>NC_141044.1:17915000-20505000 GCF_052040795.2 Danio rerio
GCCAGCTATTATTTTTATTTGACAGCTATTATTAATCACAATTTGCGAAAGATCATTCAGCATTCAGGCATAACACTAAAACTAGAGGCAGTCATTTTGTAATTTTAAACCTTATTTATATTTGCTTTATCTTAACTATAATGCCCTGACCATTCCTAAATGTGTATATTTCATTGTACCATTGGTATTTTATTAGAATTACCAAACAGACAAGTTTTAGTTGTGGATGGATGGATGGATGGATGGATGGATGGATGGATGGATGGATGGATGGATGGATGTTCGGATAGCAGACGACGGACGGACGGACAGACGGATGACCAGATAGTTGATAGATAGATAGATAGACAGACAGACAGACAGACAGACAGACAGACAAATAGACAATCACAACACACACACTTCAAATATAAGTATTTCTATTCCGACTGTTATGGCCAGTCGGAAGAGAAATACTCATATTTGGAGTGTGTGTGTGTGTTGTGATTGTCTATGTGTCTGTCTGTCTGTCTAACTTCAGGCTAACAAAAGCGCAATCTTCTGATGGCCAAAATATAACTTTAGACATATTTTTTAAATATTCAAAAGCAACAGTTTTTACAAGGTGGTCTAGTTCATATGCAATTATAAGCTATACTACAAAAAAAAAATGTATTTTAGAGTGATGACTATAAAATTACATTCAAAGCTTAACTCCAAAATCTCAATTTAAGCTTTGAATGTAAATATGATGTGACAAAAATCTTATATGGATTCTGGCCATTCTAGTAGAACTTTTTAGTGTTAGTGATGCACTCAGAAATAGAAAAAATACAAAAGTGTTTCTTTTAATAAAATAAGTAACTTTAATAAGTAATTTTGGGTAGAAAATATTATCTTAAAGACCTATTGTGGACCTTTTTCAGGCGCAGGTATACAGTTTGTGTTCTACCCTTAGGTAAACATTTACACCTTCTTGGTACTTTTTTCTGAAGTGTATGGTACAGCCATGACAGCAGTCTGATTCTACAAGGTAACATGTCGCTGTGTTCCAGAATAGCAGTGAATGTGTCAAAAAAGTGATGGGTGTCCTCTGATATCACACACATAGTGACCCACATAAGTGCTCACAGGAGGGTGAAATGACAGAGAAATAAATCAGCCGTTTTCGCCAGATCAATCCACAAATCAATCAGTCTGACCTGGAGTGATAACTACAGTCCAGTTCTCTCTGAATGTGTTATAGTCTGATTTTATGTGTATATATACACTCAATGGTTTGTTTTCAGAGCTGTTTTATTTGTTAGTAGCATAGATTCGACAAGAAGTTGGTTAATGGTGCCATATTGAGTTGCTGCTCATCCATGATCATCAGCGAATCATCTTTTTCACCATACCAAAGGTCATCTACTGCATTTTTGGGTTTAGTAAATTTACTATCATGTTCAAGAAACCAGTTTGACATTATATGAATTTTGTGACATACCGCATTATCCTGCTGAAGATAGCCATTACAGGATTAGCAGCTTCAGCCTGTTCTGTTGATACAACACATGGTGGATCCATGATTTTATTTCATTTTATGTCAAATGATTCTACCATTCATATGTCAAAGCAGAAATCAAGATATATGCTGCCATGTAACTCTGTATGAGCTGTTTAAAAAACCTTATTTTTTACTTTTTTAAAAGCAATTCTTCTGACAATGTTAGTAATTCGAAAAAAAAAAACTATTGTCAAGTTAAGATTGTTAGTTTTCTTTAGTGCAACAGTTCTAAAAAAAAAAAAATATATATATATATATATATATATATATATATATATATATATATATATATATATATATATATATATATATATATATATATATATATATATATTGCCTTTAGAACTTATTTATCAAATGTTTAGTAAAAAAAAGAAAAATATCTGTTGGTAATTAATACTTTACAAAGAAATAGTTACACAATCTGTAATAACAACATCCAAGTCAAAGATGTAAAACATAGGGCTCTATTTTAACGATCTAGGCGCTAAGTCTAAAGCACATGGCACAAAATTAAGGGTGTGTCCAAATCCACTTTTGCTATTTTAAGGACAGAAAAAACTAACAGGGTCTAACAGGGTTGTGCTTATTCACTTAATGAGTTATAAGTGTGTTTTAAGAATAAACCAATCTGAGTATCATCTCCTATTCCCTTTAAAAGTCAGTTGTGTTGCGCCATGGTGCATATGCTATTTACATGGCAGACTTTGTAAGAGGAAAAACTGAACACTTCACTAGCTAGAAAACAGTGAAACAAAGTAGTAACCATATACCTTATTGTGCCAGGTATATGATAGGGCCCATTGAGTCAATCCTAATTACATGCTTAATACAAAAGAACTACCTTTAAGGCATTTTTAGCCTGTTAAATCCAATTCATAAAAACATAGTTAACCATCACAATGACAATACATTTTTTTAAAGGGATACTAATTCAATTACAGTTGTTTCGTTGTTTACTTCCCTTTGTCTCAAATTTATTTGATTTCCTTTGTTCTTTGAAGCACATACAGACATCATGTCTTTTAAAGTGAAATTCATTTGGTTTTGGTTGAGATCCATTCATGTTGTTTTATGCCAAATTCTAATCTTACCATCCATAGGTGACAGCAGAAATTAAGATTTTTCCAGCTAGGCAATATTTTACCAGTCTCTATTGGGCATTTTTGCTAAACCTGTATGAACTATAGCTGCCGTTTTTAGATGAAAGGAGTGTTGCTGGTGTGCTGTTCTCCTGCTGCTGTTGTTGCTCACCTGCATCAAGTTTTGAAATGTTGAGTTTAGAAAAGTTTTTCTTTTTTGTCAACCTTGTTTGTAACAAGTGGTTATTTGAGGTAATTTTGCCTTACTGTCTGGCCATTCTCCTCTGACACCAACATGGCAATTTGGCTACAGAACTCCAGAGCTACAGATATTTCCTCTCTTTTTTAGATCACTCTCTGTAAACTCTAAACATGGCTATACACACAATTCCCAATAGGTTCCTGAAGTACTCAAACCAGCTTGCCTGGCACCAACAACTTTACAATGTTTAAAGTCACCGTAACCCCTTTCCATTTTGATGTGTGGTTTGAACTTCAGCGGATTGAGCAGTATTGACCACTTCTACATGTCCAAATGCATTTAGGTGCTGTCATGTGATTGGCTGAGTAGACACTGTCTTTGAACACATATACTTAACGCCTGTGTGTCATTGTAGGAGAAGCCATTTTTGATAAGCTTCAGTTCAGTAAATGCCACTGTCTCTGATAGGCAGGATCACACAGCAAAATATCACCCATACTAAATATAAGCTGATCTAATCTAGCGGGGTGAGAGTAATTAAACTGCCCACCTATTAGTTCTGTGAAGCACAATGCTGCTGCTGATAGAATATGTTCATTTATGTTAGGATGAAGAGTCTGGCTTTACTGAAGCATGAGGCACAATCTAAGTGGGTGTTTCTTGATCAGAATAAACTGAAAACCATATAATTTAAAGGTTGGCTGTATGAAATTACTGTATATTGTTGGACACACAATAAAGTCATTCATTAGACAGTCTGTTTTTTAACTGCTTTTGTTCGACAGAGTCTGCTATTTGGAATAAGTATAGTTCTACAGAGACCGTGGAACATGTACGGTTTAAATTAAAGTGCTTCTGAAAATGAAGAAGATTCATTTAAAAAAAAAAGAGAGCAGTGGGAACTAAGGAAATTTTACTAAAAGTACTGTTACAAAAGGCTTTACAGCAGATAAAAGTACATAACATTCATTTAAGTCATTTATGAACAAGAGGTTTAATCAGTTCAATTTAGATTATTATAGTTATTTGAAAAAGCTGACAAAAATGCTGTTTTTTTTTTTAAGTGGCTCAGGGAGAGTTTTTGTTGACTGAACATTGAAATTCACATCTTCCTGGTTCTCTTGACAAAATGTCAATATTTTTGGGTGACCAACATTATTCAAAAACAATATACCAAAGTATAAGTTTATTCAAGTATTTTTTTTTTATGTAATTTTTTTTTCTGTAAGCAATTGACACATCTGTTTCATGAGTTATTTTTTTTAATCTGTAGATAAAATCACAGATTTTTTAATTGTTTGCAAATTACTGGTTATTAGTGAATATATGAGTTTACATTCAGTGCAGTGCTATTTGATGTATATATATACATCATGAGACATGTATTTCCAGTGAGCCTGAAATGCATGTCCAAAATGTTAACTAATTAATATTTCTTTCTATCTTCGTAAGTAGCTATTTGTATATATTATAAAAGCTGTTGTAGATCAGTGAATAATTAAAGATTGTAGGTTATTTCTAAATGAACAGCGTAATCATTGTTTTTTGATTGGCTCTTTCCAGTTTGGCTCTTTCTCCACATTGTAAGAATGCAGTGCAACTCATCCTTTTGGAAACTTCAGTTCCAAGATTTAAAACATTTATTGAGGCTATTACACAGTTTACATATCTTATTGATCAGTCTTAGTGTAAATGTTGATTGTACATTGAATGATTGTGCGATGCAGGTGACGCAGTGGTTGCAGTAGTTAGGGCTGCCGCCTCACAGCTAGAAGGTCGCTGGATCGCTGGTTCGAGCCTCGGCTCAGTTGGCATTTCTGCGTGGAGTTTGCATGTTCTCCCTGCGTTCGCATGGGTTTCCTACGGGTACTCTGGTTTCCCCCTCAGTCCAAAGACATGCGGTACACGTGAATTAAGTAGGCTAAATTGTTCGTAGTGTATGAGTGTGTGTGTGAATGAGTGTGTGTGGATGTTTCCCAGAGATTGGTTGCGACTGGAAGGGCATCCACTGCATAATAGGTTGGCGGTTCATTCCGCTGTGGCAACCCGGCATTAATAAAGGGACTGAGCCAATAAGAAAATGAATGAATGATTATCTCAACCTGTGCAAAAACCTCAGTTATACGTGAATAAATTCAATCTTGATTAATAGAAAAGGATCACTTTCATGCCACGATATGAATTCACAATTACATAAACCTAAATTTTCAATACATGAAATTGCAATTCTGAGGCCCAGGTATCAGAATCTCAACTAAGAATTGTGAGAAAAATTGTAAGAAAAAGTTTTTTTTTTTTTTTTTTTCCCACATAAACTCGTGGTTGTAAAAGATTAAGATTACATTCCAAGGATCAACAGAATTGCAAGACTCTGATAATTTTTATTATATAAATTTGATATATTTTATTATAACTCAGTTATATTTTATTCTAGTTTATATCTCTCAGCTCTGACTTATTGAGTTCTTTTTTCTATTGTAAACTTTGAGATACATTCATGTTATAATCCAAAATTATCTCACAATTAAGACTATCAGAATTAAAAGATATATATTAGGTTTGGGCCAATGGACAGACATTACAAGGTTGAGTTGACATCATTTTCTGCAATGTCACAATATATGCTGTTGTTATGGTGCATAAAATGGCAAATGGATTATAGTAGCTTTTTGACAGAGTAGCTAGCTTTAATTAAGAGTAGCTAGATGTTTTCTTAATGAGGCATATAAAAAAAACAGAAAAACAATCAGTTAAATTAGATTTAATAGACTACATCAAATATGCTTTATACATACAAAGACGCAACTCTTGAAAAACAAAAGTAAGAATTCTGAGCAAATATTTGATTTAAAGCTCTGAATTGTGAAATTATTTAAAATGTGGTGAAAAAGGGGCAGAAATATGAATTTGCATCTCATGTGACAATTCACACTCACTAGACTTTTTTTGCATACTTTCCATTTATTGGTTGTGTGATGGTCTTATGAGAGAGGCTTGATGAATAAGGGAACAACACACAATAATTCAAAAAAACAATCAGAGACTGATCATGAATAGCCACACCTCCATTTTTAAAAGTCTTTGATTAAGTGTTTTGACAAATGGGTCACCAGCATTTCTAAACAACAAGTGGTATTCAATGCTTTATTTTTATTGTTTTCATGGGTTGAAAACTCTATAGGCAAAACCGTTACAAAACACTTTCATTTTAAGAAAACACACTAATGTAAACAGCACTTTAATTGACTTTTTTTTTACCATTCAATTTCTATTCTATTCCTGAGTTGCAAAACAAACGATCTAGATGCACAGTTCAAAATTTTTTTTTTCCATTAGCTTTTACAGAACTTTGAAATCTAAAATAATGTAAAATGTTGCTTCATAAACAGTTCATTTAATGCTTCCTTCCTATTCATACTCCTTTGACAAAAGGAAGGCAATACATTCATTGAGTCTATTAATGTACTCTGCATGTACATTGAATGGTTCATTTAATCAAACAAACCACACATTTTCCTATAATCAGCTGTCTTAATTAATTCAGATAGTTCTACTTCATCTTTAATAACTTCTTTCTTTCTTTCTTTCTTTTCAGATCCTGACTTTAAAGACATAGGAGTCCCCAAACCTCTTCCCTGTGGGTATTATTCCTCCGTCTATAACAGTTCTCCATATAAACACATCTAATGGCTTTCATTTTTGGTAATCTATCTTCCTGTGTCTGTTCCTCTGCAGTTTGTGAATTCGAGATGGGAGGACCCGAAGGCATCATTGAATCTCAGCAGATCACCAAAGATGGCAGAGCCTTGCAGACGGAGGCGGTGGACTGCAAATGGTACATCCGTGCACCTCCTCGATCCAAGGTCAGTCCCAGATTTCCCTGCTCAGTCTAATAACAGCTCACTTGTGTCCCTGTTGTGGTTTTGTTATCCAGCCTGACACTTTTCTGACATATGACAGCTGGTTTCTGCCTCAAGCTGAGTAACCTCTTAACACATTTCATTGTGGCATTTGCCTTCTGTTTTTCAGTCGTTTGCATTTTGCAGTGTTGAAGAAACATGTCTGGGCAGATTTGTTTTTGATTTACGTTGAATTCTGTCGAGGGCATTAAAATGTGGCAGTTTTCTTTTTTTTTTAAGTGTGTGACATAAAGCTGAATGAGCTCTTGTAGGGTTGCCATTGATTTTATAGAGGATAAGAGTCAAAGAGAAAGCACTCATGCAGAAAAGGTCGGGCAGCCCGGCTTATTTAGAGTTAGGTTTGCTTTTTAATTGACGCAGTGCAGAAAGAGCTGCATTTCTTTTACAAGCTGTTCTGGTTTCACTATTTAAATATGCACAAAGTACTTGTTTCTAATTTTCCTTTTCTTTTTTCTTTCTTTCTTTCTTCCTTTCTTTCTTTCTATCTTTTTTTCTTTCTTTCTTTCTTTCTTTCTTTCTTTCTTTCTGTCTATCTGTCTATTTAACTAAAACTTGTCTGTTTGGTGATTTTAATAAAATAACAATGTTACAATGAAATACACACATTTAGGAAAAGTCAGGGCATTATAGGTTAAAAATATCTATCTATTTATCTTTCTGTCTGTCTCTCTGTCTGTCTGCCTATCTATCTATCTATCTAGGATTTGATGGTTGATAGAAAAAAAATCAGTTGTTCTTGTCACGTTTAGGTAGCGTGTATATATAAAGGCTGAATGCATAACATAACATCCAAATATGCATATTTCAGTCTAAAGTGAAAGTAACCAATTATAGAAAAATATTTTGAATGACATTTTCCGAAATTTCAATAAAACAATCTCACAGTTCATAATTCGTAACCTTTTGATTAAGTGGCTAATTTGTATGAATTTGTACAATTTCATTCTTACAATTTCATACAATTTGTTCATCCCCCAATGACGGTGGGGTTTACGGGTGGGGTTCGTTCAACTGAACTCGTACAAATTCACATGAAATAGCCACTAAACTGACAAAATGTAAAATAGTTATGTTTCCTCACAAGATCAAGCTAAAATGTTTTGCTGTATCAGAATCTCAGATTTTTTAAATAATATATAAAAATAATATGAATACTATTTAGATCATGCTGCCTTCAATTTTTTATTATATGACCTTGACAATAATAATAATATTAATAATAATAATAATATTTCATTCATTCATTGATTTTCTTTTCGGCTTAGTCCCTTTATTAATCTGAGGTCACCACAGTTGTCTAAACCACCAACTTATCTAGCACGTTTTTATGCCCTTCCAGCCGCAACACATCTCTGGGAAACATCCACACACTTATACACTACGGACAATTTGGCCTACCCAATTCACCTGTACCGCATGTCTTTGGACTGTGGGGGAAACTGGAACACCCGGAGGAAACCCATGCAAACGCAGGGAGAATGTGCAAACTCCACACAGAAACGCCAACTGTCCCAGCCGAGGCTCAAACCAGCGACCTTTTTTGCTGTGAGGTGACAGTTTTACCTACTGCGCCACTAAGTCGCCATAATAATAATAATAATGATAATAATGATAATAATAATAATAATAATAATAATAATACATTTTATTTGTAATGCACTTCTCTTATACTCCAAGCGCTACAAAGCAAAATACCAACATTAGCAGAAAAAGCACAACAATAAAAAGGCTAAATAAAAAGTTTAAAAAATTATCATCAAAATGAAATGATCCTAGAATAATCAAGCAATCAATCAAAATCAATCAATCAATCAAATCAATCAAACATAATTGTAGAATTGCATGCTATTGTATAATTTTTAAAGACAAATAAATGTAAATGGTTAATTATAAGGCAATTTATGCTGATGTATGAAAAATTTAAATGGTATTTATATGGTACTTAACTGAACTTTATATGGTATGTAAACTGAACCAAACTAAAAACTGTGACTACAGAACAGTGATACAAACTGAACTGACAACTTTGATAGCTTAATCTCAGTACTGGGTTTCGGCTGGAAGGGCAGTCTCTTCGTATGTGAGAGTAATTGGTGGTTCATGCCGCTTTGGCAACCCCTCATAAAGCAGGGAATGAGCCAAAGGAAAGCAAGTGAGGTTAGTGTAGGCTACATCCAACATTTTTTTGTTTCTGTCAGCTTTATCTTTAGTTAAAATACTAGTAATTTTTTACAGCTCAGATCATTGTTTTGTGTCTAAATGTTTATTGTTTGACAAGTACCTGTTGAATCTGGATTATGTATATTTAGGTGTTTGTTTGGACTTAAAGCCATTCAGTCTTGCACATAAAAAAATGTATGTGATCCACAACACAACACAGCTACAAAGCAATTTTTTTTCCCCCTCAGGCCATATCCAACTTTATTCATTCATTCATTCATTCATTCATTCATTCATTTTCTTTTCTGCTTAGTCTTTTTAATAATCAGAGGTTGCCACAGCGGATAATATCCAGTGTATGTTTTACACAGTGGATGCTCTTCCAACCACAACCCAACACTGGAAAAAACCCATACACTCTTGCAATCACACACATACAGTACATTATTTATGGCCAATTTAGCTTATCCAATTCACCTATACTGTAGCACATGTCTTTGGACTGTGGGGGAAACTGGAGCATCCAGAGAAAACCCACACAAACATGGGGAGAGCATGCAATCTCCACACAGAAATGCCAACTGACACAGCTGGTGCTCGAACCAGCAACCTTCTTGTTGTGAGGCGATCAAGCTACCCACTGTGCCACCATGCTGCTCATATCAAACCTAAATAGTAATAAATTACTCCAGCTCAGATCAATATTTTGTGTCTAAATGTTTAGTTTTGTGGCAAGTAGCTGTGTAATTAGTGGGATAATGTACATTTAGGTCAGGCGTGTCCAAACTACGGCCCGCGGGCCATCTGCGGCCTGCAATCAGTTTTGTGGCGGCCCGCGGGGCTTTTTATAAGTAATAATAGAATCTGGCCCGCTATACAAAAATGAACGTAATTCCATAAATAACCACCGGGTGTCGCTATGACATGTCTTCAATTAGGCAGCAGTTTCTGTTTTGAAGTAAAACGAGCCGAACAAACTGAAAGAAACATAATTCATAATCACGTTTTGGCGAGCCATGGCACAACCAAGAAAAAGGAAAATCAACAGTGAGAGCAGGAAATTTCAGTCATGTTGGGGCAAAGAATATTTCTTTACAGAGGTCAGTAGGAAATGTATCTGTTTAATTTGTCAGGAATCAGTTGCATTAATGAAGGAATATACGGTAATATTAAAAGCCATTATGAAACAAAACATCACTTTTACACTGATGCCGTAGGAGATCAAAAACTAAAACAATTAGCAGCTGCCCTATCAGCTCAACAACAGCAGTTTTTGTGCTAGTAAAGTGCAAGAAAGAATTCACTGTAGGAGAATTTATATAGGAGTGTCTGATGAGTGTTGCAACTGTAATTTGCCTAGAGAAGATTCCAGATTTTAAAAACGTACGATAAGTTTTTTTAGAAAGACAGATGGAAGACAAATTAAAATAAATCCACAATACACACACACACACACACACACACATTTATATATATATATATATATATATATATATATATATATATATATATATATATATATATATATATATATATATATATATATACATATATATATATATATATATATATATATATATATATATATATATATATATGCGTGTTTGTGTGATGTATGTAAAATTTGGCCCGGGACAAAGGTTTTTTTTTTTCCATCTGGCCCTCGGCCCAAAAAGTTTGGACACCCCTGATTTAGGTGTACATTTTATTTCAGGTTTTTGCAGACTAAAGCCATTCAGTCTTACACAAATACATTGGTGTGATGCAAGCTACAGTACATTAAACGAAAAACATATGTTTTCTAGTGCAATGCATTTTTTTCCATTTTCATATTATATATATATATATATTTTTAGTTTTAGTTTTTTTTTACCTCAGGCCATATCCAGCATGAATAGTTAGCACACTGGTTGCTACCTGCTACCTCTTATGGTCATAAACATGCAGGACTATTACTGTTTATGGTTTGGGTAAGCAATAAATATATTTAATTGTAAATATTTTATACAAATATAGTTTTATTTCTTATTTGTACAGTTAAAAAACTAAACAGCATTTATCTGAAAATAATTGCACAGAATTTTTGCGAGCCAATCTGAATCAAGCATTCAACTACCCCATTGTATAAACTAAAGTAGGTTGTGTAAGACTGTAAATGTTTATATTGTCACTTTTGATCCATTTAGCGCATCCTTGCAGAATAAAATAATTCCTCTAAGAAAAAAACAAGCCCCTTATGATTTTGAACAATAAAAGTAAAGCTGAGACAGATGGATTTGCTCATTCAGTGACCTTAAGAGTCATGTGACTAAACACAACTAATGACCTCCATTTCCTGCGTATCTTCTGATAGCGCAGTGTTGACTACAGAGCAAATGTCTCTATTATTCCACTGTTCTGTGATAATATTTGTGCTTAATGTGATTTATTGCTTCAGAAATTGATTTTTGTTCTATCTGATGTCCTTCCAGAGACACAAATCAAAAGCATATGCCCTTGTCCTTTTCACAGCTATTCGTTTCACTAAGCTTTTCAAGTGTTTTTTTATTATTATTATTATTATTATCATTTATTTTTCATTTTTTATCATTCATCAGCTCTGCTCAAAGGAGATACAAAATTTCTGTTTTGTGGCTGATAATTTCACTTGTGTGGATTTACACATGAGGTTTACTTTAAAGACATTGCGTTTATTTTCTCTAGTTAATTGACAGAGTTGGCTGATAAAGCAGACTGTAAACAGAGAGAGCGTTAAGCGTTAGGTGGATGATATGAGCCACTTACTAAAAAATTATTGGAAACGCTTAAAATAGTGACTGAAGGATTGGAGCAGTGCTGCCTTTAGGGTTAATAGAACCAGTCATTCTTGATAATGAATCTGAATTTATATTAAATGTTTTTATACGCTCTAACCTTCAAACAATTAATAAGGTAGGAAAGAAATTATGTATGTATATCAGTGGTTAATTTTTGAATTGCGAGGTCCCGGAACAGATCGGGGTAACAGATCCGGCATGTTATCTGAAGATGGAGAGGTGTCGCGCATGAAAGTGATGAGCGGGAGGGGTGTTGTTGCGGTAGATGGCGGAGGGGTGTCGCGTCTGAAAGTGAGTGGGGTGGGGGTGGACAATGAAAGTGAACAGTGGATGGGGGAGAAGGAGGGGGATTGGTAAAATAAGGTGCCAAATGACAAATTAAGCCCTGATGTGTACAGTACTCAGTATAAATGACTATACCCCATTTTGAAAATGAATATTTTTATCTTTTCATTTCTCGGTGAATATAGGCAATATATGTTGGTGCATTAGAACCAAAACAGATTTATTAAACAAATGAATTTATTAAAACAATCTTTAAATTGCGGAATATACTTAGAAATAGAAATATTACACATGCAAATCGATGCGAAAAAATGGAATTATATATATATATATATATATATATATATATATATATATATATATATATATATTGATCTAAAATCCTTTTCTGCTAGTATTACCTCTCTTCCTGACATTACTTACCTTTCATCACCAGATGACTAATTCTTTTGCACCCTGTCTGCTTTTCTCAGTCTGCCACGTGGTTTAAGCCAGAACTTCGGCGCATGAAAGCCAAAGGCAGACAAATTGAAAGACTTTCTAGAAAAACTGGCCTTACTGTCCACAAAGACATGTATAAAGATCACGTCATCCAAACTAAAACTAACTATCTCTCCAATCTTATATGCTCCAATAAAGGTAACTCGGTCACCATGGTAGCGCGCCTCTCCGGAGAGTGCGCTCAGCCTGTTGCTGAACTGTCTGAGAGAGCTCGACAGCAAAATAGTGGTCCCACTGAAATACTTTCAGAGGCTCCTGGGGCATATGGCATCCACAGCCGCTTTCACGACGCTCGCATTACTCCATATGAGACCACTTCAGCACTGGCTTCGCGATTGAGTCCCAAGACGCGCATGGCATGCGGGCACACACCGAGTCTCTGTCACTGCGCTGTGTCGCCACGCTCTCAGCCCCTGGAACGACCTCTCGTTCCTACAGGCCGGTGCGCCTCTAGGACAGGCGTCCAGTCATGTTGTTGTTTCAACAGATGCTTCCAACACAGGCTGGGGGGCCGTGTGTTGCGGGCATGCAGCTGCGGGGCTATGGAACGGTGCCCAGTTGCATTGGCATATCAATCGCCTAGAGCTGTTGGCAGTGTTCCTCGCTCTCCACCGCTTTTTTCCGGTGCTGGAGCAGCAACACGTGCTGGTCAGGATGGACAGTACGGCAGTGGTGGCGTATATCAATCGTATGGGGGGTATGCGCTCTCGCCGCATGTCTCAGCTCACCCGTCTGCTCCTCTGGAGTCACCCATGGCTGAAATCGTTGCGTGCCATTCATATTCCAGGCATGCTCAACCGTGCAGCCGATGTGCTCTCACGGCAGCAAACACACTTCGGAGAATAGAGACTCCACCCCGAGTCTGTCCAGATGATATGGGCGCGATTTGGGGAGGCCCAGATCGATCTGTTTGCTTCTCCCGAGAAAGCTCATTGCCAGTTGTTCTTTTCCCTGACCGAGGGCTCTCTTGGCAAGGATGCACTGGCCCACAGCTGGCCTCGGGGCATGCGCAAGTATGCGTTTCCCCCAGTGAGCCTGCTCGCGCAGTTACTGTGCAAGATCAGGGAGGACGAGGAACAGGTTCTGCTAATTGCGCCCCTCTGGCCCAACCGGACCTGGATATCAGAGCTCTCCCTCCACGCGACGGCCCTTCCCTGGCGGATCCCTTTGAGAGAGGACCCTACTCTCTCAGGGACAGGGCACCATCTGTCACCCTCGCCCCGATCTCTGGAACCTCCACGTGTGGTCCTTAGACGCGAGGAAGACTTAGGTAACCTACCGTGTGTGGTGGTTAATACCATCACTCAGGCTAGAGCCCCCTCCACGAGGCGCACCTACGCCCTGAAGTGGAGTCTATTCACTGAATGGTGTGTCTCTCGCAGATGACCCCTGAACCTGCCAGATTAGTGTTGTGCTCTCTTTCCTTCAAATGAAGCTGGAGAGCAGGCTGTCGCCTTCCACTGTCAAGGTTTACGTGGCCGCCATCTCCGCTCATCATGATGGGGTAGCTGGCGGCACCGTGGGAAAGCATAACCTCATAATCCAGTTCCTCAGAGGCGCTAGGCGAATTAATCTAACTCGCCCCCCTCTCATGCCCTCTTGGGATCTCGCCCTCGTTCTCACAAGCTTGCGCACAGATCCCTTTGAGCCACTCGAATCAGTATCTTTAAGATTTCTGTCCCTGAAGACAGCTCTGCTGGTCGCGTTGACCTCCATTAAGAGGGTCGGGGACCTGGAGGCATTTTCAATCAGTGACTCGTGCCTGGAATTCGAGCCGTATTACTCTCACGTTATCCTGAGACCCGCCCGGGTTATGTGCCCAAGGTTCCTACCACTCCCTTTAGAGATCAGGTAGTAAACCTGCAAGCGCTGCCCCCGGAGGAGGCAGACCCAGCCCTTTCCTTACTTTGTCCAGTTTGCGCTCTGCGCATCTATGTGGACCGTACTCAGTACTTTAGATCATCTGAGCAGCTCTTTGTCTGTTATGGCGGTCGGCAGCAGGGAAGTGCCGTATCGAAGCAAAGATTATCCCACTGGATTGTGGATGCATCGCTTATTCGAGCAGAGGTGAGCCGTGTCCCCCGGGAGTGCGTGCACACTCCACTTGGAGAGTTGCATCCTCTTGGGCGCGTGCACGTGGCGCCTAACTAACAGACATCTATAGAGCTGCGGGCTGGGCGACACCCAACACATTTGCTAGGTTTTACAATCTGCGAGTGGAGCCGGTTTCCTCAAGGGTATTAGGTAACCCTTTGGTGACTGAGGAAACAACTCGGTAGGGTGTTGAAACATACTTGCGGCGCCATTTTCCCTAACACAGAGATACGTGCGCCTTTTTATCTGTCAGTAAGTTCCCCGTCAGGTAAGCCCTGCAGATTCCTCTGTGGCCCCCAGCACTGACTCAGCAGAGGAGTCACTTGTTGGCCCACTATGTTGTAGGCCTGCCCGCGTTTTGGGTATAGGTGCCTGCTATGCGTGATCCCCACTAGGTGATCCCATAGGCCTATTCCGCCACGGTTTAGTACCCCCTCTCGGGTGGACCCGTGTCTTCCCTCTCCGCTAACCACCTCTTCGTATGCGCACTCCCCCTTCTTAGGGCTAGTCCATATGTAATTTTGCCATCTTATCTCCCCCTGGGTAGCGGATGGCCTCCACAGTGTCCTCCCTATCGGGATTGCACGCTCCCAACAGACTGTCGTATTTTCCTAGAATTATCTAGATGCCCGCGATTTCCCAAAAAATATACCTAAATCCATAAAACTTCAGTTGAAGTGGAATAAGTTAGGGCCAGGGACACGTTGGAGGACCGCGCCTCCCATAATGTGGGTGCATTACGCTTGCTCGACTATCCTCTCACCGGAGGGGTTGTTAAGGTGCAGTCATTACGGCGTTTTCCATAGTTCTCCCAATTCGTGGATTTTCCTAAATCAAATCCACTAATAGCATTGGAGTTCCCCACCCGAAGGGGAACGCTCTGGTTACTAAAGTTACCCTTGTTCCCCGAGGAGGGTAACGGAAATGCTATTTACTATCGCCATAATGACTGTCCCTTAGCTGTTAGCAAAGTCTCTTCACCTTAAAAAGGATGGCGTCTGCTTGCTCCACGTGTGCTTATATGCTGGGTTAATTGGCAATGAAGCACACCTGCGCAAGCTTACGCTGCCAATTCATTGGCATTCATTGGCCCGTTCCATACTCTTTCAGACAAGCTGCTTCTGAACAGAATCCTCCCAATTCGTCTATTTTCCTAAATCAAATCCACTAATAGCATTTCCGTTCCCCTCCTCGGGGAACGAGGGTTACTTTAGTAACCAGAGTGTTCTCTGTTTTCACTTTACAAGTCTTTCACTAACCCCCCAGACTCACTACCATCTCACCTTCACTCAACAGCTTTCTGTAATTCTATTATGACCTTTTTTAATGATAAAATCTTTAATATTCACCAGCATCTTGGTTCACAATCCTTTCCGAGCATTACATCTGAACTTCCACAATTTGAAAGTTTATTCTCCGCTTTTCAACTCCCTACAACTTCAGAAATTTCTAATCTTATTTCCAAATCTAAGTCATCTTCCTCTCATTTATATCTTCTCCCTACTGTTCTAGTTAAAGCCTGTCTCCCTTCTCTAATCCTTCTCATTTCAACCGTTATTCGCTCTTCTCTTTCTACTGGAACTGTTCCTGCTTCCTCCAAAACTGCAGCAATTACTCAAATACTCAAAGAACCTGGTTCAGACCCATCTAATTTTAATATTATACATCCTATTTCTAATCAACCATTTATTTCTAAAATCCTTGAAAAAATATTAGAAATACAACTCTAATCCCACTTACCCCAAAACAACCTGTATGAACAGTTCCAGTCTGGTTTCCGCCCACTCCACAGCACAGAAACTGCCCTGATTAAAATTACCAATGACCTTCTTATGGCAGCTGATTCTGGACTAATATCTATTCTTATTCTCCTAGACCTGAGTCCAGCCTTTGACACTATTTCTCACAGCACCCTCATCAATAGACTATCCACTATTGGCATCACCAATACCCCACTTGACTGGTTTAAATCTTATCTCTCTGGCCGCACATACAAATACGTTGACTTTTTTTTTCAGATAAAATACCAAATACCTAAATTTTAAGTGTATCAAAATAAACAGCAAAATACAGCAGCCACAAAATGTATTAAAATAAAATATTGTATTTTGTATTTAGAAAATGCTATAAAATTCTTTTACAAGGGAGCATGATATTTCTCGGCAAACCTTCCATTTACATATGCTATTCGATCAAACCCTTCTCTGCCACCTCATTCACCTCTACTGTACACAAGGACGTATTCATAAACTTTGTTTTACACAAGAAAACGTGTGTTTCTCTTTAGTTTTAGTATAGATTTTGTACAAATTTTATACAGAAAGTTCTGTCTTGCGGCGAGGCGGTGGCGCAGTGCTGTCGCGTCACAGCAAGAAGGTCGCTGGTTCGAGCCTCGGCTGAGTCAGTTGGCACTTCTGTGTGGAGTTTCCATGTTCTCCACGTGTTCGCATGGGTTTTCTCTGGGTGCTCCGGTTTCCCCCACAGTCCAAAAACATGCGGTACAGGTGAATTGAGTTAGCTAAATTGTCCATAGAGTGTTAGTGTGAATCGCCAACTTATCCAGAACGTATGCTGGATAAGTTGGCAGTTCATTCCGCTGTGGCCACCCCAGATTAATAAAGGGACTAAGCCAAAAAGAAAATGAATTAATGGAGTCCTGTCTTGAAGATGATCTCTTTAATCACTGTAAAAACAATTTCATGCAGATAATGAGTTGGAATATAACACTTTATCTCTCTCTATATCTCCATCTTTAAAATGTAGATAGAGAAAATTGCCACCATCTCATAAAAGTCTTATATTTTAAAATGGTGATATATGAAAAGGTTATTTACAATGTTTGTTATTTAAAATAATTTGCTAAATAAAGTTGTTTAAAATATAAACATGTAAAGTCAGGATTTCTGAAATCTACCAAAATCTTCAGTTTTAGTCTTTTCCATAAATCATGTTTTTTTGCAATATTACTTTTTAATACAAAATATAAAACACGATATCAGTTTTTGCTGCCATAAAACCTGAGTTGCGAATTTTTGAACTGTATGTAGACTGGAGTATTTTTTAAATATTTTTGTCTCATATTAACTTTTAACTGTCAAATATTTGTAAATAAAAACGTATAAAGAGCACCTGCAGATCTGCCGTTTGAAACAAGCAATTTAGTTTTGTAGGTATGGCCACTGTAGGACTTCATGTTGTTCATGTTGTTTTTATGTTGTCTTATTTTCCTGTCTTATTTTGACTTGCTCCTGAATCTACCCCTGCTATTTGTCTGTTATTTTTTTCATATGTTCATAATCTCCATCCATACTCCAACCATTGATCAACTTCTTCAATATGAATTAATTTTCTAGTCTAGTATTGGCAAATAGCTTGTCACACTCAAATAAATGTTCAGATAGATCCAATTGCGAGTGAACAAAAGGAATTTATTTGACACAGTCAAACTCAAAAAACAGGAGCAACAAATGAGTGCGGTGCTAGGGCTAGAGGAACAGGACCGGGATCAAGCAGGAAATCAGGCTCTAGCAGAAACTCCTCACGGTCCTGAGCACAGACAGAAACACACACATGAGCACACGTAACGAACTGACAAAGACACACAGAAAAAGTGGCCCATATATAGGTCCGAATATGAGCCTCAGCTGGCGGGCCAATCAAGCCAGCTGAGTGCCGTCATCACACGTGATCAAAACAGATACACGTGGAGAACAAAAACAAACTAACATGATCAAACAGACACTCCGGAAGAGCGCACAAACCTGCAACCGTGACATTACCCCTCTCTCAAAAGCACCTCCTGGTGCTCCCAGAAGCACTTACCTGGCGATTGTAATCATCGATAAGAGAGTGATCCAATATGTTTTTTGCAGGCACCCAAGTTCTCTCCTCCGAACCGTAATCTTCCCAGTCCACCAAGTACTGAAATCCTCGTCCCCTCCGTCTCGAGTCCAGAATAAACGATCTCCCCATCCTCGAGACGCGGGGGGGGGGGGAACCGGAGTGGGCGGGTTAATTGCCGTATGAAAAACGGGCTTTAATTAAGAAACGTGAAACACGGGATGTATTCTCCTGTACGCTGGAGGAAGTTTAAGGCGGACTGCCACCGGACTAATGATCTTGATGACAGTGAATGGGCCAATAAATTTAGGTGCAAGTTTATTACATACGGAACGCAAGGGAATATTCTTAGTTGAAAGCCACACTTTTTGACCGACGACGTAAACGGGAGGCTTCGACCGGTGGCGATCGGCTTTAGCCTTGGTGCGCGCACCCACTTGGAGGAGGGTCTGTCTGGCCCTGTTCCAAGTGCGTCGACACCTCTGGACAAAGGCGTGAGCGGAGGGGACCGCGACTTCGGATTCCAGACTGGGAAAAGCTGGTGGCTGGTAACCTAAGCTACACTGAAACGGAGAAAGGCCCGTAGGCGACACTGGTAATGAATTGTGTGCGTACTCCACCCATGGGAGCTGCTGACTCCAAGAGGAAGGATTCTGGGAAACCAAACAACATAACATGCGCTCGAGATCTTGGTTGGCCCTTTCGGTTTGTCCGTTACTCTGAGGATGAAAACCAGAAGAAAGACTTACAGTCGCTCCCAATAAATGACAAAATTCTCTCCAAAATTTAGAGACAAACTGAGGCCCCCTGTCAGAAACCACATCCGTCGGGAGGCCATGAATGCGAAAGACGTGATTAATGACAGCATACGCTGTCTCTCTGGCTGAGGGTAATTTGGGCAGAGGAATAAAATGAGTAGCCTTCGAGAACCGGTCCACAACGGTCAAAACAGCCGTATTGCCACCAGATGGCGGGAGACCGGTGACGAAATCTAGCGAAATGTGCGACCAGGGTCTCGAAGGCACTGACAGCGGCTGAAGGAGTCCAGCAGGAGGGCGATTAGAAGTCTTAGAAACAGCACAAACAGAACAGGCCAAAACAAACTCGCGTATGTCCCGTGCCATAGCTGGCCACCAGAATCGCTGTTTAACTAAAAATATTGTACGACTCACCCCTGGATGACAAGCCACTTTGGAGGAATGTCCCCATCGAGTGACGTCAGACCGAATCCCCTCCGGCACAAACAAACGACTAGGTGGGCATCCGACCGGGGCGTTACCCCGTCCAGGGCTGTGCGAACCCTGCTCTCTTCAGGTCGAGGTACTCACTGGGCACGTTTGACAGGTCCATGCGCTCCTCCTGAAACACAGAACAAGAAACAGCAGAACGAGCAGACGAAAGACAAGACTGATGACAATTCTCACTCCACGAAAATATAGTATTAAGACGCCAGTTGATATGAGGCTTATGGAGAATCAACCAAGAATGACCTAAAACCACCGGTGTGTTGGAACAGTCTGTTAAAAAAAATGAAATGTTTTCAACATGATTTCCAGACGTGATCAGTTTTATGGGTTTAGTGGAGTGAGTGATAGTGGGAAGGGAAAGTCCGCTGAGTGCGCGTACTGCAATGGGTTGTGCCAGAGCTATAACCGGAAGTTTAAAACTGAAAGCAAAACTGGAGTCTATGAAATTTCCCTCCGCCTCGGAATCGACAAGGGCGTGGGTGTTCTGGCTTCCGGAACCCCATGTTATGGTGACAGGTAGTAATGTGGCCGCCGCAGAGGATTTGTCCAAACTGATTTCACCCATCAGTAACCTCTTACCTACTGATGGGTGTTGTCTTTTACAGGACAGGAAGCCACCCGATGCCCCGCCCCCCCGCAGCAAAGGCAGAGTCCCTCAGTTCTTCGACGGCGCTTCTCCTGCACGGACAAGCGGGATCTGCCCACCTGCATGGACTCCGGGTCAGCGCTACTTATCTCCGGCGCCACCGCCGAGACCGGAAGCTCAGGAACAGGATCCGGAAATCTGCCATGCCTCAAGTGACTCTCACGGCGGAGCAGTCTGGAATCCACCCGGATAGCCAGATCCACTAATTCATCCAGCGTCTTAGGCAGATCTAAAGAGTAGATCTCATCCTGGAGCCGATCCGAAAGCCCATGTAGAAACATGTCCCATTGAGCCTCCGCGTTTCAACCGCTTTCAGCAGCCAACGTGCGGAACTCGATTGAATAGTCCGCCACGCTCCGGTTCCCCTGGCGGAGCTCAGCAAGGACTCGGGCGGCCTCTCTCCCAGAGGCGGCTCGATCAAAGACCTTTTTGAGTTCTTTGGAGAAAAGATCGAAGGATGAACAACATGGTAGCTTTTTCTCCCATGCTGTGGTACCCCATTGGGCTGCTCTTCCAGACAAGAGGGTGATTATGAACGCCACCTTGGACTGCTCAGACGAAAACAAGGATGGCTGCAGTGTGATGTACAGGGAGCATTTGGCCAGGAAGAACCGACACAAGTGAGGCTCTCCAGCATTGCAGGTCGGAGGAGGAAGGCGAGGCTCAGCAGAGCGGCTAGCGTTAGCAATCACTGGCGCAGGCATCACCTCCGGGGCTGGTGCAGGATCCGCTTGAGCTGCTCCAGAACCCAGCTGTTGTACCTGCGTAGTCTGCAGTGAAACCTGCCCAACCAGGGCCTGGATAGCCTGTGCTGTGGTGGCCAACGCTTCATCTTGGCGATCGATCCGGGCATTGCTGGTTGTGAGGAACTCCGAAATCTGTGATGCACTCGCTGGATCCATGGTGAAGGTCAGTTCGTTTTGTCACACTCAAATAAATGTTCAGATAGATCCAATTGCGAGTGAACAAAAGGAATTTATTTGACACAGTCAAACTCAAAAAACAGGAGCAACAAATGAGTGCGGTGCTAGGGCTAGAGGAACAGGACCGGGATCAAGCAGGAAATCAGGCTCTAGCAGAAACTCCTCACGGTCCTGAGCACAGACAGAAACACACACATGAGCACACGTAACGAACTGACAAAGACACACAGAAAACGTGGCCCATATATAGGTCCGAATATGAGCCTCAGCTGGCGGGCCAATCAAGCCAGCTGAGTGCCGTCATCACACGTGATCAAAACAGATACACGTGGAGAACAAAAACAAACCAACATGATCAAAAAGACACTCCGGAAGAGCGCACAAACCTGCAACTGTGACATAGCTGAGAAAACACCACTTTTAAAGGCCGAATTTTTTCAGTATTTTAAAGATACAAAAATACAAGATGCACAAGTATTTTTATACAAAATATTCAACCTTTTTCAAGGTGCAATCCATGCATCATAAATACTGCCCATCCCTGCCTATAGAACATATCAATTTAATTGAAACAATTGTGAGGGTTGTACTCATATATGTTCAGCAAAAATACTTAAAACATCACTCTTATTACATGTATTTTAAGTTTTTTTTTTTTTTTTATTAATATTTCAAATAAATCATTCATTCATTCATTTTCTTGTCGGCTTAGTCCCTTTATTAATCTGGGGTCGCCACAGCGGAATGAACCGCCAACTTATCCAGCAAGTTTTTTACGTAGCATATGCCCTTCCAGCGGCAACCCATCTCTGGGAAACATCCACACACATTCACACACACACACACTCATACACTACGGACAATTTAGCTTACCCAATTCACCTGTACCGCATGTCTTTGGGCTGTGGGGGAAACCAGAGCACCCGGAGGAAACCCATGCGAATGCAGGGAGAACATGCAAACTCCACACAGAAACGGAAACTGCACTACCTACTGCGCCACTGCTTCGCCTCAAATAAATCATATTCATCATTTATCATTTTATCATAAAAAACAGACATAGCTTTTTAAAAATATATACATTCATGACTGCGATATCTGTAAGTGTCTTTTTGTCTTCTTCTTTCTACCATCTCTTCTAGTGTTTCTATAACTGTATGTGATCTCAATACACACATGAAATTTGTAATTCATTACAATAATTTTCTGTGGCAGCTCTGAATCAGAGTCATGTTTGTCTGGCCCCGCAAATCTCCCAGGAATGATTGTTTGATGCGCAGATGGCTGGGAAAGCGTGGAGCTACTGTCTCTCACATGTCTTTATACATCTCATCCAGTTAAAATGCAAAACACGTCAGTTTTGAGATTTGTGTTTTTTTGTTTTTTTTTCAGTCTTATGTAGAAATTAAATAAAAATAGTAAAAAACTGCTAAATACTTATACTTAATAATTTTTTTGTTTTATTTGTGTTTGCAGATTTCAATTACAATGCATATGTTTAAAGGCCATTTTCTCAAAAAAATTATGTCAAAAAACATAAATAAATAAATAAATAAATAAATAAAATGACTCATAAATTTTCACTTTAGTAGCACTTACAGTATGTGCATATTTACAAAATGTCAGAGTCGACAGTTTTAATCATATTTGTATTCTGAAGGATATTTTCATACATAATTTGGCTGATTATATATTAAAATATAATAAGAAGACTCCATTTAATCTTTTTTCGGGCTATAACTAAATAATAATAACTATAGCATTCTATAACTAGAATGGCTATAGCTGCTGTCATTCTGCTGTCATTCTGGACGTTCTGTAACACTTTAGGTAACAACTCACATTATTTATTACTGGTCTATTGCTACTGTTTAGTAGCACCTATTAAGTATGATCGTATTTTACATCCCTAATCTTACTCAATACCTAAACCAAACTACTACAAACCTTTAATATAATTATTAGTTAGTAGTTTATTGTGCTAAAAGTCTTAGTTAATTTGTTAATAGCATGTACATTAAAATAAAGTGTAACCAGACATTATAAGACTGTCAAATAGATGTTTTTCTAATATAATATTTACACTCAAAGCTTCTGTTGAGATTTTAGAATTAAGCTTTGAATGACCGTTGTCATATTTTTAAAGTCATTCCCGTAAAAATACAATATTTTCTCTTGTAATATAGCTTACAATGGAGTATGCACACAGACTTTTAATCTTTTTTAAATAGTTTCCAAATTATGTTTACCAGAGCAAGGAAATTTTCACAGTATGTCTGATAATATTTTTTTTTTCTCCTGGAGAAAGTCCTATTTGTGCTAAAATAAAAGCAGTTTTTAATTTTTTTAAACAATTTTAAGGTCAAAATTATTAGCCCTTTTAAATTAAATGTTTTCCGATAGTCTACAGAAAAAAAAACATCATTATAATAACTACCCTAACCTGCCTAGTTAACCTAATTAACCCAGTTAAGCCTTTAAATGTCACTTTAATTTGTATAGAAGTGCCTTAAAAACATCTAGTATAATATTATTTGCTGTCATCATGGCAAAGATAAATCAGTTTTAGAAATGAGTTATTAATGTTTAGAAATGTGTTGAAAAAAATCTTCTCTCCGTTAAACAGAAATTGGAGGAAAAATGAACAGGAGGGCTAATAATTCTAACTTCAACTGTACCTCATTGTGTACAATTTAAAAGACAACAAACATGACTGCTGGGAAAATGTTGTTTGTGAAAGTTTGCAAGACATGCAAGACAGCTTGCTATCAGAAATTTAAGTTTTTATTAGCAGCAAGTTGCTAGGCACCAGAAACTTGCATTTTCAAAAGCATGGGAAAATGTAGTGGATGCTGAAATCCATGAGGTTAATTTGAGCGCTAGGGCCATTCAAGGTGGAAATACTAAGAACTGTTTCGTGTTTTGTAATTGTTTTGTAATTCTAATGAACACGACCCGGTGGCTTATTGGTTAGAACTGTCATCTCACAGCAAGAAGGTCACTAGTTCGAGTCCCTGCTGGGCCAGTTGGCATTTCTGTGGGGAGTTTGTGTTCTCTACTTGTGAGTGGGTTTCCTTCGGGTGCTTCGGTTTCCCCAAAGACATACGTTATAGGTGAATCAAATAACTTAAATGGCTGTAGTGTATGTGTGTGAATGAGTGTGTATGGATGTTTCCCAGTACTGGATTGCAACTGTAAGGGCATACGCTGTGTGAAACATATCCTGAAAAGGTTGGCAGTTCATTCCGCTGTGGCAACCCCTGGTGAAAAAAAGGGACTTAGCCTGTCACAGTCACCTACGATCTAGCCAAAAAAATTACAAATCTGCCTGCAAAAGAACTACAAGATCCAGTCATGCACCACTCACACACCTGGCCTAGATTCTGTCTGATTGCAAACATTCACCGCTAAAGCCGCTCATGAACTGATTACATAGACTATAAAGTCAGCACACAAACACACAGAAGTTGCTGAGTCTTGTTTTACTGTTATGTTACATTACGACGCGATATCCCTGCCTTGTCTTCCGTATTTGAACCTTGCTTTGTTTTGTTTGTTTTACTTTGTCTGCTGCCTGCCTTTTTGACCATCTGTTTATAACTGCGACTTAGGATTTCCTGTGAACATCTGTTTGCCCCTTTGTTAACCATTGCTTGCTTGACCATCTCTGTTTTTATAAACCTATGTTTGGATCCACACTTCCTGTTGTTAGCGTCACTTCACAAAGGAAAAGGAATGAATTCTTATGAAAAATCAGTGTAAAATTAAATATACACACATTTTTGAAAAGTCAGGACTCTAGTACAATAAAAAAATGACTTTTGCTTGATCAAACTACTTATTTAAAAAAAGAGTTCAACCGACACAATTCTTATGTGTTTTTAATGGAACAACTTAACTTGTCAACATTATGTAATTGTTTGGAACCCTTTAGTTTTTAGAGTGTGGGTTTTATTTTAACAAACTTTAAAGCAAAATTTAAAAATGTCTCACTAGTTCTAGTGTTAAACAAAATGTTAAACTTTAATTCATCAAATATTCAGATTGTTGTGGCAGATATGTATGCAAATTAGTGCATATTTACACTGAAAACCCTAATGAGTTGACTGAACTAAATTAACTGAGTAAACTCGTTCCCTCAATTTAATTGAGTAATGGAGTCTCCCAAAACTTGCATATTTGAGTTTATTTAACTTGCCGGTTGTGTAGACTATACTTAAAATGTTCAGTTCACCAAACGTAGTACTTAATTTGGTGAACTGAACAGTTTAGGCATGATCTATTTTAGTACTTAGTTTGGTGAACTGATCAATTTAAGTATAGTCTACAAAACCGGCAAGTTAAATAAACTCAAATATGCAAGTTTTGGAAGACACCATTACTCAATTAAATTGAGGCAACGAGTTCACTCAGTTAATTTAGTTCAGTCAACTTATTAAGGTTTTCAGTGTAATGAAACATTGCCTCATTTTTCATATTTCATCAATATTTCTGATGAATTACAATTCAAAAAATTGCTTGCCATTCCTAATATGATTATAAACTCTACAAAGTGTTTGTCTCACTTGATTTACTGCCTGAAATGAAAACAAAAGTGGGTGTGTCCTATTACATCATTATACAGCAGTGCGTTCGTATGATCATTTGTGAGCTGCAACCGGTCCGGATTTTTCTTTCCTTCTCTGCTCTGATGGGACCAACAGCAGATCCATGCTACAAATAAGCCAGCTCAGTAGGGGGATGTGAACAGCAGCTCAAACAAGTCCACATGCCCTGAAGAGACAGCAGTCCCCAACTGGCCAGGGGTTGACGTCTGCATGTCAGGCAGACCGGGCTCATTTATTCCAGAGGAGCAGTGCAAGAAAACAGCTTAGTTACTGAGATACAAAAGCTCTGCTGTATAATTGGAATGGGTTTGAACAATCAAGCTTGATTCTGAAGTTCAGAGCTTTGTTTCAGAGAATAGGAAAAGTTAGTTTTGATTTTAGATAAGACTGCAATGATTTATCTTTTATTTGATACAGTTGTTTCATTTTTGTATAATAAAATGATTTTTTTTATTGTTCTGAATCTTTTGTTTACTTCATTTTTTGTTTAGAAAACTGAGCCTTTAATTGTCATTTATAAGGGATTTTAAAAGAATAAACAGTCCTCTCTTTAGATGAGCTCACAAAACAGTAGGAAGTTGTGTTAATAAAACATTTATTAACATTTAGAGTAGCTATATGCCAAAATGAGATCAATGTTCATTTGAATAATTTATTACTCATTCACTTGATCTTTAAAACCACCAACTACACTTAAATTTATGGTTTGCAAACAATACTTAATTTAGTCATATAAAATTAAAAAACATTAAAAAAATATGAAAAATTAAAATCATTAAGCACATTATACATGTGCTTATAAGTCACTAATATAGCTTTTGCAGCTGTATTTATAAACTGCTTACAGATGTATATTAATGTGGGGTAATGCCTAGCACATGATAAAATAATGTGCTAATGCTTAATAAATGATTCATATTCATAGCTGGATTAACATAATGGCTCGGTGGGGCTAAAATCTCTGCAGGGCCCATGGAAGGAGAGGCCCCTTGATTGGCTGAAGAGTTATTTTGCGCCATGACGTGGGACACAGCTCTTTTATGCTTTTGCATGTCGGTAATGTGAAGTACTTTATTATATCCGAGACAGTGTGCAAACAAATCATATAGCCCACACAAACAATTATCTAATGTCCATCGTTGAGGAGCATCTATCTCAAGTATGTTTACTGGTGTGTGGTTCGTGTCTAACTGAAGTCTGTCTTTGCCGCTTTTATAAAAAACAGTGGTAATAATATTGAGCAACGAAATCTTGGCACAGCTTTCAATCAGAAAATATATCTGTTGCAAAAAAACTAATTAATAAATAAATAAAGATGTAACTCAGAAGACTACATTTTTTTAATATTAGAAGCATGTATTTTTAATATATCCTATCATTAGTGATGTTGTCCTAGATAGAGTTTTAAAAAAACTTTTTAAAACCTTATTTAAAATATTTATTACAAAGCACAATTTAGGAAATATTGCAATTTTTTTTGTTTTGCTGATTTTTGCAGCCTGTTTGATGTTATGTTTTTATTAAATTTGTATACTTGTAGGCCTACTTTAATGAAATAGAAATATATATATATATATATATATATATATATATATATATATATATATATATATATATATATATATATATATATATATATATATATATATATATATATATATTAATTAATTAACCTATTAATCAAATGGTGGAAAATTTGCTAATTATATAAATTAAAAAATATATTATTAATAATAACAACAACAATAACAACAACAACAAAAATAGCTGAAAGCAGCAATTATCAGAGCCAAGCAGCCCAGTGATACCACGATACCAATTATGCCATAATCTGCCAAACTTCCGGTCCGCAATTTTGATTTTGTTCAAACCACTCTTTTTTAACCCCTCACTAAATTTGACTCAGATCAGCTTCAAAACATGTGGACCAAAAGTTATGGCATTCATGTTGATAGACAAAACTGTTGTCATTTACCATATGCACAAACTTCATGTAATTCTGCCAGATGACATTACAGGCTGAATCAAAATGGTTTAAGGTATTGAAACCAAACTTAATGTGTGTAATCTAGACCTGACATTGACCAAACTACGTCAGTTAGTTAAATTCACAACAACTAAACAATTCAATTCTATCAACAGAAATCATACAAAACGTTTCAAATGACTTTTCAATAGTTTTGTCTATTGTCATGAGACTGGTCTTGCAGATTCCTTGTGTCCTTGATATGTGAACATTAATATAATTTATTCTCTAATTTACAAAATTTCCTTTCGTTTGAAAAATTAGTTTGAATATCGGTTGTTTTGAACTCTCCATAGATTGTTAGCCCAATTTCAGCCAGATTTGGCTCAAACCATGTTGCCAAAAAGTGATAGATTTTTCCAGTTGCTCTGTAGCTTGTTGCTGTGCTTGTTTATGATATTACCGCTTGGCCCCCATAACTGCTGCTTGCAGCTATATTTTTAAATTGTTACCCATATTTCAAAGATAATGCTAAGACCAGGAATCGGGATTCCCCTAATATACTTTCAGTGGGATAAGGTGCATTTATTATACTTTTTACAAGTTAATTTTAGCCTGAGCATTAGCTTAAATAACTCAGAACAATATTTGGTATTGTCTGATCACTTTGAACATCAGAAACCATCATTTTTTGTTAAGCACAAATAGATGTGTTGTTTTTTGTTGCAATGTAATGTGAAAATCGGTGGTCATTCTTCTTAAATAGACACATTCAGTTAGGTTCAGTACAGATAGTTCCAGATGAGTTACAATATGAGTTTGAAAATATAGAAATTAAAATAAATACCAAGCCACACTAATTAGGGCGCATTGATATGACTGCCATGACTATGTGATCTCAGGACAGCCTAGCTCTTTGGATTATTTGGTTTTGTCAAGTTAAATATTCCTCTTCTTGAGGGTTTATACAGCGCTGTTAGTGATTTGCTACTCAGCTGTCAGTAAATGAACTTTTCTCAGAATTTTGCTTTCAGCTGCCTTAAGGTTCTTAGATTATTAGACAAGTCTGTCTTAATCACTGCTCATGTTCCCTAATGCTTTATTTACTGATCTGAACAACCTTTTGGAATCAATTCTGCCTAATTAAGGTCTCTCACATTTCTCATATTCCTCCTAGTAAATTGTGCCTGAAAAGCGCTAATAGGCTGGCAGATATTGTAGTAGGTTTCCTTTCGTCTTCATGAGTTTCTCTGAGGGGTTTGCAAAGCTTTAATTTGCTCAGATGTGAGTAAGTGAGTGAGAGAGGTTTATGTACAGTCAGAGGTGCATTAATCTGTGCAAAATAATAATAATAAAAATAAATATTATTTAAATATTTGTATTGCATCACGGTGGTGCAGTGGGTAGAATGATAGCCTCACAGCAAGAAGGTCGCTGGTTCGAGCCCCAGCTGGGTCAGTTGGCATTTCTTGTGGAGTTTGCAACGTGGGTTTCCTCTGGGTGAACTGAATAAGCTGAATTGGCCATATTGTATGCTTGTGTGTGCGAATACAAAAGAGTATGGGTCTTTCCCAGTGTTGAGTTGCAACTGGAAAGACATCTGCCGCGTAAGTCATATGCTGGATAAGTTGGCGGATTATTCCGCTGTGGTGACGCCTGATTACAGTTTTTCTCAGTTGCTTTGGTGCATTTCTCACAACACTAGTGCATTTCTGCACAACAGTTAATGCATTTCTCAAAACAATTAGTACAAACTGCAAAACCTAGCTGATAACCTGCAAAAGTGCGTCACATGCTCTAAATGGATAGTTCATTCCTCAAAAGCAAGTATTCATGTCAATGAAAGTATCAGTGTCGTCAAAATGAAAAGTCCTGACCATTGTTTATGAGCAAGATAGTACAATGGCTTTGTCATGTTTTCATTATAACAGTTTACATGTTTTCCAATGCAAAAAAGTATAAATCAGCCTTAAGGAGGTTCAAACAACCCAGAGTTCAAACTTGAAGGCTGATTTATACTTCTGCGTCAAACACCGGCGTATGCTACGGCGCTGACGCATAGCCCATCTCTGTGGCCGTCGCCGTCACTGACGTGCACCTCTCAAAAATTGTAACTACACGTCGCAACAACGTGTAGCGCAAGCTCTGTGATTGGTCGGCTTGGTAGCGCTGACGAGTCGGGGCGGGACCGAGAGCTGGGCGGATGGCGCGATCCCAATGTAGTGATTGTTTACAAGTGTGGAGTCCCGTAAAGGAGCTCCGGATGGAAAGTTTTGTTTCGTGTTTACCTCATAGTTAAAGTTGTTGCACGTCCGCCGGTTCCTGCCTCAAAATGAGCGAGTTTGAGTCACTTATACAACCAGGAAGTGTTCAGGAAAAGCAAAACAGAAGCGAAGAAACTCGACACAGAGGAACATTTACACCTCACTGCCAACTACCGTTTCGGAAGTGTTAATGCAGACCAACAGAGACAGCGCGCAGAAGTATAAATGCATAGCTGCGCGCATTGTCTGCGCCATTAGTTACGCCGGTCACTTGATGCAGAAGTATAAACCAGGCTTTAAGCATGCACACCGTGATTATAAAAAGACATTATCAATGGAGCGCAGATATTACGGGTGACCATGGCAACATCTTAAAAAAATAGATCACCATTTCTTTCCCCAGCTCAGCTTGATCTGCTCATGCAAAGTTATAGCAAATATGAGTGTATATATTTAAAAAGAAGCAACCATCAGTGAAACAGAGACAGTTAGCATGGGAAAACAGCTACTCAAGTTAATGCGTAATTTTTAATTTAAAGTATTTAAACATTTAAGTATAATAAAATAAGTAATGTAATGTGTGACGTTTATACTTTTTTTTCTAAACTTTTATACACGTTTATCAGTCTTAATAGATTTAACAGTGCACTTGTATGTCTGCCTTTTTATTGATCAAGTGATAGAGGTTGATATAACATTAAGAAGGTAAGCAGTGCTAAAAATAATTTTTAGACAGAATAATAATCCCATTAATCTAGTAACAGTACATGTCGAAGGTTAAGCTAAATGGAAAAAAGGACAAGCCTCGTACGTGACTTTGTTCTGTGTGTGACAAAAATGTAGGCAATAGCTGTGTTTCCATCAAAATACAGGCTATTACATAAATTTGTGCATAACTGGAATAATGCCTAAAAGATGCGAATAAAGCAGCGCTTTTATCCAACGAGTCAAAGAGAACACAATCGTCACTTCCTGATTAACTTGCGCCAAATATGAACAGTAAAAACAGAATTTACTGTGGTAGAACAAGTTGCGTCAATGATTTTTTATTTAATACTTGCGCCTCAGAAGACGATTGACACACAATGAACACGTGGGGGCGTTTGAAGCCAGACGCGGAGACTCTTGACAAGCTCCAGACGCTCGGAGGTAATTAATAATATACACTAATACTGAAACAGTTCAGGCATTTTAGAATGACTAAAACAACATTTAAGATGTTCTACAGTGTGCTCAGTCTGCTGGTTGGTCCATTCACACACATTTTCATCATCATCTCTAACAAACCTTTTTTTTTAATGTACATACTGTAATTTGTTAAGTGCACTTCGTAGTTTATGCACATCTTTTCTTATCAAATAAAAGTTTAACCTACTCAGTCATGCACATGTTTTATTATGCATATTTTCAAAAGTTATGTGAATCATGACGTTTTCATCAATCTTTTATGGGCATCTCCAAAATGAGCTCTAAAATATGTGTGTGGAAATGTAAGGCTAAGGCGAGAAATACGCTTCATCTTTAAAAAAAGGGAGGAGACCGACAGAAACTCAAATTCAGAGTTTAGAGAATAAAACCTGCTCCGGACCAGGTTAGATTCACAGAGTAAGTTACCACAGTAACTGACTCTGAGTTAAAGTTACCTTTCTTTTAGAAACAGGCTTGACTTACCCTGATTTCTTGAGTTTAACAAACCTGCCATTTTGAAACGAAAAACCCAGAGTTTCTCTCATTTCAGAGTTAAAATACTCTGAGTTTTCACTTAACCTCCTTTCTGAAACAGGCCCCAGGACACTTCGGGACTCAAAAGTTGCTGCAGTCATGATGACCGATCACATTCACATCATCATATTTTATTTATTTTTATTTATAACAACAAAACATTTACAAATAAAACAGAATACAGTCTCTACAAACTATAGTTCCTTTTTTAACAAGTAAGGGAGAATTATGAATAAAATATATAACAAATGCATGAGAGAAATAAGGGGAAATGATAGGTTAATATGAACATAAAAACGAACAGGTCTATAAAATACAATGCAATAAGCATCAACTAGTTTAACATCACTCTTTAGGCTAATATGATAAAAAAGGGTTTACATTTATGTACATTTATAGATATAAAACTTTCCAATGTAAAACGCAAAACAAGGGGTTTTGATTAAGTCTTAACAAATGAGAATATTTTGGATAATGAAAGCATTTTCAAAAAAGCACTTTAATACAAAACGATTGTGTTGAAAAGATTGAACAAAAGGTCAAATAAGTGAGCTACAGATTAAGTAGAAGTTTCCCAGAAAGAGCACATAGCCTATAAACGGCTAGACAGGAAATAAAATATATATTTATTTTATAATCATAAATTCATTTTATAATTATTTATTAAAATAGTTCTTTAACTTAATTTGTTAAGAAAGCTTTAGGGTGGCAGGATCAATGATGATGATTATTTTATTTCAAGTCTGTAAGACTTATTTGAGTTCATATTTAGGTTATTCACTAAAATATCACATTTACTGTAAATCGTTCATGAAGCTGGATGCAGTAAATAGTCTGTAAAAAAGGGTGAAAATAAACCTGTGCAAGCCAGCCTTTATAACCAGATTATTTAACAAAAGATGATACTGAAGTAAAATATTTGTAGCTTTTTAATAAGCATGATGTGTACAAGACAGAGAGGGTGTGAAAAGTGAATTGTTTGTTTTGAAACTTTTAAACTACTTTACTTCACTTAGAGCTGTGTTACACACTACATGGAGGGGGGCAAAATTTCTTCAAGAGCTACATTTTCACTGGAGGAAACAGCTGATAAGGAAACCCGAATACTCCTCTATGACCTATTGGGGTACAAGTGATACAAGTTTTTCTGTATATCCTCCTAAGACCCCGCCTATTAACTTGTGTCCTCTGTAGTGGACATTGTGTTTTCATGAATTTTCTTTGGGTCTCAGGAGGATATGCAGATATCATAACAATCTTTAGATAAACACACACCTTGTGCACACTGCACAGCTATGATTTGCTGATTAAATGTAAAACTAGCTGAAAACGGAGCGGCGGAAGTCGCCGGCGATTTAATATCAAAATTAAAGGGGACTAAGGCGATAATATAATAGTGTACAGTTTATGAACTAAATCGCAAAACTTTTAGGGGAGCTGAATAGAAATATTGGAGGGCTAAATTGACAGCCATGCTGTTTTTTCATTTTACCTGAGCGTTTCAGCGAGACATCATCATTGTGTTGACTTGTCTTGGTCTTTAAAATACACTCACAAAATTTTCTCAGAGCTGCTGCACTCATCAGGGGGCGGAGAAAAAACACAATTTATAAAAAAAAAGCACCAATTCTAACAAATTAAGATGCGAGTTAAAAAAAACAAACATTTGGTACACAGTTAAAGGGGATGCAAGTACTTGTAAATTAGGGAAGTCTAATCAGCAAAACAAGTGAGTATACCAAGGGTATACGTAATTATTGATCCTCAGAAGTCGTAACAGCTCATGGAAAAAAAGTAGGCATAGGGAGTATACGTGCATATAGCAAGGACTACACCAATGGTTAGGAGGCTCTCTGTACAGCATTAGCCCAGGGGCCTATGCATACATATACCTAAATGTGCCCCTGCTTACAGTTATGTTTATAAGTGATGCTTCCATGCTGTTTTGCTGATGACTGGAGATTGTAGACAGCACAGCATTCCAGTTCATTACCTATATTGTATGTGTGAGCGTATTGTGAGCAGCAAGGACAAACCCACTAATGTTGCTGGCATGTCACACTGACTGGTTCCTCTATAAATGTGGAAATGTTTGGAACGAAAAGCTATTACAGTGAGAAATATACTGTGCCGCTGAGTTGCTCACTGGTTGAACTGGGGTGCTTCATTTACTTGTCATAACACAACACCAAGTGCTCATTAAATGTAAAATCACCCCTCTTTCCACTGCAAATTCCTGCCGCTTAGACAAGAACATGCCAAGCTAATGTTTGGACGTTTTGATTCCATCAGAGAGTGCTTTGTGGTTTATTATTATGATGGGTCATTCTAGCAGTGATTTATAGATGTAGGAACATTTATTTACTCATTTTTTTATGTACCATCAAAATGGTATGATTGGCTTGCTGTGGGACACTGAGTGAACGTTTGAAGAATGTGCTGCTCCATGGAAATTGGTGGTTTCAAGTTTATTGACCAATAATGTTCTAAAGTAACGTTTTTATTTCCTCTTTTCAGTTTGTTTTGTTTGTCAGATTGCTTAGAATATCTGAAGTACACTTTTCTTGTTAAGCTCAAATAAAGCATAATTTGTTGTGCTTATTTCTAAACTAACAATATGAATGTTGTGATCATCAGCCATGTTGCTTTTCTTATTATTTATTTATTTATTTATTTATTTATTTATTTATTTATTTATTTATTTATTTATTTATTTAGTTATTTATTTAGTTATTTATTTATTTATGTGTTTGCTTGCTTGCTTTTTGTTTGTTTGTTTGTTTGTTTGTTTGTTTGTTTGTTTGTTTGTTTGTTTATGGGTTTGTTCATTGTCTGATCGTTTAGTTTGTTTTTTTCTTCTGTATGTCTGAACACTGGAAACTCTGTCTGCATTAAGCACAAATACCGTTTTATGTTTTTTTTGTGTGATCACTTATAATATCATGTAAATCATTTTCACATCAATCTCTTTTTTATTGCAAATGGATGATCACAACAATCTGCACACATTAAGAACAAATGAAATTAAGCTTTGTTTTTTTATTTTTTATGTTTTGTGTCATGATGCTGTTGAATAGCTTGAAATTGCAATGTGATTCAAGCAACAACAGATTTTTTATCTTGCGTAAACAAAAAAACACTCAAAAGATTCATTCATTTTCTTTACTTAAAAAAAGTCTGGATATTATTTTTAAAGTTACCTTTTTTGTTACTTTCAAAGATTTCAAAAGCTTTGAAGGACATGCGGTCGAGTAAACGATTGCAGAAATGTTTAATATTTCAAATGGGAGTCTGGACTAGGAGAGGTGTGAAGCAAGCTTGATTAGGGTTAGATTGAGTGAGAAGAGAGCAGATGGTTCATTCTAACACCTCTCTGGTTTTAAGAGAGCCCAAAGGAGGTGCCTTGAGTGGATGTGGAGTTTATTGGTGGTCTTTGAGCGCTCATTGTGCAAGTTTTTGAAGCCTCTCTATTTTGTATATGAGTTGAATTTGAAGCATGAACCTTCAGTGGTTTTTGTTATTTGTCTTTGCAGAGATGCAGAGATTTGTTGTTAAAGCAAACATAGTTTAGCAGGTAAAACATGGGTACCTTATTGGGTGCATTAAAACATAAAAATAAATTATTTGAACAGAACTGTCCATTTCCTGTGTGCAAATCAAGTAGGGATGCACCGAAATGAAATTCTTGGCCAAAGCCGAAGCCGAATAAGAATAAATTGGTTTAGAAGCTGAATGCGGTGTATTGCATTTTAGTTTAGTTTGCCAATTTTTTCACCATTACAATAATTTAATAGTAAAAATTAGCTTTTACTTATTAGCTATTACTATTCAGAGAAATAAATCAAATAACAAAAATACAATTTCAAAAATATTTATTTAACACTGAACATTTTTTTAACATTCCAGCAGATAATATTCAAACAAAGCACAATATAACTTAAAATAAATAAATTAGTAAAATAAAAATATATTTTTATTTGGCCATCTTTGAAGCCCCCCTTCTTGAATAGCCTATGTTAGGCCTATAACTGACTGCTGAAAGAATGTAACTATGTCTACAACAACAAATGTGCATTGAATAGGGCAAAAAATGTGGATGACAATAAATGAATAACTGTCCTAGACATAAGCCTACTTAGCCTACTTCTTCAGGAAAAGTGGCAGGTTCTTCTTTATAAAACATAACTTCTCTGCTGTCTCGCATGAAAGTCGGTTCCTTTTCTCATCAATGACATGAGATGCAGCACTAAACAGTCTCTCGGTGTCGGCGCGCGGCTCATCTGTAGTACGAGCCCGTTTATTCTCTGCGCTGTTTTCATCTCCTGCGCTGTGCATCACCTGACCGTCTCCAACACCTAGTGGCTTTCCCAAGTCCAACTCGGCCTGAATCAAAGCTGGATCGCAGCTTTTCCCCATATCCAAGTAATGATCTTTATATCGTGGATAAAGCAAAGTCGCGATGAAGTACAGGCGTTCTGAGTACCCCTGACTAAATCGTGTGCTGACAGCTTCTAAGAGCGCACTTTTAGCTGTTTTCACTCTGTGGTCTGTTTCAGCCTCTTTGTTTAAAAGACGCTTTAGTGCTGCAAGTAAATGTATGACGTCTGCCACAGATGAGCTTATCTCTCATGTTATCTGCTCAAAGGGGGCGAGAAGAGAGAGAACGTTCCTCTGGACAATTCACCAGAACAGTGTCTGCAAACGGCCGTTTTTGCCTCTTTCTCTGACACTTTAAAGTGTTTCCACACTGCTGACATGTTTGCTGCATAAAGCGCGTGCCTCTACACAGGTCACTATTTGATCGCGTCATTAAAAACGTCATTGTTCGGCAAAATTTATTTGGCCTTTTTTCTTATTTCGGTTGCCGAATATTTGGTGCATCCCTAAAATCAAGTTCCTTATACGTTAGAAGTCCTTTTATTGCAAAAAAAAAAAAAAAAAAAGCTGATATCTAAAAAAGAAAAATATATGTGACGATAAAGTGATGGCTTTATTTATTAAATTTTTTTTTAATGTCATGAAAGAGAAGTCTTATAAAACACATTGAATACTAGATTATAAAACTTATCTAAGGAATTGTAAATTGAAAGTGAAAATTCAAAGAATTGGTCTTGATCTGTCTTAATGTGTTATTTAAAATTTGCATCTTGCATCTTTTACTAGAAACAAATCTACATTTATTTATTTATTTAAACTGTTTGTTTGTTTGTTTGTTTGTTTGTTTGTTTGTTTGTTTGTTTGTTTGTTTGTTTGTTTGTTTGTTTGTTTGTTTGCTTGTTCATAGACTTTTTATTATTATTGTTAAAGTGGCCACAATTTTGGTAATAGGTGGATATACAGTACTGAGTATTTTAAGTTTTACATAGTACAAAACTTCACACTTGAAGTAAAAGGTTGAAACTGTTGAACTGGTGAATATTTAATAACAACATCAAAAAGTATGTATTCATATTTTGCTTATATTAGCATTTAAATTGAAGTGAGCTTCAAGAACAAGCTTTTTTTCAATGAAGATTACTGTGGGTCCAATGGTCTGAGTATCACTCTCTTTCTCTCTTTTCTCTGCTTTAGATCTATTTGCGTTTCCTCGACTATGAGATGCAGAATTCGAACGAGTGCAAGCGTAATTATGTGGCGGTGTATGACGGCAGCAGCTCGGTGGAGGACCTGAGGAATAAGTTCTGCAGCACAGTGGCCAATGATGTGATGCTCGTGTCTGCGCTGGGTGTGATCCGCATGTGGGCTGATGAGGGCAGCAGAAAGAGCCGCTTCAGGATACTCTTCACCACCTTTCAAGAGCGTAAGAAGCAAGCACAAACACACTTGTAGAGTTATCTTTAAGTGGGGACCTCCCAAAAATGTAATAATTTAATAACTTAAACTGTACAAAGTGTATTAACTTTATTCTGCAATGTGGAAGTGCGCTATTTTTGTGATTGTTTTAGAACTTCTGATTCAGTTGCCTATTGGAGAAATAGAAATGATACATGACAAAACATAAAAGGAGAATAGATTCCAATGGCTGCACCTGCTCGTATGTAAAGAATAAGATCAATATTCTTTCCATTTTCTCCAACCCTACACCTAAAACCAACACTCACAGGAATCAACCTGCAGTGTAACATTTTTAAACATTTAATTTATGAGCTATTTTCCTAATGGAAGCCAAAACAAAATAAGTGAAGAGTTCAGATGCAAAAACCTTTAAATGCTGTCTGAAATGTTCTCCTAAAATGAGAATTCTGTTCAACCTCCTGTTTATGTTTAGTTATTTCACTTAAAAGGCAATGAAAAGATTTTACGTTTCTATAAATGTTAAATTATTGAGGCAAAAAAGCCAAAATATATAAAATGGCTCTTAGACGTTTTTGCATCTAAACTCTTCATTCCCAGTTAAAAAAACAAAACAAAAAAACAAAAAAAACAACAAAAAAAAAAACGATTGAATTGCTTACAGTTTGTGTCTTGTTTAAGGTCCAAATATCAAAAAGCAAATATTAAATCAAGAAAAATGTTATAGGCAAATAACAAATATTGTTTTGTTTTCAGAAAAAAAATAGGTAAAAATAAAGTTGTTGTTTTGTTTGTTTGTTTTTTCCATTGAGCAAGCTAAATTATCCGCTGGTGGATTAAGCAACATACATTTGTTTTCGGTTTGAATTCAGACTATTTTACGTGCCCCACTGACAGATAGTTGAGCCATTTTTATATAGATAGTTACATAATTTAGCAGATAACATTAATTTTTCTAAAAACAAAACAATATTTTACTTGTCTAGAAAATATGTTGTGATTTAGGAATTTATAGCTATTTGGACTAGAAACAAAGCAAAATATCTAAGTAAAAACAACTCTTTTTTTGCAGTGTATACAATCAAAATGTACTAGTATGAAAATGAATGATGCAGGCTATTCATTAAATTGATAATATTTACTTTTTAATTCATAAAATGGATAGAATTTGATGCATGTTGTTTTAACAGAAAATATTTAACTGTCAACTTTATTATTATCATCATCATACAGCTTTCAAATAATTACTTTATTTGTCTTACAGCCTGAAATCAAATCACTTTTTAAATAAATCTTCCAGCCTTTAAACTGTTTTTGTAGCCTTTATCTGCCTTTCTTTATCCTGAAGTGTGGGTATGTATTTGTGAGTAAATGTATAGATTTTCACAGGTTATGATGATTTTCTTTAGGCATTGTATATGTGCATAATATGGTTTTTAACAAACCTTTACAACAGGAAATTAAGTAAAATGTATTAAAATAGATATAATCAGCTACTAATATTTAATTGTCTTGTATTTAAATAGCAGCAATTCTCGTGCACCATTATAAATAAACAGTCATTTACATTCATATGGTTAGATGTGTTTAAATCAATATGAAAAATTTTTCTAAGACTGGACATAATTTATTGTCCATATGTGTAATTTGCCATATTTTGTCTTGTGTCAAAATAGGCACTTCTTGTTAAGTTTTATGAAACCAAACACATTACAGGAAGGGTTTTACACCACTGTGTTCATGTTTGTATACAATGTGAAAAGCATTGACATCTCTAACGCCTTTGCTCTCATTTACTGTTTTATGAACACACACTAATAAAAACACACTCCACTACTCATTTTCACCAGCACATTCATACCTGACAGAAGGCTAAAACGAGCTGGACTGAAAAAATGAAAACAGCTCATCCATGTGTCCATTATAGAAACGCTGGCCAGTCACACCCACAAACACGCTATAAATCATGCATAACCTGTCAGATACACTGGCATACTGGTTTATACAGGTTTGGAGATGGTGGACCCACAAGGTCATGCTGTTAATTAACAAAAAAAAACTATAAATAGTTAGAGAAAATGTAATGAAGAATGTTGTTAAAAATGCAAAACCTTTAAATCAAAATTGACAATAGGGAGAGATTTCGTGAATATCATATATGATGCAATGCAACTAATGCTGGTAGGTCATGTGGTAATGACAAAATGGCAGATTTAAGTTTGATTTATACTTCAGCATTGACTGATCATTGTATCCCATGGTCCTTCCTCAACACCATTGTGAATATTTATTATAGGTGGGCATTGATACATTTTTTAAATCTTAGAATTAATCTAGATTAATCTAGATATGGCTCATTTGAATTCTGCCGAAGGCATTCAGAATATGTGTGCTACCCAAATAATAAGTCTTTGAGACGGGGTTTCTCAAGCCAGGTGGCGCATTAGTACTGGGGGCTCATCTCTTGTTTCCAAAATGCATTATAAACTGTTTGAGAAACTGTTCTACTATGATAATTGATGATGAAAATAAATTATGTTCAGTAAGGTGTACTTGTGTTTGCTAACTGTTTATTCAGTTAAACATGAATTTTGAACTGTTTTGTAGGCCTACATAAGCTCCAAACAGCTATTTTTGATCACCTTAATCCGACTAAAGTCATAACTGAACTAAACAGAAATTAAATTAAGACGTGGAGTATGCATTTATTAGCGGCATTATTGAAGTAAAATATCAGTAAATCAGTAAATACCATCATTTAGGGCTTTTTGCCATATTTCCCGACAAGATCCACTCACGCGGCTGTCAGTAAAGAACCGCACACACACACACACACATCTCGAAATGCAGAAGTTTTTTTTTCTTTCTATTTGGTGTGCGTTATTAAATTCCATAACACTCTCACCAGTCCTTACTTCTTACTGGCATCTAAGGGCCTACTCACACTATGCCATCCGTACCGTGCCAGGCCAATTTCCTGGATCGTTTGAGAAGTGTGAGTGCGCTGAATCGGGCTCAAGCACGGTTCACTTGGCCGGCCCTGGCCAGGTTGGAAGAGGTGGGCCTGAGCGCGGTACACTTAAGCTTTTGGCGCGGTACGCATGTGTGTGAGTGCAAAACGCGCCAAAGCCCAAAACTGAAAGCGAGACGTGACTTTTAAGGGACTGTTTCATACGGATTTATATTAATCATTCTTACTGTTCGATGAACGCAAACTGCCATAGTTTATTAAAGACGCAAACCCCTCACTGCACGACAGCTGCACGCCTTCAACTGTACCTAGTGTGAGTACAGCCTAATACCCCACTTTGTCAGGGGGGCATGAATGAAATGTTCATGAGTTAAAGTGAAACTGCCAAACTGCAGTTAAAGTCAGGCATCCTGCTTATTTGATTTAGAAGGGCACTTTTTTGTCAAACAAGTCACCAGTCAGGTATACATCCGCGCTAAATTATCAAGGTGAAAGTCACCATAGCCTGTGTAGAATAGACCCAGCTCCCAACCCAACTTTGAGAATAGATTAACAGCGATATTTTTTAACGCGGCACGTTAACGCAGATAATGGCCCACCACTAATATTTACACTTCTACTTCACCTGTGTTGCTCTGTAATAACACTTTCAAAACACTAGTTTGCGATAGAGTTTCAATGGTTCGAGTTTCTTTGTCAGTTTTTGAGGTTACACCGGAAATGTGTGTGATGCTGCAGTAGAAGTAGCTCAAACTCAAACTCATTCAAATAAAAAAGAATCAGAAACCAACAAACGTTCAACAACTTTAATCATAAAATAAACACAAAACAAAAGTGTCCATCTAGAGACTTGTTAAACATTAAGGCACATGATCTAGTGTCAGGGTATGGTGAAGTGTTTGCGACTGTGGGAAGGCTATGCCGAACCTACCACATAGACTCAACGCAGAATCATAAATTGGCCTTTATTAAAAAGCATTTGCTATGTTCGTTGTCCTGCTCATTAAGCAGCAAGTCTTCTTCTTTTTTGTGTATCTCTGAGAGAGAATTACCACACCACATATTTTAGAATAAAGAGGCAATTATTTGAATGGTTTTTAAATTTTGTATTTTAATAACTGTATAATAAAAACTTTTTTTAACTGTATAATAAAACCCATATGACTATACTACCCTGCCTTTTACATAATGTGTGTCAGTCGATATCAAGCTGATATATTATGCTCAATTTTTAAGAACATGCACGAGAAGGGTGTTAAATTTTGCAGAAATGTTCACAGAGGCCTCTTGGTGGATTTGGGACACATGAGAAAACATGCCTCAGTAATGTATTTGAGATGTCAAAAATGAACATGGCGCCCTCTAGTAGAATTGTAAAACAATATGGAAAAATGTAGTCCAGGACACATACAGTATTTGGCAGTTCTCAAAAAAAGTAGTCCTGGGCACATATCTCCAATAAACCTGGGTTGGACATTATGGTCAAATTAACTGCATGTATTTCAGCTTCATTTTCAATGCCTTTGAATATGCATGCTTCTGCTGCCTAGCAACTTTCTGCTAACAAAAACAACTTTCTGATAAGAAAAGCATAAAGGGTGTCACACACCGGATGTGCCCCGTCAGAGCGCGCACATGACAGTTGAAAGTATCGTACGCCAGACGCGCACATTCGCATGCTATTTAAAATTAAACTAATCAGATGGCACTCTGGCGCCGCAGAAAGAAGAACAGTGTCCTGAGTCATGGCTGGGGGCCGCCAACTTGCAGCGTCGGTGCGTGTACCCTGATAGAAACCTATTAGAATTCAGAAATGCATGGCTCTGCGTGGCAGCGAGTGGTGTTTCTGGTGTGTGACCTGCTTAACTTTATATCAGACATGTCCTTCAAACTTTCAAAAACAACATTTTCACTGTGGTGAAAAACATATTGCCTCCTGTTTGCTAAACAAAGTGAGGAACGCACCTGGTCTAGTAACTCATATACAATTATAGTCTACTGCAAACAAAGATCTTGTTTTTAAGGTAATGACTTAAAAAAATGATGACATAAAATATGATGAAATTCAAAACTTAAATCTAAAATCTCAGGTTTAATCAATAGGATAGATCATTGAGTTTTTCCTTAAAGAATGAAACCCCCCAGACTGACAGAATTACAGAACTGTCAATTAAAGAGAGGGCCTTTTACTGCTGGGAGGGTTAATTTTTCAGGTGTACATTGTTCAGTGAAGCATTGTTCCGTTGAGTCTGTGAATTTCGGTTCATGTCTCTGTTAGCCCATGAATTATTTTGGGAGTATCATAACTAAAACCCTAATATATAAAATAAAAAATAATATATCCTTTTAACCTTAATTTAATGTTTAAAATCCAAATCCAATTAGATTGACTTTATTTGGTAAGCAAAGCAAGTTTGTTCAATTCAATTCAGCTTTATTTGTATAGCGCTTTTACAATGTAGATTGTGTCAAAGCAGCTTCACATAAATAGTCATAGTAACTGGAACAGTGTGGTTCAGTAACTGGAACAGTGTGGTTCAGGTTTTAGTGTTTAAGTTCAGTTCAGTTCAGTTTAGCTCAGTTCAGTGTGATTTAATCATTACTGAGAGTTCAAACACTGAAGAGCAAATTCATCGATGCGTAGCTCTACCAATCCTGAACCATGCGAGGCAGTGGCGACAGCGGAGAGGGAAAAAAAACTTCACCTGATAGGAGTGAAGAAAAAAAACCTTGAGAGAACCAGACTCAGTTGGGCACGACCATTTTAATTTCTCCGCTGGCCAAAAGTCTTGTGCAGAGCTTCATTCGCCGTGGTTTATGCTGGAAGATGGCCTAAATGATGACTTGTCTGTCCCTGGAGCGTCGCTGGAATCAGACACATGTTCTCCACTATTATATTTGTCATATAATATATCTAGTAAAAGACAGAAAATAATACTGTATAAACTGCATTGTACATAAGATGAACATTTTCACATTAGTCAATAATATTACTGAAATTAATAAAAAAAAACTGAATAAATGTAGATTTACACACATTTACTCAAGTAAATAAACAGAATTAATGATGGGCTAAAAATCTGTGGAAATCTGTGGAAAATCTGTGGAAAAAAAGATTTCGGGTGGGCCATACTCATCATTACTGTAGCATTAAACATATATATATATATATATATATATATATATATATATATATATATATATATATATATATATATTTATTTGTTTACACACACCCCCCTTACCCCCCAACCCGGCTATATATAAATACACACACACACACGTATACAGGACCTTTAAATTGTGTTTAAATTTGAATTATATATTATTAATCTCGCTAACACTAAAGGTTTTTATTTAAAAAATAAAAACATTTATTTCTTGGTTCTTTGTTAGCATGTTGGAAAAAAAAACAGTACATCAGCAAAGTTTCTGATTGCTCAGATTGATTGCGGCCTTTACTGGGGGCATCAGTGTGCAGTGTTTTAAAGAGACAGGTGGATATCCTGAATCATGCAGTGGAGGGAATGAGCCTGTGCTTTTGCTGCTGAGGCTCATGAGGATGTGCAGAAAACACATAATGCTCTTTCTGAGTGGGAGAGAAGCAGCTGCACGTCTTCGTCAGTCTCGTGAATGACCAAAGCTGGAACTGTGGAAGAGCCCAGTGTTTTCTGTGCAGCCCTGAACCTCAATGATCTCTCTCTCTCTCTCTCTCTCTCTCTCTCTCTCTCTCTCTCTCTCTCTCTCTCTCTCTCTCTCTCCCATATACAGTCAAAGCTAATTGTCCTCCTGTGATTTTTTTTTTCTTTTTAAAATATTTCTCAAATTATATTAAACAGAGCTGTCTTTTACAGTATTTGCTATGTGTTTTTCCTTCTGGAGAATGTATTATTTGTTTTATTTCTGCTAGAATAAAAGCAGTCTTTATTTAAACCATTTTAAGGTCAATATTATTAGCCCCTTTAGCAATGTTGTATTTTTTTAATTTTCAACACAACAAACCTTTGTTATACAATGATTTGCCTAATTACCCTAACTTGCTTATTTAGCCTAGTTAAGTTAAGCCTTTTAAAAGCACTTTAAGATGAATGGCAGTGGCGCAGTAGGTAGTGCTGTCACCTTACAGCAAGAAGGTCGCTGGTTTAAACCTTGGCTCAGTTGGTGTTTCTGTGTGGAGTTTGCATGTTCTCCCTGCGTTCGCGTGGGTTTCCTCCGGGTGCTCCAGTTTCCCCCACAGTAATAATATATATATTATTTTTTTAAATACAGCCTACAGCAAATAACACACATAGAAATTTACAGTCTGTGAAATGTTACCAATTTCAGAAACAATATTACCTTTGGCACAAAAAGCTGAAGACACATTTTTACAAATCAAAGGTAATATACTTAAATATTTAAAACATATGGGGTGTCAATAAGTGTGCCATGTTGTTAATTGCTCAGTGAGTTTTTTTACAATACAAATTACAGGAACAAATTAACTATTTGCTCATATTTATCAAGGGTGTGTATGTGTATGTGTGTTTGTGTGCTCATTGTTGGTTCATGTTAACCAATATTGACTACTGTTAACAAATGAGACAACATTGTAGTGTTACACTTAATAAATTAACTAATTGCTTCTTACTGTTAATTGCTACCAAATATTTTACTAAATGGTTCATTTTAGCTAACACATTAACTAACATAAATGAGGTCTTTGAAAATTAATGTCTTTACAGGTTGAAACACCTTTAAATAAAGTCTATTGAGTGGTTTTTGTTTAGGATAAACACTTGCCTGCATTGCCACCTTGTGGACAAAAGTTGACCTGACTCATAACCTGAACACAAGAGTTGTAAGGACTGCACTTCTACAATGATGACTCATCCTAATTTACACTGTAATTTCTCACCTGGGAACATCTTGGAAATACAGTCGTTAATAAATCCACAGGGTACATTCAGTCACCCTTGAAGCTCTGTTATCTTATTTTATTTTATTATTTTTTTTCCCACACAAATCAGGTGATCAATGTCCTCTGCAGACTGCAAAATAAGCATGTCTAGTGGGAAATAGACACATGTTGGTAGGTGTGTCAGGTGCTTAATGTATGCAAGGTGATTGAAATCAAAGCTCCGCCTCCTTTTAAAGTTACTTTGGCTTTAATTGAAACCTGATATTGTAATGTTACCAGTGTACTTTCAAATTGATCCTTTTATGATTTCTACTGAGGTGCCGATTCCTTTTTCAGCTCAAATGAAGATTTTTTCAGCTCATGATGAACATCTTTCATCATATATATTTTATGATGTACGAAACAAGTATTAGATTAATCATCTTTGATCTTGAGTGATAGTGGCACTTTTTGAAATATGTAAGTACTCAGAGTTCGTGTCTGCATTAATTAGCATCACATTGGCGTCTCGGAGAAACTTGCAATATCTGATCTTATTTAAATAAGCAATTTAATTACTTTTAATTAAATTCTTTCTTGGGGTAAAACCAGAATAATAATAATCGAAATATTTCAAAATATCTGCACAGCTTCTGCAGACTTGGACTTATTTTCATGCATATTTGAAGAGTTGGATTAAAATTCATGCATGGCAGAAGGCAAAAGAATTTGATTTGGTTGGTTTGAGTAATGGGTTTCTAAATGTGAACTGTATTGATGCACAGACACAGTCAGATAGACATCTGGTGTGATTTGTGAGATTAATAGGGTAAGATCATGGACAGTGTCTTATTATCAGGGAAAAATGAAGTGTAATGTGACATTATCCGTTTTTCCCTCTCATCAGCTCCCTGTGAGGCAGACACTTTCTTTTGCCACAGTAACATGTGTATCAACAACACGCTGGTGTGCAACGGAATCCAGAACTGCGTCTACCCTTGGGATGAGAATCACTGCAAAGGTAAATCATTTGTCTTTTTTAATATCCTCACAGATGCTGAGTGGCTTGTGTTTGCATATCTCAGCCTCATTTTTTCTTTATTGGCGAAGTATGCAGTTTTTTTTTACTACTAGTGTTTCCTACAGGAATTACTATAATAATTAAATCTGCAAGCATTGAACGGGCCCTCAAACCCAGACTTACTGCCACCCAATGACCTTAGACTGACTTTACACTTGTGCATAATCATTTTGAAAAGGCATTTTAGAATGAAAAGGCTGTCCAGTCCACATTATACAATCTATGCTGACCATTCATGATCACCTGATATGCGCATATCTTGCCGACATCCGTACTTGCTGTCTACTAGTTGCATAATGGTCATATGAGAGGGGATCGACCAATCAGGGTCAGTCTGCATACTGAAACTAAAATATTAATGATGCTCATTTAACATGTTATATTTAACATAGGGCGAAGCAGTGGTGCAGTAGGTAGTGCTGTCGCCTCACAGCAAGAAGGTCGCTGGGTTGCTGGTTCGATCCTCAGCTCAGTTGGCGTTTCTGTGTGAAGTTTGCATGTTCTCCCTGCGTTCGTGTGGGTTTCCTCCGGGTGCTCCAGTTTCCCCCACAGTCCAAAGACATGCGGTACAGGTGAATTGGGTAGGCTAAACTGTCCGTAGTGTGTGAATGTGTGTGTGTGGATGTTTCCCAGAGATGGGTTGTGGCTGGAAGGGCATCCGCTGCGTAAAAACCTGCAGGATAAGTTGGCGGTTCATTCTGCTGTGGCGACCCCGGATTAATAAAGGGACTAAGCCGACAACAAAATGAATGAATGTTATTTAACATATACATTATACAACTTCCATATCACTTTATTTTGAAGATACCTTTTAACATTTATTCTTGACTATAAATGACATTTCTACTACATGTAAACTAATTCTTATTAGAGTATTAGAAAACTGTTAGTTCCTCAGCGTCAGTTAAATGTGTGGGTGGAGAAGTATCAACAGATATTAAGCAGACAATATACTAATATCCTAATTAGAAAAGTAAAGTTTGTAGATAAACTTTATAGTGGCTTGAGAAAGTGTTCTAGGTCGTTTCTAAGGTATTGCTAGGTGGTTGCCAATGTGTTCTGAGTGTTTGATAGGTGGTTGCTAAGGCGTTGATAGATGGTTGCTAAGGTGTTCTGAGTAGTTGCTTGGCAGTAACATAAATTAGCATGGTTCTAGTATGAATTAGCATGTTCTTAGCATGTTTCTAGCATAAAGTAGCATGCATAGTTCTAGTATTAACATGTTGTTAGCATGAATTTAGTATGATTTAGCATATTGCTATTATGATTGGTATGTTGTTAGTATGTTTCTAGTATGGATTAGTATATCGCTAGTATGAATTGGTCCCTGCTGAAAAATCCAGTTTAAACCAGCCTAGGCTGGTTGGCTGCTTTTAGCTGGTTGATCATCCTGGTTTTAGAGGGGTTTTGGTCATTTCCATGCTGTTTCAGCCATTTCCACCGTGGTCTTAACTGGTCAGGCTGGAAAATGACCAGCTAAATCCAGCTTAAACCAGCTTGACCAGCCTGGTTTAAGCTGGACATAGCTGGTTTTGGCTGGACTCCCAGCTTGGCTAGGCTGGTCAAGTTGGTTTTAGCTGGTCATCTCCCAGCCTGACCACCTAAGACCAGGCTGGAAGTGGCTGGAAACCAGCATGAAAGTGGCCAAAATCCCTCTAAAACCAGCTTGGTCGACCAGCTGAAACCAGCCAACCAACCTTGGCTGGTTTAAGCAGGATTTTTCAGCAGGGGTATGTTGTTAGTATGTCCAATCAAAAGTCAATCGCAGGTTTTTACAATAATGTCTATGCGACATTTGCTGGGGTGTTGTATGTGGTTGCTATGTTAGGTCACAAAGTTTGGTCAATGTTAGGTCAATGGGACTTTTATGAGTTTTCCAGGTCAGTTTTTAGAAAAGCATTGGATCAGTTGTAAAATATATAGCAACTGAATTCAACATAGTTAGGTTTGGAGTTAGTTTAGTGGTTGTAGTATGAATGGTCTAGGAGGAGATGCATTCTTGAAATAGTCGGAAGAATAATAAGTTTATGTAGTATAACAGTATGTTGGTTTTCTCAAGCCACCATAATTAGAGTTGGATGCCATGTAGTTGCAATACTACTTGTATTCAACTAAATGGTCAAAAAGGTCCTTCAAAATAAAGTGATAACAATGTTGAAATTACAGTTTTTTTTTTTGTCTTTGTTTTTTGTGAACCTTCAATATTACAATAAATGACTGATTTTCATTAATATTATAATATTTTCTTTAAATTTAAGTTGTCTTCTTAAACTTTTGCTGCATCAGCAGTGTTTATTCCTGCCTTGTATATGTATTTAAATTAATAATATTTCTGATAATGATATCTCTTGATCTTTAACAGAGAAGTGTATTATGCAGACTCTCTCACAATCAAATGATCAAATGTGTTTCATTTTGCTTTAATCCCTAACTTAAACCCCTGAGTTAACAGAGACAGTTTAGATCAAGAATTGTAAAACCACTTAATCTGATGTTAACTGTCTGGATTTGGTTAGTTGGATTTGGTAAGTAAAATGATTTTTGCTGCTTGTTTAAAATATTTATTTAAAGTATTTATTTAAAATGAAACAACAAAATTCTTAATTTTTTTGGGGACAACATAATTGTTTTATGTCCAATCCACCTAAATTTGTAAAAACTATTACATTAACTTAATGGATTTGTGTTGGGACAACTTGAAGGAATTATGTGGAACCCAGATTCCTTATGCCTGTGTTATAACTATGAATAAATATTGAAAATTGTAAGGCCACAATGGACACAAGACATTCGCTTTTGCCATTATTGCAGGACACAACATATATATATATATATATATATATATATATATATATATATATATATATATATATATATATATATATATATATATATATATATATATATATATATATTTATTTATTTATTTATATATATATATATATATGTTTTGCCTTCATTCCCGCAGAACAAAACTTCATCATCAATCCCCGCATTGCTCTTTTCTGAATGAAAAAGCATAATACTTGTCTGCTTGATGAAAAATACATTTAAAAATATTCATATTTTAAAGAATGTAGTTAATGTTTGAATAATTAGTGACTGACCTAATCCACCCACGACTCACCAGCAATTAATCAGAATGTACTTTTTGATTACCTGACCTGCCTGACCCGTGGATAATCCGGATAAACACAATCTGTGCATCACAAATGGACATGCAATTGAACATACCAAAGGCCTTTAGATTAAACTGCCCAAATTTGGCGTTGATCAGATTAAATCTCTAAGAGTTTGAAAAAAATTCCTGTTCAGTTTCAGATTTTTCTCTAAGATTTGTATAGGCACAGGAACAAATCATGTGTCTACTGAATTCTGTATGTAATCAGTCTGTTGAAATCTGTATGAAACCAGTCTGGTATCAAAAGCAGACACTGCACTGAGACTACTCAGCGTTCAGTTGTGGAATCTCTGAGACTCGCAAGAGATCCATCCATATTCTCAGTTCTCATCTTGCTGGATTTATTTGCTCCTTTTGATACAGTGACACATTCTATTGGCAACCCTCAATGGCCATCTCAGGAACCACATTTCCAAGGTTGTACTTGTATCTCTCAGAAAGGTTTTCATGGTTTTTTGGATGGGTGAAATATCTAAGCCACACCCTCCTGCCACTGGGGTCCCTTAAGGCTCTGTTCTTGGGCCACTTCTTTTGTCTATTTGTGTGGATTCACTTGGGGTCTGTCATTCAAATGCTTATCCACAACTTCACCATGTAGCTGGGCACCTCGGAAAATAATTCTTCCAGGACACAAGAATCAAGAAGTGGTTCTTGATAACCAGCTTTTCATCTTACACAGGGGTGTAAGATGAAAGGGCATAACCTGTAGTAAGTTAAAGGTATAACTTGCTGATATCAAAATCCCATTTAACCATGCGAGATGGCGGAAAAACGTAACATTTTCATCAAATGTTTTCATAAGTTTTCTCCAAATTTATCCACAACCATTACTTTGATATATTATTATATTCATTCATTTAGCTACTACACCATGCAACTCCACTCACTGACTTCGTCATCCATTTTTTCACAACAGTTAGCCTACTCAGCGTCGCCTACTGTGGTTGAAAAAAAAAAAAAAAACAACGGCACGTCAAGTATGAAAGCCTCCACATCTCTCGGCTGTGCATTAACAACTATGATGGTTGGGTTTAGGGTTGGGAAGGTGTAGACGTTAATAACTGTGATGATTGGGTTAAGGGTTGGGGTGTAGACATTAATAACGATCATTGTTTGGTTTTGGGTAGTGGTAGGTAGAGACACCTATTATTGTGAAGGTTGGGTTTAGGTATGGAGTAGGTGTAGACATTAATAGCTAATCTACAGCGCCGTCTTGCCAACAACATAGTTTTGACATGTCTCCATAACTTTAAGATACGTTTCTAACATATGCAAGTTACACCCCTAAGGCCCCTTTATGTTATGCCCCTGTTTTTGCAATCTACAGACAGACCCTACTCGAAATTTAGTGATCACATTGCTGCAACGGACCATTTTTGTAGATTTGTAGATTTGCACAACATAACATCGGGAAAAACAGAGGTTTCTTATCAAAACATGCTGCTAAACTGCTTATCTGAGCACTTGTCCTGTCCAGGCTGGACTATTGCAATGCTATGTTGGCTGGCCTCCCAAACAACACCATCAAGCCTCTGCTGCTGCTTCCGAATTCAGCAGGGAGACTGGTCTTTAATGAACTTTTTTCATAAAATGAAAGAGTGCATGTCACACCTTTATTCATCAGTGGCTGCCAATTGGCGCTTGCATCAAATTCAAGTTGCTGTCACAGCCCTAAAAGTTCAGGTTTTTGTGCCTGCCATCACAAGGACATTCACCTTTAATGTTCCAACCTGGTGGAATGAATTGACTAAGCAAAAGAAAATAAATACTGTAAAGCCAGTGTTTCCCACCAGTCTCTACCATTATTATTGTTTACATCCTTCAAAATGGTCTATACAGACTGTTTATTTTATCTCTTCATCCCAACCCAGGCCTTTTTTTCTCTTGGGGACCAACAAATAAATAAAAAGGATCCCACAAGATCCAAAATAAATGCTATTTCCTTTACTTTGAAAAGATTGTTTCCTATCCTCAGAATGTTTTACAATTTTTTCATTTTTATTTTATTTTATTTTTTACATTTTAACAATAACAAACTGACATGTTGCAAACAGTGAAAACAGCCTGCAGGTTGAGCTTAACAATTAAAGCCAAATATTTCATCCAATTTCTCCATCTTGTAAAAGCCCCACTGATGTTGATCTGTTTTTGTTTTTTATTTCTTACATCATGGCAAATAAGCAAATGTTGAATTACGCTTCTAAGCTTACCAGTTAAACACTTTTTTGTGGATGGAACCACATCCTAAACTTGCTATTGGTTGAGCTGGAAATTGATTGACAGATTTGATGGCATCCAGGAGTCTCTGTTTACTCATTTCTGGGGCATTGACCTCTGAATTGTGTAATCAATAAACAATGAACTGAGTTAAGAGAATTTATTTGAACATTAAAATCATACTTCACTTTTAAATGAATATCAATTCTTGCGTAGAAGCATTGTCTTGATGTTTGCCCTGCTTGATTGCTTGCCAGTAAAATATATATGGCCTTACAAACCCACAGCTGTTAAGAAAAAAAACATGTTGTTATAAAGCCCTTAGACCTTCATTGATTGTTAATGCTGCCGTGAAAATATAGGCTGGCCATGAGAAATTCATTTGTAAATGTGATTGTGACTGACTGTGGCTCAGGCTCCATTTGAATAATAACTTGCAGTTTGACTTTACCTGTGCTTTTATTTCACATAATCTAAATTAAATGAATGTTGGAAATAATGCTGGTGACCCCAGGAGGGAAGTGGTGGTATAGCTAAGTGTTTAATGTGAGTTTTTATTGTTCTTCATTTTGATAGAGGAAAGTGTTTGTGTGTGATTGAGTGTGTATGGATGTTTTCTAGTTCTAGGTTGCAGCTGAAAGGCCATCTGCTGTGTAAAACATGTGCTGGATAAATTGGTGGTTTATTCTGCTGTGGTGATGAGAAGTGGGTAGAGTATCCAAAATCTGTACTCAAGTAAGAGTACAAGTACTTGCAATTTTTTTTACTCAAGTAAAAGTAAAAGTAACAATCTTAAAAGTTACTCGAGTAAGAGTAAAAAAGTACCTTATGAAAAAAAAATTACTCAAGTACTTAATTACTTTTGATTTTATTTATTTAGCACTACCTACTGGCGCAGTAAAAAAAATACATTTGTAAAAAGTACATTTGATTTGACTGAAAATTCATAGATAACAAAAATAGCCATATTAGTTTTCACATTAATTTCAATGTAGGATTTTCCCTTGTCTTAAAGCCTTTTTCAATGGATTAATTTACTATATATGATGGCATAGCAGTCAAAATAAGACAAATGAACTCATGTATGGGACAAATTCTGGACCTTTGTCATTGAGGGGTGGGTTTTTCCAACTACCCAAACCCCCATAGCTATGGGCCTGCATAGTTATCATGAATAAGGTTTAATTTGTGATAATTTTGACACTTACCACTACTTTTTCCTGGTTGGAGCTGGAATTCATGCATAGGCTGCGATGTTCATTCAATGTACTGTGCGTGCATCGCATTATCAGACTATTGTTGACATCCTAGAGTAAAAAAAGACTGAACTTGAGGCCGGGTGACCTGGTTCGATAAACTCACTACACAGACAGCACGACCGTCCTTCTCGGAACATCAGATGGCCATGGCGTGACTGCAGTATAACTCACATGTCTCCCTCGTCAGCCATCATTCAACACAGGCACGTGCGCTCAATCGAAATCGGGAGACGAGTCTCTATAGCGACCTCTTGCGACATAACCTCTCCTTAGCGGCGCCTCGCAATATTTCCAAACAAAACATATGGATCATATTTATTATCACTTGACAGTAACGGAGGAATGCTGCTAAATGTAGCGAAGTAAGAGTAATGATTTTTCTTTAATAATTTACTTGAGTTAGAGTAAAAGTACACATATTTAAATGTACTCAAAAAGTATGCGTTACCCAATAATTTTACTCAAGTAAATGTAACGAAGCAAATTTAACTCGCCTCTGGTGGTGACCCCTGGTAAATAAATGGACTTAGCCAAAGGAAAAATGAATGAGTGAATAATTAGAATGAATCTGTGGATTTTTGTCAGTTTTTACCAGCGTTAAATAGTCAGTTAAATTAAATTATATAAATATTGGTACTCTATTAATTTACATTAATAAATGTGCATTCTGTGCCAGAGCGGCTGTCTTTGTTTTGGCCAATTATATTCAGCACCATGGGTTGCCTTGATAGAAAAAAGCATATTTGATTTATTCAGTCATGAAGGCTCTCAGAGAATTCATACACAATCGAAATGCGATCTCTGTTGTACAGTAGCAGACTCTGAAATGAGATACAGATTCAGTGTTCCACATGAGGTTATTAATTATGAAATAATATAAATATTACAAGCGTAAACATTAGGTGAGCAGGTTACATTGTAACCCTGTGTCCTAACAACACACTATGTGTCACAGTCGGGGGTTGGGGAAAAAGAAGCGATGACCCAAGTGCAGGGTAAATAAGTACTTATTTTTAATTAAATAAAATAAAAGGCAAAAACAGCAAAACAAACTACCCCGAGGAGGAAAACATTAACAAAACAAATAAACAAAAGACGAATGACGATGACGAACTGGGCGCACGGTCTGGGCGCACCTACGTCAGCGTGCACACAGAGACACACACAATGACAGAAAACGAGTGCTCGATCTGACAAAAAACTCGAGCCGAGCATAGCATATAGGACAAGACAGATTTAATGTCTGGACTCTGCCACCAAAACAAGAATTTACAAGACCAGAGTGTGAGGTGGATTTTGTGCTCTTTGGAGTGTGAAGTTAATCTATATATTCAGGTTATATGTGTATAATCTGCTTGTAGACTTGCATACCATTAAAACAATTGGACATGGGAAATGGCTTGAGGAAACAACTAGGGGTCATAAAAGAAGGGATGAAAAGAGAGTGGTAAAAGAGCCTGAGGTGTCTCAGGAAACAGATGTCAGAGGTGGAATTTGGGGTTAGGGGAGGGATCTTGTGTAATGTATGTAGAACAAAGGAAAATAATTGTTGTCAAAGTGTATTTAAACAGGCCAGGAGATTAGGGAGGCAGAATTTTTCAGACAGAGATGCTACTGGGGGTCTCCTGAAAGTTCTCCTTTGTTGTCGACAATAAAGTATATTCTTCTGATATTCATAACCTCCAGACTGAGTTTGATTTAGTAAGAGAAAAACCAAGAAAACCACCACAAGTGGCAGAACCCTGACACTATGTGACAAGATTTGCAGTGATAAGCAATTTGGCTGTTTGCATCAGACGAAACACAACAGAAATTTCAATACAGCCATTCAGAAACACAGAATATGCACTCACCCATGAAATGGTAAGATTGATTATCTAATTAATACATATTAAACCTTTTTAACATTATTGATATGAGTTGGTTTTGATTCAGTGTACTAAAGTTCAATTTCAAACAGTTTATTTTATTTTCAAGATCTGAGGTGAACTATCTGCTGCTGCTTTCAGTAGTATAGCAATAAATGTCATGTAAAATGGCACTCACATTGTTAGCATTTAACACTGAATAAAGCACATAAGGTGTACCTGAGATGATTATTGTCAATTTTCTTTTATTCAGTTACAATAAATAGAAGCTGTTTCTAATTTAGCAATTTAAGGTGTTGGTTAGAACAAAAACTCCTTTTCATATGGTAAATATTCCTTCTATCACTTGCTGTTGCTTTTATATAGAACATATCGATCGTCAGACTCGCTACTGTTTTTCCTAAATTTGGCAACCTGTGCTTGCATTTGGTTTGCTCCGGAATTGCAATACCTAATTCAACCACTGGGTGTCAAACTTACATACTGCACCTTTAAGCAGAGAAATTGTATATAAAATAAATATCACTAAATGTATATTTTAAATACTATATACAAAAAGGATATTTAAATAATATTTGAAGTTTTTCATCTTAATACAATAATATATAGATAAATGGTGTATTGTGTGAAAAGGTATAGATTTTAACAGGGTATGAGGATTTCTACCGGCTCTATATAGTTTGTTTGTTAAAAGTGCATTATAAAAGCCACAAATCATCACTCAGTATTTGTGTCTGTACCTCTAAGCACAAACACTCCACTTCACTGAACCAGAGCCAGCACAGATGTTATACACTCACTGTGCTACATAAACGTCAGCGCTCTCCCATTACAATGATCTACTACTTCTGCGTCCTGTTTGTAATCTCTCCAATACAACAGTTTCAACAGAAAGTAACCTGCCTCGACACACCCGTATTAACAATTCATCACCTTCCTGTTACTGTATATGTTTTCCAGAAAAGCGGAAAGCAAACATTCTCGACAGCCTCAACAACACCAATGGCACCATCATCGGCGTCACATGCTGCATCGTCCTGATTCTACTAATCGTATCAGTGATTGTTCAAATCAAGCAACCACGGAAAAAATACATTCTAAGGCGAGAAGATTTTGACCCAACCATGTTCCAGGAAGTGTTTCAGGAGCCACCCCATTACGAACTGTGTACCCTACGTAGCGCTGCCGCCACATCTGCAGACCTGGCCGAGCTGGCAGAAGATTTTGAGAGCTACCACAAACTCAGGCGCGCATCTTCACGCTGCATCCACGAGCATCATTGCGGCTCCTCACAGATCTCCAGCAACAAGGGAAGTCGCACCAACCTGAGCGCACGTGACGCGGCAGCGGCGGCCATCTTGACTGACCTGCCACCCCAACCCATGCGACCGCTTCCTCCCCAAACCAACCGCAGGAACATTCTGGTCATGAGACACACTTACTCCCAAGATGCCACTGATGCCTGTGAGCTGGACGATGAGTTGGAGGAAGTGCCCACTACCAGCCACAGACTGTCCAGACATGAGAAAGCAGTGCAGCGGTTAGTATATATTGATTTTTTTTTGTTTGTTATTGTTGTTGTTTTGATGAGAAATGTCCATTACAGTGCATCTTTTAGAACAGTTTTACTCCCACTTTTATTTTATTCCTTTAGCTCCTCTGCTCAGCTACTCATTGATTTTTCTTTTTGTTTGTTTCATTCTCTCTCTTCTTTTGCTTTAATATTCTCTTTTATTTAACTGGGAGATAGCTGTCATAATTAGAGCTTTTAAAATTCTTAGATATTCAGACTTAATGCTTAATAAGGAATAGTTCACCCCAAAATCTAAATTTACTCATCAAGGTGAAAAACTTTATGAGTTTCCCTTTTCTGTTGAGCACCAATTAACATATTTTGAGAAATGTTGGAAAATTGTAGCCACCAAAAGCCAGTAAAATACTATGGAAGCCAGTAACTACTGGGAAGGCTCCACAAATAATCAAAGACTATTTTCATGTGCATTTTGGCAGTAAAATCTAGGGATGCACCTATCCCAATCAGTGGTAGAAATGACTGAGGCCTCTCTCACGCGCTCTCTGTGTCGTAAGCACTTGCTCTCTCAGCTTTTGCCCACACTCACGCTCTCTGTCAGTGACAGTGCTGTGCACACCAATTCCCCACATTAGTCAAAAGTAAACCTCCAAATTTTAAATTAGCTGAAGGTAAAAAAATTAAAAAAAAAAATAAAAACTGACTTCATCTGCATGTTAAAGTTTACAGGCGCAAAAATGTGCCTTGATGTATAGACTACTCTGAAACTGTGAATATTTAACTGTAATTTTATTTATATTAATATTTTATTTAACTGACCCGTTGTGTTTTGACGCTGTGTGGTCTGTCATATACAGTAGGCCTATGGGTATGGTATTTTTACTAAAAAAAGATATATTATTTGAGTTTATCACAAGAACTATGGAAACTGTTTTATGTAAAAACAAAACAGTATCGGGATCGGGTCTGTATCGGTCAATAATCAGAATCGGAATAGTTCTAGAAAAGTAGTATCGGTGCATCCCTAGGAAAATTAGCTTTGTAATCAGCAGTAAATCTCCAGCACCTGCTTTCAAATGGAGTAGTGTTTTCAAAACAGAACCATGGTTCACTGACAAGCTACACAATAAAATTTAAAAAATAAAAAATCCTGCTTATTTTCAAAAGGAAATATTTCAATTAAAGGGAATCGTTCTGCAATTAGACAGCTGCTTGAATCACTTCTCAGTGAACACTTTGTGTTGGTGCTGATCTTAAAGCATGCAAAAATACCACATTCAATTACACAATTGTTTTGAACTCGCCTCATATCTTCAGTCGAGTGTTTGCTATTAATTCATAGCTGTGTGTTTATTAGTCAGGTCAAATCAATAAAACACAATAAAAAAATCAATAAAAACCATTGCTCTTCTTTGTAACATATTTGCTGTTTCCACACAATTGTGCCCTCTGGTCTTTAAAGGATATTTTCTAGTGATCACAGAGCTGTATTTCCCTGACAACATGTGAATGAGAATCACATCTTTTGCTGAATCACAATATCAATTTCATTTCAATTAATCTCGCTCTGGTTTCCAAAATATAGCAAAATATCTTATTTTGTGTTCAACAGAAGAAACAAACACAAACAGGCTTGAAACAAGAGCAGTGAGTAAAAGATGATAGACTTTTAATTTTTGGGTGGGCTATCCCTTTAAGAAGGTGTCTGTTGCATGTTTACAGCTCACTATCAGCTAAAACTACCACATTTCAATATTTAAATTTTAAACGCCCTTATTATGCTTTTCAAAGGGTCCTAGTTTGGTTTTGGAGGACAAAAAATCAACTACTGGTCATATGTTGATATAGAAGGCTAAAGCCCAATCCTAATTTTACACCTTAACCCTTCCCCTTACCCCTAACCCTCGTTTTGCAAGTTCATGTGAAGGGGTAGGGGTGTTCCAATTCTCTTTAGATTAAAGGAGTAGGGCTACGGGAAAGAGCTAGATACCCCTTCAAACTCAGATTTTCCAGGACCACACTCGTAAGCCAGGGGTAAGAACATTTTCCAGAATACACCATAAACAGCGGCAGCATGGCTGCACACAGAAGTAAGGAGATCCACAAATTAGTATTTATTGTCATTATTACTATTTTTTACAACAAACTATTACATGTTTTAATATGTTCATAATCACACTCATGTTTTATTAATAACTCCTGTGTGTTTACATAGATTAATATTGCCACGGTGTAAGTGCACAGTGCAGTTACAAGCTTTTTGCCACATTATATCCATATATATATATATATATATATATCTGTATGATAACATGATATATGCCTTCTGTGATTTCCTGAAGATAAATACCTAAAAATAATGCAATGCAATGCAATCTTTGATCTCATATGAAGCAAGTGATTGCGATGACATATGATGAAGGGTGCAGGTGTTGTAGTGCTGTACCATTTCTTAGGGGTAAATTTTGAAGCGCTTCCCCTTCACACTTTGGGGCCACTCAGGACAAGGACAAAAATAAAATTGGGATTGGGTCTAAGTTTGTAGACCAAATGTGCTTATCTATATACAGTCGTTGTCATTAATTTTCTCATAGCTGGTGGAATTATATGATGCTACATGATGATATATGTTCCAGAGAAGTGTGCTTCGGGCAGGTTTTAGAGCAGTGCTGTAAGGTCACTGCTCCAACATTTTAAACACAGTATGATTTGGGCTTATTTCTGAAGCTCTGTGGCTATTGTAAACCCTGGCTTGTGCTGGCAAAATTGTAGAAACATGGTTATTGTTTGCAGGCTAGAGTAAACAATCCTTCTTTCTTTTAAGATAAAAAACTTATTTTTGAAGTTTAAAAAACATGCATCTGAAATGTTTGCATGTTTAAAAATAAATAAATAAATAAATAAATAAATAAATAAATAAATAAATAAATAAAGCTAAAACTGAAAATTAATCTGATTTCATTCTGTCTTTCGCCTGTTAAAAAAAAAAATAATAATATTTCTTCAGTTTTTCACATCTAAAGCATTTTAAGAGATGTTTTGAAAGATCAGAGCCGCCATACAAACAAAAGCCAAAGTCTGTTGGATGCAGCACAGAGAACTTTTTTGACAAAGTGCAGAATATAGTGCAGAAAATGTCATTTTTATTATATTTTTTTCTACAAAACGTTAGATACACACGATATTGTGAAGAATATTAGAAACTGGTAGCCACATTATTAATTTCCATAGGAAAAGCATGCACTATGGATATTAATGGTTGTGTTTCCAGGACTTTTCTAAATATCATCAGAAGAAGGAAACTTAAGCATGTTTGTAATGTTTGTGTGTAAATGATGACACAATTTGCCAGTTTTGGGTGAACTATCTCTTTAAGAGGAGAGAGGACAAAAATCCTCCTCACTGCTTGAAGATTTTTTGGATGTGTGCAAAGTTACATGACACAATTTTAATATAGAGAATATGAAAAAATGTATACAAAAATTTTGGATTCAGAGTGTAAAGACTTTAATTTCATTTATCCTGAACTTTGATATTTAAATCTTTGCCGATCTTTTGCATTCATAAGCAGCTACATTGCACACTGCATGAAAGGTAATATCTGAAATAGCATAATAAGGGCACTTTGATGTTCAAATAAGGGTGGCATAGTTCAGTCCTGAAGAGCCACGATCAAGTGAAGTTCCTCTTCTACCCCAGTAAAAATCATATGGAAAAGCTAATCTTGGTCTATGAGTTACTAGAAAGCTACACAGTTGAGTTTGTCAGCACACCCAGGTATAAAGTTACAAGAGTTGTCACTATAGGGGGATCCATATTGATATTTTAAAGGTACAAGTTAGTACCTAAAATTTCAAGAAGTACATTATTGTACTTTTTTTGGTACTAATATATGTGTCTTTAGGAATGAACTACAGTGACAGCTCTCATGCCTTTATTTCTGAGAGTGTATTTTACAGTCCTGTTTTGTATGTACATGCTATGTACTTATTATCACAGCTGGGTGTCCATCACCCAGAGTTAAAGGGCACCTATTTTACCCCTTTTTTCAAGATTTAATATGTCTTTTGTGTCTCCAGAATGTGTCTGTAGACTTTCAGCTCAAAACCCCCATCAGATTATTTATTATACCTTTCAGAATATTGGAATGTTCTGCTTTGAAAACACTGAAGCTGTTTTTGTGGCCTGTGCCTTTTAATGCTAGTTCTCTCCGACCACCGTTCCCACGTGCTTGTCAGAGTGTGCCTCAATCTTCGCCTCGGCTCCGTCAGATAAACAGCACAGTGAAAGACATGGCAGAAGCAGGTCTTATGTAACTTTTGTAAAAAAATAAGAACTTTCCCAATGATTATTTGATGTAATTGTTGTGAAGTTAATTCTGCAACAATGAGTCACACAATGACTTTGCAAAGTGTGCGCACACAGACACACATACACAAACTAAACTTCACACAGTTTTTGCATGGCAAATGTAAAAGGATACACCTTAATATCCACTGCTGTATGGATATCCATTATGGTAATGTTCAAAATAAACCCTATTTAATGTCCACAAATCAGAATTAAATTGTCTTTTATAATTGTTCTGACATATGGCTGTGGTGATAAAGACGGTAAAATCGCTGTAATTCATTACAAACATTCACTGTTTACAAATGCTTTAAACTTGTAAAACTCATTTTTGATCACATTTCATGATGATTGATGATCACCGAGAGCTGAACAGATCTTTTAATCCCAGTTGCTTTGTGCATGTCCTGTCTTGTGGATATGATTATACTAGTGCTGTCAAAATTAGTGCATTAACGCATGCGATTAATTTAAAATAATTTAAGCGTTAAAATAATTAACAAAATATATGCAGTTGCAGTTTTTTTTTATTTCCTGTTGTTGCCGTGGTGTGTTCTACATGTTAAAAAAATATGGATAAGACCAAGGAAGCACTTTTTAAGGCAAGTTTCAGTGTAAAATAATGTCGCATAACCAGGCTCTCCAGCGTTTTCTCCAGAGTTTCATCTAATTTCGTATTTTTCATTTTTAACTTTCGACTTTTGTTTTAATGGAATTTGACACCGCATAGCGAACGGAAAGAAAAACCTCCGCATTTTGTGACTCTGTGGTCCTTTAAGGTAATCAGGAATTGCTGCTTTTGCATGGTAGACTTTTAATAAGAGTCTTATCTTAATCATATTAAAATCGGAGTATTGGTGTCCATGTAAATGAAGTGCCAGATGAGCTGTCAATGTCAACGCATTCCTCTGCCTTTCAGCATGAGGCCTCTGATTTTTTATTAAGTTTAACGTGTTTCCCGCCTTAACGCAAGTTTTGTAAAGTTTGGCTTTTTTTTTTTTTGCAGTCCACTTAGAAGGTTTTCTTTATTGGCATTGATTGTTTTGAAAGTTAAATAGCACTAACATGCCTGTGTTTTAGTTTCTGTAATAAATATGGCTGTCATGCCAGGATATTGATGGTTTATTGTGGGTATGTTGTTTACATGAAAAAATCTGTGTTACAAGTTAAACAAAAATTCTAATAATGAATTATATTTTGAATGTAAACAGTTTTTGTCTTGTGTTTACATAAATTTGACATTTGAATAGCCAAAATTACAAGTTTTAGTCTTTTTAATGTGATTAATCGTGATGAATTTTCAAGAAGTTTGAAAAAAATTTTTATCGATTGACAGCACTAGATTATACTCATTACTATGGAGACATGTCAATACGAGACTGTAAATCAATTCAGTGGGCGGGGAAACTGCACTTCTACATTTTGATGCAGTGGGACTCAAAATGGGAGGGATTTGGATTCTCTTTTAACATCAGGAAATTAAAAAAAAAGACTTATTGTCTTTATATCACCCCAATATGTCTGGATGCACTATTTCCACACACAGTTCTGTCCAAACAGCTTTCAAAAGATGATTTTCATCATAGGTGTCCTATAATGCGCATTTTGAAGATTAGCACAAGAAACACTTTAATCCTTTAATAAAAAAAATGCAAAAAAAGGATAAATGTGAAAAATGGAAGATGATAATGCATTTAATAAATAAACTCTGACAAAGCCAACATAACACTCACGGTAAACACCAATAAAATGTCTTTATTATTTTTGCATTGTTTACTGTTGGTTACTAGATTACCAATACTACAGTCAACTGCTCTCCATTTTATTGCTATTTTTTGCAAAAATTGAAAAGATCCGCTTCAAGTTAAAATTGAAACCCCATAAAAGTTTTTAGATAGTTACCCATATTCAATAGTTATCACCATAACCCAGTATATTCTTAGTTATGTACTTGGTAAGTACATGCCAAGGACACATACTGTTAAATAAAACGCAACTGTGAGTTTTTATCTAGGTTATCTTGTTTTATCTAGGCTGTGACTCTTCAGGACTGAACTTGACCGCCGCTGAATAACACATTCATGCTGCATAAAGACTGAGTTCATAACACCAATTTTTTTTATAGTGGTTTCATAGAGTTAGAAAATGTTTAAAATTGTCAAAAAGGCTTCTGATTTAACCCTGTCCACATGCATGAATCAATTCAGCATGTCAAGAAGAAAAGGACATTGAGAACTTATAAAATAGCTCAAAGTGTTTATTATTTCAGTATTAACAAAAGAGAAACTGATTGATATTGTTCTGCTCCTTTGAGAGGACTGGAGAGAACCAGAGCGCAGACAAATGAAATGTGCATTATAATTCATTCTGCAACATGTAACATGATATTAAACATACAAGCGATGATATTCCAGGTTCTGCCTCATTGGGTCTCTAAACAAACATGAATCTGAGTACAACACAACTAGAGTGTAACAGACAATCTGAAGGTAAGACACTTTAAACACACTCAATTTCATCTGTGTAAATGTCTGTCTAGTCTAGTCACTGTGAGTCAGTGTTTTCTTGTTATTTATTTATTTTATTTTTTTGTTTCATCAAAATGCCTTCATCACTGCCATTGAGATGGTCATCATTAGAAAGTGACCATCTTGCTTATTAATGAGGTCATTTTATATGTTGCTTGTCATTTCATTTGTTTTGTATGTTACTGTATCACATTCTGATGTGCATGCAACAGGTTTGTTGATTTTATTTTTATTACTCAGGATATTAAAATAGACATTAAACAACTTCTGAAAGGATTTTTAGAAAATGTGTGGTATTCGAAAAACAACACTATGCATATGTTTGTCTTGTGTATTTTTTCTCATTCAAAAATAGTGAAACAAAATTGTTTAATTGTTGTTTATATGAGCAAATAAATATGCAATTATTCAGGATGTTTATTTTGATCTGTATGTCTTCAGTGGAACATAAAACATGCCGTGTGTATGTGCACATGTGTGTATGCAAATATTAAATTTCCATTTAACATTTAAGTGTTAGTACTTTTTTTGTGTTTTATTATATAGACATTATTTATTTATTTATTTATTTATTTATTTATTTATTCATATATAATTTAATATATCACACCAGTAAAACATTTTATGTACTTTTTATATTTGTTTTTATATTTATTAAATTATTTTAATATATTTATTTAATATTTATTTTATTTTTTTAACTATTTAATAGTTTTAAAATATTCAAAATTGTCTCTTTAGTTGAGTTGATTTCTCCATTTTCATTCAATTCTTCCTCATATTAAACTAGAAAAGAAAACAAATCCCAATGAAAACAAAAAAAGCTAAATAACTAAAATCTTTTTAAAACAGTAAAAAATTCTATTAAATAAAGTTTTTTAGGGTTTACAATTTAAATTACAATTTCATTTAATAAAGGTGCTGTATGTAAGTTTTTGACTCTTCTAAAGTATAAAAATACCATAATATCTTTGCAGATATTGAAGAAACATGCTAATTAAACATTCTTGTTTATGCGAAGTAAAAAAAAAAACAAAACTAAAGTCAGATATTCTGCTTTGAAAATGTTTGTACATGCCAGAACAGCTGTCTTTGTTTTGGTTCTTAAAACCTGCCCAATACCAGCTAAGCCAATTATATTTCAGCACCCCAGGTTGCCTTGTTGTTAAAAACCGCATATTTCACATATTTCATTCATTCATTCAGAAAATGCTCTCAAAGTATGCGTCCATGACTGAAATTTGACCTTTGGTGTACAGTAGCAGACTCTGAAATGAAATGCAGATTCAGAGTTCCACATGAGGTTATTAATTAGCAAATAATATAAATATTACAAGCATAAACATTAGGTAAGCAAATTACAATGTAACCAATGTCCTAACAACACATACATGATGTTAGATTCGCAGTGTTAAGCAATTTGGCTGTTTGTACCAGACAAAGCATGACAGAAATTAAAATTTTCCAGAAATTTTACAGCTCTGCAGAAGCATAGAATATGACCCCATGATGTGGTAAAGTTTATAATATAATTAGCACATATTAAGCCTCTTTAACATTATTAAATGTACATTTTAAATCTTGGGGCTCTATTTTGACTTTTGTCCATGCGCAGAGCGCAAAACGCAGGGGGCAAACGGTTTCAGGGCGTGTCAAAACGCATTTTTGCTAATTTACAGACGGGAAAATGCGCTTTGCGCCAAGGCGCATGGGCTAAAAGGGTTGAGTTTATTTTCTTAATGAGTTATAGGTGTGTTTTGAGAATAAACCAATTAGAGTCTCAACTCCCATTCCCTTCAAGAGCCAGCTGCGTCACGCCAAGAGCGCATTCGCTATTTACAGGACGCAAAGTAAGTCTAAGTGAAAAAAATAAGCATTTTACAAGCAAACAGTTAACAGTTTTTTTAACAGAAAACTGTTAAACAGAGCATCTACTGCGTAAGAATGAAAGATAAAGGACCTACTTTCACATTTGCTCTTGGATAGGGAAACCTTTACGCACAGACATCTATTAGCATATAAATAATTAATTTCGTTTGTTAAGCGAATCTAAGCTTGTTTTTAATAAAACAAATATAAATATGAATATAATAAATAATACTGCTAATAATAATAACATTATGCAAAAGCAAATTGTTATGAATGAACTGAAAAAGCCTCCCGAGATGAAGAAGACATAAAAGCAGTGATTTTTCATATTTAAGTAGGCTAGAAAATAATATGTTTTGTAACATTTTAATCCTTTATATTTATATCCTATATCTAATCTTATTATATCCTATATATATCCTAGACCAGAACGCCTATGGGCACACAAATGAGCGCTAATGCATTTGCCATTTAAACAGCGTAGCGCAACGCCTCAAAACGACTCTTGCACCAAGCTGAAACTACCCAAAGACTATTGCGCCACGTCTTGCGCCACACTGCGCCGGGTGTATGATAAGGCCCATTATGTGTTGGTTTTGAGTCACAGTTCTAAAGTTAAATTTGAAACAGTTTATTTTATTATCACCATCTGAGGTGAACTATCTGCTGCTGCTTTCAGTAGTATGGCAATAAATGTCATGTAAAATAACACTCAAAATCACATTGTTAACATTTAACACATGAGGTTAGGGCACAGACCACATGAGGTTAGGCAATTTGGCCTAAAATCAAAATTTCATTTAATTGAACATATTAAATCGATTGCGATTAATGAATGATTATTTTATTTTATTTATTTTTTTATTTTTTTATTTTTTGCTCCCGCACAGGTTTTGTACAGTAAATTTGCTCACATATTACAGGTGAGAGATTTTTTTTAAATGAAGGGTGCATTACTTGATTTTAAAATAACTGAAGGAAACACAAACTAACCACCAACTAAAATAATTTAATACATATTAACATTGAATAAATTAAATTAAAACACCTATTGTCTAAAATGACACCTAATGTCTCTTTTTCTAAATAAATAAATAACTTGCACTTTTGGAAACAAAATAAATTATTTTCAATGTTTTTCACTTAGTTTGCGACCACTCAAAGGGTACACCGGATACTCGATGCAGAAGTATAAACCAGATAGAGCGGGGTCACGTGACTTCACATGGTAGAAATGTAATCGGAACAAAATTTAAAATTTTATCAATCATAGGTTCTGGATGTCAATTTTGATTACCTTTCGTTTCATTGCAAGGCCTTTCATGAGGTGTACCTGAGGTGATTCTTTCCAGTTTTCTGTTGTTCAGCTGCAGGAAATAAAGCCCTCTCTAATATATAAATGTGAGGTGTTGGTTAGAACAAAAACACATTTTAATACTGTATTACTTTTATATTACTTCTATTCCGTACCATTGCTTATATATTGAACACAATTTAAATCAACCTTTAGGCTCGATTGTCACAATCACTCATGTTGGTCGTCAATCTGTGCTTGCGTTTGTTTTGATCCAGGAATGTAATATCTAGTTCAACTGCTGGGTGTCCAACTTACATACTGCACCTTTAACAAAGCCTTCTCATTTACTAGATATCGATTTTATAATTTAATTAGTATTTTATAGATTTAAATCAAATAAACAGAACAGTGTTATAAATGTTTTTTTGCTGTGATGTAATTTAACGTGTTTTATGTATTTAAACAATTCATGATTATTTTCTTTGTATGTGTGTGCGTGTGTGTGCGTGTGTGTATTTGTGCGCTTTTCGGATGATTTTCTGTGTATCACACTGTGTAATGTGCAATGCTGTGTGTTTCTTTTCTCATCTCTCATCATGCATCGTCTCCATCATGTAGACTTCTTGAAAATAGTGCAATCCTGGATCAGTACGAACGGGCTTCAATGAAATATGAAAATGTGGACCGGAGATATACACCAGCATGATAATAACACGGACATTTTAAAGACAAATTAATCAAAAACAGCCTACAGATGTAAAGGAGGACGTGGATCCGTTAACAAAGGAAGTGAAATGGGACGAAACCGCTTTTTCATTTTGGCGTGTTGCCTTTTTTAAGGTTACTTATTTATTACTGCGGAACACTACATGAAAGTTTGTTCATTTACACAAAAAATGTAAATTAGGACTTTTAGTGCATGCCATTTTGCCACCAAATGTTGTCTTTTTATTTGTTCAAGTGATTTTTTTTTTTAAACATTGCATATATTTGTGATTTTCAGCTCTTTTTATTCACAGGTTAATGTTAAGATTTTGATGCATGTTTCTTTATCAACTTAAAATGAGCAACGGTACATCTAAGTAGAGTATGAAACCCAAGACTAATTTCTTGTATATAGATTTAATTATAAATCATAAATATTATAAGAAATTGAATGACACTAAGCCCTTGCCCTCCCTGATAGTTCACTGTAAAAAGGATTAGTTTAACTCTTAAAAAAAAGTGTGTAAACCTGTTGCTTTTAAAGCTATTACTTGATTTACTTTATAAGTAAAAATAAATAATTGAACTATGTGGAGAATTATAAAAATTATATAAGTTAGGTCAACTTAAATGTTCCAAGATACAGATTTACTAACTTTTTTAAGCCAACTTTTAAGTCGCTTTTAAGGCAACGGGTTTACTAAATTTTTTAAGAAATGTAATTGCTTTTTTACAGTGTATAATTACTAACTGCATGTTAAAAATCATACAATTTATAACATAATTAAATTCAATGATTTGACCTTTCCTTTACATGATTAAGTTATGAATACTGTAAACTCTTTCAGTTGCTGTTGTAGGACAAAATGATGGTTCAAAGTATGTTAACATTTGCTACATTTTAGTAGCACACAAACTTTGTATGTTAACTGTGTTCAAGTTTTTGTTGAAGAGACTTACTTGATCAACAGCCCAGTCTCGAATACGACCAGAGTTTATGCTTTGTCAAAGAACAATAAACTGTTACTATAAATTATGAAATTAGGAATGGTAAATCTTCACCTTTCATTCTGTGTGATCCAGTAACCTGGGGTGAATATTAGATGTGATGTCAACGGAGCATTTTAAAATCCCAAATGCATGAGAACAGGGCTTTTCACACTGCAATTAGCTTCAGCTTAGATAACCCTGGGTTATCATTGTTCTACTTTTAGCCTGGGTAAAGTATTTTTTTGCCAGTAATTAATAAGTATCTACCTACAGTGGAGAGAAAAATTGGAGAATAGTGTTGATCTTTTAGAAATGTAGTGTATCGTTCAGTATTTGAAGAAATAAAACAAAAATTGTTAGAAATTGTTAAAGGTGCCATATAATAAAAAATCTGGATAGTCCAACCCAGGCATAGCTGAATAATAAAAGTTCAGTACATGGAAAAAACATGCCATGAGCCTCAAACATCTTCTTTTTTTAAAACTGTTGTGTCATGAAAATCTTGAGTGTAAAATCCCAGTGAAAAAAACAGGCCAATCAGAAAACTCACTGCGTTCAATTGGTCACAATGTTTATAGTTAGATTACAACAATATTTTCTCAGAAATTATTTGAGCATGTATAAAACAAACTATGCATGGGAGACTCTTATTTTGAAAATGGAAGAGGTAGAAAAAAAAAGTAAAGAGGTGGTTTTTTGAAGCAGGCAGTCAAATTTGTCCACAGGGGGTTCACAGCTTGCAAAATGCAGGATATACGAATAGCAATTTCAGTGCCACCATGAAAAATCATTTGTTAGTTTAATGTGTATATTGTGAAATTTGCCACATATGTTTGTAATAAGGCAACAGACACGTTTAAAGTTCTCAAATTAGTGTTTGAGGCATGTTTATGCATTATGTCCTACAATCAGCTCTCACTGGGAGTGAAAGAAAGCAGATGAACTTTGTAAAACGTATAAAGAGGTTGACATTAATTCCTTTTAACATTCATTTTTGTTAAAGCTTTAAAATACAATTTTGTCCTTATATTGAGTAAAATTATAATTTAACGAATGTTTCATACAAAATATAACTCAGGAAGGCAACACGGTGGCTCAGTGGTTAGCATTGTCACCTCACAGCAAGAAGGTCACTGGTTCTATTCCTGGCTGGGTCAGTTGGCATTTCTGTGTGGAGTTTGCATGTTTTCCCTTTGTTCGTGTGGGTTTCTTCTGGTTATTCTGGTTTCCCAACAGTCCAAAGACATGAACTAGAGGTGAATTAGATAAAACAAAATTGGCTGTAGTGTATGTGTGCGTATGAGTGAGTATGGATGTTTCCCAATACTGGGTTGCAGCTGGAAGAGCATCCAGTGTGTAAAGAGTGTGCTGGATAAGTTGATGGTTCATTCTGCTGTGACGACCCCTAAAAAATAAAGGGGCAAGGCGAAGGAAAATTAATTATTGAATATAACTCAGGAACAAACTAAATTTCTCTGGTTGCTTAAAGATATCTCCCTCACTCCTCCAAATTAAAAATAAATCTCCCTACCACTTCATTTGAAAAATATTGTTAACAAGGCATTGACTTGGTTTGTTAAAATTACAGCAGGCACTGACACAAGCTGCAGATCATTAGAGCAGAGCCTATTGATGTTCAGCCCACTCCAAATATTTTCAAAACCAAGCTTTTTATTCTAGAGGTAATTTCTGTGCTTATGAATATCATGTAAAACCAATTCTGGAGATTTTTTTTTACCTTAACAACTTACCTACAATGTAGAAAAATGTACATATTGAATCTATACCACGTTTAGCTCATTTTTGAAATGTGAAATTCAGGATTGTCTTTGCCTGGTGTTTGGTGTAGAAAAAGCCCTATTCTCTCTAGTATGTCAAATGTACTTATTTTAATTAATCACTACTCTAATTCAGATGGGTTGTCAGTGTTTCTGTCTGTGTGATCATTGTCATGACATTTGTGTTTTAGAATTGAGACACTATAAGCAAAGTAAATGATATGCTATTGAAGAATTTATTGATAAATTTGCATTATGGGTGAATGTTTCACTTTCTTATAATACGTAAACAAAATGTCATCTGACGTGGAAGGCACAAAGGTTTGTTTCAACCCTTTTACTTTTATAAATGTTATACATATTCATGTTATATATCTTTAGTATTTATTATCTTAAAATATCATTCTAGGAGTGACACAAAATAAACTTTAATCATTATAAAATAATAGAAAAGCTGTATTATAGTGGATGCAACAAATTGTGAAATAATAATATTAAAATTGATAAACGATAATGTTTAATGATACTTTTTATAATGTTGTTTGACCCTACATTTGATTCACTTATTCTATTTAAATGATTTTGAGATTTTGACAACTTTAGATGTCGAAAAGTTGAAACCAAGCAAAGAGAATTGAATCACCAAGAGGCGATTGTAACAGCCTTGGTAATCACAGGAGACATTTTAACCAATCAAAATAACTTTTGAATGGTATTTTATCTCTATGTAAACATGAATGTCTACAGTACCATAGATCTGTTTTAGATGTGAGTTTGAATAACATCTTCATTTCTTTACAGGCTGTTCCATCATTCCCTCCACCTCTCGTGACTGACATCTTGTGGAAATGGCCTTAAAGAACTTCAAGAGGTTGACATTGTGACATTTTTTGTCAATTTTTAGTATTTGTCTGGGAATATCTTGACACCGATTCATGTTCAGTATCAGATACTGTGAAGCTCTTGGAGACTTCAACATTTTTTCAGATTCTGGACTGAAACTGAATATACAAACTGATGTACATGTTTCATTCAGTGGGATATGAACATGTTTTTATTTCTTCTGATTTGATGATTTTAATGCTCAGATTATTTTTCAATACAATCTGTAATGTCCTAAGTAAGTGCAAAACGTTTTTACTTTACAAGAAACATAGATCAAGACCTTTAAAACACAACCATACAGTCAAATACATGAACCAAGGGGTAAACTAGTTTCAAATTCTCTAGGTGATTTCACTGTGACTTTTGCCTGGTTAGACGTCTCTGACTAGCATCTCTCACAAGACTTGTTCTCTTAATGTGCAACATTAAGGTCAGTTATGGTCATGTCTATGCATACAGTAAAATATGAGTGTTCCGAGCAACTTTACAGATACAGTAAATTGGTATCAACTGAAAGACAAGCACATATCAGAATATTTCCCTTCTACGATTACGATTTCTGAAACCTATCATTTGATTAAGTATTTAGTTAATATATTTGAATGATGCTGACTGAATATTTTAAATAAAGTGAATCAAACCTATTGTGGACTGCTTTGGACCTTTATTTTTTCTTATTAAAGAGCCTCTGTTATACATTAAAAAAGGTCATATTGTGGTTTTGGAAGTCATTAACAACATTCTGATATGCATGCAGGGTCCATAAACACTTACATTGTCTTATAATATGCATTTACTTTTGCCCAATTATCCCTACGACTCCCATATGATTTGTTTAGCAATTCATTTGTTCCCAAACCCCTCTTTAGCGCAATGTTAATTGATATGATCACCCAGTTTGTTGTGACTGGTCGACTGCGTTCAGCGTGAGACAGAGAGAAATGCCCATCACAGCTTATCAACAAGCAGTCAGAGTGCACAGTGTTTTTTTTTTGTGAGCCCAATGCAGGAGTGCACTAAAGCAATAACCATACTACTTAACCATAAATCAAAACAGTGACACACATTCGGTAATAATGCACTCAGTGGCAAAAGCTGAACTATTTCAACATAATCTCACGGCAATTCGTAACTTTTTAATTTAGTGGCTAATTCGTACGAATTTGTACAATCTAATTCGTACATTTTAGTACGATTTGCTCATCCCCCTGAAACTTGACAAGCGCATATTTGTAGGAACAGCTGACAGTGCCCATAGCAACAACAAACGGCAGTGGATTGCGAGCTCACAAACGCATTAAAATCCTTAAAGCGGCACGTGTTGCATTTTCAACATGGTTTTAGATCTATATGAGAATATAAAGAGTTAATTAGATACAGTACAAGCGATTGCAAAAGACAAAACAATTAAATTAACAATTAACAATTGTTAAAAATTAACAATTAACAATTCAATACATAATTTGCAAGCTGGAGAAAACAAGGAGGCAACCATTTTAATCACACTTACACTTGTAAAATGGAAGAAGAAACTGATCCATGAAGTGTGTACTGTAAAGTTCCTGTCAAGCTCTGACAAAGCGCCATACATCAATAGTCTTTTCTTATCCTTTATTTAACAAACGGCTGATGAATTCCTCATTGTAAGCGTGTAGTTTGCTGAAGCACTCATCAGAAAAATGATGGGAACAGAGCATAAGGCTGGGGCTAAAATGCTGAGGTATTTTTGCAAAAATAAACTTCAACCACTGATTCCTCACGGCCTCATCTTTGGGCAGAGAAAGTAACTTTAAGTTTTCCTCACACTTCAGAGCACAGCGTCTTCTGAATGATTCAGCCGACATCTGCTACAGCTTTTTTTCTAGAGTGTTTGTGGGCGGAGCCGGGGGTTTCAATCTGTTTGGGTCTGCACGTGCAACTAATGAGTGGGGCTCCACGTTTCTTATTGACGTCACGCATGGCACAGCTAAAGAATCATAAACACGCAATTTATTTGAACCACTATTGAGTTGACTCTTTTATAGATGAATCAATAGTTTTAAACATGGTGCACTTTTAGATTTAAGCCTTAACTGGATATTTCACTTCACTGAAAGTTGTTACATACTGCATGAAAGGTCATTTTCAAAAACCTATAACAGGGGCTCTTTAATTATTTGTGGTTAATTTTGTATGTTGTATTAAAAAATGTTCAGTGATCCAGCTTACATAGATTATACAAGGTACAGGGAAACACTGAAACTGAAACACTGGCCAATTTAGTGTAGGGTGGCCAATCTACATTGATTATACATTCCACGAGTAAGAGCAGAGTGTTTAATTAGCGGAGTGATAGCACAGTTTTGTTTAAAATAATGCAATGCAAACAACATTATGTGACATATCCAAGTTCAAAAAAGGACACATTGTTGGTACGTATCTAAGACAGCAAGTCTTTGTGAAGTATCAAAAGCCACTGCATCCACGGTAATATCAGCATGCCACTAAGATGGACGAACCACATCCAAGAGCAACTGTGGGTGCAACCCAGATTGTATCCAAAAGAACATAAAATCACAGCTGCCCAACTTACTGCAGAACTAAATTTGCACCTCAACACTCCTGTTTTCATCAAAACTCTTGGTCGGGTACTCCACAGGCTTAATATACAGGGCTATAGCCAAACCTTGTCACTCTTGCCAATGTCCAAAGTCAATTTCAATGGTGCCAATGTGAAGCATGTATTGTTCTCAGATGAGTCCACCTTCACTGTCTTTCCCACATCCAGGAGAGTTACAGTCTAAAGACCTGCAAAGAAGTGTGCCTAGCTGCATGCCTAAAGTGAAGCATGGGGGTGTATCACTGATAGGTAAGGGACAATAACTGTGTTGAAGGTATACTGCGGTTTGGAAAAGTCAAGGTTTTAAAGCTGTCAAAATTATCTGCTATACCGTCCCTAAGGTATGAGTAAGTTTTTTTTTTTTACATTACTTTTAGTTTGTTTTTTCAGGACAGCATTATCTCCAGCAGAAAAGATCTCCAAAGTTGCTGTTTTAAATTAAACAATTTGTGTTTTTGAAACAAATGAAGACAGCAGAAGTCAATAATTCATTTTAATTATTTAGCTGGACATGTTTATTGCTTCAAAATATTTTAAATGTTTCTCAAATTAAAATATATTGTGTAAAAAGGGAAAAAAGTTTTTTTTTTTTTTTTTTTACCCAGACATGTAAGAAGAGCATATTAGAGCAGTGATGTCAATACTGTAATACTGTGATATTTATATCCAAGGTTATCATACCATAATCTTATATCGACCCATGCCTAATCAGTGATAGTTTAGGCTGTAATATCATGGCTTTCCTAATGGCGTGTGCTAGATGGGCAGGTCACTGCCAGGGCTCCCGATTTTGGAGGACCGTGTGCACCCAACGGTTCAAACACTGTATCTTGAAGGTGTTGCTGTATATCAGGATGATAATGCACCAATACACACAGCAAGACCGGTAACAGAGTGGTTTGATGAACTTGAAAATGAAGTTGATCATCTCCCATGGCCTGCACAGTCACCAGAACTAAATACTATTAAGCCACTTTGAAGTGTTTTGGAGAATCAGGAAAGGTTTTTTTTCCCCCACCAGCATCATGTAGTGACCTAGCCACAATCCTGTAAGAAAATTGGCTCAAAATCTTTCTGGCCACTCTGCGGGACATCTGAAGGTCATTCCCAAGATAAATTGATGCTGTATGGCAGAAAAAAAGCAGGATTTGGGGCATATTTGAAGTGAGAATTATTAGCCCTCCTGAATTACTAACCTCTCTTTACCCATTTTTAAAACACATTTCTAAACATAATAATAACTAATTTCTAATAACTAATCTTTTTTATATTTGCCATGATGGCAGCTACATAATATTTTACTAGATATAGATAGTATTCAACTTAAAGTGCAATTAAAGGTTTAACTAGATTGGCGATTGACGTGAACACGTTTTGTGTAACAATGGGGAACAATTTGTGTAACAAGGATGAAATTCGGAGAGTTTGGAGACTTGTTGACTTTTAATTTGTAAAATAAAAAATAAAAACAGTAAGTGTGAAGTCAACAACAAATGCCTTCCAGTTCAATAAACTAAATCGCCTTATAATAAGTTAGCCTATATTACAGGATATATTTATTTTCTCAACAATTATTTCAATTCAAATCAACACAAATTATGTTTAGGATGCCATAACTTTAAAATAATAAATGTTGTTGAACATCTGTGAGAAAATTTGACAAATATGATGTTTAGTTTCTTCCACAGGCAGTCATTTGCTTCATAAGTCCTTAAATTATATATATTATATTATGTTCTACTTAAAAAAGTCATATCCTGGAAGGTTTGATGGTAAATTAATTGATGAGGTATCCTTTTATATTCGTGGACTCTGATTTGAGGCTTTTATTATGAAAAAACTAAATAGCGTGAAGCCAACAAATAATGACTTCTAGTTCAGTGTGTTGGTTAAACGACAAGACATGTGAAAGTCATTAAAATACGTTCTTTAAATTTATGCACGTTATATCTTTTATTTAGAGCAATATATTTGTTGTACTCATTATGTCTTCTTTAGTATTGAGAATTGGAAGGACGACAAATTGTGTGCAGCACATATTAAAACGTGTGCATGTCAGATTACAGCAACCGAGATCATCTTTACTGACACTAGATCCCGTGTTTCAGACAAACCACTGCCCCTGTTCAAAGTGGGCATTTTATCACACTCGCTCGCTTTATACAGGAGTTTATTTGTGTAGTAGGAAAGATGAGCAGAAGGACACCGATCAACTGTCAGTCTCCAGAAGTCCACACACTCCTTCCAGAGGGTCTGCAACACAGAAAGGTAACGTTACGTGTTTAAAACTTATTTTAATGTGTTATAAATGTTAAGTAAGTAACGATTAAAGTACTTACTGGTGTTTATTTACTTTTTACATGTTATATAACCAAAGATTGGTTATATACATATGCACTATACTTAAGTATTACAGAACTTAATAAATGGGTCATTATCAAGTTAAATTGCCTTTGAGACATTAAAAAGGTTTTTGATTTAACCACATAGTTGTTGCATTAATTAGACATTAGCTGTTAGAAATAAATGTTGGTCAAGCTCCAGCACTTTTTCAAAATAAAACCCAATATCTAAAATATTTTGTTAAACTTTCAAACTTAAACAAATTATTTATAAACCTAGCAAAAAAATCCTATGTGATTTCTTAACTATAGAATAATGGACATTTATTTTCATAAAAGTTTAACATGACAGTGGTAAACAAGATTACAGGGTGGATATTGGTATGTATTTTTATTTCAAACAGTCAATGAGCTCCTTTATATGGACTTTAGAAGGATATCCTTTATATAGACTGAGAAAGATATTGCTGGTAAAGTATGTGTGTATAAGAGTTGTTACATAAAACTAACTAATTAACAATAAATAAATACATTAAAAAAATACATTTTATTAAATAAATAAAGTGTCAATAAAAAAAGAAAAGGATTTGTGACAGGACATTGTTTGGCTAAAGATAGCATTTCTTCAACACATGTTTTACCTGCAGCTGATAAAGTGCCTCCTAAATATGCTCTTTGTACACAGTTTAAAAGCTTAATTTTTTTTTTCAGATTTTTTATTTTTTTATTATTATTTTATTCATTCATATTTCACTGTGACATAGTGGAAATGTTAAGCTTGACAATATTCAGTTTCAAACACAATATGGGGAAAAATAGGAAACGAAAGTTAGTTTAGATACTTACTGTGTGCACAGCAGATAGGCCTGTCATGGTATCTATTTTTTGTGGTTTGATATATAGCAACAAATGTTATTGCGATAAACAATATTATCATTATTTTAAGACCATTTTGACACTATAATAGCATCGTAATGCAAGTACACCCCTCCAAAGAACACATAATATTTTATTCTTAAGAATATTTAATTATAGTCATTTTAACAATTTAATAATTAGGTATTGTAATTTCATAGAAAACGTATATCCTAAACAAATAAATAATAATATTAATACTATATACTAATACTATAATAATTAATAGTAAATACTATAGTGTTTTTTTTAACCATACTAACACTGACAGATTATAAACGTAATCAGCTACAATGTGGCTAGAACTAGAATAGTTTTTCATGTATGGGCGATATATGTTGCATCACCAAAAATGATTGAAAACATGTCTGTGTGTTGTACGATAAGTCAATATATTGATTATTGTGACAGGCCGAACAGCAGATGTTTTAACCTCCTCTGTAGAGGGTTTCTTATTCGAGCATTTACTACATTATGATGGAGTGGACAACAATTTTAAGGACCAATGCAAAATGGTTAATAATGTTATGAAAACAAAATAAACGTTATCAAAAGGACATATTTTAACAAATAACTTGTTTAAGACTTAACTTGTTTTTTTTTTTATCTTTTCAATTTTATCTAATTTACCTACTTTTTAGATTCACTGAAGTTGGCTGTGCAGTGTGTGGGACATGGAAAAATCACATTCATTCAGTAAAAGAATATTGGAAAATTTGACAGACATATTTCAAAACACTACTAATTCTACCCGCTTGTGTGTAAAGGTTTTACCAATTATATTAAAACATCAGAAGTTCATTATTTCGCATTAAGTTCATATAGGACTGATTCAATCATGTGAGACATCAAAGGCACTTTATAGTGATAATAACCCAAATACATTGTAAACATACAATATACAAAAGGTGTAACAGGGCGAAATGTGTTAACATTTTATGAAGAATGCTATGTAACTGACAATTTTATATCTGTAATGTACTTCAGCAGTAAAAACAAACAAACAACAAAAAAAACGTTATTTTTCTGTTATTGTAACTTTGTTCAATTTTTAAAGGGTACTTCCAAAAATTGAAATTATGTCATGATTTACTCACTTAGACTTGTTCTAAATGAGTTAACCTTTTTTTCCATAAAAGAAGAAGAAATGAAGAAAAGAAGAATGTTGGAAACATTGACTCATTTTTATAATTAGTTTGTAAATGCAGTTAATGTATTACTAAATGCTCAATCTAAATGGTTTATTTGAATCAGAATTTGTTGACCCAATAACAGATGCAATCAGATTGGTCCAGTTTAAAAATGAATAATTCGGTACGATTTGGTACAATGTTTTGGACTCAAATGTAGTAGTAGTGGTAATTAAAAGTAAACATTTTCTAAAATAAAAAAAAAACTTTAATAAAGTACTGATAGTGAAGTAAACAGTACAGTTTTGAATAAAAAAAAATACATAAGGACTGCCCATCATTGTTAGTTGAGGATTGTTACAAAACAAAATCACAAATAAATCTAGCCATTGTGATTTTATAGGCATTACAAAATTGCAGTAAAATAATATTTATAAAAATTTACTTGTAGATTGAATTGTAGCTGTTCAGTAAATAAATGTCTCCTTTCCTCAACAGTTAAACAAGCTGGCAAAGATTTCACCTATTTGATCGTAGTGCTCATTGGACTCGGTGTAACAGGTAACCAGGTCTGGATTGACGACTCTTATGTTTCAGGGCCCCATTCTCTGTTCTTACTGTGCCAGAAAACCAACAGAAAGCACCAACATGCATTTCCTAATGATGATAACAGGATGATGTCTAAATAGTGATATTAGTTATATTTTATTCACTTTGGATTTTGTATCAGCAAAATGTTCATTATTGCTAACATAGTAATTAATTTTAGCAACATGCAGGTCATGAGTTTAGACATTCTAGGAATGCTAACCATTTTTGTTATGTTGACAAAATGCTAACTCATTTGCATTAAAACATGCTAATAACAGTATATGTTATGAATATGCTAAAACATACATGTGGCTATGTAGTAAAACATGGTCATTCGTTCTAGTAATGCTTGCAATGGTTTAAACATGTTAAGAAATTTGCAATGTATTGCTTAAAGACAAAATTATCTGTTTACATATATTATGTAATAACCAAATACTATTTAATAAAAATGCAACAAAATTACTAAAATTAACAACTACTTCATTATAGTTTATTATTGTTCAGTAGTTTTTTTTTTTTTTTTTAATGATTTTAGTAATTTTGTGTATGATATTTTTCCACGCACATAGTGATCTTAACAACTTTGAACTCATTCATTAATTTTCTTGTCGGCTTAGTCCCTTTATTAATCTGTGGTCGCCACAGCGGAATGAACTTATCCAGCAAGTTTTTACGCAGCGGATGCCCTTCCAGCCGCAACCCATCTCTGGGAAACATCCACACACACTCATACACTACGGACAATTTAGCCTACCCAATTCACCTGTACCGCATGTCTTTGGACTGTGGGGGAAACCGGAGCACCCGGAGGAAACCTACACAAAGGCAAGGAGAACATGCAAACTCCACAAAGAAACGCCAACTGAGCCGAGGTTCGAACCAGCGACCTTCTAGCTGTGAGGCTACAACACTTCCTACTGCGCCATAAAACATATAAATAAACAAGTATTTATATTTCATTTCAGCTCCAAAGTCTTTTTTTTTTGTTAACGATAACACTGACTCAAATACAATACATGAGACAGACATTATAATCATACAAATCAGTTAAATTCATATGTATTTATATAGCACTTTTTACTATATATATATATATATATATATATATATATATATATATATATATATATATATATATATATATTGTGTCAATACAGCTAGCCATAGTCATAACATGATAAAGCCATCACTTTGCAAAACTGTGGAACCTTTTAGCAATTCAGGCAGGCAGGCAGGTTATAATCATTTCTATGCATATTTTTTTTAATTTGTATATACATATTATTCAGCAGTATAATAAGTGAACCGATTAATGTTTTCTGATCGCTTTAGGTGGCCTGCTGTATGTGGTCTTTCAAGAACTCTTTTCCTCTTCAAGCCCAAGCAAAATCTATGGAAAAGCTTTCGAGAGGTGCAGATCTCATCCAGAGGTCAGTGATTCATTAGCTATATATATCACATATGTGTAAACCTAATGTCTGAAATGCATGAATAAATCAGCCTGTTGACTACAACTTGTGATCTAATCTTATTGAGCTAATCATATTCATCTGTAACATATGTTCATAGTTTTTCTACTGTAGTGTGCATACAGTACATCTTTTACCTCATTTAAACATTATAATATGTCTATGTTGAGAGGTAAGCATGATAGAACACCCAATAAAGGGGGAGAGCATGCTCAGAGCCTGGCGGCTAATCAGCAGGCCAAAAACTAGAATAAACAGGTGTTGCTTATTATTTCTGATTGGCCTGCTGATTAGCCGCCGGGCTCTGAGCATGCTCTCCCCCTTTATTGGGTGTTCGATCATGCTTACCTCTCCACAGTCTATATTAAGTAAACCTATAAATTACAGTGCATCCAGAAAGTATTCATAGCGCTTTCCTTTTTCACACATTTTTTTACAGCCTTATTCCGAAGTGAATAAAATTTATTTATTTCCTCAATTCTACACACAATACCCCATAATGACACTGTGAAAAAAAGAGTTTTTGAAATTGTTTAAAATGTATTAAAAATAAAAAACCTGAAAAATCACATGAAAATAAGTATTGACAGCCTTTGCCATAAAGCTCTAAATTGAGCTCAGGTATATTCTGTTTCCACTGATCATTCATGAGGTGTTTCAGCAGCTTAATTGGAGTTCACCTGTGGTAAATTCAGTTGATTGGGCATGATTTGAATTTGAAAAGGCATACACCTGTCTATATAAGGTCTCAGGGTTGACAGTGCATGTCAAAACACAAACCAAGCATGAAGACAAAGGAATTGTTTGTAGACCTCAGAGACAGGATTGTCTCCAGACTCGGGAGGGTTGCAGAAAAAAATTCTGCTGCTCTGAAAGTTCCAATGAGCACAGTGGCCTCCATCATGCGTAAGTAGAAGATGTTTAGAATCACCAGGACTCTTCCTAGAGCTGGCCAGCCATCTAAGCTGAGTGATCGGGTGGAAGAGCCTTAGTCAGGGAGGGGATCAGTAACCCGATAGTCACTCTGTCTGAGCTTCAGCGTTCTTCTGTGGAGAGAGGAGAACTTTACAGAAGGACAACCATCTGTGTAGCAAGTAGATCTGTGTATGGTAGATTGGCCAGATGGAAGCCCATCTGGAATTTGCCAAAAGGCATCTGAAGGACTCTCAGAGCATAAGAAACAAAATTCTCTGGTCTGATGAGACATAAATTGAACTCTTTGGAGTGAATGCCATGCGTTACGTTTGGAGAAAACCATGTACCGCTCATCTCCAGGCTAATACCATACCATGTTTTTCAGCCGCAGAAACTGGAAGAATAGTTAGGATAGAGGGAAAGATGAATGCAGCAATGTACAGAGACATCCTGAATGAAAACCTGCTTCAGAGTGCTCTTGACCTCAGACTTGGGCAATGGTTCATCTTCCAGCAGGGTAATGACCCAAAACACACTGCCAAAATATGGAGTGGCTTTACAACAACTCTGTGAATGTTCTTGAGTGGTCCAGCCAGAGCCCAGACTTAAATCCTATTGAACCTTATGGAGAGATCTGAAAATGGCTGTACACCGTTGCTTCCTTTTTAACTTGATAGAGCTTGAGAGGTAGTGCTAGAGGAATGGGCAAAAAATCCCAAAGACCTGTGCCAAGCTTGTGGCGTCATATTCAAAAAGACTTGAGGCTGTAATTGCTGCTAAAGGTGCATAAAAAAAGGATTGAACAAAGGCTGTGAATACTTATGTTTATGTGATTTTTCTGGTTTTTTTACTTTTAATAAATTTGCAACAATTTCAAAAACTCTTTTTTGCACATTGTCATTATGGGGTATTGAGTGTAGAATTTTGAGGAAATAAGTGAATTCAATCCATTTTGGAATAAGGCTGTAACATAAAAAAATTTGGAAAAAGTGAAGCGCTATGAATATTTTCCGGATGCATGCACATTTAACTTGAGTATGTTTGCACTCTGGTTAAATGTTAACTGCATTTCGTTACCCTATACTCAACATGTGTATTGACAATAAATAAAATACGTTTAATCGATGTTGATGGTGACTCTATGCTAACCTATATTTGCTAAGGTAATTGGAGCTTTTGGAGAGCCTATTAAAGGCTTTGGGGAAACTAGTAGACGTGGCAGAAGGCAACAAGTCAGGTAAAATACATAATATCAGTAAACTCAAACTCTTCTGTGAGATCTCATATCTCAATTATTACATATTTGTTTTTTTTTTCTTTAGTCATTTGGAGTACATGAAGGATGGACTCAAGTACATGCGGCTGAAATTCTACATTGAGGGATCTGAACCAGGATTGCGAGGAACTGTTCATTCAGAATCAAAGGAGGTATGATGTAATATCACAAAAAGAAAATAAGTTTGTTTCATGCAAAGATGTGTTTTATTACAGTTTTTCCCTTTGTGACAGAATCCTGAGACAGGGAAGTATGAATTTCGGTATATTTTTGTGGAGATAGACACATATCCGAGGAGAACAATCGTCATTGAAGACAACAGATGAAACGAGTTTTGTAACGGTGTTAAATGCATATTGATGATTTTCAGTAGCAGACAGTGTTTTTCTTCTGATTGCTGAATTTATACTGGTGTTCTAATTAATCAAGCTTGGATTTGTCATGCTTGAATTTTGATGTGTCGCAAGATTGCGTTAATAACTGTGTATCTAGAAATTTTGACAAAGTCAAATATTGTGCATTTTGTACAAGGATTTGCATGTTTGTTTTTGTGGAATTAGTGGTTTGCAATAAATATTATATAGGAAAGCATTTTAATCCATGCAATTTGAAATACAGATTAATAAAGCTATTTGATGCCATTATTGAAAATTGACTGTTGTCCTTTTAAAGTGATAGAAAAATTCATCCAATCTAAGCTTTTTAATTTTTTCTGTTTACTTTTATTTGTAAAAAATGGTTAAACATCACTTACTACTGTTTTTAGCAGAGAATTTTTTAAACTAATGCCAAAAACTAACATCGATGGAAATACATTTTACCTGAGGTAAAAAAAAATTAAAATGTAAATAATTTTAATCAGGAAAATATTCATTTTTAAAATGACAATTACTTAAAACACTGAGCAGAAGAAAACGTTTTTATTATTAATAGTATTTTTTATATTATGTTAACATAAAGCATGTACAAATTTTGTCTGTTGCATATAGCATTATTTGGCAAATTAGATATATGTTCAATAATATATATGATAGTTATAGATAATATAAGTTCGTTATCAGTTCAATTTTGTGCCGTTATTTAATTATTTAAAATATATAAATAGTATTATTTTATTTAAAATGTTTTAATTTAATTTTAAATGTTTTTATTGTGTGTATTTTTATTTAATGTCCAACATTTTTGACATATTAATTCTGAAATTAAAACATCAGTATTCTATTTAACGCAATAAATAAATAAAATAAATAATCACCGCACTTATTAGTTCTATAAGCTTTATAAAGCCATATTTATAGTAAACCGTTAACGGACTTTTAATTTGACGTTCTTCTCCCAAGACTCCACGGAAGTACAGACGCCTTGTGAGACAACAGCAGAACTGCAACAAAACCCCCTTCGTTTGCTCATGGAAAAAGCACACAGCACCCAACATTTCTCGGTAACCATTTGAGACTGAAGTATTAGCATTTACTCACAGTCAGAGGAGTCAGATTCTGCCTTCGGACAATCACAGACGAAAATCTCCTAGAAAAAATACACTCAGAGGTCCACGTTTGTATTTTTTGAAGGTGAATTTATTTTGTAGCCCATTAGCAAAGCAACTTCCTCTTAAAGTGCAGATGCCTCGCTAAGCTGTGTAAAAGTGGATTATAACGCTACTTAAAACGCGTTTACAAGGTGAGTTTGTTCTCTTGATGAAAAGTGTACGATTACAAATCAAGTTCACCGTAATAAATCACTATTAATTTAAACGTTTGTCGTTCCCGTGTGGTGTTTATGTTGTTTAATCGCGCATGTGCTCTGGAGAGATTATGTTCAGTTTTTGTTTATATAACAGTAACCCAGCTCTCTTTGATAGTTTTAAAGTCTGTTGTGTTGTCTGTATTTTTAGCGTGACTAGGAATCTGAGCTTTTAAACTTGAGATCAAATGACCTTTAGGGGTATTGTTCATATGCGGGTTGGATGATTGTTATAGTTATGAGAAAATCAAGATTGTTTCGCTCTCAATTGACATTTCTTAAAGCAGATCTTGCCATACTCTTGTTATTGTTTATTTTTTTCCAGTTTGACAGCTTGGAAGTTGATTATGGTAATTGATACCAACTGGTGAGAAGCATGGAGCTGTACTGGTACATGTAAGTTTTAGGGAATTGTGATGATACTGTTTTTTTTTTTTTTCCTACTCCCTCAGTCTAGATTTGTCTCCCTAATTTCAACCTATAATACTCAAAATTGAGTCAGATATTTAGACTTTTCTGACTCTCTATGCTTTAGATAACTAATCAGATTTACTGTTTTTGTAATGCACATGAACACGTTTCTGAAAATCCATATCAAGAAAAGAGTATCAAAATTTTTGAAAATTCAAATCTTTAAATGTATTTAACCACCATCCACCTAATTCAAGGCCATCTGACTTTGCTTTATCTGTCACTAGCAAAATATAGCAACAACACTTAAAAAACGTTTTACTTGGTTATAATATGTTCAAATTTGTCAATTATTCATGGTCTGTTAAAGCATGTTAGCAACATTTAAGCAAAATGATAGTTACATCATATTAGCTCATAAGAGAGGATAGAGCTGATAGCAACATGATAGCCATTCATTAATTACTTTAGAATTGTGTTTGACGCATGTTTAATAGTGCTTAATAACATGTCGATCATTGTTTTAAACATAATAATTTATGCTAGCAAGTTAGCAACACGTTAAAACAATTTATCTACAACTATTTAAATTAGTAATTTGTCATTAAACCATAGAACTAGCCTTTTAAACCCATTATCTGCATTTTAAAACATGTTAGACGTGTTACATTTGTTAAAAATATCTTCACAACATGTTAATTTATGCTTGCATTCTGCGCTGATATGTATGCCATGAGTTGCAAACATATTAGAAACATTATCAACAATGCAAGTTATGTTAGCACACTGCTGACCAATAGCTAAACAAATATATAAGAAATTGGTTGTGTGGTAGAACCATGTTAACAACACGTCCTTCATATTAGTAATTTGTTAACTATGATATAAACATGTTAGGAACAGCAAAAAAACTAAACAGTGGAACTAGACTGTTGAACATGTCAACAACACGTTAACAGCATTTTTATAAAAGTTGAGAATGTTTGAAATATTTTAGCAACATGCTAATTTATGTTAGCATTATGAGTTAGTACACGCGTTTATACATTGTGTAAACAATGTAATATGTTTTAACATATAGCAATGTGTCAACCATGCTATAAACAAGTTATTAACATGTTATTTCATGTTAAATCCGTTAAAGCATAGTTGCAAATAAACTATTAACATTTTACTGGCTTTCTCAGACTTCACCTTTAAAGAGTTAAATAAAAATTTATACCTAGATTTGTCAGGCTAATTAATGGTAACAATATGAGTAAATATACACATGTTTATATAACATGTAAACATGGTAACTCATGTTAACATATAGCTAAAATGTTGTCAATTAGTGTAAACTTGGTACAAACATACCAAAAGTCATTCATCTTCCTAATTAATTAACCATTATTAACCAAGTAATTGCATATCAATAAATTATAGAACTAGCCTGTTATACTTTTTGTTAGCATGGTAAAAACATAAGATCAATATTTATGTTAGTAATGTGCTAACCCTGCTAAAAACATGTTCACATGTTAGTTCGTGTTAACAACACGTTAAAACATAGTAGGATAGCAACATGCTAGACATAAACAGTTTTTAGTTACATAAACAGTTTTTCAGATTTCAGGGACTTTCGCAGACTCCATCTTAAATTTAAAACTTTTCAGAGTTAAAATAATTATTAGACCTCACTTTGTCTGATCTATTTATGCTATCAATAAGCTATCAAACTGAACTTGACAAAAACCTGCAGTTTCCTTTAAGAATGCATTAGCTATGATTTAAATTTTTTTAACTTCTATTTAAGTAATTTTGTTTATAGTATTTCAGGATCTTGATGTAATAATCCTGTTCTCTGATATCCTTGTATTATTGAGACTTTAAACTTGCTCTTTATCTTGTTTCAGAGTCGTCATAATATTTATTATGATTAAGATCTTTTTCTACATCTGCTGGTATCGCTCAAGGCAAAGGCAGCTTGCTGCGTACCTCAGTAATCCCCGAAATGCTCAGATAGTCATTGTGGGAGGACGAGCATACCTTCATCAAATCTGTGAGAGACAAAATGTGAGTAAACTACATGCTCAGTTCAATCACATCCTTTTTTTAAGGAGTGGCTCTCCTGGCTTTGTGTCAATTGCTGCTGATATAATCACACTTTTGGAAACATGACATACTTTAGCTTCCTGTGTAATACAGTGTGCGTATACTGTTCGGTGCACAATAAGGTAGACCAAAGTGTATCATGTTATGTTAAAGGGGTAGTTCACAAAAAAAAAAAGTAAATTCTGTCATTTTTTTCTACACTTGTTTCAAACATTTTGGAAACTATTGAGTTTCTTTCTTTCTTTGACTTCCGTAATATTTTTTGTCCTAGGATATCAGGGATATCAATTGCTGTTTTTTCCCTAAAGTTTTCAAGAATATGTAACTGTTTTTTTTTTCCCATAAATTCATAAAATCTTAGAACCAGGGGAGTGTGAATAAATGGTGAAAAAAAAATGTAAACAAAAAAAGAATATATATATATATATATATGTGTGTGTGTGTGTGTGTTTATATATATGGGGTGAACTATATTTTAACGTCTATACAGTTATGTTGCCATTTTATTAAAGACTTGAGTAGGTAATAACAGACATGCATGCTGATATAATATGACACTTCATCTTTTTTCACTTTAGCACTTGTGGAGGAAAGCGGATGTTGTGGTTAAGCACTAAAAATGTAACCTTTGACTGCTTCGTCAGTATGAACATACATTATTATTTATTGTAATTTTTTTTTAACCATGTAATTTAAAATGATGTTAATTCATTAAATAAATGCATTAGATGTAAAATCAAAGGTAATGTACATTTAATATATTTTAAATATATGTATTTGTAATTATTTATTAGTATATTTCAACTAAATAATACAAACTACAGTCCCACTTTATATTATGTGTCCTTAACTTCTATGTACTTGCATCAAAAAATAAATACAATGTACTTACTGTGTTTATAATGTTTTTGAGAACACTTGTGGTGCTTTTAAGTTGGGATAGAGGTTAAGTAATGAGCAGGTTTGGTGGTATGGGTAGGTTTAAGGGTGGGTTAAGGTGTAAGGGATGGTCAACAGTGTATTCACAAATGTAGTTACAAAAGTTAATTACAGATTAATTAACTGTAAAACTGTAAAATTGTTACATTTTAGAAATAATGCACAAAGATTGATTAGGCTTTTTAGGGTAATCTTAAGATATCTGAACACAGGAAATGCATTAGCTCATGGATTTCAGTTTGTAGGTTTTTATCTGAATGTAAGTGTGCTTTCAGTGGAAATGTAGCATTTTGACATTTTCGGTGTGAGTGCATGTTCTGCATATGTCATTTATCTACAGGGAGGGTTTTTGATAAACTTCCACTTTCAGGGTTTCACAACACAATTTTAACCTTGCTGCTTTGCAGCTCAAGCTTAAAGGCACTTGTTAAACTAAACTGAGTGCAGAATGTCATGCCTCATGTTTGTGTGATTTGCACAATCCACTAAATGCATTTTCTGTTAAGGAGAATCATTTCCCTTGTTGGTGCTGAGCACTTGTCAAAACTAGCTAGTGCTTGCGAAAAAGGCTGAAGAAGGAGAAGAAGAGTGGGACCCAGAACTAAGAGCCATGACAGTCCTGGCAAAAGCTTTTAGGAATGTTATTGTATTTTTATGGCAGTTTAACTAAAGAGTATTCTTCGTTCAGTCATGTTATGCTATCTGTGAATGCATTATAAATGAGAGTTCCTTAACAGACTCTGAAGTGTGGAATGTAGCTCTAAATTGTTCTGAATGCTGCATTTTAAATTCAGAAAAAGCCCTTTGTTTCTAAATGAAAGCGTCTTATTTTCAGAAAGGCATCTGGAAGCCATTTGTAGCACAAGTTTTGAAGACTATATCAAATCAAAAAGCTTTGCTATTCAACTATGTTTCTATTTTAATATTCTTTTTTTGGTAAAAAATAAACTCGCATCTGTTTCTTTTGATTTTAATATCTCATCATAGTCACGGCTATATTCTTGCTTTGCAAGCAGAGGTTTTAAAGGTAAATATGTAGAAACGGCTTATGTTTCTGCCATTAAATAATATTAATAGGTTTCAGAAAATTTTAGTTCTCACGGTTCTAAGTGTAACCATGTTTTCAAAATTTGATAAAGTAAATATACACTTTTTGGCAAAATGCATTTTTATTAATACCAACAGAATTATGTTTCGTAATTAAGTAACTGGAAATCAAACGATAATGTTTGTAGATGTTTTTATATGCTATATTGTTTTAGACTGGAACTGTCTTGAAAAATTGTCTGAAAAGTTGATTCTGTGATTATTTTTTATTTATTTTTTTTATTAATGGACCACTATTCTCTCTTGAATCAATTCTGATAATAGTTTTTAATAACAGATGGCGCTGTATGTTTACAAACTGTCATATTTTTAACTCCTAAAGCACCATTCAGATTACACATATTTTTATTGTCTGTTACTACAATCACTGTGTCGGATCATAAGATTTTTGTAGATAAAATCATGATATTGTATGTACAACAAATATGCCAGACTACAGGTTGCTTCAAGTTCATACATTGCATAATGTCTGCAAACTGCATTCTGTCATCAATAGGTCAAATAAATTACAAATGTCTCTGTAATTGTGTGATTTGTTAGTTTACCTGGTAATTGCCTACGTTTATCTTTTTTTCTGTCATCATCATGGTAGTTCTGTGATAACATGTAACTCCACAAAGCTTTATTCTATTTCATGGAAGCAGTCCTCTCTCTTTGATTTTGCCATTTTAAAAATTGTGTACAAAATAGATTATGCGCTCCTATTGGTCAGTTCCACCCATGTGACAGATTGCTTCATGGATGACAGGGCAATATTAAACATGTTAGATTTCTGCAATGACGTCATGAATCATCGCAAACAAAACATCGATTGTCATGCGCTGTGGCACACTACACAAGACACCCTACGTTTACAAATCAGGAACTAATCATGTTATGTTAACATGAATTTACAAATATATCCTGAGCCTAAACTTATTTTTACTAAATTGGTATTTAAGTGAAAGGTGAAAGGTTTACACAAATTACAAGAGTGTTCATAGAGAGCTGTTTACATTAATTTTATGAGACTGACACAAATGCACGTCATGAGAATTTAAGTGTGCAGTTACAAACTAGCCTAGAGCACCATCTGCTGTTAAAGATTAATCTCCGAATCAATTCAAGAGTGAATCGTGATTCGTTTTGAGACTTGCAGAAACTTTTTATTTGCCACAGCTTTTTTTAAAACTACTAAAAATGTCAATGACAGATTTAAAGTTTGGGCTAAATCAAGGTCCTATTATGCAATTCTAAACTATAAATGCATGTGAATCACTTGATACCGACCATTGTTAATTAACGGATCTTTTCTCAATTACTTGTTCAACGATTGTTAGACTTTCTCTAGTTGCTTGTTTTGACGTGGTGAAAACGGTATGCATGCTTATTTTTAGAAAACCCAAACTGCCTGTTGCTTCTCCACACAGGAAATGCCCTCAATTTGACAACAAGTAGTTCAAAATATGATAAACTTTTGCCCTGCTTACATATGTAAATGCCAATAGTTTTGTCATTCGTGCTATGGTTTTGTAATACAGTTTACCTTTTAAGGTCAGTTGTAAGGAGAACGTTGAGATATATCTCATAATGGTTAAACAGAAACATGTTATATGCTAATCAGACGCCTTGTTGAGCATAAGTGTAATCAAAAAGGGAAATACCAGACCATAAAGAGCAAAACTAAAACTTTTCATCTGCATTTGACACAAAAATAGGGTTTCATCTTATTGAAACTGAGATAACATTGGGTCTATTATCCATATGCATTGTATCTAGTCCTTGTAGGTAATATTTAGATCTGGGCAGGAGATTTCACAATTCTACCATGTTAAAACATGCTGAAGCAAGCTTCCACCATATCTGGTTTCACTGGCACATGTATTTAAAGTCGTTTAAGTGCAGTTGTCAACCTCAGATGCTGCTTGTGTTGTGATGCATTTGATTTCCGTCTTATTGTGGGTGTTTAACTCCCTCTCCTGCTCTGCTCCACAGACATCAATCTGGCCCAATTGGTACGGAGTTCAGGACGACGGCTCGGTGGGTGAACCCTCTGCCTCTCTGCCACCATCTTCCTCGCTTTCTCATCTGGACATGCCTCCTCCATATGAGGCGGTGTCTGGAGGTAAGAGTGACTCATTGTTTGACTTCACCCTAGTCTGCACTGAAACAAAAAACTGATGTGCCTTTACATGACGACATTAAACACCATCTAAATTAAATTAACATGGTTCATACAGTTGTTAAAAAAACCTTGAAAATACTTTTAAAATGTCTTGTTTTTAAATGTTGCTTTTATGATAATTTGTTACTAAATATATAATAAAAATTTATATTTATTTATTTATTTTATCTTTGCCCTTTGCTCAAACAATGGTAGAAGATGAAATACTTGGAGATTAATATTCTATGAGTTAGCATTGCATGAAATTACAGTAAATATAATTTAAAAAGACACATGTAAGATGTGAGTACATTTAAATAACAGTAATTTGGGACTTGGAGCGTATAATCATATCAACAAGACAGGGCGTGCGCAAAGCAACCGGCAATAAAAGGTCAGTTTGCTAAGATCATCAGTTGTCATTAAATGTGATAAAGAGTGAGTTTTACAAGTTTAAAATGTTTTAAAACTGTGGGTGTTTGTAATGAATTACAGCGATTCACTTCAGCTTTACTTCATCACCACACCCACCTGTCAGAACAATTATAAAAGAAGATGCTTCAATCCTGGTTAGTGAACGTTAAATCAGGTTTATTTTGTACATTGACATAACAGATATCCATACAGCAGTGGATATTGACCTGTATCCGGTCACATTTGCATGCAAAAACAGTGCAAAGCAAAACTGTGTGTGTGTGTGTGTGTGTGCGTGTGCGTCTGTCTGTCTGTCTCTGTGTCTGTCTGTCTGTGTCTCTGTGTGTGTGTGTGAACTTTGTAATGACATTGTGACTCATCGTTGCAACTCCACAACAGATGCATCAAATACTCATTGTTAAAGTTCTTACTGTAGTATTTCTCACAAATGTTACATGAGATCTTCTTCCTGAGGCAGGCAGCCAAATATGTGTGTGTGTGTGTGTGTGTGTGTGTGTGTGTGTGTGTGTGTGTGTGTGTGTGTGTGTGTGTGTGTGTGTGTGTGTGTGTGTGTGTGTATGTGTGTGTGTGTGTGTATACATACATATATATACATATATATACATTTTCAGGATAAGCTTTAATGTTTTGCTTTCTTTTAAAGGGGGAGTTTTATTCTTGGTATATGGTAATAGATTTCCAGGGATTCATTGGAATGTTTCAGAAAAGTTAACCATAAACACTGACAAGAGGAGTTTTCTGCTAATCATTTTCTAGCCGCACATGATTAGTGTTTTGATTTAGCCATATCTTCAGCTTTGTGCGTTTGTTTGTATGTAATCCCAGTATCACTACATCATACAAGTGTCACATTTTAAAAATCATCTCTGAAAGTGCATTTCCAAGCATCACTCCATGCAGTTGGAATGTAAATGATTAAATGTTTGTTGAACTCTGAGCTCTTACACTAGCATGTCACAGTCTGCGTTTACCCCTTCAGAAATTCTCTTCACGAGAAGCTAATACAGCAACGGTAGAGATGTTTACAAGAAAATCACTAAGAATATATACATATATGGTATGAAGAACAGACTGTTAAACCTATAGGGTTAAACACTTCTCTTCAGTTTACCATAATTTGAAAAAAACAGTAACATTAACATCTCTCTAGGGAAAGTCTTGTGCTTTTTCACCCACGATGCTGTATGCTCTGTAAATGGTTAACAGGGGACAGTTTTATGACAAGAGGGAGCAACAGTTGGAGAGTGGGCCTGCGGACATCAGCCATCCCAAATTAGACCGATGCGTCTTAATTGGCAGGTTTTGTAACTGACACACTGAGAAGGACGTTTATGTGCACCAGCTGCCAGCAACTGACGTTAAGACATGGAAAATGTTGGATTGATTTTGGCTATCCAAGCTCTTTGCGTCAGGTTTACTTCAGGTTTACTTCTAGTTTAAATCTAGTTTTTGTGTGGATTGGCAGCAAATTGCCGATTTTGGCTCTATTATTTTGTCATTGCTGCATTTCCTAGTTTTTTCTTTGCAGTTTGTGTCCTCATTATTGCTAACAGTATTGCTAATGTTTCTTTGCGAATTAGACTTGTGCGCTAAACATATTACAAAAAAGAAAAATTACATAAAAAGTCGAAGAGAACAACATTGTCTTTTCCTGATAGGGCTGCATGATTAATTGAAAAAGGATGCGATTTCGATTCAACCCTACACACAATCTTAATTCAGCTTTCCTATAATTCAGCCAATTAAATTTTCAAGGTCAGGAGAGAAGCGTAAAGGTGGACGCACAAGTCTTTACAGCAAAATGGACTGCTTCAAATGGCGTTAAAAGTGTGATTAATTATTATGAATGAATTAATTATTTTCATATCAGATTAGAAGTTTATTGTACTCAGTTGTATGGATACAAATTTGTATGCAGGGTTTCAAACACCGAGCATATTAGTGTTTCCGTCAAGCCTTTTCTTTTTTTTAACGATATTGCCAAAATGTGCATAAAAATAAGTAAATGCAAACAGAGCTATTGCTGCATTTCCCCTTTTTTCTTTGTATTTTTGTGCGCTCATTATTGCTAACAAGGTCCCGGGAGTTTATGACTGTTAAATTTCAGCATGGAACTCATAGGTCTCTGAAAAAAACCCTAGGGTGAGACCTGAGATTGAAGATTTAACATGCATATACTATGTTTCCTTTGACCCAGAAGAGTGAAATGTGATATCTGAAGGGCAGGATGTGGTTTTTGGCAACCTTCAGTGCACACATCATTCAGCATTTCCATGGCTTCTTGATATTTGAGTGATAATGGAAACCCCCCCACCCCCCATTTCTAAATGTAGAGTGTGTGCATTTTGTCAACTGTTTCTTTTGTTGGTTTTTTTTTTTTTTTTCGTTTTTTTCGTTTAGAATTAAGTTTGTTGTTAAAGATCAAATTACTGGTTTGCACTGAATTTCAATATGTAGCCTTAAATGCAATCTAAGCATATTTTTGTTTATGACAATGTTTAGAAGAATATTTAGATTTAAAAAAAAAAACATTTAACTGATACGTCTTTAAAAGGTTTCATTGTTTATACTGCAAGTAAAGTTTTCTACCTCTTAAAACTTTGTTTTTGACCGAAAATACACTACATGGATCTTTTTTATGGCAGAAAGTATTGAACATTTATTTAAAGATCATTTTCATATATATATATATATATATATATATATATATATATATATATATATATATATATATATATATATATATATACCGCCAGCTCTGACCACATGGTAGGAAAATGAAAAACAAATGCCCGTGTTACTGGAACAGGGAAACATCAAAAGTACAACAATGCAAATGTGAACAGGATGGGCTGAATAGAAGCACAGATTGCTTTTAAAAGACGTTTGAATTTTACTTTGTGCTGTATTATACAAAAGATGGCATTACAGTGATCATATTGCTCAGAAACTGTTGACATAAACGCATGCTGTCCAGCCACTGCTGATAATCACTTCTCTGATTTCACCCGCCTCTCTCATTTTGTAACCTTGGTCCACTTTACTTTTTAAACCAGAAGAATAAAATAACTCAGAAAAAAATAATAATAAACAATTCTTCTTAAAAAAATCACTAATGGTGACGCCAGTACATCTGGTTTGATGACTTTTTCATTTATTTTTTTGTAAGTTAACTTTATGTGAATTATTCAACTCAAGGTACAATATGATTTATGCAACTAAAAGAAAAGGTTAATTATTTTTCAGACAAATGTCTGCACATCTCTCTTTTTAAATTGAAATATACGTTGTCAAACATAAAACTAGCTGATGTAACTAAAGGCACACATGAACAATATAAATATGAGATTTCCTCAGTTAAACCAAGTAAGGCTGTTTATCTGTTTGTCAATCAGTCTATTCAATCAGTCAGTTAATTAAATAATCAGCATATCCATATGTGCAGGACTATCTCTGCACATTCACAATAGACTGGTAATTTGAGTTACATTGACATTTACTTTTATTATAGTAATATAAACTATTTGGTTAATTTTTTTATGGTTTTCAATACTTCGTCATTATATCATTGATCATTATATTATTTTGAATTAGGGTATATATAAAGGTTTGAATTAGGGATAACCTGATCAGGTTTATTTGCCCTCGAGTCATTTTGATTTTGAGTATACATCAATGCTGAAACCCGATCCTATACTTCTGTAATACATATAAAAAGAATAAAGAAGATTGAAGAAACAGATCCAGGATATTTTTTTATTTAATTCGCCTTATTTTAACATCTAACAACTGTTAACAAATAGAGCACTTCTGTGAGGCAACTTGAACAATCAAGTAATAAATAACATCAATTCTTCACTTTTGGACTTTAGTGCAACAGTAAATATTTAAAAATCAAATATAAAAACAAATAGCTCCTCAACATAAAACACCCAGCAGGCAATCCCACGTTTACAGATCTCACACTTTGCTTTTATAATGTTGTCATCATCAACTTTATAATTCCTCCAGACCACAGACATACTCACTCTTTTCCTTCAAGCTGCTTCCGTGTTCTACTTTGCCAGCATTTAACCAATAGCGTCTCTGCAACAAAGTGATATCAAGCTGCACACGTTGATGTTTCTGCGAAAAGTCAAGAAAGAGGTCCAACTCTGTGCCAATGCATGACTATAGATGTGTTAAATATTGATTACATATATTCGAGTGAATCCTTAAAAGTATACCCAGCCCTTTTAAATAATTAAGTTTTTTTCATTGTAAATGATGCCTATTTTGGTTTAGTCTTTATAACGTTTCCTTATTTCCTTACGTATCATTTATTTATTGTATTTTTGTGTATTAGACTTTTTTTTTTAAATAAATGAAGTCGTATAAAGTATATGGAGTATCACATTATGCCATCATGTCTGAACAATGTTGCAATATTTTCCAGTGAAATTTCCTGTTAAATTAACCTGATATATTTTGTAATACAACAAAAAAAATTATGCAGTTTTTTTTTTTCTCTGCAATTCCAAACCTCTTATATGATCATTGTACTCTCTTTTGTTTTGTGCAGCAAATGACCTCAAGCCTCCTCCGTACAGTGAATATGCTCAAAATGATGACACCGACACCTCCCTGAGCATCGCCATCCCAGATGCTAATGATTCCAGTGTAATTAGCGATGCCCCGCCCCCTTATACACCCAGCGTCACCTCTCCAGCCAATCAGCAAGTAGACACCCACAGCCAGAGCCCATCACAGTCAGAGGGAAGGTCCAGTTAGACCTCTCTATCTCTCTACACAAACACAACAAGGGCTAAGCAAAGGCTTTAGCCCCTTTAGATCTTGGTTTTTTTTTTTGTCTTCTCAAGCAAATTATATAAAGACAAAAGGTTGGATCTTGCTCGTTCTCCTACGGCATGAAAGTATTTGAATAGTGCACAATATGCAGTGTAAAAAAATTAGACTGGCTTGACGCCATCTTTTAGCAAAGTAGAGCACTGCTCTGCCCACGCTGGTGTACCGGTGCTTTCAGTTCACCCATGCCTTATGCTCATTTCCTCCTGCAACACAGCGCTTAGCCATACGACACACACACATGCTGTTTCCACATTTTAAACATTGTTTCTTTGCTGTTGGAAAATAATGATTACGTGTGCTTGCTTGAGGAACTATATAAGTTAGGGGCTCGATTGGTGGCAAGCACATTCTGCATAGACAATGATGTAGACACATTTCCTTATTTTTTCCCTATAAAGTCCCAAAGGGAGAGGTTAAAGCGATAGTTCACACAAAAATCATTATTCTGTCATTATTTACTCGCCCTTATTGCATTTTGTTTGTCCAAAAGCTCTGACTTTTGTCCTTTCTTTGTGTTTATACAGTGGAAGTGGTAACAGGTTAATCACCATCCTGTCATTCTGAATGTCTTTCTGATGGGTCACAAAAGGTATTTTGTGGAAACGTTCCTCCACATAGTAAAAAGGTTTTGTTACCCACTTGATTCTAAACAGAATAATGTTCGGTTACCAACATTATAGTCGTTGTAAACTTTATTTCATATTTTCCCCCCTAGAGAATGGAACTCATTCTCTAATAATAGAATTCACAACACTTGTGTACACAGATAAACTTGTTCTTCTTGTTAGTGCATTTAAAATCTTCTAAATGAGCACCTTTAATTATAGTTTATTACCTTTTTTTAATGTCTTGTTACTTTTCACCCAGGCAGTAAATAACGTATCTATTTAGTATGTAGGGTTTTTTATACATGCTTATAAGGCCCTGGGCATACTTGTTTTTTTTTTGTTTTTTTTGTAAGTGTGATACAAGTTGTCTTTTAACATTTTATGTACATTTAAAATATATTTTAGTATGAACATTTTTGATAAATCATGATTTAATTAAGAAAATGTCCTTAGGCACATTTCATGCAAAATGTGTTTGTTTGGTGAATAACACGCACTATTTGGATACCAAGTTTCTTATAAAATTCATGTTTTTTTTTACCAATTTTAATCCAAACTGTGTAATGTTTGGTTACAACAACTTCTAAATCAAATAATGTGTATTACCAGCTTGTAGTTTTTTTGTTTCCCAACTAAATTTTTAGTTGCATGCTTTCAAAGGGCAATATTAGTTATCCGATTCAATCCACAAAATTTGGTTTGTTACTAATTTTCTTCCAAAAATTTAAAATTGAATAATGTTTGGATACCAGCTTTCTTCCGTTAGATTTATTTCAAACAGAATAATGTATGGTTACCAACAATTGTTAAAAAAAAAAAGATCAGTGGTTATTTATGAGTGTTTGGATTTCATCTGTTTTCCAGACAATGTTTGGTTACCAATTATAGTCAGAATTAGAATTTTTACAACTTTCATCACTTGAAAATATTTGATTGGCAGCTTTTTAATGAATTGAAGAATGTTTGAGTGTCTACTTTCTTACAAATTGAAGAATGTTACCAATTTTCTTAAAAACTTTCCTTCTAAATTTAGCAATATTTTGTTACCAGCATTCATTTAGAGACGGTTTGGTACAAACGTATAGATTGAATAATATGTAATGCAAATTTTCTTCAAATTTGTCATCTGAAGGACCTTTGGATGATTACCTCTTTCCCCATTTGTCCAAACTGAATAATGTTTGCTTATATCAAATTATAGAATGTTTGTTACTTACAATTTTCAATATATCTTCCATATTCCACATCAGAAAGCAAATAGTGACATTTAGACGTGAGTAAATGATGACAGAATTTTACCTTTCAGCTGACTATCTCTTTACAATATAAAGGTCTAGCTTCAGGTTTATTTATAACCTCATTTATTTGTGATGACAATTTCAAAAAAGCCCTCTGAAGCACTTTTAATGTGTTGTTATTGCCTTAATTCCGTCTGTTGGTAAGTGTCCAATATTTCCCAATCAACTAGAGCCATTAAGGACAGTGTGGCTAATGGTTATGACTTGTGTATTTGTACCCAGTCCAACTCTGTGTTGTATTGCTTTTCAGGTTAAATGTAATACACTGATGCATTTGAAATCACAGTGCCCTTATTAACAGTTTCTGCTAACCGGAATAGACCTTCCATGTATGTGTAAGTATGTGCGCGTGTTAAATGTGGGATAAATTCGAACAGAACTTCCTTGTGAAAATGTTTGTGTGCTTTGGTGAGCGCATGAAGTCATCTCTGTGCAATTGTTAATATATCAGGTTCACATAATGGAATCAATAAATATATATTTTTTGTATTCAAAAAGTTCACATGAATGGATGTGATCTTAAGTGTGCTTTTAGAATGTGTGTGTAATGTTTTCCTTTTCCTTCCCGATCGCCCTGGACTTTCACTATATACATTCATTTAACCACAATTTGATTTAAAATGCTAATCCTGCAACATGTATTATCTCATTTAAACTGAAGTACTGTATATGCTATTTTTGTATTTATGGAAAAACCTTTCAATCTCTTTCAAAAATAAAGATTGGTGAAATGTGTTGTTTGAAAGTAACTTTTCTTCAATCTTGGAAAAGTTTGGAAATGTGCAAAAGTTTAATAACTTCAGTCATAGTTATTAAAATCATAGTATTTTGCTTTTGCATATTAATAACAGTTGTGCCTTGTTTTGTGGAAATCATGATTGTCACTATTTCTCTTCATTAACAGTAATCAATATAATGTATCCTCAATAAATTATTAGTAAAAAGAAAAATAATATTACGTTTCCTTGCTGCTAGGTGTATAGGCTGCATTATATGTTGCTTCAAATTATAGAAAACTATATAATAAAAAATCTATACATAAATAATCAAACAATTGCTTCTAATTCTAATTATTATGTATATTTTATTCTTAAACTATTAGCATTGTGTAGCTATTAGTGTATTAGTGCTAACTTTAGGTTTTAATCTTAAATCTCTTATTGTCTTCACATGTTAATTTAACATAAATCCATTTCTTTAAGTATAAAGTTGCTGTTTAAAAGACTACAAATTATTACAAATTACAAACGTGCTGCAATGATGCAAGTGGCATGCGAATTCCCTGCGAAAATTGACAAGGAGTAAAGCTGCGGTCACACTGGGCTTTTCCTCCCATAGACTTCCAATTATTGGCACGTGAATGCGTCAGACCGGAAACGCAGGTCATGCGTCAAGTTTGGCAGGTAGCTGCAGTGCAAAGTAGAAGCTTGGTGAACTCTGACCTGTTAAATCGCATCACTTGAGGATGAAAACATTACCTCTCTGGACAGAAATTTAAAACATAAAGCAATCCCTCACATTTTTTTATGTCTAATGATCTTGTTTAATCTTGCCCCTTTTCGCAGAGCTGTATGACAGAATTTCGCAAACTCAGACTCTGGTGTAACCGCAACTTAACAGTCAAACGTTTACCATTGTAAATTAGGCCAAGGAAAGTAGGGATGGCTGATGTAAAACTGATGTTTCGACACAGATCCCGAAGCACAAGTGTTTCGAAACACTGCACCGAAGCATGATCCGAGGGGTATTCCAGAAAGCTGGGTTAACTTACCATCTGCTAAAACCTAAACTCTCGGTTGATTTACCCAAAACCTGCTTACCGCGAGTATGTTGGTTCCAAAACAGGTGACAAGAGTTAGTTAAATCAACCTCCTGAAGATAACCGCGGGTTAATGCGCGTGCACGGCACACACCTGAAGGCATTTTCAGTAGATCGCCGAATTCACGAGTCACCATAGAAAGTCACGGTGAGAAAAAAAGGGCAACGCACTTTACAGAGGCAGAGCTGGAGGTTTTAAACACAGAGATTACACATCTGCTTCAACGAAGGAAAGAAATATAGAATAAGAAATAGATAAGAAAATAAAAATAAATAAGAAAATTTATTAGTTCATTAAATTACACATGCCACCCTCCATTTTATTGTAATGATAAATTAAACTACTCTTTAACATTCTTTTTTAGTATGTTGTGTAACCATTCATGCATTTATTTTTCTTGCCATTAATTTCTTAAGGCCACAATATGTGTATTGACTAATAAGGCTTATAGAAATTGTAATCTTTCTGGAGCTAGAACTCTGTCCAAGTCATTAAACACAGAAACATTATCATAAAAGGTAATATTTAATTACTGGAGCTCTTTATTTAACACTCTAGAATATTCTTTCTGTCATGCAGCTAATAGAAAGAGGCCTGTCTAACTGCTGTGTCCTATAATAAAGGCTTTTCAGTGGTTGAGTTTTTGACTTAAACCACACACTCTGTCACTGTTGTAAGTGATTGTTGTCAGATAGCTTTAGGTTCTTTTTATTTTGCATGCAGACGAAGTTCCTTCTGCCTCAACTAACAAGCAGTGTAAGAATTTTCTGCACTTTTCCATATTTGAATATTACTCTTGGATCACAAAATCTTTTATCTACATATTTAAATTCTAAAGTAGCTGTATAAGGTCCATCTTCAAAGATAAAGTCACATGAGCATCAACTTAAGGTGAGAAATGTATATGAAAAATATGTTACACGTTGAAAGGTGTGTGTATAAAGCAGTGTACAAAATCATTCATTTTATTTCAGGAAATGAAGAAATGAACAGACCAAACTATTTGATTAAACATCGTTTTTTGACTAATTATATTTTTTTAGCACTCTTCCATCTGTTTTGTCTGCTTGGGTCACTGAGATTTCCTCTGGGTCAGGCTGCAGGTAGGGTGTCATCGTATAAGGCAGAAAAGGGTATCTTTTGTCCTCCAGCAAGTAACAATGTAGTGCCCAGTAATGATTCTATTTTATAATACAAGTATAATAAAAATAAACATTGTGTTGAGCAACATTTGCTTTATAGTTTTTTTTTTAACTATATTTGTGTGTTATACACTTGAATCACTACTTCCTGAAAATCAGCCATTTAGCCTCAACATAGTGATGAGGTGGGGTGTGTGATGAGCTGGTAAGTGGAAGCAGTAATGAGTTTAATAGTTGAAACACCAAAAGATTAAGGATAGAAAATTAAGTTGTACCTGCACACTTATACTTTGGACAAATTTTATATTATCAGTGTCCTTTAGTGACTGATGGAGCTTTAAAATCGGCTGCAATTAATGCACACAATAGCATTTAGAAACCCTGAAAAAAAATGTAGGTGTGTGTGCGTGAATGTTTATATAAGAACGACGTCCTACATCTTAAATTAAAGATATATTTTCCTACAAAAGACAAAGCTGCCACTTATAATATTATACAGAAAAATGTGAGGGTGCAGAAGAAGAGAAAAAACACAAGATCTGTAAGTGAGATTCAAACTCGCTCCGTTGTGCGCTCCGTTGTTCTTTATCGAGGCACTGTCCACTACGCTATTCCCGTGCTCTGAATCATCTGTGTAATGATACGCAGTGATTTATGACCAAGGAACTGTACAAAAGTTTAAAAAACAGTTCAGTGCCAGGCATACTGTACAGGTGGTCCTACTGCCACATTGTACAGTTGCCTAAAATGCCCTGACGCGAATACAAAGAGCTGCACTGAATGTTTTTTATGGTAAGCGCAGACCCGCGGTTTGTCACATTTGATTTCAAAAAGGTTTGTTAAATACATTATAAATTTGGTTATGAAAAAAACTATGCACTTATAACCCTCTCACAACGAAAAAACTTGTATCTGTGTGTCCACATCCATAAATATTCTCATCAAAAGAGCACGCAATGCTCAGTAAACTCACTGAAACATACAAACTCTGGAACATAGCAACTTACTCTCTGAACATAACCTGCTCCGGAGCAGGTTATCTTCAGAGAGTAAGTTGCTATGGCTACTTAACATACCCAGAAGTTACCTCCGATTTTGGAACCAAAGTTGAGGTTATCCACCTACTTACTCTCAAACTTACCCGTGTATGTCACATAACCTGCTTTCTGGAATAGCCCCCCGAAGCACCCAAGTCACGTGACTAAAGTGTTTCGAAACACCTAGTCACGTGACTAAAGCGATTCAAAGCATCGATCAGCTTAGAAACGTTTCGAGACCTTGCGAATCCTCATTTGTCTACCAAGGTCAACAAACAATCTCTGTCTCATATGCCTTAGAGGACTGTGAGTGTGCTAATTGATTTTATGCTTTGCATGAGGTTTTGGGTTCGAATTCCGACTTGTACAAATACTCTGAAATCATGGTTTTATGTATTTTAATCATGTTTCTGTTTTGTGTAGCCTAAATAGGATACAGCTGCAGTTACGCCATCAATTTAGCATCATTTTTGTAACACTGTAAAACAATAATAAATATTTTTACAGTATGGTTGGGTTTAGGGTTTGGGTAGACATTAATAAAATACAATAAATGGGAAATTTAATGAATAATATAAATAATTCTTGATAACTTCAGGCCACCGTTTTTGATCTAGCAACAACCCTGTTTTAAGACAAAAACAAGACATTTATTTACAAATTGTTCATTTGGATATTACACCAATGTTGAAACAAAACGATACAAGAGCAAAGCATTACCAATTGGTATTAAAGCATTTCAAAATAGCTGCGACAATCTGGCTTCGAAACCTTCTAACCCCGCATGGAAGTCTGACACCTTTACCACTGTACTATATAACTTGAAGGATCGAACGTACACAGTTGGGTTTAATGCCTCAATTTGTTCAACTGTACTTTGCTTAAGTTGTTTCAGTGCAATACATAAAAAATGACCACTAGATGTCACTGTAGAGTGGGGTTTCGAAACGTTTCGAAGCTTCGGCACATTTGCTTCGACTGTTTCAGTGTTTCACGAAGCCTCGCTTTGCCCACCACTAAAGGAAAGTAGAGCTGCTCACAATATAGTTACTCACAAACTGTTTTTGAATCATATTTAACAAAAAAGCAAACAAACAAACAAAAATGCTTAAAGACCACACAGGCAGAGCTGGTATGATTCAGTTCCATTTGCATTTTCATAATCCTAGTTTACTTAACAAGCTTCAGGTGTAGCTTCATGCATTCCAGCCGCTGTCAAGTTATCTTTGGCTTAACGATGTCACTTTGATCGTCGAAGGGGAATTTTATTTGATGAAATTAGTTACTACAGCTTGACAGCCAATGAAAGTGAGTTTAGACTCTTTAAAAATCACTGATAGGCCTGTGTGGTAATTTTCTGGGGAAATTATTTTATACACTAGATATTTTATAAATAGACAATATGTTTCATATGGGTACTTTTCAATGCTCATATCTTTATGTTTTCATGCCATACACTGTTCACTTATTGTTTGTGTCAGTAATAGAATTTTTTACGGCTATAAGGATGAGTAAATATGTTGTTTATGCTAACCTCTAATCAACTATAGTTTGTCCACTGCTTTCTTTCTCCACATGGGGGCAGTGATACACTATTCAAGCATGCAATTCACCTTCATGTTAACTTGACTCGAAGGTTTTTATTTTTACCAGCCGGCTGTGTGTTTTATATTTCCATATTCATAAACCGGCGGAGCCATTGGCCTCTGTGCTTTGCTTCCTACTCTCCTGTGTGGGCCGATGGATCTCAGTCAAACCGGTGAGGTGGGCGGCAACTGGCAATCTCTAACTTTAACTTTATGACTGAAAAATATGTAGCTTTGCTTTGCATAAAACCTTAAACTATTTGTAGGCTACTACAACTGTCACATAATCACAAGAAGTGCATAATGTAATGAGGGTTAATGTGTGTTGATATGTTATTTAAACGGTTGGCCGATTAAGAGATGCTCTTCTGGTCATTTTAAAATGGTTTAAATGCATTGCACCCCAGAATGTTATGTAATTAATGTCTGCAATCGGTGAATGCAGTGTTAGTCTCTATGTATATTTACAATTTGTTCCTTCAAAGGATCTCCTAAGAATGTTGGCTATTTGTATACTGTAGATGTTGTATAATGATATTTTTTTTTCTTTTTAATTAACATATAGTAATGTACAACTTGGCATTCTCAGTACACCTTTATGTTACAAAAAAGAGAGAAACAGGTGCAAATAAAGAACAAATAAAATGTTATGTAAAATAATTGTAAGTAAAACAAAACATAACTAAAAAAATAAATAAAAAGGACTAGGGATTATCCTGTAACTTGCACTTTTCTTTCAAAGACAGAAGATTAATTGCACCTTTTGTTTTCATTATCTTAAGGGTTTTGATATATGAAAGAATCTCATTATAAAAAGCACAAAACATTGGTTTCACCTTTAAATATTTAGATATCTGAATGTAAAATTTTCCAAGCATAAGGATGTTGTTGATTAGAAAGGCATCTTCCTTACAGTCCATTAATGATGTCATTTACATTAAAGATCCTGAGGTGTGGAATCTTTGGGTATTTATGCTAAATATGACACACATTTTGCTCACTCTTCTACTAAAGTCCTAAGGCCATGCATTAAAATAAAATTTGCTCTCTTGTTTTGTCATGATCACGACCTATTTATCTCGTGATCTCGGCATAACAACTTTTATTCTTGTGATTTCAACATAACAAAAATTTGTTTTCTTTTGATAACAGCCATTATATGAGCGCAAGCACTCGTGCTCATAATTAATGTACATTCATTATTATATTCATGTATATGATTATGTCATAATTTACAATAATATTCCCTCAACCATTGTAAAGCAACTCTATATGGTGCAATTTTAAAGTAATTGTAAATAACTTGCAAAAAGCATTAAAGCCAAAGCAGGATCTTCATCATTTTTCATAATTTAAATCATACATGCAGCAACTTATTTTGCGCCATATATAGTTGCTTTTAAAGTGGTAACAGTTGAGAGAATATTATTGTAAATAATGATATAAAATATTACAGTGAATATAATAATGAATGTACATTAATCAGGAGCACTAGCATTTGCCCTCATTGTAATGATTGCACTGACAGAGAGGGATCCATATGCAGTACATTTATTAAATAACTGATGTACAACAGAGTTTTGGTAAGAATTGTAATAGAGTGGAGGAACTGACATCACTTTGTAGGCTTATCAGCTGCTAGCATAAAACTGGTTCCCTCGTGAAAATCCCTATAGGATTTTCCCATAGGCTTTTCGAAGATTGCAAATAATAACCTCTGTGTTCAAACACGGTTCATTACACTTACACGTTTTGTCCAGCCGGATAATCCTCACACGAAAATACAACTTGGAATACTTTGGGATCTTAAATGCAAACGCAAGAGTTAAAAAGCTAACATTAGGCTATAAACGGACTACAGTGCCCTCGGGGCGCTCATCTGTGACGTCAGCCCCACCCTGCTACAGACAACTTATCAAGCTTATTTTTAGAAATAATGTCCATGACAAAGAGTTAATCTCTCTGTATATTATACTATAATTCACTCTATATATTATTAACAAATAAATACGCAAAAACCATATGTGCCTTTTGGATATTTTTTTACGTGGGAAATACATCTGTTTTGCTTTGTGGTTGTTCTAAAAGTTTTAAAACTGCGTGTATACATCTGCCTATAGTATTTTCATCAGACATTTTTAAGTAAGTGTATCGCTCGCGCACACAGCCTGCTTACCTTAACAGATGACAGAAATGAGGCATGAGGAGGAACAACCCTGCTGAAAAAACCAGCAAAGACCAGCATGATTTTCATGCTGGTCTATGCTGGTTTAGCTGGTTTACCAGCTTGGTCTTGCTGGTGATCCTGGTAGACCAGCTTGGTTTTGCTGGTTGACCAGCTTGGTCTTGCTGGTAGACCAGCTTGGTCTTGCTGGTGATGCTGGTGGACCAGATTGGTCTTGCTGGTGAAGCTGGTAGATAAGCTTGGTCTTGCTGGTGATGCTGGTGGACCAGATTGGTCTTGCTGGTGATGCTGGTAGACCAGCTTGGTTTTGCTGGTTGACCAGCTTGGTCTTGCTGGTAGACCAGCTTGGTCTTGCTGGTGATGCTGGTGGACCAGATTGGTCTTGCTGGTGATGCTGGTAGACCAGCTTGGTCTTGCTGGTGATGCTGGTAGACCAGCTTGGTCTTGCTGGTGAAGCTGGTAGATAAGCTTGGTCTTGCTGGTAGACCAGCTTCGGCTTGCTGGTCAGGCTAGTCTACCAGCTTGGTCTTGCTGGTCATGCTAGTCTACCAGCTTGGTCTTGCTGGTTATGCTGGTAGACCAGCTTCGGCTTGCTGGTCATGCTTGTCTACCAGCTTAATATTGCTGGTGATGCTGGTCTATGTTTGGTGGACAAGCAAGACAAAACTACCACCCAGATAGCATACAGTTCTGGGCCACATCTGGGCCAACTAAGGCACATATGGCTCACTTCTGGCAATGGCAGGAGACATATGGGCCAGATGTGGCCCGTATGTGTCACACCGGGTGTAGTGTGAGTTGTGGCCTGCTGTATGTGGGCCAGATGTGGCCCGTGTGTGACACCCCGGGTGTAGTGTGAGTTGTGGCCTGCCGTATGTGGGCCAGATATGGCCCGTGTGTGACACACCGGGTGTAGTGTGAGTTGTGGCCTGCTGTATGTGGGCCAGATGTGGCCCGTGTGTGACACATTGAGTGTAGTGCGTGTTGTGTATTTTTAGTTCCGGTTTAACTATAAATGAACGGGAGTCTTTGAAGTGGTTACAAATTATTAGAAATTGAAAATCAAAGTTAATTTGTCTTTCTAAGTCTGTACACTTTCATTTTATGAAGTAGAAAATAGAAAATAAATATTGTAAATTAATGTAATGTGATGCAAGGATTTACATTTTTCCGATTGGCTACTTCTGCCTGTGGACTGCATACCTAATGAGTGGGAGCGGCTTGCTGCTCAAACAAAACACAGACTCTGATGTGAAGCATCAGCAGTTCTGTGTTTCCTGTGTTTTATTAACATTATTGTCCCTCATCAGGCAGTGAGAGCGCTACACCTTCTCTGAAAATAATAACATTGCATGTTCTAAATAAGACTTTCTGAGATTGAAAATGATTCTTTAGGTTATTAAGAATAGGTATAAGCTATTGCTTATGAGGGAAAGTATATGTTTGTAACCTTATCACATATTAATTCAGTTTATTTCCTCAATAATGGATTTATTTTTACTTTAAGGCTGCTATGAATATAATTTATATTATCTGTTATATGTAAATGTTCCAGCATGAGTAAAATTCTTTTTTTTTCATATTACCTGGTATGTTTATAAATGTCTATAAATGCAATGAGTTTTATCATTTATTATGTTTTGATCCATTAATGTTTTGTTCAGTTCCATTTGAATGAATTAAGACAGTGTCCTACCGCCACCTACTGGGTGGATTTAATTTGCTATTAGTACTACTTTTTAATGAACAATTTTACAAATTAATTCATAATCTAATAATGCTGAATTAAAGTGCTGTTTTCTTGGTGTTATTTTTTGCAATTCTACATTTTTATAATGATTTTCTTTGATTAAATGCCACATACAACATTGTTCTTTTTTTATTTAATTTGAATATTAAATAGACATAAATGTTTTGTTTAGGAATAAAATAACTATATAGAAAAAAAATGTCAGAGAACTGAGCAGTAGAATGTGAATAACATGTATGTGTTCGTGAATAAGCTGATCTTTGTAAACAAAACAAAGTTTTATTTACTTATTCTACAGAACACAAAAAAATAATAAAAATAAATCTGACCAATTTTAATGCGCACACCTAACCCCGCTCCTAACCCTACCCCTCACTTTGATGTCACTAGCTCTATTTGAGTGCATTGTTTCTGACATTGCATGTCAAACTGTGTGTCTCAGCTTGCATATGCAAGTCTGCAATCAGATACTAATGCTTCTGCAACACAGCCCTGAGGGTACAATCCTCAGTGCAGGGAAACACCACACATTATCTTAATCATAAACTACAGCAAATTTAGTTTATCCAAAATTCACTTATACTTCAAATTTTTGCACTATGGAAGAAACTGGAGGAAACCAACAGAAACAACATGCAAACTCACCATAGAAAGGCCCAAAAGTCTATCCTGGTTCTGTGTGTGTGCACCTGTAACAGCGTCAACAAATTTTATAGACAATATGCTATCAATAAGCATGTTAATTAGCAATTAGTTGATTGTAAATATATCTTAAAGTGTTATAGTTTTTATATAACAAGCTACTGAATATTAAAAATAACAGTAAATATTCTAGAATTACAGCATGTTACATAACAGAGCAAGGACATGTTTACAGCATGTCTGATAATATTTTTTCTTCTGGAGAAAGTCTTCGACTAGTATAAAAGCAGTTTTTAATTTTTTTAAAAGTGTTTTAAGGTCAAAATTATTAACCCCTTTAAGCTATATATTTTTTCGACAGTTTCAGAACGAATCATTGTTATAAAATAACTTGCCTAATTACCCTTACCCTAATATATATATATATATATATATATATATATATATATATATATATATATATATATATATATATATATATATATATATATATATATATTTAAAAACATAATCATAAACTGCCCCCTGGTGGCGAATATGTGTTTCGCTTCATCCTTGCATTACGGTGGAGTGGGCGGAGCCTCGTGAATGACGGTTAATTTTTTCAAACGAGGAAGTGAAGTCATGTCCGCCATTTCATCTTCTTCTTTATATCGGGTAAGTTATTATTTTAAAATCATATTTGTGAGATATTTGTCGTCAGGTAATGTTTTTATTAGTTAGAAAAGCCCCTGTTTTGAATAATGATAAAACTGTAACTTATATGTGGATAATATGGCTAAAAACGGCTAAGAATGATGGCAGCCGTCAATTCAACTTAATCTGTTAAGTTGATTGTGCTCGGGGTTTTAACGAATTCATTTAAGTTACAATTGTCCTTTTACGCTCGTCATTCCCAATTAAATGATCAATAAGACGTGTTATATGAAGAACAGCGTCGAAACGGGAGCTTGAATGAATGAATCATATGCTGTCCGTTTTATACAGTTGTAATAGGTGCCGAATTCTGCTTTTGTAACGTTACTGGTTTTAGCTCAAACACTGAACGAACAGTCTCTTTTTGGTAACGTTAATCCTAATGATCTTGATTTGCTTGTTAATGTGTGTTTTATCAAACTAGAGTAACGTTATGTGGTTCATGCTGGCCACTGTTGAGACTGGTCTGCATTAAAAAAAATTTAAAGCCAAAACGTTTGAAAAAAAAATCCACAGTTGAAACAGAATGTGTTAAATGACTTATAAAGGAAATTAATTAGCTAAAAAAGAAGTCTAAGTGTGTTATGAAATATTAAACCTAAAATCAATTGTGTTAAATAAGCTTAAAATCCATATCTTATGTTTTATATTACTTTAAAACAGCCTGGAAACTGAATTGCACCATTAATCTTGTACATATGTATCAAGTCCAAACAAATGGTTTTGTGGCAAGTAAAAATAATATTTTTATAAATTGATTGTATTGTATTAATTTGTTACAGAAAAGAAAGGAATCATGCAAGGATGCAAGCTGAAGGAAAGGACAACTCTCACATCAGTGCATTACTAATTGTTTGACTTTATCATCAAGCACACCAGGTACAATATTGTAAATATTTTGTAACTTGTATATGTCAGACTGGTTGTTGGGAACTGAAATAATATATTTTATGTTTTATTTATTATTAAAATATTACAAGATTTATTGCTGCTATTTTATCACTGTGTGAGGTCATAGCTTATTTAACATATCTTTTATTAAAAAAAATCAAATTTGAAAGAAAGTCTAAATGTTTCCACAAGGTAATTTATTGAATTGTTTTCTGAAAATGTAAAATTTGAAAGTATTGGTGAGCTGGAAAAACACAGTCTGTTGACGTAACTTTTATTTTTATCTTATCTTTTTATTTTATGTTAAAAGTAGATTAATTTACCTTGGATCGCATGTTTAAGTTATAATTTCAGAGTGAAAAATGTAAAAGAAAACCATTGAAAACAATGGCATAATGATTTTGCTTGTTCACAAGAGGTACTTGATTTTTTTTCCTGTAGTGATACATAAGTTTTTAAGACTAATGCTTGACACTTAAATTTTAAAGGGATAGTTCACCCAAAAATAATGACATCTTTTGTCCTCCACTTGTTTCAAAATATTTTTTTTGTTCTGTTGAACATAAACTCAGGTGGTGCGGTGCACAGTGGATAGCTCTGTTGCCTTCCAGCAAAAATGTTTCTGGTTCGAGCCTCGGCTGGGTCAGTTGGCATTTCTGTGTGAAGTTTGTATGTTCTCCCCGTGTTGGCGTGGGTTTCCTCCGGGTGCTCCTGTTTCCCCCACAAGACATGCGGTACACAGGGGTGATAGCGTTCCGGCACCACGCCGGATTTCCGGCGTACTGTGGCTGCGGGGAAAAAAAAAAATCAGGTTCACGGATATTGATCTGTCATTTCTTTAGATTCACAGAATTCACTCACTGCTGAAAGCGCCGGATTGGTTTTATTAAGTGCCATTTTGTGTGCTCGTGAATCATCTTTTGAGTGTAGACGCCATGTAAATAAAAGATTAATTGTGTAATTTAGAGAGCTTTATAAATTATAACGGATCTTTGTGAGATCTCTATGAACTAAGATTAGTGACGCTTTTTAGTGATAATAAGAGGAGCGTGCTTTGCACTTTCCAGGCAATAATCCATTCAGAATTTGTATGAAACTTTCGTTTTCGGCACATATACGCTGATATGTTTTGGGAATGACATCTGCATATTTACGCTGGGTTTATTCTCGAAATAACGGTGAAGCAATAGACGGGACAAAAATATATTTCCCCCTTCTCCTTAAACAACTTAGTGTTTCAGCTATGAAATAGTTCAGTTTTGTATGTAGCCTAATGGCAAAGGGTTTATATTTAGTTTCGTTTTTTTTATTCAGCTTATTTAGAAAAACGTTTGGAGCATTTTAAAAATAAGTTGTTTTTTTTAACGAACAGCGCCCAGCGGAAGACCATCATTGTCTGTTTGATCAGTTTGCCTTCTCAGAGACTTGCCTAAAATAAAAGATATAAAACAGTTCAAGTATAAAACAATGGTAGCTTAAACGTTAAAGAAGGTGTGCTATTAGGCGCATAGTTTGCTTATAAAAAGCTTGCAGGCATCGAGGCGCCAGAGCAATCACTTGCATTTTTTCAGTGGGAGCAATTTAAAGTTATCCGTCATTTTTGCTCACAAAGTACGAGTAATACTTAAAAAAAACGTTACAGCGTTTTTATAAAATAAAGAAAACCAAAATTATGCGCTTTCTGTCGTGTGGTTTTTGAACAGGAGCGCTTTAACAAAATGAAGCAAAATGTATATGCCTCACAGACATAATAAATATATTTATAGAAAGCTTTAAATTATTACTTAACGAAATAAAACAAATCGAAAACAAAAAAACTCCTTCATGTAATCCGTAAAGATAAATTTCTAAAGGCGAGTCCAAGAGGAGATTGCCAGTCAGGATCTTTGCGACACTGACTCAGAATAAGTTTATTAATAAATAATTAAGATATGTCCTTACTCTTTCCTCGACACATTCATTGTTATTTGTTTTTGCCGGTGCTTGGGGCGAGTTTTGGCTTATTGTGTGAGGCTGTGCGCTTGAACGCGGATTCACAGTAGCAGTTTTAACATGGAGTGACACGACATCTGACGTACAGATGACACTGGCACATGCCACTAAGTGTAGTGACACTTCCGGTGGCACGTCCGGTTTTCCACTGTCATGTGTCACTCGCTAGTGGCATGTGTAGTAACCTGTGTCACTCAGTGTCGCGCTGCATGTCAACATCGACACCCGGCGAATTTAAACGCATTTATTTTATGTATTCGTAGTCATACTTCCTACGTAATATAGTCATTTGACAGTACATGTCAGTCAAATTTATTGTGGCATGCTTATGTATGGGAGGGGTTACACTTATCTGTTGTACTGTATATTATTGCATCCTGGCAGTTCCTTTGTTCCCTACAATATGGACTTCTCTATGTTTTTAATTCATTCATTTATTTTATTATTTAACTTATTTTCATTTTAAGGTATTTTAAATAATATCCTTTAAAAAGTTATAATAAAATGCATGTTGAAAACTCATAACATATATGCATGTAAGATAACAGGTGTCATTTGCCTAATGATTTTTAAATATTAAAGCAAAGAGACTTATAAGATTAATGTGCTTATAACGTGCTTATACTGACACCTACTGGCAAATGTCACAAGATCACTGACACTGGCATGTGTCACTGACATTACTGGCATGTGTCTAAAAAGAGCCACTTGACAATAATGATGATCAGGGTTACACATAGGCTGTTAATATATTTGGGCCCAGGGGCCCACAAGTTATGTGTTAAAAGTGCGTTGCATACATAGTACCCCCACCCCTACTCACCTCAGGGGCAAGGAAAAAAAGTTCAGGCTCAGGAATTTTTTCCACTATCAGCCCTGGGTACAGGTGAATTGGGTAAGCTAAATTGTCCTTAGTGAATGTGTGTAAATGAGAGTGTATGGGTTTTTCCCAGTGATGTGTTGCAGCTGGAAGAGTATCTGCTGCGTAAAACATGCTGGATAAGTTGACTGTTCATTCCACTTTGGTGACCCCAGATTAATAAAGGGATGAAGCTGAAAAAAATGAATGAACACAAACCCAGTTTTTCCTACTATGTTAATCAATAGTTACAGGTTTCTAACATTCTTCAAAATATCTGCTTTAGTGTTTAACAGATTCAAACTGCTTTGAAACAAGTAGAGGATGAATAAATGGTGGCAGAATAGTAAACTATATCTTTAAATGTTTTATTCTGTATGTTATGTGTATTCATATTTGTCTTGTCTTTTGTCATATTGTCCTTTTAGCTCAGATTGTGATGGACCTGGAATGCGACACCAGTTACTCTTAAAGCCTGATTTATACTTCTGCGTCAGGGGACCGGCGTAACCAACGGCGCATTCAACGCTCGTGGCTGTGCATTTATACTTCTGCGCGCTGTCTTTGTCGGTCTGCATTAACACTTCTGAAACGCTAGTTGGCAGTGAGGTTTAAATGTTCCTCTGTGTCGAGTTTCTTCGCTACTTTTTTACTTTTCCTGAACACTTCCGGGATGTACAAGTGGCTCAAACTCGCTCATTTTGAGGCAGGAACTGGTGGACGTACAACAACTTTAACTATGAGGTAAACACAAAACAAAACTTTCCATCCGGAGCTCCTTCACGGTACTCCACACTTGTAAACAATCGCTCGCTCACATTCGCGCTGCTCTCGGTCCCGCCCAGACTCATCAGCGCTACCAAGCCGACCAATCGCAGAGCTTATGCTAGGCGTCGTTGCGACGTGTAGTTACATTTTTTGAGAAGTGCACGTCAGTGACGGCCACGGCGAAGGGCTATGCGTCAGCGCCATAGCATACGCCGGCGTTTGACGCAGAAGTATAAATCAGCCTTAAGTCATGAACCAAATGAAGCACCAGAGTACAGATTATGGAGGTATCTGAAGTTGAACTAACTGGAAGCAGGGAACCTTACTAATAAAGTTCCTTAAGGTAAAAGCACCTGCTTTATTTTGATAGGAAGTATTTTTTTATAGAGTTCTATTGTTTTATTCTTATTCTAATTTTATTTTATTCATATACTGAATGGAAGTCATTCAAATTTCACAACAAATGATTTGCAGATTGAATATAAAATATAATGACATTTTAATGCATTATTTCTTTTGGTTATTCTTTACATCTATATATGGGCAAGTATTTAATCAATGAAAATAATTTTAAACAACTTAACTAAACAAATTACTCTGTTGGACCCTAATATTTAAAATAGCAAAATCCTCAAACTAACACACACTCTTGTGAATGCATTCTCACATTCATACACTCAAAAACACACATTCATACAACAGTCTGTCTCAGTCTGACTCACACACAACATCCTCTCCCACATATTTTTCTAGCAAACCTCCACCACAAGCTTGTCCTTTTATGTTGCTTTTATTTCAAATATTTTAGAGCATGATATAGTCCAGGTTTTTATCACTAAGTATTTTTTTTTTCCATTCAGCAGGTTCCTTGTAAAGATTAACCCAGGGAAGGATCGAAAGTGGAGAAGACCAGATCAAGAAAGACTACATCAAGATCTGCGGTCAGTTCAAAGGTACTTTCACTAATTACCAAGATTTCAGACTATGAATTGATGGAGAAAACTTTGAGTGTCAGATCTTCCTACATCGCCTAGCAAAAATTCTTCCCAGTGTCTTGTAGTAGAAGTGATGCAGTCAATCGAGTTTACATTATTTCGTAAATTGCTTTCTGATTTAATAAAAAATATATTAACCAAACTTGATTAATGTAACAATTTTGATGAAAAGGGCATGTTTTACTAGAGCTTTTATCACAAAGGCACCCCCATCTTGGAATATTGCTGTGTCTGACGTCGCGGGGTTGGTATGCTAGAAACGTTTTTGAATGAGGTATTTGTATGATTTATACATAGTCTGTCTTAAAGCGTCACTAAATTGTACAGGCATTACAGGTCAAAGCAATCTGTTATTACATTTATCAAAATAAACAATAAGGCTCTTAAAACACTGCTTTGAAAAATGTAGAAAATGTAAAAAAATATTTCAAATATTTTATAATATTAATAATATTATAAGGAAGTATAAAACCTTCCTAAGCTTGAAAATATACTAAACTTCCTTAAAGGAAATAAACTTCCTTTGTTAGTGCAAATTCCTTTTTATGTCGTCTTGTAATTAAACAATTAAACCATTCAAACAAGTTTACACTTAAAAAAGTCCGTATTGAAAATCCGATTTTTTTTTTTCCAAATGTAACTAGCTAAAATAGTACCATGTACTTTTACTCCGTATTAGTATTATTTACTAAAATTTGTTTTATTTTAGCAATATAATAGTATTTCTAGTCCTTTAATTTAATGTAATTTAATTTTCAGTTCTCTTTCCATCTACAAAAACATAAAAAAAATAATTTCACAAGCACATTTAAAATAGGTTTAATACTATGAAATATTATATTAATATTATTTTTTATTTTTTATATATTGATAGGTAGTTCCTATGGAATGTTTTTATGTATTGCTGAGAATACATTTCAGGTGTTCAATACGTTGCTTGTCAGTCTTAAAAATAAAAATAGGTGTTTAAAAAAGTGCTTAAAAGTCCTTAATTTTAATCGAGTTGTGTCTGTATGTACTCTGCAAACAGCACCTTTTAATTGTTGTCTTCTCCGATTTTCAGGATGTTTTGCATTGGACTGTTTTTTTTTTGGCTTTGACCCTTGCTTGCCCCTGACCTCACTCTTGGACTGCCCTGTTGGATTTTCAGTTTATTTAATTTAAAAAAAAAATTTTGGTTCTGGGTAGATGCTAATAAATATTTAATTGTAATTATTTAATGTAAATCAAAGGCGGCAACACCAAGGCTCCAAAAATACAAATTTATTAAATTAAAAAGGCTGACACAGAGCGTGTAACGTTTCGAGCCGCCGGCTCTTCATCAGACAAATTCTTTTTCATTGTAATTTTTTAAATAATATGTTTTTGTTAAATATGCGATTTCTGTGTTTGTTCTGTCTACTTGTACTTGTTTATCTTGTTTCTGTAAAATATCATTTGTTTATTTGACCCTTGCCTCGCCTCTGATCTTGTTTTTGGATTGCCCTTTATATATCTTTTTTAATTATTGGTTCTAGTTATATGGTTATAAAATATTTGTTAATTTAATTAATATGCATTTTATAAAAAAAAAAAAAAAAAAAAATATATATATATATATATATATATATATATATATATATATATATTTTTTTTTTTTTTCTGTTTTTTTTCTGTATCTATTTATCTAATTTGTATATACATTTGTGTTTGTATGTTCTTCTTATTCTGTATATCCACTTACCTAATTTTAACTTTTATATATATTTATTTGCATTTAATTTGTGATAATTCTGTATGCATTTCTTTATCTTATTCATATATTTATATGTATTGCATTGATCAATCTGTTGTTGTTTTTTTTGTATGCATCTATTTATATAATTTATATAAATTATATATTTGTATTTATCAATTTATATGCTTCCTTTGAAGCATTTTTTTTTAAAATAAAGCAATTTAAACTAAGCATTCCTTTTAATGTGATTTATATAGCTACCAAATGTAGATGTCAGCCACATCTAACCCAAAAGTCAGCCGCAACTGAACTAGATCTGGGCCAGATCTGTGAAATTGCATGGGCCGCATCTGGGCCAGATCTGAGAAACTGCATGGGCCGCAGCTGGGCCAGATTTCAGAATTTGCATGGGCCGCAGCTGGGCCAGATCTAAGAAAATGTATGGGCCACATCTGGCCCAGATATGGACCAAGCTTTTTCTGAGATATTGGCCCAGATCTGGTTCAGTTGTGGCTGACTTTTGGATCCTTATGACAGCCACAATCAGGTTGAGTCATCGCCGTCATTCCGCGCTGTATGTGGGCCAGAAGAAAGTGGGGGATGTGGGCCATATCTGGGCCAGATGTAATTTGCTATCAGTGACCAGCATGGGATTGCCAGCACCAGCATTCCATTCTGGTCACCAGCATAGCACTCAAATCCCAGCAAGACCAGTATATGTTGTGTTTTGGTGCTGGTGACCAGCATGGGATGCTGGTGACCAGCATGGGATTGCTGGTCACTAGCATACCAGCGCCAGCATCCCAGCAGCATCTCATACTGGTGACTAGCATCCCAGCACCAGCATTTCATGCTGGTCACCAGCATAGCACCCAAATCCCCGCAAGACCAGCATATGTTGTGTTTTGGTGCTGTTGACCAGCATGGGATGCTGGTGACCAGCATGGAATTGCTGGTCACTAGCATACCAGCGCCAGCATCCCAGCAGCATCTCATACTGGTGACCAGCATTTCATGCATTTCAGCATTTCATGCTGGTCACCAGCATAGCACCCAAATCCCAGCAAGACCAGCATATGTCTTTTTAAAGAAGTATGGCCGAATTAAAAATTCAAAAGTGTGCTGTAACTGATGTGTTTTATGTCGTTGAACAAAACGTGAAAATATCTTGAATTTGTGTTTGCCACAAACCTTATTTAAGCAATTTTACTGAAACCCTATTCAAAAAACCCATTGACTTTGGGACAAGGGAACCGGAAGTGCTAAAATGCTAACTCGCTTCCGGGTTTTTGCATACAAATTGACGTCATAGTTCCTCCACTCTATACTCAAGTGCATAGGAGGAAGAGACAAGATCAAAGATGGGCAGATAATGTTCGGCATCAGGGTACAGGCTGAGATCGGGGCTGGCAGCAGACAATCGGAGTCCAATAGCAGGCAAAGGTCTGGGTAGGCGGCGAGATGAGACAGGGTCAGTAAACAGACTGGGTTGTCAATGAGAGAAAAATCAGAAGGCAAGGAATAACATTCAGAAATTATGCAGGGCAAAACAAGACTACGCAATGAGAGGCGAGTGAGACCTGCTTATATGCGTGTGTAGGAATGAGGATCAGGTGCAAGGTAATCAGTGCCAGATACTGTGAATTCTGGGTTAGTGAGGGGAATTGCTGGGACCAAGTCAATGACAGAGCCCCCCTTTGCAAACGGCTCCTAATGTGAGAAAGCGGCATCTGGGTCTTCCACGGGGGGCAAGGGGCCGGCATTTTTCGGGTGATCTTAATGAAACTTCTGTAGTACGGTAGGGGCCAGAATATCTGCTCTATTGACCCAGAATCTGTCCTCTGGACCGTACCCCTCCCAATCTACCAGGTATTGTAGTGTCCCACCCCGATGTCTGGAATTCAGGATGTCATGCACCTGATAGGCTTCCTCACCATCAACGATGATGGTGGGGGACCCCGTACACCATCTGCCAACTCCCTCTCCTCCTCCACAGGACCAGCAGCAGGTTTGAGTAGTGATACATGAAAAGTGGGAGAGATGCGGTAACTAGTGGCTAATTCAAGGCGATTATGAAACTTAAGTAATCTGTCTGTTAATTTTGAAAGGACCCACGTACCTGGGGCTGAGTTTCCTGCAGGGTAACTTCTTTCGGAGGTCAAGGGTGGACACCATACCCTTTGTCCTGGTGTGTATGCTGGAGCGGGGTGGTGACAGTGATCCACTGTTCTCTAAATCTTCTAATGACTCGTAATAAATGTGTGTGTGCTAAATTCCAAGTGTTCTTGCTGCGTTGTAGCCAGTCATTGACTTTTTTGAATTTTGTGCATATTCAGCCCAGAATAAAGAAGTTAAACTAATGTTAACGTTGAGGCTCTTGAAAATTGACAACCAGACTCTTGAAGTGAATTGGGGCCCCCTGTCTGATACAATGTCCTCTGGCATCCCATAGAAATGGAAGACATCATTGCATAGCAATTCTGCTGTTTCTAGAGCCGCGGGTAATTTGGGAATGGAGATGAGTCAGCATGCTTTAGAAATTCTATTGATTATGGTTAGTATGTTTGTGTTACCTTGAGATATAGGGAGATCTGTTATGAAATCAATAGCGATATGGGACCATGGTCTGTGAGCAATGGGTGAGGGTTGTAATAGTAATCTTCGTGAGTGTTTGTGCATATTACAGGAACTGCAGTTGTTGATAAACGTGGTGATGTCAGATAGCATGTTGGGCCACTAATACTTATTTTGTACTAGATCCATTGTTCCGCTTATGCCAGGGTGTCCGGAGCTGGCATTTGAATGAATTTCTTTGAGGATTTGCTCTCGGATGGTGGTTGGAATAAAAGTGTTTTCGGCTAAGGAGTTCCGTGGGCGTGGTTGTTGGTCTTGTGCCTGAGCGATTTTGGTTGTCATGTGTCAGAGAAAAGGTGCCAAAACAAAAGAATCTTTTATGATTGGTTCATCCTTTTGCTCTACAACGTCCTCTTCAAATAGTTAGGATAGTACATCTGCTTTAGTGTTCTTGTAGCCTGGGATATATGTGCATTGAAATCAAACCGGGTAAAAAATAAAGCCCATCTAGCCTGCCTGGGATAAGGTCTTTTAGCTGAATGTAAATACTCTAGATTTTTGTGGTCTGTGATTAACGTAAATCTGTGTTTTGCTCCCTCTAACCAGTGTCTCCACTCTTCCATGGCGGCCTTCATAGCCAGAAGTCCTCGGTTACCCATATACCCATATAGTTTATGGGATAAGAAAGCCCATGGGTGATATTTGGTGTGGAAACCTTGCCTATGCCTGTATTAGATGAGTCAATTTCCACAGTGAATGGTAAGTCAGGATTGGGGTGATTAAGAATGGGTGCTGTTGCAAAGCAATTTTTAAATTTAATGAAGACTCCTTCTGCAGCATCATTCCACTTGATTAGGGATTCCCCCACCCCCCTGTCAGGTTTGTGAGTGGAGAAGCTACCGTGCTGAAATTTCAGATGAGGCGTCGTTAGAAGTTAGCGAAGCCTAGAAATCTTTGTAGTTCCTTGATTGTTCTGGGTTTGGGCCATTTTTACGCAGCTTGTACCTTTTGTTCGACCATAGCCACGCCCTCTGTGCCAATGATATATCCCAGGAAAGTGATAGATGTTTGGTGGAATTCACATTTCTCCAGTTTTGCAAATAACTGATGCTCAATTAATCATTGATGTACTGCCCTTACATGACCGACAAGTTTTTCGAGGGAGTTGGAGTAGATCAGATTATCGTCTATGAAGATAATGAGCCATTGTTTGGGCATATCTCTGAAATTGTGATTGATAAAGGCCTGGAACACAGAAGGACTGTTTGCCAGTCCGAAGAGCATAATGAGGTATTCATAGTGGCCTTTACTGGTAAAGAAAGCCATTTTCCACTTGTGACCCTCCTTGGCAGATTGAGCTTTGTGAAGTATTTAGCTGTGCGTAACTGTTCCAGAGCAGCTGGGACTAGAAGGACAGGGTACTGGTATTTAACTGTAATTTTATTGTGCCCCCTGTTGTCAATACAAGGGCATAATCCACCATATTTCTTACCCATGAAGAAGAAGCCAGCTGATGCAGATGACATAGAGTGATGTATGAACCCCTTTTTAAGTTCCTCCACAATATAAGTGTTTATAGTTTCTGTTTCTGTTTGGGATTAAGGGAAAATTCTTCCTGAAGGGGTGTTGTTCCAGGTAATAGTTCAATTGCACAATCATACTCAAAATGAGAGGGTAATTTGGTGGCCTTCTTCGTGTTAAATGCTTCAGTCAAGTCATTATATTTCTTCAGGATGTCCCGATCTGGCTCAAGTTCTTCTTTTGTTGAAATTGCATTAATCTGAAGGGGCAACACAACTTGTAAACACTCCTGTACACATACTTTATCCTAACTTATCCCAACTCTCATCCACACCACTCGCCACAAAATAACTGGGTTGTGTTTCTTCAGCCAGGGCAAGATGACATAGTATTGAGGGGACAGAGACAGAGTATTGAGGGGAATTAATGATAAGAAGTCTTATGGATTCACAATGAAGAGAGCCCATTCTGAGTGATAGCATTGGTGTAGAGTGGTTGATTCTTCCCTCCCCTAGGGGGCGTCCATCTACCTCGATGACTGCAATGGGAAAAATACAAGTGAGCAAGGGAATGTGAAGTTCATCAGCAAAGTTTCTATCCATAAAGTTCCCCGCAGCCCCTGAATTGATCATGGCTGTCACGTTGATCATCGTTAATGGTTAAAGTAATGGGAACTTCAAAGCATTGATTATTAGTAGGTAAACGAAGTGCTGAACTCACCGGGAGTGTTCTAGGAGAGGGTCTCATTGGGCATCGGATTTTGACATGTCCTGGCTGGCCACAATAAAGGCAGAGGTTATGTTGGAATTGGCGTTCATGTTCTTCAGAGGTAAACTGAGTATGACCAATTTGCATGGGTTCTCGGGCATTAGCGGAAGAGAAGTTTGATTGTTGGTTTGTAATCTGTAGAAAATGTTGTGCTGGTCGGTGGGCTCGTATGAGGTTGTCCAGGCAAATTGAAAGTTTAATGAATTGATCTAAAGTTTTTTCCTCATCACGACAAGCCAGTTCTGCCTGTAGCTCTGTTGTAAGGCCTTTGTGGTAGAGTGTCTTTAAAGTATAATCCAACCAATGAGTCTGAGCGGATCGGCGGCTGTTCGATTCCCGTGTTGTAGGGTTAATAATTCCTCCCCTGCACTGCGAGCTCCTTGCAGGTGTTCAGATACAGTGCAGAACTTCTGCAGAAACCTCTCAAAGGTTGCAAAGGCAGGAGTGGTGGGATGCCAGATAGCGATGGCCCATTCCAGTGCTTTGTCAGTGAGTAAAGAGCAAACAAATGCAATCTTACTTTTCTCGATGATGTACATGTGGGGTTGTCTGGGGATGAAGAGTAGGCACTTAGGTAGAAATCCTTTACATTTAGCTAGGTTGCCATAATATTTATCAGGAAATGCCAGACGTGGGTTATAAAGGTTGCCAGGGTTCTCCGATAGGAGAGTTCTCCATAGGTGGTGGTGAGGTGACATTCAGGCCTTGCAGGACTTTTACCAACTCCTCCATGAGGTGGGTGAAATGGGCTAGTTGTTGAAGAACAGAGAGGTCCTGGGCTTGTGGTTTGAGCTCAGTGGAAAACTGTTGCATGGCTGCAGGATCTGGTTGTGGCGAAGTCTTCTGTAATGAATGCACTGACAGAGAGGGATCCATTTGCAGTATGTTTACTAAACAACTGATGTACAACAGAGTTTTGGTATAAACAGTAATAATGAAATGCAGAGGAGGTAGAGACAATATCAATGACAGGCAGATAATGTTTGGCATCAGGGTACAGGCTGAGATCGGGGCTGGCAGCAGAGAATCAGAGTCCAACAGCAGGCAAAGGTCTGGGCAGGCGGTGAGATGAGACAGGGTTGTTAAGCAGACCGGGTTGGCAATGAGAGAACAATCAGAAGGCAAGGAATAACAGTCAGAAATGTATGCAGGGCAAAACAAGACTTCGCAATGAGAGGATACAGGGAATTCTGGGTGATGAATTTTTTAGAAAGCTGGTGATAGTGACCTCTGCTGGTTAGTGAGGGGAATTGCTGGGACAGAGTCTGTGACACTCATATTATGGCAGTTCTGAACGCCTTTAATGTGTTGTATGTCTGCAGTTAGGCTATTCTCTCCCTGTTCGCATGGCTGGTGCAGACTCAGGCATTGGCCAGAAAAAATAATAATAATAATACATAAATAAATAAAAGCAAAAAAAAAAATGTTTTCATCATGATATAACGTTTTATTATGTCAATATGACAAGACAATTAAAGGTGCAGTAGGTGATCTTCCACAATGCTGAAAGCTTAGCATAAATCTCTGAATCACAGTCCCTAGAGCCACGCCTCCTTGAACACAAGCACAGCAAAAGAGCCAGCGGCGTGCCAGCCAAACTGACACGCTATTTCAGAGCAAATATTTAGAGTTGCATGGTAAACAATATAGGGAGAGACTAGGCAGAATAGCGATATTTAGTTGTGTTTTGTTAAACTAATTAAAATCTATATTATGGATGCTGTAAAAGGTCCCTTATGAAACTGAAAGTAGTCTTATCAATCTTTCATCGGAAGATTTTAGTAGCTGAACAACACTTCTGTGAAGATATAACCCATTTGTAACAACAACATCCAACGTTACATCAGCTTTGCTTGAAGCTAAAACAGTTTTAAAACAGAACATTACCTGTCTAAGAGAAATCCTTAGGACATGGTGTCATCCTTTCTCCAGTGTGCAAAGGTAACTCCAATATTGATTCAGGTTTTTGAAAAATTTTGATTCAGCAGGTTTTTACCGATCGTGCGTGCTCTCTCTCTTGTGAACGCGCGGCGGTCGGTGGAGCTGCGTACAAAAGGCTGCGCAGTTGTTCAAATCTGCTTTTGCTGACAGACAGATTGGGCTACGGAATTATGAGATGTCGGTCCGACTCTATTTAATTGGATGAACTTTTTTTGTTTTATGCCTTACCCAAAATATAAAAATACATATAAATACATTTAGATCATTTACTTTAATCATTACTATTAGACTGTGAAGAGACTTTCAATCAGCACAACAATAAATGCTTCGGAAGACAATCACCTACTGCACCTTTAAGTCGTTATCAAGAGAAAACTACTTTTTGTTATGCGGACATCACAAGATAATGAAGTCGTGATTATGGCAAAAACGAGAGAAAAAATATTTTAATGCATTGACTCTCAGGACTTCCACACTCTTCTATTAGATTTTAAAATATATGCTACACACATATACATATAGAAATATATGCTAAACACATATACATGTAGATGTTAGATAGATAATGTTGAAATCTGTTTAATTTTGAAAGATTTAGTTATTGCATATAATAATAATAATAATAATAATAATAATAATAATATATCATTATTATCATTATTATTATTATTATTTATAAAGTTTAACATTATATGTTTATAATATTATTTCACCAGATAATATTTTATATTACCATACTAATTAAAATTATAAATTCATTTTATAATTCTTGGAATAATGTTATATTGGAGATTGTTATAGTTATGTGTTGAATATATATACAAATGCTTTAATACAGTTTCATTCATTCATTCATTCATTTTCTTTTCGGCTTAGTCCCCTTATTAATCTAGGGTCGTCACAGCGGAATGAACTGCCAACTTATCCAGCATATGTTTTATGCAGCGGTAGCCCTTCCAGCTGCAACCCATCTCTGGGAAACATCCATACACACTCATTCACACACTACGGACATATACATATACATATATAAGATACAAATTATTTTATATACTATTCAATAATATAATTTATCATTTAATAACCCTGTATTGTCATTAATCTATGTAGGCCTAATATGTACTATTAGATAATAATATTAACACGATATTTTTATTTGCAATATTATTCATGATATGGCACTATTTAAAATATAGAAATTGTATAATAGTAGGTGACGCAGTGGTGCAATAGTGCTATCACCTCACAGCAAGAAGGTCGCTGGTTCGAGCAACGGCTGGGTCTAAAAGCTAAATTGTCCGCAGTGTATGAGTGTGAATGGGTGTGTATGGATGTTTCCCAGGGATGGGTTGCAGCTGGAAGGGCATCCTGGAACATGTGCTGGATGGGTCTAAGCCGAAAAGAAAAGAATGAATGTATAATAGTAATAAAAAATAAACGAATGTTTTATATTTCTGTTGGATAGGGGTGGGGGGTGGGGGGTTATTGTATTGTATACATCATGCTACAAAATGTGCTTTTAAAGTTAAATGCAAAAGTATAGAAAACACTTTTATACACAGGTAAGGCTTGTCACATCCTATTTCTTTTCGTATTATTACTAATAACATGATTTCCACTGCACAGGCATCATTAATTCTCCCTTGTACTGTGTTTTGACATTTGAACTGAACTGTGACTTTAGTGTTTAATGAGCAATAATTATATTCACTTTCACAGCTCATATCAGCGACATGCAAGCCTGACTGCAGACATAAGCGTTCAAAGGGGAGCAAGTGGCTTTACTTTTGGCCCGCCTGCAGAAACACTGGAGGTGCTGCTGCGAAGACCTGTGGCCATCCTCATAGTTAGCTACGCAGATCTACCGTAAGAAATGCATTACACTCCAAGAATGACTCCAATTCACTCGATATGCCTGACATCACACATCACAGTTTCTGGGCCCAAATGCTCTATCAGACGCCAATAGTGTACAATAAATGGTGCTCACAGTTTGCTGTAATACTTTTGCAAATTCTGATGTATGTTTAAATCTATGCCTAATCACAGATGCTCAGACAGTGATTCATTTATTTATAAATCATAAAAAAATTGGTGTCTGGGATGCATCAAGCAGCTATATTAAGCACCATGGTTTTGTAAAAGATTCCCTTTATTGTGTGTTTTGACTAAACCGAGATTATAAATGGCTATTGAGACAATTTTCTCAGTTGACCTGTCATAAACCCCTCCTTTCAAATGCAGATGAGCCAATGATAGTTGAGTATCAGTTGCACGGTGACTGGAATTTATTCATCTATCCATTTTATTTTATAAATGTATTGGACTTTCAATTAATTTGCTGCTGTTGATGCTAAATGGCAAAGAACAACAAACGACAGTTAAACGGTCAGATTACTTGCACTACAAATCATAGATAGGACATTAGATATGGCATACAAACCCTGATCATGCGTCAATAGCGAGGCCACATTTGTACAGTGCTCCCAGGACAAATGTCGTTCAACTGCACTATTCAAGACCAAAGCCAGTCTAAAGATGCTGGATTTTAGCACTGTGTATGATTGTAATAACAAGCAAACAAATAAAACAAAGCACAAAGGCATCACATTTCATGGGTAAGATTTAGTTTTTTACATTTTTGTATGTTATGAACTTTTGTGCTCAACAAGTATTGATTATAATACTAGTCTCTTTCTAAATACTCACACTCGCACTAAATACTATGTCTATGCTAATTTTGTTGAATAAAATAAGCACGCTATGTAAATTAAATAAGTCAAGAAGATGCTGGGGTGCCAAAAACTTGTTCATAACGGAAATTCATTCACAAATGAATCGCCCTCTCCATTAGAATGAGAAGTAAAAGCAGGAGAGTGGGTGTGTTTCAGGACACAGATTAGATCAAATTTAACAGGGAGGGAGGATAACAAATTTGCATGTACACAAACACAAGCTCTTCGTCGCAATGCCGTGCAATCACTTATACACCGATGTAGAAAAGTGATGTAAAATTATAATTTTCGTAATTTAAAAACATATTTGCATAATAACCACCAGGAAAACAATCATATATATATATATATATATATATATATATATATATATATATATATATATATATATATATGTGTGTGTGTGTGTGTATGTGTATATATCTTTGGCTTTAGGTGTCCACAGTCCTCCACTGCACTTTGGTCTCACATTCATTTCAAAGGAGCACTGCCCTGTACTAAAATGGTGGCTCTATTGACGCATATCTTCCAATAGACAACAACAGGGTGGACGACATCTAATGTAAATATTTACAGCTACAAATGAGCATGTTTATGAGAATAGATTAACATTAAAATGATAGAATTGGCGCAGATAACCTTGTGGGCAGCATGCCAACATAATATAATCAACATAACATAATTTCTGCAAGAGTCCCATGATGTGATGAAGATTCAATTCAGCTTTATTTGTATAGCGCTTTTACAATTTAGATTGTGTCAAAGCAGCTTCACATAAATGGTCATAGTAACTGGAACAGTGTAGTTCAGTTTTTAGTGTTTAAGTTCAGTTCAGTTTAGCTCAGTTCAGTGTGATTTGAAATCATTACTGAGAGTCCAAACACTGAAGAGCAAATTCATCAATGCGTAGCTCTACCAATCCTGAACCATGCGAGCCAGTGACGACAGCAGAGAGGGAAAAAAAACTTCACCTGATAGGAGTGAAGAAAGAAAACCTTGAGAGAACCAGACTCAGTTGGGCACGACCATTTTAATTTCTCCGCTGACCAAAAGGCTTGTACAGAGCTTCAGTCACCGTGTTGGAGGCTGGAAGATGGCCTCAGTGAAGACTCGTCTGTCCCTGGAGCCTCGCTGGAATCAGACTCATGTTCTCCACTCCCCATGACCATCAGCGCAGCAGCAGCTCAGGATATGGCCTGGTCCCGCATATGGAAACCTTGGGATCATCTCATCGCTGGTCTTGGATCCAATCAGTGACTCTGCATAATCTGAGGACCTCGGGATAAGTATCCCCAGGTCAAAATAGAGAATAAAGAGAATAATTAGCATAGCTGCTGTTCATAGTGTATATAAGCAAGATGTAGGAGCCTGTGTGGAACCCGCTAAGTGATGCATTGAGTGTATGCTTTACTTAACAGATAGGTCTTTAATCTAGTTTTGAACTGGGAGAGTGTGTCTGAGCCTCGGACGTTATCAGGAAGGCTATTCCAGAGTGTAGGAGCCATGAAAGAGAAGGCTCGACCTCCTTTACTCGATTTTGCTATTCTAGGTACTACCAGAAGCCCTGAGTTTTGAGATCTTAAAGAGCGAGTTGGATTGTAGCGAGACAGAAGGTTTGTTAGATAAACAGAAGCTAGATTATATAAAGCTTTATAGGTGAGAAGTAATATTTTAAATTCAATACGAAACTTAACAGGCAGCCAGTGTAAGGAGGATAAAATTGGGGTTATATGATCATATTTTCAAGACCTGGTCAGAACTCTGGCAGCTGCATTTTGTACTAATTGAAGTTTGTTAATAGAGCATTACAGTAATCCAGCCTCGAAGTCATAAAAGCATGGACTAGCTTTTCTGCATCTGAGATGGATAGCATATTTCGTAATTTAGCGATATTTCTCAAATGAAAGAAGGCAGTTTTTGTGACATGGGATATATGGTTTTCAAAAGTTAGATTGCTGTCTAATATGACACCCAGATCTTTTATAGTAGAGCTAAAGCTAACTTTGTATCCCTCTAATTGTAGATTGAGTTGCGAGATCTGCTGAGTACAAGATTTAGGCCCAATAAGTAATAATTCTGTTTTGTCTGAGTTTAAGAGAAGAAAATTGTTGGTCATCCAGTCTTTAATGTCTTTGATGCACTCAGTTAGTTTAGACAGTTCAGACGTCTCGTCAGGTTTAGCTGACCAAGGGTGCATCTCGCTATTAGTTTTACTCGATCTTAGTGCGGCATTTGACACCATCGACCACAATATCCTCATAAATCGCTTAAAGTCTACAGGTGTCCAGGGACAAGTTCTACAATGGTTTAAGTCATACTTAACTGACCGTTACTAGTTTGTGAATATTAATGGACAGCCTTCACAAGTCAGCCAAGTAAAGTATGGGGTGCCTCAAGGATCAGTTTTAGGCCCTTTGCTGTTTACAATATACATGCTACCTCTGGGAGACATTATTAGAAGACATGGGATCAGCTTTCACTGCTATGCAGATGATACTCAATTATATATTTAAACTAAACCTGACGAGACGTCTGAACTGTCTAAACTAACTGAGTGCATCAAAGACATTAAAGACTGGATGACCAACAATTTTCTTCTCTTAAACTCAGACAAAACAGAATTATTACTTATTGGGCCTAAATCTTGTACTCAGCAGATCTCGCAACTCAATCTACAATTAGAGGGATACAAAGTTAGCTTTAGCTCTACTATAAAAGATCTGGGTGTCATATTAGACAGCAATCTAACTTTTGAAAACCATATATCCCATGTCACAAAAACTGCCTTCTTTCATTTGAGAAATATCGCTAAATTACGAGTCATGGTGGTGGAGTTGCATCAATCTTTAGTGATTTCCTTAATGTTAATCAGAGAAACGGACTTATGTTTCGCTCCTTTGAAGTATTAGCTCTTAATGTTCAGCTTCCAGATACTATGCAAAAACCTATGTTATCTCTCGCTTTATTCACCATATATAGACCCCCAGGACCCTATGTCAATTTTCTAAAATGATTTTCGGATTTTATTTCTGACTTGATAGTCAAAACTGATAAAATGCTAATTGTAGGTGACTTTAACATCCACATAGATGACGCTAACGATACATTAGGGCTCGCGTTTATGGATTTAATACACTCACTTGGGACAAAGCAAAACGTTGTGGGTCCAACCCACCGCTTAAAGTATACATTAGATCTAATTCTGTCTTATGGAATCAAGGTTATTGACGTAGACATTATACCACAAAGTGATGATATTACAGATCACTACCTCTTACTATATAAGCTGTGTTTACCTGAAATTAGCAAACCCGCTCCAATACTCCGCCCTAGTAGAACTATTGTTCCGTCAACTAAAGATGAATTTATAAATAACTTACCTGATCTCTCTCTATTTCGTAATGCACCCGCAAACTCAAATGATCTTGATGTAGTAACCAGCAGTATGGATGCCATCTTTACTAGCACACTAAATACTGTGGCACCCATCAAATTAAAAAAGGCTAGAGAGATTAAAACTGTACCATGGTATAATAGTCATACTCGTGCGCTCAAAACAGCAACCCGCGCCCTGGAACGTAAATGGAAAAAAACAAATTTAGAGGTCTTTAGAATTGCGTACAAAAACAGTATGTCCAGCTATACTGGAGGGCTCTAAAATCTGCCAGGACCGAGCACCTGCGCAAACTGATAGAAAATAATCATAACAATCCTAGATTTTTATCTAACACCATCTCTAAATTAGCAAATAATCGGTCATCCTAGGAACAAACTGTTCCACCGCAAAGTAGTGATGACTTCAGATTTTGTGAGGTTACATCAAGTCAGAATGAAATCAAAATGTTCTTTGTTATTCTTTTTTTTTTTTTTTTGTATTTAGTAGTGCTTGTATCAGTGAATCTGGTCATTTCATTGTTTTGTAAAAAAAAAAATATTTACCCTCTAAATTGTTAATCAAATAACATACAGTGTGTAGTGGGATCACCTGGTGTCATCACAAGTGATTTTTCTATTAGCCAATCGTATAACTCTTGGGTGTGTATATAAGGGAGGATTTGGGTGTGTGTTTGTGTACTGAAGCACCGCTTGTGCGTCACTACCAGAGTCCCGCTGGTCCCGCCTCTGCCCCTTCCGTTCCTGCAGCGTCTGTGGATAAGATTGGCTGTAGCCTGTGTTGCGGTCACCCCAGCTGGATCGCGTTTTATTCCTGGGCTGTTTTAATCTACAAATGCGTCCGTGAGTGCATGTTGCTAAAGTGGCTTGCAAACTAGAGGAACTATAACTGCGTGTGGGCACCGAGGGACCAACATTAGTGATATTGCTGCTTTACAGACCGCTGTTTTTTTCTAGACCACTGCTTTTTCTAGACCACTGCTTTACAGACCGCTGCTTTTTCTAGACCACTGCTTTTATAGACTGCTGCTTCATAGACCACTGCTTTCTTTTTAAGCCACTATTGAACGCTGATTTAATACGGCTGCATATTGTTGCTCTGAGTCCGTTTGATGTGTGCTTCATTTTTTTTCTGATGCCGGATTAATGTGCGAGCCTCAACGTAAAGATGCCTACTATTGTGCTGTGAATCAGACTCAAATTGCCTTCACATGGAGTACTTGCACACTAGTAGTAGCTGACACATTTTGAGTGCGTGAATTCATTTGTGTTTTCTGGGCTTCATTATTTTTCTTTTTGTACCTAATACATTGTTTGATTTGTGCTTCCTGTGGGAAGTTTATTCTTTTTGAGTTAATTGGTTGCTGTTGTTGTTGTTATTATTACTGTTTTTTTTTTTTTTTTTTTTTTTTTTTTGAGTTTCTCTTGCAAGCAGATTTTTATGAATCTCTCTCTTGGGGAATTTCTGTGTTCTTTTGTGTGAGATTGTGACTGTACAACTGTTAATTGTCATTTTTGTTTTGTAGGAGCTGAGGCTTCCAGGCAGGCCGTTAGTTGTCCAACGTGCGGTGGTGGGATACGACACTGAGTGCAGTGTGTGTGTTGTGTGCTCACGTATGCTTGTGTGCGTGTGTGTGATGCACTTGCGGTAAGACCATTTGTAATTTTGTAGGGTTTGGTACAACGTAACTAGCTTACCTGCCATTGGTAAGCCTCTACTCCTCCTGTTGTTGTTATTGTATGTTATTTATGTGATTGTGCGGCTACTATCAGCTATCAAGCTTTTTAAAAGTGATTTATATTGGATAATTAAGGAAAATAATAAAGTATTTTTGTATTTTTGGTATTCACGTCTCATGCCTTTTTCTTCACACAAAGAACCTGTGTTAAATTCCCTGTGATCAGGGTGGCGTAGTCAGCTTTAGTTTAGTATTTTTCTCCCAACTTACCGCTCCGCTACAAGTGCATTCAGAAAGAATTTATAATGATTTACTTTCACACCGCCAAAATATCAATGCCGTGGCTTCACAGCAACTCGGTGAATATCCTTGAGTGGCCCAGCCACAACCCAGACCTAAATCCTATTGAACATCTCTGGAGAGATCTAAAAATGGCTGTACACTGTTGTTTCCCATCCAACCTGATCTTGAAAGGTACTGCAAAGAGGAATGGGCAAAAATTCTCAAACACAGCTGTGCCAAGCTTGTGGCATCATGTTCAAAAAGACTTGAGGCTGAGCTTTAGGGTAGGGCTATCAGTACAGGTCTACCCTACTTTTATTCATTCGTCAGTCTTTTTTAATTTCGTAAGTAAATTTAGTTTTCAAAGGATGAAATCAAGGACTGTGGCTGGAAAAATGACAATCTTAACTTCCGTTTCGTGGTGACTTTAAATGGATAGTTTGAAAAAAAAATTATAAAGTGGAAATAATTGTAATAATTTTTCATTTATTATTCAAGAAGAGGTTCCATGTGGATTTGACAGTCACAGCTGAGTAACTGTCTGCCCCTTAAACAGGATCTGCATTACATTTATGGTTTGGCATCCAGTTTTGCCTAAATCTGAACTTTCAGAGCTGAAGAATTATTTATTAGTGCCTCTGTACTGCAACTCATCAAAATGGCATGACATCACCACAACTCTTTGCCATAAGTTAAGAAATCCTTTTACTGAAATGACAATTTTCCATTTGTGAAAAGCCATCTATTCATTTGTGTTGAATTATTTACTCTATCTACTTAACGCAACAGTAAATCAGCACTGCAGCAGACAAACTTTGCCTTTACACTGTTGTGCATCTTAATGCTTGACGTGCCCCTGACCTTTAATGACTTTGTTGTCCTGTTTTGAATGTATAATTTAAAAAGACAAGATAAATGGTGTCAGTATTTATTATGAAGTAAAACTGGCTGACAGGAGGTTGAAGACTTTGAGCCAGCAGTTTTGGAGCATCGCTGGCACAAAGCTCTTCATCTGGTGAAAGTGAAGGCCAATATTTTCATGCCTGTCATCCGATAACCATCCTCATCTACAAGTTTTGTTATCAACAGTGGAATTGCCCACGGTAAATGATGTCGTGTCATTGCTTAAAACACAAAAATGTCATTCTGTGCAAAATATTCAGCCTAAAAAGGCAAAATCATCACCAGGACTCTACACAGCAGACAGCACTGGCCCACAGCACATTTTACTTGGAATGAATTTTATGAAGCCTTTACCCATACAAAACAAAAAAACACACGCACTAAAGACAAAGGCACATTTCCTTTGCCTGCTAATTAAACTGGTGTTAAATACATTTTTATACAAAACAATAACAAAAATTCTGTATTCAGGAGGCAATTTTCATGTGCATTTTGTCAGTAAAGCTGGTTTTAGTCATCTAGCATGTGCTTTAAGATGGAGTAGCTCTTATTAAACAGAGCCATGGATGATTGAATCGGTATGCAAAAATCGATTTTAAAATGACACTTCTTGCTTAACTATGGCTGTGTGCAGTAAATTCTCACATCATATGACCATGTTTTTACTCCCAACTCGAATCATAATTACAGTGGAGATAAATATTTCCAATTCTGTAGTTGTGTGATTATTAGTCAAACTGAATCAATGGAAGCAGTTAAATCTGTTTATTGTGATAAGCTAAAAATAATACCTTGGTTTTCTCATGGATGTTTGGAGTTTCTGTGAGAGCGCCTTCTGGTTTTTGGAGGAGATTTGATCACACCGTGCTTCACTGACAATGTGTGCATGGCAATCACTGATTTGCTTGATGCATTTGCAATTTCACTTTGATTAATCACCCAGTATAATTTCAGACAATTTCAAAACAAACTGATGCAGTTTAAATGAAATTTGAGCACAACAAAATCTTCTCCTCCTCCTCTACAATGAATAGCATTTTAAGGGTCTAAGGGTAACTAGAAGAGGCGAATATTAACGTTTGTTATAGGTTTCGGTAGTGGTTGTGGCAAATTGGCTTGGCAATGTCACCTATACACATTTGAGTTGCAGCACATGTATGAAAATTGGCACACACATCAAACATGCCAATTCCTAAAAAAAAGTCTTTTATAGCCAAATCTCAACCCCAACAGGAAGTCAGTCATTTTTAATTTCCTGCTCTAAAAAATCCCAGGTTTTACCTTTTAAAGGCGTTGTATTTTAATAAACTCCTCCTAGGCATTTTAGCAGATCAACACCAAAATTGGGTATTGTCATCTAAAGACCTTGGCGATGTTAAATTGCAAAGGTCTAGTGCTTTTGTTAAAGGGCATGTCCGTGGCGGCCTTTTATGCCCCATTTACACAGGGCTTAAGCGTCAACGCTTGACTGAAGGCGTGTCTGAAGTTGGGACTGAAACGATTATCATAGAAGCGTCAGCCAATGAAATTCAGTCAGAATTAGGCCACTGTCTAGCTGGTGTATTTGCATACAGCGATCTGATTGGCTGACGCCTTCATCATCACTTGAAAAGTTGAGCTAGTCCCAACTTCTGCAGCGAGCAACGTCTCTGAAGTGGCACCGGCAGATCCACAATGCAGTTGTGATGCCTGACTTTACCTATTCAAAATAAATGGGAAGCGTTGACGCTGATGCCCCGTGTGAATGGGGCGTCAAACTTTAATGTTTCACCACGAAACGGGAAAATATAACTGTTATAACTATAAGCATGCATTGTCCGATCTAACTTAAACTCCACACATTTGATAAAAGTGCTGACCTGAGCACATTTACAAGCCAATAAATAGCGCCACCTGCAACAGGAAATTACATGTTTTACAGTGTAACAAACCCTTCCTATGTTTCATTAGCTTAATCCTCTTCTTCTTCTTCGTCTTCTTCTCTTCTTCGTCATCTTCTCTTCTCATTTTCTTCTTTTTTGTCTTTTCTTCTTTTTCTTCTTGTTCTTTTCTTGTTGATGTTTTTTTCTTGTTCTTATCATCTTCATCTTATTTTCTTCGCTTTTTTTCTTCTTTTATTCTTCTTTTTCTTAATTTCTTCTTAATTTTCTTCTTTTCTTCTTGATCTTTTCTTCTTTTCATAATTTTCTTCTTTTTCTGTCTTCTTTTCTTCTTCTTCTCTTGTTCTTTTCTTCTTCTTGATCTTTTCTTCTTTGTCTTGTCTTCTTCATCCTCTTTTCTTTTTCTTCTTCTTCAACTTGTTTTCTTCTCCTTTTCATCTTTTTCTTTTTTCTGCTTTTCTTCTTTTCGTCTTCTTTTTTTCTTTTTCTTTTTTCTTCCTCTTCTCTCTTTATTCAATTTTTCTTCTTTTTCTTCTTCTTTTCTTCTTCTAATTTCATTATCTTATTTTTTTCTTCTTTTTATTTCCCTTTTTTCTTCATTTCTTCTTATTTTCTTATTTTTTCTTGTTGATATTTTCTTTTCTTTTTCTACGTCTTGTTTTCTTCTTTTTCGTCTACTTCTTTTCTTCTTTTTTGTCTTCTTGTTTTTTTCTTTTTTTCTCATTATTATTTCCTTATCTTATTTTCTTCCTCTTCTTTTCTTCTTTTCCATTTTTCTTCATTTTTTCTTCTTTTTCTTCTTCTTCTCATAATTTTTATTATTATTTTCTTTCTTTTCTTTCTTTCTTCTTCCTTTTCTTCTTGATCTCCATCTCATTGTTTTCTTCATCTTATTTTCCTCCTCTTCTTATTTTCATGCCTTCCAGCTACAGGGTCTGTGAATCCAGCAGGTTGCCCCAGGGGCCAGCCACTCACTCTCCCTGGACTTGCAGTTTGGGCACTTGAGGGCCCCTTACCCTCCAGCTGCAGGTTCTCTGTCCCTAGTGGGTTGCCCCAGGGGCCAGCCACTCTCTCTGGGCTTGTAGTTTGGGCTTTTGATGGCCCTTTGCCTTCCAGTTCCAGGGTCTCTGAACCTAGCAGGCTGCCCCAAGGGCCAGCCACTCTCCCTGGGCTTGCAGTCTGGGCTCCTAAATAGGGCTGCACGATTAATTAAAAAAAGATCACGATCTTTATTCGACCATACACACGATCTTAATTCAGCTTTTTTACGATTCAGCCAATTTTATTTTCAAGGTCAGGAGAGAACAGTAAAGGCGGACACAAGTCTTCACAGCAACATGCACACCTTCAAATGGCGTTAAAAGTGTCATATACTGTATTTATAAGGTATAATTCAACCAGAAATTTAATTTCTGTCTAAATGTAATGATGTATTCGTGGCTGCGAAATCACATGAGGAGACTGTGAGCTGTTTGTTTACTACAGAGAATATGCGCGTGCACCAATCATGCTTTCTTTAGTGAACAGAACCTGCATATGCTGTGAATAACAAGTAATAAAGTTGTAAATAACATTCAGTTTGTGGCACAGAGCGATCTTTACAGGGTCCCACAGGCACCAGCGCTCATATCATTTAAATTACCATGTTGCATTTTACTGTTATGATTACGACAAGCATTTGGTATGTTTTTTTTCTTTCATAGTGAACACAAAGATTTCTATTTGCAATAATGTTAGTAGAAATCTGATAATGACAAATGTCTGAGTTTGCCAGTGAAAACAAATGGTCTACTAATGCTGTGAATGAAAAACGAAAAGCATATGACTCAAACATAATAATTGAGCTTTATAATTATGAATAGTTTTATTCTGATGTCATCTCTTTACTGTGAATTAACCAAAAGGACAGATTTGTCTGTCTTTTAAAGTTCACCAGAATGTCTAAACAAAACTTTTCAATTGAACCAACAGTAGACTTACACATAAGCCCATTATTATTATTATTGTTTTACCTTATGTTTGAGAATTAACAATGAAAATAGCCTACGAATATTACCATTTATTTTACATTTACAGAATCATGATAAAATCGTGATCTTAGTTTTTAGCAACAAAAAAAAAATGTGATTCACATTTTAGCCGGAATCATGTAGCCCTACTCCTGAGGGCCATTTGCCTTCCACCTACAGGGCCTCTTACCCCAGCAAGCTGTCCTTGGGGCCAGACACTCTCCTTGGGCTTGCAGTCTGGGCTCTTGAGTGCCCCTTGCCCTCCACCTCAAGACGCTCTGGCCCAGCAAGCTGTTGCTGGGGCCAGCCACTCTCCCTAGGTTGCAGTTTGGGCTCTTCAGTTCCCCCTTCCCTCTAGCTCCAGGATCTCTGACTCCCAGTGAGCTTCCCCAGGGGCCAGCCACTCTCCCTGGGCTTGCTGTCTGGGCTCCTGAGGGCCCCTTGCCTTCCATCTACAGGTCCTCTGACTGCAGCAAGCCTTCCCGGGGGCCAGTCACTCTTTCTAGACATGCAGTCTAGCCTCAAGAAGACCCCTTGTTCTCCACCTACTGGGCCTCTGACACCAGCAAGCTGTCCCTGTGCCCAGAAATTCTTCCTGGGCTTGCAGTCAGATTTCTTGAGTGCCCCTTGCCCTCTACCTCAAGGCTCTCTGGCCCAGCAAACTGCCCCTGGGTCTAGCCACTTTACTTAGGCTTGCAGTCTGGGCTCTTGAGTCCCTCTTGCACTCCACCTCAAGCGTCTCTGGCCCAGCGAGCTGCCCCAAGGGCCAGCCACTCTCCCTGGGCTTGCAGTTTGGGTTTTTGAGGGCCCCTTGCCCTCCAGCTGCAGGGTGTCTGATCCTAGTGGGTTTTCATAGGGGCCAGCCACTCTCCCTGGGCTTGCAATTTGAGCTCTTTAGGGCCCCTTGCCCTCCACATCAAGGATCTCTGGCCCAGTGAGCTGTCTAAGGGTCCAGTCACTTACCCTAGACTTGCAGTCTGGGCTCTCGATTGCCCCTTTCCCTCCACCTCAAGGGTTTCTGGCCCAGCGGGCTGCCCCAGGGGCCAGCCTCTCTCCCTGGGCTTGCAGTCTGTGGTCTTGAGTAGGGTTGGGTTTCGTTTAGGTTTTTCTGATACCGGTGCTAAATCGATACTTTTAAAATGTTACCGGTGCCAGAACCGGTACCTTTTAGCCACAAAAATAATCGCAAAAAAAAAAAAAAAAAAAAAAAAAAAAAATATATATATATATATATATATATATATATATATATATATATATATATATATGTATATATATATATATATATATATATATATATATATATATGTATGTATATATATATATATATATATATATATATATATATATATATATATATATATTTATAAACACTTCCTGCTTTGCTACTGTTCGAACGTCTTTGCATACAAGAGCGGAATTATCGACCAAACAATCCTCCCGCTACCCAGCTGCTTAAGTTCCTGAGACGGGAAAACACAGCTGTGAAGATGCCTCTCGATCGGATTAATTCAGAATCTCACTGCTGCACAAACTGCCACAAACCCCTTTTTAAAATAGATTGCAGTTCTTAAAACAAAGCTACTTGCGATTCGACCAGAACTGCCAGATTCCACAGAACCGCTTTTTGGACCCTCACAGCACACAGCCGGTGAATCCCATAAATCTATTTCAGCTACGGTTTTGAGAACAGAAAAAACAGAATGAAACTGTTGAAAATGAGCGTGATAAGAAATGGCAAAAACAAGTTGCGAGACCAAAGGGTTTTCTCGGGGTCAGATCATACGCTGTTGCATTAGCCTCCTCTACCCCAAATACAGCTCGGACTCAAATACAGCTTCAGAACAGATTTGAAGTTTTGAGTAGTATGGGTAAAAATCCCCAAATGCAGTCAGACAGAGATCGCATGATTCAGCATGGAACAGAGGCTCAAGGCCAACTAGACAGCGGCATTCTTCTCCGATCGCACCTGACATAAGAACACTAGTTGTAGGAGATTCAATTATCAGGAATTTTAGGGGCAAAGCTACAATGACATACTGCTTTCCTCATGCAACATTTTCTGTTGTAAACAAAGAACTTTAGGAAATTCTAAAGAAGTACAAGACTGCAAAACGGATTATCATCCATGTGGGGAAGAATGATATTTGGAAGTCAGAACTGCTCAATAAAGATTTCTGTGAGCTCTTGAAAACAGCTGAAAGATTGAAAATTCAGCCATTCATCAGTGGACCACTCCCTGCAAGAGGGACAAATATTTTTTACGGCTTCTTGGCATAAATGTATGGCCACAGAAAACAGAACAAGAAAGGACTGAATTTTATTGACAACTTCAATCTCTTTTGTAACCAAAGACAACTGTTTACATCAGACAGCCAACATCCAAACAAACTTGTTGCAAAAGTGCTAAAGGACAATATCTATTTCTTCTTATTAATTAATACTTGCTCCACTAGCACCTCTAAGCCCACCTGTAAGAGCCCTACGACTTTTACCACACCGCCAGGGCCCAAACAGCAACGGCCCATCTTCAGCTGGTGAACACAACAGCTCTCATTGATGTGTCTCGGGTGCCTGCTTAGATAACAGTGTCTTTATCAAAAGTTTTCAGAACAAGCAGGAACCCAGTGTGTCTGTAGCTTTCTCTAAGCAGATATGTGTTATAATAAGTGACAGAAAACCAAAGACTTTTTCAGGCCATATAGCAACCCTGCTGAAAAAAACAGCTTAAACCAGCCTAGGCTGGTTGGCTGGTTTTAGCTGGTTGACCAGGCTGGTTTTAGAGGGGTTTTGGCCATTTCCAGGCTGGTTTCCAGCCATTTCCAGCCTGGTCTTAGCTGGTCAGGCTGGGAGATGACCAGCTAAAACCAGCTTGACCAGCTTACCCAGGCTTGGAGCCCAGCCAAAACCAGCTATGTCCAGCTTAAACCAGGCTGGTCAAGCTGATTTTAGCTGGATTTAGCTGGTCATTTTCCAGCCTGACCAGCTAAGACCAGGCTGGAAATGGCTGGAAACCAGCTTGGAAATGGCCAAAACCCATCTAAAACCAGCCTGGTAAACCAGCTAAAACCAGCCAACCAGCCTAGGCTGGTTTAAGCTGGATTTTTCAGCAGGAAAATCATTCAAATCTGGTGTCTATCAAATGTAGATCTGAGACTTCTGTAGAAAAAACAGCTAAAACTGTTAAGTTAGCACTTTTAAACATCAGGGGCCTCATGTACGAAGACTTGCGTGGAAATCTTACTAAAACATTGCGTATGCACAAAGCTGTAAATGTGCGTACGTAGAAAAAAATTCAGATGTATGAAACACTGCGTATGCCGAATCTCACGCATATTCTTTTGTACATCCGAATGAACGTGAAACTGAACGCAACATGCACGAGCACAAAACCCCTCCCTGCCTCCTCCACCGTATGAATATGCTAATGACTATGCTAATGGCAAAACCCAACGAAAAAGCAATGGCAAAATCAAGCAAAAGGAGAAACTTTGAACAGAATGTGAAATGGAGGTGCTGCTTTCGGAGGTTGACCAGAGAAAAGCTGTGTTATTTGCAAGTTTGTTCTCCGGAATTAACAACAAAAGAAAAAAAAATAGAGTGGGAGAGTTTAGCTGATGCGGTTAACACAGTTGGGTCTGAACATCGCACTGAGTGCATTAAAAAAAGAAATAGTGTGGTTTTTATCTGTAAAATGTTGCAGTACCCTTAGCAGTCTCAGTGGCGCACCTCGTAAGACGCATGTGATCATGTATTGACACATTCGAGCATGAACTCGGCTTGAATCCAGCGTCAGATGAACTCTTTCTTCTTTTTTTCCCCGCTACATATCACATTTTGCCCACTATTTATCACGAGAAAGACGTCTTTATAGTGTCTTTATAGCAATGTGCGTGCGGTAGATTGCTCAGATTACATTGGGCTGCCATTGCCATTGCAAGGCTTACGCCTGTTTCACACCGCAAGCGTCAGCGGCGCGTGAGCAGAGCGTGAGCAGCGCGTGTGTTTTCGGCGTCCATGTTAACAGATTAGAGCTTTCATACCGCACGCAGCAGCAGCGCGTCAGTGCGAGGCGTGAGCGTCGCCGAAGCAGCAGTGCAGCGATAGTTTCGGCGCTGGGTCTATTTTTGACGCGCTGCTCACGCTCAATTAAAGTGACAGTGCATTGATAATGACCAAAATCATTAAATGACAGTAAAAAGTAGCAATTTTACCCAATAAATGCGTTAATAATGTCAAATGGTTTATATATAGTCATTCAAATGAACTTAAAACGATTAAAAACGGCAACAAACATTTATTTAGGCCCGAACTACAAAACCGAATGTAAAACAATTTTACTATCAGTTTTGCTTAAGTTGCACACTAGTGTAGTAGGAGAGGGCAAATGGAATATTTACGGGATTTGTAGTCCATAGCGAAGTGTATTGTGGGTAGTGTAGTGCGACACGCATGCTGGATGATGTGAGCTCGCTGTGTTCTGTGCAGCTGAGCAGAGCAAGAAAGTTTTAATCGGCTTTGTTTTATGTTCACTCGAATTATTCCTACCGGGAACTGTTTGCACTGTGAATCTGACAACACGAAAATAAGTAAAAGAATGGCATGCATTAATTACTTTTGTCCGTCTCATCATCTGCACGAGCATGAATTAACGAGCTTTTATTCTGCCGCTGGACATCACTGAAGCGGAGAAATTAACACTAGTTTGATCATGTATAAATATCATTATAACTATATTGTATAAATATGATTATAACTAGGTCTACAGCAACCTGATAATCAAAAAACAAATGGCATGATATCACAGGCGATTGTCCTATGACTGTAGACACTTCTCATATAAGTTAGCTTTAGAAGCATACAGTACTATTTGATCTATAAAATTTGTAAAATAAACATTTGCAGGTTAATGAAACAGCATAGGAGGGGCCTTGGTACAGATGAAAAGTTTAAAAAGTGTATTTGTATATAAAGGGGTAACTAGATAGAATAGACAGAGATAGGTTGATCTCAGCAGCAGCTGCCGAAGAGCTGCGCGCTGCAGACGCAGCTGGTGTGAAAGGCAAACGCCTGCGTGCTGCTACTGCTCGACATACGCGCTGCTCACGCTCTGCTCACGCGCCGCTGACGCTTGCGGTGTGAAACAGGCGTTAGACACTTTGTAGAGAGGAATTTAACACAACTGCCTCTAGGAGTCGCCAATGGAAATAAAACAGACACGCACAAAAAATGTGCGTACGCCAGCCAGAAAGCTGCCGTGAAGCTGCGCACATTCCCATGTTCAGTTCATTGTCAGTAAATCCAAATGTGAGCGATTCTGAGCGTGAAACCTGGCGTACGCAAAGTTTTTGTGCGTACGCAGAGTTGATACATGAGGCCCCAGGTCACTTAAAAATAAGTCACTTTTAGTCAATAATTTTTTCAACACAAATTGCCTTGATTTTATGCTTTTAAATAAAACTTGACTAGATGACAGTTGTAGCACAGCAGTTCTAAATGAAGCAGCTCCTTTAAACTTTGACTATTTGAATGTTTGCAGAGCTAATAGGAGAGGTGGAGGCATCGCTGCCCTGTTTAAAGATATCTATGAGTGTAAACAAGTGTCATTTGGTGACTATTTGTCTTTTGAATATATGAGTATAGCACTGAAAGGTGCTACACGCATCTTACTGATCATTATTTACAGGCCTCCTAAATATTCTCCAGCTTTTATTGATGATTTTACAGAGCTGTTATCAATAGTGACATCTGAATTTGACTATTTTACTATTGCTGGGGATTTTAATATTCACATTGATAATCCAGAAATCAATGCTGTAAAAAAAACTGATGACTGTTTTTAAAGGGCCATGAAACCCCCTCGTTTCAGCAGAGTGTTTTCACACCTCTACTTTGGAAAAAGTCAGAAAAGTAGGCGTGTCCAGCTCTGTTTAGGGTGGAGTGTCAGAGGAACTAAAGTGGGAGAGTGTGGAAGTGTCTATTTGGGCATGCGCGAGTTTCAGAGTCAAAATACACACACAGGAGAAAGTGATGGTGTTTAACCTACACGGACATCTGTAGTCAAATTATTGAATGTTGGACTTTATCTGCAGTTTGGCTCTTTGATTCAGGGAATTCATTCATGCCCCTCGCGACAAACAAGATATTTGATTCAAGGATCTGCTCTAAGCGTGTATTTTTCATGCAATGTTTGATACCGCATGGTGAATGAGAGAAAAAAAACCTCCGCATTTCCCGGAAACTTAGATGCACACGGCAGGTAGCGTCAGAAAGCCGCGTGTGTTATTCCGGTCACTAAATGCGGTAAAAACCCTACACGAGATTAAAGTTTGGTTGTGGTGCTAACATGTTTACACTCGGTGCAATAGTTAACTTAGTTCGATACGAACAAACTGAATAAACAAAGAGCACTGGTCGCTCACTTACCAAATCTGTAGAGACAGGACAATCACCAGCAACTAGAGGCGCGTCTTTATGAAGAGAAGACTACAAGCGAATCCGGATCTCAGCGTTTGCAGATGAGAACAGCTCTCAGGTAAACAATAATCCTCCTTAGACACGTAAGTTATTGTTGTCGAGCGTCGCGTAAACTGTTAATCCACAAGTGACTCCAGATAAGCTCTCACAAAGAGAAAATGAAAACAAAACTTAACGGCAGCAAACTATAAAAGCAACACTTCACGCTTGTTTTGCCAACACAACGTGGCGTCTCTGTCGTGTAAACGCGGTGACACTAATGAATATTAATGAAGTTGCACAATAGAGCGCGCTGATTGGTTTGAACCAAGCCTTACTCATGCATTAATGCATCACACTGTAAGACGTAATAAGACACACTCTGGCACAGATGTCCAGTCTGCACGCTGGAATACAACGCTATTATGTCATGACCGTGACGCAGCTTTAAAAATTCGTTTCAAACCGGAAGTACGAATTTGCTTGAAATAACGCAAAAACAACCAATTTACACTTTTTAGTGAAATATAGGTGTCCTAATAGTGTTTTTAGCAGTGTGGGACACATATACGACTGTCAACAGCTCAAAAAATGTGTTTTGGTGTTTCGTGACCCTTTAACACTTGTGATCTGACTCAGCATGTTCAAGGACCCTGTTACAACCTCTCTCAAAAATAATAGCTCGTTTTAAACAGAGAGAAAGCAACATAAAAAAAAGAAACTTAGTAAACATAATCATTTTTAAATTAATTTATTTTTTACCAGAAAACCCAATAATAACGATAACAAATGCTTACCCTACAACAAATGAATGAAATAATAAATCCCCAGAAAGAAACAAAAAAAGAAAGACAAGAAAACAACCACAAAATCAAATGCTGGCTGGTCCACTAAAGCTGTGTCTTCCTTTTGCCTCCTCGTTGGCATCTTTATCCCCTCTCAAATTAATCCAGACATGGGAAACAGGTGCGTCCACCAACAGAGAGCTGCGCACTCGTATCAAAAGCCAAGCAAAACAAAGGAGGGTTAATAAAAAAAGAAGAACACAAAGAAAAAGACACAGACCGTAACACTTCCCTACCAAAAATAAAAATAAAAAAACTAACAACAACAATTATAATAATAATAATAGAAGTAAATCAGATACATAAAAACATTAAACAAGCAACCTTTTCCAATATCAAATTTTTATTTTTATTTTTTTTAAGAGAAAAAAGAAATCAAAAAGTGCCGGCGCGTTTCGCAGGCCGAAAGCCATACGTGTGTATTGGGCAAAATGATCCGGTGTAACAAAAGCAGCAATATCAGACGCCTGAGGACTTAATGAAATTTGCCGATAACCCTTCAAAAGATCTAATTTGGTAATGAACTTGGCGGATCCAAGATTGTCAATACAATTCTCGACTCGCGGCAAAGGAAAAGAATCGGGCACAGTAACCGCATTCACCCTCCGAAAATCTTACAAAATCTTACCGAGCCTTCAGGCTTCGGAACCAGAACACAAGGAGAACTCCATGGGCTTTGGCTAGCCTTTGCAAAACCATTATTTAGCAAATAATCCACCTCAGTTTTCATGATGTTCCTTTTATCCACCAAACAATGATAAGCGTGTTGCTTGATGGGGGCCGCAGAGCCCACATCTATATCATGCTGGAGAACTGAAGTGCATGAAGGGATATCCTTAAATAAGAATCGAATATTTATTAATTAATTCGATAACATCATTTCTTGTTTAGCGTCAAGATAAGACAACTGCTCCTGCAAAGAACGGAGACATTCTGAGTTTCTCAAACACCCTCCATTAAACAGCTCACTACAAACCTCCAACCCATCATCATTTTCCTGCAGGTTAGATGCACACAAAACAGGAATTGGCTTTTCCTTCTCAGAAACCTTTTCTACAGGTTTATCAGACCTCTCAGAATAGATTTTTAGCATATTGACATGACAAAGTCGTGTTTTCCTCCGACGCTCTGGCGTGTAAATAATGTAGTTATTTTCGCTTAGCTTACTTTTCACTACATAAGGCCCCGAAAAACACGCTGCTAGGGTGGAACCTGGTACAGGCAATAATGCCAAAACCTTTTCACCCGGCCTAAAAGTCCGCTGCACTGCCCTTTTATCATACTGCCGCTTCATTTTCTCTTGTGAGCGACTAACCGTACGTTCACACCGAAAGCGGCGAGAGCGTCTAAGGTCGCTCTGGCCGCCCTGGCGACATCGCTGTCTGCCTTCGGCTCCGGCGGCGAGAGCGTCAAAACTCGCTACATTGATCTCGTACTTAAAGGAGCCGTTGCAGCATATCAGTTACATTCCTGCATAAGACATGTTTTTAGCGTGAAAATGTTGCGCACTTCTTATCAAATTCATAAAACAATGGAAGATCAAGTTGCGTGTGGTGTGGCTTTGCTTTATTTATCCAATATGTGTCCACATGTCTGAAATATCCTGAAGCAGCTATACTGTTTTGTACTGTCACATCGCGTGAGATTCCCGCTTTTTTTAAGATAAATTTATATAACATTAATTTTTTTTAATTCATGACAAAGTCAAGCACGTTGGTTTTTTGTGCGCAATCTGCTACAAGAAACTGGTCTTTTAAAACCTTCAAAGGGCCCCGTACACAGTGTTGGGGAGTAACTAGTTGCATGTAACGCCGTTATGTAATTTAATTACAAAATAAAAGTAACAGTAATTAGTTACAGTTACTAAGAAAAATATGTAATTAAATTACAGTTACTTTTGAAAATGTTAAAGATTACAAATGGGGTTACATCTAATATTTTTCTTTAAATCTCTGTTATATGTTGAATAATATAAATATATTGCTTTGCCTGTTTTTGATATGCACGATGGCCATTTATTCAAGCGCTGATGCTTTCTAGTATGGGTAACTGCAGCCTGGAGAAATGGGCGTGGCAAAAGGTTTTTCATTGGTCGAAAGTTTTTTTCGGTAGGGGCGTGGCAAAAGTTTTTTTTATTGGTCAGGTTTTCTTTTCGGTCATATGTGTTGGCCAATCAGCAATCACCAAACGCTTGCACAATGCCGTCGGTAAAGACGTGATGTTGACTGCTGTATACAAACGTGTAAGATTTACGATTAAAACAGGTTGGTAATATGTTTAAGTGTCCGTTTTGTGTGAATATTTTAAGAGCTTTACACATGATACACACTCATCTGCAAAGTTACAAACCTCGCACAGTTTATCACGAACATAAGTACTAGTTATTTTGCGGGATGCATTATAATATAATTTGTTTGTGTAATATGTGATGTTGTGAACAGCGATCTCTCATAGAAATCTGACACATGCCAATGTGTCCGTGCAAATTAGCCTACATATATAACATTCATGTTTATTTTACATCTAAAACTTGTCATTCATGATCATGCATTTAGAAATGTAGCAAATATGTTCACTTAGAGAAAAAAAGGACACTAAAATCATATTATAAAATATAGGCTAGGAACATGCATGTATATATTTGTAATTCCAATAGTTGAAAACATAAGTGGGCTTTCTTGCAACATTTCACAATATTTGTTGCATAAATGACACATTTTATGCAAGTAAAATCCAAATATGAATTTGTATGTCAACAAGTAATTTCATATTTTTCATCTATGCATAAGGGATGTTACTTTTTTGTTACATTTGAAACTTCTTATTTACAACATGCTTTTCTTTAAATGATTTTAATACATGACTTTTTGATGATGATTCTTGCAGATTTATAATTTATATTTTATATTTGTTTACATGTTTATATACATTTTATAACATTACCTAGGACATTCCAATGTAGTGTTTCTCCAATAACTGTGAAGTCTTTGCTTATGGTAAGTTTAACAATGTACAATGACAACTGCATAATTTTAGAACTAAATAACATCTTTTACTTTTAGCCTTGTACATCGCTCCTGAGGTTGGGTTTGACTATTCTGAGGTGAGTCTTTGCTCAACACTTTGTTAGCCAGTATAAAAGAAGAATTTTTAACTTTGTAGTAATTGTCTTTTTATTCAAAACAGGCTATATGACTTGCATAAGGAGATTGTGGTGTGGGTTCTTGCTTGAAGACTCAGGGTAAATAAAAAATATTTTTATACATTTAAAGTGATGTCAGTTAGCACTTTGCAATTAATTTTTGTGTTCCCTTAAGGTCTCCTTAAGAACGAAAAAGACCAAGAAATGTATAGAGCTTATCTTGCGCATCTGTAAGTTTAATGCAAATATAGCAAGTTAACAAGTTGGTATTTTATTTATATATATATATATATATATATATATATATATATATATATATATATATATATATATATATATATATATATATATATATATATACACACACACACACACACACACACACTGGCCACTTTATTAAGTACACCTTACTACAGAGGTGTCAAGGTCATTTCTTGGAGGAACGCAGCTCTTCACAGTTTTGCTCCAACCCTAATCTAACATATCTGATCCAAATAATCAAGGTGATCAAGACTCTTTTGAATGCCTCGACTATTTAGAGTAGATTTATTTGATTACAGTTGGAGCAAAACTGTGCAGAGCTGCGGTCCTCCAAGAATTGACTTTGACACCTATGCCTTACTAGTATCGGGTTGGACCCCATTTGCCTTCAGAACTGCCATAATCCTTCGTGGCATAGATTCAACTAGGTACTGGAAGATTTTTGGTCCATATTTACATGATAGCATCACACAAGTTTCTGCAGAATCTCCTGTTCCACCACATCCCAAAGGTGCTGTATTGGATTGAGATCTGACTATATATATATATATAACTGTATGTGAGCATTATGATATTTAAAATGTCTCAAACACTGCTTTTCAATTTACAACTACCAATGTAGCAGAAATTACTTTTTAAACTAAATTTTCCCACTAGATGGCAGCACAATACCATTTATTGTGGATTGCTGCACTTGTAGGCTTTTTTTTATTCTTAGAGTTTAAAGAAACTGAAATTGCTGTGCAATCAAAATTACTACTTAATTAATCAAACTTACAACCTAATTAATTTACACATTATACTTTCCCAGTTATTACATTTCATCATAGTTGTGCTTTAGTGTCATCCTAAATGATGGGACTTAAAAAGCACAAGTGTCATAAAGGCTCTTAAATGCTTAAAACCTGCCAATCAGCTTGTGTTTGTAATTATCAAATATATGTGTGTATGTGTATATACAAACACATTTCATTTTATATTTACAAAATATGTATACATGCATTTTCCTTCAGCTATGGATCCAAGAGGAGGTCTTAGTGATGTATGTTTAAATTTATTTTATTTTTTCAATTTTTTTTATAGTATTTTTTTCTTTTAGTTTTCATTTTTACATTCGTCATTTATTATTTTGTGTGTGTGTATGTGTGTGTGTATTTCGTCTTTAATTCAGCTACCATCAGACCTGTTCTGAAAGGTTCTTTTAGATGTTCATGATGAAGGGGATGGAGCATTCCTCACACTGTTACTTGGTCAAATATAGAGTGGAGTTCAAGCTCTCCAGATGTAAATCCTGTGGTTGGCTCTACAAAAACACCATTGGATACTGTAGCAATGGGAGGAAAATGGATGTACAGAGCATTCAGACAAGAGTTTAATGGCTTTTGCTCTATGCACTGCTACTACACGATGAATGGATGGATTTGTACGTGATGGATTGTCTAATTGATAATTTGTCTAATGATATTTAAGCATTTGTATCCTTAAGAATGCTGATTTACCAATGATTTTAATGAAACTTGTGATTACATTTAATTCATTCTTTATTCTTAACACCAGTAGCATTTTTTTTTTTATTTGCCTTTCAAAAACAACAATTTAGGCCAAACTCATTCCAAACATAATCTTACACAAACTGACTGAGACATGTCAGATATACAATGAATCAAGTACAAAACCAAACAAAAATAAATAAAAAACAATGTTCGAAATATCTTAATAAAACAAAACAAAAACAAATAAATAACACCATACCATGCAGACATCTAACAGAAACTCTGTGAGGGGTTAAATAAAACCATATTCAAGAAACAAATCATATAATCTTTTAGCCTTCTCACCTTTCATTATTTTTAAAGCTTCTACATAGGTGGCAAACTCCTTTTTAAACACAATCAAATGAGGAGCTGTTTTCATAATTTTGCATTTGTGGATGAAGAATTTAAGTAAAATGAGTAAACAATTTGCAGTAAAGTCCTCATCTTTGCTGTCCAAATGCACACCAAATTTCACAATGTCCCAATAAATAGAAGGAAACCTTGAAATGTATTGTTTTATCCAGACTTCCACATTTGACCAAAAAGGATTAACCAAATTACAATGAAGAAATAGATGTAACAGTTTCAATATCACTATTGCAAAATTGACAAACATTACAATTCACATTAAATCTCTTTCTCAGAAACTCATTTGCAGGGTAAATATCATACATAATTTTAAAATGTACTTCTTTGTATTTTGGAGGAAGAGGAAATGTCAAATATTTGCATCTAATTTTTTTAACTAAATTCTAATTAAAATGTTGGAAAATATAATTTCTTTTAATAGGACCAGGATAGCATTCCTGTATAAGACATTTTCTAATAAATATATTTGTACATTTCTTGTCCATAAAATTTAACTTACCAATTTTAATGTCCCGAATTTTTGGTGTGACTGTGGAATAGATTAGTATCTCTTTTAACATATTAATTAATGGTAAGGGAATACTTCTAATTACTTTCAAATAATCTTTTTTAACACAATTAAAATTAAATATATTACCAAGTTCATTGCAACTGAAAAAACAACCATTCTTATCCAAAATATGCAGTACTGACCAAATACCATTTTGTGACCATTCCTCCAAAAAAAAAAAAAATTTATTTCTTATTTTTATTTATTTTATAATTTTATTTATTTATTTTAACTTTTTGGATGAAATTGATAATGAAAAGCTTGGATAAATTAATCTGGAAATACTTTCAATTTTTGTTAGTAATATTCTACCGAAAACTGTAATATCCCTTTGTAGCCAAGAATTTAAAATTATTTTACTTTTCTCAATTTTTGTGTCAATGTTTAGCTTTTCGTTTCTCTCTACATCCTTTGAAATTATAATACCCAAGTATTTTACTTCATTTTTAACTGAGATGTTATAAAGTGAGGTCAAAGGGTGCTCATGGATGGCCATCAATTCACATTTTGATGTATTTAATTGTAAACCTGAGGCTTTAGAAAAACATTCAACTTGCTTAAGTGCTAAGGGGATTTGTGTATGGTCTTTTAAAAAAAGAGTCGTATCATCAGCTAGCTGACTAATTATAAAATTGTGTTCCATAAAATTAATACCTGCAATATTTTCATTTTTAACAAGAATTGCTAATAGTTCTGCAACCAAAATAAATAATAGAGGAGAGCTTCCACATCCTTGTCTTATTCCTCTGTTCACCTGAAAACGAGGAGTTGTTTTTTTGTTAATAGCAACAGAACTATTTATGTCCTTGTAAAGCATTTTAATTATATTTATAAAATTTGATCCAAAACCAAAAAATTTTAGGGTCTGAAAAAGAAACTGGTGTTCTACTTTATCAAATGCTTTTAAAAAATCCAGAAATAAAATAAAACTCTCTTCTTTAATAAAATTATTGTATTCTAGCATGTCCAGAACAAGCCTTATATTGTTATGAATAGATCTGCCTTTTAAGAATCCTAATTGAGTTTCGCTAATTATTTGAGGTAGACCAATCTTTAATCTAGCAGCAATCACCCCTGAGAATATTTTGTAATCTGTATTGAGAAGCGTGATGGGTCGAAGATGATCTAATATTCTTTTATCCTTTCCAGGCTTTGGTATTAGAATAATGAGTCCCTGCTTCATAGTAGGCATTAGATTGTTATTTTTTATGCACTCTTGTAATGCTTCATATAAAAATACTTTGAGCTCTTCCCAAAAAAACTTGTAAAAATTTGAAGTTAGCCCATCTGGTCCAGGCGATTTATTAGTTTTCATTTTTTTTAAGGACAGATCTAATTCATAAATGGAGAGATGTGAATCACAAAGGTCTTTGAATGAATCTTCAATTTTGGGGATACATTTTTTAATTTTTTTAAAGAACAATTCAGCGTCATCCTTGGAGTAAGATGACGTGAATAAGTTTGAGTAAAACTGTAAAACTTCTTTTGCCATTATATTTTCATCTGAACTTTCTACTTGATTAATTAACAAACTACTCATAGCATTTCTTTCTTGGCGTCTTTTTTCAAGATTACAAAAATATGAATAATTTTTTTCTCCAGCCTCCATCCAATTTGCTCTTGATCTTACATATGCACCCTTTGCCTTTCCAATATAAACTTTGTCTAATGAAGATTGTAAATGAATAAGTTTTTCTTTATCTACCTGTTTTAAAGTATGTTTACTGCAACACTCATTTATCTCATGTAATAATTTAATTTCTTTTTCTAATCTAATTTGTTTCAATTGTTTTCCATATATTATAGAGTATTCTCTAATTTTGAATTTTAAAAACTCCCATTTACAGCCGCTAGACATACTTTTGCTACCAATATCCTTTATAATCTTCTTTATCTGTTTACAATATTTTTCTTGAGATAAAAGCTCTGAATTAAATTTCCAATATCCTTTTGAGTAACTAGAATCAATATTTTGCTTTAAATTTAGCTCAATTACACAGTGATCGGTTAACGGTGCACTAGAGATAGAACAATTATACACGCATTTAAAAACAGTGTCCGTGCCGAGCCAGTAATCAATTCTTGATCTAGCCTCTGCGTTCGGTTTGACCCAAGTAAACTGTCTAATTCCAGGATTCCGCTTTCTCCAGATATCAATTAAATTATTTTGAACACAAAAATTTTTTATTATGTTATTAACATGAGCTAACTTGTGCTTAGAGGGCTCCCTATCTAGCCATTCGTCTGGCGTTAAATTAAAATCCCCTCCAATCAAAATAAATTCTGTGGGATAGGTGATTTTTAATTCACTAATAATGTCAGTAATTAAGCAGAGTAAATCATTATTTTGGCTGCGGTTGTTATACCCGTACACATTTATCAAAATAAGGAAGTGTTTATCTAAATTAAGAACAATTACTAACCAATGTCCATCATCATCAGCTTTGTGAAAAATTATCTTACCGGGACATTTCTGCAAACAAATAGCAACTCCTCCGGAATGATTTGTGCCGTGACTAAAAAAAATATCATCATGCCATTGATTACGCCAAAACAAAACATCCAAAGCTTCTGAGTGAGTTTCTTGAGGAAAGATTATATTTGAATTTTGGCTCTTGCAAAAAAGAAAAATACCTTTCCTTTTAATTGAATCTTTTAGACCCCTACAGTTTAAAGATGAAAAAGAGAGATTAGATAATAACGAGAACATTAGAACAACTGGAACAACAAAAAAATACCTTCTAAATAGTTTTTAAACGTGTGGAATTAAATTGTAGGAAAAACCCAAGTACAAAAAAGTTGTACAAACTGTAAAATGTCCCACATCATTTGTCTATCATCTTACTTAACCAATGATGCGGTCCATATACCCCCTAATTTTCTGAAATACGTTTTCCATTTATGTAAGCAAAAGGACCTCGAAATCCAGCTGCCTTCCCCTCTTTTCTTGCTTGCTCAATCTTCGGCCATATCGCTCTTCTTGCCTCTCTGTCCTCTTTCGTCAAATCTTCCGCAAATCTAATCCCCGCAACCTTGCACACCGTTGAGTTTTTCGTTCTCTTCCAAATTTCCTCTCTCAATTCTCTTCGCGCGAAGAGGATGATCACTTCTCTGGCCCTGTCAGCCTCCTTTCTCCCCACTCGGTGCACCACGTCCACCGCTTCGCTCATGCTGGACGAAAATTCAGGTGCAATCTTTATTAGAAGTTGAACCACATCTTCTCGAATGGATTCTCCTGGCGTTTCTTTCATACCTTTGATGCGAAGGCTCCATCTTCTCTTGTATCTTTCCTGTTCTAGAACTCGATTCTTTAAGCTGCTGTTTTCTCTTGTAAGAACCTCCACCTGCTTTTCTAACGTGTTTACTTTTCCTTTACACTCCTTAACTTCTTCTGCATTCAACTGTACTGCCTTTGCGACACTTGTGATCATGGCGCTATGTTGTTGTAATTGTGTGCTAATGTCTTCGTGCTGCTCATCCACTTTAACACAGAGAGCTTTTATTGCTTCTAAAATAGCGACATTCGACACACCAGCATCAGATGAGTTTGGATCCATTTCCAACGTTTTTTTCGCCTTTTTTCCACCCTGAGGCTTTAACGGGGTGGCAGGGTCAGAGTCCGTGCCCCGTTCTCTTTTACCGGAAAGCTCGGAGTCCATCGAGTAACCGTGTTCCTCCATACTATCTAATTAGACGGATGCTAAAGGGAAATCATATATGACCTTGAGGCAAACAACTTCGGGTATAACGACTCTAGACTTCAAAACTAACGAGATGAAAATATTTAAACCATTTAGGACTAAACTTGGGACATATATACCACACAAATGAAAAAGGTTGACTGCTCAGTCCGCCATCTTGCCGGAACCCCACACCAGTAGCATAAATTAGAATGATCCACCCTTAAGCTAAAGAAGCAGCTTAAGTTATATGTTATTCTAATTGGCCAACGCATTTGACCGGAAATAAAACCTTTGACCAATGAAAAACCTTTTGCCACGCCCCTACCTTTTGCCACGCCCATTTCTGCAGTTACCCCCTACAGGATGCTTTTGATTTGCGGCGCAACCACGGGCGTAAATCCCGGGGGGAACAAGTTCATTGTCCTCCTCACCAAATAAAATATATAAATATATATATATATATAAACGCACTCTCTAATTTGAAGAATATATGTGTGTATACCTAAAATAATTGTCTAAGTAGAAAAAAACCCGCATTTATTATTTAAAATGCATTTAGAAATAGTTTACCCCCGCTTCCTCAAAGTGGTTTGATCCACCTACTCCTCACCTACACGCAGCCTGTCACACACAGTCACAGACAGACAGACAGAAGTTAGGTGTGGCTACGGGTCAAAGTTGAATTTGAGTAAGTATGGTGTATTAATCACATTAAATAAATCGATTCTCTTCAAAGTTAATGCAGAATCATTTATAAATTAGTTGCGGCAAAAATGCAGATTACCGATGTCCATGAATCTGCTGTATTAGCGGTTAAAATTAATCATGTAGTTAACGTATGCTTGTTTAGCTTGTTGCATACGTTAGTGCACTGCAAAATAATACGCCAAAGTGCATTGTTTAATTTGTGACGACTTGGCATAATGTTAACTTTACATTAACGGCCACAATTAGCATATTATTTATCTGGGGATTTGCTAAATGGGCAATGTGCTACGTCCAAACAAGCCCCACTTTATTTTTTGTATAATCAATTTCAGTTCTGTTCTTAGGTGACTAAGTAAATTTAAAATATAAAATGTCCTTGTTTTTATTGTTGTGATGATTTTTATGATAGTTTTTCATTCTTTATGTAAAGCACTTTGAATTAGCATTGTGTATAAAATGTGCTACAGTATAAATAAACTTGCATTGCAGTGTTATGGACTAGATAAAATGATTGAGGTAAAGTTGGTTTTATATTCGCACATTCATTCAGTGACAGCTCCATACATAGTTTACCATGGTACTTTGAATATATGAACTGAAATCTCATGCAAGTTTTACTTCAAAACAACATTAATAATAATAATAATAATACATCTTATTTGTATAGCACTTTTCCTACATACATGGAACTCATTGCACTTCACAAAAAACAAACAGGCATTGTAAAATAAACCAAATACAAAAAAATTTATATTAGACAATTCAAGCAAAATATATACTCAGATAAAAGCATACATCTACACAATCACACACAATATTCTTTACATACATGCACACACACCGTACATGCATATGTACATAAACCTACACAATATAGATAAATTGCATAAACTTCACAAACTTATATTCATACGCAATTTTCAAAAGGTGCTTCTTAACAAGCTTTTTAAAAATAAATTCTGGGGGATTCTTTCCAAGATTTTGCAGCATAGTGACTAAAAGAAGTGCTGCCAGATCGCATCAGATTTACAAAGTGAAATTCTAAAAGTCGAGTGCTAGAAGAGCGTAGCAAATGGTTTGGATTATATTTTAATAAGCAGTCAGAAAAGTATGAAAGGTGTCATGTTGTGTAGTGCCTTATAAACTAATAAAAGAATCCTAAAATTTATTCTATTAATGCTGCTGTGATATGTTCTTGAGTCTTCAATTTCAATAAATCTCTGGCTGCTGTATTTTGTATCAGTTGCAACGTCTTTATAGAACCTTTAGGTAAACCAATATAATATTAACACTAACTGTAAACAATGCTGTACTTTGATGGTTGTTGGCTGCTAATATAATTTACTATTTAGAATTTCCAATGAATACTCTTCTGAGGTAATATTATGAGAGACTGAATGTGGAAATATAAAACCAACTTTACCTCAATAATAAAATGACAGAGAAATGGAAAATGGACATAAGATAATTTTTCAGTGCAGCAAAACTCCAAGTACAAAAAGTTCACATATTAAGCAATTTGGCTTTCAGAATGAGTGCTTATGAAAATACTAATGTCACATTATCAATCACAGGCAGAGGAGAAAGAACTGATTGAGGATCAGGCAGAGCAGGGTCAGTCAGATGTACAGTGTCTGGTAAGGGTGTTGTGCTTTATTGAAGGGATAATGACAATTCTTTTAGGGGTGAACAATTTTTTAAAATGTTTTCTGAGTTGTGGCTGTTTAGCAGATGAACCTCACAGGCTCGCCAATTTACAATATGATCTCTCAATTTAACAAGTGTAGTTGTTAGTTAGTTAGTTATTATGAGTATGGAAAACGTCTTTTCCTCCATTTATTCTGCTTTAGGAGTCAGTCTGTTGACTGTAAACAACACAACAAACAATGCAATAAATAGTTTTGAAGAAAAATTTGCTTTGTCATTGAACCTGAGAAAAAATTTGAAAATAACCATAATGTAGTCTGTCTCCATTCAGTAATATGAACAATAAAACCTTTTTTAACTGTGGGGACATTTCTTTAGAAGTACAATTTAGCTGTATTATTTGTGTCACCTTCAAAAAATCTTTTAAAAATTGATCATAAGAAATTTTATATTTATTGTCCCCCCTACTGTTAAATCAAATTAATGGCCATGGGCGCACCATGTCTAATCCGCTTTGCCATTGAAAAGCATGAGGAAGGCATCTGCAGGTATGCAAGCTATTCTTTGTTTTATAAAAGCAAATGTTTTTGTTGTTATCGTGAGTGTACAGAAATAAAAACTGACCCTTTCATTTCTAATGATATATTATGATTTATAAAGTTGTTGATTTGGGAATTTCAGGGCACCAGCAGACTTCTCTAGCCAAAGTGATGTTATCACATTACCAGTGTAGCTAGCTTAACTACATTTCTCAGTAGCGTGACGGTAGCGTCGTTAAACAATCAAATAGCTTTTCACGGTAGCGAAGCTATTTTATTAGTGAAGTAGCGCAGTAGTGTCCACACAAGCTACATTTACCGATTGCGGATCAATATTGTTTAAAATGTGTAGCACCTGGTTTTATTGGATTTTTTTGTTTTTGCTGTTATGTACTATAATTCATTCCTGTTTAGTACAGCATATTATTTACATTAAATAATTGAAATGAACAGTTCTGCCTCATAAGTTTCATTGGCAGTTTTATTGATCACTAAGATGTGATTGATTTGGATTTAAGTGGCTTCGACTTAAAAATGAAAATTTCAAAAATTAGATGTATTTTTTTATTGCAAATGCCACATAAATTACCTGCACAACTAACTAAAATTTTGATTTTGTAACAACAGTAAACATGTTTTTGTGATAAGGTCTGGTTTTGTGGTGGCTCTACTTTAAATTTAAATAAATTAAACTAATTTTATTTAAGAGATGAAAGCTTTTGAGATTCTAACAGTAAACAGAGCTACTGTAAGCTCACTCCTGCTCTGTATAAATGCTTGAAAATTATTTAGTTGAAAATGTTTATTAGAAAATTAAAAGTAATCAAAAAGTAATCAAATGTAATTAGTTACTTTACTTTTATAAAGTAATCGAAAATTACAGTAACTTATTACATTTTAAATAGGGTAATTTGTAATCTGTAATCTATTACATTTCCTAAGTAACCTTCCCAACACTGCCTGTACACTATGGCAGTAGACCAGATCTATGGGTCTAAATCCCAAAGATTCCTGTTTCGCATCACGAAGTGCAAAGAGCACAAATGGAACACCATCTTCCCAATCATTCTCGGTTTCAAGGCAATATTTTTGTAACGTGGATTTCTGCGTCTGATGCCAATGTTCCAGTGCCCCCTGAGACTCTGGGTGATACGCACTAGATGTGACATGCGAAATACCCAAGGCTTGTAAGGTTTTTTCGGAAAACCTTAGAAAGAAAATTAGAACCCTGGTCAGTCTGAATTATTTTTGGAAGTCCAAATGTAGTAAAGAATTTTAACAATGCTTTCGTAACTGTATTCGCTGTGATTTTACGCAACTGGATTGCCTCCGGGAAACGTGTGGCTGAACACATTAAAGTCAAAAGATACTGATTCCCCGTTTTTGTATGCGGAAGTGGTCAACACAGTCTACGATAACCTTTTCGAACAGTTCACCTATCGCTGGAATAGGATAAAGAGGAGCTGAAGACACGACTTGATTAGGCTTACCCGCTACCTGACAAGTATGACAAGTTTTGCAATATTTGAAAACGGCAGTTTTTAAACCGGGCCAGAAAAAATACTGAAGAATACGGTCATACGTTTTAGTTACACCAAGATGCCCCGACCAAAGATGATCATGTGCCACAGTCAGAACATGCGGGCAAAATTTAGAAGGAACAACAATTTGATTCACTGTGCCCCAATCGGCATCTGTCTCAGTTAACGAGCATGCATTCCACTTACGCATTAAAACGCCATTCTCTAGATAGTATTGATGCTTACCTGAAACAGACATAGAACTTCTTGCACTAACTCGACACTTTTCAAGTGTACTATCGGTGTTTTGAGTCTCAATAAATATCTCCTGCGTCACCGGTAAAAACGCCGCAATCTCAGGGGCTATAACCGACTCGAGGGCAAATTTGGTATTTTCTGCATTAATTTTTTTTCACTAGGAAACTACCTTATTTTAAGGGTATTACTTAACACAGTATCATTCAGCTCAATCTCATCCTGCTGACCCGCAGCTTTTACCTGCGCTCGGGTGGTCACTGCACTAACTGCAAATACATCAGGATATTTCTGTGCAAGTGAATCAGGATACATTACCTGTTGTAACTGAACAACATGCGGTACTGGCATAACGGTACCACCGGCAATGTCATTTCCCATAATAAACTCAACGCTCTTAATAGGAAACGAAGAACGGACTGCAACATCAAAGCATCCTGATGTTAAATCAGAATTTAGCCAAACTCTATGAAGAGGAACGGGTACAAAACCCATCTCAATACCCTGAACCACAGCACTTGTTTCACACGCCGACTCCGAGCAGAAAGGTAGACTGCGATCCCCCTGTATCTCGCAAAATTTTCACTAAACGCTGATCCTCAGCCTTAACAGTCAATGACACAATCCCATCAAATACGTAGGTTTAAAACATTCATCAGCATCATTGTCCGACTCACGTGAAGCTGGAGAAGAAATGTTTTTTAACAGCACCACTCCCCGAGACGGACCCACCGTATTATGTTGTTTTTGTTTTCTTTGTAGAGTGTAGCACTCAGAAAGAAAATGCCCAACTTTATGGCAATAACTGCAGTTTTTCTAGCGTTTATGCCCGAGGACTTTTCTTTAAAATCAGACTGACCGTGTTCTTCACTTTCTTTCAAAGGACCGGAGACGGGTAACGGAGGTTTCACAAAACTTGTTTTATGCATCAACACATACTTATCTGCCAAAGTGGCCGCTTGTTTTACAGTAGACACTTTTTGTTAGTTTAGATAAAGAGCAGTACGTTCTGAAACTCAATTTTTGAACTCCTCAATCAGCATTAACTCACGCAAGGAATTTTAATCAGTAACTTTACACGCCTTAACCCATCTATCAAACAAAACGTCTTTCTCTCGAGCTAATTCAACATAGGTTTGAGAAGCAGATTTTTTATTTACCCGAAAACGTTGTCTGTAATGCTCGGGCACAAACTCATACGCACAGAGAATAGCATTTTTAACAGCTTCATACTGAACACTCTCGTCTAATGACAGCGAAGCGCACACCTCCTGCGCCTTACCCGTCAGTTTACACTGTAGCATCAAAGACCAGGCATCAACTGGCCATTTTAAAGCCATCGCTATGATAAGCCTGAAAGTATGCTTCAACCTCCTTTTCTCTAAAAGGTGGTACTAACGCAATATTTTTAGCTACATTAAACAAAATTGCTGACAAAGAGTCAGTCACTACAGACGTTTCAGCTGGGCTAGCAGCAGGATCGGGTGCGATAGATAATTCACTCGCATTGTCTAGCCTCGACTTATTTACAGCAGTCTCACCTTGTCTTGTCTCTAATTTCAACTGTCGTTGAAACTGTCGTACTAGTTGAATCCTAGTATCTGCTTCAATACGAAATTTCTCTAATTGATGCTGCAACTCATCTCTCCGGCCTTGAGCTTTATCCTGTGCCTCCTGTCACGGTTGTGGATCTATCTGCTCTTCTATGATGTGTCTGTGTGGTGTGATTGTTTATCTGTGTTCGTGGTGCGTGTGTGACTAGTGTGTGTGTGTGTGCGCTTGTTTCTGTGTTTGTGTGAGAGTCGCGTGGCTGTCAGTGTTGTTGTTTTCATGTCATCAGCTGGGCGGTCACATGATCATGGTCACCGGTCGCCTAGCACTGCTCAGCTGATAATCAGCGATCCAGGTGTAGCGCATTACTGTGTCTATAAATGTTCAGCGTTCCTGTCTCACCTTGTCAGTTGTTGTCCTCACTTCTCTGTGTCTTTGTCCGGCTCTCCCCGTTGAGTTCGCTGGTTTGTGTGCTGGTTGAAGTTCTCCCCGATGAACTTTTGATTCGCTCTGTTGACGGAGATTGAAGTTCTCCCCGATGAACATTTGATTCGCTCTGTTGACGGAGATTATTGCTCCCTACCTTTTTTCTCAACCTGTGATCTTCGGACTTCCAGCCACCCAGTATCTCTTTGTGTAACTTTGTTTGTTAATAAACTGTCACTTGCACTTGGGTCCCTTCGTCTTCATTGTAGTGTGACACCTCCAGTTGTATTCGGGTTAACCGCACCTTTAAACAAGCTTCTATTTGCGCCGTTGGGGAAAAGTCACTGGAAAGATAAAAAGGTTCAAATTTTGACATTGACTGTGATGTTCTCACCTCATCCACCTTTTCAGGGGTAGCGAGACTTTGAGCTTCCACAGCAGTCACTGATGGTTCCACCTGCTCAGGGATTTCAACATCAGCTAAAATACCTTTCTTTACAAGATCAGCCAGCAAACTGATTTTTAAATCCTTCTTTAACCAAGTTCTAACAACGCCAATCTCATAATGCTGAGCAATAACGAATAAATCATCTTTTCAACAATTATTCAATTTCTCTGCGCTAGGTTCTCTTATAAATTCGTTTAAATCAAACATTGCCATATTTGATAATCACAATTAAGAGAATGAAACAAGCACGCTCCGGCCCTAACTTCCTATCCACAACACTAACTACAACCTTTCTAATCTTCAGAGGGTAACCAGTTAAGAGATGTAAATCTCCTCCCCGGAGTGCCTCCAAAAATAACAAACTACAACAATAAACAAAAAACAACAAACAGTAACCCGTTGGAAAAACTGGCGCTAAGCATGGCCAACTGGGTTACTCTAACTATCCGAAGCATTTTTGTTTCATCCCCCAAAAACAATTATCGGGACGAGCCCCCACTTTATGTTACAACCTCTCTCAAAAATAATAGGTCGTTATAAACAGAGAGAAAGCAACATAAAAAGAGAAACTTAGTAAACATTATAACCATTTTTAAATGAATTTATTTTTACCAGAAAACCCAATAATAACGATAACAAATGCTTACCCCACAACAAATGAATGAAATAATAAAGAAAGAAAAGAAACAAAGAAAAGAAAGACAAGAAAACGACCACAAAATCAAATGCTGGCTGGTCCACTAAAGCTGTGTCTTCCTTTCGCCTCCTCGTTGGCATCTTTATCCCCTCTCCAATTAATCCCGACATGGGAAACAGGTGCGTCCACCAACGGAGAGCTGCGCACCCGTATCAAAAGCCAAGCAAAACAAAAGAGGGTTAATAAAAAAAAGAAGTACACAAAGAAAAAGACACAGAACGTAACAACCTACACATAATCGTGGACACACTCTTGATCTACTTATAACAAAGGGTTTACACATTTCATTGACTGTTGTTAAGGATGTTGCACTATCTGATCATTTCTGTATTTTCTTTGATATATTGATCACTCCAGCTATTAAAGACAGATCTGTCTCTGTCAGAAAGAGATGCATAAATGAGAACACCAGTGAGCAGTTTATGAAGGCCATATCGCTAGCACCAAGTATATCTGCAGACTCTGTTGATTTTCTCCTTAATTTGTTTAACTTTAAAGTTGAGAATGTCATAAATGCTCCTGTTAAACTCAGGAATAGAACTGGCAAAGAGAGAACCCCTTGGAGAAACTCAAGAGCTGTCCAAATGATGAAAAGACAATGCAGAAAAGCTGAGCGTAAAGGGAGAAAGACAAAACTAGTGGAGTCCCACAAGGCTCAATTCTGGCACCTCTCCTGTTCAACATTTATATGCTCCCTCTGAGCCAAATAATGAGAAAGAACCAAATCTCCTACCACAGCTATGCTGATGACACTCAGATCTACTTAGCCTTACTGCCAAATGACTACGGCCCTATTGACAACCTCTGCAAATGCATTGATGAAATTAACAGTTGGATGTGCCAAAACTTTCTTCAGTTAAACAAAGAGAACTGAAATGATTGCGTTTGGGAACAGAGATAAGGTTCTCAAGGTGAATGTGCACCTTAGCACTAAGGGTCAAATGACAAAAAATAAGGTCAAGAATCTTAGTGTGACTCTAGAGTCAGATCTGAGTTTCAATAGTCAAGTCAAAGCAGTTTGTAAATCAGCATACTATCATCTCAGAAACATTGCAAGAATCAGATGCTTTGTTTCCAGTGAAGACTTAGAGAAACTTGTTCATGCTTTTATCAGCAGTAGGGTGGATTACTGTAACGGCCTCCTCACTGGCCTTCCCAAAAAGACAGTCAGACAGTTGCAGCTCATCCAGAACACTGCGGCCAGGATTCTGACCAGAACCAGGAAATCAGAGCACATAACACCTGTCCTTAGGTCTCTACACTGGCTCCCAGTTACATTTAGAATAGAGTTTAAAGTATTATTACTGGTCTATAAATCACTAAATGGCCTAGGACCTCATTACATTACAGATATGCTGACTGAATACAAACCTAACAGATCACTCAGATATTTAGGAGTCAAAGCAGGGTGAATTAGCTTTCAGCAACTATGCTCTTCGCTGTTGGAATCAGCTTCCAGAAATGATCAGATGTGCTCCAACATTAGGCACGTTCAAATCAAGACTGAAAACATCTGTTTAGCTGTGCCTTTACTGAATGAGAACTGTGCTGTGTCTGACAGATCGCAGTATTGTTTTTCTTTTCTTTTTTTTATTATCTTATAACATATTTTAACACATTTTTATCTGTTTTATCTATTTTTTATTATTATTTTCATAATTTTTATTTGTATTATTTGTTGTCATTTTCTTACACTTGTCTCTTTTAATTCTTGTTTATGTAAAGCACTTTGAATTGTTACTGTGTATAAAATGTGCTATATAAAAAACTTGCCTCTATATATATATATATATATATATATATATATATATATATATATATATATATATATATATATATATTAGGGGTGTAACGATACACTCAGCTCACGATACGATGTGTATCACGATATAATATTCACGATTCGATATGTATCATGATATTTGGAATAAAAATTGAAAATTTAACTGAAATGCAAATTTTACCAAGTAAACAATTTTTTATGTATTTCTTTTGTTTCAACTTGTTAAACTGAACCTTCTTTTAGAAAATATATTAAACAGGCCTGTCTCTGGAAAATAAAACAATTTAAAACTTCTTAAAAAATATTATTGAAATGACAGAGACAAAATTAAGGAACAATTTAAGTAAAGGTGCAAAAAAACACTTTCTATTCAATTGATTTTAACAGTAAGAGTTTAAAGCTTTGCTTGGTCACTTGCGTTTTTTGTGTGTGCAAAAAAAAATCCACATTTCCAGGTAATCAACAGTTCTATAAGATAATCCTGAACTTATGTGTATCTGTCTGAGAGGTTTTTATGGATGGCTGTCTTCATGTTGGGCATGATGAGTGACAGGGTGGCCGTCTTTTCATTAACGTACACAGGACAGTCGTGGCTCTTTTCAGCACTTTAGGCAGGTTTTACTATTTCCTCGGTGTCGCTGATGTCGGCGCTATCAAGTGTATCATGTTGACGTGCATTTTTGTGTACCTCTGTACTCAAAAGGGTTAATGCTCGTCGTAATCATAACTCTAAAATGCGATATGATTGTTTAAATAATGTGTACGTTTTCGGTTTCATTTCCACTGCTAAGTGCTGTTCATACTTCCCACGCGGGCTCCTGAAAGATCACTCTGTTCCACAAACTGAATGTTGTTTACTACTTTATTTGTCACAACCTGCAGGTTCTGTTCACTGAAGCAGACGCGTGCGTATGGCTTTGTTCTGACTATCCATAAATATATTTAATTCATATTTAATTATTATTATTATTATATTAATTCATTTAGAGATATCTCTAATTATATTTTGACTAGTCAAATTATAATTATGATTAGTCAAAATATAATTAGAGATATCTCTAAATATATTTATGGATAGTGAGATCAAAGGTTTAAATGCTAAAACGGCTTGCCATACGCGCGCGTCTATCATAGTCCGCCCTCTGTAGTAACAGCTCACGTCATGTGTGATTTTGCGGCCGCCAATACATCATTATATGAAGACAGAATGATATTTTAGGGTGAATTGTACCTTATAAATACAGTATGTGACTCTTTCAACACCATTAGGAGGTATCCATGTCGCTGTGCAAAGTATGTAAATGACTGTGAAGACTTTAAAACTTAGGATGTTTGACCCAGTATGCGTGACAAAAAGCGGACGAGTCTTAAGCAATGACTGTACAACCGAAATGTTGCCAGACGTCTGATTTTGAGAGGATGGGCCATCCTCTATTTCAACTCCACTCATCTTGGTCTGCTAACATTACTGCTGCTGCAATCTGAACTCACGTGCGACAGCAGGTGGAACGTAGCTCACGTGCACACAGCTCAACTAATAAGAGAAAACGGACGTCATATCGTTTTCAAATCGTCATAACGCCACGATGCATATCGAGACATTTTTGCATCGCAATAAATCGTACAACGATAAATCGTTACACCCCTAATATATATATATATATATATATATATATATATATATATATATATATATATATATATATATATATATATATATATATATATATATATATATATATGTATATATATGTGTGTGTGTGTGTGTGTGTATATATATATATATATATATATATATATATATATATATATATATATATATATATATATATATATATTTATCATTATAATTAAACAATATAAATATATATTTATAATACGTTTAAAGTAAACATCAATTCATATTTTATATATTTGAATTGCATTAATATATTTTTTGATGATTTGTTTGTTAGCATAAATGCAAGATTTGCATTATGCTATTTACATTTCATTAGCTTACTACTAACCTGTGGAAAGGCTACGTGGACGTTTACATGGACATCAGTGATCTAATGATTTGCCTTAATCTGAATAAGACAATAATATTATTCAGGTGTTTACATGAGTATCTTGTTGAATATTACATTCATGATTCCCAATTACATGTTACAGCAATAGATCACTAACATCATTGTGTCACCAGCCTAATGTAAAGATAATCCAACATCACTTTACGTAGTACACTCTTGATCAGAGTATTGTCTTAATCATATTAAAATCAGAGTATTGGTGTGCATGTAAACATACTCAGATAATGTGTAAAAAAAATAGAGAAAGTATAAATAATCATAGATCAAGGAAACGGCACAACACCAGCATTACTCCTTAGCAGCGGCTTCACAAGACGCCACAGAAGTCTCGGACCTTCATCAGGACAAGATACGGAGAGATTCTCAGCAAGTACGGGTCATACTCTCAAAAGAGAGACAAGGTCGGGAGGATCAGTCAGGCGCGCTGGAAAACAAGAGCCACCCCGACACACACTCAGCTTCTGCTTATAAAGGCGACAAGCCAAATTAGCGGCAATTGCAAGGCGGAGCCAGCCTCAAAGAAAAGAGAACAGCAATTAATAAAACAAACTCCACCACAACACAATCCCGAAGATGATGATGATAATAATAATAATGATAATAATAATAATAATAATAATAATAATAATATAGAAGGCTAAATAAAGAATAAATCGTAACACCTTTAAGTAGATTTCATGAGCCCTCCCATTTCTTAAGTTTGACGTATTTCTCCCTTACATGCAACTTTTATAAAACATCTGCTGCATGTTGTTGTGTCAGAATCTTTGCTTTTGAAATATGGCTATACTTTAGAATGCTTAGTTTAAGCAAATTAGATGAATGCCATCATGCGTGTTGATGAAGTGTGTCGCTCACCGCATGCACCGTACTGCGCACTTTGCCTTCTATAAGCTACAATAAGAAACGCCTGACATCGCTGACATCCGTATCCCTCAAAGCTGTTTAGAATTAAACATTTAGAGAGTGTGACACAAGGCGTACTTACATGTGCCTTTAACGCACTCTTTTATTGCTTCTTAATGGCATCAGCGGATGCTCTGCTCAGAGCCACGGCACGGTGCGCACATGATAGTTGATCACACACCAGACGTGCACATTCGCATGTTAGTTAAAATGAAACTATTCAGATGGCACTCTATGGCATGGCTGAAATATGAACAGTCAAGAATTGTGCCTGGGCACCGCGAACAGCCACTGACTTGCAAATACATGGTGCTGTGTGTCTCCGAGCAGCACATCTGGTGCGCGACCTGCTTTATGTTCTTGTTGCAGCACCAAAATTAGGCACCGAAATTCATATGCTGATTTGATCCGGTGCCTACCGGTTCCAAAGGATTTCGGTACGCAACCCTACTCTTGAGTGCCCCCTGTCCTCCACCTCAAGGGTCTCTGGCCTGAGTGAGCTGTCCCAGGGGCCAACCACTCTCCCTAGCCTTGCATTATGGGCTTCTGAGGGCCCCTTGCCCAACAGCCCAGCCACTCTCCCTAGGCCTGCAGTCTGGTCTCTTGAGTGCCCCTAGACCTCCACCTCAAGGTTATCTGGCCAGCTGAGCTGTTACAGAGGGCCAGTCACTCTCCCTAGAATTCAGTTTGGGCTCTTGAGGACCCATTGCCTTCCAGCTGCAATGTCTCTGACCCCAGCAGATTACCCCAGGGGCCAGCCACTCTCCCTGGGCTTGTAGTCTGGGCTCCTGAACGCTCCTTGCCTTCCACCTACAGGGCCGCTGACCCCAGTGAGCTGTCACTGGATCCAGACACTCTCCCTGGGCTTGCTGTCTGGGCTCTTGAGTGCCCCTTGCACTCCACCTCAAGGCTCTCTGGCCCAGCAAGCTGTCCCTGGAGCCAGCCACTCTCCCTGGGTTGCAGTTTGGGCTCTTGATTGCCCCTTGCCCTCCACCTAAACACTTTCTGGCCCAGCGAGCTGTGCCAGAGGCCAGCCACTCTCACTGGGCTTGCAGTTTGGGCTCTTGAAGGCCTCTTGCCCTTCACCTAAACACTTTCTGGCCCAGCGAGCAGTCCCTGGGGCCGACCACTCTCCCTGGGCTTGCAGTTTGGGCTCTTGAGGGCCTCTTGTCCTCCAGCTGCAGGGTCTCTGATCCCAGCAGGTTTCCACAGGGACCAGCCACTCTCCCTAGGCTTGCATTGTGGGCTCCTTGCCTTCCGTCTACAGGTCCTCTGACCCCAGCAAGCCTTCCCGGGGGCCAGTCACTCTCTCTAGGCATGCAGTCTAGGCTCAAGAAGGCCCCATTCTCCACGTCAAGGATCTCTGGCCCCAGCGATCTGTCTTTGGGGCCAGCCACTTTCCCTAGGCTTGCAGCCTGGGCTCTTGAGTGCCCCTTGCCCTCCAACTCAAGGCTCTCTGGCCCAGCAAGCTGCCCCATCGATCAGCCACTCTCCCTGGGCTTGCAGTTTGCGCTCTTGAGGGCTCTTGCCCTCCAGCTCCAGAATTTCTGATCCCAGCGGGCTGCCCCTGGGGCCAGCCACTCTCCCTAGGCCTGCAGTCTGGTTTCTTGAGTGCCCCTTGCCCTCCACTTCAAGGCTCTCTCGCCAATCTAGCTGCCCCGGGGCCCAGTCACTCTCCCTGGATTTCAGTTTTGGATCTTAAGGGCCCCTTGCCCTCCAGCTGCAATGTCTCTGACCCCAGCAAGCTGTCCCTGGGTCTAGACACTCTCCCTCGGCATGCTGTCTGAGCTCTTGAGTGCCCCTTGTCCTTTACCCTAAGGCTCTCTGGCCCAGCCAGCTGTCCTTAGTGGGAGCTGTCCGTCTCCCACTAGCTGCAGGGTCTCTGACCCCAGCAGGCTGCCCCTGGGTCCAGCCTCTCTCCCTGGGCTTGCAGTCTGGGCTCTTGAGTGCCTCTTTCTCTACACCTCAAGGATCTCTGGCCCAGCAAGCTGCACCAGGGGCCCACCGCTCTCCCTAGGCTTGCAGTCTGGGCTCTTCAGTGCCCCTTGCCCTCCACCTCAAGGCTCTCTGACCCAGCGAGCTGCTCCAGGGGCCAGCCTTTTTTCCTGGACTTGCAATTTGGGTTCTTAAGTACCCTTTGCCCTGCAGCTCCAGGGCCTCTGACCCCAGTGGGTTGCCCCAGGGGCCAGCCACTCTCCCTGGGCTTGAAGTTGTAGCGTACAGTCCACAGGTAAAATTACTTATTGATTTTTATCAAGGAGTATCTTGCGTGGGTTTTACGACTCCTGGCTCCGCAAAGTCTGGTTATCCACGACACCTCACGTTATCCAGAGCCACCCAGAGAGATAGGCCTGGAGCTTCAAAGACATTCCTTTCTTACACACACACACACACACACACACACACACACACACACACACACAAACACACACATTCCCACACCCACAAGGACACTAGTCCAAAAAGAAATTGGACTGAGAAATCAGGGACCAGCACAAAATTAAAATGTTATGTTTGCAAACTTTGTATCTCATTTCTGACCTTTCCTACCTGAACAACCCCTTAAGGAGTTGAGTTTGACACCCCTGCTTTAGGCCCTTTTTAGAGCATAAATAATGTAAGTGTGGGAATTATGTTGATGTATTTGTGATGTACCTTTTACTGTTGATGTACCTGTCCATGTCAGGTGTCGTTGGACTGCCCTTGACATTTTACAACACATGATGCATAGAGCATGATAATAACTTGCACTGCTTACATTCTTTAATGCCTTTTATTAATGTTTTTCCCCGTGCTGCAGGCAGACACTCAAATTTGCATATGAGCAGCCTTGAGACAAAGGAAGTTTCCCACTTAGTCTACAGGTCTACAGGTCCTCTGACCCCAGCAAGCCTTCCCGGGGGCCAGTCACTCTCTCTAGGCATGCAGTCTAGGCTCAAGAAGGCCCCCTGTTCTCCACGTCAAGGATCTCTGGCCCCAGCGATCTGTCCTTGGGGCCAGCCACTCTCCCTAGGCTTGCAGCCTGGGCTCTTGAGTGCCCCTTGCCCTCCAACTCAAGGCTCTCTGGCCCAGCAAGCTGCCCCATCGATCAGCCACTCTCCCTGGGCTTGCAGTTTGCGTTCTTGAGGGCTCTTGCCCTCCAGCTCCAGACATTCTGATCCCAGCGGGCTGCCCCTGGTACCAGCCACTCTCCCTAGGCCTGCAGTCTGGTTTCTTGAGTGCCCCTTGCCCTCCACTTCAAGGCTCTCTCGCCAATCTAGCTGCCCCGGGGCCCAGTCACTCTCCCTGGATTTCAGTTTTGGATCTTGAGGACCCATTGCCCTCCAGCTGCAATGTCTCTGACCCCAGCAAGCTGTCCCTGGATCTAGACACTCTCCCTCGGCATGCTGTTTGAGCTCTTGAGTGCCCCTTGTCCTCTACCTTAAGGCTCTCTGGCCCAGCCAGCTGTCCTTAGTGGGAGCTGTCAGTCTCCCACTAGCTGCAGGGTCTCTGACCCCAGCAGGCTGCCCCTGGGTCCAGCCTCTCTCCCTGGGCTTGCAGTCTGGGCTCTTGAGTGCCTCTTTCTCTACACCTCAAGGATATCTGGCCCAGCAAGCTGCACCAGGGGCCCACCGCTCTCCCTAGGCTTGCAGTCTGGGCTCTTCAGTGCCCCTTGCCCTCCACCTCAAGGCTCTCTGACCCAGCGAGCTGCTCCAGGGGCCAGCCTTTTTTCCTGGACTTGCAATTTGGGTTCTTAAGTACCCTTTGCCCTGCAGCTCCAGGGCCTCTGACCCCAGTGGGTTGCCCCAGGGGCCAGCCACTCTCCCTGGGCTTGAAGTTGTAGCGTACAGTCCACAGATAAAATTACTTATTGATTTTTATCAAGGAGTATCTTGCGTGGGTTTTACGACTCCTGGCTCCGCAAAGTCTGGTTATCCACGACACCTCACGTTATCCAGAGCCACCCAGAGAGATAGGCCGGGAGCTTCAAAGACATTCCTTTCTTACAAACACACACACACACACACACACACACACACACACACACACACACACACATCCCCACACCCACAAGGACACTAGTCCAAAAAGAAATTGGACTGAGAAATCAGGGACCAGCACAAAATTAAAATGTTATGTTTGTAAACTTTGTATCTCATTTCTGACCTTTCCTACCTGAACAACCCCTTCAGGAGTTGAGTTTGACACCCCTGCTTTAGGCCCTTTTTAGAGCATAAATAATGTAAGTGTGGGAATTATGTTGATGTATTTGTGATGTACCTTTTACTGTTGATGTACCTGTCCATGACTGGTGTTGTTGGACTGCCCTTGACATTTTACAACACATGATGCATAGAGCATGATAATAACTTGCACTGCTTACTTCTTTAATGCCTTTCATTAATGTTTTTCCCCGTGCTACAGGCAGACACTCAAATTTGCATATGAGCAGCCTTGAGACAAAGGAAGTTTCCCGCTTAAACTTTGCCCTGAAATCATTGGTCGAGCATGTTGAGAGGCAGTGCCACAGAGCTCAACCTTAAAAGCTGTCCCTCCCGTAGACTCCCTTGCAGAAGTCTGAACAAAGAACTTCCCAAAGGTGGCCCCTTTGAGGGTTGAGCGGCTCTTCTATGCCGCATGGACTTCCAGCCATGTTTTCTTATTTTCCGGCAAAGTAAACCCATTTTAAATCAGTAAACTCAGTTTAAATTTGCAATCGCGTTCCTCTGAACTGTATTGCAAACTCAACGCATCAAGAAGGACATCAAAGGAGTTTCATCACGATGGAAAAGAGACTCGCATAAAAAGAGAGGCTCCAGACATTAAAGTCCAGGTATTTTTAGTTATGCAAATAAGCTGTGCCCCTTTTATCAAAAAGGTGTTTTTTTTATAATCTTGGTGATCCTTAATGGTGCATGTGGAACTGAAGACAGGTTTTGCCACTCTTTATCTGAAATCTCTATTCCTGCGCTTTACTATTTCTCTTTGTTGTTACATGTTTTATAGACCCGTATATCTCCACGTGGTTTACCTTTGTTCTATGTTTTATGTATGTTTGTGAATTTGTTCGTTACCTGTCTGACTAGTCAATAAATCCCATTATAATCAATTGAATTGTATTGTTTGTTTCACAGAAAAAATCACTGAAAAACAGATTCCCCTGCCTGGGAATTTACTCTTAGCTGCTGACCGAGGGTGCGTCTCGCTATTAGTTTTACTCAATCTTAGTGCGGCATTTGATACCATTGACCACAATATCCTCATAAATCGTTTAAAGTCTACAGGTGTCCAGGGACAGGCTCTACAATGGTTTAAGTCATACTTAACTGACCGCTACCAGTTTGTGAATCTTAATGGACACCCTTCACAAATCTGCCCAGTAAAGTATTGGGTGCCTCAAGGATCAGTTTTAGGCCCTTTACTGTTTACAATTTACATGCTACCTCTGGGAGACATTATTAGAAGACATGGGATCAGCTTTCACTGCTATGCAGATGATACTCAATTATATATTTCAACTAAACCTGACGAGACGTCTGAACTTTCTAAACTAACTGAGTGTATCAAAGACATCAAAGACTGGATGACCAACAATTTTCTTCTCTTAAACTCCGACAAAACAGAATTATTACTTATTGGGCCTAAATCTTGCACACAGCAGATCTCGCAATTCAATTTACATATAGAAGGATACAAAGTTAGCTTTAGCTCTACTATAAAAGATTTGGGTGTCATATTTGACAGCAATCTAACTTTAAAAACCATATATCCCATGTCACAAAAACTGCCTTCTTTCATCTGAGAAATATCGCTAAATTACGAAATATGCTATCCATCTCAGATGCAGAAAAGCTAGTCCATGCTTTTATGACTTCGAGACTGGATTACTGTAATGCTCTATTTGCTGGCTGCCCAGCATCCTCTATTAACAAACTTCAATTAGTACAAAATGCAGCAGCCAGAGTTCTGACCAGGTCTAGAAAATATGATCATATAACCCCAATTTTATCCTCCCTACACTGGCTGCCTGTTAAGTTTCGTATTGAATTTAAAATATTACTTCTCTCCTATAAAGCTCTAAATAATCTAGCTCCTGTTTATCTAACCAACCTTCTGTCTCGCTACAAACCAACTCGCTCTTTAAGATCTCAAAATTCAGGGCTTCTGGTAGTACCTAGAATAGCAAAATCAAGTAAAGGAGGTCGAGCCTTCTCTTTCATGGCTCCTACACTCTGGAATAGCCTTCCTCATAACGTCCGAGGCTCAGACACACTCTCCCAGTTCAAAACTAGATTAAAGACCTATCTGTTTAGTAAAGCATACACTCAATGCATCACCTAGCGGGTTCCACACTGGCTTCTACATCTTGCTTACATACACTATGAACAGCAGCTACGCTAATTATTCTCTTTATTCTCTATTTTCACCTGGGGATACTCATCCCGAGGTCCTCAGATTATGCGGAGTCACTGATTGGGTCCAAGACCAGCGACGTGATGATCCCAAGGATTCCATATCCGGGACCAGGCCTTATCCTGAGCTGCTGCTGTGCTGATGGTCGTGGGGAGTGGAGAACATGAGTCTGATTCCAGCGACGCTCCAGGGACAGACGAGTCTTCGCTGAGGCCATCTTCCAGCCTAAACCACGACGAATGAAGTTCTGCACAAGACTTTTGGCCAGCGGAGAAATTAAAATGGTCGTGCCCAACTGAGTCTGGTTCTCTCAAGGTTTTTTTTCTTCACTCCCATCAGGTGAAGTTTTTTTTCCCTCTCCGCTGTTGCCACTGCCTCGCATGGTTCAGGATTGGTAAAGCTACGCATCGATGAATTGGCTCTTCAGTGTTTGAACTCTCAGTAATGATTAAATCACACTGAACTGAGCTAAACTGAACTGAACTGAAACACTAAAACCTGAACCACACTGTTCCAGTTACTGAACCACACTGTTCCAGTTACTATGACCATTTATGTGAAGCTGCTTTGACACAATCTACATTGTAAAAGCGCTATACAAATAAAGCTTAATTGAATTGAATTGCCTAGCTGTTATAAGTTGATTAAAACTTATGAATGATTAATCTACTTCACAAGAAGTAGCAATAATTCCCTTTTCTAAATGAATAGATCATTACCGTGTCTGCTCGGAAGAGCGGTGGCTCTGGCTATGTTTGTTTGGTCAAGTTAACAATAAATTAATCCAGAATGTTAATGATTAATAATAATTTGTTATTGTTGATAATTAATAATCATAATCTGAGAGTCCGCTCGGTCGAGCGAGCAGGATCATATACAATCATATGTTTGTTTGACCAAATTAACCGAAGCTTAAGCCGGAATATTATTGTGGAGAGGTAAGCGTGATCGAACACCCAATAAGGGGGGAGAGCATGGAAGGAGCCCGGCGGCTAATCAGCGGGTCAATCAGAAATGATAAATAACACCTGTCTTTCTAGTTATTGGGCCGGAGAGACTCCCTTCTTAAGAAGAACGGGAGGAGCAGTCGGGAGAGGAGAGAGCACACACACACACAGACACAGGTTGCAAGTGGTGTGCAAAAACAAAATAAAATATATTGCTTACCTGATATCGCCGACCCTGTCTTCTTCTTCCCACACAACAACAAACTATACTACAATTATTATTAAGAATAAACTGTTATTGTTGATTATTAATATTCATAGAATGAGCTAATTTATGTTACAAAGTCTATGCTCTTGAGTGCCCCTTGCCCTCCATCTCAACGCTTTCTGGCCCAGCGAGCTGTCCCTGGGGTCAACCATTCTCCATAAACTAGTTTAGGTTTCCATAAAGTAGTTTGGGCTCTTTAGGGTCCCTTGCCCTCCAGCTGCAAGCTCTGTGGCCCAGCGAGCTGTTTCATGGTCCAGCCACTCACTCTAGGCTTACAGTCAGGGCTCTCAAGTGCCCCTTGCCCTCCACCTCAAGGCTCTCTGGCCCAGTGGGCTGCCCCAAGGGCCAGCCAATCTCCCTTGGCTTGCATTTTGGGCTCCTGAGGGCCCCTTGCCTTCCTCCTAGAGGTCCTCTGACCCCTGCAAGCTGTTGCTGGGGCCAGCCACTCTCCCTGGGCTTACAGTCTGGGCTCTTGAGTGCCCACTGTCCTCCACCTCAAGGGTCTCTGTCCCGATTGATGTCCATGGGGCCACCTTTCTCCCTGGACTTGCAGGCTGGGCCCCAGAGGGCCCCCTTGCCATCCAACTAGTGGTCTCTGACCCCAGCAAGCTACCCTGGGGTCCACCTCTCTCCCTGGACTTGCAGTCTGGGCCCCAAAGGGCCCCCTTGCCATCCAACGAGTGGTCTCTGACCCTAGCAAGCTACCCAGGGGCCCACTTCTCTCCCTGGACTTGCAGTCTGGGCCCCAAAGGGCCCCCTTGCCATCCAACGAGTGGTCTCTGACCCTAGCAAGCTACCCAGGGGCCCACTTCTCTCCCTGGACTTGCAGTCTGGGCCCAGGAGGGCCCCCTTGCCCTCCACCTAAGGGGGCACTGACCCCAGCAAGCTACCCAGGGGCCAACCTCTCTCCCTGGACTTGCAGTCTAGGCCCCAAAGGGCCCCCTTGCCATCCAACTAGTGGTCTTTGACCCCATCAAGCTACCCAGGGGCCCACCACTCTCCCTGGATTTTCAGACTGGGATCCAGAGGGCCCCCTTGCCCTCCACCTAGGGGTCTTTTGACCCTAGCAAGCTACCTAGGGGCCCACCACTCTCCCTGAAATTTCAGACTGGGCCACTCAGGGCCCCCTTGCCCTCCACCTAGGGGTCTCTGACCCCAGCAAGCTACCCAGGAGCCCACCTCTCTCCCTGGACTTGCAGTCTGGGACCCAATGGGCCCCCTTTCCCTCCACCTAGGGGTCTATGACCCCAGCAAGCTACCTAGGGGCCCACCTCTCTCCCTGGACTTGCAGTCTGGGCCCCATAGGGCCCCCTTGCCCTCTGTCCTCCGCAAGCAACACAGGGGTCAACATCTCTCCCTGGACTTGCAGTCTGGGCTCCAGTGGGACCCCTTGCCCTATAGCTAAAGGGTCCCCGATCCCAGCAAGCTACCCAAGAAGCCACCTCTCTCCCTGGACTTGTTGTCTGGGCCCCAGAGGACCCCCTTCTCCTCCACCTAGGAGTCTCTGACCTAATTAAACTACCCAGGAGCCCACCTCTCTCCCTGGACTTGCAGTCTTGGCCCCAGAGGGCCCCCTTGCCCTCCACCTAAGGGGTCACTGACCCCAGTAAGCTACCCAGTGGCCAACCTCTCTCCCTGGACTTGTTGTCTGGGCCCCAGAGGGCCCCCTTGCCCTCCACCTAGGGGTCTCTGACCCCAGCAAGCTAAATAAGGGCCCACCACTCTCCCTGCACTTGCAGTATGTGACCCTGAGGGCCCCCTTGCCCTCCACCTAAGGGTCTCTGACCCCAGCAAGCTACCCAGGGCCCACCTTTCTCCCTGGACTTTCAGCCTGGGCCCCAGAGGGAACCCTTGCCCTCCACCTAGGAGTCCCTGACTCAAGCAAGCTACCCAGGGGCCCACCACTCTCCCTGGACTTGCAGTCTGGGCCCCAGAGAGCCCCCTTGCCCTCCACCTAGGGGTCTTTTGACCCCAGCAAGCTATCCAGGGGTCCACCTCTCTCTTTAGACTTGCAGACTGGGCCCCACATGGTTCCCCCGCCCTCCACCTAAGGTGTCCCTGACCCCAGCAAAATACACAGGGGCAAACACATCTTCCTGAAGTTGCAGTCTGGGACCCAGAGGGCCCCCTTGCCCTCAATCTAAGGGTCTCTGACCCCAGCAAGCTACCCAGGGGCACACCTTTCTCCCTGAACTTGTAGTCTGGGCCCCAGAGGGCCCCTTTGCCCTCCACCTATGGAGTCTCTGACGCCAGTAAGCTGCCCAGGGTCCCACCTTTCTCCCTGGACTTGCAGTCTGGGCCCCAGAGAGCCACCTTGCCCTCCATCTTGGGGTCTCTGACCCCTGCAAGCTACCAAGGGACCCACGTCACTCCCTGGACTTGCAGTCTGGGCCCCAGAGGGACCCCTTGACCTCCATCTTGGGGTCTTTGACCCCAGCAAGCTACCCAGGGGCCCACCTTTCTCCCTGGACTTGCAGTCTGGGCCCCAGAGAGCCCCCTTGCCCTCCACCTAGGGGTCTTTGACCCCAGCAAGCTACCCAATGGTCCACCTCTCGCTTTAGACTTGCAACCTCGGCCCCACAGGTTTCATCTGCTCTCCACCTAAGGTGTCCTTGACCACAGCAAGCTACCCAGGGGCCCTCCTCTCTCCCTGGACTTGCAGTCTGGGCTCCAGAGGGCCCCCTTGCCCTCAACCTAGGGGTCTCGGACCCCAGCTAGCTATCCAGGGCCCCACTTTTCTCCCTGGACTTGCAGTTTCGCCCACGATTGCCCCCTTGCCCTCAATCTAGGGGTCTCTGACGCCAGCAAGCTACTCAGGGATACAACTCTCTCCCTGGACTTGCAGTTTTGACCCCAGAGGGCCCCCTTGCCATCCAACTAGTGATCTCTGACCCCAGCAAGCTACCCAGGGACCCACCTTTCTCCCTGGAATTGCAATCTGGGCCCCAGATTGCCCCCTTGCCCTCCACATAGGGGTCCCTGACCCAAGCAAGCTACCCAGGGGCCCACCACTCTTCCTGGATTTGCATTTTGAGCCCAAGAGGGCCCCTTTGCCCTCCACCTAGGGGTCTTTGACCCCAGTAAGCTACCCAATGGTCCACCTCTCTCTTTAGACTTGCAACCTCGGCCCCACAGGTTTCATCTGCTCTCCACCTAAGGTGTCCTTGACCCCAGCAAGCTACACAGGGGCAAACCTATGTTCCCGAAGTTGCAGTCTGGGCCCCAGAGGGCCCCCTTGCATTACACCTTGGGGTCTCTGACTCCAGCAAGCTACCCAGGGGTCCACTTCTCTTCCTGGACTTGCAGTCTTGGCCTTAGAGGGCCCCCTTGCCATCCAACTTGTGGTCTCTGACTGAATCAAGCTACGCAGGGGCGCACCTCTCTCCCTGGACTTGCAGTCTAGGCCCCAGAGGGCCCCTTTGCCCTCCACCTAAAGGGTCACTGACCTCAGCAAGCTACCAAGGGGCCAACTCTCTCCCTGGACTTGTTGTGTAGAACCCAGAGGGCCCCTGTGCCCTCCACCCAGGGGTCTCTGACCCCAGCAAGCTACCTAGGGGCCCACCACTCTCCCTGGACTTGCAGTCTGGGACCCACAGGGCCCCCTTGCCCTCCACCTTGAGGTCTCTGACCTCAGCAAGCTATCCAGGGGCCCACCGTTCTCCCAGAACTTGCAGTCTTTGCCCCAGAGGGCCCCCTTGCCCTCCACCTAGTTGTCTTTTACCCCAGCAAGCTACCCAGGGGCTCACCTCCTTCTCTGTACTTGCAGTTTTTGCTCCAGAGAGCCTCCTTGCCCTCCACCTAAGGGGTCTCTGACCCCAGTAAGCTACCCAGGGATCCACTTCTCTCTTTGGACTTGCAGCCTGGGCCCCACAGGGCCCCCCTGCCCTCCATCTAAGGTGTCCCCGATGTCAACAAGCTACCCAGGGGCCAACCTATCTTCCTGAACTTGCAGTCTGGACCCAAGAGGGCCCCTTTGCCTTCCACCTAGGGGTCTCTGACCCCAGCAAGCTACTCAGGGGTCCAACTCTCTCCCTGGCCCTGCAGTCTGGGCTCCAGAGGTCCTTGTTGCCATCCAACTAGTTGTCTGTGACCCCATCAAGCTACCCAGGGGCCAACCTCTCTCCCTGGACTTGTTTTCAGGGCCCAAGAGGTCCTCCTTGCCCAACACCTAGGGGTCTCTGACTTTAGCAAGCTACCCAGGGGTCCACCTCTCACCCTGGACTTGCAGTCTGGGCCCCAGTGGGCCCCCTTGCCCTATAACAAAAGGCTCTCTGACACCAGCAAGCTACTCAGGGATACACCTCTCACCCTGGACTTTCAGTCTGGGCCCCAGTCGGCCCCCTTGCCCTATAACAAAAGGGTCACTGACCACAGCAAGCTACCCAGGGGCCCTCCTCTCTCCCTGGACTTGCAGTCTGGGCTCCAGAGGGCCCCCTTGCCCTCGACCTAGGGGTCTCGGACCCCAGCTAGCTATCCAGGGCCCCACTTTTCTCCTTGGACTTGCAGTTTCGCCCACGATTGCCCCCTTGCCCTCAATCTAGGGGTCTCTGACGCCAGCAAGCTACTCAGGGATACAACTCTCTCCCTGGACTTGCAGTCTTGACCCCAGAGGGCCCCCTTGCCATCCAACTAGTGATCTCTGACCCCAGCAAGCTACCCAGGGACCCACCTTTCTCCCTGGAATTGCAATCTGGGCCCCAGATTGCCCCCTTGCCCTCCACAAAGGGTTTCTGACCCCAGCAAACTACCTAGGGGTCCACCTCTCTCCCTGCACTTGCAGTCTGGGCCACAGAGGGCCCCCTTGCCCTCCACCGAGGGGTCTTTGACCCCAGCAAGCTACCCAGGGGCCACCTCCTTTTCTGTACTTGCAGTCTGGAACCCAGAAAGCCTCCTTGTCCTCAATGTAAGAGGTCTCTGACGCCAGCAAGCTACCCAGTGGTCCACATCTTTTTTTGGACTTGCAGCCTGGGCCAAAGAGGGCCTCCTTGCCCTCCACCTAGGGGTCCCTGACCCATGCAAGCTAACCACAGGCCCACCACTCTTCCTGGACTTGCAGTCTAAGCCCCAGAGGGCCACTTTGCCCTCCACCTTGGGGTCTCTCACCCTAGCAAGCTACCTAGGGTCCCACCACTCTCCCTGGATTTGCAGTCTGGGACCCACAGGGCCCCCTTGCCCTCCACCTAGAGGTCTCTGACCCCAGCAAGCTACCCAGGGGCCCACCTTTTTCCCAGGACTTGCACTCTCAGCCCCAGAGGGCCCCCTTACCTTCCACCAAGGGATCTTTTACCCCAGCAAGCCACCCAGGGGCCCACTTCCTTCCTGAACTTGCAGTTTGTTCCCCAGAGGGCCCGTTACCCTCCACCTTCTGGACCCTGACCCCAGCAAGCTACCCAAGGGTCAACCCCTCTCCCTGGACTTGCAGTCAAGGCCACAGAGGGCCACCTTGCCCTCCACATAGGGGTCTCTGGGCACTGCAAGCTAATCAAGGGCCCACCTCTTCTCTGTACTAGCAGTGTGGGCCCTAGAGAGCCCCCTTGCCCTCCAAATAGGGGTCTTTGACACCAGCAACCTACCCAGGGGCCACCTCCTTTTCTGTACTTGCAGTCTGGAACCCAGAAAGCCTCCTTGTCCTCAATGTAAGAGGTCTCTGACTCCAGCAAGCTACCCAGTGGTCCACATCTTTTTTTGGACTTGCAGCCTGGGCCAAAGAGGGCCTCCTTGCCCTCCACCTAGGGGTCCCTGACCCATGCAAGCTAACCACAGGCCCACCACTCTTCCTGAACTTGCAGTCTGAGCCCCAGAGGGCCGCTTTGCCCTCCACCTTGGGGTCTCTCACCCTAGCAAGCTACCTAGGGTCCCACCACTCTCCCTGGATTTGCAGTCTGGGACCCACAGGGCCCCCTTGCCCTCCACCTAGAGGTCTCTGACCCCAGCAAGCTACCCAGGGGCCCACCTTTTTCCCAGGACTTGCACTCTCGGCCCCAGAGGGCCCCCTTACCCTCCACCTAGGGATCTTTTACCCCAGCAAGCTACCCAATGGTCAACCCTTCTCCCTGGACTTGCAGTCAAGGCCACAGAGGGCCCCCTTGCCCTCCACATAGGGGTCTCTGGGCCCTTCAAGCTAACCAAGGGCCCACCTCTTCTCTGTACTAGCAGTGTGGGCCTTAGAGAGCCCCCTTGCCCTCCACATAGGGGTCTCTGGACACCAGCAACCTACCCAGGGGTCCACCTCTCTTCCTGGTTTTGCAGTCTGGGACCCAGAGTGGCCCCTTGCCCTCCACCTAGGGGTCTCTGACCCCATCAAGCTACTCAGAGTCCAACCTCTCTTCCTGGACTTGTTGTCTGGGCCCCGGAGAGCCCCCTTGCCCTCCAGTTTGGGGTCTCTGACCCCAGCAAGCTACCCAGGGGTCCACCTCTCTCCCTGGACTTGCTGTCTTGGCCCCAGAGGTCCCCCTTGCCCTTCACCTAGGGGTCTCTGACCCAAGCAAGCTACCCAGTGGTTCACCTCTGACCCTGGACTTGCAGTCTAGGCCCCAGAGGGCCCCCTTGCCCTCCATCTAGGGGTTTCGGACCCCAGCAGGCTACCCAGGGTCCAACCTCTCTCCCTGAACTTGTTGTCTGGGTCCCAGAGGGTCTCCTTGCCCTCCAATTAGGGGCCCCTGACCCCAGCAACCTACCCAGGGATCAGCTTCTCTCCCTGGGCTTGCAGTCTGGGCCCCAGAGGGGCCCCTTGCCCTCCACTTAGGGGTCTCTGATCCCAGCAAGCTACCCAGGGGTCCACCTCTCTCCCTGGACTTGCTGTCTTGGCCCCAGAGGGCCCCCTTGCCCTCCACCCAGGGGTCTCTGACCCCAGCAAGCTACCCAAGGGCCCACCTCTCTCTCTGGACTTGCAGTCTGGGCCCCAGAGTCCCCCCTTGCCCTCCACCTAGAGATCTCTGACCCCATCAAGCTACCCAGGGGTCCAACCTCTCTTCCTGGACTTGCAGTCTGGGCCCCAGAGGGCCCTCGTTACCCTTCATCTAGGGGACCCTGACCCCAGCAAGCTACCCAAGAGTCAAGCCCTCTCCCTAGACTAGCAGTTAAGGCCACAGAGGGCCCCCTTGCCCTCCACCTAGGGGTCTCTGACCCCTGCTAGCTAACCAAGCAGATTGAACGACATTAGACACCTTGAAACAGCAGTTTAGATATTTCAAATGGTCTAAAAATCATATTGTTTCTGTGATTGACTGAAGGAAAGCCCTAAAGTTTCAGATTTTAAGGATAGGAAGCTGACAACAAGTGATAGAAACGAGAGAGTGCGAGTGGAGTACATTAAATCGCCCGAGACAACAGAAAACTTATATTCAATCGAGACACATTCTTCTTTATTCTCCCTGTTCATCTTTATCTTTCCTTGGTGAGTAAGAGATCATTATTATTAGCTGTTAATTGGTTTTGTAGCTGTTTAGAATAGAAAGTAAGCATGATTTATTTGAAAATGTTTATCTGAAGTTAATTTTTATTACCAAATATTTGTAAATACTGTTTATTCACTCCGAAAATGTGCATTGGATGAATTTGCATTTATTTTTCTTTATTTCTCATTGGAAATGTATTGCATGTGACGTTAGCTTTGCTAGCCGTGTACATAGACTTTAATGTATTCAGAGAGAACATGTGATTGACTAGCATGTATGTTATCTATGCTGAAATAAGTAACACAGACAAAGTGTTTTATTTAAACATGTTTATTGAGTTATTTATCCTTGTTTCTCTTTGGCTTTGTGTTTTATCAAGGCCGGGGTTTTTTTTCCTTGTGTGTGCGTGTGGTGTTTCTGCTACAATATCCTGATCTGTCCCTGCCGTGGATGCTTTCTCGGTGGTCCGGACAAGGCGAGCCACCCTTCTGAAAGATCGTAACTGAAAGTAAATTAATCCGTTGCTCATTGAACTGGTAGGACAAAACATTCTTGCACTTTCACTGTGCTCATATTTTTGTTTTTATTCATCATTTTTAGATTTTTCTCTATCTGGACTGATTTTTTGGATTTTTCACATCGAACTGGAACTAAAAATAACTTTTGAGTGTTGAACATTGAACTTGGACTCTGAATTAGTACTTTTATTCAAAATTTTCATTGTTTTTTTCATTTTTCTTCCTCATTGTATATGATTTGTGAAACTGAATTTGTCTGAAGTGAATTTATCATCTAAAGTGTGCTGATTTCATTATATATTTTATTGTTTTATTCTAGTATTCATCAAACTGAACTGTTTTGACATTTATTTATTTGTTTTATTTTGTTTTCCTCAATCTAACTTGCTCAAACAATATACTTACCTCAGTTATTTAACTTTATCTTTGAGTCTGACTTATTTATCTATCTAAAACTGGTTGTATATAGCTAAATTTCAACCGTTTTAATTATCATTTATTACACTTCAGCATTTAAAATAAATAGAAATGGAAATTGTCAAGCGTGAAAATATTGAGATTCAGAATTCTTTTATTGTCAGTGGCTTAACACTCTCTGCTCCAGATGAAGAGTTAGAAGATTATCTGAAAAGATATGGATCAGTCAAACGTAACTTGCTTATTGATAATCCAGAATCAGAATATCATCATAATACAATTGTGGAGTTCGACTGTGATACTGCAATAAGTAATTTGGAGCCCTCTCTCCTTATGGATATCCAAAGTACACAGGATTCAAATGCTGTCTTTCATGTTCGCAGCCTAGGGAGCGTGTATGCCTCTGCAGCCAGCAGCAGTCTAACTGAAGGTTACTTGGAGAGTCTGGTAGCCATTGCCCAAGCCAGCGGAAAGCCTCTGCAGGATGTTTTACAAATGGAGCTGCAAAAGATGAATGCTTTGAAGCTTCAAGCATCTGACTCCCCTAGACTTGATACACCTGTGCAAATGATTCCAGAACCTGAAAACTCTGTCAAGGAAAGCACACCAGATAAGTCACCCTACTATTCTATAAGCCACATTGCTAGTACTGCAGACACCATATCCTTGAATCTACCTACAAGTGCTCTGAATCCCCCTGGCATTCAATGAGTAGTCTTAGAACATGTTGTGAAAACCAGTGATGCCGTTTCTTCTTCAAATGCTGCTTACCGTCTCAAAGCCTTCTCAGGAAGAAGCCTAAGACAGAACACTGAACCAGATTTTGAAACTTGGAGTGCCAGCATTGACTTTCTGATTAATGACCAGTCCCTTTCTGATTCGCACAAAACCTGAAAAATTCTTGACAGTCTGCTGCCCCCAGCCTCAGATGTTGTCCGGCATGTTGGTGCAGATGTTTCACCATCCAAATTCCTTGAACTTTTTGAATATGTGTATGGCTCAGTGGAGGATGCTGATGAGCTGCTAGTGAAGTTTATAAGCACTCTGCAGAACCAGGGAGAAAAACCGTCAGCCTGCCTGCATCGTCTTCATGTAATGTTAAGCGCTACAATCCGACGAGGTGGTGTTACGGAGGCTGAACGCAAAGGCTATCTTCTCAAACAATTCTGTTGTGGCTGCTGGGACAACAATTTGATTTCAGATCTGCAGCTAGAGCGAAGAAAAGCCGCACCCCCTCTTTTGATGAACTCATCGTACTCATCCGTACTGCAGAAGACAAACTGTTGTTAAAAGAAGAAAGAATGAAAAAACATCTTGGAATAAATAAACATGTTTCTGTTCCAGTCAAGTTCCGAACAGCCACTCACCAACAGTCTGTCTGTTATGCTGATGCAATTGATGAGCCCAGAGTTAAAGAGAACAATCATGAGAGTCTGAGGCAGAGGTCAGCTAAGCCTAAAAGTAAATCTGATCAGTCTGAAATGGATGCATTGAAGAAAGAAGTCGCAAAGCTGCAGGACAAGATTTCTTCATTGATGGCTGACCCTATCAGAGAAAATAAAAAGAAAGCTTGCTCTGATGCCAATGAATTTAATCAACTGAAGAAACAAGCTGCTGAACTACAGGCTCATCTTGTACCAGTAGTGCAAGGGAGATGTTTTGAGAAACCTCCAGCTTCAAAAATTTCCCTGTGAGACACAGACCCAGTGTAATGGGACCAGAAATGCATAAAGAGGAAAGACCCACCTTGAACTCTACCAATAGACCTCGTTCTGGTTACTGCTTTCAGTGTGGAGAAGATGGTCATCTAGCAGTCCCCTGCAAAAATGCTCCAAACCCCCCAAAGAGTTGAAGAAAAGCGCCGTGAGCTGAGGGACAGACAAGCTGCATGGGATCTACAGAATTCTTTAAACTGAGATCAGTCTCAGTTGTGGGGCGAACAGAGACTGGAGGAAACAAACAATGCCCAAAGAGACATAGCTACAAGCAAAATGTTAACAGCACTTCTAAATTACCTGCAAGATTGGTTGGAACAAGGTGCACAGCAATTATTCAAATTGAGGGAAAAGTAGTCAGCTGTCTTCTAGATACCGGTTCGCAGGTGACCACAATTCCAATGTCCTCTTATAAAAAATATCTATCCAGACACCCCATGAAGTCAGTGGAGCACCTACTCGAAGTTCAAGGAGCCAATGGCCAGTCTCTACCCTACCTGGGTTATGTGGAGCTCAATTTAAAGTTTCCCAAATAATTTCTTGGTGTAGAAGCTGAAATCCTGACCCTGGCATTGATAGGAGAACCATCTGCCTGCAAGTCAAACTTTTATGGCTATCAAGCGGTCATAAATGTACTGGAGAAGAGGAACCGACAAGCTTCCATTGAAACTGTGGGATCTGTAAGGTTAAAAGGAAAACAAGAGATAATACCAGCAGTATGTGTTGTAGTGTTGGATGGAGACATGCAGTTAAAAAGTCCTCAGTTGAAGAAATTGGTGTCAGTGGAGTCACCTATGTCATCTCACTTACCTGGTGGTCTTCTAGTGGCAAACAGTCTCCACACTTTACCTGCAAGACAACGTGTTGCACAGTTGTCAATTCTGGTGAAAAAGAAAACCCAAACTGAACTGATCATTCCATCAAGGGCTATTATTGCTGAAGCTCATGCTGTAGAACGAATCGTAGAGAGAAATTTCTAAGAAAAGTGTTGAAAATGAGATGATGGAGTTAAACGAACAGAAGATCCCAATTGATTTTGGAAACTCCCCTCTTTCACCTGAGTGGAAGAAGAGAATAACTTCTGTGTTGAACACAATGCCTGATGTCTTTGCTTTAAATGATTTGGACACAGATAAAGTAAAACACAGAATAAAGCTTAATGATGGCACACCATTCAAGCATCGAGCCCGTCCAATTCATCCCCAAGATGTGGATGCAGTCAGGAAGGATCTCCAAGAACTTTTGGAGGCAGGTATCATCAGGGAGTCAGAATCTACATTTTCGTCTCCAATAGTCATTGTACAGAAGAAAAACAACTTTGTGCGCCTGTGTATTGACTTCCGCAAGTTAAACTCCCAGACCATAAAGGATGCATACGCCCTTCCTAACCTGGAAGAAGCTTTTTCAGTCCTTACCGGATCAAGATGGTTTTCAGTCCTTGATTTAAAGTCAGGCTATTATCAGATTGAGATGGAAGAGGCTGATAAGCAAAAAACCGCCTTTGAATGCCCACTAGGTTTTTGGGAATTTAACCGGATGCCACAGGGAATCACAAACACGCCAAGCACATTCCAACGGCTAATGGAACGTTGTATGGGAGATTTGAACCGGAAGGAAGTCCTTGTGTTTATCGACGACCTCATTGTTTTCTCAGAAACTTTGGAGGAACATGAGACGAGATTAATGCAAGTGCTTAAAAGACTCAAGGAGTTTGGATTAAAGCTTTCACCAAAAAAGTGCAAGTTTTGTCAAACCTCTTTTAAATACTTGGGCCACATTGTTTCTCAACATGGAGTGGAAACTGATCCATCTAAAGTAGAAGCCCTGAAAACCTGGCCAAGACCGAATAATCTAAAGGAGTTAAGATATTTCCTTGGATTTTCAGGGTACTACAAAAGATTTGTGCAAGATTATTCCAAAATAGTAAAACCACTCAATAATCTTACTGCAGGATATCCACCACTGCAGAAGCATTTCAACAAAAAGAGAGATAAGACCAAACAGTACTTTAATCCAAAGGAACAGTTTAAAGAAAGGTGGACTCAGGAATGTCAGCAAGCGTTTGACACTGTCATTGAAAAAGTTACATCTGCTCCAGTGTTAGGATTCGCTGATGCAAAGTTGCCATATGTGTTGCGCATAGATGCCAGTATCACCGGTCTTGGTGCAGCCCTATATCAAGAACAAAATATGCAGAAAAGAGGCATTGCCTTTGCAAGCAGAGGACTTACCAAAAGTGAGGCGAAATATTCAGCTCATAAGTTAGAGTTCCTGGCGTTGAAGTGGGCAGTCACTGCCAAAATCAATGATTACCTGAATGGAGCTGACTTCACAGTGATAACAGACAGTAATCCGCTGACATACGTTTTAACCTCTGCCAAACTGGATGCAACCAGCTACAGGTGGTTGTCGAGTCTGTCAACTTTTAACTTTAAAATTCAGTACAGAGCTGGAAACAGGAATCAGGATGCGGATGGTTTATCCAGACGTCCACAAGAAGCAATGCCTGATGATTTAGAAACAACAAAAGAGAGAGAGAGAGAATCCGGCAGTTTGCTTATCATCACCTCACAAATGCGTCAAGTGCAGTTGTTTCATCAGGAGCAATAAAAGCCATCTGTGAACGTCATGAAGTTTGCCAGTCAAACAGTCACACTGATTCCTTGTACCAACCAGTGACCCATGTGCTGTTGGTGAAAATGTCTTACCTCAATCATTCCAGCAGGAAGAAACTTGTCGATCTGGTGAGATGTTCCTTCTGTCAGAGCAAAATTTAAGGGAAAGACAGAGAGCAGATCCAGAAATTGGAATCATTATCAAACACCTGGAACATAAGAAAAAGCCTTGTCTTAAAACCATACCTTATCATTTAGCCCTGTGGTTAAGGGAATGGAATCGCCTGGTAATGAAAAATGGAGTGCTTTTCAGGAAAAGGAACGAGCAAGGAAGTGAGTCATATCAGTTGGCATTACCTGTTAATCTTCGTGATGTGGTTATGAAGGAACTGCATGATGAGATGGGACACTTAGGCATTGAATGTACTCTTGATCTAGTTTGATCCAGATTCTTCTGGCCTAAAATGTCTTTGACCATAGAACAGAAAGTGAAAACCTGTGAACGATGTATTCGACGAAAAACTCCTACAGAGAAAGCCGCTCCATTAGTTAAAGAGCCCATATTATACATGAAATAGGGTCATATCCTGGTTGTAAGGGTCTCCAACAACAGTCTAATATGCATGCAAGGTCAAAAAACACTTTCATGATCTTATAATCTGCATTTATTTTTACCTAATTATCCCAGCGACTCCTGTATGAATCGTCCAGTGATTCATTTGTTCCCAAACCCCTCCTTAGCGCGAAGCTAATCTGCTCTGATTGGACCGATGACAGTCTGTCGCGATTGGTCGACTGCCTTCAGTCAGAGAGGGAAATGGCCAATAGCTAATCAGCAATTTAAAAAGTAATCACAGTTCATACACGCTCGATAGTGTAGACGTGGAGTTTAGCTGCCACACTATGGCGAGTGGATAGTGCCACGGATAACCGAACGAAGGAGACAGTCGTGTACTCGCCATACCACACACACACAAAAACACACACACACCTCCGGATGACAACGCTCCCGCGTCCGCCCGCACCCGCCAGGTTTTAGCCTGAGAACCCGCTCCGTTTTCTGCCCGCCGCCAAAAAATCACCCAGTATACAGTCCAGACAGCCAAGCTGTCAGTATAAACACACACACACACACACAGCACAAAGCTCGTTCGTTCGTTCGTTCGCTCTCTCTCTCTCATACGCGCGCGTGCGCACTAACACACACACACACAAGCACCACGCAGACTCTCTCTTTCTAATTCGCATAGCAATATCCGTGATATTGCTAGACAGCCCGCTCCCGTCCCAAATTAAACCCGTTACCGACCGCTCCCGCGATTAATTCGGAAATTTATTCCCGCGGCTGTCCCCGCGCCAGATTTCTGCGGCGCGGGAATACATTTCTGAATAAATCGCGGGAGCAGAACTCTAGCACGGAGCTCCATAAACAAACAGCACGCGTCGCGTTTTTAACGTGACTTTGCACGCGATAAGATAAAATATCCAGTTAACCTGATACAGTACACGCGGTTACAAGTAACAAATCACAACTAAATACATTTGCAAGCTAGAGTCAACGAGGCAACAACTTTAACCGCACGTACTTACACTTGAGAAATGGAAGAAACCCATCCTGACGTCCATCAGTTACTCTTTACTGATCCTTCCTTTAACAAACTCAGATGAAGTATTCTTTGTAGCATGTAGCTTCCAGAAGTTTCCAACTGCTTGGTTATAATGCTGATGTTTCATCTTTGGGTAGAGACTCAATATATCCATCTGCAGTGTGACTTCAATCGACCGGCATGTTTGTGTGCGTGTTGTTTGTGGGTGTGCGTGTGTCTGGGTTTCTGCGTCAGAGGGCGGGGCCTCAGGTTTGAAATCTCCCGGGTTTGCGCGTGCACGTGAATAACTTGGTTTCGTTCGTACGTCATGGCGAAACACCTAATGAGTCGGTATCAAGGCGACTCGTTTGAAGCACTATGAGTCGACTCTTTTATAGATGAATCAACCGTTTTAAACACTGTATTCTTACAGATTTAAGCCTTAGCTGGATACTTCACTTCACTTAGAGCTGTGTTACACACTACATGGAGGGGAATTTTCAAAAACCCATAATATGGGCTCTTTAACATCAAAACCAGCAGGCCATTGGAGTTAGTTTGTATGGATTTCCTATCAATTGAACCTGACCAAAGTAACATTAAGGACATACTGGTCATAACCGACCATTTCACAAAGTATGCTGTGGCTGTGCCGACGAGAAATCAGAAGGCCCAGACGGTGGCAAAGACTCTGTGGGACAACTTTCTGGTACATTATAGCTTTCCAGAAAAACTCCATAGTGACCAAGGTCCAGATTTCGAGTCTCGAATGATAAAAGAGTTATGTTGAGTGGCAGGAATTTCCAAGACAAGAACTACTCCTTACCATCCAAGAGGTAATCCAGTAGAGCGGTTTAACCGGACTCTCCTTCAAATGCTGGGCACTTTGAATACAAAGAAGAAGTCAAACTGGAAGGATTTCGTAAAACCTTTTGTCCATGCATACAATTGTACAAGGAATGATGTGACTGGATTCTCACCCTATGAACTTGTGTTCGAAAGTCAACCCAGATTATCGATTGACTTGGCTTTTGGTTTACCGGACAGCAGTCAGCCTAAATCCCATTCAAAATATGTGCAATCTCTAAAAAATCTTTTGGAAGAGAGCTACATGGTTGCTACTAAAAATGCTTCAAAAGTGGCTGCACATAACAAGACAAGGTATGATCAACGTGTGGTATCCTCAACTTTGGATGTGGGTGACTGCGTGCTTGTGAGAAATATCCGTTTGAGAGGAAAGCACAAGCTAGCAGATAAGTGGGAATTTGATGTGTGTATGTTGTAGTCAAGAAGGCTGTTGAGTTGCCCGTCTATACAGTGAAGACTGAAGGGAAGGATGGACCTCTTTGAACTTTACATCGAGATCTGTTATTGCCTTGTGGATTTCTACTGATGGATAAACCCAAAGAACCACTTGATAAGGAAGTGCCTGTGAAACCCAGAACTAGAGCCAGTTCTGCCAAAGAACTTGAGAAATGTGAATCCCAAAGTGAACATTCAGAAGATGATGATCAAAATGATATACTGCTATACTCCTGAAAGGACTTTGGAAATTGAAACAAGAATTATGTCAAATACAAATCCTGTTGCTTGTATCAGGAATCGACAAACAAAGAACTTACCAAGTGTGGAAACTGCGATAGAGCCAAACACAGAATGTCCTATCCAGCAAGAACCCATTAATGACAACTTACCTGAACATGTGGAAAGAAATTTACCATACTTACCTGAAGCTGAAGATCAAGATATCCTATGTGAATCTGAAAGATAAAATGAAGAGGAATTAATTAACCACCAATCTACAGAGAATTAAATAAATTATATTTCTTCACAAAAGGACCATACCCCTTGCCAGAGTCCTCTGATAGGTCAAGATGAAATGCCTCAACTTGAAAAAACTCAAAGACACAGTCAAAGATCCCATGAACCCCCCAAAAGACTTCAATATCCTCAGTTGGGAAATCCTCTTAGTATGGTGATCCAGTCCTTGCTGTCAGGCCTGAGCACAGCGTTTACCAACTGCATGGAAGAAAACCTGGAACAGTTTAATAGTGTGCCCACCATTGTGACTGTTCAACCCCAGATGCAGAGAGACCTGCATGCATTTAGGAGGGGAGAGTTTAACCCAGCTCACTGACTAGGTCACTAAAACAAATTATAAACAGTTTATTTTAAATTATAACATTTTATTTTATGATTGTGAGGATAAATATTGAATAGAGTTCATTTATATTATATACATAGTGTTTAAATAATAATAATAAATAGAGAATAAACTAAGTTTTGACTTGGTGGAGGTCGGAGGTTAGCTCCGCCCCCTTGCATGTGTGTGAGAGCTGCCGGTGACGGAGAGTCACTTTGATTAATCAGCGCGAGCAGATTGAACAACATTAGACAACTTGAAACAGCAGTTTATATAATCCAAATGATCTAAAAATCATATTGTTTCGGTGACTGACTGAAGGAATGCCCTAAAGTTTCAGATTTTAAGGATAGGAAGCTGACAACAAGTGATAGAAACAAGAGAAGTGCAAGCGGAGTACATTAAATCGCCCAAAACAACAGAAAACTTATATTTAATCGAGATACATTCTTCTTTATTCTCCCTGTTCATCTTTATCTTTCCTTGGTGAGTAATTGATCATTATTATTAGCTGTTAATTGCGTTTGACATGTTTTTGTATCTTTTTAGAATAGAAAGCAAGCATGATTTATTTGAAAATTTTTATCTGAAGTTAATTTTTATTACCAAATAGTGGTAAATATTGTTTATGCTCTCCGAAAATGTGCATTGGTTGAATTTGCATTTATTTTTCTTTATTTCTCATTGGAAATGCATTGCATGTGACGCTATCTTTGCTAGCTGTGTACATAGACTTTAATGTATTCAGTGAGAACATGTGACTGACTCGCATGTATGTTATCTATGCTGAAATGAGTAACACAGACAATGGGCTCTATTTTGACGGTCCATGCGCAGAGCGCAAAACGCAGGGCGCAAACGGTTTCAGGTCGTGTCAGAACGCATTTTTGCTAATTTACGGACGGGAAAATGCGCTTTGCGCCAAGGCGCATGGACTAAAAGGGTTGAGTTTATTTTCTTAATGAGTTATAGGTATGTTCTGAGAATAAACCAATTATAGTCTCAACTTTCATTCCCTTTAAGACCCAGCTGCGTCGCGCCAAGAGGGCATTCGCTATTTATAGGACGCAAAGTGAGTGGAAAAAGTGAGCATTTCACAAGCAAACAATTAAAAGTTGACAGTTTTTAACAGAAAACTGTTAAACAGAGCATCTACTGCGTGAGAATGATAGATAATGGAACTACTTTCACATTCGCTCTTAGGGAAACCTAAACTCCGCTACCTCAGTCCAATATGCTTACCTCAGTTATTCAACTTTATCTTTGAGTCTGACTTATTTAACTATCTGAAACTGGTTGTTATTTCTATACACTTGCGAGCGAATTAAAATATTCTGACATCTGGTCCTAATAAGAAAATAGCAAATACTGTAAAAATAACGCAATAGAAAACGCATCAATAACACATAGATAAGGGTTACACTTGCCCTGCATCTTGGGGTCTCTGACCCCAGCAAGCTACCCAGGGGCTAACATATCTCCCTAAACTTGCAGTCTGTGCCACAGAGGGCCCCCATTACCCTCCACCTAGGGGATCCTGACCCCAGCAAGCTACTCAAGGGTCAACCCTTCTCCCTGGACTTGCAGTCAAGGCCACAGAGGGCCCCCTTGCCTTCCACCTCGGGGTCTCTGACCCCTGCAATCTAACCAAGGGCCCACCTCCTTCTCTGTACTAGCAGTGTGGGCCCTAGAGAGCCCCCTTGCCCTCCACCTAGGGGTCTGTGACCCCAGTAAGCTACCCAGGGGTTCACCTCTTTCCCTGCACTTGCAGTCTGTGCCCCAGAGTGCCCCTTTGCTGTCCACCTAGGGATCTCTGACCCCAGGAAGCTACCCAGGGGCTAACTTCTCTCCCTGGACTCTTTGTCTAGACCCCAGAGGGTCCCCTTGCCCTCCACCTTGGGGTCCCTGATGCCAGCAAGCTACCCAGGGGTCAGCCTTTCTTCCTGGCCTTGCAGTCTGGGCCCCAGAGGGCCGCCTTGCCATCCAACTAGTGGTCTCTGACCTCAGCTGGTTACCCAGGGATCCGCCCCTCTCCCTGGACTTGCATTCTAGGCCCCAGAAGGCCCCCCTTGCCATCCACCTAGGGGTCTCAGACCTCAGCAAGCTACCCAGGGGTCCACCTCTCTCCCTTAACTTGCAGTCTGGGCCCCAGAGGGCCCCCTCGCCCTCCACCTAGGTGTCTCTGACCCAAGCAAGCAACCCAGTGGCTGACCTTTCTCACTGGAACTGCAGTCTGGGACCCAGTGGGCTCCCTTACTTTCTAACTAAAGGGTCCCTGACCCCAGCGAGCTACCCCGGGGCCCACCTCTCTCCCTGGTTTTGCAGAATGTGAAACAGAGGGCCCCCTTGTGCTACACCTAGGGGTCTCTGACCCCAGTAAGATACCCAGGATCCAACCTCTCTTCCTGGACTTGCAGTTTAGGCCACAAAGGGCCCCTTTGCCCTCCACCTCAGGGTGTCTTAGCCCAGCAAGCTACCCAGGGGCCCACCTCTCTCCCTGGAATTGCAGTCTGGGCCCCAGAGGGCCCCCTTGCCCTCAATGATAGGGGTCTCTGACCTCAGCAAGCTACCCAGTGGCCCATCTCTCTCCCTGGACTTGTTGTCTGGGCCCCAGAGGGCCCTCTTGCCCTCCGCCTTGGGGTCCCTGACCCCAGCAAGCTACCCTGGGGTCAGCCTCTTTCCCTGGTTTTGCAATCTGGGCCACAGAGTACCCCTTTGCCCCTCAACTAGGGGTCTCTGACCCCAGCAAGCTACCCAAGGGCCCTCCTTTCTCCCTTGACTTGTAGTCCGGGCCCTAGAGTGCCCCCTTGCCCTCCACCTAGGGGTCTCTGAACCCAGCAAGCTACTCAGGGTCCAACCCCTCTCCCTGGACTTGTAGTCTGTATCCCAGAGGGCCCCCTTGCCTTCCACCTAGGGGTCTCGAACCCCAGCTGGCTACCCAGGGGCCAACTTCTCTCACTGGACTTTTCTTCTGGGCCCCAGAGGGTCGTCTTGCCCTCCACTTTGTTGTCCCTGACCCCAGCAAGCTACCCAGGGGTCAGCCTCTCTCCCTGGGCTTACAGTCTGTGCCCCAGAGGGCACCCTTGCTCTGCTTCTTGGGGTCTCTGACCCCAGCAAGCTAACCAGGTGCTAGCATATCTCTCTGAACTTGCAGTCTGGGCCCCAGAGGGCCCCCGTTACCCTCCACCTAGGGGACCCTGACCCCAGCATGCTACCCAAGGGTCAACCCCTCTCCCTGGACTTGCAGTCAAGGCCAGAGAGGGCCCCCTTGCCTTCCACCTAGGGGTCTCTGACCCCAGCAAGCTACCCAGGGGTCCACCTTTCTCCCTGGACTTGCAGGACAGGCTGCAGGGGGCAACCTGGCCCTCCACCTAGGGGCCACTGACCCCAGGAAGCTACCCAGGGGTCCACCTCTCTCACTGGACTTGCAGAATAGGCCCCAAGGTGCACCCTGGCCCACCACCTATGGGCTTCTGACCCCAGCAAGCTACCCAGGGGTCCACATCTCTCCCTGGACTTGCAGTAGAGGCCCAAGGGTGCCCCCTTGCCCTCAACCCAGGGGCCTCTGACCCCCGCAAGTTACCCAAGGGTCCACAACTCTCCCTGGACTTGCAGTTGAGGCCCCTTGGATCCCCCTGGCCCTCCACCTAGGGGCCTTTGACCCTAGCAAGCTACCCAGGGTTCACCTCTCTCCCTGGACTTGCAGTAGAGGCCCCAAGGTGCTCCTTGGCCCTCCACCTAAGGTCCTCCGACCTCAGCAAGCTACTTGGGGGTCCATCTCTCTCCCTGGACTTGCAGTAAAGGCCCCAGGAAGCCCCTTGGCCCTCCTTCTAGGAGCATCTGACCCCAGCAAGCTACCCAGGAGTCCACCTCTCTTCCTGGACTTGAAGTAGAGGCCCCAGGGTGCCCCCTGGCCCTCCACCTAGGGGCCTCTGACCCCAGCAAGCTACCCAGGGGTCCACCTCTCTCCCTTGACTTGAAGTATAGGCCCCAGGATGCCCCCTGGCTCTCCACCTTGGGGCTTCTGACCCCAGCAAGCTACCCAGGGGTCCACAACTCTCCCTGGACTTTCAGTAGAGGCCCCAGGGTGCCCCTGGCCCTCCACCTAAGGGCCTCTGACCCCAGAAAGCTAAACAGGGGTCCACCTCTCTCCCTGGACTTGCGTTAGAGGCTCTAGGGTACCCCCTTGCCCTCCACCTATGGGCTTCAGACCTCATCAAGCTACGCAGGGATCCACCTCTCTCCCTAGACTTGCAGTAGAGTCCCCAGGGTGCCCCCTGGCTCTCCACTTAGGGGACTCTGACCCCAGCAAGCTCCCAAGGGATTAACCTCTCTCCCTGGACTTGCAGTAGAGGCCCCAAGGTGCCCCCTGGAACTCCACCTAGGGGCGTATGACCCCAGCAAGCTACCCAGGGGTCCACCTCTCTCCCTAGACTTGCAGTAGAGGCCCCAGGGTGACCCCTTGCCCTCCACCTAGGGGACTCTGACCCCAGTAAGGTACCCAGGGGTCCACCTCTTTCCCTGGACTTGCAGTTTAGAACCCAGGATGCCCCCTGGCCCTCCACATAGGGGCCTCTTACCGCAGCAAGTCACCCAGGGGTCCACCTCTCTCCCTGGACTTGCAATATAGGCCACGGGGTGCCCCCTTGCACTCCACCTAGGGGTCACTGACGCCAGCAAGCTACCCAGGGGTCCACCTCTCTCCCTGGACTTGCAGTACAGGCCCCAGGGTGCCCCCAGGTCCTCCACCTAGGGGCCTCTGACCCCAGCAAGCTACCCAGGGGTTCACCTCTCTTCCTGGACTTGCAGCATAGACCCCAATGTGCCCCTGGCCCTCCACCAGGGCCTCTGACCCCAGCCAGCTATCTAGGGGTTTACCTCTCCCCATGGACTTGCAGAGTAGGCCCCAGGGTGCCCCCTTGCCCTCCACCTAGTGGCCTCTGACGGCAGCAAGCTACCCAGGGGTCTACCTCTCTCCCTGGACTTGCAGTATAGGCCCCAGGGTGCCTGCTGGCCCTCCACCTAGGGGCTTCTGACCCCAGCAAGCTACTCAGGGGTCTACCTCTCTCCCTGGACTTGCAATAAAGGCCTTAGGGTGCCCCCTTGCCCTCCACCTAGGGGCCTCTGACCCCAGCAAGCTATCCAGGGGTCTACCTCTCTCCCTGGACTTGTAGTATATTCCCCAGGGTGACCCCTTGACCTCCACCTAGGGAACTCTGACTACAGTAAGGTACCCAGGGGTCCACCTCTTTCCCTGGACTTGCAGTTTTGACCCCAGGGTGCCCCCTGGCCCTTCACCTAGATGTCTCTGACCCCAGCAAGCTACCCAGGGGTCCACCTCTCCCTCTACTTGCAGTACAGACCCCAGGGTGCCCCCAGGTCCTCCACATAGGAGCCTCTTTTCCTAACAAGCTACCCAGGGGTCCACCTCTTTACCTGGACTTGTAGTATATGCCCCAGGGTGCTCCCTGAACCTCCACCTTGGGGCCTGTGACCCCAGCAAGCTACCCAAGGGTCCACTTCTTTACCTGGACTTGTAGTATAGGCCCCAGGGTGCTCCCTGGACCACCACCTAGGGGCATCTGACCTCAGCAAGCTACCCAGGGGTACACCTCTCTCCCTGGATTTGCAGTATAGGCCCCAAGGTGCCCCCCTGTCCTCCACCGAGGGGCCTCTGACCCCAGCAAGCTACCCAGGGGTCCACCTGTCTGCCTGGGCTTGCAGCATTGACCCCAGGGTGCCCCTTTGCCCTCCACCTAGGGGCCTCTGACCCCAGCAAGCTACCCAGGGGTCCACTTCTCTCCCTGGACTTGCAGTATAGTTCCTAGGGTGACCCCTTGCCCTCGAACTAGGGGCCTCTGAACCCAGCAAGCTACCCAGGGGTCCACCTCTCTTCCTGGGCTTACAGTATAGTCCCAAGGGTGCCCCCTGGCCCTCCACCTAGGGGCCTCTGACCCCAGCAAGCTACCCAAGGTCCACCTCTGTCCCTGGATTTGCAGTATAGGCCCCAAGGTGCCCCCTGGCCCTCCACCTAAGGGCCTCTGACCCCAGCAAGCTACCCAGGGGTCCACCTCTTTCCCCGGAGTTGAAGTATAGGCCACAGGGTTCCCCCTTGGGCCTCCACCTAGCAGCCTCTAACCCCAGCAAGCTATCCAGGGGTCCACCTCTCTCCCTGGACTTGCAGTATAAGCCCCAGGGTGCCCCCTTGCCCTCCACCCAGGGGCGTCTGACCCCAGCAAGCTACCCAGGTGTCTACTTCTCTCCCTGGACTTGCAGTATAGGCCCTAGGGTCCCCCCTGGCCCTCCACCTAGGGGCCTAAGACCCCAGCAAGCTACCCAGGGGGTCCACCTCTCTCCCTGGACTGGCAGTAGAGGCCCCAGGGTGCCCCCAGGCCCTCCACCTAGGGGCGGCTGACACAAGAAAGCTCCCCAGGGGTCAACCTCTCTCCCTGGACTTGCAGTAGAGGCCCTAGGGTACCTCCTGGCCCTCCACATAGGGGCCTCTGACCCCAGCAAGTTACCCAGGGGTCCACAACTCTCCCTGGACTTGCAGTAGAGGCCCCAGGGTGCCCCCTTGCCCTCCACCTAGGGGCCTCTGACCCTAGCAAGCTACCCAGGGTTCCACCTCTCTCCCTGGACTTGCAGTAAAGGCCCCAGGGTGCCCCCAGGCCCTCCACCTAGGGGCCTAGGGCCCCAACAAGCTTTCCAGGGGTCCACGTCTCTCCCTGGACTTGCAGTAGAGGCCCCAGGGTGCCCCCTTGCCCTCCACCTAGGGGCCTCTGACCCCAGCAAGCTACCCAGGGGTCCACCTCTCTCCCTGGACTTGCAGTAGAGGCCCCAGGGTTCCCCCTAGCCCTCCACCTAGGGGCCTCTGACACTAGCAAGCTACCCAGGGGTCCACCTCTCTCCCTGGACTTGCAGTATAGGCTGCAGGGGGCAACCTGGTCCTCCACCTAGGGGCCACTGACCCCAGGAAGCTACCCAGGGGTCCACCTCCCTCCCTGGACTTGCAGATTAGGCCCCAGGGTGCCCCCTGGCCCACCACCTATGGACTTCTGACCCCAGCAAGCTACCCAGGGGTCCATATCTCTCCCTAGACTTGCAGTAGAGGCCCCAGTGTGCCCCCTTGCCCTCCACCCAGGGGCCTCTGACCCCGGCAAGTTACCCAAGGGTCCACAACTCTCCTTGGACTTGCAGTAGAGGCCCCAGGGTGCCACTTGGCCCTCCACCCAGGCCACTCTCAGCCAAGCAAACTACCCAGCGGTCCAACTATCTACCTGGACTTGCAGTAGGGGCCTAGGGTACCTCCTGGCCCTCCAACTAGGGGCCTCTGATCCCAGCAAGCTACTTAGGGGTGCACCTTTCTCCCTGGACTTGCAGTAGAGGCCCCTGGTTGCCCTTTGGCCCTCCACCTAGGGGCCTCTAACCCCAGCAAGCTACCCAAGGGTCCACCTCTCTCCCTGGACTTGCAGTAGAGGCCCCAGGGTGCCCCATGGCCCTCCACCTAGGGGCCTCTGACCCCAGCAAGCTACCCAGGGGTCCACCTCTGTCCCTGGACTTGCAGTAGAGGCACCAGGGTGCCCCTGGCCCTCCACCTAGGAACTTCGTACCCCAGCAAGCTACCCAGGGGTCCACCTCTTTCCCTGGATCTGCAGGATAGGCCCCAAGTGCCCCCTGGCCCTCCACCTAGGGGCCTCTGACCTCAAGAAGCTACTCAGGAGTCCACCTCTCTCCCTTGACTTGCAGTATAGGCCCCAGGGTGCCCCCTGGCCCTCCACCTAGGGGCCTCTGACCCCTGAAAGCTACCCAGGAGTCCACTTCTCTTCCTGGACTTGCAGTAGAGGCCCCAGGGTGCCTCCTGGCCCTCCACCTAGGGGCCTTTGTCCCCAGCAAGCTACCCAGGGGTCCATCTCTCGCCCTGGACTTGCAGTATAGGCCCCAGGAAGCCCCCTGGCCCACCGACTATGGGCTACTGACCCCAGCAAGCTAGCCAGGGGTCTACCTCTCTCCCTGGACTTGCAGTAGAGGCCCCAAGGTGCTCCTTGGCCCTCCACCTAGGGGCTTCTGACCTCAGCAAGCTACCTGGGGGTCCACCTCTCTCCCTGGACTTGCAGTAGAGGCCCCAGGAAGCCCCCTGGCCCTCCTTCTAGGGGCCTCTGACCCCAGCAAGCTACCCAGGGGTCCAGTTATCTCCCTGGACTGGCAGTATAGGCCCCAGGGTGCCCCCTGGCCCTCCACCTAGGGGCTTCTGACCCCAGCAAGCTACCCACGGGTCCACAACTCTCCCTGGACTTTCAGTAGAGGCCCCAGGGTGCCCCCTGGCCCTCCACCTAAGGGCCTCTGACCCCAGAAAGCTACACAGGGGTCCACCTCTCTCCCTGGACTTGCGTTAAAGGCCCTAGGGTACCCCCTTGCCCTCCACCTATGGGCTTTAGACCTCATCAAGCTACCCAGGGATCCACCCCTCTCCCTGGACTTGCAGTATAGGCCCCAGGGTGCCCCCTGGCCCTACACTTAGGGGCCTCTTACACCAGGAAGCTACCCAGGGGTCCACCTCTCTCCCTGGACTTGCAATAGAGGCCCCAGGGTGCCCCCTGGCACTCCACCTAGGGGCCTATGACCCCAGCAAGCTACCCAGGGGTCCACCTCTCTCCCTGGACTGGCAGTATAGGCCCCAGGGTGCCCCCTGGCCCTCCCCCTAGGGGCCTCTGACCCCAGCAAGCTACCAAGGGGTCCTCAACTCTCCCTGGACTTGCAGTATAGGCCCCAGGGTGCCCCCTGGCCCTACACTTAGGGGCCTCTTACCCTAGGAATCTACCAAGGGGTCCACAACTATCCCTGGACTTGCACTAGAGGCCCCAGGGTGCCCCCTGGCCCTCTCCCTAAGGGCCTCTGACCCCAGCTAGCTACCCAGGGTCCACCTCTCTCCCTGGACTTGCAGTAGAGGCCCTAGGGTACCCCCTGGCCCTCCATTTAGGGGCTTTATTCCCCAGCAAGCTATTCAGGGGTCCACCTCTCTCCCTGGACTTGCAGTATAGGCCCCAGCGTGCCCCCTTGCCCTCCACCCATGGGCCTCTGACCCCAGCAAGCTACCCAGGGGTCGCCAACTTTCCCTGGACTTGCAGTAGAGGCCCCAGGGTGCCCCCTGGCCCTCCACCTAGGGGCCTTTGACCCCAGCAAGCTACATAGGGGTCCACATCTCTCCTTGGACTTGCAGTATAGGCCCCAGGGTGCCCCCTGGCCCTCCACCTAGGGGCCTAAGACCCCAGAAAGCTACCCAGGGGTCCACCTCTCTCCCTGAACTTGCAGTATAGGAACCAGGGTGCCCCCTTGCCCTCCACCCAGGGGCCTCTGTCCCCAGCAAGCTACCCAGGGGTACACAACTCTCCCTGGACTTACAGTAGAAGCCCCAGGGTGCCCCCTTGCCCTGCACCTAGGGGCCTCTGACCCCAGCAAGCTACCCAGGGGTCCACATCTCTCCATGAACTTGCAGTGTAGGCCCTAGGGTGCCCCCTGGCCCTCCACCCAGGGGCCTCTGACCCCAGCAAGCTACCCAGGGGTCCACCTCACTCCCTGGACTTGTAGTAGAGGCACCAGGCTGCCCCCTGGCCCTCCACCTAGGGGCTTCTGACCCCATCAAGCTACCCAGGGGTCCACAACTCTCCCTGGACTTTCAGTAGAAGCCCCAGGGTGCCCCCTGGCCCTCCACCTAAGGGCCTCTGACCCCAGAAAGCTACACAGTGGTCCACCTCTCTCCCTGGACTTGCATTAAAGGCCCTAGGGTACCCCCTTGCCCTCCACCTATGGGCTTCAGACCTCATCAAGCTACCCAGGGATCCACCCCTTTCCCTGGACTTGCAGTATAGGCCCAAGGGTGCCCCCTGGCCCTACACTTAGGGGCCTCTTACCCCAGGAAGCTACCCAGGGGTCAACCTCTCTCCCTGGACTTGCAATAGAAGCCCTAGGGTGCCCCCTGGCACTCCACCTAGGGGCCTATGACCCCAGCAAGCTACCCAGGGGTCCACCTCTCTCCCTGGACTGGCAGTATAGGCCCCAGGGTGCCCCCCGGCCCTCCCCCTAGGGGCCTTTGACCCCAGCATGCTACCAAGGGGTCCACAACTCTCCCTGGACTTGCAGTAGAGGCCCCAGGGTGCCCCTGGCATTCCACCTAGGGGCCTACGACCCCAGCAAGCTACCCAGGGGTCCACCTCTCTCAATGGACTTGCAGTAGAGGCCCCAGGAAGCCCCCTTGCCCTCCACCTTGGGGCCTCTGACCCCATCAAGCTACCCAGGGGCCCACCTCTCTCCCTGGACTTGCAGTAGAGGCCCCAGGGGGCCCGCTGGCCCTCCACCAAGGGGCGTCTGACCCCAGCAAGCTACCCAGGGGTCCACAACTCTCCCTAGACTTGCAGTAGAGGCCCAAGGGTGCCCCCTAGCCCTCCACCTAGGGTCCTCAGACCCTAGGAATCTACCAAGGGTTCCACAACTATCCCTGGACTTGCACTAGAGGCCCCAGGGTGCCCCCTGGCCCTCCACCTAAGGGCCTCTGACCCCAGCTAGCTACCCAGGGTCCTCCTCTCTCCCTGGACTTGCAGTAGAGGCCATAGGGTACCCCCTGGCCCTCCACCTAGGGGCTTTATTCCCCAGCAAGCTATTCAGGGGTCCACCTCTCTCCCTGGACTTGCAGTATAGGCCCCAGCGTGCCCCCTTGCCCTCCACCCATGGGCCTCTGACCCCAGCAAGCTACCCAGGGGTCCACAACTTTCCCTGGACTTGCAGTAGAGGCCCCAGGGTGCCCCCTGGCCCTCCAACTAGGGGCCTTTGACCCCAGCAAGCTACATAGGGGTCCACATCTCTCCTTGGACTTGCAGTATAGGCCCCAGGGTGCCCCCTGGCCCTCCACTTAGGGGCCTAAGACCCCAGAAAGCTACCCAGGGGTCCACCTCTCTCCCTGAACTTGCAGTATAGGATCCAGGCTGCCCCCTTGCCCTCCACCCAGGGGCCTCTGACCCCAGCAAGCTACCCAGGGGTCCACAACTCTCCCTGGACTTGCAGGAGAAGCCCCAGGGTGCCCCCTTGCCCTGCACCTAGGGGCCTCTGACCCCAGCAAGCTACCCAGGGGTCCACATCTCTCCATGGACTTGCAGTATAGGCCCTAGGGTGCCCCCTGGCCCTCCACCTAGGGGCCTAAGACCCCAGAAAGCTACCCAGGGGGTCCACCTCTCTCCCTGGACTGGCAGTAGAGGCCCCAGGGTGCCCCCAGGCCCTCCACCTAGGGGCGGCTGACACAAGAAAGCTCCCCAGGGGTCCACCTCTCTCCCTGGACTTGCAATATTGGCCCCAGGGTGCACCCTGGCCCTCCACCTAGCGGCCTAGTGCCCCAGCAAGCTACCCAGGGGTCCACCCCTCTCCGTGGACTTACAGGACAGGCTGCAGGGGGAAACCTGGCCCTCCACCTAGGGGCCTCTGACCCCATCAAGCTACCCAGGGGCCCACCTCTCTCCCTGGACTTGCAGTAGAGGCCACAGGGGGCCCGCTGGCCCTCCACCAAGGGGCCTCTGACCCCAGCAAGCTACCCAAGGGTCCACGACTCTCCCTGGACTTGCAGTAGAGGCCCAAGGGCGCCCCCTGGCCCTCCACCTAGGGTCCTCAGACCCTAGGAATCTACCAAGGGGTCCACAACTATCCCTGGACTTGCACTAGCGGCCCCAGGGTGCCCCCTGGCCCTCCACCTAAGGGCCTCTGACCCCAGCTAGCTACCCAGGGTCCACCTCTCTCCCTGGACTTGCAGTAGAGGCCATAGGGTACCCCCTGGCCCTCCACCTAGGGGCTTTATTCCCCAGCAAGCTATTCAGGGGTCCACCTCTCTCCCTGGACTTGCAGTATAGGCCCCAGCGTGCCCCCTTGCCCTCCACCCATGGGCCTCTGACCCCAGCAAGCTACCCAGGGGTCCACAACTTTCCCTGGACTTGCAGTAGAGGCCCCAGGGTGCCCCCTGGCCCTCCAACTAGGGGCCTTTGACCCCAGCAAGCTACATAGGGGTCCACATCTCTCCTTGGACTTGCAGTATAGACCCCAGGGTGCCCCCTAGCCCTCCACCTAGGGGCCTAAGACCCCAGAAAGCTACCCAGGGGTCCACCTCTCTCCCTGAACTTGCAGTATAGGAACCAGGCTGCCCCCTTGCCCTCCACCCAGGGGCCTCTGACCCCAGCAAGCTACCCAGGGGTCCACAACTCTCCCTGAACTTGCAGGAGAGGCCCCAGGGTGCTCCCTTTACCTGCACCTAGGGGCCTCTGACCCCAGCAAGCTACCCAGGGGTCCACATCTCTCCATGGAGTTGCAGTATAGGCCCTAGGGTGCCCCCTGGCCCTCCACCTAGGGGCCTAAGACCCCAGCAAGCTACCCAGGGGGTCCACCTCTCTCCCTGGACTGGCAGTAGAGGCCCCAGGGTGCCCCCAGGCCCTCCACCTAGGGGCGGCTGACACAAGAAAGCTCCCCAGGGGTCCACCTCTCTCCCTGGACTTGCAGGATATGCCCCAGGATGCCCCCTGGCCCTCCACCTAGGGGCCTAAGACCCCAGAAAGCTACCCAGGGGGTCCACCTCTCTCCCTGGACTGGCAGTAGAGGCCCCAGGGTGCCCCCAGGCCCTCCACCTAGGGGCGGCTGACACAAGAAAGCTCCCCAGGGGTCCACCTCTCTCCCTGGACTTGCAATATTGGCCCCAGGGTGCACCCTGGCCCTCCACCTAGCGGCCTAGGGCCCCAGCAAGCTACCCAGGGGTCCACCCCTCTCCGTGGACTTACAGGACAGGCTGCAGGGGGAAACCTGGCCCTCCACCTAGGGGCCTCTGACCCCATCAAGCTACCCAGGGGCCCACCTCTCTCCCTGGACTTGCAGTAGAGGCCACAGGGGGCCCGCTGGCCCTCCACCAAGGGGCCTCTGACCCCAGCAAGCTACCCAGGGGTCCACGACTCTCCCTGGACTTGCAGTAGAGGCCCAAGGGCGCCCCCTGGCCCTCCACCTAGGGTCCTCAGACCCTAGGAATCTACCAAGGGGTCCACAACTATCCCTGGACTTGCACTAGCGGCCCCAGGGTGCCCCCTGGCCCTCCACCTAAGGGCCTCTGACCCCAGCTAGCTACCCAGGGTCCACCTCTCTCCCTGAACTTGCAGTAGAGGCCATAGGGTACCCCCTGGCCCTCCACCTAGGGGCTTTATTCCCCAGCAAGCTATTCAGGGGTCCACCTCTCTCCCTGGACTTGCAGTATAGGCCCCAGCGTGCCCCCTTGCCCTCCACCCATGGGCCTCTGACCCCAGCAAGCTACCCAGGGGTCCACAACTTTCCCTGGACTTGCAGTAGAGGCCCCAGGGTGCCCCCTGGCCCTCCAACTAGGGGCCTTTGACCCCAGCAAGCTACATAGGGGTCCACATCTCTCCTTGGACTTGCAGTATAGGCCCCAGGGTGCCCCCTAGCCCTCCACCTAGGGGCCTAAGACCCCAGAAAGCTACCCAGGGGTCCACCTCTCTCCCTGAACTTGCAGTATAGGAACCAGGCTGCCCACTTGCCCTCCACCCAGGGGCCTCTGACCCCAGCAAGCTACCCAGGGGTCCACAACTCTCCCTGAACTTGCAGGAGAGGCCCCAGGGTGCTCCCTTTACCTGCACCTAGGGGCCTCTGACCCCAGCAAGCTACCCAGGGGTCCACATCTCTCCATGGAGTTATAGTTTAGGCCCTAGGGTGCCCCCTGGCCCTCCACCTAGGGGCCTAAGACCCCAGCAAGCTACCCAGGGGTCCACAACTCTCCCTGGACTTGCAGTAGAGGCCCTAGGGTGCCCACTGGCCCTCCACCTAGGGGCCTAAGACCCCAGCAAGCTACCCAGGGGTCCACAACTCTCCCTGGACTTGCAGTAGAGGCCCCAGGGTGCCCCCTGGTCCTCCACCTAGGGGCCTCTGACCCCAGCAAGCTACCCAGGGGTCCACCTCTCTCCCTGGACTTGCAGTATAGGCCCCAGGGTGCCCCTTGCCCTCCATCTAGGGGCCTCTTACCCCAGGAAGCTACCCAGGGGTCCACCTTTCTCCCTGGACTTGCAGGACAGGCTGCAGGCGGCAACCTGGCCCTCCACCTAGGGGCCACTGACCCCAGGAAGCTACCCAGGGGTCCACATCTCTCCCTGGACTTGCAGTATAGGCCCCAGGGTGCCCCCAGGCCCTCCACCGAAGTGCCTAAGAACCCAGCAAGCTACACAGGGGTCCACCTCTCTCCCTTGAATTGAAGTATAGGCCCCAGGGTGCACCCTGGCCCTCCACTTAGGGGCCTAGGGCCCCAGCAAGCTTTCCAGGGGTCCACGTCTCTCCCTGGACTTGCAGTAGAGGCCCCAGGGTGCCCCCTGGCCCTCCACCTACTGGCCTCTGACCCCAGCAAGCTACCCAGGGGTCCACCTCTCTCCCTGGACTTGCAGTATTGGCCCCAAGGTGCCCCCTTACCCTCCACCTAGGGGCCTCTTACCCCAGGAAGCTACCCAGGGGTCCACCTTTCTCCCTGGACTTGCAGGACAGGCTGCAGGGGGCAACCTGGCCCTCCACCTAGGGGCCACTGACCCCTGGAAGCTACCCAGGGTTCCACCTCTCTCCCTGGACTTGCAGAATAGGCCCCAAGGTTCCCCCTGGCCCACCACCTATGGGCTTCTGACCCCAGCAAGCTACCCAGGGGTCCACATCTCTCCATGGACTTGCAGTAGAGGCCCCAGGGTGACCCCTTGCACTCCACCCAGGGGCCTCTGACCCCCGCAAGTTACCCAAGGGTGCACAACTCTCCCTGGACTTGCAGGATAGGCCCCAGGGTGCCCCCTGGCCCTCCACCTAGTTGCCTCTGACCCCAGCAAGCTACCCAGGGGTCCAACTCTCTACCTGGACTTGCAGTAGGGGCCCTAGGGTGCCCACTGTCCCTCCACCTAGGGGCCTAAGACCCCAGCAAGCTACCCAGGGGGTCCACATCTCTCCCTGGACTGGCAGTAAAGGCCCCAGGGTGCCCCCAGGCCCTCCACCTAGAGGCGGCTGACACAAGAAAGCTCCCCAGGGGTCCACCTCTCTTCCTGGACTTGCAGGATATGCCCCAGGGTGCCCCCTGGCCCTCCACCTAGTTGCCTCTGACCCCAGCAAGCTACCCAGGGGTCCACCTCTCTCCCTGGACTTGCAGTAGAGGCTCTAGGGTGCCCCCTTGCCCTCCACCTTGGGGCCTCTTACCCCAGAAAGCTACCCAGGGGTCCACCTTTCTTCCTGGACATGAAGTATAGGCCCCAGGGTGCCCACAGGCCCTCCAGCTAGAGGCCTAAGACCCCAGCAAGCTACCCAGGGGTCCACAACTCTCCCTGGGCTTGCAGTAGAGGCCCCAGGGTGCCCCCTGGCCCTCCACCTAGGGCCCTCTGACCCCAGCAAGCTACCCAGGGGTCCTCCTCTCTTCCTGGACTTGCAGTATAGGCCCCAGGGTGCCCCCTTGCCCTCCACCTAGGGGCCTCTTACCCCAGCAAGCTACCCAGGGGTCCACCTTTCTCCCTGGACTTGAAGTATAGGCCCCAGGCTGCCCACTGGCCCTCCACTTAGGGGCCTAAGACCCCAGCAAGCTACCCAGGGGTCCACAAATCTCCCTGGACTTGCAGTAGAGGCCCCAGGGATCCCCCTGGCCATCCACCTAGGGGCCTCTGACCCTAGCAAGCTACCCAGGGTTCAACTCTCTCCCTGGACTTGCAGTATAGGCCCCAGGGTGCCCCCAGGCCCTCTACCTAAGTGCCTAAGAACCCAGCAAGCTACCCAGGGGTCCACCTCTCTCCCTTGACTTGAAGTATAGGCCCCAGGGTGCACCCTGGCCCTCCACCTAGGGGCCTAGGGCCCCAGCAAGCTTTCCAGGGGTCCACGTCTCTCCCTGGACTTGCAGTAGAGGCCACAGGGTGCCCCCTGGCCCTCCACCTACTGGCCTCTGACCCCAGCAAGCTACCCAGGGGTCCACCTCTCTCCCTGGACTTGAAGTATAGGCCCCAGGCTGCCCACTGGCTCTCCACTTAGGGGCTTCGTACCCCAGCTAGCTACCCAGGGGTCCACCTCTCTCCCTGGATCTGCAGGATAGGCCCCAAGGTGCCCCGTGGCCCTCCACCTAGGGGCCTATGACCTCAGGAAGCTACCCAGGAGTCCACCTCTCTCCCTGGACTTGCAGTATAGGCCCCAGGGTGCCCCCTGGCCCTCCACCTAGTTGCCTCTGACCCCAGCAAGCTACCCAGGGGTCCAACTCTCTACCTGGACTTGCAGTTGGGGCCCTAGGGTACCTCCTGGCCCTCCACCTAGGGGCCTCTGATCCCAGCAAGCTACCCAGGGGTCCACCTTTCTCCCTTGTCTTGCAGTAGAGGCCCCTGGTTGCCCTTTGGCCCTCCACCTAGGGGCCTCTGACCCCAGCAAGCTACCCAAGGGTCCACCTTTCTCCCTGGACATGAAGTATAGGCCCCAGGGTGCCCACTGGCCCTCCAGCTAGAGGCCTAAGACCCCATCAAGCTACCCAGGGGTCCACAACTCTCCCTGGGCTTGCAGTAGACGCCCCAGGGTGCCCCCTGGCCCTCCACCTAGGGCCCTCTGACCCCAGCAAGCTACCCAGGGGTCCTCCTCTCTTCCTGGAATTGCAGTATAGGCCCCAGGGTGCCTCTGGCCCTCCACCTAGGGGCTTCGTACCCCAGCTAGCTACCCAGGGGTCCACCTCTCTCCCTGGATCTGCAGGATAGGCCCCAAGGTGCCCCGTGGCCCTCCACCTAGCGGCCTCTGACCTCAGAAAGCTACCCAGGGGTCCACCTCTCTCCCTGGACTTGCAGTAGAGGCCCCAAGGTGCTCTTTGGCCCTCCACCTAGGGGCCTCTGACCTCAGTAAGTTACCTGGGGGTCCACCTCTCTCCTTGGACTTGCAGTAGAGGCCCCAGAAAGCCCCTTGGCCCTCCTTCTAGGGGCCTCTGACCCCAGCAAGCTACCCAGGAGTCCACCTCTCTTCCTGGACTTGTAGTAGAGGCCCCAGGGTGCCCCCTGGCCCTCCACCTAGGGTGCCTCTGACCCCAGCAAGCTACCCAGGGGTCCACCTCTCTCCCTTGACTTGAAGTATAGGCCCCAGGGTGTCCCCTGGCCCTCCACCTAGGGGCTTCTGACTCCAGCAAGCTACCCAGGGGTCCACAACTCTCCCTGGACTTTCAGTAGAGGCCCCAGAGTGCCCCCTGGCCCTCCACCTAAGGGCCTCTGACCCCAGAAAGCTAAACAGGGGTCCAGCTCTCTCCCTGGATTTGCGTTAGAGGCCCTAGGGTACCCCCTTGCCCTCCACCTATGGGCTTCAGACCTCATCAAGCTACGCAGGGATCCACCTCTCTCCCTGGACTTGCAGTACAGTCCCCAGAGTGCCCCCTGGCCCTCCACCCAAGGGGCCTCTGACCCCAGCAAGCTACCCAGGGGTCCACCTCTTTCCCTAGACGTGCAGTAGAGGCCCCAGGGTGCCCCCTGGCCCTCCACCTAGGGGCCTCTGACCCCAGCAAGCTACCCAGGGGTCCAGCTTTCTCCCTGGAGTTATAGTAGAGGCTCCAGGGTACCCCCTGGCCTTCCACCTATGGGCTTCTGACCCCAGCAAGCTACCAAGGGGTCCACAACCCTCCCTGGACTTGCAGTAGAGGCCCCAAGGAGCCCCCTGGCCCTCCACATAGGGGCCTCTGACACCAGCAAGCTACCCAGGGGTCCACCTCTCTCCCTGGACTTGCAGTATAGGCCCCAGGGTGCCCCCTGGCCCTCCACCTAGTTGCCTCTGACCCCAGCAATCTACCCAGGGGTCCAACTCTCTCCCTGGACTTGCAATAGGGGCCATAGGGTACCTCCTAGCCCTCCACCTAGGGGCCTCTGACCCCAGCAAGCTACCCAGGGGTCCACCTCTCTCCCTGGACTTGCAGTATAGGCCCCAGGGTGCCCCTTGGACCTCCACCTAAAGGCCTAAGATCCCAGCAAGTTACCCAGGCGTCAACCTCTCTCCCTGGACTGGCAATATAGGCCCCAGGGTGCCCCCTGGCCCTCCACCTTTGGGCCTCTGACCTCAGCAAGCTACCAAGGGGTCCACAACCCTCCCTGGATATGCAGTCCAGGCCCCAAGGTGCCCCCTGGCCCTCCACCTATGGGCTTCTGACCCCAGCAAGCTACCCAAGGGTCCAACTCTCTCCCTGGATTTGCAGTAGGGGCCCTAGGGTACCTCCTGGCCCTCCACCTAGGGGCCTCTGACCCCAGCAAGCTACCCAGGGGTCCACCTCTCTCCCTGGACTTGCAGTATAGGCCCCAGGGTGCCCACTTGCGCTCCACCTCGGGGCCTCTGACTCCAGCAAGTTACCCAAGGGTCCACAACTCTTCCTGGACTTGCAGTAGAGGCCCCAGGGTGCCCCCTTGCCCTCCACCTAGGGGCCTCCGACCCCAGAAAGCTACCCAGGGGTCCACAACTCTCCCTGGACTTGCAGTAGAAGCCCCAGGGATCCCCCTGGCCCTCCACCTAGGGGCCTCTGACCCCAGCAAGCTACCCAGGAGTCCACCTCTCTTCCTGGACTTGCAGTATAGGCCCCAGGGTGCCCCTTGGACCTCTACCTAGGCGCCTAAGACCCCTGCAAGCTACCCAGGGGTCAACCTTTCTCTCTGGACTGGCAATATAGGCCCCAGGGTGCCCTTTGGCCCTCCACCTTTGGGCCTCTGACCCCAGCAAGCTACCAAGGGGTCCACAACCCTCCCTGGACATGCAGTCGAGGCCCCAAGGTGGCCTTTGACACCAGCAAGCTACCCAGGGGTCCTTCTCTCTCCCTGGACTTTCAGTAGAGGCCCTAAGGTACCCCCTGGCCCTCCACCTATGGGCTTCAGACCCCAGCAAGCTACCCAGGGGTCCACCTCTCTCCCTGGACTTGCAGGATAGGCCCCAGGGTGCCCCCTGGCCGTCCACCTAGTTGCTTCTGACCCCAGCAAGCTACCCAGGGGCCCAACTCTCTCCCTGGATTTGCAGTAGGGGCCCTAGGGTACCTCATGGCCCTCCACCTAGGGGCCTCTGACCCCAGCAAGCTACCCAGGGGTCCACCTCTCTCCCTGGACTTGCAGGATAGGCCCCATGGTGCCCCCTGGCTCTCCACCTAGGGGCCTCTGACCCCAGCAAGCTAACCAGGGGTCCACCTCTCTCCCTGGACTTGCAGTATAGGCCCCAGGGTGCCCCCTGGCCCACCACATAAGGGCTTCTGACACCAGCAAGCTACCAAGTGGTCCACCTCTCTCCCTGGACTTGCAGTAGAGGCCCCAGGGTGCCCCCTGGCCCTTTACCTTGGGGCCTCTGACCCCGGCAAGCTACCCGGGGGTCCACCTCTCTCCCTGGACTTGCAGTAGAGGCCCCAGATTGCCCCCTGGCCCTCCACCTAGGGGCCTCTGACGCCAGCAAGCTACCCAGGGGTCCACCTCTCTCCCTGGACTTGCAGGATAGGCCCCATGGTGCCCCCTGGCCCTAAACCTAGGGGCCTCTGACCCCAAGAAGCTACCCAGGGGTTCACCTATCTACCTAGACTTGTAGTCGAGACCCCAGGGTGCCCCCTGGCCCTCCACCTAGGGGCCTCTGACCCCAGCAAGCTACCCAGGGGTCCACGTCTCTCCCTGGATTCGCAGTAGATTCCCCAGGGTGCCCCCTGGCTCTCCACCGAAGTGACTCTGACCACAGCAAGCTACCATGGGATTAACCTCTCTCCCTGGACTTGCTGTAGAGGCCCCAGGGTACCCCCTGGAACTCCACCTAGGGGCGTCTGACCCCAGAAAGCTACCCAGGGGTCCACCTCTCTCCCTAGACTTGCAGTAGAGGCCCCAGGGTGCCCCCTGGCCCTCCACCTAGAGGCCTCTGACCCCAGCAATCCACCCAGGGGTCCAGCTTTCTCCCTGGACTTGTAGTAGAGGCCCCAGGGTACCCCCTGGCCCTCCACCTATGGGTTTCTTACCCCAGCAAGCTACCCAGCGGTCCACCTCTCTCCCTGGACTTGCAGAAGAGTCCCCAGGGTGCCCCCTTACCAACCGCATAGGGGCCTATGACCTCAGGAAGCTACCCAGGGGTCCACCTCTCTCCCTGGACTTGCAGCAGAGGCCCCAGGGTGCCCCCTGGCCCTACACCTTGGGGCCTCTGACCCTACCAAGCTACCCAGGGTACTACCTTTCTCCCTGGACTTGCAGTTTAGGCCCCAGGGTACCTCATGGCCCTCCACCTAGGGGCCTCTGACCCCAGCAAGCTACCCAGGGGTCCACCTCTCTCCCTGGACTTGCAGTAGAGGCCCCAAGGTGCCCCCTGGCCCTCCACCTAGGGGCCTCTGACACCAGCAAGCTACCCAGGGATCCACCTCTCTCCCTGGACTTGCAGTAGAGGCCCTAGGGTACCCCCTGGCCCTCCACCTATCGGCTTCAGACCCCAGCAAGCTACCCAGGGGTCCACCTTTCTCCCTGGACTTGCAGGATAGGCCCCAGGGTGCCCCCTGGCCCTCCACCTAGTTGCCTCTGACCCCAGCAATCTACCCAGGGGTTCAACTCTCTCCCTGGACTTGCAGTAGGGGCCCTAGGGTACCTCCTAGCCCTCCACCTAGGGGCCTCTGACCCCCGCAAGCTACCCAGGGGTCCACCTCTCTCCCTGGACTTGCAGTATAGGCCCCAGGGTGCCCCTTGGACATCCACCTAGGGGCCTAAGACCCCTGCAAGCTACCCAGGGGTCAACCTTTCTCTCTGGACTGGCAATATAGGCCCCAGGGTGCCCCTTGGCCCTCCACCTTTGGGCCTCTGACCCCAGCAAGCTACCAAGGGGTCCACAACCCTCCCTGGACATGCAGTCGAGGCCCTAAGGTACCCCCTGGCCCTCCACCTATGGGCTTCAGACCCCAGCAAGCTACCCAGGGGTCCACCTCTCTCCCTGGACTTGCAGGATAGGCCCCAGGGTGCCCCCTGGCCGTCCACCTAGTTGCTTCTGACCTCAGCAAGCTACCCAGGGGCCCAACTCTCTCCCTGGATTTGCAGTAGGGGCCCTAGGGTACCTCATGGCCCTCCACCTAGGGGCCTCTGACCCCAGCTAGCTACCCAGGGGTCCACCTCTCTCCCTGGACTTGCAGGATAGGCCCCATGGTGCCCCCTGGCCCTCCACCTAGGGGCGTCTGACCGCAGCAAGCTAACCAGGGGTCCACCTCTCTCCCTAGACTTGCAGTATAGGCCCCTGGGTGCCCCCTGGCCCACCACAAAGGGCTTCTGACACCAGCAAGCTACCCAGGGGTCCACCTCTCTCCCTGGACTTGCAGTAGAGGCCCCAGGGTGCCTCCTGGCCCTTTACCTTGGGGCCTCTGACCCCGGCAAGCTACCCGGGGGTCCACCTCTCTCCCTGGACTTGCAGTGCAGGCCCCAGGGTGCCCCCTGGCCCTCCACCTAAGTGCCTAAGACCCCAGCAAGCTACCCTGGGTCCACCTCCCTCCTTGACTTGAAGTATAGGCCCCAGGGTGCTCCTGGCCCTCTGCCTAAGGGCCTAGGAGCCCAGCAAGCTACCCAGGGGTCCACGTCTCTCCCTGTACTTGCAGTAGAGGCCCCAGGGTGCCCCCTGGCCCTCCACCTACTGGCCTTTGACCCCAGCAAGCTACCCAGGGGTCCACCTCTCTCCCTAGACTTGCAGTAGAGGCCCCAGGGTTCCCCCTGGCCCTCCACCTAGGGGCCTCTGACCCTAGCAAGCTACCCAGGGGTCCACTTCTCTTCCTGGACTTGCAGTATAGGCCCCAAGGTGCCCCCTTACCCTCCACTTAGGGGCCTCTTACCCAAGGAAGCTACCCAGGGGTCCACCACTCTCCCTGGACTTGCAGGATAACCCCCAGGGTGCCCCCTGGCCCACCAACTATGGGCTTCTGACCCAAGCAAGCTACCCAGGGGTCCACCTCTCTCCCTGGTCTTGCAGTAGAGGCCCCAGGGTGCCCCTGACCCTCCACCTATGGGTTTCTGACCCCTGCAAGCTACCAAGGGGTCCACCTCTCTCCCTGGACTCGCAGTAGAGGCCCCAGGGTGCCCCCTTGCCCTCCACCCAGGGGCCTCTGACCCCCGCAAGTTACCCAAGGGTCCACAAGTCTCCCTGGACTTGCAGTAGAGGCCCCTGGGTGCCCCTTGGCCCTCCACCTAGGCCACTCTCAGCCAAGCAAACTACCCAGGGGTCCACCTCTCTTCCTGCACTTGCAGTATAGGCCCCAGGGTGCCCCCTGGCCCACCACATAAGGGCTTCTGACACCAGCAAGCTACCCAGGGGTCCACCTCTCTCCCTGGACTTGCAGTAGAGGCCCCAGGGTGCCTCCTGGCCCTTTACCTTGGGGCCTCTGACCCCGGCAAGCTACCCGGGGGTCCACCTCTCTCCCTGGACTTGCAGTGTAGGCCCCAGGGTGCCCCCTGGCCCTCCACCTAAGTGCCTAAGACCCCAGCAAGCTACCCTGGGTCCACCTCTCTCCCTGGACTTGCAGTATAGGCCCCATGGTGCCCCCAGGCCCTCCACCTAAGTGCCTAAGAACCCAGCAAGCTACCCAGGGGTCCACCTCTCTCCCTGGACTTGAAGTATAGGCCCCAGGGTGCCCCCTGGCCCACCACAAAGGGCTTCTGACCCAAGCAAGCTACCCAGGGGTCCACCTCTCTCCCTGGTCTTGCAGTAGAGGCCCCAGGGTGCCCCTGACCCTCCACCCATGGGTTTCTGACCCCTGCAAGCTACCAAGGGGTCCACCTCTCTCCCTGGACTCGCAGTAGAGGCCCCAGGGTGCCCCCTTGCCCTCCACCCAGGGGCCTCTGACCCCCGCAAGTTACCCAAGGGTCCACAAGTCTCACTGGACTTGCAGTAGAGGCCCCTGGGAGCCCCTTGGCCCTCCACCTAGGCCACTCTCAGCCAAGCAAACTACCCAGGGGTCCACCTCTCTTCCTGCACTTGCAGTATAGGCCCCAGGGTGCCCCCTGGCCCTCCACCTAGGGGCCTAAGACCTCATCAAGCTACCCAGGGGTCCACATCTCTCCCTGGACTGGCAGTATAGGCCCCAGGGTGCCCCCTTGCCCTCCACCTAGGGGCCTCTGACCCCAGCAAGCTACCCAGGGGTCCACCTTTTTCCCTGGATTTGCAGTAGGGGCACTAGGGTACCTCCTGGTCCTCCACCTAGGGGCCTCTCACCCCAGCAAGCTACCCAGGGGTCAACTTCTCTCCCTGGACTTGCAGGATAGGCCCCATGGTGCCCCCTGGCCCTCCACCTAGGGGCCTCTGACCCTAGCAAGCTACCCAGGGTTCCACCTCTCTCCCTGGACTTGCAGTATAGGCCCCATGGTGCCCCCAGGCCCTCCACCTAAGTGCCTAAGAACCCAGCAAGCTACCCAGGGGTCCACCTCTCTCCCTGGACTTGAAGTATAGGCCCCAGGGTGCACCCTGGCCCTCCACCTAGGGGACTCTTTCCCCAGGAAGCTACCCAGGGGTCCACCTTTCTCCCTGGACTTGCAGGACAGGCTGCAGGGGGCAACCTGGCCCTCCACCTAGGGGCCACTGACCCCAGGAAGCTACCCAGGGGTCCACCTCTCTCACTGGACTTGCAGAATAGGCCCCAAGGTGCCCCCTGGCCTACCACCTATGGGCTTCTGACCCCAGCAAGCTACCCAGGGGTCCACATCTCTCCCTGGACTTGCAGTAGAGGCCCAAGGGTGCCCCCTTGCCCTCAACCCAGGGGCCTCTGACCCTAGCAAGCTACCCAGGGTTCACCTCTCTCCCTGGACTTGCAGTAGAGGCCCCAAGGTGCTCCTTGGCCCTCCACCTAAGGTCCTCTGACCTCAGCAAGCTACTTGGGGGTCCATCTCTCTCCCTGGATTTGCAGTAAAGGCCCCAGGAAGCCCCTTGGCCCTCCTTCTAGGGGCCTCTGACCCCAGCAAGCTACCCAGGAGTCCACCTCTCTTCCTGGACTTGAAGTAGAGGCCCCAGGGTGCCCCCTGGCCCTACACCTAGGGGCCTCTGACCCCAGCAAGCTACCCAGGGGTCCACCTCTCTCCCTTGACTTGAAGTATAGGCCCCAGGATGCACCCTGGCTCTCCACCTTGGGGCTTCTGACCCCAGCAAGCTACCCAGGGGTCCACAACTCTCCCTGGATTTTCAGTAGAGGCCCCAGGGTGCCCCTGGCCCTCCACCTAAGGGCCTCTGACCCCAGAAAGCTAAACAGGGGTCCACCTTTCTCCCTGGACTTGCGTTAGAGGCTCTAGGGTACCCCCTTGCCCTCCACCTATGGGCTTCAGACCTCATTAAGCTACGCAGGGATCCACCTCTCTCCCTAGATTTGCGGTAGAGTCCCCAGGGTGCCCCCTGGCTCTCCACCTAGGGGACTCTGACCCCAGCAAGCTACCAAGGGATTAACCTCTCTCCCTGGACTTGCAGTAGAGGCCCCAAGGTGCCCCCTGGCCCTCCACCTAGGGGCCTCTGACACCAGCAAGCTACCCAGGGATCCACCTCTCTCCCTGGACATGCAGTAGAGGCCCTAGGGTACCCCCTGGCCCTCCACCTATCGGCTTCAGACCCCAGCAAGCTACCCAGGGGTCCACCTCTCTCCCTGAACTTGCAGGATAGGCCCCAGGGTGCCCCCTGGCCCTCCACCTAGTTGCCTCTGACCCCAGCAATCTACCCAGGGGTCCAACTCTCTCCCTGGACTTGCAGTAGGGGCCCTAGGGTACCTCCTAGCCCTCCACCTAGGGGCCTCTGACCCCAGCAAGCTACCCAGGGGTCCACCTCTCTCCCTGGACTTGCAGTATAGGCCCCAGGGTGCCCCTTGGACCTCCACCTAGGGGCCTAAGACCCTTGCAAGCTACCCAGGGGTCAACCTTTCTCTCTGGACTGGCAATATAGGCCCCAGGGTGCCCCTTGGCCCTCCACCTTTGGGCCTTTGACCCCAGCAAGCTACCAAGGGGTCCACAACCCTCCCTGGACATGCAGTCGAGGCCCCAAGGTGCCCCCTGGCCCTCCACCTATGGGCCTCTGACACCAGCAAGCTACCCAGGGGTCCTTCTCTCTCCCTGGACTTGCAGTAGAAGCCCTAGGGTACCCCCTGGCCCTCCACCTATGGGCTTCAGACCCCAGCAAGCTACCCAGGGGTCCACCTCTCTCCCTGGACTTGCAGGATAGGCCCCAGGGTGCCCCCTGGTCCTCCACCTAGTTGCTTCTGACCCCAGCAAGCTACCCAGGGGCCCAACTCTCTCCCTGGATTTGCAGTAGGGGCCCTAGGGTACCTCATGGCCCTCCACCTAAGGTCCTCTGACCTCAGCAAGCTACTTGGGGGTCCATCTCTCTCCCTGGATTTGCAGTAAAGGCCCCAGGAAGCCCCTTGGCCCTCCTTCTAGGGGCCTCTGACCCCAGCAAGCTACCCAGGAGTCCACCTCTCTTCCTGGACTTGCAGTACAGTCCCCAGAGTGCCTCCTGGCCCTCCACCTAAGGGGCCTCTGACCCCAGCAAGCTACCCAGGGGTCCACCTCTTTCCCTAGACGTGCAGTAGAGGCCCCAGGGTGCCTACTGGCCCTTTACCTTGGGGCCTCTGACCCCGGCAAGCTACCCGGGGGTCCGTCTTTCTCCCTGGACTTGCAGTGTAGGCCTCAGGGTGCCCCCTGGCCCTCTACCTAAGGGCCTAGGAGCCCAGCAAGCTACCCAGGGGTCCACGTCTCTCCCTGGACTTGCAGTAGAGGCCCCAGGGTGCCCCCTGGCCCTCCACCTACTGGCCTCTGACCCCAGCAAGCTACCCAGGGGTCCACCTCTCTCCCTAGACTTGCAGTAGAGGCCCCAGGGTTCCCCCTGGCCCTCCACCTAGGGGCCTCTGACCCTAGCAAGCTACCCAGGGGTCCACCTCTCTCCCTGGACTTGCAGTATAGGCCCCAAGGTGCCCCCTTACCCTCCACTTAGGGGCCTCTTACCCAAGGAAGCTACCCAGGGGTCCACCTCTCTCCCTGGACTTGCAGGATAACCCCCAGGGTGCCCCCTGGCCCACCACCTATGGGCTTATGACCCAAGCAAGCTACCCAGGGGTCCACCTCTCTCCCTGGTCTTGCAGTAGAGGCCCCAGGGTGCCCCTGACCCTCCACCTATGGGTTTCTGACCCCTGCAAGCTACCAAGGGGTCCACCTCTCTCCCTGGACTTGCAGTAGAGGCCCCAGGGTGCCCCCTGGCCCTCCACCCAGGGGCCTCTGACCCCCACAAGTTACCCAAGGGTCCACCTCTCTTCCTGCACTTGCAGTATAGGCCCCAGGGTGCCCCCTGGCCCTCCACCTAGGGGCCTAAGACCTCAGCAAGCTACCCAGTGGTCCACCTCTCTCCCTGGACTGGCAGAATAGGCCCCAGGGTGCCCCCTTGCCCTCCACCTAGGGGCCTCTCACCCCAGCAAGCTACCCAGGGGTCCACCTTTCTCCCTGGACTTGAAGTATAGGCCCCAGGCTGCCCACTGGCCCTCCACCTAGGGGCCTAAGACCTCAGCAAGCTACCCAGGGGTCCACAACTCTCCCTGGACTTGCAGTAGAGGCCCCAGGGATCCCCTTGGCCCTACACCTTGGGGCCTCTGACCCTAGCAAGCTACCCAGGGTTCTACCTTTCTCCCTGGACTTGCATTAAAGGCCCCAGGGTGCCCCCTGGCCCTCCACCTAAGTGCCTAAGACCCCAGCAAGCTACCCAGGGGTCCACCTCTCTTCCTTGACTTGAAGTATAGGCCCCAGGGTGCCCCTGGCCCTCTACCTAGGGGCCTCTGACCCCTGAAAGCTACCCTTGAGTCCGCCTCTCTTCCTGGACTTGCAGTAGAGGCCCCAGTGTGCCCCCTGGTCCTCTACCTAGTTGCCTCTGACCCCAGCAAGCTACTCAGGGGTCCACCTCTCTCCCTGAACTTGCAGTAGAGGCCCTATGGTACCTCCTGGCCCTCCACCTAGGGGCTTAAGACCCCAGCAAGCTACCCAGGGGTCCACATTTCTCCCTGGACTTGCAGTAGAGGCCCCAGGGATCCCCCTGGCCCTCCATATAGGGGCCTCTGACCCTAGCAAGCTACCCAGGGTTCCACTTCTCTCTCTGGACTTGCAGTATAGGCCCCAGGGTGCCCCCTTGCCCTCCACCCAGGGGCCTCTGACCCCCGCAAGTTACCCAAGGGTCCACAACTCTCCCTAGACTTGCAGTAGAGGCCCCTGGTTGCCCCTTGGCCCTCCACCTAGGCCACTCTCAGCCAAGCAAACTACCCAGGGGTCCACCTCCCTTCCTGCACTTGCAGTATAGGCCCCAGGGTGCCCCCTGGCCCTCCACCTAGGGGCCTAAGACCTCAGCAAGCTACCCAGTGGTCCACCTCTCTCCCTGGACTGGCAGTATAGTCCCCAGGGTGCCCCCTGATCCTCCACCTAGGTCCTTCTTACCCCAGCAAGCTTCCCAGGAGTCCACGTCTCTCCCTGGACTTGCAGAAGAGGCCCCAGGGTGCCCGTTGGCCCTCCACTTAGGGGCCTCTGACCCCAGCAAGCTACCCAGGGGTCCACCTCTCTCCCTAGACTTGCAGTAGAGGCCCCAGGGTTCCCCCTGGCCTTCCACCTAGGGGCCACTAACCCCAGGAAGCTACCCAGGGGTCCACCTCTCTCCCTGGACTTGCAGAATAGGCCCCAGGGTGCCCCTTGGCCCACCACCTATGGGCTTCTGAACCCAGCAAGCTACCCAGGTGTCCACATCTCTCCCTGGACTTGCAGTAGAGGCCCCAGGGTGCCCCCTTAACCTCCACCCAGGGGCCTCTGACCCCCGCTAGTTACTTAAGGGTCCACAACTCTCCCTGGACTTGCAGTAGAGGCCCTAAGGTACCCCTTGGCCCTCCACCTAGGGGCTTTATTCCCCAGCAAGCTACCCAGAGGTCCACCTCTCTCCCTGGACTTGCAGTAAAGGCCCCAGCATGCCCCCTTGCCCTCCACCCATGGGCCTCTGACCCCAGCAAGCTACCAAGGGGTCCACAACTCTCCCTGGACTTGCAAAAGAGGCCACAGGGTGCCCCTTTGCCCTGCACCTGGGGGCTTCAGACCCCAGCAAGCTACCCAGGGGTCCACATCTCTCCATGGACTTGCAGTATAGGCTTTAGGGTTCCCCCTGGCCCTCCACATAGGGGCCTAAGACCCCAGCAAGCTACCCAGGGGGTCCACCTCTCTCCCTGGACTGGCAGTAGAGGCCCCAGGGTGCCCCCAGGCCCTCCACCTAGGGGCAGCTGACACAAGAAAGCTCCCCTGGGTTCCACCTCTCTCCCTGGACTTTCAGGATATGCCCCAGGGTGCCCCCTGGCCCTCCACCTAGTTGCATCTGACCTCAGCAAGCTACCCAGGGGTCCACCTCTCTCCCTGGACTTGCAGTAGAGTCCCTAGGGTACCTCCTGGCCCTCCACCTCGGGGCCTCTGACTCCAGCAAGTTACCCAAGGGTCCACAACTCTTCCTGGACTTGCAGTAGAGGCCCCAGGGTGCCCCCTTGCCCTCCACCTAGGGGCCTCCGACCCCAGAAAGCTACCCAGGGGTCCACAACTCTCCCTGGACTTGCAGTAGAAGCCCCAGGGATCCCCCTGGCCCTCCACCTAGGGGCCTCTGACCCTAGAAAGCTACCCAGGGTTCTACCTCTCTCCCTGGACTTGCAGTATAGGCCCCAGGGTTCCCCCTGGCCCTCCACTTAAGTGCCTAAGACCTCAGCAAGCTACCCAGGGGTCCACCTCTCTCCCTTGACTTGAAGTATAGGCCCCAGGGTGCCCCCTGGCCCTCCACCTAGGGGACTTCTGCTCCAGCAAGCTACCCAGGGGTCCACCTCTCTCCCTGGACTTGCAGTATAGGCTCCATGGTGCCCCCTTACCCTCCACCTAGGGGCCTCTTACCCCAGGAAGCTACCCAGGGGTCCACCTCTTTCCCTGGACTTGCAGGATAGGCTCCAGGGGGCAACCTGGCCCTCCACCTAGGGGCCACTGACCCCAGGAAGCTACCCAGGGGTTCACCTCTCTCCCTGGACTTGCAGAATAGGCCCCAGGGTGCCCTCTGGCCCACCACTTATGGGCTTCTGACCCCAGCAAGCTACCCAGGGTCCACAACTCTCCCTAGACTTGCACTAGAGGCCCCAGGGTGCCCCCTGGCCCTCCACCTAAGGGCCTCTGACCCCAGCTAGCTACCCAGGGGTCCACCTCTCTCCCTGAACTTGAAGTAGAGTCCCTAAGGTACCCCTTGGCCCTCCACCTAGGGGCTTTATTCCCCAGCAAGCTACCCAGGGGTCCACCTCTCACCCTGGACTTGCAGTATAGGCCCCAGCGTGCCCCCTTGCCCTCCACCCATGGGCCTCTGACCCCAGCAAGCTACCCAGGGGTCCACAACTCTCCCTGGACTTGCAGTAGAGGCCCCAGGGTGCCCCCTGGCCTTCCACCTAGGGGCCTCTGACCCCAGCAAGCTACATAGGGGTCCACATCTCTCCTTGGACTTGCAGTATAGGCCCCAGGGTGCCCCCTGGCCCTCCACCTAGGGACCTAAGACCCCAGCAAGCTACCCAGGGGTTCACAACTCTCCCTGGACTTGCAGTAGAGGCCCCAGGGTGCCCCACTTGCCCTGCACCTAGGGGCCTCTAACCCCAGCAAGCTACCCAGGGGTCCACATCTCTCCATGGACTTGCAGTATAGGCCCTAATGTGCCCCTGGCCCTCCACCTAGGGGCCTAAGACCCCAGCAAGCTACCCAGGGGGTCCACCTCTCACCCTGGACTGGCAGTAGAGGCCCCAGGGTGCCCCCAGGCCCTCCACCTAGGGGCGGCTGACACAAGAAAGCTCCCCTGGGGTCCACCTCTCTCCCTGGACTTGCAGGATATGCCCCAGGGTGCCCCCTGGCCCTCCACCTACCGGCCTCTGACCCCAGCAAGCTACCCAGGGGTCCACCTCTCTCCCTAGACTTGCAGTAGAGGCCCTAGGGTACCTCCTGGCCCTCCACCTAGGGGCCTCTGACCCCAGAAAGTTACCCAGGGGTCCACAACTCTCCTTGGACTTGCAGTAGAGGCCCAAGGGTGCCCCCTTGCCCTCCACCTAGGGGCCTCTGACCCCAGAAAGCTACCCAAGGGTCCACAACTCTCCCTGGACTTGCAGTAGAGGCCCCAGGGATCCCCCTGGCCCTCCACCTAGGGGCCTCTGACCCTAGCAAGCTACCCAGGGTTCCACCTCTCTCCCTGGACTTGCAGTAAAGGCCCCAGGGTGCCCCCTGGCCCTCCACCTAAGTGCCTAAGACCCCAGCAAGCTACCCAGGGGTCCACCTCTCTGCCTTGACTTGAAGTGTAGGCCCCAGGGTGCCACCTGCCCCTCCACCTAGGGGCCTAGGTCCCCAGCAAGCTAGCCAGGGGTCCACATCTCGCCCTGGACTTGCAGTAGAGGCCCCAGGGTGCCCCCTGGCCCTCCACCTACTGGCCTCTGACCCCAGCAAGCTACCCAGGGGTCCACCTCTCTCCCTAGACTTGCAGTAGAGGCCCCAAGGTTCCCCCTGGCCCTCCACCTAGGGGCCTCTGACCCCAGAAAGCTACCCAGGGGTCCACCTTTCTCCCTTGACTTGAAGTATAGGCCCCAGGGTGCCCACTGGCCCTCCAACAAGGGGCCTAAGACCCCAGCAAGCTACCCAGGGGTCCACAACTCTCCCTGGACTTGCAGTAGAGGCCCCAGGGATCCCCCTGGCCCTCCACCTACTGGCCTCTGACCCCAGCAAGCTACCCCGGGGTCCACTTCTCTCCCTAGACTTGCAGTAGAGGCCCCAAGGTTCCTCCTGGCCCTCCACCTAAGGGACTTCTGCCCCAGCAAGCTACCCAGGGGTCCACGTCTCTCCCTGGACTTGCAGTAGAGGCCCCAGGGTGCCCCCTGGCCCTCCACCTACTGGCCTCTGACCCCAGCAAGCTACTCAGGGGTCCACCTCTCTCCCTAGACTTGCAGTACAGGCCCCATGGTGCCCCCTTACCCTCCACTTAGGGGCCTCTTACCCCAGGAAGCTACCCAGGGGTCCACCTCTCTCCCTGGACTTGCAGGATAGGCTCCAGGGGGCAACCTGGCCCTCCACCTAGGGGCCACTGACCCTAGGAAGCTACCCAGGGGTCCACCTCTCTCACTGGACTTGCAGAATAGGTCCCAGGGTGCCCCCTGGCCCACCACCTATGGGCTTGTGACCACAGCAAGCTACCCAGGGGTCCACATCTCTCCCTGGACTTGCAGTAGAGGCCACAGGGTGCCCCTTGGCCCTCCACCTAGGGGCTTTATTCCCCAGCAAGCTACCCAGAGGTCCACCTCTCTCCCTGGACTTGCAGTATAGGCCCCAGCATGCCCCCTTGCCCTCCACCCATTGGCCTCTGACCCCAGCAAGCTACCCAGGGGTCCACATCTCTCCATGGACTTGCAGTATAGGCCCTAGGGTGCCCCCTGGCCCTCCACATAGGGGCCTAAGACCCCAGCAAGCTACCCAGGGGGTCCACAACTCTTCCTGGACTTGCAGTAGGGACCCCAGGGTGCCCCCTTGCCCTCCACCTTGGGGCCTCTGACCCCAGAAAGCTTCCCAGGGGTCCACAACTCTCCCTGGACTTGCAGTAGATGCCCCAGGGTTCCCCTTTACAATCCATCTAGGGGCCTCTGACCCTAGCAAGCTACCCAGGGGTCCACCTCTCTCCCTGGACTTGCAGTATAGGCCCCATGGTGCCCCCTTACCCTCCACCTAGGGGCCTCTTACCCCAGGAAGCTACCCAGGGGTCCACCTCTCTCCCTGGACTTGCAGGATAGGCTCCAGGGGGCAACCTGGCCCTCCACCTGGGGGCCACTGACCCCAGGAAGCTACCCAGGGGTCCACAACTCTCCCTGGATTTTCAGTAGAGGCCCCAGGGTGCCCCTGGCCCTCCACCTAAGGGCCTCTGACCCCAGAAAGCTAAACAGGGGTCCACCTTTCTCCCTGGACTTGCAGAATAGGCCCCATGGTGCCCCCTGGCCCTCCACCTAAGGGCCTTTGACCCCAGCAAGCTAACCAGGGGTCCACCTCTCTCCCTTGACTTGAAGTATAGGCCCCAGGATGCCCCCTGGCTCTCCACCTTGGGGCTTCTGACCCCAGCAAGCTACCCAGGGGTCCACAACTCTCCCTGGATTTTCAGTAGAGGCCCCAGGGTGCCCCTGGCCCTCCACCTAAGGGCCTCTGACCCCAGAAAGCTAAACAGGGGTCCACCTTTCTCCCTGGACTTGCGTTAGAGGCTCTAGGGTACCCCCTTGCCCTCCACCTATGGGCTTCAGACCTCATCAAGCTACGCAGGGATCCACCTCTCTCCCTAGATTTGCGGTAGAGTCCCCAGGGTGCCCCCTGGCTCTCCACCTAGGGGACTCTGACCCCAGCAAGCTACCAAGGGATTAACCTCTCTCCCTGGACTTGCAGTAGAGGCCCCAAGGTGCCCCCTGGCCCTCCACCTAGGGGCCTCTGACACCAGCAAGCTACCCAGGGATCCACCTCTCTCCCTGGACTTGCAGTAGAGGCCCTAGGGTACCCCCTGGCCCTCCACCTATCGGCTTCAGACCCCAGCAAGCTACCCAGGGGTCCACCTCTCTCCCTTAACTTGCAGGATAGGCCCCAGGGTGCCCCCTGGCCCTCCACCTAGTTGCCTCTGACCCCAGCAATCTACCCAGGGGTCCAACTCTCTCCCTGGACTTGCAGTAGGGGCCCTAGGGTACCTCCTAGCCCTCCACCTAGGGGCCTCTGACCCCAGCAAGCTACCCAGGGGTCCACCTCTCTCCCTGGACTTGCAGTATAGGCCCCAGGGTGCCCCTTGGACCTCCACCTAGGGGCCTAAGACCCTTGCAAGCTACCCAGGGGTCAACCTTTCTCTCTGGACTGGCAATATAGGCCCCAGGGTGCCCCTTGGCCCTCCACCTTTGGGCCTTTGACCCCAGCAAGCTACCAAGGGGTCCACAACCCTCCCTGGACATGCAGTCGAGGCCCCAAGGTGCCCCCTGGCCCTCCACCTATGGGCTTCAGACCTCAGCAAGCTACTTGGGGGTCCATCTCTCTCCCTGGATTTGCAGTAAAGGCCCCAGGAAGCCCCTTGGCCCTCCTTCTAGGGGCCTCTGACCCCAGCAAGCTACCCAGGAGTCCAGCTCTCTTCCTGGACTTGCAGTACAGTCCCCAGAGTGCCTCCTGGCCCTCCACCTAAGGGGCCTCTGACCCCAGCAAGCTACCCAGGGGTCCACCTCTTTCCCTAGACGTGCAGTAGAGGCCCCAGGGTGCCTACTGGCCCTTTACCTTGGGGCCTCTGACCCCGGCAAGCTACCCGGGGGTCCATCTTTCTCCCTGGACTTGCAGTGTAGGCCTCAGGGTGCCCCCTGGCCCTCTACCTAAGGGCCTAGGAGCCCTGCAAGCTACCCAGGGGTCCACGTCTCTCCCTGGACTTGCAGTAGAGGCCCCAGGGTGCCCCCTGGCCCTCCACCTACTGGCCTCTGACCCCAGCAAGCTACCCAGGGGTCCACCTCTCTCCCTAGACTTGCAGTAGAGGCCCCAGGGTTCCCCCTGGCCCTCCACCTAGGGGCCTCTGACCCTAGCAAGCTACCCAGGGGTCCACCTCTCTCCCTGGACTTGCAGTATAGGCCCCAAGGTGCCCCCTTACCCTCCACTTAGGGGCCTCTTACCCAAGGAAGCTACCCAGGGGTCCACCTCTCTCCCTGGACTTGCAGGATAACCCCGAGGGTGCCCCCTGGCCCACCACCTATGGGCTTATGACCCAAGCAAGCTACCCAGGGGTCCACCTCTCTCCCTGGTCTTGCAGTAGAGGCCCCAGGGTGCCCCTGACCCTCCACCTATGGGTTTCTGACCCCTGCAAGCTACCAAGGGGTCCACCTCTCTCCCTGGACTTGCAGTAGAGGCCCCAGGGTGCCCCCTGGCCCTCCACCCAGGGGCCTCTGACCCCCACAAGTTACCCAAGGGTCCACCTCTCTTCCTGCACTTGCAGTATAGGCCCCAGGGTGCCCCCTGGCCCTCCACCTAGGGGCCTAAGACCTCAGCAAGCTACCCAGTGGTCCACCTCTCTCCCTGGACTGGCAGAATAGGCCCCAGGGTGCCCCCTTGCCCTCCACCTAGGGGCCTCTCACCCCAGCAAGCTACCCAGGGGTCCACCTTTCTCCCTGGACTTGAAGTATAGGCCCCAGGCTGCCCACTGGCCCTCCACCTAGGGGCCTAAGACCTCAGCAAGCTACCCAGGGGTCCACAACTCTCCCTGGACTTGCAGTAGAGGCCCCAGGGATCCCCTTGGCCCTACACCTTGGGGCCTCTGACCCTAGCAAGCTACCCAGGGTTCTACCTTTCTCCCTGGACTTGCATTATAGGCCCCAGGGTGCCCCCTGGCCCTCCACCTAAGTGCCTAAGACCCCAGCAAGCTACCCAGGGGTCCACCTCTCTTCCTTGACTTGAAGTATAGGCCCCAGGGTGCCCCTGGCCCTCTACCTAGGGGCCTCTGACCCCTGAAAGCTACCCTTGAGTCCGCCTCTCTTCCTGGACTTGCAGTAGAGGCCCCAGTGTGCCCCCTGGTCCTCTACCTAGTTGCCTCTGACCCCAGCAAGCTACTCAGGGGTCCACCTCTCTCCCTGAACTTGCAGTAGAGGCCCTATGGTACCTCCTGGCCCTCCACCTAGGGGCTTAAGACCCCAGCAAGCTATCCAATGGTCCACATTTCTCCCTGGACTTGCAGTAGAGGCCCCAGGGATCCCCCTGGCCCTCCATATAGGGGCCTCTGACCCTAGCAAGCTACCCAGGGTTCCACTTCTCTCTCTGGACTTGCAGTATAGGCCCCAGGGTGCCCCCTTGCCCTCCACCCAGGGGCCTCTGACCCCCGCAAGTTACCCAAGGGTCCACAACTCTCCCTAGACTTGCAGTAGAGGCCCCTGGTTGCCCCTTGGCCCTCCACCTAGGCCACTCTCAACCAAGCAAACTACCCAGGGGTCCACCTCCCTTCCTGCACTTGCAGTATAGGCCCCAGGGTGCCCCCTGGCCCTCCACCTAGGGGCCTAAGACCTCAGCAAGCTACCCAGTGGTCCACCTCTCTCCCTGGACTGGCAGTATAGTCCCCAGGGTGCCCCCTGAACCTCCACCTAGGTCCTTCTTACCCCAGCAAGCTTCCCAGGAGTCCACGTCTCTCCCTGGACTTGCAGAAGAGGCCCCAGGGTGCCCGTTGGCCCTCCACTTAGGGGCCTCTGACCCCAGCAAGCTACCCAGGGGTCCACCTCTCTCCCTAGACTTGCAGTAGAGGCCCCAGGGTTCCCCCTGGCCTTCCACCTAGGGGCCACTAACCCCAGGAAGCTACCCAGGGGTCCACCTCTCTCCCTGGACTTGCAGAATAGGCCCCAGGGTGCCCCTTGGCCCACCACCTATGGGCTTCTGAACCCAGCAAGCTACCCAGGTGTCCACATCTCTCCCTGGACTTGCAGTAGAGGCCCCAGGGTGCCCCCTTAACCTCCACCCAGGGGCCTCTGACCCCCGCTAGTTACTTAAGGGTCCACAACTCTCCCTGGACTTGCAGTAGAGGCCCTAAGGTACCCCTTGGCCCTCCACCTAGGGGCTTTATTCCCCAGCAAGCTACCCAGAGGTCCACCTCTCTCCCTGGACTTGCAGTATAGGCCCCAGCATGCCCCCTTGCCCTCCACCCATGGGCCTCTGACCCCAGCAAGCTACCAAGGGGTCCACAACTCTCCCTGGACTTGCAAAAGAGGCCACAGGGTGCCCCTTTGCCCTGCACCTGGGGGCCTCAGACCCCAGCAAGCTACCCAGGGGTCCACATCTCTCCATGGACTTGCAGTATAGGCTTAAGGGTTCCCCCTGGCCCTCCACATAGGGGCCTAGGACCCCAGCAAGCTACCCAGGGGGTCCACCTCTCTCCCTGGACTGGCAGTAGAGGCCCCAGGGTGCCCCCAGGCCCTCCACCTAGGGGCAGCTGACACAAGAAAGCTCCCCTGGGTTCCACCTCTCACCCTGGACTTTCAGGATATGCCCCAGGGTGCCCCCTGGCCCTCCACCTAGTTGCCTCTGACCTCAGCAAGCTACCCAGGGGTCCACCTCTCTCCCTGGACTTGCAGTAGAGTCCCTAGGGTACCTCCTGGCCCTCCACCTCGGGGCCTCTGACTCCAGCAAGTTACCCAAGGGTCCACAACTCTTCCTGGACTTGCAGTAGAGGCCCCAGGGTGCCCCCTTGCCCTCCACCTAGGGGCCTCCGACCCCAGAAAGCTACCCAGGGGTCCACAACTCTCCCTGGACTTGCAGTAGAAGCCCCAGGGATCCCCCTGGCCCTCCACCTAGGGGCCTCTGACCCTAGAAAGCTACCCAGGGTTCTACCTCTCTCCCTGGACTTGCAGTATAGGCCCCAGGGTTCCCCCTGGCCCTCCACTTAAGTGCCTAAGACCCCAGCAAGCTACCCAGGGGTCCACCTCTCTCCCTTGACTTGAAGTATAGGCCCCAGGGTGCCCCCTGGCCCTCCACCTAGGGGACTTCTGCTCCAGCAAGCTACCCAGGGGTCCACCTCTCTCCCTGGACTTGCAGTATAGGCTCCATGGTGCCCCCTTACCCTCCACCTAGGGGCCTCTTACCCCAGGAAGCTACAAAGGGGTCCACCTCTCTCCCTGGACTTGCAAGATAGGCTCCAGGGGGCAACCTGGCCCTCCACCTAGGGGCCACTGACCCCAGGAAGCTACCCAGGGGTTCACCTCTCTCCCTGGACTTGCAGAATAGGCCCCAGGGTGCCCTCTGGCCCACCACTTATGGGCTTCTGACCCCAGCAAGCTACCCAGGGTCCACAACTCTCCCTAGACTTGCACTAGAGGCCCCAGGGTGCCCCCTGGCCCTCCACCTAAGGGCCTCTGACCCCAGCTAGCTACCCAGGGGTCCACCTCTCTCCCTGAACTTGAAGTAGAGTCCCTAAGGTACCCCTTGGCCCTCCACCTAGGGGCTTTATTCCCCAGCAAGCTACCCAGGGGTCCACCTCTCACCCTGGACTTGCAGTATAGGCCCCAGCGTGCCCCCTTGCCCTCCACCCATGGGCCTCTGACCCCAGCAAGCTACCCAGGGGTCCACAACTCTCCCTGGACTTGCAGTAGAGGCCCCAGGGTGCCCCCTGGCCTTCCACCTAGGGGCCTCTGACCCCAGCAAGCTACATAGGGGTCCACATCTCTCCTTGGACTTGCAGTATAGGCCCCAGGGTGCCCCCAGGCCCTCCACCTAGGGGTGGCTGACACAAGAAAGCTCCCCTGGGGTCCACCTCTCCCTGGACTTGCAGGATATGCCCCAGGGTGCCCCCTGGCCCTCCACCTACTGGCCTCTGACCCCAGCAAGCTACCCAGGGGTCCACCTCTCTCCCTAGACTTGCAGTAGAGGCCCTAGGGTACCTCCTGGCCCTCCACCTAGGGGCCTCTGACCCCAGAAAGTTACCCAGGGGTCCACAACTCTCCCTGGACTTGCAGTAGAGGCCCAAGGGTGCCCCCTTGCCCTCCACCTAGGGGCCTCTGACCCCAGAAAGCTACCCAGGGGTCCACAACTCTCCCTGGACTTGCAGTAGAGGCCCCAGGGATCCCCCTGGCCCTCCACCTAGGGGCCTCTGACCCTAGCAAGCTACCCAGGGTTCCACCTCTCTCCCTGGACTTGCAGTAAAGGCCCCAGGGTGCCCCCTGGCCCTCAACCTAAGTGCCTAAGACCCCAGCAAGCTACCCAGGGGTCCACCTCTCTGCCTTGACTTGAAGTGTAGGCCCCAGGGTGCCCCCTGCCCCTCCACCTAGGGGCCTAGGTCCCCAGCAAGCTAGCCAGGGGTCCACATCTCGCCCTGGACTTGCAGTAGAGGCCCCAGGGTGCCCCCTGGCCCTCCACCTACTGGCCTCTGACCCCAGCAAGCTACCCAGGGGTCCACTTCTCTCCCTAGACTTGCAGTAGAGGCCCCAAGGTTCCTCCTGGCCCTCCACCTAAGGGACTTCTGCCCCAGCAAGCTACCCAGGGGTCCATGTCTCTCCCTGGACTTGCAGTAGAGGCCCCAGGGTGCCCCCTGGCCCTCCACCTACTGGCCTCTGACCCCAGCAAGCTACCCAGGGGTCCACCTCTCTCCCTAGACTTGCAGTAGAGGCCCCAGGGTTCCCCCTGACCCTCCACCTAGGGGCCTCTGACCCTAGCAAGCTACCCAGGGGTCCACCTCTCTCCCTGGACTTGCAGTACAGGCCCCATGGTGCCCCCTTACCCTCCACTTAGGGGCCTCTTACCCCAGGAAGCTACCCAGGGGTCCACCTCTCTCCCTGGACTTGCAGGATAGGCTCCAGGGGGCAACCTGGCCCTCCACCTAGGGGCCACTGACCTTAGGAAGCTACCCAGGGGTCCACCTCTCTCCCTGGACTTGCAGAATAGGCCCCAGGGTGCCCCCTGGCCCACCACCTATGGGCTTGTGACCACAGCAAGCTACCCAGGGGTCCACATCTCTCCCTGGACTTGCAGTAGAGGCCACAGGGTGCCCCTTGGCCCTCCACCTAGGGGCTTTATTCCCCAGCAAGCTACCCAGAGGTCCACCTCTCTCCCTGGACTTGCAGTATAGGCCCCAGCATGCCCCCTTGCCCTCCACCCATGGGCCTCTGACCCCAGCAAGCTACCCAGGGGTCCACATCTCTCCATGGACTTGCAGTATAGGCCCTAGGGTGCCCCCTGGCCCTCCACATAGGGGCCTAAGACCCCAGCAAGCTACCCAGGGGGTCCACAACTCTTCCTGGACTTGCAGTAGAGACCCCAGGGTGCCCCATTGCCCTCCACCTTGGGGCCTCTGACCCCAGAAAGCTTCCCAGGGGTCCACAACTCTCCCTGGACTTGCAGTAGAGGCCCCAGGGTTCCCCTTGACAATCCATCTAGGGGCCTCTGACCCTAGCAAGCTACCCAGGGGTCCACCTCTCTCCCTGGACTTGCAGTATAGGCCCCATGGTGCCCCCTTACCCTCCACCTAGGGGCCTCTTACCCCAGGAAGCTACCCAGGGGTCCACCTCTCTCCCTGGACTTGCAGGATAGGCTCCAGGGGGCAACCTGGCCCTCCACCTGGGGGCCACTGACCCCAGGAAGCTACCCAGGGGTTCACCTCTCTCCCTGGACTTGCAGAATAGGCCCCATGGTGCCCCCTGGCCCTCCACCTAAGGGCCTTTGACCCCAGCAAGCTAACCAGGGGTCCACCTCTCTCCCTGGACTTGCAGTATAGGCCCCAGGGTGCCCCCTGGCCCACCACTTAAGGGCTTCTGACACAAGCAAGCTACCAAGGGGTCCACCTCTCTCCCTGGACTTGCAGTAGAGGCCCCAGGGTGCCCCCTGGCCCTCCACCTAGGGGCTTCGTACCTCAGCAAGCTACCCAGAGGTCCACCTCTCTCCTTAGATCTGCAGTAGAGGCCCCAGGGTTCCCTTTGACCCTCCACCTAGGGGCCTCTGACCCTAGCAAGCTACCCAGGGGTCCACCTCTCTCCCTGGACTTGCAGTATAGGCCCCATGCTGCCCCCTTACCCTCCACCTAGGGGCCTCTTACCCCAGGAAGCTACCCAGGGGTTCACCTCTCTCCCTGGACTTGCAGGATAGGCTCCAGGGGGCAACCTGGCCCACCACCTATGGGCCACTGACCCCAGGAAGCTACCCAGGGGTTCACCTCTCTCCCTGGACTTGCAGAATAGGCCCCATGGTGCCCCCTGGCCCACCACCTATGGGCTTCTGACCCCAGCAAGCTACCCAGTGGTCCACAACTCTCCCTAGACTTGCGATAGAGGCCCAAGGGTGCCCCCTGGCCCTCCACCTAATGTCCTCAGACCCTAGGAATCTACCAAGGGGTCCACAACTATCCCTGGACTTGCACTAAAGGCCCCAGGGTGCCCCCTGGCCCTCCACCTAAGGGCCTCTGACCCCAGCTAGCTACCCAGGGGTCCACCTCTCTCCCTGAACTTGAAGTAGAGTCCCTAGGGTACCCCTTGGCCCTCCACCTAGGGGCTTTATTCCCCAGCAAGCTACCCAGGGGTCCACCTCTCTCCCTGGACTTGCAGTATAGGCCCCAGCGTGCCCCCTTGCCCTCCACCCATGGGCCTCTGACCCCAGCAAGCTACCCAGGGGTCCACCTCTCTCCCTTGACTTGAAGTATAGGCCCCAGGGTGCCCCCTGGCCCTCCACCTAGGGGACTTCTGCCCCAGCAAGCTACCCAGGGGTCCACGTCTCTCCCTGGACTTGCAGTAGAGGCCCCAGGGTTCCCTTTGACCCTCCACCTAGGGGCCTCTGACCCTAGCAAGCTACCCAGGGGTCCACCTCTCTCCCTGGACTTGCAGTATAGGCCCCATGCTGCCCCCTTACCCTCCACCTAGGGGCCTCTTACCCCAGGAAGCTACCCAGGGGTTCACCTCTCTCCCTGGACTTGCAGGATAGGCTCCAGGGTGCCCCCTGGCCCTCCACCTAGGGACCTAAGACCCCAGCAAGCTACCCAGGGGTCCATCTCTCTCCCTGGACTTGCAGTAAAGGCCCCAGGGTGCCCCCTTGCCCTCCACCCAGGGGCCTCTGACCCCAGCAAGCTACCCAGGGGTTCACAACTCTCCCTGGACTTGCAGTAGAGGCCCCAGGGTGCCCCCGTGCCCTGCACCTAGGGGCCTCTAACCCCAGCAAGCTACCCAGGGGACCACATCTCTCCATGGACTTGCAGTATAGGCCCTAATGTGCCCCTGGCCCTCCACCTAGGGGCCTAAGACCCCAGCAAGCTACCCAGGGGGTCCACCTCTCTCCCTGGACTTGCAGTAGAGGCCCAAGGGTGCCCCCTTGCCCTCCACCTAGGGGCCTCTGACCCCAGAAAGCTACCCAGGGGTCCACAACTCTCCCTGGACTTGCAGTAGAGGCCCCAGGGCTCCCCCTGGCCCTCCACCTAGGGGCCTCTGACCCTAGCAAGCTACCCAGGGTTCCACCTCTCTCCCTGGACTTGCAGTAAAGGCCTCAGGGTGCCCCCTGGCCCTCCACCTAAGTGCCTAAGACCCCAGCAAGCTACCCAGGGGTCCACCTCTCTCCCTTGACTTGAAGTATAGGCCCCAGGGTGCCCCCTGCCCCTCCACCTAGGGGCCTAGGTCCCCAGCAAGCTAGCTAGGGGTCCACATCTCGCCCTGTACTTGCAGTAGAGGCCCCAGGGTGCCCCCTGGCCCTCCAACTACTGGCCTCTAACCCCAGCAAGCTACCTAGGGGTCCACCTCTCTCCCTAGACTTGCAGTAGAGGCCCCAAGGTTCCCCCTGGCCCTCCACCTAGGGGCCTCTGACCCCAAAAAGCTACCCAGGGGTCCACCTTTCTCCCTTGACTTGAAGTATAGGCCCCAAGGTGCCCACTGGCCCTCCACCAAGGGGCCTAAGACCCCAGCAAGCTACCCAGGGGTCCACAACTCTCCCTGGACTTGCAGTAGAGGCCCCAGGGATCCCCCTGGCCCTCCACCTACTGGCCTCTGACCCCAGCAAGCTACCCCGGGGTCCACCTCTCTCCCTAGACTTGCAGTAGAGGCCCCAAGGTTCCCCCTGGCCCTCCACCTAGGGGCCTCTGACCCCAGAAAGCTACCCAGGGGTCCACCTTTCTCCCTTGACTTGAAGTATAGGCCCCAGGGTTCCCCCTGACCCTCCACCTAGGGGCCTCTGATCCTAGCAAGCTACCCAGGGGTCCACCTCTCTCCCTGGACTTGCAGTACAGGCCCCATGGTGCCCCCTTACCCTCCACCTAGGGGCCTCTTACCCCAGGAAGCTACCCAGGGGTCCACCTCTCTCCCTGGACTTGCAGGATAGGCTCCAGGGGGCAACCTGGCCCTCCACCTAGGGGCCACTGACCCTAGGAAGCTACCCAGGGGTCCACCTCTCTCCCTGGACTTGCAGAATAGGCCCCAGGGTGCCCCCTGGCCCACCACCTATGGGCTTGTGACCACAGCAAGCTACCCAGGGGTCCACATCTCTCCCTGGACTTGCAGTAGAGGCCACAGGGTGCCCCTTGGCCCTCCACCTAGGGGCTTTATTCCCCAGCAAGCTACCCAGAGGTCCACCTCTCTCCCTGGACTTGCAGTATAGGCCCCAGCATGCCCCCTTGCCCTCCACCCATGGGCCTCTGACCCCAGCAAGCTACCCAGGGGTCCACAACTTTCCCTGGACTTGCAGTACAGGCCCCATGGTGCCCCCTTACCCTCCACCCAGGGGCTTCTGACCTCAAGAAGCTATCCAGGAGTCCACCTCTCTCCCTGGACTTGCAGTATAGGCCCCAGGGTGCCCCCTGGCCCTCCACCTAGGGGCCTCTGACCCCTAAAAGCTAACCAGGAGTCCACCTCTCTTCCTGGACTTGCAATAGAGGGCCCAGGGTGCCCCCTGGCCCTCCACCTTTTGGCCTCTGACCCCAGCAAGCTACCAATGGGTCCACAACTCTCGCTGGACTTGCAGTAGAGGCCCCAAGGTGCCTCCTGGCCCTCCACCTAGGGGCCTTTGACCCCAGCAAGCTACCCAGGGGTCCACCTCTCTCCCTGGACTTGTAGTAGAGGCCCCAGGGTGCCCCCAGGCTCTCCACCTAGAGGCTGCTGACACAAGAAAGCTCCCCTGGGGTCCACCTCTCTCCCTGGACTTGCAGGATATGCCCCAGGGTGCCCCCTGGCCCTCCACCTAGTTGAATCTGACCCCAGCAAGCTAAACAGGGGACAACCTCTTACCCTAGACGTGCAGGAGAGGCCCCAGGGTGCCCCCTGGCCCTCCACCTAGGGGCCTCTGACCGCAGCAAGCTACCCAGGGGTCCAGCTTTCTCCCTGGACTTGTAGTAGAGGCCCCAGTGTACCCCCTTGCCCTCCACCAATGGGCTTCTGACCCCAGCAAGCTACCCCGGGGTCAACCTCTCTCCCTTGACTTGCAGTAGAGGCCCCAGGGTGCCCACTTGCCCATCACATAGGGGCCTTTGACCCCAGCAAGCCACCCAGGGGTCCAAATCTCTCCCTGGACTTGCAGTATAGGCCCCAGGGTGCCCCTTGGATCCTCCACCTAGGGGCCTAAGACCCCAGCAAGCTACCCAGGGGTCAACCTCTCTCCCTGGACTGGTAATATAGGCCCCAGGGTGCCTCCTGGCCCTCCACCTTTGGGCCTCTGACCCCAGCAAGCTACCAAGGGGTCCACAACCCTCCCTGGACTTGCAGTAGAGGCCCCAAGGTGCCCCCTGTCCCTCCACCTAGGGGCCTCTAAGACCAGCAAGCTAACCAGGGGTCTTCCTCTCTCCCTGGACTTGCAGTAGAGGGCCTAGGGTACCCCCTGGCCCTCAACCTATGGGCTTCAGACCCCAGCAAGCTACCCAGGGGTCCACCTCTCTCCCTGGACTTGCAGGATAGGCCCCAGGGTGCCCCCTGGCCCTCCACCTAGTTGCCTCTGACCGCAGCAACCTACCCAGGGGTCCAACTCTATCCCTGGACTTGTAGTAGGGGCCCTAGGGTACCTCCTGGCCCTCCACCTAGGGGCCTCTGACCCCAGCAAGCTACCCAGGGGTCCACCTCTCTCCCTGGACTTGCAGGATAGGCCCCATGGTGCCCCCTGGCCCTCCACCTAGGGGCCTCTGACCCCAGCAAGCTACCCAGGGGTCCACGTCTCTCCCTGGACTTGCAGTAGAGTCCCCAGGGTGTCCCCTGGCTCTCCACCTAGGGGCTTCTTACCCCAGCAAGCTACCCAGGGGTCCACCTCTCCACCTAGAATTGCAGACGAGACCCCAGGGTGCCCCCCTGGCCCTCCACCTAGTTGCTTCTGACCCCACCAAGCTGCCCAGGGGTCCACCTCTCTCTCTGGACTTGCAGTAGAGGGCCCAGGGTGCCCCCTGGCTCTCCACCTAGGGGCCTCTGACCCCAGCAAGCTACCCAGTGGTCCACCTCTCTTCCTGGACTTGCAGTAGAGTCCCCAGGGTGCTCCCTGGCCCTCCACCTAGGGGCCTCTGACCCCAGCAAGCTACCCAGGGGTCCACCTCTCCACCTAGAATTGCAGACGAGACCCCAGGGTGCCCCCTGACCCTACACCCAGGGGCCTCTGACCCCAGCAAGCTACCCAGGGGTCCACCTCTCTCCCTGGACTTGCAGGATAATCCAAAGGGTGCCCCTTGGCCCTCTACCTAGTTGCCTCTGACCCCAGCTAGCTACCCAGGGGTCCAAATTTCTCCCTGGACTTGCAGTATAGGCCCCAGGGTGCCCCTTGGATCCTCAACCTAGGGGCCTAAGACCACACCAAGCTACCCAGGGGTCCACAACTCTCCCTGGACTGGCAGTATAGGCCCCAGGGTGCACCCTGGCCCTGAACCAAGGGGCCTCTGACCCCAACAAGCTACCCAGGGGTCCACAACTCTCTCTGGACTTGAAGTAGAGGCCTCAGGGTGCCCCCTGGCCCTCCACTTAGGGGCCTCTGTCCCCAGCAAGCTACACAGGGTCCACCTCTCTCCCTGGACTTGCAGTATAGGCCCCAGGAAGCCCCCTGACCCACCGACTATGGGCTTCTGACCCCAGCAAGCTACCCAGGGGTCCACCTCTCTCCCTGGACTTGCAGTAGTGGTCCCAAGGTGCTCCTTGGCACTCCACTTAGGGGCCTCTGACCTCAGCAAGCTACCTTCGGGTGCACCTCTCTCCCTGGTCTTGCAGTAGAGGCCCCAGGAAGCCCCTTGGGCCTCCGCCTAGGGGCCTAAGACCCCAGCAAGCTACCCAGGGGTCCACATCTCTGCCTGGACTTGCAGTATAGGCCCCAGGGTGCCCACTGGCCCTCCACCTAGGGGCCTAAGACCCCACCAAGCTACCCAGGGGTCCACAACTCTCCCTGAACTGGCAGTATAGGCCCCAGGGTGCACCCTGGCCTTGAACCTAGGGGCCTCTGACCCCAACAAGCTACCCAGGGGTCCACAACTCTCCCTGGACTTGCAGTAGAGGGCCTAGGGTACCCCCTGGCCCTCAACCTATGGGCTTCAGACCCCAGCAAGCTACCCAGGGGTCCACCTCTCTCCCTGGACTAGCAGGATAGGCCCCAGGGTGCCCCCTGGCCCTCCACCTAGTTGCCTCTGACCCCAGCAAGCTACCCAGGGGTCCACCTCTCTCCCTGGACTTGCAGTAGAGTCCCCAGGGTGCCCCCTGGCTCTCCACCTAGGGGCCTCTTACCCCAGCAAGCTACCCAGGGGTCCACCTCCCTCCCTGGACTTGCAGAAGAGGTCCTAGGGTGCCCCCTTGCCCACCACATAGGGGCCTAAGACCTCAGGAAGCTACCCAGGGGTCCACCTCTCTCCCTGGACTTGCAGCAGAGGCCCCAGGGTGCCCCCTGGCCCTCCACCTAGTTGCTTCTGACCCCACCAAGCTGCCCAGGGGTCCACCTCTCTCTCTGGACTTGCAGTAGAGGGCCCAGGGTGCCCCCTGGCTCGCCACCTAGGGGCCTCTGACCCCAGCAAGCTACCCAGTGGTCCACCTCTCTTCCTGGACTTGCAGTAGAGTGCCCAGGGTGCCCCCTGGCCCTCCACCTAGGGGCCTCTGACCCCAGCAAGCTACCCAGGGGTCCACCTCTCCACCTAGAATTGCAGACGAGACCCCAGGGTGCCCCCTGACCCTCCACCCAGGGGCTTCTGACCCCAGCAAGCTACCCAGGGGTCCACCTCTCTCCCTGGACTTGCAGGATAATCCAAAGGATGCCCCTTGGCCCTCCACCTAGTTGCTTCTGACCCCAGCAAGCTACCCAGGGGTCCAAATCTCTCCCTGGACTTGCAGTATAGGCCCCAGGGTGCCCCTTGGATCCTCCACCTAGGGGCCTAAGACCACACCAAGCTACCCAGGGGTCCACAACTCTCCCTGGACTGGCATTATAGGCCCCAGGGTGCACCCTGGCCCTGAACCAAGGGGCCTCTGACCCGAACAAGCTACCCAGGGGTCCACAACTCTCTCTGGACTTGCAGTAGAGGCCTCAGGATGCCCCCTGGCCCTCCACTTAGGGGCCTCTTACCCCAGCAAGCTACACAGGGTCCACCTCTCTCCCTGGACTTGCAGTATAGGCCCCAGGAAGCCCCCTGACCCACCGACTATGGGCTTCTGACCCCAGCAAGCTACCCAGGGGTCCACCTCTCTCCCTGGACTTGCAGTAGTGGCCCCAAGGTGCTCCTTGGCACTCCACTTAGGGGCCTCTGACCTCAGCAAGCTACCTGGGGGTCCACCTCTCTCCCTGGACTTGCAGTAGAGGCCCCAGGGTGCCCCCTGGCCCTCCACCTAGGGGCCTAAGACCCCACCAAGCTACCCAGGGGTCCACAACTCTCCCTGAACTGGCAGTATAGGCCCCAGGGTGCACCCTGGCCTTGAACCTAGGGGCCTCTGACCCCAATAAGCTACCCAGGGGTCCACAACTCTCTCTGGACTTGCAGTAGAGGCCCCAGGGTGCCAGCTGGCCCTCCACTTAGGGGCCTCTGACCCCAGCAAGCTACCCAGGGGTCCACATCTCTCCCTATACTTGCAGTAGAGGCCCAAGGGTGCCCCCTGGCCCTCCACCTAGGGTCCTCTGACCCAAGCAATCTACCAAGGGGTCCACAACTCTCCCTGAAATTGCAGTAGAGGCCCAAGGGTGCCCCTGGCCCTCCACCAATGGTCCTCTGAACCCAGCAATCTACCCAGGGGTCCACCTCTCTCCCATGACTTGCAGTAGAGGCCCTAGGGTACCCCATGGCCCTCCAGCTGGGGCGCTGACCCCACAAAGCCACCCAGGGGTCCACCGCTCTCCCTGGACTTGAAGTATAGGCCCCAAGGTGCCCCCTTACCCTCCACCTAGGGGCCTCTCACCCCAGGAAGCTACCGAGGGGTCCAACTCTCTTCCTGGACTTGCAGTATAGGCCCCAGGGTGCCCCCTGGCCCTCCACCCAGGGGCCTCTGACCCCAGCAAGCTACCCAGGGGTCCACAACTCTCCCTGGACTTGCAGTAGAGGCCCAAGGGTGCCCCCTTGCCCTCCACCTAGGGGCCTCTGACCCCAGCAAGCTACCCAGGGGTCCACCTCTCTCCCTGGACTTGCAGGATAGGCCCCATGGTGCCCCCTGGCCCTCCACCTAAGGGCCTTTGACCCCAGCAAGCTAACCAGGGGTCCACCTCTTTCCCTGGACTTGCAGTATAGGCCCCAGGGTGCCCCCTGGCCCACCACTTAAGGGCTTCTGACACAAGCAAGCTACCAAGGGGTCCACCTCTCTCCCTGGACTTGCAGTAGAGGCCCCAGGGTGCCCCCTAGCCCTCCACCTAGGGGCTTCGTACCCCAGCAAGCTACCCAGAGGTCCACCTCTCTCCCTAGATCTGCAAGAGAGGCCCCAGGGTGCCCCGTGGCCCTCCACCCAGGGACTTCTGACCTCAAGAAGCTATCCAGGAGTCCACCTCTCTCCCTGGACTTGCCATATAGGCCCCAGGGTGCCCCCTGGCCCTCCACCTAGGGGCCTCTGACCCCTAAAAGCTACCCAGGAGTCCACCTCTTTTCCTGGACTTGCAATAGAGGGCCCAGGGTGCCCCCTGGCCCTCCACCTTTTGGCCTCTTACCCCAGAAAGCTACCAATGGGTCCACAACTCTCGCTGGACTTGCAGTAGAGGCCCCAGGGTGCCTCCTGGCCCTCCACCTAGGGGCCTTTGACCCCAGCAAGCTACCCAGGGGTCCACCTCTCTCCCTGGACTTGTAGTAGAGGCCCCAGGGTGCCCCCAGGCTCTCCACCTAGGGGCTGCTGACACAAGAAAGCTCCCCTGGGGTCCACCTCTCTCCCTGGACTTGTAGGATATGCCCCAGGGTGCCCCCTGGCCCTCCACCTAGTTGAATCTGACCCCAGCAAGCTAAACAGGGGACAACCTCTTACCCTAGACGTGCAGGAGAGGCCCCAGGGTGCCCCCTGGCCCTCCACCTAGGGGCCTCTGACCGCAGCATGCTACCCAGGGGTCCAGCTTTATCCCTGGACTTGTAGTAGAGGCCCCAGGGTAGCCCCTGGCCCTCCACCAATGGGCTTCTGACCCCAGCAAGCTACCCAGGGGTCTTCCTCTCTCCCTGGACTTGCAGTAGAGGGCCTAGGGTACCCCCTGGCCCTCAACCTATGGGCTTCAGACCCCAGCAAGCTACCCAGGGGTCCACCTCTCTCCCTGGACTTGCAGGATAGGCCCCAGGGTGCCCCCTGGCCCTCCACCTAGTTGCCTCTGACCCCAGCAAGCTACCCAGGGGTCCAACTCTATCCCTGGACTTGCAGCAGGGGCCCTAGGGTACCTCCTGGCCCTCCACCTAGGGGCCTCTGACCCCAGCAAGCTACCCAGGGGTCCACCTCTCTCCCTGGACTTGCAGGATAGGCCCCATGGTGCTCCCTGGCCCTCCACCTAGGGGCCTCTGATCCCAGCAAGCTACCCAGGGGTCCACGTCTCTCCCTGGACTTGCAGTAGAGTCCCCAGGGTGCCCCCTGGCTCTCCACCTAGGGGCTTCTTATCCCAGCAAGCTACCCAGGGGTCCACCTCTCTCCCTGGACTTGCAGAAGAGGTCCTAGGGTGCCCCCTTGCCCACCACATAGGGGCCTAAGACCTCAGGAAGCTACCCAGGGGTCCACCTCTCTCCCTGGACTTGCAGGATAGGCCCCATGGTGCCCCCTGGCCCTCCACCTAAGGGCCTTTGACCCCAGCAAGCTAACCAGGGGTCCACCTCTTTCCCTGGACTTGCAGTATAGGCCCCAGGGTGCCCCCTGGCCCACCACTTAAGGGCTTCTGACACAAGCAAGCTACCAAGGGGTCCACCTCTCTCCCTGGACTTGCAGTAGAGGCCCCAGGGTGCCCCCTGGCCCTCCACCTAGGGGCTTCGTACCCCAGCAAGCTACCCAGAGGTCCACCTCTCTCCCTAGATCTGCAAGAGAGGCCCCAGGGTGCCCCGTGGCCCTCCACCCAGGGACTTCTGACCTCAAGAAGCTATCCAGGAGTCCACCTCTCTCCCTGGACTTGCCATATAGGCCCCAGGGTGCCCCCTGGCCCTCCACCTAGGGGCCTCTGACCCCTAAAAGCTACCCAGGAGTCCACCTCTTTTCCTGGACTTGCAATAGAGGGCCCAGGGTGCCCCCTGGCCCTCCACCTTTTGGCCTCTTACCCCAGAAAGCTACCAATGGGTCCACAACTCTCGCTGGACTTGCAGTAGAGGCCCCAGGGTGCCTCCTGGCCCTCCACCTAGGGGCCTTTGACCCCAGCAAGCTACCCAGGGGTCCACCTCTCTCCCTGGACTTGTAGTAGAGGCCCCAGGGTGCCCCCAGGCTCTCCACCTAGGGGCTGCTGACACAAGAAAGCTCCCCTGGGGTCCACCTCTCTCCCTGGACTTGCAGGATATGCCCCAGGGTGCCCCCTGGCCCTCCACCTAGTTGAATCTGACCCCAGCAAGCTAAACAGGGGACAACCTCTTACCCTAGACGTGCAGGAGAGGCCCCAGGGTGCCCCCTGGCCCTCCACCTAGGGGCCTCTGACCGCAGCATGCTACCCAGGGGTCCAGCTTTATCCCTGGACTTGTAGTAGAGGCCCCAGGGTAGCCCCTGGCCCTCCACCAATGGGCTTCTGACCCCAGCAAGCTACCCAGGGGTCTTCCTCTCTCCCTGGACTTGCAGTAGAGGGCCTAGGGTACCCCCTGGCCCTCAACCTATGGGCTTCAGACCCCAGCAAGCTACCCAGGGGTCCACCTCTCTCCCTGGACTTGCAGGATAGGCCCCAGGGTGCCCCCTGGCCCTCCACCTAGTTGCCTCTGACCCCAGCAAGCTACCCAGGGGTCCAACTCTATCCCTGGACTTGCAGCAGGGGCCCTAGGGTACCTCCTGGCCCTCCACCTAGGGGCCTCTGACCCCAGCAAGCTACCCAGGGGTCCACCTCTCTCCCTGGACTTGCAGGATAGGCCCCATGGTGCTCCCTGGCCCTCCACCTAGGGGCCTCTGATCCCAGCAAGCTACCCAGTGGTCCACGTCTCTCCCTGGACTTGCAGTAGAGTCCCCAGGGTGCCCCCTGGCTCTCCACCTAGGGGCTTCTTATCCCAGCAAGCTACCCAGGGGTCCACCTCTCTCCCTGGACTTGCAGAAGAGGTCCTAGGGTGCCCCCTTGCCCACCACATAGGGGCCTAAGACCTCAGGAAGCTACCAAGGGGTCCACCTCTCTCCCTGGACTTGCAACAGAGGCCCCAGGGTGCCCCCTGGCTCTCCACCTAGGGGCCTCTGACCCCAGCAAGCTACCCAGTGGTCCACCTCTCTTCCTGGACTTGCAGTAGAGTCCCCAGGGTGCCCCCTGGCCCTCCACCTAGGGGCTTCTTATCCCAGCAAGCTACCCAGGGGTCCACCTCTCTCCCTGGACTTGCAGAAGAGGTCCTAGGGTGCCCCTTGCCCACCACATAGGGGCCTAAGACCTCAGGAAGCTACCCAGGGGTCCACCTCTCTCCCTGGACTTGCAGCAGAGGCCCCAGGGTGCCCCTGGCTCTCCACCTAGGGGCCTCAGACCCCAGCAAGCTACCCAGGGGTCCACCTCTCCACCTAGAATTGCAGACGAGACCCCAGGGTGCCTCCTGATCCTCCACCCAGGGGCCTCTGACCCCAGCAAGCTACCCAGGGGTCCACCTCTCTCCCTGGACTTGCAGGATAATCCAAAGGGTGCCCCTTGGCCCTCCACCTAGTTGCTTCTGACCCCAGCAAGCTACCCAGGGGTCCAAATCTCTCCCTGGACTTGCAGTATAGGCCCCAGGAAGCCCCCTGACCCACCGACTATGGGCTTCTGACCCCAGCAAGCTACCCAGGGGTCCACCTCTCTCCCTGGACTTGCAGTAGTGGCCCCAAGGTGCTCCTTGGCACTCCACTTAGGGGCCTCTGACCTTAGCAAGCTACCTGGGGGTCCACCTCTCTCCCTGGACTTGCAGTAGAGGCCCCGGGAAGCCCCTTGGCCCTCCGCCTAGGGGCCTAAGACCCCAGCAAGCTACCCAGGGGTCCACATCTCTGCCTGGACTTGCAGTATAGGCCCCAGGGTGCCCCCTGGCCCTCCACCTATGGGCCTAAGACCCCACTAAGCTACCCAGGGGTCCACAACTCTCCCTGAACTGGCAGTATAGGCCCCAGGGTGCACCCTGGCCTTGAACCTAGGGGCCTCTGACCCCAATAAGCTACCCAGGGGTCCACAACTCTCTCTGGACTTGCAGTAGAGGCCCCAGGGTGCCCGCTGGCCCTCCACTTAGGGGATTCTGACCCCAGCAAGCTACCCAGGGGTCCACATCTCTCCCTATACTTGCAGTAGAGGCCCAAGGGTGCCCCCTGGCCCTCCACCTAGGGTCCTCTGACCCAAGCAATCTACCAAGGGGTCCACAACTCTCCCTGAAATTGCAGTAGAGGCCCAAGGGTGCCCCTGGCCCTCCACCTATGGTCCTCTGAACCCAGCAATCTACCCAGGGGTCCACCTCTCTCCCTGGACTTGCAGTAGAGGCCCTAGGGCACCCCATGGCCCTCCAGCTGGGGTGCTGACCCCACAAAGCTACCCAGGGGTCCACCGCTCTCCCTGGACTTGAAGTATAGGCCCCCAGATGCCCCCTTACCCTCCACCTAGGGGCCTCTCACCCCAGGAAGCTACCGAGGGGTCCAACTCTCTTCCTGGACTTGCAGTATAGGCCCCAGGGTGCCCCCTGGCCCTCCACCCAGGGGCCTCTGACCCCAGCAAGCTACCCAGGGGTCCACAACTCTCCCTGGACTTGCAGTAGAGGCCCAAGGGTGCCCCTTGCCCTGCACCTAGGGGCCTCTGACCACAGCAAGCTACTCAGAGGTCCACATCTCTCCATGGATGTGCAGTATAGGCCCCAGGGTGCCCCCTGGCCCTCCACCTAGGGGGCTAAGACCACAGCAAGCTACCCAGGGGGTCCATCTCTCTCCCTGGTCTGGCAGTACAGGCCCCAGGGTGCCCCCTGGCCCTCCAACTAGGGGCCTCTGACATAAGAAAGCTCCCCAGGTGTCCACCTCTCTCCCTGGACTTGCAGGATTTTCCCCAGGGTGCCTCCTGGCCCTCCACCTAGTTGCCTCTGACCACAGCAAGCTACCCAGGGGTCTACCTCTCTCCCTGGAGTTGCAGTAGAGGCCCTAGGGTACCTCCTGGCTCTCCACCTAGGGGCCTAAGACCCCAGCAAGCTACCAAGAGATCCAAAACTCTCCTTGGACTTGCAGTAGAGGCCCCAGGGTGCCCCCTTGTCCTCCACCTAGGGGCCTCTGACCCCAGCAAGCTACCCAGGGGTCCACCTTTCTCCCTGGACTTGAAGTATTGGCCCCAGGCTGCCCACTGGCCCTCCACCTAGGGGCCTAAGACCCCAGCAAGCTACCCAGGAGTCCACAACTCTCCCTGGACTTGCAGTAGAGGCCCCAGGGATCCCCCTGGCCCCCCACCTAGGGGCCTAGGACCCCAGCAAGCTACCCAGGGGTCCACGTCTCTCCCTGGACTTGCAGTAGAGGCCCCAGGGTGCCCCCTGGCCCTCCACCTACTAGCCTCTGACCCCAGCAAGCTACCCAGGGGTCCACCTCTCTCCCTAGAATTGCAGTAGATGCCACAGGGTTCCCCCTGGCCCTCCATCTAGGGGCTTCTGACCCTAGCAAGCTACCCAGGGGTCCACCTCTCTCCCTGGACTTGCAGTATAGGCCCCAAGGTGCCCCCTTACCCTCCACCTAGGGGTCTCTTAACCCAGGAAACTACCCAGGGCTCCATCTCTCTCCCTGAACTTGCAGAATAAGCCCCAGGGTGCCCCCTGGCCCACCACCTATGGGCTTCTGACCCCAGCAAGCTACCCAGGGGTCCACCTCTCTCCCTGGACTTGCAGTAGAGGCCCCAGGGTGCCCCCTTGCCTTCCACCCAGGGGCCTCTGACCCCCACAAGTTACCCAAGGGTCCACAACTCTCCCTGGACTTGCAGTAGAGGCCCCAGGGTGCCCCTTTGCCCTCCACCTAGGCCACTCTCAGCCAAGCGAACTACCCAGGGGTCCACCTCTCTCCCTGCAATTGCATTATAGGCCCCAAGGTGCCCCCTGGAACTCCACCTAGGGGCCTAAGACCCCAGCAAGCTACCCAGGGGTCCACCTCTCTCCTTGGACTGGCAGTATAGGCCCCAGGGTGCCCCCTGACCCTCCACCTAGGTTCTTCTTACCCCAGCAATCTACCCTGGGGTCCACCTCTCTCCCTGGACTTGCAGAAGAGGCCCCAGCGTGCCCGCTGGCCCTCCACCTAGGGTCCTCTGACAACAGCAATCTACTAAGGGGTCCACAACTCTCCCTGAAATTGCAGTAGAGGCCCTAGTGTAGCCCCTGGCCCTCCACCTAGGGGCTTAAGTCCCCAGCAAGCTACCCAGGAGTCAACCTCTCTCCCTGGACTTGCAGTAGAGTCCCCAGGGTGCCCCCTGGCCCTCCAGCTAGGGGCCTCTGACCCCAGCAAGCTACCCAGGGGTCGACCTCTCTCCCTGGACCTGCAGTAGAGAACCCAGGAAGCCCCCTGGTCCTCCACCAAGGAGCCTCTGACGCCAGCAAGCTACTCAGGGGCCCATATCTCTCCCAGGACTTGCAATAGAGGCCCCAGGGTGCCCGCTGGTCCTCCACCTAGGGGCCTCTGACCCCAGCAAGCTACCCAGGGGTCCACATCTCTCCCTAGACTTGCAGTAGAGGCACAAGGGTGCCCCCTGGCCCTCCACCTAGGGTCCTCTGACCCCAGCAATCTACCAAGGGGTCCACCTCTCTCCCTGGACTTGCAGTAGAGGCCCTAGGGTACCCCCTAACCCTCCAGCTAGGGGCGCTGACCCCACAAAGCTACCCAGGGGTCCACCTCTATCCCTGGACTTGCAGTATAGGCCCCAAGGTGCCCCCTTACCCTCCACCTAGGGGCATCTTACCCCAGGAAGCTACCCAGGGGTCCACCTCTCTCCCTGGACTTGCAGAAGAGGCCCCAGGGTGCCCCTTGCCCTCCACCTAGGGACCTCCGACCCCAGAAAGCTACCCAGGGGTCCACAACTCTCCCTGGACTTGCAGTAGAGGCCCCAGGGATCCCCCTGGCCCTCCACCTAGGGGCCTCTGACCCTAGAAAGCTACCCAGGGTTTCACCTCTCTCCCTGGACTTGCAGTATAGGCCCCAGGGTTCCCCCTGGCCCTCCACCTAAGTGCCTAAGACCCCAGCAAGCTAACCGGGGGTCCACCTCTCTCCCTTGACTTGAAGTATAGGCCCCAGGGTGCCCCCTGGCCCTCCACCTAGGGGACTTCTGCCCCAGCAAGCTACCCAGGGGTCCACGTCTCTCCCTGGACTTGCAGTAGAGGCCCTAGGGTTCCCCTTGACCCTCCACCTAGGGGCCTCTGACCCTAGCAAGCTACCCAGGGGTCCACCTCTCTCCCTGGACTTGCAGTATAGGCCCCATGGTGCCCCCTTACCCTCCACCTAGGGGCCTCTTACCCCAGGAAGCTACCCAGGGGTTCACCTCTCTCCCTGGACTTGCAGAATAGGCCCCAGGGTGCCCCCTGTTCCACCACCTATGGGCTTCTGACCCCAGCAAGCTACCCTGGGGTCCACCTCTCTCCCTGGACTTGCAATAGAGGCCCCAGGGTGCCCCCTTACCCTCCACCTATGGGTTTATGACCCCTGCAAGCTACCCAGGGGTCCACCTCTCTCCCTGGACTTGCAGTAGAGGCCCCAGGGTGCCCCCTTGCCCTCCACCTAGGCCACTCTCAGCCAAGCAAACTACCCAGGGGTCCACCTCTCTCCCTGCACTTGCAGTATAGGCCCCAAGGTGCCCCCTGGCACTCCACCTAGGGGCCTAAGACCCCATCAAGCTACCCAGGGGTCCACCTCTCTCCCTGGACTGGCAGTATAGGCCCCAGGGTTCCCCCTGACCATCCACCTAGGTTCTTCTTACCCCAGCAAGCTACCCAGGGGTCCACTTCTCCCTGTACTTGCAGAAGAGGCCCCAGGGTGCCCGCTGGCCCTCCACTTAGGGGCGTCTGACCCCAGCAAGCTACCCAGGGGTCCACATCTCTCCCTAGACTTGCAGTAGAGGCCCAAGGGTGCCCCCTGGCCCTCCACCTAGGGGCCTCTGGCCCAAGCAATCTACCAATGGGTCCACAACTCTCCCTGGAATTGCAGTAGAGGCCCTAGGGTAGCCCCTGGCCCTCCACCTAGGGGCTTTAGTCCCCAGCAAGCTACCCAGGGGTCCACCTCTCTCCCTGGACTTCCAGTAGAGTCCCCAGGGTGCCCCCTGGCCCTCCAGCTAGGGGCATCTGACCCCACCAAGCTACCCAGGGGTACACCTCTCTCCCTGGACTTGCAGTAGAGAACCCAGGAAGCCCCCTGGCACTCCACCAAGGAGCCTCTGACGCCAGCAAGCTTCCCAGGGGCCCTTCTCTCTACCTGGACTTGCACAGTAGAGGCCCAAGGTGCCCGCTGGCCCTCCACCTAGGGGCCTCTGACCCCAGCAATCTACCCAGGGGTCCACCTATCTCCCTGGACTTGCAGTATAGGCCCCAGGGTGCCCCCTGGCCCTCCACACAGGGGCCTAGGACCCCAGCAAGCTACCCAGAGGTCCACCTCTCTCCCTGGACTTGCAGTAGAGGCCCCAGGGTGCCCACTAACCCTCCACCTAGAAGCCTCTGACCCCAGCAAGCTACCCAGGGGTCCACAACTCTCCCTGGACTTGCAGCAGAGGCCCCAGGGTGCCCCCTTGCCCTCCATCTAGGGGCCTCTGACCCCAGAAAGCTACCCAGGGGTCCACCTTTCTCCCTGGACTTGAAGTATAGGCCCCAGGGTGCCCACTGGCCCTCCACCTAGGGGCCTAAGACCCCAGCAAGCTACCCAGGGGTCCACAACTCTCCCTGGACTTGCAGTATAGGCCCCAGGGTGCCCCCTGGCCCTCCACCTAGGGGCCTCTGACCCCAGCAAGCTACCCAGGGGGTCCACCTCTCTCCCTGGACTGGCAGTAGAGGCCCCAGGGTGCCCCCAGGCCCTCCACCTAGGGGCGGTTGACATAAGAAATTTCCCCATGGGTCCACCTCTCTCCCTGGACTTGCAGTATAGGCCCCAGGGTGCCCCCAGGCCCTCCACCTAAGTGCCTAAGACCCCAGCAAGCTACCCAGGGGTCCACCTCTCTCCCTGGACTTGCAGTATAGGCCCCAGGGTGCCCCCTGGCCCTCCACCCAGGGGCTTCTGACCCCAGCAAGCTACCCAGGGGTCCACAACTCTCCCTGGACTTTCAGTAGAGGTCCCAGGGTGCCCCCTGGCCCTCCACATAAGGGCCTCTGACCCCAGAAAGCTTAAAAGGGGTCCACCTCTCTTCCTGGACTTGCGTTAGAGGCCCTAGGGTACCCCCTTGCCCTCCACCTGTGGGCTTCAGACCTCATCAAGCTACGCAGGGATCCACCTCTCTCCCTGGTCTTGCAGTAGAGTCCCCAGGGTGCCCCCTGGCTCTCCACCTAGGGGACTCTGACCCCAGCAAGCTACCAAGGGATTAACCTCTCTCCCAGGACTTGCAGTAGAGGCCTCAGGGTGCCCCCTGGAACTCCTTCTAGGGGTGTCTGAACCCAGCAAGCTACCCAGGGGTCCACCTCTCTCCCTAGACTTGCAGTAAAGGCCCCAGGGTGCGCCCTGGCCCTCCATCTAGGGGCCTCTGACCCCAGAAAGCTACCCAAAGGTCCACCTTTCTCCCTGGACTTGTAGTAGAGGCCCCAGGGTACCCCCTGGCCCTCCACCTATGGGCTTCTGTCCCCAGCAAGCTACCCAGGGGTCCAACTCTCTCCCTGGACTTGCAGTATAGGCCCCAGGGTGCCCCTTGGACCTCCACCTAGGGGCCTAAGACCCCAGCAAGCTACCCAGGGGTCAACCTCTCTCCCTGGACTGGCAATATAGGCCCCAGGGTGCCCCCTGGCCCTCCACCTTTGGGCCTCTGACCCAAGCAAGCTACCAAGGGGTCCACAACCCTCCCTGGACTTGCAGTCGAGGCCCCAAGGTGCCCCCTGGCCCTCCACCTAGGGGCCTCTGACACCATCAAGCTACCCAGGGGTCCACCTCTCTCCCTGGACTTGCAGTAAAGGCCCTAGGGTATCCCCTGGCCCTTCACTAATGGGCTTCAGTCCCCAGCAAGCTACCCAGGGGTCCACCTCTCTCCCTGGACTTGCAGGATAGGCCCCAGGGTGCCCCCTGGCCCTCCACCTAGTTGCCTCTGACCCCAGCAAGCTACCCAGGGGTCCAACTCTCTCCCTGGATTTGCAGTAGGGGCCCTAGGGTACCTCCTGGCCCTCCACCTAGGGGCCTCTGACCCCAGCAAGCTACTCAGGGGTCCACCTCTCTCCCTGGACTTGCAGGATAGGCCCCATGGTGCCCCCTGGCCCTCCACCCAGGGGCCTCTGACCCCAGCAAGCTAAGCAGGGGTCCACCTCTCTCCCTGGACTTGCAGTATAGGCCCCAGGGTGCTCCCTGGCACACCACATATGGGCTTCTGACACCAGCAAGCTACCAAGGGGTCCACCTCTCTCCCTGGACTTGCAGTATAGGCCCCAGGGTGCCCACTGGCCCTCCACCTAGGGGCCTAAGACCCCAGCAAGCTACCCAGGGGTCCACAACTCTCCCTGGACTTGCAGTATAGGCCCCAGGGTGCCCCCTGGCCCTCCACCTAGGGGCCTCTGACCCCAGAAAGCTACCCAGGGGTCCACCTTTCTCCCTGGACTTGAAGTATAGGCCCCAGGGTGCCCACTGGCCCTCCACCTAGGGGCCTAAGACCCCAGCAAGCTACCCAGGGGTCCACAACTCTCCCTGGACTTGCAGTATAGGCCCCAGGGTGCCCCCTGGCCCTCCACCTAGGGGCCTCTGACCCCAGCAAGCTACCCAGGGGGTCCACCTCTCTCCCTGGACTGGCAGTAGAGGCCCCAGGGTGCCCCCAGGCCCTCCACCTAGGGGCGGTTGACATAAGAAATTTCCCCATGGGTCCACCTCTCTCCCTGGACTTGCAGTATAGGCCCCAGGGTGCCCCCAGGCCCTCCACCTAAGTGCCTAAGACCCCAGCAAGCTACCCAGGGGTCCACCTCTCTCCCTGGACTTGCAGTATAGGCCCCAGGGTGCCCCCTGGCCCTCCACCCAGGGGCTTCTGACCCCAGCAAGCTACCCAGGGGTCCACAACTCTCCCTGGACTTTCAGTAGAGGTCCCAGGGTGCCCCCTGGCCCTCCACATAAGGACCTCTGACCCCAGAAAGCTTAAAAGGGGTCCACCTCTCTTCCTGGACTTGCGTTAGAGGCCCTAGGGTACCCCCTTGCCCTCCACCTGTGGGCTTCAGACCTCATCAAGCTACGCAGGGATCCACCTCTCTCCCTGGTCTTGCAGTAGAGTCCCCAGGGTGCCCCCTGGCTCTCCACCTAGGGGACTCTGACCCCAGCAAGCTACCAAGGGATTAACCTCTCTCCCAGGACTTGCAGTAGAGGCCTCAGGGTGCCCCCTGGAACTCCTTCTAGGGGTGTCTGAACCCAGCAAGCTACCCAGGGGTCCACCTCTCTCCCTAGACTTGCAGTAAAGGCCCCAGGGTGCGCCCTGGCCCTCCATCTAGGGGCCTCTGACCCCAGAAAGCTACCCAAAGGTCCACCTTTCTCCCTGGACTTGTAGTAGAGGCCCCAGGGTACCCCCTGGCCCTCCACCTATGGGCTTCTGTCCCCAGCAAGCTACCCAGGGGTCCAACTCTCTCCCTGGACTTGCAGTATAGGCCCCAGGGTGCCCCTTGGACCTCCACCTAGGGGCCTAAGACCCCAGCAAGCTACCCAGGGGTCAACCTCTCTCCCTGGACTGGCAATATAGGCCCCAGGGTGCCCCCTGGCCCTCCACCTTTGGGCCTCTGACCCAAGCAAGCTACCAAGGGGTCCACAACCCTCCCTGGACTTGCAGTCGAGGCCCCAAGGTGCCCCCTGGCCCTCCACCTAGGGGCCTCTGACACCATCAAGCTACCCAGGGGTCCACCTCTCTCCCTGGACTTGCAGTAAAGGCCCTAGGGTATCCCCTGGCCCTTCACTAATGGGCTTCAGTCCCCAGCAAGCTACCCAGGGGTCCACCTCTCTCCCTGGACTTGCAGGATAGGCCCCAGGGTGCCCCCTGGCCCTCCACCTAGTTGCCTCTGACCCCAGCAAGCTACCCAGGGGTCCAACTCTCTCCCTGGATTTGCAGTAGGGGCCCTAGGGTACCTCCTGGCCCTCCACCTAGGGGCCTCTGACCCCAGCAAGCTACTCAGGGGTCCACCTCTCTCCCTGGACTTGCAGGATAGGCCCCATGGTGCCCCCTGGCCCTCCACCCAGGGGCCTCTGACCCCAGCAAGCTAAGCAGGGGTCCACCTCTCTCCCTGGACTTGCAGTATAGGCCCCAGGGTGCTCCCTGGCACACCACATATGGGCTTCTGACACCAGCAAGCTACCAAGGGGTCCACCTCTCTCCCTGGACTTGCAGTAGAGGCCCCAGGGTGCCCCCTGGCCATCCACCTATTGGCCTTTGACCCCAGCAAGCTACCCAGGGGTCCACTTCTCTCCCTAGACTTGCAGTAGAGGCCCCAGGGTTCCCCCTGGCCCTCCACCTAGGGGCCTCTGACCCTAGCAAGCTACCCAGGGGTCCACCTCTCTCCCTGGACTTGCAATATAGGCCCCAAGGTGCCCCCTTACCCTCCAACTAGTGGCCTCTTACCCCAGGAAGCTACCAAGGGGTCCACCTCTCTCCCTGGACTTGCAGAATAGGCCCCAGGGTGCCCCCTGTTCCACCACCTATGGGCTTCTGACCCCAGCAAGCTACCCAGGGGTCTACCTCTCTCCCTGGACTTGCAATAGAGGCCCCAGGGTGCCCCCTTACCCTCCACCTATGGGTTTCTGACCCCTGCAAGCTACCCAGGGGTCCACCTCTCTCCCTGGACTTGCAGTAGAGGCCCCAGGGTGCCCCCTTGCCCTCCACCTAGGCCACTCTCAGCCAAGCAAACTACCCAGGGGTCCACCTCTCTCCCTGCATTTGCAGTATAGGCCCCAAGGTGCCCCCTGGCACTCCACCTAGGGGCCTAAGACCCCATCAAGCTACCCAGGGGTCCACCTCTCTCCCTGGACTGGCAGTATAGGCCCCAGGGTTCCCCCTGACCATCCACCTAGGTTCTTCTTACCCCAGCAAGCTACCCAGGGGTCCACCTCTATCCCTGTACTTGCAGAAGAGGCCCCAGGGTGCCCGCTGGCCCTCCACTTAGGGGCGTCTGACCCCAGCAAGCTACCCAGGGGTCCACATCTCTCCCTAGACTTGCAATAGAGGCCCAAGGGTGCCCCCTGGCCCTCCACCTAGGGGCCTCTGGCCCAAGCAATCTACCAAGGGGTCCACAACTCTCCCTGGAATTGCAGTAGAGGCCCTAGGGTAGCCCCTGGCCCTCCACCTAGGGGCTTTAGTCCCCAGCAAGCTACCCAGGGGTCCACCTCTCTCCCTGGACTTGCAGTAGAGTCCCCAGGGTGCCCCCTGGCCCTCCAGCTAGGGGCATCTGACCCCAGCAAGCTACCCAGGGGTCCACCTCTCTCCCTGGACTTGCAGTAGAGAACCCAGGAAGCCCCCTGGCACTCCACCAAGGAGCCTCTGACGCCAGCAAGCTTCCCAGGGGCCCATCTCTCTCCCTGGACTTGCACAGTAGAGGCCCAAGGTGCCCGCTGGCCCTTCACCTAGGGGCCTCTGACCCCAGCAATCTACCCAGGGGTCCACCTATCTCCCTGGACTTGCAGTATAGGCCCCAGGGTGCCCCCTGGCCCTCCACACAGGGGCCTAGGACCCCAGCAAGTTACCCAGAGGTCCACCTCTCTCCCTGGACTTGCAGTAGAGGCCCCAGGGTGCCCACTAACCCTCCACCTAAAAGCCTCTGACCCCAGCAAGCTACCCAGGGGTCCACAACTCTCCCTGGACTTGCAGCAGAGGCCCCAGGGTGCCCCCTTGCCCTCCATCTAGGGGCCTCTGACCCCAGAAAGCTACCCAAGGGTCCACCTTTCTCCCTGGACTGGCAGTAGAGGCCCCAGGGTGCCCCCAGGCCCTCCACCTAGGGGCGGTTGACATAAGAAATTTCCCCATGGGTCCACCTCTCTCCCTGGACTTGCAGTATAGGCCCCAGGGTGCCCCCAGGCCCTCCACCTAAGTGCCTAAGACCCCAGCAAGCTACCCAGGGGTCCACCTCTCTCCTTGGACTTGCAGTATAGGCCCCAGGGTGCCCCCTGGCCCTCCACACAGGGGCTTCTGACCCCAGCAAGCTACCCAGGGGTCCACAACTCTCCCTGGACTTTCAGTAGAGGTCCCAGGGTGCCCCCTGGCCTTCCACATAAGGGCCTCTGACCCCAGAAAGCTTAAAAGGGGTCCACCTCTCTTCCTGGACTTGCGTTAGAGGCCCTAGTGTACCCCCTTGCCCTCCACCTGTGGGCTTCAGACCTCATCAAGCTACGCAGGGATCCACCTCTCTCCCTGGACTTGCAGTAGAGGCCCCAGGGTGCCCCCTTGCCCTCCATCTAGGGGCCTCTGACCCAAGCAAGCTACCCAGGGGTCCACCTTTCTCCCTGGACTTGAAGTATAGGCCCCAGGGTGCCCACTGGCCCTCCACCTAGAGGCCTAAGACCCCAGCAAGCTACCCAGGGGTCCACAACTCTCCCTGGACTTGCAGTATAGGCCCCAGGGTGCCCCCTGGCCCTCCACCTAGGGGCCTCTGACCCCACCAAGCTACCCAGGGGCCCACTTCTCTCCCTGGACTTGCAGTAGAGGCCCCAGGGTGCCCACTGGCCCTCCACCAAGGGGCCTCTGACCCCAGCAAGCTACCCAGGGGTCCACAACTCTCGCTAGATTTGCAGTAGAGGCCGAAGGGTGCCCCCTGGCCCTCCACCTAGTAACCTAAGACTCTAGGAATCTACCAAGGGGTCCACAACTATCCCTTGACTTTCACTAGAGGCCCCAGGGTTCCCCCTGGCCCTCCACGTAAGGGCCTCTGACCCCAGCTAGCTACCCAGGGGTCCACCTCTCTCCCTGGAGTTGCAGTAGAGGCCCTAGGGTACCCCCTGGCCCTCCACCTAGGTGCTTTATTCCCCAGCAAGCTACCCAGGGGTCTACCTCTCTCCCTAGACTTGCAGTATAGGCCCCAAGGTGCCCCCTACACTCCACCTAGGGGCCTCTTACCCCAGGAAGCTACCCAGGGGTCCACCTCTCTCCCTGGACTTGCAGGGCAGGCTGCAGGGGTCAATCTGGCCCTCCACCCAGGGGCCACTGACCCCAGGAAGCTACCCAGGGGTCCACCTCTCTCCCTGGACTTGAAGCATAGGCCCCAGGGTGCAACTTGGCCCTCCACCTAGGGGCCTAAGACCCCAGCAAGCTACACAGGGGTCCACATCTCTGCCTGGACTTGCAGTATAGGCCCCAGCGTGCCCCCTGGCCCTTCACCTAGGGGCCTAAGACCCCACCAAGCTACCCAGGGGTCCACAACTCTCCCTGGACTGGCAGTATAGGCCCCAGGGTGCACCCTGTCCGTGAACCTAGGGGCCTCTGACCCCAAAAAGCTACCCAGGGGTCCACAACTCTCCCTGGACTTGCATTAGAGGCCTCTGGGTGCCCCCTGGCCCTCCACCTAGGGGCCTCTGACCCCACCAAGCTACCCAGGGGCCCACTTCTCTCCCTGGACTTGCAGTAGAGGCCCCAGGGTGCCCACTGGCCCTCCACCAAGGGGCCTCTGACCCCAGCAAGCTACCCAGGGGTCCACAACTCTCGCTAGATTTGCAGTAGAGGCCCAAGGGTGCCCCCTGGCCCTCCACCTAGTAACCTAAGACTCTAGGAATCTACCAAGGGGTCCACAACTATCCCTTGACTTTCACTAGAGGCCCCAGGGTTCCCCCTGGCCCTCCACGTAAGGGCCTCTGACCCCAGCTAGCTAACCAGGGGTCCACCTCTCTCCCTGGAGTTGCATTAGAGGCCCTAGGGTACCCCCTGGCCCTCCACCTAGGGGCTTTATTCCCCAGCAAGCTACCCAAGGGTCCACCTCTCTCCCTGGACTTGCAGTATAGGCCCCAGCTTGCCGCCTTGCCCTCCACCCATGGGCCTCTGACCCCAGCTAGCTACCCAGGGGTCCACCTCTCTCCCTGGAGTTGCAGTAGAGGCCCTAGGGTACCCCCTGGCCCTCCACCTAGGTGCTTTATTCCCCAGCAAGCTACCCAGGGGTCTACCTCTCTCCCTAGACTTGCAGTATAGGCCCCAAGGTGCCCCCTTACACTCCACCTAGGGGCCTCTTACCCCAGGAAGCTACCCAGGGGTCCACCTCTCTCCCTGGACTTGCAGGGCAGGCTGCAGGGGTCAATCTGGCCCTCCACCCAGGGGCCACTGACCCCAGGAAGCTACCCAGGGGTCCACCTCTCTCCCTGGACTTGAAGCATAGGCCCCAGGGTGCAACTTGGCCCTCCACCTAGGGGCCTAAGACCCCAGCAAGCTACCCAGGGGTCCACATCTCTGCCTGGACTTGCAGTATAGGCCCCAGCGTGCCTCCTGGCCCTTCACCAAGGGGCCTAAGACCCCACCAAGCTACCCAGGGGTCCACAACTCTCCCTGGACTGGCAGTATAGGCCCCAGGGTGCACCCTGTCCGTGAACCTAGGGGCCTCTGACCCCAAAAAGCTACCCAGGGGTCCACAACTCTCTCTGGACTTGCATTAGAGGCCTCTGGGTGCCCCCTGGCCCTCCACTTAGGGGCCTGTCACCCCAGCAAGCTACACAGGGTCCACCTCTCTCCCTGGACTTGCATTAGAGGCCTCTGGGTGCCCCCTGGCCCTCCACCTAGGGGCCTCTGACCCCACCAAGCTACCCAGGGGCCCACTTCTCTCCCTGGACTTGCAGTAGAGGCCCCAGGGTGCCCACTGGCCCTCCACCAAGGGGCCTCTGACCCCAGCAAGCTACCCAGGGGTCCACAACTCTCGCTAGATTTGCAGTAGAGGCCCAAGGGTGCCCCCTGGCCCTCCACCTAGTAACCTAAGACTCTAGGAATCTACCAAGGGGTCCACAACTATCCCTTGACTTTCACTAGAGGCCCCAGGGTTCCCCCTGGCCCTCCACGTAAGGGCCTCTGACCCCAGCTAGCTAACCAGGGGTCCACCTCTCTCCCTGGAGTTGCATTAGAGGCCCTAGGGTACCCCCTGGCCCTCCACCTAGGGGCTTTATTCCCCAGCAAGCTACCCAAGGGTCCACCTCTCTCCCTGGACTTGCAGTATAGGCCCCAGCTTGCCGCCTTGCCCTCCACCCATGGGCCTCTGACCCCAGCTAGCTACCCAGGGGTCCACCTCTCTCCCTGGAGTTGCAGTAGAGGCCCTAGGGTACCCCCTGGCCCTCCACCTAGGTGCTTTATTCCCCAGCAAGCTACCCAGGGGTCTACCTCTCTCCCTAGACTTGCAGTATAGGCCCCAAGGTGCCCCCTTACACTCCACCTAGGGGCCTCTTACCCCAGGAAGCTACCCAGGGGTCCACCTCTCTCCCTGGACTTGCAGGGCAGGCTGCAGGGGTCAATCTGGCCCTCCACCCAGGGGCCACTGACCCCAGGAAGCTACCCAGGGGTCCACCTCTCTCCCTGGACTTGAAGCATAGGCCCCAGGGTGCAACTTGGCCCTCCACCTAGGGGCCTAAGACCCCAGCAAGCTACCCAGGGGTCCACATCTCTGCCTGGACTTGCAGTATAGGCCCCAGCGTGCCTCCTGGCCCTTCACCAAGGGGCCTAAGACCCCACCAAGCTACCCAGGGGTCCACAACTCTCCCTGGACTGGCAGTATAGGCCCCAGGGTGCACCCTGTCCGTGAACCTAGGGGCCTCTGACCCCAAAAAGCTACCCAGGGGTCCACAACTCTCTCTGGACTTGCATTAGAGGCCTCTGGGTGCCCCCTGGCCCTCCACTTAGGGGCCTGTCACCCCAGCAAGCTACACAGGGTCCACCTCTCTCCCTGGACTTGCAGAAGAGGCCCCAGGGTGCCCGCTGGCCCTCCACTTAGGGGCCTCTGACCCCAGCAAGCTACCCAGGGGTCCACATCTCTCCCTAGACTTGCAGTAGAGGCCCAAGGGTGCCCCCTGGCCCTCCACCTAGGGGCTTTATTCCCCAGCAAGCTACCCAGAGGTCCACCTCTCTCCCTGGACTTGCAGTATAGGCCCCAGCATGCCCCCTTGCCCTCCACCCATGGGCCTCTGACCCCAGCAAGCTACCCAGGGGTCCACATCTCTCCATGGACTTGCAGTATAGGCCCTAGGGTGCCCCCTGGCCCTCAACTTGGCCCTCCACCTAGGGGCCTAAGACCCCAGCAAGCTACACAGGGGTCCACATCTCTGCCTGGACTTGCAGTATAGGCCCCAGCGTGCCCCCTGGCCCTTCACCTAGGGGCCTAAGACCCCACCAAGCTACCCAGGGGTCCACAACTCTCCCTGGACTGGCAGTATAGGCCCCAGGGTGCACCCTGTCCGTGAACCTAGGGGCCTCTGACCCCAAAAAGCTACCCAGGGGTCCACAACTCTCCCTGGACTTGCATTAGAGGCCTCTGGGTGCCCCCTGGCCCTCCACCTAGGGGCCTCTGACCCCACCAAGCTACCCAGGGGCCCACTTCTCTCCCTGGACTTGCAGTAGAGGCCCCAGGGTGCCCACTGGCCCTCCACCAAGGGGCCTCTGACCCCAGCAAGCTACCCAGGGGTCCACAACTCTCGCTAGATTTGCAGTAGAGGCCCAAGGGTGCCCCCTGGCCCTCCACCTAGTAACCTAAGACTCTAGGAATCTACCAAGGGGTCCACAACTATCCCTTGACTTTCACTAGAGGCCCCAGGGTTCCCCCTGGCCCTCCACGTAAGGGCCTCTGACCCCAGCTAGCTAACCAGGGGTCCACCTCTCTCCCTGGAGTTGCATTAGAGGCCCTAGGGTACCCCCTGGCCCTCCACCTAGGGGCTTTATTCCCCAGCAAGCTACCCAAGGGTCCACCTCTCTCCCTGGACTTGCAGTATAGGCCCCAGCTTGCCGCCTTGCCCTCCACCCATGGGCCTCTGACCCCAGCTAGCTACCCAGGGGTCCACCTCTCTCCCTGGAGTTGCAGTAGAGGCCCTAGGGTACCCCCTGGCCCTCCACCTAGGTGCTTTATTCCCCAGCAAGCTACCCAGGGGTCTACCTCTCTCCCTAGACTTGCAGTATAGGCCCCAAGGTGCCCCCTTACACTCCACCTAGGGGCCTCTTACCCCAGGAAGCTACCCAGGGGTCCACCTCTCTCCCTGGACTTGCAGGGCAGGCTGCAGGGGTCAATCTGGCCCTCCACCCAGGGGCCACTGACCCCAGGAAGCTACCCAGGGGTCCACCTCTCTCCCTGGACTTGAAGCATAGGCCCCAGGGTGCAACTTGGCCCTCCACCTAGGAGCCTAAGACCCCAGCAAGCTACCCAGGGGTCCACATCTCTGCCTGGACTTGCAGTATAGGCCCCAGCGTGCCTCCTGGCCCTTCACCGAGGGGCCTAAGACCCCACCAAGCTACCCAGGGGTCCACAACTCTCCCTGGACTGGCAGTATAGGCCCCAGGGTGCACCCTGTCCGTGAACCTAGGGGCCTCTGACCCCAAAAAGCTACCCAGGGGTCCACAACTCTCTCTGGACTTGCATTAGAGGCCTCTGGGTGCCCCCTGGCCCTCCACTTAGGGGCCTGTCACCCCAGCAAGCTACACAGGGTCCACCTCTCTCCCTGGACTTGCAGAAGAGGCCCCAGGGTGCCCGCTGGCCCTCCACTTAGGGGCCTCTGACCCAAGCAAGCTACCCAGGGGTCCACATCTCTCCCTAGACTTGCAGTAGAGGCCCAAGGGTGCCCCCTGGCCCTCCACCTAGGGGCTTTATTCCCCAGCAAGCTACCCAGAGGTCCACCTCTCTCCCTGGACTTGCAGTATAGGCCCCAGCATGCCCCCTTGCCCTCCACCCATGGGCCTCTGACCCCAGCAAGCTACCCAGGGGTCCACATCTCTCCATGGACTTGCAGTATAGGCCCTAGGGTGCCCCCTGGCCCTCCACATAGGGGCCTAAGACCCCAGCAAGCTACCCAGGGGGTCCACAACTCTTCCTGGACTTGCAGTAGAGGCCCCAGGGTGCCCCCTTGCCCTCCACCTAGGGGCCTCTGACCCCAGAAAGCTACCCAGGGGTCCACAACTCTCCCTGGACTTGCAGTAGAGGCCCCAGGGTTCCCCCTGACCCTCCATATAGGGGCCTCTGACCCTAGCAAGCTACCCAGGGGTCCACCTCTTTCCCTCGACTTGCAGTATAGGCCCCATGATGCCCCCTTACCCTCCACCTAGGGGCCTCTTACCCCAGGAAGATACCCAGGGGTCCACCTCTCTCCCTGGACTTGCAGGATAGGCTCCAGGGGGCAACCTGGCCCTCCACCTAGGGGCCACTGACCCCAGGAAGCTACCCAGGGTTCCACCTCTCTCCCTGGACTTGCAGAATAGGCCCCAGGGTGCCCCCTGGCCTACCACCTATGGGCTTTTGACCCCAGCAAGCTACCCAGGGGTCCACATCTCTCCCTGGACTTGCAGTAGAGGCCCCAGGGTGCCCTCTTGCTCTCCACCCAGGGGCCTCTGACCCCCGCTAGTTACCCAAGGGTCCACAACTCTCCCTGGACTTGCAGTAGAGGCCCCAGGGTGCCCCTTGGACCTCCACCTAGGGGCCTCTAAAGCCAGCAAGCTACCCAGGGGTCAACCTCTCTCCCTGGACTGGCAATATAGGCCCCAGGGTGCCCCCTGGCCCTCCACCTTTGGGCCTTTAACCCAAGCAAGCTACCCAGGGGTCCAACTCTCTCCCTGGACTTGCAGTAGGGGCCTTAGGGTACCTCCTGGCCCTCCACCTAGGGGCCTCTGACGCCAGCAAGCTACCCAGGGGTCCACCTCTCTCCCTGGACTTGCAGGATAGGCCCCAGGGTGCCCCTTGGACCTCCACCTAGGGGCCTCTAAAGCCAGCAAGCTACCCAGGGGTCAACCTCTCTCCCTGGACTGGCAATATAGGCCCCAGGGTGCCCCCTGGCCCTCCACCTTTGGGCCTTTAACCCAAGCAAGCTACCCAGGGGTCCAACTCTCTCCCTGGACTTGCAGTAGGGGCCTTAGGGTACCTCCTGGCCCTCCACCTAGGGGCCTCTGACGCCAGCAAGCTACCCAGGGGTCCACCTCTCTCCCTGGACTTGCAGGATAGGCCCCATGGTGCCCCCTGGCCCTCCACCTAAGGGCCTTTGACCCCAGCAAGCTAACCAGGGGTCCACCTCTTTCCCTGGACTTGCAGTATAGGCCCCAGGGTGCCCCCTGGCCCACCACTTAAGGGCTTCTGACACAAGCAAGCTACCAAGGGGTCCACCTCTCTCCCTTGACTTGCAGTAGAGGCCCCAGGGTGCCCCCTGGCCCTCCACCTAGGGGCTTCGTACCCCAGCAAGCTACCCAGAGGTCCACCTCTCTCCCTAGATCTGCAAGAGAGGCCCCAGGGTGCCCCGTGGCCCTCCACCCAGGGGCTTCTGACCTCAAGAAGCTATCCAGGAATCCACCTCTCTCCCTGGACTTGCAGTATAGGCCCCAGGGTGCCCCCTGGCCCTCCACCTAGGGGCCTCTGACCCCTAAAAGCTACCCAGGAGTCCACCTCTTTTCCTGGACTTGCAATAGAGGGCCCAGGGTGCCCCCTGGCCCTCCACCTTTTGGCCTCTTACCCCAGCAAGCTACCAATGGGTCCACAACTCTCGCTGGACTTGCAGTAGAGGCCCCAGGGTGCCTCCTGGCCCTCCACCTAGGGGCCTTTGACCCCAGCATGCTACCCAGGGGTCCACCTCTCTCCCTGGACTTGTAGTAGAGGCCCCAGGGTGCCCCCAGGCTCTCCACCTAGGGGCTGCTGACACAAGAAAGCTCCCCTGGGGTCCACCTCTCTCCTTGGACTTGCAGGATATGCCCCAGGGTGCCCCCTGGCCCTCCACCTAGTTGAATCTGACCCCAGCAAGCTAAACAGGGGACAACCTCTTACCCTAGACGTGCAGGAGAGGCCCCAGGGTGCCCCCTGGCCCTCCACCTAGGGGCATCTGACCGCAGCAAGCTACCCAGGGGTCCAGCTTTCTCCCTGGACTTGTAGTAGAGGCCCCTGGGTAGCCCCTGGCCCTCCACCAATGGGCTTCTGACCCCAGCAAGCTACCCAGGGGTCAACCTCTCTCCCTTGACTTGCAGTAGAGCCCCAGGGTGCCCACTTGCCCATCACATAGGGGCCTTTGACCCCAGCAAGCCACCCAGGGGTCCAAATCTCTCCCTGGACTTGCAGTATAGTCCCCAGGGTGCCCCTTGGATCCTCCACCTAGGGGCCTAAGACCCCAGCAAGCTACCCAGGGGTCAACCTCTCTCCCTGGACTGGCAATATAGGCCCCAGGGTGCCCCCTGGCCCTCCACCTTTGGGCCTCTGAACCTAGCAAGCTACCAAGGGGTCCACAACCCTCCCTGGACTTGCGATAGAGGCCCCAAGGTGCCCCCTGTCCCTCCACCTAGGGGCCTCTAAGACCAGCAAGCTAACCAGGGGTCTTCCTCTCTCCCTGGACTTGCAGTAGAGGGCCTAGCGTACCCCCTGGCCCTCAACCTATGGGCTTCAGACCCCAGCAAGCTACCCAGGGGTCCACATCTCTCCCTGGACTTGCAGGATAGACCCCAGGGTGCCCCCTGGCCCTCCACCTAGTTGCCTCTGACCCCAGCAAGCTACCCAGGGGTCCAACTCTATCCCTGGACTTGCAGTAGGGGCCCTGGGGTACCTCCTGGCCCTCCACCTAGGGGCCTCTGACCCCAGCAAGCTACCCAGGGGTCCACCTCTCTCCCTGGACTTGCAGGATAGGCCCCATGGTGCTCCCTGGCCCTCCTCCTAGGGGCCTCTGACCCCAGCAAGCTACCCAGGGGTCCACGTCTCTCCCTGGACTTGCAGTAGAGTCCCCAGGGTGCCCCCTGGCTCTCCACCTAGGGGCTTCTTACCCCAGCAAGCTACCCAGGGGTCCACCTCTCTCCCTGGACTTGCAGAAGAGGTCCTACGGTGCCCCCTTGCCCACCACATAGGGGCCTAAGACCTCAGGAAGCTACCCAGGGGTCCACCTCTCTCCCTGGACTTGCAGCAGAGGCCCCAGGGTGCCCCCTGGCCCTCCACCTAGTTGCTTCTGACCCCACCAAGCTGCCCAGAGGTCCACCTCTCTCTCTGGACTTGCAGTAGAGGGCCCAGGGTGCCCCCTGGCTCTCCACCTAGGGGCCTCTGACCCCAGCAAGCTACCCAGTGGTCCACCTCTCTTCCTGGACTTGCAGTAGAGTCCCCAGGGTGCCCCCTGGCCCTCCACCTAGAGGCCTCTGACCCCAGCAAGCTACCCAGGGGTCCACCTCTCCACCTAGAATTGCAGACGAGACCCCAGGGTGCCCCCTGACCCTCCACCCAGGGGCCTCTGACCCCAGCAAGCTACCCAGGGGTCCACCTCTCTCCCTGGACTTGCAGGATAATCCAAAGGGTGCCCCTTGGCCCTCCACCTAGTTGCTTCTGACCCCAGCAAGCTACCCAGGGGTCCAAATCTCTCCCTGGACTTGCAGTATAGGCCCCAGGGTGCCCCTTGGATCCTCCACCTAGGGGCCTAAGACCACACCAAGCTACCCAGGGGTCCACAACTCTCCCTGGACTGGCAGTATAGGCCCCAGGGTTCACCCTGGCCCTAACCCAAGGGGCCTCTGACCCCAACAAGCTACCCAGGGGTCCACAACTCTCTCTGGACTTGCAGTAGAGGCCTCAGGGTGCCCCCTGGCCCTCCACTTAGGGGCCTCTTACCCCAGCAAGCTACACAGGGTCCACCTCTCTCCCTGGACTTGCAGTATAGTCCCCAGGAAGCCCCCTGACCCACCGACTATGGGCTTCTGACCCCAGCAAGCTACCCAGGGGTCCACCTCTCTCCCTGGACTTGCAGTAGTGGCCCCAAGGTGCTCCTTGGCACTCCACTTAGTTGCCTCTGACCTCAGCAAGCTACCTGGGGGTCCACCTCTCTCCCTGGACTTGCAGTAGAGGCGCCGGGAAGCCCCTTGGCCCTCCGCCTAGGGGCCTAAGACCCCAGCAAGCTACCCAGGGGTCCACATCTCTGCCTGGACTTGCAGTAGAGGCCCCAGGGATCCCCCTGGCCCTCCACCTAGGGGCCTCTGACCCTAGAAAGCTACCCACGGTTCCACCTCTCTCCCTGGACTTGCAGTATAGGCCCCAGGGATCCCCCTGGCCCTCCACCTAGGGGTCTCTGACCCTAGAAAGCTACCCAGGGTTCCACCTCTCTCCCTGGACTTGCAGTATAGGCCCCAGGGTTCCCCCTGGCCCTCCACCTAAGTGCCTAAGACCCCAGCAAGCTAACCGGGGGTCCACCTCTCTCCCTTGACTTGAAGTATAGGCCCCAGGGTGCCCCCTGGCCCTCCACCTAGGGGACTTCTGCCCCAGCAAGCTACCCAGGGGTCCACGTCTCTCCCTGGACTTGCAGTAGAGGCCCCAGGGTTCCCCTTGACCCTCCACCTAGGGGCCTCTGACCCTAGCAAGCTACCCAGGGGTCCACCTCTCTCCCTGGACTTGCAGTATAGGCCCCATGGTGCCCCCTTACCCTCCACCTAGGGGCCTCTTACCCCAGGAAGCTACCCAGGGGTCCACCTCTCTCTGGACTTGCATGATAGGCTCCAGGGGGCAACCTGGCCCTCCACCTAGGGGCCACTGACCCCAGGAAGCTACCCAGGGGTTCACCTCTCTCCCTGGACTTGCAGAATAGGCCCCAGGGTGCCCCCTGGCCCACCACCTATGGGCTTCTGACCCCAGCAAGCTACCCAGGGGTCCACAACTCTCCCTAGACTTGCGATAGAGGCCCAAGGGTGCCCCCTGGCCCTCCACCTAATGTCCTCAGACCCTAGGAATCTACCAAGGGGTCCACAACTATCCCTGGACTTGCACTAAAGGCCCCAGGGTGCCCCCTGGCCCTCCACCTAAGGGCCTCTGACCCCAGCTAGCTACCCAGGGGTCCACCTCTCTCCCTGAACTTGAAGTAGAGTCCCTAGGGTACCCCTTGGCCCTCCACCTAGGGGCTTTATTCCCCAGCAAGCTACCCAGGGGTCCACCTCTCTCCCTGGACTTGCAGTATAGGCCCCAGAGTGCCCCCTTGCCCTCCACCCATGGGCCTCTGACCCCAGCAAGCTACCCAGGGGTCCACAACTCTCCCTGGACTTGCAGTATAGGCCCCAGGGTGCCCCCTGGCCCTCCACCTAGGGAAATAAGACCCCAGCAAGCTACCCAGGGGTCCATCTCTCTCCCTGGACTTGCAGTAAAGGCCCCAGGATGCCCCCCTTGCCCTCCACCCAGGGGCCTCTGACCCCAGCAAGCTACCCAGGGGTTCACAACTCTCCCTGGACTTGCAGTAGAGGCCCCAGGGTGCCCCCTTGCCCTGCACCTAGGGGCCTCTAACCCCAGCAAGCTACCCAGGGGTCCACATCTCTCCATGGACTTGCAGTATAGGCCCTAATGTGCCCCTGGCCCTCCACCTAGGGGCCTAAGACCCCAGCAAGCTACCCAGGGGGTCCACCTCTCTCCCTGGACTGGCAGTAGAGGCCCCAGGGTGCCCCCAGGCCCTCCACCTAGGGGCTGCTGACACAAGAAAGCTCCCCTGGGGTCCACCTCTCTCCCTGGACTTGCAGGATATGCCCCAGGGTGCCCCCTGGCCCTCCACCTAGTTGAATCTGACCCCAGCAAGCTACCCAGGGGTCCACCTCTCTCCCTGGACTTGCAGTAGAGGCCCTAGGGTACCTCCTGGCCCTCCACCTAGGGGCCTCTGACCCCAGCAAGTTACCCAGGGGTCCACAACTCTCCCTGGACTTGCAGTAGAGGCCCAAGGGTGCCCCCTTGCCCTCCACCTAGGGGCATCTGACCCTAGAAAGCTACACAGGAGTCCACAACTCTCCCTGGACTTGCAGTAGAGGCCCCAGGGATCCCCCTGGCCCTCCACCTAGGGGCCTCTGACCCTAGCAAGCTACCCAGGGTTCCACCTCTCTGCCTGGACTTGCAGTAAAGGCCCCAGGGTGCCCCCTGGCCCTCCACCTAAGTGCCTAAGACCCCAGCAAGCTACCCAGGGGTCCACCTCTCTCCCTGGACTTGCAGTAGAGGCCCCAGGGTGCCCTCTGGCCCTCCACCTATTGGCCTCTGACCCCTGCAAGCTACCCAGGGGTCCACCTCTCTCCCTAGACTTGCAGTAGAGGCCCCAGGGTTCCCCCTGGCCTTCCACCTAGGGGCCACTTACCCCATCAAGCTACCCAGTGGTCCACCTCTCTCCCTGTACTTGCAGAATAGGCCCCAGGGTGCCCCCTGGCCAACCACCTATGGACTTCTGACCCCAGCAAGCTACCCAGGGGTCCACATCTCTTCCTGGACTTGCAGTAGAGGCCCCAGGGTGCTCCCTGGCCCTCCACCTAAGTGCCTAAGACCCCAGCAAGCTACCCAGGGGTCCACCTCTCTCCCTGGACTTGCAGTAGAGGCCCCAGGGTGCCCTCTGGCCCTCCACCTATTGGCCTCTGACCCCAGCAAGCTACCCAGGGGTCCACAACTCTCCCTAGACTTGCGATAGAGGCCCAAGGGTGCCCCCTGGCCCTCCACCTAATGTCCTCAGACCCTAGGAATCTACCAAGGGGTCCACAACTATCCCTAGACTAAAGGCCCCAGGGTGCCCCCTGGCCCTCCACCTAAGGGCCTCTGACCCCAGCTAGCTACCCAGGGGTCCACCTCTCTCCCTGAACTTGCAGTAGAGGCCCCAGGGTGCCCCTTGGCCCTTCACCTAGGCCACTCTCAGCCAAGCAAACTACCCAAGTGTCCACCTCTCTCCCTGGACTTGCAGTATAGGCCCCAGGGTGCCCCCTGGCCCTCCACCTAGGGGCCTCTGACCCCTAAAAGCTACCCAGGAGTCCACCTCTTTTCCTGGACTTGCAATAGAGGGCCCAGGGTGCCCCCTGGCCCTCCACCTTTTGGCCTCTTACCCCAGCAAGCTACCAATGGGTCCACAACTCTCGCTGGACTTGCAGTAGAGGCCCCAGGGCGCCTCCTGGCCCTCCACCTAGGGGCCTTTGACCCCAGCAAGCTACCCAGGGGTCCACCTCTCTCCCTGGACTTGTAGTAGAGGCCCCAGGGTGCCCCCAGGCTCTCCACCTAGGGGCTGCTGACACAAGAAAGCTCCCCTGGGGTCCACCTCTCTCCCTGGACTTGCAGGATATGCCCCAGGGTGCCCCCTGGCCCTCCACCTAGTTGAATCTGACCCCAGCAAGCTAAACAGGGGACAACCTCTTACCCTAGACGTGCAGGAGAGGCCACAGGGTGCCCCCTGGCCCTCCACCTAGGGGCCTCTGACCCCAGCAAGCTACCCAGGGGTCCAGCTTTCTCCCTGGACTTGTAGTAGAGGCCCCAGGGTAGCCCCTGGCCCTCAACCAATGGGCTTCTGACCCCAGCAAGCTACCCAGGGGTCAACCTCTCTCCCTTGACTTGCAGTAGAGGCCCCAGGGTGCCCACTTGCCCATCACATAGGGGCCTTTGACCCCAGCAAGCCACCCAGGGGTCCAAATCTCTCCCTGGACTTGCAGTATAGTCCCCAGGGTGCCCCTTGGATCCTCCACCTAAGGGCCTAAGACCCCAGCAAGCTACCCAGGGGTCAACCTCTCTCCCTGGACTGGCAATATAGGCCCCAGGGTGCCGCCTGGCCCTCCACCTTTGGGCCTCTGACCCTAGCAAGCTACCAAGGGGTCCACAACCCTCCCTGGACTTGCAGTAGAGGCCCCAAGGTGCCCCCTGTCCCTCCACCTAGGGGCCTCTAAGACCAGCAAGCTAACCAGGGGTCTTCCTCTCTCCCTGGACTTGCAGTAGAGGGCCTAGGGTACCCCCTCGCCCTCAACCTATGGGCTTCAGACCCCAGCAAGCTACCCAGGGGTCCACCTCTCTCCCTGGACTTGCATGATAGGCCCCAGGGTGCCCCCTGGCCCTCCACCTAGTTGCCTCTGACCCCAGCAAGCTACCCAGGGGTCCAACTCTATCCCTGGACTTGCAGTAGGGGCCCTAGGGTACCTCCTGGCCCTCCACCTAGGGGCCTCTGACCCCAGCAAGCTACCCAGGGGTCCACCTCTCTCCCTGGACTTGCAGGATAGGCCCCATGGTGCTCTCTGGCCCTCCACCTAGGGGCCTCTGACCCCAGCAAGCTACCCAGGGGTCCACGTCTCTCCCTGGACTTGCAGTAGAGTCCCCAGGGTGCCCCCTGGCTCTCCACCTAGGGGCTTCTTACCCCAGCAAGCTACCCAGGGGTCCACCTCTCTCCCTGGACTTGCAGAAGAGGTCCTAGGGTGCCCCCTTGCCCACCACATAGGGGCCTAAGACCTCAGGAAGCTACCCAGGGGTCCACCTCTCTCCCTGGACTTGCAGCAGAGGCCCCAGGGTGCCCCCTGGCCCTCCACCTAGGGGCTTCTTACCCCAGCAAGCTACCCAGGGGTCCACCTCTCTCCCTGGACTTGCAGAAGAGGTCCTAGGGTGCCACCTTGCCCACCACATAGGGGCCTAAGACCTCAGGAAGCTACCCAGGGGTCCACCTCTCTCCCTGGACTTGCAGCAGAGGCCCCAGGGTGCCCCCTGGCCCTCCACCTAGTTGCTTCTGACCCCACCAAGCTGCCCAGGGGTCCACCTCTCTTCCTGGACTTGCAGTAGAGGCCCCGGGAAGCCCCTTGGCCCTCCGCCTAGGGGCCTAAGACCCCAGCAAGCTACCCAGGGGTCCACATCTCTGCCTGGACTTGCAGTATTGGCCCCAGGGTGCCCCCTGGCCCTCCACCTAGGGGCCTAAGACCCCACCAAGCTACCCAGGGGTCCACAACTCTCCCTGAACTGGCAGTATAGGCCCCAGGGTGCACTCTGGCCTTGAACCTAGGGGCCTCTGACCCCAATAAGCTACCCAGGGGTCCACAACTCTCTCTGGACTTGCAGTATAGGCCCCAGGGTGCCCGCTGGCCCTCCACTTAGGGGCCTCTGACCCCAGCAAGCTACCCAGGGGTCCACATCTCTCCCTATACTTGCAGTAGAGGCCCAAGGGTGCCCCCTGGCCCTCCACCTAGGGTCCTCTGACCCAAGCAATCTACCAAGGGGTCCACAACTCTCCCTGAAATTGCAGTAGAGGCCCAAGGGTGCCCCTGGCCCTCCACCTATGGTCCTCTGAACCCAGCAATCTACCCAGGGGTCCACCTCTCTCGATGGACTTGCAGTAGAGGCCCTAGGGTACCCCATGGCCCTCCAGCTGGGGCGCTGACCCCACAAAGCTACCCAGGGGTCCACCGCTCTCCCTGAACTTGCAGTATAGGCCCCAAGGTGCCCCCTTACCCTCCACCTAGGGGCCTCTCACCCCAGGAAGCTACCGAGGGGTCCAACTCTCTTCCTGGACTTGCAGTATAGGCCCCAGGGTGCCCCCTGGCCCTCCACCCAGGGGCCTCTGACCCCAGCAAGCTACCCAGGGGTCCACAACTCTCCCTGGACTTGCAGTATAGGCCCCAGGGTGCCCCCTGGCCCTCCACCTAGGGGCCTAAGACCACAGCAAGCTACCCAGGGGGTCCATCTCTCTCCCTGGTCTGGCAGTACAGGCCCCAGGGTGCCCCCTGGCCCTCCACCTAGGGGCCTCTGACATAAGAAAGCTCCCCAGGTGTCCACCTCTCTCCCTGGACTTGCAGGATTTTCCCCAGGGTGCCTCCTGGCCCTCCACCTAGTTGCCTCTGACCCCAGCAAGCTACCCAGGGGTCTACCTCTCTCCCTGGACTTGCAGTAGAGGCCCTAGGGTACCTCCTGGCTCTCCACCTAGGGGCCTAAGACCCCAGCAAGCTACCCAGAGATCCAAAACTCTCCTTGGACTTGCAGTAGAGGCCCCAGGGTGCCCCCTTGCCCTCCACCTAGGGGCCTCTGACCCCAGCAAGCTACCCAGGGGTCCACCTTTCTCCCTGGACTTGAAGTATTGGCCCCAGGCTGCCCACTGACCCTCCACCTAGGGGCCTAAGACCCCAGCAAGCTACCCAGGGGTCCACAACTCTCCCTGGACTTGCAGTAGAGGCCCCAGGGATCCCCCTGGCCCCCCACCTAGGGGCCTAGGACCCCAGCAAGCTACCCAGGTGTCCACGTCTCTCCCTGGACTTGCAGTAGAGGCCCCATGGTGCCCCCTGGCCCTCCACCTACTAGCCTCTGACCCCAGCAAGCTACCCAGGGGTCCACCTCTCTCCCTAGACTTGCAGTAGATGCCACAGGGTTCCCCCTGGCCCTCCATCTAGGGGCTTCTGACCCTAGCAAGCTACCCAGGGGTCCACCTCTCTCCCTGGACTTGCAGTATAGGCCCCAAGGTGCCCCCTGACCCTCCACCTAGGTTCTTCTTACCCCAGCAAGCTACCCTGGGGTCCACCTCTCTCCCCGGACTTGCATAAGAGGCCCCAGGGTGCCCGCTGGCCCTCCACCCAGGGTCCTCTGACAACAGCAATCTACCAAGGGGTCCACAACTCTCCCTGGAATTGCAATAGAGGCCCTAGCGTAGCCCCTGGCCATCCACCTAGGGGCTTTAATCCCCAGCAAGCTACCCAGGAGTCCACCTCACTCCCTGGACTTGCAGTAGAGTCCCCAGGGTGCCCCTTGGCCCTCCACCAAGGAGCCTCTGACGCCAGCAAGCTACCCAGGGGCCCATCTCTCTCCCTGGACTTGCAATAGAGGCCCCAGGATGCCTGCTGGCCCTCCCCCCAGGGGCCTCTGACCCCAGCAAGCTACCCAGGGGTCCACATCTCTCCCTAGACTTGCAGGAGAGGCCCAAGGGTGCCCACTGGCCCTCCACCTAGGGTCCTCTGACCCCAGCAATCTGCCCAGGGGTCCACCTCTCTCCCTGGACTTGCAGTATAGGCCCCAAGGTGGCCCCTTACCCTCCACCTAGGGGCCTCTTACCCTAGGAAGCTACCGAGGGGTCCACCTCTCTTCCTGGACTAGCAGTTTAGGCCCCAGGGTGCCCCCTTGCCCTCCACCTTGGGGCCTCTGACCCCAGCAAGCTACCCAGGGGTCCACCTCTCTCCCTGGACATGCAGTAGAGGCCCTAGGGTACCTCCTGGAACTACACCTAGGGGCCTCTGACCCTAGCAAGCTACCCAGGGGTCCACCTCTCTCCCTGGACTTGCAGTATAGGCCCCAAGGTGCCCCCTTACCCTCCACCTAGAGGCCTCTTAACCCAGGAAACTACCCAGGGCTCCATCTCTCTCCCTGAACTTGCAGAATAAGCCCCAGGGTGCCCCCTGGCCCACCACCTATGGGCTTCTGACCCCAGCAAGCTACCCAGGGGTCCACCTCTTTACCTGGACTTGCAGTAGAGGCCCCAGGGTGCCCCTTTGCCCTCCACCTAGGCCACTCTAAGCCAAGCAAACTACCCAGGGGTCCACCTCTCTCCTTGGACTGGCAGTATAGGCCCCAGGGTGCCCCCTGATCCTCCACCTTGGTTCTTCTTACCCCAGCAAGCTACCCTGGGGTCCACCTCTCTCCCTGGACTTGCAGAAGAGGCCCCAGGGTGCCCGCTGGCCCTCCACCTAGGGTCCTCTGACAACAGCAATCTACCAAGGGGTCCACAACTCTCCCTGGAATTGCAGTAGAGGCCCTAGGGTAGCCCCTGGCCCTCCACCTAGGGGCTTTAGTCCCCGGCAAGCTACCTAGGAGTCAACCTCTCTCCCTGGACTTGCAGTAGAGTCCCCAGGCTGCCCCCTGGCCCTCCAGCTAGGGGCCTCTGACCCCAGCAAGCTACCCAGGGGTCGACCTCTCTCCCTGGACTTGCAGTAGAGAACCCAGGAAGCCCCCTGGCCCTCCACCAAGGAGCCTCTGACGCCAGCAAGCTACTCAGGGGCCCATTTCTCTCCCTGGACTTGCAATAGAGGCCCCAGGGTGCACGCTGGCCCTCCACCTAGGGGCCTCTGACCCCAGCAAGCTACCCAGGGGTCCACATCTCTCCCTAGACTTGCAGTAGAGGCCCAAGGGTGCCCCCTGGCCCTCCACCTAGGGTCCTCTGACCCCAGCAATCTACCAAGGGGTCCACCTCTCTCCCTGGACTTGCAGTAGAGACCCTAGGGTACCCCCTGGCTCTCCAGCTAGGGGCGCTGACCCAACAAAGCTACCCAGGGGTCCACCTCTATCCCTGGACTTGCAGTATAGGCCCCAAGGTGCCCCCTTATCCTCCACCCAGGGGCCTCTGACCCCAGCAAGCTACCCAGGGGTCCACCTCTCTCCCTGGACATGCAGTAGAGGCCCTAGGGTACCTCCTGGCCCTACACCTAGGGGCCTCTGACACCAGCAAGCTACCCAGGGGTCCACAACTCTCCCTGGACATGCAGTAGAGGCCCCAGGGTGCCCCCTTGCCCTCCACCTAGGGGCCTCTGACCCCAGAAAGCTACCCAGGGGTCCACCTTTCTCCCTTGACTTGAAGTATAGGCCCCAGGGTGCCCACTGGCCCTCCACCAAGGGGCGTAAGACCCCAGCAAGCTACCCAGGGGTCCACAACTCTCCCTGGACTTGCAGTAGTGGCCCCAGGGTGCCCCCTGGCCCTCCACCTAGGGGCCTCTGACCCCAGCAAGCTACCCAGGGTCCACCTCTCTCAATGGATTTGCAGTAGAGGCCCCAGGAAGCCCCCTGGCCCTCCACCTAGGGGCCTCTGACCCCCGCAATCTACCCAGGGGTCCACCTCTCTCCCTGGATCTGCAGGATAGGCCCCAGGGTGCCCCGTGGCCCTCCACCTAGGGGCCTCTGACCTCAGGAAGCTACCCAGGAGTCCACCTCTCTTCCTGGACTTGCATTAGGCCCCAGGGTGCCCCCTGGCCCTCCACCTTTTGGCCTTCCGACCCCAGCAAGCGACCAATGGGTCCGCAACTCTCCCTGGACTTGCAGTAGAGGCCCCAGGGTGCCTCCTGGCCCTCCACCTAGGGGCCTTTGACCCCAGCAAGCTACCTGGGGGTCCACCTCTCTCCCTGGACTTGCAGTAGAGGCCCCAGGAAGCCCCTTGGCCCTCCTTCTAGGGGCCTCTGACCCCAGCAAGCTACCCAGGAGTCCACCTCTCTTCCTGGACTTGTAATAGAGGCCCCAGGGTGCCCCCTGGCCCTCCACCTAGCGGCCTAGGACCCCAGCAAGCTACCCAGGGGTCCACATCTCTCCCGGGACTTGCAGTATAGGCCCCAGCGTGCCCCCTTGCCCTCCACCCATGGGCCTCTGACCCCAGCAAGCTACCCAGGGGTCCACCTCTCTACCTGGACTTGCAGTATAGGCCCCAAGTTGCCCCCTGGCCCACCACCTATGGGCTTCTGACCCCAGCAAGCTACCCATGGGTCCACAACTCTCCCTGGACTTGCAATATAGGCCCCAGGGTGCCCCCTGGCCCTCCACCTAGGGGCCTCTGATTCCTGAAAGCTACCCTAGAGTCCACCTCTCTTCCTGGACTTGCAGTAGAGGCCCCAGGGTGCCCCCTTGCCCTCCACCTTTTGGCCTCTGACCCCAGCAAGCTACCAATGGGTCCACAACTCTCCCTGGACTTGCAGTAGAGGCCCCAGGGTGCCTCCTGGCAATCCACCTAGGGGCCTTTGATCCCAGCAAGCCACCTGGGGGTCCACCTCTCTCCCTGGACTTGCATTAGAGGCCCCAGGAAGCCCCCTGGCCCACCACCTATGGGCTTCTGACTCCAGCAAGCTACCCATGGGTCCACAACTCTCCCTGGACTTGCAGTATAAGCTCCAGGGTGCCCCTTGGCCCTCCACCTAGGCCACTCTCAACCAAGCAAACTACCCAGGGGTCCACCTCTCTCCCTGGACTTGCAGGATAGGCCCCAGGGTGCCCTCTGGCCCTCCACCTAGTTGCTTCTGACCCCAGCAAGCTACCCAGGTGTTCAACTCTCTACCTGGACTTGCAGTAGGGGCCCTAGGGTACCTCCTGGCCCTCCACTTAGGGGCCTCTGATCCCAGCAAGCAACCCAGGTTTCCACCTTTCTCCCTGGACATGCAGTAGAGGCCCCTGGTTCCCCTTTGGCCCTCCACCTAGGGGCCTCTGACCCCAGCAAGCTACCCAAGGGTCAACCTCTCTCCCTGGACTTGCAGTAGAGGCCCCAGGGTGCCCCCTGGCCCTCCACCTAAGGTACTCTGACCCCAGCTAGCTACCCAGGGGTCCACCTCTCTCCCTGGACTTGCAGTAGAGGCCCTAGGATACTCCCGGGCCCTCCACCTAGGGGCTTTATTCCCCAGCAAGCTACCCAGGGGTCCACATCTCTCCCTGGACTTGCAGTAGAGGCCCCAGCGTGCCGCCTTGCCCTCCACCCATGGGCCTCTGACCCCAGCAAGCTACCCAGGGGTCCACAACTCTCCCTGGACTGGCAGTAGAGGCCCCAGGGTGCCCCCTTACCCTCCACCTAGGGGCCTCTTACCCCAGGAAGCTACCCAGGGGTCCACCTCTTGCCCTGGACTTGCAGTATAGGCCCCAGGAAGCCCCCTGGCCCACCGACTATGGGCTTCTGACCCCAGCAAGCTACCCAGGGGTCCACCTTTCTCCCTGGACTTGCAGTAGAGGCCCCAACGTGCTCATTGGCCCTCCACCTAGGGGCCTCTGACCTCAGCAAGCTACCTGGGGGTCCACAACTCTCCCTGGACTTGCAGTAGAGGCCCCAGGAAGCCCCTTGGCCCTCCTTCTATGGGCCTCTGAACCCAGCAAGCTACCCAGGAGTCCACCTCTCTTCCTGGACTTGTAGTAGAGGCCCCAGGGTGCCCCCTGGCCCTCCACCTAGGGGCCTCTGACCCCAGCAAGCTACCCAGGGGTCCACCTCTCTCCCTTGACTTGAAGTATAGGCCCCAGGGTGCCCCCTGGCCCTCAACCTAGGGGCCTAGGACCCCAGCAAGCTACCCAGGGGTCCACCTCTCTCCCTGGACTTGCAGTAGAGGCCCCAGGGTGCCCCCTGGCACTCCACCTAAGGGCCTAGGACCCCAGCAGGCTACCCAGAGGTCCACCTCTCTCCCTGGACTTGCATTAGAGGCACCAGGGTGCCCCCTAGCCCTCCACCTAGAAGCCTCTGACCCCAGCAAGCTACCCAGGGGTCCACAACTCTCCCTGGACTTGCAGTAGAGGCCCCAGGGTGCCCTCTTGCCCTCCACCTAGGGTCTTCTGACCCCAGAAAGCTACCCAGGGATCCACCTTTCTCCCTGGACTTGAAGTATAGGCCCCAGGGTGCCCACTGGCCCTCCACCTAGGGGCCTAAGACCCCAGCAAGCTACCCAGGGGTCCACAACTCTCCCTGGACTTGCAGTAGAGGCCCCAGGGTGCCCCCTGGCCTTCCACCTAGGGGCCTCTGACCCCAGCAAGCTACCAAGTGGTCCACCTCTCTCAATGGACTTGCAGTAGAGGCCCCAGGAAGCCCCCTTGCCCTCCACCTAGGGGCCTCTGACCCCAGCAAGCTACCCAGGGGCCCACCTCTCTCCCTGGACTTGCAGTAGAGGCCCCAGGGTGCTCGCTGGCCCTCCACCAAGGGGCCTCTGTCCCCAGCAAGCTACCCAGGGGTCCACAACTCTCCCTAGACTTGCACTAGAGGCCCCAAGGTGCCCCCTGGCCCTCCACCTAAGGGCCTCTGACCCCAGCTAGCTACCCAGGGGTCCACCTCTCTCCCTGGAGTTGCAGTAGAGGCTCTAGGGTACCCCCTGGCCCTTCACCTAGGGGCTTTATTCCCCAGCAAGCTACCCAGGGGTCCACCTCTCTCCCTGGACTTGCAGTATAGGCCCCAGCTTGCCGCCTTGCCCACCACCCTTGGGCCTCTGACCCCAGCTAGCTACCCAGGGGTCCACCTCTCTCCCTGGAGTTGCATTAGAGACCCTAGGGTACTCCCTGGCCCTCCACCTAGGGGCTTTATTCCCCAGCAAGCTACCCAGGGGTCCACCTCTCTCCCTGGACTTGCAGTATAGGCCCCAGCTTGCCGCCTTGCCCTCCACCCATGGGCCTCTGACCCCAGCTAGCTACCCAGGGGTCCACCTCTCTCCCTGGAGTTGCAGTAGAGGCCCTAGGGTACCCCCTGGCCCTCCACCTAGGGGCTTTTTTCCCCAGCAAGCTACACAGGGCTCTATCTCTCTCCCTAGACTTGCAGTATAGGCCCCAATGTGCCCCCTTACCCTCCACCTAGGGGCCTCTTACCCCAGGAAGCTACCCAGGGTCCACCTCTCTCCCTGGACTTGCAGGACAGGCTGCAGGGGGCAACCTGGCCCTCCACCTAGGGGCCACTGACCCCAGGAAGCTACCCAGGGATCCACCTCTCTCCCTAGACTTGCAGAATAGGCCCCAAGTTGCCCCCTGGCCCACCACCTATGGGCTTCTGACCCCAGCAAGCTACCCAGGGGTCCACATCTCTCCCTGGACCTGCAGTAGAGGCCCCAGGGTGCCCCCTTGCCCTCCACCCAGGGGCCTCTGACCCCCGCAAGTTACCCATGTGTCCACCTCTCGCCCTGGACTTGCAGTATAGGCCCCAGGAAGCCTCCTGGCCCACCGACTATGGGCTTCTGACCCCAGCAAGCTTCCCAGGGGTCCACCTCTCTCCCTGGACTTGCAGTAGAGGCCCCAAGGTGCTCATTGGCCCTCCACCTAGGGGCCTCTGACCTCAGCAAGCTACCTGGGGGTCCACCTCTCTCCCTGGACTTGCAGTAGAGGCCCCAGGAAGCCCCTTGGCCCTCCTTCTATGGGCCTCTGAACCCAGCAAGCTACCCAGGAGTCCACCTCTCTTCCTGGACTTGTAGTAGAGGCCCCAGGGTACCCCCTGGCCCTCCACCTAGGGGCCTCTGACCCCAGGAAGCTACCGAGGGGTCCACCTCTCTCCCTTGACTTGAAGTAAAGGCCCCAGGGTGCCCCCTGGCCCTCAACCTAGGGGCCTAGGACCCCAGCAAGCTACCCAGGGGTCCACCTCTCTCCCTGGACTTGCAGAAGAGGCCACAGGGTGCCCCCTGGCCCTCCACCTAGGGGCCTAGGACCCCAGCAAGCTACCCAGAGGTCCACCTCTCTCCCTGGACTTGCAGTAGAGGCAACTGGGTGCCCCCTAACCCTCCACCTAGAAGCCTCTGACCCCAGCAAGCTACCCAGGGGTCCACAACTCTCCCTGGACTTGCAGTAGAGGCCCCAGGGTGCCCCTTGGCCCTCCACCTAGGCCACTCTCAGCCAAGCAAACTACCCAGGGGTCCACCTCTCTCCCTGGACTTGCAGGATAGGCCCCAGGGTCCCCCCTGGCCCTCCACCTAGTTGCCTCTGACCCCAGCAAGCTACCCAGGGGTCCACCTCTCTCCCTGGACTTGCAGTATAGGCCCCAGCGTGCCCCCTTGCCCTCCACCCATGGGCCTCTGACCCCAGCAAGCTACCCAGGGGTCCACCTCTCTCCCTTGACTTGAAGTATAGGCCCCAGGGTGCCCCCTGGCCCTCCACCTAGGGGACTTCTGCCCCAGCAAGCTACCCAGGGGTCCACGTCTCTCCCTGGACTTGCAGTAGAGGCCCCAGGGTTCCCTTTGACCCTCCACCTAGGGGCCTCTGACCCTAGCAAGCTACCCAGGGGTCCACCTCTCTCCCTGGACTTGCAGTATAGGCCCCATGCTGCCCCCTTACCCTCCACCTAGGGGCCTCTTACCCCAGGAAGCTACCCAGGGGTTCACCTCTCTCCCTGGACTTGCAGGATAGGCTCCAGGGTGCCCCTGGCCCTCCACCTAGGGACCTAAGACCCCAGCAAGCTACCCAGGGGTCCATCTCTCTCCCTGGACTTGCAGTAAAGGCCCCAGGGTGCCCCCTTGCCCTCCACCCAGGGGCCTCTGACCCCAGCAAGCTACCCAGGGGTTCACAACTCTCCCTGGACTTGCAGTAGAGGCCCCAGGGTGCCCCCGTGCCCTGCACCTAGGGGCCTCTAACCCCAGCAAGCTACCCAGGGGACCACATCTCTCCATGGACTTGCAGTATAGGCCCTAATGTGCCCCTGGCCCTCCACCTAGGGGCCTAAGACCCCAGCAAGCTACCCAGGGGGTCCACCTCTCTCCCTGGACTTGCAGTAGAGGCCCAAGGGTGCCCCCTTGCCCTCCACCTAGGGGCCTCTGACCCCAGAAAGCTACCCAGGGGTCCACAACTCTCCCTGGACTTGCAGTAGAGGCCCCAGGGATCCCCCTGGCCCTCCACCTAGGGGCCTCTGACCCTAGCAAGCTACCCAGGGTTCCACCTCTCTCCCTGGACTTGCAGTAAAGGCCCCAGGGTGCCCCCTGGCCCTCCACCCAAGTGCCTAAGACCCCAGCAAGCTACCCAGGGGTCCACCTCTCTCCCTTGACTTGAAGTATAGGCCCCAGGGTGCCCCCTGCCCCTCCACCTAGGGGCCTAGGTCCCCAGCAAGCTAGCTAGGGGTCCACATCTCGCCCTGTACTTGCAGTAGAGGCCCCAGGGTGCCCCCTGGCCCTCCAACTACTGGCCTCTAACCCCAGCAAGCTACCCAGGGGTCCACCTCTCTCCCTAGACTTGCAGTAGAGGCCCCAAGGTTCCCCCTGGCCCTCCACCTAGGGGCCTCTGACCCCAAAAAGCTACCCAGGGGTCCACCTTTCTCCCTTGACTTGAAGTATAGGCCCCAAGGTGCCCACTGGCCCTCCACCAAGGGGCCTAAGACCCCAGCAAGCTACCCAGGGGTCCACAACTCTCCCTGGACTTGCAGTAGAGGCCCCAGGGATCCCCCTGGCCCTCCACCTACTGGCCTCTGACCCCAGCAAGCTACCCCGGGGTCCACCTCTCTCCCTAGACTTGCAGTAGAGGCCCCAAGGTTCCCCCTGGCCCTCCACCTAGGGGCCTCTGACCCCAGAAAGCTACCCAGGGGTCCACCTTTCTCCCTTGACTTGAAGTATAGGCCCCAGGGTTCCCCCTGACCCTCCACCTAGGGGCCTCTGATCCTAGCAAGCTACCCAGGGGTCCACCTCTCTCCCTGGACTTGCAGTACAGGCCCCATGGTGCCCCCTTACCCTCCACCTAGGGGCCTCTTACCCCAGGAAGCTACCCAGGGGTCCACCTCTCTCCCTGGACTTGCAGGATAGGCTCCAGGGGGCAACCTGGCCCTCCACCTAGGGGCCACTGACCCTAGGAAGCTACCCAGGGGTCCACCTCTCTCCCTGGACTTGCAGAATAGGCCCCAGGGTGCCCCCTGGCCCACCACCTATGGGCTTGTGACCACAGCAAGCTACCCAGGGGTCCACATCTCTCCCTGGACTTGCAGTAGAGGCCACAGGGTGCCCCTTGGCCCTCCACCTAGGGGCTTTATTCCCCAGCAAGCTACCCAGAGGTCCACCTCTCTCCCTGGACTTGCAGTATAGGCCCCAGCATGCCCCCTTGCCCTCCACCCATGGGCCTCTGACCCCAGCAAGCTACCCAGGGGTCCACAACTTTCCCTGGACTTGCAGTACAGGCCCCATGGTGCCCCCTTACCCTCCACCCAGGGGCTTCTGACCTCAAGAAGCTATCCAGGAGTCCACCTCTCTCCCTGGACTTGCAGTATAGGCCCCAGGGTGCCCCCTGGCCCTCCACCTAGGGGCCTCTGACCCCTAAAAGCTAACCAGGAGTCCACCTCTCTTCCTGGACTTGCAATAGAGGGCCCAGGGTGCCCCCTGGCCCTCCACCTTTTGGCCTCTGACCCCAGCAAGCTACCAATGGGTCCACAACTCTCGCTGGACTTGCAGTAGAGGCCCCAAGGTGCCTCCTGGCCCTCCACCTAGGGGCCTTTGACCCCAGCAAGCTACCCAGGGGTCCACCTCTCTCCCTGGACTTGTAGTAGAGGCCCCAGGGTGCCCCCAGGCTCTTCACCTAGAGGCTGCTGACACAAGAAAGCTCCCCTGGGGTCCACCTCTCTCCCTGGACTTGCAGGATATGCCCCAGGGTGCCCCCTGGCCCTCCACCTAGTTGAATCTGACCCCAGCAAGCTAAACAGGGGACAACCTCTTACCCTAGACGTGCAGGAGAGGCCCCAGGGTGCCCCCTGGCCCTCCACCTAGGGGCCTCTGACCGCAGCAAGCTACCCAGGGGTCCAGCTTTCTCCCTGGACTTGTAGTAGAGGCCCCAGTGTACCCCCTTGCCCTCCACCAATGGGCTTCTGACCCCAGCAAGCTACCCCGGGGTCAACCTCTCTCCCTTGACTTGCAGTAGAGGCCCCAGGGTGCCCACTTGCCCATCACATAGGGGCCTTTGACCCCAGCAAGCCACCCAGGGGTCCAAATCTCTCCCTGGACTTGCAGTATAGGCCCCAGGGTGCCCCTTGGATCCTCCACCTAGGGGCCTAAGACCCCAGCAAGCTACCCAGGGGTCAACCTCTCTCCCTGGACTGGTAATATAGGCCCCAGGGTGCCTCCTGGCCCTCCACCTTTGGGCCTCTGACCCCAGCAAGCTACCAAGGGGTCCACAACCCTCCCTGGACTTGCAGTAGAGGCCCCAAGGTGCCCCCTGTCCCTCCACCTAGGGGCCTCTAAGACCAGCAAGCTAACCAGGGGTCTTCCTCTCTCCCTGGACTTGCAGTAGAGGGCCTAGGGTACCCCCTGGCCCTCAACCTATGGGCTTCAGACCCCAGCAAGCTACCCAGGGGTCCACCTCTCTCCCTGGACTTGCAGGATAGGCCCCAGGGTGCCCCCTGGCCCTCCACCTAGTTGCCTCTGACCGCAGCAACCTACCCAGGGGTCCAACTCTATCCCTGGACTTGTAGTAGGGGCCCTAGGGTACCTCCTGGCCCTCCACCTAGGGGCCTCTGACCCCAGCAAGCTACCCAGGGGTCCACCTCTCTCCCTGGACTTGCAGGATAGGCCCCATGGTGCCCCCTGGCCCTCCACCTAGGGGCCTCTGACCCCAGCAAGCTACCCAGGGGTCCACGTCTCTCCCTGGACTTGCAGTAGAGTCCCCAGGGTGTCCCCTGGCTCTCCACCTAGGGGCTTCTTACCCCAGCAAGCTACCCAGGGGTCCACCTCTCCACCTAGAATTGCAGACGAGACCCCAGGGTGCCCCCCTGGCCCTCCACCTAGTTGCTTCTGACCCCACCAAGCTGCCCAGGGGTCCACCTCTCTCTCTGGACTTGCAGTAGAGGGCCCAGGGTGCCCCCTGGCTCTCCACCTAGGGGCCTCTGACCCCAGCAAGCTACCCAGTGGTCCACCTCTCTTCCTGGACTTGCAGTAGAGTCCCCAGGGTGCTCCCTGGCCCTCCACCTAGGGGCCTCTGACCCCAGCAAGCTACCCAGGGGTCCACCTCTCCACCTAGAATTGCAGACGAGACCCCAGGGTGCCCCCTGACCCTACACCCAGGGGCCTCTGACCCCAGCAAGCTACCCAGGGGTCCACCTCTCTCCCTGGACTTGCAGGATAATCCAAAGGGTGCCCCTTGGCCCTCTACCTAGTTGCCTCTGACCCCAGCTAGCTACCCAGGGGTCCAAATTTCTCCCTGGACTTGCAGTATAGGCCCCAGGGTGCCCCTTGGATCCTCAACCTAGGGGCCTAAGACCACACCAAGCTACCCAGGGGTCCACAACTCTCCCTGGACTGGCAGTATAGGCCCCAGGGTGCACCCTGGCCCTGAACCAAGGGGCCTCTGACCCCAACAAGCTACCCAGGGGTCCACAACTCTCTCTGGACTTGAAGTAGAGGCCTCAGGGTGCCCCCTGGCCCTCCACTTAGGGGCCTCTGTCCCCAGCAAGCTACACAGGGTCCACCTCTCTCCCTGGACTTGCAGTATAGGCCCCAGGAAGCCCCCTGACCCACCGACTATGGGCTTCTGACCCCAGCAAGCTACCCAGGGGTCCACCTCTCTCCCTGGACTTGCAGTAGTGGTCCCAAGGTGCTCCTTGGCACTCCACTTAGGGGCCTCTGACCTCAGCAAGCTACCTTCGGGTGCACCTCTCTCCCTGGTCTTGCAGTAGAGGCCCCAGGAAGCCCCTTGGGCCTCCGCCTAGGGGCCTAAGACCCCAGCAAGCTACCCAGGGGTCCACATCTCTGCCTGGACTTGCAGTATAGGCCCCAGGGTGCCCACTGGCCCTCCACCTAGGGGCCTAAGACCCCACCAAGCTACCCAGGGGTCCACAACTCTCCCTGAACTGGCAGTATAGGCCCCAGGGTGCACCCTGGCCTTGAACCTAGGGGCCTCTGACCCCAACAAGCTACCCAGGGGTCCACAACTCTCCCTGGACTTGCAGTAGAGGGCCTAGGGTACCCCCTGGCCCTCAACCTATGGGCTTCAGACCCCAGCAAGCTACCCAGGGGTCCACCTCTCTCCCTGGACTAGCAGGATAGGCCCCAGGGTGCCCCCTGGCCCTCCACCTAGTTGCCTCTGACCCCAGCAAGCTACCCAGGGGTCCACCTCTCTCCCTGGACTTGCAGTAGAGTCCCCAGGGTGCCCCCTGGCTCTCCACCTAGGGGCTTCTTACCCCAGCAAGCTACCCAGGGGTCCACCTCCCTCCCTGGACTTGCAGAAGAGGTCCTAGGGTGCCCCCTTGCCCACCACATAGGGGCCTAAGACCTCAGGAAGCTACCCAGGGGTCCACCTCTCTCCCTGGACTTGCAGCAGAGGCCCCAGGGTGCCCCCTGGCCCTCCACCTAGTTGCTTCTGACCCCACCAAGCTGCCCAGGGGTCCACCTCTCTCTCTGGACTTGCAGTAGAGGGCCCAGGGTGCCCCCTGGCTCGCCACCTAGGGGCCTCTGACCCCAGCAAGCTACCCAGTGGTCCACCTCTCTTCCTGGACTTGCAGTAGAGTGCCCAGGGTGCCCCCTGGCCCTCCACCTAGGGGCCTCTGACCCCAGCAAGCTACCCAGGGGTCCACCTCTCCACCTAGAATTGCAGACGAGACCCCAGGGTGCCCCCTGACCCTCCACCCAGGGGCTTCTGACCCCAGCAAGCTACCCAGGGGTCCACCTCTCTCCCTGGACTTGCAGGATAATCCAAAGGATGCCCCTTGGCCCTCCACCTAGTTGCTTCTGACCCCAGCAAGCTACCCAGGGGTCCAAATCTCTCCCTGGACTTGCAGTATAGGCCCCAGGGTGCCCCTTGGATCCTCCACCTAGGGGCCTAAGACCACACCAAGCTACCCAGGGGTCCACAACTCTCCCTGGACTGGCATTATAGGCCCCAGGGTGCACCCTGGCCCTGAACCAAGGGGCCTCTGACCCGAACAAGCTACCCAGGGGTCCACAACTCTCTCTGGACTTGCAGTAGAGGCCTCAGGATGCCCCCTGGCCCTCCACTTAGGGGCCTCTTACCCCAGCAAGCTACACAGGGTCCACCTCTCTCCCTGGACTTGCAGTATAGGCCCCAGGAAGCCCCCTGACCCACCGACTATGGGCTTCTGACCCCAGCAAGCTACCCAGGGGTCCACCTCTCTCCCTGGACTTGCAGTAGTGGCCCCAAGGTGCTCCTTGGCACTCCACTTAGGGGCCTCTGACCTCAGCAAGCTACCTGGGGGTCCACCTCTCTCCCTGGACTTGCAGTAGAGGCCCCAGGGTGCCCCCTGGCCCTCCACCTAGGGGCCTAAGACCCCACCAAGCTACCCAGGGGTCCACAACTCTCCCTGAACTGGCAGTATAGGCCCCAGGGTGCACCCTGGCCTTGAACCTAGGGGCCTCTGACCCCAATAAGCTACCCAGGGGTCCACAACTCTCTCTGGACTTGCAGTAGAGGCCCCAGGGTGCCAGCTGGCCCTCCACTTAGGGGCCTCTGACCCCAGCAAGCTACCCAGGGGTCCACATCTCTCCCTATACTTGCAGTAGAGGCCCAAGGGTGCCCCCTGGCCCTCCACCTAGGGTCCTCTGACCCAAGCAATCTACCAAGGGGTCCACAACTCTCCCTGAAATTGCAGTAGAGGCCCAAGGGTGCCCCTGGCCCTCCACCAATGGTCCTCTGAACCCAGCAATCTACCCAGGGGTCCACCTCTCTCCCATGACTTGCAGTAGAGGCCCTAGGGTACCCCATGGCCCTCCAGCTGGGGCGCTGACCCCACAAAGCCACCCAGGGGTCCACCGCTCTCCCTGGACTTGAAGTATAGGCCCCAAGGTGCCCCCTTACCCTCCACCTAGGGGCCTCTCACCCCAGGAAGCTACCGAGGGGTCCAACTCTCTTCCTGGACTTGCAGTATAGGCCCCAGGGTGCCCCCTGGCCCTCCACCCAGGGGCCTCTGACCCCAGCAAGCTACCCAGGGGTCCACAACTCTCCCTGGACTTGCAGTAGAGGCCCAAGGGTGCCCCCTTGCCCTCCACCTAGGGGCCTCTGACCCCAGCAAGCTACCCAGGGGTCCACCTCTCTCCCTGGACTTGCAGGATAGGCCCCATGGTGCCCCCTGGCCCTCCACCTAAGGGCCTTTGACCCCAGTAAGATAACCAGGGGTCCACCTCTTTCCTTGGACTTGCAGTATAGGCCCCAGGGTGCCCCCTGGCCCACCACTTAAGGGCTTCTGACACAAGCAAGCTACCAAGGGGTCCACCTCTCTCCCTGGACTTGCAGTAGAGGCCCCAGGGTGCCCCCTAGCCCTCCACCTAGGGGCTTCGTACCCCAGCAAGCTACCCAGAGGTCCACCTCTCTCCCTAGATCTGCAAGAGAGGCCCCAGGGTGCCCCGTGGCCCTCCACCCAGGGACTTCTGACCTCAAGAAGCTATCCAGGAGTCCACCTCTCTCCCTGGACTTGCCATATAGGCCCCAGGGTGCCCCCTGGCCCTCCACCTAGGGGCCTCTGACCCCTAAAAGCTACCCAGGAGTCCACCTCTTTTCCTGGACTTGCAATAGAGGGCCCAGGGTGCCCCCTGGCCCTCCACCTTTTGGCCTCTTACCCCAGAAAGCTACCAATGGGTCCACAACTCTCGCTGGACTTGCAGTAGAGGCCCCAGGGTGCCTCCTGGCCCTCCACCTAGGGGCCTTTGACCCCAGCAAGCTACCCAGGGGTCCACCTCTCTCCCTGGACTTGTAGTAGAGGCCCCAGGGTGCCCCCAGGCTCTCCACCTAGGGGCTGCTGACACAAGAAAGCTCCCCTGGGGTCCACCTCTCTCCCTGGACTTGTAGGATATGCCCCAGGGTGCCCCCTGGCCCTCCACCTAGTTGAATCTGACCCCAGCAAGCTAAACAGGGGACAACCTCTTACCCTAGACGTGCAGGAGAGGCCCCAGGGTGCCCCCTGGCCCTCCACCTAGGGGCCTCTGACCGCAGCATGCTACCCAGGGGTCCAGCTTTATCCCTGGACTTGTAGTAGAGGCCCCAGGGTAGCCCCTGGCCCTCCACCAATGGGCTTCTGACCCCAGCAAGCTACCCAGGGGTCTTCCTCTCTCCCTGGACTTGCAGTAGAGGGCCTAGGGTACCCCCTGGCCCTCAACCTATGGGCTTCAGACCCCAGCAAGCTACCCAGGGGTCCACCTCTCTCCCTGGACTTGCAGGATAGGCCCCAGGGTGCCCCCTGGCCCTCCACCTAGTTGCCTCTGACCCCAGCAAGCTACCCAGGGGTCCAACTCTATCCCTGGACTTGCAGCAGGGGCCCTAGGGTACCTCCTGGCCCTCCACCTAGGGGCCTCTGACCCCAGCAAGCTACCCAGGGGTCCACCTCTCTCCCTGGACTTGCAGGATAGGCCCCATGGTGCTCCCTGGCCCTCCACCTAGGGGCCTCTGATCCCAGCAAGCTACCCAGGGGTCCACGTCTCTCCCTGGACTTGCAGTAGAGTCCCCAGGGTGCCCCCTGGCTCTCCACCTAGGGGCTTCTTATCCCAGCAAGCTACCCAGGGGTCCACCTCTCTCCCTGGACTTGCAGAAGAGGTCCTAGGGTGCCCCCTTGCCCACCACATAGGGGCCTAAGACCTCAGGAAGCTACCCAGGGGTCCACCTCTCTCCCTGGACTTGCAGGATAGGCCCCATGGTGCCCCCTGGCCCTCCACCTAAGGGCCTTTGACCCCAGCAAGCTAACCAGGGGTCCACCTCTTTCCCTGGACTTGCAGTATAGGCCCCAGGGTGCCCCCTGGCCCACCACTTAAGGGCTTCTGACACAAGCAAGCTACCAAGGGGTCCACCTCTCTCCCTGGACTTGCAGTAGAGGCCCCAGGGTGCCCCCTGGCCCTCCACCTAGGGGCTTCGTACCCCAGCAAGCTACCCAGAGGTCCACCTCTCTCCCTAGATCTGCAAGAGAGGCCCCAGGGTGCCCCGTGGCCCTCCACCCAGGGACTTCTGACCTCAAGAAGCTATCCAGGAGTCCACCTCTCTCCCTGGACTTGCCATATAGGCCCCAGGGTGCCCCCTGGCCCTCCACCTAGGGGCCTCTGACCCCTAAAAGCTACCCAGGAGTCCACCTCTTTTCCTGGACTTGCAATAGAGGGCCCAGGGTGCCCCCTGGCCCTCCACCTTTTGGCCTCTTACCCCAGAAAGCTACCAATGGGTCCACAACTCTCGCTGGACTTGCAGTAGAGGCCCCAGGGTGCCTCCTGGCCCTCCACCTAGGGGCCTTTGACCCCAGCAAGCTACCCAGGGGTCCACCTCTCTCCCTGGACTTGTAGTAGAGGCCCCAGGGTGCCCCCAGGCTCTCCACCTAGGGGCTGCTGACACAAGAAAGCTCCCCTGGGGTCCACCTCTCTCCCTGGACTTGCAGGATATGCCCCAGGGTGCCCCCTGGCCCTCCACCTAGTTGAATCTGACCCCAGCAAGCTAAACAGGGGACAACCTCTTACCCTAGACGTGCAGGAGAGGCCCCAGGGTGCCCCCTGGCCCTCCACCTAGGGGCCTCTGACCGCAGCATGCTACCCAGGGGTCCAGCTTTATCCCTGGACTTGTAGTAGAGGCCCCAGGGTAGCCCCTGGCCCTCCACCAATGGGCTTCTGACCCCAGCAAGCTACCCAGGGGTCTTCCTCTCTCCCTGGACTTGCAGTAGAGGGCCTAGGGTACCCCCTGGCCCTCAACCTATGGGCTTCAGACCCCAGCAAGCTACCCAGGGGTCCACCTCTCTCCCTGGACTTGCAGGATAGGCCCCAGGGTGCCCCCTGGCCCTCCACCTAGTTGCCTCTGACCCCAGCAAGCTACCCAGGGGTCCAACTCTATCCCTGGACTTGCAGCAGGGGCCCTAGGGTACCTCCTGGCCCTCCACCTAGGGGCCTCTGACCCCAGCAAGCTACCCAGGGGTCCACCTCTCTCCCTGGACTTGCAGGATAGGCCCCATGGTGCTCCCTGGCCCTCCACCTAGGGGCCTCTGATCCCAGCAAGCTACCCAGTGGTCCACGTCTCTCCCTGGACTTGCAGTAGAGTCCCCAGGGTGCCCCCTGGCTCTCCACCTAGGGGCTTCTTATCCCAGCAAGCTACCCAGGGGTCCACCTCTCTCCCTGGACTTGCAGAAGAGGTCCTAGGGTGCCCCCTTGCCCACCACATAGGGGCCTAAGACCTCAGGAAGCTACCAAGGGGTCCACCTCTCTCCCTGGACTTGCAACAGAGGCCCCAGGGTGCCCCCTGGCTCTCCACCTAGGGGCCTCTGACCCCAGCAAGCTACCAAGTGGTCCACCTCTCTCAATGGACTTGCAGTAGAGGCCCCAGGAAGCCCCCTTGCCCTCCACCTAGGGGCCTCTGACCCCAGCAAGCTACCCAGGGGTCCACGTCTCTCCCTGGACTTGCAGTAGAGTCCCCAGGGTGCCCCCTGGCTCTCCACCTAGGGGCTTCTTATCCCAGCAAGCTACCCAGGGGTCCACCTCTCTCCCTGGACTTGCAGAAGAGGTCCTAGGGTGCCCCCTTGCCCACCACATAGGGGCCTAAGACCTCAGGAAGCTACCCAGGGGTCCACCTCTCTCCCTGGACTTGCAGGATAGGCCCCATGGTGCCCCCTGGCCCTCCACCTAAGGGCCTTTGACCCCAGCAAGCTAACCAGGGGTCCACCTCTTTCCCTGGACTTGCAGTATAGGCCCCAGGGTGCCCCCTGGCCCACCACTTAAGGGCTTCTGACACAAGCAAGCTACCAAGGGGTCCACCTCTCTCCCTGGACTTGCAGTAGAGGCCCCAGGGTGCCCCCTGGCCCTCCACCTAGGGGCTTCGTACCCCAGCAAGCTACCCAGAGGTCCACCTCTCTCCCTAGATCTGCAAGAGAGGCCCCAGGGTGCCCCGTGGCCCTCCACCCAGGGACTTCTGACCTCAAGAAGCTATCCAGGAGTCCACCTCTCTCCCTGGACTTGCCATATAGGCCCCAGGGTGCCCCCTGGCCCTCCACCTAGGGGCCTCTGACCCCTAAAAGCTACCCAGGAGTCCACCTCTTTTCCTGGACTTGCAATAGAGGGCCCAGGGTGCCCCCTGGCCCTCCACCTTTTGGCCTCTTACCCCAGAAAGCTACCAATGGGTCCACAACTCTCGCTGGACTTGCAGTAGAGGCCCCAGGGTGCCTCCTGGCCCTCCACCTAGGGGCCTTTGACCCCAGCAAGCTACCCAGGGGTCCACCTCTCTCCCTGGACTTGTAGTAGAGGCCCCAGGGTGCCCCCAGGCTCTCCACCTAGGGGCTGCTGACACAAGAAAGCTCCCCTGGGGTCCACCTCTCTCCCTGGACTTGCAGGATATGCCCCAGGGTGCCCCCTGGCCCTCCACCTAGTTGAATCTGACCCCAGCAAGCTAAACAGGGGACAACCTCTTACCCTAGACGTGCAGGAGAGGCCCCAGGGTGCCCCCTGGCCCTCCACCTAGGGGCCTCTGACCGCAGCATGCTACCCAGGGGTCCAGCTTTATCCCTGGACTTGTAGTAGAGGCCCCAGGGTAGCCCCTGGCCCTCCACCAATGGGCTTCTGACCCCAGCAAGCTACCCAGGGGTCTTCCTCTCTCCCTGGACTTGCAGTAGAGGGCCTAGGGTACCCCCTGGCCCTCAACCTATGGGCTTCAGACCCCAGCAAGCTACCCAGGGGTCCACCTCTCTCCCTGGACTTGCAGGATAGGCCCCAGGGTGCCCCCTGGCCCTCCACCTAGTTGCCTCTGACCCCAGCAAGCTACCCAGGGGTCCAACTCTATCCCTGGACTTGCAGCAGGGGCCCTAGGGTACCTCCTGGCCCTCCACCTAGGGGCCTCTGACCCCAGCAAGCTACCCAGGGGTCCACCTCTCTCCCTGGACTTGCAGGATAGGCCCCATGGTGCTCCCTGGCCCTCCACCTAGGGGCCTCTGATCCCAGCAAGCTACCCAGTGGTCCACGTCTCTCCCTGGACTTGCAGTAGAGTCCCCAGGGTGCCCCCTGGCTCTCCACCTAGGGGCTTCTTATCCCAGCAAGCTACCCAGGGGTCCACCTCTCTCCCTGGACTTGCAGAAGAGGTCCTAGGGTGCCCCCTTGCCCACCACATAGGGGCCTAAGACCTCAGGAAGCTACCAAGGGGTCCACCTCTCTCCCTGGACTTGCAACAGAGGCCCCAGGGTGCCCCCTGGCTCTCCACCTAGGGGCCTCTGACCCCAGCAAGCTACCCAGTGGTCCACCTCTCTTCCTGGACTTGCAGTAGAGTCCCCAGGGTGCCCCCTGGCCCTCCACCTAGGGGCTTCTTATCCCAGCAAGCTACCCAGGGGTCCACCTCTCTCCCTGGACTTGCAGAAGAGGTCCTAGGGTGCCCCCTTGCCCACCACATAGGGGCCTAAGACCTCAGGAAGCTACCCAGGGGTCCACCTCTCTCCCTGGACTTGCAGCAGAGGCCCCAGGGTGCCCCTGGCTCTCCACCTAGGGGCCTCAGACCCCAGCAAGCTACCCAGGGGTCCACCTCTCCACCTAGAATTGCAGACGAGACCCCAGGGTGCCTCCTGATCCTCCACCCAGGGGCCTCTGACCCCAGCAAGCTACCCAGGGGTCCACCTCTCTCCCTGGACTTGCAGGATAATCCAAAGGGTGCCCCTTGGCCCTCCACCTAGTTGCTTCTGACCCCAGCAAGCTACCCAGGGGTCCAAATCTCTCCCTGGACTTGCAGTATAGGCCCCAGGAAGCCCCCTGACCCACCGACTATGGGCTTCTGACCCCAGCAAGCTACCCAGGGGTCCACCTCTCTCCCTGGACTTGCAGTAGTGGCCCCAAGGTGCTCCTTGGCACTCCACTTAGGGGCCTCTGACCTTAGCAAGCTACCTGGGGGTCCACCTCTCTCCCTGGACTTGCAGTAGAGGCCCCGGGAAGCCCCTTGGCCCTCCGCCTAGGGGCCTAAGACCCCAGCAAGCTACCCAGGGGTCCACATCTCTGCCTGGACTTGCAGTATAGGCCCCAGGGTGCCCCCTGGCCCTCCACCTATGGGCCTAAGACCCCACTAAGCTACCCAGGGGTCCACAACTCTCCCTGAACTGGCAGTATAGGCCCCAGGGTGCACCCTGGCCTTGAACCTAGGGGCCTCTGACCCCAATAAGCTACCCAGGGGTCCACAACTCTCTCTGGACTTGCAGTAGAGGCCCCAGGGTGCCCGCTGGCCCTCCACTTAGGGGATTCTGACCCCAGCAAGCTACCCAGGGGTCCACATCTCTCCCTATACTTGCAGTAGAGGCCCAAGGGTGCCCCCTGGCCCTCCACCTAGGGTCCTCTGACCCAAGCAATCTACCAAGGGGTCCACAACTCTCCCTGAAATTGCAGTAGAGGCCCAAGGGTGCCCCTGGCCCTCCACCTATGGTCCTCTGAACCCAGCAATCTACCCAGGGGTCCACCTCTCTCCCTGGACTTGCAGTAGAGGCCCTAGGGCACCCCATGGCCCTCCAGCTGGGGTGCTGACCCCACAAAGCTACCCAGGGGTCCACCGCTCTCCCTGGACTTGAAGTATAGGCCCCCAGATGCCCCCTTACCCTCCACCTAGGGGCCTCTCACCCCAGGAAGCTACCGAGGGGTCCAACTCTCTTCCTGGACTTGCAGTATAGGCCCCAGGGTGCCCCCTGGCCCTCCACCCAGGGGCCTCTGACCCCAGCAAGCTACCCAGGGGTCCACAACTCTCCCTGGACTTGCAGTAGAGGCCCAAGGGTGCCCCTTGCCCTGCACCTAGGGGCCTCTGACCACAGCAAGCTACTCAGAGGTCCACATCTCTCCATGGATGTGCAGTATAGGCCCCAGGGTGCCCCCTGGCCCTCCACCTAGGGGGCTAAGACCACAGCAAGCTACCCAGGGGGTCCATCTCTCTCCCTGGTCTGGCAGTACAGGCCCCAGGGTGCCCCCTGGCCCTCCACCTAGGGGCCTCTGACATAAGAAAGCTCCCCAGGTGTCCACCTCTCTCCCTGGACTTGCAGGATTTTCCCCAGGGTGCCTCCTGGCCCTCCACCTAGTTGCCTCTGACCACAGCAAGCTACCCAGGGGTCTACCTCTCTCCCTGGAGTTGCAGTAGAGGCCCTAGGGTACCTCCTGGCTCTCCACCTAGGGGCCTAAGACCCCAGCAAGCTACCAAGAGATCCAAAACTCTCCTTGGACTTGCAGTAGAGGCCCCAGGGTGCCCCCTTGTCCTCCACCTAGGGGCCTCTGACCCCAGCAAGCTACCCAGGGGTCCACCTTTCTCCCTGGACTTGAAGTATTGGCCCCAGGCTGCCCACTGGCCCTCCACCTAGGGGCCTAAGACCCCAGCAAGCTACCCAGGAGTCCACAACTCTCCCTGGACTTGCAGTAGAGGCCCCAGGGATCCCCCTGGCCCCCCACCTAGGGGCCTAGGACCCCAGCAAGCTACCCAGGGGTCCACGTCTCTCCCTGGACTTGCAGTAGAGGCCCCAGGGTGCCCCCTGGCCCTCCACCTACTAGCCTCTGACCCCAGCAAGCTACCCAGGGGTCCACCTCTCTCCCTAGAATTGCAGTAGATGCCACAGGGTTCCCCCTGGCCCTCCATCTAGGGGCTTCTGACCCTAGCAAGCTACCCAGGGGTCCACCTCTCTCCCTGGACTTGCAGTATAGGCCCCAAGGTGCCCCCTTACCCTCCACCTAGGGGTCTCTTAACCCAGGAAACTACCCAGGGCTCCATCTCTCTCCCTGAACTTGCAGAATAAGCCCCAGGGTGCCCCCTGGCCCACCACCTATGGGCTTCTGACCCCAGCAAGCTACCCAGGGGTCCACCTCTCTCCCTGGACTTGCAGTAGAGGCCCCAGGGTGCCCCCTTGCCTTCCACCCAGGGGCCTCTGACCCCCACAAGTTACCCAAGGGTCCACAACTCTCCCTGGACTTGCAGTAGAGGCCCCAGGGTGCCCCTTTGCCCTCCACCTAGGCCACTCTCAGCCAAGCGAACTACCCAGGGGTCCACCTCTCTCCCTGCAATTGCATTATAGGCCCCAAGGTGCCCCCTGGAACTCCACCTAGGGGCCTAAGACCCCAGCAAGCTACCCAGGGGTCCACCTCTCTCCTTGGACTGGCAGTATAGGCCCCAGGGTGCCCCCTGACCCTCCACCTAGGTTCTTCTTACCCCAGCAATCTACCCTGGGGTCCACCTCTCTCCCTGGACTTGCAGAAGAGGCCCCAGCGTGCCCGCTGGCCCTCCACCTAGGGTCCTCTGACAACAGCAATCTACTAAGGGGTCCACAACTCTCCCTGAAATTGCAGTAGAGGCCCTAGTGTAGCCCCTGGCCCTCCACCTAGGGGCTTAAGTCCCCAGCAAGCTACCCAGGAGTCAACCTCTCTCCCTGGACTTGCAGTAGAGTCCCCAGGGTGCCCCCTGGCCCTCCAGCTAGGGGCCTCTGACCCCAGCAAGCTACCCAGGGGTCGACCTCTCTCCCTGGACCTGCAGTAGAGAACCCAGGAAGCCCCCTGGTCCTCCACCAAGGAGCCTCTGACGCCAGCAAGCTACTCAGGGGCCCATATCTCTCCCAGGACTTGCAATAGAGGCCCCAGGGTGCCCGCTGGTCCTCCACCTAGGGGCCTCTGACCCCAGCAAGCTACCCAGGGGTCCACATCTCTCCCTAGACTTGCAGTAGAGGCACAAGGGTGCCCCCTGGCCCTCCACCTAGGGTCCTCTGACCCCAGCAATCTACCAAGGGGTCCACCTCTCTCCCTGGACTTGCAGTAGAGGCCCTAGGGTACCCCCTAACCCTCCAGCTAGGGGCGCTGACCCCACAAAGCTACCCAGGGGTCCACCTCTATCCCTGGACTTGCAGTATAGGCCCCAAGGTGCCCCCTTACCCTCCACCTAGGGGCATCTTACCCCAGGAAGCTACCCAGGGGTCCACCTCTCTCCCTGGACTTGCAGAAGAGGCCCCAGGGTGCCCCTTGCCCTCCACCTAGGGACCTCCGACCCCAGAAAGCTACCCAGGGGTCCACAACTCTCCCTGGACTTGCAGTAGAGGCCCCAGGGATCCCCCTGGCCCTCCACCTAGGGGCCTCTGACCCTAGAAAGCTACCCAGGGTTTCACCTCTCTCCCTGGACTTGCAGTATAGGCCCCAGGGTTCCCCCTGGCCCTCCACCTAAGTGCCTAAGACCCCAGCAAGCTAACCGGGGGTCCACCTCTCTCCCTTGACTTGAAGTATAGGCCCCAGGGTGCCCCCTGGCCCTCCACCTAGGGGACTTCTGCCCCAGCAAGCTACCCAGGGGTCCACGTCTCTCCCTGGACTTGCAGTAGAGGCCCTAGGGTTCCCCTTGACCCTCCACCTAGGGGCCTCTGACCCTAGCAAGCTACCCAGGGGTCCACCTCTCTCCCTGGACTTGCAGTATAGGCCCCATGGTGCCCCCTTACCCTCCACCTAGGGGCCTCTTACCCCAGGAAGCTACCCAGGGGTTCACCTCTCTCCCTGGACTTGCAGAATAGGCCCCAGGGTGCCCCCTGTTCCACCACCTATGGGCTTCTGACCCCAGCAAGCTACCCTGGGGTCCACCTCTCTCCCTGGACTTGCAATAGAGGCCCCAGGGTGCCCCCTTACCCTCCACCTATGGGTTTATGACCCCTGCAAGCTACCCAGGGGTCCACCTCTCTCCCTGGACTTGCAGTAGAGGCCCCAGGGTGCCCCCTTGCCCTCCACCTAGGCCACTCTCAGCCAAGCAAACTACCCAGGGGTCCACCTCTCTCCCTGCACTTGCAGTATAGGCCCCAAGGTGCCCCCTGGCACTCCACCTAGGGGCCTAAGACCCCATCAAGCTACCCAGGGGTCCACCTCTCTCCCTGGACTGGCAGTATAGGCCCCAGGGTTCCCCCTGACCATCCACCTAGGTTCTTCTTACCCCAGCAAGCTACCCAGGGGTCCACCTCTCCCTGTACTTGCAGAAGAGGCCCCAGGGTGCCCGCTGGCCCTCCACTTAGGGGCGTCTGACCCCAGCAAGCTACCCAGGGGTCCACATCTCTCCCTAGACTTGCAGTAGAGGCCCAAGGGTGCCCCCTGGCCCTCCACCTAGGGGCCTCTGGCCCAAGCAATCTACCAATGGGTCCACAACTCTCCCTGGAATTGCAGTAGAGGCCCTAGGGTAGCCCCTGGCCCTCCACCTAGGGGCTTTAGTCCCCAGCAAGCTACCCAGGGGTCCACCTCTCTCCCTGGACTTCCAGTAGAGTCCCCAGGGTGCCCCCTGGCCCTCCAGCTAGGGGCATCTGACCCCACCAAGCTACCCAGGGCTACACCTCTCTCCCTGGACTTGCAGTAGAGAACCCAGGAAGCCCCCTGGCACTCCACCAAGGAGCCTCTGACGCCAGCAAGCTTCCCAGGGGCCCTTCTCTCTACCTGGACTTGCACAGTAGAGGCCCAAGGTGCCCGCTGGCCCTCCACCTAGGGGCCTCTGACCCCAGCAATCTACCCAGGGGTCCACCTATCTCCCTGGACTTGCAGTATAGGCCCCAGGGTGCCCCCTGGCCCTCCACACAGGGGCCTAGGACCCCAGCAAGCTACCCAGAGGTCCACCTCTCTCCCTGGACTTGCAGTAGAGGCCCCAGGGTGCCCACTAACCCTCCACCTAGAAGCCTCTGACACCAGCAAGCTACCCAGGGGTCCACAACTCTCCCTGGACTTGCAGCAGAGGCCCCAGGGTGCCCCCTTGCCCTCCATCTAGGGGCCTCTGACCCCAGAAAGCTACCCAGGGGTCCACCTTTCTCCCTGGACTTGAAGTATAGGCCCCAGGGTGCCCACTGGCCCTCCACCTAGGGGCCTAAGACCCCAGCAAGCTACCCAGGGGTCCACAACTCTCCCTGGACTTGCAGTATAGGCCCCAGGGTGCCCCCTGGCCCTCCACCTAGGGGCCTCTGACCCCAGCAAGCTACCCAGGGGGTCCACCTCTCTCCCTGGACTGGCAGTAGAGGCCCCAGGGTGCCCCCAGGCCCTCCACCTAGGGGCGGTTGACATAAGAAATTTCCCCATGGGTCCACCTCTCTCCCTGGACTTGCAGTATAGGCCCCAGGGTGCCCCCAGGCCCTCCACCTAAGTGCCTAAGACCCCAGCAAGCTACCCAGGGGTCCACCTCTCTCCCTGGACTTGCAGTATAGGCCCCAGGGTGCCCCCTGGCCCTCCACCCAGGGGCTTCTGACCCCAGCAAGCTACCCAGGGGTCCACAACTCTCCCTGGACTTTCAGTAGAGGTCCCAGGGTGCCCCCTGGCCCTCCACATAAGGGCCTCTGACCCCAGAAAGCTTAAAAGGGGTCCACCTCTCTTCCTGGACTTGCGTTAGAGGCCCTAGGGTACCCCCTTGCCCTCCACCTGTGGGCTTCAGACCTCATCAAGCTACGCAGGGATCCACCTCTCTCCCTGGTCTTGCAGTAGAGTCCCCAGGGTGCCCCCTGGCTCTCCACCTAGGGGACTCTGACCCCAGCAAGCTACCAAGGGATTAACCTCTCTCCCAGGACTTGCAGTAGAGGCCTCAGGGTGCCCCCTGGAACTCCTTCTAGGGGTGTCTGAACCCAGCAAGCTACCCAGGGGTCCACCTCTCTCCCTAGACTTGCAGTAAAGGCCCCAGGGTGCGCCCTGGCCCTCCATCTAGGGGCCTCTGACCCCAGAAAGCTACCCAAAGGTCCACCTTTTTCCCTGGACTTGTAGTAGAGGCCCCAGGGTACCCCCTGGCCCTCCACCTATGGGCTTCTGTCCCCAGCAAGCTACCCAGGGGTCCAACTCTCTCCCTGGACTTGCAGTATAGGCCCCAGGGTGCCCCTTGGACCTCCACCTAGGGGCCTAAGACCCCAGCAAGCTACCCAGGGGTCAACCTCTCTCCCTGGACTGGCAATATAGGCCCCAGGGTGCCCCCTGGCCCTCCACCTTTGGGCCTCTGACCCAAGCAAGCTACCAAGGGGTCCACAACCCTCCCTGGACTTGCAGTCGAGGCCCCAAGGTGCCCCCTGGCCCTCCACCTAGGGGCCTCTGACACCATCAAGCTACCCAGGGGTCCACCTCTCTCCCTGGACTTGCAGTAAAGGCCCTAGGGTATCCCCTGGCCCTTCACTAATGGGCTTCAGTCCCCAGCAAGCTACCCAGGGGTCCACCTCTCTCCCTGGACTTGCAGGATAGGCCCCAGGGTGCCCCCTGGCCCTCCACCTAGTTGCCTCTGACCCCAGCAAGCTACCCAGGGGTCCAACTCTCTCCCTGGATTTGCAGTAGGGGCCCTAGGGTACCTCCTGGCCCTCCACCTAGGGGCCTCTGACCCCAGCAAGCTACTCAGGGGTCCACCTCTCTCCCTGGACTTGCAGGATAGGCCCCATGGTGCCCCCTGGCCCTCCACCCAGGGGCCTCTGACCCCAGCAAGCTAAGCAGGGGTCCACCTCTCTCCCTGGACTTGCAGTATAGGCCCCAGGGTGCTCCCTGGCACACCACATATGGGCTTCTGACACCAGCAAGCTACCAAGGGGTCCACCTCTCTCCCTGGACTTGCAGTATAGGCCCCAGGGTGCCCACTGGCCCTCCACCTAGGGGCCTAAGACCCCAGCAAGCTACCCAGGGGTCCACAACTCTCCCTGGACTTGCAGTATAGGCCCCAGGGTGCCCCCTGGCCCTCCACCTAGGGGCCTCTGACCCCAGAAAGCTACCCAGGGGTCCACCTTTCTCCCTGGACTTGAAGTATAGGCCCCAGGGTGCCCACTGGCCCTCCACCTAGGGGCCTAAGACCCCAGCAAGCTACCCAGGGGTCCACAACTCTCCCTGGACTTGCAGTATAGGCCCCAGGGTGCCCCCTGGCCCTCCACCTAGGGGCCTCTGACCCCAGCAAGCTACCCAGGGGGTCCACCTCTCTCCCTGGACTGGCAGTAGAGGCCCCAGGGTGCCCCCAGGCCCTCCACCTAGGGGCGGTTGACATAAGAAATTTCCCCATGGGTCCACCTCTCTCCCTGGACTTGCAGTATAGGCCCCAGGGTGCCCCCAGGCCCTCCACCTAAGTGCCTAAGACCCCAGCAAGCTACCCAGGGGTCCACCTCTCTCCCTGGACTTGCAGTATAGGCCCCAGGGTGCCCCCTGGCCCTCCACCCAGGGGCTTCTGACCCCAGCAAGCTACCCAGGGGTCCACAACTCTCCCTGGACTTTCAGTAGAGGTCCCAGGGTGCCCCCTGGCCCTCCACATAAGGGCCTCTGACCCCAGAAAGCTTAAAAGGGGTCCACCTCTCTTCCTGGACTTGCGTTAGAGGCCCTAGGGTACCCCCTTGCCCTCCACCTGTGGGCTTCAGACCTCATCAAGCTACGCAGGGATCCACCTCTCTCCCTGGTCTTGCAGTAGAGTCCCCAGGGTGCTCCCTGGCTCTCCACCTAGGGGACTCTGACCCCAGCAAGCTACCAAGGGATTAACCTCTCTCCCAGGACTTGCAGTAGAGGCCTCAGGGTGCCCCCTGGAACTCCTTCTAGGGGTGTCTGAACCCAGCAAGCTACCCAGGGGTCCACCTCTCTCCCTAGACTTGCAGTAAAGGCCCCAGGGTGCGCCCTGGCCCTCCATCTAGGGGCCTCTGACCCCAGAAAGCTACCCAAAGGTCCACCTTTCTCCCTGGACTTGTAGTAGAGGCCCCAGGGTACCCCCTGGCCCTCCACCTATGGGCTTCTGTCCCCAGCAAGCTACCCAGGGGTCCAACTCTCTCCCTGGACTTGCAGTATAGGCCCCAGGGTGCCCCTTGGACCTCCACCTAGGGGCCTAAGACCCCAGCAAGCTACCCAGGGGTCAACCTCTCTCCCTGGACTGGCAATATAGGCCCCAGGGTGCCCCCTGGCCCTCCACCTTTGGGCCTCTGACCCAAGCAAGCTACCAAGGGGTCCACAACCCTCCCTGGACTTGCAGTCGAGGCCCCAAGGTGCCCCCTGGCCCTCCACCTAGGGGCCTCTGACACCATCAAGCTACCCAGGGGTCCACCTCTCTCCCTGGACTTGCAGTAAAGGCCCTAGGGTATCCCCTGGCCCTTCACTAATGGGCTTCAGTCCCCAGCAAGCTACCCAGGGGTCCACCTCTCTCCCTGGACTTGCAGGATAGGCCCCAGGGTGCCCCCTGGCCCTCCACCTAGTTGCCTCTGACCCCAGCAAGCTACCCAGGGGTCCAACTCTCTCCCTGGATTTGCAGTAGGGGCCCTAGGGTACCTCCTGGCCCTCCACCTAGGGGCCTCTGACCCCAGCAAGCTACTCAGGGGTCCACCTCTCTCCCTGGACTTGCAGGATAGGCCCCATGGTGCCCCCTGGCCCTCCACCCAGGGGCCTCTGACCCCAGCAAGCTAAGCAGGGGTCCACCTCTCTCCCTGGACTTGCAGTATAGGCCCCAGGGTGCTCCCTGGCACACCACATATGGGCTTCTGACACCAGCAAGCTACCAAGGGGTCCACCTCTCTCCCTGGACTTGCAGTAGAGGCCCCAGGGTGCCCCCTGGCCATCCACCTATTGGCCTTTGACCCCAGCAAGCTACCCAGGGGTCCACTTCTCTCCCTAGACTTGCAGTAGAGGCCCCAGGGTTCCCCCTGGCCCTCCACCTAGGGGCCTCTGACCCTAGCAAGCTACCCAGGGGTCCACCTCTCTCCCTGGACTTGCAATATAGGCCCCAAGGTGCCCCCTTACCCTCCAACTAGTGGCCTCTTACCCCAGGAAGCTACCAAGGGGTCCACCTCTCTCCCTGGACTTGCAGAATAGGCCCCAGGGTGCCCCCTGTTCCACCACCTATGGGCTTCTGACCCCAGCAAGCTACCCAGGGGTCTACCTCTCTCCCTGGACTTGCAATAGAGGCCCCAGGGTGCCCCCTTACCCTCCACCTATGGGTTTCTGACCCCTGCAAGCTACCCAGGGGTCCACCTCTCTCCCTGGACTTGCAGTAGAGGCCCCAGGGTGCCCCCTTGCCCTCCACCTAGGCCACTCTCAGCCAAGCAAACTACCCAGGGGTCCACCTCTCTCCCTGCATTTGCAGTATAGGCCCCAAGGTGCCCCCTGGCACTCCACCTAGGGGCCTAAGACCCCATCAAGCTACCCAGGGGTCCACCTCTCTCCCTGGACTGGCAGTATAGGCCCCAGGGTTCCCCCTGACCATCCACCTAGGTTCTTCTTACCCCAGCAAGCTACCCAGGGGTCCACCTCTATCCCTGTACTTGCAGAAGAGGCCCCAGGGTGCCCGCTGGCCCTCCACTTAGGGGCGTCTGACCCCAGCAAGCTACCCAGGGGTCCACATCTCTCCCTAGACTTGCAATAGAGGCCCAAGGGTGCCCCCTGGCCCTCCACCTAGGGGCCTCTGGCCCAAGCAATCTACCAAGGGGTCCACAACTCTCCCTGGAATTGCAGTAGAGGCCCTAGGGTAGCCCCTGGCCCTCCACCTAGGGGCTTTAGTCCCCAGCAAGCTACCCAGGGGTCCACCTCTCTCCCTGGACTTGCAGTAGAGTCCCCAGGGTGCCCCCTGGCCCTCCAGCTAGGGGCATCTGACCCCAGCAAGCTACCCAGGGGTCCACCTCTCTCCCTGGACTTGCAGTAGAGAACCCAGGAAGCCCCCTGGCACTCCACCAAGGAGCCTCTGACGCCAGCAAGCTTCCCAGGGGCCCATCTCTCTCCCTGGACTTGCACAGTAGAGGCCCAAGGTGCCCGCTGGCCCTTCACCTAGGGGCCTCTGACCCCAGCAATCTACCCAGGGGTCCACCTATCTCCCTGGACTTGCAGTATAGGCCCCAGGGTGCCCCCTGGCCCTCCACACAGGGGCCTAGGACCCCAGCAAGTTACCCAGAGGTCCACCTCTCTCCCTGGACTTGCAGTAGAGGCCCCAGGGTGCCCACTAACCCTCCACCTAAAAGCCTCTGACCCCAGCAAGCTACCCAGGGGTCCACAACTCTCCCTGGACTTGCAGCAGAGGCCCCAGGGTGCCCCCTTGCCCTCCATCTAGGGGCCTCTGACCCCAGAAAGCTACCCAAGGGTCCACCTTTCTCCCTGGACTGGCAGTAGAGGCCCCAGGGTGCCCCCAGGCCCTCCACCTAGGGGCGGTTGACATAAGAAATTTCCCCATGGGTCCACCTCTCTCCCTGGACTTGCAGTATAGGCCCCAGGGTGCCCCCAGGCCCTCCACCTAAGTGCCTAAGACCCCAGCAAGCTACCCAGGGGTCCACCTCTCTCCTTGGACTTGCAGTATAGGCCCCAGGGTGCCCCTGGCCCTCCACACAGGGGCTTCTGACCCCAGCAAGCTACCCAGGGGTCCACAACTCTCCCTGGACTTTCAGTAGAGGTCCCAGGGTGCCCCCTGGCCTTCCACATAAGGGCCTCTGACCCCAGAAAGCTTAAAAGGGGTCCACCTCTCTTCCTGGACTTGCGTTAGAGGCCCTAGTGTACCCCCTTGCCCTCCACCTGTGGGCTTCAGACCTCATCAAGCTACGCAGGGATCCACCTCTCTCCCTGGACTTGCAGTAGAGGCCCCAGGGTGCCCCCTTGCCCTCCATCTAGGGGCCTCTGACCCAAGCAAGCTACCCAGGGGTCCACCTTTCTCCCTGGACTTGAAGTATAGGCCCCAGGGTGCCCACTGGCCCTCCACCTAGAGGCCTAAGACCCCAGCAAGCTACCCAGGGGTCCACAACTCTCCCTGGACTTGCAGTATAGGCCCCAGGGTGCCCCCTGGCCCTCCACCTAGGGGCCTCTGACCCCACCAAGCTACCCAGGGGCCCACTTCTCTCCCTGGACTTGCAGTAGAGGCCCCAGGGTGCCCACTGGCCCTCCACCAAGGGGCCTCTGACCCCAGCAAGCTACCCAGGGGTCCACAACTCTCGCTAGATTTGCAGTAGAGGCCGAAGGGTGCCCCCTGGCCCTCCACCTAGTAACCTAAGACTCTAGGAATCTACCAAGGGGTCCACAACTATCCCTTGACTTTCACTAGAGGCCCCAGGGTTCCCCCTGGCCCTCCACGTAAGGGCCTCTGACCCCAGCTAGCTACCCAGGGGTCCACCTCTCTCCCTGGAGTTGCAGTAGAGGCCCTAGGGTACCCCCTGGCCCTCCACCTAGGTGCTTTATTCCCCAGCAAGCTACCCAGGGGTCTACCTCTCTCCCTAGACTTGCAGTATAGGCCCCAAGGTGCCCCCTACACTCCACCTAGGGGCCTCTTACCCCAGGAAGCTACCCAGGGGTCCACCTCTCTCCCTGGACTTGCAGGGCAGGCTGCAGGGGTCAATCTGGCCCTCCACCCAGGGGCCACTGACCCCAGGAAGCTACCCAGGGGTCCACCTCTCTCCCTGGACTTGAAGCATAGGCCCCAGGGTGCAACTTGGCCCTCCACCTAGGGGCCTAAGACCCCAGCAAGCTACACAGGGGTCCACATCTCTGCCTGGACTTGCAGTATAGGCCCCAGCGTGCCCCCTGGCCCTTCACCTAGGGGCCTAAGACCCCACCAAGCTACCCAGGGGTCCACAACTCTCCCTGGACTGGCAGTATAGGCCCCAGGGTGCACCCTGTCCGTGAACCTAGGGGCCTCTGACCCCAAAAAGCTACCCAGGGGTCCACAACTCTCCCTGGACTTGCATTAGAGGCCTCTGGGTGCCCCCTGGCCCTCCACCTAGGGGCCTCTGACCCCACCAAGCTACCCAGGGGCCCACTTCTCTCCCTGGACTTGCAGTAGAGGCCCCAGGGTGCCCACTGGCCCTCCACCAAGGGGCCTCTGACCCCAGCAAGCTACCCAGGGGTCCACAACTCTCGCTAGATTTGCAGTAGAGGCCCAAGGGTGCCCCCTGGCCCTCCACCTAGTAACCTAAGACTCTAGGAATCTACCAAGGGGTCCACAACTATCCCTTGACTTTCACTAGAGGCCCCAGGGTTCCCCCTGGCCCTCCACGTAAGGGCCTCTGACCCCAGCTAGCTAACCAGGGGTCCACCTCTCTCCCTGGAGTTGCATTAGAGGCCCTAGGGTACCCCCTGGCCCTCCACCTAGGGGCTTTATTCCCCAGCAAGCTACCCAAGGGTCCACCTCTCTCCCTGGACTTGCAGTATAGGCCCCAGCTTGCCGCCTTGCCCTCCACCCATGGGCCTCTGACCCCAGCTAGCTACCCAGGGGTCCACCTCTCTCCCTGGAGTTGCAGTAGAGGCCCTAGGGTACCCCCTGGCCCTCCACCTAGGTGCTTTATTCCCCAGCAAGCTACCCAGGGGTCTACCTCTCTCCCTAGACTTGCAGTATAGGCCCCAAGGTGCCCCCTTACACTCCACCTAGGGGCCTCTTACCCCAGGAAGCTACCCAGGGGTCCACCTCTCTCCCTGGACTTGCAGGGCAGGCTGCAGGGGTCAATCTGGCCCTCCACCCAGGGGCCACTGACCCCAGGAAGCTACCCAGGGGTCCACCTCTCTCCCTGGACTTGAAGCATAGGCCCCAGGGTGCAACTTGGCCCTCCACCTAGGGGCCTAAGACCCCAGCAAGCTACCCAGGGGTCCACATCTCTGCCTGGACTTGCAGTATAGGCCCCAGCGTGCCTCCTGGCCCTTCACCAAGGGGCCTAAGACCCCACCAAGCTACCCAGGGGTCCACAACTCTCCCTGGACTGGCAGTATAGGCCCCAGGGTGCACCCTGTCCGTGAACCTAGGGGCCTCTGACCCCAAAAAGCTACCCAGGGGTCCACAACTCTCTCTGGACTTGCATTAGAGGCCTCTGGGTGCCCCCTGGCCCTCCACTTAGGGGCCTGTCACCCCAGCAAGCTACACAGGGTCCACCTCTCTCCCTGGACTTGCAGAAGAGGCCCCAGGGTGCCCGCTGGCCCTCCACTTAGGGGCCTCTGACCCCAGCAAGCTACCCAGGGGTCCACATCTCTCCCTAGACTTGCAGTAGAGGCCCAAGGGTGCCCCCTGGCCCTCCACCTAGGGGCTTTATTCCCCAGCAAGCTACCCAGAGGTCCACCTCTCTCCCTGGACTTGCAGTATAGGCCCCAGCATGCCCCCTTGCCCTCCACCCATGGGCCTCTGACCCCAGCAAGCTACCCAGGGGTCCACATCTCTCCATGGACTTGCAGTATAGGCCCTAGGGTGCCCCCTGGCCCTCAACTTGGCCCTCCACCTAGGGGCCTAAGACCCCAGCAAGCTACACAGGGGTCCACATCTCTGCCTGGACTTGCAGTATAGGCCCCAGCGTGCCCCCTGGCCCTTCACCTAGGGGCCTAAGACCCCACCAAGCTACCCAGGGGTCCACAACTCTCCCTGGACTGGCAGTATAGGCCCCAGGGTGCACCCTGTCCGTGAACCTAGGGGCCTCTGACCCCAAAAAGCTACCCAGGGGTCCACAACTCTCCCTGGACTTGCATTAGAGGCCTCTGGGTGCCCCCTGGCCCTCCACCTAGGGGCCTCTGACCCCACCAAGCTACCCAGGGGCCCACTTCTCTCCCTGGACTTGCAGTAGAGGCCCCAGGGTGCCCACTGGCCCTCCACCAAGGGGCCTCTGACCCCAGCAAGCTACCCAGGGGTCCACAACTCTCGCTAGATTTGCAGTAGAGGCCCAAGGGTGCCCCCTGGCCCTCCACCTAGTAACCTAAGACTCTAGGAATCTACCAAGGGGTCCACAACTATCCCTTGACTTTCACTAGAGGCCCCAGGGTTCCCCCTGGCCCTCCACGTAAGGGCCTCTGACCCCAGCTAGCTAACCAGGGGTCCACCTCTCTCCCTGGAGTTGCATTAGAGGCCCTAGGGTACCCCCTGGCCCTCCACCTAGGGGCTTTATTCCCCAGCAAGCTACCCAAGGGTCCACCTCTCTCCCTGGACTTGCAGTATAGGCCCCAGCTTGCCGCCTTGCCCTCCACCCATGGGCCTCTGACCCCAGCTAGCTACCCAGGGGTCCACCTCTCTCCCTGGAGTTGCAGTAGAGGCCCTAGGGTACCCCCTGGCCCTCCACCTAGGTGCTTTATTCCCCAGCAAGCTACCCAGGGGTCTACCTCTCTCCCTAGACTTGCAGTATAGGCCCCAAGGTGCCCCCTTACACTCCACCTAGGGGCCTCTTACCCCAGGAAGCTACCCAGGGGTCCACCTCTCTCCCTGGACTTGCAGGGCAGGCTGCAGGGGTCAATCTGGCCCTCCACCCAGGGGCCACTGACCCCAGGAAGCTACCCAGGGGTCCACCTCTCTCCCTGGACTTGAAGCATAGGCCCCAGGGTGCAACTTGGCCCTCCACCTAGGAGCCTAAGACCCCAGCAAGCTACCCAGGGGTCCACATCTCTGCCTGGACTTGCAGTATAGGCCCCAGCGTGCCTCCTGGCCCTTCACCGAGGGGCCTAAGACCCCACCAAGCTACCCAGGGGTCCACAACTCTCCCTGGACTGGCAGTATAGGCCCCAGGGTGCACCCTGTCCGTGAACCTAGGGGCCTCTGACCCCAAAAAGCTACCCAGGGGTCCACAACTCTCTCTGGACTTGCATTAGAGGCCTCTGGGTGCCCCCTGGCCCTCCACTTAGGGGCCTGTCACCCCAGCAAGCTACACAGGGTCCACCTCTCTCCCTGGACTTGCAGAAGAGGCCCCAGGGTGCCCGCTGGCCCTCCACTTAGGGGCCTCTGACCCAAGCAAGCTACCCAGGGGTCCACATCTCTCCCTAGACTTGCAGTAGAGGCCCAAGGGTGCCCCCTGGCCCTCCACCTAGGGGCTTTATTCCCCAGCAAGCTACCCAGAGGTCCACCTCTCTCCCTGGACTTGCAGTATAGGCCCCAGCATGCCCCCTTGCCCTCCACCCATGGGCCTCTGACCCCAGCAAGCTACCCAGGGGTCCACATCTCTCCATGGACTTGCAGTATAGGCCCTAGGGTGCCCCCTGGCCCTCCACATAGGGGCCTAAGACCCCAGCAAGCTACCCAGGGGGTCCACAACTCTTCCTGGACTTGCAGTAGAGGCCCCAGGGTGCCCCCTTGCCCTCCACCTAGGGGCCTCTGACCCCAGAAAGCTACCCAGGGGTCCACAACTCTCCCTGGACTTGCAGTAGAGGCCCCAGGGTTCCCCCTGACCCTCCATATAGGGGCCTCTGACCCTAGCAAGCTACCCAGGGGTCCACCTCTTTCCCTCGACTTGCAGTATAGGCCCCATGATGCCCCCTTACCCTCCACCTAGGGGCCTCTTACCCCAGGAAGATACCCAGGGGTCCACCTCTCTCCCTGGACTTGCAGGATAGGCTCCAGGGGGCAACCTGGCCCTCCACCTAGGGGCCACTGACCCCAGGAAGCTACCCAGGGTTCCACCTCTCTCCCTGGACTTGCAGAATAGGCCCCAGGGTGCCCCCTGGCCTACCACCTATGGGCTTTTGACCCCAGCAAGCTACCCAGGGGTCCACATCTCTCCCTGGACTTGCAGTAGAGGCCCTAGGGTGCCCTCTTGCTCTCCACCCAGGGGCCTCTGACCCCCGCTAGTTACCCAAGGGTCCACAACTCTCCCTGGACTTGCAGTAGAGGCCCCAGGGTGCCCCTTGGACCTCCACCTAGGGGCCTCTAAAGCCAGCAAGCTACCCAGGGGTCAACCTCTCTCCCTGGACTGGCAATATAGGCCCCAGGGTGCCCCCTGGCCCTCCACCTTTGGGCCTTTAACCCAAGCAAGCTACCCAGGGGTCCAACTCTCTCCCTGGACTTGCAGTAGGGGCCTTAGGGTACCTCCTGGCCCTCCACCTAGGGGCCTCTGACGCCAGCAAGCTACCCAGGGGTCCACCTCTCTCCCTGGACTTGCAGGATAGGCCCCAGGGTGCCCCTTGGACCTCCACCTAGGGGCCTCTAAAGCCAGCAAGCTACCCAGGGGTCAACCTCTCTCCCTGGACTGGCAATATAGGCCCCAGGGTGCCCCCTGGCCCTCCACCTTTGGGCCTTTAACCCAAGCAAGCTACCCAGGGGTCCAACTCTCTCCCTGGACTTGCAGTAGGGGCCTTAGGGTACCTCCTGGCCCTCCACCTAGGGGCCTCTGACGCCAGCAAGCTACCCAGGGGTCCACCTCTCTCCCTGGACTTGCAGGATAGGCCCCATGGTGCCCCCTGGCCCTCCACCTAAGGGCCTTTGACCCCAGCAAGCTAACCAGGGGTCCACCTCTTTCCCTGGACTTGCAGTATAGGCCCCAGGGTGCCCCCTGGCCCACCACTTAAGGGCTTCTGACACAAGCAAGCTACCAAGGGGTCCACCTCTCTCCCTTGACTTGCAGTAGAGGCCCCAGGGTGCCCCCTGGCCCTCCACCTAGGGGCTTCGTACCCCAGCAAGCTACCCAGAGGTCCACCTCTCTCCCTAGATCTGCAAGAGAGGCCCCAGGGTGCCCCGTGGCCCTCCACCCAGGGGCTTCTGACCTCAAGAAGCTATCCAGGAATCCACCTCTCTCCCTGGACTTGCAGTATAGGCCCCAGGGTGCCCCCTGGCCCTCCACCTAGGGGCCTCTGACCCCTAAAAGCTACCCAGGAGTCCACCTCTTTTCCTGGACTTGCAATAGAGGGCCCAGGGTGCCCCCTGGCCCTCCACCTTTTGGCCTCTTACCCCAGCAAGCTACCAATGGGTCCACAACTCTCGCTGGACTTGCAGTAGAGGCCCCAGGGTGCCTCCTGGCCCTCCACCTAGGGGCCTTTGACCCCAGCATGCTACCCAGGGGTCCACCTCTCTCCCTGGACTTGTAGTAGAGGCCCCAGGGTGCCCCCAGGCTCTCCACCTAGGGGCTGCTGACACAAGAAAGCTCCCCTGGAGTCCACCTCTCTCCTTGGACTTGCAGGATATGCCCCAGGGTGCCCCCTGGCCCTCCACCTAGTTGAATCTGACCCCAGCAAGCTAAACAGGGGACAACCTCTTACCCTAGACGTGCAGGAGAGGCCCCAGGGTGCCCCCTGGCCCTCCACCTAGGGGCATCTGACCGCAGCAAGCTACCCAGGGGTCCAGCTTTCTCCCTGGACTTGTAGTAGAGGCCCCTGGGTAGCCCCTGGCCCTCCACCAATGGGCTTCTGACCCCAGCAAGCTACCCAGGGGTCAACCTCTCTCCCTTGACTTGCAGTAGAGCCCCAGGGTGCCCACTTGCCCATCACATAGGGGCCTTTGACCCCAGCAAGCCACCCAGGGGTCCAAATCTCTCCCTGGACTTGCAGTATAGTCCCCAGGGTGCCCCTTGGATCCTCCACCTAGGGGCCTAAGACCCCAGCAAGCTACCCAGGGGTCAACCTCTCTCCCTGGACTGGCAATATAGGCCCCAGGGTGCCCCCTGGCCCTCCACCTTTGGGCCTCTGAACCTAGCAAGCTACCAAGGGGTCCACAACCCTCCCTGGACTTGCGATAGAGGCCCCAAGGTGCCCCCTGTCCCTCCACCTAGGGGCCTCTAAGACCAGCAAGCTAACCAGGGGTCTTCCTCTCTCCCTGGACTTGCAGTAGAGGGCCTAGCGTACCCCCTGGCCCTCAACCTATGGGCTTCAGACCCCAGCAAGCTACCCAGGGGTCCACATCTCTCCCTGGACTTGCAGGATAGACCCCAGGGTGCCCCCTGGCCCTCCACCTAGTTGCCTCTGACCCCAGCAAGCTACCCAGGGGTCCAACTCTATCCCTGGACTTGCAGTAGGGGCCCTGGGGTACCTCCTGGCCCTCCACCTAGGGGCCTCTGACCCCAGCAAGCTACCCAGGGGTCCACCTCTCTCCCTGGACTTGCAGGATAGGCCCCATGGTGCTCCCTGGCCCTCCTCCTAGGGGCCTCTGACCCCAGCAAGCTACCCAGGGGTCCACGTCTCTCCCTGGACTTGCAGTAGAGTCCCCAGGGTGCCCCCTGGCTCTCCACCTAGGGGCTTCTTACCCCAGCAAGCTACCCAGGGGTCCACCTCTCTCCCTGGACTTGCAGAAGAGGTCCTACGGTGCCCCCTTGCCCACCACATAGGGGCCTAAGACCTCAGGAAGCTACCCAGGGGTCCACCTCTCTCCCTGGACTTGCAGCAGAGGCCCCAGGGTGCCCCCTGGCCCTCCACCTAGTTGCTTCTGACCCCACCAAGCTGCCCAGAGGTCCACCTCTCTCTCTGGACTTGCAGTAGAGGGCCCAGGGTGCCCCCTGGCTCTCCACCTAGGGGCCTCTGACCCCAGCAAGCTACCCAGTGGTCCACCTCTCTTCCTGGACTTGCAGTAGAGTCCCCAGGGTGCCCCCTGGCCCTCCACCTAGAGGCCTCTGACCCCAGCAAGCTACCCAGGGGTCCACCTCTCCACCTAGAATTGCAGACGAGACCCCAGGGTGCCCCCTGACCCTCCACCCAGGGGCCTCTGACCCCAGCAAGCTACCCAGGGGTCCACCTCTCTCCCTGGACTTGCAGGATAATCCAAAGGGTGCCCCTTGGCCCTCCACCTAGTTGCTTCTGACCCCAGCAAGCTACCCAGGGGTCCAAATCTCTCCCTGGACTTGCAGTATAGGCCCCAGGGTGCCCCTTGGATCCTCCACCTAGGGGCCTAAGACCACACCAAGCTACCCAGGGGTCCACAACTCTCCCTGGACTGGCAGTATAGGCCCCAGGGTTCACCCTGGCCCTAACCCAAGGGGCCTCTGACCCCAACAAGCTACCCAGGGGTCCACAACTCTCTCTGGACTTGCAGTAGAGGCCTCAGGGTGCCCCCTGGCCCTCCACTTAGGGGCCTCTTACCCCAGCAAGCTACACAGGGTCCACCTCTCTCCCTGGACTTGCAGTATAGTCCCCAGGAAGCCCCCTGACCCACCGACTATGGGCTTCTGACCCCAGCAAGCTACCCAGGGGTCCACCTCTCTCCCTGGACTTGCAGTAGTGGCCCCAAGGTGCTCCTTGGCACTCCACTTAGTTGCCTCTGACCTCAGCAAGCTACCTGGGGGTCCACCTCTCTCCCTGGACTTGCAGTAGAGGCGCCGGGAAGCCCCTTGGCCCTCCGCCTAGGGGCCTAAGACCCCAGCAAGCTACCCAGGGGTCCACATCTCTGCCTGGACTTGCAGTAGAGGCCCCAGGGATCCCCCTGGCCCTCCACCTAGGGGCCTCTGACCCTAGAAAGCTACCCACGGTTCCACCTCTCTCCCTGGACTTGCAGTATAGGCCCCAGGGATCCCCCTGGCCCTCCACCTAGGGGTCTCTGACCCTAGAAAGCTACCCAGGGTTCCACCTCTCTCCCTGGACTTGCAGTATAGGCCCCAGGGTTCCCCCTGGCCCTCCACCTAAGTGCCTAAGACCCCAGCAAGCTAACCGGGGGTCCACCTCTCTCCCTTGACTTGAAGTATAGGCCCCAGGGTGCCCCCTGGCCCTCCACCTAGGGGACTTCTGCCCCAGCAAGCTACCCAGGGGTCCACGTCTCTCCCTGGACTTGCAGTAGAGGCCCCAGGGTTCCCCTTGACCCTCCACCTAGGGGCCTCTGACCCTAGCAAGCTACCCAGGGGTCCACCTCTCTCCCTGGACTTGCAGTATAGGCCCCATGGTGCCCCCTTACCCTCCACCTAGGGGCCTCTTACCCCAGGAAGCTACCCAGGGGTCCACCTCTCTCTGGACTTGCATGATAGGCTCCAGGGGGCAACCTGGCCCTCCACCTAGGGGCCACTGACCCCAGGAAGCTACCCAGGGGTTCACCTCTCTCCCTGGACTTGCAGAATAGGCCCCAGGGTGCCCCCTGGCCCACCACCTATGGGCTTCTGACCCCAGCAAGCTACCCAGGGGTCCACAACTCTCCCTAGACTTGCGATAGAGGCCCAAGGGTGCCCCCTGGCCCTCCACCTAATGTCCTCAGACCCTAGGAATCTACCAAGGGGTCCACAACTATCCCTGGACTTGCACTAAAGGCCCCAGGGTGCCCCCTGGCCCTCCACCTAAGGGCCTCTGACCCCAGCTAGCTACCCAGGGGTCCACCTCTCTCCCTGAACTTGAAGTAGAGTCCCTAGGGTACCCCTTGGCCCTCCACCTAGGGGCTTTATTCCCCAGCAAGCTACCCAGGGGTCCACCTCTCTCCCTGGACTTGCAGTATAGGCCCCAGAGTGCCCCCTTGCCCTCCACCCATGGGCCTCTGACCCCAGCAAGCTACCCAGGGGTCCACAACTCTCCCTGGACTTGCAGTATAGGCCCCAGGGTGCCCCCTGGCCCTCCACCTAGGGAAATAAGACCCCAGCAAGCTACCCAGGGGTCCATCTCTCTCCCTGGACTTGCAGTAAAGGCCCCAGGATGCCCCCCTTGCCCTCCACCCAGGGGCCTCTGACCCCAGCAAGCTACCCAGGGGTTCACAACTCTCCCTGGACTTGCAGTAGAGGCCCCAGGGTGCCCCCTTGCCCTGCACCTAGGGGCCTCTAACCCCAGCAAGCTACCCAGGGGTCCACATCTCTCCATGGACTTGCAGTATAGGCCCTAATGTGCCCCTGGCCCTCCACCTAGGGGCCTAAGACCCCAGCAAGCTACCCAGGGGGTCCACCTCTCTCCCTGGACTGGCAGTAGAGGCCCCAGGGTGCCCCCAGGCCCTCCACCTAGGGGCTGCTGACACAAGAAAGCTCCCCTGGGGTCCACCTCTCTCCCTGGACTTGCAGGATATGCCCCAGGGTGCCCCCTGGCCCTCCACCTAGTTGAATCTGACCCCAGCAAGCTACCCAGGGGTCCACCTCTCTCCCTGGACTTGCAGTAGAGGCCCTAGGGTACCTCCTGGCCCTCCACCTAGGGGCCTCTGACCCCAGCAAGTTACCCAGGGGTCCACAACTCTCCCTGGACTTGCAGTAGAGGCCCAAGGGTGCCCCCTTGCCCTCCACCTAGGGGCATCTGACCCTAGAAAGCTACACAGGAGTCCACAACTCTCCCTGGACTTGCAGTAGAGGCCCCAGGGATCCCCCTGGCCCTCCACCTAGGGGCCTCTGACCCTAGCAAGCTACCCAGGGTTCCACCTCTCTGCCTGGACTTGCAGTAAAGGCCCCAGGGTGCCCCCTGGCCCTCCACCTAAGTGCCTAAGACCCCAGCAAGCTACCCAGGGGTCCACCTCTCTCCCTGGACTTGCAGTAGAGGCCCCAGGGTGCCCTCTGGCCCTCCACCTATTGGCCTCTGACCCCTGCAAGCTACCCAGGGGTCCACCTCTCTCCCTAGACTTGCAGTAGAGGCCCCAGGGTTCCCCCTGGCCTTCCACCTAGGGGCCACTTACCCCATCAAGCTACCCAGTGGTCCACCTCTCTCCCTGTACTTGCAGAATAGGCCCCAGGGTGCCCCCTGGCCAACCACCTATGGACTTCTGACCCCAGCAAGCTACCCAGGGGTCCACATCTCTTCCTGGACTTGCAGTAGAGGCCCCAGGGTGCTCCCTGGCCCTCCACCTAAGTGCCTAAGACCCCAGCAAGCTACCCAGGGGTCCACCTCTCTCCCTGGACTTGCAGTAGAGGCCCCAGGGTGCCCTCTGGCCCTCCACCTATTGGCCTCTGACCCCAGCAAGCTACCCAGGGGTCCACAACTCTCCCTAGACTTGCGATAGAGGCCCAAGGGTGCCCCCTGGCCCTCCACCTAATGTCCTCAGACCCTAGGAATCTACCAAGGGGTCCACAACTATCCCTAGACTTGCACTAAAGGCCCCAGGGTGCCCCCTGGCCCTCCACCTAAGGGCCTCTGACCCCAGCTAGCTACCCAGGGGTCCACCTCTCTCCCTGAACTTGCAGTAGAGGCCCCAGGGTGCCCCTTGGCCCTTCACCTAGGCCACTCTCAGCCAAGCAAACTACCCAAGTGTCCACCTCTCTCCCTGGACTTGCAGTATAGGCCCCAGGGTGCCCCCTGGCCCTCCACCTAGGGGCCTCTGACCCCTAAAAGCTACCCAGGAGTCCACCTCTTTTCCTGGACTTGCAATAGAGGGCCCAGGGTGCCCCCTGGCCCTCCACCTTTTGGCCTCTTACCCCAGCAAGCTACCAATGGGTCCACAACTCTCGCTGGACTTGCAGTAGAGGCCCCAGGGCGCCTCCTGGCCCTCCACCTAGGGGCCTTTGACCCCAGCAAGCTACCCAGGGGTCCACCTCTCTCCCTGGACTTGTAGTAGAGGCCCCAGGGTGCCCCCAGGCTCTCCACCTAGGGGCTGCTGACACAAGAAAGCTCCCCTGGGGTCCACCTCTCTCCCTGGACTTGCAGGATATGCCCCAGGGTGCCCCCTGGCCCTCCACCTAGTTGAATCTGACCCCAGCAAGCTAAACAGGGGACAACCTCTTACCCTAGACGTGCAGGAGAGGCCACAGGGTGCCCCCTGGCCCTCCACCTAGGGGCCTCTGACCCCAGCAAGCTACCCAGGGGTCCAGCTTTCTCCCTGGACTTGTAGTAGAGGCCCCAGGGTAGCCCCTGGCCCTCAACCAATGGGCTTCTGACCCCAGCAAGCTACCCAGGGGTCAACCTCTCTCCCTTGACTTGCAGTAGAGGCCCCAGGGTGCCCACTTGCCCATCACATAGGGGCCTTTGACCCCAGCAAGCCACCCAGGGGTCCAAATCTCTCCCTGGACTTGCAGTATAGTCCCCAGGGTGCCCCTTGGATCCTCCACCTAAGGGCCTAAGACCCCAGCAAGCTACCCAGGGGTCAACCTCTCTCCCTGGACTGGCAATATAGGCCCCAGGGTGCCGCCTGGCCCTCCACCTTTGGGCCTCTGACCCTAGCAAGCTACCAAGGGGTCCACAACCCTCCCTGGACTTGCAGTAGAGGCCCCAAGGTGCCCCCTGTCCCTCCACCTAGGGGCCTCTAAGACCAGCAAGCTAACCAGGGGTCTTCCTCTCTCCCTGGACTTGCAGTAGAGGGCCTAGGGTACCCCCTGGCCCTCAACCTATGGGCTTCAGACCCCAGCAAGCTACCCAGGGGTCCACCTCTCTCCCTGGACTTGCATGATAGGCCCCAGGGTGCCCCCTGGCCCTCCACCTAGTTGCCTCTGACCCCAGCAAGCTACCCAGGGGTCCAACTCTATCCCTGGACTTGCAGTAGGGGCCCTAGGGTACCTCCTGGCCCTCCACCTAGGGGCCTCTGACCCCAGCAAGCTACCCAGGGGTCCACCTCTCTCCCTGGACTTGCAGGATAGGCCCCATGGTGCTCCCTGGCCCTCCACCTAGGGGCCTCTGACCCCAGCAAGCTACCCAGGGGTCCACGTCTCTCCCTGGACTTGCAGTAGAGTCCCCAGGGTGCCCCCTGGCTCTCCACCTAGGGGCTTCTTACCCCAGCAAGCTACCCAGGGGTCCACCTCTCTCCCTGGACTTGCAGAAGAGGTCCTAGGGTGCCCCCTTGCCCACCACATAGGGGCCTAAGACCTCAGGAAGCTACCCAGGGGTCCACCTCTCTCCCTGGACTTGCAGCAGAGGCCCCAGGGTGCCCCCTGGCCCTCCACCTAGGGGCTTCTTACCCCAGCAAGCTACCCAGGGGTCCACCTCTCTCCCTGGACTTGCAGAAGAGGTCCTAGGGTGCCACCTTGCCCACCACATAGGGGCCTAAGACCTCAGGAAGCTACCCAGGGGTCCACCTCTCTCCCTGGACTTGCAGCAGAGGCCCCAGGGTGCCCCCTGGCCCTCCACCTAGTTGCTTCTGACCCCACCAAGCTGCCCAGGGGTCCACCTCTCTTCCTGGACTTGCAGTAGAGGCCCCGGGAAGCCCCTTGGCCCTCCGCCTAGGGGCCTAAGACCCCAGCAAGCTACCCAGGGGTCCACATCTCTGCCTGGACTTGCAGTATTGGCCCCAGGGTGCCCCCTGGCCCTCCACCTAGGGGCCTAAGACCCCACCAAGCTACCCAGGGGTCCACAACTCTCCCTGAACTGGCAGTATAGGCCCCAGGGTGCACTCTGGCCTTGAACCTAGGGGCCTCTGACCCCAATAAGCTACCCAGGGGTCCACAACTCTCTCTGGACTTGCAGTATAGGCCCCAGGGTGCCCGCTGGCCCTCCACTTAGGGGCCTCTGACCCCAGCAAGCTACCCAGGGGTCCACATCTCTCCCTATACTTGCAGTAGAGGCCCAAGGGTGCCCCCTGGCCCTCCACCTAGGGTCCTCTGACCCAAGCAATCTACCAAGGGGTCCACAACTCTCCCTGAAATTGCAGTAGAGGCCCAAGGGTGCCCCTGGCCCTCCACCTATGGTCCTCTGAACCCAGCAATCTACCCAGGGGTCCACCTCTCTCGATGGACTTGCAGTAGAGGCCCTAGGGTACCCCATGGCCCTCCAGCTGGGGCGCTGACCCCACAAAGCTACCCAGGGGTCCACCGCTCTCCCTGAACTTGCAGTATAGGCCCCAAGGTGCCCCCTTACCCTCCACCTAGGGGCCTCTCACCCCAGGAAGCTACCGAGGGGTCCAACTCTCTTCCTGGACTTGCAGTATAGGCCCTTGGGTGCCCCCTGGCCCTCCACCCAGGGGCCTCTGACCCCAGCAAGCTACCCAGGGGTCCACAACTCTCCCTGGACTTGCAGTATAGGCCCCAGGGTGCCCCCTGGCCCTCCACCTAGGGGCCTAAGACCACAGCAAGCTACCCAGGGGGTCCATCTCTCTCCCTGGTCTGGCAGTACAGGCCCCAGGGTGCCCCCTGGCCCTCCACCTAGGGGCCTCTGACATAAGAAAGCTCCCCAGGTGTCCACCTCTCTCCCTGGACTTGCAGGATTTTCCCCAGGGTGCCTCCTGGCCCTCCACCTAGTTGCCTCTGACCCCAGCAAGCTACCCAGGGGTCTACCTCTCTCCCTGGACTTGCAGTAGAGGCCCTAGGGTACCTCCTGGCTCTCCACCTAGGGGCCTAAGACCCCAGCAAGCTACCCAGAGATCCAAAACTCTCCTTGGACTTGCAGTAGAGGCCCCAGGGTGCCCCCTTGCCCTCCACCTAGGGGCCTCTGACCCCAGCAAGCTACCCAGGGGTCCACCTTTCTCCCTGGACTTGAAGTATTGGCCCCAGGCTGCCCACTGACCCTCCACCTAGGGGCCTAAGACCCCAGCAAGCTACCCAGGGGTCCACAACTCTCCCTGGACTTGCAGTAGAGGCCCCAGGGATCCCCCTGGCCCCCCACCTAGGGGCCTAGGACCCCAGCAAGCTACCCAGGTGTCCACGTCTCTCCCTGGACTTGCAGTAGAGGCCCCATGGTGCCCCCTGGCCCTCCACCTACTAGCCTCTGACCCCAGCAAGCTACCCAGGGGTCCACCTCTCTCCCTAGACTTGCAGTAGATGCCACAGGGTTCCCCCTGGCCCTCCATCTAGGGGCTTCTGACCCTAGCAAGCTACCCAGGGGTCCACCTCTCTCCCTGGACTTGCAGTATAGGCCCCAAGGTGCCCCCTGACCCTCCACCTAGGTTCTTCTTACCCCAGCAAGCTACCCTGGGGTCCACCTCTCTCCCCGGACTTGCATAAGAGGCCCCAGGGTGCCCGCTGGCCCTCCACCCAGGGTCCTCTGACAACAGCAATCTACCAAGGGGTCCACAACTCTCCCTGGAATTGCAATAGAGGCCCTAGCGTAGCCCCTGGCCATCCACCTAGGGGCTTTAATCCCCAGCAAGCTACCCAGGAGTCCACCTCACTCCCTGGACTTGCAGTAGAGTCCCCAGGGTGCCCCTTGGCCCTCCACCAAGGAGCCTCTGACGCCAGCAAGCTACCCAGGGGCCCATCTCTCTCCCTGGACTTGCAATAGAGGCCCCAGGATGCCTGCTGGCCCTCCCCCCAGGGGCCTCTGACCCCAGCAAGCTACCCAGGGGTCCACATCTCTCCCTAGACTTGCAGGAGAGGCCCAAGGGTGCCCACTGGCCCTCCACCTAGGGTCCTCTGACCCCAGCAATCTGCCCAGGGGTCCACCTCTCTCCCTGGACTTGCAGTATAGGCCCCAAGGTGGCCCCTTACCCTCCACCTAGGGGCCTCTTACCCTAGGAAGCTACCGAGGGGTCCACCTCTCTTCCTGGACTAGCAGTTTAGGCCCCAGGGTGCCCCCTTGCCCTCCACCTTGGGGCCTCTGACCCCAGCAAGCTACCCAGGGGTCCACCTCTCTCCCTGGACATGCAGTAGAGGCCCTAGGGTACCTCCTGGAACTACACCTAGGGGCCTCTGACCCTAGCAAGCTACCCAGGGGTCCACCTCTCTCCCTGGACTTGCAGTATAGGCCCCAAGGTGCCCCCTTACCCTCCACCTAGAGGCCTCTTAACCCAGGAAACTACCCAGGGCTCCATCTCTCTCCCTGAACTTGCAGAATAAGCCCCAGGGTGCCCCCTGGCCCACCACCTATGGGCTTCTGACCCCAGCAAGCTACCCAGGGGTCCACCTCTTTACCTGGACTTGCAGTAGAGGCCCCAGGGTGCCCCTTTGCCCTCCACCTAGGCCACTCTAAGCCAAGCAAACTACCCAGGGGTCCACCTCTCTCCTTGGACTGGCAGTATAGGCCCCAGGGTGCCCCCTGATCCTCCACCTTGGTTCTTCTTACCCCAGCAAGCTACCCTGGGGTCCACCTCTCTCCCTGGACTTGCAGAAGAGGCCCCAGGGTGCCCGCTGGCCCTCCACCTAGGGTCCTCTGACAACAGCAATCTACCAAGGGGTCCACAACTCTCCCTGGAATTGCAGTAGAGGCCCTAGGGTAGCCCCTGGCCCTCCACCTAGGGGCTTTAGTCCCCGGCAAGCTACCTAGGAGTCAACCTCTCTCCCTGGACTTGCAGTAGAGTCCCCAGGCTGCCCCCTGGCCCTCCAGCTAGGGGCCTCTGACCCCAGCAAGCTACCCAGGGGTCGACCTCTCTCCCTGGACTTGCAGTAGAGAACCCAGGAAGCCCCCTGGCCCTCCACCAAGGAGCCTCTGACGCCAGCAAGCTACTCAGGGGCCCATTTCTCTCCCTGGACTTGCAATAGAGGCCCCAGGGTGCACGCTGGCCCTCCACCTAGGGGCCTCTGACCCCAGCAAGCTACCCAGGGGTCCACATCTCTCCCTAGACTTGCAGTAGAGGCCCAAGGGTGCCCCCTGGCCCTCCACCTAGGGTCCTCTGACCCCAGCAATCTACCAAGGGGTCCACCTCTCTCCCTGGACTTGCAGTAGAGACCCTAGGGTACCCCCTGGCTCTCCAGCTAGGGGCGCTGACCCAACAAAGCTACCCAGGGGTCCACCTCTATCCCTGGACTTGCAGTATAGGCCCCAAGGTGCCCCCTTATCCTCCACCCAGGGGCCTCTGACCCCAGCAAGCTACCCAGGGGTCCACCTCTCTCCCTGGACATGCAGTAGAGGCCCTAGGGTACCTCCTGGCCCTACACCTAGGGGCCTCTGACACCAGCAAGCTACCCAGGGGTCCACAACTCTCCCTGGACATGCAGTAGAGGCCCCAGGGTGCCCCCTTGCCCTCCACCTAGGGGCCTCTGACCCCAGAAAGCTACCCAGGGGTCCACCTTTCTCCCTTGACTTGAAGTATAGGCCCCAGGGTGCCCACTGGCCCTCCACCAAGGGGCGTAAGACCCCAGCAAGCTACCCAGGGGTCCACAACTCTCCCTGGACTTGCAGTAGTGGCCCCAGGGTGCCCCCTGGCCCTCCACCTAGGGGCCTCTGACCCCAGCAAGCTACCCAGGGTCCACCTCTCTCAATGGATTTGCAGTAGAGGCCCCAGGAAGCCCCCTGGCCCTCCACCTAGGGGCCTCTGACCCCCGCAATCTACCCAGGGGTCCACCTCTCTCCCTGGATCTGCAGGATAGGCCCCAGGGTGCCCCGTGGCCCTCCACCTAGGGGCCTCTGACCTCAGGAAGCTACCCAGGAGTCCACCTCTCTTCCTGGACTTGCATTAGGCCCCAGGGTGCCCCCTGGCCCTCCACCTTTTGGCCTTCCGACCCCAGCAAGCGACCAATGGGTCCGCAACTCTCCCTGGACTTGCAGTAGAGGCCCCAGGGTGCCTCCTGGCCCTCCACCTAGGGGCCTTTGACCCCAGCAAGCTACCTGGGGGTCCACCTCTCTCCCTGGACTTGCAGTAGAGGCCCCAGGAAGCCCCTTGGCCCTCCTTCTAGGGGCCTCTGACCCCAGCAAGCTACCCAGGAGTCCACCTCTCTTCCTGGACTTGTAATAGAGGCCCCAGGGTGCCCCCTGGCCCTCCACCTAGCGGCCTAGGACCCCAGCAAGCTACCCAGGGGTCCACATCTCTCCCGGGACTTGCAGTATAGGCCCCAGCGTGCCCCCTTGCCCTCCACCCATGGGCCTCTGACCCCAGCAAGCTACCCAGGGGTCCACCTCTCTACCTGGACTTGCAGTATAGGCCCCAAGTTGCCCCCTGGCCCACCACCTATGGGCTTCTGACCCCAGCAAGCTACCCATGGGTCCACAACTCTCCCTGGACTTGCAATATAGGCCCCAGGGTGCCCCCTGGCCCTCCACCTAGGGGCCTCTGATTCCTGAAAGCTACCCTAGAGTCCACCTCTCTTCCTGGACTTGCAGTAGAGGCCCCAGGGTGCCCCCTTGCCCTCCACCTTTTGGCCTCTGACCCCAGCAAGCTACCAATGGGTCCACAACTCTCCCTGGACTTGCAGTAGAGGCCCCAGGGTGCCTCCTGGCAATCCACCTAGGGGCCTTTGATCCCAGCAAGCCACCTGGGGGTCCACCTCTCTCCCTGGACTTGCATTAGAGGCCCCAGGAAGCCCCCTGGCCCACCACCTATGGGCTTCTGACTCCAGCAAGCTACCCATGGGTTCACAACTCTCCCTGGACTTGCAGTATAAGCTCCAGGGTGCCCCTTGGCCCTCCACCTAGGCCACTCTCAACCAAGCAAACTACCCAGGGGTCCACCTCTCTCCCTGGACTTGCAGGATAGGCCCCAGGGTGCCCTCTGGCCCTCCACCTAGTTGCTTCTGACCCCAGCAAGCTACCCAGGTGTTCAACTCTCTACCTGGACTTGCAGTAGGGGCCCTAGGGTACCTCCTGGCCCTCCACTTAGGGGCCTCTGATCCCAGCAAGCAACCCAGGTTTCCACCTTTCTCCCTGGACATGCAGTAGAGGCCCCTGGTTCCCCTTTGGCCCTCCACCTAGGGGCCTCTGACCCCAGCAAGCTACCCAAGGGTCAACCTCTCTCCCTGGACTTGCAGTAGAGGCCCCAGGGTGCCCCCTGGCCCTCCACCTAAGGTACTCTGACCCCAGCTAGCTACCCAGGGGTCCACCTCTCTCCCTGGACTTGCAGTAGAGGCCCTAGGATACTCCCGGGCCCTCCACCTAGGGGCTTTATTCCCCAGCAAGCTACCCAGGGGTCCACATCTCTCCCTGGACTTGCAGTAGAGGCCCCAGCGTGCCGCCTTGCCCTCCACCCATGGGCCTCTGACCCCAGCAAGCTACCCAGGGGTCCACAACTCTCCCTGGACTGGCAGTAGAGGCCCCAGGGTGCCCCCTTACCCTCCACCTAGGGGCCTCTTACCCCAGGAAGCTACCCAGGGGTCCACCTCTTGCCCTGGACTTGCAGTATAGGCCCCAGGAAGCCCCCTGGCCCACCGACTATGGGCTTCTGACCCCAGCAAGCTACCCAGGGGTCCACCTTTCTCCCTGGACTTGCAGTAGAGGCCCCAACGTGCTCATTGGCCCTCCACCTAGGGGCCTCTGACCTCAGCAAGCTACCTGGGGGTCCACAACTCTCCCTGGACTTGCAGTAGAGGCCCCAGGAAGCCCCTTGGCCCTCCTTCTATGGGCCTCTGAACCCAGCAAGCTACCCAGGAGTCCACCTCTCTTCCTGGACTTGTAGTAGAGGCCCCAGGGTGCCCCCTGGCCCTCCACCTAGGGGCCTCTGACCCCAGCAAGCTACCCAGGGGTCCACCTCTCTCCCTTGACTTGAAGTATAGGCCCCAGGGTGCCCCCTGGCCCTCAACCTAGGGGCCTAGGACCCCAGCAAGCTACCCAGGGGTCCACCTCTCTCCCTGGACTTGCAGTAGAGGCCCCAGGGTGCCCCCTGGCACTCCACCTAAGGGCCTAGGACCCCAGCAGGCTACCCAGAGGTCCACCTCTCTCCCTGGACTTGCATTAGAGGCACCAGGGTGCCCCCTAGCCCTCCACCTAGAAGCCTCTGACCCCAGCAAGCTACCCAGGGGTCCACAACTCTCCCTGGACTTGCAGTAGAGGCCCCAGGGTGCCCTCTTGCCCTCCACCTAGGGTCTTCTGACCCCAGAAAGCTACCCAGGGATCCACCTTTCTCCCTGGACTTGAAGTATAGGCCCCAGGGTGCCCACTGGCCCTCCACCTAGGGGCCTAAGACCCCAGCAAGCTACCCAGGGGTCCACAACTCTCCCTGGACTTGCAGTAGAGGCCCCAGGGTGCCCCCTGGCCTTCCACCTAGGGGCCTCTGACCCCAGCAAGCTACCAAGTGGTCCACCTCTCTCAATGGACTTGCAGTAGAGGCCCCAGGAAGCCCCCTTGCCCTCCACCTAGGGGCCTCTGACCCCAGCAAGCTACCCAGGGGCCCACCTCTCTCCCTGGACTTGCAGTAGAGGCCCCAGGGTGCTCGCTGGCCCTCCACCAAGGGGCCTCTGTCCCCAGCAAGCTACCCAGGGGTCCACAACTCTCCCTAGACTTGCACTAGAGGCCCCAAGGTGCCCCCTGGCCCTCCACCTAAGGGCCTCTGACCCCAGCTAGCTACCCAGGGGTCCACCTCTCTCCCTGGAGTTGCAGTAGAGGCTCTAGGGTACCCCCTGGCCCTTCACCTAGGGGCTTTATTCCCCAGCAAGCTACCCAGGGGTCCACCTCTCTCCCTGGACTTGCAGTATAGGCCCCAGCTTGCCGCCTTGCCCACCACCCTTGGGCCTCTGACCCCAGCTAGCTACCCAGGGGTCCACCTCTCTCCCTGGAGTTGCATTAGAGGCCCTAGGGTACTCCCTGGCCCTCCACCTAGGGGCTTTATTCCCCAGCAAGCTACCCAGGGGTCCACCTCTCTCCCTGGACTTGCAGTATAGGCCCCAGCTTGCCGCCTTGCCCTCCACCCATGGGCCTCTGACCCCAGCTAGCTACCCAGGGGTCCACCTCTCTCCCTGGAGTTGCAGTAGAGGCCCTAGGGTACCCCCTGGCCCTCCACCTAGGGGCTTTTTTCCCCAGCAAGCTACACAGGGCTCTATCTCTCTCCCTAGACTTGCAGTATAGGCCCCAATGTGCCCCCTTACCCTCCACCTAGGGGCCTCTTACCCCAGGAAGCTACCCAGGGTCCACCTCTCTCCCTGGACTTGCAGGACAGGCTGCAGGGGGCAACCTGGCCCTCCACCTAGGGGCCACTGACCCCAGGAAGCTACCCAGGGATCCACCTCTCTCCCTAGACTTGCAGAATAGGCCCCAAGTTGCCCCCTGGCCCACCACCTATGGGCTTCTGACCCCAGCAAGCTACCCAGGGGTCCACATCTCTCCCTGGACCTGCAGTAGAGGCCCCAGGGTGCCCCCTTGCCCTCCACCCAGGGGCCTCTGACCCCCGCAAGTTACCCATGTGTCCACCTCTCGCCCTGGACTTGCAGTATAGGCCCCAGGAAGCCTCCTGGCCCACCGACTATGGGCTTCTGACCCCAGCAAGCTTCCCAGGGGTCCACCTCTCTCCCTGGACTTGCAGTAGAGGCCCCAAGGTGCTCATTGGCCCTCCACCTAGGGGCCTCTGACCTCAGCAAGCTACCTGGGGGTCCACCTCTCTCCCTGGACTTGCAGTAGAGGCCCCAGGAAGCCCCTTGGCCCTCCTTCTATGGGCCTCTGAACCCAGCAAGCTACCCAGGAGTCCACCTCTCTTCCTGGACTTGTAGTAGAGGCCCCAGGGTACCCCCTGGCCCTCCACCTAGGGGCCTCTGACCCCAGGAAGCTACCGAGGGGTCCACCTCTCTCCCTTGACTTGAAGTAAAGGCCCCAGGGTGCCCCCTGGCCCTCAACCTAGGGGCCTAGGACCCCAGCAAGCTACCCAGGGGTCCACCTCTCTCCCTGGACTTGCAGAAGAGGCCACAGGGTGCCCCCTGGCCCTCCACCTAGGGGCCTAGGACCCCAGCAAGCTACCCAGAGGTCCACCTCTCTCCCTGGACTTGCAGTAGAGGCAACTGGGTGCCCCCTAACCCTCCACCTAGAAGCCTCTGACCCCAGCAAGCTACACAGGGGTCCACAACTCTCCCTGGACTTGCAGTAGAGGCCCCAGGGTGCCCCTTGGCCCTCCACCTAGGCCACTCTCAGCCAAGCAAACTACCCAGGGGTCCACCTCTCTCCCTGGACTTGCAGGATAGGCCCCAGGGTCCCCCCTGGCCCTCCACCTAGTTGCCTCTGACCCCAGCAAGCTACCCAGGGGTCCAACTCTCTACCTTGGCTTGCAGTAGGGGCCCCAGGGTACCTCCGGGCCCTCCACTTAGGGGCCTCTGATCCCAGCAAGCTACCCAGGGTCCACCTTTCTCCCTGGACTTGTAGTAGAGGCCCCTGGTTGCCCTTTGGCCCTCCACCTAGGGGCCTCTGACCCCAGCAAGCTACCCAGAGGTCCACCTCTCTCCCTGGACTTGCAGTAGAGGCCCCATGGTGCCCCCTAACCCTCCACCTAGAAACCTCTGACCCCAGCAAGCTACGCAGGGGTTCACAACTCTCCCTGGACTTGCAGTAGAGGCCCCAGGGTGCCCACTGGCCCTCCACCTAGGGGCCTAAGACCCCAGCAAGCTACCCAGGGGTCAACAACTCTCCCTGGATGTGCAGTAGAGGCCCCAGGGTGCCCCCTGGCCCTCCACCTAGAGGCCTCTGACCCCAGCAAGCTACCAAGGGGTCCACCTCTCTCAATGGACTTGCAGTATAGGCCCCAGGAAGCCCCCTTGCCCTCCACCAAGGGGCCTCTGACCCCAGCAAGCTACCCAGGGGTCCACATCTCTCCCTAGACTTGCAGTAGAGGCCCAAGGGTGCCCCCTGGCCCTCCACCTAGGGTCCTCAGACCCTAGGAATCTACCAAGGGGTCTACAACTATCCCTTGACTTGCACTAGAGGCCCCAGGGTGCCCCCTGGCCCTCCACCTAAGGGCCTCTGACCCCAGCTAGCTACCCAGGGGTCCACCTCTCTCCCTGGAGTTGCAGTAGAGGCCCTAGGGTACCCCCTGGCCCTCCACCTAGGGGCTTTATTCCCCAGCAAGCTACCCAGGGGTCTACCTCTCTCCCTAGACTTGCATTATAGGCCCCAAGGTGCCCCCTTGCCCTCCACCTAGGGGCCTCTTACCCCCGGAAGCTACCCAGGGGTCCACCTCTCTCCCTGGACTTGCAGGACAGGCTGCAGGGGTCAACCTGGCCCTCCACCTAGGGGCCACTGACCCCAGGAAGCTACCCAGGGGTCTACCTCTCTCCCTGGACTTGCAGAATAGGCCCCAAGTTGCCCCCTGGCCCACCACCTATGGGCTTCTGACCCCAGCAAGCTACCCAGGGGTCCACATCTCTCCCTGGACCTGCAGTAGAGGCCCCAGGGTGCCCCCTTGCCCTCCACCCAGTGGCCTCTGACCCCCGCAAGTTACCCATGGGTCCACAACTCTCTACCTTGACTTGCAGTAGGGGCCCTAGGGTACCTCCTGGCCCTCCACTTAGGGGCCTCTGATCCCAGCAAGCTACCCAGGGTCCACCTTTCTCCCTGGACTTGCAGTAGAGGCCCCTGGTTGCCCTTTGGCCCTCCACCTAGGGGTCTCTGACCCCAGCAAGCTACCCAAGGGTCCACCTCTCTCCCTGGACTTGCAGTAGAGGCCCCAGGGTGCCTCCTGGCCCTCCACCTAGGGGCCTCTGACCCCAGCAAGCTACCCAGGGGTCCACCTCTCTCCCTGGACTTGCAGTAGAGGCCCCAGGGTGCCCCTGGCCCTCCACCTAGGGGCTTCGTACCCCAGCAAGCTACCCAGGGGTCCACCTCTCTCCCTGGATCTGCAGGATAGGCCCCAGGGTGCCCCGTGGCCCTCCACCTAGGGGCGTCTGACCTCAGGTAGCTACCCAGGAGTCCACCTCTCTCCCTGGACTTGCAGTATAGGCCCCAGGGTGCCCCTTGGCCCTCCACCTAGGGGCCTCTGACCCCAGAAAGCTACCCAGGGGTCCACCTCTCTCCCTGGACTTGCAGGATAATCCAAAGGGTGCCCCTTGACCCTCCACCTAGTTGCTTCTGACCCCAGCAAGCTACCCAGGGGTCCACCTCTCTCCCTGGACTTGCAGGATAATCCAAAGGGTGCCCCTTGACCCTCCACCTAGTTGCTTCTGACCCCAGCAAGCTACCCAGGGGTCCAAATCTCTCCCTGGACTTGCAGTATAGGCCCCAGGGTGCCCCTTGGATCCTCCACCTAGGGGCCTAAGACCACACCAAGCTACCCAGGGGTCCACAACTCTCCCTGGACTTGCAGTATAGGCCCCAGGGTGCCCCTTGGATCCTCCACCTAGGGGCCTAAGACCACACCAAGCTACCCAGGGGTCCACAACTCTCTCTGGACTTGCAGTAGAGGCCTCAGGGTGCCCCCTGGCCATCCACTTAGGGGCCTCTTACCCCAGCAAGCTACACAGGGTCCACCTCTCTCCCTGGACTTGCAGTATAGGCCCCAGGAAGCCCCCTGACCCACCGACTATGGGCTTCTGACCCCAGCAAGCTACCCAGGGGTCCACCTCTCTCCCTGGACTTGCAGTAGTGGCCCCAAGGTGCTCCTTGGCACTCCACTTAGGGGCCTCTGACCTCAGCAAGCTACCTGGGGGTCCACCTCTCTCCCTGGACTTGCAGTAGAGGCCCCGGGAAGCCCCTTGGCCCTCCGCCTAGGGGCCTAAGACCCCAGCAAGCTACCCAGGGGTCCACATCTCTGCCTGGACTTGCAGTATTGGCCCCAGGGTGCCCCCTGGCCCTCCACCTAGGGGCCTAAGACCCCACCAAGCTACCCAGGGGTCCACAACTCTCCCTGAACTGGCAGTATAGGCCCCAGGGTGCATTCTGGCCTTGAACCTAGGGGCCTCTGACCCCAATAAGCTACTCAGGGGTCCACAACTCTCTCTGGACTTGCAGTAGAGGCCCCAGGGTGCCCGCTGGCCCTCCACTTAGGGGCCTCTGACCCCAGCAAGCTACCCAGGGGTCCACATCTCTCCCTATACTTGCAGTAGAGGCCCAAGGGTGCCCCCTGGCCCTCCACCTAGGGTCCTCTGACCCAAGCAATCTACCAAGGGGTCCACAACTCTCCCTGAAATTGCAGTAGAGGCCCAAGGGTGCCCCTGGCCCTCCACCTATGGTCCTCTGAACCCAGCAATCTACCCAGGGGTCCACCTCTCTCGATGGACTTGCAGTAGAGGCCCTAGGGTACCCCATGGCCCTCCAGCTGGGGCGCTGACCCCACAAAGCTACCCAGGGGTCCACCGCTCTCCCTGAACTTGAAGTATAGGCCCCAAGGTGCCCCCTTACCCTCCACCTAGGGGCCTCTCACCCCAGGAAGCTACCGAGGGGTCCAACTCTTTTCCTGGACTTGCAGTATAGGCCCCAGGGTGCCCCCTGGCCCTCCACCCAGGGGCCTCTGACCCCAGCAAGCTACCCAGGGGTCCACAACTCTCCCTGGACTTGCAGTAGAGGCTCAAGGGTGCCCCTTGCCCTGCACCTAGGGGCCTCTGACCACAGCAAGCTACTCAGAGGTCCACATCTCTCCATGGATGTGCAGTATAGGCCCCAGGGTGCCCCCTGGCCCTCCACCTAGGGGCCTAAGACCACAGCAAGCTACCCAGGGGGTCCATCTCTCTCCCTGGTCTGGCAGTACAGGCCCCAGGGTGCCCCCTGGCCCTCCACCTAGGGGCCTCTGACATAAGAAAGCTCCCCAGGTGTCCACCTCTCTCCCTGGACTTGCAGGATTTTCCCCAGGGTGCCTCCTGGCCCTCCACCTAGTTGCCTCTGACCCCAGCAAGCTACCCAGGGGTCTACCTCTCTCCCTGGACTTGCAGTAGAGGCCCTAGGGTACCTCCTGGCTCTCCACCTAGGGGCCTAAGACACCAGCAAGCTACCCAGAGATCCAAAACTCTCCTTGGACTTGCAGTAGAGGCCCCAGGGTGCCCCCTTGCCCTCCACCTAGGGGCCTCTGACCCCAGCAAGCTACCCAGGGGTCCACCTTTCTCCCTGGACTTGAAGTATTGGCCCCAGGCTGCCCACTGACCCTCCACCTAGGGGCCTAAGACCCCAGCAAGCTACCCAGGGGTCCACAACTCTCCCTGGACTTGCAGTAGAGGCCCCAGGGATCCCCCTGGCCCCCCACCTAGGGGCCTAGGACCCCAGCAAGCTACCCAGGTGTCCACGTCTCTCCCTGGACTTGCAGTAGAGGCCCCATGGTGCCCCCTGGCCCTCCACCTACTAGCCTCTGACCCCAGCAAGCTACCCAGGGGTCCACCTCTCTCCCTAGACTTGCAGTAGATGCCACAGGGTTCCCCCTGGCCCTCCATCTAGGGGCTTCTGACCCTAGCAAGCTACCCAGGGGTCCACCTCTCTCCCTGGACTTGCAGTATAGGCCCCAAGGTGCCCCCTGACCCTCCACCTAGGTTCTTCTTACCCCAGCAAGCTACCCTGGGGTCCACCTCTCTCCCCGGACTTGCATAAGAGGCCCCAGGGTGCCCGCTGGCCCTCCACCCAGGGTCCTCTGACAACAGCAATCTACCAAGGGGTCCACAACTCTCCCTGGAATTGCAATAGAGGCCCTAGCGTAGCCCCTGGCCATCCACCTAGAGGCTTTAGTCCCCAGCAAGCTACCCAGGAGTCCACCTCACTCCCTGGACTTGCAGTAGAGTCCCCAGGGTGCCCCCTGGCCCTCCACCAAGGAGCCGCTGACGCCAGCAAGCTACCCAGGGGCCCATCTCTCTCCCTGGACTTGCAATAGAGGCCCCAGGATGCCTGCTGGCCCTCCCCCCAGGGGCCTCTGACCCCAGCAAGCTACCCAGGGGTCCACATCTCTCCCTAGACTTGCAGGAGAGGCCCAAGGGTGCCCACTGGCCCTCCACCTAGGGTCCTCTGACCCCAGCAATCTGCCCAGGGGTCCACCTCTCTCCCTGGACTTGCAGTATAGGCCCCAAGGTGGCCCCTTACCCTCCACCTAGGGGCCTCTTACCCTAGGAAGCTACCCAGGGGTCCACCTCTCTTCCTGGACTAGCAGTTTAGGCCCCAGGGTGCCCCCTTGCCCTCCACCTAGGGGCCTCTGACCCCAGCAAGCTACCCAGGGGTCCACCTCTCTCCCTGGACATGCAGTAGAGGCCCTAGGGTACCTCCTGGAACTACACCTAGGGGCCTCTGACCCTAGCAAGCTACCCAGGGGTCCACCTCTCTCCCTGGACTTGCAGTATAGGCCCCAAGGTGCCCCCTTACCCTCCACCTAGAGGCCTCTTAACCCAGGAAACTACCCAGGGCTCCATCTCTCTCCCTGAACTTGCAGAATAAGCCCCAGGGTGCCCCCTGGCCCACCACCTATGGGCTTCTGACCCCAGCAAGCTACCCAGGGGTCCACCTCTCTCCCTGGACTTGCAGTAGAGGCCCCAGGGTGCCCCTTTGCCCTCCACCTAGGCCACTCTCAGCCAAGCAAACTACCCAGGGGTCCACCTCTCTCCCTGCAATTGCAGTATAGGCCCCAGGGTGCCCCCTGGAACTCCACCTAGGGGCCTAAGACCCCAGCAAGGTACCCAGGGGTCCACCTCTCTCCTTGGACTGGCAGTATAGGCCCCAGGGTGCCCCCTGATCCTCCACCTTGGTTCTTCTTACCCCAGCAAGCTACCCTGGGGTCAACCTCTCTCCCTGGACTTGCAGAAGAGGCCCCAGGGTGCCCGCTGGCCCTCCACCTAGGGTCCTCTGACAACAGCAATCTACCAAGGGGTCCACAACTCTCCCTGGAATTGCAGTAGAGGCCCTAGGGTAGCCCCTGGCCCTCCACCAAGGAGCCTCTGACGCCAGCAAGCTACTCAGGGGCCCATATCTCTCCCTGGACTTGCAATAGAGGCCCCAGGGTGCACGCTGGCCCTCCACCTAGGGGCCTTTGACCCCAGCAAGCTACCCAGGGGTCCACATCTCTCCCTAGACTTGCAGTAGAGGCCCAAGGGTGCCCCCTGGCCCTCCACCTAGGGTCCTCTGACCCCAGCAATCTACCAAGGGGTCCACCTCTCTCCCTGGACTTGCAGTAGAGACCCTAGGGTACCCCCTGGCCCTCCAGCTAGGGGCGCTGACCCCACAAAGCTACCCAGGGGTCCACCTCTATCCCTGGACTTGCAGTATAGGCCCCAAGGTGCCCCCTTACCCTCCACCCAGGGGCCTCTGACCCCAGCAAGCTACCCAGGGGTCCACCTCTCTCCCTGGACATGCAGTAGAGGCCCTAGGGTACCTCCTGGCCCTACACCTAGGGGCCTCTGACACCAGCAAGCTACCCAGGGGTCCACAACTCTCCCTGGACATGCAGTAGAGGCCCCAGGGTGCCCCCTTGCCCTCCACCTAGGGGCCTCTGACCCCAGAAAGCTACCCAGGGGTCCACCTTTCTCCCTTGACTTGAAGTATAGGCCCCAGGGTGCCCACTGGCCCTCCACCAAGGGGCGTAAGACCCCAGCAAGCTACCCAGGGGTCCACAACTCTCCCTGGACTTGCAGTAGAGGCCCCAGGGTGCCCCCTGGCCCTCCACCTAGGGGCCTCTGACCCCAGCAAGCTACCCAGGGTCCACCTCTCTCAATGGATTTGCAGTAGAGGCCCCAGGGTGCCCCCTGGCCCTCCACCTAGGGGCCTCTGACCCCCGCAATCTACCCAGGGGTCCACCTCTCTCCCTGGATCTGCAGGATAGGCCCCAGGGTGCCCCGTGGCCCTCCACCTAGGGGCCTCTGACCTCAGGAAGCTACCCAGGAGTCCACCTCTCTTCCTGGACTTGCATTAGAGGCCCCAGGGTGCCCCCTGGCCCTCCACCTTTTGGCCTTCCGACCCCAGCAAGCGACCAATGGGTCCGCAACTCTCCCTGGACTTGCAGTAGAGGCCCCAGGGTGCCTCCTGGCCCTCCACCTAGGGGCCTTTGACCCCAGCAAGCTACCTGGGGGTCCACCTCTCTCCCTGGACTTGCAGTAGAGGCCCCAGGAAGCCCCTTGGCCCTCCTTCTAGGGGCCTCTGACCCCAGCAAGCTACCCAGGAGTCCACCTCTCTTCCTGGACTTGTAATAGAGGCCCCAGGGTGCCCCCTGGCCCTCCACCTAGCGGCCTAGGACCCCAGCAAGCTACCCAGGGGTCCACATCTCTCCCGGGACTTGCAGTATAGGCCCCAGCGTGCCCCCTTGCCCTCCACCCATGGGCCTCTGACCCCAGCAAGCTACCCAGGGGTCCACCTCTTTACCTGGACTTGCGGTATAGGCCCCAAGTTGCCCCCTGGCCCACCACCTATGGGCTTCTGACCCCAGCAAGCTACCCATGGGTCCACAACTCTCCCTGGACTTGCAATATAGGCCCCAGGGTGCCCCCTGGCCCTCCACCTAGGGGCCTCTGATTCCTGAAAGCTACCCTGGAGTCCACCTCTCTTCCTGGACTTGCAGTAGAGGCCCCAGGGTGCCCCCTGGCCCTCCACCTTTTGGCCTCTGACCCCAGCAAGCTACCAATGGGTCCACAACTCTCCCTGGACTTGCAGTAGAGGCCCCAGGGTGCCTCTTGGCAATCCACCTAGGGGCCTTTGATCCCAGCAAGCCACCTGGGGGTCCACCTCTCTCCCTGGACTTGCATTAGAGGCCCCAGGAAGCCCCCTGGCCCACCACCTATGGGCTTCTGACTCCAGCAAGCTACCCATGGGTCCACAACTCTCCCTGGACTTGCAGTATAAGCTCCAGGGTGCCCCTTGGCCCTCCACCTAGGCCACTCTCAACCAAGCAAACTACCCAGGGGTCCACCTCTCTCCCTGGACTTGCAGGATAGGCCCCAGGGTGCCCTCTGGCCCTCCACCTAGTTGCTTCTGACCCCAGCAAGCTACCCAGGTGTTCAACTCTCTACCTGGACTTGCAGTAGGGGCCCTAGGGTACCTCCTGGCCCTCCACTTAGGGGCCTCTGATCCCAGCAAGCAACCCAGGTTTCCACCTTTCTCCCTGGACATGCAGTAGAGGCCCCTGGTTCCCCTTTGGCCCTCCACCTAGGGGCCTCTGACCCCAGCAAGCTACCCAAGGGTCAACCTCTCTCCCTGGACTTGCAGTAGAGGCCCCAGGGTGCCCCCTGGCCCTCCACCTAAGGGACTCTGACCCCAGCTAGCTACCCAGGGGTCCACCTCTCTCCCTGGACTTGCAGTAGAGGCCCTAGTATACTCCCGGGCCCTCCACCTAGGGGCTTTATTCCCCAGCAAGCTACCCAGGGGTCCATATCTCTCCCTGGACTTGCAGTAGAGGCCCCAGCGTGCCGCCTTGCCCTCCACCCATGGGCCTCTGACCCCAGCAAGCTACCCAGGGGTCCACAACTCTCCCTGGACTGGCAGTAGAGGCCCCAGGGTGCCCCCTTACCCTCCACCTAGGGGCCTCTTACCCCAGGAAGCTACCCAGGGGTCCACCTCTTGCCCTGGACTTGCAGTATAGGCCCCAGGAAGCCCCCTGGCCCACCGACTTTGGGCTTCTGACCCCAGCAAGCTACCCAGGGGTCCACCTTTCTCCTTGGACTTGCAGTAGAGGCCCCAACGTGCTCATTGGCCCTCCACCTAGGGGCCTCTGACCTCAGCAAGCTACCTGGGGGTCCACAACTCTCCCTGGACTTGCAGTAGAGGCCCCAGGAAGCCCCTTGGCCCTCCTTCTATGGGCTTCTGAACCCAGCAAGCTACCCAGGAGTCCACCTCTCTTCCTGGACTTGTAGTAGAGGCCCCAGGGTGCCCCCTGGCCCTCCACCTAGGGGCCTCTGACCCCAGCAAGCTACCCAGGGTTCCACCTCTCTCCCTTGACTTGAAGTATAGGCCCCAGGGTGCCCCCTGGCCCTCAACCTAGGGGCCTAGGACCCCAGCAAGCTACCCAGGGGTCCACCTCTCTCCCTGGACTTGCAGTAGAGGCCCCAGGGTGCCCCCTGGCCCTCCACCTAAGGGCCTAGGACCCCAGCAGGCTACCCAGAGGTCCACCTCTCTCCCTGGACTTGCATTAGAGGCACCAGGGTGCCCCCTAGCCCTCCACCTAGAAGCCTCTGACCCCAGCAAGCTACCCAGGGGTCCACAACTCTCCCTGGACTTGCAGTAGAGGCCCCAGGGTGCCCTCTTGCCCTCCACCTAGGGTCTTCTGACCCCAGAAGGCTACCCAGGGATCCACCTTTCTCCCTGGACTTGAAGTATAGGCCCCAGGGTGCCCACTGGCCCTCCACCTAGGGGCCTAAGACCCCAGCAAGCTACCCAGGGGTCCACAACTCTCCCTGGACTTGCAGTAGAGGCCCCAGGGTGCCCCCTGGCCCTCCACCTAGGGGCCTCTGACCCCAGCAAGCTACCAAGTGGTCCACCTCTCTCAATGGACTTGCAGTAGAGGCCCCAGGAAGCCCCCTTGCCCTCCACCTAGGGGCCTCTGACCCCAGCAAGCTACCCAGGGGCCCACCTCTCTCTCTGGACTTGCAGTAGAGGCCCCAGGGTGCTCGCTGGCCCTCCACCAAGGGGCCTCTCTCCCCAGCAAGCTACCCAGGGGTCCACAACTCTCCCTAGACTTGCACTAGAGGCCCCAGGGTGCCCCCTGGCCCTCCACCTAAGGGCCTCTGACCCCAGCTAGCTACCCAGGGGTCCACCTCTCTCCCTGGAGTTGCAGTAGAGGCTCTAGGGTACCCCCTGGCCCTTCACCTAGGGGCTTTATTCCCCAGCAAGCTACCCAGGGGTCCACCTCTCTCCCTGGACTTGCAGTATGGGCCCCAGCTTGCCGCCTTGCCCACCACCCATGGGCCTCTGACCCCAGCTAGCTACCCAGGGGTCCACCTCTCTCCCTGGAGTTACATTAGAGGCCCTGGGGTACTCCCTGGCCCTCCACCTAGGGGCTTTATTCCCCAGCAAGCTACCCAGAGGTCCACCTCTCTCCCTGGACTTGCAGTATAGGCCCCAGCTTGCCGCCTTGCCCTCCACCCATGGGCCTCTGACCCCAGCTAGCTACCCAGGGGTCCACCTCTCTCCCTGGAGTTGCAGTAGAGGCCCTAGGGTACCCCCTGGCCCTCCACCTAGGGGCTTTTTTCCCCAGCAAGCTACACAGGGCTCTACCTCTCTCCCTAGACTTGCAGTATAGGCCCCAATGTGCCCCCTTACCCTCCACCTAGGGGCTTCTTACCCCAGGAAGCTACCCAGGGTCCACCTCTCTCCCTGGACTTGCAGGACAGGCTGCAGGGGGCAACCTGGCCCTCCACCTAGGGGCCACTGACCCCAGGAAGCTACACAGGGATCCACCTCTCTCCCTAGACTTGCAGAATAGGCCCCAAGTTGCCCCCTGGCCCACCACCTATGGGCTTCTGACCCCAGCAAGCTACCCAGGGGTCCACATCTCTCCCTGGACCTGCAGTAGAGGCCCCAGGGTGCCCCCTTGCCCTCCACCCAGGGGCCTCTGACCCCCGCAAGTTACCCATGTGTCCACCTCTCGCCCTGGACTTGCAGTATAGGCCCCAGGAAGCCCCCTGGCCCACCGACTATGGGCTTCTGACCCCAGCAAGCTTCCCAGGGGTCCACCTCTCTCCCTGGACTTGCAGTAGAGGCCCCAAGGTGCTCATTGGCCCTCCACCTAGGGGCCTCTGACCTCAGCAAGCTACCTGGGGGTCCACCTCTCTCCCTGGACTTGCAGTAGAGGCCCCAGGAAGCCCCTTGGCCCTCCTTCTATGGGCCTCTGAACCCAGCAAGCTACCCAGGAGTCCACCTCTCTTCCTGGACTTGTAGTAGAGGCCCCAGGGTATCCCCTGGCCCTCCACCTAGGGGCCTCTGACCCCAGGAAGCTACCGAGGGGTCCACCTCTCTCCCTTGACTTGAAGTAAAGGCCCCAGGGTGCCCCCTGGCCCTCAACCTAGGGGCCTAGGACCCCAGCAAGCTACCCAGGGGTCCACCTCTCTCCCTGGACTTGCAGTAGAGGCCACAGGGTGCCCCCTGGCCCTCCACCTAGGGGCCTAGGACCCCAGCAAGCTACCCAGAGGTCCACCTCTCTCCCTGGACTTGCAGTAGAGGCAACTGGGTGCCCCCTAACCCTCCACCTAGAAGCCTCTGACCCCAGCAAGCTACCCAGGGGTCCACAACTCTCCCTGGACTTGCAGTAGAGGCCCCAGGGTGCCCCTTGGCCCTCCACCTAGGCCACTCTCAGCCAAGCAAACTACCCAGGGGTCCACCTCTCTCCCTGGACTTGCAGGATAGGCCCCAGGGTCCCCCCTGGCCCTCCACCTAGTTGCCTCTGACCCCAGCAAGCTACCCAGGGGTCCAACTCTCTACCTTGGCTTGCAGTAGGGGCCCTAGGGTACCTCCTGGCCCTCCACTTAGGGGCCTCTGATCCCAGCAAGCTACCCAGGGTCCACCTTTCTCCCTGGACTTGTAGTAGAGGCCCCGGGTTGCCCTTTGGCCCTCCACCTAGGGGCCTCTGACCCCAGCAAGCTACCCAGAGGTCCACCTCTCTCCCTGGACTTGCAGTAGAGGCCCCATGGTGCCCCCTAACCCTCCACCTAGAAACCTCTGACCCCAGCAAGCTACGCAGGGGTTCACAACTCTCCCTGGACTTGCAGTAGAGGCCCCAGGGTGCCCACTGGCCCTCCACCTAGGGGCCTAAGACCCCAGCAAGCTACCCAGGGGTCAACAACTCTCCCTGGATGTGCAGTAGAGGCCCCAGGGTGCCCCCTGGCCCTCCACCTAGAGGCCTCTGACCCCAGCAAGCTACCAAGGGGTCCACCTCTCTCAATGGACTTGCAGTATAGGCCCCAGGAAGCCCCCTTGCCCTCCACCAAGGGGCCTCTGACCCCAGCAAGCTACCCAGGGGTCCACATCTCTCCCTAGACTTGCAGTAGAGGCCCAAGGGTGCCCCCTGGCCCTCCACCTAGGGTCCTCAGACCCTAGGAATCTACCAAGGGGTCTACAACTATCCCTTGACTTGCACTAGAGGCCCCACGGTGCCCCCTGGCCCTCCACCTAAGGGCCTCTGACCCCAGCTAGCTACCCAGGGGTCCACCTCTCTCCCTGGAGTTGCAGTAGAGGCTCTAGGGTACCCCCTGGCAATCCACCTAGGGGCTTTATTCCCCAGCAAGCTACCCAGGGGTCCACCTCTCTCCCTGGACTTGCAGTATAGGCCGCAGCTTGCCGCCTTGCCCTCCACCCATGGGCCTCTGACCCCAGCTAGCTACCCAGGGGTCCACCTCTCTCCCTGGAGTTGCAGTAGAGGCCCTAGGGTACCCCCTGGCCCTCCACCTAGGGGCTTTATTCCCCAGCAAGCTACCCAGGGGTCTACCTCTCTCCCTAGACTTGCATTATAGGCCCCAAGGTGCCCCCTTGCCCTCCACCTAGGGGCCTCTTACCCCCGGAGGCTACCCAGGGGTCCACCTCTCTCCCTGGACTTGCAGGACAGGCTGCAGGGGTCAACCTGGCCCTCCACCTAGGGGCCACTGACCCCAGGAAGCTACCCAGGGGTCTACCTCTCTCCCTGGATTTGCAGAATAGGCCCCAAGTTGCCCCCTGGCCCACCACCTATGGGCTTCTGACCCCAGCAAGCTACCCAGGGGTCCACATCTCTCCCTGGACCTGCAGTAGAGGCCCCAGGGTGCCCCCTTGCCCTCCACCCAGGGGCCTCTGACCCCCGCAAGTTACCCATGGGTCCACAACTCTCCCTGGACTTGCTGTAGAGGCCCCAGGGTGCCCCTTGGCCCTCCACCTAGGCCACTCTCAGCCAAGCAAACTACCCAGGGGTCCCCCTCTCTCCCTGGACTTGCAGGATAGGCCCCAGGGTGCCCCCCTGGCCCTCCACCTAGTTGCCTCTGACCCCAGCAAGCTACCCAGGGGTCCACCTCTCTACCTTGACTTGCAGTAGGGGCCCTAGGGTACCTCCTGGCCCTCCAATTAGGGGCCTCTGATCCCAGCAAGCTACCCAGGGTCCACCTTTCTCCCTGGACTTGCAGTAGAGGCCCCTGGTTGCCCTTTGGCACTCCACCTAGGGGTCTCTGACCCCAGCAAGCTACCCAAGGGTCCACCTCTCTCCCTGGACTTGCAGTAGAGGCCCCAGGGTGCCTCCTGGCCCTCCACCTAGGGGCCTCTGACCCCAGCAAGCTACCCAGGGGTCCACCTCTCTCCCTGGACTTGCAGTAGAGGCCCCAGGGTGCCCCTGGCCCTCCACCTAGGGGCTTCGTACCCCAGCAAGCTACCCAGGGGTCCACCTCTCTCCCTGGATCTGCAGGATAGGCCCCAGGGTGCCCCGTGGCCCTCCACCTAGGGGCGTCTGACCTCAGGTAGCTACCCAGGAGTCCACTTCTCTCCCTGGACTTGCAGTATAGGCCCCAGGGTGCCCCCTGGCCCTCCACCTAGGGGCCTCTGACCCCTGAAAGCTACCCAGGAGTCCACCTGTCTTCCTGGACTTGCAGTAGAGGCCCCAGGGTGCTCCATGACCCTCTACCTTTTGGCCTCTGATCCCAGCAAGCTACCAATGAGTCCACAACTCTCCCTGGACTTGCAGTAGAGGCCCCAGGGATCCCCCTGGCCCTCCACCTAGGGGCCTTTGACCCCAGCAAGCTACCCAGTGGTCCACCTCTCTCCCTGGACTTGCAGTAGAGGCCCTAGGGCACCCAATGGCCCTCCACCTATGGGCTTAAGACCTCAGCAAGCTACCCAGGGGTCCACCTCTCTCCCTGGACTTGCAGGATAGGCCCCAGGGTGCCCCCTGGCCCTCCACCTAGTTGCCTCTGACCCCAGCAAGCTACCCAGGGGTCCATCTCTCTCCCTGGATTTGCAGTAGGGGCCCTATGGTACCTCCTGGCCCTCCACCTACGGGCCTCTGACCCCAGCAAGCTACTCAGGGGTCCACCTCTCTCCCTAGACTTGCAGGATAGGCCCCATGGTGCCCCCTGGCCCTCCACCCAGGGGCCTCTGACCCCAGCAAGTTACCCAAGGGTCCACAACTCTCCCTGGACTTGCAGTAGAGGCCCCAGGGTGCCCCTTGGCCCTCCAGCTAGGCCACTCTCAGCCAAGCAAACTACCCAGGGGTCCACCTCTCTCCCTGCATTTTCAGTATAGGCCCCAGGGTGCCCCCTGGAACTCCACCTAGCGGCCTGAGACCCCAGCAAGCTACCCAGGGGTCCACCTCTCTCCCTGGACTGGCAGTATAGGCCCCAGGGTGCCCCCTGACCCTCCACCTAGGTTCTTCTTACCCCAGCAAGCTACCCTGGGGTCCACCTCTCTCCCCGGACTTGCATAAGAGGCCCCAGGGTGCCCGCTGGCCCTCCACCTAGGGTCCTCTGACAACAGCAATCTACCAAGGGGTCCACAACTCTCCCTGGAATTGCAATAGAGGCCCTAGCGTAGCCCCTGGCCCTCCACCTAGGGGCTTTAGTCCCCAGCAAGCTACCCAGGAGTCCACCTCACTCCCTGGACTTGCAGTAGAGTCCCCAGGGTGCCCCCTGGCCCTCCACCAAGGAGCCTCTGATAACAGCAAGCTACCCAGGGGCCCATCTCTCTCCCTGGACTTGCAATAGAGGCCCCAGGATGCCCGCTGGCCCTCCCCCCAGGGGCCTCTGACCCCAGCAAGCTACCCAGGGGTCCACATCTCTCCCTAGACTTGCAGGAGAGGCCCAAGGGTGCCCACTGGCCCTCCACCTAGGGTCCTCTGACCCCAGCAATCTGCCCAGGGGTCCACCTCTCTCCCTGGACTTGCAGTATAGGCCCCAAGGTGGCCCCTTACCCTCAACCTAGGGGCCTCTTACCCTAGGAAGCTACCCAGGGGTCCACCTCTCTTCCTGGACTAGCAGTTTAGGCCCCAGGGTGCCCCCTTGCCCTCCACATAGGGGCCTCTGACCCCAGCAAGCTACCCAGGGGTCCACCTCTCTCCGTGGACATGCAATAGAGGCCCTAGGGTACCTCCTGGAACTACACCTAGGGGCCTCTGACCCTAGCAAGCTACCCAGGGGTCCACCTCTCTCCCTGGACTTGCAGTATAGGCCCCAAGGTGCCCCCTTACCCTCCACCTAGAGGCCTCTTAACCCAGGAAACTACCCAGTGCTCCATCTCTCTCCCTGAACTTGCAGAATAAGCCCCAGGGTGCCCCCTGGCCCACCACCTATGGGCTTCTGACCCCAGCAAGCTACCCAGGGGTCCACCTCTCTCCCTGGACTTGCAGTAGAGGCCCCAGGGTGCCCCTTTGCCCTCCACCTAGGCCACTCTCAGCCAAGCAAACTACCCAGGGGTCCACCTCTCTCCCTGCAATTGCAGTATAGGCCCCAGGGTGCCCCCTGGAACTCCACCTAGGGGCCTAAGACCCCAGCAAGGTACCCAGGGGTCCACCTCTCTCCTTGGACTGGCAGTATAGGCCCCAGGGTGCCCCCTGATCCTCCACCTTGGTTCTTCTTACCCCAGCAAGCTACCCTGGGGTCCACCTCTCTCCCTGGACTTGCAGAAGAGGCCCCAGGGTGCCCGCTGGCCCTCCACCTAGGGTCCTCTGACAACAGCAATCTACCAAGGGGTCCACAACTCTCCCTGGAATTGCAGTAGAGGCCCTAGGGTAGCCCCTGGCCCTCCACCTAGGGGCTTTAGTCCCCGGCAAGCTACCCAGGAGTCAACCTCTCTCCCTGGACTTGCAGTAGAGTCTCCAGGCTGCCCCCTGGCCCTCCAGTTAGGGGCCTCTGACCCCAGCAAGCTACCCAGGGGTCGACCTCTCTCCCTGGACTTGCAGTAGAGAACCCAGGAAGCCCCCTGGCCCTCCACCAAGGAGCCTCTGACGCCAGCAAGCTACTCAGGGGCCCATATCTCTCCCTGGACTTGCAATAGAGGCCCCAGGGTGCACACTGGCCCTCCACCTAGGGGCCTCTGACCCCAGAAAGCTACCCAGGGGTCCACATCTCTCCCTAGACTTGCAGTAGAGTCCCAAGGGTGCCCCCTGGCCCTCCACCTAGGGTCCTCTGACCCCAGCAATCTACCAAGAGGTCCACCTCTCTCGCTGGACTTGCAGTAGAGACCCTAGGGTACCCCCTGGCCCTCCAGCTAGGGGCGCTGACCCAACAAAGCTACCCAGGGGTCCACCTCTATCCCTGGACTTGCAATATAGGCCCCAAGGTGCCCCCTTACCCTCCACCCAGGGGCCTCTGACCCCAGCAAGCTACCCAGGGGTCCACCTCTCTCCCTGGACATGCAGTAGAGGCCCTAGGGTACCTCCTGGCCCTACACCTAGGGGCCTCTGACACCAGCAAGCTACCCAGGGGTCCACAACTCTCCCTGGACATGCAGTAGAGGCCCCAGGGTGCCCCCTTGCCCTCCACCTAGGGGCCTCTGACCCCAGAAAGCTACCCAGGGGTCCACCTTTCTCCCTTGACTTGAAGTATAGGCCCCAGGGTGCCCACTGGCCCTCCACCAAGGGGCGTAAGACCCCAGCAAGCTACCCAGGGGTCCACAACTCTCCCTGGACTTGCAGTAAAGGCCCCAGGGTGCCCCCTGGCCCTCCACCTAGGGGCCTCTGACCCCAGCAAGCTACCCAGGGTCCACCTCTCTCAATGGATTTGCAGTAGAGGCCCCAGGAAGCCCCCTTGCCCTCCACCTAGGGACCTCTGACACCAGTAAGCTACCCAGGGGCCCACCTCTCTCCCTGGACTTGCAATAGAGGCCCCAGGGTGCCCACTGGCCCTCCACCAAGGGGCGTAAGACCCCCGCAAGCTACCCAGGGATCCACAACTCTCCCTAGACTTATAGTAGAGGCCCAAGGGTGCCCCCTGGCCCTCCACCTAGGAATCTACCAAGAGGTCCACAACTATCCCTGGACTTCCACTAGAGGCCCCAGGGTGCCCCCTGGCCCTCCACCTAAGGGCCTCTGACCCCAGCTAGCTACCCAGGGGTCCACCTCTCTCCCTGGACTTGCAGTAGAGGCCCTAGGATACTCCCTGGCCCTCCACCTAGGGGCTTTATTCCCCAGCAAGCTACCCAGGGGTCCACATCTCTCCCTGGACTTGCAGTATAGGCCCCAGCGTGCCGCCTTGCCCTCCACCCATGGGCCTCTGACCCCAGCAAGCTACCCAGGGGTCCACAACTCTCCCTGGACTTGCAGTAGAGGCCCCAGGGTGCCCCCTGACCCTCTTCCTAGGGGCCTCTGACCCCAGCAAGCTACATAGGGGTCCACATCTCTTCTTGGACTTGCAGTATAGGCCCCAGGGTGACCCCTTGCCCTCCACCCAGGGGCCTCTGACCCCAGCAAGCTACCCAGTGGTCCACCTCTCTCCCTGGACTTGCAGTATAGGCCCCAGGGTGACCCCTTGCCCTCCACCCTGGGGCCTCTGACCCCAGCAAGCTACCCAGGGGTCCACAACTCTCCCTGGACTTGCAGTAGAGGCCCCAGGGTGCCCCCTTGCTCTGCACCTAGGGGCCTCTGACCCCAGCAAGTTACCCAGAGGTCCACTTCTCTCCATGGACTTGCAGTATAGGCCCTAGGGTGCCCCCTGGCCCTCCACTTAGGGGCCTAAGACCCCAGCAAGCTAACCACGGGGTCCACCTCTCTCCCTGGACTGGCAGTAAAGGCCCCGGGGTGCCCCCTGGCCCTCCACCTAGGGGCCTAAGACCCCAGCAAGCTACCCAGGGGTCCACCTCTCTCCCTGGACTTGCAGTAGAGGCCCTAGGGTACCTCCTGGCCCTCCACCTAGTTGCCTCTGACCCCAGCAAGCTACCCAGGGGTCCACCTCTCTCCCTGGACTTGCAGTAGAGGCCCTAGTGTGCCCCATGGCCCTTCACCTAGGGGCTTCTGACCCTAGCAAACTACCCAGGGTTCTACCTCTCTCCCTGGACTTGCAATATAAGCCCCAGGGTGCCCCCAGGCCTTCCACCTAAGTGCCTAAGACCCCAGTAAGCTACCCAGGGGTCCACCTCTCTCCCTGGACTTGCAGTATAGGCCCAAGGGTGCCCCCTGGCCCACCACCTATGGGCTTCTGATCCCAGCAAGCTACCCATGGGTCCACAACTCTCCCTGGACTTGCAGTAAAGGCCCAAGGGTGCCCCCTGGTTCTCCACCTAGGGGCCTCTGATTCCTGAAAGCTACCCAGGAGTCCACCTCTCTTCCTGGACTTGCAGTAGAGGCCCCAGGGTGCCCCCTGGCCCTCCACCTTTTGGCCTCTGACCCCAGCAAGCTACCAATGGGTCCACAACTCTCCCTGGACTTGCATTGGAGGCCCCAGGGTGCCTCCTGAGCCTCCACCTAGGGGCCTTTGACCCCAGCAAGCTACCTGGGGGTCCACCTCTCTCCCTGGACTTACAGTAGAGGCCCCAGGAAGCCCCTTGGCCCTCCTTCTAGGGGCCTCTGACCCCAGCAAGCTACCCAGGAGTCCACCTCTCTTCCTGGACTTGTAGTAGAGGCCCCAGGGTGCCCCCTGGCCCTCCACCTAGGGGCCTAGGACCCCAGCAAGCTACCCAGGGGTCCACATCTCTCCCGGGACTTGCAGTATAGGCCCCAGCGTGCCCCCTTGCCCTCCACCCATGGGCCTCTGACCCCAGCAAGCTACCCAGGGGTCCAGCTCTCTCCCTGGACTTGCAGTATAGGCCCCAAGTTGCCCCCTGGCCCACCACCTATGGGCTTCTGACCCCAGCAAGCTACCCATGGGTCCACAACTCTCCCTGGACTTGCAGCATAGGCCCCAGGGTGCCCCTTGGCCCTCCACCTAGGCCACTCTCAGCCAAGCAAACTACCCAGGGGTCCACTTCTCTCCCTGGACTTGCAGGATAGGCCCCAGGGTGCCCCCTGGCCCTCCACCTAGTTGCTTCTGACCCCAGCAAGCTACCCAGTGGTCCAACTCTCTACCTGGACTTGCAGTAGGGGCCCTAGGGTACCTCCTGGCCCTCCACTTAGGGGCCTCTGATCCCAGCAAGCAACCCAGCTTTCCACCTTTCTCCCTGGACTTGCAGTAGAGGCCCCTGGTTCCCCTTTGGCCCTCCACCTAGGGGCCTCTGACCCCAGCAAGCTGCCCAAGGGTCAACCTCTCTCCCTGGACTTGCAGTAGAGGACCCAGGGTGCCCCCTGGTGCTCCACCTAGGGGCCTCTGACCCCATCAAGCTACCCAGGGGTCCACCTCTCTCACTGGACTTGCAGTAAAGGCCCCAGGGTGCCCCTGGCCCTCCACCTAGGGGCTTCGTACCCCAGCAAGCTACCCAGGAGTCCACTTCTCTCCCTGGACTTGCAGTATAGGCCCTAGGGTGCCCCCTGGCACTCCACTTAGGGGCCTAAGACCCCAGCAAGCTACCCAGGGGGTCCACTTCTCTCCCTGGACTGGCAGTAGAGGCCCCAGGGTGCCCCCTGGCTCTCCACCTAGGGGACTCTGACCCCAGCAAGCTACCAAGGGATTAACCTCTCTCCCAGGACTTGCAGTAGAGGCCTCAGGGTGCCCCTGTAACTCCTTCTAGGGGTGTCTGAACCCAGCAAGCTACCCAGGGGTCCAACTCTCTCCCTGGACTTGCAGTATAGGCCCCAGGGTGCCCCTTGGACCTCCACCTAGGGGCCTAAGACCCCAGCAAGCTACCCAGGGGTCAACCTCTCTCCCTGGACTGGCAATATAGGCCCAGGGTGCCCCCTGGCCCTCCACCTTTGGGCCTCTGACCCAAGCAAGCTACCAAGGGGTCCACAACCCTCCCTGGACTTGCAGTCGAGGCCCCAAGGTGCCCCCTGGCCCTCCACCTTGGGGCCTCTGACACCATCAAGCTACCCAGGGGTCCACCTCTCTCCCTGGACTTAAAGTAAAGGCCCTAGGGTATCCCCTGGCCCTTCACCTATGGGCTTCAGACCCCAGCAAGCTACCCAGGGGTCCACCTCTCTCCCTGGACTTGCAGGATAGGCCCCAGGGTGCCCCCTGGCCCTCCACCTAGTTGCCTCTGACCCCAGCAATCTACCCAGGGGTCCATCTCTCTCCCTGGATTTGCAGTAGGGGCCCTAGGGTACCTCCTGGCCCTCCACCTACGGGCCTCTGACCCCAGCAAGCTACTCAGGGGTCCACCTCTCTCCCTAGACTTGCAGGATAGGCCCCATGGTGCCCCCTGGCCCTCCACCCAGGGGCCTCTGACCCCAGCAAGCTAAGCAGGGGTCCACCTCTCTCCCTGGACTTGCAGTATAGGCCCCAGGGTGCTCCCTGGCACACCACATATGGGCTTCTGACACCAGCAAGCTACCAAGGGGTCCACCTCTCTCCCTGGACTTGCAGTAGAGGCCCCAGGGTGCCCCCTGGCCATCCACCTACTGGCCTTTGACCCCAGCTAGCTACCCAGGGGTCCACCTCTCTCCCTAGACTTGCAGTAGAGGCCTCAGGGTTCCCCCTGGCCCTCCACCTAGGGGCCTCTGACCCTAGCAAGCTACCCAGGGGTCCACCTCTCTCCCTGGACTTGCAATATAGGCCCCAAGGTGTCCCCTTACCCTCCAACTAGTGGCCTCTTACCCCAGGAAGCTACCCAGGGGTCCACCTCTCTCCCTGGACTTGCAGGATAGGCTCCAGGGGGCACCCTGGCCCTCCCCCTAGGGGCCACTGACCCCAGGAAGCTACCCAGGGGTCCACCTCTCTCCCTGGACTTGCAGAAAAGGCCCCAGGGTGCCCCCTGTTCCACCACCTATGGGCTTCTGACCCCAGCAAGCTACCCAGGGGTCCACCTCTCTCCCTGGACTTGCAATAGAGGCCCCAGGGTGCCCCCTTACCCTCCACCTATGGGTTTCTGACCCCTGCAAGCTACCCAGGGGTCCACCTCTCTCCCTGGACTAGCAGTAGAGGCCCCAGGGTGCCCCCTTGCCCTCCACCTAGGCCACTATCAGCCAAGCAAACTACCCAGGGGTCCACCTCTCTCCCTGCACTTGCAGTATAGGCCCCAAGGTGCCCCCTGGCACTCCACCTAGGGGCCTAAGACCCCATCAAGCTACCCAGGGGTCCACCTCTCTCCCTGGACTGGCAGTATAGGCCCCAGGGTTCCCCCTGACCATCCACCTAGGTTCTTCTTACCCCAGCAAGCTACCCAGGGGTCCACCTCTCTCCCTGTACTTGCAGAAGAGGCCCCAGGGTGCCCGCTGGCCCTCCACTTAGGGGCGTCTGACCCCAGCAAGCTACCCAGGGGTCCACATCTCTCCCTAGACTTGCAGTAGAGGCCCAAGGGTGCCCCCTGGCCCTCCACCTAGGGGCCTCTGGCCCAAGCAATCTACCAATGGGTCCACAACTCTCCCTGGAATTGCAGTAGAGGCCCTAGGGTAGCCCCTGGCCCTCCACCTAGGGGCTTTAGTCCCCAGCAAGCTACCCAGGGGTCCACCTCTCTCCCTGGACTTCCAGTAGAGTTCCCAGGGTGCCCCCTGGCCCTCCAGCTAGGGGCATCTGACCCCACCAAGCTACCCAGGGGTCCACCTCTCTCCCTGGACTTGCAGTAGAGAACCCAGGAAGCCCCCTGGCACTCCACCAAGGAGCCTCTGACGCCAGCAAGCTTCCCAGGGGCCCTTCTCTCTACCTGGACTTGCACAGTAGAGGCCCAAGGTGCCCGCTGGCCCTCCACCTAGGGGCCTCTGACCCCAGCAATCTACCCAGGGGTCCACCTATCTCCCTGGACTTGCAGTATAGGCCCCAGGGTGCCCCCTGGCCCTCCACACAGGGGCCTAGGACCCCAGCAAGCTACCCAGAGGTCCACCTCTCTCCCTGGACTTGTAGTAGAGGCCCCAGGGTGCCCACTAACCCTCCACCTAGAAGCCTCTGACCCCAGCAAGCTACCCAGGGGTCCACAACTCTCCCTGGACTTGCAGCAGAGGCCCCAGGGCGCCGCCTTGCCCTCCATCTAGGGGCCTCTGACCCCAGAAAGCTACCCAGGGGTCCACCTTTCTCCCTGGACTTGAAGTATAGGCCCCAGGGTGCCCACTGGCCCTCCACCTAGGGGCCTAAGACCCCAGCAAGCTACCCAGGGGTCCACAACTCTCCCTGGACTTGCAGTATAGGCCCCAGGGTGCCCCCTGGCCCTCCACCTAGGGGCCTCTGACCCCAGCAAGCTACCCAGGGGGTCCACCTCTCTCCCTGGACTGGCAGTAGAGGCCCCAGGGTGCCCCCAGGCCCTCCACCTAGGGGCGGTTGACATAAGAAATTTCCCCATGGGTCCACCTCTCTCCCTGGACTTGCAGTATAGGCCCCAGGGTGCCCCCAGGCCCTCCACCTAAGTGCCTAAGACCCCAGCAAGCTACCCAGGGGTCCACCTCTCTCCCTGGACTTGCAGTATAGGCCCCAGGGTGCCCCCTGGCCCTCCACCCAGGGGCTTCTGACCCCAGCAAGCTACCCAGGGGTCCACAACTCTCCCTGGACTTTCAGTAGAGGTCCCAGGGTGCCCCCTGGCCCTCCACATAAGGGCCTCTGACCCCAGAAAGCTTAAAAGGGGTCCACCTCTCTTCATGGACTTGCGTTAGAGGCCCTAGGGTACCCCCTTGCCCTCCACCTGTGGGCTTCAGACCTCATCAAGCTACGCAGGGATCCACCTCTCTCCCTGGTCTTGCAGTAGAGTCCCCAGGGTGCCCCCTGGCTCTCCAGCTAGGGGACTCTGACCCCAGCAAGCTACCAAGGGATTAACCTCTCTCCCAGGACTTGCAGTAGAGGCCTCAGGGTGCCCCCTGGAACTCCTTCTAGGGGTGTCTGAACCCAGCAAGCTACCCAGGGGTCCACCTCTCTCCCTAGACTTGCAGTAGAGGCCCCAGGGTGCGCCCTGGCCCTCCATCTAGGGGCCTCTGACCCCAGAAAGCTACCCAAAGGTCCACCTTTCTCCCTGGACTTGTAGTAGAGGCCCCAGGGTACCCCCTGGCCCTCCACCTATGGGCTTCTGTCCCCAGCAAGCTACCCAGGGGTCCAACTCTCTCCCTGGATTTGCAGTAGGGGCCCTAGGGTGCCCCTTGGACCTCCACCTAGGGGCCTAAGACCCCAGCAAGCTACCCAGGGGTCAACCTCTCTCCCTGGACTGGCAATATAGGCCCCAGGGTGCCCCCTGGCCCTCCACCTTTGGGCCTCTGACCCAAGCAAGCTACCAAGGGGTCCACAACCCTCCCTGGACTTGCAGTCGAGGCCCCAAGGTGCCCCCTGGCCCTCCACCTAGGGGCCTCTGACACCATCAAGCTACCCAGGGGTCCACCTCTCTCCCTGGACTTGCAGTAAAGGCCCTAGGGTATCCCCTGGCCCTTCACTTATGGGCTTCAGTCCCCAGCAAGCTACCCAGGGGTCCACCTCTCTCCCTGGACTTGCAGGATAGGCCCCAGGGTGCCCCCTGGCCCTCCACCTAGTTGCCTCTGACCCCAGCAAGCTACCCAGGGGTCCAACTCTCTCCCTGGATTTGCAGTAGGGGCCCTAGGGTACCTCCTGGCCCTCCACCTAGGGGCCTCTGACCCCAGCAAGCTACTCAGGGGTCCACCTCTCTCCCTGGACTTGCAGGATAGGCCCCATGGTGCCCCCTGGCCCTCCACCCAGGGGCCTCTGACCCCAGCAAGCTAAGCAGGGGTCCACCTCTCTCCCTGGACTTGCAGTATAGGCCCCAGGGTGCTCCCTGGCACACCACATATGGGCTTCTGACACCAGCAAGCTACCAAGGGGTCCACCTCTCTCCCTGGACTTGCAGTAGAGGCCCCAGGGTGCCCCCTGGCCATCCACATATTGGCCTTTGACCCCAGCAAGCTACCCAGGGGTCCACTTCTCTCCCTAGACTTGCAGTAGAGGCCCCAGGGTTCCCCCTGGCCCTCCACCTAGGGGCCTCTGACCCTAGCAAGCTACCCAGGGGTCCACCTCTCTCCCTGGACTTGCAAAAGAGGCCCCAAGGTGCCCCCTTACCCTCCAACTAGTGGCCTCTTATCCCAGGAAGCTACCCAGGGGTCCACCTCTCTCCCTGGACTTGCAGAATAGGCCCCAGGGTGCCCCCTGTTCCACCACCTATGGGCTTCTGACCCCAGAAAGCTACCCAGGGGTCTACCTCTCTCCCTGGACTTGCAATAGAGGCCCCAGGGTGCCCCCTTACCCTCCACCTATGGGTTTCTGACCCCTGCAAGCTACCCAGGGGTCCACCTCTCTCCCTGGACTTGCAGTAGAGGCCCCAGGGTGCCCCCTTGCCCTCCACCTAGGCCACTCTCAGCCAAGCAAACTACCCAGGGGTCCACCTCTCTCCCTGCATTTGCAGTATAGGCCCCAAGGTGCCCCCTGGCACTCCACCTAGGGGCCTAAGACCCCATCAAGCTACCCAGGGGTCCACCTCTCTCCCTGGACTGGCAGTATAGGCCCCAGGGTTCCCCCTGACCATCCACCTAGGTTCTTCTTACCCCAGCAAGCTACCCAGGGGTCCACCTCTATCCCTGTACTTGAAGAAGAGGCCCCAGGGTGCCCGCTGGCCCTCCACTTAGGGGCGTCTGACCCTAGCAAGCTACCCAGGGGTCCACATCTCTCCCTAGACTTGCAATAGAGGCCCAAGGGTGCCCCCTGGCCCTCCACCTAGGGGCCTCTGGCCCAAGCAATCTACCAAGGGGTCCACAACTCTCCCTGGAATTGCAGTAGAGGCCCTAGGGTAGCCCCTGGCCCTCCACCTAGGGGCTTTAGTCCCCAGCAAGCTACCCAGGGGTCCACCTCTCTCCCTGGACTTGCAATAGAGTCCCCAGGGTGCCCCCTGGCCCTCCAGCTAGGGGCATCTGACCCCAGCAAGCTACCCAGGGGTCCACCTCTCTCCCTGGACTTGCAGTAGAGAACCCAGGAAGCCCCCTGGCACTCCACCAAGGAGCCTCTGACGCCAGCAAGCTTCCCAGGGGCCCATCTCTCTCCCTGGACTTGCACAGTAGAGGCCCAAGGTGCCCGCTGGCCCTTAACCTAGGGGCCTCTGACCCCAGCAATCTACCCAGGGGTCCACCTATCTCCCTGGACTTGCAGTATAGGCCCCAGGGTGCCCCCTGGCCCTCCACACAGGGGCCTAGGACCCCAGCAAGTTACCCAGAGGTCCACAACTCTCCCTGGACTTGCAGCAGAGGCCCCAGGGTGCCCCCTTGCCCTCCATCTAGGGGCCTCTGACCCCAGAAAGCTACCCAAGGGTCCACCTTTCTCCCTGGACTGGCAGTAGAGGCCCCAGGGTGCCCCCAGGCCCTCCACCTAGGGGCGGTTGACATAAGAAATTTCCCCATGGGTCCACCTCTCTCCCTGGACTTGCAGTATAGGCCCCAGGGTGCCCCCAGGCCCTCCACCTAAGTGCCCAAGACCCCAGCAAGCTACCCAGAGGTCCACCTCTCTCCTTGGACTTGCAGTATAGGCCCCAGGGTGCCCCCTGGCCCTCCACCCAGGGGCTTCTGACCCCAGCAAGCTACCCAGGGGTCCACAACTCTCCCTGGACTTTCAGTAGAGGTCCCAGGGTGCCCCCTGGCCCTCCACATAAGGGCCTCTGACCCCAGAAAGCTTAAAAGGGGTCCACCTCTCTTCCTGGACTTGCATTAGAGGCCCTAGTGTACCCCCTTGCCCTCCACCTTTGGGCTTCAGACCTCATCAAGCTACGCAGGGATCCACCTCTCTCCCTGGACTTGCAGTAGAGGCCCCAGGGTGCCCCCTTGCCCTCCATCTAGGGGCCTCTGACCCAAGCAAGCTACCCAGGGGTCCACCTTTCTCCCTGGACTTGAAGTATAGGCCCCAGGGTGCCCACTGGCCCTCCACCTAGAGGCCTAAGACCCCAGCAAGCTACCCAGGGGTCCACAACTCTCCCTGGACTTGCAGTATAGGCCCCAGGGTGCCCCCTGGCCCTCCACCTAGGGGCCTCTGACCCCACCAAGCTACCCAGGGGCCCACTTCTCTCCCTGGACTTGCAGTAGAGGCCCCAGGGTGCCCACTGGCCCTCCACCAAGGGGCCTCTGACCCCAGCAAGCTACCCAGGGGTCCACAACTCTCGCTAGATTTGCAGTAGAGGCCGAAGGGTGCCCCCTGGCCCTCCACCTAGTAACCTAAGACTCTAGGAATCTACCAAGGGGTCCACAACTATCCCTTGACTTTCACTAGAGGCCCCAGGGTTCCCCCTGGCCCTCCACGTAAGGGCCTCTGACCCCAGCTAGCTAACCAGGGGTTCACCTCTCTCCCTGGAGTTGCATTAGAGGCCCTAGGGTACCCCCTGGCCCTCCACCTAGGGGCTTTATTCCCCAGCAAGCTACCCAAGGGTCCACCTCTCTCCCTGGACTTGCAGTATAGGCCCCAGCTTGCCGCCTTGCCCTCCACCCATGGGCCTCTGACCCCAGCTAGCTACCCAGGGGTCCACCTCTCTCCCTGGAGTTGCAGTAGAGGCCCTAGGGTACCCCCTGGCCCTCCACCTAGGTGCTTTATTCCCCAGCAAGCTACCCAGGGGTCTACCTCTCTCCCTAGACTTGCAGTATAGGCCCCAAGGTGCCCCCTTACACTCCACCTAGGGGCCTCTTACCCCAGGAAGCTACCCAGGGGTCCACCTCTCTCCCTGGACTTGCAGGGCAGGCTGCAGGGGTCAATCTGGCCCTCCACCCAGGGGCCACTGACCCCAGGAAGCTACCCAGGGGTCCACCTCTCTCCCTGGACTTGAAGCATAGGCCCCAGGGTGCAACTTGGCCCTCCACCTAGGGGCCTAAGACCCCAGCAAGCTACCCAGGGGTCCACATCTCTGCCTGGACTTGCAGTATAGGCCCCAGCGTGCCCCCTGGCCCTTCACCTAGGGGCCTAAGACCCCACCAAGCTACCCAGGGGTCCACAACTCTCCCTGGACTGGCAGTATAGGCCCCAGGGTGCACCCTGTCCGTGAACCTAGGGGCCTCTGACCCCAAAAAGCTACCCAGGGGTCCACAACTCTCCCTGGACTTGCATTAGAGGCCTCTGGGTGCCCCCTGGCCCTCCACCTAGGGGCCTCTGACCCCACCAAGCTACCCAGGGGCCCACTTCTCTCCCTGGACTTGCAGTAGAGGCCCCAGGGTGCCCACTGGCCCTCCACCAAGGGGCCTCTGACCCCAGCAAGCTACCCAGGGGTCCACAACTCTCGCTAGATTTGCAGTAGAGGCCCAAGGGTGCCCCCTGGCCCTCCACCTAGAAACCTAAGACTCTAGGAATCTACCAAGGGGTCCACAACTATCCCTTGACTTTCACTAGAGGCCCCAGGGTTCCCCCTGGCCCTCCACGTAAGGGCCTCTGACCCCAGCTAGCTAACCAGGGGTCCACCTCTCTCCCTGGAGTTGCATTAGAGGCCCTAGGGTACCCCCTGGCCCTCCACCTAGGGGCTTTATTCCCCAGCAAGCTACCCAAGGGTCCACCTCTCTCCCTGGACTTGCAGTATAGGCCCCAGCTTGCCGCCTTGCCCTCCACCCATGGGCCTCTGACCCCAGCTAGCTACCCAGGGGTCCACCTCTCTCCCTGGAGTTGCAGTAGAGGCCCTAGGGTACCCCCTGGCCCTCCACCTAGGTGCTTTATTCCCCAGCAAGCTACCCAGGGGTCTACCTCTCTCCCTAGACTTGCAGTATAGGCCCCAAGGTGCCCCCTTACACTCCACCTAGGGGCCTCTTACCCCAGGAAGCTACCCAGGGGTCCACCTCTCTCCCTGGACTTGCAGGGCAGGCTGCAGGGGTCAATCTGGCCCTCCACCCAGGGGCCACTGACCCCAGGAAGCTACCCAGGGGTCCACCTCTCTCCCTGGACTTGAAGCATAGGCCCCAGGGTGCAACTTGGCCCTCCACCTAGGGGCCTAAGACCCCAGCAAGCTACCCAGGGGTCCACATCTCTGCCTGGACTTGCAGTATAGGCCCCAGCGTGCCTCCTGGCCCTTCACCTAGGGGCCTAAGACCCCACCAAGCTACCCAGGGGTCCACAACTCTCCCTGGACTGGCAGTATAGGCCCCAGGGTGCACCCTGTCCGTGAACCTATGGGCCTCTGACCCCAAAAAGCTACCCAGGGGTCCACAACTCTCTCTGGACTTGCATTAGAGGCCTCTGGGTGCCCCCTGGCCCTCCACTTAGGGGCCTGTCACCCCAGCAAGCTACACAGGGTCCACCTCTCTCCCTGGACTTGCAGAAGAGGCCCCAGGGTGCCCGCTGGCCCTCCACTTAGGGGCCTCTGACCCCAGCAAGCTACCCAGGGGTCCACATCTCTCCCTAGACTTGCAGTAGAGGCCCAAGGGTGCCCCCTGGCCCTCCACCTAGGGGCTTTATTCCCCAGCAAGCTACCCAGAGGTCCACCTCTCTCCCTGGACTTGCAGTATAGGCCCCAGCATGCCCCCTTGCCCTCCACCCATGGGCCTCTGACCCCAGCAAGCTACCCAGGGGTCCACATCTCTCCATGGACTTGCAGTATAGGCCCTAGGGTGCCCCCTGGCCCTCCACATAGGGGCCTAAGACCCCAGCAAGCTACCAAGGGGGTCCACAACTCTTCCTGGACTTGCAGTAGAGGCCCCAGGGTGCCCACTTGCCCTCCACCTAGGGGCCTCTGACCCCAGAAAGCTACCCAGGGGTCCACAACTCTCCCTGGACTTGCAGTAGAGGCCCCAGGGTTCCCCCTGACCCTCCATATAGGGGCCTCTGACCCTAGCAAGCTACCCAGGGGTCCACCTCTTTCCCTCGACTTGCAGTATAGGCCCCATGATGCCCCCTTACCCTCCACCTAGGGGCCTCTTACCCCAGGAAGATACCCAGGGGTCAACCTCTCTCCCTGGACTTGCAGGATAGGCTCCAGGGGGCAACCTGGCCCTCCACCTAGGGGCCACTGACCCCAGGAAGCTACCCAGGGTTCCACCTCTCTCCCTGGACTTGCAGAATAGGCCCCAGGGTGCCCCCTGGCCTACCACCTATGGGCTTTTGACCCCAGCAAGCTACCCAGGGGTCCACATCTCTCCCTGGACTTGCAGTAGAGGCCCCAGGGTGCCCTCTTGCTCTCCACCCAGGGGCCTCTGACCCCCGCTAGTTACCCAAGGGTCCACAACTCTCCCTGGACTTGCAGTAGAGGCCCCAGGGTGCCCCTTGGACCTCCACCTAGGGGCCTCTAAAGCCAGCAAGCTACCCAGGGGTCAACCTCTCTCCCTGGACTGGCAATATAGGCCCCAGGGTGCCCCCTGGCCCTCCACCTTTGGGCCTTTAACCCAAGCAAGCTACCCAGGGGTCCAACTCTCTCCCTGGACTTGCAGTAGGGGCCTTAGGGTACCTCCTGGCCCTCCACCTAGGGGCCTCTGACGCCAGCAAGCTACCCAGGGGTCCACCTCTCTCCCTGGACTTGCAGGATAGGCCCCAGGGTGCCCCTTGGACCTCCACCTAGGGGCCTCTAAAGCCAGCAAGCTACCCAGGGGTCAACCTCTCTCCCTGGACTGGCAATATAGGCCCCAGGGTGCCCCCTGGCCCTCCACCTTTGGGCCTTTAACCCAAGCAAGCTACCCAGGGGTCCAACTCTCTCCCTGGACTTGCAGTAGGGGCCTTAGGGTACCTCCTGGCCCTCCACCTAGGGGCCTCTGACGCCAGCAAGCTACCCAGGGGTCCACCTCTCTCCCTGGACTTGCAGGATAGGCCCCATGGTGCCCCCTGGCCCTCCACCTAAGGGCCTTTGACCCCAGCAAGCTAACCAGGGGTCCACCTCTTTCCCTGGACTTGCAGTATAGGCCCCAGGGTGCCCCCTGGCCCACCACTTAAGGGCTACTGACACAAGCAAGCTACCAAGGGGTCCACCTCTCTCCCTTGACTTGCAGTAGAGGCCCCAGGGTGCCCCCTGGCCCTCCACCTAGGGGCTTCGTACCCCAGCAAGCTACCCAGAGGTCCACCTCTCTCCCTAGATCTGCAAGAGAGGCCCCAGGGTGCCCCGTGGCCCTCCACCCAGGGGCTTCTGACCTCAAGAAGCTATCCAGGAGTCCACCTCTCTCCCTGGACTTGCAGTATAGGCCCCAGGGTGCCCCCTGGCCCTCCACCTAGGGGCCTCTGACCCCTAAAAGCTACCCAGGAGTCCACCTCTTTTCCTGGACTTGCAATAGAGGGCCCAGGGTGCCCCCTGGCCCTCCACCTTTTGGCCTCTTACCCCAGCAAGCTACCAATGGGTCCACAACTCTCGCTGGACTTGCAGTAGAGGCCCCAGGGTGCCTCCTGGCCCTCCACCTAGGGGCCTTTGACCCCAGCATGCTACCCAGGGGTCCACCTCTCTCCCTGGACTTGTAGTAGAGGCCCCAGGGTGCCCCCAGGCTCTCCACCTAGGGGCTGCTGACACAAGAAAGCTCCCCTGGGGTCCACCTCTCTCCCTGGACTTGCAGGATATGCCCCAGGGTGCCCCCTGGCCCTCCACCTAGTTGAATCTGACCCCAGCAAGCTAAACAGGGGACAACCTCTTACCCTAGACGTGCAGGAGAGGCCCCAGGGTGCCCCCTGGCCCTCCACCTAGGGGCATCTGACCGCAGCAAGCTACCCAGGGGTCCAGCTTTCTCCCTGGACTTGTAGTAGAGGCCCCTGGGTAGCCCCTGGCCCTCCACCAATGGGCTTCTGACCCCAGCAAGCTACCCAGGGGTCAACCTCTCTCCCTTGACTTGCAGTAGAGCCCCAGGGTGCCCACTTGCCCATCACATAGGGGCCTTTGACCCCAGCAAGCCACCCAGGGGTCCAAATCTCTCCCTGGACTTGCAGTATAGTCCCCAGGGTGCCCCTTGGATCCTCCACCTAGGGGCCTAAGACCCCAGCAAGCTACCCAGGGGTCAACCTCTCTCCCTGGACTGGCAATATAGGCCCCAGGGTGCCCCCTGGCCCTCCACCTTTGGGCCTCTGAACCTAGCAAGCTACCAAGGGGTCCACAACCCTCCCTGGACTTGCGATAGAGGCCCCAAGGTGCCCCCTGTCCCTCCACCTAGGGGCCTCTAAGACCAGCAAGCTAACCAGGGGTCTTCCTCTCTCCCTGGACTTGCAGTAGAGGGCCTAGCGTACCCCCTGGCCCTCAACCTATGGGCTTCAGACCCCAGCAAGCTACCCAGGGGTCCACATCTCTCCCTGGACTTGCAGGATAGGCCCCAGGGTGCCCCCTGGCCCTCCACCTAGTTGCCTCTGACCCCAGCAAGCTACCCAGGGGTAAAACTCTATCCCTGGACTTGCAGTAGGGGCCCTGGGGTACCTCCTGGCCCTCCACCTAGGGGCCTCTGACCCCAGCAAGCTACCCAGGGGTCCACCTCTCTCCCTGGACTTGCAGGATAGGCCCCATGGTGCTCCCTGGCCCTCCTCCTAGGGGCCTCTGACCCCAGCAAGCTACCCAGGGGTCCACGTCTCTCCCTGGACTTGCAGTAGAGTCCCCAGGGTGCCCCCTGGCTCTCCACCTAGGGGCTTCTTACCCCAGCAAGCTACCCAGGGGTCCACCTCTCTCCCTGGACTTGCAGAAGAGGTCCTAGGGTGTCCCCTTGCCCACCACATAGGGGCCTAAGATCTCAGGAAGCTACCCAGGGGTCCACCTCTCTCCCTGGACTTGCAGCAGAGGCCCCAGGGTGCCCCCTGGCCCTCCACCTAGTTGCTTCTGACCCCACCAAGCTGCCCAGAGGTCCACCTCTCTCTCTGGACTTGCAGTAGAGGGCCCAGGGTGCCCCCTGGCTCTCCACCTAGGGGCCTCTGACCCCAGCAAGCTACCCAGTGGTCCACCTCTCTTCCTGGACTTGCAGTAGAGTCCCCAGGGTGCCCCCTGGCCCTCCACCTAGAGGCCTCTGACCCCAGCAAGCTACCCAGGGGTCCACCTCTCCACCTAGAATTGCAGACGAGACCCCAGGGTGCCCCCTGACCCTCCACCCAGGGGCCTCTGACCCCAGCAAGCTACCCAGGGGTCCACCTCTCTCCCTGGACTTGCAGGATAATCCAAAGGGTGCCCCTTGGCCCTCCACCTAGTTGCTTCTGACCCCAGCAAGCTACCCAGGGGTCCAAATCTCTCCCTGGACTTGCAGTATAGGCCCCAGGGTGCCCCTTGGATCCTCCACCTAGGGGCCTAAGACCACACCAAGCTACCCAGGGGTCCACAACTCTCCCTGGACTGGCAGTATAGGCCCCAGGGTTCACCCTGGCCCTAACCCAAGGGGCCTCTGACCCCAACAAGCTACCCAGGGGTCCACAACTCTCTCTGGACTTGCAGTAGAGGCCTCAGGGTGCCCCCTGGCCCTCCACTTAGGGGCCTCTTACCCCAGCAAGCTACACAGGGTCCACCTCTCTCCCTGGACTTGCAGTATAGTCCCCAGGAAGCCCCCTGACCCACCGACTATGGGCTTCTGACCCCAGCAAGCTACCCAGGGGTCCACCTCTCTCCCTGGACTTGCAGTAGTGGCCCCAAGGTGCTCCTTGGCACTCCACTTAGTGGCCTCTGACCTCAGCAAGCTACCTGGGGGTCCACCTCTCTCCCTGGACTTGCAGTAGAGGCGCCGGGAAGCCCCTTGGCCCTCCGCCTAGGGGCCTAAGACCCCAGCAAGCTACCCAGGGGTCCACATCTCTGCCTGGACTTGCAGTAGAGGCCCCAGGGATCCCCCTGGCCCTCCACCTAGGGGCCTCTGACCCTAGAAAGCTACCCACGGTTCCACCTCTCTCCCTGGACTTGCAGTATAGGCCCCAGGGATCCCCCTGGCCCTCCACCTAGGGGTCTCTGACCCTAGAAAGCTACCCAGGGTTCCACCTCTCTCCCTGGACTTGCAGTATAGGCCCCAGGGTTCCCCCTGGCCCTCCACCTAAGTGCCTAAGACCCCAGCAAGCTAACCGGGGGTCCACCTCTCTCCCTTGACTTGAAGTATAGGCCCCAGGGTGCCCCCTGGCCCTCCACCTAGGGGACTTCTGCCCCAGCAAGCTACCCAGGGGTCCACGTCTCTCCCTGGACTTGCAGTAGAGGCCCCAGGGTTCCCCTTGACCCTCCACCTAGGGGCCTCTGACCCTAGCAAGCTACCCAGGGGTCCACCTCTCTCCCTGGACTTGCAGTATAGGCCCCATGGTGCCCCCTTACCCTCCACCTAGGGGCCTCTTACCCCAGGAAGCTACCCAGGGGTCCACCTCTCTCTGGACTTGCATGATAGGCTCCAGGGGGCAACCTGGCCCTCCACCTAGGGGCCACTGACCCCAGGAAGCTACCCAGGGGTTCACCTCTCTCCCTGGACTTGCAGAATAGGCCCCAGGGTGCCCCCTGGCCCACCACCTATGGGCTTCTGACCCCAGCAAGCTACCCAGGGGTCCACAACTCTCCCTAGACTTGCGATAGAGGCCCAAGGGTGCCCCCTGGCCCTCTACCTAATGTCCTCAGACCCTAGGAATCTACCAAGGGGTCCACAACTATCCCTGGACTTGCACTAAAGGCCCCAGGGTGCCCCCTGGCCCTCCACCTAAGGGCCTCTGACCCCAGCTAGCTACCCAGGGGTCCACCTCTCTCCCTGAACTTGAAGTAGAGTCCCTAGGGTACCCCTTGGCCCTCCACCTAGGGGCTTTATTCCCCAGCAAGCTACCCAGGGGTCCACCTCTCTCCCTGGACTTGCAGTATAGGCCCCAGAGTGCCCCCTTGCCCTCCACCCATGGGCCTCTGACCCCAGCAAGCTACCCAGGGGTCCACAACTCTCCCTGGACTTGCAGTATAGGCCCCAGGGTGCCCCCTGGCCCTCCACCTAGGGAAATAAGACCCCAGCAAGTTACCCAGGGGTCCATCTCTCTCCCTGGACTTGCAGTAAAGGCCCCAGGATGCCCCCCTTGCCCTCCACCCAGGGGCCTCTGACCCCAGCAAGCTACCCAGGGGTTCACAACTCTCCCTGGACTTGCAGTAGAGGCCCCAGGGTGCCCCCTTGCCCTGCACCTAGGGGCCTCTAACCCCAGCAAGCTACCCAGGGGTCCACATCTCTCCATGGACCTGCAGTATAGGCCCTAATGTGCCCCTGGCCCTCCACCTAGGGGCCTAAGACCCCAGCAAGCTACCCAGGGGGTCCACCTCTCTCCCTGGACTGGCAGTAGAGGCCCCAGGGTGCCCCCAGGCCCTCCACCTAGGGGCTGCTGACACAAGAAAGCTCCCCTGGGGTCCACCTCTCTCCCTGGACTTGCAGGATATGCCCCAGGGTGCCCCCTGGCCCTCCACCTAGTTGAATCTGACCCCAGCAAGCTACCCAGGGGTCCACCTCTCTCCCTGGACTTGCAGTAGAGGCCCTAGGGTACCTCCTGGCCCTCCACCTAGGGGCCTCTGACACCAGCAAGTTACCCAGGGGTCCACAACTCTCCCTGGACTTGCAGTAGAGGCCCAAGGGTGCCCCCTTGCCCTCCACCTAGGGGCATCTGACCCTAGAAAGCTACACAGGAGTCCACAACTCTCCCTGGACTTGCAGTAGAGGCCCCAGGGATCCCCCTGGCCCTCCACCTAGGGGCCTCTGATCCTAGCAAGCTACCCAGGGTTCCACCTCTCTGCCTGGACTTGCAGTAAAGGCCCCAGGGTGCCCCCTGGCCCTCCACCTAAGTGCCTAAGACCCCAGCAAGCTACCCAGGGGTCCACCTCTCTCCCTGGACTTGCAGTAGAGGCCCCAGGGTGCCCTCTGGCCCTCCACCTATTGGCCTCTGACCCCAGCAAGCTACCCAGGGGTCCACCTCTCTCCCTAGACTTGCAGTAGAGGCCCCAGGGTTCCCCCTGGCCTTCCACCTAGGGGCCACTTACCCCATCAAGCTACCCAGTGGTCCACCTCTCTCCCTGTACTTGCAGAATAGGCCCCAGGGTGCCCCCTGGCCAACCACCTATGGACATCTGACCCCAGCAAGCTACCCAGGGGTCCACATCTCTTCCTGGACTTGCAGTAGAGGCCCCAGGGTGCTCCCTGGCCCTCCACCTAAGTGCCTAAGACCCCAGCAAGCTACCCAGGGGTCCACCTCTCTCCCTGGACTTGCAGTAGAGGCCCCAGGGTGCCCTCTGGCCCTCCACCTATTGGCCTCTGACCCCAGCAAGCTACCCAGGGGTCCACAACTCTCCCTAGACTTGCGATAGAGGCCCAAGGGTGCCCCCTGGCCCTCCACCTAATGTCCTCAGACCCTAGGAATCTACCAAGGGGTCCACAACTATCCCTAGACTTGCACTAAAGGCCCCAGGGTGCCCCCTGGCCCTCCACCTAAGGGCCTCTGACCCCAGCTAGCTACCCAGGGGTCCACCTCTCTCCCTGAACTTGCAGTAGAGGCCCCAGGGTGCCCCTTGGCCCTTCACCTAGGCCACTCTCAGCCAAGCAAACTACCCAAGTGTCCACCTCTCTCCCTGGACCTTCAGTATAGGCCCCAGGGTGCCCCCTGGCCCTCCACCTAGGGGCCTCTGACCCCTAAAAGCTACCCAGGAGTCCACCTCTTTTCCTGGACTTGCAATAGAGGGCCCAGGGTGCCCCCTGGCCCTCCACCTTTTGGCCTCTTACCCCAGCAAGCTACCAATGGGTCCACAACTCTCGCTGGACTTGCAGTAGAGGCCCCAGGGCGCCTCCTGGCCCTCCACCTAGGGGCCTTTGACCCCAGCAAGCTACCTGGGGGTCCACCTCTCTCCCTGGACTTGCAGTAGAGGCCCCAGGAAGCCCCTTGGCCCTCCTTCTAGGGGCCTCTGACCCCAGCAAGCTACCCAGGAGTCCACCTCTCTTCCTGGACTTGTAATAGAGGCCCCAGGGTGCCCCCTGGCCCTCCACCTAGCGGCCTAGGACCCCAGCAAGCTACCCAGGGGTCCACATCTCTCCCGGGACTTGCAGTATAGGCCCCAGCGTGCCCCCTTGCCCTCCACCCATGGGCCTCTGACCCCAGCAAGCTACCCAGGGGTCCACCTCTTTACCTGGACTTGCGGTATAGGCCCCAAGTTGCCCCCTGGCCCACCACCTATGGGCTTCTGACCCCAGCAAGCTACCCATGGGTCCACAACTCTCCCTGGACTTGCAATATAGGCCCCAGGGTGCCCCCTGGCCCTCCACCTAGGGGCCTCTGATTCCTGAAAGCTACCCTGGAGTCCACCTCTCTTCCTGGACTTGCAGTAGAGGCCCCAGGGTGCCCCCTGGCCCTCCACCTTTTGGCCTCTGACCCCAGCAAGCTACCAATGGGTCCACAACTCTCCCTGGACTTGCAGTAGAGGCCCCAGGGTGCCTCTTGGCAATCCACCTAGGGGCCTTTGATCCCAGCAAGCCACCTGGGGGTCCACCTCTCTCCCTGGACTTGCATTAGAGGCCCCAGGAAGCCCCCTGGCCCACCACCTATGGGCTTCTGACTCCAGCAAGCTACCCATGGGTCCACAACTCTCCCTGGACTTGCAGTATAAGCTCCAGGGTGCCCTTTGGCCCTCCACCTAGGCCACTCTCAACCAAGCAAACTACCCAGGGGTCCACCTCTCTCCCTGGACTTGCAGGATAGGCCCCAGGGTGCCCTCTGGCCCTCCACCTAGTTGCTTCTGACCCCAGCAAGCTACCCAGGTGTTCAACTCTCTACCTGGACTTGCAGTAGGGGCCCTAGGGTACCTCCTGGCCCTCCACTTAGGGGCCTCTGATCCCAGCAAGCAACCCAGGTTTCCACCTTTCTCCCTGGACATGCAGTAGAGGCCCCTGGTTCCCCTTTGGCCCTCCACCTAGGGGCCTCTGACCCCAGCAAGCTACCCAAGGGTCAACCTCTCTCCCTGGACTTGCAGTAGAGGCCCCAGGGTGCCCCCTGGCCCTCCACCTAAGGGACTCTGACCCCAGCTAGCTACCCAGGGGTCCACCTCTCTCCCTGGACTTGCAGTAGAGGCCCTAGGATACTCCCGGGCCCTCCACCTAGGGGCTTTATTCCCCAGCAAGCTACCCAGGGGTCCACATCTCTCCCTGGACTTGCAGTAGAGGCCCCAGCGTGCCGCCTTGCCCTCCACCCATGGGCCTCTGACCCCAGCAAGCTACCCAGGGGTCCACAACTCTCCCTGGACTGGCAGTAGAGGCCCCAGGGTGCCCCCTTACCCTCCACCTAGGGGCCTCTTACCCCAGGAAGCTACCCAGGGGTCCACCTCTTGCCCTGGACTTGCAGTATAGGCCCCAGGAAGCCCCCTGGCCCACCGACTATGGGCTTCTGACCCCAGCAAGCTACCCAGGGGTCCACCTTTCTCCCTGGACTTGCAGTAGAGGCCCCAACGTGCTCATTGGCCCTCCACCTAGGGGCCTCTGACCTCAGCAAGCTACCTGGGGGTCCACAACTCTCCCTGGACTTGCAGTAGAGGCCCCAGGAAGCCCCTTGGCCCTCCTTCTATGGGCTTCTGAACCCAGCAAGCTACCCAGGAGTCCACTTCTCTTCCTGGACTTGTAGTAGAGGCTCCAGGGTGCCCCCTGGCCCTCCACCTAGGGGCCTCTGACCCCAGCAAGCTACCCAGGGGTCCACCTCTCTCCCTTGACTTGAAGTATAGGCCCCAGGGTGCCCCCTGGCCCTCAACCTAGGGGCCTAGGACCCCAGCAAGCTACCCAGGGGTCCACCTCTCTCCCTGGACTTGCAGTAGAGGCCCCAGGGTGCCCCCTGGCCCTCCACCTAAGGGCCTAGGACCCCAGCAGGCTACCCAGAGGTCCACCTCTCTCCCTGGACTTGCATTAGAGGCACCAGGGTGCCCCCTAGCCCTCCACCTAGAAGCCTCTGACCCCAGCAAGCTACCCAGGGGTCCACAACTCTCCCTGGACTTGCAGTAGAGGCCCCAGGGTGCCCTCTTGCCCTCCACCTAGGGTCTTCTGACCCCAGAAGGCTACCCAGGGATCCACCTTTCTCCCTGGACTTGAAGTATAGGCCCCAGGGTGCCCACTGGCCCTCCACCTAGGGGCCTAAGACCCCAGCAAGCTACCCAGGGGTCCACAACTCTCCCTGGACTTGCAGTAGAGGCCCCAGGGTGCCCCCTGGCCCTCCACCTAGGGGCCTCTGACCCCAGCAAGCTACCAAGTGGTCCACCTCTCTCAATGGACTTGCAGTAGAGGCCCCAGGAAGCCCCCTTGCCCTCCACCTAGGGGCCTCTGACCCCAGCAAGCTACCCAGGGGCCCACCTCTCTCTCTGGACTTGCAGTAGAGGCCCCAGGGTGCTCGCTGGCCCTCCACCAAGGGGCCTCTCTCCCCAGCAAGCTACCCAGGGGTCCACAACTCTCCCTAGACTTGCACTAGAGGCCCCAGGGTGCCCCCTGGCCCTCCACCTAAGGGCCTCTGACCCCAGCTAGCTACCCAGGGGTCCACCTCTCTCCCTGGAGTTGCAGTAGAGGCTCTAGGGTACCCCCTGGCCCTTCACCTAGGGGCTTTATTCCCCAGCAAGCTACCCAGGGGTCCACCTCTCTCCCTGGACTTGCAGTATGGGCCCCAGCTTGCCGCCTTGCCCACCACCCATGTGCCTCTGACCCCAGCTAGCTACCCAGGGGTCCACCTCTCTCCCTGGAGTTGCATTAGAGGCCCTGGGGTACTCCCTGGCCCTCCACCTAGGGGCTTTATTCCCCAGCAAGCTACCCAGGGGTCCACCTCTCTCCCTGGACTTGCAGTATAGGCCCCAGCTTGCCGCCTTGCCCTCCACCCATGGGCCTCTGACCCCAGCTAGCTACCCAGGGGTCCACCTCTCTCCCTGGAGTTGCAGTAGAGGCCCAAGGGTACCCCCTGGCCCTCCACCTAGGGGCTTTTTTCCCCAGCAAGCTACACAGGGCTCTACCTCTCTCCCTAGACTTGCAGTATAGGCCCCAATGTGCCCCCTTACCCTCCATCTAGGGGCTTCTTACCCCAGCTAGCTACCCAGGGTCCACCTCTCTCCCTGGACTTGCAGGACAGGCTGCAGGGGGCAACCTGGCCCTCCACCTAGGGGCCACTGACCCCAGGAAGCTACCCAGGGATCCACCTCTCTCCCTAGACTTGCAGAATAGGCCCCAAGTTGCCCCCTGGCCCACCACCTATGGGCTTCTGACCCCAGCAAGCTACCCAGGGGTCCACATCTCTCCCTGGACCTGCAGTAGAGGCCCCAGGGTGCCCCCTTGCCCTCCACCCAGGGGCCTCTGACCCCCGCAAGTTACCCATGTGTCCACCTCTCGCCCTGGACTTGCAGTATAGGCCCCAGGAAGCCCCCTGGCCCACCGACTATGGGCTTCTGACCCCAGCAAGCTTCCCAGGGGTCCACCTCTCTCCCTGGACTTGCAGTAGAGGCCCCAAGGTGCTCATTGGCCCTCCACCTAGGGGCCTCTGACCTCAGCAAGCTACCTGGGGGTCCACCTCTCTCCCTGGACTTGCAGTAGAGGCCCCAGGAAGCCCCTTGGCCCTCCTTCTATGGGCCTCTGAACCCAGCAAGCTACCCAGGAGTCCACCTCTCTTCCTGGACTTGTAGTAGAGGCCCCAGGGTATCCCCTGGCCCTCCACCTAGGGGCCTCTGACCCCAGGAAGCTACCGAGGGGTCCACCTCTCTCCCTTGACTTGAAGTAAAGGCCCCAGGGTGCCCCCTGGCCCTCAACCTAGGGGCCTAGGACCCCAGCAAGCTACCCAGGGGTCCACCTCTCTCCCTGGACTTGCAGTAGAGGCCACAGGGTGCCCCCTGGCCCTCCACCTAGGGGCCTAGGACCCCAGCAAGCTACCCAGAGGTCCACCTCTCTCCCTGGACTTGCAGTAGAGGCAACTGGGTGCCCCCTAACCCTCCACCTAGAAGCCTCTGACCCCAGCAAGCTACCCAGGGGTCCACAACTCTCCCTGGACTTGCAGTAGAGGCCCCAGGGTGCCCCTTGGCCCTCCACCTAGGCCACTCTCAGCCAAGCAAACTACCCAGGGGTCCACCTCTCTCCCTGGACTTGCAGGATAGGCCCCAGGGTCCCCCCTGGCCCTCCACCTAGTTGCCTCTGACCCCAGCAAGCTACCCAGGGGTCCAACTCTCTACCTTGGCTTGCAGTAGGGGCCCTAGGGTACCTCCTGGCCCTCCACTTAGGGGCCTCTGATCCCAGCAAGCTACCCAGGGTCCACCTTTCTCCCTGGACTTGTAGTAGAGGCCCCGGGTTGCCCTTTGGCCCTCCACCTAGGGGCCTCTGACCCCAGCAAGCTACCCAGAGGTCCACCTCTCTCCCTGGACTTGCAGTAGAGGCCCCATGGTGCCCCCTAACCCTCCACCTAGAAACCTCTGACCCCAGCAAGCTACGCAGGGGTTCACAACTCTCCCTGGACTTGCAGTAGAGGCCCCAGGGTGCCCACTGGCCCTCCACCTAGGGGCCTAAGACCCCAGCAAGCTACCCAGGGGTCAACAACTCTCCCTGGATGTGCAGTAGAGGCCCCAGGGTGCCCCCTGGCCCTCCACCTAGAGGCCTCTGACCCCAGCAAGCTACCAAGGGGTCCACCTCTCTCAATGGACTTGCAGTATAGGCCCCAGGAAGCCCCCTTGCCCTCCACCAAGGGGCCTCTGACCCCAGCAAGCTACCCAGGGGTCCACATCTCTCCCTAGACTTGCAGTAGAGGCCCAAGGGTGCCCCCTGGCCCTCCACCTAGGGTCCTCAGACCCTAGGAATCTACCAAGGGGTCTACAACTATCCCTTGACTTGCACTAGAGGCCCCACGGTGCCCCCTGGCCCTCCACCTAAGGGCCTCTGACCCCAGCTAGCTACCCAGGGGTCCACCTCTCTCCCTGGAGTTGCAGTAGAGGCTCTAGGGTACCCCCTGGCAATCCACCTAGGGGCTTTATTCCCCAGCAAGCTACCCAGGGGTCCACCTCTCTCCCTGGACTTGCAGTATAGGCCGCAGCTTGCCGCCTTGCCCTCCACCCATGGGCCTCTGACCCCAGCTAGCTACCCAGGGGTCCACCTCTCTCCCTGGAGTTGCAGTAGAGGCCCTAGGGTACCCCCTGGCCCTCCACCTAGGGGCTTTATTCCCCAGCAAGCTACCCAGGGGTCTACCTCTCTCCCTAGACTTGCATTATAGGCCCCAAGGTGCCCCCTTGCCCTCCACCTAGGGGCCTCTTACCCCCGGAGGCTACCCAGGGGTCCACCTCTCTCCCTGGACTTGCAGGACAGGCTGCAGGGGTCAACCTGGCCCTCCACCTAGGGGCCACTGACCCCAGGAAGCTACCCAGGGGTCTACCTCTCTCCCTGGATTTGCAGAATAGGCCCCAAGTTGCCCCCTGGCCCACCACCTATGGGCTTCTGACCCCAGCAAGCTACCCAGGGGTCCACATCTCTCCCTGGACCTGCAGTAGAGGCCCCAGGGTGCCCCCTTGCCCTCCACCCAGGGGCCTCTGACCCCCGCAAGTTACCCATGGGTCCACAACTCTCCCTGGACTTGCTGTAGAGGCCCCAGGGTGCCCCTTGGCCCTCCACCTAGGCCACTCTCAGCCAAGCAAACTACCCAGGGGTACCCCTCTCTCCCTGGACTTGCAGGATAGGCCCCAGGGTGCCCCCTGGCCCTCCACCTAGTTGCCTCTGACCCCAGCAAGCTACCCAGGGGTCCAACTCTCTACCTTGACTTGCAGTAGGGGCCCTAGGGTACCTCCTGGCCCTCCACTTAGGGGCCTCTGATCCCAGCAAGCTACCCAGGGTCCACCTTTCTCCCTGGACTTGCAGTAGAGGCCCCTGGTTGCCCTTTGGCCCTCCACCTAGGGGTCTCTGACCCCAGCAAGCTACCCAAGGGTCCACCTCTCTCCCTGGACTTGCAGTAGAGGCCCCAGGGTGCCTCCTGGCCCTCCACCTAGGGGCCTCTGACCCCAGCAAGCTACCCAGGGGTCCACCTCTCTCCCTGGACTTGCAGTAGAGGCCCCAGGGTGCCCCTGGCCCTCCACCTAGGGGCTTCGTACCCCAGCAAGCTACCCAGGGGTCCACCTCTCTCCCTGGATCTGCAGGATAGGCCCCAGGGTGCCCCGTGGCCCTCCACCTAGGGGCGTCTGACCTCAGGTAGCTACCCAGGAGTCCACCTCTCTCCCTGGACTTGCAGTATAGGCCCCAGGGTGCCCCCTGGCCCTCCACCTAGGGGCCTCTGACCCCTGAAAGCTACCCAGGAGTCCACCTGTCTTCCTGGACTTGCAGTAGAGGCCCCAGGGTGCTCCATGGCCCTCTACCTTTTGGCCTCTGATCCCAGCAAGCTACCAATGAGTCCACAACTCTCCCTGGACTTGCAGTAGAGGCCCCAGGGATCCCCCTGGACCTCCACCTAGGGGCCTTTGACCCCAGCAAGCTACCCAGTGGTCCACCTCTCTCCCTGGACTTGCAGTAGAGGCCCTAGGGTACCCCCTGGCCCTCCACCTATGGGCTTAAGACCTCAGCAAGCTACCCAGGGGTCCACCTCTCTCCCTGGACTTGCAGTAGAGGCCCTAGGGTACCCCCTGGCCCTCCACCTATGGGCTTCAGACCTCAGCAAGCTACCCAGGGGTCCACCTCTCTCCCTGGACTTGCAGTATAGGCCCCAGGGTGCCCCCTGGCCCTCCACCTAAGTGCCTAAGACCCCAGCAAGCTACCCAGGGGTCCACCTCTCTTCCTTGACTTGAAGTATAGGCCCGACGGTGCCCCCTGGCCCTCCACCCAGGGGCCTAGGTCCCCAGCAAGCTACCCAGGGGTCCACAACTCTCCCTGGACTTGCAGTAGAGGCCCCAGGGATCCCCCTGGCCCTCCACCTAGGGGCGTAGGTCCCCAGCAAGCTACCCAGGGGTCCACAACTCTCCCTGGACTTGCAGTAGAGGCCCCAGGGTGCCCCCTGGCCCTCCACCTAGGGGCTTAGGTCCCCAGCAAGCTACCCAGGGGTTCACCTCTCTCCCTAGACTTGCAGTAGAGGCCCCAAGGTTCCTCCTGGCCCTCCACCTAGGGTACTTCTTCCCCAGCAAGTTACCCAGGGGTCCACTTCTCTCCCTGTTCTTGCAGGATAGGCTCTAGGGGGCAACCGGGCTCTCCACGTAGGGGCCAGTGACCCCAGGAAGCTACCCAGGGGTCCACCTCTCTCCCTATACTTGCAGAATAGGCCCTAGGGTGCCCCCTGGCCCACCACCTATGGGCTTCTGAACCCAGCAAGCTACCCAGGGTTCCACATCTCTCCCTGGACTTGCAGTAGAGGCCCCAGGGTGCCCCCTTGCCCTCCACCCAGGGGCCTCTGACCCCCGCTAGTTACCCAAGGGTCCACAACTCTCCCTGGACTTGCAGTAGATGCCCTAGGGTACCACTTGGCCCTCCACCTAGGGGTTTTATTCCCCAGCAAGCTACCCAGGGGTCCACCTCTCTCCCTGGACTTGCAGTATAGGCCCCAGCATGCCCCCTTGCCCTCCACCCATGGGCCTCCGACCCCAGCAAGCTACCCAGGGGTCCACAACTCTCCCTGGACTTGCAGTAGAGGCCCCAGGGTGCCCCTTTGCCCTGCACCTGGGGGCCTCTGACCCCAGCAAGCTACCCAGGGGTCCACATCTCTCCATGGACTTGCAGTATAGGCCCTAGGGTGCCCCCTGGCCCTCCACATAGGGGCTTAAGACCCCAGCAAGCTACCCAGGGGGTCCACCTCTCTCCCTGGACTGGCAGTAGAGGCCCCAGGGTGCCCCCAGGCTCTCCACCTAGAGGCAGCTGACACAAGAAAGCTCCCCAGGGGTCCACCTCTCTCCCTGGACTTTCAGGATATGCCCAAGGGTGCCCCCTGACCCTCCACCTAGTTTCCTCTGACCCCAGCAATCTACCCAGGGGTCCACCTCTCTCCCTGGACTTGCAGTAGAGTCCCTAGGGTACCTCCTGGACCTCCACTTCGGGGCCTCTGACTCCAGCAAGTTACCCAGGGGTCCACAACTCTTCCTGGACTTGCAGTAGAGGCCCCAGGGTGCCCCTTGCCCTTCACCTAGGGGCCTCTGACCCCAGAAAGCTACCCAGGGGTCCACAACTCTCTCTGGACTTGCAGTAGAGGCCCCAGGGATCCCCTGGCCCTCCACCTAGGGGTCTCTGACCCTAGCAAGCCACCCAGGGTTCCACCTCTCTCCCTGGACTTGCAGTATAGGCCCCAGGGTTCCCCCTGGCCCTCCACCTAAGTGCCTAAGACCCCAGCAAGCTACCCAGGGGTCCAACTCTCTTCCTGGACTTGCAGTATAGGCCCCAGGGTGCCCCCTGGCCCTCCACCCAGGGGCCTCTGACCCCAGCAAGCTACCCAGGGGTCCACAACTCTCCCTGGACTTGCAGTAGAGGCCCAAGGGTGCCCCCTTGCCCTGCTCCTAGGGGCCTCTGACCCCAGCAAGCTACTCAGAGGTCCACATCTCTCCGTGGATGTGCAGTATAGGCCCCAGGGAGCCCCCTGGCCCTCCACCTAGGGGCCTAAGACCACAGCAAGCTACCCAGGGGGTCCATCTCTCTCCCTGGTCCGGCAGTACAGGCCCCAGGATGCCCCCTGGCCCTCCACCTAGGGGCCTCTGACATAAGAAAGCTCCCCAGGGGTCCACCTCTCTCCCTGGACTTGCAGGATTTTCCCCAGGGTGCCTCTTGGCCCTCCTGCTAGTTGCCTCTGACCCCAGCAAGCTACCCAGGGGTCCACCTCTCTCCCTGGACTTGTAGTAGAGGCCCTAGGGTACCCCCAGGCCCTCCACCTATGGGCTTCAGACCTCAGCAAGCTACCCAGGGGTCCACTTCTCTCCCTGGACTGGCAGTATAGGCCCCAGGGTGCCCCCTGGCCCCCTCCTAGGGGCCTCTGACCCCAGCAAGCTACCCAGGGGTCCACTTCTCTCCCTGGACTGGCAGTATAGGCCTCAGGGTAACCCCTGGCCCCCACCTAGGGGCTTCTGACCCCAGCAAGCTACCCAGGGGTCCACCTCTCTCCCTGAACTTGCAGTAGTCGCCCCAAGGTGCTCCTTGGCACTCCACTTAGGGGCCTCTGACCTCAGCAAGCTACCTGGGGGTCCACCTCTCTCCCTGGACTTGCAGTAGAGGCCCCAGGAAGCCCCTTGATCCTCCTCCTAGGGGTCTCTGACCCCAGCAAGCTACCCAGGAATCCACCTCTCTTCCTGGACTTGTAGTAGAGGCCCCAGGGTGACCCCTGGCCCTCCACCTTGGGGCCTCTGACCCCAGCAAGCTAAACAGGGGACAACCTATTTCCCTAGATGTGCAGGAGAGGCCCCAGGGTGCCCCCTGGCCCTCCACCTAGGGGCCTCTGACCGCAGCAAGCTACCCAGGGGTCAACCTCTCTCCCTTGACTTGCAGTAGTGGCCCCAGGGTGCCCCCTTGCCCACCACATAGGGGCCTCTGACCCCAGCAAGCCACCCAGGTGTCCAAATCTCTCCCTGGACTTGCAGTATAGGCCCCAGGGTGCCCCTTGGATCCTCCACCTAAGGGCCTAAGACCCCAGCAAGCTACCCAGGGGTCAACCTCTCTCCCTGGACTGGCATTATAGGCCCCAGGGTGCCACTTGGCCCTCCACCTTTGGGCCTCTGACACCAGCAAGCTACCAAGGGGTCCACCTCTCTCCCTGGACTTGCAGTAGAGGCCCTAGGGTACCCCCTGGCCCTCCACCTATGGGCTTAAGACCTCAGCAAGCTACCCAGGGGTCCACCTCTCTCCCTGGACTTGCAGTAGAGGCCCTAGGGTACCCCCTGGCCCTCCACCTATGGGCTTCAGACCTCAGCAAGCTACCCAGGGGTCCACCTCTCTCCCTGCACTTGCAGTATAGGCCCCAGGGTGCCCCCTGGCCCTCCACCTAAGTGCCTAAGACCCCAGCAAGCTACCCAGGGGTCCACCTCTCTCCCTTGACTTGAAGTATAGGCCCCAGGGTGCCCCCTGGCCCTCCACCCAGGGGCCTAGGTCCCCAGCAAGCTACCCAGGGGTCCACAACTCTCCCTGGACTTGCAGTAGAGGCCCCAGGGATCCCCCTGGCCCTCCACCTAGGGGCCTAGGTCCCCAGCAAGCTACCCAGGGGTCCACAACTCTCCCTGGACTTGCAGTAGAGGCCCCAGGGTGCCCCCTGGCCCTCCACCTAGGGGCCTAGGTCCCCAGCAAGCTACCCAGGGGTTCACCTCTCTCCCTAGACTGGCAGTAGAGGCCCCAAGGTTCCTCCTGGCCCTCCACCTAGGGTACTTCTTCCCCAGCAAGTTACCCAGGGGTCCACTTCTCTCCCTGGACTTGCAGTAGAGGCCCCAGGGTGCCCCCTTACCCTCCACCTAGGGGCCTCTTACCCCAGGAAGCTACCCAGGGGTCCACCTCTCTCCCTGGACTTGCAGAATAGGCCCTAATGTGCCCCCTGGCCCACCACCTATGGGCTTCTGAACCCAGCAAGCTACCCAGGGTTTCACATCTCTCCCTGGACTTGCAGTAGAGGCCCCAGGGTGCCCCCTTGCCCTCCACCCAGGGGCCTCTGACCCCCGCTAGTTGTCCAAGGGTCCACAACTCTCCCTGGACTTGCAGTAGATGCCCTAGGGTACCCCTTGGCCCTCCACCTAGGGGTTTTATTCCCCAGCAAGCTACCCAGGGGTCCACCTCTTTCCCTGGACTTGCAGTATAGGCCCCAGCATGCCCCCTTGCCCTCCACCCATGGGCCTCCGACCCCAGCAAGCTACCCAGGGGTCCACAACTCTCCCTGGACTTGCAGTAGAGGCCCCAGGGTGCCCCTTTGCCCCGCACCTGGGGGCCTCTGAACCCAGCAAGCTACCCAGGGGTCCACATCTCTCCATGGACTTGCAGTATAGGCCCTAGGGTGCCCCCTGGCCCTCCACATAGGGGCCTAAGACCCCAGCAAGCTACCCAGGGGGTCCACCTCTCTCCCTGGACTGGCAGTAGAGGCCCCAGGGTGCCCCCAGGCCCTCCACCTAGGGGCAGCTGACACAAGAAAGCTCCCCAGGGGTCCACCTCTCTCCCTGGACTTTCAGGATATGCCCAAGGGTGCCCCCTGACCCTCCACCTAATTTCCTCTGACCCCAGCAAGCTACCCAGGGGTCCACCTCTCTCCCTGGACTTGCAGTAGAGTCCCTAGGGTACCTCCTGGACCTCCACTTCGGGGCCTCTGACTCCAGCAAGTTACCCAGGGGTCCACAACTCTTCCTGGACTTGCAGTAGAGGCCCCAGGGTGCCCCTTGCCCTTCACCTAGGGGCCTCTGACCTAAGAAAGCTACCCAGGGGTCCACAACTCTCTCTGGACTTGCAGTAGAGGCCCCAGGGATCCCCTGGCCCTCCACCTAGGGGCCTCTGACCCTAGCAAGCCACCCAGGGTTCCACCTCTCTCCCTGGACTTGCAGTATAGGCCCCAGGGTTCCCCCTGGCCCTCCACCTAAGTGCCTAAGACCCCAGCAAGCTACCCAGGGGTCCAACTCTCTTCCTGGACTTGCAGTATAGGCCCCAGGGTGCCCCCTGGCCCTCCACCCAGGGGCCTCTGACCCCAGCAAGCTACCCAGGGGTCCACAACTCTCCCTGGACTTGCAGTAGAGGCCCAAGGGTGCCCCCTTGCCCTGCTCCTAGGGGCCTCTGACCCCAGCAAGCTACTCAGAGGTCCACATCTCTCCATGGATGTGCAGCATAGGCCCCAGGGTGCCCCCTGGCCCTCCACCTAGGGGCCTAAGACCACAGCAAGCTACCCAGGGGGTCCATCTCTCTCCCTGGTCTGGCAGTACAGGCCCCAGGGTGCCCCCTGGCCCTCCACCTAGGGGCCTCTGACATAAGAAAGCTCCCCAGGGGTCCACCTCTCTCCCTGGACTTGCAGGATTTTCCCCAGGGTGCCTCTTGGCCCTCCTGCTAGTTGCCTCTGACCCCAGCAAGCTACCCAAGGTTCCACCTCTCTCCCTGGACTTGTAGTAGAGGCCCTAGGGTACCCCCAGGCCCTCCACCTATGGGCTTCAGACCTCAGCAAGCTACCCAGGGGTCCACTTCTCTCCCTGGACTGGCAGTATAGGCCCCAGGGTGCCCCCTGGCCCCCACCTAGGGGCTTCTGACCCCTGAAAGCTACCCAGGGGTCCACCTCTCTCCCTGGACTTGCAGTATAGGCCCCAGGAAGCCCCCTGGCCCACCGACTATGGGCTTCTGACCCCAGCAAGCTACCCAGGGGTCCACCTCTCTCCCTGAACTTGCAGTAGTCGCCCCAAGGTGCTCCTTGGCACTCCACTTAGGGGCCTCTGACCTCAGCAAGCTACCTGGGGGTCCACCTCTCTCCCTGGACTTGCAGTAGAGGCCCCAGGAAGCCCCTTGACCCTCCTCCTAGGGGTCTCTGACCCCAGCAAGCTACCCAGGAATCCACCTCTCTTCCTGGACTTGTAGTAGAGGCCCCAGGGTGCCCCCTGGCCCTCCACCTTGGGGCCTCTGACCCCAGCAAGCTAAACAGGGGACCACCTCTTTCCCTAGATGTGCAGGAGAGGCCCCAGGGTGCCCCCTGGCCCTCCACCTAGGGGCCTCTGACCGCAGCAAGCTACCCAGGGGTCAACCTCTCTCCTTTGACTTGCAGTAGTGGCCCCAGGGTGCCCCCTTGCCCACCACATAGGGGGCCTCTGACCCCAGCAAGCCACCCAGGTGTCCAAATCTCTCCCTGGACTTGCAGTATAGGCCCCAGGGTGCCCCTTGGATCCTCCACCTAAGGGCCTAAGACCCCAGCAAGCTACCCAGGGGTCAACCTCTCTCCCTGGACTGGCATTATAGGCCCCAGGGTGCCCCTTGCCCCTCCACCTTTGGGCCTCTGACACCAGCAAGCTACCAAGGGGTCCACAACCCTCCCTGGACTTGCAGTAGAGGCCCCAAGGTGCCCCCTGTCCCTCCACCTAGGGACCTCTGACCCCAGCAAGCTACCCAGGGGTCCACCTCTCTCCCTGGACTTGCAGGATAGGCCCCATGGTGCCCCCTGGCCCTCCACCTAGGGGCCTCTGACCCCAGCAAGCTACCCAGAGTCTACGTCTTTCCCTGGACTTGCAGTAGAGTCCCAAGGGTGCCCCCTGGCTCTCCACCTAGGGCCTTCTTACCCCAGCAAGCTACCCAGTGGTCCACCTCTCTCCCTGGACTTGCAGAAGAGGCCCTAGGGTGCCCCCTTGCCCACCACATAGGGGCCTAAGACCTCAGAAAGCTACCCAGGGGTCCACCTCTCTCCCTGGACTTGCATCAGAGGCCCCAGGGTGCCCCCTGGCCCTCCACCTAGTTGCTTCTGACCCCAGCAAGCTGCCCAGGGGACCACCACTCTCTCTGGACTTGCAGTAGAGGTCCCAGGGTGCCCCCTGGCTCTCCACCTAGGGGCCTCTGACCCCAGCAAGCTACCCAGGGGTCCACATCTCTCCCTGGACTTGCAATAGAGGCCCCAGTGTGCCCCCTTGCTCTCCACCTAGGGGCCTCTGACCCCAGCAAGCTACCCAGGGGTTTACCTCTCTTCCTGGATTTGCAGTAGAGTCCCCAGGGTGCCCCATGGCCCTCCACCTAGGGGCCTCTGACCCCAGCAAGCTACCCAGGAGTCCACCTCTCCACCTAGAATTGCAGACGAGACCCCAGGGTGCCCCCTGGCCCTCCACCCAGGGGCCTCTGACCCCAACAAGCTACCCAGGGGTCCACCTCTCTCCCTGGTCCTGCAGGATAATCCAAAGGGTGCCCCTTGGCCCTCCACCTAGTTGCCTCTGACCCCAGCAAGCTACCCAGGGGTCCACCTCTCTCCCTGGACTTGAAGCATAGGCCCCAGGGTGCAACTTGGCCCTCCACCTAGGGGCCTAAGACCCCAGCAAGCTACCCAGGGTCTATGTCTTTCCCTGGACTTGCAGTAGAGTCCCCAGGGTGCCCCCTGGCTCTCCACCTAGGGCCTTCTTACCCCAGCAAGCTACCCAGTGGTCCACCTCTCTCCCTGGACTTGCAGAAGAGGCTCCAGGGTGCCCCCTTGCCCACCACATAGGGGCCTAAGACCTCAGAAAGCTACCCAGGAGTCCACCTCTCTCCCTGGACTTGCATCAGAGGCCCCAGGGTGCCCCCTGGCCCTCCACCTAGTTGCTTCTGACCCCAGCAAGCTGCCCAGGGGACCACCACTCTCTCTGGACTTGCAGTAGAGGTCCCAGGGTGCCCCCTGGCTCTCCACCTAGGGGCCTCTGACCCCAGCAAGCTACCCAGGGGTCCACATCTCTCCCTGGACTTGCAATAGAGGCCCCAGGGTGCCCCCTTGCTCTCCACCTAGGGGCCTCTGACCCCAGCAAGCTACCCAGGGGTTCACCTCTCTTCCTGGACTTGCAGTAGAGTCCCCACGGTGCCCCATGGCCCTCCACCTAGGGGCCTCTGACCCCAGCAAGCTACCCAGGAGTCCACCTCTCCACCTAGAATTGCAGACGAGACCCCAGGGTGCCCCCTGGCCCTCCACCCAGGGGCCTCTGACCCCAGCAAGCTACCCAGGGGTCCACCTCTCTCCCTGGACTTGCAGGATAATCCAAAGGGTGCCCCTTGGCCCTCCACCTAGTTGCCTCTGACCCCAGCAAGCTACCCAGGGGTCCACCTCTCTCCCTGGACTTGAAGCATAGGCCCCAGGGTGCAACTTGGCCCTCCACCTAGGGGCCTAAGATCCCAGCAAGCTACCCAGGGGTCCACATCTCTCCCTGGACTTGCAGTAGAGGCCCCAGGGTGCCCCTGGTCCTCCACCTATGGGCCTAAGACCCCAGCAAGCTACCCAGGGGTCCAATTATCTCCCTGGACTGGCAGTATAGGCCCCAGGGTGCCCCCTGGCCCTCCACCTAGGGGCTTCTGACCCAAGCAAGCTACCCAGGGGTCCACAACTCTCCCTGGACTTTCATTAGAGGCCCCAGGGTGCCCCCTGGCCCTCCACCCAAGGGCCTCTGACCCCAGAAATCTAAACAAGGGTTCACCTCTCTCCCTGGACTTGCAGAAGAGACCCCAGGGTGCCCCCTGGCCCACCACATATGGGCTTCTGAAACCAGCAAGCTACCAACGGGTCCACCTCTCTCCCTGGACTTGCAGTAGAGGCCCCAGGGTGCCCCCTGTCCCACCACCTATGGGCTTCTGACCCCAGCAAGCTACCCAGGGGTCCACCTCTCTCCCTGGACTTGCAGTAGAGGCCCCAGGGTGCCCCCTGACCCTCCACCTATGGGTTTATGACCCTTGCAAGCTACCCAGGGGTCCACCTCTCTCCCTGGACTTGCAGTAGAGGCCCCAGGGTGCCCCCTTACCATCCACCCAGGGGCCTCTGACCCCCGCAAGTTACCCAAGGGTCCACAACTCTCCCTGGACTTGCAGTAGAGGCCCCTGGGTGCCCCTTTGCCCTCCACCTAGGCCACTCTCAGCCAAACAAACTACCCAGGGGTCCACCTCTCTCCCTGCACTTGCGGTATCGGCTCCAGGGTGCCCCCTGACCCTTCACCTAGGTTCTTCTTACCCCAGCAAGCTACCCAGGGGTCCACCTCTCTCCCTGGACTTGCAGAAGAGGCCCCAGGGTGCCCGCTGACCCTCCACTTAGGGGCCTTTGACCCCAGCAAGCTACCCAGGGGTCCATATCTCTCCCTAGACTTGCAGTAGAGGCCCAAGGGTGCCCCCTGGCCCTCCACCTAGGGGCCTCTGGCCCAAGCAATCTACCACGGGGTCCACAACTCTCCCTGGAATTGCAGTAGAGGCCCTAGGGTAGCCCCTGGCCCTCCACCTAGGGGCTTTAGTCCCCAGCAAGCTACCCAGGGGTCCACTTCTCTCCCTGGACTTGCAGTAGAGAACCCAGGAAGCCCCCTGGTACTCCACCAAGGAGCCTCTGATGCCAGCAAGCTTCCCAGGGGTCAACCTCTCTCCCTGGACTGGCAATATAGGCCCCAGGGTGCCCCCTGGCCCTCCACCTTTGGGCCTCTGACACCAGCAAGCTACCCAGGGGTCCACCTCTCTTCCTGGACTTGCGTTAAAGGCCCTAGGGTACCCCCGTGCCCTCCACCTATGGGCTTCAGACCTCATCAAGCTACCCAGGGATCCACCCCTCTCCCTGGACTTGCAGTATAGGCCCCAGGGTACCCCCTGGCTCTCCACCTAGAGGCCTCTTACCCCAGGAAGCTACCCAGGGGTCCTCCTCTCTCCCTGGACTTGCAGGATAGGCTGCAGGCGGCAACCTGGCCCTCCACCTAGGGGCCACTGACCCCAGGAAGCTGCTCAGGGGTCAACTTCTCTCCCTGGACTTGCAGAATAGGCCCCAGGGTGCTCCCTGGCCCACCACCTATGGGCTTCTGATCCCAGCAAGCTACCCAGGGGTCCATATCTCTCCCTGGACTTGCAGTAGAGGCCCCAGGGTGCCCCTTGCCCTCCACCCAGGGGCCTCTGACCCCCACAAGTTACCCAAGGGTCCACAACTCTCCCTGGACTTGCAGTAGAGTTCCCAGCGTGCCCCTTGGCCCTCCACCTAGGCCACTCTCAGCCAAGCAATCTACCCAGGGGTCCACCTCTCTCCCTGGACTTGCAGGTTAGGCCCCAGGGTGCCTCCTGGCCCTCCACTTAGTTGCCTTTGACCCCAGAAAGCTACCCAGGGGTCCACCTTTCTCCCTGGACATAAAGTATAGGCCCCAGGATGCCCACTGGCCCTCCACCTGGGGGCCTTAGACCCAAGCTAGCTACCCAGGGGTCCACAACTCTCCCTGGACTTGCAGTAGAGGCCCCAGGGTGCCCCCTAGCCCTCCACCTAGGGGCCTCTGACCCTAGCAAGCTACCCAGGGTTCCACCTCTCTCCCTGGACTTGCAGTATAGGCCCCAGGGTGCACCCAGGCCCTCCACCAAAGTGCCTAAGACCCTAGCAAGCTACCCAGGGGTCCACCTCTCTGCCTTGACTTGAAGTATAGGCCCCAGGGTGCCCCCTGGATCTCCACCTAGGGGCCTAGGGCCCCAGCAAGCTTTCCAGGGGTCCACGTCTCTCCCTGGACTTGCAGTAGAGGCCCCAGGGTGCCCCCTGGCCCTCCACCTACTGGCCTCTGACCCCAGCAAGCTACCCAGGGGTCCACCTCTCTCCCTGGACTTGCAGTAGTGGCCCCAAGGTGCTCCTTGGCACTCCACTTAGGGGCCTCTGACCTCAGCAAGCTACCTGGGGGTCCACCTCTCTCCCTGGACTTGCAGTAGAGGCCTCAGGGTGCCCCTTGGCCCTCCTCCTAGGGGTCTCTGACCCCAGCAAGCTACCCAGGAGTCCACCTCTTTCCCTAGACGTGCAGGAGAGGCCCCAGGGTGCCCCCTGGCCCTCCACCTAGGGGCCTCTGACAAAAGTAAGCTACCCAGGGGTCCAGCTTTCATCTGGACTTGTAGTAGAGGCCCCAGGGTACCCCCTGGCCCTCCACCAATGGGCTTCTGACCCCAGCAAGCTACCAAGGGGTCAACCTCTCTCCCTTGACTTGCAGTAGAGTCCCCAGGGTGCCCCATTGCCCACCACATAGGGGCCTCTGACCCAAGCAAGCCACCCAGGGGTCCAAATCTCTCCCTGGACTTGCAGTATAGGCCCCAGGGTGACCCTTGGATCCTCCACATAGGGCCTAAGACCCCAGCAAGCTACCCAGGGGTCAACCTCTCTCCCTGGACTTGCAGTATAGGCCCCAGGGTGCCCCCTGGCCCTCCACCTTTGGGCCTCTGACCCCAGCAAGCTACCAAGGGGTACACAACCCTCCATGGACTTGCAGTAGAGGCCCCAAGGTGCCCCCTGTCCCTCCACCTAGGGGCCTCTGAGACCAGCAAGCTACCCAGGGGTCTTCCTTTCTCCCTGGACTTGCAGTAGAGGGCCTAGGGTACCCCCTGGCCCTCCACCTATGGGCTTAAGACCCCAGCAAGCTACCCAGGGGTCCACCTCTCTCCCTGGACTTGCAGGATAGGCCCCAGGGTGCCCCCTGGTCCTCCACCTAGTTGCCTCTGACCCCAGCAAGCTACCCAGGGGTCCAACTCTATCCCTGAACTCGCAGAAGGGGCCCTAGGGTACCTCCTGGCCCTCCAGCTAGGGGCCTCTGACCCCAGCAAGCTACCCAGGGGTCCACCTCTCTCCCTGGACTTGCAGGATAGGCCCCATGGTGCCCCCTGGCCCTCCACCTAGGGGCCTCAGACCCCAGCAAGCTACCCAGGGGTCAGCGTCTCTCCCTTGACTTGCAGTAGATGTCCCCAGGGTGCCTCCTGGCTCTCCACCTAGGGGCTTCTTACCCCAGCAAGCTACCCAGGGGTCCACCTCTCTCCCTGGACTTGCAGAAGAGGCCCCAGGGTGCCCCCTTACCCACCAAATAGGGGCCTAAGACCTCAGGAAGCTACCGAGGGCTCCAACTCTCTCCCTGGACTTGCAGCACAGGCCCCAGGGTGCCCCCTGGCCCTCCACCTAGTTGCTTCTGACCCCAGCAAGCTGCCCAGGAGTCCTTCTCTATCTCTGGACTTGTTGTAGAGGGCCCAGGGTGCCCCCTGGCCCTCCACCTAGTTGCCTCTGACCCAAGCAAGCTACCCAGTGGTCCACCTCTCTTCCTGGACTTGCAGTAGAGTCCCCAGGGTGCCCCCTGGCCGTCCACCTAGGGGCTTCTGACCCCAGCAAGCTACCCAGGGGTCCACCTCTCCACGTAGAATTGCAGACGAGACACCAGGGTGCCCCCTGGCCGTCCACCTAGGCCACTCTCAGCCAAGCAATCTACCCAGGGGTCCACCTCTCTCCCTGGACTTGCAGGATAAGCCCCAGGGTGCCTCCTGGCCCTCCACTTAGTTGCCTCTGACCCCAGAAAGCTACCCAGGGGTCCACCTTTCTCCTTGGACATAAAGTATAGGCCCCAGGATGCCCACTGGCCCTCCACCTGGGGGCCTAAGACCCAAGCAAGCTACCCAGGGGTCCACAACTCTCCCTAGACTTGCAGTAGAGGCCCCACGGTGCCCCCTGGCCCTCCACCTAGGGGCCTCTGACCCTAGCAAGCAACCAAGGGTTCCACCTCTCTCCCTGGACTTGCAGTATAGGCCCCAGGGTGCCCCCAGGGCCTCCACCTAAGTGCCTAAGACCTCAGCAAGCTACCCAGGGGTCCACCTCTCTGCCTTTACTTGAAGTATAGGCCCCAAGGTGCCCCCTGGATCTCCACCTAGGGGCCTAGGGCCCCAGCAAGCTTTCCAGGGGTCCACATCTCTCCCTGGACTTGCAGTAGATACCCCAGGGTGCCCCCTGGCCCTCCACCTAGGGGCCTCTGACCCTAGCAAGCTACCCAGGGGTCCACCTCTCTCCCTGGACTTGCAGTATAGGCCCCAAGGTGCCCCCTTACCCTCCACCTAGGGGCCTCTTACCCTAGGAAGCTACCCAGGGGTCCACCTCTCTCCCTGGACTTGCAGGATAATCCAAAGGGTGCCCCTTGGCCCTCCACCTAGTTGCCTCTGACCCCAGCAAGCTACCCAGGGCTCAACCTCTCTCCCTGGACTTGAAGCATAGGCCCCAGGGTGCAACTTGGCCCTCCACCTAGGGGCCTAAGACCCCAGCAAGCTACCCAGGGGTCCACATGTCTCCCTGGACTTGCAGTAGAGGCCCCATGGTTCCCCCTGGCCCTCCACCTAGGGGCCTAAGGCCCAAGCAAGCTACCCAGGGGTCCAATTATCTCCCTGGACTGGCAGTATAGGCCCCAGGGTGCCACCTGGCCCTCCACCTAGGGGTTTCTGATCCAAGCAAGCTACCCAAGGGTCCACAACTCTCCCTGGACTTTCAGTAGAGGCCCCAGGGTGCCCCCTGGCCCTCCACCTAAGGGCCTCTGACCCCAGAAAGTTAAACAGGGGTTCACCCCTGGACTTGCGTTAGAGGCCCTAGGGTACCCCCTTACCCTCCACCTATGGGCTTCAGACCTCATCAAGCTACGCAGGGATCCACCTCTCTCCCTGGACTTGCAGTAGAGTCCCCACGGTGCCCCCTGGCTCTCCACCTAGGGGACTCTGACCCCAGCAAGCTACCAAGGGATTAACCTCTCTCCCTGGACTTGCAGTAGAGGCCTCAGGGTGCCCCATGGAACACCACCTAGGGGTATCTGACCCCAGCAAGCTACCCAGGGGTCCACCTCTCTCCCTAGACTTGCAGTAGAGGCCCCAGGGTGCCCCCTGGCCCTCCACTGAAGGGGCCTCTGACCCCAGCAAGCTACCCAGGGGTCCACCTCTTTCCCTAGACGACAGTAGAGGCCCCAGGGTGCCCCCTGACCCTCCAACTAGGGGCCTCTGACCCCAGCAAGCTACACAGGAGTCCACCTCTCTCTCTGGACTTGCAGGAGAGAACCCATGGTGCCCCCTGGCCCTCCACCTAGGGGCCTCTGACCCCAGCAAGCTAACCAGATGTCCACCTCTCTCCCTGGACTGGCAGTATAGGCCCCAGGGTTCCCCCTGACCCTCCACCTAGGTTCTTCTTACCCCAGCAAGCTACCCAGGGGTCCACCTCTCTCCCTGGACTTGCAGTAGAGGCCCCTGGGTGCCCCCTGACCCTCCACCTATGGGTTTCTGACCCTTGCAAGCTACTCAGGGGTCCACCTCTCTCCCTGGACTTGCAGTAGAGGCCCCAGGGTGCCCCCTTGCCATCCACCCAGGGGCCTCTGACCCCCGCAAGTTACCCAATGGTCCACAACTCTCCCTGGACTTGCAGTAGAGGCCCCTGGGTGCCCCTTGGCCCTCCACCTAGGGGCCTAAGACCCCAGCAAACTACCCAGGGGTCCACCTCTCTCCCTGCACTTGCAGTATAGGCCCCAGGGTGCCCCCTGGCACTCCACCTAGGGGCCTAAGACCCCAGCAAGCTACCCAGGGGTCCACCTCTCTCCCTGGACTGACAGTATAGGCCCCAGGGTGCCCCCTGACCCAGCACCTAGGTTCTTCTTACCCCAGCAAGCTACCCAGGGGTCCACCTCTCTCCCTGGACTTGCAGAAGAGGCCCCAGGGTGCACGCTGGCCCTCCACTTAGGGGCTTCTGACCCCAGCAAGCTACCCAGGGGTCCACATCTCTCCCTGGAATTGCATTAGAGTCCCCAGGGTGCCCCCTGGCCCTCCAGCTAGGGGCCTTTGACCCCAGTAAGCTACCCAGGGGTCCACCTCTCTCCCTGGAACTGCAGTAGAGAACCCAGGAAGCCCCCTGGCACTCCACCAAGGAGCCTCTGACGCCAGCAAGCTTCCCAGGGGTCAACCTCTCTCCCTGTACTGGCAATATAGGCCCCAGGGTGCCCCCTGGCCCTTCACCTTTGGGCCTCTGACACCAGCAAGCTACCCAGGGGTCCACCTCTCTTCCTGGACTTGCGTTAAAGGCCCTAGGGTACCCCCTTTCCCTCCACCTATGGGCTTCAGACCTCATCAAGCTACCCAGGGATCCACCCCTCTCCCTGGACTTGCAGTATAGGCCCCAGGGTACCCCCTGGCTCTCCATCTAGGGGCCTCTTACCCCAGGAAGCTACCCAGGGGTCCACCTCTCTCCCTGGACTTGCAGGACCTGCTGCAGGCGGCAACCTGGCCCTCCACCTAGGATCCACTGACCCCAGGAAGCTACTCAGGTGTCAACCTCTCTCCCTGGACTTGCAGAATAGGCCCCAGGGTGCCCCCTGGCACACCACCTATGGGCTTCTGATCCCAGCAAGCTACCCAGGGGTCCATATCTCTCCCTGGACTTGCAGTAGAGGCGCCAGGGTGCCCCCTGGCCCTCCACTTAGGGGCCTCTGACCCTAGCAAGCAACCCAGGGTTTCACCACTCTCCCTGGACTTGCAGTATAGGCCCCAGGCTGCCCCCAGGCCCTCCACCTAAGTGCCTAAGACCCCAGCAAGCTACCCAGGGTTCCACCTCTCTGCCTTGACTTGAAGTATAGGCCCCAGGGTGCCCCCTGGATCTCCACCTAGGGGCCTAGGGCCCCAGCAAGCTTTCCAGGGGTCCACGTCTCTCCCTGGACTTGCAGTAGAGGCCCCAGGGTGCCCCCTGGCCCTCCACCTAGGGGCCTCTGACCCTTGCAAGCTACCCAGGGGTCCACCTCTCTCCCTGGACTTGCAGTATAGGCCCCAAGGTGCCCCCTTACCCTCCACCTAGGGGCCTCTTACCCCAGGAAGCTACCCAGGGGTCCACCTCTCTCCCTGGACTTGCAGGATAGGCTGCAGGGGGCAACCTGGCCCTCCACCTAGGGGCCACTGACCCCAGGAAGCTACCCAGGGGTCAACCTCTCTCCCTGGACTTGCAGAATAGGCCCCAGGGTGCCTCCTGGCCCACCACCTATGGGCTTCTGACCCCAGCAAGCTACACAGGGGTCCATATCTCTCCCTGGACTTGCAGTAGAGGCCCCAGGGTGCCCCCTTGCACTCCACCCAGGGCCCTTGACCGCAGCAAGCTACCCAGGGGTCCACAACTCTCCCTGGACTTGCAGTAGAGGCCCCAGGGTGCCCCCTTGCCCTCCACCTAGGGGCCACTGACCCCAGCAAGCTACCCAGGGGGTCCACCTCTCTCCCTGGACTGGCAGTAGAGGCCCCAGGGTGCCCCCAGGCCCTCCACCTAGGGGCGGCTGACACAAGAAAGCTCCCCAGGGGTCCACCTCTCTCCCTGGACTTGCAGTAGAAGCCCTAGGGTACCTCCTGGCCCTCCACATAGGGGCCTCTTACCCCAGCAAGTAACCCAGGGGTCCACAACTCTCCCTGGACTTGCAGTAGAGGCCCCCGGGTGCCCCCTTGCACTCCACCCAGGGCCCTTGACCGCAGCAAGCTACCCAGGGGTCCACAACTCTCCCTGGACTTGCAGTAGAGGCCCCAGGGTGCCCCCTTGCCCTCCGCCTAGGGGCCACTGACCCCAGCAAGCTACCCAGGGGGTCCACCTCTCTCCCTGGACTGGCAGTAGAAGCCCCAGGGTGCCCCCAGGCCCTCCACCTAGGGGCGGCTGACACAAGAAAGCTCCCCAGGGGTCCACCTCTCTCCCTGGACTTGCAGTAGAAGCCCTAGGGTACCTCCTGGCCCTCCATATAGGGGCCTCTTACCCCAGCAAGTTACCCAGGGGTCCACAACTCTCCCTGGACTTGCAGTAGAGGCCGCAGGGTGCCCCATTGCCCTCCACCTAGGGGCCTCTGACCCCAGAAAGCTACCCAGGGGTCCACCTTTCTCCCTGGACATGAAGTATAGGCCCTAGGGTGCCCACTGGCCCTCCACCTAGGGGCCTCTGACCCCAGAAAGCTACCCAGGGGTCCACCTTTCTTCCTTGTCTTGAAGTATAGGCCCCAGGGTGCCCACTGGCCCTCCACCAAGGGGCCTAAGACCCCAGCAAGCTCCCCAGGAGTCCACAACTCTCCCTGGACTTGCAGTAGAGGCCCCAGGGTGCCCCCTGGCCCTCCACCTAGGGGCCTCTGACCCCAGCAAGCTACCCAGGGGTCCAACTCTCTCAATGGACTTGCAGTAGAGGCCCCAGGAAGCCCCCTTGCCCTCCACCTAGGGGCCTCTGACACCAGCAAGCTACCCAGGGGCCCACCTCTTTCCCTGGACTTGCAGTAGAGGCCCCAGCGTGCCCGCTGGCCCTCCAACAAGGGGCCTCTGACCCCAGAAAGCTACCCAGGGGTCCACCTTTCTCCCTGGACATGAAGTATAGGCCCTAGGGTACCTCCTGGCCCTCCACCTAGGGGCCTCTGACCCCAGCAAGCTACCCAGGGGTCCACCTCTCTCAATGGACTTGCAGTAGAGGCCCCCGGAAGCCCCCTTGCCCTCCACCTAGTTGCCTCTGACACCAGCAAGCTACCCAGGTGGCCAAAACTCTCCCTAGACTTGCAGTAGAGGCCCAAGGGTGCCCCCTGGCCCTCCACCTAGGGGCTTTATTCCCCAGCAAGCTACCCAAGGGTCCACCTCTCTCCCTGGACTTGCAGTATAGGCCCCAGCGTGCCGCCTTGCCCTCCACCCATGGGCCTCTGACCCCAGCAAGCTACCCAGGGGTCCATAACTCTCCCTGGACTTGAAGTAGAGGCCCTAGGGTACCTCCTGGCCCTCCACCTAGGGGCCTCTGACCCCAGCAAGTTACCCAGGGGTCCACAACTCTCCCTGGACTTGCAGTAGAGACCCCAGGGTGCCCCTTGCCCTCCACCTAGGGGCCTCTGACCCTAGCAAGTTACCCAGGGTTCCACCTCTCTCCCTGGACTTGCAGTATAGGCCCCAGGGTGCCCCCAGGCCCTCCACCTAAGTGCCTAAGACCCCAGCAAGCTACCCAGGGGTCCACCTCTCTCCCTTGACTTGAAGTATAGGCCCCAGGGTGCCCCCTGGCCCTCCACCTAGGGGCCTAGGGCCCCAGCAAGCTTTCCAGGGGTCCACGTCTCTCCCTGGACTTGCAGTTTAGGCCCCAGGGTGCCCCCTTGCCCTCCACCTAGGGGCCTCTTACCCCAGGAAGCTACCCAGGGGTCCACCTCTCTTCCTGGACTAGCAGTTTAGGCCCCAGGGTGCCCCCTTGCCCTCCACCTAGGGGCCTCTGACCCCAGCAAGCTACCCAGGGGTCCACCTCTCTTCCTGGACTAGCAGTTTAGGCCCCAGGGTGCCCCCTGGCCCTCCACCTAGGGGCCTCTGACCCCAGCAAGCTACCCAGGGGTCCACCTCTCTCAATGGACTTGCAGTAGAGGCCCCCGGAAGCCCCCTTGCCCTCCACCTAGTTGCCTCTGACACCAGCAAGCTACCCAGGGGCCCACATCTCTCCCTGGACTTGCAGTAGAGGCCCCAGGGTGCCCCCTGACCCTCCACCTAGGGGCCTCTGACCCCAGCAAGCTACATAGGGGTCCACATCTCTCCTTGGACTTGCAGTATTGGCGCGAGGGTGCCCCCTGGCCCCCCCCCCCTAGGGGCTTTTGACCCCAGCAAGCTACCCAGGGGTCCACCTCTCTCTTTGGACTTGCAGTATAGGCCCCAGGGTGACCCCTTGCCCTCCACCCAGGGGCCTCTTACCCCAGCAAGCTACCCAGGGGTCCACAACTCTCCCTGGACTTGCAGTAGAGGCCCCAGGGTGTCCTCTTGTCCTGCACCTAGGGGCCTCTGACCCCAGCAAGCTACCCAGAGGTCCACTTCTCTCCATTGACTTGCAGTATAGGCCTTAGGGTGCCCCCTGGCCCTCCACCTAGGGGCCTAAGACCCCAGCAAGCTAACCAGGGGGTCCACCTCTCTCCCTGGACTGTCAGTAAAGGCCCCAGGGTGCCCCCAGGCCCCCCACCTAGGGGCGGCTGACACAAGAAAGCTTCCCAGGGGTCCACCTCTCTTCCTGGACTAGCAGTTTAGGCCCCAGGGTGCCCCCTGGCCCTCCACCTAGGGGCCTCTGACCCCAGCAAGCTACCCAGGGGTCCACCTCTCTCAATGGACTTGCAGTAGAGGCCCCCGGAAGCCCCCTTGCCCTCCACCTAGTTGCCTCTGACACCAGCAAGCTACCCAGGGGTCCACAACTCTCCCTGGACTTGCAGTAGAGGCCCTAGGGTACCTCCTGACCCTCCACCTAGGGGCCTCTGACCCCAGCAAGTTACCCAGGGGTCCACAACTCTCCCTGGACTTGCAGTAGAGACCCCAGGGTGCCCCTTGCCCTCCACCTAGGGGCCTCTGACTCCCAGAAAGCTACCCAGGGGTCCACCTTTCTCCCTGGACATGAAGTATAGGCCCCTGGGTGCCAACTGGCCCTCCACCTAGGGGCCTAAGACCCCAGCAAGCTACCCGGGGGTCCACAACTCTCCCTGGACTTGCAGTAGAGGCCCCAGGGTGCCCCCAGGCCCTCCACCTAAGTGCCTAAGACCCCAGCAAGCTACCCAGGGGTCCACCTCTCTCCCTTGACTTGAAGTATAGGCCCCAGGGTGCCCCCTGGCCCTCCAACTACTGGCCTCTTACCCCAGCAAGCTACCCAGGGGTCCACCTCTCTCCCTAGACTTGCAGTAGAGACCCCAGGGTTCCCCCTGGCCCTCCACCTAGGGGCCTCTGACCCTAGCAAGCTACCCAGGGGTCCACCTCTCTCCCTAGACTTGCAGTAGATACCCCAGGATTCCCCCTTACCCTCCACCTAGGGACTTCTTATCCCAGGAAGCTTCCCAGGGGTCCACCTCTCTCCCTGGACTTGCATGATAGGCTGCAGGGGGCAACCTGGCCCTCCACCTAGGGGCCACTGACCCCAGGAAGCTACCCAGGGGTCCACCTCTCTCCCTGGACTTGCAGAATAGGCCCCAGGGTGCCCCCTGGCCCAGCACCTATGGGCTTCTGACCCCAGCAAGCTACCCAGGGGTCCACATCTCTCCCTGGACTTGCAGTAGAGGCCCCAGGGTGCACCCTTGCCCTCCACCCAGGGGCCTCTGACCCCCGCAATTTACCCAAGGGTCCACAACTCTCCCTGGACTTGCAGTAGAGACCCCAGGGTGCCCCTTGGCCCTCCACCTTGCCCACTCTCAGCCAAGCAAACTATCCAGGGGTCCACCTCTCTCCCTGGACTTGCAGGATAGGCCCCAGGGTGCCCCCTGGCCCTCCACATAGCGGCCTAGGACCCCAGCAAACTATCCAGGGGTCCACCTCTCTCCCTGGACTTGCAGGATAGGCCCCAGGGTGCCCCCTGGCCCTCCAAATATTTGCCTCTGACCCCAGTAAGCTACCCAGGGGTACAACTCTCTACCTGGACTTGCATTAGGGGCCCTAGGGTACCTCCTGGCCCTCCACTTAGGGGCCTCTGACCCCCGCAATCTACCCAGGGGTCCACCTCTCTCCCTGGATCTGCAGGATAGGCCCCAGGGTGCCCCGTGGCCCTCCACCTAGGGGCCTCTGACCTCAGGAAGCTACCCAGGAGTCCACCTCTCTCCCTGGACTTGCAGTATAGGCCCCAGGGTGCCCCCTGGCCCTCCACCTAGGGGCCTCTGATTCCTGAAAGCTACCCAGGAGTCCACCTCTCTTCCTGGACTTGCAGTAGAGGCCCCAGGGTGCCCCCTGGCCCTCCACCTTTTGGCCTCTGACCCCAGCAAGCTGCCAATGGGTCCACAACTCTCCCTGGACTTGCAGTAGAGGCCCCAGGGTGCCCCCTGGCCCTCCACCAAGCGGCCTAGGACCCCAGCAAGCTACCCAGGGGTCCACATCTCTCCCGGGACTTGCAGTATAGGCCCCAGCGTGCCCCCTTGCCCTCCACCCATGGGCCTCTGACCCCAGCAAGCTACCCAGGGGTCCACCTCTCTACCTGGACTTGCAGTATAGGCCCCAAGTTGCCCCCTGGCCCACCACCTATGGGTTTCTGACCCCAGGAAGCTACCCATGGGTCCACAACTCTCCCTGGACTTGCAATATAGGCCCCAGGGTGCCCCCTGGCCCTCCACCTAGGGGCCTCTGATTCCTGAAAGCTACCCAGGAGTCCACCTCTCTTCCTGGACATGCAGTAGAGGCCCCAGGGTGCCCCCTGGCCCTCCACCTTTTGGCCTCTGACCCCAGCAAGCTACCAATGGGTCCACAACTCTCCCTGGACTTGCAGTAGAGGCCCCAGGGTGCCTCCTGGCCCTCCACCTAAGGGCCTTTGACCCCAGCAAGCTATCTGGGGGTCCACCTCTCTCCCTGGACTTGCAGTAGAGTCCCCAGGAAGCCCCTTGGCCCTCCTTCTAGGGGCCTCTAACCCCAGCAAGCTACCCAGGAGTCCACCTCTCTTCCTGGACTTGTAGTAGAGGCCCAAGGGTGCCCCTCGGCCCTCCACCTAGGGGCCTAGGACCCCAGCAAGCTACCCAGGGGTCCACATCTCTCCCGGGACTTGCAGTATAGGCCCCAGCGTGCCCCCTTGCCCTCCACCCATGGGCCTCTGACCCCAGCAAGCTAACCAGGGGTCCAGCTCTCTCCCTAGACTTGCATTTCATGCCCCAAGTTGCCCCCTGGCCCACCACTTATGGGCTTCTGACTCCAGCAAGCTACCCATGGGTCCACAACTCTCCCTGGACTTGCAGTATAGGCTCCAGGGTGCCCCTTGGCCCTCCACCTAGGCCACTCTCAAGCAAGCAAACTACCCAGGGGTCCACCTCTCTCCATGGACTTGCAGGATAGGCCCCAGGGTGCCCTCTGGCCCTCCACCTAGTTGCTTCTGACCCCAGCAAGCTACCCAGGGGTTCAACTCTCTACCTGGACTTGCAGTAGGGGCCCTAGGGTACCTCCTGGCCCTCCACTTAGGGGCCTCTGATCCCAGCAAGCAACCCGGGTTTCCACCTTTCTCCCTGGACATGCAGTAGAGGCCCCTGGTTCCCCTTTGGCCCTCCACCTAGGGGCTTCTGACCCCAGCAAGCTACCCAAGGGTCAACCTCTCTCCCTGGACTTGCAGTAGAGGCCCCAGGGTGCCCCCCGGCCCTCCACCTAGGGGCCTCTGACCCCAGCAAGCTACCCAGGGGACCACCTCTCTCCCTGGACTTGCAGTATAGGCCCCAGGGTGCCTCCAGGCCCTCCACATAAGTGCCTAAGACCCCAGCAAGCTACCCAGGGGTCCACCTCTCTCCCTGGACTTGCAGTATAGGCCCCAGGGTGCCCCCTGGCCCTCCACCCAGGGGCTTCTGACCCCAGCAAGCTACCCAGGGGTCCACAACTCTCCCTGGACTTTCAGTAGAGGCCCCAGGGTGCCCCCTGGCCCTCCACATAAGGGCCTCTGACCCCAGAAAGCTAAAAAGGGATCAACCTCTCTCCCTGGACTTGCGTTAGAGGCCCTAGGGTACCCCCTTGCCCTCCACCTATGGGCTATAGACCTCATCAAGCTACGCAGGGATCCACCTCTCTCCCTGAACTTGCAGTAGAGACCCCAGGTTGCCCCCTGGCTCTCCACCTAGGGGACTCTGACACCAGCAAGCTACCAAGGGATTAACCTCTCTCCCAGGACTTGCAGTAGAGGCCTCAGGGTGCCCAATGGAACTCCTTCTAGGGGTGTCTGACCCCAGCAAGCTACCCAGGGGTCCACCTGTCTCCCTAGACTTGCAGTAGAGGCCCCAGGGTGCGCCCTGGCCCTCCACCTAGGGGCCTCTGACACCAGCAAGCTACCAAGGGGTCCAGCTTTCTCCCTGGACTTGTAGTAGAGTTCCCAGGGTACCCCCTGGCCCTCCACCTATGGTCTTCTGTCCCCAGCAAGCTACCAAGGGGTCCACCTCTCTCCCTGGACTTGCAATAGAGGCCCCATGGTGCCCCCTGACCCTCCACCTAGTTGCCTCTGACCCCAGCAAGCTACCCAGGGGTCCAACTCTCTCCCTGGACTTGCAGTAGGGGCCCTAGGGTACCTCCTAGCCCTCCACCTAGGGGCCTAAGACCCCAGCAAGTTACCCAGGGGTCAACCTCTCTCCCTGGACTGGCAATATAGGCCCCAGGGCGCCCCTTGGCCCTCCACCTTTGGGCCTCTGACCCAAGCAAGCTACCAAGGGGTCGACAACCCTCCCTGGACTTGCAGTCGAGGCCCCAAGGTGCCCCCTGGCCCTCAACCTAGGGGCCTCTGACACCAGCAAGCTACCCAGGGGTCCACCTCTCTCCCTGGACTTGCAGTAGAGGCCCCAGGGAATCCCCTGGCCCTCCACCTATGGGCTTCAGACCCCAGCAAACTACCCAGGGGTCCACCTCTCTCCCTGGACTTGCAGGATAGGCCCAAGTGTGCCCCCTGGCCCTCCACCTAGTTGCCTCTGACCCCAGCAAGCTACCCAGGGGTCCAACTTTCTCCCTGGATTTGCAGTAGGGGCCCTAGGGTACTTCCTGGCCCTCCACCTAGGGGCCTCTGACCCCAGCAAGCTACCCAGGGGTCCACCTCTCTCCCTGGACTTGCAGGATAGGCCCCATGATGCCCCCTGGCCCTCCACCTAGGGGCTTCTGACCCCAGCAAGCTATCCAGGGGTCCACCTCTCTCCCTGGACTTGCAGGATAGGCCCCAGGGTGCCCCCTGGCCCTCCAAATATTTGCCTCTGACCCCAGTAAGCTACCCAGGGGTACAACTCTCTACCTGGACTTGCATTAGGGGCCCTAGGGTACCTCCTGGCCCTCCACTTAGGGGCCTCTGACCCCCGCAATCTACCCAGGGGTCCACCTCTCTCCCTGGATCTGCAGGATAGGCCCCAGGGTGCCCCGTGGCCCTCCACCTAGGGGCCTCTGACCTCAGGAAGCTACCCAGGAGTCCACCTCTCTCCCTGGACTTGCAGTATAGGCCCCAGGGTGCCCCCTGGCCCTCCACCTAGGGGCCTCTGATTCCTGAAAGCTACCCAGGAGTCCACCTCTCTTCCTGGACTTGCAGTAGAGGCCCCAGGGTGCCCCCTGGCCCTCCACCTTTTGGCCTCTGACCCCAGCAAGCTGCCAATGGGTCCACAACTCTCCCTGGACTTGCAGTAGAGGCCCCAGGGTGCCCCCTGGCCCTCCACCAAGCGGCCTAGGACCCCAGCAAGCTACCCAGGGGTCCACATCTCTCCCGGGACTTGCAGTATAGGCCCCAGCGTGCCCCCTTGCCCTCCACCCATGGGCCTCTGACCCCAGCAAGCTACCCAGGGGTCCACCTCTCTACCTGGACTTGCAGTATAGGCCCCAAGTTGCCCCCTGGCCCACCACCTATGGGTTTCTGACCCCAGGAAGCTACCCATGGGTCCACAACTCTCCCTGGACTTGCAATATAGGCCCCAGGGTGCCCCCTGGCCCTCCACCTAGGGGCCTCTGATTCCTGAAAGCTACCCAGGAGTCCACCTCTCTTCCTGGACATGCAGTAGAGGCCCCAGGGTGCCCCCTGGCCCTCCACCTTTTGGCCTCTGACCCCAGCAAGCTACCAATGGGTCCACAACTCTCCCTGGACTTGCAGTAGAGGCCCCAGGGTGCCTCCTGGCCCTCCACCTAAGGGCCTTTGACCCCAGCAAGCTATCTGGGGGTCCACCTCTCTCCCTGGACTTGCAGTAGAGTCCCCAGGAAGCCCCTTGGCCCTCCTTCTAGGGGCCTCTAACCCCAGCAAGCTACCCAGGAGTCCACCTCTCTTCCTGGACTTGTAGTAGAGGCCCAAGGGTGCCCCTCGGCCCTCCACCTAGGGGCCTAGGACCCCAGCAAGCTACCCAGGGGTCCACATCTCTCCCGGGACTTGCAGTATAGGCCCCAGCGTGCCCCCTTGCCCTCCACCCATGGGCCTCTGACCCCAGCAAGCTAACCAGGGGTCCAGCTCTCTCCCTAGACTTGCATTTCATGCCCCAAGTTGCCCCCTGGCCCACCACTTATGGGCTTCTGACTCCAGCAAGCTACCCATGGGTCCACAACTCTCCCTGGACTTGCAGTATAGGCTCCAGGGTGCCCCTTGGCCCTCCACCTAGGCCACTCTCAAGCAAGCAAACTACCCAGGGGTCCACCTCTCTCCATGGACTTGCAGGATAGGCCCCAGGGTGCCCTCTGGCCCTCCACCTAGTTGCTTCTGACCCCAGCAAGCTACCCAGGGGTTCAACTCTCTACCTGGACTTGCAGTAGGGGCCCTAGGGTACCTCCTGGCCCTCCACTTAGGGGCCTCTGATCCCAGCAAGCAACCCGGGTTTCCACCTTTCTCCCTGGACATGCAGTAGAGGCCCCTGGTTCCCCTTTGGCCCTCCACCTAGGGGCTTCTGACCCCAGCAAGCTACCCAAGGGTCAACCTCTCTACCTGGACTTGCAGTAGAGGCCCCAGGGTGCCCCCCGGCCCTCCACCTAGGGGCCTCTGACCCCAGCAAGCTACCCAGGGGACCACCTCTCTCCCTGGACTTGCAGTATAGGCCCCAGGGTGCCTCCAGGCCCTCCACATAAGTGCCTAAGACCCCAGCAAGCTACCCAGGGGTCCACCTCTCTCCCTGGACTTGCAGTATAGGCCCCAGGGTGCCCCCTGGCCCTCCACCCAGGGGCTTCTGACCCCAGCAAGCTACCCAGGGGTCCACAACTCTCCCTGGACTTTCAGTAGAGGCCCCAGGGTGCCCCCTGGCCCTCCACATAAGGGCCTCTGACCCCAGAAAGCTAAAAAGGGATCAACCTCTCTCCCTGGACTTGCGTTAGAGGCCCTAGGGTACCCCCTTGCCCTCCACCTATGGGCTATAGACCTCATCAAGCTACGCAGGGATCCACCTCTCTCCCTGAACTTGCAGTAGAGACCCCAGGTTGCCCCCTGGCTCTCCACCTAGGGGACTCTGACACCAGCAAGCTACCAAGGGATTAACCTCTCTCCCAGGACTTGCAGTAGAGGCCTCAGGGTGCCCAATGGAACTCCTTCTAGGGGTGTCTGACCCCAGCAAGCTACCCAGGGGTCCACCTGTCTCCCTAGACTTGCAGTAGAGGCCCCAGGGTGCGCCCTGGCCCTCCACCTAGGGGCCTCTGACACCAGCAAGCTACCAAGGGGTCCAGCTTTCTCCCTGGACTTGTAGTAGAGTTCCCAGGGTACCCCCTGGCCCTCCACCTATGGTCTTCTGTCCCCAGCAAGCTACCAAGGGGTCCACCTCTCTCCCTGGACTTGCAATAGAGGCCCCATGGTGCCCCCTGACCCTCCACCTAGTTGCCTCTGACCCCAGCAAGCTACCCAGGGGTCCAACTCTCTCCCTGGACTTGCAGTAGGGGCCCTAGGGTACCTCCTAGCCCTCCACCTAGGGGCCTAAGACCCCAGCAAGTTACCCAGGGGTCAACCTCTCTCCCTGGACTGGCAATATAGGCCCCAGGGCGCCCCTTGGCCCTCCACCTTTGGGCCTCTGACCCAAGCAAGCTACCAAGGGGTCGACAACCCTCCCTGGACTTGCAGTCGAGGCCCCAAGGTGCCCCCTGGCCCTCAACCTAGGGGCCTCTGACACCAGCAAGCTACCCAGGGGTCCACCTCTCTCCCTGGACTTGCAGTAGAGGCCCCAGGGAATCCCCTGGCCCTCCACCTATGGGCTTCAGACCCCAGCAAACTACCCAGGGGTCCACCTCTCTCCCTGGACTTGCAGGATAGGCCCAAGTGTGCCCCCTGGCCCTCCACCTAGTTGCCTCTGACCCCAGCAAGCTACCCAGGGGTCCAACTTTCTCCCTGGATTTGCAGTAGGGGCCCTAGGGTACTTCCTGGCCCTCCACCTAGGGGCCTCTGACCCCAGCAAGCTACCCAGGGGTCCACCTCTCTCCCTGGACTTGCAGGATAGGCCCCATGATGCCCCCTGGCCCTCCACCTAGGGGCTTCTGACCCCAGCAAGCTATTCAGGGGTCCACCTCTCTCCCTGGACTTGCAGTATAGGCCCCAGGGTGCTCCCTGGCTCACCACATATGGGCTTCTCACACCAGCAAGCTACCAAGGGGTCCACCTCTCTCCCTGGACTTGCAGTAGAGGCCCCAGGGTGCCCCCTGGCCCTCCACCTACTGGCCTTTGACCCCAGCAAGCTACCCAGGGGTCCACCTCTCTCCCTGGACTTGCAATATAGGCCCCAAGGTGCCCCCTTACCATCCTCCTAGGGGCCTAGGACCCCAGCAAGCTACCCAGGGTTCCACCTCTCTCCCTGGACTTGCAGTAGAGGCCCCAGGGTGCCCCCTTGCCCTCCACCTAGGCCACTCTCAGCCAAGCAAACTACCCAGGGGTCCACCTCTCTCCCTGCACTTGCAGTATAGGCCCCAGGGTGCCCCCTGGCACTCCACCTAGGGGCCTAAGACCCCAGGAAGCTACCCAGGGGTCCACCTCTCTCCCTGGACTTGCAGTAGAGGCCCCAGGGTGCCCCCTGGCCCTACACCTAGGGGCCTAAGACCCCAGCAAGCTACCCAGGGGTCCACCTCTCTCCCTGGACTTGCAATAGAGGCCCCAGGGTGCCCCCTGACCCTCCACCTATGGGTTTCTGACCCCTGCAAGCTACCCAGGGTTCCACCTCTCTCCCTGGACTTGCAGTAGAGGCCCCAGGGTGCCCCCTTGCCCTCCACCTAGGCCACTCTCAGCCAAGCAAACTACCCAGGGGTCCACCTCTCTCCCTGCACTTGCAGTATAGGCCCCAGGGTGCCCCCTGGCACTCCACCTAGGGGCCTAAGACCCCATCAAGCTACCTAGGGGTCCACCTCTCTCCCTGGACTGGCAGTATAGGCCCCAGGGTTCCCCTTGACCCTCCACCTAGGTTCTTCTTACCCCAGCAAGCTACCCAGGGGTCCACCTCTCTCCCTGGATTTGCAGAAGAGGCCCCAGGGTGCCCGCTGGCCCTCCACTTAGGGGCCTCTGACCCCAGCAAGCTACCCAGGGGTCCACATCTCTCCCTAGACTTGCAGTAGAGGCCAAAGGGTGCCCCATGGCCCTCCACCTAGGGGCCTCTGGCCCAAGCAATCTACCAAGTGGTCCACAACTCTCCCTGCAATTGCAGTAGAGGCCCTAGGTTAGCCCCTGGCCCTCCACCTAGGGGCTTTAGTCCCCAGCAAGCTACCCAGGGGTCCACCTCTCTCCCTGGACTTGCAGTAGACTCCACAGGGTGCCCCCTGGCCCTCCAGCTAGGGGCCTCTGACCCCAGCAAGCTACCCAGGGGCCAACCTCTCTCCCTGGACTTGCAGTAGAGAACCCAGTAAACCCCCTGGCACTCCACCAAGGAGCCTCTGACGCCAGCAAGCTTCCCAGGGGCCCATCTCTCTCAATGGACTTGCACTAGAGGCCCAAGGTGCCCGCTGGCCCTCCACCTAGGGGCCTCTGACCCCAGCAATCTACCCAGGGATCCACCTATCTCCCTGGACTTGCAGTATAGGCCCCAGAGTGCCCCCTGGCCCTCCACCTAGGGGCCTAGGACCCCAGCAAGACACCCAGAGGTCCACCTCTTTCCCTGGACTTGCAGTAGAGGGCCCAGGGTGCCCCCTAACCCTCCACCTAAAAGCCTCTGACCCCAGCAAGCTATCCAGGGGTCCACAACTCTCCCTGGACTTTCAGTAGAGGCCCCAGGGTGCCCCCTGGCCCTCCACCTAGGGGCCTCTGACCCCAGCAAGCTACCAAGGGGTCCACCTCTCTCAATGGACTTGCAGTAGAGGCCCCAGGGTGCCCCCTGGCCCTCAACCTAGGGGCCTAGGACCCCAGCAAGCTACCCAGGGGTCCACTTCTCTCCCTGGACTTGCAGTAGAGGCCCCAGGGTGCCCCCTGGCCCTCCACCTAGGGGCCTAGGACCCCAGCAAGCTACCCAGAGGTCCATCTCTCTACTTGGAGTTGCAATAGAGGCCCCAGGGTGCCCCCTAACCCTCCACCTAGAAGCCTCTGACCCCAGCAAGCTACCCAGGGGTCCACAACTCTCCCTGGACTTGCAGTAGAGGCCCCAGGGTGCCCTCTTGCCCTCCACCTAGGGGCCTCTGACCCCAGAAAGCTACCCAGGGGTCCACCTTTCTCCCTGGACTTGAAGTATAGGGCCCAGGGTGCCCACTGGCCCTCCACCTAGGGGCCTAAGACCCCAGCAAGCTACCCAGGGGTCCACAACTCTCCCTGGACTTGCAGTAGAGGCCCCAGGGTGCCCCCTGGCCCTCCACCTAGGGGCGTCTGACCTTAGCAAGCTACCAAGGGGTCCACCTCTCTCAATGGACTTGCAGTAGAGGCCCCAGGAAGCCCCCTTGCCCTCCACTTAGGGGCCTCTGAACCCAGCAAGCTATCCAGGGGCCCAACTCTCTCCCTGGACTTGCAGTAGAGGCCCGAGGGTGCCCGCTGGCCCTCCACCAAGGGGCCTCTGACGCCAGCAAGCTACCTATGGGTCCACAACTCTCCCTGGACTTGCAGTAGAGGCCCCAGGGTGCCCCCTGGCCCTCCACCTAGTTGCCTCTGACCCCAGCAAGCTACCCAGAGGTCCAACTCTGTACCTTGACTTGCAGTAGGGGCCCTAGGGTACCTCCTGGCCCTCCACTTAGGGGCGTCTGATCCCAGCAAGCTACCCAGGGTCCACCTTTCTCCCTTTACTTGCAGTAGAGGCCCCTGGTTGCCCTTTTGCCCTCCACCTAGGGGCCTCTGACCCCAGCAAGCTACCCAGAGGTCATCCTCTCTCCATGGACTTGCAGTAGAGGCCCCAGGGTGCCCCCTAACCCTCCACCTAGAAGCCTCTGACCCCAACAAGCTACCCAGGGGTCCACAACTCTCCCTGGACTTGCAGTAGAGGCCCCAGGGTGCCCTCTTGCCCTCCACCTAGGGGCCTCTGACCCTAGAAAGCTACCCAGGGGTCCACCTTTCTCCCTGGACTTGAAGTAGAGGCCCCAGGGTGCCCCCTGGCCCTCCACCTAGGGTCCTCAGACCCTAGGAATCTACCAAGGGGTCCACAACTATCCCTTGACTTGCACTAGAGCCCCTAGGGTGCCCCCTGGCTCTCCACCTAAGGGCCTCTGACCCCAGCTAGCTACCCAGGGGTCCACCTCTCTCCCAGGAGTTGCAGTAGAGGCTCTAGGGTGCCCCCTGGCCCTCCACCTAGGGGCCTAGTACCCCAGCAAGCTACCCAGAGGTCCATCTCTCTCCCTGGAGTTGCAATAGAGGCCCCAGGGTGCCCCCTAACCCTCCACCTAGAAGCCTCTGACCCCAGCAAGCTACCCAGGGGTCCACAACTCTCCCTGGACTTGCAGTAGAGGCCCCAGGGTGCCCTCTTGCCCTCCACCTAGGGGTCTCTGACCCCAAAAAGCTACCCAGGGGTCCACCTTTCTCCCTGGACTTGAAGTATAGGGCCCAGGGTGCCCACTGGCCCTCCACCTAGGGGCCTAAGACCCCAGCAAGCTACCCAGGGGTCCACAACTCTCCCTGGACTTGCAGTAGAGGCCACAGGGTGCCCCCTGGCCCTCCACCTAGGGGCCTCTGACCCCAGCAAGCTACCAAGGTGTCCACCTCTCTCAATGGACTTGCAGTAGAGGCCCCAGGAAGCCCCCTTGCCCTCCACCTAGGGGCCTCTGACCCCAGCTAGCTACCCAGGGGTCCACCTCTCTCCCTGGAGTTGCAGTAGAGGCTCTAGGGTAGCCCCTGGCCCTCCACCTAGGGGATTTAGTCCCCAGCAAGCTACCCAGGGGTCCACCTCTCTCCCTGGACTTGCAGTAGAGTCCCCAGGAAGCCCCCTGGCCCACCGACTATGGGCTTCTGACCCCAGCAAGCTACCCAGGGGTCCACCTCTCTCCCTGGACTTCCAGTAGAGGCCCCAAGTTGCTCATTGGCCCTCCACCTAGGGGCTTCTGACCTCAGCAAGCTACCTGGGGGTCCACCTCTCTCCCTGGACTTGCAGTAGAGGCCCCAGGAAGCCCCTTGGCCCTCCTTCTATGGGCCTCTAACCCCAGCAAGCTACCCAGGAGTCCACCTCTCTTCCTGGACTTGTAGTAGAGGCGCCAGGGTGCCCCCTGGCCCTCCACCTAGGGGCCTCTGACCCCAGCAAGCTACCCAGGGGTCCACCTCTCTCCCTTGACTTGAAGTATAGGCCCCTGGGTGCACCCTGGCCCTCAACCTAGGGGCCTAGGACCCCAGCAAGCTATCCAGAGGTCCATCTCTCTCCCTGGAGTTGCAGTAGAGGCCCCAGGGTGCCCCCTAACCCTCTACCTAGAAGCCTCTGACCCTAGCAAGCTACCCAGGGGTCCACAACTCTCCCTGGACTTGCAGTAGAGGCCCCACGGTGCTCTCTTGCCCTCCAGCTAGGGGCCTCTGACCCCAGCAAGCTACCCAGGGGTCCACCTCTTTCCCTGGACTTGCAGGAGAGGCCCCATGGTGCCCCCTGGCCCTCCACCTAGGGGCCTCTGACCCCAGCAAGCTAACCAGGGGTCCACCTCTCTCCCTGGACTTTCAGTATAGGCCCCAGGGTGCCCCCTGACCCTCTACCTAGGTTCTTCTTACCCCAGCAAGCTTCCCAGGGGTCCACCTCTCTCCCTGGACTTGCAGAAGAGGCCCCAGTGTGCCCCCTGGCCCACCACATAAGGGCTTCTGACACCAGCAAGCTACCAAAGGGTCCACCTCTCTCCCTGGACTTGCAGTAGAGGCCCCAGGGTGCCCCCTGTCCCACCACCTATGGGCTTCTGACCCCAGCAAGCTACCCAGGGGTCCACTTCTCTCCCCGGACTTGCAGTAGAGGCCCCAGGGTGCCCCCTGACCCTTCACCTATGGGTTTCTGACCCTTGCAAGCTACCCAGGGGTCCACCTCTCTCCCTGGACTTGCAGTAGAGGCCCCAGGGTGCCCCCTTGCCATCCACCCAGGGGCCTCTGACCCCCGCAAGTTACCCAAGGGTCCACAACTCTCCCTGGACTTGCATTAGAGGCCCCTGGGTGCCCCTTGGCCCTCCACCTAGGCCACTGTCAGCCAAACAAACTACCCAGGGGTCCACCTCTCTCCCTGCACTTGCAGTATAGGCCCCAGGGTGCCCCCTGGCACTCCACCTAGGGGCCTAAGACCCCAGCAAGCTACCCAGGGGTCCACCTCTCTCCCTGGACTCGCAGTATAGGCCCCAGGTTACCCCCTGACCCTCCACCTAGGTTCTTCTTACCCCAGCAAGCTACCCAGGGGTCCACCTCTCTCCCTGGACTTGCAGAAGAGGCCCCAGGGTGCCCGGTGGCCCTCCACTTAGGGGCATCTGACCCCAGCAAGCTACCCAGGGGTCCACATCTCTCCCTAGACTTGCAAGAGAGGCCCAAGGGTGCCCCCTGGCCCTCCACCTAGGGGCCTCTGGCCCAAGCAATCTACCAAGGGGTCCACAACTCTCCCTGGACTTGCAGTAGAGGCCCTAGGGTAGCCCCTGGCCCTCCACTTAGGGGCTTTAGTCCCCAGCAAGCTACCCAGGGGTCCACCTCTCTCCCTGGACTTGCAGTAGAGTCCCCAGGGTGCCCCCTGGCCCTCCAGCTAGGGACCTTTGACCCCAGCAAGCTACCCAGGGGTCCACCTCTCTCCCTGGACTTGCAGTAGAGAACCCAGGCTGCCCCCTGGCACTCCACCAAGGAGCCTCTGACGCCAGCAAGCTCCCCAGGGGTCAACCTCTCTCCCTGGACTGGCATTATAGGCCCCAGGGTGCCCCCTGGCCCTCCACCTTTGTGCCTCTGACCCCAGCGAGCTACCCAGAGGTCCACCTATCTCCCTGGACTTGCAGAAGAGGCCCCAGTGTGCCGCCTGGCCCACCACAAAAGGGCTTCTGACACCAGCAAGCTACCAAAGGGTCCACCTCTCTCCCTGGACTTGCAGTAGAGGCCCCAGGGTGCCCCCTGTCCCACCACCTATGGGCTTCTGACCCCAGCAAGCTACCCAGGGGTCCACCTCTCTCCCTGGACTGGCAGTATAGGATCCAGGGTGCCCCCTGACCCTCCACCTAGGTTCTTCTTACCCCAGCAAGCTACCCAGAGGTCCATCTCTCTCCCTGGAGTTGCAATAGAGGCCCCAGGGTGCCCCCTAACCCTCCACCTAGAAGCCTCTGACCCCAGCACGCTACTCAGGGGTCCACAACTCTCCCTGGACTTGCAGTAGAGGCCCCAGGGTGCCCTCTTGCCCTCCACCTAGGGGCCTCTGACCCCAGAAAGCTACCCAGGGGTCCACCTTTCTCCCTGGACTTGAAGTATAGGGCCCAGGGTGCCCACTGGCCCTCCACCTAGGGGCCTAAGACCCCAACAAGCTACCCAGGGGTCCACAACTCTCCCTGGACTTGCAGTAGAGGCCCCAGGGTGCCCCCTGGCCCTCCACCTAGGGGCCTCTGACCCCAGCAAGCTACCAAGGGGTCCACCTCTCTCAATGGACTTGCAGTAGAGGCCCCAGGAAGCCCCCTTGCCCTCCACCTAGGGGCCTCTGACCCCAGCTAGCGACCCAGGGGTCCACCTCTCTCCCTGGAGTTGCAGTAGAGGCTCTATGGTAGCCCCTGGCCCTCCACCTAGGGTCTTTAGTCCCCAGCAAGCTACCCAGAGGTCCATCTCTCTCCCTGGACTTCCAGTAGAGGCCCCAAGCTGCTCATTGGCCCTCCACCTAGGTGCTTCTGACCTCAGCAAGCTACCTGGGGGTCCACCTCTCTCCCTGGACTTGCAGTAGAGGCCCCAGGGAGCCCCTTGGCCCTCCTTCTATGCGCCTCCAACCCCAGCAAGCTACCCAGGAGTCCACCTCTCTTCCTGGACTTGTAGTAGAGGCCCCAGGGTTCCCCCTGGCCCTCCACCTAGGGGCCTCTGTCCCCAGCAAGCTACCCAGGGGTCCACCTCTCTCCCTTGACTTGAAGTATAGGCCCCTGGGTGCACCCTGGCCCTCAACCTAGGGGCCTAGGACCCCAGCTAGCTACCCAGGGGTCCACTTCTCTCCCTGGACTTGCAGTAGAGGCCCCAGGGTGCCCCCTGGCCCTCCACCTAGGGGCCTAGGACCCCAGCAAGCTACCCAGAGGTCCATCTCTCTCCCTGGAGTTGCAGTAGAGGCCCCAGGGTGCCCCCTAACCCTCTACCTAGAAGCCTCTGACCCCAGCAAGCTACCCAGGGGTCCACAACTCTCCCTGGACTTGCAGTAGAGGCCCCACGGTGCCCTCTTGCCCTCCACCTAGGGGCCTCTGACCCCAGAAAGCTACCCAGGGGTTCACCTTTCTCCCTGGACTTGAAGTATAGGCCCCAGGGTGCCCACTGGCCCTCCACCTAGGGGCCTAAGACCCCAGCAAGCTACCAAGGGGTCCACCTCTCCCAATGGACTTGCAGTAGAGGCCCCAGGAAGCCCCCTTGCCCTCCACCTAGGGGCCTCTGACCCCAGCAAGCTACCCAGGGGCCCACCTCTCTCCCTGGACTTGCAGTAGAGGCCCCAGGGTGCCCCTTGGCCCTCCACCTAGGCCACTCTCAGCCAAGCAAACTACCCAGGGGTCCACCTCTCTCCCTGGACTTGCAGGATAGGCCCCAGGGTTTCCCCTGGCCCTCCACCTAAGGGCCTCTGACCCCAGCTAGCTACCCAGGGGTCCACCTCTCTCCCTGGAGTTGCAGTAGAGGCTCTAGGGTACCCCCTGGCCCTCCACCTAGGGGCTTTATTCCCCAGCCAGCTACCCAGGGGTCCACCTCTCTCCCTGTACTTGCAGTATAGGCCCCAGCTTGCCGCCTTGCCCTCCACCCATGGGCCTCTGACCCCAGCTAGCTCCCCAGGGGTCCACCTCTCTCCCTGGAGTTGCAGTAGAGGCCCTAGGGTACCCCCTGGCCCTCCACCTAGGGGCTTTATTCCCCAGCAAGCTACCCAGGGGTCTACCTCTCTCCCTAGACTTGCATTATAGGCCCCAAGTTGCCCCCTTGCCCTCCACCTAGGTGCCTCTTACCCCAGGAAGCTACCCAGGGGTCCACCTCTCTCCCTGGACTTGCAGGACAGGCTGCAGGGGGCAACCTGGCCCTCCACCTAGGGGCCACTGACCCCAGGAAGCTACCCAGGGGTCCACCTCTCTCCCTGGACTTGCAGAATAGGCCCCAAGTTGCCCCCTGGCCCACCACCTATGGGCTTCTGACCCCAGCAAGCTACCCAGGGGTCCACATCTCTCCCTAGACCTGCAGTAGAGGCCCCAGGGTGCCCCCTTGCCCTCCACCCAGGGGCCTCTGACCTCCGCAAGTTACCCATGGGTCCACAACTCTCCCTGGACTTGCAGTAGAGGCCCCAGGGTGCCCCTTGGCCCTCCACCTAGACCACTCTCAGCCAAACAAACTACCCAGGGGTCCACCTCTCTCCCTGGACTTGCAGGATAGGCCCAGGGTGCGCCCTGGCCCTCCACCTAGTTGCCTCTGACCCCAGCAAGCTACCCAGAGGTCCAACTCTCTACCTTGACTTGTAGTAGGGGCCCTAGGGTACCTCCTGGCCCTCCAGTTAGGGGCCTCTGATCCCAGCAAGCTACCCAGGGTCCACCTTTCTCTCTGGACTTGCAGTAGATGCCCCTGGTTGCCCTTTTGCCCTCCACCTAGGGGCCTCCGACCTCAGCAAGCTACCCAGAGGTCCACCTCTCTCCATGGACTTGCAGTAGAGGCCCCAGGGTGCCCCCTAACCCTCCACCTAGAAGCCTCTAACCCCAGCAAGCTACCCAGGGGTCCACAACTCTCCCTGGACTTGCAGTAGAGGCCCCAGGGTGCCCTCTTGCCCTCCACCTAGGGGCCTCTGACCCCAGATAGCTACCCAGGGGTCCACCTTTCTCCCTGGACATGAAGTAAAGGCCCCAGAGTGCCCACTGGCCCTCCACCTAGGGGCCTAAGACCCCAGCAAGCTACCCAGGGGTCCACAACTCTCCCTGGACTTGCAGTAGAGGCCCCAGGGTGCCCCCTTGCCCTCCACCTAGGGGTCTCTGACCCCAGCAAGCTACCCAGGGGCCCACCTCTCTCCCTGGACTTGCAGTAGAGGCCCCAGGGTGCCCGCTGACCCTCCACCAAGGGGCCTCTGACCTCAGCAAGCTACCCAGGGGTCCATAACTCTCCCTAGACTTGCAGTAGAGGCTCAAGGTTTCCCCCTGCCCCTCCACCTAGGGTCCTCAGACCCTAGGAATCTACCAAGGGGTCCACAACTTTCCCCTGACTTGCACTAGAGGCCCCAGGGTGCCCCCTGGCCCTCCACCTAAGGGCCTCTGACCCCAGCTAGCTACCCAGGGGTCCACCTCTCTCCCTGGAGTTGCAGTAGAGGCTCTAGGGTACACCCTGGCAATCCATCTAGGTGCTTTTTTCCCCAGCAAGCTACCCAGGGGTCCACATCTCTCCCTGGACTTGCAGTAAAGGCCCCAGCTTGCCGCCTTGCACTCCACCCATGGGCCTCTGACCCCAGCTAGCAACCCAGGGGTCCACCTCTCTCCCTGGAGTTGCAGTAGAGGCCCAAGGGTACCCCCTGGCCCTCCAACTAGGGGCTTTATTCCCCAGCAAGCTACCCAGGGGTCTACCTCTCTCCCTAGACTTGCATTATATTCCCCAAGGTGCCCCCTTGCCCTCCACCTAGGGGCCTCTTACCCCAGGAAGCTACCCAGGGGTCCACCTCTCTCCCTGGACTTGCAGGACAGGCTGCAGGGGGCAACCTGGCCCTCCACCTAGGGGCCACTGACCCCAGGAAGCTACCCAGGGGTCCACCTCTCTCCCTGGACTTGCAGAATAGGCCCCAAGTTGCCCCCTGGCCCACCACCTATGGGCTTCTGACCCCAGCAAGCTACCCAGGGGTCCACATCTCTCCCTGGACCTGCAGTAGAGGCCCCAGGGTGCCCCCTTGCCCTCCACCTAGGGGCCTCTGACCCCCGCAAGTTACCCATGGGTCCACAACTCTCCCTGGACTTGCAGTAGAGGCCCCAGTGTGCCCCTTGGCCCTCCACCTAGGCCACTCTCAGCCAAGCAAACTACCCAGGGGTCCACCTCTCTCCCTGGACTTGCAGATTAGGCCCCAGGGTAACCCCTGGCCCTCCACCTAGTTGCCTCTGACCCCAGCAAGCTACCCAGGGGTCAAATTCTCTACCTTGACTTGCAGTAGGGGCCCTAGGGTACCTCCTGGCCCTCCACTTAGGGGCCTCTGATCCCAGCAAGCTACCCAGGGTTCACCTTTTTCCCTGGACTTGCTGTAGAGGCCCCTGGTTGCCCTTTGGCCCTCCACCTAGGGGCCTCTGACTCCAGCAAGCTACCCAAGGGTCCACCTCTCTCCCTGGATTTGCAGTAGAGGCCCCAGGGTGCCCCCTGGCCCTCCACCTAGGGGCTTCTGGCCCCAGCAATCTACCCAGGGGTCCACCTCCCTCCCTGGACTTGCAGTAGTGGCCCCAGGGTGCCCCTGGCCCTCCACCTAGGGGATTCGTACCCCAGCAAGCTACCCAGGGGTCCAGCTCTCTCCCTGGATCTGCAGGATAGGCCCCAGGGTGCCCCGTGGCCCTCCACCTAGGGGCGTCTGACCTCAGGAAGCTACCCAGGAGTCCACCTCTCTCCCTGGACTTGCAGTATAGGCCCCAGGGTGCCCCCTGGCCCTCCACCTAGGGGCCTCTGACCCCTGAAAGCTACCCAGGAGTCCACCTCTTTCCCTGGATCTGCAGGATAGGCCCCAGGGTGCCCCATGGACCTCCACCTTTTGGCCTCTGATCCCAGCAAGCTACCTATGGGTCCACAACTCTCCCTGGACTTGCAGTAGAGGCCCCAGGGTGCCTCCTGGCCCTCCACCTAGGGGCCTTTGACCAAAGCAAGCTACCCTGGGGTCCACCTCTCTCCCTGGACTTGCAGTACAGGCCCTAGGGTACCCCCTGGCCCTCCACCTATGGGCTTCTGGCCTCAGCAAGCTACCCAGGGGTCCACCTCTCTCCCTGGACTTGCAGGATAGGCCACAGGGTGCCCCCTGGCCCTCCACCTAGTTGCCTCTGAACCCAGCAAGCTACCAAGGGATTAACATCTCTCCCTGGACTTGCAGTAGAGGCCTCAGGGTGCCCCATGGAACTCCACCTAGGGGTATCTGACCCCAGCAAGCTACCCAGGGGTCCACCTCTCTCCCTAGACTTGCAGTAGAGGCCCCAGGGTGCCCCCTGGCCCTCCACTCAAGGGGCCTCTGACCCCAGCAAGCTACCCAGGGGTCCACCTCTTTCCCTAGACGACAGTAGATGCCCCAGGGTGCCCCCTGGCCCTCCACCTAGGGGCCTCTGACCCCAGCAAGCTACCCAGGGGTCCAGCTTTCTCCCTGGATTTGTAGTAGAGGCCCCAGGGTACCCCCTGGCCCTCCACCTATGGGCTTCTCACCCCAGCAAGCTACCAAGGGGTCCACAAGCCTCCCTGGACTTGCAGTAGAGGCCCCAAGGTGCCCCCTTGCCCTCCACCTAGGGGCCTCTGACACCAGCAAGCTACCCAGGGGTCCACCTCTCTCCCTGGACTTGCAGTAGAGGCCCTAGGGTACCCCCTGGCCCTTCACCTATGGGCTTCAGAACCCAGCAAGCTACCCAGGGGTCCACCTCTCTCCCTGGACTTGCAGGACAGGCCACAGGGTGCCCCCTGGCCCTCCACCTAGTTGCCTCTGACCCCAGCAAGCTACCCAGGTGTCCAACTCTCTCCCTGGACTTGCAGTAGGGGCCCTAGGGTACCTCCTAGCCCTCCACCTAGGGGCCTCTGACCCCAGCAAGCTACCCAGGGGCCCACTTCTCTCCCTGGACTTGCAGTAGAGGCCCCAGGGTGCCCGCTGGCCCTCCACCAAGGGGCCTCTGACCGCAGCAAGCTACCCAGGGGTCCACAACTCTCCCAAGACTTGCAGTAGAGGCCCAAGGGTGCCACCTGGCCCTCCACCTAGGGTCCTCAGACCATAGGAATCTACCAAGGGGTCCACAACTATCCCTGGACTTGCACTAGAGGCCCCAGGGTGCCCCCTGGCCCTCCACCTAAGGGTCTCTGACCCCAGCTAGCTACCCAGGGGTCCAACTCTCTCCCTGGACTTGCAGTAGAGGCCCCAGGGTACCCCTGGCCCTCTACCTAGGGGCTTAATTCCCCAGCAAGCTACCCAGGGGTGTACTTCTCTCCCTGGACTTGCAGTAGAGGCCCCAGCGTGCCCCCTTGCCCTCCACCCATGGGCCTCTAACCCCAGCAAGCTACCCAGGGGTCCACAACTTTCCCTGTACTTGCAGTATAGGCCCCAGGGTGCCCCCTGGCCCTCCACCTAGGGGCCTCTGACCCCAGCAAGCTACCCAGGGGTCCACATCTCTCCTTGGACTTGCAGTATAGGCCCTAAGGTGCCCCCTGGCCCTCCACCTAAGGGCCTAAGACCCCAGCAAGCTACCCAGGGGGTCCACCTCTCTCCCTGGACTGGCAGTAGAGGCCCCAGGGTGCCCCCAGGCCCTCCACCTAGGGGCTGCTGACACAAGAAAGCTCCCCAGTTGTCCACCTCTCTGCCTGGACTTGCAGTATAGGCCCCAGTGTGCCCCCAGGCCCTCCACCTAAGTGCCTAGGACCCCAGCAAGCTACCCAGGGGTCCACCTCTCTCCCTGGACTTGAAGTATAGGCCCCAGGGTGCCCCCTTGCCATCCACCCAGGGGCCTCTGACCCCCGCAAGTTACCCAAGGGTCCACAACTCTCCCTGGACTTGCAGTAGAGGCCCCTGGGTGCCCCTTGGCCCTCCACCTAGGCCACTCTCAGCCAAACAAACTACCCAGAGGTCCACCTCTCTCCTTGCACTTGCAGTATAGGCCCCAGGGTGCCCCCTGGCACTCATCCTAGGGGCCTAAGACCCCAGCAAGCTACACAGGGGTCCACCTCTCTTCCTGGACTTGCGTTAAAGGCCCTAGGGTACCCCCTTGCCCTCCACCTATGGGCTTCAGACCTCTTCAAGCTACCCAGGGATCCACCCCTCTCCCTGGACTTGCAGTATAGGCCCCAGGGTACCCCCTGGCTCTCCACCTAGGGGCCTCTTACCCCAGGAAGCTACCCAGGGGTCCACCTCTCTCCCTGGACTTGCAGAAGAGGCCCCAGGGTGCCCCCTGGCCCTCCACCTAGGGGCCTAAGACCCCAGCAAGCTACCCAGGGGTCCAATTATCTCCCTGGACTGGCAGTATAGGCCCCAGGGTGCCCCCTGGCCTTCCACCTAGGGGCTTCTGACCCCAGCAAGCTACCCAGGGGTCCACAACTCTCCCTGGACTTTCAGTAGAGGCCCCAGGGTGCCACCTGGCCCTCCACCCAAGGGCCTCTGACCCCAGCAAGCTACACAGGGGTCCACCTCTCCTCCTGGACTTGCGTTAAAGGCCCTAGGGTACCCCCTTGCCCTCCACCTATGGGCTTAAGACCTCATCAAGCTACCCAGGGATCCACCCCTCGCCCTGGACTTGCAGTATAGGCCCCAGGGTAACCCCTGGCCCTCCACTTAGGGGCCTCTTACCCCAGGAAGCTACCCAGGGGTCCACCTCTCTCCCTGGACTTGCAATAGAGGCCCCAGGGTGCCCCCTGGCACTCCACCTAGGGGCCTTTGACCCCAGCAAGCTACCCAGGGGTCCACCTCTCTCCCTGGACTGGCAGTATAGGCCCCAGGGTGCCCCCTGGCCCTCCCCCTAGGGGCCTGTGAACCCAGCAAGCTACCAAGGGGTCCACAATTCTCCCTGGACTTGCAGTAGAGGCCCCAGGGTGCCCCCTGGCATTCCACCTAGGGGCCTACGACCCCAGTCAGCTACCCAGGGGTCCACCTCTCTCAATGGACTTGCACTAGAGGCCCCAGGAAGCCCCCTTGACCTCCACCTAGGGGCCTCTGACCCCAGCAAGCTACCCAGGGGTCCACAACTCTCCCTAGACTTGCAGTAGAGGCCCAAGGGTGCCACCTGGCCCTCCACTTAGGGGCCTCTTACCCCAGCAAGCTACCCAGGGGTCCACCTCTCTCCCTGGACTTGCAGTATAGGCCCCAGCGTGCTCCCTTGCCCTCCACCCATGGGCCTCTGACCCCTCAAGCTACCCAGGGGTCCACAACTTTCCCTGGACTTGCAGTAGAGGCCACAGGGTGCCCCCTGGCCCTCCACCTAGGGGCCTCTGACCCCAGCAAGCTGCATAGGGGTCCACATCTCACCTTGGACTTGCAGTATAGGCCCCAGGGTGCCCCCTGGCCCTCCACCTAGGGGCCTAAGACCCCAGAAAGCCACCCAGGGGTCCACCTCTCTCCCTGAACTTGCACTATAGGAATCAGAGTGCCCCCTTGCCCTCCACCCAGGGGCCTCTGACCGCAGCAAGCTACCCAGGGGTCCACAACTCTTCCTGGACTTGCAGTAGAGGCCCCAGGGTGCCCCCTTGCCCTGCACCTAGGGGCCTCTGACCCCAGCTAGCTACCCAGGGGGTCCACCTCTCTCCCTGGACTGGCAGTAGAGGCCCCAGGGTGCCTCCAGTCCCTCAACCTAGGGGCGGCTGACACAAGAAAGCTCCCAAGGGGTCCACCTCTCTCCCTGGACTTGCAGTAGAGGCCCCAGGGTGCCCCCTGGCCCTCCATCTAGGGGCCTAAGAACCCAGCAACCTACCCAGGGGGTCCACCTCTCTCCCTGGACTGGCAGTAGAGCCCCCAGGGTTCCCCCAGGCCCTCCACCTATTGGCGGCTGACACTAGAAAGCTCCCCAGGGGTCCACCTCTCTCCCTGGACTTGCAGTATAGACCCCAGGGTGCCCCCTGGCCCTCCCCCTAGGGGCCTCTGACCCCAGCAAGCTACGAAGGGGTCCACAACTCTCCCTGGACTTGCAGTAGAGGACCCAGGGTGCCATCTGGCCCTCCACCTAGGGTCCTCAGACCCTAGGAATCTACCAAGGGGTCCACAACTATCCCTGGACTTGCACTAGAAGCCCCAGGGTGCCCCCTGGCCCTCCACCTAAGGGCCTCTGACCCCAGCTAGCTACCCAGGGGTCCACCTCTCTCCCTGAACTTGCAGTAGAGGCCCTAGGGTACCTCCTGGCCCTCCACCTAGGGCCTTTATTCCCCAGCAAGCTACCCAGGGGTCCACCTCTCTCGCTGGACTTGCAGTATAGACCCCAGCGTGCCCCCTTGCCCTCCACCCATGGGCCTCAGACCCCAGCAAGCTACCCAGGGGTCCACAACTTTCCCTGGACTTGCAGTAGAAGCCCCAGGGTGCCCCCTGGCCCTCCACCTAGGGGCCTCTGACCCCAGCAAGCTACATAGGGGTCCACATCTCTCCTTGGACTTGCAGTATAGGCCCCAGGGTGCCCCCTGGCCCTCCACCTAGGGGCCTAAGACCCCAGAAAGCCACCCAGGGAACCACCTCTCTCCCTGAACTTGCACTATAGGAACCAGGGTGCCCCCTTGCCCTCCACCCAGGGGCCTCTGACCCCAGCAAGCTACCCAGGGGTCCAACTCTCTACCTGGACTTGTAGTAGGGGCCCAAGGGTACCTCCTGGCCCTCCACCCAGGGGCCTCTGACACCAGCAAGCTAACCAGGGGTCCACCTCTCTCCCTTGACTTGAAGTATAGGCCCCAGTGTGCACCCTGGCCCTCCACCTAGGGGCCTAGGTCCCCAGCAAGCTTTCCAGGGGTCCATGTCTCTCCTTGGACTTGCAGTAGAGGCCCCAGGGTGCCCCCTGGCCCTCCACCTATGGGCTTAAGACCTCATCAAGCTACCCAGGGATCCACCCCTCGCCCTGGACTTGCAGTATAGGCCCCAGGGTGCCCCCTGGCCCTCCACTTAGGGGCCTCTTACCCCAGGAAGCTACCCAGGGGTCCACCTCTCTCCCTGGACTTGCAATAGAGGCCCCAGGGTGCCCCCTGGCACTCCACCCAGGGGCCTTTGACCCCAGCAAGCTACCCAGGGGTCCACCTCTCTCCCTGGACTGGCAGTATAGGCCCCAGGGTGCCCCCTGGCCCTCCCCCTAGGGGCCTGTGAACCCAGCAAGCTACCAAGGGGTCCACAATTCTCACTGGACTTGCAGTAGAGGCCCCAGGGTGCCCCCTGGCATTCCACCTAGGGGCCTACGACCCCAGTCAGCTACCCAGGGGTCCACCTCTCTCAATGGACTTGCACTAGAGGCCCCAGGAAGCCCCCTTGCCCTCCACCTAGGGGCCTCTGACCCCAGCAAGCTACCCAGGGGTCCACAACTCTCCCTAGACTTGCAGTAGAGGCCCAAGGGTGCCACCTGGCCCTCCACTTAGGGGCCTCTTACCCCAGCAAGCTACCCAGGAGTCCACCTCTCTCCCTGGACTTGCAGTATAGGCCCCAGCGTGCTCCCTTGCCCTCCACCCATGGGCCTCTGACCCCTCAAGCTACCCAGGGGTCCACAACTTTCCCTGGACTTGCAGTAGAGGCCACAGGGTGCCCCCTGGCCCTCCACCTAGGGGCCTCTGACCCCAGCAAGCTACATAGGGGTCCACATCTCTCCTTGGACTTGCAGTATAGGCCCCAGGGTGCCCCCTGGCCCTCCACCTAGGGGCCTAAGACCCCAGAAAGCCACCCAGGGGTCCACCTCTCTCCCTGAACTTGCACTATAGGAATCAGGGTGCCCCCTTGCCCTCCACCCAGGGGCCTCTGACCGCAGCAAGCTACCCAGGGGTCCACAACTCTTCCTGGACTTGCAGTAGAGGCCCCAGGGTGCCCCCTTGCCCTGCACCTAGGGGCCTCTGACCCCAGCTAGCTACCCAGGGGGTCCACCTCTCTCCCTGGACTGGCAGTAGAGGCCCCAGGGTGCCCCCTGTCCCTCCACCTAGGGGCGGCTGACACAAGAAAGCTCCCCAGGGGTCCACCTCTCTCCCTGGACTTGCAGTAGAGGCCCCAGGGTGCCCCCTGGCCCTCCACCTAGGGGCCTAAAAACCCAGCAACCTACCCAGGGGGTCCACCTCTCTCCCTGGACTGGCAGTAGAGGCCCCAGGGTTCCCCCAGGCCCTCCACCTATTGGCGGCTGACACTAGAAAGCTCCCCAGGGGTCCACCTCTTTCCCTGGACTTGCAGTATAGACACCAGGGTGCCCCCTGGCCCTCCACCTAGGGGCCTCTGACCCCAGCAAGCTACATAGGGGTCCACATCTCTCCTTGGACTTGCAGTATAGGCCCCAGGGTGCCCCCTGGCCCTCCACCTAGGGGCCTAAGACCCCAGAAAGCCACCCAGGGAACCACCTCTCTCCCTGAACTTGCACTATAGGAACCAGGGTGCCCCCTTGCCCTCCACCCAGGGGCCTCTGACCCCAGCAAGCTACCCAGGGGTCCAACTCTCTACCTGGACTTGCAGTAGGGGCCCAAGGGTACCTCCTGGCCCTCCACCCAGGGGCCTCTGACCCCAGCAAGCTAACCAGGGGTCCACCTCTCTCCCTTGACTTGAAGTATAGGCCCCAGTGTGCACCCTGGCCCTCCACCTAGGGGCCTAGGTCCCCAGCAAGCTTTCCAGGGGTCCATGTCTCTCCTTGGACTTGCAGTAGAGGCCCCAGGGTGCCCCCTGGCCCTCCACCTACTGGCCTCTGACCCCAGCAAGCTACCCAGGGTTTCACCTCTCTCCCTAGACTTGCAGTATAGGCCCCAAGGTGCCCCCTTACCTTCCACCTAGGGGCCTCTTACACCATGAAGCTACCCAGGGGTCCACCTCTCTCCCTGGACTTGCAGGACAGGCTGCAGGGGGCAACCTGGCCCTCCACCTAGGAGCCACTGACCTGAGGAAGCTACCCAGGGGTCAACCTCTCTCCCTGGACTTGCAGAATAGGCCCCAAGCTGCCCCCTTACCCACCACCTATGGGCTTCTGACCCCAGCAAGCTACCCAGGGGTCCACATCTCTCCCTGGACCTGCAGTAGAGGCCCCAGGGTGCCTCCTTGCCCTCTACCCAGGGGCCTCTGACCCCCACAAGTTACCCAAGGGTCCACAACTCTCCCTGGACTTGCAATAGAGGCCCCAGGGTGCCCCTTGGCCCTCCACCTAGGCCACTCTCAGCCAAGCAAACTACCCAGGGGACCACCTCTCTCCCTAAACTTGCACTATAGGCCCCAGGGATCCCCCTGGCCCTCCGCCTAGGGGCCTCTGACCCCAGCAAGCTACCTAGGGGTCCACCTTTTTTCCTGGACTGGCAGTATAGGCTCCAGGGTGCCCCCTGGCCCTCCACCTAGGGGCCTCTGACCCCAGCAAGCTACCAAGGGGTCCACAACTCTCCATGGACTTGCAGTATAGGCCCTAGGGTGCCCCCTGGCCCTCCATCTAGGGGCATAAGACCCCAGCAAGCTACCCAGGGGGTCCACTCTCTCCCTGGACTGGCAGTAGAGGCCCCAGGGTGCCCCCAGGCCCTCCACCTATGGGCGACTGACACAAAAAAGCTCCCCAGGGGTCCAACTCTCTCCCTGGACTTGCAGGATATGCCCCAGGGTGCCCCCTGGCCCTCCAACTAGTTGACTCTGACCCCAGCAAGCTACCCAGGGGTCCACCTGTCTCCCTGGACTTGCAGTAGAGGCCCTAGGGTACCTCCTGGCCTTCAACCTAAGGGCCTCTGACCCCAGCAAGTTACCCAGGGGTCCACAACTCTCCCTGGACTTGCAGTAGAGGCCCCAGGGTGCCCCTTTGCCCTCCACCTATGGGCCTCTGACCCCAGAAAGCTACCCAGGGGTCCACCTTTCTCCCTGGACTTGAAGTATAGGCCCTAGGGTACCTCCTGGACCTCCACCTAGGGGCCTCTGACCTCAGCAAGCTACCCAGGGGTCCACCTCTCTCCCTGGACTTGCAGTAGAGGCCCTAGAGTACCTCCCGGCCCTCCACCTAGGGGCGTCTGACCCCAGCAAGTTACACAGGGGTCCACAACTCTCCCTGGACTTATAGTATAGGCCCCAGGGTGCCCATTGGCCCTCCACCTAGGGGCCTAAAACCCCAGCAAGCTACCCAGGGGTCCACAACTCTCCCTGAACTTGCAGTAGAGGCCCCAGGGTGCCCCTTGGCCCTCCACCTAGGGGCCTGTGACCCCAGCAAGCTACCCAGGGGTCCACCTCTCTCCCTGTACTTGCAGTATAGGCCCCAGGGTGCCCCCTGGCCCTCCACCTAGGGGCCTAAGATCCCAGCAAGCTACCCAGGGGTCCACCTCTCTCCCTTGACTTGAAAAATAGGCCCCAGGGTGCCCCTTGGCCCTCCACCTAGGGGCCTGTGACCCCAGCAAGCTACCCAGGGGTCCACCTCTCTCCCTGTACTTGCAGTATAGGCCCCAGGGTGCCCCCTGGCCCTCCACCTAGGGGCCTAAGATCCCAGCAAGCTACCCAGAGGTCCACCTCTCTCCCTGGTCTTGCAGTAGAGGCCTCAGGGTGCCCCCTGGCCCTCCACCTAGGGGCCTCTGACCCCAGCAAGCTACCCAGGGGTCCACCTCTCTCCCTGGACTTGCAGTAGAGGCCCTAGGGTGCCCCCAGGCCCTCCACCTAGGGGCGGCTGACACAAGAAAGCTCCCCAGGGGTCCACCTCTCTCCCTGGACTTGCAGTAGAGGCCCTAGGGTACCCCCTGGCCCTTCACCTATGGGCTTCAGAACCCAGCAAGCTACCCAGGGGTCCACCTCTCTCCCTGGACTTGCAGGACAGGCCACAGGGTGCCCCCTGGCCCTCCACCTAGTTGCCTCTGACCCCAGCAAGCTACCCAGGTGTCCAACTCTCTCCCTGGACTTGCAGTAGGGGCCCTAGGGTACCTCCTAGCCCTCCACCTAGGGGCCTCTGACCCCAGCAAGCTACCCAGGGGCCCACTTCTCTCCCTGGACTTGCAGTAGAGGCCCCAGGGTGCCCGCTGGCCCTCCACCAAGGGGCCTCTGACCGCAGCAAGCTACCCAGGGGTCCACAACTCTCCCAAGACTTGCAGTAGAGGCCCAAGGGTGCCACCTGGCCCTCCACCTAGGGTCCTCAGACCATAGGAATCTACCAAGGGGTCCACAACTATCCCTGGACTTGCACTAGAGGCCCCAGGGTGCCCCCTGGCCCTCCACCTAAGGGTCTCTGACCCCAGCTAGCTACCCAGGGGTCCAACTCTCTCCCTGGACTTGCAGTAGAGGCCCCAGGGTACCCCTGGCCCTCTACCTAGGGGCTTAATTCCCCAGCAAGCTACCCAGGGGTGTACTTCTCTCCCTGGACTTGCAGTAGAGGCCCCAGCGTGCCCCCTTGCCCTCCACCCATGGGCCTCTAACCCCAGCAAGCTACCCAGGGGTCCACAACTTTCCCTGTACTTGCAGTATAGGCCCCAGGGTGCCCCCTGGCCCTCCACCTAGGGGCCTCTGACCCCAGCAAGCTACCCAGGGGTCCACATCTCTCCTTGGACTTGCAGTATAGGCCCTAAGGTGCCCCCTGGCCCTCCACCTAAGGGCCTAAGACCCCAGCAAGCTACCCAGGGGGTCCACCTCTCTCCCTGGACTGGCAGTAGAGGCCCCAGGGTGCCCCCAGGCCCTCCACCTAGGGGCTGCTGACACAAGAAAGCTCCCCAGTTGTCCACCTCTCTGCCTGGACTTGCAGTATAGGCCCCAGTGTGCCCCCAGGCCCTCCACCTAAGTGCCTAGGACCCCAGCAAGCTACCCAGGGGTCCACCTCTCTCCCTGGACTTGAAGTATAGGCCCCAGGGTGCCCCCTTGCCATCCACCCAGGGGCCTCTGACCCCCGCAAGTTACCCAAGGGTCCACAACTCTCCCTGGACTTGCAGTAGAGGCCCCTGGGTGCCCCTTGGCCCTCCACCTAGGCCACTCTCAGCCAAACAAACTACCCAGAGGTCCACCTCTCTCCCTGCACTTGCAGTATAGGCCCCAGGGTGCCCCCTGGCACTCATCCTAGGGGCCTAAGACCCCAGCAAGCTACACAGGGGTCCACCTCTCTTCCTGGACTTGCGTTAAAGGCCCTAGGGTACCCCCTTGCCCTCCACCTATGGGCTTCAGACCTCTTCAAGCTACCCAGGGATCCACCCCTCTCCCTGGACTTGCAGTATAGGCCCCAGGGTACCCCCTGGCTCTCCACCTAGGGGCCTCTTACCCCAGGAAGCTACCCAGGGGTCCACCTCTCTCCCTGGACTTGCAGAAGAGGCCCCAGGGTGCCCCCTGGCCCTCCACCTAGGGGCCTAAGACCCCAGCAAGCTACCCAGGGGTCCAATTATCTCCCTGGACTGGCAGTATAGGCCCCAGGGTGCCCCCTGGCCTTCCACCTAGGGGCTTCTGACCCCAGCAAGCTACCCAGGGGTCCACAACTCTCCCTGGACTTTCAGTAGAGGCCCCAGGGTGCCACCTGGCCCTCCACCCAAGGGCCTCTGACCCCAGCAAGCTACACAGGGGTCCACCTCTCCTCCTGGACTTGCGTTAAAGGCCCTAGGGTACCCCCTTGCCCTCCACCTATGGGCTTAAGACCTCATCAAGCTACCCAGGGATCCACCCCTCGCCCTGGACTTGCAGTATAGGCCCCAGGGTAACCCCTGGCCCTCCACTTAGGGGCCTCTTACCCCAGGAAGCTACCCAGGGGTCCACCTCTCTCCCTGGACTTGCAATAGAGGCCCCAGGGTGCCCCCTGGCACTCCACCTAGGGGCCTTTGACCCCAGCAAGCTACCCAGGGGTCCACCTCTCTCCCTGGACTGGCAGTATAGGCCCCAGGGTGCCCCCTGGCCCTCCCCCTAGGGGCCTGTGAACCCAGCAAGCTACCAAGGGGTCCACAATTCTCCCTGGACTTGCAGTAGAGGCCCCAGGGTGCCCCCTGGCATTCCACCTAGGGGCCTACGACCCCAGTCAGCTACCCAGGGGTCCACCTCTCTCAATGGACTTGCACTAGAGGCCCCAGGAAGCCCCCTTGACCTCCACCTAGGGGCCTCTGACCCCAGCAAGCTACCCAGGGGTCCACAACTCTCCCTAGACTTGCAGTAGAGGCCCAAGGGTGCCACCTGGCCCTCCACTTAGGGGCCTCTTACCCCAGCAAGCTACCCAGGGGTCCACCTCTCTCCCTGGACTTGCAGTATAGGCCCCAGCGTGCTCCCTTGCCCTCCACCCATGGGCCTCTGACCCCTCAAGCTACCCAGGGGTCCACAACTTTCCCTGGACTTGCAGTAGAGGCCACAGGGTGCCCCCTGGCCCTCCACCTAGGGGCCTCTGACCCCAGCAAGCTGCATAGGGGTCCACATCTCACCTTGGACTTGCAGTATAGGCCCCAGGGTGCCCCCTGGCCCTCCACCTAGGGGCCTAAGACCCCAGAAAGCCACCCAGGGGTCCACCTCTCTCCCTGAACTTGCACTATAGGAATCAGAGTGCCCCCTTGCCCTCCACCCAGGGGCCTCTGACCGCAGCAAGCTACCCAGGGGTCCACAACTCTTCCTGGACTTGCAGTAGAGGCCCCAGGGTGCCCCCTTGCCCTGCACCTAGGGGCCTCTGACCCCAGCTAGCTACCCAGGGGGTCCACCTCTCTCCCTGGACTGGCAGTAGAGGCCCCAGGGTGCCTCCAGTCCCTCAACCTAGGGGCGGCTGACACAAGAAAGCTCCCAAGGGGTCCACCTCTCTCCCTGGACTTGCAGTAGAGGCCCCAGGGTGCCCCCTGGCCCTCCATCTAGGGGCCTAAGAACCCAGCAACCTACCCAGGGGGTCCACCTCTCTCCCTGGACTGGCAGTAGAGCCCCCAGGGTTCCCCCAGGCCCTCCACCTATTGGCGGCTGACACTAGAAAGCTCCCCAGGGGTCCACCTCTCTCCCTGGACTTGCAGTATAGACCCCAGGGTGCCCCCTGGCCCTCCCCCTAGGGGCCTCTGACCCCAGCAAGCTACGAAGGGGTCCACAACTCTCCCTGGACTTGCAGTAGAGGACCCAGGGTGCCATCTGGCCCTCCACCTAGGGTCCTCAGACCCTAGGAATCTACCAAGGGGTCCACAACTATCCCTGGACTTGCACTAGAAGCCCCAGGGTGCCCCCTGGCCCTCCACCTAAGGGCCTCTGACCCCAGCTAGCTACCCAGGGGTCCACCTCTCTCCCTGAACTTGCAGTAGAGGCCCTAGGGTACCTCCTGGCCCTCCACCTAGGGCCTTTATTCCCCAGCAAGCTACCCAGGGGTCCACCTCTCTCGCTGGACTTGCAGTATAGACCCCAGCGTGCCCCCTTGCCCTCCACCCATGGGCCTCAGACCCCAGCAAGCTACCCAGGGGTCCACAACTTTCCCTGGACTTGCAGTAGAGGCCCCAGGGTGCCCCCTGGCCCTCCACCTAGGGGCCTCTGACCCCAGCAAGCTACATAGGGGTCCACATCTCTCCTTGGACTTGCAGTATAGGCCCCAGGGTGCCCCCTGGCCCTCCACCTAGGGGCCTAAGACCCCAGAAAGCCACCCAGGGAACCACCTCTCTCCCTGAACTTGCACTATAGGAACCAGGGTGCCCCCTTGCCCTCCACCCAGGGGCCTCTGACCCCAGCAAGCTACCCAGGGGTCCAACTCTCTACCTGGACTTGTAGTAGGGGCCCAAGGGTACCTCCTGGCCCTCCACCCAGGGGCCTCTGACACCAGCAAGCTAACCAGGGGTCCACCTCTCTCCCTTGACTTGAAGTATAGGCCCCAGTGTGCACCCTGGCCCTCCACCTAGGGGCCTAGGTCCCCAGCAAGCTTTCCAGGGGTCCATGTCTCTCCTTGGACTTGCAGTAGAGGCCCCAGGGTGCCCCCTGGCCCTCCACCTATGGGCTTAAGACCTCATCAAGCTACCCAGGGATCCACCCCTCGCCCTGGACTTGCAGTATAGGCCCCAGGGTGCCCCCTGGCCCTCCACTTAGGGGCCTCTTACCCCAGGAAGCTACCCAGGGGTCCACCTCTCTCCCTGGACTTGCAATAGAGGCCCCAGGGTGCCCCCTGGCACTCCACCCAGGGGCCTTTGACCCCAGCAAGCTACCCAGGGGTCCACCTCTCTCCCTGGACTGGCAGTATAGGCCCCAGGGTGCCCCCTGGCCCTCCCCCTAGGGGCCTGTGAACCCAGCAAGCTACCAAGGGGTCCACAATTCTCACTGGACTTGCAGTAGAGGCCCCAGGGTGCCCCCTGGCATTCCACCTAGGGGCCTACGACCCCAGTCAGCTACCCAGGGGTCCACCTCTCTCAATGGACTTGCACTAGAGGCCCCAGGAAGCCCCCTTGCCCTCCACCTAGGGGCCTCTGACCCCAGCAAGCTACCCAGGGGTCCACAACTCTCCCTAGACTTGCAGTAGAGGCCCAAGGGTGCCACCTGGCCCTCCACTTAGGGGCCTCTTACCCCAGCAAGCTACCCAGGAGTCCACCTCTCTCCCTGGACTTGCAGTATAGGCCCCAGCGTGCTCCCTTGCCCTCCACCCATGGGCCTCTGACCCCTCAAGCTACCCAGGGGTCCACAACTTTCCCTGGACTTGCAGTAGAGGCCACAGGGTGCCCCCTGGCCCTCCACCTAGGGGCCTCTGACCCCAGCAAGCTACATAGGGGTCCACATCTCTCCTTGGACTTGCAGTATAGGCCCCAGGGTGCCCCCTGGCCCTCCACCTAGGGGCCTAAGACCCCAGAAAGCCACCCAGGGGTCCACCTCTCTCCCTGAACTTGCACTATAGGAATCAGGGTGCCCCCTTGCCCTCCACCCAGGGGCCTCTGACCGCAGCAAGCTACCCAGGGGTCCACAACTCTTCCTGGACTTGCAGTAGAGGCCCCAGGGTGCCCCCTTGCCCTGCACCTAGGGGCCTCTGACCCCAGCTAGCTACCCAGGGGGTCCACCTCTCTCCCTGGACTGGCAGTAGAGGCCCCAGGGTGCCCCCTGTCCCTCCACCTAGGGGCGGCTGACACAAGAAAGCTCCCCAGGGGTCCACCTCTCTCCCTGGACTTGCAGTAGAGGCCCCAGGGTGCCCCCTGGCCCTCCACCTAGGGGCCTAAAAACCCAGCAACCTACCCAGGGGGTCCACCTCTCTCCCTGGACTGGCAGTAGAGGCCCCAGGGTTCCCCCAGGCCCTCCACCTATTGGCGGCTGACACTAGAAAGCTCCCCAGGGGTCCACCTCTCTCCCTGGACTTGCAGTATAGACACCAGGGTGCCCCCTGGCCCTCCACCTAGGGGCCTCTGACCCCAGCAAGCTACATAGGGGTCCACATCTCTCCTTGGACTTGCAGTATAGGCCCCAGGGTGCCCCCTGGCCCTCCACCTAGGGGCCTAAGACCCCAGAAAGCCACCCAGGGAACCACCTCTCTCCCTGAACTTGCACTATAGGAACCAGGGTGCCCCCTTGCCCTCCACCCAGGGGCCTCTGACCCCAGCAAGCTACCCAGGGGTCCAACTCTCTACCTGGACTTGCAGTAGGGGCCCAAGGGTACCTCCTGGCCCTCCACCCAGGGGCCTCTGACCCCAGCAAGCTAACCAGGGGTCCACCTCTCTCCCTTGACTTGAAGTATAGGCCCCAGTGTGCACCCTGGCCCTCCGCCTAGGGGCCTAGGTCCCCAGCAAGCTTTCCAGGGGTCCATGTCTCTCCTTGGACTTGCAGTAGAGGCCCCAGGGTGCCCCCTGGCCCTCCACCTACTGGCCTCTGACCCCAGCAAGCTACCCAGGGTTTCACCTCTCTCCCTAGACTTGCAGTATAGGCCCCAAGGTGCCCCCTTACCTTCCACCTAGGGGCCTCTTACACCATGAAGCTACCCAGGGGTCCACCTCTCTCCCTGGACTTGCAGGACAGGCTGCAGGGGGCAACCTGGCCCTCCACCTAGGAGCCACTGACCTGAGGAAGCTACCCAGGGGTCAACCTCTCTCCCTGGACTTGCAGAATAGGCCCCAAGCTGCCCCCTTACATACCACCTATGGGCTTCTGACCCCAGCAAGCTACCCAGGGGTCCACATCTCTCCCTGGACCTGCAGTAGAGGCCCCAGGGTGCCTCCTTGCCCTCTACCCAGGGGCCTCTGACCCCCACAAGTTACCCAAGGGTCCACAACTCTCCCTGGACTTGCAATAGAGGCCCCAGGGTGCCCCTTGGCCCTCCACCTAGGCCACTCTCAGCCAAGCAAACTACCCAGGGGACCACCTCTCTCCCTAAACTTGCACTATAGGCCCCAGGGATCCCCCTGGCCCTCCGCCTAGGGGCCTCTGACCCCAGCAAGCTACCTAGGGGTCCACCTTTTTTCCTGGACTGGCAGTATAGGCTCCAGGGTGCCCCCTGGCCCTCCACCTAGGGGCCTCTGACCCCAGCAAGCTACCAAGGGGTCCACAACTCTCCATGGACTTGCAGTATAGGCCCTAGGGTGCCCCCTGGCCCTCCATCTAGGGGCATAAGACCCCAGCAAGCTACCCAGGGGGTCCACTCTCTCCCTGGACTGGCAGTAGAGGCCCCAGGGTGCCCCCAGGCCCTCCACCTATGGGCGACTGACACAAAAAAGCTCCCCAGGGGTCCAACTCTCTCCCTGGACTTGCAGGATATGCCCCAGGGTGCCCCCTGGCCCTCCAACTAGTTGACTCTGACCCCAGCAAGCTACCCAGGGGTCCACCTGTCTCCCTGGACTTGCAGTAGAGGCCCTAGGGTACCTCCTGGCCTTCAACCTAAGGGCCTCTGACCCCAGCAAGTTACCCAGGGGTCCACAACTCTCCCTGGACTTGCAGTAGAGGCCCCAGGGTGCCCCTTTGCCCTCCACCTATGGGCCTCTGACCCCAGAAAGCTACCCAGGGGTCCACCTTTCTCCCTGGACTTGAAGTATAGGCCCTAGGGTACCTCCTGGACCTCTACCTAGGGGCCTCTGACCTCAGCAAGCTACCCAGGGGTCCACCTCTCTCCCTGGACTTGCAGTAGAGGCCCTAGAGTACCTCCCGGCCCTCCACCTAGGGGCGTCTGACCCCAGCAAGTTACACAGGGGTCCACAACTCTCCCTGGACTTATAGTATAGGCCCCAGGGTGCCCATTGGCCCTCCACCTAGGGGCCTAAAACCCCAGCAAGCTACCCAGGGGTCCACAACTCTCCCTGAACTTGCAGTAGAGGCCCCAGGGTGCCCCTTGGCCCTCCACCTAGGGGCCTGTGACCCCAGCAAGCTACCCAGGGGTCCACCTCTCTCCCTGTACTTGCAGTATAGGCCCCAGGGTGCCCCCTGGCCCTCCACCTAGGGGCCTAAGATCCCAGCAAGCTACCCAGGGGTCCACCTCTCTCCCTTGACTTGAAAAATAGGCCCCAGGGTGCCCCTTGGCCCTCCACCTAGGGGCCTGTGACCCCAGCAAGCTACCCAGGGGTCCACCTCTCTCCCTGTACTTGCAGTATAGGCCCCAGGGTGCCCCCTGGCCCTCCACCTAGGGGCCTAAGATCCCAGCAAGCTACCCAGAGGTCCACCTCTCTCCCTGGTCTTGCAGTAGAGGCCTCAGGGTGCCCCCTGGCCCTCCACCTAGGGGCCTCTGACCCCAGCAAGCTACCCAGGGGTCCACCTCTCTCCCTGGACTTGCAGTAGAGGCCCTAGGGTGCCCCCAGGCCCTCCACCTAGGGGCGGCTGACACAAGAAAGCTCCCCAGGGGTCCACCTCTCTCCCTGGACTTGCAGGATATGCCCCAGGGTGCCCCCTTTCCCTCCACCTAGTTGCCTCTGACCTCAGCAAGCTACCCAGGGGTCCACCTCTCTCCCTGGACTTGCAGTATAGGCCCCAAGGTGACCCCTTACCTTCCACCTAGGGGCCTCTTACCCCAGGAAGCTACCCAGGGGTCCACCTCTCTCCCTGGACTTGCAGGACAGGCTGCAGGGGGCAACCTGGCCCTCCACCTAGGAGCCACTGACCTGAGGAAGCTACCCAGGGGTCAACCTCTCTCCCTGGACTTGCAGAATAGGCCCCAAGCTGCCCCCTGACCCACCACCTATGGGCTTCTGACCCCAGCAAGCTACCCAGAGGTCCACATCTCTTCCTGGACCTGCAGTAGAGGCCCCAGGGTGCCTCCTTGCCCTCTACCCAGGGGCCTCTGACCCCCACAAGTTACCCAATGGTCCACAACTCTCCCTGGACTTGCAATAGAGGCCCCAAGGATACCCCTGGCCCTCCGCCTAGGGGCCTCTCACCCTAGCAAGCTACCCAGGGTTCCACCTCTCTCCCTGGACTTGCACTATAGGCCCCAGAGTGCCCCCTGGCCCTCCACCTAAGTGCCTAAGACCCCAGCAAGCTACCCAGGGGTCCACCTCTCTCCCTGGACTTGCAGCAGAGGCCCCATGATGCCCCCTGGCCCTCCACCTAGGGGCCTCTGACCCCAGCAAGCTAACCAGGGGTCCACCTCTCTCCCTGGACTTGCAGTATAGGCCCCAGGGTGCCCCCTGCCCCTCCACCTAGGGGCCTCTGACCCCAACAAGCTACCCAGGGGTCCACCTATCTACCTAGACTTGCAGTCGAGACCCCAGGGTGCCCCCTGGCCCTCCACCTAGGGGCCTCTGACCCCAGCAAGCTAACCAGGGGTCCACCTCTCTCCCTGGACTTGCAGTATAGAACCCAGGGTGCCCCCTGACCCTCCACCTAGGGGCCTCTGACCCCAGCAAGCTACCCAGGGATTAACCTCTCTCCCTGGACTTGCAGTAGAGGCCCCAGGGTGCCCCCTGGAACTCCATCTAGGGGCCTCTGACCCCAGCATGCTACCCAGGGGTCCACCTCTATCCCTAGACTTGCAGTAGAGGCCCCAGGGTGCCCCCTGGCCCTCCACCTAGGGGCCTCTGAACCCAGCAATCCACCCAGGGGTCCAGCTTTCTCCCTGGACTTGTAGTAGAGGCCCAAGGGTACCCCCTGGCCCTCCACCTAGGGGCTTCTTACCCCAGCAAGCTACCCAGGGGTCCACCTATCTCCCTGGACTTGCAGAAGAGGCCCCAGGGTGCCCCCTTGCCCACCACATAGGGGCATATGACCTCAGGAGGCTACCCAGGGGTCCACCTCTCTCCCTGGACTTGCAGCAGAGGCCCCAGGGTGCCCCCTGGCCCTCCACCAAGGAGTCTCTGATGCCAGCAAGCTACCCAGGGGCCCATCTCTCTCCCTGGACTTGCAGTATAGGCCCCAGGGTGCCCCCTGCCCCTCCACCTAGGGGCCTCTGACCCCAACAAGCTACCCAGGGGTCCACCTATCTACCTAGACTTGCAGTCGAGACCCCAGGGTGCCCCCTGGCCCTCCACCTAGGGGCCTCTGACCCCAGCAAGCTAACCAGGGGTCCACCTCTCTCCCTGGACTTGCAGTATAGAACCCAGGGTGCCCCCTGACCCTCCACCTAGGGGCCTCTGACCCCAGCAAGCTACCCAGGGATTAACCTCTCTCCCTGGACTTGCAGTAGAGGCCCCAGGGTGCCCCCTGGAACTCCATCTAGGGGCCTCTGACCCCAGCAAGCTACCCAGGGGTCCACCTCTATCCCTGGTCTAGCAGTAGAGGCCCCAGGGTGCCCCCTGGCCCTCCACCTAGGGGCCTCTGAACCCAGCAATCCACCCATGGGTCCAGCTTTCTCCCTGGACTTGTAGTAGAGGCCCGAAGGTGCCCCCTGGCCCTCCACCTAGGGGCCTAGGACCCCAGCAAGCTACCCAGGGGTCCACCTCTCTCCCTGGACTTGCAGTAGAGGCCCCAGGGTGCCCCCTGGCCCTCCACCTAGGGGCCTAAGACCCCAGCAAGCTACCCAGGGGTCCAATTATCTCCCTGGACTGGCAGTATAGGCCCCAGGGTGCCCCCTGGCCTTCCACCTAGGGGCTTCTGACCCCAGCAAGCTACACAATGGTCCACCTCTCTTCCTGGACTTGCGTTAAAGGCCCTAGGGTACCCCCTTGCCCTCCACCTATGGGCTTAAGACCTCATCAAGCTACGCAGAGATCCACCCCTCTCCCTGGACTTGCAGTATAGGCCCCAGGGTGCCCCCTGGCCCTCCACTTAGGGGCCTCTTACCCCAGGAAACTACCCAGGGGTCCACCTCTCTCCCTAGACTTGCAGTAGAGGCCCAAGGGTGCCACCTGGCCCTCCACCTAGGGTCCTCAGACCCTAGGAATCTACCAAGGGGTCCACAACTATCCCTGGACTTGCACTAGAAGCCCCAGGGTGCCCCCTGGCCCTCCACCTAAGGGCCTCTGACCCCAGCTAACTACCCAGGGGTCCACCTCTCTCCCTGGTCCTGCAGTAGAGGCCCTAGGGTACCCCCTGGCCCTCCACCTAGTGGCTTTATTCCCCAGCAAGCTACCCAGGGGTCCACCTCTCTCCCTGGACTTGCAGTATAGGCCCAAGCGTGCCCCCTTGCCCTCCACCCATAGGCCTCTGACCCCAGCAAGCTACCCAGGGGTCCACAACTTTCCCTGGACTTGCAGTAGAGGCCACAGGGTGCCCCCTGGCCCTCCACCTAGGGGCCTCTGACCCCAGCAAGCTACATAGGGGTCCACATCTCTCCTTGGACTTGCAGTATAGGCTCCAGGGTGCCCCCTGGCCCTCCACCTAGGGGCCTAAGACCCCAGAAAGCCACCCAGGGGTCCACAACTCTCCCTGGACTTGCAGTAGAGGCCCCAGGGTGCCCCCTTGCCCTGCACCTAGGGGCCTCTGACCCCAGCTAGCTACCCAGGGGGTCCACCTCTCTCCCTGGACTGGCAGTAGAGGCCCCAGGGTGCCCCCAGTCCCTCCACCTAGGGGCGGCTGACACAAGAAAGCTCCCCAGGGGTCCACCTCTCTCCCTGGACTTGCAGTAGAGGCCCCAGGGTGCCCCCTGGCCCTCCACCTAGGGGCCTAAGAACCCAGCAGCCTACCCAGCGGGTCCACCTCTCTCCCTGGACTGGCAGTAGAGGCCCCAGGGTGCCCCCAGGCCCTCCACCTATGGGCGGCTGACACTAGAAAGCTCCCCAGGGGTCCACCTCTCTCCCTGGACTTGCAGTATAGACCCCAGGGTGCCCCCTGGCCCTCCCCCTAGGGGCCTCTGACCCCAGCAAGCTACAAAGGGGTCCACAACTCTCCCTGGACTTGCAGTAGAGGCCCCAGGGTGCCCCCTGGCCCTCCCCCTAGGGGCCTACGACCCCAGCTAGCTACCCAGGGGTCCACCTCTCTCCCTGGACTTGTAGTAGAGGCCCCAGGGTACCCCCTGGCCCTCCACCTAGGGGCTTCTTACCCCAGCAAGCTACCCAGGGGTCCACCTCTCTCCCTGGACTTGCAGAAGAGGCCCCAAGGTGCCCCCTTGCCCACCACATAGGGGCATATGACCTCAGGAGGCTACCCAGGGGTCCACCTCTCTCCCTGGACTTGCAGCAGAGGCCCCAGGGTGCCCCCTGGCCCTCCACCAAGTAGCCTCTGATGCCAACAAGCTACCCAGGGGCCCATCTCTCTCCCGGGACTTGCAGTAGAGGCCCCAGGGTAACCGCTGGGCCTCCACCTAGGGGCCTCTGACCCCAGCAAGCTACCCAGGGGTGCACATCTCTAACTTGACTTGCAGTAGAGGCCCAAGGGTGCCCCCTGGCCCTCCACCTAGGGTCCTCTGACCCCAGAAATCTACTCAGGGGTCCACCTCTCTCCCTGGACTTGCAGTAGAGGCCCTAGGGTACCCCCTGGCCCTCCAGCTAGGGGCGCTGACCCCACAAAGCTACCTAGGGGTCCACCTCTCTCCCTGGACTTGCAGTATAGGCCCCAAGGTTCCCCCTTACCCTCCACCTAGGGGCCTCTTACCCCAGGAAGCTACCCAGGGGTCCACCTCTCTTCCTGAACTTGCAGTAAAGGCCCCAGGGTGCCCCCTTGCCCTCCACCCAGTTGCCTCTGACCCCAGCAAGCTACCCAGGGTCCACAACTCTCCCTGGGCTTGCATTAGAGGCCCAAGGGTGCCCCCTTGCCCTGCACCTAGGGGCCTCTGACCCCAGCAAGCTACTTAGGGGTCCACATCTCTCCATAGACTTGCTGTATAGGCCCCAGGGTGCCCCTTGGCCCTCCACCTAGGGGCCTAAGACCACAGCAAGCTACCCAGGGGGTCCACCTCTCTCCCTGGACTGGCAATACAGGCCCCAGGGTGCCCCCTGGCCCTCCACCTAGGGGCCTCTGACACAAGAAAGCTCCCCAAGGGTCCACCTCTCCCCCTGGACTTGCAGGATTTTCCCCAGGGTGCCCCCTGGCCCTCCACCTAGTTGCTTCTGACCCCAGCAAGCTACCCAGTGGTCCACCTCTCTGTCTGGACTTGCAGTAGAGGCCCCAGGCTGCCCACTGGCCCTCCACCGAGGGGCCCAAGACCCCAACAAGCTACCCAGAGGGCCAAAACTCTCCCTGGACTTGCAGTAGAGGGCCCAGGGTGCCCCCTTGCCCTCCACCTAGGGGCCTCTGACCCCAGCAAGCTACCCAGTGGTCTACCTTTCTCCCTGGACTTGAAGTATAGGCCCCAGGGTGCCCACTGGCCCTCCACCTAGGGGCCCAAGACCCCAGCAAGCTACCCAGGGGTCCACAACTCTCCCTGGACTTGCAGTAGAGGCCCCAGGGTGCCCCCTTGCCCTGCACCTAGGGGCCTCTGACCCCAGCAAGCTACCCAGGGGTCAACATCTCTCCTTGGACTTGCAGTATAGGCCCTAAGGTGCCCCCTGGCCCTCCACCTAAGGGCCTAAGACCCCATCAAGCTACCCAGGGGGTCCACCTCTCTCCCTGGACTGGCAGTATAGGCCCCAGGGTGCCCCCAGGCCCTCCATCTAGGGGCTGCTGACACAAGAAAGCTCCCCAGGTGTCCACCTCTCTCCCTGGACTTGCAGTAAAGGCCCCAGGGTGCCCCCAGGCCCTCCACCTAAGTGTCTAAGACCCCAGCAAGCTACCCAGGGGTCCACCTCTCTCCCTGGACTTGAAGTATAGGCCCCAGGGTGCCCCCTTGCCATCCACCCTGGGGGCCTCCAACCCCCGCAAGTTACCCAAGGGTCCACAACTCTCCCTGGACTTGCAGTAGAGGCCCCTGGGTGCCCCTTGGCCCTCCACCTAGGCCACTCTCACCCAAACAAACTACTCAGGGGTCCACCTCTCTCCCTGCACTTGCAGTATAGGCCCCAGGGTGCCCCCTGGCACTCCACCTAGGGGCCTAAGACCCCAGCAACCTACACAGGGGTCAACCTCTCTCCCTGGACTGGCAGTATAGGCCCCAGGGTACCCCCTGACCCTCCACCTAGGTTCTTCTTACCCCAGCAAGCTACCCAGGGGTCCACCTCTCTCCCTGGACTTGCAGAAGAGGCCCCAGGGTGCCCGCTGACCCTCCACTTAGGGGCCTCTGACCCCAGCAAGCTACCCAGGGGTCCACATCTCTCACTAGACTTGCAGTAGAGGCCCAAGGGTGCCCCCTGGCCCTCCACCCAGGGGCCTCTGGCCCAAGCAATTTACCAAGGGGACCACAACTCTCCCTGGAATTGCAGTAGAGGCCCTAGGGTAGCCCCTGGCCCTCCACCTAGGGGCTTTAGTCGCCAGCAAGCTACCTAGGGGTCCACCTCTCTCCCTGGACTTGCAGTAGAGTCCCCAGGGTGCCCCCTGGCCCTCCAGCTAGGGGCCTTTGACCCCAGCAAGCTACCCAGGGGTCCACCTCTCTCCCTGGACTTGCAGTAGAGAACCCAGGAAGCCCCCTGGCACTCCACCAAGGAGCCTCTTATGCCAGCAAGCTTCCCAGGGGTCAACCTCTATCCCTGGACTGGGAATATAGGCCCCAGGGTGCCCCCTGGCCCTCCACCTTTGTGCCTCTGACACCAGCAAGCTACCCAGGGGTCCACCTTTCTTCCTGGACTTGCGTTAAAGGCCCTAGGGTACCCCCTTGCCCTCCACCTATGGGCTTCAGACCTCATCAAGCTACCCAGGGATCCACCCCTCTCCCTGGACTTGCAGTATAGGCCCCAAGGTACCCCCTGACGTCTTACCCAAGGAAGCTAGCCAGGGGTCCACCTCTCTCCCTGGACTTGCAGGATAGGCTGCAGGGGGCAACCTGGCCCTCCACCTAGGGGCCACTGACCCCAGGAAGCTACTCAGGGGTCAACCTCTCTCCCTGGACTTGCAGAATAGGCCCCAGGTTACCCCTGACCCTCCACCTAGGTTCTTCTTACCCCAGCAAGCTACCCAGGGGTCCACCTCTCTCCCTGGACTTGCAGAAGAGGCCCCAGGGTGCCCGCTGGCCCTCCACTTAGGGGCCTCTGACCCCAGCAAGCTACCCAGGGGTCCACATCTCTCACTAGACTTGCAGTAGAGGCCCAAGGGTGCCCCCTGGCCCTCCACCCAGGGGCCTCTGGCCCAAGCAATCTACCAAGGGGACCACAACTCTCCCTGGAATTGCAGTAGAGGCCCTAGGGTAGCCCCTGGCCCTCCACCTAGGGGCTTTAGTCGCCAGCAAGCTACCCAGGGGTCCACCTCTCTCCCTGGACTTGCAGTAGAGTCCCCAGGGTGCCCCCTGGCCCTCCAGCTAGGGGCCTTTGACCCCAGCAAGCTACCCAGGGGTCCACCTCTCTCCCTGGACTTGCAGTAGAGAACCCAGGAAGCCCCCTGGCACTCCACCAAGGAGCCTCTGACGCCAGCAAGCTTCCCAGGGGTCAACCTCTATCCCTGGACTGGGAATATAGGCCCCAGGGTGCCCCCTGGCCCTCCACCTTTGTGCCTCTGACACCAGCAAGCTACCCAGGGGTCCACCTTTCTTCCTGGACTTGCGTTAAAGGCCCTAGGGTACCCCCTTGCCCTCCACCTATGGGCTTCAGACCTCATCAAGCTACCCAGGGATCCACCCCTCTCCCTGGACTTGCAGTATAGGCCCCAAGGTACCCCCTGACATCTTACCCAAGGAAGCTAGCCAGGGGTCCACCTCTCTCCCTGGACTTGCAGGATAGGCTGCAGGGGGCAACCTGGCCCTCCACCTAGGGGCCACTGACCCCAGGAAGCTACTCAGGGGTCAACCTCTCTCCCTGGACTTGCAGAATAGGCCCCAGGGTGCCCCCTGGCCTACCACCTATGGGCTTCTGACCCCAGCAAGCTACCCAGGGGTCCACAACTCTCCCTGGACTTGCAGTAGAGTTCCCAGGGTGCCTCCTGGCCTTCAACCTAGTTGCCTCTGACCCCAGAAAGCTACCCAGGGGTCCAATTTTCTCCCTGGACATGAAGTATAGGCCCCAGGATGCCCACTGGCCCTCCACCTGGGGGCCTAAGACCCCAGCAAGCTACCCAGGAGTCCACCTCTCACCCTGGATCTGCAGGATAAGCCCCAGGGTGCCCACTGGCCCTCCACCTAGGGGCTTCTGACCCCAGCAAGCTACACAATGGTCCACCTCTCTTCCTGGACTTGCGTTAAAGGCCCTAGGGTACCCCCTTGCCCTCCACCTATGGGCTTAAGACCTCATCAAGCTACGCAGAGATCCACCCCTCTCCCTGGACTTGCAGTATAGGCCCCAGGGTGCCCCCTGGCCCTCCACTTAGGGGCCTCTTACCCCAGGAAACTACCCAGGGGTCCACCTCTCTCCCTAGACTTGCAGTAGAGGCCCAAGGGTGCCACCTGGCCCTCCACCTAGGGTCCTCAGACCCTAGGAATCTACCAAGGGGTCCACAACTATCCCTGGACTTGCACTAGAAGCCCCAGGGTGCCCCCTGGCCCTCCACCTAAGGGCCTCTGACCCCAGCTAACTACCCAGGGGTTCACTTCTCTCCCTGGTCTTGCAGTAGAGGCCCTAGGGTACCCCCTGGCCCTCCACCTAGGGGCTTTATTCCCCAGCAAGCTACCCAGGGGTCCACCTCTCTCCCTGGACTTGCAGTATAGGCCCAAGCGTGCCCCCTTGCCCTCCACCCATGGGCCTCTGACCCCAGCAAGCTACCCAGAGGTCCACAACTTTCCCTGGACTTGCAGTAGAGGCCACAGGGTGCCCCCTGGCCCTCCACCTAGGGGCCTCTGACCCCAGCAAGCTACATAGGGGTCCACATCTCTCCTTGGACTTGCAGTATAGGCTCCAGGGTGCCCCCTGGCCCTCCACCTAGGGGCCTAAGACCCCAGAAAGCCACCCAGGGGTCCACAACTCTCCCTGGACTTGCAGTAGAGGCCCCAGGGTGCCCCCTTGCCCTGCACCTAGGGGCCTCTGACCCCAGCTAGCTACCCATGGGGTCCACCTCTCTCCCTGGACTGGCAGTAGAGGCCCCAGGGTGCCCCCAGTCCCTCCACCTAGGGGCGGCTGACACAAGAAAGCTCCCCAGGGGTCCACCTCTCTCCCTGGACTTGCAGTAGAGGCCCCAGGGTGCCCCCTGGCCCTCCACCTAGGGGCCTAAGAACCCAGCAGCCTACCCAGCGGGTCCACCTCTCTCCCTGGACTGGCAGTAGAGGCCCCAGGGTGCCCCCAGGCCCTCCACCTATGGGCGGCTGACACTAGAAAGCTCCCCAGCGGTCCACCTCTCTCCCTGGACTTGCAGTATAGACCCCAGGGTGCCCCCTGGCCCTCCCCCTAGGGGCCTCTGACCCCAGCAAGCTACGAAGGGGTCCACAACTCTCCCTGGACTTGCAGTAGAGGCCCCAGGGTGCCCCGTGGCCCTCCCCCTAGGGGCCTACGACCCCAGCTAGCTACCCAGGGGTCCACCTCTCTCCCTGGACTTGTAGTAGAGGCCCCAGGGTACCCCCTGGCCCTCCACCTAGGGGCTTCTTACCCCAGCAAGCTACCCAGGGGTCCACCTCTCTCCCTGGACTTGCAGAAGAGGCCCCAAGGTGCCCCCTTGCCCACCACATAGGGGCATATGACCTCAGGAGGCTACCCAGGGGTCCACCTCTCTCCCTGGACTTGCAGCAGAGGCCCCAGGGTGCCCCCTGGCCCTCCACCAAGTAGCCTCTGATGCCAACAAGCTACCCAGGGGTCCACCTCTCTCCCTGGACTTGCAGTAGAGGCCCTAGGGTACCCCCTGGCCCTCCAGCTAGGGGCGCTGACCCCACAAAGCTACCTAGGGGTCCACCTCTCTCCCTGGACTTGCAGTATAGGCCCCAAGGTTCCCCCTTACCCTCCACCTAGGGGCCTCTTACCCCAGGAAGCTACCCAGGGGTCCACCTCTCTTCCTGAACTTGCAGTAAAGGCCCCAGGGTGCCCCCTTGCCCTCCACCCAGTTGCCTCTGACCCCAGCAAGCTACCCAGGGTCCACAACTCTCCCTGGGCTTGCAGTAGAGGCCCAAGGGTGCCCCCTTGCCCTGCACCTAGGGGCCTCTGACCCCAGCAAGCTACTTAGGGGTCCACATCTCTCCATAGACTTGCTGTATAGGCCCCAGGGTGCCCCTTGGCCCTCCACCTAGGGGCCTAAGACCACAGCAAGCTACCCAGGGGGTCCACCTCTCTCCCTGGACTGGCAATACAGGCCCCAGGGTGCCCCCTGGCCCTCCACCTAGGGGCCTCTGACACAAGAAAGCTCCCCAAGGGTCCACCTCTCCCCCTGGACTTGCAGGATTTTCCCCAGGGTGACCCTGGCCCTCCACCTAGTTGCTTCTGACCCCAGCAAGCTACCCAGGGGTCCACCTTTCTTCCTGGACTTGCGTTAAAGGCCCTAGGGTACCCCCTTGCCCTCCACCTATGGGCTTCAGACCTCATCAAGCTACCCAGGGATCCACCCCTCTCCCTGGACTTGCAGTATAGGCCCCAAGGTACCCCCTGACGTCTTACCCAAGGAAGCTAGCCAGGGGTCCACCTCTCTCCCTGGACTTGCAGGATAGGCTGCAGGGGGCAACCTGGCCCTCCACCTAGGGGCCACTGACCCCAGGAAGCTACTCAGGGGTCAACCTCTCTCCCTGGACTTGCAGAATAGGCCCCAGGGTGCCCCCTGGCCTACCAGTTATGGGCTTCTGACCCCAGCAAGCTACCCAGGGGTCCACAACTCTCCCTGGACTTGCAGTAGAGTTCCCAGGGTGCCTCCTGGCCTTCCACCTAGTTGCCTCTGACCCCAGAAAGCTACCCAGGGGTCCAATTTTCTCCCTGGACATGAAGTATAGGCCCCAGGATGCCCACTGGCCCTCCACCTGGGGGCCTAAGACCCCAGCAAGCTACCCAGGAGTCCACCTCTCACCCTGGATCTGCAGGATAAGCCCCAGGGTGCCCCGTTGCCCTCCAACTAGGGGCCTCTGACCTCAGGAAGCTACCCAGGAGTCCACGTCTCTCCCTGGACTTGCAGTATAGGCCCCAGGGTGCCCCCTGGCCCTCCACCTAGGGTCCTCAGACCCTAGGAATCTACCAAGGGGTCTACAACTATCCCTGGACTTGCACTAGAGGCCCCAGGGTGCCCCCTTGCCCTCCACCTAAGGAACTCTGACCCCAGCTAGCTACCCAGGGGTCCACCTCTCTCCCTGGACTTGCAGTAGAGGCCCCAGGCTACCCCCTGGCCCTCTACCTAGGGGCTTTATTCCCCAGCAAGCTACCCAGGGGTCCACTTCTCTCCCTGGACTAGCAGTAGAGGCCCCAGGGTGCTCCCTGGCCCTCCACCTAGGGGCCTCTGACGCCAGGAAGCTACATAGGGGTCCACATCTCTCTTTGGACTTGCAGTATAGGCGCCAGGGTGCCCCCTGGCCCTCCACCTAGGAGCCTAAGACCCCAGAAAGCTACCCAAGGGTCCACCTCTCTTCCTGAACTTGCAGTATAGGAACCAGGGTGCCCCCTTGCCCTCCACCCAAGGGCCTCTGACCCCAGCAAGCTACGCAGGGGTCCACAACTCTCCCTGGACTAGCAGTAGAGGCCCCAGGGTGCCCCCTTGCCCTCCACCTAGGGGCCTAAGACCCCAGCAAGCTACCCATGGGGTCCACCTCTCTCCCTGGACTGGCAGTAGAGGCCCCAGGGTGCCCCCAGGCCCTCCACCTAGGGGCTGCTGACACAAGAAAGCTCCCCAGGTGTCCACCTCTATCCCTGGACTTGCAGTATAGGCCCCAGGGTGCCCCCAGGCCCTCCACCTAAGTGCCTAAGACCCCAGCAAGCTACCCAGGGGTCCACCTCTCTCCTTGGACTTGAAGTATAGGCCCCAGGGTGCCCACTGGCCCTCCACCTAGGGACCTAAGACGCCAGCAAGCTTCCCAGGGGTCCACGACTCTCCCTGGACTTGCAGTAGAGGCCCCAGGGTGCCCCCTGGCCCTCCACCTAAGGGCCTATGACCCCAGCAAGCTACCCAGGGGTACACTTCTCTCCCTGGACTTGCAGTATTAGCCTCAGGGTGCCCCCTGGCCCTCCACCTAGGGGCCTAAGATCCCAGCAAGCTACCCAGGGGTCCACCTCTCTCCCTGGACTTGCTTTAGAGGCCCTAGGGTATCCCCTTGCCCTCCGCCTATGGGCTTCAGACCTCATCAAGCTACCCAGGGATCCACCTCTCTCCCTGGACTTGCAGTATAGGCCCCTGGGTGCCCCCTGGCCCTCCACTTAGGGGCCTCTTACCCCAGGAAGCTACCCAGGGGTCCACCTCTCTCAATGGACTTGCATTAGAGGCCCCAGGAAGCCCCCTTGCCCTCCACCTAGGGGCCTCTGGCCCCAGCAAGCTACCCAGGGGCCCACCTCTCTCCCTGGACTTGCAGTAGAGGCCCAAGGGTGCCCCCTGGCCCTACACCTAGGGTCCTCAGACCCTAGGAATCAACCAAGGGGTCCACAAACTATCCCTGGACTTGCACTAGAGGCCCCAGCGTGCCCCTTGGCCCTCCACCTAAGGGCCTCTGACCCCCGCTAGCTACCCAGGGGTCCACCTCTTTCCCTGTACTTGCAGTAGAGGCCCTAGGGTGCCCCCTTGCTCTCCACCCAGGGGCCTATGACCCCCGTAAGTTACCCAAGGGTCCACAACTCTCCCTGGACTTGCAGTAGAGGCCCCAGGGTGCCCCCTGGCCCTCCACCTAGGGGCCTTTGACCCCAGCAAGCTACCCAGGGGTCCACCTCTCTCCCTGGACTTGCAGTAGAGGCCCCAAGGTGCCCCCTTACCCTCCACCTAGGGGCCTCTTACCCCAGGAAGCTACCCAGGGGTCCACCTCTTTCCTGGACTTGCAGGATAGGCTCCAGGGGGCACCCTTGCCCTCGACCTAGGGGCCACTGACCCCAGGAAGCTACCCAGGGGTCCATCTCTCTCCCTGGACTTCCAGAATAAGCCCCAGGGTGCCCCCTGGCCCACCACCTATGGGCTTCTTACCCCAGCAAGCTACCCAGGGGTCCACCTCTCTCCCTGGACTTGCAGTAGAGGCCCCAGGGTGCACCCTGACCCTCCACCTATGGGTTTCTGACCCCTGCAAGCTACCCAGGCGTCCACCTCTCTCCCTGGACTTGCAGTAGAGGCCCCTGGGTGCCCCCTTGCCTTCCACCCTGGGGCCTCTGACCCCCGCAAGCTACCCAGGGGTCCACCTCTCTCCCTGGACTTGCAGTAGAGGCCCCAGGGTGCCCCTTGGCCCTCCAACTCGGCCACTCTCAGCCAAGCAAACTACCCAGGGGTCCACCTCTCTCCCTGCACTTGCAGAATAAGCCCCAGGGTGCCCCCTGGCCCACCACCTATGGGCTTCTGACCCCAGCAAGCTACCCAGGGGTCCACCTCTCTCCCTGGACTTGCAGTAGAGTCCCCAGGGTGCCCCCTGGCCCTCCAGCTAGGGGCCTCTGACCCCAGCAAGCTACCCAGGGGTCCACCTCTCTCCCTGGACTTGCAGTAGAGAACCCAGGAAGCCCCCTTGCCCTCCACCAAGGAGCCTCTGACGCCAGCAAGCTACCCAGGGGTCCATCTCTCTCCCTGGATTTGCAATAGAGGCCCCAGGGTGCCCGCTTGCCCTCCACCTAGGGGCCTCTGACCCCAGCAAGCTACCCGGGGGTCCACCTCTCTCCCTGGACTTGCAGTGGAGGCCCAAGGGTGCCCCCTGGCCCTCCACCTAGGGGCCTCTGACCCCAGCAATCTACTCAGGGGTTCACCTCTCTCCCTGGACTTTCAGGATTTTCCCCAGGGTGCCTTTGGCCCTCCACCTAGTTGCCTCTGACCCTAGCAAGCTGCCCAGGGGTCCACCTCTCTCCCTGAACTTGCAGTGGAGGCCCCAGGGTGCCTCCTTGCCCTCCACCAAGGAGCCTCTGACGCCAGCAAGCTACCCAGGGGTCCATCTCTCTCCCTGGATTTGCAATAGAGGCCCCAGGCTGCCCACTGGCCCTCCACCTAGGGGCCTAAGACCCCAGCAAGCTACCCAGGGGTCCACAACTCTCCCTGGACTTGCAGTAGAGGCCCCAGGGATCCCCCTGGCCCTCCACCTAGGGGCCTCTGACCCTAGCAAGCTACCCAAGGTTCCACCTCTCTCCCTGGACTTACTGTATAGGCCCCAGGGTGCCCCCTGGCCCTCCACCTAAGTGCCTAAGACCCCAGCAAGCTACCCAGTGGCCACCTCTCTCCCTTGACTTGAAGTATAGGCCCTAGGGTGCCCCCTGGCCTTCAACCTAGGGGCCTAAAACCCCAGCAAGCTACCCACCTCTCTCCCTGCAGTGGCAGCAGAGGCCCCAGGGTGCCCCCAGTCCCTCCACCTAGGGGCCTCTGACAAAAGAAAGCTCCCAGGGGTCCACCTTTCTCCCTGGACTCGCAGGATAGGCCCCAGGGTGACCCCTGGCCCTCCACCTTGTTGCCTCTGACCCCAGCAAGCTACCCAGGGGTCCACTTCTCTCCCTGGACTTGCAGTAGAGGCCCTAGCGTACCTATTGGCCCTCCACCTAGGGGCCTCTGACCCCAGCAAGCTACCCAGGTGTACACAACACTCCCTGGACTTGCAGTAGAGGACCCAGGGTGCCCATTGGCCTTCCACCTAGGGGCCTAAGACCCCAGCAAGCTACACAGGGGTCCACAACTCTCCCTGGACTTGCAGTAGAGGCCCCAGGGTGCCCCTTGGCCCTCCACCTAAGGGCCTCTGACCCCAGCAAGCTACCCAGGGGTCCACCTCTCTCCCTGGACTTGCAGTATAGGCCCCAGGGTGCCCCCTGGCCCTCAACCTAGGGGCCTAAGATCCCAGCAAGCTACCCAGGGGTCCACCTCTCTCCCTTGACTTGAAGAATAGGCCCCAGGGTGCCCACTGGCCCTCCACCTAGGGGCCTAGGACCCCAGCAAGCTACCCAGGGGTCCACAACTCACCCTGGACTTGAAGTATAGGCCCCAGGTTGCCCACTGGCCCTCCACCTAGGGGCCTCTGACCCCAGCAAGCTACACAGGGGTCCACCTCTCTCAATGGACTTGCAGTATAGGCCCAAGGGTGCCCCCTGGCCCTCCACCTGGGGTCCTCAGACCCTAGGAATCTACCACGGGGTCCACAACTATCCCTGGACTTGCACTAGAGGCCCCAGGGTGCCCCCTGGCCCTCCACCTAAGGGCCTCTGACTCCAGCAAGCTATCCAGGGGTCCACCTCTCTCCCTGGACTTGCAGTAGAGGCCCTAGGGTACCCCCTGGCCCTCCACCTAGGGGCTTTATTCCCCAGCAAGCTACCCAGGGGTCCACCTCTCTTCCTGGACTTGCAGTATAGGCCCCAACGTGCCGCCTTGCCCTGCACCCATGGGCCTCTGACCCCAGCAAGCTACCCAGGGGTCCACAACTCTCCCTGGACTTGCAGTAGAGGGCCCAGGGTGCCCCCTGGCCCTCCACCTAGGGACCTCTGACCCCAGCAAGCTACCCAGGGGTCCACCTCTCTCCCTGGACTTGCAGTATAGGCCCCAGGGTGCCCCCTTGCCCTCCACCCAGGGGCCTCTGACCCCAGCAAGCTACCCAGGGGTCCACAACTCTCCCTGGACTTGCAGAAGAGGCCCCAGGGTGCCCCCTTGCCCTGCACCTAGCGGCCTCTGACCCCAGCAAGCTACCCAGGGGTCCACTTCTCCCCATGGACTTGCAGTATAGGCCCTAGGGTGCCCCCTGGCCCTCCACCAAGGGGCCTAAGACCCCAGCAAGCTACCCAGGGGGTCCACCTCTCTCCCTGGACTGACAGTAGAGTTCCCAGGGTGCCCCCAGGCCCTCCACCTAGGGGCGGCTGACACAAGAAAGCTCCCCAGGGGTCCACGTCTCTCCCTGGACTTGCAGTAGAGGCTCTAGGGTGCCCACTGGCCCTCCACCTACTGGCCTCTGACCCCAGCAAGCTACCCAGGGGTCCACCTCTCTCCCTGGACTTGCAGTATAGGCTGCAAGGGGCAACCTGGCCCTCCACCTATGGGGTCACTGACCCCAGGAAGCTACCCAGATGTCCATCTCTCTCCCTGGACTTGCAGAATAGGCCCCAGGGTGCCCCCTGGCCCACCACCTATGGACTTCTGACCCCAGCAAGCTACCCAGGCGTTCACATCTCTCCCTAGACTTGCAGTAGAGGCCCCAGGGTGGCCCCTTGCCCTCCACCCAGGGGCCTTTGACCCCCGAAAGTTACCCAAGGGTCCACAACTCTCCCTGGACTTGCAGTAGAGGCCCCAGGGTGCCACTTGGCCCTCCACCTAGGCCACTCTCAGCTAAGCAAACTACCCAGGGGTCCAACTATCTACCTGGACTTGCTGTAGGGGCCCTAGGGTACCTCCTGGCCGTCCAACTAGGGAACTCTGATAACAGTAAGTTACTTAGGGGTCCACCTTTCTCCCTGGACTTGCAGTAGAGGCCCCTGGTTTCCCTTTGGCCCTCCACCTAGGGGCCTCTAACCCCAGCAAGCTACCCAAGGGTCTACCTCTCTCCCTGGACTTGCATTAGAGGCCCCAGGGTGCACCCTGGCCCTCCACCTAGGGGCCTCTTACCCCAGCAAGCTATCCAGGGCTCCACCTCTCTCCCTGGATCTGCAGGATAGGCCCCAGGGTGCCCCGTGGCCCTCCACCTAGGGGCCTCTGACCTCAGGAAGCTACCCAGTAGTCCACCTCTCTCCCTGGACTTGCAGTATAGGCCCCAGGGTGCCCCCTGGCCCTCCACCTAGGGGCCTCTGACCCCTGAAAGCTACCCAGGAGTCCACCTCTCTTCCTGGACTTGCAGTAGAGGCCCCAGGGTGCCCCCTGGCCCTCCACATTTTGGCCTCTGACCCCAGCAAGCTACCAATGGATCCACAACTCTCCCTGGACTTACAGTAGAGGCCCCAGGGTGCCTCCTAGCCCTCCACCTTGGGGACTTTGACCCCAGCAAGCTACCCAGGGGTCCACCTCTCTTCCTGGACTTGCAGTAGAGGCCCCAGGGTGCCCCCTTTCCCTCCACCTTTTGGCCTCTGACCCCAGCAAGCTTCCAATGGGTCCACAACTCTCCCTGGACTTGCAGTATAGGCCCCAGGATGCCCCCTGGCCCTCCACCTAGGTTCTTCTGACCCCAGAAAGCTACCCAGGGGTCCACCTCTCGCCCTGGACTTGCAGTATAGGCCCCAGGAAGCCCCCTGGCCCACCGACTATGGGCTTCTGACCCCAGCAAGCTACCCAGGGGGTCCACCTCTCTCCCTGGACTTACAATAGAGGCCCCAGTGTGCCCCCAGGCCCTCCACTTAGGGGCTGCTGACACAAGAAAGCTCCCCAGGGGTCCACCTCTCTCCCTGGACTTGCAGTAGAGACCCTAGGGTAGCCCCTGGCCCTCCACCTAGGGGCTTTAGTCCCCAGCAAGCTACCCAGGGGTCCACCTCTCTCCCTGGACTTGCAGTATAGGCCCCAGGGTGCCCGCTGGCCCTCCACCTAGAGGCCTCTGACCCCAGCAAGCTACCCAGGGGTCCACATCTCTCCCTAGACTTGCAGTAGAGTCCCAAGGGTGCCCCCTGGCCCTCCACCTATGGTCCTCTGACCCCAGCAATCTACCCAGGGGTCCACCTCTCTCCCTGGACGTGCAGTAGAGGCCCTAGGGTACCCCCTGGCCCTCCAGCTGGGGCGCTGACCCCACAAAGCTACCCAGGGGTACCCAGGCACCTAGGGGCCTCTGACTCCAGCAAGCTACTCAGAGGTCCACATCTCTCCATGGATGTGCAGTATAGGCCCCAGGGTGCCCCCTGGCCCTCCACCTAGGGGCCCAAGACCACAGCAAGCTACCCAGGGAGTCCATCTCTCTCCCTGGTCTGGCAGTACAGGCCCCAGGGTGCCCCTTGGCCCTCCACCTAGGGGCCTCTGACATAAGAAAGCTCCCCAGGGGTCCACCTCTCTCCCTGAACTTGCAGGATTTTCCCCAGGGTGCCTCCTGGCCCTCCACCTAGTTGCCTCTGACCCCAGCAAGCTACCCAGGGGTTCACCTCTCTCCCTGGACTTGTAGTAGAGGCCCTAGGGTACCCCCAGGCCCTCCACCTATGGGCTTCAGACCTCAGCAAGCTACCCAGGGGTCCAATTCTCTCCCTGGACTTGCAATATAGGCCCCAGGGTGCCCCCTGGCCCCAACCTAGGGGCTTATGACCCCTGAAAGCTACCCAGGGGTCCACCTCTCTCCCTGGACTTGCAGGATTTTCCCCAGGGTGCCTCCTGGCCCTGCACCTAGCGGCCTCTGACCCCAGCAAGCTACCCAGGGGTCCACATCTCTCCCTGGACTTGCAGTAGAGGCCCCAGGGTGCCACCTGGCTCTCCATCTAGGGGCCTCTGACCCCAGCAAGCTACCCAGGGGTCCACCTCTCCACCTAGAATTGCAGACGAGACCCCAGGGTGCCCCCTGGCCCTCCACCCAGGGGCCTCTGACCCCAGCAAGCTACCCAGGGATCTACCTCTCTCCCTGGACTTGCAGGATAATCCAAAGGGTGCCCCTTGGCCCTCCACCTAGTTGCCTCTGACCCCAGCAAGCTACCCAGGGGTCCACCTCTCTCCCTGGACTTGAAGCATAGGCCCCAGGGTGCAACTTGGCCCTCCACCCAGGGGCCTAAGACCCCAGCAAGCTACCCAGGGCTCCACATCTCTGCCTGTACTTGAAGTATAGGCCCCAGGGTGCCCCCTGGCCCTCCACATAGGGGCCTAAGACCCACCAAGCTACCCAGGGGTCCACAACTCTCCCTGGACTGGCAGTTTAGGCCCCAGGGTGCACCCTGGCCCTGAACCTAGGGGCCTCTGACCCCAACAAGCTACCCAGGGGTCCACAACTCTCTCTGGACTTGCAATAGAGGTCTCAGGGTGCCCCCTGGCCCTCCACTTAGGGGCCTCTGACCCCAGCAAGCTACACAGGGTCCACCTCTCTCCCTGGACTTGCAGAAGAGGCCCCAGGGTGCCCGCTGGCCCTCCACTTAGGGGTCTCTGACCCCAGCAAGCTACCCAGGGGTCCACATCTCTCCCAAGACTTGAAGTAGAGGCCCAAGGGTGCCCCCTGGCCCTCCACCTAGGGGCCTCTGACCCCAGCAATCTACCAAGGGGTCCACAACTCTCCCTGAAATTGCAGTAGAGACCCTAGGGTAGCCCCTGGTCCTCCACCTAGGGGCTTTAGTCCCCAGCAAGCTACCCAGGGGTCCACCTCTTTCCCTGGACTTGCAGTATAGGCCCCAGGGTGCCCCCTGGCCCTCCAGCTAGGTGCCTCTGACCCCAGCAAGCTACCCAGGGGTCCACCTCTCTCCCTGGACTATCAGTAGAGAACCCAGGAAGCCCCCTGGCCCTCCACCAAGGAGCCTCTGACGCCAGCAAGCTACCCAGGGGCCCATCTCTCTCCCTGGACTTGCAGTGGAGGCCCCAGGGTGCCCGCTGGCCCTCCACCTAGGGGCCTCTGACCCCAGCAAACTACTCAGGGGTCCACATCTCTCCCTAGACTTGCAGTAGAGGCCCAAGGGTGCCCCCTGGCCCTCCACCTATGGTCCTCTGACCCCAGCAATCTACCCAGGGGTCCTCCACCTCTCTCCCTGGACTTGCAGTAGAGGCCCTAGGGTACCCCATGGCCCTCCAGCTGGGGCGCTGACCCCACAAAGCTACCCAGGGGTCCACCGCTCTCCCTGGACTTGCAGTATAGGCCCCAAGGTGCCCCCTTACCCTCCACCTAGGGGAGTCTTACCCCAGGAAGCTACCCAGGGGTCCAACTCTCTTCCTGGACTTGCAGTATAGGCCCCAGGGTGCCCCCTGGCCCTCCACCCAGGGGCCTCTGACCCCAGCAAGCTACCCAGGGGTCCAGAACTCTCCCTGGACTTGCAGTAGAGGCCCAAGGGTGCCCTTTTGCCCTGCACCTAGGGGCCTCTGACCCCAGCAAGCTACTCAGAGGTCCACATCTCTCCATGGATGTGCAGTATAGGCCCCATGGTGCCCCCTGGCCCTCCAACTAGGGGCCTAAGACCACAGCAAGCTACCCAGGGGGTCCATCTCTCTCCCTGGTCTGGCAGTACAGGCCCCAGGGTGCCCCCTGGCCCTCCACCTAGGGGCCTCTGACATAAGAAAGCTCCCCAGGGGTCCACCTCTCTCCCTGGACTTGCAGGATTTTCCCCAGGGTGCCTCCTGGCCCTGCACCTAGCGGCCTCTGACCCCAGCAAGCTACCCAGGGGTCCACTTCTCTCCATGGACTTGCAGTATAGGCCCTAGGGTGCCCCCTGGCCCTCCACCTAGGGGCCTAAGACCCCAGCAAGCTACCCAGGAGTCCACCTCTCTCCCTGGACTTGCAGTAGAGGCCCCAAGGTGCCCCCTTACCCTCCACCTAGCGGCCTCTGACCCCAGCAAGCTACCCGGGGGTCCACATCTCTCCCTAGACTTGCAGTGGAGGCCCAAGGGTGCCCCCTGGCCCTCCACCTAGGGGCCTCTGACCCCAGCAATCTACTCAGCGGTTCACCTCTCTCCCTGGACTTTCAGGATTTTCCCCAGGGTGCCCTTGGCCCTCCACCTAGTTGCCTAAGAACCCAGCAAGCTACCCAGGGGCCACCTCTCTCCCTTGACTTGAAGTATAGGCCCTAGGGTGCCCCCTGGCCCTCAACCTAGGGGCCTAAAACCCCAGCAAGCTACCCAGGGGGTCCACCTCTCTCCCTGCAGTGGCAGCAGAGGCCCCAGGGTGCCCCCAGTCCCTCCACCTAGGGGCCTCTGACAAAAGAAAGCTCCCAGGGGTCCACCTTTCTCCCTGGACTTGCAGGAAAGGCCCCAGGGTGACCCCTGGCCCTCCATCTTGTTGCCTCTGACCCCAGCAAGCTACCCAGGGGTCCACCTCTCTCCCTGGACTTGCAGTAGAGGCCCTAGCGTACCTATTGGCCCTCCACCTAGGGGCCTCTGACCCCAGCAAGCTACCTAGGTGTACACAACACTCCCTGGACTTGCAGTAAAGGACCCAGGGTGCCCATTGGCCTTCCACCTAGGGGCCTAAGACCCCAGCAAGCTACACAGGGGTCCACAACTCTCCCTGGACTTGCAGTAGAGGCCCCTGGGTGCTCCTTGGCCCTCCACCTAAGGGCCTCTGACCCCAGCAAGCTACCCAGGGGTCCACCTCTCTCCCTGGACTTGCAGTATAGGCCCCAGGGTGCCCCCTGGCCCTCAACCTAGGGGCCTAAGATCCCAGCAAGCTACCCAGGGGTCCACCTCTCTCCCTTGACTTGAAGAATAGGCCCCAGGGTGCCCACTGGCCCTCCACCTAGGGGCCTAGGACCCCAGCAAGCTACCCAGGGATCTACAACTCAACCTGGACTTGAAGTATAGGCCCCAGGTTGCCCACTGGCCCTCCACCTAGGGGCCTCTGACCCCAGCAAGCTACACAGGGGTCCACCTCTCTCAATGGACTTGCAGTATAGGCCCCAGGGTGCCCCCTGGCCTTCCACCTGTGGTCCTCAGACCCTAGGAATCTACCACGGGGTCCACAACTATCCCTGGACTTGCACTAGAGGCCCCAGGGTACCCCCTGGCCCTCCACCTAGGGGCTTTATTCCCCAGCAAGCTACCCAGGGGTCCACCTCTCTTCCTGGACTTGCAGTATAGGCCCCAACGTGCCGCCTTGCCCTCCACCCATGGGCCTCTGACCCCAGCAAGCTACCCAGGGGTCCACAACTCTCCCTGGACTTGCAGTAGAGGGCCAAGGGTGCCCCCTGGCCCTCCACCTAGGGGCCTCTGACTCCAGCTAGCTATCCAGGGGTCCACCTCTCTCCCTGGACTTGCAGTAGAGGCCCTAGGGTACCCCCTGGCCCTCCACCTAGGGGCTTTATTCCCCAGCAATCTACCCAGGGGTCCACCTCTCTTCCTGGACTTGCAGTGTAGGCCCCAACGTGCTGCCTTGCCCTCCACCCATGGGCCTCTGACCCCAGCAAGCTACCCAGGGGTCCACAACTCTCCCTGGACTTGCAGTAGAGGGCCCAGGGTGCCCCCTGGCCCTCCACCTAGGGGCCTCTGACCCAAGCAAACTACCCAGGGGTCCAAATATCTACCTTGACTTGCTGTAGGGGCCCTAGGGTACCTCCTGGCCGTCCACCTAGGGAACTCTGATAACAGTAAGTTACTTAGGGGGCCACCTTTCTCCCTGGACTTGCAGTAGAGGCCCTAGGGTACCTCCTGGCCCTCCACCAAGGGGCCTAGGACCCCAGCAAGCTACCCAGAGATCCAAAACTCTCCTTGGACTTGCAGTAGAGGCCCCAGGGTGCCCCCTGGCCCTCCATCTAGGGGCTTCTGACCCTAACAAGCTACCCCGGGGTCCACCTCTCTCCCTGGACTTGCAATATAGGCCCCAGGGTGACCCCTTGCCCTCCACCCAGGGGCCTGTGACCCCAGCAAGCTACCCAGGGGACCACAACTCTCCCTGGACTTGCAGTAGAGGCCCCAGGGTGCCCCCTTGCCCTGCACCTAGGGGCCTCTGACCCCAGCAAGCTACATAGGGGTCCACATCTCTCCTTGGACTTGCAGTAGAGACCCCAGGGTGCCTCTTGCCCTCCACCTAGGGGCCTCTGACCCCAGAAAGCTACCCAGGGGTCCACCTTTCTCCCTTGACTTGAAGTATAGGCCCCAGGGTGCCCACTGGCCCTCCACCAAGGGGCCTAAGACCCCAGCAAGCTACCCAGGGGTCCACCTCTCTCCCTTGACTTGAAGTAGAGGCCCCAGGGTGCCCCTTTGCCCACCACATAGGGGTCTGACCCCAGCAAGCCACCCAGGGGTCCAAATCTCTCCCTGAACTTGCAGTAGAAACCCCAGGGTGCCCCCTTACCCTTCACCTAGGGGCCTCTTACCCCAGGAAACTACCCAGGGCTCCATCTCTCTCCCTGAACTTGCAGAATAAGCCCCAGGGTGCCCCCTGGCCCACCACCTATGGGCTTCTGACCCCAGCAAGCTACCCAGGGGTCCACCTCTCTCCCTGGACTTGCAGTAGAGGCCCCAGGGTGCCCCCTTGCCTTCCACCCAGGGGCCACTGACCCCCGCAAGTTACCCAAGGGTCCACAACTCTCCCTGGACTTGCAGTAGAGGCCCCAGGGTGCCCCTTGGCCCTCCACCTAGGCCACTCTCAGCCAAGCAAATTACCCAGGGGTCCACCTCTCTCCCTGGACTTGCAGTATAGGCCCCTGGGTGCCCCCTGGCACTCCACCTAGGGGTCTATGACCCCAGCAAGCTACCCAGGGGTCCACCTCTCTCCCTGGACTGGCAGTATAGGCCCCAGGGTGCCCACTGGCCCTCCACCTAGGGGCCTCTGACCCCAGCAAGCTACCAAGGGGTCCACAACTCTCCCTTGACTTGCAGTAGAGGCCCAAGGGTGCCCCCTGGCATTCCAACTAGGTGCCTACGACCCCAGCAAGCTACCCAGGGGTCCACCTCTCTCAATGGACTTGCATTAGAGGCCCCAGGAAGCCCCCTTGCCCTCCACCTAGGGGCCTCTGACCCCAGCAAGCTACCCAGGGGTCCACCTTTCTCCCTTGACTTGAAGTAAAGGGCCCAGGGTGCCCCTTGGCCCTCCACCTAGGCCACTCTCAGCCAAGCAAATTACCCAGGGGTCCACCTCTCTCCCTGCAATTGCAGTATAGGCCCCAGGGTGCCCCCTGGAACTTCACCTAGGGGCCTAAGACCCCAGCAAGCTACCCAGGGGTCAACTTCTCTCCCTGGACTTGCTTTAGAGGCCCTAGGGTATCCCCTTGCCCTCCGCCTATGGGCTTCAGACCTCATCAAGCTACCCAGGGGGTCCACCTCTCTCCCTGGACTGACAGTAGAGTTCCCAGGGTGCCCCCAGGCCCTCCACCTTGGGATTTCTGACCCCAGCAAGCTACCCAGGGGTCCACAACTCTCCCTGGACTTGCAGTAGAGGGCCCAGGGTGCCCCCTGGCCCTCCACCTAAGGGCCTCTGACTCCAGCTAGCTATCCAGGGGTCCACCTCTCTACCTGGACTTGCAATATAGGCCCTAGGGTGCCCCCTGGCCCTCCATCTAGGGGCCTAAGACCCCAGCAAGCTACCCAGGGGGTCCACCTCTCTCCCTGGACTGACAGTAGAGGCCCCAGGGTGCCCCCAGGCCCTCCACCTAGGGGCGGCTGACACAAGAAAGCTCCCCAGGGGTCCACGTCTCTCCCTGGACTTGCAGTAGAGGCTCTAGGGTGCCCCCAGGCCCTCCACCTACTGGCCTCTGACCCCAGCAAGCTACCCAGGGATCCACCTCTCTCCCTGGACTTGCAGTATAGGCTGCAAAGGGCAACCTGGCCCTCCACCTATGGGGTCACTGACCCCAGGAAGCTACCCAGATGTCCATCTCTCTCCCTGGACTTGCAGAATAGGCCCCAGGGTGCCCCCTGGCCCACCACCTATGGACTTCTGACCCCAGCAAGCTACCCAGGCGTCCACATCTCTCCCTAGACTTGCAGTAGAGGCCCCAGGGTGGCCCCTTGCCCTCCACCCAGGGGCCTTTGACCCCCGCAAGTTACCCAAGGGTCCACAACTCTCCCTGGACTTACAGTAGAGGCCCCAGGGTGCCACTTGGCCCTCCACCTAGGCCACTCCCAGCCAAGCAAACTACCCAGGGGTCCAACTATCTACCTTGACTTGCTGTAGGGGCCCTAGGGTGCCCCCTGGCCCTCCACCTAAGTGCCTAAGACCCCAGCAAGCTACCCAGGGGCCACCTCTCTCCCTTGAATTGAAGTATAGGCCCCAGGGTGCCCCTGGCCCTCCACCTAAGTGCCTAAGACCCCAGCAAGCTACCCAGGGGCCACCTCTCTCCCTTGACTTGAAGTATAGGCCCTAGGGTGCCCCCTGGCCTTCAACCTAGGGGCCTAAAACCCCAGCAAGCTACCCAGGGGGTCCACCTCTCTCCCTGCAGTGGCAGCAGAGGCCCCAGGGTGCCCCCAGTCCCTCCACCTAGGGGCCTCTAACAAAATAAAGCTCCCAGGGGTCCACCTTTCTCCCTGGACTTGCAGGATAGGCCCCAGGGTGACCCCTGGCCCTCCACCTTGTTGCCTCTGACCCCAGCAAGCTACCCAGGGGTCCACCTCTCTCCCTGGACTTGCAGTAGAGGCCCTAGCGTACCTATTGGCCCTCCACCTAGGGGCCTCTGACCCCAGCAAGCTACCCAGGTGTACACAACACTCCCTGGACTTGCAGTAGAGGACCCAGGGTGCCCATTGGCCTTCCACCTAGGGGCCTAAGACCCCAGCAAGCTACACAGGGGTCCACAACTCTCCCTGGACTTGCAGTAGAGGCCCCAGGGTGCCCCTTGGCCCTCCACCTAAGGGCCTCTGACCCCAGCAAGCTAACCAGGGGTCCACCTGGGTGCCCCCTGGCCCTCCACCTAAGGGCCTCTGACTCCAGCTAGCTATCCAGGGGTCCACCTCTCTACCTGGACTTGCAATATAGGCCCTAGGGTGCCCCCTGGCCCTCCATCTAGGGGCCACCTAGGGTACCCCCTGGCCCTCCACCTACTGGCTTTATTCCCCAGCAAGCTACCCAGGGGTCCACCTCTCTTCCTGGACTTGCAGTATAGGCCCCAACGTGCCGCCTTGCCCTCCACCCATGGGCCTCTGACCCCAGCAAGCTACCCAGGGGTCCACAACTTTCCCTGGACTTGCAGTAGAGGGCCCAGGGTGCCCCCTGGCCCTCCACCTAGGGATTTCTGACCCCAGCAAGCTACCCAGGGGTCCACCTCTCTCCCTGGACTTGCAGTATAGGCCCCAGGGTGCCCCCTTGCCCTCCACCCAGGGGCCTCGGACCCCAGCAAGCTACCCAGGGGTCCACATCTCTCCATGGACTTGCAGTATAGGCCCTAATGTGCCCCTGGCCCTCCACCTAGGGGCCTAAGACCCCAGCAAGCTACCCAGGGGGTCCACCTCTCTCCCTGGACTGACAGTAGAGTTCCCAGGGTGCCCCCAGGCCCTCCACCTAGGGGCGGCTGACACAAGAAAGCTCCCCAGGGGTCCATCTCTCTCCCTGGACTTGCAGTATAGGCTGCAAGGGGCAACCTGGCCCTCCACCTATGGGGTCACTGACCCCAGGAAGCTACCCAGATGTCCATCTCTCTCCCTGGACTTGCAGAATAGGCCCCAGGGTGCCCCCTGGCCCACCACCTATGGACTTCTGACCCCAGCAAGCTACCCAGGGGTCCACCTCTCTCCCTTGACTTGAAGTATAGGCCCCAGGGTGCCCCCTGGCCCACCACCTAGGCGCCTAGGATCCCAGCAAGCTGCCCAGGGGTCCACGTCTCTCCCTGGACTTGCAGTAGAGGCCCCAGGGTGCCCCCTGGCCCTCCACCTACTGGCCTCTGACCCCAGCAAGCTACCCAGGGGTCCACAACTCTCCCTAGACTTGCAGTAGAGGCCCCAGGGTTCCCCCTGGCCCTCCACTTAGGGGCCTCTGACCCCAGCAAGTTACCCAAGGGTCCACCTCTCTCCCTGGACTTGCAGAAGAGGCCCTAGGGTACCCCCTGGCCCTCCACCTAAGTGCCTAAGACCCCAGCCACCTACCCAGGGTTCTACCTCTCTCCCTGGACTTGCAGTATAGGCCCCAAGGTGCCCCCTTACCCTCACCCTAGGGGCCTCTTACCCCAGGAAGCCACCCAGGGGTCCACCTCTATCCCTGGACTTGCAGAGTAGGCCACAGGATGCCCCCTGGCCCACCACCTATGGGCTTCTGACCCCAGCAAGCTACCCAGGGGTCCACCTCTCTCCCTGGACTTGCAGTAGAGGCCCCAGGGTGCCCCCTGACCCTCCACCTATGGGTTTTTGACCCCTGCAAGCTACCCAGGGGTCCACCTGTCTCCCTGGACTTGCAGTAGAGGCCCCAGGGTGCCCCCTTGCTCTCCACCCAGGGGCCTATGACCCCCGTAAGTTACCCAAGGGTCCACAACTCTCCCTGGACTTGCAGTAGAGGCCCCAGGGTGCCCCCTGGCCCTCCACCTAGGGGCCTTTGACCCCAGCAAGCTACCCAGGGGTCCACCTCTCTCCCTGGACTTGCAGTAGAGGCCCCAAGGTGCCCCCTTACCCTCCACCTAGGGGCCTCTTACCCCAGGAAGCTACCCAGGGGTCCACCTCTTTCCTGGACTTGCAGGATAGGCTCCAGGGGGCACCCTTGCCCTCGACCTAGGGGCCACTGACCCCAGGAAGCTACCCAGGGGTCCATCTCTCTCCCTGGACTTCCAGAATAAGCCCCAGGGTGCCCCCTGGCCCACCACCTATGGGCTTCTTACCCCAGCAAGCTACCCAGGGGTCCACCTCTCTCCCTGGACTTGCAGTAGAGGCCCCAGGGTGCCCCCTAACCCTCCACCTATGGGTTTCTGACCCCTGCAAGCTACCCAGGGGTCCACCTCTCTCCCTGGACTTGCAGTAGAGGCCCCTGGGTGCCCCCTTGCCTTCCACCCAGGGGCCTCTGACCCCCGCAAGCTACCCAGGGGTCCACCTCTCTCCCTGGACTTGCAGTAGAGGCCCCAGGGTGCCCCTTGGCCCTCCAACTCGGCCACTCTAAGCCAAGCAAACTACCCAGGGGTCCACCTCTCTCCCTGCAATTGCAGTATCGGCCCCAGGGTGCCCCCTGGCACTCCACCTAGGGGCCTAAGACCCCAGCAAGCTACCCAGGGGTCCACCTCTCTCCCTGGACTGGCAGTATAGGCCCCAGGGTGCCCCCTGACCCTCCACCTAGGTTCTTCTTACCCCAGCAAGCTACCCAGGGGTCCACCTCTCTCCCTGGACTTGCAGAAGAGGCCCCAGGGTGCCCGCTGGCCCTCCACTTAGGGGCCTCTGACCCCAGCAAGCCACCCAGGGGTCCACATCTCTCCCTAGACTTGCAGTAGAGGCCCAAGGGTGCCCCCTGGCCCTCCAGCTAGGGGCCTCTGACCCCAGCAAGCTACCCTGGGGTCCACCTCTCTCCCTGGACTTGCAGTAGAGTCCCCAGGGTGCCCCCTGGCCCTCCAGCTAGGGGCCTCTGACCCCAGCAAGCTACCCAGGGGTCCACCTCTCTCCCTGGACTTGCAGTAGAGAACCCAGGAAGCCCCCTTGCCCTCCACCAAGGAGCCTCTAACGCCAGCAAGCTACCCAGGGGTCCATCTCTCTCCCTGGATTTGCAATAGAGGCCCCAGGGTGCCCGCTTGCCCTCCACCTAGGGGCCTCTGACCCCAGCAAGCTACCCGGGGGTCCACATCTCTCCCTAGACTTGCAGTGGAGGCCCAAGGGTGCCCCCTGGCCCTCCACCTAGGGGCCTCTGACCCCAGCAATCTACTCAGGGGTTCACCTCTCTCCCTGGACTTTCAGGATTTTCCCCAGGGTGCCCTTGGCCCTCCACCTAGTTGCCTCTGACCCTAGCAAGCTACCCAGGGGTCCACCTCTCTCCCTGAACTTGCAGTGGAGGCCCCAGGGTGCCTCCTTGCCCTCCACCAAGGAGCCTCTGACGCCAGCAAGCTACCCAGGGGTCCATCTCTCTCCCTGGATTTGCAATAGAGGCCCCAGGCTGCCCACTGGCCCTCCACCTAGGGGCCTAAGACCCCAGCAAGCTACCCAGGGGTCCACAACTCTCCCTGGACTTGCAGTAGAGGCCCCAGGGATCCCCCTGGCCCTCCACCTAGGGGCCTCTGACCCTAGCAAGCTACCCAGGGTTCCACCTCTCTCCCTGGACTTACTGTATAGGCCCCAGGGTGCCCCCTGGCCCTCCACCTAAGTGCCTAAGACCCCAGCAAGCTACCCAGGGGCCACCTCTCTCCCTTGACTTGAAGTATAGGCCCTAGGGTGCCACCTGGCCTTCAACCTAGGGGCCTAAAACCCCAGCAAGCTACCCAGGGGGTCCACCTCTCTCCCTGCAGTGGCAGCAGAGGCCCCAGGGTGCCCCCAGTCCCTCCACCTAGGGGCCTCTAACAAAATAAAGCTCCCAGGGGTCCACCTTTCTCCCTGGACTTGCAGGATAGGCCCCAGGGTGACCCCTGGCCCTCCACCTTGTTGCCTCTGACCCCAGCAAGCTACCCAGGGGTCCACCTCTCTCCCTGGACTTGCAGTAGAGGCCCTAGCGTACCTATTGGCCCTCCACCTAGGGGCCTCTGACCCCAGCAAGCTACCCAGGTGTTCACAACACTCCCTGGACTTGCAGTAGAGGACCCAGGGTGCCCATTGGCCTTCCACCTAGGGGCCTAAGACCCCAGCAAGCTACACAGGGGTCCACAACTCTCCCTGGACTTGCAGTAGAGGCCCCAGGGTGCCCCTTGGCCCTCCACCTAAGGGCCTCTGACCCCAGCAAGCTACCCAGGGGTCCACCTCTCTCCCTGGACTTGCAGTATAGGCCCCAGGGTGCCCCCTGGCCCTCAACCTAGGGGCCTAAGATCCCAGCAAGCTACCCAGGGGTCCACCTCTCTCCCTTGACTTGAAGAATAGGCCCCAGGGTGCCCACTGGCCCTCCACCTAGGGGCCTAGGACCCCAGCAAGCTACCCAGGGGTCCACAACTCACCCTGGACTTGAAGTATAGGCCCCAGGTTGCCCACTGGCCCTCCACCTAGGGGCCTCTGACCCCAGCAAGCTACACAGGGGTCCACCTCTCTCAATGGACTTGCAGTATAGGCCCAAGGGTGCCCCCTGGCCCTCCACCTGGGGTCCTCAGACCCTAGGAATCTACCACGAGGTCCACAACTATCCCTGGACTTGCACTAGAGGCCCCAGGGTGCCCCCTGGCCCTTCACCTAAGGGCCTCTGACTCCAGCTAGCTATCCAGGGGTCCACCTCTCTCCCTGGACTTGCAGTAGAGGCCCTAGGGTACCCCCTGGCCCTCCACCTAGGGGCTTTATTCCCCAGCAAGCTACCCAGGGGTCCACCTCTCTTCCTGGACTTGCAGTATAGGCCCCAACGTGCCGCCTTGCCCTCCACCCATGGGCCTCTGACCCCAGCAAGCTACCCAGGGGTCCACAACTCTCCCTGGACTTGCAGTAGAGGGCCCAGGGTGCCCCCTGGCCCTCCACCTAGGGATTTCTGACCCCAGCAAGCTACCCAGGGGTCCACCTCTCTCCCTGGACTTGCAGTATAGGCCCCAGGGTGCCCCCTTGCCCTCCACCCAGGGGCCTCTGACCCCAGCAAGCTACCCAGGGGTCCACAACTCTCCCTGGACTTGCAGAAGAGGCCCCACGGTGCCCCCTTGCCCTTCACCTAGCGGCCTCTGACCCCAGCAAGCTACCCAGGGGTCCACTTCTCTCCATGGACTTGCAGTATAGGCCCTAGGGTGCCCCCTGGCCCTCCACCTAGGGGCCTAAGACCCCAGCAAGCTACCCAGGGGGTCCACCTCTCTCCCTGGACTGACAGTAGAGTTCCCAGGGTGCCCCCAGGCCCTCCACCTAGGGGCGGCTGACACAAGAAAGCTCCCCAGGGGTCCACCTCTCTCCCTGGACTTGCAGTATAGGCTGCAAGGGGCAACCTGGCCCTCCACCTATGGGGTCACTGACCCCAGGAAGCTACCCAGATGTCCATCTCTCTCCCTAGACTTGCAGAATAGGCCCCAGGGTGCCCCCTGGCCCACCACCTATGGACTTCTGACCCCAGCAAGCTACCCAGGCGTCCACATCTCTCCCTAGACTTGCAGTAGAGGCCCCAGGATGGCCCCTTGCCCTCCACCCAGGGGCCTTTGACCCCCGCAAGTTACCCAAGGGTCCACAACTCTCCCTGGACTTGCAGTAGAGGCCCCAGGGTGCCACTTGGCCCTCCACCTAGGCCACTCTCAGCCAAGCAAACTACCCAGGGGTCCAACTATCTACCTGGACTTGCTGTAGGGGCCCTAGGGTACCTCCTGGCCGTCCACCTAGGGAACTCTGATAACAGTAAGTTACTTAGGGGTCCACCTTTCTCCCTGGACTTGCAGTAGAGGCCCCTGGTTTCCCTTTGGCCCTCCACCTAGGGGCCTCTAACCCCAGCAAGCTACCCAAGGGTCTACCTCTCTCCCTGGACTTGCAGTAGAGGCCCCAGGGTGCACCCTGGCCCTCCACCTAGGGGCCTCTGACCCCAGCAAGCTACCCAGGGCTCCACCTCTTTCCCTGGATCTGCAGGATAGGCCCCAGGGTGCCCCGTGGCCCTCCACTTAGGGGCCTCTGACCTCAGGAAGCTACCCAGTAGTCCACCTCTCTCCCTGGACTTGCAGTATAGGCCCCAGGGTGCCCCCTGGCCCTCCACCTAGGGGCCTCTGACCCCTGAAAGCTACCCAGGAGTCCACCTCTCTTCCTGGACTTGCAGTAGAGGCCCCAGGGTGCCCCCTGGCCCTCCACATTTTGGCCTCTAAACCCAGCAAGCTACCAATAGATCCACAACTCTCCCTGGACTTACAGTAGAGGCCCCAGGGTGCCTCCTAGCCCTCCACCTTGGGGCCTTTGACCCCAGCAAGCTATCCAGGGGTCCACCTCTCTTCCTGGACTTGCAGTAGAGGCCCCAGGGTGCCCCCTGGCCCTCCACCTTTTGGCCTCTGACCCCAGCAAGCTTCCAATGGGTCCACAACTCTCCCTGGACATGCAGTATAGGCCCCAGGATGCCCCCTGGCCCTCCACCTAGGTCCTTCTGACCCCAGAAAGCTACCCAGGGGTCCACCTCTCGCCCTGGACTTGCAGTATAGGCCCCAGGAAGCCCCCTGGCCCACCGACTATGGGCTTCTGACCCAAGCAAGTTACCCAGGGGGTCCACCTCTCTCCCTGGACTGACAGTAGAGGCCCCAGTGTGCCCCCAGGCCCTCCACTTAAGGGCTGCTGACACAAGAAAGCTCCCCAGGGGTCCACTTCTCTCCCTGGACTTGCAGTAGAGACCCTAGGGTAGCCCCTGGCCCTCCACCTAGGGGCTTTAGTCTTCAGCAAGCTACCCAGGGGTCCACCTCTCTCCCTGGACTTGCAGTATAGGCCCCAGGGTGCCCCCTGGCCCTCCACTTAGGGGCCTCTGACCTCAGGAAGCTACCCAGTAGTCCACCTCTCTCCCTGGACTTGCAGTATAGGCCCCAGGGTGCCCCCTGGCCCTCCACCTAGGGGCCTCTGACCCCAGCAAGCTACCCAGGGGTCCACATCTCTCCCTAGACTTGCAAGAGAGGCCCAAGGGTGCCCCCTGGCCCTCCACCTATGGTCCTCTGACCCCAGCAATCTACCCAGGGGTCCACCTCTCTCCCTGGACTTGCAGTAGAGGCCCTAGGGTACCCCCTGGCCCTCCAGCTGGGGCGCTGACCCCAGCAAGCTACCCAGGGGTCCACCTCTCTCCCTAGACTTGCAGTATAGGCCCAGCGTGCCCCCTGGCCCTCCAGCTAGGTGCCTCTGACCCCAGCAAGCTACCCAGGGGTCCACCTCTCTCCCTGGACTTGCAGTAGAGAACCCAGGAAGCCCCCTGGCCCTCCACCAAGGAGCCTCTGACGCCAGCAAGCTACCCAGGGGCCCATCTCTCTCCCTGTACTTGCAGTGGAGGCTCCAGGGTGCCCGCTGGCCCTCCACCTAGAGGCCTCTGACCCCAGCAAGCTACCCAGGGGTCCACATCTCTCCCTAGACTTGCAGTAGAGGCCCAAGGGTACCCCCTGGCCCTCCACCTATGGTCCTCTGACCCCAGCAATCTACCCAGGGGTCCACCTCTCTCCCTGGACTTGCAGTAGAGGCCCTAGGGTACCCCCTGGCCCTCCAGCTGGGGCGCTGACCCCACAAAGCTACCCAGGGGTACCTAGGCACCTAGGGGCCTCTGACTCCAGCTAGCTACTCAGAGGTCCACATCTCTCCATGGATGTGCAGTATAGGCCCCAGGGTGCCCCCTGGCCCTCCACCTAGGGGCCCAAGACCACAGCAAGCTATCCAGGGAGTCCATCTCTCTCCCTGGTCTGGCAGTACAGGCCCCAGGGTGCCCCTTGGCCCTCCACCTAGGGGCCTCTGACATAAGAAAGCTCCCCAGGCGTCCACCTCTCTCCCTGGACTTGCAGGATTTTCCCCAGGGTGCCTCCTGGCCCTCCAACTAGTTGCCTCTGACCACAGCAAGCTACCCAGGGGTTCACCTCTCTCCCTGGACTTGTAGTAGAGGCCCTAGGGTACCCCCAGGCCCTCCACCTATGGGCTTCAGACCTCAGCAAGCTACCCAGGGGTCCACTTCTCTCCCTGGACTTGCAGTATAGGCCCCAGGGTGCCCCCTGGCCCCCACCTAGGGGCCTATGACCCCTGAAAGCTACCCAGGGGTCCACCTCTCTCCCTGGACTTGCAGTATAGGCCCCAGGAAGCCCCCTGGCCCACCGACTATGGGCTTCTGACCCCAGCAAGCTACCCAGGGGTCCACCTCTCTCCCTGGACTTGCAGTAGTGGCCCCAAGGTGCTCCTTGGCACTCCACTTAGGGTCCTCTGACATCAGCAAGCTACCTGGGGGTCCACCTCTCTCCCTGGACTTGCAGAAGAGGCCCCAGGAAGCCCCTTGGCCCTCCTCTGAGGGGTCTCTGACCCCAGCAAGCTACCCAGGAGTCCACCTCTCTTCCTGGACTTGTAGTAGAGGCCCCAGGGTGCCCCCTGGCCCTCCACCTAGGGGCCTTTGACCCCAGCAAGCTAAACAGGGGACCACCTCTTTCCCTAGATGTGCAGGAGAGGCCCCAGTGTGCCCCCCTGGCCCTCCACCTAGGGGCCTCTGACCGCAGCAAGCTACCCAGGGGTCCAGCTTTCTCCCTGGACTTGTAGTAGAGGCCCCAGGGTACCCCCTGCCCCTCCACCAATGGGCTTCTGACCCCAGCAAGCTACCCAGGGGTCAACCTCTCTCCCTCGACTTGCAGTAGAGGCCCCAGGGTGGCCCCTTGCCCACCACATAGGGGCCTCTGATCCCAGCAAGCCACCCAGGGGTCCAAATCTCTCCCTGGACTTGAAGTATAGGCCCCAGGGTGCCCCTTGGATCCTCCACCTAGGGGCCTAAGACCCCAGCAAGCTACCAAGGGGTCCACAACCCTCCCTGGACTTGCAGTAGAGGCCCCAAGGTGCCCACTGTCCCTCCACCTAGGCCACTCTCAGCCAAGCAAACTACCCAGGGGTCCACCTCTCTCCCTTCAATTGCAGTATAGGCCCCAGGGTGCCCCCTGGAGTCCAGAAGTGGGGTCCACTTCTCTCCCTGGACTGGCAGTATAGGCCCCAGGGTGCCCCATGACCCTCCACCTAGGTTCTTTTTACCCCAGCAAGCTACCCTGGGGTCCACCTCTCTCCCTGGACTTGCAGAAGAGGCCCCAGGGTGCCCGCTGGCCCTCCACCTAGGGTCCTCTGACAACAGCAATCTACCAAAGGGTCCACAACTTTCCCTGGAATTGCAGTAGAGGCATTAAGGTAGCCCCTGGCCCTCCACCTAGGGGCTTTAGTCCCCAGCAAGCTACCCAGGAGTCCACCTCTCTCCCTGGACTTGCAGTAGAGTCCCCAAGGTGCCCCCTGGCCCTCCAGCTAGGGGCCTCTGACCCCAGCAAACTACCCAGGGGTCCACCTCTCTCCCTGGACTTGCAGTAGAGAACCCAGGAAGCCCCCTGGCCCTCCACCAAGGAGCTTCTGACGCCAGCAAGCTACCCAGGGGCCCACCTCTCTCCCTGGTCTTGCAATAGAGGCCCTAGGGTGCCCGCTGGCCCTCCACCTAGGGGCCTCTGACCCCAGCAATCTACCCAGGGGTCCACCTCTCTCCCTGGACTTACAGTAGAGGCCCTAGGGTACCCCCTGGCCCTCCAGCTAGGGAAGCTGACCCCACAAAGCTACCCAGGGGTCCACCTCTATCCCTGGACTTGCAGTATAGGCCCCAAGGTGCCCCCTGGCCCTCCACCTACTGGCCTCTGACCCCAGCAAGCTACCCAGGGGTCCACCTCTCTACCAAGACTTGCAGTAGAGGCCCCAGGGTTCCCCCTGGCCCTCTATCTAGGGGCTTCTGATCCTAGCAAGCTACCCAGGGGTCCACCTCTCTCCCTGGACTTGCAGTATAGGCCCCAGGGTGACCCCTTGCCTTCCACCCAGGGGCCTCTGACCCCAGCAAGCTACCCAGGGGTCCACAACTCTCCCTGGACTTGCAGTAGAGGCCCGAGGGTGCCCCCTTACCCTCCACCTAGGGGCCTCTTACCCCAGGAAGCTACCCAGGGGTCCACCTCTCTTCCTGGACTAGCAGTATAGGCCCCAGGGTGCCCCCTTGCCCTCCAGCTAGGGAAGCTGACCCCACAAAGCTACCCAGGGGTCCACCTCTATCCCTGGACTTGCAGTATAGGCCCCAAGGTGACCCCTTACCCTCCACCTAGGGGCCTCTTACCCCAGATGCTACCCAGGGGTCCACCTCTCTTCCTGGACTAGCAGTTTAGGCCCCAGGGTGCCCCCTTGCCCTCCACCGAGGGGCCTCTGACCCCAGCAAGCTACCCAGGGGTCCACCTCTCTCCCTGGACATGCAGTAGAGGCCCTAGGGTACCTCCTGACCCTACACCTAGGGGCCTCTGACACCAGCAAGCTACCCAGGGGTCCACCTCTCTCCCTGCAATTGCAGTATATGCCCCAGGTTGCCCCCTGGAACTCCACCTAGGGGCCTAAGACCCCAGCAAGCTACCCAGGGGTCCACTTCTCTCCCTGGACTGGCAGTATAGGCCCCAGGGTGCCCCATGACCCTCCACCTAGGTTCTTCTTACCCCAGCAAGCTACCCTGGGGACCACCTCTCTCCCTGGACTTGCAGAAGAGGCCCCAGGGTGCCCACTGGCCCTCCACCTAGGGTCCTCTGACAACAGCAATCTACCAAGGGGTCCACAACTTTCCCTGGAATTGCAGTAGAGGCCCTAGGGTAGCCCCTGCCCCTCCACCTAGGGGCTTTAGTCCCCAGCAAGCTACCCAGGAGTCCACCTCTCTCCCTGGACTTGCAGTAGAGTCGCCAAGGTGCCCCCTGGCCCTCCAGCTAGGGGCCTCTGACCCCAGCAAGCTACCCAGGGGTCCACCTCTCTCCCTGGACTTGCAGTAGAGAACCCAGGAAGCCCCCTGGCCCTCCACCAAGGAGCCTCTGACGCCAGCAAGCTACCCAGGGTCCCACCTCTCTCCCTGGTCTTGCATCAGAGGCCCTAGGGTGCCCGCTGGCCCTCCACCTAGGGGCCTCTGACCCCAGCAATCTACCCAGGGGTCCACCTCTTTCCCTGGACTTACAGTAGAGGCCCTAGGGTACCCCCTGGCCCTCCAGCTAGGGAAGCTGACCCCACAAAGCTACCCAGGGGTCCACCTCTATCCCTGGACTTGCAGTATAGGCCCCAAGGTGACCCCTTACCCTCCACCTAGGGGCCTCTTACCCCAGGAAGCTACCCAGGGGTCCACCTCTCTCCCTGGACTTGCAGTATAGGCCCCAGGGTGACCCCTTGCCCTCCACCCAGGGGCCTCTGACCCCAGCAAGCTACCCAGAGGTCCACTTCTCTCCATTGACTTGCAGTATAGGCCCAAGGGTGCCCTTTTGCCCTGCACCTAGGGGCCTCTGACCCCAGCAAGCTACCCAGAGGTCCACTTCTCTCCATGGACTTGCAGTATAGTTCCTAGGGTGCCCCCTGGCCCTCCACCTAGGGGCCTAAGACCCCAGCAAGCTAACCAGGGGTTCCACCTCTGTCCCTGGACTGGCAGTAAAGGCCCCAGGGTGCCCCCAGGCCCTCCACCTAGGGGCGGCTGACGCAAGAAAGCTCCCCAGAGGTCCACCTCTCTCCCTGGACTTGCAGGATATGCCCCAGGGTGCCCCCTGGCCCTCCACCTAGTTGCCTCTGACCCCAGCAAGTTACCCAGGGGTACACAACTCTCCCTGGACTTGCAGTAGAGACCCCATGGTGCCCCTTGCCCTCTACTTAGGGGCCTCTGACCCCAGAAATCTACCCAGGGGTCCACCTTTCTCCCTGGACATGAAGTATAGGCCCCAGGGTTCCCACTGGCCCTCCACCTAGGGGCCTAAGACCCCAGCAAGCTACCCGGGGGTCCACAACTCTCCCTGGACTTGCAGTAGAGGCCCCAGGGTGCCCCATGGCCCTTCACCTAGGGGCCTCTGACCCTAGCAACCTACTCAGGGTTCCACCTCTCTCCCTGGACTTGCAGTATAGGCCCCAGGGTGCCCCCAGGCCCTCCACCTAAGTGCCTAAGACCCCAGCAAGCTACCAAGGGGTCCACCTCTCTCCCTTGACTTGAAGTATAGGCCCCAGGGTGCCCCCTGGCCCTCCACCTAGGGGCCTAGGGCCCCAGCAAGCTTTCCAGGGGTCCACGTCTCTCCCTGGACTTGCAGTAGAGGCTCCAGGGTGCCCCCTGGCCCTCCACCTACTGGCCTCTTACCCCAGCAAGCTACCCAGGGGTCCACCTCTCTCCCTAGACTTGCAGTAGAGACACCAGGGTTCCCCCTGGCCCTCCACCTAGGGGCCTCTGACCCTAGCAAGCTACCCAGGGGTCCACCTCTTCCCCTAGACTTGCAGTAGAGACCCCAGGGTTCCCCCTTACCTTCCACCTAGGGACCTCTTATCCCAGGAAGCTACCCAGGGGTCCACCTCTCTCCATGGACTTGCTTGATAGGCTGCAGGGGGCAACCTGGCCCTCCACCTAGGGGCCACTGATCCCAGGAAGCTACCCAGGGGTCCACCTCTCTCCCTGGACTTGCAGAATAGGCCCCAGGGTGCCCCCTGGCCCAGCACCTATAAGCTTCTGACCCCAGCAAGCTACCCAGGGGTCCACATCTCTCCCTGAACTTGCAGTAGAGGCCCCAGGGTGCCCCCTTGCCCTCCACCCAGGGGCCTCTGACCCCCGCAATTTACCCAAGGGTCCACAACTCTCCCTGGACTTGCAGTAGAGACCCCAGGGTGCCCCTTGGCCCTCCACCTTGCCCACTCTAAGCCAAGCAAACTACCCAGGGTGCCACCTCTCTCCCTGGACTTGCAGGATAGGCCCCAGGGTGCCCGCTGGCCCTCCAAATAGTTGCCTCTGACCCCAGCAAGCTACCCAAGGGTACAACTCTCTACTTGGACTTGCATTAGGCGCCCTAGGGTACCTCCTGGCCATCCACCTAGGGCCCTCTGATCCCAGCAAGCTACCCAAGGGTCCACCTCTCTCCCTGGACTTGCAGTAGAGGCCCCAGGGTGCCCCCTGGCCCTCCACCTAGGGGCCTCTGACCCCAGCAAGCTACCCAGGGGTCCACCTCTCTCCCTGGATCTGCAGGATAGGCCCCAGGGTGCCCCGTGGCCCTCCACCTAGGGGCCTCTGAACTCAGGAAGCTACCCAGGAGTCCACCTCTCTCCCTGGACTTGAAGTATTGGCCCCAGGGTGCCCCCTGGCCCTCCACCTTTTGGCCTTTGACCCCAGCAAGCGACCAATGGGTCCACAACTCTCCCTGGACTTGCAGTAGAGGCCCCAGGGTGCCTCCTGGCCCTCCACCTTTTGGCTTTTGACCCCAGCAAGCTACCCAGGGGTCCACCTATCTCCCTGGACTTGCAGTAGAGGCCCTAGGGTACCCCCTGGCCCTTCACCTATGGGCTTCAGACATCAGCAAGCTACCCAGGGGTCCACCTTTCTCCCTGGACTTGCAGTATAGGCCCCAGGTTGCCCCCTGGCCCTCCACCTAGGTGCCTCTGACCCCATAAAGTTACCCAGGGGTCCACCTCTCGCCCTGGACTTGCAGTATAGGCCTCAGGAAGCCCCCTGGCCCACCGACTATGGGCTTCTGACCCCAGCAAGCTACCCAGGGGTCCACCTCTCTCCCTGGACTTGCAGTAGAGGCCCCAAGGTGCTCCTTGGCCCTCCACCTAGGGACCTCTGACCCCACAAAGCTACCCAGGGGTCCACCGCTCTCCCTGGACTTGCAGTATATGCCCCAAGGTGCCCCCTTACCCTCCACCTAGGGGCCTCTTACCCCAGCAAGCTACTCAGAGGTCCACATCTCTCCATGGATGTGCAGTATAGGCCCCAGGGTGCCCCCTGGCCCTCCACCTAGGGGCCTAAGACCACAGCAAGCTACCCAGGGGGTCCATCTCTCTCCCTGGTCTGGCAGTACAGGCCCCAGGGTGCCCCCTGGCCATCCACCTAGGGGCCTCTAACATAAGAAAGCTCCCCAGGGGTCCGCCTCTCTCCCTGGACTTGCAGGATTTTCCCCAGGGTGCCTCCTGGCCTTCCACCTAGTTGCCTCTGACCCCAGCAAGCTACATAGGGGTCCACATCTCTCCTTGGACTTGCAGTATAGGCCCCAGGGTGCCCCCTGGAACTCCACCTAGGGGCCTAAGATCCCAGCAAGCTACCCAGGGGTCCATCTCTCTCCCTGGACTTGCAGTAGAGGCCCCAGTGATCCGCCTGGCCCTCTACCTAGGGGCCTTTGACCCTAGCAAGCTACCCAGGGTTCCACCTCTCTCCCTGGACTTGCAGTATAGGCCCCAGGGTTCCCCCTGGCCCTCCACCTAAGTGCCTAAGACCCCAGCAAGCTACCCAGGGGTCCACCTCTCTCCATTGACTTGAAGTATAGGCCCCAGGGTGCCCCCTGGCCCTCCACCTAGGGGACTTCTGCCCCAGCAAGCTACCCAGGGGTCCACATCTCTCCCTGGACTTGCAGTAGAGGCCCCAGGGTGCCCCCTGGCCCTCCACCTACTGGCTTCTGACCCCAGCAAGCTACCCAGGGGTCCACCTCTCTCCCTAGACTTGCAGTAGAGGCCCCAGGGTTCCCCCCGACCCTCCACCTAGGGGCCTCTGACCCTAGCAAGCTACCCAGGGTTCCACCTCTCTCCCTGGACTTGCAGTATAGGCCCCAGGGTTCCCCCTGGCCCTCCACCTAAGTGCCTAAGACCCCAGCAAGCTACCCAGGGGTCCACCTCTCTCCCTTGACTTGAAGTATAGGCCCCAGGGTGCCCCCTGGCCCTCCACCTAGGTTCCTCAGACCCTAGGAATCTACCAAGGGGTCCACAACTATCCCTGGACTTGCACTAGAGGCCCCAGGGTGCCCCCTTGCCCTCCACCTAAGGGCCTCTGACCCCAGCAAGCTACCCAGGGGTCAACTTCTCTCCCTAGACTTGCAGTAGAGGCCCCAGGGTTCCCCCCGACCCTCCACCTAGGGGCCTCTGACCCTAGCAAGCTACCCAGGGGTCCACCTCTCTCCCTAGACTTGCAGTATAGGCCCCTTGGTGCCGCCTTATCCTCCACCTAGGGGCCTCTTACCACAGGAATCTACCCAGGGGTCCACCTCTCTCCCTGGACTTGCAGGATAGGCTCCAGGGGCAACCTGGCCCTCCACCTAGGGGCCACTGACCCCAGGAAGCTACCCAGGGGTCCACCTCTCTCCCTGGACTTGCAGAATAGGCCCCAGGGTGCACCCTGGCCCACCACCTATGGGCTTCTGACCCCAGCAAGCTACCCAGGGGTCCACAACTCTCCTTAGACTTGCGATCGAGGCCCAAGGGTGCCCCCTGGCCCTCCACCTAGGTTCCTCAGACCCAAGGAATCTACCAAGGGGTCCACAACTATCCCTGGACTTGCACTAGAGGCCCCAGGGTGCCCCCTTGCTCTCCACCTAAGGGCCTCTGACCCCAGCTAGCTACCCAGGGGTCCACCTCTCTCCCTGAACTTGAAGTAGAGGCCCTAGGGTACCCCTTGGCCCTCCACCTAGGGGCTTTATTCCCCAGCAAGCTACCCAGGGGTCCACCTCTCTCCCTGGACTTGCAGTATAGGCTCCAGCGTGCCCCCTTGCCCTCCACCCATGGGCTTCTGACCCCAGCAAGCTACCCAGGGGTCCACAACCCTCCCTGGACTTGCAGTAGAGGCCCCTAGGTGCCCCCTAGCCTTACACCTAGGGGCCTCTGACCCCAGCAAGCTACATAGGGGTCCACATCTCTCCTTGGACTTGCAGTATAGGCCCCAGGGTGCCCCCTTGCCCTCCACCCAGGGGCCTCTGACCCCAGCAAGCTACATAGGGGTCCACATCTCTCCTTGGACTTGCAGTATAGGCCCCAGGGTGCCCCCTGGCCCTCCACCTAGGGGCCTAAGACCCCAGCAAGCTACCCAGGGGTCCATCTCTCCCCCTGGACTTGCAGTAAAGGCCCCAGGGTGCCCCCTTGCCCTCCACCCAGGGGCCTCTGACCCCAGCAAGCTACCCAGGGGTCCACATCTCTCCATGGACTTGCAGTATAAGCCCTAATGTGCCCCTGGCCCTCCACCTAGGGGCCTAAGACCCCAGCAAGCTACCCAGGGGGTCCACCTCTCTCCCTGGACTGGCAGTAGAGGCCCCAGGGTGCCCGCAGGCCCTCCACCTAGGGGCGGCTGACACAAGATAGCTCCCTTGGGGTCTACCTCTCTCCCTGGACTTGCAGGATATGCCCCAGGGTGCCCCCTGGCCCTCCACCTAGTTGAATCTGACCCCAGCAAGCTACCCAGGGGTCCACCTCTCTTCCTGGACTTGCAGTAGAGGCCCAAGGGTACCTCCTGGCCCTCCACCTACTGGCCTCTGACCCCAGCAAGCTACCCAGGGGTCCACCTCTCTCCCTAGACTTGCAGTAGAGGCCCCAGGGTTCCCCCTTACCCTCCACCTAGGGGCCTCTTACCCCTGGAAGCTACCCAGGGGTCCACCTCTCTCCCTGGACTTGCAGAATAGGCCCCAGGGTGCCCCCTGGCCCACCACCTATGGGCTTCTGACCCCAGCAAGCTACCCAGGGGTTCACATCTCTCCCTGGACTTGCAGTAGAGGCCCCAGGGTGCCCTTTGGCCCTCCACCTAGGGGCTTTATTCCCCAGCAAGCTACCCAGGGGTCCACCTCTCTCCCTATACTTGCAGTATAGGCCCCAGGGTGCCCCCTTGCCCTCCACCCAGGGGCCTCTAACCCCAGAAAGCAACCCAGGGGTCCACAACTCTCCCTGGACTTGCAGTAGAGGCCCCAGGGATCCCCCTGGCCTTCCACCTAGGGGCCTCTGACCCTAGCAAGCTACCCAGGCTTCCACCTCTCTCCCTGGACTTGCAGTATAGGCCCCAGGGTTCCCCCTGGCCCTCCACCTAAGTGCCTAAGACCCCAGCAAGCTACCCAGGGGTCCACCTCTCTCCCTTGACTTGAAGTATAGGCCCCAGGGTGCCCCCTGGCCCTCCACCTAGGGGACATCTGCCCCAGCAAGCTACCCAGGGGTCCGCGTCTCTCACTGGACTTGCAGTAGAGGCCCCAGGGTGCCCCCTGGCCCTCCACCTACTGGCCTCTGACCCCAGCAATCTACCCAGGGGTCCACCTCTCTCCCTAGACTTGCAGTAGAGGCCCCAGGGTTCCCCCTGACCCTCCACCTATGGGCCTCTGACCCTAGCAAGCTACCCAGGGGTCCACCTCTTTCCCTGGACTTGCAGTATAGGCCCCATGGTGCCCCCTTACCCTCCACCTAGGGGCCTCTTACCCCAGGAAGCTACCCAGGGGTCCACCTCTCTCCCTGGACTTGCAGGATGGGCTCCAGGGGGCAACCTGGCCCTCCACCTAAGGGCCACTGACCCCAGGAAGCTACCCAGGATTCCACCTCTCTCCCTGGACTTGCAGAATAGGCCCCAGGGTGCCCCCTGGCCCACCACCTATAGGCTTCTGACCCCAGCAAGCTACCCAGGGGTCCACATCTCTCCCTGGACTTGCAGTAGAGGCCCCAGGGTGCCCCCTTGCCCTCCACCCAGGGGCCTCTGACCCCCGCTAGTTACCTAAGGGTCCACAACTCTCCCTGGACTTGCAGTAGAGGCCCCAGGATGTCCCTTGGCCCTTCACCTAGGCCACTCTAAGCCAAGCAAACTACCAAAGTGTCCACCTCTCTCCCTGGACTTGCAGGATAGGCCCCAGGGTGCCCCTTGGACCTCCACCGAGGGGCCTTTGACGCCAGCAAGCTACCCAGGGGTCAACCTCTCTCCCTGGACTGGTAATATAGGCCCCAGGGTGCCCCCTGGCCCTCCACCTTTGGGCCTCTGACCCCAGAAAGCTACCAAGGGTTCCAAAACCCTCCTTGGACTTGCAGTAGAGGCCCCAGGAAACCCCTTGGCCCTCCTTCTAGGGGCCTCTGACCCCAGCAAGCTACGCAGGAATCCACCTCTCTCCCTGTACTTGCAGGATAGGCCCCAGGGTGCCCCCTGGCCCTCCAAATAGTTGCCTCTGACCCCAGCAAGCTACCCAGGGGTACAACTCTCTACCTGGACTTGCATTAGGGGCCCTAGGGTACCCCCTGGCCCTCCACCTACGGGCTTCAGACCTCAGCAAGCTACCCAGGGGTCCACCTCTCTCCCTAGACTTGCAGTTTAGGCCCCAGGGTGCCCCCTGGCACTCCACCTAGGGGCCTAAGACCCCATCAAGCTACCCAGGGGTCCACCTCTCTCCCTGGATTGGCAGTATAGGCCCCAGGGTTCCCCCTGACCCTCCACCTAGGTTCTTCTTACCCCAGCAAGCTACCCAGGGGTCCACCTCTCTCCCTGGACTTGCAGAAGAGGCCCCAGGGTGCCCGCTGGCCCTTCAATTAGGGGCCTCTGACCCCAGCAAGCTACCCAGGGGTCCACATCTCTCCCTAGACTTGCAGTAGAGGCCCAAGGGTGCCCCCTGGCCCTACACCTAGGGGATTCTGGCCCAAGCAATCTACCAAGGGGTCCACAACTCTCCCTGGAATTGCAGTAGAGGCCCTAGGGTAGCCCCTGGCCCTCCACCTAGGGGCTTTAGTCCCCAGCAAGCTACCCAGGGGTCCACATCTCTCCCTAGACTTGCAGTAGAGGCCCAAGGGTGCCCCCTGGCCCTCCACCTAGGGTCCTCTGAACCCAGCAATCTACCAAGGGGTCCACAACTCTCCCTGAAATTGCAGTAGAGACCCTAGGGTAGCCCCTGGCCCTCCACCTAGGGGCTTTAATCCCCAGCAAGCTACCCAGGGGTCCACCTCTCTCCCTGGACTTGCAGTATAGGCCCCAGGGTGCCCCCTGGCCCTCCAGCTAGGTGCCTCTGACCCCAGCAAGCTACCCAGGGGTCCATCTCTCTCCCTGGTCTGGCAGTACAGGCCCCAGGGTGCCCCCTGGCCCTCCACCTAGGGGCCTCTGACATAAGAAAGCTCCCCAGGGGTCCACCTCTCTCCCTGGACTTGCAGGATTTTCCCCAGGGTGCCTCCTGGCCCTCCACCTAGTTGCCTCTGACCCCAGCAAGCTACCCAGGAGTCTACCTCTCTCCCTGGACTTGCAGTAGAGGCCCTAGGGTGCCCCCTGGCCCTCCAGCTAGGTGCCTCTGACCCAAGCAAGCTACAAAGGGGTCCACCTCTCTCCCTGGACTTGCAGTAGAAAACCCAGAAAGCCCCCTGGCCCTCCACCAAGGAGCCTCAGACGCCAGCAAGCTACCCAGGGGCCCATCTCTCTCCCTGAACTTGCAGTGGAGGCCCCAGAGTGCCCGCTGGCCCTCCACCTAGGGGCCTCTGAACCCAGCAAGCTACCCAGGGGTCCACATCTCTCCGTAGACTTGCAGTAGAGGCCCAAGGGTGCCCCTTGGCCCTCCACCTATGGTCCTCTGACCCCAGCAATCTACCCAGGGGTCCACCTCTGTCCCTGGACTTGCAGCAGAGGCCCTAGGGTACCCCATGGCCCTCCAGCTGGGGCGCCGACCCCACAAAGCTACCCAGGGGTCCACCGCTCTCCCTGGACTTGCAGTATAGGCCCCAAGGTGCCCCCTTACCCTCCACCTAGGGGCCTCTTACCCTAGCAAGCTACCCAGGGGTCCACCTCTCTCCCTGGACTTGCAGTAGAGAACCCAGGAAGCCCCCTGGCCCTCCACCAAGGAGCCTCTGACGCCAGCAAGCTACCCAGGGGCCCATCTCTCTCCCTGTACTTGCAGTGGAGGCTCCAGGGTGCCCGCTGGCCCTCCACCTAGAGGCCTCTGACCCCAGCAAGCTACCCAGGGGTCCACATCTCTCCCTAGACTTGCAGTAGAGGCCCAAGGGTACCCCCTGGCCCTCCACCAATGTTCCTCTGACCCCAGCAATCTACCCAGGGGTCCACCTCTCTCCCTGGACTTGCAGTAGAGGCCCTAGGGTACCCCCTGGCCCTCCAGCTGGGGCGCTGACCCCACAAAGCTACCCAGGGGTACCTAGGCACCTAGGGGCCTCTGACTCCAGCTAGCTACTCAGAGGTCCACATCTCTCAATGGATGTGCAGTATAGGCCCCAGGGTGCCCCCTGGCCCTCCACCTAGGGGCCCAAGACCACAGCAAGCTATCCAGGGAGTCCATCTCTCTCCCTGGTCTGGCAGTACAGGCCCCAGGGTGCCCCTTGGCCCTCCACCTAGGGGCCTCTGACATAAGAAAGCTCCCCAGGCGTCCACCTCTCTCCCTGGACTTGCAGGATTTTCCCCAGGGTGCCTCCTGGCCCTCCAACTAGTTGCCTCTGACCACAGCAAGCTACCCAGGGGTTCACCTCTCTCCCTGGACTTGTAGTAGAGGCCCTAGGGTACCCCCAGGCCCTCCACCTATGGGCTTCAGACCTCAGCAAGCTACCCAGGGGTCCACTTCTCTCCCTGGACTTGCAGTATAGGCCCCAGGGTGCCCCCTGGCCCCCACCTAGGGGCTTATGACCCCTGAAAGCTACCCAGGGGTCCACCTCTCTCCCTGGACTTGCAGTATAGGCCTCAGGAAGCCCCCTGGCCCACCGACTATGGGCTTCTGACCCCAGCAAGCTACCCAGGGGTCCACCTCTCTCCCTGGACTTGCAGTAGTGGCCCCAAGGTGCTCCCTGGCACTCCACTTAGGGTCCTCTGACATCAGCAAGCTACCTGGGGGTCCACCTCTCTCCCTGGACTTGCAGTAGAGGCCCCAGGAAGCCCCTTGGCCCTCCTCTGAGGGGTCTCTGACCCCAGCAAGCTACCCAGGAGTCCACCTCTCTTCCTGGACTTGTAGTAGAGGCCCCAGGGTGCCCCCTGGCCCTCCACCTAGGGGCCTTTGACCCCAGCAAGCTAAACAGGGGACCACCTCTTTCCCTAGATGTGCAGGAGAGGCCCCAGTGTGCCCCCCTGGCCCTCCACCTAGGGGCCTCTGACCGCAGCAAGCTAACCAGGGGTCCAGCTTTCTCCCTGGACTTGTAGTAGAGGCCCCAGGGTACCCCCTGCCCCTCCACCAATGGGCTTCTGACCCCAGCAAGCTACCCAGGGGTCAACCTCTCTCCCTTGACTTGCAGTAGAGGCCCCAGGGTGGCCCCTTGCCCACCACATAGGGGCCTCTGATCCCAGCAAGCCACCCAGGGGTCCAAATCTCTCCCTGGACTTGAAGTATAGGCCCCAGGGTGCCCCTTGGATCCTCCACCTAGGGGCCTAAGACCCCAGCAAGCTACCAAGGGGTCCACAACCCTCCCTGGACTTGCAGTAGAGGCCCCAAGGTGCCCACTGTCCCTCCACCTAGGCCACTCTCAGCCAAGCAAACTACCCAGGGGTCCACCTCTCTCCCTTCAATTGCAGTATAGGCCCCAGGGTGCCCCCTGGAGTCCAGAAGTGGGGTCCACTTCTCTCCCTGGACTGGCAGTATAGGCCCCAGGGTGCCCCATGACCCTCCACCTAGGTTCTTTTTACCCCAGCAAGCTACCCTGGGGTCCACCTCTCTCCCTGGACTTGCAGAAGAGGCCCCAGGGTGCCCGCTGGCCCTCCACCTAGGGTCCTCTGACAACAGCAATCTACCAAGGGGTCCACAACTTTCCCTGGAATTGCAGTAGAGGCATTAGGGTAGCCCCTGGCCCTCCACCTAGGGGCTTTAGTCCCCAGCAAGCTACCCAGGAGTCCACCTCTCTCCCTGGACTTGCAGTAGAGTCCCCAAGGTGCCCCCTGGCCCTCCAGCTAGGGGCCTCTGACCCCAGCAAACTACCCAGGGGTCCACCTCTCTCCCTGGACTTGCAGTAGAGAACCCAGGAAGCCCCCTGGCCCTCCACCAAGGAGCTTCTGACGCCAGCAAGCTACCCAGGGGCCCACCTCTCTCCCTGGTCTTGCAATAGAGGCCCTAGGGTGCCCGCTGGCCCTCCACCTAGGGGCCTCTGACCCCAGCAATCTACCCAGGGGTCCACCTCTCTCCCTGGACTTACAGTAGAGGCCCTAGGGTACCCCCTGGCCCTCCAGCTAGGGAAGCTGACCCCACAAAGCTACCCAGGGGTCCACCTCTATCCCTGGACTTGCAGTATAGGCCCCAAGGTGCCCCCTGGCCCTCCACCTACTGGCCTCTGACCCCAGCAAGCTACCCAGGGGTCCACCTCTCTACCAAGACTTGCAGTAGAGGCCCCAGGGTTCCCCCTGGCCCTCTATCTAGGGGCTTCTGATCCTAGCAAGCTACCCAGGGGTCCACCTCTCTCCCTGGACTTGCAGTATAGGCCCCAGGGTGACCCCTTGCCTTCCACCCAGGGGCCTCTGACCCCAGCAAGCTACCCAGGGGTCCACAACTCTCCCTGGACTTGCAGTAGAGGCCCGAGGGTGCCCCCTTACCCTCCACCTAGGGGCCTCTTACCCCAGGAAGCTACCCAGGGGTCCACCTCTCTTCCTGGACTAGCAGTCTAGGCCCCAGGGTGCCCCCTTGCCCTCCAGCTAGGGAAGCTGACCCCACAAAGCTACCCAGGGGTCCACCTCTATCCCTGGACTTGCAGTATAGGCCCCAAGGTGACCCCTTACCCTCCACCTAGGGGCCTCTTACCCCAGATGCTACCCAGGGGTCCACCTCTCTTCCTGGACTAGCAGTTTAGGCCCCAGGGTGCCCCCTTGCCCTCCACCGAGGGGCCTCTGACCCCAGCAAGCTACCCAGGGGTCCACCTCTCTCCCTGGACATGCAGTAGAGGCCCTAGGGTACCTCCTGACCCTACACCTAGGGGCCTCTGACACCAGCAAGCTACCCAGGGGTCCACCTCTCTCCCTGCAATTGCAGTATATGCCCCAGGTTGCCCCCTGGAACTCCACCTAGGGGCCTAAGACCCCAGCAAGCTACCCAGGGGTCCACTTCTCTCCCTGGACTGGCAGTATAGGCCCCAGGGTGCCCCATGACCCTCCACCTAGGTTCTTCTTACCCCAGCAAGCTACCCTGGGGACCACCTCTCTCCCTGGACTTGCAGAAGAGGCCCCAGGGTGCCCACTGGCCCTCCACCTAGGGTCCTCTGACAACAGCAATCTACCAAGGGGTCCACAACTTTCCCTGGAATTGCAGTAGAGGCCCTAGGGTAGCCCCTGCCCCTCCACCTAGGGGCTTTAGTCCCCAGCAAGCTACCCAGGAGTCCACCTCTCTCCCTGGACTTGCAGTAGAGTCGCCAAGGTGCCCCCTGGCCCTCCAGCTAGGGGCCTCTGACCCCAGCAAGCTACCCAGGGGTCCACCTCTCTCCCTGGACTTGCAGTAGAGAACCCAGGAAGCCCCCTGGCCCTCCACCAAGGAGCCTCTGACGCCAGCAAGCTACCCAGGGTCCCACCTCTCTCCCTGGTCTTGCATCAGAGGCCCTAGGGTGCCCGCTGGCCCTCCACCTAGGGGCCTCTGACCCCAGCAATCTACCCAGGGGTCCACCTCTTTCCCTGGACTTACAGTAGAGGCCCTAGGGTACCCCCTGGCCCTCCAGCTAGGGAAGCTGACCCCACAAAGCTACCCAGGGGTCCACCTCTATCCCTGGACTTGCAGTATAGGCCCCAAGGTGACCCCTTACCCTCCACCTAGGGGCCTCTTACCCCAGGAAGCTACCCAGGGGTCCACCTCTCTCCCTGGACTTGCAGTATAGGCCCCAGGGTGACCCCTTGCCCTCCACCCAGGGGCCTCTGACCCCAGCAAGCTACCCAGAGGTCCACTTCTCTCCATTGACTTGCAGTATAGGCCCAAGGGTGCCCTTTTGCCCTGCACCTAGGGGCCTCTGACCCCAGCAAGCTACCCAGAGGTCCACTTCTCTCCATGGACTTGCAGTATAGTTCCTAGGGTGCCCCCTGGCCCTCCACCTAGGGGCCTAAGACCCCAGCAAGCTAACCAGGGGTTCCACCTCTGTCCCTGGACTGGCAGTAAAGGCCCCAGGGTGCCCCCAGGCCCTCCACCTAGGGGCGGCTGATGCAAGAAAGCTCCCCAGAGGTCCACCTCTCTCCCTGGACTTGCAGGATATGCCCCAGGGTGCCCCCTGGCCCTCCACCTAGTTGCCTCTGACCCCAGCAAGTTACCCAGGGGTACACAACTCTCCCTGGACTTGCAGTAGAGACCCCATGGTGCCCCTTGCCCTCCACTTAGGGGCCTCTGACCCCAGAAATCTACCCAGGGGTCCACCTTTCTCCCTGGACATGAAGTATAGGCCCCAGGGTTCCCACTGGCCCTCCACCTAGGGGCCTAAGACCCCAGCAAGCTACCCGGGGGTCCACAACTCTCCCTGGACTTGCAGTAGAGGCCCCAGGGTGCCCAATGGCCCTTCACCTAGGGGCCTCTGACCCTAGCAACCTACTCAGGGTTCCACCTCTCTCCCTAGACTTGCAGTATAGGCCCCAGGGTGCCCCCAGGCCCTCCACCTAAGTGCCTAAGACCCCAGCAAGCTACCAAGGGGTCCACCTCTCTCCCTTGACTTGAAGTATAGGCCCCAGGGTGCCCCCTGGCCCTCCACCTAGGGGCCTAGGGCCCCAGCAAGCTTTCCAGGGGTCCACGTCTCTCCCTGGACTTGCAGTAGAGGCTCCAGGGTGCCCCCTGGCCCTCCACCTACTGGCCTCTTACCCCAGCAAGCTACCCAGGGGTCCACCTCTCTCCCTAGACTTGCAGTAGAGACACCAGGGTTCCCCCTGGCCCTCCACCTAGGGGCCTCTGACCCTAGCAAGCTACCCAGGGGTCCACCTCTTTCCCTAGACTTGCAGTAGAGACCCCAGGGTTCCCCCTTACCTTCCACCTAGGGACCTCTTATCCCAGGAAGCTACCCAGGGGTCCACCTCTCTCCATGGACTTGCTTGATAGGCTGCAGGGGGCAACCTGGCCCTCCACCTAGGGGCCACTGATCCCAGGAAGCTACCCAGGGGTCCACCTCTCTCCCTGGACTTTCAGAATAGGCCCCAGGGTGCCCCCTGGCCCAGCACCTATGGGCTTCTGACCCCAGCAAGCTACCCAGGGGTCCACATCTCTCCCTGAACTTGCAGTAGAGGCCCCAGGGTGCCCCCTTGCCCTCCACCCAGGGGCCTCTGACCCCCGCAATTTACCCAAGGGTCCACAACTCTCCCTGGACTTGCAGTAGAGACCCCAGGGTGCCCCTTGGCCCTCCACCTTGCCCACTCTAAGCCAAGCAAACTACCCAGGGTGCCACCTCTCTCCCTGGACTTGCAGGATAGGCCCCAGGGTGCCCGCTGGCCCTCCAAATAGTTGCCTCTGACCCCAGCAAGCTACCCAAGGGTACAACTCTCTACTAGGACTTGCATTAGGCGCCCTAGGGTACCTCCTGGCCATCCACCTAGGGCCCTCTGATCCCAGCAAGCTACCCAAGGGTCCACCTCTCTCCCTGGACTTGCAGTAGAGGCCCCAGGGTGCCCCCTGGCCCTCCACCTAGGGGCCTCTGACCCCAGCAAGCTACCCAGGGGTCCACCTCTCTCCCTGGATCTGCAGGATAGGCCCCAGGGTGCCCCGTGGCCCTCCACCTAGGGGCCTCTGAACTCAGGAAGCTACCCAGGAGTCCACCTCTCTCCCTGGACTTGAAGTATTGGCCCCAGGGTGCCCCCTGGCCCTCCACCTTTTGGCCTTTGACCCCAGCAAGCGACCAATGGGTCCACAACTCTCCCTGGACTTGCAGTAGAGGCCCCAGGGTGCCTCCTGGCCCTCCACCTTTTGGCTTTTGACCCCAGCAAGCTACCCAGGGGTCCACCTATCTCCCTGGACTTGCAGTAGAGGCCCTAGGGTACCCCCTGGCCCTTCACCTATGGGCTTCAGACATCAGCAAGCTACCCAGGGGTCCACCTTTCTCCCTGGACTTGCAGTATAGGCCCCAGGTTGCCCCCTGGCCCTCCACCTAGGTGCCTCTGACCCCATAAAGTTACCCAGGGGTCCACCTCTCGCCCTGGACTTGCAGTATAGGCCTCAGGAAGCCCCCTGGCCCACCGACTATGGGCTTCTGACCCCAGCAAGCTACCCAGGGGTCCACCTCTCTCCCTGGACTTGCAGTAGAGGCCCCAAGGTGCTCCTTGGCCCTCCACCTAGGGACCTCTGACCCCACAAAGCTACCCAGGGGTCCACCGCTCTCCCTGGACTTGCAGTATATGCCCCAAGGTGCCCCCTTACCCTCCACCTAGGGGCCTCTTACCCCAGCAAGCTACTCAGAGGTCCACATCTCTCCATGGATGTGCAGTATAGGCCCCAGGGTGCCCCCTGGCCCTCCACCTAGGGGCCTAAGACCACAGCAAGCTACCCAGGGGGTCCATCTCTCTCCCTGGTCTGGCAGTACAGGCCCCAGGGTGCCCCCTGGCCATCCACCTAGGGGCCTCTAACATAAGAAAGCTCCCCAGGGGTCCGCCTCTCTCCCTGGACTTGCAGGATTTTCCCCAGGGTGCCTCCTGGCCTTAAACCTAGTTGCCTCTGACCCCAGCAAGCTACATAGGGGTCCACATCTCTCCTTGGACTTGCAGTATAGGCCCCAGGGTGCCCCCTGGAACTCCACCTAGGGGCCTAAGATCCCAGCAAGCTACCCAGGGGTCCATCTCTCTCCCTGGACTTGCAGTAGAGGCCCCAGGGATCCGCCTGGCCCTCTACCTAGGGGCCTTTGACCCTAGCAAGCTACCCAGGGTTCCACCTCTCTCCCTGGACTTGCAGTATAGGCCCCAGGGTTCCCCCTGGCCCTCCACCTAAGTGCCTAAGACCCCAGCAAGCTACCCAGGGGTCCACCTCTCTCCATTGACTTGAAGTATAGGCCCCAGGGTGCCCCCTGGCCCTCCACCTAGGGGACTTCTGCCCCAGCAAGCTACCCAGGGGTCCACATCTCTCCCTGGACTTGCAGTAGAGGCCCCAGGGTGCCCCCTGGCCCTCCACCTACTGGCTTCTGACCCCAGCAAGCTACCCAGGGGTCCACCTCTCTCCCTAAACTTGCAGTAGAGGCCCCAGGGTTCCCCCCGACCCTCCACCTAGGGGCCTCTGACCCTAGCAAGCTACCCAGGGTTCCACCTCTCTCCCTGGACTTGCAGTATAGGCCCCAGGGTTCCCCCTGGCCCTCCACCTAAGTGCCTAAGACCCCAGCAAGCTACCCAGGGGTCCACCTCTCTCCCTTGACTTGAAGTATAGGCCCCAGGGTGCCCCCTGGCCCTCCACCTAGGTTCCTCAGACCCTAGGAATCTACCAAGGGGTCCACAACTATCCCTGGACTTGCACTAGAGGCCCCAGGGTGCCCCCTTGCCCTCCACCTAAGGGCCTCTGACCCCAGCAAGCTACCCAGGGGTCCACTTCTCTCCCTAGACTTGCAGTAGAGGCCCCAGGGTTCCCCCCGACCCTCCACCTAGGGGCCTCTGACCCTAGCAAGCTACCCAGGGGTCCACCTCTCTCCCTAGACTTGCAGTATAGGCCCCTTGGTGCCGCCTTATCCTCCACCTAGGGGCCTCTTACCACAGGAATCTACCCAGGGGTCCACCTCTCTCCCTGGACTTGCAGGATAGGCTCCAGGGGCAACCTGGCCCTCCACCTAGGGGCCACTGACCCCAGGAAGCTACCCAGGGGTCCACCTCTCTCCCTGGACTTGCAGAATAGGCCCCAGGGTGCACCCTGGCCCACCACCTATGGGCTTCTGACCCCAGCAAGCTACCCAGGGGTCCACAACTCTCCTTAGACTTGCGATCGAGGCCCAAGGGTGCCCCCTGGCCCTCCACCTAGGTTCCTCAGACCCAAGGAATCTACCAAGGGGTCCACAACTATCCCTGGACTTGCACTAGAGGCCCCAGGGTGCCCCCTTGCTCTCCACCTAAGGGCCTCTGACCCCAGCTAGCTACCCAGGGGTCCACCTCTCTCCCTGAACTTGAAGTAGAGGCCCTAGGGTACCCCTTGGCCCTCCACCTAGGGGCTTTATTCCCCAGCAAGCTACCCAGGGGTCCACCTCTCTCCCTGGACTTGCAGTATAGGCTCCAGCGTGCCCCCTTGCCCTCCACCCATGGGCTTCTGACCCCAGCAAGCTACCCAGGGGTCCACAACCCTCCCTGGACTTGCAGTAGAGGCCCCTAGGTGCCCCCTAGCCTTACACCTAGGGGCCTCTGACCCCAGCAAGCTACATAGGGGTCCACATCTCTCCTTGGACTTGCAGTATAGGCCCCAGGGTGCCCCCTTGCCCTCCACCCAGGGGCCTCTGACCCCAGCAAGCTACATAGGGGTCCACATCTCTCCTTGGACTTGCAGTATAGGCCCCAGGGTGCCCCCTGGCCCTCCACCTAGGGGCCTAAGACCCCAGCAAGCTACCCAGGGGTCCATCTCTCCCCCTGGTCTTGCAGTAAAGGCCCCAGGGTGCCCCCTTGCCCTCCACCCAGGGGCCTCTGACCCCAGCAAGCTACCCAGGGGTCCACATCTCTCCATGGACTTGCAGTATAGGCCCTAATGTGCCCCTGGCCCTCCACCTAGGGGCCTAAGACCCCAGCAAGCTACCCAGGGGGTCCACCTCTCTCCCTGGACTGGCAGTAGAGGCCCCAGGGTGCCCGCAGGCCCTCCACCTAGGGGCGGCTGACACAAGATAGCTCCCTTGGGGTCTACCTCTCTCCCTGGACTTGCAGGATATGCCCCAGGGTGCCCCCTGGCCCTCCACCTAGTTGAATCTGACCCCAGCAAGCTACCCAGGGGTCCACCTCTCTCCCTGGACTTGCAGTAGAGGCCCTAGGGTACCTCCTGGCCCTCCACCTACTGGCCTCTGACCCCAGCAAGCTACCCAGGGGTCCACCTCTCTCCCTAGACTTGCAGTAGAGGCCCCAGGGTTCCCCCTTACCCTCCACCTAGGGGCCTCTTACCCCTAGAAGCTACCCAGGGGTCCACCTCTCTCCCTGGACTTGCAGAATAGGCCCCAGGGTGCCCCCTGGCCCACCACCTATGGGCTTCTGACCCCAGCAAGCTACCCAGGGGTTCACATCTCTCCCTGGACTTGCAGTAGAGGCCCCAGGGTGCCCTTTGGCCCTCCACCTAGGGGCTTTATTCCCCAGCAAGCTACCCAGGGGTCCACCTCTCTCCCTATACTTGCAGTATATGCCCCAGCATGCCCCCTTGCCCTCCACCCATGGGCCTCTGACCCCAGCAAGCTTCCCAGGGGTCCACATCTCTCCATGGACTTGCAGTATAGGCCTTAGGGTGCCCCCTGGCCCTCCACATAGGGGCCTAAGACCCCAGCAAGCCACCCAGGGGGTCCACAACTCTTCCTGGACTTGCAGTAGAGGCCCCAGGGTGCCCCCTAGCCCTCCACCTAGGGGCCTCTAACCCCAGAAAGCAACCCAGGGGTCCACAACTCTCCCTGGACTTGCAGTAGAGGCCCCAGGGATCCCCCTGGCCTTCCACCTAGGGGCCTCTGACCCTAGCAAGCTACCCAGGCTTCCACCTCTCTCCCTGGACTTGCAGTATAGGCCCCAGGGTTCCCCCTGGCCCTCCACCTAAGTGCCTAAGACCCCAGCAAGCTACCCAGGGGTCCACCTCTCTCCCTTGACTTGAAGTATAGGCCCCAGGGTGCCCCCTGGCCCTCCACCTAGGGGACATCTGCCCCAGCAAGCTACCCAGGGGTCCGCGTCTCTCCCTGGACTTGCAGTAGAGGCCCCAGGGTGCCCCCTGGCCCTCCACCTACTGGCCTCTGACCCCAGCAATCTACCCAGGGGTCCACCTCTCTCCCTAGACTTGCAGTAGAGGCCCCAGGGTTCCCCCTGACCCTCCACCTATGGGCCTCTGACCCTAGCAAGCTACCCAGGGGTCCACCTCTTTCCCTGGACTTGCAGTATAGGCCCCATGGTGCCCCCTTACCCTCCAACTAGGGGCCTCTTACCCCAGGAAGCTACCCAGGGGTCCACCTCTCTCCCTGGACTTGCAGGATGGGCTCCAGGGGGCAACCTGGCCCTCCACCTAGGGGCCACTGACCCCAGGAAGCTACCCAGGATTCCACCTCTCTCCCTGGACTTGCAGAATAGGCCCCAGGGTGCCCCCTGGCCCACCACCTATGGGCTTCTGACCCCCGCTAGTTACCCAAGGGTCCACAACTCTCCCTGGACTTGCAGTAGAGGCCCCAGGATGTCCCTTGGCCCTTCACCTAGGCCACTCTAAGCCAAGCAAACTACCAAAGTGTCCACCTCTCTCCCTGGACTTGCAGGATAGGCCCCAGGGTGCCCCTTGGACCTCCACCGAGGGGCCTTTGACGCCAGCAAGCTACCCAGGGGTCAACCTCTCTCCCTGGACTGGTAATATAGGCCCCAGGGTGCCCCCTGGCCCTCCACCTTTGGGCCTCTGACCCCAGAAAGCTACCAAGGGTTCCAAAACCCTCCTTGGACTTGCAGTAGAGGCCCCAGGAAACCCCTTGGCCCTCCTTCTAGGGGCCTCTGACCCCAGCAAGCTACGCAGGAATCCACCTCTCTCCCTGTACTTGCAGGATAGGCCCCAGGGTGCCCCCTGGCCCTCCAAATAGTTGCCTCTGACCCCAGCAAGCTACCCAGGGGTACAACTCTCTACCTGGACTTGCATTAGGGGCCCTAGGGTACCCCCTGGCCCTCCACCTACGGGCTTCAGACCTCAGCAAGCTACCCAGGGGTCCACCTCTCTCCCTGCACTTGCAGTTTAGGCCCCAGGGTGCCCCCTGGCACTCCACCTAGGGGCCTAAGACCCCATCAAGCTACCCAGGGGTCCACCTCTCTCCCTGGATTGGCAGTATAGGCCCCAGGGTTCCCCCTGACCCTCCACCTAGGTTCTTCTTACCCCAGCAAGCTACCCAGGGGTCCACCTCTCTCCCTGGACTTGCAGAAGAGGCCACAGGGTGCCCGCTGGCCCTCCAATTAGGGGCCTCTGACCCCAGCAAGCTACCCAGGGGTCCACATCTCTCCCTAGACTTGCAGTAGAGGCCCAAGGGTGCCCCCTGGCCCTACACCTAGGGGATTCTGGCCCAAGCAATCTACCAAGGGGTCCACAACTCTCCCTGGAATTGCAGTAGAGGCCCTAGGGTAGCCCCTGGCCCTCCACCTAGGGGCTTTAGTCCCCAGCAAGCTACCCAGGGGTCCACATCTCTCCCTAGACTTGCAGTAGAGGCCCAAGGGTGCCCCCTGGCCCTCCACCTAGGGTCCTCTGAACCCAGCAATCTACCAAGGGGTCCACAACTCTCCCTGAAATTGCAGTAGAGACCCTAGGGTAGCCCCTGGCCCTCCACCTAGGGGCTTTAGTCCCCAGCAAGCTACCCAGGGGTCCACCTCTCTCCCTGGACTTGCAGTATAGGCCCCAGGGTGCCCCCTGGCCCTCCAGCTAGGTGCCTCTGACCCCAGCAAGCTACCCAGGGGTCCATCTCTCTCCCTGGTCTGGCAGTACAGGCCCCAGGGTGCCCCCTGGCCCTCCACCTAGGGGCCTCTGACATAAGAAAGCTCCCCAGGGGTCCACCTCTCTCCCTGGACTTGCAGGATTTTCCCCAGGGTGCCTCCTGGCCCTCCACCTAGTTGCCTCTGACCCCAGCAAGCTACCCAGGAGTCTACCTCTCTCCCTGGACTTGCAGTAGAGGCCCTAGGGTGCCCCCTGGCCCTCCAGCTAGGTGCCTCTGACCCAAGCAAGCTACCCAGGGGTCCACCTCTCTCCCTGGACTTGCAGTAGAATACACAGGAAGCCCCCTGGCCCTCCACCAAGGAGCCTCTGACGCCAGCAAGCTACCCAGGGGCCCATCTCTCTCCCTGAACTTGCAGTGGAGGCCCCAGAGTGCCCGCTGGCCCTCCACCTAGGGGCCTCTGAACCCAGCAAGCTACCCAGGGGTCCACATCTCTCCCTAGACTTGCAGTAGAGGCCCAAGGGTGCCCCTTGGCCCTCCACCTATGGTCCTCTGACCCCAGCAATCTACCCAGGGGTCCACCTCTGTCCCTGGACTTGCAGCAGAGGCCCTAGGGTACCCCATGGCCCTCCAGCTGGGGCGCCGACCCCACAAAGCTACCCAGGGGTCCACCGCTCTCCCTGGACTTGCAGTATAGGCCCCAAGGTGCCCCCTTACCCTCCACCTAGGGGCCTCTTACCCTAGGAAGCTACCGAGGTGTCCAACTCTCATCCTGGACTTGCAGTAAAGGCCCCAGTATGCCCCCTGGCCCTCCACCCAGGGGCCTCTGACCCCAGCAAGCTACCCAGGAGTCCACAACTCTCCCTGGACTTGCAGTAGAGGCCCAAGGGTGCCCCCTTGCCCTGCAACTAGGGGCCTCTGACCCCAGCAAGCTACTCAGAGGTCCACATCTCTCCATGGATGTGCAGTATAGGCCCCAGAGTGCCCCCTGGCCCTCCACCTAGGGGCCTAAGACCACAGCAAGCTACCCAGGGGGTCCATCTCTCTCCCTGGTCTGGCAGTACAGGCCCCAGGGTGCCCCCTGGCCCTCCACCTAGGGGCCTCTGACATAAGAAAGCTCCCCAGGGGTCCACCTCTCTCCCTGGACTTGCAGGATTTTCCCCAGGGTGCCTCCTTGCCCTCCACCTAGTTGCCTCTGACCCCAGCAAGCTACCCAGGAGTCTACCTCTCTCCCTGGACTTGCAGTAGAGGCCCTAGGGTACCTTCTGGCCCTCCACCTAGGGGCCTAAGACCCAAGCAAGCTACCCAGAGATATAAAACTCTCCTTGGACTTGCAGTAGAGGCCCCAGGGTGCCCCCTTGCCCTCCACCTAGGGGCCTCTGACCCCAGCAACCTACCCAGGGGTCCACCTTTCTCCCAGGACTTGAAGTATTGGCCCCAGGCTGCCCACTGGCTTTCAACCCTAGCAAGCTACCCAGGGGTCCACCTCTCTCCCTGGACATGCAGTATAGGCCCCAATCTGCCCCCTTACCCTCCACCTAGGGGCCTCTAACCCCAGGAAACTACCCAGGGCTCCATCTTTCTCCCTGAACTTGCAGAATAAGCCCCAGGGTGCCCCCTGGCCCACCACCTATGGGCTTCTGACCCCAGCAAGCTACCCAGGGGTCCACCTCTCTCCCTGGACTTGCAGTAGAGGCCCCAGGGTGCCCCCTTGCCTTCCACCCAGGGGCCTCTGACCCCCGCAAGTAAACCAAGGGTCCACAACTCTCCCTGGACTTGCAGTAGAGGCCCCAGGTTGCCCCCTGACCCTCCACCTAGGGGCTTCTGACCCCAGCAAGCTACATAGGGGTCCTGATCTCTCCTTGGACTTGAAGTATTGGCGTGAGGGTGCCCCCTGTCCCTCCACCTAGGGGCTTTTGACCCCAGCAAGCTACCCAGGGGTCCATCTCTCCCCCTGGACTTGCAGTAAAGGCCCCAGGGTGCCCCCTTGCCCTCCACCCAGGGGCCTCTGACCCCAGCAAGCTACCCAGGGGTCCACATCTCTCCATGGACTTGCAGTATAGGCCCTAATGTGCCCCTGGCCCTCCACCTAGGGGCCTAAGACCCCAGCAAGCTACCCAGGGGGTCCACCTCTCTCCCTTAACTGGCAGTAGAGGCCCCAGGGTGCCCGCAGGCCCTCCACCTAGGGGCATCTGACACAAGATAGCTCCCTTGGGGTCTACCTCTCTCCCTGGACTTGCAGGATATGCCCCAGGGTGCCCCCTGGCCCTCCACCTAGTTGAATCTGACCCCAGCAAGCTACCCAGGGGTCCACCTCTCTCCCTGGACTTGCAGTAGAGGCCCTAGGGTACCTCCTGGCCTTCCACCTACTGGCCTCTGACCCCAGCAAGCTACCCAGGGGTCCACCTCTCTCACTAGACTTGCAGTAAAGGCCCCAGGGTTCCCCCTTACCCTCCACCTAGGGGCCTCTTACCCCTGGAAGCTACCCAGGGGTCCACCTCTCTCCCTGGACTTGCAGAATAGGCCCCAGGGTGCACCCTGGCCCACCACCTGTGGGCTTCTGATCCCAGCAAGCTACCCAGGGGTTCACATCTCTCCCTGGACTTGCAGTAGAGGCCCCAGGGTGCCCTTTGGCCCTCCACCTAGGGGCCTAAGACCCCAGCAAGCCACCCAGGGGGTCCACAACTCTTCCTGGACTTGCAGTAGAGGCCCCAGGGTGCCCCTTACCCTCCACCTAGGGGCCTCTAACCCCAGAAAGCAACCCAGGGGTCCACAACTCTCCCTGGACTTGCAGTAGAGGCCCCAGGGATCCCCCTGGCCTTCCACCTAGGGGCCTCTGACCCTAGCAAGCTACCCAGGCTTCCACCTCTCTCCCTGGACTTGCAGTATAGGCCCCAGGGTTCCCCCTGGCCCTCCACCTAAGTGCCTAAGACCCCAGCAAGCTACCCAGGGGTCCACCTCTCTCCCTTGACTTGAAGTATAGGCCCCAGGGTGCCCCCTGGCCCTCCACCTAGGGGACATCTGCCCCAGCAAGCTACCCAGGGGTCCGCGTCTCTCCCTGGACTTGCAGTAGAGGCCCCAGGGTGCCCCCTGGCCCTCCACCTACTGGCCTCTGACCCCAGCAATCTACCCAGGGGTCCACCTCTCTCCCTAGACTTGCAGTAGAGGCCCCAGGGTTCCCCCTGACCCTCCACCTATGGGCCTCTGACCCTAGCAAGCTACCCAGGGGTCCACCTCTCTCCCTGGACTTGCAGTATAGGCCCCATGGTGCCCCCTTACCCTCCACCTAGGGGCCTCTTACCCCAGGAAGCTACCCAGGGGTCCACCTCTCTCCCTGGACTTGCAGGATGGGCTCCAGGGGGCAACCTGGCCCTCCAACTAGGGGCCACTGACCCCAGGAAGCTACCCAGGATTCCACCTCTCTCCCTGGACTTGCAGAATAGGCCCCAGGGTGCCCCCTGGCCCACCACCTATGGGCTTCTGACCCCAGCAAGCTACCCAGGGGTCCACATCTCTCCCTGGACTTGCAGTAGAGGCCCCAGGGTGCCCCCTTGCCCTCCACCCAGGGGCCTCTGACCCCCGCTAGTTACCCAAGGGTCCACAACTCTCCCTGGACTTGCAGTAGAGGCCCCAGGATGTCCCTTGGCCCTTCACCTAGGCCACTCTAAGCCAAGCAAACTACCAAAGTGTCCACCTCTCTCCCTGGACTTGCAGGATAGGCCCCAGGGTGCCCCTTGGACCTCCACCGAGGGGCCTTTGACGCCAGCAAGCTACCCAGGGGTCAACCTCTCTCCCTGGACTGGTAATATAGGCCCCAGGGTGCCCCCTGGCCCTCCACCTTTGGGCCTCTGACCCCAGAAAGCTACCAAGGGTTCCAAAACCCTCCTTGGACTTGCAGTAGAGGCCCCAGGAAACCCCTTGGCCCTCCTTCTAGGGGCCTCTGACCCCAGCAAGCTACGCAGGAATCCACCTCTCTCCCTGTACTTGCAGGATAGGCCCCAGGGTGCCCCCTGGCCCTCCAAATAGTTGCCTCTGACCCCAGCAAGCTACCCAGGGGTACAACTCTCTACCTGGACTTGCATTAGGGGCCCTAGGGTACCTCCTGGCTCTCCACCTAGGGGCCTCTGATCCCAGCAAGCTTCCCAAGGGTCCACCTCTCCCCCTGGACTTGCAGTAGAGGCCCTAGGGTACCCCCTGGCCCTCCACCTACGGGCTTCAGACCTCAGCAAGCTACCCAGGGGTCCACCTCTCTCCCTGCTCTTGCAGTTTAGGCCCCAGGGTGCCCCCTGGCACTCCACCTAGGGGCCTAAGACCCCATCAAGCTACCCAGGGGTCCACCTCTCTCCCTGGATTGGCAGTATAGGCCCCAGGGTTCCCCCTGACCCTCCACCTAGGTTCTTCTTACCCCAGCAAGCTACCCAGGGGTCCACCTCTCTCCCTGGACTTGCAGAAGAGGCCCCAGGGTGCCCGCTGGCCCTCCAATTAGGGGCCTCTGACCCCAGCAAGCTACCCAGGGGTCCACATCTCTCTCTAGACTTGCAGTAGAGGCCCAAGGGTGCCCCCTGGCCCTACACCTAGGGGATTCTGGCCCAAGCAATCTACCAAGGGGTCCACAACTCTCCCTGGAATTGCAGTAGAGGCCCTAGGGTAGCCCCTGGCCCTCCACCTAGGGGCTTTAGTCCCCAGCAAGCTACCCAGGGGTCCACATCTCTCCCTAGACTTGCAGTAGAGGCCCAAGGGTGCCCCCTGGCCCTCCACCTAGGGTCCTCTGAACCCAGCAATCTACCAAGGGGTCCACAACTCTCCCTGAAATTGCAGTAGAGACCTTAGGGTAGCCCCTGGCCCTCCACCTAGGGGCTTTAGTCCCCAGCAAGCTACCCAGGGGTCCACCTCTCTCCCTGGACTTGCAGTATAGGCCCCAGGGTGCCCCCTGGCCCTCCAGCAAGATGCCTCTGACCCCAGCAAGCTACCCAGGGGTCCATCTCTCTCCCTGGTCTGGCAGTACAGGCCCCAGGGTGCCCCCTGGCCCTCCACCTAGGGGCCTCTGACATAAGAAAGCTCCCCAGGGGTCCACCTCTCTCCCTGGACTTGCAGGATTTTCCCCAGGGTGCCTCCTGGCCCTCCACCTAGTTGCCTCTGACCCCAGCAAGCTACCCAGGAGTCTACCTCTCTCCCTGGACTTGCAGTAGAGGCCCTAGGGTGCCCCCTGGCCCTCCAGCTAGGTGCCTCTGATCCCAGCAAGCTACCCAGGGGTCCAACTCTCTCCCTGGACTTGCAGTAGAAAACCCAGGAAGCCCCCTGGCCCTCCACCAAGGAGCCTCTGACGCCAGCAAGCTACCCAGGGGCCCATCTCTCTCCCTGGACTTGCAGTGGAGGCCCCAGAGTGCCCGCTGGCCCTCCACCTAGGGGCCTCTGAACCCAGCAAGCTACCCAGGGGTCCACATCTCTCCCTAGACTTGCAGTAGAGGCCCAAGGGTGCCCCTTGGCCCTCCACCTATTGTCCTCTGACCCCAGCAATCTACCCAGGGGTCCACCTCTGTCCCTGGACTTGCAGCAGAGGCCCTAGGGTACCCCATGGCTCTCCAGCTGGGGCGCCGACCCCACAAAGCTACCCAGGGGTCCACCGCTCTCCCTGGACTTGCAGTATAGGCCCCAAGGTGCCCCCTTACCCTCCACCTAGGGGCCTCTTACCCTAGGAAGCTACCGAGGTGTCCAACTCTCATCCTGGACTTGCAGTAAAGGCCCCAGTATGCCCCCTGGCCCTCCACCCAGGGGCCTCTGACCCCAGCAAGCTACCCAGGAGTCCACAACTCTCCCTGGACTTGCAGTAGAGGCCCAAGGGTGCCCCCTTGCCCTGCAACTAGGGGCCTCTGACCCCAGCAAGCTACTCAGAGGTCCACATCTCTCCATGGATGTGCAGTATAGGCCCCAGAGTGCCCCCTGGCCCTCCACCTAGGGGCCTAAGACCACAGCAAGCTACCCAGGGGGTCCATCTCTCTCCCTGGTCTGGCAGTACAGGCCCCAGGGTGCCCCCTGGCCCTCCACCTAGGGGCCTCTGACATAAGAAAGCTCCCCAGGGGTCCACCTCTCTCCCTGGACTTGCAGGATTTTCCCCAGGGTGCCTCCTGGCCCTCCACCTAGTTGCCTCTGACCCCAGCAAGCTACCCAGGAGTCTACCTCTCTCCCTGGACTTGCAGTAGAGGCCCTAGGGTACCTCCTGGCCCTCCACCTAGTGGCCTAAGACCCCAGCAAGCTACCCAGAGATCCAAAACTCTCCTTGGACTTGCAGTAGAGGCCCCAGGGTGCCCCCTTGCCCTCCACCTAGGGGCCTCTGACCCCAGCAACCTACCCAGGGGTCCACCTTTCTCCCAGGACTTGAAGTATTGGCCCCAGGCTGCCCACTGGCTTTCGACCCTAGCAAGCTACCCAGGGGTCCACCTCTCTCCCTGGACATGCAGTATAGGCCCCAAGCTGCCCCCTTACCCTCCACCTAGGGGCCTCTTACCCCAGGAAACTACCCAGGGCTCCATCTCTCTCCCTGAACTTGCAGAATAAGCCCCAGGGTGCCCCCTGGCCCACCACCTATGGGCTTCTGACCCCAGCAAGCTACCCAGGGGTCCACCTCTCTCCCTGGACTTGCAGTAGAGGCCCCAGGGTGCCCCCTTGCCATCCACCCAGGGGCCTCTGACCCCCGCAAGTAAACCAAGGGTCCACAACTCTCCCTGGACTTGCAGTAGAGGCCCCAGGTTGCCCCCTGACCCTCCACCTAGGGGCCTCTGACCCCAGCAAGCTACCCAGGGGTCCACAACTCTCCCTGGACTTGCAGTAGAGGCCCCAGGGTGCCCTCTTGCCCTGCACCTAGGGGCCTCTGACCCCAGCAAGCTACCCAGAGGTCCACTTCTCTCCATTGACTTGCAGTATAGGCCCTAGGGTGCCCCCTGGCCCTCCACCTAGGGGCCTAAAACCCCAGCAAGCTAACCAAGGGGTCCACCTCTCTCTTTGGATTTGCAGTATAGGCCCCAGGGTGCCCCCAGGCCCTCCACCTAGGGGCGGCTGACACAAGAAAGCTCCCCAGGGGTCCACCTCTTTCCCTGGACTTGCCGGATATGCCCCAGGGTGCCCCCTGGCCCTTTAACTATGGGCCTAAGACCCCAGCAAGCTACCCGGGGGTCCATCTCTCTCCCTGGTCTGGCAGTACAGGCCCCAGTGTGCCCCCTGGCCCTCCACCTAGGGGCCTCTGACATAAGAAAGCTCCCCAGGGGTCCACCTCTCTCCCTGGACTTGCAGGATTTTCCCCAGGGTGCCTCCTGGCCCTCCACCTAGTTGCCTCTGACCCCAGCAAGCTACCCAGGAGTCTACCTCTCTCCCTGGACTTGCAGTAGAGGCCCTAGGGTGCCCCCTGGCCCTCCAGCTAGGTGCCTCTGACCCAAGCAAGCTACCCAGGGGTCCACCTCTCTCCCTGGACTTGCAGTAGAAAACCCAGGAAGCCCCCTGGCCCTCCACCAAGGAGCCTCTGACGCCAGCAAGCTACCCAGGGGCCCATCTCTCTCCCTGGACTTGCAGTGGAGGCCCCAGAGTGCCCGCTGGCCCTCCACCTAGGGGCCTCTGAACCCAGCAATCTACCCAGGGGTCCACATCTCTCCCTAGACTTGCAGTAGAGGCCCAAGGGTGCCCCTTGGCCCTCCACCTTTGGTCCTCTGACCCCAGCAATCTACCCAGGGGTCCACCTCTGTCCCTGGACTTGCAGCAGAGGCCCTAGGGTACCCCATGGCCCTCCAGCTGGGGCGCCGACCCCACAAAGCTACCCAGGGGTCCACCGCTCTCCCTGGACTTGCAGTATAGGCCCCAAGGTGCCCCCTTACCCTCCACCTAGGGGCCTCTTACCCTAGGAAGCTACCGAGGTGTCCAACTCTCATCCTGGACTTGCAGTAAAGGCCCCAGTATGCCCCCTGGCCCTCCACCCAGGGGCCTCTGACCCCAGCAAGCTACCCAGGAGTCCACAACTCTCCCTGGACTTGCAGTAGAGGCCCAAGGGTGCCCCCTTGCCCTGCAACTAGGGGCCTCTGACCCCAGCAAGCTACTCAGAGGTCCACATCTCTCCATGGATGTGCAGTATAGGCCCCAGAGTGCCCCCTGGCCCTCCACCTAGGGGCCTAAGACCACAGCAAGCTACCCAGGGGGTCCATCTCTCTCCCTGGTCTGGCAGTACAGGCCCCAGGGTGCCCCCTGGCCCTCCACCTAGGGGCCTCTGACATAAAAAAAGCTCCCCAGGGGTCCACCTCTCTCCCTGGACTTGCAGGATTTTCCCCAGGGTGCCTCCTTGCCCTCCACCTAGTTGCCTCTGACCCCAGCAAGCTACCCAGGAGTCTACCTCTCTCCCTGGACTTGCAGTAGAGGCCCTAGGGTACCTCCTGGCCCTCCACCTAGGGGCCTAAGACCCAAGCAAGCTACCGAGAGATCCAAAACTCTCCTTGGACTTGCAGTAGAGGCCCCAGGGTGCCCCCTTGCCCTCCACCTAGGGGCCTCTGACCCCAGCAACCTACCCAGGGGTCCACCTTTCTCCCAGGACTTGAAGTATTGGCCCCAGGCTGCCCACTGGCTTTCGACCCTAGCAAGCTACCCAGGGGTCCACCTCTCTCCCTGGACATGCAGTATAGGCCCCAATCTGCCCCCTTACCCTCCACCTAGGGGCCTCTAACCCCAGGAAACTACCCAGGGCTCCATCTTTCTCCCTGAACTTGCAGAATAAGCCCCAGGGTGCCCCCTGGCCCACCACCTATGGGCTTCTGACCCCAGCAAGCTACCCAGGGGTCCACCTCTCTCCCTGGACTTGCAGTAGAGGCCCCAGGGTGCCCCCTTGCCTTCCACCCAGGGGCCTCTGACCCCCGCAAGTAAACCAAGGGTCCACAACTCTCCCTGGACTTGCAGTAGAGGCCCCAGGTTGCCCCCTGACCCTCCACCTAGGGGCTTCTGACCCCAGCAAGCTACATAGGGGTCCTGATCTCTCCTTGGACTTGCAGTATTGGCGCGAGGGTGCCCCCTGTCCCTCCACCTAGGGGCTTTTGACCCCAGCAAGCTACCCAGGGGTCCATCTCTCCCCCTGGACTTGCAGTAAAGGCCCCAGGGTGCCCCCTTGCCCTCCACCCAGGGGCCTCTGACCCCAGCAAGCTACCCAGGGGTCCACATCTCTCCATGGACTTGCAGTATAGGCCCTAATGTGCCCCTGGCCCTCCACCTAGGGGCCTAAGACCCCAGCAAGCTACCCAGGGGGTCCACCTCTCTCCCTGGACTGGCAGTAGAGGCCCCAGGGTGCCCGCAGGCCCTCCACCTAGGGGCATCTGACACAAGATAGCTCCCATGGGGTCTACTTCTCTCCCTGGACTTGCAGGATATGCCCCAGGGTGCCCCCTGGCCCTCCACCTAGTTGAATCTGACACCAGCAAGCTACCCAGGGGTCCACCTCTCTCCCTGGACTTGCAGTAGAGGCCCTAGGGTACCTCCTGGCCCTCCACCTACTGGCCTCTGACCCCAGCAAGCTACCCAGGGGTCCACCTCTCTCACTAGACTTGCAGTAGAGGCCCCAGGGTTCCCCCTTACCCTCCACCTAGGGGCCTCTTACCCCTGGAAGCTACCCAGGGGTCCACCTCTCTCCCTGGACTTGCAGTATAGGCCCCAGGGTGCCCCCAGGCCCTCCACCTAAGTGCCTAAGACCCCAGCAAGCTACCCAGGGGTCCACCTCTCTCCCTTGACTTGAAGTATAGGCCCCAGGGTGCCCCCTGGCCCTCCACCTAGGGGCCTAGGGCCCCAGCAAGCTTTCCAGGGGTCCACGTTTCTCCCTGGACTTTCAGTTTAGGCCCCAGGGTTCCCCCTTGCCCTCCACCTTGGGGCCTCTGACACCAGCAAGCTACCCAGGGGTCCACAACTCTCCCTGGACTTGCAGTAGAGGCCCCAGGGTGCCCCCTTGCCCTCCACCAAAGGGCCTCTGACCCCAGATAGCTACCCAGGGGTCCACCTTTCTCCCTTGTCTTGAAGTGTAGGCCCCAGGGTGCCCACTGGCCCTTCACCTAGGGGCCTAAGACCCCAGCAAGCTACCCAGGGGTCCACAACTCTCCCTGGACTTGCAGTAGAGGCCCTAGGGTACCTCCTGGCCCTCCATCTAGGGGCCTCTGACCCCAGCAAGTTACCCAGGGGTCCACAACTCTCCCCGGACTTGCAGTAGAGACCCCAGGGTGCCCCTTGCCCTCCACCTAGGGGCCTCTGACCCCAGAAAGCTACCTAGGGATCCACCTTTCTCCCTGGACATGAAGTATAGGCCCCAGGGTGCCCACTGGCCCTCCACCTAGGGGCCTAAGACCCCAGCAAGCTACCCGGGGGTCCACAACTCTCCCTGGACTTGCAGTAGAGGCCCCAGGGTACCCCATGGCCCTTCACCTAGGGGCCTCTGACCCTAGCAATCTACCCAGGGTTCCACCTCTCTCCCTGGACTTGCAGTATAGGCCCCAGGGTGCCCCCAGGCCCTCCACCTAAGTGCCTAAGACCCCAGCAAGCTACCGAGGGGTCCACCTCTCTCCTTTGACTTGAAGTATAGGACCCAGGGTGCCCCCTGGCCCTCCACCTAGGGGCCTAGGGCCCCAGCAAGCTTTCCAGGGGTCCACGTCTCTCCCTGGACTTGCAGTTTAGGCCCCAGGGTGCCCCCTTGCCCTCCACCTAGGGGCCTCTGACCCCAGCAAGCTACCCAGGGGTCCACCTCTCTCCCTGGACATGCAGTAGAGGCCCTAGGGTACCTCCTGGCCCTACACCTAGGGGCCTCTGACCCCAGCAAGCTACCCAGGGGTCCACAACTCTCCCTGGACTTGCAGTAGAGGCCCCTAGGTGCCCCCTAGCCTTACACCTAGGGGCCTCTGACCCCAGCAAGCTACATAGGGGTCCACATCTCTCCTTGGACTTGCAGTATAGGCCCCAGTGTGCCCCCTTGCCCTCCACCTAGGGGCCTAAGACCCCAGCAAGCTACCCAAGGGGTCCACCTCTCTCCCTGGACTGGCAGTAGAGGCCCCAGGGTGCCTGCATGCCCTCCACCTAGGGGCGGCTGACACAAGAAAGCTCCCTTGGGGTACACCTCTCTCTCTGGACTTGCAGGATATGCCCCAGGGTGCCCCCTGGCCCTCCACCTAGGGGCTTTATTTACCAGCAAGCTACCCAGGGGTCCACCTCTCTCCCTGGACTTGCAGTATAGGCCCCAGCATGCCCCCTTGCCCTCCACTCATGGGCCTTTGACCCCAGCAAGCTTCCAAGGGGTCCACATCTCTCCATGGACTTGCAGTATTGGCCCTAGGGTGCCTCCTGGCCCTCCACATAGGGGCCTAAGACCACAGAAAGCCACCCAGGGGGTCCACAACTCTTCCTGGACTTGCAGTATAGGCCCCAGGGTTCCCCCTGGCCCTCCACCTAAGTGCCTAAGACCCTGGCAAGCTAACCAGGGGTCCACCTCTCTCCTTTGACTTGAAGTATAGGCCCCAGGGTGCCCCCTGGCCCTCCACCTAGGGGATATCTGCCCCAGCAAGCTACCCAGGGGTCCACGTCTCTCCCTGGACTTGCAGTAGAGGCCCCAGGGTTCCCCCTGACCCTCCACCTAAGGGCTTCTGACCCTAGCAAGCTACCAAGGGGTCCACCTCTCTCCCTGGACTTGCAGTATAGGCCCCATGGTGCCCCCTTACCCTCCACCTATGGGCCTCTTACCCTAGGAAGCTACCCAGGGGTCCACCTCTCTCCCTGGACTTGCAGGATAGGCTCCAGGGGGCAACCTGGCCTTCCACCTCGGGGCTACTGACCCCAGGAAGCTACCCAGGGTTCCACCTCTCTCCCTGGACTTGCAGAATAGGCCCCAGGGTGCCCCCTGGCCCACCACCTAAGGGCTTCTGACCCCAGCAAGCTACCCAGGGGTCCACATCTCTCCCTGGACTTGCAGTAGAGGCCCCAGGTTGCCCCCTTGCCCTCCACCCAGGGGCCTCTGACCCCCGCTAGTTACCCAAGGGTCCACAACTCTCCCTGGACTTGCAGTAGAGGCCCCAGGATGTCCCTTGGCCCTTCACCTAGGCCACTCTCAGCCAAGCAAACTACCCAAGTGTCCACCTCTCTCCCTGGACTTGCAGGATAGGCCCCAGGGTGCCCCTTGGACCTCCACCTAGGGGCCTTTGACGCCAGCAAGCTACCCAGGGGTCAACCTCTCTCCCTGGACTGGTAATATAGGCCCCAGGGTGCCCCCTGGCCCTCCACCTTTGGGCCTCTGACCCCAGAAAGCTACCAAGGGTTCCAAAACCCTCACTGGACTTGCAGTAGAGGCCCCAGGAAACCCCTTGGCCCTCCTTCTAGGGGCCTCTGACCCCAGCAAGCTACCCAGGAATCCACCTCTCTCCCTGTACTTGCAGGATAGGCCCCAGGGTGCCCCCTGGCCCTCCAAATAGTTGCCTCTGACCCCAGCAAGCTACTCAGGGGTACAACTCTCTACCTGGACTTGCATTAGGGGCCCTAGGGTACCTCCTGGCTCTCCACCTAGGGGCCTCTGATCCCAGCAAGCTACCCAAGGGTCCACCTCTCCCCCTGGACTTGCAGTAGGGGCCCCAGGGTGCCCCCTAACCCTCCACCTAGAAGCCTCTGACCCCAGCAAGCTACCCAGGGGTCCACAACTCTCCCTGGACTTGCAATAGAGGCCCCAGGGTGCCCTCTTGCCCTCCACCTAGGGGCCTCTGACCCCAGAAAGCTACCCAGGGGTCCACCTTTCTCCCTGGACTTGAAGTAAAGGCCCCAGGGTGCCCGCTGGCCTTCCACCTAGGGTCCTCAGACCCTAGGAATCTACCAAGGGGTCCACAACTATCCCTTGACTTGCACTAGAGCCCCCAGGGTGCCCCCTGGCCCTCCACCTAAGGGCCTCTGACCCCAGCTAGCTACCCAGGGGTCCACCTCTCTCCCTGGAGTTGCAGTAGAGGCTCTAGGGTAGCCCCTGGCCCTCCACCTAGGGGCTTTAGTCCCCAGCAAACTACCCAGGGGTCCACCTCTCTCCCTGGACTTGCAGTAGAGTCCCCAGGAAGCCCCCTGGCCCACCGACTATGGGCTTCTGACCCCAGCAAGCTACCCAGGGGTCCACCTCTCTCCCTGGACTTCCAGTAGAGGCCCCAAGGTGCTCATTGGCCCTCCACCTAGGGGCCTCTGACCTCAGCAAGCTACCTGGGGGTCCACCTCTCTCCCTGGACTTGCGGTAGAGGCCCCAGGAAGCCCCTTGGCACTCCTTCTATGGGCCTCTAACCCCAGCAAGCTACCCAGGAGTCCACCTCTCTTCCTGGACTTGTAGTAGAGGCCCCAGGGTGACCCCTGGCCCTCCACCTAGGGGCCTCTGACCCCAGCAAGCTACCCAGGGGTCCACCTCTCTCCCTTGACTTGAAGTATAGGCCTCTGGGTGCACCCTGGCCCTCAACCTATGGGCTTCTGACCCCAGCAAGCTACCCAGGGGTCCACCTCTCTCCCTGGACTTGTAGTAGAGGCCCCAGGGTACCCCCTGGCCCTCCACCTATGGGCTTCTCACCCCAGCAAGCTACCAAGGGGTCCACAACCCTCCCTGGACTTGCAGTAGAGGCCCTAGGGTACCCCCTGGCCCTCCACCTATGAGCTTCAGAACCCAGCAAGCTACCCAGGGGTCCACCTCTCTCCCTGGACTTGCAGGATAGGCCACAGGGTGCCCCCCGGCCCTCCACCTAGTTGCCTCTGACCCCAGCAAGCTACCCAGGTGTCCATCTCTCTCTGGACTTGCAGTAGGGGCCCTAGGGTACCTCCTAGCCCTCCACCTAGAGGCCTCTGACCCCAGCAAGCTACCCAAGGGTTCACCTCTCTCCCTGGACTTGCAGTAGAGGCCCCAGGGTGCCCCCTGGCCCTCCACCTAGGGGCCTCTGGCCCAAGCAATCTACCAAGGGGTCCACAACCCTCCCTGGAATTGAAGTAGAGGCCCTAGGGTAGCCCCTGGCCCTCCACCTAGGGGCTTTAGTCCCCAGCAAGCTACCCAGGGGTCCACCTCTCTCCCTGGACTTGCAGTAGAGTCCCCAGGGTGCCCCCTGGCCCTCCAGCTAGGGGCCTCTGACCCCAGCAAGCTACCCAGGGGTCCACCTCTCTCCCTGGACTTGCAGTAGAGAACCCAGGCTGCCCGCTGGCACTTCACCAATGAGCCTCTGACGCCAGCAAGCTTCCCAGGGGTCAACCTCTCTCCCTGGACTGGCATTATAGGCCCCAGGGTGCCCCCTGGCCCTCCACCTTTGTGCCTCTGACACCAGCAAGCTACCCAGGGGTCCACCTCTCTTCCTGGACTTGCGTTAAAGGCCTTAGGGTACCCCCTTGCCCTCCACCTATGGGCTTCAGACCTCATCAAGCTACCCAGGGATCCACCCCTCTCCCTGGACTTGCAGTATAGGCCCCAGGGTACCCCCTGGCTCTCCACCTAGGGGCCTCTTACCCCAGGAAGCTACCCAGGGGTCCACCTCTCTCCCTGGACTTGCAGGATAGGCTGCAGGGGGCAACCTGGCCCTCCACCTAGAGGCCACTGACCCCAGGAAGCTACTCAGGGGTCAACCTCTCTCCCTTGACTTGCAGAATAGGCAGTAGGGTGCCCCCTGGCCAACCACCTATGGGCTTCTGACCCCAGCAAGCTACACAGGGGTCCACCTCTCTCCCTGGACTTGCAGTAGATTCCCTAGGGTACCCCCTGGCCCTCCACCTATGGGCTTCAGACCCCAGCAAGCTACCCAGGGGTCCAACTCTCTCCCTGGACTTGCAGTAGGGGCCCTAGGGTACCTCTTAGCCCTCAACCTAGGGGCCTCTGACCCCAGCGAGCTACCCAGGGGACCTTCTCTCTCCCTGGACTTGCAGGAGAGGCCCCATGGTGCCCCCTGGCCCTCCACCTAGGGGCCTCTGACCCCAGCAAGCTAACCCCGGGTCCACCTCTCTCCCTGGACTGGCAGTATAGGATCCAGGGTGCCCCCTGACCCTCCACCTAGGTTCTTCTTACCCCAGCAAGCTACCCAGGGGTCCACCTGTCTCCCTGGACTTGCAAAAGAGGCCCCAGGGTGCCCCCTGGCCCACCACATATGGGCTTCTGACACCAGCAAGCTACCAAGGGGTCCACCTCTCTCCCTGGACTTGCAGTAGAGGCCCCAGGGTGCCCCCTGTCTCACCACCTATGGGCTTCTGACCCCTGCAAGCTACCCAGGGGTCCACCTCTCTCCCTGGACTTGCAGTAGAGGCCCCAGGGTGCCCCCTGACCCTCCACCTATGGGTTTCTGACCCTTGCAAGCTACCCAGGGGTCCACCTCTCTCCCTGGACTTGCAGTAGAGGCCCCAGGGTGCCCCCTTGCCATCCACCCAGGGGCCTCTGACCCCTGCAAGTTACCCAAGGGTCCACAACTCTCCCTGGACTTGCAGTAAAGGCCCTTGGGTGCCCCTTGGCCCTCCACCTAGGCCACTCTCAGCCAAACAAACTACCCAGGGGTCCACCTCTCTCCCTGCACTTGCAGTGTAGGCCCCAGGGTGCCCCCTGGCACTCCACCTAGGGGCCTAAGACCCCAGCAAGCTACACAGGGGTCCACCTCTCTCCCTGGACTGGCAGTATAGGCCCCAGGGTACCCCCTGACCCTTCACCTAGGTCCTTCTTACCCCAGCAAGCTACCCAGGGGTCCACCTCTCTCCCTGGACTTGCAGAAGAGGCCCCAGGGTGCCCGCTAGCCCTCCACTTAGGGGCCTCTGTCCCCAGCAAGCTACCAAGGGGAACACAACTCTCCCTGGAATTGCAGTAGAGGCCCTAGGGTACCTCCTGGCCCTCCACCTAGGGCCTGTATTCCCCAGCAAGCTACCAAGGGGTCCACCTCTCTCCCTGGACTTGCAATAGAGGCCCCAGGGTGCCCTCAGGCCCTCCACCTAAGTGCCTAAGACCCCAGCAAGCTACCCAGGGGTCCACCTCTCTGCCTTGACTTGAAGTATAGGCCCCAGGGTGCCCCCTGGATCTCCACCTAGGGTCCTAGGGCCCCAGCAAGCTTCCCAGGGGTCCACGTCTCTCCCTGGACTTGCAGTAGAGGCCCCAGGTTGCCCCCTGGCTCTCCACCTACTGGCCTCTGACCCCAGCAAGCTACCCAGGGGTCCACCTCTCTCCCTAGACTTGCAGTAGAGGCCCCAGGGTTCCCCCTGGCCCTCCACCTAGGGGCCTCTGACCCCAGCAAGCTACCCAGGGGCCCACTTCTCTCCCTGGACTTGCAGTAGAGACCCCAGGGTGCCCGCTGGCCCTCCACCAAGGGGCCTCTGACCCCAGCAAGCTACCCAGGGGTCCACAACTCTCCCTAGACTTGCAGTAGAGGCCCAAGGGTGCCACCTGGCCTTCCACCTAGGGTCCTCAGACCCTAGGAATCTACCAAGGGGTCCACATCTATCCCTAGACTTGCACTAGAAGCCCCAGGGTGCCCCCTGGCCCTCCACCTAAGGGCCTCTGACCCCAGCTAACTACCCAGGTGTCCACCTCTATCCCTGGACTTGCAGTAGAGGCCCTAGGGTACCCCCTGGCCCTCCACCTAGGGGCTTTATTCCCCAGCAAGCTACCCAGGGGTCCACCTCTCTCCCTGGAATTGCAGTAGAGGCCCTAGGGTAGCCCCTGGCCCTCCACCAAGGGGCTTTAGTCCCCAGCAAGCTACCCAGGGGTCCACCTCTCTCCCTGGACTTGCAGGGTGGGCTCCAGGGGGCAACCTGGCCCTCCACCTAGGGGCCACTGACCCCAGGAAGCTACCCAGGATTCCACCTCTCTCCCTGGACTTGCAGAATAGGCCCCAGGGTGCCCCCTGGCCCACCACCTATGGGCTTCTGACCCCAGCAAGCTACCCAGGGGTCCACATCTCTCCCTGGACTTGCAGTAGAGGCCCCAGGGTGCCCCCTTGCCCTCCACCCAGGGGCCTCTGACCCCCGCTAGTTACCCAAGGGTCCACAACTCTCCCTGGACTTGCAGTAGAGGCCCCAGGATGTCCCTTGCCCCTTCACCTAGGCCACTCTAAGCCAAGCAAACTACCAAAGTGTCCACCTCTCTCCCTGGACTTGCAGGATAGGCCCCAGGGTGCCCCTTGGACCTCCACCGAGGGGCCTTTGACGCCAGCAAGCTACCCAGGGGTCAACCTCTCTCCCTGGACTGGTAATATAGGCCCCAGGGTGCCCCCTGGCCCTCCACCTTTGGGCCTCTGACCCCAGAAAGCTACCAAGGGTTCCAAAACCCTCCTTGGACTTGCAGTAGAGGCACCAGGAAACCCCTTGGCCCTCCTTCTAGGGGCCTCTGACCCCAGCAAGCTACGCAGGAATCCACCTCTCTCCCTGTACTTGCAGGATAGGCCCCAGGGTGCCCCCTGGCCCTCCAAATAGTTGCCTCTGACCCCAGCAAGCTACCCAGGGGTACAACTCTCTACCTGGACTTGCATTAGGGGCCCTAGGGTACCTCCTGGCTCTCCACCTAGGGGCCTCTGATCCCAGCGAGCTTCCCAAGGGTCCACCTCTCCCCCTGGACTTGCAGTAGAGGCCATAGGGTACCCCATGGCCCTCCACCTACGGGCTTCAGACCTCAGCAAGCTACCCAGGGGTCCACCTCTCTCCCTGCTCTTGCAGTTTAGGCCCCAGGGTGCCCCCTGGCACTCCACCTAGGGGCCTAAGACCCCATCAAGCTACCCAGTGGTCCACCTCTCTCCCTGGATTGGCAGTATAGGCCCCAGGGTTCCCCCTGACCCTCCACCTAGGTTCTTCTTACCCCAGCAAGCTACCCAGGGGTCCACCTCTCTCCCTGGACTTGCAGAAGAGGCCCCAGGGTGCCCGCTGGCCCTCCAATTAGGGGCCTCTGACCCCAGCAAGCTACCCAGGGGTCCACATCTCTCCCTAGACTTGCAGTAGAGGCCCAAGGGTGCCCCCTGGCCCTACACCTAGGGGATTCTGGCCCAAGCAATCTACCAAGGGGTCCACAACTCTCCCTGGAATTGCAGTAGAGGCCCTAGGGTAGCCCCTGGCCCTCCACCTAGGGGCTTTAGTCCCCAGCAAGCTACCCAGGGGTCCACATCTCTCCCTAGACTTGCAGTAGAGGCCCAAGGGTGCCCCCTGGCCCTCCACCTAGGGTCCTCTGAACCCAGCAATCTACCAAGGGGTCCACAACTCTCCCTGAAATTGCAGTAGAGACCTTAGGGTAGCCCCTGGCCCTCCACCTAGGGGCTTTAGTCCCCAGCAAGCTACCCAGGGGTCCACCTCTCTCCCTGGACTTGCAGTATAGGCCCCAGGGTGCCCCCTGGCCCTCCAGCAAGGTGCCTCTGACCCCAGCAAGCTACCCAGGGGTCCATCTCTCTCCCTGGTCTGGCAGTACAGGCCCCAGGGTGCCCCCTGGCCCTCCACCTAGGGGCCTCTGACATAAGAAAGCTCCCCAGGGGTCCACCTCTCTCCCTGGACTTGCAGGATTTTCCCCAGGGTGCCTCCTGGCCCTCCACCTAGTTGCCTCTGACCCCAGCAAGCTACCCAGGAGTCTACCTCTCTCCCTGGACTTGCAGTAGAGGCCCTAGGGTGCCCCCTGGCCCTCCAGCTAGGTGCCTCTGACCCCAGCAAGCTACCCAGGGGTCCAACTCTCTCCCTGGACTTGCAGTAGAAAACCCAGGAAGCCCCCTGGCCCTCCACCAAGGAGCCTCTGACGCCAGCAAGCTACCCAGGGGCCCATCTCTCTCCCTGGACTTGCAGTGGAGGCCCCAGAGTGCCCGCTGGCCCTCCACCTAGGGGCCTCTGAACCCAGCAAGCTACCCAGGGGTCCACATCTCTCCCTAGACTTGCAGTAGAGGCCCAAGGGTGCCCCTTGGCCCTCCACCTATGGTCCTCTGACCCCAGCAATCTACCCAGGGGTCCACCTCTGTCCCTGGACTTGCAGCAGAGGCCCTAGGGTACCCCATGGCCCTCCAGCTGGGGCGCCGACCCCACAAAGCTACCCAGGGGTCCACCGCTCTCCCTGGACTTGCAGTATAGGCCCCAAGGTGCCCCCTTACCCTCCACCTAGGGGCCTCTTACCCTAGGAAGCTACCGAGGTGTCCAACTCTCATCCTGGACTTGCAGTAAAGGCCCCAGTATGCCCCCTGGCCCTCCACCCAGGGGCCTCTGACCCCAGCAAGCTACCCAGGAGTCCACAACTCTCCCTGGACTTGCAGTAGAGGCCCAAGGGTGCCCCCTTGCCCTGCAACTAGGGGCCTCTGACCCCAGCAAGCTACTCAGAGGTCCACATCTCTCCATGGATGTGCAGTATAGGCCCCAGAGTGCCCCCTGGCCCTCCACCTAGGGGCCTAAGACCACAGCAAGCTACCCAGGGGGTCCATCTCTCTCCCTGGTCTGGCAGTACAGGCCCCAGGGTGCCCCCTGGCCCTCCACCTAGGGGCCTCTGACATAAGAAAGCTCCCTAGGGGTCCACCTCTCTCCCTGGACTTGCAGGATTTTCCACAGGGTGCCTCCTGGCCCTCCACCTAGTTGCCTCTGACCCCAGCAAGCTACCCAGGAGTCTACCTCTCTCCCTGGACTTGCAGTAGAGGCCCTAGGGTACCTCCTGGCCCTCCACCTAGGGGCCTAAGACCCCAGCAAGCTACCCAGAGATCCAAAACTCTCCTTGGACTTGCAGTAGAGGCCCCAGGGTGCCCCCTTGCCCTCCACCTATTGGCCTCTGACCCCAGCAACCTACCCAGGGGTCCACCTTTCTCCCAGGACTTGAAGTATTGGCCCCAGGCTGCCCACTGGCTTTCGACCCTAGCAAGCTACCCAGGGGTCCACCTCTCTCCCTGGACATGCAGTATAGGCCCCAAGCTGCCCCCTTACCCTCCACCTAGGGGCCTCTTACCCCAGGAAACTACCCAGGGCTCCATCTCTCTCCCTGAACTTGCAGAATAAGCCCCAGGGTGCCCCCTGGCCCACCACCTATGGGCTTCTGACCCCAGCAAGCTACCCAGGGGTCCACCTCTCTCCCTGGACTTGCAGTAGAGGCCCCAGGGTGCCCCCTTGCCATCCACCCAGGGGCCTCTGACCCCCGCAAGTAAACCAAGGGTCCACAACTCTCCCTGGACTTGCAGTAGAGGCCCCAGGTTGCCCCCTGACCCTCCACCTAGGGGCCTCTGACCCCAGCAAGCTACCCAGGGGTCCACAACTCTCCCTGGACTTGCAGTAGAGGCCCCAGGGTGCCCTCTTGCCCTGCACCTAGGGGCCTCTGACCCCAGCAAGCTACCCAGAGGTCCACTTCTCTCCATTGACTTGCAGTATAGGCCCTAGGGTGCCCCCTGGCCCTCCACCTAGGGGCCTAAAACCCCAGCAAGCTAACCAGGGGGTCCACCTCTCTCTTTGGATTTGCAGTATAGGCCCCAGGGTGCCCCCAGGCCCTCCACCTAGGGGCGGCTGACACAAGAAAGCTCCCCAGGGGTCCACCTCTTTCCCTGGACTTGCCGGATATGCCCCAGGGTGCCCCCTGGCCCTTCAACTATGGGCCTAAGACCCCAGCAAGCTACCCAGGGATCCACCTCTCTCCCTGGACATGCAGTATAGGCCCCAAGCTGCCCCCTTACCCTCCACCTAGGGGCCTCTTACCCCAGGAAACTACCCAGGGCTCCATCTCTCTCCCTGAACTTGCAGAATAAGCCCCAGGGTTCCCCCTTGCCCTCCACCTTGGGGCCTCTGACACCAGCAAGCTACCCAGGGGTCCACAACTCTCCCTGGACTTGCAGTAGAGGCCCCAGGGTGCCCCCTTGCCCTCCACCAAAGGGCCTCTGACCCCAGATAGCTACCCAGGGGTCCACCTTTCTCCCTTGTCTTGAAGTATAGGCCCCAGGGTGCCCACTGGCCCTTCACCTAGGGGCCTAAGACCCCAGCAAGCTACCCAGGGGTCCACAACTCTCCCTGGACTTGCAGTAGAGGCCCTAGGGTACCTCCTGGACCTCCACCTAGGGGCCTCTGACCCCAGCAAGTTACCCAGGGGTCCACAACTCTCCCCGGACTTGCAGTAGAGACCCCAGGGTGCCCCTTGCCCTCCACCTAGGGGCCTCTGACCCCAGAAAGCTACCCAGGGATCCACCTTTCTCCCTGGACATGAAGTATAGGCCCCAGGGTGCCCACTGGCCCTCCACCTAGGGGCCTAAGACCCCAGCAAGCTACCCGGGGGTCCACAACTCTCCCTGGACTTGCAGTAGAGGCCCCAGGGTACCCCATGGCCCTTCACCTAGGGGCCTCTGACCCTAGCAAGCTACCCAGGGTTCCACCTCTCTCCCTGGACTTGCAGTATAGGCCCCAGGGTGCCCCCAGGCCCTCCACCTAAGTGCCTAAGACCCCAGCAAGCTACCGAGGGGTCCACCTCTCTCCTTTGACTTGAAGTATAGGACCCAGGGTGCCCCCTGGCCCTCCACCTAGGGGCCTAGGGCCCCAGCAAGCTTTCCAGGGGTCCACGTCTCTCCCTGGACTTGCAGTTTAGGCCCCAGGGTGCCCCCTTGCCCTCCACCTAGGGGCCTCTGACCCCAGCAAGCTACCCAGGGGTCCACCTCTCTTCCTGGACTAGCAGTTTAGGCCCCAGGGTGCCCCCTTGCCCTCCACCTAGGGGCCTCTGACCCCAGCAAGCTACCCAAGGGTCCACCTCTCTCCCTGGACATGCAGTAGAGGCCCTAGGGTACCTCCTGGCCCTACACCTAGGGGCCTCTGACCCCAGCAAGCTACCCAGGGGTCCACAACTCTCCCTGGACTTGCAGTAGAGGCCCCTAGGTGCCCCCTAGCTTTACACCTAGGGGCCTCTGACCCCAGCAAGCTACATAGGGGTCCACATCTCTCCTTGGACTTGCAGTATAGGCCCCAGGGTGCCCCCTTGCCCTCCACCTAGGGGCCTAAGACCCCAGCAAGCTACCCAGGGGGTCCACCTCTCTCCCTGGACTGGCAGTAGAGGCCCCAGGGTGCCTGCATGCCCTCCACCTAGGGGCGGCTGACACAAGAAAGCTCCCTTGGGGTACACCTCTCTCCCTGGACTTGCAGGATATGCCCCAGGGTGCCCCCTGGCCCTCCACCTAGGGGCTTTATTTACCAGCAAGCTACCCAGGGGTCCACCTCTCTCCCTGGACTTGCAGTATAGGCCCCAGCATGCCCCCTTGCCCTCCACCCATGGGCCTTTGACCCCAGCAAGCTTCCAAGGGGTCCACATCTCTCCATGGACTTGCAGTATAGGCCCTAGGGTGCCTCCTGGCCCTCCACATAGGGGCCTAAGACCACAGAAAGCCACCCAGGGGGTCCACAACTCTTCCTGGACTTGCAGTAGAGGCCCCAGGGTGCCCCCTTGCCCTCCACCTAGGGGCCTCTGACCCCACAAAGCTACCCAGGGATCCACCTCTCTCCCTGGACTTGCAGTATAGGCCCCAGGGTTCCCCCTGGCCCTCCACCTAAGTGCCTAAGACCCTGGCAAGCTAACCAGGGGTCCACCTCTCTCCTTTGACTTGAAGTATAGGCCCCAGGGTGCCCCCTGGCCCTCCACCTACTGGCCTCTGACCCCAGCAATCTACCCAGGGGTCCACCTCTCTCCCTAGACTTGCAGTAGAGGCCCCAGGGTTCCCCCTGACCCTCCACCTCAGGGCTTTTGACCCTAGCAAGCTACCCAGGGGTCCACCTCTCTCCCTGGACTTGCAGTATAGGCCCCATGGTGCCCCCTTACCCTCCACCTATGGGCCTCTTACCCTAGGAAGCTACCCAGGGGTCCACCTCTCTCCCTGGACTTGCAGGATAGGCTCCAGGGGGCAACCTGGCCCTCCACCTCGGGGCCACTGACCCCAGGAAGCTACCCAGGGTTCCACCTCTCTCCCTGGACTTGCAGAATAGGCCCCAGGGTGCCCCCTGGCCCACCACCTAAGGGCTTCTGACCCCAGCAAGCTACCCAGGGGTCCACATCTCTCCCTGGACTTGCAGTAGAGGCCCCAGGTTGCCCCCTTGCCCTCCACCCAGGGGCCTCTGACCCCCGCTAGTTACCCAAGGGTCCACAACTCTCCCTGGACTTGCAGTAGAGGCCCCAGGATGTCCCTTGGCCCTTCACCTAGGCCACTCTCAGCCAAGCAAACTACCCAAGTGTCCACCTCTCTCCCTGGACTTGCAGGATAGGCCCCAGGGTGCCCCTTGGACCTCCACCTAGGGGCCTTTGACGCCAGCAAGCTACCCAGGGGTCAACCTCTCTCCCTGGACTGGTAATATAGGCCCCAGGGTGCCCCCTGGCCCTCCACCTTTGGGCCTCTGACCCCAGAAAGCTACCAAGGGTTCTAAAACCCTCACTGGACTTGCAGTAGAGGCCCCAGGAAACCCCTTGGCCCTCCTTCTAGGGGCCTCTGACCCCAGCAAGCTACCCAGGAATCCACCTCTCTCCCTGTACTTGCAGGATAGGCCCCAGGGTGCCCCCTGGCCCTCCAAATAGTTGCCTCTGACCCCAGCAAGCTACTCAGGGGTACAACTCTCTACCTGGACTTGCATTAGGGGCCCTAGGGTACCTCCTGGCTCTCCACCTAGGGGCCTCTGATCCCAGCAAGCTACCCAAGGGTCCACCTCTCCCCCTGGACTTGCAGTAGAGGCCCCAGGGTGCCCCCTAACCCTCCACCTAGAAGCCTCTGACCCCAGCAAGCTACCCAGGGGTCCACAACTCTCCCTGGACTTGCAATAGAGGCCCCAGGGTGCCCTCTTGCCCTCCACCTAGGGGCCTCTGACCCCAGAAAGCTACCCAGGGGTCCACCTTTCTCCCTGGACTTGAAGTAAAGGCCCCAGGGTGCCCGCTGGCCCTCCACCTAGGGTCCTCAGACCCTAGGAATCTACCAAGGGGTCCACAACTATCCCTTGACTTGCACTAGAGCCCCCAGGGTGCCCCCTGGCCCTCCACCTAAGGGCCTCTGACCCCAGCTAGCTACCCAGGGGTCCACCTCTCTCCCTGGAGTTGCAGTAGAGGATCTAGGGTAGCCCCTGGCCCTCCACCTAGGGGCTTTAGTCCCCAGCAAACTACCCAGGGGTCCACCTCTCTCCCTGGACTTGCAGTAGAGTCCCCAGGAAGCCCCCTGGCCCACCGACTATGGGCTTCTGACCCCAGCAAGCTACCCAGGGGTCCACCTCTCTCCCTGGACTTCCAGTAGAGGCCCCAAGGTGCTCATTGGCCCTCCACCTAGGGGCCTCTGACCTCAGCAAGCTACCTGGGGGTCCACCTCTCTCCCTGGACTTGCGGTAGAGGCCCCAGGAAGCCCCTTGGCACTCCTTCTATGGGCCTCTAACCCCAGCAAGCTACCCAGGAGTCCACCTCTCTTCCTGGACTTGTAGTAGAGGCCCCAGGGTGCCCCCTGGCCCTCCACCTAGGGGCCTCTGACCCCAGCAAGCTACCCAGGGGTCCACCTCTCTCCCTTGACTTGAAGTATAGGCCTCTGGGTGCACCCTGGCCCTCAACCTATGGGCTTCTGACCCCAGCAAGCTACCCAGGGGTCCACCTCTCTCCCTGGACTTGTAGTAGAGGCCCCAGGGTACCCCCTGGCCCTCCACCTATGGGCTTCTCACCCCAGCAAGCTACCAAGGGGTCCACAACCCTCCCTGGACTTGCAGTAGAGGCCCCAACGTGCCCCCTTGCCCTCCACCTAGGGGCCTCTGACACCAGCAAGCTACCCAGGGGTTCACCTCTCTCCCTGGACTTGCAGTAGAGGCCCTAGGGTACCCCCTGGCCCTTCACCTATGGACTTCAGAACCCAGCAAGCTACCCAGGGGTCCACCTCTCTCCCTGGACTTGCAGGATAGGCTGCAGGGGGCAACCTGGCCCTCCACCTAGAGGCCACTGACCCCAGGAAGCTACTCAGGGGTCAACCTCTCTCCCTTGACTTGCAGAATAGGCAGTAGGGTGCCCCCTGGCCCACCACCTATGGGCTTCTGACCCCAGCAAGCTACCCAGGGGTCCACCTCTCTCCCTGGACTTGCAGTAGATTCCCTAGGGTACCCCCTGGCCCTCCACCTATGGGCTTCAGACCCCAGCAAGCTACCCAGGGGTCCAACTCTCTCCCTGGACTTGCAGTAGGGGCCCTAGGGTACCTCTTAGCCCTCCACCTAGGGGCCTCTGACCCCAGCGAGCTACCCTGGGGACCTTCTCTCTCCCTGGACTTGCAGGAGAGGCCCCATGGTGCCCCCTGGCCCTCCACCTAGGGGCCTCTGACCCTAGCAAGCTAACCCCAGGTCCACCTCTCTCCCTGGACTGGCAGTATAGGATCCAGGGTGCCCCCTGACCCTCCACCTAGGTTCTTCTTACCCCAGCAAGCTACCCAGGGGTCCACCTGTCTCCCTGGACTTGCAGAAGAGGCCCCAGGGTGCCCCCTGGCCCACCACATATGGGCTTCTGACACCAGCAAGCTACCAAGGGGTCCACCTCTCTCCCTGGACTTGCAGTAGAGGCCCCAGGGTGCCCCCTGTCCCACCACCTATGGGCTTCTGACCCCAGCAAGCTACCCAGGGGTCCACCTCTCTCCCTGGACTTGCAGTAGAGGCCCCAGGGTGCCCCCTGACCCTCCACCTATGGGTTTCTGACCCTATCAAGCTACCCAGGGGTCCACCTCTCTCCCTGGACTTGCAGTAGAGGCCCCAGGGTGCCCCCTTGCCATCCACCCAGGGGCCTCTGACCCCCGCAAGTTACCCAAGGGTATACAACTCTCCCTGGACTTGCAGTAGAGGCCCCTGGGTGCCCCTTGGCCCTCCACCTAGGCCACTCTCAGCCAAACAAACTACCCAGGGGTCCACCTCTCTCCCTGCACTTGCAGTATAGGCCCCAGGGTGCCCCCTGGCACTCCACCTAGGGGCCTAAGACCCCAGCAAGCTACGCAGGGGTCCACCTCTCTCCCTGGACTGGCAGTATAGGCCCCAGGGTACCCCCAGACCCTTCACCTAGGTTCTTCTTACCCCAGCAAGCTACCCAGGGGTCCACCTCTCTCCCTGGACTTGCAGAAGAGGCCCCAGGGTGCCCGCTAGCCCTCCACTTAGGGGCCTCTGTCCCCAGCAAGCTACCAAGGGGAACACAACTCTCCCTGGAATTGCAGTAGAGGCCCTAGGGTACCTCCTGGCCCTCCACCTAGGGCCTTTATTCCCCAGCAAGCTACCAAGGGGTCCACCTCTCTCCCTGGACTTGCAATAGAGGCCCCAGGGTGCCCCCAGGCCCTCCACCTAACTGCCTAAGACCCCAGCAAGCTACCCAGGGGTCCACCTCTCTGCCTTGACTTGAAGTATAGGCCCCAGGGTGCCCCCTGGATCTCGACCTAGGGGCCTAGGGCCCCAGCAAGCTTCCCAGGGGTCCACGTCTCTCCCTGGACTTGCAGTAGAGGCCCCAGGTTGCCCCCTGGCTCTCCACCTACTGGCCTCTGACCCCAGCAAGCTACCCAGGGGTCCACCTCTCTCCCTAGACTTGCAGTAGAGGCCCCAGGGTTCCCCCTGGCCCTCCACCTAGGGGCCTCTGACCCCAGCAAGCTACCCAGGGGCCCACTTCTCTCCCTGGACTTGCAGTAGAGACCCCAGGGTGCCCGCTGGCCCTCCACCAAGGGGCCTCTGACCCCAGCAAGCTACCCAGGGGTCCACAACTCTCCCTAGACTTGCAGTAGAGGCCCAAGGGTGCCACCTGGCCCTCCACCTAGGGTCCTCAGACCCTAGGAATCTACCAAGGGGTCCACATCTATCCCTAGACTTGCACTAGAAGCCCCAGGGTGCCCCCTGGCCCTCCACCTAAGGGCCTCTGACCCCAGCTAACTACCCAGGTGTCCACCTCTATCCCTGGACTTGCAGTAGAGGCCCTAGGGTACCCCCTGGCCCTCCACCTAGGGGCTTTATTCCCCAGCAAGCTACCCAGGGGTCCACCTCTCTCCCTGGAATTGCAGTAGAGGCCCTAGGGTAGCCCCTGGCCCTCCACCAAGGGGCTTTAGTCCCCAGCAAGCTACCCAGGGGTCCACCTCTCTCCCTGGACTTGCAGTAGAGTCCCCAGGGTGCCCCATGGCTCTCCAGCTAGGGGCCTTTGACCCCAGCAAGCTACCCAGGGGTCCACCTCTCTCCCTGGACTTGCAGTAGAGAACCCAGGAAGCCCCCTGGCACTCCACCAAGGAGCATCTGACGCTAGCAAGCTTCCCAGGGGTCAACCTCTCTCCCTGGACTAGGAATATAGGCCCCAGGGTGCCCCCTTGCCCTCCACCTTTGTGCCTCTGACACCAGCAAGCTACCCATGGGTCCACCTCTCTTCCTGGACTTGCGTTAAAGGCCCTAGGGTACCCCATTGCCCTCCACCTATGGGCTTCAGACCTCATCAAGCTACCCAGGGATCCACCCCTCTCCCTGGACTTGCTGTATAGGCCCCAGGGTACCCACTGGCACTCCATCTAGGGGCTTCTTACCCCAGGAAGCTACACAGGGGTCCACCTCTCTCCCTGGACTTGCAGGATAGGCTGCAGGGGGCAACCTGGCCCTCTACCTAGGGGCCACTGACCCCAGGAAGCTACTCAGGGGTCAACCTCTCTCCCTGGACTTGCAGAATAGGCCCCAGGGTGCCCCCTGGCCCACCACCTATGGGCTTCTGACCCCAGCAAGCTACCCAGGGGTCCATATCTCTCCCTGGACTTGCAGTAGAGGCCCCAGGGTGCCCCCTTGCCCTCCACCCAGGGGCCTCTGACCCCCACAAGGTACCCAAGGGTCCACAACTCTCCTTGGACTTGCAGTAGAGTTCCCAGGGTGCCCCTTGGCCATCCACCTAGGCCACTCTCAGCCAAGCAATCTACCCAGGGGTCCACCTTTCTCCCTGGACTTGCAGGATAGGCCCCAGGGTGCCTCCTGGCCCTCCACCTAGTTGCCTCTGACCCCAGAAAGCTACCCAGGGGTCCAATTTTCTCCCTGGACTTGCAGTATAGGCCCCAGCGTGCCCCCTTGCCCTCCACCCATGGGCCTCTGACCCCAGCAAGCTACCCAGGGGTCCACAACTTTCCCTGGACTTGCAGTAGAGGCCACAGGGTGCCCCCTCGCCCTCCACCTAGGGGCCTCTGGCCCCAGCAAGCTACATAGGGGTCCACATCTCTCCTTGGACTTGCAGTATAGGCCCCAGGGTGCCCCCTGGCCCTCCACCTAGGGGCCTAAGACCCCAGAAAGCCACCCAGGGGTCCACCTCTCTCCCTGAACTTGCACTATAGGAACCAGGGTGCCCTCTTGCACTCCACCCAGGGGCCCCTGACCCCAGCAAGCTACCCAGGGGTCCACAACTCTCCCTGGACTTGCAGTAGAGGCCCCAGGGTGCCCCCTTACCCTGCACCTAGGGGCCTCTGACCCCAGCAAGCTACCCAGGGGGTCCACCTCTCTCCCTGGACTGGCAGTAGAGGCCCCAGGGTGCCCCCAGGCCCTCCACCTAGGGGCGGCTGACACAAGAAAGCTCCCCAGGGGTCCACCTCTCTCCCTGGACTTGCAGTATAGGCCCCAGGGTGCCCCCTGGCCCTCCACCTAGGGGCCTAAGACCCCAGAAAGCCACCCAGGGGTCCACCTCTCTCCCTAACTTGCACTATAGGAACCAGGGTGCCCTCTTGCACTCCACCCAGGGGCCCCTGACCCCAGCAAGCTACCCAGGGGTCCACAACTCTCCCTGGACTTGCAGTAGAGGCCCCAGGGTGCCCCCTTACCCTGCACCTAGGGGCCTCTGACCCCAGCAAGCTACCCAGGGGGTCCACCTCTCTCCCTGGACTGGCAGTAGAGGCCCCAGGGTGCCCCCAGGCCCTCCACCTAGGGGCGGCTGACACAAGAAAGCTCCCCAGGGGTCCACCTCTCTCCCTGGACTTGCAGTATAGGCCCCAGGGTGCCCCCTGGCCCTCCACCTAGGGGCCTAAGACCCCAGCAAGCTACCCAGGGGTCAACCTCTCTCCCTGGACTGGCAATTTAGGCCCCAGCGTGCCCCCTGGCGCTCCACCTTTGGGCCTCTGACCCAAGCAAGCTACCAAGGGGTCCACAACCCTCCTTGGACTTGCAGTCGAGGCCCCAAGGTGCCCCCTGGCCCTCCACCTAGGGGCCTCTGACACCAGCAAGCTACCCAAGGGTCCACCTCTCTCCTTGGACTTGCAGTAGAGGCCCCAGGGTGCCCCCTGGCCCTCCACCTAGGGGCCTCTGGCCCAAGCAATCTACCAAGGGGTCCACAACTCTCCCTGGAATTGCAGTAGAGGCCCTAGGGTAGCCCCTGGCCCTCCACCTAGGGGCTTTAGTCCCCAGCAAGCTACCCAGGGGTCCACCTCTCTCCCTGGACTTGCAGTAGAGTCCCCAGGGTGCCCCCTGGCCCTCCAGCTAGGGGCCTTTGAACCCAGCAAGCTACCCAGGGGTCCACCTCTCTCCCTGGACTTGCAGTAGAGAACCCAGGCTGCCCGCTGGCACTTCACCAAGGAGCCTCTGACGCCAGCAAGCTTCCCAGGGGTCAACCTCTCTCCCTGGACTGGCATTATAGGCCCCAGGGTGCCCCCTGACCCTCCACCTTTGTGCCTCTGACACCAGCAAGCTACCCAGGGGTCCACCTCTCTTCCTGGACTTGCGTTAAAGGCCTTAGGGTACCCCCTTGCCCTCCACCTATGGGCTTCAGACCTCATCAAGCTACCCAGGGATCCACCCCTCTCCCTGGACTTGCAGTATAGGCCCCAGGGTACCCCCTGGCTCTCCACCTAGGGGCCTCTTACCCCAGGAAGCTACCCAGGGGTCAACCTCTCTCCCTTGACTTGCAGAATAGGCACCAGGGTGCCCCCTGGCCCACCAACTATGGGCTTCTGACCCCAGCAAGCTACCCAGGGGTCCACCTCTCTCCCTGGACTTGCAGTAGATTCCCTAGGGTACACCCTGGCCCTCCACCTATGGGCTTCAGACCCCAGCAAGCTACCCAGGGGTCCAACTCTCTCCCTGGACTTGCAGTAGGGGCCCTAGGGTACCTCTTAGCCCTCCACCTAGGGGCCTAAGACCCCAGCGAGCTACCCAGGGGACCTTCTCTCTCCCTGGACTTGCAGGAGAGGACCCATGGTGCCCCCTGGCCCTCCACCTAGGGGCCTCTGACCCCAGCAAGCTAACCCCGGGTCCACCTCTCTCCCTGGACTGGCAGTATAGGATCCAGGGTGCCCCCTGACCCTCCACCTAGGTTCTTCTTACCCCAGCAAGCTACCCAGGGGTCCACCTCTCTCCCTGGACTTGCAGAAGAGGCCCCAGGGTGCCCCCTGGCCCACTACATATGGGCTTCTGACACCAGCAAGCAACCAAGGGGTCCACCTCTCTCCCTGGACTTGCAGTAGAGGCCCCAGGGTGCCCCCTGTCCCACCACCTATGGGCTTCTGACCCCAGCAAGCTACCCAGGGGTCCACCTCTCTCCCTGGACTTGAAGTAGAGGCCCCAGGGTGCCCCTTGACCCTCCACCTATGGGTTTCTGACCCTTGCAAGCTACCCAGGGGTCCACCTCTCTCCCTGGACTTGCAGTAGAGGCCCCAGGGTGCCCCTTGGCCCTCCACCTAGGCCACTCTCAGCCAAACAAACTACCCAGGGGTCCACCTCTCTCCCTGCACTTGCAGTATAGGCCCCAGGGTGCCCCCTGGCACTCCACCTAGGGGCCTAAAACCCCAGCAAGCTACACAGGGGTCCACCTCTCTCCCTGGACTGGCAGTATAGGCCCCAGGGTACCCCCTGACCCTTCACCTAGGTTCTTCTTACCCCAGCAAGCTACCCAGGGGTCCACCTCTCTCCCTGGACTTGCAGAAGAGGCCCCAGGGTGCCCGCTGGCCCTCCACTTAGGGGCCTCTGTCCCCAGCAAGCTACCAAGGGGACCACAACTCTCCCTGGAATTGCAGTAGAGGCCCTAGGGTACCTCCTGGCCCTCCACCTAGGGCCTTTATTCCCCAGCAAGCTACCAAGGGGTCCACCTCTCTCCTTGGACTTGCAATAGAGGCCCCAGGGTGCCCCCAGGCCCTCCACCTAAGTGCCTAAGACCCCAGCAAGCTACCCAGGGGTCCACCTCTCTGCCTTGACTTGAAGTATAGGCCCCAGGGTTCCCCCTGGATCTCCACCTAGGGGCCTAGGGCCCCAGCAAGCTACCCAGGGGTCCACGTCTCTCCCTGGACTTGCAGTAGAGGCTCCAGATTGCCCCCTGGCCCTCAACCTACTGGCCTCTGACCCCAGCAAGCTACCCAGGGGTCCACCTCTCTCCCTAGACTTGCAGTAGAGGCCCCAGGGTTCCCCCTGGCCCTCCACCTAGGGGCCTCTGACCCCAGCAAGCTACCCAGGGGCCCACTTCTCTCCCTGGACTTGCAGTAGAGACCCCAGGGTGCCCGCTGGCCCTCCACCAAGGGGCCTCTGACCCCAGCAAGCTACCCAGGGGTCCACAACTCTCCCTAGACTTGCAGTAGAGGCCCAAGGGTGCCACCTGGCCCTCCACCTAGGGTCCTCAGACCCTAGGAATCTACCAAGGGGTCCACATCTATCCCTAGACTTGCACTAGAAGCCCCAGGGTGCCCCCTGGCCCTCCACCTAAGGGCCTCTGACCCCAGCTAGCTACCCAGGTGTCCACCTCTATCCCTGGACTTGCAGTAGAGGCCCTAGGGTACCCCCTGGCCCTCCACCTAGGTTCTTTATTCCCCAGCAAGCTACCCAGGGGTCCACCTCTCTCCCTGGAATTGCAGTAGAGGCCCTAGGGTAGCCCCTGGCCCTCCACCAAGGGGCTTTAGTCCCCAGCAAGCTACCCAGGGGTCCACCTCTCTCCCTGGACTTGCAGTAGAGTCCCCAGGGTGCCCCATGGCCCTCCAGCTAGGGGCCTTTGACCCCAGCAAGCTACCTGGGGGTCCACCTCTCTCCCTGGACTTGCAGTAGAGAACCCAGTAAGCTCCCTGGCACTCCACCAAGGAGCATCTGACGCTAGCAAGCTTCCCAGGGGTCAACCTCTCTCCCTGGACTAGGAATATAGGCCCCAGGGTGCCCCCTGGCCCACCACCTTTGTGCCTCTGACACCAGCAAGCTACCCAGGGGTCCACCTCTCTTCCTGGACTTGCGTTAAAGGCCCTAGGGTACACCCTTGCCCTCCACCTATGGGCTTCAGACCTCATTAAGCTACCCAGGGATCCACCCCTCTCCCTGGACTTGCTGTATAGGCCCCAGGGTACCCACTGGCACTCCACCTAGGGGCTTCTTACCCCAGGAAGCTACACAGGGGTCCACCTCTCTCCCTGGACTTGCAGGATAGGCTGCAGGGGGCAACCTGGCCCTCTACCTAGGGGCCACTGACCCCAGGAAGCTACTCAGGGGTCAACCTCTCTCCCTGGACTTGCAGAATAGGCCCCAGGGTGCCCCCTGGCCCACCACCTATGGGCTTCTGACCCCAGCAAGCTACCCAGGGGTCCATATCTCTCCCTGGACTTGCAGTAGAGGCCCCAGGGTGCCCCCTTGCCCTCCACCCAGGGGCCTCTGACCCCCACAAGGTACCCAAGGGTCCACAACTCTCCCTGGACTTGCAGTAGAGTTCCCAGGGTGCCCCTTGGCCATCCACCTAGGCCACTCTCAGCCAAGCAATCTACCCAGGGGTCCACCTTTCTCCCTGGACTTGCAGTATAGGCCCCAGCGTGCCCCCGTGCCCTCCACCCATGGGCCTCTGACCCCAGCAAGCTACCCAGGGGTCCACAACTTTCCCTGGACTTGCAGTAGAGGCCACAGGGTGCCCCCTCGCCCTCCACCTAGGGGCCTCTGACCCCAGCAAGCTACATAGGGGTCCACATCTCTCCTTGGACTTGCAGTATAGGCCCCAGGGTGCCCCCTGGCCCTCCACCTAGGGGCCTAAGACCCCAGAAAGCCACCCAGGGGCCCACCTCTCTCCCTGAACTTGCACTATAGGAACCAGGGTGCCCTCTTGCCCTCCACCCAGGGGCCCCTGACCCCAGCAAGCTACCCAGGGGTCCACAACTCTCCCTGGACTTGCAGTAGAGGCCTCAGGGTGCCCCCTTACCCTGCACCTAGGGGCCTCTGACCCCAGCAAGCTACCCAGGGGGTCCACCTCTCTCCCTGGACTAGCAGTAGAGGCCCCAGGGTGACCCCAGGCCCTCCACCTAGGGGCGGCTGAAACAAGAAAGCTCCCCAGGGGTCCACCTCTCTCCCTGGACTTGCAGTATAGGCCCCAGGGTGCCCCCTGGCCCTCCACCTAGGGGCCTAAAACCCCAGCAAGCTACCCAAGGGTCAACCTCTCTCCCTGGACTGGCAATATAGGCCCCAGCGTGCCCCCTGGCGCTCCACCTTTGGGCCTCTGACCCAAGCAAGCTACCAAGGGGTCCACAACCCTCCTTGGACTTGCAGTCGAGGCCCCAAGGTGCCCCCTGGCCCTCCACCTAGGGGCCTCTGACACCAGCAAGCTACCCAGGGGTCCACCTCTCTCCCTGGACTTGCAGTAGAGGCCCTAGGGTATCCCCTGGCCCTCCACCTATGTGCTTTAGAACCCAGCAAACTACCCAGGGGTCCACCTCTCTCCCTGGACTTGCAGGATAGGCCCCAGGGTGCCCCTGCCCCTCCACCTAGTTGCCTCTGACCCCAGCAAGCTACCCAGGGGTCCAACTCTCTCCCTGGATTTGCAGTAGGGGTCATAGAGTACCTCCTGGCCCTCCACCTAGGGGCCTATGACCCCAGCAAGCTACCCAGGGGTCCATCTCTCTCCCTGGACTTGCAGGATAGGCCCCATGGTGCCCTTCGGCCCTCCACCTAGGGGCTTCTGACCCCAGCAAGCTACCCAGGGGTCCACCTCTCTCCCTGGACTTGCAGGATAGGCCCCATGGTGCCCCCTGGCCCTCCACCTAGGGGCTTCTGACCCCAGCAAGCTATTCAGGGGTCCACTTCTCTCCCTGGACTTGCAGTATAGGCCCCAGGGTGCTCCCTGGCTCACCACATATGGGCTTCTGACACCAGCAAGCTACCAAGGGATCCACCTCTCTCCCTGGACTTGCAGTTGAGGCCCCAGGGTGCCCCCTGCCATCCACCTACTGGCCTTTGACCCCAGCAAGCTACCCAGGGGTCCACTTCTCTCCCAAGACTTGCAGTAGTGGCCCCAGGGTTCCCCCTGGCCCTCCACCTAGGGGCCTCTGACCCTAGCAAGCCACCCAGGGGTCCACCTCTCTCCCTGGACTTGCAATATAGGCCCCAAGGTTCCCCCTTACCCTCCACCTAGGGGCCTAGGACCCCAGCAAGCTACCCAGGGGTCCACCTCTCTCCCTGGACTTGCAATATAGGCCCCAAGGTTCCCCCTTAACCTCCACCTAGGGGCCTAGGACCCCAGCAAGCTACCCAGGGGTCCACCTCTCTCCCTGGACTTGCAGTAGAGGCCCCATGGTGCCCCCTGGCCCTACACCTAGGGGCCTAATACCCCAGCAAGCTACCCAGGGGTCCACCTCTCTCCCTGGACTTGCAATAGAGGCCCCAGGGTGCCCCCTGATCCTCCACCTATGGGTTTCTGACCCCTGCAAGCTACCCAGGGGTCCACCTCTCTCCCTGAACTTGCAGTAGAGGCCCCAGGGTGCCCCCTTTCCCTCCACCTAGGCCACTCTCAGCCAAGCAAACTACCCAGGGGTCCACCTCTCTCCCTGCACCTGCAGTATAGGCCCCAGGGTGCCCCCTGGCACTCCACCTAGGGGCCTAAGACCCCATCAAACTACCCAGGGGTCCACCTCTCTCCCTGGACTTGCAGAAGAGGCCCCAGGGTGCCCGCTGGCCCTCCACTTAGGGGCCTCTGACCCCAGCAAGCTACCCAGGGGTCCACATCTCTCCCTAGACTTGCAGTAGAGGCCAAAGGGTGCCCCATGGCCCTCCACCTAGGGGCCTCTGGCCCAAGCAGTCTACCAAGGGGTCCACAACTCTCCCTGGAATTGCAGTAGAGGCCTTAGGGTAGCCCCTGGCCCTCCACCTAGGGGCTTTAGTCCCCAGCAAGCTACCCAGGGGTCCACCTCTCTCCCTGGACTTGCAGTAGAGTCCCCAGGGTGCAACCTGGCCCTCCACCTAGGGGCCTCTGACCCCAGCAAGCTACCCAGGGGTCCACCTCTCTCCCTGGACTTGCATTAGAGAACCCAGGAAGCCCCCTGGCACTCCACCAAGGAGCCTCTGACGCCAGCAAGCTTCCCAGGGGCCCATCTCTCTCAATGGACTTGCAGTAGAGGCCCAAGCTGCCCGCTGGCCCTCCACCTAGGGGCCTCTGACCCCAGCAATCTACCCAGGGGTCCACCTATCTCCCTGGACTTGCAGTATATGCCCCAGAGTGCCCCCTGGCCCTCCACTTAGGGGCCTCTTACCCCAGGAAGCTACCCAGGGGTCCACCTCTCTCCCTGGACTTGCAGTATATGCCCCAGAGTGCCCCCTGGCCCTCCACTTAGGGGCCTCTTACCCCAGGAAGCTACCCAGGGGTCCACCTCTCTCCCTGGACTTGCAGGACAGGCTGCAGGGGGCAACCTGGCCCTCCACCTAGGGGCCACTGACCCCAGGAAGCTACCCAGGGGTCCACCTCTCTCCCTGGACTTGCAGAATAGGCCCCAAGTTGCCCCCTGGCCCACCACCTATGGGCTTCTGACCCCAGCAAGCTACCCAGGGGTCCACATCTCTCCCTGGACCTGCAGTAGAGGCCCCAGGGTGCCCCCTTGCCCTCCACTCAGGGGCCTCTGATCCCCGCAAGTTACCCATGTGTCCACATCTCTCCCTGCACCTGCAGTATAGGCCCCAGGGTGCCCCCTGGCACTCCACCTAGGGGCCTAAGACCCCATCAAGCTACCCAGGGGTCCACCTCTCTCCCTGGACTTGCAGAAGAGGCCCCAGGGTGCCCGCTGGCCCTCCAGTTAGGGGCCTCTGACCCCAGCAAGCTACCCAGGGGTCCACATCTCTCCCTAGACTTGCAGTAGAGGCCAAAGGGTGCCCCATGGCCCTCCACCTAGGGGCCTCTGGCCCAAGCAGTCTACCAAGGGGTCCTCAACTCTCCCTGGAATTGCAGTAGAGGCCTTAGGGTAGCCCCTGGCCCTCCACCTAGGGGCTTTAGTCCCCAGCAAGCTACCCAGGGGTCCACCTCTCTCCCTGGACTTGCAGTAGAGTCCCCAGGGTGCCCCCTGGCCCTCCACCTAGGGGCCTCTGACCCCAGCAAGCTACCCAGGGGTCCACCTCTCTCCCTGGACTTGCATTAGAGAACCCAGGAAGCCCCCTGGCACTCCACCAAGGAGCCTCTGACGCCAGCAAGCTTCCCAGGGGCCCATCTCTCTCAATGGACTTGCAGTAGAGGCCCAAGCTGCCCGCTGGCCCTCCACCTAGGGGCCTCTGACCCCAGCAATCTACCCAGGGGTCCACCTATCTCCCTGGACTTGCAGTATATGCCCCAGAGTGCCCCCTGGCCCTCCACTTAGGGGCCTCTTACCCCAGGAAGCTACCCAGGGGTCCACCTCTCTCCCTGGACTTGCAGGACAGGCTGCAGGGGGCAACCTGGCCCTCCACCTAGGGGCCACTGACCCCAGGAAGCTACCCAGGGGTCCACCTCTCTCCCTGGACTTGCAGAATAGGCCCCAAGTTGCCCCCTGGCCCACCACCTATGGGCTTCTGACCCCAGCAAGCTACCCAGGGGTCCACATCTCTCCCTGGACCTGCAGTAGAGGCCCCAGGGTGCCCCCTTGCCCTCCACTCAGGGGCCTCTGATCCCCGCAAGTTACCCATGTGTCCACCTCTAGCCCTGGACTTGCAGTAGAGGCCCAAGGAAGCCCCCTGGCCCTCCACCTAGTTGCCTCTGACCCCAGCAAGCTAACCCCGGGTCCACCTCTCTCCCTGGACTTGCAGTATAGGCCCAAGGGTGCCCCCAGGCCCTCCACCTAAGTGCCTAAGACCCCAGCAAGCTACCCAGGGGTCCAAATCTCTGCCTTGACTTGAATTATAGGCCCCAGGGTGCCCCCTTGCCCTCCACCTATGGGCTTCAGACCTCATCAAGCTACCCAGGGATCCACCCCTCTCCCTGGACTTGCAGGATAGGCTGCAGGGGGCAACCTGGCCCTCCACCTAGGGGCCACTGACCCCAGGAAGCTACTCAGGGGTCAACCTCTCTCCCTGGACTTGCAGAATAGGCTCCAGGGTGCCCCCTGGCCCACCACCTATGGGCTTCTGACCCCAGCAAGCTACCCAGGGGTCCACCTCTCTCCCTGGACTTGCAGTAGAGGCCCTAGGGTACCCCCTGGCCCTCCACCTATGGGCTTCAGACCCCAGCAAATTACCCAGGGGTCCACCTCTCTCCCTGGACTTGCAGGATAGGCCACAGGGTGCCCCCTGGCCCTCCACCTAGTTGCCTCTGACCCCAGCAAGCTACCCAGGGGTCCAACCCTCTCCCTGGACTTGCAGTAGGGGCCCTAGGGTACCTCCTAGCCCTCCACCTAGGGGCTTCTGACCCCAGCGAGCTACCCAGGGGTCCACCTCTCTCCCTGGACTTGCAGGAGAGGCCCCTTGGTGCCCCCTGGCCCTCCACCTAGGGGCCTCTGACCCCAGCAAGCTAACCCCGGGTCCACCTCTCTCCCTGGACTGGCAGTATAGGATCCAGGGTGCCCCCTGACCCTCCACCTAGGTTCTTCTTACCCCAGCAAGCTACCCAGGGGTCCACCTCTCTCCCTGGACTTGCAGAAGAGGCCCCAGGGTGCCCCCTGGCCCACCACATATGGGCTTCTGACACCAGCAAGCTACCAAGGGGTCCACATCTCTCCCTGGACTTGCAGTAGAGGCCCCAGGGTGCCCCCTGTCCCACCACCTATGGGCTTCTGACCCCAGCAAGCTACCCAGGGGTCCACCTCTCTCCCTGGACTTGCAGTAGAGGCCCCAGGGTGCCCCCTTGCCCTCCACCCAGCGGCCTCTGACCCCGACAAGTTACCCAAGGGTCCACAACTCTCCCTGGACTTGCAGTAGAGTTCCCAGGGTGCCCCTTTTCCCTCCACCTAGGCCACTCTCAGCCAAGCAATCTACCCAGGGGTCCACATCTCTCCCTGGACTTGCAGGATAGGCCCCAGTGTGCCTCCTGGCCCTCCACCTAGTTGCCTCTGACCCCAGAAAGCTACCCAGGGGTCCAATTTTCTCCCTGGACATGAAGTATAGGCCCCAGGATGCCCACTGGTCCTCCACCTGGGGGCCTAAGACCCCAGCAAGCTACCCATGGGTCCACAACTCTCCCTGGACTTGCAGTAGAGGCCCCAGGGTGCCCCCTGGCCCTCCACCTAGGGGCCTCTGATCCTAGCAAGCTACCCAGGGTTCCACCTCTCTCCCTGGACTTGCAGTATAGGCCCAAGGGTGCCCCCAGGCCCTCCACCTAAGTGCCTAAGACCCCAGCAAGCTACCCAGGGGTCCAAATCTCTGCCTTGACTTGAAGTATAGGCCCCAGGGTGCCCCCTGGATCTCCACCTAGGGGCCTAGGGCCCAAGCAAGCTTTCCAGGGGTCCACGTCTCTTCCTGGACTTGCAGTAGAGGCCCCAGGGTGCCCCCTGGCCCTCCACCTACTGACCTCAGTGACCCCAGCAAGCTACCCAGGGGTCCACCTCTCTCCCTAGACTTGCAGTAGAGGACCCAGGGTTCCCCCTGGCCCTCCACCTAGGGGCCTCTGACCCCAGCAAGCTACCCATTGGCCCACTTCTCTCCCTGGACTTGCAGTAGAGGCCACAGAGTGCCCGCTGGCCCTCCACCAAGCGGCCTCTGACCCCAGCAAGCTACGCAGGGGTCCACAACTCTCCGTAGACTTGCAGTAGAGGCCCAAGGGTGCCACCTGGCCCTCCACCTAGGGTCCTCAGACCCTAGGAATCTACGAAGGGGTCCACAAATATCCCTGGACTTGCACTAGAAGCCCCAGGGTGCCCCCTGGCCCTCCACCTAAGGGCCTCTGACCCTAGCTAGCTACCCAGGGGTCCACCTCTCTCCCTGAACTTGCACTATAGGAACCAGGGTGCCACCTTGCCCTCCACACAGGGGCCTCTGACCCCAGCAAGCTACCCAGGGGTCCACAACTCTCCCTGGACTTGCAGTAGAGGCCCCAGGGTGCCCCCAGGACCTCCACCTAGGGGCCTAAGACCCCAGTAACCTACCCAGGGGATCCACCTCTCTCCCTGGACTGGCAGTAGAGACCCCAGGGTGCCCCCAGGCCCTCCACCTAGGGGCGGCTGACACATGAAAGCTCCCCAGGGGTCCACCTCTCTCCCTGGACTTGCAGTATAGGCCCCAGGGTGCCCCCTGGCCCTCCCCCTAGGGGCCTCTGACCCCAGCAAGCTACGAAGGGGTCCACAACTCTCCCTGGACTTGCAGTAGAGGCCCCAGGGTGCCCCCTGGCCCTCCCCCTAGGGGCCTCTGACCTCAGCAAGCTACCAAGGGGTCCACAACTCTCCCTGGACTTGCAGTAGAGACCCCAGGGTGCCCCCTGGCATTCCACCTAGGGGCCTACTACCCCAGCTAGCTACCCAGGGGTCCACCTCTCTCAATGGACTTGCACTAGAGGCCCCAGGAAGCCCCCTTGCCCTCCAGCTAGGGGCCTCTGACCCCAGCAAGCTACCCAGGGGCCCACTTCTCTCCCTGGACTTGCAGAAGAGGCCCCAGGGTGCCCGCTGGCCCTCAACCAAGGGGCCTCTGACCCCAGCAAGCTACCCAGGGGTCCACAACTCTCCCTAGACTTGCAGTAGAGGCCCAAGGGTGCCACCTGGCCCTCCACCTAGGGTCCTCAGACCATAGGAATCTACCAAGGGGTCCACAACTATCCCTGGACTTGCAGTAGAGGCCCCAGGGTGCCCCCTGGCCCTCCCCCTAGGGGCCTCTGACCTCAGCAAGCTACCAAGGGGTCCACAACTCTCCCTGGACTTGCAGTAGAGACCCCAGGGTGCCCCCTGGCATTCCACCTAGGGGCCTACGACCCCAGCTAGCTACCCAGGGGTCCACCTCTCTCAATGGACTTGCACTAGAGGCCCCAGGAAGCCCCCTTGCCCTCCAGCTAGGGGCCTCTGACCCCAGCAAGCTACCCAGGGGCCCACTTCTCTCCCTGGACTTGCAGTAGAGGCCCCAGGGTGCCCGCTGGCCCTCCACCAAGGGGCCTCTGACCCCAGCAAGCTACCCAGGGGTCCACAACTCTCCCTAGACTTGCAGTAGAGGCCCAAGGGTGCCACCTGGCCCTCCACCTAGGGTCCTCAGACCATAGGAATCTACCAAGGGGTCCACAACTATCCCTGGACTTGCACTAGAGGCCCCAGGGTGCCCCCTGGCCCTCCACCTAAGGGTCTCTGACCCCAGCTAGCTACCCAGGGGTCCAACTCTCTCCCTGGACTTGCAGTATAGGCCCCAGGGTGCCCCCTGGCCCTCCACCTAGGGGCCTCTGACCCCAGAAAGCTACCCAGGGGTCCACCTCTCCACCTAGAATTGCAGACGAGACCGCAGGGTGCCCCCTGACCCTCCACCCAGGGGCCTCTGACCCCAGCAAGCTACCCAGGGGTCCACCTCTCTCCCTGGACTTGCAGGATAATCCAAAGGGTGCCCCTTGGCCCTCCACCTAGTTGCTTCTGACCCCAGCAAGCTACCCAGGGGTCCAAATCTCTCCCTGGACTTGCAGTATAGGCCCCAGGGTGCCCCTTGGATCCTCCACCTAGGGGCCTAAGACCACACCAAGCTACCCAGGGGTCCACAACTCTCCCTGGACTGGCAGTATAGGCCCCAGGGTGCACCCTGGCCCTGAACCAAGGGGCCTCTGACCCCAACAAGCTACCCAGGGGTCCACAACTCTCTCTGGACTTGCAGTAGAGGCCTCAGGGTGCCCCCTGGCCATCCACTTAGGGGCCTCTTACCCCAGCAAGCTACACAGGGTCCACCTCTCTCCCTGGACTTGCAGTATAGGCCCCAGGAAGCCCCCTGACCCACCGACTATGGGCTTCTGACCCCAGCAAGCTACCCAGGGGTCCACCTCTCTCCCTGGACTTGCAGTAGTGGCCCCAAGGTGCTCCTTGGCACTCCACTTAGGGGCCTCTGACCTCAGCAAGCTACCTGGGGGTCCACCTCTCTCCCTGGACTTGCAGTAGAGGCCCCGGGAAGCCCCTTGGCCCTCCGCCTAGGGGCCTAAGACCCCAGCAAGCTACCCAGGGGTCCACATCTCTGCCTGGACTTGCAGTATTGGCCCCAGGGTGCCCCCTGGCCCTCCACCTAGGGGCCTAAGACCCCACCAAGCTACCCAGGGGTCCACAACTCTCCCTGAACTGGCAGTATAGGCCCCAGGGTGCATTCTGGCCTTGAACCTAGGGGCCTCTGACCCCAATAAGCTACCCAGGGGTCCACAACTCTCTCTGGACTTGCAGTAGAGGCCCCAGGGTGCCCGCTGGCCCTCCACTTAGGGGCCTCTGACCCCAGCAAGCTACCCAGGGGTCCACAACTCTCCCTATACTTGCAGTAGAGGCCCAAGGGTGCCCCCTGGCCCTCCACCTAGGGTCCTCTGACCCAAGCAATCTACCAAGGGGTCCACAACTCTCCCTGAAATTGCAGTAGAGGCCCAAGGGTGCCCCTGGCCCTCCACCTATGGTCCTCTGAACCCAGCAATCTACCCAGGGGTCCACCTCTCTCGATGGACTTGCAGTAGAGGCCCTAGGGTACCCCATGGCCCTCCTGCTGGGGCGCTGACCCCACAAAGCTACCCAGGGGTCCACCGCTCTCCCTGAACTTGAAGTATAGGCCCCAAGGTGCCCCCTTACCCTCCACCTAGGGGCCTCTCACCCCAGGAAGCTACCGAGGGGTCCAACTCTCTTCCTGGACTTGCAGTATAGGCCCCAGGGTGCCCCCTGGCCCTCCACCCAGGGGCCTCTGACCCCAGCAAGCTACCCAGGGGTCCACAACTCGCCCTGGACTTGCAGTAGAGGCCCAAGGGTGCCCCTTGCCCTGCACCTAGGGGCCTCTGACCACAGCAAGCTACTCAGAGGTCCACATCTCTCCATGGATGTGCAGTATAGGCCCCAGGGTGCCCCCTGGCCCTCCACCTAGGGGCCTAAGACCACAGCAAGCTACCCAGGGGGTCCATCTCTCTCCCTGGTCTGGCAGTACAGGCCCCAGGGTGCCCCCTGGCCCTCCACCTAGGGGCCTCTGACATAAGAAAGCTCCCCAGGTGTCCACCTCTCTCCCTGGACTTGCAGGATTTTCCCCAGGGTGCCTCCTGGCCCTCCACCTAGTTGCCTCTGACCCCAGCAAGCTACCCAGGGGTCTACCTCTCTCCCTGGACTTGCAGTAGAGGCCCTAGGGTACCTCCTGGCTCTCCACCTAGGGGCCTAAGACCCCAGCAAGCTACCCAGAGATCCAAAACTCTCCTTGGACTTGCAGTAGAGGCCCCAGGGTGCCCCCTTGCCCTCCACCTAGGGGCCTCTGACCCCAGCAAGCTACCCAGGGGTCCACCTTTCTCCCTGGACTTGAAGTATTGGCCCCAGGCTGCCCACTGACCCTCCACCTAGGGGCCTAAGACCCCAACAAGCTACCCAGGGGTCCACAACTCTCCCTGGACTTGCAGTAGAGGCCCCAGGGATCCCCCTGGCCCCCCACCTAGGGGCCTAGGACCCCAGCAAGCTACCCAGGTGTCCACGTCTCTCCCTGGACTTGCAGTAGAGGCCCCATGGTGCCCCCTGGCCCTCCACCTACTAGCCTCTGACCCCAGCAAGCTACCCAGGGGTCCACCTCTCTCCCTAGACTTGCAGTAGATGCCACAGGGTTCCCCCTGGCCCTCCATCTAGGGGCTTCTGACCCTAGCAAGCTACCCAGGGGTCCACCTCTCTCCCTGGACTTGCAGTATAGGCCCCAAGGTGCCCCCTGACCCTCCACCTAGGTTCTTCTTACCCCAGCAAGCTACCCTGGGGTCCACCTCTCTCCCCGGACTTGCATAAGAGGCCCCAGGGTGCCCGCTGGCCCTCCACCTAGGGTCCTCTGACAACAGCAATCTACCAAGGGGTCCACAACTCTCCCTGGAATTGCAATAGAGGCCCTAGCGTAGCCCCTGGCCATCCACCTAGAGGCTTTAGTCCCCAGCAAGCTACCCAGGAGTCCACCTCACTCCCTGGACTTGCAGTAGAGTCCCCAGGGTGCCCCCTGGCCCTCCACCAAGGAGCCGCTGACGCCAGCAAGCTACCCAGGGGCCCATCTCTCTCCCTGGACTTGCAATAGAGGCCCCAGGATGCCTGCTGGCCCTCCCCCCAGGGGCCTCTGACCCCAGCAAGCTACCCAGGGGTCCACATCTCTCCCTAGACTTGCAGGAGAGGCCCAAGGGTGCCCACTGGCCCTCCACCTAGGGTCCTCTGACCCCAGCAATCTGCCCAGGGGTCCACCTCTCTCCCTGGACTTGCAGTATAGGCCCCAAGGTGGCCCCTTACCCTCCACCTAGGGGCCTCTTACCCTAGGAAGCTACCCAGGGGTCCACCTCTCTTCCTGGACTAGCAGTTTAGGCCCCAGGGTGCCCCCTTGCCCTCCACCTAGGGGCCTCTGACCCCAGCAAACTACCCAGGGGTCCACCTCTCTCCCTGCAATTGCAGTATAGGCCCCAGGGTGCCCCCTGGAACTCCACCTAGGGGCCTAAGACCCCAGCAAGGTACCCAGGGGTCCACCTCTCTCCTTGGACTGGCAGTATAGGCCCCAGGGTGCCCCCTGATCCTCCACCTTGGTTCTTCTTACCCCAGCAAGCTACCCTGGGGTCAACCTCTCTCCCTGGACTTGCAGAAGAGGCCCCAGGGTGCCCGCTGGCCCTCCACCTAGGGTCCTCTGACAACAGCAATCTACCAAGGGGTCCACAACTCTCCCTGGAATTGCAGTAGAGGCCCTAGGGTAGCCCCTGGCCCTCCACCTAGGGGCTTTAGTCCCCGGCAAGCTACCTAGGAGTCAACCTCTCTCCCTGGACTTGCAGTAGAGTCCCCAGGCTGCCCCCTGGCCCTCCAGCTAGGGGCCTCTGACCCCAGCAAGCTACCCAGGGGTCGACCTCTCTCCCTGGACTTGCAGTAGAGAACCCAGGAAGCCCCCTGGCCCTCCACCAAGGAGCCTCTGACGCCAGCAAGCTACTCAGGGGCCCATATCTCTCCCTGGACTTGCAATAGAGGCCCCAGGGTGCACGCTGGCCCTCCACCTAGGGGCCTTTGACCCCAGCAAGCTACCCAGGGGTCCACATCTCTCCCTAGACTTGCAGTAGAGGCCCAAGGGTGCCCCCTGGCCCTCCACCTAGGGTCCTCTGACCCCAGCAATCTACCAAGGGGTCCACCTCTCTCCCTGGACTTGCAGTAGAGACCCTAGGGTACCCCCTGGCCCTCCAGCTAGGGGCGCTGACCCCACAAAGCTACCCAGGGGTCCACCTCTATCCCTGGACTTGCAGTATAGGCCCAAAGGTGCCCCCTTACCCTCCACCCAGGGGCCTCTGACCCCAGCAAGCTACCCAGGGGTCCACCTCTCTCCCTGGACATGCAGTAGAGGCCCTAGGGTACCTCCTGGCCCTACACCTAGGGGCCTCTGACACCAGCAAGCTACCCAGGGGTCCACAACTCTCCCTGGACATGCAGTAGAGGCCCCAGGGTGCCCCCTTGCCCTCCACCTAGGGGCCTCTGACCCCAGAAAGCTACCCAGGGGTCCACCTTTCTCCCTTGACTTGAAGTATAGGCCCCAGGGTGCCCACTGGCCCTCCACCAAGGGGCGTAAGACCCCAGCAAGCTACCCAGTGGTCCACAACTCTCCCTGGACTTGCAGTAGAGGCCCCAGGGTGCCCCCTGGCCCTCCACCTAGGGGCCTCTGACCCCAGCAAGCTACCCAGGGTCCACCTCTCTCAATGGATTTGCAGTAGAGGCCCCAGGGTGCCCCCTGGCCCTCCACCTAGGGGCCTCTGACCCCCGCAATCTACCCAGGGGTCCACCTCTCTCCCTGGATCTGCAGGATAGGCCCCAGGGTGCCCCGTGGCCCTCCACCTAGGGGCCTCTGACCTCAGGAAGCTACCCAGGAGTCCACCTCTCTTCCTGGACTTGCATTAGAGGCCCCAGGGTGCCCCCTGGCCCTCCACCTTTTGGCCTTCCGACCCCAGCAAGCGACCAATGGGTCCGCAACTCTCCCTGGACTTGCAGTAGAGGCCCCAGGGTGCCTCCTGGCCCTCCACCTAGGGGCCTTTGACCCCAGCAAGCTACCTGGGGGTCCACCTCTCTCCCTGGACTTGCAGTAGAGGCCCCAGGAAGCCCCTTGGCCCTCCTTCTAGGGGCCTCTGACCCCAGCAAGCTACCCAGGAGTCCACCTCTCTTCCTGGACTTGTAATAGAGGCCCCAGGGTGCCCCCTGGCCCTCCACCTAGCGGCCTAGGACCCCAGCAAGCTACCCAGGGGTCCACATCTCTCCCGGGACTTGCAGTATAGGCCCCAGCGTGCCCCCTTGCCCTCCACCCATGGGCCTCTGACCCCAGCAAGCTACCCAGGGGTCCACCTCTTTACCTGGACTTGCGGTATAGGCTCCAAGTTGCCCCCTGGCCCACCACCTATGGGCTTCTGACCCCAGCAAGCTACCCATGGGTCCACAACTCTCCCTGGACTTGCAATATAGGCCCCAGGGTGCCCCCTGGCCCTCCACCTAGGGGCCTCTGATTCCTGAAAGCTACCCTGGAGTCCACCTCTCTTCCTGGACTTGCAGTAGAGGCCCCAGGGTGCCCCCTGGCCCTCCACCTTTTGGCCTCTGACCCCAGCAAGCTACCAATTGGTCCACAACTCTCCCTGGACTTGCAGTAGAGGCCCCAGGGTGCCTCTTGGCAATCCACCTAGGGGCCTTTGATCCCAGCAAGCCACCTGGGGGTCCACCTCTCTCCCTGGACTTGCATTAGAGGCCCCAGGAAGCCCCCTGGCCCACCACCTATGGGCTTCTGACTCCAGCAAGCTACCCATGGGTCCACAACTCTCCCTGGACTTGCAGTATAAGCTCCAGGGTGCCCTTTGGCCCTCCACCTAGGCCACTCTCAACCAAGCAAACTACCCAGGGGTCCACCTCTCTCCCTGGACTTGCAGGATAGGCCCCAGGGTGCCCTCTGGCCCTCCACCTAGTTGCTTCTGACCCCAGCAAGCTACCCAGGTGTTCAACTCTCTACCTGGACTTGCAGTAGGGGCCCTAGGGTACCTCCTGGCCCTCCACTTAGGGGCCTCTGATCCCAGCAAGCAACCCAGGTTTCCACCTTTCTCCCTGGACATGCAGTAGAGGCCCCTGGTTCCCCTTTGGCCCTCCACCTAGGGGCCTCTGACCCCAGCAAGCTACCCAAGGGTCAACCTCTCTCCCTGGACTTGCAGTAGAGGCCCCAGGGTGCCCCCTGGCCCTCCACCTAAAGGACTCTGACCCCAGCTAGCTACCCAGGGGTCCACCTCTCTCCCTGGACTTGCAGTAGAGGCCCTAGGATACTCCCGGGCCCTCCACCTAGGGGCTTTATTCCCCAGCAAGCTACCCAGGGGTCCACATCTCTCCCTGGACTTGCAGTAGAGGCCCCAGCGTGCCGCCTTGCCCTCCACCCATGGGCCTCTGACCCCAGCAAGCTACCCAGGGGTCCACAACTCTCCCTGGACTGGCAGTAGAGGCCCCAGGGTGCCCCCTTACCCTCCACCTAGGGGCTTCTTACCCCAGGAAGCTACCCAGGGGTCCACCTCTTGCCCTGGACTTGCAGTATAGGCCCCAGGAAGCCCCCTGGCCCACCGACTATGGGCTTCTGACCCCAGCAAGCTACCCAGGGGTCCACCTTTCTCCCTGGACTTGCAGTAGAGGCCCCAACGTGCTCATTGGCCCTCCACCTAGGGGCCTCTGACCTCAGCAAGCTACCTGGGGGTCCACAACTCTCCCTGGACTTGCAGTAGAGGCCCCAGGAAGCCCCTTGGCCCTCCTTCTATGGGCTTCTGAACCCAGCAAGCTACCCAGGAGTCCACCTCTCTTCCTGGACTTGTAGTAGAGGCCCCAGGGTGCCCCCTGGCCCTCCACCTAGGGGCCTCTGACCCCAGCAAGCTACCCAGGGGTCCACCTCTCTCCCTTGACTTGAAGTATAGGCCCCAGGGTGCCCCCTGGCCCTCAACCTAGGGGCCTAGGACCCCAGCAAGCTACCCAGGGGTCCACCTCTCCCCCTGGACTTGCAGTAGAGGCCCCAGGGTGCCCCCTGGCCCTCCACCTAAGGGCCTAGGACCCCAGCAGGCTACCCAGAGGTCCACCTCTCTCCCTGGACTTGCATTAGAGGCACCAGGGTGCCCCCTAGCCCTCCACCTAGAAGCCTCTGACCCCAGCAAGCTACCCAGGGGTCCACAACTCTCCCTGGACTTGCAGTAGAGGCCCCAGGGTGCCCTCTTGCCCTCCACCTAGGGTCTTCTGACCCCAGAAGGCTACCCAGGGATCCACCTTTCTCCCTGGACTTGAAGTATAGGCCCCAGGGTGCCCACTGGCCCTCCACCTAGGGGCCTAAGACCCCAGCAAGCTACCCAGGGGTCCACAACTCTCCCTGGACTTGCAGTAGAGGCCCCAGGGTGCCCCCTGGCCCTCCACCTAGGGGCCTCTGACCCCAGCAAGCTACCAAGTGGTCCACCTCTCTCAATGGACTTGCAGTAGAGGCCCCAGGAAGCCCCCTTGCCCTCCACCTAGGGGCCTCTGACCCCAGCAAGCTACCCAGGGGCCCACCTCTCTCTCTGGACTTGCAGTAGAGGCCCCAGGGTGCTCGCTGGCCCTCCACCAAGGGGCCTCTCTCCCCAGCAAGCTACCCAGGGGTCCACAACTCTCCCTAGACTTGCACTAGAGGCCCCAGGGTGCCCCCTGGCCCTCCACCTAAGGGCCTCTGACCCCAGCTAGCTACCCAGGGGTCCACCTCTCTCCCTGGAGTTGCAGTAGAGGCTCTAGGGTACCCCCTGGTCCTCACCTAGGGGCTTTTTTCCCCAGCAAGCTACCCAGGGGTCCACCTCTCTCCCTGGACTTGCAGTATGGGCCCCAGCTTGCCGCCTTGCCCACCACCCATGGGCCTCTGACCCCAGCTAGCTACCCAGGGGTCCACCTCTCTCCCTGGAGTTGCATTAGAGGCCCTGGGGTACTCCCTGGCCCTCCACCTAGGGGCTTTATTCCCCAGCAAGCTACCCAGGGGTCCACCTCTCTCCCTGGACTTGCAGTATAGGCCCCAGCTTGCCGCCTTGCCCTCCACCCATGGGCCTCTGACCCCAGCTAGCTACCCAGGGGTCCACCTCTCTCCCTGGAGTTGCAGTAGAGGCCCTAGGGTACCCCCTGGCCCTCCACCTAGGGGCTTTTTTCCCCAGCAAGCTACACAGGGCTCTACCTCTCTCCCTAGACTTGCAGTATAGGCCCCAATGTGCCCCCTTACCCTCCACCTAGGGGCTTCTTACCCCAGGAAGCTACCCAGGGTCCACCTCTCTCCCTGGACTTGCAGGACAGGTTGCAGGGGGCAACCTGGCCCTCCACCTAGGGGCCACTGACCCCAGGAAGCTACCCAGGGATCCACCTCTCTCCCTAGACTTGCAGAATAGGCCCCAAGTTGCCCCCTGGCCCACCACCTATGGGCTTCTGACCCCAGCAAGCTACCCAGGGGTCCACATCTCTCCCTGGACCTGCAGTAGAGGCCCCAGGGTGCCCCCTTGCCCTCCACCCAGGGGCCTCTGACCCCCGCAAGTTACCCATGTGTCCACCTCTCGCCCTGGACTTGCAGTATAGGCCCCAGGAAGCCCCCTGGCCCACCGACTATGGGCTTCTGACCCCAGCAAGCTTCCCAGGGGTCCACCTCTCTCCCTGGACTTGCAGTAGAGGCCCCAAGGTGCTCATTGGCCCTCCACCTAGGGGCCTCTGACCTCAGCAAGCTACCTGGGGGTCCACCTCTCTCCCTGGACTTGCAGTAGAGGCCCCAGGAAGCCCCTTGGCCCTCCTTCTATGGGCCTCTGAACCCAGCAAGCTACCCAGGAGTCCACCTCTCTTCCTGGACTTGTAGTAGAGGCCCCAGGGTATCCCCTGGCCCTCCACCTAGGGGCCTCTGACCCCAGGAAGCTACCGAGGGGTCCACCTCTCTCCCTTGACTTGAAGTAAAGGCCCCAGGGTGCCCCCTGGCCCTCAACCTAGGGGCCTAGGACCCCAGCAAGCTACCCAGGGGTCCACCTCTCTCCCTGGACTTGCAGTAGAGGCCACAGGGTGCCCCCTGGCCCTCCACCTAGGGGCCTAGGACCCCAGCAAGCTACCCAGAGGTCCACCTCTCTCCCTGGACTTGCAGTAGAGGCAACTGGGTGCCCCCTAACCCTCCACCTAGAAGCCTCTGACCCCAGCAAGCTACCCAGGGGTCCACAACTCTCCCTGGACTTGCAGTAGAGGCCCCATGGTGCCCCTTGGCCCTCCACCTAGGCCACTCTCAGCCAAGCAAACTACCCAGGGGTCCACCTCTCTCCCTGGACTTGCAGGATAGGCCCCAGGGTCCCCCCTGGCCCTCCACCTAGTTGCCTCTGACCCCAGCAAGCTACCCAGGGGTCCAACTCTCTACCTTGGCTTGCTTTAGGGGCCCTAGGGTACCTCCTGGCCCTCCACTTAGGGGCCTCTGATCCCAGCAAGCTACCCAGGGTCCACCTTTCTCCCTGGACTTGTAGTAGAGGCCCCGGGTTGCCCTTTGGCCCTCCACCTAGGGGCCTCTGACCCCAGCAAGCTACCCAGAGGTCCACCTCTCTCCCTGGACTTGCAGTAGAGGCCCCATGGTGCCCCCTAACCCTCCACCTAGAAACCTCTGACCCCAGCAAGCTACGCAGGGGTTCACAACTCTCCCTGGACTTGCAGTAGAGGCCCCAGGGTGCCCACTGGCCCTCCACCTAGGGGCCTAAGACCCCAGCAAGCTACCCAGGGGTCAACAACTCTCCCTGGATGTGCAGTAGAGGCCCCAGGGTGCCCCCTGGCCCTCCACCTAGAGGCCTCTGACCCCAGCAAGCTACCAAGGGGTCCACCTCTCTCAATGGACTTACAGTATAGGCCCCAGGAAGCCCCCTTGACCTCCACCAAGGGGCCTCTGACCCCAGCAAGCTACCCAGGGGTCCACATCTCTCCCTAGACTTGCAGTAGAGGCCCAAGGGTGCCCCCTGGCCCTCCACCTAGGGTCCTCAGACCCTAGGAATCTACCAAGGGGTCTACAACTATCCCTTGACTTGCACTAGAGGCCCCACGGTGCCCCCTGGCCCTCCACCTAAGGGCCTCTGACCCCAGCTAGCTACCCAGGGGTCCACCTCTCTCCCTGGAGTTGCAGTAGAGGCTCTAGGGTACCCCCTGGCAATCCACCTAGGGGCTTTATTCACCAGCAAGCTACCCAGGGGTCCACCTCTCTCCCTGGACTTGCAGTATAGGCCGCAGCTTGCCGCCTTGCCCTCCACCCATGGGCCTCTGACCCCAGCTAGCTACCCAGGGGTCCACCTCTCTCCCTGGAGTTGCAGTAGAGGCCCTAGGGGTACCCCCTGGCCCTCCACCTAGGGGCTTTATTCCCCAGCAAGCTACCCAGGGGTCTACCTCTCTCCCTAGACTTGCATTATAGGCCCCAAGGTGCCCCCTTGCCCTCCACCTAGGGGCCTCTTACCCCCGGAGGCTACCCAGGGGTCCACCTCTCTCCCTGGACTTGCAGGACAGGCTGCAGGGGTCAACCTGGCCCTCCACCTAGGGGCCACTGACCCCAGGAAGCTACCCAGGGGTCTACCTCTCTCCCTGGATTTGCAGAATAGGCCCCAAGTTGCCCCCTGGCCCACCACCTATGGGCTTCTGACCCCAGCAAGCTACCCAGGGGTCCACATCTCTCCCTGGACCTGCAGTAGAGGCCCCAGGGTGCCCCCTTGCCCTCCACCCAGGGGCCTCTCACCCCCGCAAGTTACCCATGGGTCCACAACTCTCCCTGGACTTGCTGTAGAGGCCCCAGGGTGCCCCTTGGCCCTCCACCTAGGCCACTCTCAGCCAAGCAAACTACCCAGGGGTCCCCCTCTCTCCCTGGACTTGCAGGATAGGCCCCAGGGTGCCCCCTGGCCCTCCACCTAGTTGCCTCTGACCCCAGCAAGCTACCCAGGGGTCCAACTCTCTACCTTGACTTGCAGTAGGGGCCCTAGGGTACCTCCTGGCCCTCCACTTAGGGGCCTCTGATCCCAGCAAGCTACCCAGGGTCCACCTTTCTCCCTGGACTTGCAGTAGAGGCCCCTGGTTGCCCTTTGGCACTCCACCTAGGGGTCTCTGACCCCAGCAAGCTACCCAAGGGTCCACCTCTCTCCCTGGACTTGCAGTAGAGGCCCCAGGGTGCCTCCTGGCCCTCCACCTAGGGGCCTCTGACCCCAGCAAGCTACCCAGGGGTCCACCTCTCTCCCTGGACTTGCAGTAGAGGCCCCAGGGTGCCCCTGGCCCTCCACCTAGGGGCTTCGTACCCCAGCAAGCTACCCAGGGGTCCACCTCTCTCCCTGGATCTGCAGGATAGGCCCCAGGGTGCCCCGTGGCCCTCCACCTAGGGGCGTCTGACCTCAGGTAGCTACCCAGGAGTCCACCTCTCTCCCTGGACTTGCAGTATAGGCCCCAGGGTGCCCCCTGGCCCTCCACCTAGGGGCCTCTGACCCCTGAAAGCTACCCAGGAGTCCACCTGTCTTCCTGGACTTGCAGTAGAGGCCCCAGGGTGCTCCATGGCCCTCTACCTTTTGACCTCTGATCCCAGCAAGCTACCAATGAGTCCACAACTCTCCCTGGACTTGCAGTAGAGGCCCCAGGGATCCCCCTGGCCCTCCACCTAGGGGCCTTTGACCCCAGCAAGCTACCCAGTGGTCCACCTCTCTCCCTGGACTTGCAGTAGAGGCCCTAGGGTACCCCCTGGCCCTCCACCTATGGGCTTAAGACCTCAGCAAGCTACCCAGGGGTCCACCTCTCTCCCTGGACTTGCAGTAGAGGCCCTAGGGTACCCCCTGGCCCTCCACCTATGGGCTTCAGACCTCAGCAAGCTACCCAGGGGTCCACCTCTCTCCCTGGACTTGCAGTATAGGCCCCAGGGTGCCCCCTGGCCCTCCACCTAAGTGCCTAAGACCCCAGCAAGCTACCCAGGGGTCCACCTCTCTTCCTTGACTTGAAGTATAGGCCCGACGGTGCCCACTGGCCCTCCACCCAGGGGCCTAGGTCCCCAGCAAGCTACCCAGGGGTCCACAACTCTCCCTGGACTTGCAGTAGAGGCCCCAGGGATCCCCCTGGCCCTCCACCTAGGGGCCTAGGTCCCCAGCAAGCTACCCAGGGGTCCACAACTCTCCCTGGACTTGCAGTAGAGGCCCCAGGGTGCCCCCTGGCCCTCCACCTAGGGGCCTAGGTCCCCAGCAAGCTACCCAGGGGTTCACCTCTCTCCCTAGACTTGCAGTAGAGGCCCCAAGGTTCCTCCTGGCCCTCCACCTAGGGTACTTCTTCCCCAGCAAGTTACCCAGGGGTCCACTTCTCTCCCTGTTCTTGCAGGATAGGCTCTAGGGGGCAACCGGGCCCTCCACGTAGGGGCCAGTGACCCCAGGAAGCTACCCAGGGGTCCACCTCTCTCCCTGGACTTGCAGAATAGGCCCTAGGGTGCCCCCTGGCCCACCACCTATGGGCTTCTGAACCCAGCAAGCTACCCAGGGTTCCACATCTCTCCCTGGACTTGCAGTAGAGGCCCCAGGGTGCCCCCTTGCCCTCCACCCAGGGGCCTCTGACCCCCGCTAGTTACCCAAGGGTCCACAACTCTCCCTGGACTTGCAGTAGATGCCCTAGGGTACCCCTTGGCCCTCCACCTAGGGGTTTTATTCCCCAGCAAGCTACCCAGGGGTCCACCTCTCTCCCTGGACTTGCAGTATAGGCCCCAGCATGCCCCCTTGCCCTCCACCCATGGGCCTCCGACCCCAGCAAGCTACCCAGGGGTCCACAACTCTCCCTGGACTTGCAGTAGAGGCCCCAGGGTGCCCCTTTGCCCTGCACCTGGGGAACTCTGACCCCAGCAAGCTACCCAGGGGTCCACATCTCTCCATGGACTTGCAGTATAGGCCCTAGGGTTTCCCCTGGCCCTCCACATAGGGGCCTAAGACCCCAGCAAGCTACCCAGGGGGTCCACCTCTCTCCCTGGACTGGCAGTAGAGGCCCCAGGGTGCCCCCAGGCTCTCCACCTAGAGGCAGCTGACACAAGAAAGCTCCCCAGGGGTCCACCTCTCTCCCTGGACTTTCAGGATATGCCCAAGGGTGCCCCCTGACCCTCCACCTAGTTTCCTCTGACCCCAGCAATCTACCCAGGGGTCCACATCTCTCCCTGGACTTGCAGTAGAGTCCCTAGGGTACCTCCTGGACCTCCACTTCGGGGCCTCTGTCTCCAGCAAGTTACCCAGGGGTCCACAACTCTTCCTGCACTTGCAGTAGAGGCCCCAGGGTGCCCCTTGCCCTTCACCTAGGGGCCTCTGACCCAAGAAAGCTACCCAGGGGTCCACAACTCTCTCTGGACTTTCAGTAGAGGCCCCAGGGATCCCCTGGCCCTCCACCTAGGGGCCTCTGACCCTAGCAAGCCACCCAGGGTTCCACCTCTCTCCCTGGACTTGCAGTATAGGCCCCAGGGTTCCCCCTGGCCCTCCACCTAAGTGCCTAAGACCCCAGCAAGCTACCCAGGGGTCCAACTCTCTTCCTGGACTTGCAGTATAGGCCCCAGGGTGCCCCCTGGCCCTCCACCCAGGGGCCTCTGACCCCAGCAAGCTACCCAGGGGTCCACAACTCTCCCTGGACTTGCAGTAGAGGCCCAAGGGTGCCCCCTTGCCCTGCTCCTAGGGGCCTCTGACCCCAGCAAGCTACTCAGAGGTCCACATCTCTCCATGGATGTGCAGTATAGGCCCCAGGGAGCCCCCTGGCCCTCCACCTAGGGGCCTAAGACCACAGCAAGCTACCCAGGGGGTCCATCTCTCTCCCTGGTCCGGCAGTACAGGCCCCAGGGTGCCCCCTGGCCCTCCACCTAGGGGCCTCTGACATAAGAAAGCTCCCCAGGGGTCCACCTCTCTCCCTGGACTTGCAGGATTTTCCCCAGGGTGCCTCTTGGCCCTCCTGCTAGTTGCCTCTGACCCCAGCAAGCTACCCAGGGGTCCACCTCTCTCCCTGGACTTGTAGTAGAGGCCCTAGGGTACCCCCAGGCCCTCCACCTATGGGCTTCAGACCTCAGCAAGCTACCCAGGGGTCCACTTCTCTCCCTGGACTGGCAGTATAGGCCCCAGGGTGCCCCCTGGCCCCCTCCTAGGGGCCTCTGACCCCAGCAAGCTACCCAGGGGTATACTTCTCTCCCTGGACTGGCAGTATAGGCCTCAGGGTGCCCCCTGGCCCCCACCTAGGGGCTTCTGACCCCAGCAAGCTACCCAGGGGTCCACCTCTCTCCCTGAACTTGCAGTAGTCGCCCCAAGGTGCTCCTTGGCACTCCACTTAGGGGCCTCTGACCTCAGCAAGCTACCTGGGGGTCCACCTCTCTCCCTGGACTTGCAGTAGAGGCCCCAGGAAGCCCCTTGACCCTCCTCCTAGGGGTCTCTGACCCCAGCAAGCTACCCAGGAATCCACCTCTCTTCCTGGACTTGTAGTAGAGGCCCCAGGGTGCCCCCTGGCCCTCCACCTTGGGGCCTCTGACCCCAGCAAGCTAAACAGGGGACAACCTATTTCCCTAGATGTGCAGGAGAGGCCCCAGGGTGCCCCCTGGCCCTCCACCTAGGGGCGTCTGACCGCAGCAAGCTACCCAGGGGTCAACCTCTCTCCCTTGACTTGCAGTAGTGGCCCCAGGGTGCCCCCTTGCCCACCACATAGGGGCCTCTGACCCCAGCAAGCCACCCAGGTGTCCAAATCTCTCCCTGGACTTGCAGTATAGGCCCCAGGGTGCCCCTTGGATCCTCCACCTAAGGGCCTAAGACCCCAGCAAGCTACCCAGGGGTCAACCTCTCTCCCTGGACTGGCATTATAGGCCCCAGGGTGCCCCTTGGCCCTCCACCTTTGGGCCTCTGACACCAGCAAGCTACCAAGGGGTCCACCTCTCTCCCTGGACTTGCAGTAGAGGCCCTAGGGTACCCCCTGGCCCTCCACCTATGGGCTTAAGACCTCAGCAAGCTACCCAGGGGTCCACCTCTCTCCCTGGACTTGCAGTAGAGGCCCTAGGGTACCCCCTGGCCCTCCACCTATGGGCTTCAGACCTCAGCAAGCTACCCAGGGGTCCACCTCTCTCCCTGCACTTGCAGTATAGGCCCCAGGGTGCCCCCTGGCCCTCCACCTAAGTGCCTAAGACCCCAGCAAGCTACCCAGGGGTCCACCTCTCTCCCTTGACTTGAAGTATAGGCCCCAGGGTGCCCCCTGGCCCTCCACCCAGGGGCCTAGGTCCCCAGCAAGCTACCCAGGGGTCCACAACTCTCCCTGGACTTGCAGTAGAGGCCCCAGGGATCCCCCTGGCCCTCCACCTAGGGGCCTAGGTCCCCAGCAAGCTACCCAGGGGTCCACAACTCTCCCTGGACTTGCAGTAGAGGCCCCAGGGTGCCCCCTGGCCCTCCACCTAGGGGCCTAGGTCCCCAGCAAGCTACCCAGGGGTTCACCTCTCTCCCTAGACTGGAAGTAGAGGCCCCAAGGTTCCTCCTGGCCCTCCACCTAGGGTACTTCTTCCCCAGCAAGTTACCCAGGGGTCCACTTCTCTCCCTGGACTTGCAGTAGAGGCCCCAGGGTGCCCCCTTACCCTCCACCTAGGGGCCACTTACCCCAGGAAGCTACCCAGGGGTCCACCTCTCTCCCTGGACTTGCAGAATAGGCCCTAATGTGCCCCCTGGCCCACCACCTATGGGCTTCTGAACCCAGCAAGCTACCCAGGGTTTCACATCTCTCCCTGGACTTGCAGTAGAGGCCCCAGGGTGCCCCCTTGCCCTCCACCCAGGGGCCTCTGACTCCCGCTAGTTACCCAAGGGTCCACAACTCTCCCTGGACTTGCAGTAGATGCCCTAGGGTACCCCTTGGCCCTCCACCTAGGGGTTTTATTCCCCAGCAAGCTACCCAGGGGTCCACCTCTTTCCCTGGACTTGCAGTATAGGCCCCAGCATGCCCCCTTGCCCTCCACCCATGGGCCTCCGACCCCAGCAAGCTACCCAGGGGTCCACAACTCTCCCTGGACTTGCAGTAGAGGCCCCAGGGTGCCCCTTTGCCCCGCACCTGGGGGCCTCTGACCCCAGCAAGCTACCCAGGGGTCCACATCTCTCCATGGACTTGCAGTATAGGCCCTAGGGTGCCCCCTGGCCCTCCACATAGGGGCCTAAGACCCCAGCAAGCTACCCAGGGGGTCCACCTCTCTCCCTGGACTGGCAGTAGAGGCCCCAGGGTGCCCCCAGGCCCTCCACCTAGGGGCAGCTGACACAAGAAAGCTCCCCAGGGGTCCACCTCTCTCCCTGGACTTTCAGGATATGCCCAAGGGTGCCCCCTGACCCTCCACCTAATTTCCTCTGACCCCAGCAAGCTACCCAGGGGTCCACCTCTCTCCCTGGACTTGCAGTAGAGTCCCTAGGGTACCTCCTGGACCTCCACTTCGGGGCCTCTGACTCCAGCAAGTTACCCAGGGGTCCACAACTCTTCCTGGACTTGCAGTAGAGGCCCCAGGGTGCCCCTTGCCCTTCACCTAGGGGCCTCTGACCCAAGAAAGCTACCCAGGGGTCCACAACTCTCTCTGGACTTGCAGTAGAGGCCCCAGGGATCCCCTGGCCCTCCACCTAGGGGCCTCTGACCCTAGCAAGCCACCCAGGGTTCCACCTCTCTCCCTGGACTTGCAGTATAGGCCCCAGGGTTCCCCCTGGCCCTCCACCTAAGTGCCTAAGACCCCAGCAAGCTACCCAGGGGTCCAACTCTCTTCCTGGACTTGCAGTATAGGCCCCAGGGTGCCCCCTGGCCCTCCACCCAGGGGCCTCTGACCCCAGCAAGCTACCCAGGGGTCCACAACTCTCCCTGGACTTGCAGTAGAGGCCCAAGGGTGCCCCCTTGCCCTGCTCCTAGGGGCCTCTGACCCCAGCAAGCTACTCAGAGGTCCACATCTCTCCATGGATGTGCAGTATAGGCCCCAGGGTGCCCCCTGGCCCTCCACCTAGGGGCCTAAGACCACAGCAAGCTACCCAGGGGGTCCATCTCTCTCCCTGGTCTGGCAGTACAGGCCCCAGGGTGCCCCCTGGCCCTCCACCTAGGGGCCTCTGACATAAGAAAGCTCCCCAGGGGTCCACCTCTCTCCCTGGACTTGCAGGATTTTCCCCAGGGTGCCTCTTGGCCCTCCTGCTAGTTGCCTCTGACCCCAGCAAGCTACCCAAGGGTCCACCTCTCTCCCTGGACTTGTAGTAGAGGCCCTAGGGTACCCCCAGGCCCTCCACCTATGGGCTTCAGACCTCAGCAAGCTACCCAGGGGTCCACTTCTCTCCCTGGACTGGCAGTATAGGCCCCAGGGTGCCCCCTGGCCCCCACCTAGGGGCTTCTGACCCCTGAAAGCTACCCAGGGGTCCACCTCTCTCCCTGGACTTGCAGTATAGGCCCCAGGAAGCCCCCTGGCCCACCGACTATGGGCTTCTGACCCCAGCAAGCTACCCAGGGGTCCACCTCTCTCCCTGAACTTGCAGTAGTCGCCCCAAGGTGCTCCTTGGCACTCCACTTAGGGGCCTCTGACCTCAGCAAGCTACCTGGGGGTCCACCTCTCTCCCTGGACTTGCAGTAGAGGCCCCAGGAAGCCCCTTGACCCTCCTCCTAGGGGTCTCTGACCCCAGCAAGCTACCCAGGAATCCACCTCTCTTCCTGGACTTGTAGTAGAGGCCCCAGGGTGCCCCCTGGCCCTCCACCTTGGGGCCTCTGACCCCAGCAAGCTAAACAGGGGACCACCTCTTTCCCTAAATGTGCAGGAGAGGCCCCAGGGTGCCCCCTGGCCCTCCACCTAGGGGCCTCTGACCGCAGCAAGCTACCCAGGGGTCAACCTCTCTCCCTTGACTTGCAGTAGTGGCCCCAGGGTGCCCCCTTGCCCACCACATAGGGGGCCTCTGACCCCAGCAAGCCACCCAGGTGTCCAAATCTCTCCCTGGACTTGCAGTATAGGCCCCAGGGTGCCCCTTGGATCCTCCACCTAAGGGCCTAAGACCCCAGCAAGCTACCCAGGGGTCAACCTCTCTCCCTGGACTGGCATTATAGGCCCCAGGGTGCCCCTTGGCCCTCCACCTTTGGGCCTCTGACACCAGCAAGCTACCAAGGGGTCCACAACCCTCCCTGGACTTGCAGTAGAGGCCCCAAGGTGCCCCCTGTCCCTCCACCTAGGGACCTCTGACCCCAGCAAGCTACCCAGGGGTCCACCTCTCTCCCTGGACTTGCAGGATAGGCCCCATGGTGCCCCCTGGCCCTCCACCTAGGGGCCTCTGACCCCAGCAAGCTACCCAGAGTCTACGTCTTTCCCTGGACTTGCAGTAGAGTCCCAAGGGTGCCCCCTGGCTCTCCACCTAGGGCCTTCTTACCCCAGCAAGCTACCCAGTGGTCCACCTCTCTCCCTGGACTTGCAGAAGAGGCCCTAGGGTGCCCCCTTGCCCACCACATAGGGGCCTAAGACCTCAGAAAGCTACCCAGGGGTCCACCTCTCTCCCTGGACTTGCATCAGAGGCCCCAGGGTGCCCCCTGGCCCTCCACCTAGTTGCTTCTGACCCCAGCAAGCTGCCCAGGGGACCACCACTCTCTCTGGACTTGCAGTAGAGGTCCCAGGGTGCCCCCTGGCTCTCCACCTAGGGGCCTCTGACCCCAGCAAGCTACCCAGGGGTCCACATCTCTCCCTGGACTTGCAATAGAGGCCCCAGGGTGCCCCCTTGCTCTCCACCTAGGGGCCTCTGACCCCAGCAAGCTACCCAGGGGTTTACCTCTCTTCCTGGATTTGCAGTAGAGTCCCCAGGGTGCCCCATGGCCCTCCACCTAGGGGCCTCTGACCCCAGCAAGCTACCCAGGAGTCCACCTCTCCACCTAGAATTGCAGACGAGACCCCAGGGTGCCCCCTGGCCCTCCACCCAGGGGCCTCTGACCCCAGCAAGCTACCCAGGGGTCCACCTCTCTCCCTGGTCCTGCAGGATAATCCAAAGGGTGCCCCTTGGCCCTCCACCTAGTTGCCTCTGACCCCAGCAAGCTACCCAGGGGTCCACCTCTCTCCCTGGACTTGAAGCATAGGCCCCAGGGTGCAACTTGGCCCTCCACCTAGGGGCCTAAGACCCCAGCAAGCTACCCAGGGTCTATGTCTTTCCCTGGACTTGCAGTAGAGTCCCCAGGGTGCCCCCTGGCTCTCCACCTAGGGCCTTCTTACCCCAGCAAGCTACCCAGTGGTCCACCTCTCTCCCTGGACTTGCAGAAGAGGCTCCAGGGTGCCCCCTTGCCCACCACATAGGGGCCTAAGACCTCAGAAAGCTACCCAGGGGTCCACCTCTCTCCCTGGACTTGCATCAGAGGCCCCAGGGTGCCCCCTGGCCCTCCACCTAGTTGCTTCTGACCCCAGCAAGCTGCCCAGGGGACCACCACTCTCTCTGGACTTGCAGTAGAGGTCCCAGGGTGCCCCCTGGCTCTCCACCCAGGGGCCTCTGACCCCAGCAAGCTACCCAGGGGTCCACATCTCTCCCTGGACTTGCAATAGAGGCCCCAGGGTGCCCCCTTGCTCTCCACCTAGGGGCCTCTGACCCCAGCAAGCTACCCAGGGGTTCACCTCTCTTCCTGGACTTGCAGTAGAGTCCCCACGGTGCCCCATGGCCCTCCACCTAGGGGCCTCTGACCCCAGCAAGCTACCCAGGAGTCCACCTCTCCACCTAGAATTGCAGACGAGACCCCAGGGTGCCCCCTGGCCCTCCACCCAGGGGCCTCTGACCCCAGCAAGCTACCCAGGGGTCCACCTCTCTCCCTGGACTTGCAGGATAATCCAAAGGGTGCCCCTTGGCCCTCCACCTAGTTGCCTCTGACCCCAGCAAGCTACCCAGGGGTCCACCTCTCTCCCTGGACTTGAAGCATAGGCCCCAGGGTGCAACTTGGCCCTCCACCTAGGGGCCTAAGATCCCAGCAAGCTACCCAGGGGTCCACATCTCTCCCTGGACTTGCAGCAGAGGCCCCAGGGTGCCCCTGGTCCTCCACCAATGGGCCTAAGACCCCAGCAAGCTACCCAGGGGTCCAATTATCTCCCTGGACTGGCAGTATAGGCCCCAGGGTGCCCCCTGGCCCTCCACCTAGGGGCTTCTGACCCAAGCAAGCTACCCAGGGGTCCACAACTCTCCCTGGACTTGAAGCATAGGCCCCAGGGTGCAACTTGGCCCTCCACCTAGGGGCCTAAGATCCCAGCAAGCTACCCAGGGGTCCACATCTCTCCCTGGACTTGCAGTAGAGGCCCCAGGGTGCCCCTGGTCCTCCACCAATGGGCCTAAGACCCCAGCAAGCTACCCAGGGGTCCAATTATCTCCCTGGACTGGCAGTATAGGCCCCAGGGTGCCCCCTGGCCCTCCACCTAGGGGCTTCTGACCCAAGCAAGCTACCCAGGGGTCCACAACTCTCCCTGGACTTTCATTAGAGGCCCCAGGGTGCCCCCTGGCCCTCCACCCAAGGGCCTCTGACCCCAGAAATCTAAACAAGGGTTCACCTCTCTCCCTGGACTTGCAGAAGAGACCCCAGGGTGCCCCCTGGCCCACCACATATGGGCTTCTGAAACCAGCAAGCTACCAACGGGTCCACCTCTCTCCCTGGACTTGCAGTAGAGGCCCCAGGGTGCCCCCTGTCCCACCACCTATGGGCTTCTGACCCCAGCAAGCTACCCAGGGGTCCACCTCTCTCCCTGGACTTGCAGTAGAGGCCCCAGGGTGCCCCCTGACCCTCCACCTATGGGTTTCTGACCCTTGCAAGCTACCCAGGGGTCCACCTCTCTCCCTGGACTTGCAGTAGAGGCCCCAGGGTGCCCCCTTACCATCCACCCAGGGGCCTCTGACCCCCGCAAGTTACCCAAGGGTCCAAAACTCTCCCTGGACTTGCAGTAGAGGCCCCTGGGTGCCCCTTGGCCCTCCACCTAGGCCACTCTCAGCCAAACAAACTACCCAGGGGTCCACCTCTCTCCCTGCACTTGCGGTATCGGCTCCAGGGTGCCCCCTGACCCTTCACCTAGGTTCTTCTTACCCCAGCAAGCTACCCAGGGGTCCACCTCTCTCCCTGGACTTGCAGAAGAGGCCCCAGGGTGCCCGCTGACCCTCCACTTAGGGGCCTTTGACCCCAGCAAGCTACCCAGGGGTCCATATCTCTCCCTAGACTTGCAGTAGAGGCCCAAGGGTGCCCCCTGGCCCTCCATCTAGGGGCCTCTGGCCCAAGCAATCTACCACGGGGTCCACAACTCTCCCTGGAATTGCAGTAGAGGCCCTAGGGTAGCCCCTGGCCCTCCACCTAGGGGCTTTAGTCCCCAGCAAGCTACCCAGGGGTCCACTCTCTCCCTGGACTTGCAGTAGAGAACCCAGGAAGCCCCCTGGTACTCCACCAAGGAGCCTCTGATGCCAGCAAGCTTCCCAGGGGTCAACCTCTCTCCCTGGACTGGCAATATAGGCCCCAGGGTGCCCCCTGGCCCTCCACCTTTGGGCCTCTGACACCAGCAAGCTACCCAGGGGTCCACCTCTCTTCCTGGACTTGCGTTAAAGGCCCTAGGGTACCCCCGTGCCCTCCACCTATGGGCTTCAGACCTCATCAAGCTACCCAGGGATCCACCCCTCTCCCTGGACTTGCAGTATATGCCCCAGGGTACCCCCTGGCTCTCCACCTAGAGGCCTCTTACCCCAGGAAGCTACCCAGGGGTCCACCTCTCTCCCTGGACTTGCAGGATAGGCTGCAGGCGGCAACCTGGCCCTCCACCTAGGGGCCACTGACCCCAGGAAGCTGCTCAGGGGTCAACTTCTCTCCCTGGACATAAAGTATAGGCCCCAGGATGCCCACTGGCCCTCCACATGGGGGCCTTAGACCCAAGCTAGCTACCCAGGGGTCCACAACTCTCCCTGGACTTGCAGTAGAGGCCCCAGGGTGCCCCCTAGCCCTCCACCTAGGGGCCTCTGACCCTAGCAAGCTACCCAGGGTTCCACCTCTCTCCCTGGACTTGCAGTATAGGCCCCAGGGTGCACCCAGGCCCTCCACCAAAGTGCCTAAGACCCTAGCAAGCTACCCAGGGGTCCACCTCTCTGCCTTGACTTGAAGTATAGGCCCCAGGGTGCCCCCTGGATCTCCACCTAGGGGCCAAGGGCCCCAGCAAGCTTTCCAGGGGTCCACGTCTCTCCCTGGACTTGCAGTAGAGGCCCCAGGGTGCCCCCTGGCCCTCCACCTACTGGCCTCTGACCCCAGCAAGCTACCCAGGGGTCCACCTCTCTCCCTGGACTTGCAGTAGTGGCCCCAAGGTGCTCCTTGGCACTCCACTTAGGGGCCTCTGACCTCAGCAAGCTACCTGGGGGTCCACCTCTCTCCCTGGACTTGCAGTAGAGGCCCCAGGGTGCCCCTTGGCCCTCCTCCTAGGGGTCTCTGACCCCAGCAAGCTACCCAGGAGTCCACCTCTTTCCCTAGACGTGCAGGAGAGGCCCCAGGGTGCCCCCTGGCCCTCCACCTAGGGGCCTCTGACAAAAGCAAGCTACCCAGGGGTCCAGCTTTCATCTGGACTTGTAGTAGAGGCCCCAGGGTACCCCCTGGCCCTCCACCAATGGGCTTCTGACCCCAGCAAGCTACCAAGGGGTCAACCTCTCTCCCTTGACTTGCAGTAGAGTCCCCAGGGTGCCCCATTGCCCACCACATAGGGGCCTCTGACCCAAGCAAGCCACCCAGGGGTCCAAATCTCTCCCTGGACTTGCAGTATAGGCCCCAGGGTGACCCTTGGATCCTCCACATAGGGCCTAAGACCCCAGCAAGCTACCCAGGGGTCAACCTCTCTCCCTGGACTTGCAGTATAGGCCCCAGGGTGCCCCCTGGCCCTCCACCTTTGGGCCTCTGACCCCAGCAAGCTACCAAGGGGTCCACAACCCTCCCTGGACTTGCAGTAGAGGCCCCAAGGTGCCCCCTGTCCCTCCACCTAGGGGCCTCTGAGACCAGCAAGCTACCCAGGGGTCTTCCTTTCTCCCTGGACTTGCAGTAGAGGGCCTAGGGTACCCCCTGGCCCTCCACCTATGGGCTTAAGACCCCAGCAAGCTACCCAGGGGTCCACCTCTCTCCCTGGACTTGCAGGATAGGCCCCAGGGTGCCCCCTGGTCCTCCACCTAGTTGCCTCTGACCCCAGCAAGCTACCCAGGGGTCCAACTCTATCCCTGAACTCGCAGAAGGGGCCCTAGGGTACCTCCTGGCCCTCCAGCTAGGGGCCTCTGACCCCAGCAAGCTACCCAGGGGTCCACCTCTCTCCCTGGACTTGCAGGATAGGCCCCATGGTGCCCCCTGGCCCTCCACCTAGGGGCCTCAGACCCCAGCAAGCTACCCAGGGGTCAGCGTCTCTCCCTTGACTTGCAGTAGGTGTCCCCAGGGTGCCTCCTGGCTCTCCACCTAGGGGCTTCTTACCCCAGCAAGCCACCCAGGGGTCCACCTCTCTCCCTGGACTTGCAGAAGAGGCCCCAGGGTGCCCCCTTACCCACCAAATAGGGGCCTAAGACCTCAGGAAGCTACCGAGGGCTCCAACTCTCTCCCTGGACTTGCAGCACAGGCCCCAGGGTGCCCCCTGGCCCTCCACCTAGTTGCTTCTGACCCCAGCAAGCTGCCCAGGAGTCCTTCTCTATCTCTGGACTTGTTGTAGAGGGCCCAGGGTGCCCCCTGGCCCTCCACCTAGTTGCCTCTGACCCAAGCAAGCTACCCAGTGGTCCACCTCTCTTCCTGGACTTGCAGTAGAGTCCCCAGGGTGCCCCCTGGCCGTCCACCTAGGGGCTTCTGACCCCAGCAAGCTACCCAGGGGTCCACCTCTCCACGTAGAATTGCAGACGAGACACCAGGGTGCCCCCTGGCCGTCCACCTAGGCCACTCTCAGCCAAGCAATCTACCCAGGGGTCCACCTCTCTCCCTGGACTTGCAGGATAAGCCCCAGGGTGCCTCCTGGCCCTCCACTTAGTTGCCTCTGACCCCAGAAAGCTACCCAGGGGTCCACCTTTCTCCTTGGACATAAAGTATAGGCCCCAGGATGCCCACTGGCCCTCCACCTGGGGGCCTAAGACCCAAGCAAGCTACCCAGGGGTCCACAACTCTCCCTAGACTTGCAGTAGAGGCCCCACGGTGCCCCCTGGCCCTCCACCTAGGGGCCTCTGACCCTAGCAAGCAACCAAGGGTTCCACCTCTCTCCCTGGACTTGCAGTATAGGCCCCAGGGTGCCCCCAGGGCCTCCACCTAAGTGCCTAAGACCTCAGCAAGCTACCCAGGGGTCCACCTCTCTGCCTTTACTTGAAGTATAGGCCCCAAGGTGCCCCCTGGATCTCCACCTAGGGGCCTAGGGCCCCAGCAAGCTTTCCAGGGGTCCACGTCTCTCCCTGGACTTGCAGTAGATACCCCAGGGTGCCCCCTGGCCCTCCACCTAGGGGCCTCTGACCCCAGCAAGCTACCCAGGGGTCCACCTCTCTCCCTGGACTTGCAGTATAGGCCCCAAGGTGCCCCCTTACCCTCCACCTAGGGGCCTCTTACCCTAGGAAGCTACCCAGGGGTCCGCCTCTCTCCCTGGACTTGCAGGATAATCCAAAGGGTGCCCCTTGGCCCTCCACCTAGTTGCCTCTGACCCCAGCAAGCTACCCAGGGCTCAACCTCTCTCCCTGGACTTGAAGCATAGGCCCCAGGGTGCAACTTGGCCCTCCACCTAGGGGCCTAAGACCCCAGCAAGCTACCCAGGGGTCCACATGTCTCCCTGGACTTGCAGTAGAGGCCCCATGGTTCCCCCTGGCCCTCCACCTAGGGGCCTAAGACCCAAGCAAGCTACCCAGGGGTCCAATTATCTCCCTGGACTGGCAGTATAGGCCCCAGGGTGCCACCTGGCCCTCCACCTAGGGGTTTCTGATCCAAGCAAGCTACCCAAGGGTCCACAACTCTCCCTGGACTTTCAGTAAAGGCCCCAGGGTGCCCCCTGGCCCTCCACCTAAGGGCCTCTGACCCCAGAAAGTTAAACAGGGGTTCACCCCTGGACTTGCGTTAGAGGCCCTAGGGTACCCCCTTACCCTCCACCTATGGGCTTCAGACCTCATCAAGCTACGCAGGGATCCACCTCTCTCCCTGGACTTGCAGTAGAGTCCCCACGGTGCCCCCTGGCTCTCCACCTAGGGGACTCTGACCCCAGCAAGCTACCAAGGGATTAACCTCTCTCCCTGGACTTGCAGTAGAGGCCTCAGGGTGCCCCATGGAACACCACCTAGGGGTATCTGACCCCAGCAAGCTACCCAGGGGTCCACCTCTCTCCCTAGACTTGCAGTAGAGGCCCCAGGGTGCCCCCTGGCCCTCCACTGAAGGGGCCTCTGACCCCAGCAAGCTACCCAGGGGTCCACCTCTTTCCCTAGACGACAGTAGAGGCCCCAGGGTGCCCCCTGACCCTCCAACTAGGGGCCTCTGACCCCAGCAAGCTACACAGGAGTCCACCTCTCTCTCTGGACTTGCAGGAGAGAACCCATGGTGCCCCCTGGCCCTCCACCTAGGGGCCTCTGACCCCAGCAAGCTAACCAGATGTCCACCTCTCTCCCTGGACTGGCAGTATAGGCCCCAGGGTTCCCCATGACCCTCCACCTAGGTTCTTCTTACCCCAGCAAGCTACCCAGGGGTCCACCTCTCTCCCTGGACTTGCAGTAGAGGCCCCTGGGTGCCCCCTGACCCTCCACCTATGGGTTTCTGACCCTTGCAAGCTACTCAGGGGTCCACCTCTCTCCCTGGACTTGCAGTAGAGGCCCCAGGGTGCCCCCTTGCCATCCACCCAGGGGCCTCTGACCCCCGCAAGTTACCCAATGGTCCACAACTCTCCCTGGACTTGCAGTAGAGGCCCCTGGGTGCCCCTTGGCCCTCCACCTAGGGGCCTAAGACCCCAGCAAACTACCCAGGGGTCCACCTCTCTCCCTGCACTTGCAGTATAGGCCCAAGGGTGCCCCCTGGCACTCCTCCTAGGGGCCTAAGACCCCAGCAAGCTACCCAGGGGTCCACCTCTCTCCCTGGACTGGCAGTATAGGCCCCAGGGTGCCCCCTGACCCTGCACCTAGGTTCTTCTTACCCCAGCAAGCTACCCAGGGGTCCACCTCTCTCCCTGGACTTGCAGAAGAGGCCCCAGGGTGCACGCTGGCCCTCCACTTAGGGGCTTTTGACCCCAGCAAGCTACCCAGGGGTCCACATCTCTCCCTAGACTTGCAGTAGAGGCCCAAGGGTGCCCCCTGGCCCTCCACCTAGGGGCCTCTGGCCTAAGCAATCTACCACGGGGTCCACAACTCTCCCTGGAATTGCATTAGAGTCCCCAGGGTGCCCCCTGGCCCTCCAGCTAGGGGCCTTTGACCCCAGTAAGCTACCCAGGGGTCCACCTCTCTCCCTGGAACTGCAGTAGAGAACCCAGGAAGCCCCCTGGCACTCCACCAAGGAGCCTCTGACGCCAGCAAGCTTCCCAGGGGTCAACCTCTCTCCCTGTACTGGCAATATAGGCCCCAGGGTGCCCCCTGGCCCTTCACCTTTGGGCCTCTGACACCAGCAAGCTACCCAGGGGTCCACCTCTCTTCCTGGACTTGCGTTAAAGGCCCTAGGGTACCCCCTTTCCCTCCACCTATGGGCTTCAGACCTCATCAAGCTACCCAGGGATCCACCCCTCTCCCTGGACTTGCAGTATAGGCCCCAGGGTACCCCCTGGCTCTCCATCTAGGGGCCTCTTACCCCAGGAAGCTACCCAGGGGTCCACCTCTCTCCCTGGACTTGCAGGACCTGCTGCAGGCGGCAACCTGGCCCTCCACCTAGGATCCACTGACCCCAGGAAGCTACTCAGGTGTCAACCTCTCTCCCTGGACTTGCAGAATAGGCCCCAGGGTGCCCCCTGGCACACCACCTATGGGCTTCTGATCCCAGCAAGCTACCCAGGGGTCCATATCTCTCCCTGGACTTGCAGTAGAGGCGCCAGGGTGCCCCCTGGCCCTCCACTTAGGGGCCTCTGACCCTAGCAAGCAACCCAGGGTTTCACCACTCTCCCTGGACTTGCAGTATAGGCCCCAGGCTGCCCCCAGGCCCTCCACCTAAGTGCCTAAGACCCCAGCAAGCTACCCAGGGGTCCACCTCTCTGCCTTGACTTGAAGTATAGGCCCCAGGGTGCCCCCTGGATCTCCACCTAGGGGCCTAGGGCCCCAGCAAGCTTTCCAGGGGTCCACGTCTCTCCCTGGACTTGCAGTAGAGGCCCCAGGGTGCCCCCTGGCCCTCCACCTAGGGGCCTCTGACCCTTGCAAGCTACCCAGGGGTCCACCTCTCTCCCTGGACTTGCAGTATAGGCCCCAAGGTGCCCCCTTACCCTCCACCTAGGGGCCACTGACCCCAGGAAGCTACCCAGGGGTCAACCTCTCTCCCTGGACTTGCAGAATAGGCCCCAGGGTGCCTCCTGGCCCACCACCTATGGGCTTCTGACCCCAGCAAGCTACACAGGGGTCCATATCTCTCCCTGGACTTGCAGTAGAGGCCCCAGGGTGCCCCCTTGCACTCCACCCAGGGCCCTTGACCGCAGCAAGCTACCCAGGGGTCCACAACTCTCCCTGGACTTGCAGTAGAGGCCCCAGGGTGCCCCCTTGCCCTCCACCTAGGGGCCACTGACCCCAGCAAGCTACCCAGGGGGTCCACCTCTCTCCCTGGACTGGCAGTAGAGGCCCCAGGGTGCCCCCAGGCCCTCCACCTAGGGGCGGCTGACACAAGAAAGCTCCCCAGGGGTCCACCTCTCTCCCTGGACTTGCAGTAGAAGCCCTAGGGTACCTCCTGGCCCTCCACATAGGGGCCTCTTACCCCAGCAAGTAACCCAGGGGTCCACAACTCTCCCTGGACTTGCAGTAGAGGCCCCCGGGTGCCCCCTTGCACTCCACCCAGGGCCCTTGACCGCAGCAAGCTACCCAGGGGTCCACAACTCTCCCTGGACTTGCAGTAGAGGCCCCAGGGTGCCCCCTTGCCATCCGCCTAGGGGCCACTGACCCCAGCAAGCTACCCAGGGGGTCCACCTCTCTCCCTGGACTGGCAGTAGAAGCCCCAGGGTGCCCCCAGGCCCTCCACCTAGGGGCGGCTGACACAAGAAAGCTCCCCAGGGGTCCACCTCTCTCCCTGGACTTGCAGTAGAAGCCCTAGGGTACCTCCTGGCCCTCCATATATGGGCCTCTTACCCCAGCAAGTTACCCAGGGGTCCACAACTCTCCCTGGACTTGCAGTAGAGGCCGCAGGGTGCCCCATTGCCCTCCACCTAGGGGCCTCTGACCCCAGAAAGCTACCCAGGGGTCCACCTTTCTCCCTGGACATGAAGTATAGGCCCTAGGGTGCCCACTGGCCCTCCACCTAGGGGCCTCTGACCCCAGAAAGCTACCCAGGTGGCCAAAACTCTCCCTAGACTTGCAGTAGAGGCCCAAGGGTGCCCCCTGGCCCTCCACCTAGGGTCCTTGGACCCTAGGAATCTACCAAGGGGTCCACAACTATCCCTGGACTTGAACTAGAGGCCCCAGGGTGCCCCCTGGCCCTCCACCTAAGGGCCTCTGACCCCAGCTAGCTACCCAGGGGTCCACCTCTTTCCCTGGACTTGCAGTAGAGGCCCTAGGATACCCCCTGGCCCTCCACCTAGGGGCTTTATTCCCCAGCAAGCTACCCAAGGGTCCACCTCTCTCCCTGGACTTGCAGTATAGGCCCCAGCGTGCCGCCTTGCCCTCCACCCATGGGCCTCTGACCCCAGCAAGCTACCCAGGGGTCCACCTCTCTCAATGGACTTGCAGTAGAGGCCCCAGGAAGCCCCCTTGCCCTCCACCTAAGGGCCTCTGACCCCAGCAAGCTACATAGGGGTCCACATCTCTCCTTGGACTTGCAGTATTGGCGCGAGGGTGCCCCCTGGCCCTCCACCTAGGGGCCTTTGACCCCAGCAAGCTACCCAGGGATCCACCCCTCTCTTTGGACTTGCAGTATAGGCCCCAGGGTGACCCCTTGCCCTCCACCCAGGGGCCTCTGACCCCAGCAACCTACCCAGGGGTCCACAACTCTCCCTGGACTTGCAGTAGAGGTCCCAGGGTGCCCTCTTACCCTGCACCTAAGGGCCCCTGACCCCAGCAAGCTACCCAGAGGTCCACTTCTCTCCATTGACTAGCAGTATAGGCCCTAGGGTGCCCCCTGGCCCTCTACCTAGGGGCCTCTGACCCTAGCAAGCTAACCAGGGGGTCCACCTCTCTCCCTGGACTGGCATTAAAGGCCCCAGGGTGCCGCCTGGCCCTCCACCTAGGAGCGGCTGACACAAGAAAGCTCCCCAGGGGTCCACCTCTTTCCCTGGACTTGCAGGATATGCCCCAGGGTGCCCCCTGGCCCTCCCCCTAGTTGCCTCTGACCCCAGCAAGCTACCCAGGGGTCCATAACTCTCCCTGGACTTGAAGTAGAGGCCCTAGGGTACCTCCTGGCCCTCCACCTAGGGGCCTCTGACCCCAGCAAGTTACCCAGGGGTCCACAACTCTCCCTGGACTTGCAGTAGAGACCCCAGGGTGCCCCTTGCCCTCCACCTAGGGGCCTCTGACCCTAGCAAGTTACCCAGGGTTCCACCTCTCTCCCTGGACTTGCAGTATAGGCCCCAGGGTGCCCCCAGGCCCTCCACCTAAGTGCCTAAGACCCCAGCAAGCTACCCAGGGGTCCACCTCTCTCCCTTGACTTGAAGTATAGGCCCCAGGGTGCCCCCTGGCCCTCCACCTAGGGGCCTAGGGCCCCAGCAAGCTTTCCAGGGGTCCACGTCTCTCCCTGGACTTGCAGTTTAGGCCCCAGGGTGCCCCCTTGCCCTCCACCTAGGGGCCTCTGACCCCAGCAAGCTACCCAGGGGTCCACCTCTCTTCCTGGACTAGCAGTTTAGGCCCCAGGGTGCCCCCTGGCCCTCCACCTAGGGGCCTCTGACCCCAGCAAGCTACCCAGGGGTCCACCTCTCTCAATGGACTTGCAGTAGAGGCCCCCGGAAGCCCCCTTGCCCTCCACCTAGTTGCCTCTGACACCAGCAAGCTACCCAGGGGCCCACATCTCTCCCTGGACTTGCAGTAGAGGCCCCAGGGTGCCCCCTGACCCTCCACCTAGGGGCCTCTGACCCCAGCAAGCTACATAGGGGTCCACATCTCTCCTTGGACTTGCAGTATTGGCGCGAGGGTGCCCCCTGGCCCCCCCCCCTAGGGGCTTTTGACCCCAGCAAGCTACCCAGGGGTCCACCTCTCTCTTTGGACTTGCAGTATAGGCCCCAGGGTGACCCCTTGCCCTCCACCCAGGGGCCTCTTACCCCAGCAAGCTACCCAGGGGTCCACAACTCTCCCTGGACTTGCAGTAGAGGCCCCAGGGTGTCCTCTTGTCCTGCACCTAGGGGCCTCTGACCCCAGCAAGCTACCCAGAGGTCCACTTCTCTCCATTGACTTGCAGTATAGGCCTTAGGGTGCCCCCTGGCCCTCCACCTAGGGGCCTAAGACCCCAGCAAGCTAACCAGGGGGTCCACCTCTCTCCCTGGACTGTCAGTAAAGGCCCCAGGGTGCCCCCAGGCCCCCCACCTAGGGGCGGCTGACACAAGAAAGCTTCCCAGGGGCCCACCTCTCTCCCTGGACTTGCAGGATATGCCCCAGGGTGCCCCCTGGCCCTTCACATTGTTGCCTCTGACCCCAGCAAGCTACCCAGGGGTCCACAACTCTCCCTGGACTTGCAGTAGAGGCCCTAGGGTACCTCCTGACCCTCCACCTAGGGGCCTCTGACCCCAGCAAGTTACCCAGGGGTCCACAACTCTCCCTGGACTTGCAGTAGAGACCCCAGGGTGCCCCTTGCCCTCCACCTAGGGGCCTCTGACCCCAGAAAGCTACCCAGGGGTCCACCTTTCTCCCTGGACATGAAGTATAGGCCCCTGGGTGCCAACTGGCCCTCCACCTAGGGGCCTAAGACCCCAGCAAGCTACCCGGGGGTCCACAACTCTCCCTGGACTTGCAGTAGAGGCCCCAGGGTGCCCCCAGGCCCTCCACCTCAGTGCCTAAGACCCCAGCAAGCTACCCAGGGGTCCACCTCTCTCCCTTGACTTGAAGTATAGGCCCCAGGGTGCCCCCTGGCCCTCCACCTACTGGCCTCTTACCCCAGCAAGCTACCCAGGGGTCCACCTCTCTCCCTAGACTTGCAGTAGAGACCCCAGGGTTCCCCCTGGCCCTCCACCTAGGGGCCTCTGACCCTAGCAAGCTACCCAGGGGTCCACCTCTCTCCCTAGACTTGCAGTAGAGACCCCAGGATTCCCCCTTACCCTCCACCTAGGGACTTCTTATCCCAGGAAGCTACCCAGGGGTCCACCTCTCTCCCTGGACTTGCAGAATAGGCCCCAGGGTGCCCCCTGGCCCAGCACCTATGGGCTTCTGACCCCAGCAAGCTACCCAGGGGTCCACATCTCTCCCTGGACTTGCAGTAGAGGCCCCAGGGTGCCCCCTTGCCCTCCACCCAGGGGCCTCTGACCCCCGCAATTTACCCAAGGGTCCACAACTCTCCCTGGACTTGCAGTAGAGACCCCAGGGTGCCCCTTGGCCCTCCACCTTGCCCACTCTCAGCCAAGCAAACTATCCAGGGGTCCACCTCTCTCCCTGGACTTGCAGGATAGGCCCCAGGGTGCCCCCTGGCCCTCCACATAGCGGCCTAGGACCCCAGCAAACTATCCAGGGGTCCACCTCTCTCCCTGGACTTGCAGGATAGGCCCCAGGGTGCCCCCTGGCCCTCCAAATATTTGCCTCTGACCCCAGTAAGCTACCCAAGGGTACAACTCTCTACCTGGACTTGCATTAGGGGCCCTAGGGTACCTCCTGGCCCTCCACTTAGGGGCCTCTGACCCCCGCAATCTACCCAGGGGTCCACCTCTCTCCCTGGATCTGCAGGATAGGCCCCAGGGTGCCCCGTGGCCCTCCACCTAGGGGCCTCTGACCTCAGGAAGCTACCCAGGAGTCCACCTCTCTCCCTGGACTTGCAGTATAGGCCCCAGGGTGCCCCCTGTCCCTCCACCTAGGGGCCTCTGATTCCTGAAAGCTACCCAGGAGTCCACCTCTCTTCCTGGACTTGCAGTAGAGGCCCCAGGGTGCCCCCTGGCCCTCCACCTTTTGGCCTCTGACCCCAGCAAGCTGCCAATGGGTCCACAACTCTCCCTGGACTTGCAGTAGAGGCCCCAGGGTGCCCCCTGGCCCTCCACCAAGCGGCCTAGGACCCCAGCAAGCTACCCAGGGGTCCACATCTCTCCCGGGACTTGCAGTATAGGCCCCAGCGTGCCCCCTTGCCCTCCACCCATGGGCCTCTGACCCCAGCAAGCTACCCAGGGGTCCACCTCTCTACCTGGACTTGCAGTATAGGCCCCAAGTTGCCCCCTGGCCCACCACCTATGGGTTTCTGACCCCAGGAAGCTACCCATGGGTCCACAACTCTCCCTGGACTTGCAATATAGGCCCCAGGGTGCCCCCTGGCCCTCCACCTAGGGGCCTCTGATTCCTGAAAGCTACCCAGGAGTCCACCTCTCTTCCTGGACATGCAGTAGAGGCCCCAGGGTGCCCCCTGGCCCTCCACCTTTTGGCCTCTGACCCCAGCAAGCTACCAATGGGTCCACAACTCTCCCTGGACTTGCAGTAGAGGCCCCAGGGTGCCTCCTGGCCCTCCACCTAAGGGCCTTTGACCCCAGCAAGCTATCTGGGGGTCCACCTCTCTCCCTGGACTTGCAGTAGAGTCCCCAGGAAGCCCCTTGGCCCTCCTTCTAGGGGCCTCTAACCCCAGCAAGCTACCCAGGAGTCCACCTCTCTTCCTGGACTTGTAGTAGAGGCTCAAGGGTGCCCCTCGGCCCTCCACCTAGGGGCCTAGGACCCCAGCAAGCTACCCAGGGGTCCACATCTCTCCCGGGACTTGCAGTATAGGCCCCAGCGTGCCCCCTTGCCCTCCACCCATGGGCCTCTGACCCCAGCAAGCTAACCAGGGGTCCAGCTTTCTCCCTAGACTTGCATTTCATGCCCCAAGTTGCCCCCTGGCCCACCACTTATGGGCTTCTGACTCCAGCAAGCTACCCATGGGTCCACAACTCTCCCTGGACTTGCAGTATAGGCTCCAGGGTGCCCCTTGGCCCTCCACCTAGGCCACTCTCAACCAAGCAAACTACCCAGGGGTCCACCTCTCTCCATGGAATTGCAGGATAGGCCCCAGGGTGCCCTCTGGCCCTCCACCTAGTTGCTTCTGACCCCAGCAAGCTACCCAGGGGTTCAACTCTCTACCTGGACTTGCAGTAGGGGCCCTAGGGTACCTCCTGGCCCTCCACTTAGGGGCCTCTGATCCCAGCAAGCAACCCGGGTTTCCACCTTTCTCCCTGGACATGCAGTAGAGGCCCCTGGTTCCCCTTTGGCCCTCCACCTAGGGGCTTCTGACCCCAGCAAGCTACCCAAGGGTCAACCTCTCTCCCTGGACTTGCAGTAGAGGCCCCAGGGTGCCCCCCGGCCCTCCACCTAGGGGCCTCTGACCCCAGCAAGCTACCCAGGGGTCCACCTCTCTCCCTGGACTTGCAGTATAGGCCCCAGGGTGCCTCCAGGCCCTCCACATAAGTGCCTAAGACCCCAACAAGCTACCCAGGGGTCCACCTCTCTCCCTGGACTTGCAGTATAGGCCCCAGGGTGCCCCCTGGCCCTCCACCCAGGGGCTTCTGACCCCAGCAAGCTACCCAGGGGTCCACAACTCTCCCTGGACTTTCAGTAGAGGCCCCAGGGTGCCCCCTGGCCCTCCACATAAGGGCCTCTGACCCCAGAAAGCTAAAAAGGGATCAACCTCTCTCCCTGGACTTGCGTTAGAGGCCCTAGGGTACCCCCTTGCCCTCCACCTATGGGCTTCAGACCTCATCAAGCTACGCAGGGATCCACCTCTCTCCCTGAACTTGCAGTAGAGACCCCAGGTTGCCCCCTGGCTCTCCACCTAGGGGACTCTGACACCAGCAAGCTACCAAGGGATTAACCTCTCTCCCAGGACTTGCAGTAGAGGCCTCAGGGTGCCCAATGGAACTCCTTCTAGGGGTGTCTGACCCCAGCAAGCTACCCAGGGGTCCACCTGTCTCCCTAGACTTGCAGTAGAGGCCCCAGGGTGCGCCCTGGCCCTCCACCTAGGGGCCTCTGACACCAGCAAGCTACCAAGGGGTCCAGCTTTCTCCCTGGACTTGTAGTAGAGTTCCCAGGGTACCCCCTGGCCCTCCACCTATGGTCTTCTGTCCCCAGCAAGCTACCAAGGGGTCCACCTCTCTCCCTGGACTTGCAATAGAGGCCCCATGGTGCCCCCTGACCCTCCACCTAGTTGCCTCTGACCCCAGCAAGCTACCCAGGGGTCCAACTCTCTCCCTGGACTTGCAGTAGGGGCCCTAGGGTACCTCCTAGCCCTCCACCTAGGGGCCTAAGACCCCAGCAAGTTACCCAGGGGTCAACCTCTCTCCCTGGACTGGCAATATAGGCCCCAGGGCGCCCCTTGGCCCTCCACCTTTGGGCCTCTGACCCAAGCAAGCTACCAAGGGGTCGACAACCCTCCCTGGACTTGCAGTCGAGGCCCCAAGGTGCCCCCTGGCCCTCAACCTAGGGGCCTCTGACACCAGCAAGCTACCCAGGGGTCCACCTCTCTCCCTGGACTTGCAGTAGAGGCCCCAGGGAATCCCCTGGCCCTCCACCTATGGGCTTCAGACCCCAGCAAACTACCCAGGGGTCCACCTCTCTCCCTGGACTTGCAGGATAGGCCCAAGTGTGCCCCCTGGCCCTCCACCTAGTTGCCTCTGACCCCAGCAAGCTACCCAGGGGTCCAACTTTCTCCCTGGATTTGCAGTAGGGGCCCTAGGGTACTTCCAGGCCCTCCACCTAGGGGCCTCTGACCCCAGCAAGCTACCCAGGGGTCCACCTCTCTCCCTGGACTTGCAGGATAGGCCCCATGATGCCCCCTGGCCCTCCACCTAGGGGCTTCTGACCCCAGCAAGCTATTCAGGGGTCCACCTCTCTCCCTGGACTTGCAGTATAGGCCCCAGGGTGCTCCCTGGCTCACCACATATGGGCTTCTCACACCAGCAAGCTACCAAGGGGTCCACCTCTCTCCCTGGACTTGCAGTAGAGGCCCCAGGGTGCCCCCTGGCCATCCACCTACTGGCCTTTGACCCCAGCAAGCTACCCAGGGGTCCACCTCTCTCCCTGGACTTGCAATATAGGCCCCAAGGTGCCCCCTTACCATCCTCCTAGGGGCCTAGGACCCCAGCAAGCTACCCAGGGGTCCACCTCTCTCCCTGGACTTGCAGTAGAGGCCCCAGGGTGCCCCCTGGCCCTACACCTAGGGGCCTAAGACCCCAGCAAGCTACCCAGGGGTCCACCTCTCTCCCTGGACTTGCAATAGAGGCCCCAGGGTGCCCCCTGACCCTCCACCTATGGGTTTCTGACCCCTGCAAGCTACCCAGGGTTCCACCTCTCTCCCTGGACTTGCAGTAGAGGCCCCAGGGTGCCCCCTTGCCCTCCTCCTAGGCCACTCTCAGCCAAGCAAACTACCCAGGGGTCCACCTCTCTCCCTGCACTTGCAGTATAGGCCCCAGGGTGCCCCCTGGCACTCCACCTAGGGGCCTAAGACCCCATCAAGCTACCTAGGGGTCCACCTCTCTCCCTGGACTGGCAGTATAGGCCCCAGGGTTCCCCTTGACCCTCCACCTAGGTTCTTCTTACCCCAGCAAGCTACCCAGGGGTCCACCTCTCTCCCTGGATTTGCAGAAGAGGCCCCAGGGTGCCCGCTGGCCCTCCACTTAGGGGCCTCTGACCCCAGCAAGCTACCCAGGGGTCCACATCTCTCCCTAGACTTGCAGTAGAGGCCAAAGGGTGCCCCATGGCCCTCCACCTAGGGGCCTCTGGCCCAAGCAATCTACCAAGTGGTCCACAACTCTCCCTGCAATTGCAGTAGAGGCCCTAGGTTAGCCCCTGGCCCTCCACCTAGGGGCTTTAGTCCCCAGCAAGCTACCCAGGGGTCCACCTCTCTTCCTGGACTTGCAGTAGACTCCACAGGGTGCCCCCTGGCCCTCCAGCTAGGGGCCTCTGACCCCAGCAAGCTACCCAGGGGCCAACCTCTCTCCCTGGACTTGCAGTAGAGAACCCAGGAAACCCCCTGGCACTCCACCAAGGAGCCTCTGACGCCAGCAAGCTTCCCAGGGGCCCATCTCTCTCAATGGACTTGCACTAGAGGCCCAAGGTGCCCGCTGGCCCTCCACCTAGGGGCCTCTGACCCCAGCAATCTACCCAGGGATCCACCTATCTCCCTGGACTTGCAGTATAGGCCCCAGAGTGCCCCCTGGCCCTCCACCTAGGGGCCTAGGACCCCAGCAAGACACCCAGAGGTCCACCTCTTTCCCTGGACTTGCAGTAGAGGGCCCAGGGTGCCCCCTAACCCTCCACCTAAAAGCCTCTGACCCCAGCAAGCTACCCAGGGGTCCACAACTCTCCCTGGACTTTCAGTAGAGGCCCCAGGATTGCCCCCTGGCCCTCCACCTAGGGGCCTCTGACCCCAGCAAGCTACCAAGGGGTCCACCTCTCTCAATGGACTTGCAGTAGAGGCCCCAGGGTGCCCCCTGGCCCTCAACCTAGGGGCCTAGGACCCCAGCAAGCTACCCAGGGGTCCACTTCTCTCCCTGGACTTGCAGTAGAGGCCCCAGGGTGCCCCCTGGCCCTCCACCTAGGGGCCTAGGACCCCAGCAAGCTACCCAGAGGTCCATCTCTCTACTTGGAGTTGCAATAGAGGCCCCAGGGTGCCCCCTAACCCTCCACCTAGAAGCCTCTGACCCCAGCAAGCTACCCAGGGGTCCACAACTCTCCCTGGACTTGCAGTAGAGGCCCCAGGGTGCCCTCTTGCCCTCCACCTAGGGGCCTCTGACCCCAGAAAGCTACCCAGGGGTCCACCTTTCTCCCTGGACTTGAAGTATAGGGCCCAGGGTGCCCACTGGCCCTCCACCTAGGGGCCTAAGACCCCAGCAAGCTACCCAGGGGTCCACAACTCTCCCTGGACTTGCAGTAGAGGCCCCAGGGTGCCCCCTGGCCCTCCACCTAGGGGCGTCTGACCTTAGCAAGCTACCAAGTGGTTCACCTCTCTCAATGGACTTGCAGTAGAGGCCCCAGGAAGCCCCCTTGCCCTCCACTTAGGGGCCTCTGAACCCAGCAAGCTATCCAGGGGCCCAACTCTCTCCCTGGACTTGCAGTAGAGGCCCGAGGGTGCCCGCTGGCCCTCCACCAAGGGGCCTCTGACGCCAGCAAGCTACCCATGGGTCCACAACTCTCCCTGGACTTGCAGTAGAGGCCCCAGGGTGCCCCCTGGCCCTCCACCTAGTTGCCTCTGACCCCAGCAAGCTACCCAGAGGTCCAACTCTGTACCTTGACTTGCAGTAGGGGCCCTAGGGTACCTCCTGGCCCTCCACTTAGGGGCGTCTGATCCCAGCAAGCTACCCAGGGTCCACCTTTCTCCCTTTACTTGCAGTAGAGGCCCCTGGTTGCCCTTTTGCCCTCCACCTAGGGGCCTCTGACCCCAGCAAGCTACCCAGAGGTCATCCTCTCTCCATGGACTTGCAGTAGAGGCCCCAGGGTGCCCCCTAACCCTCCACCTAGAAGCCTCTGACCCCAACAAGCTACCCAGGGGTCCACAACTCTCCCTGGACTTGCAGTAGAGGCCCCAGGGTGCCCTCTTGCCCTCCACCTAGGGGCCTCTGACCCTAGAAAGCTACCCAGGTGTCCACCTTTCTCCCTGGACTTGAAGTAGAGGCCCCAGGGTGCCCCCTGGCCCTCCACCTAGGGTCCTCAGACCCTAGGAATCTACCAAGGGGTCCACAACTATCCCTTGACTTGCACTAGAGCCCTAGGGTGCCCCCTGGCCCTCCACCTAAGGGCCTCTGACCCCAGCTAGCTACCCAGGGGTCCACCTCTCTCCCAGGAGTTGCAGTAGAGGCTCTAGGGTGCCCCCTGGCCCTCCACCTAGGGGCCTAGTACCCCAGCAAGCTACCCAGAGGTCCATCTCTCTCCCTGGAGTTGCAATAGAGGCCCCAGGGTGCCCCCTAACCCTCCACCTAGAAGCCTCTGACCCCAGCAAGCTACCCAGGGGTCCACAACTCTCCCTGGACTTGCAGTAGAGGCCCCAGGGTGCCCTCTTGCCCTCCACCTAGGGGCCTCTGACCCCAAAAAGCTACCCAGGGGTCCACCTTTCTCCCTGGACTTGAAGTATAGGGCCCAGGGTGCCCACTGGCCCTCCACCTAGGGGCCTAAGACCCCAGCAAGCTACCCAGGGGTCCACAACTCTCCCTGGACTTGCAGTAGAGGCCCCAGGAAGCCCACTTGCCCTCCACCTAGGGGCCTCTGACCCCAGCTAGCTACCCAGGGGTCCACCTCTCTCCCTGGAGTTGCAGTAGAGGCTCTAGGGTAGCCCCTGGCCCTCCACCTAGGGGCTTTAGTCCCCAGCAAGCTACCCAGGGGTCCACCTCTCTCCCTGGACTTGCAGTAGAGTCCCCAGGAAGCCCCCTGGCCCACCGACTATGGGCTTCTGACCCCAGCAAGCTACCCAGGGGTCCACCTCTCTCCCTGGACTTCCAGTAGAGGCCCCAAGTTGCTCATTGGCCCTCCACCTAGGGGCTTCTGACCTCAGCAAGCTACCTGGGGGTCCACCTCTCTCCCTGGACTTGCAGTAGAGGCCCCAGGAAGCCCCTTGGCCCTCCTTCTATGGGCCTCTAACCCCAGCAAGCTACCCAGGAGTCCACCTCTCTTCCTGGACTTGTAGTAGAGGCGCCAGGGTGCCCCCTGGCCCTCCACCTAGGGGCCTCTGACCCCAGCAAGCTACCCAGGGGTCCACCTCTCTCCCTTGACTTGAAGTATAGGCCCCTGGGTGCACCCTGGCCCTCAACCTAGGGGCCTAGGACCCCAGCAAGCTACCCAGAGGTCCATATCTCTCCCTGGAGTTGCAGTAGAGGCCCCAGGGTGCCCCCTAACCCTCTACCTAGAAGCCTCTGACCCTAGCAAGCTACCCAGGGGTCCACAACTCTCCCTGGATTTGCAGTAGAGGCCCCACGGTGCTCTCTTGCCCTCCAGCTAGGGGCCTCTGACCCCAGAAAGCTACCCAGGGGTCCACCTCTCTCCCTGGACTTGCAGGATAGGCCCCAGGGTGCCCCCTGACCCTCCACCTAGTTGCCTCTGACCCCAGCAAGCTACCCAGGGGTCCACCTCTCTCCCTGGATTTGCAGTAGGGGCCCTAGGGTACCTCCTGGCCCTCCACCTAGGGGCCTCTGACCCCAGCAAGCTACCCAGGGGTCCACCTCTCTCCCTGGACTTGCAGGATATGCCCCATGGTTCCCCCTGGCCCTCCACCTAGGGGCTTATGACCCCAGCAAGCTAGTCAGGGGTCCACCTCTCTCCCTAAACTTGCAGTATAGGCCCCATGGTGCCCACTGGCCCTCCACCTAGGGGCTTCTGACCCCAGGAAGCTAATCAGGGGTCCACCTCTCTCCCTGGACTTGCAGTAGAGGCCCCAGGGTTCCCCCTGGCCATCCACCTACTGGCCTTTGACCCCAGCTAGCTACCCAGGGGTCCACCTCTCTCCCTAGACTTGCAGTAGAGGCCCCAGGGTTCCCCCTGGCCCTCCACCTAGGGGCCTCTGACCCTAGCAAGCTACCCAGGGGTCCACCTCTCTCCCTGGACTTGCAGTAGAGGCCCCAGGGTTCCCCTTGACCCTCCACCTAGGTTCTTCTTTCCCCAGCAAGCTACCCAGGGGTCCACCTCTCTCCCTGGATTTGCAGAAGAGGCCCCAGGGTGCCCGCTGGCCCTCCACTTAGGGGCCTCTGACCCCAGCAAGCTACCCAGGGGTCCACATCTTTCCCTAGACTTGCAGTAGAGGCCAAAGGGTGCCCCATGGCCCTCCACCTAGGGGCTTTAGTCCCCAGCAAGCTACCCAGGGGTCCACCTCTCTCTCTGGACTTGCAGTAGAGTCCACAGGGTGCCCCCTGGCACTCCACCAAGGAGCCTCTGACGCCAGCAAGCTTCCCAGGGGCCCGTCTCTCTCAATGGACTTGCAGTAGAGGCCCAAGGGGCCCGCTGGCCCTCCACCTAGGGACCTCTGACCCCAGCAATCTACCCAGGGATCCACCTATCTCCCTGGACTTGCAGTATAGGCCCCAGAGTGCCCCCTGGCCCTCCACCTAGGGGCCTAGGACCCCAGCAAGCCACCCAGAGGTCCACCTCTCTCCCTGGACTTGCAGTAGAGGGCCCAGGGTGCCCCCTAACCCTCCACCTAGAAGCCTCTGACCCCAGCAAGCTACCCAGGGGTCCACAACTCTCCCTGGACTTTCAGTAGAGGCCCCAGGGTGCCCTCTTGCCCTCCACCTAGGGGCCTCTGACCCCAGAAAGCTACCCAGGGGTTCACCTTTCTCCCACCTAGGGGCCTCTGGGGCCTCTGACCCCAGCAAGCTACCAAGGGGTCCACCTCTCTCAATGGACTTGCAGTAGAGGCCACAGGAAGCCCCCTTGCCCTCCACCTAGGGGCCTCTGACCCCAGCAAGCTACCCAGGGGCCCACCTCTCTCCCTGGACTTGCAGTAGAGGCCCCAGGGTGCCCGCTGGCCCTCCACCAAGGGGCCTCTGACCCCAGCAAGCTACCCAGGGATCCACAACTCTCCCTATACTTGCAGTAGAGGCCCAAGGGTGCCCCCTTGCACTCCACCTAGGGTCCTCAGACTCTAGGAATCTACCAAGGGGTCCACAACTATCCCTTGACTTGCACTAGAGGCCCAAGGGTGCCCCCTGGCCCTCCACCTAAGGGCCTCTGACCCCAGCTAGCTACCCAGGGGTCCACCTCTCTCCCTGGAGTTTCATTAGAGGCCGTAGGGTACCCGCTGGCCCTCCACCTAGTGGCTTTATTCCCAGGCAAGCTACCCAGGGGTCCACCTCTCTCCCTGGTCTTGCATTATAGGCCCCAGCTTGCCGCCTTGCCCTCCACCCATGGGCCTCTGACCCCAGCTAGCTACCCAGGGGTCCACCTCTCTCCCTGGAGTTGCAGTAGAGGCCCTAGGGTACCCCCTGGCCCTCCACCTAGGGGCTTTATTCCCCAGCAAGCTACCCAGGCGTCTGCCTCTCTCCCTAGACTTGCAGTATAGGCCCCAAGGTGCCCCCTTACCCTTCACCTAGCCTCTTACCCCAGGAAGCTACCCAGGGGTCCACCTCTCTCCCTGGACTTGCAGGACAGGCTTCAGGGGGCAACCTGGCCATCCACCTAGGGGCCACTGACCCCAGGAAGCTACCCAGGGGTCCACCTCTCTCCCTGGACTTGCAGAATAGGCCACAAGTTGCCCCCTGGCCCACCACCTATGGGCTTCTGACCCCAGCAAGCTACCCAGGGGTCCACATCTCTCCCTGGACCTGCAGTAGAGGCCCCAGGGTGCCCCCTTGCCCTCCACCCAGGGGCCTCTGATCCCCGCAAGTTACCCATGTGTCCACCTCTAGCCCTAGACTTGCAGTATAGGCCCCAGGAAGCTCCCTGGCCCACCGACTATGGGCTTCTGACCCCAGCAAGCTACCCAGGGGTCCACCTCTCTCCCCGGACTTCCAGTAGAGGCCAAAAGGTGCTCATTGGCCCTCCACCTAGGGGCCTCTGACCTCAGCAAGCTACCTGGGGGTCCACCTCTCTCCCTGGACTTGCAGTAGAGGCCCCAGGAAGCCCCTTGGCCCTCCTTCTATGGGCCTCTAACCCCAGCAAGCTACCCTGGAGTCCACCTCTCTTCCTGGACTTGTAGTAGAGGCCCCAGGTTGCCCCCTGGCCCTCCACCTAGGGGCCTCTGACCCCAGCAAGCTACCCAGGGGTCCACCTCTCTCTCTTGACTTGAAGTATAGGCCCCTGGGTGCACCCTGGCCCTCAACCTAGGGGCCTAGGACCCCAGCAAGCTACCCAGGGGTCCACAACTCTCCCTGGACTTGCAGTAGAGGCCCCAGGGTGCCCCCTGGCCCTCCACCTAGGGGCCTAGGACGCCAGCAAGCTACCCAGAGGTCCATCTCTCTCCCTGGAGTTGCAATAGAGGCCCAAGGGTGCCCCCTAACCCTCCACCTAGAAGCCTCTGACCCCAGCACGCTACCCAGGGGTCCACAACTCTCCCTGGACTTGCAGTAGAGGCCCCAGGGTGCCCTCTTGCCCTCCACCTAGGGGCCTCTGACCCCAGAAAGCTACCCAGGGGTTCACCTTTCTCCCTGGACTTGAAGTATAGGGCCCAGGGTGCCCACTGGCCCTCCACCTAGGGGCCTAAGACCCCAACAAGCTACCCAGGGGTCCACAACTCTCCCTGGACTTGCAGTAGAGGCCCCAGGGTGCCCCCTGGCCCTCCACCTAGGGGCCTCTGACCCCAGCAAGCTACCAAGGAGTCCACCTCTCTCAATGGACTTGCAGTAGAGGCCCCAGGAAGCCCCCTTGCCCTCCACCTAGGGGCCTCTGACCCCAGCTAGCGACCCAGGGGTGCACCTCTCTCCCTGGAGTTGCAGTAGAGGCTCTAGGGTAGCCCCTGGCCCTCCACCTAGGGGCTTTAGTCCCCAGCAAGCTACCCAGGGGTCCACCTCTCTCCCTGGACTTGCAGTAGAGTCCCCAGGAAGCCCCCTGGCCCACCGACTATGGGCTTCTGACCTCAGCAAGCTACCTGGGGGTCCACCTCTCTCCCTGGACTTGCATTAGAGGCCCCAGGAAGCCCCTTGGCCCTCCTTCTATGCGCCTCTAACCCCAGCAAGCTACCCAGGAGTCCACCTCTCTTCCTGGACTTGTAGTAGAGGCCCCAGGGTGCCCCCTGGCCCTCCACCTAGGGGCCTCTGACCCCAGCAAGCTACCCAGGGGTCCACCTCTCTCCCTTGACTTGAAGTATAGGCCCCTGGGTGCACCCTGGCCCTCAACCTAGGGGCCTAGGACCCCAGCAAGCTACCCAAGGGTCCACTTCTCTCCCTGGACTTGCAGTAGAGGCCCCAGGGTGCCCCCTGGCCCTCCACCTAGGGGCCTAGGACCCCAGCAAGCTACCCAGAGGTCCATCTCTCTCCCTGGAGTTGCAGTAGAGGCCCCAGGGTGCCCCCTAACCCTCTACCTAGAAGCCTCTGACCCCAGCAAGCTACCCAGGGGTCCACAACTCTCCCTGGACTTGCAGTAGAGGCCCCAGGGTGCCCTCTTGCCCTCCACCTAGGGGCCTCTGACCCCAGAAAGCTACCCAGGGGTTCACCTTTCTCCCTGGACTTGAAGTATAGGCCTCAGGGTGCCCCTTGACCCTCCACCTAGGCCACTCTCAGCCAAGCAAACTACCCAGGGGTCCACCTCTCTCCCTGTACTTGCAGTATAGGCCCCAGCTTGCCGCCTTGCCCTCCACCCATGGGCCTCTGACCCCAGCTAGCTACCCAGGGGTCCACCTCTCTCCCTGGAGTTGCAGTAGAGGCCCTAGGGTACCCCCTGGCCCTCCACCTAGGGGCTTTATTCCCCAGCAAGCTACCCAGGGGTCTACCTCTCTCCCTAGACTTGCATTATAGGCCCCAAGGTGCCCCCTTGCCCTCCACCTAGGGGCCTCTTACCCCAGGAAGCTACCCAGGGGTCCACCTCTCTCCCTGGACTTGCAGGACAGGCTGCAGGGGGCAACCTGGCCCTCCACTTAGGGCCCACTGACCCCAGGAAGCTACCCAGGGGTCCACCTCTCTCCCTGGACTTGCAGAATAGGCCCCAAGTTGCCCCCTGGCCCACCACCTATGGGCTTCTGACCCCAGCAAGCTACCCAGGGGTCCACATCTCTCCCTGGACCTGCAGTAGAGGCCCCAGGGTGCCCCCTTGCCCTCCACCCAGGGGCCTCTGACCTCAGCAAGTTACCCATGGGTCCACAACTCTCCCTGGACTTGCAGTAGAGGCCCCAGGGTGCCCCTTGGCCCTCCACCTAGACCACTCTCAGCCAAACAAACTACCCAGGGGTCCACCTCTCTCCCTGGACTTGCAGGATAGGCCCCAGGGTGCCCCCTGGCCCTCCACCTAGTTGCCTCTGACCCCAGCAAGCTACCCAGAGGTCCAACTCTCTACCTTGACTTGCAGTAGGGGCCCTAGGGTACCTCCTGGCCCTCCAGTTAGGGGCCTCTGATCCCAGCAAGCTACCCAGGGTCCACCTTTCTCCCTGGACTTGCAGTAGAGGCCCCTGGTTGCCCTTTTGCCCTCCACCTAGGGGCCTCTGACCTCAGCAAGCTACCCAGAGGTCCACCTCTCTCCATGGACTTGCAGTAGAGGCCCCAGGGTGCCCCCTAACCCTCCACCTAGAAGCCTCTAACCCCAGCAAGCTACCCAGGGGTCCACAACTCTCCCTGGACTTGCAGTAGAGGCCCCAGGGTGCCCTCTTGCCCTCCACCTAGGGGCCTCTGACCCCAGAAAGCTACCCAGGGGTCCACCTTTCTCCCTGGACTTGAAGTAAAGGCCCAGGAGTGCCCACTGGCCCTCCACCTAGGGGCCTCTGACCCCAGCAAGCTACCCAGGGGCCCACCTCTCTCCCTGGACTTGCAGTAGAGGCCCCAGGGTGCCCGCTGACCCTCCACCAAGGGGCCTCTGACCTCAGCAAGCTACCCAGGGGTCCATAACTCTCCCTAGACTTGCAGTAGAGGCTCAAGGGTTCCCCCTGGCCCTCCACCTAGGGTCCTTAGACCCTAGGAATCTACCAAGGGGTCCACAACTTTCCCCTGACTTGCACTAGAGGCCCCAGGGTGCCCCCTGGCCCTCCACCTAAGGGCCTCTGACCCCAGCTAGCTACCCAGGGGTCCACCTCTCTCCCTGGAGTTGCAGTAGAGGCTCTAGGGTACCCCCTGGCAATCCATCTAGGTGCTTTTTTCCCCAGCAAGCTACCCAGGGGTCCACCTCTCTCCCTGGACTTGCAGTATAGGCCCCAGCTTGCCGCCTTGCCTTCCACCCATGGGCTTCTGACCCCAGCTAGCTACCCAGGGGTCCACCTCTCTCCCTGGAGTTGCAGTAGAGGCCCTAGGGTACCCCCTGGCCCTCCACCTAGGGGCTTTATTCCCCAGCAAGCTACCCAGGGGTATACCTCTCTCCCTAGACTTGCATTATATTCCCCAAGGTTCCCCTTTGCCCTCCACCTAGGGGGCTCTTACCCCAGGAAGCTACCCAGGGGTCCACCTCTCTCCCTGGACTTGCAGGATATGCCCCAGGGTGCCCCCTTGCCCTCCACCTATTTGCCTCTTACCCCAGCAAGCTACCCAGGGGTCCACCTCTCTCCCTGGACTTGCAGTAGAGGCCCTAGGGTACCTCCTGGCCCTCCACCTAGGGGCCTCTGACCCCAGCAAGCTACCCAGGTGTCCACCTCTCTCCCTGGACTTGCAGTAGAGGCCCTAGGGTACCTCCTGGCCCTCCACCTAGGTGCCTCTGACCCCAGCAAGTTACCCAGGGGTCCACAACTCTCCCTGGACTTGCAGTAGAGGCCCCTGGCTGCCCCCTTTCTTTCCACCTAGGGGCCTCTGACCCCAGCAAGCTACCCAGGGGTCTACCTTTCTCCCTGGACTTGAATTATAGGCCCCTGGCTGCCCACTGGCCCTCCACCTAGGGGCCTAAGACCCCAGCAAGCTACCCAGGGGTCCACGTCTCTTCCCGGACTTGCAGTAGAGGCCCCAGGGTGCCCCCTGGCTCTCCACCTAGGGGCCCAAGACCCCAGCAAGATACCCAGGGGTCCACCTCTCTCCCTGGACTTGCAGTAGAGGCCCTAGGCAACCTCTTGGCCCTCCACCTAGGGGCCTCTGACCCCAGCAAGCTACCCAGGGGAACACAACTCTCCCTGGACTTGCATTAGAGGACCCAGGGTGCCCCTTTGCCCTCCACCTAGTGGCCTCTGACCCCAGCAAGCTACCCAGGGGTCCACCTTTCTCCCTGGACTTATAGTATAGGCCCCAGGGTGCCCATTGGCCCTCTCCCTAGGGGCCTAAGACCCCAGCAAGCTACCCAGGGGTCCACAACTCTCCCTGAACTTGCAGTAGAGGCCCCAGGGTGCCCCTTGGCCCTCCACCTAGGGGCCTGTGACCCCAGCAAGCTACCCAGGGGTCCACCTCTCTCCCTGGACTTGCAGTATAGGCCCCAGGGTGCCCCCTGGCCCTCCACCTAGGGGCCTAAGATCCCAGCAAGCTACCCAGGGGTCCACCTCTCTCACTTGACTTGAAAAATAGGCCCCAGGGTGCCCCCTGGCCCTCCACTTAGGGTCCAAGGACCCCAGCAAGCTACCCAGAGGTCCACCTCTCTCCCTGGTCTTGCAGTAGAGGCCTCAGGGTGCCCCTGGCCCTCCACCTAGGGGCCTCTGACCCCAGCAAGATACCCAGGGGTCCACCTCTCTCCCTGGACTTGCAGAAGAGGCCCTAGGGTACCTCCTGGCCCTACACCTAGGGGCCTCTGACCCCAGCAAGCTACCCAGGGGTCCACCTCTCTCCCTGGACTTGCAGTAGAGGCCCTAGGGTACCTCCTGGCCCTACACCTAGGGGCCTCTGACCCCAGCAAGCTACCCAGGGGTCCACAACTCTCCCTGGACTTGCAGTAGAGGCCCCAGGGGACCCCTTGCCCTCCGCCTAGGGGCCTCTGACCCCAGAAAGCTTCCCAGGGGTCCACCTTTCTCCCTGGACTTGAAGTATGGGCCCCAGAGTGCCCACTGACCCTCCACCTAGGGGCCTAAAACCCCAGCAAGCTACATTGGGGACCACAACTCTCCCTGGACTTGCAGTAGAGGCCGCAGGGTGCCCCCTGGCCCTCCACCCAGGGGCCTCTGACCACAGCAAGCTACCCAGGGGTCCACATCTCTCCCTGGACTTGCAGTATAGGCCCCAGGGTGCCCCCTGGCCATCCACCTAGGGGCCCAAGATACAAGCAAGCTACCCAGGGTTCCACCTCTCTTCCTTGACTTGAAGTATAGGCCCCAGGGTGCCCCCTGGCCCTCCACCTAGGGGCCTAGGACCACAGCAAGCTACCCAGGGGTCCAAAACTTTTCTAGACTTGCAGTAGAGGCCCAAGGGTGCCCCCTGGCCCTCCACCTAGGGTCCTCAGACCCTAGGAATCTACCAAGGGGTCCACAACTATCCCTGGACTTACACCAGATGCCCCAGGGTGCCCCCTGGCCCTCCACCTAGGGTCCTCAGACCCTAGAAATCTACCAAGGGGTCCACAACTATCCCTGGACTTGCACTAGAGGCCCCAGGGTGCCCCCTGGCCCTCCACCTAAGGGCCTCTGACCCCAGCTAGCTACCCAGGGGTCCAACTCTCTCCCTGGACTTGCAGTAGAGGCCCCAGGGTACCCCTGGCCCTCTACCTAGGGGCTTTTTTCCCCAGCAAGCTACCCAGGGGTCTACTTCTCTCCCTGAACTTGCAGTAGAGGCCCCAGCGTGCCCCCTTGCCCTCCACCCATGGGCCTCTAACCCCAGCAAGCTACCCAGGGGTCCACAACTTTCCCTGTACTTGCAGTAGAGGCCCCAGGGTGCCCCCTGGCCCTCCACCTAGGGGCATAAGACCCCAGAAAGCTACCCAGGGGTCCACCTCTCTTCCTGATCTTGCAGTATAGGAACCAGGGTGCCCCCTGGCCCTCCACCTAGGGGCCTAAGATCCCAGCAAGCTACCCAGGGGTCCACCTCTCTCCCTTGACTTGAAAAATAGGCCCCAGGGTGCCCCCTTGCCCTCCACCCAGGGGCCTCTGACCCCAGCAAGCTAACCAGGGGTCCACAACTCTCCCTGGACTTGCAGTAGGGGCCCCAGGGTGCCCCCTTGCCCTGCACCTAGGGGCCTCTGACCCCAGCAAGCTACCCAGGGGTCAACATCTCTCCTTGGACTTGCAGTATAGGCCCTAAGGTGCCCCCTGGCCCTCCACCTAAGGGCCTAAGACCCCATCAAGCTACCCAGGGGGTCCACCTCACCCTGGACTGGCAGTAGAGGCCCCAGGGTGCCCCCAGGCCCTCCACCTAGGGGCTGCTGACACAAGAAAGCTCCCTAGGTGTCCACCTCTCTCCCTGGACTTGCAGTATAGGCCCCAGGGTGCCCCCAGGCCCTCCACCTAAGTGTATAAGACCCCAGCAAGCTACCCAGGGGTCCACCTCTCTCCCTGGACTTGAAGTATAGGCCCCAGGGTGCCCCCTTGCCATCCACCCAGGGGCCTCCAACCCCCGCAAGTTACCCAAGGGTCCACAACTCTCCCTGGACTTGCAGTAGAGGCCCCTGGGTGCCCCTTGGCCCTCCACCTAGGCCACTCTCACCCAAACAAACTACTCAGGGGTCCACCTCTCTCCCTGCACTTGCAGTATAGGCCCCAGGGTGCCCCCTGGCACTCCACCTAGGGGCCTAAGACCCCAGCAAGCTACACAGGGGTCCACCTCTCTCCCTGGACTGGCAGTATAGGCCCCAGGGTACCCCCTGACCCTCCACCTAGGTTCTTCTTACCCCAGCAAGCTACCCAGGGGTCCACCTCTCTCCCTGGACTTGCAGAAGAGGCCCCAGGGTGCCCGCTGGCCCTCCACTTAGGGGCCTCTGACCCCAGCAAGCTACCCAGGGGTCCACAACTCTCCCTGGACTTGCAGTAGGGGCCCCAGGGTGCCCCCTTGCTCTGCACCTAGGGGCCTCTGACCCCAGCAAGCTACCCAGGGGTCAACATCTCTCCTTGGACTTGCAGTATAGGCCCTAAGGTGCCCCCTGGCCCTCCACCTAAGGGCCTAAGACCCCATCAAGCTACCCAGGGGGTCCACCTCACCCTGGACTGGCAGTAGAGGCCCCAGGGTGCCCCCAGGCCCTCCACCTAGGGGCTGCTGACACAAGAAAGCTCCCAAGGTGTCCACCTCTCTCCCTGGACTTGCAGTATAGGCCCCAGGGTGCCCCCAGGCCCTCCACCTAAGTGTTTAAGACCCCAGCAAGCTACCCAGGGGTCCAACTCTCTCCCTGGACTTGCAGTAGAGGCCCAAGGGTACCCCTGGCCCTCTACCTAGGGGCTTTTTTCCCCAGCAAGCTACCCAGGGGTCTACTTCTCTCCCTGAACTTGCAGTAGAGGCCCCAGGGTGCCCCCTTGCCCTCCACCCATGGGCCTCTAACCCCAGCAAGCTACCCAGGGGTCCACAACTTTCCCTGTACTTGCAGTAGAGGCCCCAGGGTGCCCCCTTGCCCTCCACCTAGGGGCCTGTGACCCCAGCAAGCTACATAGGGGTTCACATCTCTCCTTGGACTTGCAGTATAGGCCCCAGGGTGCCCCCTGGCCCTCCACCTAGGGGCATAAGACCCCAGAAAGCTACCCAGGGGTCCACCTCTCTTCCTGATCTTGCAGTATAGGAACCAGGGTGCCCCCTTGCCCTCCACCCAGGGGCCTCTGACCCCAGCAAGCTACCCAGGGGTCCACAACTCTCCCTGGACTTGCAGTAGGGGCCCCAGGGTGCCCCCTTGCCCTGCACCTAGGGGCCTCTGACCCCAGCAAGCTACCCAGGGGTCAACATCTCTCCTTGGACTTGCAGTATAGGCCCTAAGGTGCCCCCTGGCCCTCCACCTAAGGGCCTAAGACCCCATCAAGCTACCCAGGGGGTCCACCTCACCCTGGACTGGCAGTAGAGGCCCCAGGGTGCCCCCAGGCCCTCCACCTAGGGGCTGCTGACACAAGAAAGCTCCCTAGGTGTCCACCTCTCTCCCTGGACTTACAGTATAGGCCCCAGGGTGCCCCCAGGCCCTCCACCTAAGTGTATAAGACCCCAGCAAGCTACCCAGGGGTCCACCTCTCTCCCTGGACTTGAAGTATAGGCCCCAGGGTGCCCCCTTGCCATCCACCCAGGGGCCTCCAACCCCCGCAAGTTACCCAAGGGTCCACAACTCTCCCTGGACTTGCAGTAGAGGCCCCTAGTTGCCCCTTGGCCCTCCACCTAGGCCACTCTCACCCAAACAAACTACTCAGGGGTCCACCTCTCTCCCTGCACTTGCAGTATAGGCCCCAGGGTGCCCCCTGGCACTCCACCTAGGGGCCTAAGACCCCAGCAAGCTACCCAGGGGTCCACCTCTCTCCCTGGACTTGAAGTTAAGGCCCCAGGGTGCCCCCTTGCCATCCACCCAGCGGCCTCTGACCCCCGCAAGTTACCCAAGGGTCCACAACTCTCCCTGGACTTGCAGTAGAGGCCCCTGGGTGCCCCTTGGCCCTCCACCTAGGCCACTCTCAGCCAAACAAACTACCCAGGGGTCCACCTCTCTCCCTGCACTTGCAGTATAGGCCCCAGGGTGCCCCCTGGCACTCATCCTAGGGGCCTAAGACCCCAGCAAGCTACACAGGGGTCCACCTCTCTCCCTGGACTGGCAGTATAGGCCCCAGGGTACCCCCTGACCCTCCACCTAGGTTCTTCTTACCCCAGCAAGCTACCCAGGGGTCCACCTCTCTCCCTGGACTTGCAGAAGTGGCCCCAGGGTGCCCGCTGGCCCTCCACTTAGGGGCCTCTGACCCCAGCAAGCTACCCAGGGGTCCACAACTCTCCCTGGACTTGCAGTAGGGGCCCCAGGGTGCCCCCTTGCCCTGCACCTAGGGGCCTCTGACCCCAGCAAGCTACCCAGGGGTCAACATCTCTCCTTGGACTTGCAGTATAGGCCCTAAGGTGCCCCCTGGCCCTCCACCTAAGGGCCTAAGACCACATCAAGCTACCCAGGGGGTCCACCTCACCCTGGACTGGCAGTAGAGGCCCCAGGGTGCCCCCAGGCCCTCCACCTAGGGGCTGCTGACACAAGAAAGCTCCCTAGGTGTCTACCTCTCTCCCTGGACTTGCAGTATAGACCCCAGGGTGCCCCCAGGCCCTCCACCTAAGTGTTTAAGACCCCAGCAAGCTACCCAGGGGTCCACCTCTCTCCCTGGACTTGAAGTATAGGCCCCAGGGTGCCCTCTTGCCATCCACCCAGGGGCCTCTGACCCCCGCAAGTTACCCAAGGGTCCACAACTCTCACTGGACTTGCAGTAGAGGCCCCTGGGTGCCCCTTGGCCCTCCACCTAGGCCACTCTTAGCCAAACAAACTACCCAGGGGTCCACCTCTCTCCCTGCACTTGCAGTATAGGCCCCAGGGTGCCCCCTGGCACTCATCCTAGGGGCCTAAGACCCCAGCAAGCTACACAGGGGTCCACGTCTCTCCCTGGACTGGCAGTGTAGGCCCCAGGGTACCCCCTGACCCTCCACCTAGGTTCTTCTTACCCCAGCAAGCTACCCAGGGGTCCACCTCTCTCCCTGGACTTGCAGAAGAGGCCCCAGGGTGCCCGCTGGCCCTCCACTTAGGGGCCTCTGACCCCAGCAAGCTACCCAGGGGTCCACATCTCTCCCTAGACTTGCAGTAGAGGCCCAAGGGTGCCCCCTGGCCCTCCACCTAGGGGCCTCTGGCCCAAGCAATCTACCAAGGGGACCACAACTCTCCCTGGAATTGCAGTAGAGGCCCTAGGGTAGCCCCTGGCCCTCCACCTAGGGGCTTTAGTCCCCAGCAAGCTACCAAGGGGTCCACCTCTCTCCTTGGACTTGCAGTAGAGTCCCCAGGGTGCCCCCTGGCCCTCCAGCTAGGGTTCTTTGACCCCAGCAAGCTACCCAGGGGTCCACCTCTCTCCCTGGACTTGCAGTAGAGAACCCAGGAAGCCCCCTGGCACTCCACCAAGAAGCCTCTGACGCCAGCAAGCTTCCTAGGGGTCAACCTCTCTCCCTGGACTGGGAATATAGGCCCCAGGGTGCCCCTTGGCCCTCCACCTTTGTGCCTCTGACACCAGCAAGCTACCCAGGGGTCCACCTCTCTTCCTGGACTTGCGTTAAAGGCCCTAGGGTACCCCCTTGCCCTCCACCTATGGGCTTCAGACCTCTTCAAGCTACCCAGGGATCCACCCCTCTCCCTGGACTTGCAGTATAGCCCCAGGGTACCCCCTGGCTTTCCACCTAGGGGCCTCTTACCCCAGCAAGCTACCCAGGGGTCCACCTCTCTTCCTGGACTTGTAGTAGAGGCCCCAAGGTGCCCCCTGGCCCTCCACCTAGGGGCCTAGGACCACAGCAAGCTACCCAGGGGTCCACCTCTCTCCCTGGACTTGCAGTAGAGGCCCCAGGGTGCCCCCTGGCCCTCCACCTAGGGGCCTAAGACCCCAGCAAGCTACCCAGGGGTCCAATTATCTCCCTGGACTGGCAGTATAGGCCCCAGGGTGCCCCCTGGCCCTCCACCCAAGGGCCTCTGACCCCAGCAAGCTACACAGGGGTCCACCTCTCCTCCTGGACTTGCGTTAAAGGCCCTAGGGTACCCCCTTGCCCTCCACCTATGGGCTTAAGACCCCAGTCAGCTACCCAGGGGTCCACCTCTCTCAATGGACTTGCACTAGAGGCCCCAGGAAGCCCCCTTGCCCTCCACCTAGGGGCCTCTGACCCCAGCAAGCTACCCAGGGGTCCACAACTCTCCCTAGACTTGCAGTAGAGGCCCAAGGGTGCCACCTGGCCCTCCACCTAGGGTCCTCAGACCCTAGGAATCTACCAAGGGGTCCACAACTATCCCTGGACTTGCACTAGAAGCCCCAGGGTGCCCCCTGGCCCTCCACCTAAGGGCTTCTGACCCCAGCTAGCTACCCAGGGGTTCACCTCTCTCCCTGGACTTGCAGTAGAGGCCCCAGGGTGCCCCCTTGCCCTGCACCTAGGGGCCTCTGACCCCAGCTAGCTACCCAGGGGGTCCACCTCTCTCCCTGGACTGTCAGTAGAGGTCCCAGGGTGCCCCCAGTCCCTCCACCTAGGGGCGGCTGACACAAGAAAGCTCCCCAGGGGTCCAACTCTCTCTCTGGACTTGCAGTAGAGGCCCCAGGGTGCCCCCTGGCCCTCCACCTAGGGGCCTAAGAACCCAGCAACCTACCCAGGGGGTCCACCTCTCTCCCTGGACTGGCAGTAGAGGCCCCAGGGTTCCCCCAGGCCCTCCACCTATTGGCGGCTGACACTAGAAAGCTCCCCAGGGGTCCACCTCTCTCCCTGGACTTGCAGTATAGACCCCAGGGTGCCCCCTGGCCCTCCCCCTAGGGGCCTCTGACCCCAGCAAGCTACGAAGGGGTCCACAACTCTCCCTGGACTTGCAGTAGAGGACCCAGGGTGCCCCCTGGCCCTCCCCCTAGGGGCCTCTGACCCCAGCAAGCTACCAAGGGGTCCACAACTCTCCCTGGACTTGCAGTATAGGCCCCAGGGTGCCCCCTGGCATTCCACCTAGGGGCCTACGACCCCAGCTAGCTACCCAGGGGTCCACCTCTCTCAATGGACTTGCACTAGAGGCCCCAGGAAGCCCCCTTGCCCTCCACCTAGGGGCCTCTGACCCCAGCAAGCTACCCAGGGGCCCAGTTCTCTCCCTGGACTTGCAGTAGAGGCCCCAGAGTGCCCGCTGGCCCTCCACCAAGGGGCCTCTGACCCCAGCAAGCTACCCAGGGGTCCACAACTCTCCCTAGACTTGCAGTAGAGGCCCAAGGGTGCCACCTGGCCCTCCACCTAGGGTCCTCAGACCCTAGGAATCTACCAAGGGGTCCACAACTATCCCTGGACTTGCACTAGAAGCCCCAGGGTGCCCCCTGGCCCTCCACCTAAGGGCCTCTGACCCCAGCTAGCTACCCAGGGGTCCACCTCTCTCCCTGAACTTGCAGTAGAGGCCCTAGGGTACCTCCTGGCCCTCCACCTAGGGCCTTTATTCCCCAGCAAGCTACCCAGGGGTCCACTTCTCTCGCTGGACTTGCAGTATAGACCCCAGCGTGCCCCCTTGCCCTCCACCCATGGGCCTCAGACCCCAGCAAGCTACCCAGGGGTCCACAACTTTCCCTGGACTTGCAGTGGAGGCCCCAGGGTGCCCCCTGGCCCTCCACCTAGGGGCCTCTGACCCCAGCAAGCTACATAGGGGTCCACGTCTCTCCTTGGACTTGCAGTATAGGCCCCAGGGTGCCCCCTGGCCCTCCACCTAGGGGCCTAAGACCCCAGAAAGCCACCCAGGGAACCACCTCTCTCCCTGAACTTGCACTATAGGAACCAGGGTGCCCCCTTGCCCTCCACCCAGGGGCCTCTGACCCCAGCAAGCTACCCAGGGGTCCAACTCTCTACCTGGACTTGCAGTAGGGGCCCAAGGGTACCTCCTGGCCCTCCACCCAGGGGCCTCTGACCCCAGCAAGCTAACCAGGGGTCCACCTCTCTCCCTTGACTTGAAGTATAGGCCCCAGTGTGCACCCTGGCCCTCCACCTAGGGGCCTAGGTCCCCAGCAAGCTTTCCAGGGGTCCATGTCTCTCCTTGGACTTGCAGTAGAGGCCCCAGGGTGCCCCCTGGCCCTCCACCTACTGGCCTCTGACCCCAGCAAGCTACCCAGGGGTTCACCTCTCTCCCTAGACTTGCAGTATAGGCCCCAAGGTGCCCCCTTACCTTCCACCTAGGGGCCTCTTACCCCAGGAAGCTACCCAGGGGTCCACCTCTCTCCCTGGACTTGCAGGACAGGCTGCAGGGGGCAACCTGGCCCTCCACCTAGGGGCCACTGACCTGAGGAAGCTACCCAGGGGTCAACCTCTCTCCCTGGACTTGCAGAATAGGCCCCAAGCTGCCCCCTGACCCACCACCTATGGGCTTCTGACCCCAGCAAGCTACCCAGGGGTCCACAACTTTCCCTGGACTTGCAGTAGAGGCCCCAGGGTGCCCCCTGGCCCTCCACCTAGGGGCCTCTGACCCCAGCAAGCTACATAGGGGTCCACATCTCTCCTTGGACTTGCAGTATAGGCCCCAGGGTGCCCCCTGTCCCTCCACCTAGGGGCCTAAGACCCCAGAAAGCCACCCAGGGGTCCACCTCTCTCCCTGAACTTGCACTATAGGAACCAGGGTGCCCCCTTGCCCTCCACCCAGGGGCCTCTGACCCCAGCAAGCTACCCAGGGGTCCAACTCTCTACCTGGACTTGCAGTAGGGGCCCAAGGGTACCTCCTGGCCCTCCACTCAGGGGCCTCTGGCCCCAGCAAGCTAACCAGGGGTCCACCTCTCTCCCTTGACTTGAAGTATAGGCCCCAGTGTGCACCCTGGCCCTCCACCTAGGGGCCTAGGTCCCCAGCAAGCTTTCCAGGGGTCCATGTCTCTCCTTGGACTTGCAGTAGAGGCCCCAGGGTGCCCCCTGGCTCTCCACCTACTGGCCTCTGACCCCAGCAAGCTACCCAGGGGTTCACCTCTCTCCCTAGACTTGCAGTAAAGGCCCCAAGGTGCCCCCTTACCTTCCACCTAGGGGCCTCTTACCCCAGGAAGCTACCCAGGGGTCCACCTCTCTCCCTGGACTTGCAGGACAGGCTGCAGGGGGCAACCTGGCCCTCCACCTAGGAGCCACTGACCTGAGGAAGCTACCCAGGGGTCAACCTCTCTCCCTGGACTTGCAGAATAGGCCCCAAGCTGCCCCCTGACCCACCACCTATGGGCTTCTGACGCCAGCAAGCTACCCAGGGGTCCACATCTCTCCCTGGACCTGCAGTAGAGGCCCCAGGGTGCCTCCTTGCCCTCTACCCAGGGGCCTCTGACCCCAACAAGTTACCCAAGGGTCCACAACTCTCCCTGGACTTGCAATAGAGGCCCCAGGGTGCCCCTTGGCCCTCCACCTAGGCCACTCTCAGCCAAGCAAACTACCCAGGGGACCACCTCTCTCCCTAAACTTGCACTATAGGCCCCAGGGATCCCCCTGGCCCTCCGCCTAGGGGCCTCTGACCCCAGAAAGCTACCCAGGGGTCCACCTCTTTTCCTGGACTGGCAGTATAGGCTCCAGGGTGCCCCCTGGCCCTCCACCTAGGGGCCTCTGACCCCAGCAAGCTACCAAGGGGTCCACAACTCTCCATGGACTTGCAGTATAGGCCCTAGGGTGCCCCCTGGCCCTCCACCTAGGGGCCTAAGACCCCAGCAAGCTACCCAGGGGGTCCACCTCTCTCCCTGGACTGGCAGTAGAGGCACCAGGCTGCCCCCAGGCCCTCCACCTATGGGCGACTGACACAAAAAAGCTCCCCAGGGGTCCAACTCTCTCCCTGGACTTGCAGGATATGCCCCAGGGTGCCCCCTGGCCCTCCAACTAGTTGACTCTGACCCCAGCAAGCTACCCAGGGGTCCACCTGTCTCCCTGGACTTGCAGTAGAGGCCCTAGGGTACCTCCTGGCCTTCAACCTAAGGGCCTCTGACCCCAGCAAGTTACCCAGGGGTCCACAACTCTCCCTGGACTTGCAGTAGAGGCCCCAGGGTGCCCCTTTGCCCTCCACCTATGGGCCTCTGACCCCAGAAAGCTACCCAGGGGTCCACCTTTCTCCCTGGACATGAAGTATAGGCCCTAGGGTACCTCCTGGCCCTCCACCTAGGGGCCTCTGACCTCATTAAGCTACCCAGGGGTCCACCTCTCTCCCTGGACTTGCAGTAGAGGCCCTAGAGTACCTCCCGGCCCTCCACCTAGGGGCGTCTGACCCCAGCAAGTTACCCAGGGGTCCAGAACTCTCCCTGGACTTATAGTATAGGCCCCAGGGTGCCCATTGGCCCTCCACCTAGGGGCCTAAGACCCCAGCAAGCTACCCAGGGGTCCACAACTCTCCCTGAACTTGCAGTAGAGGCCCCAGGGTGCCCCTTGGCCCTCCACCTAGGGGCCTGTGACCCCAGCAAGCTACCCAGGGGTCCACCTCTCTCCCTGTACTTGCAGTATAGGCCCCAGGGTGCCCGCTGGCCCTCCACCTAGGGGCCTAAGACCCCAGCAAGCTACCCAGGGGGTCCACCTCTCTCCCTGGACTGGCAGTAGAGGCCCCAGGGTGCCCCCAGGCCCTCCACCTATGGGCGACTGACACAAAAAAGCTCCCCAGGGGTCCAACTCTCTCCCTGGACTTGCAGGATATGCCCCATGGTGCCCCCTGGCCCTCCAACTAGTTGACTCTGACCCCAGCAAGCTACCCAGGGGTCCACCTGTCTCCCTGGACTTGCAGTAGAGGCCCTAGGGTACCTCCCGGCCCTCCACCTAGGGGCGTCTGACCCCAGCAAGTTACCCAGGGGTCCACAACTCTCCCTGGACTTATAGTATAGGCCCCAGGGTGCCCAATGGCCCTCCACCTAGGGGCCTAAGTCCCCAGCAAGCTACCCAGGGGTCCACAACTCTCCCTGAACTTGCAGTAGAGGCCCCAGGGTGCCCCTTGGCCCTCCACCTAGGGGCCTGTGACCCCAGCAAGCTACCCAGGGGTCCACCTCTCTCCCTGTACTTGCAGTATAGGCCCCAGGGTGCCCCCTGGCCCTCCACCTAGGGGCCTAAGATCCCAGCGAGCTACCCAGGGGTCCACCTCTCTCCCTTGACTTGAAAAATAGGCCCCAGAGTGCCCCCTGGCCCTCCACCTAAGTGCCTAAGACCCCAGTAAGCTACCCAGGGGTCCACCTCTCTCCCTGGACTTGCAATAGAGGCCCCAGGGTGCCCCTTGGCCCTCCACGTAGGCCACTCTCAGCCAAGCAAACTAGCCAGGGGACCACCTCTCTCCCTGAACTTGCACTATAGGCCCCTGGGATACCCCTGGCCCTCCGCCTAGGGGCCTCTCACCCTAGCAAGCTACCCAGGGTTCCACCTCTCTCCCTGGACTTGCACTATAGGCCCCAGAGTGCCCCCTGGCCCTCCACCTAACTGCCTAAGACCCCAGCAAGCTACCCAGGGGTCCACCTCTCTCCCTGGACTTGCAGTATAGGCCCCATGATGCCCCCTGGCCCTCCACCTAGGGGCCTCTGACCCCAGCAAGCTAACCAGGGGTCCACCTCTCTCACTGGACTTGCAGTATAGGCCCCAGGGTGCCCCCTGCAACTCCACCTAGGGGCCTCTGACCCCAACAACCTACCCAGGGGTCCACCTATCTACCTAGACTTGCAGTCGAGACCCCAGGGTGCCCCCTGGCCCTCCACCTAGGGGCCTCTGACCCCAGCAAGCTAACCAGGGGTCCACCTCTCTCCCTGGACTTGCAGTATAGGCCCCAGGGTGCCCCCTGACCCTCCACCTAGGGGCCTCTGACCCCAGCAAGCTACCCAGGGATTAACCTCTCTCCCTGGACTTGCAGTAGAGGCCCCAGGGTGCCCCCTGGAACTCCATCTAGGGGCCTCTGACCCCAGCAAGCTACCCAGGGGTCCAGCTTTCTCCCTGGACTTGTAGTAGAGGCCCCAGGGTACCCCCTGGCCCTCCACCTATGGGCTTCTCACCCCAGCAAGCTACCAAGGGGTCCACCTCTCTCCCTGCACTTGCAGTAGAGGCCCTAGGGTACCCCCTGGCCCTTCATCTATGGGCTTCAGAACCCAGCAAGCTACCCAGGGGTCCACTTCTCTCCCTGGACTTGCAGGATAGGCCACAGGGTGCCCCCTGGCCCTCCACCTAGTTGCCTCTGACCCCAGCAAGCTACCCAGGTGTCCAACTCTCTCCCTGGACTTGCATTAGGGGCCCTAGGGTACCTCCTAGCCCACCACCTAGGGGCCTCTGACACCAGCAAGCTACCCAGGGGTCCACCTCTTTCCCTGGACTTGCAGGAGAGGCCCCATGGTGCCCCCTGGCCCTCCACCTAGTGGCCTCTGACCCCAGCAAGCTAACCAGGGGTCCACCTCTCTCCCTGGACTTGCAGTAGAGGCCCCAGGGTGCCCCTTGGCCCTCCACCTAGGGGCCTGTGACCCCAGCAAGCTACCCAGGGGTCCACCTCTCTCCCTGTACTTGCAGTATAGGCCCCAGGGTGCCCCCTGGCCCTCCACCTAGGGGCCTAAGATCCCAGCAAGCTACCCAGGGGTCCACCTCTCTCCCTTGACTTGAAAAATAGGCCCCAGGGTGCCCCCTGGCCCTCCACCTAGGGGCGGCTGATACAAGAAAGCTCCCCAGGGGTCCACCTCTCTCCCTGGACTTGCAGGATAAGCCCCAGGGTGCCCCCTTGCCCTCCACCTAGTTGCCTCTGACCTCAGCAAGCTACCCAGGGGTCCACCTCTCTCCCTGGACTTGCAGTATAGGCCCCAAGGTGCCCCCTTACCTTCCACCTAGGGGCCTCTTACCCCAGAAAGCTACCCAGGGGTCCACCTCTCTCCCTGGACTTGCAGGACAGGCCCCAAGCTGCCCCCTGACCCACCACCTATGGGCTTCTGACCCCAGCAAGCTACCCAGGGGTCCACATCTCTTCCTGGACCTGCAGTAGAGGCCCCAGGGTGCCTCCTTGCCCTCTACCCAGGGGCCTCTGACCCCCACAAGTTACCCAATGGTCCACCTCTCTCCCTGGACTTGCAGGACAGGCTGCAGGGGGCAACCTGGCCCTCCACCTAGGAGCCACTGACCTGAGGAAGCTACCCAGTGGTCAACCTCTCTCCCTGGACTTGCAGAATAGGCCCCAAGCTGCCCCCTGACCCACCACCTATGGACTTCTGACCGCAGCAAGCTACCCAGGGGTCCACATCTCTTCCTGGACCTACAGTAGAGGCCCCAGGGTGCCTCCTTGCCCTCTACCCAGGGGCCTCTGACCCCCACAAGTTACCCAATGGTCCACAACTCTCCCTGGACTTGCAATAGAGGCCCCAGGGTGCCCCTTGGCCCTCCACGTAGGCCACTCTCAGCCAAGCAAACTACCCAGGGGACCACCTCTCTCCCTGAACTTGCACTATAGGCCCCTGGGATACCCCTGGCCCTCCGCCTAGGGGCCTCTCACCCTAGCAAGCTACCCAGGGTTCCACCTCTCTCCCTGGACTTGCACTATAGGCCCCAGAGTGCCCCCTGGCCCTCCACCTAACTGCCTAAGACCCCAGCAAGCTACCCAGGGGTCCACCTCTCTCCCTGGACTTGCAGTATAGGCCCCATGATGCCCCCTGGCCCTCCACCTAGGGGCCTCTGACCCCAGCAAGCTAACCAGGGGTCCACCTCTCTCCCTGGACTTGCAGTATAGGCCCCAGGGTGCCCCCTGCAACTCCACCTAGGGGCCTCTGACCCCAACAAGCTACCCAGGGGTCCACCTATCTACCTAGACTTGCAGTCGAGACCCCAGGGTGCCCCCTGGCCCTCCACCTAGGGGCCTCTGACCCCAGCAAGCTAACCAGGGGTCCACCTCTCTCCCTGGACTTGCAGTATAGGCCCCAGGGTGCCCCCTGACCCTCCACCTAGGGGCCTCTGACCCCAGCAAGCTACCCAGGGATTAACCTCTCTCCCTGGACTTGCAGTAGAGGCCCCAGGGTGCCCCCTGGAACTCCATCTAGGGGCCTCTGACCCCAGCAAGCTACCCAGGGGTCCAGCTTTCTCCCTGGACTTGTAGTAGAGGCCCCAGGGTACCCCCTGGCCCTCCACCTATGGGCTTCTCACCCCAGCAAGCTACCAAGGGGTCCACCTCTCTCCCTGCACTTGCAGTAGAGGCCCTAGGGTACCCCCTGGCCCTTCACCTATGGGCTTCAGAACCCAGCAAGCTACCCAGGGGTCCACTTCTCTCCCTGGACTTGCAGGATAGGCCACAGGGTGCCCCCTGGCCCTCCACCTAGTTGCCTCTGACCCCAGCAAGCTACCCAGGTGTCCAACTCTCTCCCTGGACTTGCAGTAGGGGCCCTAGGGTACCTCCTAGCCCTCCACCTAGGGGCCTCTGACACCAGCAAGCTACCCAGGGGTCCACCTCTTTCCCTGGACTTGCAGGAGAGGCCCCATGGTGCCCCCTGGCCCTCCACCTAGTGGCCTCTGACCCCAGCAAGCTAACCAGGGGTCCACCTCTCTCCCTGGACTTTCAGTATAGGCCCCAGGGTGCCCCCTGACCCTCTACCTAGGTTCTTCTTACCCCAGCAAGCTTCCCAGGGGTCCACCTCTCTCCCTGGACTTGCAGAAGAGGCCCCAGTGTGCCCCCTGGCCCACCACATAAGGGCTTCTGACACCAGCAAGCTACCAAAGGGTCCACCTCTCTCCCTGGACTTGCAGTAGAGGCCCCAGGGTGCCCCCTGTCCCACCACCTATGGGCTTCTGACCCCAGCAAGCTACCCAGGGGTCCACTTCTCTCCCCGGACTTGCAGTAGAGGCCCCAGGGTGCCCCCTGACCCTTCACCTATGGGTTTCTGACCCTTGCAAGCTACCCAGGGGTCCACCTCTCTCCCTGGACTTGCAGTAGAGGCCCCAGGGTGCCCCCTTGCCATCCACCCAGGGGCCTCTGACCCCCGCAAGTTACCCAAGGGTCCACAACTCTCCCTGGACTTGCATTAGAGGCCCCTGGGTGCCCCTTGGCCCTCCACCTAGGCCACTGTCAGCCAAACAAACTACCCAGGGGTCCACCTCTCTCCCTGCACTTGCAGTATAGGCCCCAGGGTGCCCCCTGGCACTCCACCTAGGGGCCTAAGACCCCAGCAAGCTACCCAGGGGTCCACCTCTCTCCCTGGACTCGCAGTATAGGCCCCAGGTTACCCCCTGACCCTCCACCTAGGTTCTTCTTACCCCAGCAAGCTACCCAGGGGTCCACCTCTCTCCCTGGACTTGCAGAAGAGGCCCCAGGGTGCCCGGTGGCCCTCCACTTAGGGGCATCTGACCCCAGCAAGCTACCCAGGGGTCCACATCTCTCCCTAGACTTGCAAGAGAGGCCCAAGGGTGCCCCCTGGCCCTCCACCTAGGGGCCTCTGGCCCAAGCAATCTACCAAGGGGTCCACAACTCTCCCTGGACTTGCAGTAGAGGCCCTAGGGTAGCCCCTGGCCCTCCACTTAGGGGCTTTAGTCCCCAGCAAGCTACCCAGGGGTCCACCTCTCTCCCTGGACTTGCAGTAGAGTCCCCAGGGTGCCCCCTGGCCCTCCAGCTAGGGACCTTTGACCCCAGCAAGCTACCCAGGGGTCCACCTCTCTCCCTGGACTTGCAGTAGAGAACAAAGGCTGCCCCCTGGCACTCCACCAAGGAGCCTCTGACGCCAGCAAGCTCCCCAGGGGTCAACCTCTCTCCCTGGACTGGCATTATAGGCCCCAGGGTGCCCCCTGGCCCTCCACCTTTGTGCCTCTGACCCCAGCGAGCTACCCAGAGGTCCACCTATCTCCCTGGACTTGCAGAAGAGGCCCCAGTGTGCTGCCTGGCCCACCACATAAGGGCTTCTGACACCAGCAAGCTACCAAAGGGTCCACCTCTCTCCCTGGACTTGCAGTAGAGGCCCCAGGGTGCCCCCTGTCCCACCACCTATGGGCTTCTGACCCCAGCAAGCTACCCAGGGGTCCACCTCTCTCCCTGGACTGGCAGTATAGGATCCAGGGTGCCCCCTGACCCTCCACCTAGGTTCTTCTTACCCCAGCAAGCTACCCAGAGGTCCATCTCTCTCCCTGGAGTTGCAATAGAGGCCCCAGGGTGCCCCCTAACCCTCCACCTAGAAGCCTCTGACCCCAGCACGCTACTCAGGGGTCCACAACTCTCCCTGGACTTGCAGTAGAGGCCCCAGGGTGCCCTCTTGCCCTCCACCTAGGGGCCTCTGACCCCAGAAAGCTACCCAGGGGTCCACCTTTCTCCCTGGACTTGAAGTATAGGGCCCAGGGTGCCCACTGGCCCTCCACCTAGGGGCCTAAGACCCCAACAAGCTACCCAGGGGTCCACAACTCTCCCTGGACTTGCAGTAGAGGCCCCAGGGTGCCCCCTGGCCCTCCACCTAGGGGCCTCTGACCCCAGCAAGCTACCAAGGGGTCCACCTCTCTCAATGGACTTGCAGTAGAGGCCCCAGGAAGCCCCCTTGCCCTCCACCTAGGGGCCTCTGACCCCAGCTAGCGACCCAGGGGTCCACCTCTCTCCCTGGAGTTGCAGTAGAGGCTCTATGGTAGCCCCTGGCCCTCCACCTAGGGTCTTTAGTCCCCAGCAAGCTACCCAGGGGTCCACCTCTCTCCCTGGACTTGCAGTAGAGTCCCCAGGAAGCCCCCTGGCCCACCGACTATGGGCTTCTGACCCCAGCAAGCTACCCAGGGGTCCACCTCTCTCCCTGGACTTCCAGTAGAGGCCCCAAGCTGCTCATTGGCCCTCCACCTAGGTGCTTCTGACCTCAGCAAGCTACCTGGGGGTCCACCTCTCTCCCTGGACTTGCAGTAGAGGCCCCAGGGAGCCCCTTGGCCCTCCTTCTATGCGCCTCCAACCCCAGCAAGCTACCCAGGAGTCCACCTCTCTTCCTGGACTTGTAGTAGAGGCCCCAGGGTTCCCCCTGGCCCTCCACCTAGGGGCCTCTGTCCCCAGCAAGCTACCCAGGGGTCCACCTCTCTCCCTTGACTTGAAGTATAGGCCCCTGGGTGCACCCTGGCCCTCAACCTAGGGGCCTAGGACCCCAGCTAGCTACCCAGGGGTCCACTTCTCTCCCTGGACTTGCAGTAGAGGCCCCAGGGTGCCCCCTGGCCCTCCACCTAGGGGCCTAGGACCCCAGCAAGCTACCCAGAGGTCCATCTCTCTCCCTGGAGTTGCAGTAGAGGCCCCAGGGTGCCCCCTAACCCTCTACCTAGAAGCCTCTGACCCCAGCAAGCTACCCAGGGGTCCACAACTCTCCCTGGACTTGCAGTAGAGGCCCCACGGTGCCCTCTTGCCCTCCACCTAGGGGCCTCTGACCCCAGAAAGCTACCCAGGGGTTCACCTTTCTCCCTGGACTTGAAGTATAGGCCCCAGGGTGCCCACTGGCCCTCCACCTAGGGGCCTAAGACCCCAGCAAGCTACCAAGGGGTCCACCTCTCCCAATGGACTTGCAGTAGAGGCCCCAGGAAGCCCCCTTGCCCTCCACCTAGGGGCCTCTGACCCCAGCAAGCTACCCAGGGGCCCACCTCTCTCCCTGGACTTGCAGTAGAGGCCCCAGGGTGCCCCTTGGCCCTCCACCTAGGCCACTCTCAGCCAAGCAAACTACCCAGGGGTCCACCTCTCTCCCTGGACTTGCAGGATAGGCCCCAGGGTGCCCCCTGGCCCTCCACCTAAGGGCCTCTGACCCCAGCTAGCTACCCAGGGGTCCACCTCTCTCCCTGGAGTTGCAGTAGAGGCTCTAGGGTACCCCCTGGCCCTCCACCTAGGGGCTTTATTCCCCAGCCAGCTACCCAGGGGTCCACCTCTCTCCCTGTACTTGCAGTATAGGCCCCAGCTTGCCGCCTTGCCCTCCACCCATGGGCCTCTGACCCCAGCTAGCTCCCCAGGGGTCCACCTCTCTCCCTGGAGTTGCAGTAGAGGCCCTAGGGTACCCCCTGGCCCTCCACCTAGGGGCTTTATTCCCCAGCAAGCTACCCAGGGGTCTACCTCTCTCCCTAGACTTGCATTATAGGCCCCAAGTTGCCCCCTTGCCCTCCACCTAGGGGCCTCTTACCCCAGGAAGCTACCCAGGGGTCCACCTCTCTCCCTGGACTTGCAGGACAGGCTGCAGGGGGCAACCTGGCCCTCCACCTAGGGGCCACTGACCCCAGGAAGCTACCCAGGGGTCCACCTCTCTCCCTGGACTTGCAGAATAGGCCCCAAGTTGCCCCCTGGCCCACCACCTATGGGCTTCTGACCCCAGCAAGCTACCCAGGGGTCCACATCTCTCCCTGGACCTGCAGTAGAGGCCCCAGGGTGCCCCCTTGCCCTCCACCCAGGGGCCTCTGACCTCCGCAAGTTACCCATGGGTCCACAACTCTCCCTGGACTTGCAGTAGAGGCCCCAGGGTGCCCCTTGGCCCTCCACCTAGACCACTCTCAGCCAAACAAACTACCCAGGGGTCCATCTCTCTCCCTGGACTTGCAGGATAGGCCCAGGGTGCGCCCTGGCCCTCCACCTAGTTGCCTCTGACCCCAGCAAGCTACCCAGAGGTCCAACTCTCTACCTTGACTTGTAGTAGGGGCCCTAGGGTACCTCCTGGCCCTCCAGTTAGGGGCCTCTGATCCCAGCAAGCTACCCAGGGTCCACCTTTCTCTCTGGACTTGCAGTAGATGCCCCTGGTTGCCCTTTTGCCCTCCACCTAGGGGCCTCCGACCTCAGCAAGCTACCCAGAGGTCCACCTCTCTCCATGGACTTGCAGTAGAGGCCCCAGGGTGCCCCCTAACCCTCCACCTAGAAGCCTCTGACCCCAGCAAGCTACCCAGGGGTCCACAACTCTCCCTGGACTTGCAGTAGAGGCCCCAGGGTGCCCTCTTGCCCTCCACCTAGGGGCCTCTGACCCCAGATAGCTACCCAGGGGTCCACCTTTCTCCCTGGACATGAAGTAAAGGCCCCAGAGTGCCCACTGGCCCTCCACCTAGGGGCCTAAGACCCCAGCAAGCTACCCAGGGGTCCACAACTCTCCCTGGACTTGCAGTAGAGGCCCCAGGGTGCCCCCTTGCCCTCCACCTAGGGGCCTCTGACCCCAGCAAGCTACCCAGGGGCCCACCTCTCTCCCTGGACTTGCAGTAGAGGCCCCAGGGTGCCCGCTGACCCTCCACCAAGGGGCCTCTGACCTCAGCAAGCTACCCAGGGGTCCATAACTCTCCCTAGACTTGCAGTAGAGGCTCAAGGGTTCCCCCTGCCCCTCCACCTAGGGTCCTCAGACCCTAGGAATCTACCAAGGGGTCCACAACTTTCCCCTGACTTGCACTAGAGGCCCCAGGGTGCCCCCTGGCCCTCCACCTAAGGGCCTCTGACCCCAGCTAGCTACCCAGGGGTCCACCTCTCTCCCTGGAGTTGCAGTAGAGGCTCTAGGGTACACCCTGGCAATCCATCTAGGTGCTTTTTTCCCCAGCAAGCTACCCAGGGGTCCACCTCTCTCCCTGGACTTGCAGTAAAGGCCCCAGCTTGCCGCCTTGCACTCCACCCATGGGCCTCTGACCCCAGCTAGCAACCCAGGGGTCCACCTCTCTCCCTGGAGTTGCAGTAGAGGCCCAAGGGTACCCCCTGGCCCTCCAACTAGGGGCTTTATTCCCCAGCAAGCTACCCAGGGGTCTACCTCTCTCCCTAGACTTGCATTATATTCCCCAAGGTGCCCCCTTGCCCTCCACCTAGGGGCCTCTTACCCCAGGAAGCTACCCAGGGGTCCACCTCTCTCCCTGGACTTGCAGGACAGGCTGCAGGGGGCAACCTGGCCCTCCACCTAGGGGCCACTGACCCCAGGAAGCTACCCAGGGGTCCACCTCTCTCCCTGGACTTGCAGAATAGGCCCCAAGTTGCCCCCTGGCCCACCACCTATGGGCTTCTGACCCCAGCAAGCTACCCAGGGGTCCACATCTCTCCCTGGACCTGCAGTAGAGGCCCCAGGGTGCCCCCTTGCCCTCCACCTAGGGGCCTCTGACCCCAGAAAGCTACCCAGGGGTCCACGTCCCTCCCTGGACTTGCAGTAGAGGCCCCAGGGTGCCCCTGGCCCTCCACCTAGGGGATTCGTACCCCAGCAAGCTACCCAGGGGTCCACCTCTCTCCCTGGATCTGCAGGATAGGCCCCAGGGTGCCCCGTGGCCCTCCACCTAGGGGCGTCTGACCTCAGGAAGCTACCCAGGAGTCCACCTCTCTCCCTGGACTTGCAGTATAGGCCCCAGGGTGCCCCCTGGCCCTCCACCTAGGGGCCTCTGACCCCTGAAAGCTACCCAGGAGTCCACCTCTTTCCCTGGATCTGCAGGATAGGCCCCAGGGTGCCCCATGGCCCTCCACCCTTTGGCCTCTGATCCCAGCAAGCTACCTATGGGTCCACAACTCTCCCTGGACTTGCAGTAGAGGCCCCAGGGTGCCTCCTGGCCCTCCACCTAGGGGCCTTTGACCAAAGCAAGCTACCCTGGGGTCCACCTCTCTCCCTGGACTTGCAGTACAGGCCCTAGGGTACCCCCTGGCCCTCCACCTATGGGCTTCTGGCCTCAGCAAGCTACCCAGGGGTCCACCTCTCTCCCTGGACTTGCAGGATAGGCCACAGGGTGCCCCCTGGCCCTCCACCTAGTTGCCTCTAAACCCAGCAAGCTACCAAGGGATTAACATCTCTCCCTGGACTTGCAGTAGAGGCCTCAGGGTGCCCCATGGAACTCCACCTAGGGGTATCTGACCCCAGCAAGCTACCCAGGGGTCCACCTCTCTCCCTAGACTTGCAGTAGAGGCCCCAGGGTGCCCCCTGGCCCTCCACTCAAGGGGCCTCTGACCCCAGCAAGCTACCCAGGGGTCCACCTCTTTCCCTAGACGACAGTAGATGCCCCAGGGTGCCCCCTGGCCCTCCACCTAGGGGCCTCTGACCCCAGCAAGCTACCCAGGGGTCCAGCTTTCTCCCTGGACTTGTAGTAGAGGCCCCAGGGTACCCCCTGGCCCTCCACCTATGGGCGTCTCACCCCAGCAAGCTACCAAGGGGTCCACAAGCCTCCCTGGACTTGCAGTAGAGGCCCCAAGGTGCCCCCTTGCCCTCCACCTAGGGGCCTCTGACACCAGCAAGCTACCCAGGGGTCCACAACTCTCCCTAGACTTGCAGTAGAGGCCCAAGGGTGCCACCTGGCCCTCCACCTAGGGTCCTCAGACCCTAGGAATCTACCAAGGGGTCCACAACTATCCCTGGACTTGCACTAGAAGCCCCAGGGTGCCCCCTGGCCCTCCACCTAAGGGCTTCTGACCCCAGCTAGCTACCCAGGGGTTCACCTCTCTCCCTGGACTTGCAGTAGAGGCCCCAGGGTGCCCCCTTGCCCTGCACCTAGGGGCCTCTGACCCCAGCTAGCTACCCAGGGGGTCCACCTCTCTCCCTGGACTGGCAGTAGAGGCCCCAGGGTGCCCCCAGTCCCTCCACCTAGGGGCGGCTGACACAAGAAAGCTCCCCAGGGGTCCAACTCTCTCTCTGGACTTGCAGTAGAGGCCCCAGGGTGCCCCCTGGCCCTCCACCTAGGGGCCTAAGAACCCAGCAACCTACCCAGGGGGTCCACCTCTCTCCCTGGACTGGCAGTAGAGGCCCCAGGGTTCCCCCAGGCCCTCCACCTATTGGCGGCTGACACTAGAAAGCTCCCCAGGGGTCCACCTCTCTCCCTGGACTTGCAGTATAGACCCCAGGGTGCCCCCTGGCCCTCCCCCTAGGGGCCTCTGACCCCAGCAAGCTACGAAGGGGTCCACAACTCTCCCTGGACTTGCAGTAGAGGACCCAGGGTGCCCCCTGGCCCTCCCCCTAGGGGCCTCTGACCCCAGCAAGCTACCAAGGGGTCCACAACTCTCCCTGGACTTGCAGTATAGGCCCCAGGGTGCCCCCTGGCATTCCACCTAGGGGCCTACGACCCAAGCTAGCTACCCAGGGGTCCACCTCTCTCAATGGACTTGCACTAGAGGCCCCAGGAAGCCCCCTTGCCCTCCACCTAGGGGCCTCTGACCCCAGCAAGCTACCCAGGGGCCCAGTTCTCTCCCTGGACTTGCAGTAGAGGCCCCAGAGTGCCCGCTGGCCCTCCACCAAGGGGCCTCTGACCCCAGCAAGCTACCCAGGGGTCCACAACTCTCCCTAGACTTGCAGTAGAGGCCCAAGGGTGCCACCTGGCCCTCCACCTAGGGTCCTCAGACCCTAGGAATCTACCAAGGGGTCCACAACTATCCCTGGACTTGCACTAGAAGCCCCAGGGTGCCCCCTGGCCCTCCACCTAAGGGCCTCTGACCCCAGCTAGCTACCCAGGGGTCCACCTCTCTCCCTGAACTTGCAGTAGAGGCCCTAGGGTACCTCCTGGCCCTCCACCTAGGGCCTTTATTCCCCAGCAAGCTACCCAGGGGTCCACCTCTCTCGCTGGACTTGCAGTATAGACCCCAGCGTGCCCCCTTGCCCTTCACCCATGGGCCTCAGACCCCAGCAAGCTACCCAGGGGTCCACAACTTTCCCTGGACTTGCAGTAGAGGCCCCAGGGTGCCCCCTGGCCCTCCACCTAGGGGCCTCTGACCCCAGCAAGCTACATAGGGGTCCACGTCTCTCCTTGGACTTGCAGTATAGGCCCCAGGGTGCCCCCTGGCCCTCCACCTAGGGGCCTAAGACCCCAGAAAGCCACCCAGGGAACCACCTCTCTCCCTGAACTTGCACTATAGGAACCAGGGTGCCCCCTTGCCCTCCACCCAGGGGCCTCTGACCCCAGCAAGCTACCCAGGGGTCCAACTCTCTACCTGGACTTGCAGTAGGGGCCCAAGGGTACCTCCTGGCCCTCCACCCAGGGGCCTCTGACCCCAGCAAGCTAACCAGGGGTCCACCTCTCTCCCTTGACTTGAAGTATAGGCACCAGTGTGCACCCTGGCCCTCCACCTAGGGGCCTAGGTCCCCAGCAAGCTTTCCAGGGGTCCATGTCTCTCCTTGGACTTGCAGTAGAGGCCCCAGGGTGCCCCCTGGCCCTCCACCTACTGGCCTCTGACCCCAGCAAGCTACCCAGGGGTTCACCTCTCTCCCTAGACTTGCAGTATAGGCCCCAAGGTGCCCCCTTACCTTCCACCTAGGGGCCTCTTACCCCAGGAAGCTACCCAGGGGTCCACCTCTCTCCCTGGACTTGCAGGACAGGCTGCAGGGGGCAACCTGGCCCTCCACCTAGGGGCCACTGACCTGAGGAAGCTACCCAGGGGTCAACCTCTCTCCCTGGACTTGCAGAATAGGCCCCAAGCTGCCCCCTGACCCACCACCTATGGGCTTCTGACCCCAGCAAGCTACCCAGGGGTCCACAACTTTCCCTGGACTTGCAGTAGAGGCCCCAGGGTGCCCCCTGGCCCTCCACCTAGGGGCCTCTGACCCCAGCAAGCTACATAGGGGTCCACATCTCTCCTTGGACTTGCAGTATAGGCCCCAGGGTGCCCCCTGTCCCTCCACCTAGGGGCCTAAGACCCCAGAAAGCCACCCAGGGGTCCACCTCTCTCCCTGAACTTGCACTATAGGAACCAGGGTGCCCCCTTGCCCTCCACCCAGGGGCCTCTGACCCCAGCAAGCTACCCAGGGGTCCAACTCTCTACCTGGACTTGCAGTAGGGGCCCAAGGGTACCTCCTGGCCCTCCACTCAGGGGCCTCTGGCCCCAGCAAGCTAACCAGGGGTCCACCTCTCTCCCTTGACTTGAAGTATAGGCCCCAGTGTGCACCCTGGCCCTCCACCTAGGGGCCTAGGTCCCCAGCAAGCTTTCCAGGGGTCCATGTCTCTCCTTGGACTTGCAGTAGAGGCCCCAGGGTGCCCCCTGGCTCTCCACCTACTGGCCTCTGACCCCAGCAAGCTACCCAGGGGTTCACCTCTCTCCCTAGACTTGCAGTAAAGGCCCCAAGGTGCCCCCTTACCTTCCACCTAGGGGCCTCTTACCCCAGGAAGCTACCCAGGGGTCCACCTCTCTCCCTGGACTTGCAGGACAGGCTGCAGGGGGCAACCTGGCCCTCCACCTAGGAGCCACTGACCTGAGGAAGCTACCCAGGGGTCAACCTCTCTCCCTGGACTTGCAGAATAGGCCCCAAGCTGCCCCCTGACCCACCACCTATGGGCTTCTGACCCCAGCAAGCTACCCAGGGGTCCACATCTCTCCCTGGACCTGCAGTAGAGGCCCCAGGGTGCCTCCTTGCCCTCTACCCAGGGGCCTCTGACCCCCACAAGTTACCCAAGGGTCCACAACTCTCCCTGGACTTGCAATAGAGGCCCCAGGGTGCCCCTTGGCCCTCCACCTAGGCCACTCTCAGCCAAGCAAACTACCCAGGGGACCACCTCTCTCCCTAAACTTGCACTATAGGCCCCAGGGATCCCCCTGGCCCTCCGCCTAGGGGCCTCTGACCCCAGAAAGCTACCCAGGGGTCCACCTATTTTCCTAGACTGGCAGTATAGGCTCCAGGGTGCCCCCTGGCCCTCCACCTAGGGGCCTCTGACCCCAGCAAGCTACCAAGGGGTCCACAACTCTCCATGGACTTGCAGTATAGGCCCTAGGGTGCCCCCTGGCCCTCCACCTAGGGGCCTAAGACCCCAGCAAGCTACCCAGTGGGTCCACCTCTCTCCCTGGACTGGCAGTAGAGGCCCCAGGCTGCCCCCAGGCCCTCCACCTATGGGCGACTGACACAAAAAAGCTCCCCAGGGGTCCAACTCTCTCCCTGGACTTGCAGGATATGCCCCAGGGTGCCCCCTGGCCCTCCAACTAGTTGACTCTGACCCCAGCAAGCTACCCAGGGGTCCACCTGTCTCCCTGGACTTGCAGTAGAGGCCCTAGGGTACCTCCTGGCCTTCAACCTAAGGGCCTCTGACCCCAGCAAGTTACCCAGGGGTCCACAACTCTCCCTGGACTTGCAGTAGAGGCCCCAGGGTGCCCCTTTGCCCTCCACCTATGGGCCTCTGACCCCAGAAAGCTACCCAGGGGTCCACCTTTCTCCCTGGACATGAAGTATAGGCCCTAGGGTACCTCCTGGCCCTCCACCTAGGGGCCTCTGACCTCATTAAGCTACCCAGGGGTCCACCTCTCTCCCTGGACTTGCAGTAGAGGCCCTAGAGTACCTCCCGGCCCTCCACCTAGGGGCGTCTGACCCCTGCAAGTTACCCAGGGGTCCACAACTCTCCCTGGACTTATAGTATAGGCCCCAGGGTGCCCATTGGCCCTCCACCTAGGGGCCTAAGACCCCAGCAAGCTACCCAGGGGTCCACAACTCTCCCTGAACTTGCAGTAGAGGCCCCAGGGTGCCCCTTGGCCCTCCACCTAGGGGCCTGTGACCCCAGCAAGCTACCCAAGGGTCCACCTCTCTCCCTGTACTTGCAGTATAGGCCCCAGGGTGCCCGCTGGCCCTCCACCTAGGGGCCTAAGACCCCAGCAAGCTACCCAGGGGGTCCACCTCTCTCCCTGGACTGGCAGTAGAGGCCCCAGGGTGCCCCCAGGCCCTCCACCTATGGGCGACTGACACAAAAAAGCTCCCCAGGGGTCCAACTCTCTCCCTGGATTTGCAGGATATGCCCCATGGTGCGCCTTGGCCCTCCAACTAGTTGACTCTGACCCCAGCAAGCTACCCAGGGGTCCACCTGTCTCCCTGGACTTGCAGTAGAGGCCCTAGGGTACCTCCCGGCCCTCCACCTAGGGGCGTCTGACCCCAGCAAGTTACCCAGGGGTCCACAACTCTCCCTGGACTTATAGTATAGGCCCCAGGGTGCCCAATGGCCCTCCACCTAGGGGCCTAAGTCCCCAGCAAGCTACCCAGGGGTCCACAACTCTCCCTGAACTTGCAGTAGAGGCCCCAGGGTGCCCCTTGGCCCTCCACCTAGGGGCCTGTGACCCCAGCAAGCTACCCAGGGGTCCACCTCTCTCCCTGTACTTGCAGTATAGGCCCCAGGGTGCCCCCTGGCCCTCCACCTATTGGCCTAAGATCCCAGCGAGCTACCCAGGGGTCCACCTCTCTCCCTTGACTTGAAAAATAGGCCCCAGAGTGCCCCCTGGCCCTCCACCTAAGTGCCTAAGACCCCAGTAAGCTACCCAGGGGTCCACCTCTCTCCCTGGACTTGCAATAGAGGCCCCAGGGTGCCCCTTGGCCCTCCACCTAGGCCACTCTCAGCCAAGCAAACTACCCAGGGGACCACCTCTCTCCCTAAACTTGCACTAAAGGCCCCAGGGATCCCCCTGGCCCTCCGCCTAGGGGCCTCTGACCCCAGCAAGCTACCCAGGGGTTCACAACTCTCCATGGACTTGCAGTATAGGCCCTAGGGTGCCCCCTGGCCCTCCACCTAGGGGCCTAAGACCCCAGCAAGCTACCCAGGGGTCCACCTCTCTCCCTGTACTTGCAGTATAGGCCCCAGGGTGCCCCCTGGCCCTCCACCTATTGGCCTAAGATCCCAGCGAGCTACCCAGGGGTCCACCTCTCTCCCTTGACTTGAAAAATAGGCCCCAGAGTGCCCCCTGGCCCTCCACCTAAGTGCCTAAGACCCCAGTAAGCTACCCAGGGGTCCACCTCTCTCCCTGGACTTGCAATAGAGGCCCCAGGGTGCCCCTTGGCCCTCCACCTAGGCCACTCTCAGCCAAGCAAACTACCCAGGGGACCACCTCTCTCCCTAAACTTGCACTAAAGGCCCCAGGGATCCCCCTGGCCCTCCGCCTAGGGGCCTCTGACCCCAGCAAGCTACCCAGGGATTAACCTCTCTCCCTGGACTTGCAGTAGAGGCCCCAGGGTGCCCCCTGGAACTCCATCTAGGGGCCTCTGACCCCAGCAAGCTACCCAGGGGTCCAGCTTTCTCCCTGGACTTGTAGTAGAGGCCCCAGGGTACCCCCTGGCCCTCCACCTATGGGCTTCTCACCCCAGCAAGCTACCAAGGGGTCCACAACCCTCCCTGGACTTGCAGTAGAGGCCCCAAGGTGCCCCCTTGCCCTCCACCTAGGGGCCTCTGACACCAGCAAGCTACCCAGGGGTCCACCTCTCTCCCTGCACTTGCAGTAGAGGCCCTAGGGTACCCCCTGGCCCTTCACCTATGGGCTTCAGAACCCAGCAAGCTACCCAGGGTTCACTTCTCTCCCTGGACTTGCAGGATAGGCCACAGGGTGCCCCCTGGCCCTCCACCTAGTTGCCTCTGACCCCAGCAAGCTACCCAGGTGTCCAACTCTCTCCCTGGACTTGCAGTAGGGGCCCTAGGGTACCTCCTAGCCCTCCACCTAGGGGCCTCTGACACCAGCAAGCTACCCAGGGGTCCACCTCTTTCCCTGGACTTGCAGGAGAGGCCCCATGGTGCCCCCTGGCCCTCCACCTAGTGGCCTCTGACCCCAGCAAGCTAACCAGGGGTCCACCTCTCTCCCTGGACTTTCAGTATAGGCCCCAGGGTGCCCCCTGACCCTCTACCTAGGTTCTTCTTACCCCAGCAAGCTTCCCAGGGGTCCACCTCTCTCCCTGGACTTGCAGAAGAGGCCCCAGTGTGCCCCCTGGCCCACCACATAAGGGCTTCTGACACCAGCAAGCTACCAAAGGGTCCACCTCTCTCCCTGGACTTGCAGTAGAGGCCCCAGGGTGCCCCCTGTCCCACCACCTATGGGCTTCTGACCCCAGCAAGCTACCCAGGGGTCCACTTCTCTCCCCGGACTTGCAGTAGAGGCCCCAGGGTGCCCCCTGACCCTTCACCTATGGGTTTCTGACCCTTGCAAGCTACCCAGGGGTCCACCTCTCTCCCTGGACTTGCAGTAGAGGCCCCAGGGTGCCCCCTTGCCATCCACCCAGGGGCCTCTGACCCCCGCAAGTTACCCAAGGGTCCACAACTCTCCCTGGACTTGCATTAGAGGCCCCTGGGTGCCCCTTGGCCCTCCACCTAGGCCACTGTCAGCCAAACAAACTACCCAGGGGTCCACCTCTCTCCCTGCACTTGCAGTATAGGCCCCAGGGTGCCCCCTGGCACTCCACCTAGGGGCCTAAGACCCCAGCAAGCTACCCAGGGGTCCACCTCTCTCCCTGGACTCGCAGTATAGGCCCCAGGTTACCCCCTGACCCTCCACCTAGGTTCTTCTTACCCCAGCAAGCTACCCAGGGGTCCACCTCTCTCCCTGGACTTGCAGAAGAGGCCCCAGGGTGCCCGCTGGCCCTCCACTTAGGGGCATCTGACCCCAGCAAGCTACCCAGGGGTCCACATCTCTCCCTAGACTTGCAAGAGAGGCCCAAGGGTGCCCCCTGGCCCTCCACCTAGGGGCCTCTGGCCCAGGCAATCTACCAAGGGGTCCACAACTCTCCCTGGAATTGCAGTAGAGGCCCTAGGGTAGCCCCTGGCCCTCCACTTAGGGGCTTTAGTCCCCAGCAAGCTACCCAGGGGTCCACCTCTCTCCCTGGACTTGCAGTAGAGTCCCCAGGGTGCCCCCTGGCCCTCCAGCTAGGGGCCTTTGACCCCAGCAAGCTACCCAGGGGTCCACCTCTCTCCCTGGACTTGCAGTAGAGAACCCAGGCTGCCCCCTGGCACTCCACCAAGGAGCCTCTGACGCCAGCAAGCTCCCCAGGGGTCAACCTCTCTCCCTGGACTGGCATTATAGGCCCCAGGGTGCCCCCTGGCCCTCCACCTTTGTGCCTCTGACCCCAGCGAGCTACCCAGAGGTCCACCTATCTCCCTGGACTTGCAGAAGAGGCCCCAGTGTGCCGCCTGGCCCACCACATAAGGGCTTCTGACACCAGCAAGCTACCAAAGGGTCCACCTCTCTCCCTGGACTTGCAGTAGAGGCCCCAGGGTGCCCCCTGTCCCACCACCTATGGGCTTCTGACCCCAGCAAGCTACCCAGGGGTCCACCTCTCTCCCTGGACTGGCAGTATAGGATCCAGGGTGCCCCCTGACCCTCCACCTAGGTTCTTCTTACCCCAGCAAGCTACCCAGAGGTCCATCTCTCTCCCTGGAGTTGCAATAGAGGCCCCAGGGTGCCCCCTAACCCTCCACCTAGAAGCCTCTGACCCCAGCACGCTACTCAGGGGTCCACAACTCTCCCTGGACTTGCAGTAGAGGCCCCAGGGTGCCCACTGGCCCTCCACCTAGGGGCCTAAGACCCCAACAAGCTACCCAGGGGTCCACAACTCTCCCTGGACTTGCAGTAGAGGCCCCAGGGTGCCCCCTGGCCCTCCACCTAGGGGCCTCTGACCCCAGCAAGCTACCAAGGGGTCCACCTCTCTCAATGGACTTGCAGTAGAGGCCCCAGGAAGCCCCCTTGCCCTCCACCTAGGGGCCTCTGACCCCAGCTAGCGACCCAGGGGTCCACCTCTCTCCCTTGACTTGAAGTATAGGCCCCTGGGTGCACCCTGGCCCTCAACCTAGGGGCCTAGGACCCCAGCTAGCTACCCAGGGGTCCACTTCTCTCCCTGGACTTGCAGTAGAGGCCCCAGGGTGCCCCCTGGCCCTCCACCTAGGGGCCTAGGACCTCAGCAAGCTACCCAGAGGTCCATCTCTCTCCCTGGAGTTGCAGTAGAGGCCCCAGGGTGCCCCCTAACCCTCTACCTAGAAGCCTCTGACCCCAGCAAGCTACCCAGGGGTCCACAACTCTCCCTGGACTTGCAGTAGAGGCCCCACGGTGCCCTCTTGCCCTCCACCTAGGGGCCTCTGACCCCAGAAAGCTACCCAGGGGTTCACCTTTCTCCCTGGACTTGAAGTATAGGCCCCAGGGTGCCCACTGGCCCTCCACCTAGGGGCCTAAGACCCCAGCAAGCTACCAAGGGGTCCACCTCTCCCAATGGACTTGCAGTAGAGGCCCCAGGAAGCCCCCTTGCCCTCCACCTAGGGGCCTCTGACCCCAGCAAGCTACCCAGGGGCCCACCTCTCTCCCTGGACTTGCAGTAGAGGCCCCAGGGTGCCCCTTGGCCCTCCACCTAGGCCACTCTCAGCCAAGCAAACTACCCAGGGGTCCACCTCTCTCCCTGGACTTGCAGGATAGGCCCCAGGGTGCCCCCTGGCCCTTCACCTAAGGGCCTCTGACCCCAGCTAGCTACCCAGGGGTCCACCTCTCTCCCTGGAGTTGCAGTAGAGGCTCTAGGGTACCCCCTGGCCCTCCACCTAGGGGCTTTATTCCCCAGCCAGCTACCCAGGGGTCCACCTCTCTCCCTGTACTTGCAGTATAGGCCCCAGCTTGCCGCCTTGCCCTCCACCCATGGGCCTCTGACCCCAGCTAGCTCCCCAGGGGTCCACCTCTCTCCCTGGAGTTGCAGTAGAGGCCCTAGGGTACCCCCTGGCTCTCCACCTAGGGGCTTTATTCCCCAGCAAGCTACCCAGGGGTCTACCTCTCTCCCTAGACTTGCATTATAGGCCCCAAGTTGCCCCCTTGCCCTCCACCTAGGGGCTTCTTACCCCAGGAAGCTACCCAGGGGTCCACCTCTCTCCCTGGACTTGCAGGACAGGCTGCAGGGGGCAACCTGGCCCTCCACCTAGGGGCCACTGACCCCAGGAAGCTACCCAGGGGTCCACCTCTCTCCCTGGACTTGCAGAATAGGCCCCAAGTTGCCCCCTGGCCCACCACCTATGGGCTTCTGACCCCAGCAAGCTACCCAGGGGTCCACATCTCTCCCTGGACCTGCAGTAGAGGCCCCAGGGTGCCCCCTTGCCCTCCACCCAGGGGCCTCTGACCTCCGCAAGTTACCCATGGGTCCACAACTCTCCCTGGACTTGCAGTAGAGGCCCCAGGGTGCCCCTTGGCCCTCCACCTAGACCACTCTCAGCCAAACAAACTACCCAGGGGTCCACCTCTCTCCCTGGACTTGCAGGATAGGCCCAGGGTGCGCCCTGGCCCTCCACCTAGTTGCCTCTGACCCCAGCAAGCTACCCAGAGGTCCACCTTTCTCTCTGGACTTGCAGTAGATGCCCCTGGTTGCCCTTTTGCCCTCCACCTAGGGGCCTCCGACCTCAGCAAGCTACCCAGAGGTCCACCTCTCTCCATGGACTTGCAGTAGAGGCCCCAGGGTGCCCCCTAACCCTCCACCTAGAAGCCTCTGACCCCCGCAAGTTACCCATGGGTCCACAACTCTCCCTGGACTTGCAGTAGAGGCCCCAGGGTGCCCCTGGCCCTCCACCTAGGGGATTCGTACCCCAGCAAGCTACCCAGGGGTCCACCTCTCTCCCTGGATCTGCAGGATAGGCCCCAGGGTGCCCCGTGGCCCTCCACCTAGGGGCGTCTGACCTCAGGAAGCTACCCAGGAGTCCACCTCTCTCCCTGGACTTGCAGTATAGGCCCCAGGGTGCCCCCTGGCCCTCCACCTAGGGGCCTCTGACCCCTGAAAGCTACCCAGGAGTCCACCTCTTTCCCTGGATCTGCAGGATAGGCCCCAGGGTGCCCCATGGCCCTCCACCTTTTGGCCTCTGATCCCAGCAAGCTACCTATGGGTCCACAACTCTCCCTGGACTTGCAGTAGAGGCCCCAGGGTGCCTCCTGGCCCTCCATCTAGGGGCCTTTGACCAAAGCAAGCTACCCTGGGGTCCACCTCTCTCCCTGGACTTGCAGTACAGGCCCTAGGGTACCCCCTGGCCCTCCACCTATGGGCTTCTGGCCTCAGCAAGCTACCCAGGGGTCCACCTTTCTCCCTGGACTTGCAGGATAGGCCACAGGGTGCCCCCTGGCCCTCCACCTAGTTGCCTCTGAACCCAGCAAGCTACCAAGGGATTAACATCTCTCCCTGGACTTGCAGTAGAGGCCTCAGGGTGCCCCATGGAACTCCACCTAGGGGTATCTGACCCCAGCAAGCTACCCAGGGGTCCACCTCTCTCCCTAGACTTGCAGTAGAGGCCCCAGGGTGCCCCCTTGCCCTCCACTCAAGGGGCCTCTGACCCCAGCAAGCTACCCAGGGGTCCACCTCTTTCCCTAGACGACAGTAGATGCCCCAGGGTGCCCCCTGGCCCTCCACCTAGGGGCCTCTGACCCCAGCAAGCTACCCAGGGGTCCAGCTTTCTCCCTGGACTTGTAGTAGAGGCCCCAGGGTACCCCCTGGCCCTCCACCTATGGGCTTCTCACCCCAGCAAGCTACCAAGGGGTCCACAAGCCTCCCTGGACTTGCAGTAGAGGCCCCAAGGTGCCCCCTTGCCCTCCACCTAGGGGCCTCTGACACCAGCAAGCTACCCAGGGGTCCACCTCTCTCCCTGGACTTGCAGTAGAGGCCCTAGGGTACCCCCTGGCCCTTCACCTATGGGCTTCAGAACCCAGCAAGCTACCCAGGGGTCCACCTCTCTCCCTGGACTTGCAGGACAGGCCACAGGGTGCCCCCTGGCCCTCCACCTAGTTGCCTCTGACCCCAGCAAGCTACCCAGGTGTCCAACTCTCTCCCTGGACTTGCAGGAGAGGCCCCATGGTGTTCCTGGCCCTCCACCTAGGGGCCTCTGACCCCAGCAAGCAAACCAGGGGTCCACCTCTCTCCCTGGACTTTCAGTATAGGCCCCAGGGTGCCCCTTGACCCTCTACCTAGGTTCTTCTTACCCCAGCAAGCTTCCCAGGGGTCCACCTCTCTCCCTGGACTTGCAGAAGAGGCCCCAGTGTGCCCCCTGGCCCACCACATAAGGGCTTCTGACAACAGCAAGCTACCAAAGGGTCCAGCTCTCTCCCTGGACTTGCAGTAGAGGCCCCAGGGTGCCCCCTGTCCCACCACCTATGGGCTTCTGACCCCAGCAAGCTACCCAGGGGTCCACCTCTCTCCCTGGACTTGCAGTAGAGGCCCCAGGGTGCCCCCTGACCCTTCACCTATGGGTTTCTGACCCTTGCAAGCTACCCAGGGGTCCACCTCTCTCCCTGGACTTGCAGTAGAGGCCCCAGGGTGCCCCCTTACCCTCCACCTAGGGGCCTCTTACCCCAGGAAGCTACCCAGGGGTCCACCTCTCTCCCTGGACTTGCAGGACAGGCTGCAGGGGGCAACCTGGCCCTCCACCTAGGGGCCACTGACCCCAGGAAGCTACCTAGGGGTCCACATCTCTCCCTGGACCTGCAGTAGAGGCCCCAGGGTGCCCCCTTGCCCTGCACCCAGGGGCCTCTGACCTCCACAAGTTTCCCTTGGGTCCACAACTCTCCCTGGACTTGCAGTAGAGGCCCCAGGGTGCCCTCTTGCCCTCCACCTAGGGGCCTCTGACCCCAGCAAGCTACCCAGGGGTCCACCTCTTTCCCTGGACTTGCAGGAGAGGCCCCATGGTGTTCCTGGCCCTCCACCTAGGGGCCTCTGACCCCAGCAAGCTAACCAGGGGTCCACCTCTCTCCCTGGACTTTCAGTATAGGCCCCAGGGTGCCCCCTGACCCTCTACCTAGGTTCTTCTTACCCCCGCAAGCTTCCCAGGGGTCCACCTCTCTCCCTGGACTTGCAGTAGAGGCCCCAGGGTGCCCCCTTGCCATCCACACAGGGGCCTCTGACCCCCGCAAGTTACCCAAGGGTCCACAACTCTCCCTGGTCTTGCATTAGAGGCCCCTGGGTGCCCCTTGACCCTCTACCTAGGCCACTGTCAGCCAAACAAACTACCCAGGGGTCCACCTCTCTCCCTGCACTTGCAGTATAGGCCCCAGGGTGCCCCCTGGCACTCCACCTAGGGGCCTAAGACCCCAGCAAGCTACCCAGGGGTCCACCTCTCTCCCTGGACTGGCAGTATAGGATCCAGGGTGCCCCCTGACCTTCCACCTAGGTTCTTCTTACCCCAGCAAGCTACCCAGGGGTCCACCTCTCTCCCTGGACTTGCAGAAGAGGCCCCATGGTGCCCCCTGGCCCTCCACCTAGGGGCCTCTGACCCCAGCAAGCTAACCAGGGGTCCACCTCTCTCCCTGGACTGGCAGTATAGGATCCAGGGTGCCCCCTGACCCTCCACCAAGGTTCTTCTTACCCCAGCAAGCTACCCAGTGGTCCACCTCTCTCCCTGGACTTGCGGAAGAGGCCCCAGGGTGCCCCCTGGCCCACCTCAAATGGGCTTCTGACACCAGCAAGCTACCAAGGGGTCCACCTCTCTCCCTGGACTTGCAGTAGAGGCCACAGGGTGCCCCCTGTCCCACCACCTATGGGCTTCTGACCCCAGCAAGCTACCCAGGGGTCCACCTCTCTTCCTGGACTTGCGTTAAAGGCCCTAGGGTACCCCCTTGCCCTCCACCTATGGGCTTCAGACCTCATCATGCTACCCAGGGATCCACCCCTCACCCTGGACTTGCAGTATAGGCCCCAGGGTACCCCCTGGCTCTCCACCTAGGTGCCTCTTACCCCAGGAAGCTACCCAGGTGTCTACCTCTCTCCCTGGACTTGCAGGATAGGCTGCAGGGGGCAACCTGGCCCTCCACCTAGGGGCCACTGACCCCAGGAAGCTACTCAGGGGATAACCTCTCTCCCTTGACTTGCAGAATAGGCACCAGGGTGCCCCCTGGCCCACCACCTATGGGCTTCTGTCCCCAGCAAGCTACCCAGGGATCCACCTCTCTCCCTGGACTTGCAGTAGAGACCCTAGGGTACCCCCTGGCCCTCCACCTATGGGCTTCAGACCCCAGCAAGCTACCCAGGGGTCCACCTCTCTCCCTGGACTTGCAGGTAAGGCCACAGGGTGCCCCCTGGCCCTCCACCTAGAAGCCTCTGACCCCAGCAAGCTACCCAGGGGTCCACAACTCTCCCTGGACTTGCAGTAGAGGCCCCAGGGTGCCCTCTTGCCCTCCACCTAGGGGCCTCTGACCCCAGATAGCTACCCAGGGGTCCACCTTTCTCCCTGGACATGAAGTAAAGGCCCCAGAGTGCCCACTGGCCCTCCACCTAGGGGCCTAAGACCCCAGCAAGCTACCCAGGGGTCCACAACTCTCCCTGGACTTGCAGTAGAGGCCCCAGGGTGCCCCCTTGCCCTCCACCTAGGGGTCTCTGACCCCAGCAAGCTACCCAGGGGCCCACCTCTCTCCCTGGACTTGCAGTAGAGGCCCCAGGGTGCCCGCTGACCCTCCACCAAGGGGCCTCTGACCTCAGCAAGCTACCCAGGGGTCCATAACTCTCCCTAGACTTGCAGTAGAGGCTCAAGGGTTCCCCTGCCCCTCCACCTAGGGTCCTCAGACCCTAGGAATCTACCAAGGGGTCCACAACTTTCCCCTGACTTGCACTAGAGGCCCCAGGGTGCCCCCTGGCCCTCCACCTAAGGGCCTCTGACCCCAGCTAGCTACCCAGGGGTCCACCTCTCTCCCTGGAGTTGCAGTAGAGGCTCTAGGGTACACCCTGGCAATCCATCTAGGTGCTTTTTTCCCCAGCAAGCTACCCAGGGGTCCACCTCTCTCCCTGGACTTGCAGTAAAGGCCCCAGCTTGCCGCCTTGCACTCCACCCATGGGCCTCTGACCCCAGCTAGCAACCCAGGGGTCCACCTCTCTCCCTGGAGTTGCAGTAGAGGCCCAAGGGTACCCCCTGGCCCTCCAACTAGGGGCTTTATTCCCCAGCAAGCTACCCAGGGGTCTACCTCTCTCCCTAGACTTGCATTATATTCCCCAAGGTGCCCCCTTGCCCTCCACCTAGGGGCCTCTTACCCCAGGAAGCTACCCAGGGGTCCACCTCTCTCCCTGGACTTGCAGGACAGGCTGCAGGGGGCAACCTGGCCCTCCACCTAGGGGCCACTGACCCCAGGAAGCTACCCAGGGGTCCACCTCTCTCCCTGGACTTGCAGAATAGGCCCCAAGTTGCCCCCTGGCCCACCACCTATGGGCTTCTGACCCCAGCAAGCTACCCAGGGGTCCACATCTCTCCCTGGACCTGCAGTAGAGGCCCCAGGGTGCCCCCTTGCCCTCCACCTAGGGGCCTCTGACCCCCGCAAGTTACCCATGGGTCCACAACTCTCCCTGGACTTGCAGTAGAGGCCCCAGTGTGCCCCTTGGCCCTCCACCTAGGCCACTCTCAGCCAAGCAAACTACCCAGGGGTCCACCTCTCTCCCTGGACTTGCAGATTAGGCCCCAGGGTGCCCCCTGGCCCTCCACCTAGTTGCCTCTGACCCCAGCAAGCTACCCAGGGGTCAAATTCTCTACCTTGACTTGCAGTAGGGGCCCTAGGGTACCTCCTGGCCCTCCACTTAGGGGCCTCTGATCCCAGCAAGCTACCCAGGGTTCACCTTTTTCCCTGGACTTGCTGTAGAGGCCCCTGGTTGCCCTTTGGCCCTCCACCTAGGGGCCTCTGACTCCAGCAAGCTACCCAAGGGTCCACCTCTCTCCCTGGATTTGCAGTAGAGGCCCCAGGGTGCCCCCTGGCCCTCCACCTAGGGGCTTCTGGCCCCAGCAATCTACCCAGGGGTCCACCTCCCTCCCTGGACTTGCAGTAGAGGCCCCAGGGTGCCCCTGGCCCTCCACCTAGGGGATTCGTACCCCAGCAAGCTACCCAGGGGTCCACCTCTCTCCCTGGATCTGCAGGATAGGCCCCAGGGTGCCCCGTGGCCCTCCACCTAGGGGCGTCTGACCTCAGGAAGCTACCCAGGAGTCCACCTCTCTCCCTGGACTTGCAGTATAGGCCCCAGGGTGCCCCCTGGCCCTCCACCTAGGGGCCTCTGACCCCTGAAAGCTACCCAGGAGTCCACCTCTTTCCCTGGATCTGCAGGATAGGCCCCAGGGTGCCCCATGGCCCTCCACCTTTTGGCCTCTGATCCCAGCAAGCTACCTATGGGTCCACAACTCTCCCTGGACTTGCAGTAGAGGCCCCAGGGTGCCTCCTGGCCCTCCATCTAGGGGCCTTTGACCAAAGCAAGCTACCCTGGGGTCCACCTCTCTCCCTGGACTTGCAGTACAGGCCCTAGGGTACCCCCTGGCCCTCCACCTATGGGCTTCTGGCCTCAGCAAGCTACCCAGGGGTCCACCTCTCTCCCTGGACTTGCAGGATAGGCCACAGGGTGCCCCCTGACCCTCCACCTAGTTGCCTCTGAACCCAGCAAGCTACCAAGGGATTAACATCTCTCCCTGGACTTGCAGTAGAGGCCTCAGGGTGCCCCATGGAACTCCACCTAGGGGTATCTGACCCCAGCAAGCTACCCAGGGGTCCACCTCTCTCCCTAGACTTGCAGTAGAGGCCCCAGGGTGCCCCCTTGCCCTCCACTCAAGGGGCCTCTGACCCCAGCAAGCTACCCAGGGGTCCACCTCTTTCCCTAGACGACAGTAGATGCCCCAGGGTGCCCCCTGGCCCTCCACCTAGGGGCCTCTGACCCCAGCAAGCTACCCAGGGGTCCAGCTTTCTCCCTGGACTTGTAGTAGAGGCCCCAGGGTACCCCCTGGCCCTCCACCTATGGGCTTCTCACCCCAGCAAGCTACCAAGGGGTCCACAAGCCTCCCTGGACTTGCAGTAGAGGCCCCAAGGTGCCCCCTTGCCCTCCACCTAGGGGCCTCTGACACCAGCAAGCTACCCAGGGGTCCACCTCTCTCCCTGGACTTGCAGTAGAGGCCCTAGGGTACCCCCTGGCCCTTCACCTATGGGCTTCAGAACCCAGCAAGCTACCCAGGGGTCCACCTCTCTCCCTGGACTTGCAGGACAGGCCACAGGGTGCCCCCTGGCCCTCCACCTAGTTGCCTCTGACCCCAGCAAGCTACCCAGGTGTCCAACTCTCTCCCTGGACTTGCAGTAGGGGCCCTAGGGTACCTCCTAGCCCTCCACCTAGGGGCCTCTGACCCCAGCAAGCTACCCAGGGGTCCACCTCTTTCCCTGGACTTGCAGGAGAGGCCCCATGGTGTTCCTGGCCCTCCACCTAGGGGCCTCTGACCCCAGCAAGCAAACCAGGGGTCCACCTCTCTCCCTGGACTTTCAGTATAGGCCCCAGGGTGCCCCTTGACCCTCTACCTAGGTTCTTCTTACCCCAGCAAGCTTCCCAGGGGTCCACCTCTCTCCCTGGACTTGCAGAAGAGGCCCCAGTGTGCCCCCTGGCCCACCACATAAGGGCTTCTGACAACAGCAAGCTACCAAAGGGTCCAGCTCTCTCCCTGGACTTGCAGTAGAGGCCCCAGGGTGCCCCCTGTCCCACCACCTATGGGCTTCTGACCCCAGCAAGCTACCCAGGGGTCCACCTCTCTCCCTGGACTTGCAGTAGAGGCCCCAGGGTGCCCCCTGACCCTTCACCTATGGGTTTCTGACCCTTGCAAGCTACCCAGGGGTCCACCTCTCTCCCTGGACTTGCAGTAGAGGCCCCAGGGTGCCCCCTTACCCTCCACCTAGGGGCCTCTTACCCCAGGAAGCTACCCAGGGGTCCACCTCTCTCCCTGGACTTGCAGGACAGGCTGCAGGGGGCAACCTGGCCCTCCACCTAGGGGCCACTGACCCCAGGAAGCTACCTAGGGGTCCACATCTCTCCCTGGACCTGCAGTAGAGGCCCCAGGGTGCCCCCTTGCCCTGCACCCAGGGGCCTCTGACCTCCACAAGTTTCCCTTGGGTCCACAACTCTCCCTGGACTTGCAGTAGAGGCCCCAGGGTGCCCTCTTGCCCTCCACCTAGGGGCCTCTGACCCCAGCAAGCTACCCAGGGGTCCACCTCTTTCCCTGGACTTGCAGGAGAGGCCCCATGGTGTTCCTGGCCCTCCACCTAGGGGCCTCTGACCCCAGCAAGCTAACCAGGGGTCCACCTCTCTCCCTGGACTTTCAGTATAGGCCCCAGGGTGCCCCCTGACCCTCTACCTAGGTTCTTCTTACCCCCGCAAGCTTCCCAGGGGTCCACCTCTCTCCCTGGACTTGCAGTAGAGGCCCCAGGGTGCCCCCTTGCCATCCACACAGGGGCCTCTGACCCCCGCAAGTTACCCAAGGGTCCACAACTCTCCCTGGTCTTGCATTAGAGGCCCCTGGGTGCCCCTTGACCCTCTACCTAGGCCACTGTCAGCCAAACAAACTACCCAGGGGTCCACCTCTCTCCCTGCACTTGCAGTATAGGCCCCAGGGTGCCCCCTGGCACTCCACCTAGGGGCCTAAGACCCCAGCAAGCTACCCAGGGGTCCACCTCTCTCCCTGGACTGGCAGTATAGGATCCAGGGTGCCCCCTGACCTTCCACCTAGGTTCTTCTTACCCCAGCAAGCTACCCAGGGGTCCACCTCTCTCCCTGGACTTGCAGAAGAGGCCCCATGGTGCCCCCTGGCCCTCCACCTAGGGGCCTCTGACCCCAGCAAGCTAACCAGGGGTCCACCTCTCTCCCTGGACTGGCAGTATAGGATCCAGGGTGCCCCCTGACCCTCCACCAAGGTTCTTCTTACCCCAGCAAGCTACCCAGTGGTCCACCTCTCTCCCTGGACTTGCGGAAGAGGCCCCAGGGTGCCCCCTGGCCCACCTCAAATGGGCTTCTGACACCAGCAAGCTACCAAGGGGTCCACCTCTCTCCCTGGACTTGCAGTAGAGGCCACAGGGTGCCCCCTGTCCCACCACCTATGGGCTTCTGACCCCAGCAAGCTACCCAGGGGTCCACCTCTCTTCCTGGACTTGCGTTAAAGGCCCTAGGGTACCCCCTTGCCCTCCACCTATGGGCTTCAGACCTCATCATGCTACCCAGGGATCCACCCCTCACCCTGGACTTGCAGTATAGGCCCCAGGGTACCCCCTGGCTCTCCACCTAGGTGCCTCTTACCCCAGGAAGCTACCCAGGTGTCTACCTCTCTCCCTGGACTTGCAGGATAGGCTGCAGGGGGCAACCTGGCCCTCCACCTAGGGGCCACTGACCCCAGGAAGCTACTCAGGGGATAACCTCTCTCCCTTGACTTGCAGAATAGGCACCAGGGTGCCCCCTGGCCCACCACCTATGGGCTTCTGTCCCCAGCAAGCTACCCAGGGATCCACCTCTCTCCCTGGACTTGCAGTAGAGACCCTAGGGTACCCCCTGGCCCTCCACCTATGGGCTTCAGACCCCAGCAAGCTACCCAGGGGTCCACCTCTCTCCCTGGACTTGCAGGTAAGGCCACAGGGTGCCCCCTGGCCCTCCACCTAGTTGCCTCTGACCCCAGCAAGCTACCCAGGGGTCCAACTCTCTCCCTGGACTTGCAGTAGGGGCCCTAGGGTACCTCCTAGCCCTCCACCTAGGGGCTTCTGACCCCAGCGAGCTACCCAGGGGTCCACCTCTTTCCCTGGACTTGCAGGAGAGGCCCCATGGTGCCCCCTGGCCCACCACATATGGGCTTCTGACACCAGCAAGCTACCAAGGGGTCCACCTCTCTCCCTGGACTTGCAGTAGAGGCCCCAGGGTGCCCCCTGTCCCACCACCTATGGGCTTCTGACCCCAGCAAGCTACCCAGGGGTCCACCTCTCTCCCTGGACTTGCAGTAGAGGCCCCAGGGTGCCCCCTTGCCCTCCACCCAGGGGCCTCTGACCCCCACAAGTTACCCAAGGGTCCACAACTCTCCCTGGACTTGCAGTAGAGTTCCCAGGGTGCCCCTTGGCCCTCCACCTAGGCCACTCTCAGCCAAGCAATCTACCCAGGGGTCCACCTCTCTCCCTGGACTTGCAGGATAGGCCCCAGTGTGCCTCCAGGCCCTCCACCTAGTTGCCTCTGACCCCAGAAAGCAACCCAGGGGTCCAATTTTCTCCCTGAACATGAAGTATAGGCCCCAGGATGCCCACCGGCCCTCCACCTGGGGGCCTAAGACCCCAGCAAGCTACCCATGGGTCCACAACTCTCCCTGGACTTGCAGTAGAGGCCCTAGGGTGCCCCCTGGCCCTCCACCTAGGCGCCTCTGATCCTAGCAAGCTACCCAGGGTTCCACCTCTCTCCCTGGACTTGCAGTATAGGCCCCAGGGTGCCCCCAGGCCCTCCACCTAAGTGCCTAAGACCCCAGCAAGCTACCCAGGGGTCCACAACTCTCCCTTGACTTGAAGTAGAGGCCCCAGGGTCCCCCCTGGCCCTCCACCTACTGACCTCTGACCCCAGCAAGCTACCCAGGGGTCCACCTCTCTCCCTAGACTTGCAGTAGAGGCCCCAGGGTCCCCCCTGGCCCTCCACCTAGGGGCCTCTGACCCCAGCAAGCTACCCAGGGGTCCACATCTCTCCTTGGACTTGCAGTAGAGGCCCTAGGGTGCCAGCTGGCCCTCCACCAAGCGGCCTCTGACCCCAGCAAGCTACGCAGGGGTCCACAACTCTCCCTAGACTTGCAGTAGAGGCCCAAGGGTGCCACCTGGCCCTCCACCTAAGGGCCTCTGACCCTAGCTAGCTACTCAGGGGTCCACCTCTCTCCCTGAACTTGCACTATAGGAACCAGGGTGCCCCCTTGCCCTCCACCCAGGGGCCTCTGACCCCAGCAAGCTACCCAGGGGTCCACAACTCTCCCAGGACTTGCAGTAGAGGCCCCAGGGTGCCCCCTTGCCCTGCACCTAGGGGCCTCTGACCCCAGCAAGCTACCCAGGGGGTCCACCTCTCTCCCTGGACTGGCAGTAGAGGCCCCAGGGTGCCCCCAGGCCCTCCACCTAGGTGCGGCTGACACAAGAAAGCTCCCCAGGGGTTCACAACTCTCCCTGGACTTGCAGTAGAGGCCCCAGGGTGCCCCCTTGCCCTGCACCTAGGGGCCTCTAACCCCAGCAAGCTACCCAGGGGTCCACATCTCTCCATGGACCTGCAGTATAGGCCCTAATGTGCCCCTGGCCCTCCACCTAGGGGCCTAAGACCCCAGCAAGCTACCCAGGGGGTCCACCTCTCTCCCTGGACTGGCAGTAGAGGCCCCAGGGTGCCCCCAGGCCCTCCACCTAGGGGCTGCTGACACAAGAAAGCTCCCCTGGGGTCCACCTCTCTCCCTGGACTTGCAGGATATGCCCCAGGGTGCCCCCTGGCCCTCCACCTAGTTGAATCTGACCCCAGCAAGCTACCCAGGGGTCCACCTCTCTCCCTGGACTTGCAGTAGAGGCCCTAGGGTACCCCCTGGCAATCCACCTAGGGGCTTTATTCCCCAGCAAGCTACCCAGGGGTCCACCTTTCTCCCTGGACTTGAAGTATAGGGCCCAGGGTGCCCACTGGCCCTCCACCTAGGGGCCTAAGACCCCAACATGCTACCCAGGGGTCCACAACTCTCCCAGGACTTGCAGTATAGGCCCCAGGGTGTCCCCTGGCCCTCCACCTAGGGGCCTAAGACCCCAGTAACCTACCCAGGGGGTCCACCTCTCTCCCTGGACTGGCAGTAGAGACCCCAGGGTGTTCCCAGGTCCTCCACCTAGGGGCGGCTGACACAAGAAAGCTCCCCAGGGGTCCTCCTCTCTCCCTGGACTTGCAGTATAGGCCCCAGGGTGCCCCCTGGCCCTCCCCCTAGGGGCCTCTGACCCTAGCAAGCTACGAAGGGGTCCACAACTCTCCCTGGACTTGCAGTAGAGGCCCCAGGGTGCCCCCTGGCCCTCCCCCTAGGGGCCTCTGACCCCAGCAAGCTACCAAGGGGTCCACAACTCTCCCTGGACTTGCAGTAGAGACCCCAGGGTGCCCCCTGGCATTCCACCTAGGGGCCTACGACCCCAGCTAGCTACCCAGGGGTCCACTTCTCTCCCTGGACTTGCAGTAGAGGCCCCACCAAGCCCCCTTGCCCTCCACCTAGGGGCCTCTGACCCCAGCAAGCTACCCAGGGGCCCACTTCTCTCCCTGGACTTGCAGTAGAGGCCCCAGGGTGCCCGCTGGCCCTCCACCAAGGGGCCTCTGACCGCAGCAAGCTACCCAGGGGTCCACAACTCTCCCAAGACTTGCAGTAGAGGCCCAAGGGTGCCACGTGGCCCTCCACCTAGGGTCCTCAGACCATAGGAATCTACCAAGGGGTCCACAACTATCCCTGGACTTGCACTAGAGGCCCCAGGGTGCCCCCTGGCCCTCCACCTAAGGGTCTCTGACCCCAGCTAGCTACCCAGGGGTCCAACTCTCTCCCTGGACTTGCAGTAGAGGCCCCAGGGTACCCCTGGCCCTCTACCTAGGGGCTTAATTCCCCAGCAAGCTACCCAGGGGTGTACTTCTCTCCCTGGACTTGCAGTAGAGGCCCCAGCGTGCCCCCTTGCCCTCCACCCATGGGCCTCTAACCCCAGCAAGCTACCCAGGGGTCCACAACTTTCCCTGTACTTGCAGTAGAGGCCCCACGGTGCCCCCTGGCCCTCCACCTAGGGGCCTCTGACCCCAGCAAGCTACATAGGGGTCCACATCTCTCCTTGGACTTGCAGTATAGGCCCCAGGGTGCCCCCTGGCCCTCCACCTAGGGGCCTCTGACCCCAGCAAGCTACCCAGGGGTCCACATCTCTCCTTGGACTTGCAGTATAGGCCCTAAGGTGCCCCCTGGCCCTCCACCTAAGGGCCTAAGACCCCAGCAAGCTACCCAGGGGGTCCACCTCTCTCCCTGGACTGGCAGTAGAGGCCCCAGGGTGCCCCCAGGCCCTCCACCTAGGGGCTGCTGACACAAGAAAGCTCCCCAGTTGTCCACCTCTCTGCCTGGACTTGCAGTATAGGCCCCAGTGTGCCCCCAGGCCCTCCACCTAAGTGCCTAGGACCCCAGCAAGCTACCCAGGGGTCCACCTCTCTCCCTGGACTTGAAGTATAGGCCCCAGGGTGCCCCCTTGCCATCCACCCAGGGGCCTCTGACCCCCGCAAGTTACCCAAGGGTCCACAACTCTCCCTGGACTTGCAGTAGAGGCCCCTGGGTGCCCCTTGGCCCTCCACCTAGGCCACTCTCAGCCAAACAAACTACCCAGGGGTCCACCTCTCTCCCTGCACTTGCAGTATAGGCCCCAGGGTGCCCCCTTGCCCTCCATCTAGGGGCCTCTGACCCAAGCAAGCTACCCAGGGGTCCACCTTTCTCCCTGGACTTGAAGTATAGGCCCCAGGGTGCCCACTGGCCCTCCACCTAGAGGCCTAAGACCCCAGCAAGCTACCCAGGGGTCCACAACTCTCCCTGGACTTGCAGTATAGGCCCCAGGGTGCCCCCTGGCCCTCCACCTAGGGGCCTCTGACCCCACCAAGCTACCCAGGGGCCCACTTCTCTCCCTGGACTTGCAGTAGAGGCCCCAGGGTGCCCACTGGCCCTCCACCAAGGGGCCTCTGACCCCAGCAAGCTACCCAGGGGTCCACAACTCTCGCTAGATTTGCAGTAGAGGCCGAAGGGTGCCCCCTGGCCCTCCACCTAGTAACCTAAGACTCTAGGAATCTACCAAGGGGTCCACAACTATCCCTTGACTTTCACTAGAGGCCCCAGGGTTCCCCCTGGCCCTCCACGTAAGGGCCTCTGACCCCAGCTAGCTAACCAGGGGTCCACCTCTCTCCCTGGAGTTGCATTAGAGGCCCTAGGGTACCCCCTGGCCCTCCACCTAGGGGCTTTATTCCCCAGCAAGCTACCCAAGGGTCCACCTCTCTCCCTGGACTTGCAGTATAGGCCCCAGCTTGCCGCCTTGCCCTCCACCCATGGGCCTCTGACCCCAGCTAGCTACCCAGGGGTCCACCTCTCTCCCTGGAGTTGCAGTAGAGGCCCTAGGGTACCCCCTGGCCCTCCACCTAGGTGCTTTATTCCCCAGCAAGCTACCCAGGGGTCTACCTCTCTCCCTAGACTTGCAGTATAGGCCCCAAGGTGCCCCCTTACACTCCACCTAGGGGCCTCTTACCCCAGGAAGCTACCCAGGGGTCCACCTCTCTCCCTGGACTTGCAGGGCAGGCTGCAGGGGTCAATCTGGCCCTCCACCCAGGGGCCACTGACCCCAGGAAGCTACCCAGGGGTCCACCTCTCTCCCTGGACTTGAAGCATAGGCCCCAGGGTGCAACTTGGCCCTCCACCTAGGGGCCTAAGACCCCAGCAAGCTACCCAGGGGTCCACATCTCTGCCTGGACTTGCAGTATAGGCCCCAGCGTGCCCCCTGGCCCTTCACCTAGGGGCCTAAGACCCCACCAAGCTACCCAGGGGTCCACAACTCTCCCTGGACTGGCAGTATAGGCCCCAGGGTGCACCCTGTCCGTGAACCTAGGGGCCTCTGACCCCAAAAAGCTACCCAGGGGTCCACAACTCTCCCTGGACTTGCATTAGAGGCCTCTGGGTGCCCCCTGGCCCTCCACCTAGGGGCCTCTGACCCCACCAAGCTACCCAGGGGCCCACTTCTCTCCCTGGACTTGCAGTAGAGGCCCCAGGGTGCCCACTGGCCCTCCACCAATTGGCCTCTGACCCCAGCAAGCTACCCAGGGGTCCACAACTCTCGCTAGATTTGCAGTAGAGGCCCAAGGGTGCCCCCTGGCCCTCCACCTAGTAACCTAAGACTCTAGGAATCTACCAAGGGGTCCACAACTATCCCTTGACTTTCACTAGAGGCCCCAGGGTTCCCCCTGGCCCTCCACGTAAGGGCCTCTGACCCCAGCTAGCTAACCAGGGGTCCACCTCTCTCCCTGGAGTTGCATTAGAGGCCCTAGGGTACCCCCTGGCCCTCCACCTAGGGGCTTTATTCCCCAGCAAGCTACCCAAGGGTCCACCTCTCTCCCTGGACTTGCAGTATAGGCCCCAGCTTGCCGCCTTGCCCTCCACCCATGGGCCTCTGACCCCAGCTAGCTACCCAGGGGTCCACCTCTCTCCCTGGAGTTGCAGTAGAGGCCCTAGGGTACCCCCTGGCCCTCCACCTAGGTGCTTTATTCCCCAGCAAGCTACCCAGGGGTCCACCTCTCTCCCTGGACTTGCAGGGCAGGCTGCAGGGGTCAATCTGGCCTACCACCCAGGGGCCACTGACCCCAGGAAGCTACCCAGGGGTCCACCTCTCTCCCTGGACTTGAAGCATAGGCCCCAGGGTGCAACTTGGCCCTCCACCTAGGGGCCTAAGACCCCAGCAAGCTACCCAGGGGTCCACATCTCTGCCTGGACTTGCAGTATAGGCCCCAGCGTGCCTCCTGGCCCTTCACCTAGGGGCCTAAGACCCCACCAAGCTACCCAGGGGTCCACAACTCTCCCTGGACTGGCAGTATAGGCCCCAGGGTGCACCCTGTCCGTGAACCTAGTGGCCTCTGACCCCAAAAAGCTACCCAGGGGTCCACAACTCTCTCTGGACTTGCATTAGAGGCCTCTGGGTGCCCCCTGGCCCTCCACTTAGGGGCCTGTCACCCCAGCAAGCTACACAGGGTCCACCTCTCTCCCTGGACTTGCAGAAGAGGCCCCAGGGTGCCCGCTGGCCCTCCACTTAGGGGCCTCTGACCCCAGCAAGCTACCCAGGGGTCCACATCTCTCCCTAGACTTGCAGTAGAGGCCCAAGGGTGCCCCCTGGCCCTCCACCTAGGGGCTTTATTCCCCAGCAAGCTACCCAGAGGTCCACCTCTCTCCCTGGACTTGCAGTATAGGCCCCAGCATGCCCCCTTGCCCTCCACCCATGGGCCTCTGACCCCAGCAAGCTACCCAGGGGTCCACATCTCTCCATGGACTTGCAGTATAGGCCCTAGGGTGCCCCCTGGCCCTCCACATAGGGGCCTAAGACCCCAGCAAGCTACCCAGGGGGTCCACAACTCTTCCTGGACTTGCAGTAGAGGCCCCAGGGTGCCCCCTTGCCCTCCACCTAGGGGCCTCTGACCCCAGAAAGCTACCCAGGGGTCCACAACTCTCCCTGGACTTGCAGTAGAGGCCCCAGGGTTCCCCCTGACCCTCCATATAGGGGCCTCTGACCCTAGCAAGCTACCCAGGGGTCCACCTATTTCCCTCGACTTGCAGTATAGGCCCCATGATGCCCCCTTACCCTCCACCTAGGGGCCTCTTACCCCAGGAAGATACCCAGGGGTCAACCTCTCTCCCTGGACTTGCAGGATAGGCTCCAGGGGGCAACCTGGCCCTCCACCTAGGGGCCACTGACCCCAGGAAGCTACCCAGGGTTCCACCTCTCTCCCTGGACTTGCAGAATAGGCCCCAGGGTGCCCCCTGGCCTACCACCTATGGGCTTTTGACCCCAGCAAGCTACCCAGGGGTCCACATCTCTCCCTGGACTTGCAGTAGAGGCCCCAGGGTGCCCTCTTGCTCTCCACCCAGGGGCCTCTGACCCCCGCTAGTTACCCAAGGGTCCACAACTCTCCCTGGACTTGCAGTAGAGGCCCCAGGGTGCCCCTTGGACCTCCACCTAGGGGCCTCTAAAGCCAGCAAGCTACCCAGGGGTCAACCTCTCTCCCTGGACTGGCAATATAGGCCCCAGGGTGCCCCCTGGCCCTCCACCTTTGGGCCTTTAACCCAAGCAAGCTACCCAGGGGTCCAACTCTCTCCCTGGACTTGCAGTAGGGGCCTTAGGGTCCTCCTGGCCCTCCACCTAGGGGCCTCTGACGCCAGCAAGCTACCCAGGGGTCCACCTCTCTCCCTGGACTTGCAGGATAGGCCCCAGGGTGCCCCTTGGACCTCCACCTAGGGGCCTCTAAAGCCAGCAAGCTACCCAGGGGTCAACCTCTCTCCCTGGACTGGCAATATAGGCCCCAGGGTGCCCCCTGGCCCTCCACCTTTGGGCCTTTAACCCAAGCAAGCTACCCAGGGGTCCAACTCTCTCCCTGGACTTGCAGTAGGGGCCTTAGGGTACCTCCTGGCCCTCCACCTAGGGGCCTCTGACGCCAGCAAGCTACCCAGGGGTCCACCTCTCTCCCTGGACTTGCAGGATAGGCCCCATGGTGCCCCCTGGCCCTCCACCTAGGGGCCTTTGACCCCAGCAAGCTAAACAGGGGTCCACCTCTTTCCCTGGACTTGCAGTATAGGCCCCAGGGTGCCCCCTGGCCCACCACTTAAGGGCTTCTGACACAAGCAAGCTACCAAGGGGTCCACCTCTCTCCCTTGACTTGCAGTAGAGGCCCCAGGGTGCCCCCTGGCCCTCCACCTAGGGGCTTCGTACCCCAGCAAGCTACCCAGAGGTCCACCTCTCTCCCTAGATCTGCAAGAGAGGCCCCAGGGTGCCCCGTGGCCCTCCACCCAGGGGCTTCTGACCTCAAGAAGCTATCCAGGAGTCCACCTCTCTCCCTGGACTTGCAGTATAGGCCCCAGGGTGCCCCCTGGCCCTCCACCTAGGGGCCTCTGACCCCTAAAAGCTACCCAGGAGTCCACCTCTTTTCCTGGACTTGCAATAGAGGGCCCAGGGTGCCCCCTGGCCCTCCACCTTTTGGCCTCTTACCCCAGCAAGCTACCAATGGGTCCACAACTCTCGCTGGACTTGCAGTAGAGGCCCCAGGGTGCCTCCTGGCCCTCCACCTAGGGGCCTTTGACCCCAGCATGCTACCCAGGGGTCCACCTCTCTCCCTGGACTTGTAGTAGAGGCCCCAGGGTGCCCCCAGGCTCTCCACCTAGGGGCTGCTGACACAAGAAAGCTCCCCTGGGGTCCACCTCTCTCCCTGGACTTGCATGATATGCCCCAGGGTGCCCCCTGGCCCTCCACCTAGTTGAATCTGACCCCAGCAAGCTAAACAGGGGACAACCTCTTACCCTAGACGTGCAGGAGAGGCCCCAGGGTGCCCCCTGGCCCTCCACCTAGGGGCATCTGACCGCAGCAAGCTACCCAGGGGTCCAGCTTTCTCCCTGGACTTGTAGTAGAGGCCCCTGGGTAGCCCCTGGCCCTCCACCAATGGGCTTCTGACCCCAGCAAGCTACCCAGGGGTCAACCTCTCTCCCTTGACTTGCAGTAGAGCCCCAGGGTGCCCACTTGCCCATCACATAGGGGCCTTTGACCCCAGCAAGCCACCCAGGGGTCCAAATCTCTCCCTGGACTTGCAGTATAGTCCCCAGGGTGCCCCTTGGATCCTCCACCTAGGGGCCTAAGACCCCAGCAAGCTACCCAGGGGTCAACCTCTCTCCCTGGACTGGCAATATAGGCCCCAGGGTGCCCCCTGGCCCTCCACCTTTGGGCCTCTGAACCTAGCAAGCTACCAAGGGGTCCACAACCCTCCCTGGACTTGCGATAGAGGCCCCAAGGTGCCCCCTGTCCCTCCACCTAGGGGCCTCTAAGACCAGCAAGCTAACCAGGGGTCTTCCTCTCTCCCTGGACTTGCAGTAGAGGGCCTAGCGTACCCCCTGGCCCTCAACCTATGGGCTTCAGACCCCAGCAAGCTACCCAGGGGTCCACATCTCTCCCTGGACTTGCAGGATAGGCCCCAGGGTGCCCCCTGGCCCTCCACCTAGTTGCCTCTGACCCCAGCAAGCTACCCAGGGGTCCAACTCTATCCCTGGACTTGCAGTAGGGGCCCTGGGGTACCTCCTGGCCCTCCACCTAGGGGCCTCTGACCCCAGCAAGCTACCCAGGGGTCCACCTCTCTCCCTGGACTTGCAGGATAGGCCCCATGGTGCTCCCTGGCCCTCCTCCTAGGGGCCTCTGACCCCAGCAAGCTACCCAGGGGTCCACGTCTCTCCCTGGACTTGCAGTAGAGTCCCCAGGGTGCCCCCTGGCTCTCCACCTAGGGGCTTCTTACCCCAGCAAGCTACCCAGGGGTCCACCTCTCTCCCTGGACTTGCAGAAGAGGTCCTAGGGTGCCCCCTTGCCCACCACATAGGGGCCTAAGATCTCAGGAAGCTACCCAGGGGTCCACCTCTCTCCCTGGACTTGCAGCAGAGGCCCCAGGGTGCCCCCTGGCCCTCCACCTAGTTGCTTCTGACCCCACCAAGCTGCCCAGAGGTCCACCTCTCTCTCTGGACTTGCAGTAGAGGGCCCAGGGTGCCCCCTGGCTCTCCACCTACGGGGCCTCTGACCCCAGCAAGCTACCCAGTGGTCCACCTCTCTTCCTGGACTTGCAGTAGAGTCCCCAGGGTGCCCCCTGGCCCTCCACCTAGAGGCCTCTGACCCCAGCAAGCTACCCAGGGGTCCACCTCTCCACCTAGAATTGCAGACGAGACCCCAGGGTGCCCCCTGACCCTCCACCCAGGGGCCTCTGACCCCAGCAAGCTACCCAGGGGTCCACCTCTCTCCCTGGACTTGCAGGATAATCCAAAGGGTGCCCCTTGGCCCTCCACCTAGTTGCTTCTGACCCCAGCAAGCTACCCAGGGGTCCAAATCTCTCCCTGGACTTGCAGTGTAGGCCCCAGGGTGCCCCTTGGATCCTCCACCTAGGGGCCTAAGACCACACCAAGCTACCCAGGGGTCCACAACTCTCCCTGGACTGGCAGTATAGGCCCCAGGGTTCACCCTGGCCCTAACCCAAGGGGCCTCTGACCCCAACAAGCTACCCAGGGGTCCACAACTCTCTCTGGACTTGCAGTAGAGGCCTCAGGGTGCCCCCTGGCCCTCCACTTAGGGGCCTCTTACCCCAGCAAGCTACACAGGGTCCACCTCTCTCCCTGGACTTGCAGTATAGTCCCCAGGAAGCCCCCTGACCCACCGACTATGGGCTTCTGACCCCAGCAAGCTACCCAGGGGTCCACCTCTCTCCCTGGACTTGCAGTAGTGGCCCCAAGGTGCTCCTTGGCACTCCACTTAGTGGCCTCTGACCTCAGCAAGCTACCTGGGGGTCCACCTCTCTCCCTGGACTTGCAGTAGAGGCGCCGGGAAGCCCCTTGGCCCTCCGCCTAGGGGCCTAAGACCCCAGCAAGCTACCCAGGGGTCCACATCTCTGCCTGGACTTGCAGTAGAGGCCCCAGGGATCCCCCTGGCCCTCCACCTAGGGGCCTCTGACCCTAGAAAGCTACCCACGGTTCCACCTCTCTCCCTGGACTTGCAGTATAGGCCCCAGGGATCCCCCTGGCCCTCCACCTAGGGGTCTCTGACCCTAGAAAGCTACCCAGGGTTCCACCTCTCTCCCTGGACTTGCAGTATAGGCCCCAGGGTTCCCCCTGGCCCTCCACCTAAGTGCCTAAGACCCCAGCAAGCTAACCGGGGGTCCACCTCTCTCCCTTGACTTGAAGTATATGCCCCAGGGTGCCCCCTGGCCCTCCACCTAGGGGACTTCTGCCCCAGCAAGCTTCCCAGGGGTCCACGTCTCTCCCTGGACTTGCAGTAGAGGCCCCAGGGTTCCCCTTGACCCTCCACCTAGGGGCCTCTGACCCTAGCAAGCTACCCAGGGGTCCACCTCTCTCCCTGGACTTGCAGTATAGGCCCCATGGTGCCCCCTTACCCTCCACCTAGGGGCCTCTTACCCCAGGAAGCTACCCAGGGGTCCACCTCTCTCTGGACTTGCATGATAGGCTCCAGGGGGCAACCTGGCCCTTCACCTAGGGGCCACTGACCCCAGGAAGCTACCCAGGGGTTCACCTCTCTCCCTGGACTTGCAGAATAGGCCCCAGGGTGCCCCCTGGCCCACCACCTATGGGCTTCTGACCCCAGCAAGCTACCCAGGGGTCCACAACTCTCCCTAGACTTGCGATAGAGGCCCAAGGGTGCCCCCTGGCCCTCCACCTAATGTCCTCAGACCCTAGGAATCTACCAAGGGGTCCACAACTATCCCTGGACTTGCACTAAAGGCCCCAGGGTGCCCCCTGGCCCTCCACCTAAGGGCCTCTGACCCCAGCTAGCTACCCAGGGGTCCACCTCTCTCCCTGAACTTGAAGTAGAGTCCCTAGGGTACCCCTTGGCCCTCCACCTAGGGGCTTTATTCCCCAGCAAGCTACCCAGGGGTCCACCTCTCTCCCTGGACTTGCAGTATAGGCCCCAGAGTGCCCCCTTGCCCTCCACCCATGGGACTCTGACCCCAGCAAGCTACCCAGGGGTCCACAACTCTCCCTGGACTTGCAGTATAGGCCCCAGGGTGCCCCCTGGCCCTCCACCTAGGGAAATAAGACCCCAGCAAGCTACCCAGGGGTCCATCTCTCTCCCTGGACTTGCAGTAAAGGCCCCAGGATGCCCCCCTTGCCCTCCACCCAGGGGCCTCTGACCCCAGCAAGCAACCCAGGGGTTCACAACTCTCCCTGGACTTGCAGTAGAGGCCCCAGGGTGCCCCCTTTCCCTGCACCTAGGGGCCTCTGACCCCAGCAAGCTACCCAGGGGTCCACAACTCTCCATGGACTTGCAGTATAGGCCCTAGGGTGCCCCCTGGCCCTCCACCTAGGGGCCTAAGACCCCAGCAAGCTACCCAGGGGTCCACCTCTCTCCCTGTACTTGCAGTATAGGCCCCAGGGTGCCCCCTGGCCCTCCACCTATTGGCCTAAGATCCCAGCGAGCTACCCAGGGGTCCACCTCTCTCCCTTGACTTGAAAAATAGGCCCCAGAGTGCCCCCTGGCCCTCCACCTAAGTGCTTAAGACCCCAGTAAGCTACCCAGGGGTCCACCTCTCTCCCTGGACTTGCAATAGAGGCCCCAGGGTGCCCCTTGGCCCTCCACCTAGGCCACTCTCAGCCAAGCAAACTACCCAGGGGACCACCTCTCTCCCTAAACTTGCACTAAAGGCCCCAGGGATCCCCCTGGCCCTCCGCCTAGGGGCCTCTGACCCCAGCAAGCTACCCAGGGATTAACCTCTCTCCCTGGACTTGCAGTAGAGGCCCCAGGGTGCCCCCTGGAACTCCATCTAGGGGCCTCTGACCCCAGCAAGCTACCCAGGGGTCCAGCTTTCTCCCTGGACTTGTAGTAGAGGCCCCAGGGTACCCCCTGGCCCTCCACCTATGGGCTTCTCACCCCAGCAAGCTACCAAGGGGTCCACAACCCTCCCTGGACTTGCAGTAGAGGCCCCAAGGTGCCCCCTTGCCCTCCACCTAGGGGCCTCTGACACCAGCAAGCTACCCAGGGGTCCACCTCTCTCCCTGCACTTGCAGTAGAGGCCCTAGGGTACCCCCTGGCCCTTCACCTATGGGCTTCAGAACCCAGCAAGCTACCCAGGGGTCCACTTCTCTCCCTGGACTTGCAGGATAGGCCACAGGGTGCCCCCTGGCCCTCCACCTAGTTGCCTCTGACCCCAGCAAGCTACCCAGGTGTCCAACTCTCTCCCTGGACTTGCAGTAGGGGCCCTAGGGTACCTCCTAGCCCTCCACCTAGGGGCCTCTGACACCAGCAAGCTACCCAGGGGTCCACCTCTTTCCCTGGACTTGCAGGAGAGGCCCCATGGTGCCCCCTGGCCCTCCACCTAGTGGCCTCTGACCCCAGCAAGCTAACCAGGGGTCCACCTCTCTCCCTGGACTTTCAGTATAGGCCCCAGGGTGCCCCCTGACCCTCTACCTAGGTTCTTCTTACCCCAGCAAGCTTCCCAGGGGTCCACCTCTCTCCCTGGACTTGCAGAAGAGGCCCCAGTGTGCCCCCTGGCCCACCACATAAGGGCTTCTGACACCAGCAAGCTACCAAAGGGTCCACCTCTCTCCCTGGACTTGCAGTAGAGGCCCCAGGGTGCCCCCTGTCCCACCACCTATGGGCTTCTGACCCCAGCAAGCTACCCAGGGGTCCACATCTCTCCCCGGACTTGCAGTAGAGGCCCCAGGGTGCCCCCTGACCCTTCACCTATGGGTTTCTGACCCTTGCAAGCTACCCAGGGGTCCACCTCTCTCCCTGGACTTGCAGTAGAGGCCCCAGGGTGCCCCCTTGCCATCCACCCAGGGGCCTCTGACCCCCGCAAGTTACCCAAGGGTCCACAACTCTCCCTGGACTTGCATTAGAGGCCCCTGGGTGCCCCTTGGCCCTCCACCTAGGCCACTGTCAGCCAAACAAACTACCCAGGGGTCCACCTCTCTCCCTGCACTTGCAGTATAGGCCCCAGGGTGCCCCCTGGCACTCCACCTAGGGGCCTAAGACCCCAGCAAGCTACCCAGGGGTCCACCTCTCTCCCTGGACTCGCAGTATAGGCCCCAGGTTACCCCCTGACCCTCCACCTAGGTTCTTCTTACCCCAGCAAGCTACCCAGGGGTCCACCTCTCTCCCTGGACTTGCAGAAGAGGCCCCAGGGTGCCCGCTGGCCCTCCACTTAGGGGCATCTGACCCCAGCAAGCTACCCAGGGGTCCACATCTCTCCCTAGACTTGCAAGAGAGGCCCAAGGGTGCCCCCTGGCCCTCCACCTAGGGGCCTCTGGCCCAAGCAATCTACCAAGGGGTCCACAACTCTCCCTGGAATTGCAGTAGAGGCCCTAGGGTAGCCCCTGGCCCTCCACTTAGGGGCTTTAGTCCCCAGCAAGCTACCCAGGGGTCCACCTCTCTCCCTGGACTTGCAGTAGAGTCCCCAGGGTGCCCCCTGGCCCTCCAGCTAGGGGCCTTTGACCCCAGCAAGCTACCCAGGGGTCCACCTCTCTCCCTGGACTTGCAGTAGAGAACCCAGGCTGCCCCCTGGCACTTCACCAAGGAGCCTCTGACGCCAGCAAGCTCCCCAGGGGTCAACCTCTCTCCCTGGACTGGCATTATAGGCCCCAGGGTGCCCCCTGGCCCTCCACCTTTGTGCCTCTGACCCCAGCGAGCTACCCAGAGGTCCACCTATCTCCCTGGACTTGCAGAAGAGGCCCCAGTGTGCCGCCTGGCCCACCACATAAGGGCTTCTGACACCAGCAAGCTACCAAAGGGTCCACCTCTCTCCCTGGACTTGCAGTAGAGGCCCCAGGGTGCCCCCTGTCCCACCACCTATGGGCTTCTGACCCCAGCAAGCTACCCTGGGGTCCACCTCTCTCCCTGGACTGGCAGTATAGGATCCAGGGTGCCCCCTGACCCTCCACCTAGGTTCTTCTTACCCCAGCAAGCTACCCAGAGGTCCATCTCTCTACCTGGAGTTGCAATAGAGGCCCCAGGGTGCCCCCTAACCCTCCACCTAGAAGCCTCTGACCCCAGCACGCTACTCAGGGGTCCACAACTCTCCCTGGACTTGCAGTAGAGGCCCCAGGGTGCCCTCTTGCCCTCCACCTAGGGGCCTCTGACCCCAGAAAGCTACCCAGGGGTCCACCTTTCTCCCTGGACTTGAAGTATAGGGCCCAGGGTGCCCACTGGCCCTCCACCTAGGGGCCTAAGACCCCAACAAGCTACCCAGGGGTCCACAACTCTCCCTGGACTTGCAGTAGAGGCCCCAGGGTGCCCCCTGGCCCTCCACCTAGGGGCCTCTGACCCCAGCAAGCTACCAAGGGGTCCACCTCTCTCAATGGACTTGCAGTAGAGGCCCCAGGAAGCCCCCTTGCCCTCCACCTAGGGGCCTCTGACCCCAGCTAGCGACCCAGGGGTCCACCTCTCTCCCTTGACTTGAAGTATAGGCCCCTGGGTGCACCCTGGCCCTCAACCTAGGGGCCTAGGACCCCAGCTAGCTACCCAGGGGTCCACTTCTCTCCCTGGACTTGCAGTAGAGGCCCCAGGGTGCCCCCTGGCCCTCCACCTAGGGGCCTAGGACCCCAGCAAGCTACCCAGAGGTCCATCTCTCTCCCTGGAGTTGCAGTAGAGGCCCCAGGGTGCCCCCTAACCCTCTACCTAGAAGCCTCTGACCCCAGCAAGCTACCCAGGGGTCCACAACTCTCCCTGGACTTGCAGTAGAGGCCCCACGGTGCCCTCTTGCCCTCCACCTAGGGGCCTCTGACCCCAGAAAGCTACCCAGGGGTTCACCTTTCTCCCTGGACTTGAAGTATAGGCCCCAGGGTGCCCACTGGCCCTCCACCTAGGGGCCTAAGACCCCAGCAAGCTACCAAGGGGTCCACCTCTCCCAATGGACTTGCAGTAGAGGCCCCAGGAAGCCCCCTTGCCCTCCACCTAGGGGCCTCTGACCCCAGCAAGCTACCCAGGGGCCCACCTCTCTCCCTGGACTTGCAGTAGAGGCCCCAGGGTGCCCCTTGGCCCTCCACCTAGGCCACTCTCAGCCAAGCAAACTACCCAGGGGTCCACCTCTCTCCCTGGACTTGCAGGATAGGCCCCAGGGTGCCCCCTGGCCCTTCACCTAAGGGCCTCTGACCCCAGCTAGCTACCCAGGGGTCCACCTCTCTCCCTGGAGTTGCAGTAGAGGCTCTAGGGTACCCCCTGGCCCTCCACCTAGGGGCTTTATTCCCCAGCCAGCTACCCAGGGGTCCACCTCTCTCCCTGTACTTGCAGTATAGGCCCCAGCTTGCCGCCTTGCCCTCCACCCATGGGCCTCTGACCCCAGCTAGCTCCCCAGGGGTCCACCTCTCTCCCTGGAGTTGCAGTAGAGGCCCTAGGGTACCCCCTGGCTCTCCACCTAGGGGCTTTATTCCCCAGCAAGCTACCCAGGGGTCTACCTCTCTCCCTAGACTTGCATTATAGGCCCCAAGTTGCCCCCTTGCCCTCCACCTAGGGGCTTCTTACCCCAGGAAGCTACCCAGGGGTCCACCTCTCTCCCTGGACTTGCAGGACAGGCTGCAGGGGGCAACCTGGCCCTCCACCTAGGGGCCACTGACCCCAGGAAGCTACCCAGGGGTCCACCTCTCTCCCTGGACTTGCAGAATAGGCCCCAAGTTGCCCCCTGGCCCACCACCTATGGGCTTCTGACCCCAGCAAGCTACCCAGGGGTCCACATCTCTCCCTGGACCTGCAGTAGAGGCCCCAGGGTGCCCCCTTGCCCTCCACCCAGGGGCCTCTGACCTCCGCAAGTTACCCATGGGTCCACAACTCTCCCTGGACTTGCAGTAGAGGCCCCAGGGTGCCCCTTGGCCCTCCACCTAGACCACTCTCAGCCAAACAAACTACCCAGGGGTCCACCTCTCTCCCTGGACTTGCAGGATAGGCCCAGGGTGCGCCCTGGCCCTCCACCTAGTTGCCTCTGACCCCAGCAAGCTACCCAGAGGTCCACCTTTCTCTCTGGACTTGCAGTAGATGCCCCTGGTTGCCCTTTTGCCCTCCACCTAGGGGCCTCCGACCTCAGCAAGCTACCCAGAGGTCCACCTCTCTCCATGGACTTGCAGTAGAGGCCCCAGGGTGCCCCCTAACCCTCCACCTAGAAGCCTCTGACCCCAGCAAGCTACCCAGGGGTCCACAACTCTCCCTGGACTTGCAGTAGAGGCCCCAGGGTGCCCTCTTGCCCTCCACCTAGGGGCCTCTGACCCCAGATAGCTACCCAGGGGTCCACCTTTCTCCCTGGACATGAAGTAAAGGCCCCAGAGTGCCCACTGGCCCTCCACCTAGGGGCCTAAGACCCCAGCAAGCTACCCAGGGGTCCACAACTCTCCCTGGACTTGCAGTAGAGGCCCCAGGGTGCCCCCTTGCCCTCCACCTAGGGGTCTCTGACCCCAGCAAGCTACCCAGGGGCCCACCTCTCTCCCTGGACTTGCAGTAGAGGCCCCAGGGTGCCCGCTGACCCTCCACCAAGGGGCCTCTGACCTCAGCAAGCTACCCAGGGGTCCATAACTCTCCCTAGACTTGCAGTAGAGGCTCAAGGGTTCCCCCTGCCCCTCCACCTAGGGTCCTCAGACCCTAGGAATCTACCAAGGGGTCCACAACTTTCCCCTGACTTGCACTAGAGGCCCCAGGGTGCCCCCTGGCCCTCCACCTAAGGGCCTCTGACCCCAGCTAGCTACCCAGGGGTCCACCTCTCTCCCTGGAGTTGCAGTAGAGGCTCTAGGGTACACCCTGGCAATCCATCTAGGTGCTTTTTTCCCCAGCAAGCTACCCAGGGGTCCACCTCTCTCCCTGGACTTGCAGTAAAGGCCCCAGCTTGCCGCCTTGCACTCCACCCATGGGCCTCTGACCCCAGCTAGCAACCCAGGGGTCCACCTCTCTCCCTGGAGTTGCAGTAGAGGCCCAAGGGTACCCCCTGGCCCTCCAACTAGGGGCTTTATTCCCCAGCAAGCTACCCAGGGGTCTACCTCTCTCCCTAGACTTGCATTATATTCCCCAAGGTGCCCCCTTGCCCTCCACCTAGGGGCCTCTTACCCCAGGAAGCTACCCAGGGGTCCACCTCTCTCCCTGGACTTGCAGGACAGGCTGCAGGGGGCAACCTGGCCCTCCACCTAGGGGCCACTGACCCCAGGAAGCTACCCAGGGGTCCACCTCTCTCCCTGGACTTGCAGAATAGGCCCCAAGTTGCCCCCTGGCCCACCACCTATGGGCTTCTGACCCCAGCAAGCTACCCAGGGGTCCACATCTCTCCCTGGACCTGCAGTAGAGGCCCCAGGGTGCCCCCTTGCCCTCCACCTAGGGGCCTCTGACCCCCGCAAGTTACCCATGGGTCCACAACTCTCCCTGGACTTGCAGTAGAGGCCCCAGTGTGCCCCTTGGCCCTCCACCTAGGCCACTCTCAGCCAAGCAAACTACCCAGGGGTCCACCTCTCTCCCTGGACTTGCAGATTAGGCCCCAGGGTGCCCCCTGGCCCTCCACCTAGTTGCCTCTGACCCCAGCAAGCTACCCAGGGGTCAAATTCTCTACCTTGACTTGCAGTAGGGGCCCTAGGGTACCTCCTGGCCCTCCACTTAGGGGCCTCTGATCCCAGCAAGCTACCCAGGGTTCACCTTTTTCCCTGGACTTGCTGTAGAGGCCCCTGGTTGCCCTTTGGCCCTCCACCTAGGGGCCTCTGACTCCAGCAAGCTACCCAAGGGTCCACCTCTCTCCCTGGATTTGCAGTAGAGGCCCCAGGGTGCCCCCTGGCCCTCCACCTAGGGGCTTCTGGCCCCAGCAATCTACCCAGGGGTCCACCTCCCTCCCTGGACTTGCAGTAGAGGCCCCAGGGTGCCCCTGGCCCTCCACCTAGGGGATTCGTACCCCAGCAAGCTACCCAGGGGTCCACCTCTCTCCCTGGATCTGCAGGATAGGCCCCAGGGTGCCCCGTGGCCCTCCACCTAGGGGCGTCTGACCTCAGGAAGCTACCCAGGAGTCCACCTCTCTCCCTGGACTTGCAGTATAGGCCCCAGGGTGCCCCCTGGCCCTCCACCTAGGGGCCTCTGACCCCTGAAAGCTACCCAGGAGTCCACCTCTTTCCCTGGATCTGCAGGATAGGCCCCAGGGTGCCCCATGGCCCTCCACCTTTTGGCCTCTGATCCCAGCAAGCTACCTATGGGTCCACAACTCTCCCTGGACTTGCAGTAGAGGCCCCAGGGTGCCTCCTGGCCCTCCATCTAGGGGCCTTTGACCAAAGCAAGCTACCCTGGGGTCCACCTCTCTCCCTGGACTTGCAGTACAGGCCCTAGGGTACCCCCTGGCCCTCCACCTATGGGCTTCTGGCCTCAGCAAGCTACCCAGGGGTCCACCTCTCTCCCTGGACTTGCAGGATAGGCCACAGGGTGCCCCCTGGCCCTCCACCTAGTTGCCTCTGAACCCAGCAAGCTACCAAGGGATTAACATCTCTCCCTGGACTTGCAGTAGAGGCCTCAGGGTGCCCCATGGAACTCCACCTAGGGGTATCTGACCCCAGCAAGCTACCCAGGGGTCCACCTCTCTCCCTAGACTTGCAGTAGAGGCCCCAGGGTGCCCCCTGGCCCTCCACTCAAGGGGCCTCTGACCCCAGCAAGCTACCCAGGGGTCCACCTCTTTCCCTAGACGACAGTAGATGCCCCAGGGTGCCCCCTGGCCCTCCACCTAGGGGCCTCTGACCCCAGCAAGCTACCCAGGGGTCCAGCTTTCTCCCTGGACTTGTAGTAGAGGCCCCAGGGTACCCCCTGGCCCTCCACCTATGGGCTTCTCACCCCAGCAAGCTACCAAGGGGTCCACAAGCCTCCCTGGACTTGCAGTAGAGGCCCCAAGGTGCCCCCTTGCCCTCCACCTAGGGGCCTCTGACACCAGCAAGCTACCCAGGGGTCCACCTCTCTCCCTGGACTTGCAGTAGAGGCCCTAGGGTACCCCCTGGCCCTTCACCTATGGGCTTCAGAACCCAGCAAGCTACCCAGGGGTCCACCTCTCTCCCTGGACTTGCAGGACAGGCCACAGGGTGCCCCCTGGCCCTCCACCTAGTTGCCTCTGACCCCAGCAAGCTACCCAGGTGTCCAACTCTCTCCCTGGACTTGCAGTAGGGGCCCTAGGGTACCTCCTAGCCCTCCACCTAGGGGCCTCTAACCCCAGCAAGCTACCCAGGGGTCCACCTCTTTCCCTGGACTTGCAGGAGAGGCCCCATGGTGTTCCTGGCCCTCCACCTAGGGGCCTCTGACCCCAGCAAGCAAACCAGGGGTCCACCTCTCTCCCTGGACTTTCAGTATAGGCCCCAGGGTGCCCCTTGACCCTCTACCTAGGTTCTTCTTACCCCAGCAAGCTTCCCAGGGGTCCACCTCTCTCCCTGGACTTGCAGAAGAGGCCCCAGTGTGCCCCCTGGCCCACCACATAAGGGCTTCTGACAACAGCAAGCTACCAAAGGGTCCAGCTCTCTCCCTGGACTTGCAGTAGAGGCCCCAGGGTGCCCCCTGTCCCACCACCTATGGGCTTCTGACCCCAGCAAGCTACCCAGGGGTCCACCTCTCTCCCTGGACTTGCAGTAGAGGCCCCAGGGTGCCCCCTGACCCTTCACCTATGGGTTTCTGACCCTTGCAAGCTACCCAGGGGTCCACCTCTCTCCCTGGACTTGCAGTAGAGGCCCCAGGGTGCCCCCTTACCCTCCACCTAGGGGCCTCTTACCCCAGGAAGCTACCCAGGGGTCCACCTCTCTCCCTGGACTTGCAGGACAGGCTGCAGGGGGCAACCTGGCCCTCCACCTAGGGGCCACTGACCCCAGGAAGCTACCTAGGGGTCCACATCTCTCCCTGGACCTGCAGTAGAGGCCCCAGGGTGCCCTCTTGCCCTCCACCTAGGGGCCTCTGACCCCAGCAAGCTACCCAGGGGTCCACCTCTTTCCCTGGACTTGCAGGAGAGGCCCCATGGTGTTCCTGGCCCTCCACCTAGGGGCCTCTGACCCCAGCAAGCTAACCAGGGGTCCACCTCTCTCCCTGGACTTTCAGTATAGGCCCCAGGGTGCCCCCTGACCCTCTACCTAGGTTCTTCTTACCCCCGCAAGCTTCCCAGGGGTCCACCTCTCTCCCTGGACTTGCAGTAGAGGCCCCAGGGTGCCCCCTTGCCATCCACACAGGGGCCTCTGACCCCCGCAAGTTACCCAAGGGTCCACAACTCTCCCTGGTCTTGCATTAGAGGCCCCTGGGTGCCCCTTGACCCTCTACCTAGGCCACTGTCAGCCAAACAAACTACCCAGGGGTCCACCTCTCTCCCTGCACTTGCAGTATAGGCCCCAGGGTGCCCCCTGGCACTCCACCTAGGGGCCTAAGACCCCAGCAAGCTACCCAGGGGTCCACCTCTCTCCCTGGACTGGCAGTATAGGATCCAGGGTGCCCCCTGACCTTCCACCTAGGTTCTTCTTACCCCAGCAAGCTACCCAGGGGTCCACCTCTCTCCCTGGACTTGCAGAAGAGGCCCCATGGTGCCCCCTGGCCCTTCACCTAGGGGCCTCTGACCCCAGCAAGCTAACCAGGGGTCCACCTCTCTCCCTGGACTGGCAGTATAGGATCCAGGGTGCCCCCTGACCCTCCACCAAGGTTCTTCTTACCCCAGCAAGCTACCCAGTGGTCCACCTCTCTCCCTGGACTTGCGGAAGAGGCCCCAGGGTGCCCCCTGGCCCACCACAAATGGGCTTCTGACACCAGCAAGCTACCAAGGGGTCCACCTCTCTCCCTGGACTTGCAGTAGAGGCCACAGGGTGCCCCCTGTCCCACCACCTATGGGCTTCTGACCCCAGCAAGCTACCCAGGGGTCCACCTCTCTTCCTGGACTTGCGTTAAAGGCCCTAGGGTACCCCCTTGCCCTCCACCTATGGGCTTCAGACCTCATCATGCTACCCAGGGATCCACCCCTCACCCTGGACTTGCAGTATAGGCCCCAGGGTACCCCCTGGCTCTCCACCTAGGTGCCTCTTACCCCAGGAAGCTACCCAGGTGTCTACCTCTCTCCCTGGACTTGCAGGATAGGCTGCAGGGGGCAACCTGGCCCTCCACCTAGGGGCCACTGACCCCAGGAAGCTACTCAGGGGATAACCTCTCTCCCTTGACTTGCAGAATAGGCACCAGGGTGCCCCCTGGCCCACCACCTATGGGCTTCTGTCCCCAGCAAGCTACCCAGGGATCCACCTCTCTCCCTGGACTTGCAGTAGAGACCCTAGGGTACCCCCTGGCCCTCCACCTATGGGCTTCAGACCCCAGCAAGCTACCCAGGGGTCCACCTCTCTCCCTGGACTTGCAGGTAAGGCCACAGGGTGCCCCCTGGCCCTCCACCTAGTTGCCTCTGACCCCAGCAAGCTACCCAGGGGTCCAACTCTCTCCCTGGACTTGCAGTAGGGGCCCTAGGGTACCTCCTAGCCCTCCACCTAGGGGCTTCTGACCCCAGCGAGCTACCCAGGGGTCCACCTCTTTCCCTGGACTTGCAGGAGAGGCCCCATGGTGCCCCCTGGCCCACCACATATGGGCTTCTGACACCAGCAAGCTACCAAGGGGTCCACCTCTCTCCCTGGACTTGCAGTAGAGGCCCCAGGGTGCCCCCTGTCCCACCACCTATGGGCTTCTGACCCCAGCAAGCTACCCAGGGGTCCACCTCTCTCCCTGGACTTGCAGTAGAGGCCCCAGGGTGCCCCCTTGCCCTCCACCCAGGGGCCTCTGACCCCCACAAGTTACCCAAGGGTCCACAACTCTCCCTGGACTTGCAGTAGAGTTCCCAGGGTGCCCCTTGGCCCTCCACCTAGGCCACTCTCAGCCAAGCAATCTACCCAGGGGTCCACCTCTCTCCCTGGACTTGCAGGATAGGCCCCAGTGTGCCTCCAGGCCCTCCACCTAGTTGCCTCTGACCCCAGAAAGCAACCCAGGGGTCCAATTTTCTCCCTGAACATGAAGTATAGGCCCCAGGATGCCCACCGGCCCTCCACCTGGGGGCCTAAGACCCCAGCAAGCTACCCATGGGTCCACAACTCTCCCTGGACTTGCAGTAGAGGCCCTAGGGTGCCCCCTGGCCCTCCACCTAGGCGCCTCTGATCCTAGCAAGCTACCCAGGGTTCCACCTCTCTCCCTGGACTTGCAGTATAGGCCCCAGGGTGCCCCCAGGCCCTCCACCTAAGTGCCTAAGACCCCAGCAAGCTACCCAGGGGTCCACAACTCTCCCTTGACTTGAAGTAGAGGCCCCAGGGTCCCCCCTGGCCCTCCACCTACTGACCTCTGACCCCAGCAAGCTACCCAGGGGTCCACCTCTCTCCCTAGACTTGCAGTAGAGGCCCCAGGGTCCCCCCTGGCCCTCCACCTAGGGGCCTCTGACCCCAGCAAGCTACCCAGGGGTCCACATCTCTCCTTGGACTTGCAGTAGAGGCCCTAGGGTGCCCGCTGGCCCTCCACCAAGCGGCCTCTGACCCCAGCAAGCTACGCAGGGGTCCACAACTCTCCCTAGACTTGCAGTAGAGGCCCAAGGGTGCCACCTGGCCCTCCACCTAAGGGCCTCTGACCCTAGCTAGCTACTCAGGGGTCCACCTCTCTCCCTGAACTTGCACTATAGGAACCAGGGTGCCCCCTTGCCCTCCACCCAGGGGCCTCTGACCCCAGCAAGCTACCCAGGGGTCCACAACTCTCCCAGGACTTGCAGTAGAGGCCCCAGGGTGCCCCCTTGCCCTGCACCTAGGGGCCTCTGACCCCAGCAAGCTACCCAGGGGGTCCACCTCTCTCCCTGGACTGGCAGTAGAGGCCCCAGGGTGCCCCCAGGCCCTCCACCTAGGTGCGGCTGACACAAGAAAGCTCCCCAGGGGTTCACAACTCTCCCTGGACTTGCAGTAGAGGCCCCAGGGTGCCCCCTTGCCCTGCACCTAGGGGCCTCTAACCCCAGCAAGCTACCCAGGGGTCCACATCTCTCCATGGACCTGCAGTATAGGCCCTAATGTGCCCCTGGCCCTCCACCTAGGGGCCTAAGACCCCAGCAAGCTACCCAGGGGGTCCACCTCTCTCCCTGGACTGGCAGTAGAGGCCCCAGGGTGCCCCCAGGCCCTCCACCTAGGGGCTGCTGACACAAGAAAGCTCCCCTGGGGTCCACCTCTCTCCCTGGACTTGCAGGATATGCCCCAGGGTGCCCCCTGGCCCTCCACCTAGTTGAATCTGACCCCAGCAAGCTACCCAGGGGTCCACCTCTCTCCCTGGACTTGCAGTAGAGGCCCTAGGGTACCCCCTGGCAATCCACCTAGGGGCTTTATTCCCCAGCAAGCTACCCAGGGGTCCACCTTTCTCCCTGGACTTGAAGTATAGGGCCCAGGGTGCCCACTGGCCCTCCACCTAGGGGCCTAAGACCCCAACATGCTACCCAGGGGTCCACAACTCTCCCAGGACTTGCAGTATAGGCCCCAGGGTGTCCCCTGGCCCTCCACCTAGGGGCCTAAGACCCCAGTAACCTACCCAGGGGGTCCACCTCTCTCCCTGGACTGGCAGTAGAGACCCCAGGGTGTTCCCAGGTCCTCCACCTAGGGGCGGCTGACACAAGAAAGCTCCCCAGGGGTCCTCCTCTCTCCCTGGACTTGCAGTATAGGCCCCAGGGTGCCCCCTGGCCCTCCCCCTAGGGGCCTCTGACCCTAGCAAGCTACGAAGGGGTCCACAACTCTCCCTGGACTTGCAGTAGAGGCCCCAGGGTGCCCCCTGGCCCTCCCCCTAGGGGCCTCTGACCCCAGCAAGCTACCAAGGGGTCCACAACTCTCCCTGGACTTGCAGTAGAGACCCCAGGGTGCCCCCTGGCATTCCACCTAGGGGCCTACGACCCCAGCTAGCTACCCAGGGGTCCACTTCTCTCCCTGGACTTGCAGTAGAGGCCCCACCAAGCCCCCTTGCCCTCCACCTAGGGGCCTCTGACCCCAGCAAGCTACCCAGGGGCCCACTTCTCTCCCTGGACTTGCAGTAGAGGCCCCAGGGTGCCCGCTGGCCCTCCACCAAGGGGCCTCTGACCGCAGCAAGCTACCCAGGGGTCCACAACTCTCCCAAGACTTGCAGTAGAGGCCCAAGGGTGCCACCTGGCCCTCCACCTAGGGTCCTCAGACCATAGGAATCTACCAAGGGGTCCACAACTATCCCTGGACTTGCACTAGAGGCCCCAGGGTGCCCCCTGGCCCTCCACCTAAGGGTCTCTGACCCCAGCTAGCTACCCAGGGGTCCAACTCTCTCCCTGGACTTGCAGTAGAGGCCCCAGGGTACCCCTGGCCCTCTACCTAGGGGCTTAATTCCCCAGCAAGCTACCCAGGGGTGTACTTCTCTCCCTGGACTTGCAGTAGAGGCCCCAGCGTGCCCCCTTGCCCTCCACCCATGGGCCTCTAACCCCAGCAAGCTACCCAGGGGTCCACAACTTTCCCTGTACTTGCAGTAGAGGCCCCACGGTGCCCCCTGGCCCTCCACCTAGGGGCCTCTGACCCCAGCAAGCTACATAGGGGTCCACATCTCTCCTTGGACTTGCAGTATAGGCCCCAGGGTGCCCCCTGGCCCTCCACCTAGGGGCCTCTGACCCCAGCAAGCTACCCAGGGGTCCACATCTCTCCTTGGACTTGCAGTATAGGCCCTAAGGTGCCCCCTGGCCCTCCACCTAAGGGCCTAAGACCCCAGCAAGCTACCCAGGGGGTCCACCTCTCTCCCTGGACTGGCAGTAGAGGCCCCAGGGTGCCCCCAGGCCCTCCACCTAGGGGCTGCTAACACAAGAAAGCTCCCCAGTTGTCCACCTCTCTGCCTGGACTTGCAGTATAGGCCCCAGTGTGCCCCCAGGCCCTCCACCTAAGTGCCTAGGACCCCAGCAAGCTACCCAGGGGTCCACCTCTCTCCCTGGACTTGAAGTATAGGCCCCAGGGTGCCCCCTTGCCATCCACCCAGGGGCCTCTGACCCCCGCAAGTTACCCAAGGGTCCACAACTCTCCCTGGACTTGCAGTAGAGGCCCCTGGGTGCCCCTTGGCCCTCCACCTAGGCCACTCTCAGCCAAACAAACTACCCAGGGGTCCACCTCTCTCCCTGCACTTGCAGTATAGGCCCCAGGGTGCCCCCTTGCCCTCCATCTAGGGGCCTCTGACCCAAGCAAGCTACCCAGGGGTCCACCTTTCTCCCTGGACTTGAAGTATAGGCCCCAGGGTGCCCACTGGCCCTCCACCTAGAGGCCTAAGACCCCAGCAAGCTACCCAGGGGTCCACAACTCTCCCTGGACTTGCAGTATAGGCCCCAGGGTGCCCCCTGGCCCTCCACCTAGGGGCCTCTGACCCCACCAAGCTACCCAGGGGCCCACTTCTCTCCCTGGACTTGCAGTAGAGGCCCCAGGGTGCCCACTGGCCCTCCACCAAGGGGCCTCTGACCCCAGCAAGCTACCCAGGGGTCCACAACTCTCGCTAGATTTGCAGTAGAGGCCGAAGGGTGCCCCCTGGCCCTCCACCTAGTAACCTAAGACTCTAGGAATCTACCAAGGGGTCCACAACTATCCCTTGACTTTCACTAGAGGCCCCAGGGTTCCCCCTGGCCCTCCACGTAAGGGCCTCTGACCCCAGCAAGCTAACCAGGGGTCCACCTCTCTCCCTGGAGTTGCATTAGAGGCCCTAGGGTACCCCCTGGCCCTCCACCTAGGGGCTTTATTCCCCAGCAAGCTACCCAAGGGTCCACCTCTCTCCCTGGACTTGCAGTATAGGCCCCAGCTTGCCGCCTTGCCCTCCACCCATGGGCCTCTGACCCCAGCTAGCTACCCAGGGGTCCACCTCTCTCCCTGGAGTTGCAGTAGAGGCCCTAGGGTACCCCCTGGCCCTCCACCTAGGTGCTTTATTCCCCAGCAAGCTACCCAGGGGTCTACCTCTCTCCCTAGACTTGCAGTATAGGCCCCAAGGTGCCCCCTTACACTCCACCTAGGGGCCTCTTACCCCAGGAAGCTACCCAGGGGTCCACCTCTCTCCCTGGACTTGCAGGGCAGGCTGCAGGGGTCAATCTGGCCCTCCACCCAGGGGCCACTGACCCCAGGAAGCTACCCAGGGGTCCACCTCTCTCCCTGGACTTGAAGCATAGGCCCCAGGGTGCAACTTGGCCCTCCACCTAGGGGCCTAAGACCCCAGCAAGCTACCCAGGGGTCCACATCTCTGCCTGGACTTGCAGTATAGGCCCCAGCGTGCCCCCTGGCCCTTCACCTAGGGGCCTAAGACCCCACCAAGCTACCCAGGGGTCCACAACTCTCCCTGGACTGGCAGTATAGGCCCCAGGGTGCACCCTGTCCGTGAACCTAGGGGCCTCTGACCCCAAAAAGCTACCCAGGGGTCCACAACTCTCCCTGGACTTGCATTAGAGGCCTCTGGGTGCCCCCTGGCCCTCCACCTAGGGGCCTCTGACCCCACCAAGCTACCCAGGGGCCCACTTCTCTCCCTGGACTTGCAGTAGAGGCCCCAGGGTGCCCACTGGCCCTCCACCAATTGGCCTCTGACCCCAGCAAGCTACCCAGGGGTCCACAACTCTCGCTAGATTTGCAGTAGAGGCCCAAGGGTGCCCCCTGGCCCTCCACCTAGTAACCTAAGACTCTAGGAATCTACCAAGGGGTCCACAACTATCCCTTGACTTTCACTAGAGGCCCCAGGGTTCCCCCTGGCCCTCCACGTAAGGGCCTCTGACCCCAGCTAGCTAACCAGGGGTCCACCTCTCTCCCTGGAGTTGCATTAGAGGCCCTAGGGTACCCCCTGGCCCTCCACCTAGGGGCTTTATTCCCCAGCAAGCTACCCAAGGGTCCACCTCTCTCCCTGGACTTGCAGTATAGGCCCCAGCTTGCCGCCTTGCCCTCCACCCATGGGCCTCTGACCCCAGCTAGCTACCCAGGGGTCCACCTCTCTCCCTGGAGTTGCAGTAGAGGCCCTAGGGTACCCCCTGGCCCTCCACCTAGGTGCTTTATTCCCCAGCAAGCTACCCAGGGGTCTACCTCTCTCCCTAGACTTGCAGTATAGGCCCCAAGGTGCCCCCTTACACTCCACCTAGGGGCCTCTTACCCCAGGAAGCTACCCAGGGGTCCACCTCTCTCCCTGGACTTGCAGGGCAGGCTGCAGGGGTCAATCTGGCCTACCACCCAGGGGCCACTGACCCCAGGAAGCTACCCAGGGGTCCACCTCTCTCCCTGGACTTGAAGCATAGGCCCCAGGGTGCAACTTGGCCCTCCACCTAGGGGCCTAAGACCCCAGCAAGCTACCCAGGGGTCCACATCTCTGCCTGGACTTGCAGTATAGGCCCCAGCGTGCCTCCTGGCCCTTCACCTAGGGGCCTAAGACCCCACCAAGCTACCCAGGGGTCCACAACTCTCCCTGGACTGGCAGTATAGGCCCCAGGGTGCACCCTGTCCGTGAACCTAGGGGCCTCTGACCCCAAAAAGCTACCCAGGGGTCCACAACTCTCTCTGGACTTGCATTAGAGGCCTCTGGGTGCCCCCTGGCCCTCCACTTAGGGGCCTGTCACCCCAGCAAGCTACACAGGGTCCACCTCTCTCCCTGGACTTGCAGAAGAGGCCCCAGGGTGCCCGCTGGCCCTCCACTTAGGGGCCTCTGACCCCAGCAAGCTACCCAGGGGTCCACATCTCTCCCTAGACTTGCAGTAGAGGCCCAAGGGTGCCCCCTGGCCCTCCACCTAGGGGCTTTATTCCCCAGCAAGCTACCCAGAGGTCCACCTCTCTCCCTGGACTTGCAGTATAGGCCCCAGCATGCCCCCTTGCCCTCCACCCATGGGCCTCTGACCCCAGCAAGCTACCCAGGGGTCCACATCTCTCCATGGACTTGCAGTATAGGCCCTAGGATGCCCCCTGGCCCTCCACATAGGGGCCTAAGACCCCAGCAAGCTACCCAGGGGGTCCACAACTCTTCCTGGACTTGCAGTAGAGGCCCCAGGGTGCCCCCTTGCCCTCCACCTAGGGGCCTCTGACCCCAGAAAGCTACCCAGGGGTCCACAACTCTCCCTGGACTTGCAGTAGAGGCCCCAGGGTTCCCCCTGACCCTCCATATAGGGGCCTCTGACCCTAGCAAGCTACCCAGGGGTCCACCTCTTTCCCTCGACTTGCAGTATAGGCCCCATGATGCCCCCTTACCCTCCACCTAGGGGCCTCTTACCCCAGGAAGATACCCAGGGGTCAACCTCTCTCCCTGGACTTGCAGGATAGGCTCCAGGGGGCAACCTGGCCCTCCACCTAGGGGCCACTGACCCCAGGAAGCTACCCAGGGTTCCACCTCTCTCCCTGGACTTGCAGAATAGGCCCCAGGGTGCCCCCTGGCCTACCACCTATGGGCTTTTGACCCCAGCAAGCTACCCAGGGGTCCACATCTCTCCCTGGACTTGCAGTAGAGGCCCCAGGGTGCCCTCTTGCTCTCCACCCAGGGGCCTCTGACCCCCGCTAGTTACCCAAGGGTCCACAACTCTCCCTGGACTTGCAGTAGAGGCCCCAGGGTGCCCCTTGGACCTCCACCTAGGGGCCTCTAAAGCCAGCAAGCTACCCAGGGGTCAACCTCTCTCCCTGGACTGGCAATATAGGCCCCAGGGTGCCCCCTGGCCCTCCACCTTTGGGCCTTTAACCCAAGCAAGCTACCCAGGGGTCCAACTCTCTCCCTGGACTTGCAGTAGGGGCCTTAGGGTCCTCCTGGCCCTCCACCTAGGGGCCTCTGACGCCAGCAAGCTACCCAGGGGTCCACCTCTCTCCCTGGACTTGCAGGATAGGCCCCAGGGTGCCCCTCGGACCTCCACCTAGGGGCCTCTAAAGCCAGCAAGCTACCCAGGGGTCAACCTCTCTCCCTGGACTGGCAATATAGGCCCCAGGGTGCCCCCTGGCCCTCCACCTTTGGGCCTTTAACCCAAGCAAGCTACCCAGGGGTCCAACTCTCTCCCTGGACTTGCAGTAGGGGCCTTAGGGTACCTCCTGGCCCTCCACCTAGGGGCCTCTGACGCCAGCAAGCTACCCAGGGGTCCACCTCTCTCCCTGGACTTGCAGGATAGGCCCCATGGTGCCCCCTGGCCCTCCACCTAAGGGCCTTTGACCCCAGCAAGCTAAACAGGGGTCCACCTCTTTCCCTGGACTTGCAGTATAGGCCCCAGGGTGCCCCCTGGCCCACCACTTAAGGGCTTCTGACACAAGCAAGCTACCAAGGGGTCCACCTCTCTCCCTTGACTTGCAGTAGAGGCCCCAGGGTGCCCCCTGGCCCTCCACCTAGGGGCTTCGTACCCCAGCAAGCTACCCAGAGGTCCACCTCTCTCCCTAGATCTGCAAGAGAGGCCCCAGGGTGCCCCGTGGCCCTCCACCCAGGGGCTTCTGACCTCAAGAAGCTATCCAGGAGTCCACCTCTCTCCCTGGACTTGCAGTATAGGCCCCAGGGTGCCCCCTGGCCCTCCACCTAGGGGCCTCTGACCCCTAAAAGCTACCCAGGAGTCCACCTCTTTTCCTGGACTTGCAATAGAGGGCCCAGGGTGCCCCCTGGCCCTCCACCTTTTGGCCTCTTACCCCAGCAAGCTACCAATGGGTCCACAACTCTCGCTGGACTTGCAGTAGAGGCCCCAGGGTGCCTCCTGGCCCTCCACCTAGGGGCCTTTGACCCCAGCATGCTACCCAGGGGTCCACCTCTCTCCCTGGACTTGTAGTAGAGGCCCCAGGGTGCCCCCAGGCTCTCCACCTAGGGGCTGCTGACACAAGAAAGCTCCCCTGGGGTCCACCTCTCTCCCTGGACTTGCAGGATATGCCCCAGGGTGCCCCCTGGCCCTCCACCTAGTTGAATCTGACCCCAGCAAGCTAAACAGGGGACAACCTCTTACCCTAGACGTGCAGGAGAGGCCCCAGGGTGCCCCCTGGCCCTCCACCTAGGGGCATCTGACCGCAGCAAGCTACCCAGGGGTCCAGCTTTCTCCCTGGACTTGTAGTAGAGGCCCCTGGGTAGCCCCTGGCCCTCCACCAATGGGCTTCTGACCCCAGCAAGCTACCCAGGGGTCAACCTCTCTCCCTTGACTTGCAGTAGAGCCCCAGGGTGCCCACTTGCCCATCACATAGGGGCCTTTGACCCCAGCAAGCCACCCAGGGGTCCAAATCTCTCCCTGGACTTGCAGTATAGTCCCCAGGGTGCCCCTTGGATCCTCCACCTAGGGGCCTAAGACCCCAGCAAGCTACCCAGGGGTCAACCTCTCTCCCTGGACTGGCAATATAGGCCCCAGGGTGCCCCCTGGCCCTCCACCTTTGGGCCTCTGAACCTAGCAAGCTACCAAGGGGTCCACAACCCTCCCTGGACTTGCGATAGAGGCCCCAAGGTGCCCCCTGTCCCTCCACCTAGGGGCCTCTAAGACCAGCAAGCTAACCAGGGGTCTTCCTCTCTCCCTGGACTTGCAGTAGAGGGCCTAGCGTACCCCCTGGCCCTCAACCTATGGGCTTCAGACCCCAGCAAGCTACCCAGGGGTCCACATCTCTCCCTGGACTTGCAGGATAGGCCCCAGGGTGCCCCCTGGCCCTCCACCTAGTTGCCTCTGACCCCAGCAAGCTACCCAGGGGTCCAACTCTATCCCTGGACTTGCAGTAGGGGCCCTGGGGTACCTCCTGGCCCTCCACCTAGGGGCCTCTGACCCCAGCAAGCTACCCAGGGGTCCACCTCTCTCCCTGGACTTGCAGGATAGGCCCCATGGTGCTCCCTGGCCCTCCTCCTAGGGGCCTCTGACCCCAGCAAGCTACCCAGGGGTCCACGTCTCTCCCTGGACTTGCAGTAGAGTCCCCAGGGTGCCCCCTGGCTCTCCACCTAGGGGCTTCTTACCCCAGCAAGCTACCCAGGGGTCCACCTCTCTCCCTGGACTTGCAGAAGAGGTCCTAGGGTGCCCCCTTGCCCACCACATAGGGGCCTAAGATCTCAGGAAGCTACCCAGGGGTCCACCTCTCTCCCTGGACTTGCAGCAGAGGCCCCAGGGTGCCCCCTGGCCCTCCACCTAGTTGCTTCTGACCCCACCAAGCTGCCCAGAGGTCCACCTCTCTCTCTGGACTTGCAGTAGAGGGCCCAGGGTGCCCCCTGGCTCTCCACCTACGGGGCCTCTGACCCCAGCAAGCTACCCAGTGGTCCACCTCTCTTCCTGGACTTGCAGTAGAGTCCCCAGGGTGCCCCCTGGCCCTCCACCTAGAGGCCTCTGACCCCAGCAAGCTACCCAGGGGTCCACATCTCCACCTAGAATTGCAGACGAGACCCCAGGGTGCCCCCTGACCCTCCACCCAGGGGCCTCTGACCCCAGCAAGCTACCCAGGGGTCCACATCTCTCCCTGGACTTGCAGGATAATCCAAAGGGTGCCCCTTGGCCCTCCACCTAGTTGCTTCTGACCCCAGCAAGCTACCCAGGGGTCCAAATCTCTCCCTGGACTTGCAGTGTAGGCCCCAGGGTGCCCCTTGGATCCTCCACCTAGGGGCCTAAGACCACACCAAGCTACCCAGGGGTCCACAACTCTCCCTGGACTGGCAGTATAGGCCCCAGGGTTCACCCTGGCCCTAACCCAAGGGGCCTCTGACCCCAACAAGCTACCCAGGGGTCCACAACTCTCTCTGGACTTGCAGTAGAGGCCTCAGGGTGCCCCCTGGCCCTCCACTTAGGGGCCTCTTACCCCAGCAAGCTACACAGGGTCCACCTCTCTCCCTGGACTTGCAGTATAGTCCCCAGGAAGCCCCCTGACCCACCGACTATGGGCTTCTGACCCCAGCAAGCTACCCAGGGGTCCACCTCTCTCCCTGGACTTGCAGTAGTGGCCCCAAGGTGCTCCTTGGCACTCCACTTAGTGGCCTCTGACCTCAGCAAGCTACCTGGGGGTCCACCTCTCTCCCTGGACTTGCAGTAGAGGCGCCGGGAAGCCCCTTGGCCCTCCGCCTAGGGGCCTAAGACCCCAGCAAGCTACCCAGGGGTCCACATCTCTGCCTGGACTTGCAGTAGAGGCCCCAGGGATCCCCCTGGCCCTCCACCTAGGGGCCTCTGACCCTAGAAAGCTACCCACGGTTCCACCTCTCTCCCTGGACTTGCAGTATAGGCCTCAGGGATCCCCCTGGCCCTCCACCTAGGGGTCTCTGACCCCAGAAAGCTACCCAGGGGTCCACAACTCTCCCTGGACTTGCAGTAGAGGCCCCAGGGTTCCCCCTGACCCTCCATATAGGGGCCTCTGACCCTAGCAAGCTACCCAGGGGTCCACCTCTTTCCCTCGACTTGCAGTATAGGCCCCATGATGCCCCCTTACCCTCCACCTAGGGGCCTCTTACCCCAGGAAGATACCCAGGGGTCAACCTCTCTCCCTGGACTTGCAGGATAGGCTCCAGGGGGCAACCTGGCCCTCCACCTAGGGGCCACTGACCCCAGGAAGCTACCCAGGGTTCCACCTCTCTCCCTGGACTTGCAGAATAGGCCCCAGGGTGCCCCCTGGCCTACCACCTATGGGCTTTTGACCCCAGCAAGCTACCCAGGGGTCCACATCTCTCCCTGGACTTGCAGTAGAGGCCCCAGGGTGCCCTCTTGCTCTCCACCCAGGGGCCTCTGACCCCCGCTAGTTACCCAAGGGTCCACAACTCTCCCTGGACTTGCAGTAGAGGCCCCAGGGTGCCCCTTGGACCTCCACCTAGGGGCCTCTAAAGCCAGCAAGCTACCCAGGGGTCAACCTCTCTCCCTGGACTGGCAATATAGGCCCCAGGGTGCCCCCTGGCCCTCCACCTTTGGGCCTTTAACCCAAGCAAGCTACCCAGGGGTCCAACTCTCTCCCTGGACTTGCAGTAGGGGCCTTAGGGTCCTCCTGGCCCTCCACCTAGGGGCCTCTGACGCCAGCAAGCTACCCAGGGGTCCACCTCTCTCCCTGGACTTGCAGGATAGGCCCCAGGGTGCCCCTCGGACCTCCACCTAGGGGCCTCTAAAGCCAGCAAGCTACCCAGGGGTCAACCTCTCTCCCTGGACTGGCAATATAGGCCCCAGGGTGCCCCCTGGCCCTCCACCTTTGGGCCTTTAACCCAAGCAAGCTACCCAGGGGTCCAACTCTCTCCCTGGACTTGCAGTAGGGGCCTTAGGGTACCTCCTGGCCCTCCACCTAGGGGCCTCTGACGCCAGCAAGCTACCCAGGGGTCCACCTCTCTCCCTGGACTTGCAGGATAGGCCCCATGGTGCCCCCTGGCCCTCCACCTAAGGGCCTTTGACCCCAGCAAGCTAAACAGGGGTCCACCTCTTTCCCTGGACTTGCAGTATAGGCCCCAGGGTGCCCCCTGGCCCACCACTTAAGGGCTTCTGACACAAGCAAGCTACCAAGGGGTCCACCTCTCTCCCTTGACTTGCAGTAGAGGCCCCAGGGTGCCCCCTGGCCCTCCACCTAGGGGCTTCGTACCCCAGCAAGCTACCCAGAGGTCCACCTCTCTCCCTAGATCTGCAAGAGAGGCCCCAGGGTGCCCCGTGGCCCTCCACCCAGGGGCTTCTGACCTCAAGAAGCTATCCAGGAGTCCACCTCTCTCCCTGGACTTGCAGTATAGGCCCCAGGGTGCCCCCTGGCCCTCCACCTAGGGGCCTCTGACCCCTAAAAGCTACCCAGGAGTCCACCTCTTTTCCTGGACTTGCAATAGAGGGCCCAGGGTGCCCCCTGGCCCTCCACCTTTTGGCCTCTTACCCCAGCAAGCTACCAATGGGTCCACAACTCTCGCTGGACTTGCAGTAGAGGCCCCAGGGTGCCTCCTGGCCCTCCACCTAGGGGCCTTTGACCCCAGCATGCTACCCAGGGGTCCACCTCTCTCCCTGGACTTGTAGTAGAGGCCCCAGGGTGCCCCCAGGCTCTCCACCTAGGGGCTGCTGACACAAGAAAGCTCCCCTGGGGTCCACCTCTCTCCCTGGACTTGCAGGATATGCCCCAGGGTGCCCCCTGGCCCTCCACCTAGTTGAATCTGACCCCAGCAAGCTAAACAGGGGACAACCTCTTACCCTAGACGTGCAGGAGAGGCCCCAGGGTGCCCCCTGGCCCTCCACCTAGGGGCATCTGACCGCAGCAAGCTACCCAGGGGTCCAGCTTTCTCCCTGGACTTGTAGTAGAGGCCCCTGGGTAGCCCCTGGCCCTCCACCAATGGGCTTCTGACCCCAGCAAGCTACCCAGGGGTCAACCTCTCTCCCTTGACTTGCAGTAGAGCCCCAGGGTGCCCACTTGCCCATCACATAGGGGCCTTTGACCCCAGCAAGCCACCCAGGGGTCCAAATCTCTCCCTGGACTTGCAGTATAGTCCCCAGGGTGCCCCTTGGATCCTCCACCTAGGGGCCTAAGACCCCAGCAAGCTACCCAGGGGTCAACCTCTCTCCCTGGACTGGCAATATAGGCCCCAGGGTGCCCCCTGGCCCTCCACCTTTGGGCCTCTGAACCTAGCAAGCTACCAAGGGGTCCACAACCCTCCCTGGACTTGCGATAGAGGCCCCAAGGTGCCCCCTGTCCCTCCACCTAGGGGCCTCTAAGACCAGCAAGCTAACCAGGGGTCTTCCTCTCTCCCTGGACTTGCAGTAGAGGGCCTAGCGTACCCCCTGGCCCTCAACCTATGGGCTTCAGACCCCAGCAAGCTACCCAGGGGTCCACATCTCTCCCTGGACTTGCAGGATAGGCCCCAGGGTGCCCCCTGGCCCTCCACCTAGTTGCCTCTGACCCCAGCAAGCTACCCAGGGGTCCAACTCTATCCCTGGACTTGCAGTAGGGGCCCTGGGGTACCTCCTGGCCCTCCACCTAGGGGCCTCTGACCCCAGCAAGCTACCCAGGGGTCCACCTCTCTCCCTGGACTTGCAGGATAGGCCCCATGGTGCTCCCTGGCCCTCCTCCTAGGGGCCTCTGACCCCAGCAAGCTACCCAGGGGTCCACGTCTCTCCCTGGACTTGCAGTAGAGTCCCCAGGGTGCCCCCTGGCTCTCCACCTAGGGGCTTCTTACCCCAGCAAGCTACCCAGGGGTCCACCTCTCTCCCTGGACTTGCAGAAGAGGTCCTAGGGTGCCCCCTTGCCCACCACATAGGGGCCTAAGATCTCAGGAAGCTACCCAGGGGTCCACCTCTCTCCCTGGACTTGCAGCAGAGGCCCCAGGGTGCCCCCTGGCCCTCCACCTAGTTGCTTCTGACCCCACCAAGCTGCCCAGAGGTCCACCTCTCTCTCTGGACTTGCAGTAGAGGGCCCAGGGTGCCCCCTGGCTCTCCACCTACGGGGCCTCTGACCCCAGCAAGCTACCCAGTGGTCCACCTCTCTTCCTGGACTTGCAGTAGAGTCCCCAGGGTGCCCCCTGGCCCTCCACCTAGAGGCCTCTGACCCCAGCAAGCTACCCAGGGGTCCACATCTCCACCTAGAATTGCAGACGAGACCCCAGGGTGCCCCCTGACCCTCCACCCAGGGGCCTCTGACCCCAGCAAGCTACCCAGGGGTCCACATCTCTCCCTGGACTTGCAGGATAATCCAAAGGGTGCCCCTTGGCCCTCCACCTAGTTGCTTCTGACCCCAGCAAGCTACCCAGGGGTCCAAATCTCTCCCTGGACTTGCAGTGTAGGCCCCAGGGTGCCCCTTGGATCCTCCACCTAGGGGCCTAAGACCACACCAAGCTACCCAGGGGTCCACAACTCTCCCTGGACTGGCAGTATAGGCCCCAGGGTTCACCCTGGCCCTAACCCAAGGGGCCTCTGACCCCAACAAGCTACCCAGGGGTCCACAACTCTCTCTGGACTTGCAGTAGAGGCCTCAGGGTGCCCCCTGGCCCTCCACTTAGGGGCCTCTTACCCCAGCAAGCTACACAGGGTCCACCTCTCTCCCTGGACTTGCAGTATAGTCCCCAGGAAGCCCCCTGACCCACCGACTATGGGCTTCTGACCCCAGCAAGCTACCCAGGGGTCCACCTCTCTCCCTGGACTTGCAGTAGTGGCCCCAAGGTGCTCCTTGGCACTCCACTTAGTGGCCTCTGACCTCAGCAAGCTACCTGGGGGTCCACCTCTCTCCCTGGACTTGCAGTAGAGGCGCCGGGAAGCCCCTTGGCCCTCCGCCTAGGGGCCTAAGACCCCAGCAAGCTACCCAGGGGTCCACATCTCTGCCTGGACTTGCAGTAGAGGCCCCAGGGATCCCCCTGGCCCTCCACCTAGGGGCCTCTGACCCTAGAAAGCTACCCACGGTTCCACCTCTCTCCCTGGACTTGCAGTATAGGCCTCAGGGATCCCCCTGGCCCTCCACCTAGGGGTCTCTGACCCTAGAAAGCTACCCAGGGTTCCACCTCTCTCCCTGGACTTGCAGTATAGGCCCCAGGGTTCCCCCTGGCCCTCCACCTAAGTGCCTAAGACCCCAGCAAGCTAACCGGGGGTCCACCTCTCTCCCTTGACTTGAAGTATATGCCCCAGGGTGCCCCCTGGCCCTCCACCTAGGGGACTTCTGCCCCAGCAAGCTTCCCAGGGGTCCACGTCTCTCCCTGGACTTGCAGTAGAGGCCCCAGGGTTCCCCTTGACCCTCCACCTAGGGGCCTCTGACCCTAGCAAGCTACCCAGGGGTCCACCTCTCTCCCTGGACTTGCAGTATAGGCCCCATGGTGCCCCCTTACCCTCCACCTAGGGGCCTCTTACCCCAGGAAGCTACCCAGGGGTCCACCTCTCTCTGGACTTGCATGATAGGCTCCAGGGGGCAACCTGGCCCTTCACCTAGGGGCCACTGACCCCAGGAAGCTACCCAGGGGTTCACCTCTCTCCCTGGACTTGCAGAATAGGCCCCAGGGTGCCCCCTGGCCCACCACCTATGGGCTTCTGACCCCAGCAAGCTACCCAGGGGTCCACAACTCTCCCTAGACTTGCGATAGAGGCCCAAGGGTGCCCCCTGGCCCTCCACCTAATGTCCTCAGACCCTAGGAATCTACCAAGGGGTCCACAACTATCCCTGGACTTGCACTAAAGGCCCCAGGGTGCCCCCTGGCCCTCCACCTAAGGGCCTCTGACCCCAGCTAGCTACCCAGGGGTCCACCTCTCTCCCTGAACTTGAAGTAGAGTCCCTAGGGTACCCCTTGGCCCTCCACCTAGGGGCTTTATTCCCCAGCAAGCTACCCAGGGGTCCACCTCTCTCCCTGGACTTGCAGTATAGGCCCCAGAGTGCCCCCTTGCCCTCCACCCATGGGCCTCTGACCCCAGCAAGCTACCCAGGGGTCCACAACTCTCCCTGGACTTGCAGTATAGGCCCCAGGGTGCCCCCTGGCCCTCCACCTAGGGAAATAAGACCCCAGCAAGCTACCCAGGGGTCCATCTCTCTCCCTGGACTTGCAGTAAAGGCCCCAGGATGCCCCCCTTGCCCTCCACCCAGGGGCCTCTGACCCCAGCAAGCAACCCAGGGGTTCACAACTCTCCCTGGACTTGCAGTAGAGGCCCCAGGGTGCCCCCTTTCCCTGCACCTAGGGGCCTCTAACCCCAGCAAGCTACCCAGGGGTCCACATCTCTCCATGGACCTGCAGTATAGGCCCTAATGTGCCCCTGGCCCTCCACCTAGGGGCCTAAGACCCCAGCAAGCTACCCAGGGGGTCCACCTCTCTCCCTGGACTGGCAGTAGAGGCCCCAGGGTGCCCCCAGGCCCTCCACCTAGGGGCTGCTGACACAAGAAAGCTCCCCTGGGGTCCACCTCTCTCCCTGGACTTGCAGGATATGCCCCAGGGTGCCCCCTGGCCCTCCACCTAGTTGAATCTGACCCCAGCAAGCTACCCAGGGGTCCACCTCTCTCCCTGGACTTGCAGTAGAGGCCCTAGGGTACCTCCTGGCCCTCCACCTAGGGGCCTCTGACCCCAGTAAGTTACCCAGGGGTCCACAACTCTCCCTGGACTTGCAGTAGAGGCCCAAGGGTGCCCCCTTGCCCTCCACCTAGGGGCATCTGACCCTAGAAAGCTACACAGGAGTCCACAACTCTCCCTGGACTTGCAGTAGAGGCCCCAGGGATCCCCCTGGCCCTCCACCTAGGGGCCTCTGACCGTAGCAAGCTACCCAGGGTTCCACCTCTCTGCCTGGACTTGCAGTAAAGGCCCCAGGGTGCCCCCTGGCCCTCCACCTAAGTGCCTAAGACCCCAGCAAGCTACCCAGGGGTCCACCTCTCTCCCTGGACTTGCAGTAGAGGCCCCAGGGTGCCCTCTGGCCCTCCACCTATTGGCCTCTGACCCCAGCAAGCTACCCAGGGGTCCACCTCTCTCCCTAGACTTGCAGTAGAGGCCCCAGGGTTCCCCCTGGCCTTCCACCTAGGGGCCACTTACCCCATCAAGCTACCCAGTGGTCCACCTCTCTCCCTGTACTTGCACAATAGGCCCCAGGGTGCCCCCTGGCCAACCACCTATGGACTTCTGACCCCAGCAAGCTACCCAGGGGTCCACATCTCTTCCTGGACTTGCAGTAGAGGCCCCAGGGTGCTCCCTGGCCCTCCACCTAAGTGCCTAAGACCCCAGCAAGCTACCCAGGGGTCCACCTCTCTCCCTGGACTTGCAGTAGAGGCCCCAGGGTGCCCTCTGGCCCTCCACCTATTGGCCTCTGACCCCAGCAAGCTACCCAGGGGTCCACAACTCTCCCTAGACTTGCGATAGAGGCCCAAGGGTGCCCCCTGGCCCTCCACCTAATGTCCTCAGACCCTAGGAATCTACCAAGGGGTCCACAACTATCCCTAGACTTGCACTAAAGGCCCCAGGGTGCCCCCTGGCCCTCCACCTAAGGGCCTCTGACCCCAGCTAGCTACCCAGGGGTCCACCTCTCTCCCTGAACTTGCAGTAGAGGCCCCAGGGTGCCCCTTGGCCCTTCACCTAGGCCACTCTCAGCCAAGCAAACTACCCAAGTGTCCACCTCTCTCCCTGGACTTGCAGTATAGGCCCCAGGGTGCCCCCTGGCCCTCCACCTAGGGGCCTCTGACCCCTAAAAGCTACCCAGGAGTCCACCTCTTTTCCTGGACTTGCAATAGAGGGCCCAGGGTGCCCCCTGGCCCTCGACCTTTTGGCCTCTTACCCCAGCAAGCTACCAATGGGTCCACAACTCTCGCTGGACTTGCAGTAGAGGCCCCAGGGCGCCTCCTGGCCCTCCACCTAGGGGCCTTTGACCCCAGCAAGCTACCCAGGGGTCCACCTCTCTCCCTGGACTTGTAGTAGAGGCCCCAGGGTGCCCCCAGGCTCTCCACCTAGGGGCTGCTGACACAAGAAAGCTCCCCTGGGGTCCACCTCTCTCCCTGGACTTGCAGGATATGCCCCAGGGTGCCCCCTGGCCCTCCACCTAGTTGAATCTGACCCCAGCAAGCTAAACAGGGGACAACCTCTTACCCTAGACGTGCAGGAGAGGCCCCAGGGTGCCCCCTGGCCCTCCACCTAGGGGCCTCTGACCCCAGCAACTAACCAGGGGTCCAGCTTTCTCCCTGGACTTGTAGTAGAGGCCCCAGGGTAGCCCCTGGCCCTCCACCAATGGGCTTCTGACCCCAGCAAGCTACCCAGGGGTCAACCTCTCTCCCTTGACTTGCAGTAGAGGCCCCAGGGTGCCCACTTGCCCATCACATAGGGGCCTTTGACCCCAGCAAGCCACCCAGGGGTCCAAATCTCTCCCTGGACTTGCAGTATAGTCCCCAGGGTGCCCCTTGGATCCTCCACCTAGGGGCCTAAGACCCCAGCAAGCTACCCAGGGGTCAACCTCTCTCCCTGGACTGGCAATATAGGCCCCAGGGTGCCGCCTGGCCCTCCACCTTTGGGCCTCTGACCCTAGCAAGCTACCAAGGGGTCCACAACCCTCCCTGGACTTGCAGTAGAGGCCCCAAGGTGCCCCCTGTCCCTCCACCTAGGGGCCTCTAAGACCAGCAAGCTAACCAGGGGTCTTCCTCTCTCCCTGGACTTGCAGTAGAGGGCCTAGGGTACCCCCTGGCCCTCAACCTATGGGCTTCAGACCCCAGCAAGCTACCCAGGGGTCCACCTCTCTCCCTGGACTTGCATGATAGGCCCCAGGGTGCCCCCTGGCCCTCCACCTAGTTGCCTCTGACCCAAGCAATCTACCAAGGGGTCCACAACTCTCCCTGAAATTGCAGTAGAGGCCCAAGGGTGCCCCTGGCCCTCCACCTATGGTCCTCTGAACCCAGCAATCTACCCTGGGGTCCAACTCTATCCCTGGACTTGCAGTAGGGGCCCTAGGGTACCTCCTGGCCCTCCACCTAGGGGCCTCTGACCCCAGCAAGCTACCCAGGGGTCCACCTCTCTCCCTGGACTTGCAGGATAGGCCCCATGGTGCTCCCTGGCCCTCCACCTAGGGGCCTCTGACCCCAGCAAGCTACCCAGGGGTCCACGTCTCTCCCTGGACTTGCAGTAGAGTCCCCAGGGTGCCCCCTGGCTCTCCACCTAGGGGCTTCTTACCCCAGCAAGCTACCCAGGGGTCCACCTCTCTCCCTGGACTTGCAGAAGAGGTCCTAGGGTGCCACCTTGCCCACCACATAGGGGCCTAAGACCTCAGGAAGCTACCCAGGGGTCCATTTCTCTCCCTGGACTTGCAGCAGAGGCCCCAGGGTGCCCCCTGGCCCTCCACCTAGTTGCTTCTGACCCCACCAAGCTGCCCAGGGGTCCACCTCTCTTCCTGGACTTGCAGTAGAGGCCCCGGGAAGCCCCTTGGCCCTCCGCCTAGGGGCCTAAGACCCCAGCAAGCTACCCAGGGGTCCACATCTCTGCCTGGACTTGCAGTATTGGCCCCAGGGTGCCCCCTGGCCCTCCACCTAGGGGCCTAAGACCCCACCAAGCTACCCAGGGGTCCACAACTCTCCCTGAACTGGCAGTATAGGCCCCAAGGTGCACTCTGGCCTTGAACCTAGGGGCCTCTGACCCCAATAAGCTACCCAGGGGTCCACAACTCTCTCTGGACTTGCAGTATAGGCCCCAGGGTGCCCGCTGGCCCTCCACTTAGGGGCCTCTGACCCCAGCAAGCTACCCAGGGGTCCACATCTCTCCCTATACTTGCAGTAGAGGCCCAAGGGTGCCCCCTGGCCCTCCACCTAGGGTCCTCTGACCCAAGCAATCTACCAAGGGGTCCACAACTCTCCCTGAAATTGCAGTAGAGGCCCAAGGGTGCCCCTGGCCCTCCACCTATGGTCCTCTGAACCCAGCAATCTACCCAGGGGTCCACCTCTCTCGATGGACTTGCAGTAGAGGCCCTAGGGTACCCCATGGCCCTCCAGCTGGGGCGCTGACCCCACAAAGCTACCCAGGGGTCCACCGCTCTCCCTGAACTTGAAGTATAGGCCCCAAGGTGCCCCCTTACCCTCCACCTAGGGGCCTCTCACCCCAGGAAGCTACCGAGGGGTCCAACTCTCTTCCTGGACTTGCAGTATAGGCCCCAGGGTGCCCCCTGGCCCTCCACCCAGGGGCCTCTGACCCCAGCAAGCTACCCAGGGGTCCACAACTCTCCCTGGACTTGCAGTAGAGGCCCAAGGGTGCCCCTTGCCCTGCACCTAGGGGCCTCTGACCACAGCAAGCTACTCAGAGGTCCACATCTCTCCATGGATGTGCAGTATAGGCCCCAGGGTGCCCCCTGGCCCTCCACCTAGGGGCCTAAGACCACAGCAAGCTACCCAGGGGGTCCATCTCTCTCCCTGGTCTGGCAGTACAGGCCCCAGGGTGCCCCCTGGCCCTCCACCTAGGGGCCTCTGACATAAGAAAGCTCCCCAGGTGTCCACCTCTCTCCCTGGACTTGCAGGATTTTCCCCAGGGTGCCTCCTGGCCCTCCACCTAGTTGCCTCTGACCCCTGCAAGCTACCCAGGGGTCTACCTCTCTCCCTGGACTTGCAGTAGAGGCCCTAGGGTACCTCCTGGCTCTCCACCTAGGGGCCTAAGACCCCAGCAAGCTACCCAGAGATCCAAAACTCTCCTTGGACTTGCAGTAGAGGCCCCAGGGTGCCCCCTTGCCCTCCACCTAGGGGCCTCTGACCCCAGCAAGCTACCCAGGGGTCCACCTTTCTCCCTGGACTTGAAGTATTGGCCCCAGGCTGCCCACTGACCCTCCACCTAGGTGCCTAAGACCCCAGCAAGCTACCCAGGGGTCCACAACTCTCCCTGGACTTGCAGTAGAGGCCCCAGGGATCCCCCTGGCCCCCCACCTAGGGGCCTAGGACCCCAGCAAGCTACCCAGGTGTCCACGTCTCTCCCTGGACTTGCAGTAGAGGCCCCATGGTGCCCCCTGGCCCTCCACCTACTAGCCTCTGACCCCAGCAAGCTACCCAGGGGTCCACCTCTCTCCCTAGACTTGCAGTAGATGCCACAGGGTTCCCCCTGGCCCTCCATCTAGGGGCTTCTGACCCTAGCAAGCTACCCAGGGGTCCACCTCTCTCCCTGGACTTGCAGTATAGGCCCCAAGGTGCCCCCTGACCCTCCACCTAGGTTCTTCTTACCCCAGCAAGCTACCCTGGGGTCCACCTCTCTCCCCGGACTTGCATAAGAGGCCCCAGGGTGCCCGCTGGCCCTCCACCCAGGGTCCTCTGACAACAGCAATCTACCAAGGGGTCCACAACTCTCCCTGGAATTGCAATAGAGGCCCTAGCGTAGCCCCTGGCCATCCACCTAGGGGCTTTAATCCCCAGCAAGCTACCCAGGAGTCCACCTCACTCCCTGGACTTGCAGTAGAGTCCCCAGGGTGCCCCCTGGCCCTCCACCAAGGAGCCTCTGACGCCAGCAAGCTACCCAGGGGCCCATCTCTCTCCCTGGACTTGCAATAGAGGCCCCTGGATGCCTGCTGGCCCTCCCCCCAGGGGCCTCTGACCCCAGCAAGCTACCCAGGGGTCCACATCTCTCCCTAGACTTGCAGGAGAGGCCCAAGGGTGCCCACTGGCCCTCCACCTAGGGTCCTCTGACCCCAGCAATCTGCCCAGGGGTCCACCTCTCTCCCTGGACTTGCAGTATAGGCCCCAAGGTGGCCCCTTACCCTCCACCTAGGGGCCTCTTACCCTAGGAAGCTACCGAGGGGTCCACCTCTCTTCCTGGACTAGCAGTTTAGGCCCCAGGGTGCCCCCTTGCCCTCCACCTAGGGGCCTCTGACCCCAGCAAGCTACCCAGGGGTCCACCTCTCTCCCTGGACATGCAGTAGAGGCCCTAGGGTACCTCCTGGAACTACACCTAGGGGCCTCTGACCCTAGCAAGCTACCCAGGGGTCCACCTCTCTCCCTGGACTTGCAGTATAGGCCCCAAGGTGCCCCCTTACCCTCCACCTAGAGGCCTCTTAACCCAGGAAACTACCCAGGGCTCCATCTCTCTCCCTGAACTTGCAGAATAAGCCCCAGGGTGCCCCCTGGCCCACCACCTATGGGCTTCTGACCCCAGCAAGCTACCCAGGGGTCCACCTCTCTCCCTGGACTTGCAGTAGAGGCCCCAGGGTGCCCCTTTGCCCTCCACCTAGGCCACTCTAAGCCAAGCAAACTACCCAGGGGTCCACCTCTCTCCCTGCAATTGCAGTATAGGCCCCAGGGTGCCCCCTGGAACTCCACCTAGGGGCCTAAGACCCCAGCAAGGTACCCAGGGGTCCACCTCTCTCCTTGGACTGGCAGTATAGGCCCCAGGGTGCCCCCTGATCCTCCACCTTGGTTCTTCTTACCCCAGCAAGCTACCCTGGGGTCCACCTCTCTCCCTGGACTTGCAGAAGAGGCCCCAGGGTGCCCGCTGGCCCTCCACCTAGGGTCCTCTGACAACAGCAATCTACCAAGGGGTCCACAACTCTCCCTGGAATTGCAGTAGAGGCCCTAGGGTAGCCCCTGGCCCTCCACCTAGGGGCTTTAGTCCCCGGCAAGCTACCTAGGAGTCAACCTCTCTCCCTGGACTTGCAGTAGAGTCCCCAGGCTGCCCCCTGGCCCTCCAGCTAGGGGCCTCTGACCCCAGCAAGCTACCCAGGGGTCGACCTCTCTCCCTGGACTTGCAGTAGAGAACCCAGGAAGCCCCCTGGCCCTCCACCAAGGAGCCTCTGACGCCAGCAAGCTACTCAGGGGCCCATATCTCTCCCTGGACTTGCAATAGAGGCCCCAGGGTGCACGCTGGCCCTCCACCTAGGGGCCTCTGACCCCAGCAAGCTACCCAGGGGTCCACATCTCTCCCTAGACTTGCAGTAGAGGCCCAAGGGTGCCCCCTGGCCCTCCACCTAGGGGCCTCTGACCCCAGCAATCTACCAAGGGGTCCACCTCTCTCCCTGGACTTGCAGTAGAGACCCTAGGGTACCCCTTGGCTCTCCAGCTAGGGGAGCTGACCCCACAAAGCTACCCAGGGGTCCACCTCTATCCCTGGACTTGCAGTATAGGCCCCAAGGTGCCCCCTTACCCTCCACCCAGGGGCCTCTGACCCCAGCAAGCTACCCAGGGGTCCACCTCTCTCCCTGGACATGCAGTAGAGGCCCTAGGGTACCTCCTGGCCCTACACCTAGGGGCCTCTGACACCAGCAAGCTACCCAGGGGTCCACAACTCTCCCTGGACATGCAGTAGAGGCCCCAGGGTGCCCCCTTGCCCTCCACCTAGGGGCCTCTGACCCCAGAAAGCTACCCAGGGGTCCACCTTTCTCCCTTGACTTGAAGTATAGGCCCCAGGGTGCCCACTGGCCCTTTACCAAGGGGCGTAAGACCCCAGCAAGCTACCCAGGGGTCCACAACTCTCCCTGGACTTGCAGTAGTGGCCCCAGGGTGCCCCCTGGCCCTCCACCTAGGGGCCTCTGACCCCAGCAAGCTACCCAGGGTCCACCTCTCTCAATGGATTTGCAGTAGAGGCCCCAGGAAGCCCCCTGGCCCTCCACCTAGGGGCCTCTGACCCCCGCAATCTACCCAGGGGTCCACCTCTCTCCCTGGATCTGCAGGATAGGCCCCAGGGTGCCCCGTGGCCCTCCACCTAGGGGCCTCTGACCTCAGGAAGCTACCCAGGAGTCCACCTCTCTTCCTGGACTTGCATTAGAGGCCCCAGGGTGCCCCCTGGCCCTCCACCTTTTGGCCTTCCGACCCCAGCAAGCGACCAATGGGTCCGCAACTCTCCCTGGACTTGCAGTAGAGGCCCCAGGGTGCCTCCTGGCCCTCCACCTAGGGGCCTTTGACCCCAGCAAGCTACCTGGGGGTCCACCTCTCTCCCTGGACTTGCAGTAGAGGCCCCAGGAAGCCCCTTGGCCCTCCTTCTAGGGGCCTCTAACCCCAGCAAGCTACCCAGGAGTCCACCTCTCTTCCTGGACTTGTAATAGAGGCCCCAGGGTGCCCCCTGGCCCTCCACCTAGCGGCCTAGGACCCCAGCAAGCTACCCAGGGGTCCACATCTCTCCCGGGACTTGCAGTATAGGCCCCAGCGTGCCCCCTTGCCCTCCACCCATGGGCCTCTGACCCCAGCAAGCTACCCAGGGGTCCACCTCTCTACCTGGACTTGCAGTATAGGCCCCAAGTTGCCCCCTGGCCCACCACCTATGGGCTTCTGACCCCAGCAAGCTACCCATGGGTCCACAACTCTCCCTGGACTTGCAATATAGGCCCCAGGGTGCCCCCTGGCCCTCCACCTAGGGGCCTCTGATTCCTGAAAGCTACCCTGGAGTCCACCTCTCTTCCTGGACTAGCAGTAGAGGCCCCAGGGTGCCCCCTGGCCCTCCACCTTTTGGCCTCTGACCCCAGCAAGCTACCAATGGGTCCACAACTCTCCCTGGACTTGCAGTAGAGGCCCCAGGGTGCCTCCTGGCAATCCACCTAGGGGCCTTTGATCCCAGCAAGCCACCTGGGGGTCCACCTCTCTCCCTGGACTTGCATTAGAGGCCCCAGGAAGCCCCCTGGCCCACCACCTATGGGATTCTGACTCCAGCAAGCTACCCATGGGTCCACAACTCTCCCTGGACTTGCAGTATAAGCTCCAGGGTGCCCCTTGGCCCTCCACCTAGGCCACTCTCAACCAAGCAAACTACCCAGGGGTCCACCTCTCTCCCTGGACTTGCAGGATAGGCCCCAGGGTGCCCTCTGGCCCTCCACCTAGTTGCTTCTGACCCCAGCAAGCTACCCAGGTGTTCAACTCTCTACCTGGACTTGCAGTAGGGGCCCTAGGGTACCTCCTGGCCCTCCACTTAGGGGCCTCTGATCCCAGCAAGCAACCCAGGTTTCCACCTTTCTCCCTGGACATGCAGTAGAGGCCCCTGGTTCCCCTTTGGCCCTCCACCTAGGGGCCTCTGACCCCAGCAAGCTACCCAAGGGTCAACCTCTCTCCCTGGACTTGCAGTAGAGGCCCCAGGGTGCCCCCTGGCCCTCCACCTAAGGTACTCTGACCCCAGCTAGCTACCCAGGGGTCCACCTCTCTCCCTGGACTTGCAGTAGAGGCCCTAGGATACTCCCGGGCCCTCCACCTAGGGGCTTTATTCCCCAGCAAGCTACCCAGGGGTCCACATCTCTCCCTGGACTTGCAGTAGAGGCCCCAGCGTGCCGCCTTGCCCTCCACCCATGGGCCTCTGACCCCAGCAAGCTACCCAGGGGTCCACAACTCTCCCTGGACTGGCAGTAGAGGCCCCAGGGTGCCCCCTTACCCTCCACCTAGGGGCCTCTTACCCCAGGAAGCTACCCAGGGGTCCACCTCTTGCCCTGGACTTGCAGTATAGGCCCCAGGAAGCCCCCTGGCCCACCGACTATGGGCTTCTGACCCCAGCAAGCTACCCAGGGGTCCACCTTTCTCCCTGGACTTGCAGTAGAGGCCCCAACATGCTCATTGGCCCTCCACCTAGGGGCCTCTGACCTCAGCAAGCTACCTGGGGGTCCACAACTCTCCCTGGACTTGCAGTAGAGGCCCCAGGAAGCCCCTTGGCCCTCCTTCTATGGGCCTCTGAACCCAGCAAGCTACCCAGGAGTCCACCTCTCTTCCTGGACTTGTAGTAGAGGCCCCAGGGTGCCCCCTGGCCCTCCACCTAGGGGCCTCTGACCCCAGCAAGCTACCCAGGGGTCCACCTCTCTCCGTTGACTTGAAGTATAGGCCCCAGGGTGCCCCCTGGCCCTTAACCTAGGGGCCTAGGACCCCAGCAAGCTACCCAGGGGTCCACCTCTCTCCCTGGACTTGCAGTAGAGGCCCCAGGGTGCCCCCTGGCCCTCCACCTAAGGGCCTAGGACCCCAGCAGGCTACCCAGAGGTCCACCTCTCTCCCTGGACTTGCATTAGAGGCACCAGGGTGCCCCCTAGCCCTCCACCTAGAAGCCTCTGACCCCAGCAAGCTACCCAGGGGTCCACAACTCTCCCTGGACTTGCAGTAGAGGCCCCAGGGTGCCCTCTTGCCCTCCACCTAGGGTCTTCTGACCCCAGAAAGCTACCCAGGGATCCACCTTTCTCCCTGGACTTGAAGTATAGGCCCCAGGGTGCCCACTGGCCCTCCACCTAGGGGCCTAAGACCCCAGCAAGCTACCCAGGGGTCCACAACTCTCCCTGGACTTGCAGTAGAGGCCCCAGGGTGCCCCCTGGCCTTCCACCTAGGGGCCTCTGACCCCAGCAAGCTACCAAGTGGTCCACCTCTCTCAATGGACTTGCAGTAGAGGCCCCAGGAAGCCCCCTTGCCCTCCACCTAGGGGCCTCTGACCCCAGCAAGCTACCCAGGGGCCCACCTCTCTCCCTGGACTTGCAGTAGAGGCCCCAGGGTGCTCGCTGGCCCTCCACCAAGGGGCCTCTGTCCCCAGCAAGCTACCCAGGGCTCCACAACTCTCCCTAGACTTGCACTAGAGGCCCCAGGGTGCCCCCTGGCCCTTCACCTAAGGGCCCCTGACCCCAGCTAGCTACCCAGGGGTCCACCTCTCTCCCTGGAGTTGCAGTAGAGGCTCTAGGGTACCCCCTGGCCCTTCACCTAGGGGCTTTATTCCCCAGCAAGCTACCCAGGGGTCCACCTCTCTCCCTGGACTTGCAGTATAGGCCCCAGCTTGCCGCCTTGCCCACCACCCTTGGGCCTCTGACCCCAGCTAGCTACCCAGGGGTCCACCTCTCTCCCTGGAGTTGCATTAGAGGCCCTAGGGTACTCCCTGGCCCTCCACCTAGGGGCTTTATTCCCCAGCAAGCTACCCAGGGGTCCACCTCTCTCCCTGGACTTGCAGTATAGGCCCCAGCTTGCCGCCTTGCCCTCCACCCATGGGCCTCTGACCCCAGCTAGCTACCCAGGGGTCCACCTCTCTCCCTGGAGTTGCAGTAGAGGCCCTAGGGTACCCCCTGGCCCTCCACCTAGGGGCTTTTTTCCCCAGCAAGCTACACAGGGCTCTACCTCTCTCCCTAGACTTGCAGTATAGGCCCCAATGTGCCCCCTTACCCTCCACCTAGGGGCCTCTTACCCCAGGAAGCTACCCAGGGTCCACCTCTCTCCCTGGACTTGCAGGACAGGCTGCAGGGGGCAACCTGGCCCTCCACCTAGGGGCCACTGACCCCAGGAAGCTACCCAGGGATCCACCTCTCTCCCTAGACTTGCAGAATAGGCCCCAAGTTGCCCCCTGGCCCACCACCTATGGGCTTCTGACCCCAGCAAGCTACCCAGGGGTCCACATCTCTCCCTGGACCTGCAGTAGAGGCCCCAGGGTGCCCCCTTGCCCTCCACCCAGGGGCCTCTGACCCCCGCAAGTTACCCATGTGTCCACCTCTCGCCCTGGACTTGCAGTATAGGCCCCAGGAAGCCTCCTGGCCCACCGACTATGGGCTTCTGACCCCAGCAAGCTTCCCAGGGGTCCACCTCTCTCCCTGGACTTGCAGTAGAGGCCCCAGGAAGCCCCTTGGCCCTCCTTCTATGGGCCTCTGAACCCAGCAAGCTACCCAGGAGTCCACCTCTCTTCCTGGACTTGTAGTAGAGGCCCCAGGGTACCCCCTGGCCCTCCACCTAGGGGCCTCTGACCCCAGGAAGCTACCGAGGGGTCCACCTCTCTCCCTTGACTTGAAGTAAAGGCCCCAGGGTGCCCCCTGGCCCTCAACCTAGGGGCCTAGGACCCCAGCAAGCTACCCAGGGGTCCACCTCTCTCCCTGGACTTGCAGTAGAGGCCACAGGGTGCCCCTTGGCCCTCCACCTAGGGGCCTAGGACCCCAGCAAGCTACCCAGAGGTCCACCTCTCTCCCTGGACTTGCAGTAGAGGCAACTGGGTGCCCCCTAACCCTCCACCTAGAAGCCTCTGACCCCAGCAAGCTACCCAGGGGTCCACAACTCTCCCTGGACTTGCAGTAGAGGCCCCAGGGTGCCCCTTGGCCCTCCACCTAGGCCACTCTCAGCCAAGCAAACTACCCAGGGGTCCACCTCTCTCCCTGGACTTGCAGGATAGGCCCCAGGGTCCCCCCTGGCCCTCCACCTAGTTGCCTCTGACCCCAGCAAGCTACCCAGGGGTCCAACTCTCTACCTTGGCTTGCAGTAGGGGCCCTAGGGTACCTCCTGGCCCTCCACTTAGGGGCCTCTGATCCCAGCAAGCTACCCAGGGTCCACCTTTCTCCCTGGACTTGTAGTAGAGGCCCCTGGTTGCCCTTTGGCCCTCCACCTAGGGGCCTCTGACCCCAGCAAGCTACCCAGAGGTCCACCTCTCTCCCTGGACTTGCAGTAGAGGCCCCATGGTGCCCCCTAACCCTCCACCTAGAAACCTCTGACCCCAGCAAGCTACGCAGGGGTTCACAACTCTCCCTGGACTTGCAGTAGAGGCCCCAGCGTGCCCACTGGCCCTCCACCTAGGGGCCTAAGACCCCAGCAAGCTACCCAGGGGTCAACAACTCTCCCTGGATGTGCAGTAGAGGCCCCAGGGTGCCCCCTGGCCCTCCACCTAGAGGCCTCTGACCCCAGCAAGCTACCAAGGGGTCCACCTCTCTCAATGGACTTGCAGTATAGGCCCCAGGAAGCCCCCTTGCCCTCCACCAAGGGGCCTCTGACCCCAGCAAGCTACCCAGGGGTCCACATCTCTCCCTAGACTTGCAGTAGAGGCCCAAGGGTGCCCCCTGGCCCTCCACCTAGGGTCCTCAGACCCTAGGAATCTACCAAGGGGTCTACAACTATCCCTTGACTTGCACTAGAGGCCCCAGGGTGCCCCCTGGCCCTCCACCTAAGGGCCTCTGACCCCAGCTAGCTACCCAGGGGTCCACCTCTCTCCCTGGAGTTGCAGTAGAGGCTCTAGGGTACCCCCTGGCAATCCACCTAGGGGCTTTATTCCCCAGCAAGCTACCCAGGGGTCCACCTCTCTCCCTGGACTTGCAGTATAGGCCGCAGCTTGCCGCCTTGCCCTCCACCCATGGGCCTCTGACCCCAGCTAGCTACCCAGGGGTCCACCTCTCTCCCTGGAGTTGCAGTAGAGGCCCTAGGGTACCCCCTGGCCCTCCACCTAGGGGCTTTATTCCCCAGCAAGCTACCCAGGGGTCTACCTCTCTCCCTAGACTTGCATTATAGGCCCCAAGGTGCCCCCTTGCCCTCCACCTAGGGGCCTCTTACCCCCGGAAGCTACCCAGGGGTCCACCTCTCTCCCTGGACTTGCAGGACAGGCTGCAGGGGTCAACCTGGCCCTCCACCTAGGGGCCACTGACCCCAGGAAGCTACCCAGAGGTCCACCTCTCTCCCTGGACTTGCAGTAGAGGCAACTGGGTGCCCCCTAACCCTCCACCTAGAAGCCTCTGACCCCAGCAAGCTACCCAGGGGTCCACAACTCTCCCTGGACTTGCAGTAGAGGCCCCAGGGTGCCCCTTGGCCCTCCACCTAGGCCACTCTCAGCCAAGCAAACTACCCAGGGGTCCACCTCTCTCCCTGGACTTGCAGGATAGGCCCCAGGGTCCCCCCTGGCCCTCCACCTAGTTGCCTCTGACCCCAGCAAGCTACCCAGGGGTCCAACTCTCTACCTTGGCTTGCAGTAGGGGCCCTAGGGTACCTCCTGGCCCTCCACTTAGGGGCCTCTGATCCCAGCAAGCTACCCAGGGTCCACCTTTCTCCCTGGACTTGTAGTAGAGGCCCCTGGTTGCCCTTTGGCCCTCCACCTAGGGGCCTCTGACCCCAGCAAGCTACCCAGAGGTCCACCTCTCTCCCTGGACTTGCAGTAGAGGCCCCATGGTGCCCCCTAACCCTCCACCTAGAAACCTCTGACCCCAGCAAGCTACGCAGGGGTTCACAACTCTCCCTGGACTTGCAGTAGAGGCCCCAGGGTGCCCCCTGGCCCTCCACCTAGGGGCTTTTTTCCCCAGCAAGCTACACAGGGCTCTACCTCTCTCCCTAGACTTGCAGTATAGGCCCCAATGTGCCCCCTTACCCTCCACCTAGGGGCCTCTTACCCCAGGAAGCTACCCAGGGTCCACCTCTCTCCCTGGACTTGCAGGACAGGCTGCAGGGGGCAACCTGGCCCTCCACCTAGGGGCCACTGACCCCAGGAAGCTACCCAGGGATCCACCTCTCTCCCTAGACTTGCAGAATAGGCCCCAAGTTGCCCCCTGGCCCACCACCTATGGGCTTCTGACCCCAGCAAGCTACCCAGGGGTCCACATCTCTCCCTGGACCTGCAGTAGAGGCCCCAGGGTGCCCCCTTGCCCTCCACCCAGGGGCCTCTGACCCCCGCAAGTTACCCATGTGTCCACCTCTCGCCCTGGACTTGCAGTATAGGCCCCAGGAAGCCTCCTGGCCCACCGACTATGGGCTTCTGACCCCAGCAAGCTTCCCAGGGGTCCACCTCTCTCCCTGGACTTGCAGTAGAGGCCCCAGGAAGCCCCTTGGCCCTCCTTCTATGGGCCTCTGAACCCAGCAAGCTACCCAGGAGTCCACCTCTCTTCCTGGACTTGTAGTAGAGGCCCCAGGGTACCCCCTGGCCCTCCACCTAGGGGCCTCTGACCCCAGGAAGCTACCGAGGGGTCCACCTCTCTCCCTTGACTTGAAGTAAAGGCCCCAGGGTGCCCCCTGGCCCTCAACCTAGGGGCCTAGGACCCCAGCAAGCTACCCAGGGGTCCACCTCTCTCCCTGGACTTGCAGTAGAGGCCACAGGGTGCCCCTTGGCCCTCCACCTAGGGGCCTAGGACCCCAGCAAGCTACCCAGAGGTCCACCTCTCTCCCTGGACTTGCAGTAGAGGCAACTGGGTGCCCCCTAACCCTCCACCTAGAAGCCTCTGACCCCAGCAAGCTACCCAGGGGTCCACAACTCTCCCTGGACTTGCAGTAGAGGCCCCAGGGTGCCCCTTGGCCCTCCACCTAGGCCACTCTCAGCCAAGCAAACTACCCAGGGGTCCACCTCTCTCCCTGGACTTGCAGGATAGGCCCCAGGGTCCCCCCTGGCCCTCCACCTAGTTGCCTCTGACCCCAGCAAGCTACCCAGGGGTCCAACTCTCTACCTTGGCTTGCAGTAGGGGCCCTAGGGTACCTCCTGGCCCTCCACTTAGGGGCCTCTGATCCCAGCAAGCTACCCAGGGTCCACCTTTCTCCCTGGACTTGTAGTAGAGGCCCCTGGTTGCCCTTTGGCCCTCCACCTAGGGGCCTCTGACCCCAGCAAGCTACCCAGAGGTCCACCTCTCTCCCTGGACTTGCAGTAGAGGCCCCATGGTGCCCCCTAACCCTCCACCTAGAAACCTCTGACCCCAGCAAGCTACGCAGGGGTTCACAACTCTCCCTGGACTTGCAGTAGAGGCCCCAGCGTGCCCACTGGCCCTCCACCTAGGGGCCTAAGACCCCAGCAAGCTACCCAGGGGTCAACAACTCTCCCTGGATGTGCAGTAGAGGCCCCAGGGTGCCCCCTGGCCCTCCACCTAGAGGCCTCTGACCCCAGCAAGCTACCAAGGGGTCCACCTCTCTCAATGGACTTGCAGTATAGGCCCCAGGAAGCCCCCTTGCCCTCCACCAAGGGGCCTCTGACCCCAGCAAGCTACCCAGGGGTCCACATCTCTCCCTAGACTTGCAGTAGAGGCCCAAGGGTGCCCCCTGGCCCTCCACCTAGGGTCCTCAGACCCTAGGAATCTACCAAGGGGTCTACAACTATCCCTTGACTTGCACTAGAGGCCCCAGGGTGCCCCCTGGCCCTCCACCTAAGGGCCTCTGACCCCAGCTAGCTACCCAGGGGTCCACCTCTCTCCCTGGAGTTGCAGTAGAGGCTCTAGGGTACCCCCTGGCAATCCACCTAGGGGCTTTATTCCCCAGCAAGCTACCCAGGGGTCCACCTCTCTCCCTGGACTTGCAGTATAGGCCGCAGCTTGCCGCCTTGCCCTCCACCCATGGGCCTCTGACCCCAGCTAGCTACCCAGGGGTCCACCTCTCTCCCTGGAGTTGCAGTAGAGGCCCTAGGGTACCCCCTGGCCCTCCACCTAGGGGCTTTATTCCCCAGCAAGCTACCCAGGGGTCTACCTCTCTCCCTAGACTTGCATTATAGGCCCCAAGGTGCCCCCTTGCCCTCCACCTAGGGGCCTCTTACCCCCGGAAGCTACCCAGGGGTCCACCTCTCTCCCTGGACTTGCAGGACAGGCTGCAGGGGTCAACCTGGCCCTCCACCTAGGGGCCACTGACCCCAGGAAGCTACCCAGAGGTCCACCTCTCTCCCTGGACTTGCAGTAGAGGCAACTGGGTGCCCCCTAACCCTCCACCTAGAAGCCTCTGACCCCAGCAAGCTACCCAGGGGTCCACAACTCTCCCTGGACTTGCAGTAGAGGCCCCAGGGTGCCCCTTGGCCCTCCACCTAGGCCACTCTCAGCCAAGCAAACTACCCAGGGGTCCACCTCTCTCCCTGGACTTGCAGGATAGGCCCCAGGGTCCCCCCTGGCCCTCCACCTAGTTGCCTCTGACCCCAGCAAGCTACCCAGGGGTCCAACTCTCTACCTTGGCTTGCAGTAGGGGCCCTAGGGTACCTCCTGGCCCTCCACTTAGGGGCCTCTGATCCCAGCAAGCTACCCAGGGTCCACCTTTCTCCCTGGACTTGTAGTAGAGGCCCCTGGTTGCCCTTTGGCCCTCCACCTAGGGGCCTCTGACCCCAGCAAGCTACCCAGAGGTCCACCTCTCTCCCTGGACTTGCAGTAGAGGCCCCATGGTGCCCCCTAACCCTCCACCTAGAAACCTCTGACCCCAGCAAGCTACGCAGGGGTTCACAACTCTCCCTGGACTTGCAGTAGAGGCCCCAGGGTGCCCGCTGGCCCTCCACCTAGGGTCCTCTGACAACAGCAATCTACCAAGGGGTCCACAACTCTCCCTGGAATTGCAGTAGAGGCCCTAGGGTAGCCCCTGGCCCTCCACCTAGGGGCTTTAGTCCCCGGCAAGCTACCTAGGAGTCAACCTCTCTCCCTGGACTTGCAGTAGAGTCCCCAGGCTGCCCCCTGGCCCTCCAGCTAGGGGCCTCTGACCCCAGCAAGCTACCCAGGGGTCGACCTCTCTCCCTGGACTTGCAGTAGAGAACCCAGGAAGCCCCCTGGCCCTCCACCAAGGAGCCTCTGACGCCAGCAAGCTACTCAGGGGCCCATATCTCTCCCTGGACTTGCAATAGAGGCCCCAGGGTGCACGCTGGCCCTCCACCTAGGGGCCTTTGACCCCAGCAAGCTACCCAGGGGTCCACATCTCTCCCTAGACTTGCAGTAGAGGCCCAAGGGTGCCCCCTGGCCCTCCACCTAGGGTCCTCTGACCCCAGCAATCTACCAAGGGGTCCACCTCTCTCCCTGGACTTGCAGTAGAGACCCTAGGGTACCCCCTGGCCCTCCAGCTAGGGGCGCTGACCCCACAAAGCTACCCAGGGGTCCACCTCTATCCCTGGACTTGCAGTATAGGCCCCAAGGTGCCCCCTTACCCTCCACCCAGGGGCCTCTGACCCCAGCAAGCTACCCAGGGGTCCACCTCTCTCCCTGGACATGCAGTAGAGGCCCTAGGGTACTTCCTGGCCCTACACCTAGGGGCCTCTGACACCAGCAAGCTACCCAGGGGTCCACAACTCTCCCTGGACATGCAGTAGAGGCCCCAGGGTGCCCCCTTGCCCTCCACCTAGGGGCCTCTGACCCCAGAAAGCTACCCAGGGGTCCACCTTTCTCCCTTGACTTGAAGTATAGGCCCCAGGGTGCCCACTGGCCCTCCACCAAGGGGCGTAAGACCCCAGCAAGCTACCCAGTGGTCCACAACTCTCCCTGGACTTGCAGTAGAGGCCCCAGGGTGCCCCCTGGCCCTCCACCTAGGGGCCTCTGACCCCAGCAAGCTACCCAGGGTCCACCTCTCTCAATGGATTTGCAGTAGAGGCCCCAGGGTGCCCCCTGGCCCTCCATCTAGGGGCCTCTGACCCCCGCAATCTACCCAGGGGTCCACCTCTCTCCCTGGATCTGCAGGATAGGCCCCAGGGTGCCCCGTGGCCCTCCACCTAGGGGCCTCTGACCTCAGGAAGCTACCCAGGAGTCCACCTCTCTTCCTGGACTTGCATTAGAGGCCCCAGGGTGCCCCCTGGCCCTCCACCTTTTGGCCTTCCGACCCCAGCAAGCGACCAATGGGTCCGCAACTCTCCCTGGACTTGCAGTAGAGGCCCCAGGGTGCCTCCTGGCCCTCCACCTAGGGGCCTTTGACCCCAGCAAGCTACCTGGGGGTCCACCTCTCTCCCTGGACTTACAGTAGAGGCCCCAGGAAGCCCCTTGGCCCTCCTTCTAGGGGCCTCTGACCCCAGCAAGCTACCCAGGAGTCCACCTCTCTTCCTGGACTTGTAATAGAGGCCCCAGGGTGCCCCCTGGCCCTCCACCTAGCGGCCTAGGACCCCAGCAAGCTACCCAGGGGTCCACATCTCTCCCGGGACTTGCAGTATAGGCCCCAGCGTGCCCCCTTGCCCTCCACCCATGGGCCTCTGACCCCAGCAAGCTACCCAGGGGTCCACCTCTTTACCTGGACTTGCGGTATAGGCCCCAAGTTGCCCCCTGGCCCACCACCTATGGGCTTCTGACCCCAGCAAGCTACCCATGGGTCCACAACTCTCCCTGGACTTGCAATATAGGCCCCAGGGTGCCCCCTGGCCCTCCACCTAGGGGCCTCTGATTCCTGAAAGCTACCCTGGAATCCACCTCTCTTCCTGGACTTGCAGTAGAGGCCCCAGGGTGCCCCCTGGCCCTCCACCTTTTGGCCTCTGACCCCAGCAAGCTACCAATTGGTCCACAACTCTCCCTGGACTTGCAGTAGAGGCCCCAGGGTGCCTCTTGGCAATCCACCTAGGGGCCTTTGATCCCAGCAAGCCACCTGGGGGTCCACCTCTCTCCCTGGACTTGCATTAGAGGCCCCAGGAAGCCCCCTGGCCCACCACCTATGGGCTTCTGACTCCAGCAAGCTACCCATGGGTCCACAACTCTCCCTGGACTTGCAGTATAAGCTCCAGGGTGCCCTTTGGCCCTCCACCTAGGCCACTCTCAACCAAGCAAACTACCCAGGGGTCCACCTCTCTCCCTGGACTTGCAGGATAGGCCCCAGGGTGCCCTCTGGCCCTCCACCTAGTTGCTTCTGACCCCAGCAAGCTACCCAGGTGTTCAACTCTCTACCTGGACTTGCAGTAGGGGCCCTAGGGTACCTCCTGGCCCTCCACTTAGGGGCCTCTGATCCCAGCAAGCAACCCAGGTTTCCACCTTTCTCCCTGGACATGCAGTAGAGGCCCCTGGTTCCCCTTTGGCCCTCCACCTAGGGGCCTCTGACCCCAGCAAGCTACCCAAGGGTCAACCTCTCTCCCTGGACTTGCAGTAGAGGCCCCAGGGTGCCCCCTGGCCCTCCACCTAAAGGACTCTGACCCCAGCTAGCTACCCAGGGGTCCACCTCTCTCCCTGGACTTGCAGTAGAGGCCCTAGGATACTCCCGGGCCCTCCACCTAGGGGCTTTATTCCCCAGCAAGCTACCCAGGGGTCCACATCTCTCCCTGGACTTGCAGTAGAGGCCCCAGCGTGCCGCCTTGCCCTCCACCCATGGGCCTCTGACCCCAGCAAGCTACCCAGGGGTCCACAACTCTCCCTGGACTGGCAGTAGAGGCCCCAGGGTGCCCCCTTACCCTCCACCTAGGGGCTTCTTTCCCCAGGAAGCTACCCAGGGGTCCACCTCTTGCCCTGGACTTGCAGTATAGGCCCCAGGAAGCCCCCTGGCCCACCGACTATGGGCTTCTGACCCCAGCAAGCTACCCAGGGGTCCACCTTTCTCCCTGGACTTGCAGTAGAGGCCCCAACGTGCTCATTGGCCCTCCACCTAGGGGCCTCTGACCTCAGCAAGCTACCTGGGGGTCCACAACTCTCCCTGGACTTGCAGTAGAGGCCCCAGGAAGCCCCTTGGCCCTCCTTCTATGGGCTTCTGAACCCAGCAAGCTACCCAGGAGTCCACCTCTCTTCCTGGACTTGTAGTAGAGGCCCCAGGGTGCCCCCTGGCCCTCCACCTAGGGGCCTCTGACCCCAGCAAGCTACCCAGGGGTCCACCTCTCTCCCTTGACTTGAAGTATAGGCCCCAGGGTGCCCCCTGGCCCTCAACCTAGGGGCCTAGGACCCCAGCAAGCTACCCAGGGGTCCACCTCTCTCCCTGGACTTGCAGTAGAGGCCCCAGGGTGCCCCCTGGCCCTCCACCTAAGGGCCTAGGACCCCAGCAGGCTACCCAGAGGTCCACCTCTCTCCCTGGACTTGCATTAGAGGCACCAGGGTGCCCCCTAGCCCTCCACCTAGAAGCCTCTGACCCCAGCAAGCTACCCAGGGGTCCACAACTCTCCCTGGACTTGCAGTAGAGGCCCCAGGGTGCCCTCTTGCCCTCCACCTAGGGCCTTCTGACCCCAGAAGGCTACCCAGGGATCCACCTTTCTCCCTGGACTTGAAGTATAGGCCCCAGGGTGCCCACTGGCCCTCCACCTAGGGGCCTAAGACCCCAGCAAGCTACCCAGGGGTCCACAACTCTCCCTGGACTTGCAGTAGAGGCCCCAGGGTGCCCCCTGGCCCTCCACCTAGGGGCCTCTGACCCCAGCAAGCTACCAAGTGGTCCACCTCTCTCAATGGACTTGCAGTAGAGGCCCCAGGAAGCCCCCTTGCCCTCCACCTAGGGGCCTCTGACCCCAGCAAGCTACCCAGGGGCCCACCTCTCTCTCTGGACTTGCAGTAGAGGCCCCAGGGTGCTCGCTGGCCCTCCACCAAGGGGCCTCTCTCCCCAGCAAGCTACCCAGGGGTCCACAACTCTCCCTAGACTTGCACTAGAGGCCCCAGGGTGCCCCCTGGCCCTCCACCTAAGGGCCTCTGACCCCAGCTAGCTACCCAGGGGTCCACCTCTCTCCCTGGAGTTGCAGTAGAGGCTCTAGGGTACCCCCTGGCCCTTCACCTAGGGGCTTTTTTCCCCAGCAAGCTACCCAGGGGTCCACCTCTCTCCCTGGACTTGCAGTATGGGCCCCAGCTTGCCGCCTTGCCCACCACCCATGGGCCTCTGACACCAGCTAGCTACCCAGGGGTCCACCTCTCTCCCTGGAGTTGCATTAGAGGCCCTGGGGTACTCCCTGGCCCTCCACCTAGGGGCTTTATTTCCCAGCAAGCTACCCAGGGGTCCACCTCTCTCCCTGGACTTGCAGTATAGGCCCCAGCTTGCCGCCTTGCCCTCCACCCATGGGCCTCTGACCCCAGCTAGCTACCCAGGGGTCCACCTCTCTCCCTGGAGTTGCAGTAGAGGCCCTAGGGTACCCCCTGGCCCTCCACCTAGGGGCTTTTTTCCCCAGCAAGCTACACAGGGCTCTACCTCTCTCCCTAGACTTGCAGTATAGGCCCCAATGTGCCCCCTTACCCTCCACCTAGGGGCTTCTTACCCCAGGAAGCTACCCAGGGTCCACCTCTCTCCCTGGACTTGCAGGACAGGTTGCAGGGGGCAACCTGGCCCTCCACCTAGGGGCCACTGACCCCAGGAAGCTACCCAGGGATCCACCTCTCTCCCTAGACTTGCAGAATAGGCCCCAAGTTGCCCCCTGGCCCACCACCTATGGGCTTCTGACCCCAGCAAGCTACCCAGGGGTCCACATCTCTCCCTGGACCTGCAGTAGAGGCCCCAGGGTGCCCCCTTGCCTTCCACCCAGGGGCCTCTGACCCCCGCAAGTTACCCATGTGTCCACCTCTCGCCCTGGACTTGCAGTATAGGCCCCAGGAAGCCCCCTGGCCCACCGACTATGGGCTTCTGACCCCAGCAAGCTTCCCAGGGGTCCACCTCTCTCCCTGGACTTGCAGTAGAGGCCCCAAAGTGCTCATTGGCCCTCCACCTAGGGGCCTCTGACCTCAGCAAGCTACCTGGGGGTCCACCTCTCTCCCTGGACTTGCAGTAGAGGCCCCAGGAAGCCCCTTGGCCCTCCTTCTATGGGCCTCTGAACCCAGCAAGCTACCCAGGAGTCCACCTCTCTTCCTGGACTTGTAGTAGAGGCCCCAGGGTATCCCCTGGCCCTCCACCTAGGGGCCTCTGACCCCAGGAAGCTACCGAGGGGTCCACCTCTCTCCCTTGACTTGAAGTAAAGGCCCCAGGGTGCCCCCTGGCCCTCAACCTAGGGGCCTAGGACCCCAGCAAGCTACCCAGGGGTCCACCTCTCTCCCTGGACTTGCAGTAGAGGCCACAGGGTGCCCCCTGGCCCTCCACCTAGGGGCCTAGGACCCCAGCAAGCTACCCAGAGGTCCACCTCTCTCCCTGGACTTGCAGTAGAGGCAACTGGGTGCCCCCTAACCCTCCACCTAGAAGCCTCTGACCCCAGCAAGCTACCCAGGGGTCCACAACTCTCCCTGGACTTGCAGTAGAGGCCCCAGGGTGCCCCTTGGCCCTCCACCTAGGCCACTCTCAGCCAAGCAAACTACCCAGGGGTCCACCTCTCTCCCTGGACTTGCAGGATAGGCTCCAGGGTCCCCCCTGGCCCTCCACCTAGTTGCCTCTGACCCCAGCAAGCTACCCAGGGGTCCAACTCTCTACCTTGGCTTGCAGTAGGGGCCCTAGGGTACCTCCTGGCCCTCCACTTAGGGGCCTCTGATCCCAGCAAGCTACCCAGGGTCCACCTTTCTCCCTGGACTTGTAGTAGAGGCCCCGGGTTGCCCTTTGGCCCTCCACCTAGGGGCCTCTGACCCCAGCAAGCTACCCAGAGGTCCACCTCTCTCCCTGGACTTGCAGTAGAGGCCCCATGGTGCCCCCTAACCCTCCACCTAGAAACCTCTGACCCCAGCAAGCTACGCAGGGGTTCACAACTCTCCCTGGACTTGCAGTAGAGGCCCCAGGGTGCCCACTGGCCCTCCACCTAGGGGCCTAAGACCCCAGCAAGCTACCCAGGGGTCAACAACTCTCCCTGGATGTGCAGTAGAGGCCCCAGGGTGCCCCCTGGCCCTCCACCTAGAGGCCTCTGACCCCAGCAAGCTACCAAGGGGTCCACCTCTCTCAATGGACTTGCAGTATAGGCCCCAGGAAGCCCCCTTGCCCTCCACCAAGGGGCCTCTGACCCCAGCAAGCTACCCAGGGGTCCACATCTCTCCCTAGACTTGCAGTAGAGGCCCAAGGGTGCCCCCTGGCCCTCCACCTAGGGTCCTCAGACCCTAGGAATCTACCAAGGGGTCTACAACTATCCCTTGACTTGCACTAGAGGCCCCACGGTGCCCCCTGGCCCTCCACCTAAGGGCCTCTGACCCCAGCTAGCTACCCAGGGGTCCACCTCTCTCCCTGGAGTTGCAGTAGAGGCTCTAGGGTACCCCCTGGCAATCCACCTAGGGGCTTTATTCCCCAGCAAGCTACCTAGGGGTCCACCTCTCTCCCTGGACTTGCAGTATAGGCCGCAGCTTGCCGCCTTGCCCTCCACCCATGGGCCTCTGACCCCAGCTAGCTACCCAGGGGTCCACCTCTCTCCCTGGAGTTGCAGTAGAGGCCCTAGGGTACCCCCTGGCCCTCCACCTAGGGGCTTTATTCCCCAGCAAGCTACCCAGGGGTCTACCTCTCTCCCTAGACTTGCATTATAGGCCCCAAGGTGCCCCCTTGCCCTCCACCTAGGGGCCTCTTACCCCCGGAGGCTACCCAGGGGTCCACCTCTCTCCCTGGACTTGCAGGACAGGCTGCAGGGGTCAACCTGGCCCTCCACCTAGGGGCCACTGACCCCAGGAAGCTACCCAGGGGTCTACCTCTCTCCCTGGATTTGCAGAATAGGCCCCAAGTTGCCCCCTGGCCCACCACCTATGGGCTTCTGACCCCAGCAAGCTACCCAGGGGTCCACATCTCTCCCTGGACCTGCAGTAGAGGCCCCAGGGTGCCCCCTTGCCCTCCACCCAGGGGCCTCTCACCCCCGCAAGTTACCCATGGGTCCACAACTCTCCCTGGACTTGCTGTAGAGGCCCCAGGGTGCCCCTTGGCCCTCCACCTAGGCCACTCTCAGCCAAGCAAACTACCCAGGGGTCCCCCTCTCTCCCTGGACTTGCAGGATAGGCCCCAGGGTGCCCCCTGGCCCTCCACCTAGTTGCCTCTGACCCCAGCAAGCTACCCAGGGGTCCAACTCTCTACCTTGACTTGCAGTAGGGGCCCTAGGGTACCTCCTGGCCCTCCACTTAGGGGCCTCTGATCCCAGCAAGCTACCCAGGGTCCACCTTTCTCCCTGGACTTGCAGTAGTGGCCCCTGGTTGCCCTTTGGCACTCCACCTAGGGGTCTCTGACCCCAGCAAGCTACCCAAGGGTCCACCTCTCTCCCTGGACTTGCAGTAGAGGCCCCAGGGTGCCTCCTGGCCCTCCACCTAGGGGCCTCTGACCCCAGCAAGCTACCCAGGGGTCCACCTCTCTCCCTGGACTTGCAGTAGAGGCCCCAGGGTGCCCCTGGCCCTCCACCTAGGGGCTTCGTACCCCAGCAAGCTACCCAGGGGTCCACCTCTCTCCCTGGATCTGCAGGATAGGCCCCAGGGTGCCCCGTGGCCCTCCACCTAGGGGCGTCTGACCTCAGGTAGCTACCCAGGAGTCCACCTCTCTCCCTGGACTTGCAGTATAGGCCCCAGGGTGCCCCCTGGCCCTCCACCTAGGGGCCTCTGACCCCTGAAAGCTACCCAGGAGTCCACCTGTCTTCCTGGACTTGCAGTAGAGGCCCCAGGGTGCTCCATGGCCCTCTACCTTTTGACCTCTCATCCCAGCAAGCTACCAATGAGTCCACAACTCTCCCTGGACTTGCAGTAGAGGCCCCAGGGATCCCCCTGGCCCTCCACCTAGGGGCCTTTGACCCCAGCAAGCTACCCAGTGGTCCACCTCTCTCCCTGGACTTGCAGTAGAGGCCCTAGGGTACCCCCTGGCCCTCCACCTATGGGCTTAAGACCTCAGCAAGCTACCCAGGGGTCCACCTCTCTCCCTGGACTTGCAGTAGAGGCCCTAGGGTACCCCCTGGCCCTCCACCTATGGGCTTCAGACCTCAGCAAGCTACCCAGGGGTCCACCTCTCTCCCTGGACTTGCAGTATAGGCCCCAGGGTGCCCCCTGGCCCTCCACCTAAGTGCCTAAGACCCCAGCAAGCTACCCAGGGGTCCACCTCTCTTCCTTGACTTGAAGTATAGGCCCGACGGTGCCCCCTGGCCCTCCACCCAGGGGCCTAGGTCCCCAGCAAGCTACCCAGGGGTCCACAACTCTCCTTGGACTTGCAGTAGAGGCCCCAGGGATCCCCCTGGCCCTCCACCTAGGAGCCTAGGTCCCCAGCAAGCTACCCAGGGGTCCACAACTCTCCCTGGACTTGCAGTAGAGGCCCCAGGGTGCCCCCTGGCCCTCCACCTAGGGGCCTAGGTCCCCAGCAAGCTACCCAGGGGTTCACCTCTCTCCCTAGACTTGCAGTAGAGGCCCCAAGGTTCCTCCTGGCCCTCCACCTAGGGTACTTCTTCCCCAGCAAGTTACCCAGGGGTCCACTTCTCTCCCTGTTCTTGCAGGATAGGCTCTAGGGGGCAACCGGGCCCTCCACGTAGGGGCCAGTGACCCCAGGAAGCTACCCAGGGGTCCACCTCTCTCCCTGGACTTGCAGAATAGGCCCTAGGGTGCCCCCTGGCCCACCACCTATGGGCTTCTGAACCCAGCAAGCTACCCAGGGTTCCACATCTCTCCCTGGACTTGCAGTAGAGGCCCCAGGGTGCCCCCTTGCCCTCCACCCAGGGGCCTCTGACCCCCGCTAGTTACCCAAGGGTCCACAACTCTCCCTGGACTTGCAGTAGATGCCCTAGGGTACCCCTTGGCCCTCCACCTAGGGGTTTTATTCCCCAGCAAGCTACCCAGGGGTCCACCTCTCTCCCTGGACTTGCAGTATAGGCCCCAGCATGCCCCCTTGCCCTCCACCCATGGGCCTCCGACCCCAGCAAGCTACCCAGGGGTCCACAACTCTCCCTGGACTTGCAGTAGAGGCCCCAGGGTGCCCCTTTGCCCTGCACCTGGGGGCCTCTGACCCCAGCAAGCTACCCAGGGGTCCACATCTCTCCATGGACTTGCAGTATAGGCCCTAGGGTTTCCCCTGGCCCTCCACATAGGGGCCTAAGACCCCAGCAAGCTACCCAGGGGGTCCACCTCTCTCCCTGGACTGGCAGTAGAGGCCCCAGGGTGCCCCCAGGCTCTCCACCTAGAGGCAGCTGACACAAGAAAGCTCCCCAGGGGTCCACCTCTCTCCCTGGACTTTCAGGATATGCCCAAGGGTGCCCCCTGACCCTCCACCTAGTTTCCTCTGACCCCAGCAATCTACCCAGGGGTCCACATCTCTCCCTGGACTTGCAGTAGAGTCCCTAGGGTACCTCCTGAACCTCCACTTTGGGGCCTCTGTCTCCAGCAAGTTACCCAGGGGTCCACAACTCTTCCTGGACTTGCAGTAGAGGCCCCAGGGTGCCCCTTGCCCTTCACCTAGGGGCCTCTGACCCAAGAAAGCTACCCAGGGGTCCACAACTCTCTCTGGACTTGCAGTAGAGGCCCCAGGGATCCCCTGGCCCTCCACCTAGGGGCCTCTGACCCTAGCAAGCCACCCAGGGTTCCACCTCTCTCCCTGGACTTGCAGTATAGGCCCCAGGGTTCCCCCTGGCCCTCCACCTAAGTGCCTAAGACCCCAGCAAGCTACCCAGGGGTCCAACTCTCTTCCTGGACTTGCAGTATAGGCCCCAGGGTGCCCCCTGGCCCTCCACCCAGGGGCCTCTGACCCCAGCAAGCTACCCAGGGGTCCACAACTCTCCCTGGACTTGCAGTAGAGGCCCAAGGGTGCCTCCTTGCCCTGCTCCTAGGGGCCTCTGACCCCAGCAAGCTACTCAGAGGTCCACATCTCTCCATGGATGTGCAGTATAGGCCCCAGGGAGCCCCCTGGCCCTCCACCTAGGGGCCTAAGACCACAGCAAGCTACCCAGGGGGTCCATCTCTCTCCCTGGTCCGGCAGTACAGGCCCCAGGGTGCCCCCTGGCCCTCCACCTAGGGGCCTCTGACATAAGAAAGCTCCCCAGGGGTCCACCTCTCTCCCTGGACTTGCAGGATTTTCCCCAGGGTGCCTCTTGGCCCTCCTGCTAGTTGCCTCTGACCCCAGCAAGCTACCCAGGGGTCCACCTCTCTCCCTGGACTTGTAGTAGAGGCCCTAGGGTACCCCCAGGCCCTCCACCTATGGGCTTCAGACCTCAGCAAGCTACCCAGGGGTCCACTTCTCTCCCTGGACTGGCAGTATAGGCCCCAGGGTGCCCCCTGGCCCCCTCCTAGGGGCCTCTGACCCCAGCAAGCTACCCAGGGGTATACTTCTCTCCCTGGACTGGCAGTATAGGCCTCAGGGTGCCCCCTGGCCCCCACCTAGGGGCTTCTGACCCCAGCAAGCTACCCAGGGGTCCACCTCTCTCCCTGAACTTGCAGTAGTCGCCCCAAGGTGCTCCTTGGCACTCCACTTAGGGGCCTCTGACCTCAGCAAGCTACCTGGGGTTCCACCTCTCTCCCTGGACTTGCAGTAGAGGCCCCAGGAAGCCCCTTGACCCTCCTCCTAGGTGTCTCTGACCCCAGCAAGCTACCCAGGAATCCACCTCTCTTCCTGGACTTGTAGTAGAGGCCCCAGGGTGCCCCCTGGCCCTCCACCTTGGGGCCTCTGACCCCAGCAAGCTAAACAGGGGACAACCTATTTCCCTAGATGTGCAGGAGAGGCCCCAGGGTGCCCCCTGGCCCTCCACCTAGGGGCCTCTGACCGCAGCAAGCTACCCAGGGGTCAACCTCTCTCCCTTGACTTGCAGTAGTGGCCCCAGGGTGCCCCCTTGCCCACCACATAGGGGCCTCTGACCCCAGCAAGCCACCCAGGTGTCCAAATCTCTCCCTGGACTTGCAGTATAGGCCCCAGGGTGCCCCTTGGATCCTCCACCTAAGGGCCTAAGACCCCAGCAAGCTACCCAGGGGTCAACCTCTCTCCCTGGACTGGCATTATAGGCCCCAGGGTGCCCCTTGGCCCTCCACCTTTGGGCCTCTGACACCAGCAAGCTACCAAGGGGTCCACCTCTCTCCCTGGACTTGCAGTAGAGGCCCTAGGGTACCCCCTGGCCCTCCACCTATGGGCTTAAGACCTCAGCAAGCTACCCAGGGGTCCACCTCTCTCCCTGGACTTGCAGTAGAGGCCCTAGGGTACCCCCTGGCCCTCCACCTATGGGCTTCAGACCTCAGCAAGCTACCCAGGGGTCCACCTCTCTCCCTGCACTTGCAGTATAGGCCCCAGGGTGCCCCCTGGCCCTCCACCTAAGTGCCTAAGACCCCAGCAAGCTACCCAGGGGTCCACCTCTCTCCCTTGACTTGAAGTATAGGCCCCAGGGTGCCCCCTGGCCCTCCACCCAGGGGCCTAGGTCCCCAGCAAGCTACCCAGGGGTCCACAACTCTCCCTGGACTTGCAGTAGAGGCCCCAGGGATCCCCCTGGCCCTCCACCTAGGGGCCTAGGTCCCCAGCAAGCTACCCAGGGGTCCACAACTCTCCCTGGACTTGCAGTAGAGGCCCCAGGGTGCCCCCTGGCCCTCCACCTAGGGGCCTAGGTCCCCAGCAAGCTACCCAGGGGTTCACCTCTCTCCCTAGACTGGAAGTAGAGGCCCCAAGGTTCCTCCTGGCCCTCCACCTAGGGTACTTCTTCCCCAGCAAGTTACCCAGGGGTCCACTTCTCTCCCTGGACTTGCAGTAGAGGCCCCAGGGTGCCCCCTTACCCTCCACCTAGGGGCCTCTTACCCCAGGAAGCTACCCAGGGGTCCACCTCTCTCCCTGGACTTGCAGAATAGGCCCTAATGTGCCCCCTGGCCCACCACCTATGGGCTTCTGAACCCAGCAAGCTACCCAGGGTTTCACATCTCTCCCTGGACTTGCAGTAGAGGCCCCAGGGTGCCCCCTTGCCCTCCACCCAGGGGCCTCTGACCCCCGCTAAATACCCAAGGGTCCACAACTCTCCCTGGACTTGCAGTAGATGCCCTAGGGTACCCCTTGGCCCTCCACCTAGGGGTTTTATTCCCCAGCAAGCTACCCAGGGGTCCACCTCTTTCCCTGGACTTGCAGTATAGGCCCCAGCATGCCCCCTTGCCCTCCACCCATGGGCCTCCGACCCCAGCAAGCTACCCAGGGGTCCACAACTCTCCCTGGACTTGCAGTAGAGGCCCCAGGGTGCCCCTTTGCCCCGCACCTGGGGGCCTCTGACCCCAGCAAGCTACCCAGGGGTCCACATCTCTCCATGGACTTGCAGTATAGGCCCTAGGGTGCCCCCTGGCCCTCCACATAGGGGCCTAAGACCCCAGCAAGCTACCCAGGGGGTCCACCTCTCTCCCTGGACTGGCAGTAGAGGCCCCAGGGTGCCCCCAGGCCCTCCACCTAGGGGCAGCTGACACAAGAAAGCTCCCCAGGGGTCCACCTCTCTCCCTGGACTTTCAGGATATGCCCAAGGGTGCCCCCTGACCCTCCACCTAATTTCCTCTGACCCCAGCAAGCTACCCAGGGGTCCACCTCTCTCCCTGGACTTGCAGTAGAGTCCCTAGGGTACCTCCTGGACCTCCACTTCGGGGCCTCTGACTCCAGCAAGTTACCCAGGGGTCCACAACTCTTCCTGGACTTGCAGTAGAGGCCCCAGGGTGCCCCTTGCCCTTCACCTAGGGGCCTCTGACCCAAGAAAGCTACCCAGGGGTCCACAACTCTCTCTGGACTTGCAGTAGAGGCCCCAGGGATCCCCTGGCCCTCCACCTAGGGGCCTAAGACCCCAGCAAGCTACCCAGGGGTCCAACTCTCTTCCTGGACTTGCAGTATAGGCCCCAGGGTTCCCCCTGGCCCTCCACCCAGGGGCCTCTGACCCCAGCAAGCTACCCAGGGGTCCACAACTCTCCCTGGACTTGCAGTAGAGGCCCAAGGGTGCCCCCTTGCCCTGCTCCTAGGGGCCTCTGACCCCAGCAAGCTACTCAGAGGTCCACATCTCTCCATGGATGTGCAGTATAGGCCCCAGGGTGCCCCCTGGCCCTCCACCTAGGGGCCTAAGACCACAGCAAGCTACCCAGGGGGTCCATCTCTCTCCCTGGTCTGGCAGTACAGGCCCCAGGGTGCCCCCTGGCCCTCCACCTAGGGGCCTCTGACATAAGAAAGCTCCCCAGGGGTCCACCTCTCTCCCTGGACTTGCAGGATTTTCCCCAGGGTGCCTCTTGGCCCTCCTGCTAGTTGCCTCTGACCCCAGCAAGCTACCCAAGGGTCCACCTCTCTCCCTGGACTTGTAGTAGAGGCCCTAGGGTACCCCCAGGCCCTCCACCTATGGGCTTCAGACCTCAGCAAGCTACCCAGGGGTCCACTTCTCTCCCTGGACTGGCAGTATAGGCCCCAGGGTGCCCCCTGGCCCCCACCTAGGGGCTTCTGACCCCTGAAAGCTACCCAGGGGTCCACCTCTCTCCCTGGACTTGCAGTATAGGCCCCAGGAAGCCCCCTGGCCCACCGACTATGGGCTTCTGACCCCAGCAAGCTACCCAGGGGTCCACCTCTCTCCCTGAACTTGCAGTAGTCGCCCCAAGGTGCTCCTTGGCACTCCACTTAGGGGCCTCTGACCTCAGCAAGCTACCTGGGGGTCCACCTCTCTCCCTGGACTTGCAGTAGAGGCCCCAGGAAGCCCCTTGACCCTCCTCCTAGGGGTCTCTGACCCCAGCAAGCTACCCAGGAATCCACTTCTCTTCCTGGACTTGTAGTAGAGGCCCCAGGGTGCCCCCTGGCCCTCCACCTTGGGGCCTCTGACCCCAGCAAGCTAAACAGGGGACCACCTCTTTCCCTAGATGTGCAGGAGAGGCCCCAGGGTGCCCCCTGGCCCTCCACCTAGGGGCCTCTGACCGCAGCAAGCTACCCAGGGGTCAACCTCTCTCCCTTGACTTGCAGTAGTGGCCCCAGGGTGCCCCCTTGCCCACCACATAGGGGGCCTCTGACCCCAGCAAGCCACCCAGGTGTCCAAATCTCTCCCTGGACTTGCAGTATAGGCCCCAGGGTGCCCCTTGGATCCTCCACCTAAGGGCCTAAGACCCCAGCAAGCTACCCAGGGGTCAACCTCTCTCCCTGGACTGGCATTATAGGCCCCAGGGTGCCCCTTGGCCCTCCACCTTTGGGCCTCTGACACCAGCAAGCTACCAAGGGGTCCACAACCCTCCCTGGACTTGCAGTAGAGGCCCCAAGGTGCCCCCTGTCCCTCCACCTAGGGACCTCTGACCCCAGCAAGCTACCCAGGGGTCCACCTCTCTCCCTGGACTTGCAGGATAGGCCCCATGGTGCCCCCTGGCCCTCCACCTAGGGGCCTAAGACCCCAGCAAGCTACCCAGAGTCTACGTCTTTCCCTGGACTTGCAGTAGAGTCCCAAGGGTGCCCCCTGGCTCTCCACCTAGGGCCTTCTTACCCCAGCAAGCTACCCAGTGGTCCACCTCTCTCCCTGGACTTGCAGAAGAGGCCCTAGGGTGCCCCCTTGCCCACCACATAGGGGCCTAAGACCTCAGAAAGCTACCCAGGGGTCCACCTCTCTCCCTGGACTTGCATCAGAGGCCCCAGGGTGCCCCCTGGCCCTCCACCTAGTTGCTTCTGACCCCAGCAAGCTGCCCAGGGGACCACCACTCTCTCTGGACTTGCAGTAGAGGTCCCAGGGTGCCCCCTGGCTCTCCACCTAGGGGCCTCTGACCCCAGCAAGCTACCCAGGGGTCCACATCTCTCCCTGGACTTGCAATAGAGGCCCCAGGGTGCCCCCTTGCTCTCCACCTAGGGGCCTCTGACCCCAGCAAGCTACCCAGGGGTTTACCTCTCTTCCTGGATTTGCAGTAGAGTCCCCAGGGTGCCCCATGGCCCTCTACCTAGGGGCCTCTGACCCCAGCAAGCTACCCAGGAGTCCACCTCTCCACCTAGAATTGCAGACGAGACCCCAGGGTGCCCCCTGGCCCTCCACCCAGGGGCCTCTGACCCCAGCAAGCTACCCAGGGGTCCACCTCTCTCCCTGGTCCTGCAGGATAATCCAAAGGGTGCCCCTTGGCCCTCCACCTAGTTGCCTCTGACCCCAGCAAGCTACCCAGGGGTCCACCTCTCTCCCTGGACTTGAAGCATAGGCCCCAGGGTGCAACTTGGCCCTCCACCTAGGGGCCTAAGACCCCAGCAAGCTACCCAGGGTCTATGTCTTTCCCTGGACTTGCAGTAGAGTCCCCAGGGTGCCCCCTGGCTCTCCACCTAGGGCCTTCTTACCCCAGCAAGCTACCCAGTGGTCCACCTCTCTCCCTGGACTTGCAGAAGAGGCTCCAGGGTGCCCCCTTGCCCACCACATAGGGGCCTAAGACCTCAGAAAGCTACCCAGGGGTCCACCTCTCTCCCTGGACTTGCATCAGAGGCCCCAGGGTGCCCCCTGGCCCTCCACCTAGTTGCTTCTGACCCCAGCAAGCTGCCCAGGGGACCACCACTCTCTCTGGACTTGCAGTAGAGGTCCCAGGGTGCCCCCTGGCTCTCCACCTAGGGGCCTCTGACCCCAGCAAGCTACCCAGGGGTCCACATCTCTCCCTGGACTTGCAATAGAGGCCCCAGGGTGCCCCCTTGCTCTCCACCTAGGGGCCTCTGACCCCAGCAAGCTACCCAGGGGTTCACCTCTCTTCCTGGACTTGCAGTAGAGTCCCCACGGTGCCCCATGGCCCTCCACCTAGGGGCCTCTGACCCCAGCAAGCTATCCAGGAGTCCACCTCTCCACCTAGAATTGCAGACGAGACCCCAGGGTGCCCCCTGGCCCTCCACCCAGGGGCCTCTGACCCCAGCAAGCTACCCAGGGGTCCACCTCTCTCCCTGGACTTGCAGGATAATCCAAAGGGTGCCCCTTGGCCCTCCACCTAGTTGCCTCTGACCCCAGCAAGCTACCCAGGGGTCCACCTCTCTCCCTGGACTTGAAGCATAGGCCCCAGGGTGCAACTTGGCCCTCCACCTAGGGGCCTAAGATCCCAGCAAGCTACCCAGGGGTCCACATCTCTCCCTGGACTTGCAGTAGAGGCCCCAGGGTGCCCCTGGTCCTCCACCAATGGGCCTAAGACCCCAGCAAGCTACCCAGGGGTCCAATTATCTCCCTGGACTGGCAGTATAGGCCCCAGGGTGCCCCCTGGCCCTCCACCTAGGGGCTTCTGACCCAAGCAAGCTACCCAGGGGTCCACAACTCTCCCTGGCTTTCATTAGAGGCCCCAGGGTGCCCCCTGGCCCTCCACCCAAGGGCCTCTGACCCCAGAAATCTAAACAAGGGTTCACCTCTCTCCCTGGACTTGCAGAAGAGACCCCAGGGTGCCCCCTGGCCCACCACATATGGGCTTCTGAAACCAGCAAGCTACCAACGGGTCCACCTCTCTCCCTGGACTTGCAGTAGAGGCCCCAGGGTGCCCCCTGTCCCACCACCTATGGGCTTCTGACCCCAGCAAGCTACCCAGGGGTCCACCTCTCTCCCTGGACTTGCAGTAGAGGCCCCAGGGTGCCCCCTGACCCTCCACCTATGGGTTTCTGACCCTTGCAAGCTACCCAGGGGTCCACCTCTCTCCCTGGACTTGCAGTAGAGGCCCCAGGGTGCCCCCTTACCATCCACCCAGGGGCCTCTGACCCCCGCAAGTTACCCAAGGGTCCACAACTCTCCCTGGACTTGCAGTAGAGGCCCCTGGGTGCCCCTTGGCCCTCCACCTAGGCCACTCTCAGCCAAACAAACTACCCAGGGGTCCACCTCTCTCCCTGCACTTGCGGTATCGGCTCCAGGGTGCCCCCTGACCCTTCACCTAGGTTCTTCTTACCCCAGCAAGCTACCCAGGGGTCCACCTCTCTCCCTGGACTTGCAGAAGAGGCCCCAGGGTGCCCGCTGACCCTCCACTTAGGGGCCTTTGACCCCAGCAAGCTACCCAGGGGTCCATATCTCTCCCTAGACTTGCAGTAGAGGCCCAAGGGTGCCCCCTGGCCCTCCATCTATAGGCCTCTGGCCCAAGCAATCTACCACGGGGTCCACAACTCTCCCTGGAATTGCAGTAGAGGCCCTAGGGTAGCCCCTGGCCCTCCACCTAGGGGCTTTAGTCCCCAGCAAGCTACCCAGGGGTCCACTTCTCTCCCTGGACTTGCAGTAGAGAACCCAGGAAGCCCCCTGGTACTCCACCAAGGAGCCTCTGATGCCAGCAAGCTTCCCAGGGGTCAACCTCTCTCCCTGGACTGGCAATATAGGCCCCAGGGTGCCCCCTGGCCCTCCACCTTTGGGCCTCTGACACCAGCAAGCTACCCAGGGGTCCACCTCTCTTCCTGGACTTGCGTTAAAGGCCCTAGGGTACCCCCGTGCCCTCCACCTATGGGCTTCAGACCTCATCAAGCTACCCAGGGATCCACCCCTCTCCCTGGACTTGCAGTATATGCCCCAGGGTACCCCCTGGCTCTCCACCTAGAGGCCTCTTACCCCAGGAAGCTACCCAGGGGTCCACCTCTCTCCCTGGACTTGCAGGATAGGCTGCAGGCGGCAACCTGGCCCTCCACCTAGGGGCCACTGACCCCAGGAAGCTGCTCAGGGGTCAACTTCTCTCCCTGGACATAAAGTATAGGCCCCAGGATGCCCACTGGCCCTCCACCTGGGGGCCTTAGACCCAAGCTAGCTACCCAGGGGTCCACAACTCTCCCTGGACTTGCAGTAGAGGCCCCAGGGTGCCCCCTAGCCCTCCACCTAGGGGCCTCTGACCCTAGCAAGCTACCCAGGGTTCCACCTCTCTCCCTGGACTTGCAGTATAGGCCCCAGGGTGCACCCAGGCCCTCCACCAAAGTGCCTAAGACCCTAGCAAGCTACCCAGGGGTCCACCTCTCTGCCTTGACTTGAAGTATAGGCCCCAGGGTGCCCCCTGGATCTCCACCTAGGGGCCTAGGGCCCCAGCAAGCTTTCCAGGGGTCCACGTCTCTCCCTGGACTTGCAGTAGAGGCCCCAGGGTGCCCCCTGGCCCTCCACCTACTGGCCTCTGACCCCAGCAAGCTACCCAGGGGTCCACCTCTCTCCCTGGACTTGCAGTAGTGGCCCCAAGGTGCTCCTTGGCACTCCACTTAGGGGCCTCTGACCTCAGCAAGCTACCTGGGGGTCCACCTCTCTCCCTGGACTTGCAGTAGAGGCCCCAGGGTGCCCCTTGGCCCTCCTCCTAGGGGTCTCTGACCCCAGCAAGCTACCCAGGAGTCCACCTCTTTCCCTAGACGTGCAGGAGAGGCCCCAGGGTGCCCCCTGGCCCTCCACCTAGGGGCCTCTGACAAAAGCAAGCTACCCAGGGGTCCAGCTTTCATCTGGACTTGTAGTAGAGGCCCCAGGGTACCCCCTGGCCCTCCACCAATGGGCTTCTGACCCCAGCAAGCTACCAAGGGGTCAACCTCTCTCCCTTGACTTGCAGTAGAGTCCCCAGGGTGCCCCATTGCCCACCACATAGGGGCCTCTGACCCAAGCAAGCCACCCAGGGGTCCAAATCTCTCCCTGGACTTGCAGTATAGGCCCCAGGGTGACCCTTGGATCCTCCACATAGGGCCTAAGACCCCAGCAAGCTACCCAGGGGTCAACCTCTCTCCCTGGACTTGCAGTATAGGCCCCAGGGTGCCCCCTGGCCCTCCACCTTTGGGCCTCTGACCCCAGCAAGCTACCAAGGGGTCCACAACCCTCCCTGGACTTGCAGTAGAGGCCCCAAGGTGCCCCCTGTCCCTCCACCTAGGGGCCTCTGAGACCAGCAAGCTACCCAGGGGTCTTCCTTTCTCCCTGGACTTGCAGTAGAGGGCCTAGGGTACCCCCTGGCCCTCCACCTATGGGCTTAAGACCCCAGCAAGCTACCCAGGGGTCCACCTCTCTCCCTGGACTTGCAGGATAGGCCCCAGGGTGCCCCCTGGTCCTCCACCTAGTTGCCTCTGACCCCAGCAAGCTACCCAGGGGTCCAACTCTATCCCTGAACTCGCAGAAGGGGCCCTAGGGTACCACCTGGCCCTCCAGCTAGGGGCCTCTGACCCCAGCAAGCTACCCAGGGGTCCACCTCTCTCCCTGGACTTGCAGGATAGGCCCCATGGTGCCCCCTGGCCCTCCACCTAGGGGCCTCAGACCCCAGCAAGCTACCCAGGGGTCAGCGTCTCTCCCTTGACTTGCAGTAGGTGTCCCCAGGGTGCCTCCTGGCTCTCCACCTAGGGGCTTCTTACCCCAGCAAGCCACCCAGGGGTCCACCTCTCTCCCTGGACTTGCAGAAGAGGCCCCAGGGTGCCCCCTTACCCACCAAATAGGGGCCTAAGACCTCAGGAAGCTACCGAGGGCTCCAACTCTCTCCCTGGACTTGCAGCACAGGCCCCAGGGTGCCCCCTGGCCCTCCACCTAGTTGCTTCTGACCCCAGCAAGCTGCCCAGGAGTCCTTCTCTATCTCTGGACTTGTTGTAGAGGGCCCAGGGTGCCCCCTGGCCCTCCACCTAGTTGCCTCTGACCCAAGCAAGCTACCCAGTGGTCCACCTCTCTTCCTGGACTTGCAGTAGAGTCCCCAGGGTGCCCCCTGGCCGTCCACCTAGGGGCTTCTGACCCCAGCAAGCTACCCAGGGGTCCACCTCTCCACGTAGAATTGCAGACGAGACACCAGGGTGCCCCCTGGCCGTCCACCTAGGCCACTCTCAGCCAAGCAATCTACCCAGGGGTCCACCTCTCTCCCTGGACTTGCAGGATAAGCCCCAGGGTGCCTCCTGGCCCTCCACTTAGTTGCCTCTGACCCCAGAAAGCTACCCAGGGGTCCACCTTTCTCCTTGGACATAAAGTATAGGCCCCAGGATGCCCACTGGCCCTCCACCTGGGGGCCTAAGACCCAAGCAAGCTACCCAGGGGTCCACTTCTCTCCCTGGACTTGCAGTAGATACCCCAGGGTGCCCCCTGGCCCTCCACCTAGGGGCCTCTGACCCCAGCAAGCTACCCAGGGGTCCACCTCTCTCCCTGGACTTGCAGTATAGGCCCCAAGGTGCCCCCTTACCCTCCACCTAGGGGCCTCTTACCCTAGGAAGCTACCCAGGGGTCCACCTCTCTCCCTGGACTTGCAGGATAATCCAAAGGGTGCCCCTTGGCCCTCCACCTAGTTGCCTCTGACCCCAGCAAGCTACCCAGGGCTCAACCTCTCTCCCTGGACTTGAAGCATAGGCCCCAGGGTGCAACTTGGCCCTCCACCTAGGGGCCTAAGACCCCAGCAAGCTACCCAGGGGTCCACATGTCTCCCTGGACTTGCAGTAGAGGCCCCATGGTTCCCCCTGGCCCTCCACCTAGGGGCCTAAGACCCAAGCAAGCTACCCAGGGGTCCAATTATCTCCCTGGACTGGCAGTATAGGCCCCAGGGTGCCACCTGGCCCTCCACCTAGGGGTTTCTGATCCAAGCAAGCTACCCAAGGGTCCACAACTCTCCCTGGACTTTCAGTAGAGGCCCCAGGGTGCCCCCTGGCCCTCCACCTAAGGGCCTCTGACCCCAGAAAGTTAAACAGGGGTTCACCCCTGGACTTGCGTTAGAGGCCCTAGGGTACCCCCTTACCCTCCACCTATGGGCTTCAGACCTCATCAAGCTACGCAGGGATCCACCTCTCTCCCTGGACTTGCAGTAGAGTCCCCACGGTGCCCCCTGGCTCTCCACCTAGGGGACTCTGACCCCAGCAAGCTACCAAGGGATTAACCTCTCTCCCTGGACTTGCAGTAGAGGCCTCAGGGTGCCCCATGGAACACCACCTAGGGGTATCTGACCCCAGCAAGCTACCCAGGGGTCCACCTCTCTCCCTAGACTTGCAGTAGAGGCCCCAGGGTGCCCCCTGGCCCTCCACTGAAGGGGCCTCTGACCCCAGCAAGCTACCCAGGGGTCCACCTCTTTCCCTAGACGACAGTAGAGGCCCCAGGGTGCCCCCTGACCCTCCAACTAGGGGCCTCTGACCCCAGCAAGCTACACAGGAGTCCACCTCTCTCTCTGGACTTGCAGGAGAGAACCCATGGTGCCCCCTGGCCCTCCACCTAGGGGCCTCTGACCCCAGCAAGCTAACCAGATGTCCACCTCTCTCCCTGGACTGGCAGTATAGGCCCCAGGGTTCCCCATGACCCTCCACCTAGGTTCTTCTTACCCCAGCAAGCTACCCAGGGGTCCACCTCTCTCCCTGGACTTGCAGTAGAGGCCCCTGGGTGCCCCCTGACCCTCCACCTATGGGTTTCTGACCCTTGCAAGCTACTCAGGGGTCCACCTCTCTCCCTGGACTTGCAGTAGAGGCCCCAGGGTGCCCCCTTGCCATCCACCCAGGGGCCTCTGACCCCCGCAAGTTACCCAATGGTCCACAACTCTCCCTGGACTTGCAGTAGAGGCCCCTGGGTGCCCCTTGGCCCTCCACCTAGGGGCCTAAGACCCCAGCAAACTACCCAGGGGTCCACCTCTCTCCCTGCACTTGCAGTATAGGCCCCAGGGTGCCCCCTGGCACTCCTCCTAGGGGCCTAAGACCCTAGCAAGCTACCCAGGGGTCCACCTCTCTCCCTGGACTGGCAGTATAGGCCCCAGGGTGCCCCCTGACCCTGCACCTAGGTTCTTCTTACCCCAGCAAGCTACCCAGGGGTCCACCTCTCTCCCTGGACTTGCAGAAGAGGCCCCAGGGTGCACGCTGGCCCTCCACTTAGGGGCTTCTGACCCCAGCAAGCTACCCAGGGGTCCACATCTCTCCCTAGACTTGCAGTAGAGGCCCAAGGGTGCCCCCTGGCCCTCCACCTAGGGGCCTCTGGCCTAAGCAATCTACCACGGGGTCCACAACTCTCCCTGGAATTGCATTAGAGTCCCCAGGGTGCCCCCTGGCCCTCCAGCTAGGGGCCTTTGACCCCAGTAAGCTACCCAGGGGTCCACCTCTCTCCCTGGAACTGCAGTAGAGAACCCAGGAAGCCCCCTGGCACTCCACCAAGGAGCCTCTGACGCCAGCAAGCTTCCCAGGGGTCAACCTCTCTCCCTGTACTGGCAATATAGGCCCCAGGGTGCCCCCTGGCCCTTCACCTTTGGGCCTCTGACACCAGCAAGCTACCCAGGGGTCCACCTCTCTTCCTGGACTTGCGTTAAAGGCCCTAGGGTACCCCCTTTCCCTCCACCTATGGGCTTCAGACCTCATCAAGCTACCCAGGGATCCACCCCTCTCCCTGGACTTGCAGTATAGGCCCCAGGGTACCCCCTGGCTCTCCATCTAGGGGCCTCTTACCCCAGGAAGCTACCCAGGGGTCCACCTCTCTCCCTGGACTTGCAGGACCTGCTGCAGGCGGCAACCTGGCCCTCCACCTAGGATCCACTGACCCCAGGAAGCTACTCAGGTGTCAACCTCTCTCCCTGGACTTGCAGAATAGGCCCCAGGGTGCCCCCTGGCACACCACCTATGGGCTTCTGATCCCAGCAAGCTACCCAGGGGTCCATATCTCTCCCTGGACTTGCAGTAGAGGCGCCAGGGTGCCCCCTGGCCCTCCACTTAGGGGCCTCTGACCCTAGCAAGCAACCCAGGGTTTCACCACTCTCCCTGGACTTGCAGTATAGGCCCCAGGCTGCCCCCAGGCCCTCCACCTAAGTGCCTAAGACCCCAGCAAGCTACCCAGGGGTCCACCTCTCTGCCTTGACTTGAAGTATAGGCCCCAGGGTGCCCCCTGGATCTCCACCTAGGGGCCTAGGGCCCCAGCAAGCTTTCCAGGGGTCCACGTCTCTCCCTGGACTTGCAGTAGAGGCCCCAGGGTGCCCCCTGGCCCTCCACCTAGGGGCCTCTGACCCTTGCAAGCTACCCAGGGGTCCACCTCTCTCCCTGGACTTGCAGTATAGGCCCCAAGGTGCCCCCTTACCCTCCACCTAGGGGCCTCTTACCCCAGGAAGCTACCCAGGGGTCCACCTCTCTCCCTGGACTTGCAGGATAGGCTGCAGGGGGCAACCTGGCCCTCCACCTAGGGGCCACTGACCCCAGGAAGCTACCCAGGGGTCAACCTCTCTCCCTGGACTTGCAGAATAGGCCCCAGGGTGCCTCCTGGCCCACCACCTATGGGCTTCTGACCCCAGCAAGCTACACAGGGGTCCATATCTCTCCCTGGACTTGCAGTAGAGGCCCCAGGGTGCCCCCTTGCACTCCACCCAGGGCCCTTGACCGCAGCAAGCTACCCAGGGGTCCACAACTCTCCCTGGACTTGCAGTAGAGGCCCCAGGGTGCCCCCTTGCCCTCCACCTAGGGGCCACTGACCCCAGCAAGCTACCCAGGGGGTCCACCTCTCTCCCTGGACTGGCAGTAGAGGCCCCAGGGTGCCCCCAGGCCCTCCACCTAGGGGCGGCTGACACAAGAAAGCTCCCCAGGGGTCCACCTCTCTCCCTGGACTTGCAGTAGAAGCCCTAGGGTACCTCCTGGCCCTCCACATAAGGGCCTCTTACCCCAGCAAGTAACCCAGGGGTCCACAACTCTCCCTGGACTTGCAGTAGAGGCCCCCGGGTGCCCCCTTGCACTCCACCCAGGGCCCTTGACCGCAGCAAGCTACCCAGGGGTCCACAACTCTCCCTGGACTTGCAGTAGAGGCCCCAGGGTGCCCCCTTGCCCTCCGCCTAGGGGCCACTGACCCCAGCAAGCTACCCAGGGGGTCCACCTCTCTCCCTGGACTGGCAGTAGAAGCCCCAGGGTGCCCCCAGGCCCTCCACCTAGGGGCGGCTGACACAAGAAAGCTCCCCAGGGGTCCACCTCTCTCCCTGGACTTGCAGTAGAAGCCCTAGGGTACCTCCTGGCCCTCCATATAGGGGCCTCTTACCCCAGCAAGTTACCCAGGGGTCCACAACTCTCCCTGGACTTGCAGTAGAGGCCGCAGGGTGCCCCATTGCCCTCCACCTAGGGGCCTCTGACTCCAGAAAGCTACCCAGGGGTCCACCTTTCTCCCTGGACATGAAGTATAGGCCCTAGGGTGCCCACTGGCCCTCCACCTAGGGGCCTCTGACCCCAGAAAGCTACCCAGGGGTCCACCTTTCTCCCTGGACTTGAAGTATAGGGCCCAGGGTGCCCACTGGCCCTCCACCTAGGGGCCTAAGACCCCAGCAAGCTACCCAGGGGTCCACAACTCTCCCTGGACTTGCAGTAGAGGCCCCAGGGTGCCCCCTGGCCCTCCACCTAGGGGCGTCTGACCTTAGCAAGCTACCAAGGGGTCCACCTCTCTCAATGGACTTGCAGTAGAGGCCCCAGGAAGCCCCCTTGCCCTCCACTTAGGGGCCTCTGAACCCAGCAAGCTATCCAGGGGCCCAACTCTCTCCCTGGACTTGCAGTAGAGGCCCGAGGGTGCCCGCTGGCCCTCCACCAAGGGGCCTCTGACGCCAGCAAGCTACCCATGGGTCCACAACTCTCCCTGGACTTGCAGTAGAGGCCCCAGGGTGCCCCCTGGCCCTCCACCTAGTTGCCTCTGACCCCAGCAAGCTACCCAGAGGTCCAACTCTGTACCTTGACTTGCAGTAGGGGCCCTAGGGTACCTCCTGGCCCTCCACTTAGGGGCGTCTGATCCCAGCAAGCTACCCAGGGTCCACCTTTCTCCCTTTACTTGCAGTAGAGGCCCCTGGTTGCCCTTTTGCCCTCCACCTAGGGGCCTCTGACCCCAGCAAGCTACCCAGAGGTCATCCTCTCTCCATGGACTTGCAGTAGAGGCCCCAGGGTGCCCCCTAACCCTCCACCTAGAAGCCTCTGACCCCAACAAGCTACCCAGGGGTCCACAACTCTCCCTGGACTTGCAGTAGAGGCCCCAGGGTGCCCTCTTGCCCTCCACCTAGGGGCCTCTGACCCTAGAAAGCTACCCAGGTGTCCACCTTTCTCCCTGGACTTGAAGTAGAGGCCCCAGGGTGCCCCCTGGCCCTCCACCTAGGGTCCTCAGACCCTAGGAATCTACCAAGGGGTCCACAACTATCCCTTGACTTGCACTAGAGCCCCTAGGGTTCCCCCTGGCCCTCCACCTAAGGGCCTCTGACCCCAGCTAGCTACCCAGGGGTCCACCTCTCTCCCAGGAGTTGCAGTAGAGGCTCTAGGGTGCCCCCTGGCCCTCCACCTAGGGGCCTAGTACCCCAGCAAGCTACCCAGAGGTCCATCTCTCTCCCTGGAGTTGCAATAGAGGCCCCAGGGTGCCCCCTAACCCTCCACCTAGAAGCCTCTGACCCCAGCAAGCTACCCAGGGGTCCACAACTCTCCCTGGACTTGCAGTAGAGGCCCCAGGGTGCCCTCTTGCCCTCCACCTAGGGGCCTCTGACCCCAAAAAGCTACCCAGGGGTCCACCTTTCTCCCTGGACTTGAAGTATAGGGCCCAGGGTGCCCACTGGCCCTCCACCTAGGGGCCTAAGACCCCAGCAAGCTACCCAGGGGTCCACAACTCTCCCTGGACTTGCAGTAGAGGCCACAGGGTGCCCCCTGGCCCTCCACCTAGGGGCCTCTGACCCCAGCAAGCTACCAAGGTGTCCACCTCTCTCAATGGACTTGCAGTAGAGGCCCCAGGAAGCCCACTTGCCCTCCACCTAGGGGCCTCTGACCCCAGCTAGCTACCCAGGGGTCCACCTCTCTCCCTGGAGTTGCAGTAGAGGCTCTAGGGTAGCCCCTGGCCCTCCACCTAGGGGCTTTAGTCCCCAGCAAGCTACCCAGGGGTCCACCTCTCTCCCTGGACTTGCAGTAGAGTCCCCAGGAAGCCCCCTGGCCCACCGACTATGGGCTTCTGACCCCAGCAAGCTACCCAGGGGTCCACCTCTCTCCCTGGACTTCCAGTAGAGGCCCCAAGTTGCTCATTGGCCCTCCACCTAGGGGCTTCTGACCTCAGCAAGCTACCTGGGGGTCCACCTCTCTCCCTGGACTTGCAGTAGAGGCCCCAGGAAGCCCCTTGGCCCTCCTTCTATGGGCCTCTAACCCCAGCAAGCTACCCAGGAGTCCACCTCTCTTCCTGGACTTGTAGTAGAGGCGCCAGGGTGCCCCCTGGCCCTCCACCTAGGGGCCTCTGACCCCAGCAAGCTACCCAGGGGTCCACCTCTCTCCCTTGACTTGAAGTATAGGCCCCTGGGTGCACCCTGGCCCTCAACCTAGGGGCCTAGGACCCCAGCAAGCTACCCAGAGGTCCATATCTCTCCCTGGAGTTGCAGTAGAGGCCCCAGGGTGCCCCCTAACCCTCTACCTAGAAGCCTCTGACCCTAGCAAGCTACCCAGGGGTCCACAACTCTCCCTGGACTTGCAGTAGAGGCCCCACGGTGCTCTCTTGCCCTCCAGCTAGGGGCCTCTGACCCCAGAAAGCTACCCAGGGGTCCACCTCTCTCCCTGGACTTGCAGGATAGGCCCCAGGGTGCCCCCTGACCCTCCACCTAGTTGCCTCTGACCCCAGCAAGCTACCCAGGGGTCCACCTCTCTCCCTGGATTTGCAGTAGGGGCCCTAGGGTACCTCCTGGCCCTCCACCTAGGGGCCTCTGACCCCAGCAAACTACCCAGGGGTCCACCTCTCTCCCTGGACTTGCAGGATAGGCCCCATGGTTCCCCCTGGCCCTCCACCTAGGGGCTTATGACCCCAGCAAGCTAGTCAGGGGTCCACCTCTCTCCCTAAACTTGCAGTATAGGCCCCATGGTGCCCCCTGGCCCTCCACCTAGGGGCTTCTGACCCCAGGAAGCTAATCAGGGGTCCACCTCTCTCCCTGGACTTGCAGTAGAGGCCCCAGGGTTCCCCCTGGCCATCCACCTACTGGCCTTTGACCCCAGCTAGCTACCCAGGGGTCCACCTCTCTCCCTAGACTTGCAGTAGAGGCCCCAGGGTTCCCCCTGGCCCTCCACCTAGGGGCCTCTGACCCTAGCAAGCTACCCAGGGGTCCACCTCTCTCCCTGGACTTGCAGTAGAGGCCCCAGGGTTCCCCTTGACCCTCCACCTAGGTTCTTCTTTCCCCAGCAAGCTACCCAGGGGTCCACCTCTCTCCCTGGATTTGCAGAAGAGGCCCCAGGGTGCCCGCTGGCCCTCCACTTAGGGGCCTCTGACCCCAGCAAGCTACCCAGGGGTCCACATCTTTCCCTAGACTTGCAGTAGAGGCCAAAGGGTGCCCCATGGCCCTCCACCTAGGGGCCTCTGGCCCAAGCAATCTACCAAAGGGTCCACCTCTATCCCTGCAATTGCAGTAGAGGCCCTAGGGTAGCCCCTGGCCCTCCAGCTAGGGGCTTTAGTCCCCAGCAAGCTACCCAGGGGTCCACCTCTCTCTCTGGACTTGCAGTAGAGTCCACAGGGTGCCCCCTGGCACTCCACCAAGGAGCCTCTGACGCCAGCAAGCTTCCCAGGGGCCCGTCTCTCTCAATGGACTTGCAGTAGAGGCCCAAGGTGCCCGCTGGCCCTCCACCTAGGGACCTCTGACCCCAGCAATCTACCCAGGGATCCACCTATCTCCCTGGACTTGCAGTATAGGCCCCAGAGTGCCCCCTGGCCCTCCACCTAGGGGCCTAGGACCCCAGCAAGCCACCCAGAGGTCCACCTCTCTCCCTGGACTTGCAGTAGAGGGCCCAGGGTGCCCCCTAACCCTCCACCTAGAAGCCTCTGACCCCAGCAAGCTACCCAGGGGTCCACAACTCTCCCTGGACTTTCAGTAGAGGCCCCAGGGTGCCCTCTTGCCCTCCACCTAGGGGCCTCTGACCCCAGAAAGCTACCCAGGGGTTCACCTTTCTCCCACCTAGGGGCCTCTGGGGCCTCTGACCCCAGCAAGCTACCAAGGGGTCCACCTCTCTCAATGGACTTGCAGTAGAGGCCACAGGAAGCCCCCTTGCCCTCCACCTAGGGGCCTCTGACCCCAGCAAGCTACCCAGGGGCCCACCTCTCTCCCTGGACTTGCAGTAGAGGCCCCAGGGTGCCCGCTGGCCCTCCACCAAGGGGCCTCTGACCCCAGCAAGCTACCCAGGGATCCACAACTCTCCCTATACTTGCAGTAGAGGCCCAAGGGTGCCCCCTTGCACTCCACCTAGGGTCCTCAGACTCTAGGAATCTACCAAGGGGTCCACAACTATCCCTTGACTTGCACTAGAGGCCCAAGGGTGCCCCCTGGCCCTCCACCTAAGGGCCTCTGACCCCAGCTAGCTACCCAGGGGTCCACCTCTCTCCCTGGAGTTTCATTAGAGGCCGTAGGGTACCCGCTGGCCCTCCACCTAGTGGCTTTATTCCCAGGCAAGCTACCCAGGGGTCCACCTCTCTCCCTGGTCTTGCATTATAGGCCCCAGCTTGCCGCCTTGCCCTCCACCCATGGGCCTCTGACCCCAGCTAGCTACCCAGGGGTCCACCTCTCTCCCTGGAGTTGCAGTAGAGGCCCTAGGGTACCCCCTGGCCCTCCACCTAGGGGCTTTATTCCCCAGCAAGCTACCCAGGCGTCTGCCTCTCTCCCTAGACTTGCAGTATAGGCCCCAAGGTGCCCCCTTACCCTTCACCTAGCCTCTTACCCCAGGAAGCTACCCAGGGGTCCACCTCTCTCCCTGGACTTGCAGGACAGGCTTCAGGGGGCAACCTGGCCATCCACCTAGGGGCCACTGACCCCAGGAAGCTACCCAGGGGTCCACCTCTCTCCCTGGACTTGCAGAATAGGCCCCAAGTTGCCCCCTGGCCCACCACCTATGGGCTTCTGACCCCAGCAAGCTACCCAGGGGTCCACATCTCTCCCTGGACCTGCAGTAGAGGCCCCAGGGTGCCCCCTTGCCCTCCACCCAGGGGCCTCTGATCCCCGCAAGTTACCCATGTGTCCACCTCTAGCCCTGGACTTGCAGTATAGGCCCCAGGAAGCTCCCTGGCCCACCGACTATGGGCTTCTGACCCCAGCAAGCTACCCAGGGGTCCACCTCTCTCCCCGGACTTCCAGTAGAGGCCAAAAGGTGCTCATTGGCCCTCCACCTAGGGGCCTCTGACCTCAGCAAGCTACCTGGGGGTCCACCTCTCTCCCTGGACTTGCAGTAGAGGCCCCAGGAAGCCCCTTGGCCCTCCTTCTATGGGCCTCTAACCCCAGCAAGCTACCCTGGAGTCCACCTCTCTTCCTGGACTTGTAGTAGAGGCCCCAGGTTGCCCCCTGGCCCTCCACCTAGGGGCCTCTGACCCCAGCAAGCTACCCAGGGGTCCACCTCTCTCTCTTGACTTGAAGTATAGGCCCCTGGGTGCACCCTGGCCCTCAACCTAGGGGCCTAGGACCCCAGCAAGCTACCCAGGGGTCCACAACTCTCCCTGGACTTGCAGTAGAGGCCCCAGGGTGCCCCCTGGCCCTCCACCTAGGGGCCTAGGACCCCAGCAAGCTACCCAGAGGTCCATCTCTCTCCCTGGAGTTGCAATAGAGGCCCAAGGGTGCCCCCTAACCCTCCACCTAGAAGCCTCTGACCCCAGCACGCTACCCAGGGGTCCACAACTCTCCCTGGACTTGCAGTAGAGGCCCCAGGGTGCCCTCTTGCCCTCCACCTAGGGGCCTCTGACCCCAGAAAGCTAACCAGGGGTTCACCTTTCTCCCTGGACTTGAAGTATAGGGCCCAGGGTGCCCACTGGCCCTCCACCTAGGGGCCTAAGACCCCAACAAGCTACCCAGGGGTCCACAACTCTCCCTGGACTTGCAGTAGAGGCCCCAGGGTGCCCCCTGGCCCTCCACCTAGGGGCCTCTGACCCCAGCAAGCTACCAAGGAGTCCACCTCTCTCAATGGACTTGCAGTAGAGGCCTCAGGAAGCCCCCTTGCCCTCCACCTAGGGGCCTCTGACCCCAGCTAGCGACCCAGGGGTGCACCTCTCTCCCTGGAGTTGCAGTAGAGGCTCTAGGGTAGCCCCTGGCCCTCCACCTAGGGGCTTTAGTCCCCAGCAAGCTACCCAGGGGTCCACCTCTCTCCCTGGACTTGCAGTAGAGTCCCCAGGAAGCCCCCTGGCCCACCGACTATGGGCTTCTGACCTCAGCAAGCTACCTGGGGGTCCACCTCTCTCCCTGGACTTGCATTAGAGGCCCCAGGAAGCCCCTTGGCCCTCCTTCTATGCGCCTCTAACCCCAGCAAGCTACCCAGGAGTCCACCTCTCTTCCTGGACTTGTAGTAGAGGCCCCAGGGTGCCCCCTGGCCCTCCACCTAGGGGCCTCTGACCCCAGCAAGCTACCCAGGGGTCCACCTCTCTCCCTTGACTTGAAGTATAGGCCCCTGGGTGCACCCTGGCCCTCAACCTAGGGGCCTAGGACCCCAGCAAGCTACCCAAGGGTCCACTTCTCTCCCTGGACTTGCAGTAGAGGCCCCAGGGTGCCCCCTGGCCCTCCACCTAGGGGCCTAGGACCCCAGCAAGCTACCCAGAGGTCCATCTCTCTCCCTGGAGTTGCAGTAGAGGCCCCAGGGTGCCCCCTAACCCTCTACCTAGAAGCCTCTGACCCCAGCAAGCTACCCAGGGGTCCACAACTCTCCCTGGACTTGCAGTAGAGGCCCCAGGGTGCCCTCTTGCCCTCCACCTAGGGGCCTCTGACCCCAGAAAGCTACCCAGGGGTTCACCTTTCTCCCTGGACTTGAAGTATAGGCCCCAGGGTGCCCCTTGACCCTCCACCTAGGCCACTCTCAGCCAAGCAAACTACCCAGGGGTCCACCTCTCTCCCTGTACTTGCAGTATAGGCCCCAGCTTGCCGCCTTGCCCTCCACCCATGGGCCTCTGACCCCAGCTAGCTACCCAGGGGTCCACCTCTCTCCCTGGAGTTGCAGTAGAGGCCCTAGGGTACCCCCTGGCCCTCCACCTAGGGGCTTTATTCCCCAGCAAGCTACCCAGGGGTCTACCTCTCTCCCTAGACTTGCATTATAGGCCCCAAGGTGCCCCCTTGCCCTCCACCTAGGGGCCTCTTACCCCAGGAAGCTACCCAGGGGTCCACCTCTCTCCCTGGACTTGCAGGACAGGCTGCAGGGGGCAACCTGGCCCTCCACTTAGGGCCCACTGACCCCAGGAAGCTACCCAGGGGTCCACCTCTCTCCCTGGACTTGCAGAATAGGCCCCAAGTTGCCCCCTGGCCCACCACCTATGGGCTTCTGACCCCAGCAAGCTACCCAGGGGTCCACATCTCTCCCTGGACCTGCAGTAGAGGCCCCAGGGTGCCCCCTTGCCCTCCACCCAGGGGCCTCTGACCTCAGCAAGTTACCCATGGGTCCACAACTCTCCCTGGACTTGCAGTAGAGGCCCCAGGGTGCCCCTTGGCCCTCCACCTAGACCACTCTCAGCCAAACAAACTACCCAGGGGTCCACCTCTCTCCCTGGACTTGCAGGATAGGCCCCAGGGTGCCCCCTGGCCCTCCACCTAGTTGCCTCTGACCCCAGCAAGCTACCCAGAGGTCCAACTCTCTACCTTGACTTGCAGTAGGGGCCCTAGGGTACCTCCTGGCCCTCCAGTTAGGGGCCTCTGATCCCAGCAAGCTACCCAGGGTCCACCTTTCTCCCTGGACTTGCAGTAGAGGCCCCTGGTTGCCCTTTTGCCCTCCACCTAGGGGCCTCTGACCTCAGCAAGCTACCCAGAGGTCCACCTCTCTCCATGGACTTGCAGTAGAGGCCCCAGGGTGCCCCCTAACCCTCCACCTAGAAGCCTCTAACCCCAGCAAGCTACCCAGGGGTCCACAACTCTCCCTGGACTTGCAGTAGAGGCCCCAGGGTGCCCTCTTGCCCTCCACCTAGGGGCCTCTGACCCCAGAAAGCTACCCAGGGGTCCACCTTTCTCCCTGGACTTGAAGTAAAGGCCCAGGAGTGCCCACTGGCCCTCCACCTAGGGGCCTCTGACCCCAGCAAGCTACCCAGGGGCCCACCTCTCTCCCTGGACTTGCAGTAGAGGCCCCAGGGTGCCCGCTGACCCTCCACCAAGGGGCCTCTGACCTCAGCAAGCTACCCAGGGGTCCATAACTCTCCCTAGACTTGCAGTAGAGGCTCAAGGGTTCCCCCTGGCCCTCCACCTAGGGTCCTTAGACCCTAGGAATCTACCAAGGGGTCCACAACTTTCCCCTGACTTGCACTAGAGGCCCCAGGGTGCCCCCTGGCCCTCCACCTAAGGGCCTCTGACCCCAGCTAGCTACCCAGGGGTCCACCTCTCTCCCTGGAGTTGCAGTAGAGGCTCTAGGGTACCCCCTGGCAATCCATCTAGGTGCTTTTTTCCCCAGCAAGCTACCCAGGGGTCCACCTCTCTCCCTGGACTTGCAGTATAGGCCCCAGCTTGCCGCCTTGCCTTCCACCCATGGGCTTCTGACCCCAGCTAGCTACCCAGGGGTCCACCTCTCTCCCTGGAGTTGCAGTAGAGGCCCTAGGGTACCCCCTGGCCCTCCACCTAGGGGCTTTATTCCCCAGCAAGCTACCCAGGGGTATACCTCTCTCCCTAGACTTGCATTATATTCCCCAAGGTTCCCCTTTGCCCTCCACCTAGGGGGCTCTTACCCCATTAAGCTACCCAGGGGTCCACCTCTCTCCCTGGACTTGCAGGACAGGCTGCAGGGGGCAACCTGACCCTCCACCTAGGGGCCACTGACCCCAGGAAGCTACCCAGGGGTCCACCTCTCTCCCTGGACTTGCAGAATAGGCCCCAAGTTGCCCCCTGGCACACCACCTATGGGCTTCTGACCCCAGCAAGCTACCCAGGGGTCCACATCTCTCCCTGGACCTGCAGTAGAGGCCCCAGGGTGCCCCCTTGCCCTCCACCTAGGGGCCTCTGACCCCCGCAAGTTACCCATGGGTCCACAACTCTCCCTGGACTTGCAGTAGAGGCCCCAGTGTGCCCCTTGGCCCTCCACCTAGGCCACTCTCAGCCAAGCAAACTACCCAGGGGTCCACTTCTCTCCCTGGACTTGCAGATTAGGCCCCAGGGTGCCCCCTGCCCCTCCACCTAGGGGCCTCTGACCCCAACAAGCTACCCAGGGGTCCACCTATCTACCTAGACTTGCAGTCGAGGCCCCAGGGTGCCCTCTTGCCCTCCACCTAGGGGCCTCTGACCCCAGAAAGCTACTCAGGGGTTCACCTTTCTCCCTGGACTTGAAGTATAGGCCCCAGGGTGCCCCTTGACCCTCCACCTAGGCCACTCTCAGCCAAGCAAACTACCCAGGGGTCCACCTCTCTCCCTGTACTTGCAGTATAGGCCCCAGCTTGCCGCCTTGCCCTCCACCCATGGGCCTCTGACCCCAGCTAGCTACCCAGGGGTCCACCTCTCTCCCTGGAGTTGCAGTAGAGGCCCTAGGGTACCCCCTGGCCCTCCACCTAGGGGCTTTATTCCCCAGCAAGCTACCCAGGGGTCTACCTCTCTCCCTAGACTTGCATTATAGGCCCCAAGGTGCCCCCTTGCCCTCCACCTAGGGGCCTCTTACCCCAGGAAGCTACCCAGGGGTCCACCTCTCTCCCTGGACTTGCAGGACAGGCTGCAGGGGGCAACCTGGCCCTCCACTTAGGGCCCACTGACCCCAGGAAGCTACCCAGGGGTCCACCTCTCTCCCTGGACTTGCAGAATAGGCCCCAAGTTGCCCCCTGGCCCACCACCTATGGGCTTCTGACCCCAGCAAGCTACCCAGGGGTCCACATCTCTCCCTGGACCTGCAGTAGAGGCCCCAGGGTGCCCCCTTGCCCTCCACCCAGGGGCCTCTGACCTCAGCAAGTTACCCATGGGTCCACAACTCTCCCTGGACTTGCAGTAGAGGCCCCAGGGTGCCCCTTGGCCCTCCACCTAGACCACTCTCAGCCAAACAAACTACCCAGGGGTCCACCTCTCTCCCTGGACTTGCAGGATAGGCCCCAGGGTGCCCCCTGGCCCTCCACCTAGTTGCCTCTGACCCCAGCAAGCTACCCAGAGGTCCAACTCTCTACCTTGACTTGCAGTAGGGGCCCTAGGGTACCTCCTGGCCCTCCAGTTAGGGGCCTCTGATCCCAGCAAGCTACCCAGGGTCCACCTTTCTCCCTGGACTTGCAGTAGAGGCCCCTGGTTGCCCTTTTGCCCTCCACCTAGGGGCCTCTGACCTCAGCAAGCTACCCAGAGGTCCACCTCTCTCCATGGACTTGCAGTAGAGGCCCCAGGGTGCCCCCTAACCCTCCACCTAGAAGCCTCTAACCCCAGCAAGCTACCCAGGGGTCCACAACTCTCCCTGGACTTGCAGTAGAGGCCCCAGGGTGCCCTCTTGCCCTCCACCTAGGGGCCTCTGACCCCAGAAAGCTACCCAGGGGTCCACCTTTCTCCCTGGACTTGAAGTAATGGCCCAGGAGTGCCCACTGGCCCTCCACCTAGGGGCCTCTGACCCCAGCAAGCTACCCAGGGGCCCACCTCTCTCCCTGGACTTGCAGTAGAGGCCCCAGGGTGCCCGCTGACCCTCCACCAAGGGGCCTCTGACCTCAGCAAGCTACCCAGGGGTCCATAACTCTCCCTAGACTTGCAGTAGAGGCTCAAGGGTTCCCCCTGGCCCTCCACCTAGGGTCCTTAGACCCTAGGAATCTACCAAGGGGTCCACAACTTTCCCCTGACTTGCACTAGAGGCCCCAGGGTGCCCCCTGGCCCTCCACCTAAGGGCCTCTGACCCCAGCTAGCTACCCAGGGGTCCACCTCTCTCCCTGGAGTTGCAGTAGAGGCTCTAGGGTACCCCCTGGCAATCCATCTAGGTGCTTTTTTCCCCAGCAAGCTACCCAGGGGTCCACCTCTCTCCCTGGACTTGCAGTATAGGCCCCAGCTTGCCGCCTTGCCTTCCACCCATGGGCTTCTGACCCCAGCTAGCTACCCAGGGGTCCACCTCTCTCCCTGGAGTTGCAGTAGAGGCCCTAGGGTACCCCCTGGCCCTCCACCTAGGGGCTTTATTCCCCAGCAAGCTACCCAGGGGTATACCTCTCTCCCTAGACTTGCATTATATTCCCCAAGGTTCCCCTTTGCCCTCCACCTAGGGGGCTCTTACCCCATTAAGCTACCCAGGGGTCCACCTCTCTCCCTGGACTTGCAGGACAGGCTGCAGGGGGCAACCTGACCCTCCACCTAGGGGCCACTGACCCCAGGAAGCTACCCAGGGGTCCACCTCTCTCCCTGGACTTGCAGAATAGGCCCCAAGTTGCCCCCTGGCACACCACCTATGGGCTTCTGACCCCAGCAAGCTACCCAGGGGTCCACATCTCTCCCTGGACCTGCAGTAGAGGCCCCAGGGTGCCCCCTTGCCCTCCACCTAGGGGCCTCTGACCCCCGCAAGTTACCCATGGGTCCACAACTCTCCCTGGACTTGCAGTAGAGGCCCCAGTGTGCCCCTTGGCCCTCCACCTAGGCCACTCTCAGCCAAGCAAACTACCCAGGGGTCCACTTCTCTCCCTGGACTTGCAGATTAGGCCCCAGGGTGCCCCCTGCCCCTCCACCTAGGGGCCTCTGACCCCAACAAGCTACCCAGGGGTCCACCTATCTACCTAGACTTGCAGTCGAGGCCCCAGGGTGCCCTCTTGCCCTCCACCTAGGGGCCTCTGACCCCAGAAAGCTACCCAGGGGTTCACCTTTCTCCCTGGACTTGAAGTATAGGCCCCAGGGTGCCCCTTGACCCTCCACCTAGGCCACTCTCAGCCAAGCAAACTACCCAGGGGTCCACCTCTCTCCCTGTACTTGCAGTATAGGCCCCAGCTTGCCGCCTTGCCCTCCACCCATGGGCCTCTGACCCCAGCTAGCTACCCAGGGGTCCACCTCTCTCCCTGGAGTTGCAGTAGAGGCCCTAGGGTACCCCCTGGCCCTCCACCTAGGGGCTTTATTCCCCAGCAAGCTACCCAGGGGTCTACCTCTCTCCCTAGACTTGCATTATAGGCCCCAAGGTGCCCCCTTGCCCTCCACCTAGGGGCCTCTTACCCCAGGAAGCTACCCAGGGGTCCACCTCTCTCCCTGGACTTGCAGGACAGGCTGCAGGGGGCAACCTGGCCCTCCACTTAGGGCCCACTGACCCCAGGAAGCTACCCAGGGGTCCACCTCTCTCCCTGGACTTGCAGAATAGGCCCCAAGTTGCCCCCTGGCCCACCACCTATGGGCTTCTGACCCCAGCAAGCTACCCAGGCGTCCACATCTCTCCCTGGACCTGCAGTAGAGGCCCCAGGGTGCCCCCTTGCCCTCCACCCAGGGGCCTCTGACCTCAGCAAGTTACCCATGGGTCCACAACTCTCCCTGGACTTGCAGTAGAGGCCCCAGGGTGCCCCTTGGCCCTCCACCTAGACCACTCTCAGCCAAACAAACTACCCAGGGGTCCACCTCTCTCCCTGGACTTGCAGGATAGGCCCCAGGGTGCCCCCTGGCCCTCCACCTAGTTGCCTCTGACCCCAGCAAGCTACCCAGAGGTCCAACTCTCTACCTTGACTTGCAGTAGGGGCCCTAGGGTACCTCCTGGCCCTCCAGTTAGGGGCCTCTGATCCCAGCAAGCTACCCAGGGTCCACCTTTCTCCCTGGACTTGCAGTAGAGGCCCCTGGTTGCCCTTTTGCCCTCCACCTAGGGGCCTCTGACCTCAGCAAGCTACCCAGAGGTCCACCTCTCTCCATGGACTTGCAGTAGAGGCCCCAGGGTGCCCCCTAACCCTCCACCTAGAAGCCTCTAACCCCAGCAAGCTACCCAGGGGTCCACAACTCTCCCTGGACTTGCAGTAGAGGCCCCAGGGTGCCCTCTTGCCCTCCACCTAGGGGCCTCTGACCCCAGAAAGCTACCCAGGGGTCCACCTTTCTCCCTGGACTTGAAGTAATGGCCCAGGAGTGCCCACTGGCCCTCCACCTAGGGGCCTCTGACCCCAGCAAGCTACCCAGGGGCCCACCTCTCTCCCTGGACTTGCAGTAGAGGCCCCAGGGTGCCCGCTGACCCTCCACCAAGGGGCCTCTGACCTCAGCAAGCTACCCAGGGGTCCATAACTCTCCCTAGACTTGCAGTAGAGGCTCAAGGGTTCCCCCTGGCCCTCCACCTAGGGTCCTTAGACCCTAGGAATCTACCAAGGGGTCCACAACTTTCCCCTGACTTGCACTAGAGGCCCCAGGGTGCCCCCTGGCCCTCCACCTAAGGGCCTCTGACCCCAGCTAGCTACCCAGGGGTCCACCTCTCTCCCTGGAGTTGCAGTAGAGGCTCTAGGGTACCCCCTGGCAATCCATCTAGGTGCTTTTTTCCCCAGCAAGCTACCCAGGGGTCCACCTCTCTCCCTGGACTTGCAGTATAGGCCCCAGCTTGCCGCCTTGCCTTCCACCCATGGGCTTCTGACCCCAGCTAGCTACCCAGGGGTCCACCTCTCTCCCTGGAGTTGCAGTAGAGGCCCTAGGGTACCCCCTGGCCCTCCACCTAGGGGCTTTATTCCCCAGCAAGCTACCCAGGGGTATACCTCTCTCCCTAGACTTGCATTATATTCCCCAAGGTTCCCCTTTGCCCTCCACCTAGGGGGCTCTTACCCCAGGAAGCTACCCAGGGGTCCACCTCTCTCCCTGGACTTGCAGGACAGGCTGCAGGGGGCAACCTGACCCTCCACCTAGGGGCCACTGACCCCAGGAAGCTACCCAGGGGTCCACCTCTCTCCCTGGACTTGCAGAATAGGCCCCAAGTTGCCCCCTGGCCCACCACCTATGGGCTTCTGACCCCAGCAAGCTACCCAGGGGTCCACATCTCTCCCTGGACCTGCAGTAGAGGCCCCAGGGTGCCCCCTTGCCCTCCACCTAGGGGCCTCTGACCCCCGCAAGTTACCCATGGGTCCACAACTCTCCCTGGACTTGCAGTAGAGGCCCCAGTGTGCCCCTTGGCCCTCCACCTAGGCCACTCTCAGCCAAGCAAACTACCCAGGGGTCCACCTCTCTCCCTGGACTTGCAGATTAGGCCCCAGGGTGCCCCCTGGCCCTCCACCTAGTTGCCTCTGACCCCAGCAAGCTACCCAGGGGTCAAATTCTCTACCTTGACTTGCAGTAGGGGCCCTAGGGTACCTCCTGGCCCTCCACTTAGGGGCCTCTGATCCCAGCAAGCTACCCAGGGTTCACCTTTTTCCCTGGACTTGCTGTAGAGGCCCCTGGTTGCCCTTTGGCCCTCCACCTAGGGGCCTCTGACCCCAGCAAGCTACCCAAGGGTCCACCTCTCTCCCTGGATTTGCAGTAGAGGCCCAAGGGTGCCCCCTGGCCCTCCACCTAGGGGCTTCTGACCCCAGCAATCTACCCAGGGGTCCACCTCCCTCCCTGGACTTGCAGTAGAGGCTCCAGCGTGCCCCTGGCCCTCCACCTAGGGGATTCGTACCCCAGCAAGCTACCCAGGGATCCACAACTCTCCCTATACTTGCAGTAGAGGCCCCAGGGTGCCCCCTGACCCTTCACCTATGGGTTTCTGACCCTTGCAATCTACCCAGGGGTCCACCTCTCTCCCTGGACTTGCAGTAGAGGCCCCAGGGTGCCCCCTTGCCATCCACCCAGGGGCCTCTGACCCCCGCAAGTTACCCAAGGGTCCACAACTCTCCCTGGACTTGCATTAGAGGCCCCTGGGTGCCCCTTGGCCCTCCACCTAGGCCACTGTCAGCCAAACAAACTACCCAGGGGTCCACCTCTCTCCCTGCACTTGCAGTATAGGCCCCAGGGTGCCCCCTGGCACTCCACCTAGGGGCCTAAGACCCCAGCAAGCTACCCAGGGGTCCACCTCTCTCCCTGGACTCGCAGTATAGGCCCCAGGTTACCTCTGACCCTCCACCTAGGTTCTTCTTACCCCAGCAAGCTACCCAGGGGTCCACCTCTCTCCCTGGACTTGCAGAAGAGGCCCCAGGGTGCCCGCTGGCCCTCCACTTAGGGGCATCTGACCCCAGCAAGCTACCCAGGGGTCCACATCTCTCCCTAGATTTGCAAGAGAGGCCCAAGGGTGCCCCCTGGCCCTCCACCTAGGGGCCTCTGGGCCAAGCAATCTACCAAGGGGTCCACAACTCTCCCTGGAATTGCAGTAGAGGCCCTAGGGTAGCCCCTGGCCCTCCACTTAGGGGCTTTAGTCCCCAGCAAGCTACCCAGGGGTCCACCTCTCTCCCTGGACTTGCAGTAGAGTCCCCAGGGTGCCCCTTGGCCCTCCAGCTAGGGGCCTTTGACCCCAGCAAGCTACCCAGGGGTCCACCTCTCTCCCTAGACTTGCAGTACAGGCCCTTGGGTACCCCCTGGCCCTCCACCTATGGGCTTCTGGCCTCAGCAAGCTACCCAGGGGTCCACCTCTCTCCCTGGGCTTGCAGGATAGGCCACAGGGTGCCCCCTGGCCCTCCACCTAGTTGCCTCTGACCCCAGCAAGCTACCAAGGGATTAACCTCTCTCCCTGGACTTGCAGTAGAGGCCTCAGGGTGCCCCATGGAACTCCACCTAGGGGTATCTGACCCCAGCAAGCTACCCAGGGGTCCACCTCTCTCCCTAGACTTGCAGTAGAGGCCTCAGGGTGCCCCCTGGCCCTCCACTCAAGGGGCCTCTGACCCCAGCAAGCTACCCAGGGGTCCACCTCTTTCCCTAGACGACAGTAGAGGCCCCAGGGTGCCCCCTGGCCCTCCACCTAGGGGCCTCTGACCCCAGCAAGCTACCCAGGGGTCCACCTCTCTCCTTGGACTCGCAGTATAGGCCCCAGGTTACCCCCTGATCCTAGACCTAGGTTCTTCTTACCCCAGCAAGCTACCCAGGGGTCCACCTCTCTCCCTGGACTTGCAGAAGAGGCCCCAGGGTGCCCGCTGGCCCTCCACTTAGGGGCATCTGACCCCAGCAAGCTACCCAGGGGTCCACATCTCTCCCTAGACTTGCAAGAGAGGCCCAAGGGTGCCCCCTGGCCCTCCACCTAGGGGCCTCTGGGCCAAGCAATCTACCAAGGGGTCCACAACTCTCCCTGGAATTGCAGTAGAGGCCCTAGGGTAGCCCCTGGCCCTCCACTTAGGGGCTTTAGTCCCCAGCAAGCTACCCAGGGGTCCACCTCTCTCCCTGGACTTGCAGTAGAGTCCCCAGGGTGCCCCCTGGCCCTCCAGCTAGGGGCCTTTGACCCCAGCAAGCTACCCAGGGGTCCACCTCTCTCCCTGGACTTGCAGTAGAGAACCCAGGCTGCCCCCTGGCACTCCACCAAGGAGCCTCTGACGCCAGCAAGCTCCCCAGGGGTCAACCTCTCTCCCTGGACTGGCATTATAGGCCCCAGGGTGCCCCCTGGCCCTCCACCTTTGTGCCTCTGACCCCAGCGAGCTACCCAGAGGTCCACCTCTCTCCCTGGACTTGCAGAAGAGGCCCCAGTGTGCCCCCTGGCCCACCACATAAGGGCTTCTGACACCAGCAAGCTACCAAAGGGTCCACATCTCTCCCTGGACCTGCAGTATAGGCCCCAGGGTGCCCCCTTGCCCTCCACCTAGGGGCCTCTGACCCCCGCAAGTTACCCATGGGTCCACAACTCTCCCTGGACTTGCAGTAGAGGCCCCAGTGTGCCCCTTGGCCCTCCACCTAGGCCACTCTCAGCCAAGCAAACTACCCAGGGGTCCACCTCTCTCCCTGGACTTGCAGATTAGGCCCCAGGGTGCCCCCTGGCCCTCCACCTAGTTGCCTCTGACCCCAGCAAGCTACCCAGGGGTCAAATTCTCTACCTTGACTTGCAGTAGGGGCCCTAGGGTACCTCCTGGCCCTCCACTTAGGGGCCTCTGATCCCAGTAAGCTACCCAGGGTTCACCTTTTTCCCTGGACTTGCTGTAGAGGCCCCTGGTTGCCCTTTGGCCCTCCACCTAGGGGCCTCTGACCCCAGCAAGCTACCCAAGGGTCCACCTCTCTCCCTGGATTTGCAGTAGAGGCCCCAGGGTGCCCCCTGGCCCTCCACCTAGGGGCTTCTGACCCCAGCAATCTACCCAGGGGTCTACCTCCCTCCCTGGACTTGCAGTAGAGGCCCCAGGGTGCCCCTGGCCCTCCACCTAGGGGATTCGTACCCCAGCAAGCTACCCAGGGGTCCACCTCTCTCCCTGGATCTGCAGGATAGGCCCCAGGGTGCCCCGTGGCCCTCCACCTAGGGGCGTCTGACCTCAGGAAGCTACCCAGGAGTCCACCTCTCTCCCTGGACTTGCAGTATAGGCCCCAGGGTGCCCCCTGGCCCTCCACCTAGGGGCCTCTGACCCCTGAAAGCTACCCAGGAGTCCACCTCTCTTCCTGGACTTGCTCTAGAGGCCCAAAGGTGCCCCATGGCCCTCCACCTTTTGGCCTCTGATCCCAGCAAGCTACCTATGGGTCCACAACTCTCCCTGGACTTGCAGTAGAGGCCCCAGGGTGCCTCCTGGCCCTCCACCTAGGGGCCTTTGACCAAAGCAAGCTACCCAGGGGTCCACCTCTCTCCCTGGACTTGCAGATTAGGCCCCAGGGTGCCCCCTGGCCCTCCACCTAGTTGCCTCTGACCCCAGCAAGCTACCCAGGGGTCAAATTCTCTACTTTGACTTGCAGTAGGGGCCCTAGGGTACCTCCTGGCCCTCCACTTAGGGGCCTCTGATCCCAGCAAGCTACCCAGTGTTCACCTTTTTCCCTGGACTTGCTGTAGAGGCCCCTGGTTGCCCTTTGGCCCTCCACCTAGGGGCCTCTGACCCCAGCAAGCTACCCAAGGGTCCACCTCTCTCCCTGGATTTGCAGTAGAGGCCCCAGGGTGCCCCCTGGCCCTCCACCTAGGGGCTTCTGACCCCAGCAATCTACCCAGGGGTCCACCTCCCTCCCTGGACTTGCAGTAGAGGCCCCAGGGTGCCCCTGGCCCTGCACCTAGGGGATTCGTACCCCAGCAAGCTACCCAGGGGTCCACCTCTCTCCCTGGATCTGCAGGATAGGCCCCAGGGTGCCCCGTGGCCCTCCACCTAGGGGCGTCTGACCTCAGGAAGCTACCCAGGAGTCCACCTCTCTCCCTGGACTTGCAGTATAGGCCCCAGGGTGCCCCCTGGCCCTCCACCTAGGGGCCTCTGGCCCCTGAAAGCTACCCAGGAATCCACCTCTCTTCCTGGACTTGCTCTAGAGGCCCAAAGGTGCCCCATGGCCCTCCACCTTTTGGCCTCTGATCCCAGCAAGCTACCTATGGGTCCACAACTCTCCCTGGACTTGCAGTAGAGGCCCCAGGGTGCCTCCTGGCCCTCCACCTAGGGGCCTTTGACCAAAGCAAGCTACCCAGGGGTCCACCTCTCTCCCTGGACTTGCAGTACAGGCCCTTGGGTACCCCCTGGCCCTCCACCTATGGGCTTCTGGCCTCAGCAAGCTACCCAGGGGTCCACCTCTCTCCCTGGACTTGCAGGATAGGCCACAGGGTGCCCCCTGGCCCTCCACCTAGGGGCCTCTGACCCCAGCAAGCTACCAAGGGATTAACCTCTCTCCCTGGACTTGCAGTAGAGGCCTCAGGGTGCCCCATGGAACTCCACCTAGGGGCCTCTGACCCCAGCAAGCTACCCAGGGGTCCACCTCTTTCCCTAGACGACAGTAGAGGCCCCAGGGTGCCCCCTGGCCCTCCACCTAGGGGCCTCTGACCCCAGCAAGCTACCCAGGGGTCCAGCTTTCTCCCTGGACTTGTAGTAGAGGCCCCAGGGTACCCCCTGGCCCTCCACCTATGGGCTTCTCACCCCAGCAAGCTACCAAGGGGTCCACAACCCTCCCTGGACTTGCAGTAGAGGCCCCAAGGTGCCCCCTTGCCCTCCACCTAGGGGCCTCTGACCCCAGCAAGCTACCCAGGTGTCCAACTCTCTCCCTGGACTTGCAGTAGGGGCCCTAGGGTACCTCCTAGCCCTCCACCTAGGGGCCTCTGACACCAGCAAGCTACCCAGGGGTCCACCTCTTTCCCTGGACTTGCAGGAGAGGCCCCATGGTGCCCCCTGGCCCTCCACCTAGGGGCCTCTGACCCCAGCAAGCTAACCAGGGGTCCACCTCTCTCCCTGGACTTTCAGTATAGGCCCCAGGGTGCCCCCTGACCCTCTACCTAGGTTCTTCTTACCCCAGCAAGCTTCCCAGGGGTCCACCTCTCTCCCTGGACTTGCAGAAGAGGCCCCAGTGTGCCCCCTGGCCCACCACATAAGGGCTTCTGACACCAGCAAGCTACCAAAGGGTCCACCTCTCTCCCTGGACTTGCAGTAGAGGCCCCAGGGTGCCCCCTGTCCCACCACCTATGGGCTTCTGACCCCAGCAAGCTACCCAGGGGTCCACTTCTCTCCCCGGACTTGCAGTAGAGGCCCCAGGGTGCCCCCTGACCCTTCACCTATGGGTTTCTGACCCTTGCAAGCTACCCAGGGGTCCACCTCTCTCCCTGGACTTGCAGTAGAGGCCCCAGGGTGCCCCCTTGCCATCCACCCAGGGGCCTCTGACCCCCGCAAGTTACCCAAGGGTCCACAACTCTCCCTGGACTTGCATTAGAGGCACCTGGGTGCCCCTTGGCCCTCCACCTAGGCCACTGTCAGCCAAACAAACTACCCAGGGGTCCACCTCTCTCCCTGCACTTGCAGTATAGGCCCCAGGGTGCCCCCTGGCACTCCACCTAGGGGCCTAAGACCCCAGCAAGCTACCCAGGGGTCCACCTCTCTCCCTGGACTCGCAGTATAGGCCCCAGGTTACCCCCTGACCCTCCACCTAGGTTCTTCTTACCCCAGCAAGCTACCCAGGGGTCCACCTCTCTCCCTGGACTTGCAGAAGAGGCCCCAGGGTGCCCGCTGGCCCTCCACTTAGGGGCATCTGACCCCAGCAAGCTACCCAGGGGTCCACATCTCTCCCTAGACTTGCAAGAGAGGCCCAAGGGTGCCCCCTGGCCCTCCACCTAGGGGCCTCTGGCCCAAGCAATCTACCAAGGGGTCCACAACTCTCCCTGGAATTGCAGTAGAGGCCCTAGGGTAGCCCCTGGCCCTCCACTTAGGGGCTTTAGTCCCCAGCAAGCCACCCAGGGGTCCACCTCTCTCCCTGGACTTGCAGTAGAGTCCCCAGGGTGCCCCCTGGCCCTCCAGCTAGGGGCCTTTGACCCCAGCAAGCTACCCAGGGGTCCACCTCTCTCCCTGGACTTGCAGTAGAGAACCCAGGCTGCCCCCTGGCACTCCACCAAGGAGCCTCTGACGCCAGCAAGCTCCCCAGGGGTCAACCTCTCTCCCTGGACTGGCATTATAGGCCCCAGGGTGCCCCCTGGCCCTCCACCTTTGTGCCTCTGACCCCAGCGAGCTACCCAGAGGTCCACCTATCTCCCTGGACTTGCAGAAGAGGCCCCAGTGTGCCGCCTGGCCCACCACATAAGGGCTTCTGACACCAGCAAGCTACCAAAGGGTCCACCTCTCTCCCTGGACTTGCAGTAGAGGCCCCAGGGTGCCCCCTGTCCCACCACCTATGGGCTTCTGACCCCAGCAAGCTACCCAGGGGTCCACCTCTCTCCCTGGACTGGCAGTATAGGATCCAGGGTGCCCCCTGACCCTCCACCTAGGTTCTTCTTACCCCAGCAAGCTACCCAGAGGTCCATCTCTCTCCCTGGAGTTGCAATAGAGGCCCCAGGGTGCCCCCTAACCCTCCACCTAGAAGCCTCTGACCCCAGCACGCTAATCAGGGGTCCACAACTCTCCCTTGACTTGCAGTAGAGGCCCCAGGGTGCCCTCTTGCCCTCCACCTAGGGGCCTCTGACCCCAGAAAGCTACCCAGGGGTCCACCTTTCTCCCTGGACTTGAAGTATAGGGCCCAGGGTGCCCACTGGCCCTCCACCTAGGGGCCTAAGACCCCAACAAGCTACCCAGGGGTCCACAACTCTCCCTGGACTTGCAGTAGAGGCCCCAGGGTGCCCCCTGGCCCTCCACCTAGGGGCCTCTGACCCCAGCAAGCTACCAAGGGGTCCACCTCTCTCAATGGACTTGCAGTAGAGGCCCCAGGAAGCCCCCTTGCCCTCCACCTAGGGGCCTCTGACCCCAGCTAGCGACCCAGGGGTCCACCTCTCTCCCTGGAGTTGCAGTAGAGGCTCTATGGTAGCCCCTGCCCCTCCTCCTAGGGGCTTTAGTCCCCAGCAAGCTACCCAGGGGTCCACCTCTCTCCCTGGACTTGCAGTAGAGTCCCCAGGAAGCCCCCTGGCCCACCGACTATGGGCTTCTGACCCCAGCAAGCTACCCAGGGGTCCACCTCTCTCCCTGGACTTCCAGTAGAGGCCCCAAGTTGCTCATTGGCCCTCCACCTAGGTGCTTCTGACCTCAGCAAGCTACCTGGGGGTCCACCTCTCTCCCTGGACTTGCAGTAGAGGCCCCAGGGAGCCCCTTGGCCCTCCTTCTATGCGCCTCCAACCCCAGCAAGCTACCCAGGAGTCCACCTCTCTTCCTGGACTTGTAGTAGAGGCCCCAGGGTTCCCCCTGGCCCTCCACCTAGGGGCCTCTGACCCCAGCAAGCTACCCAGGGGTCCACCTCTCTCCCTTGACTTGAAGTATAGGCCCCTGGGTGCACCCTGGCCCTTAACCTAGGGGCCTAGGACCCCAGCAAGCTACCCAGAATCCACTTCTCTCCCTGGACTTGCAGTAGAGGCCCCAGGGTGCCCCCTGGCCCTCCACCTAGGGGCCTCTGACCCCAGAAAGCTACCCAGGGGTTCACCTTTCTCCCTGGACTTGAAGTATAGGCCCCAGGGTGCCCACTGGCCCTCCACCTAGGGGCCTAAGACCCCAGCAAGCTACCCAGGGGTCCACAACTCTCCCTGGACTTGCAGTAGAGGCCCCACGGTGCCCTCTTGCCCTCCACCTAGGGGCCTCTGACCCCAGAAAGCTACCCAGGGGTTCACCTTTCTCCCTGGACTTGAAGTATAGGCCCCAGGGTGCCCACTGGCCCTCCACCTAGGGGCCTAAGACCCCAGCAAGCTACCAAGGGGTCCACCTCTCCCAATGGACTTGCAGTAGAGGCCCCAGGAATCCCCCTTGCCCTCCACCTAGGGGCCTCTGACCCCAGCAAGCTACCCAGGGGCCCACCTCTCTCCCTGGACTTGCAGTAGAGGCCCCAGGGTGCCCCTTGGCCCTCCACCTAGGCCACTCTCAGCCAAGCAAACTACCCAGGGGTCCACCTCTCTCCCTGGACTTGCAGGATAGGCCCCAGGGTGCCCCCTGGCCCTCCACCTAAGGGCCTCTGACCCAAGCTAGCTACCCAGGGGTCCACCTCTCTCCCTGGAGTTGCAGTAGAGGCTCTAGGGTACCCCCTGGCCCATCACCTAGGGGCTTTATTCCCCAGCCAGCTACCCAGGGGTCCACCTCTCTCCCTCTACTTGCAGTATAGGCCCCAGCTTGCCGCCTTGCCCTCCACCCATGGGCCTCTGACCCAAGCTAGCTCCCCAGGGGTCCACCTCTCTCCCTGGAGTTGCAGTAGAGGCCCTAGGGTACCCCCTGGCCCTCCACCTAGGGGCTTTATTCCCCAGCAAGCTACCCAGGGGTCTACCTCTCTCCCTAGACTTGCATTATAGGCCCCAAGTTGCCCCCTTGCCCTCCACCTAGGGGCCTCTTACCCCAGGAAGCTACCCAGGGGTCCACCTCTCTCCCTGGACTTGCAGGACAGGCTGCAGGGGGCAACCTGGCCCTCCACATAGGGGCCACTGACCCCAGGAAGCTACCCAGGGGTCCACCTCTCTCCCTGGACTTGCAGAATAGGCCCCAAGTTGCCCCCTGGCCCACCACCTATGGGCTTCTGACCCCAGCAAGCTACCCAGGGGTCCACATCTCTCCCTGGACCTGCAGTAGAGGCCCCAGGGTGCCCCCTTGCCCTCCACCCAGGGGCCTCTGACCTCCGCAAGTTACCCATGGGTCCACAACTCTCCCTGGACTTGCAGTAGAGGCCCCAGGGTGCCCCTTGGCCCTCCACCTAGACCACTCTCAGCCAAACAAACTACCCAGGGGTCCACATCTCTCCCTGGACCTGCAGTAGAGGCCCCAGGGTGCCCCCTTGCCCTCCACCTAGGGGCCTCTGACCCCCGCAAGTTACCCATGGGTCCACAACTCTCCCTGGACTTGCAGTAGAGGCCCCAGTGTGCCCCTTGGCCCTCCACCTAGTTGCCTCTGACCCCAGCAAGCTACCCAGGGGTCAAATTCTCTACCTTGACTTGCAGTAGGGGCCCTAGGGTACCTCCTGGCCCTCCACTTAGGGGCCTCTGATCCCAGCAAGCTACCCAGGGTTCACCTTTTTCCCTGGACTTGCTGTAGAGGCCCCTGGTTGCCCTTTGGCCCTCCACCTAGGGGCCTCTGACTCCAGCAATCTACCCAAGGGTCCACCTCTCTCCCTGGATTTGCAGTAGAGGCCCCAGGGTGCCCCTGGCCCTCCACCTAGGGGATTCGTACCCCAGCAAGCTACCCAGGGGTCCACCTCTCTCCCTGGATCTGCAGGATAGGCCCCAGGGTGCCCCGTGGCCCTCCACCTAGGGGCGTCTGACCTCAGGAAGCTACCCAGGAGTCCACCTCTCTCCCTGGACTTGCAGTATAGGCCCCAGGGTGCCCCCTGGCCCTCCACCTAGGGGCCTCTGACCCCTGAAAGCTACCCAGGAGTCCACCTCTTTCCCTGGATCTGCAGGATAGGCCCCAGGGTGCCCCATGGCCCTCCACCTTTTGGCCTCTGATCCCAGCAAGCTACCTATGGGTCCACAACTCTCCCTGGACTTGCAGTAGAGGCCCCAGGGTGCCTCCTGGCCCTCCACCTAGGGGCCTTTGACCAAAGCAAGCTACCCTGGGGTCCACCTCTCTCCCTGGACTTGCAGTACAGGCCCTTGGGTACCCCCTGGCCCTCCACCTATGGGCTTCTGGCCTCAGCAAGCTACCCAGGGGTCCACCTCTCTCCCTGGACTTGCAGGATAGGCCACAGGGTGCCCCCTGGCCCTCCACCTAGTTGCCTCTGAACCCAGCAAGCTACCAAGGGATTAACATCTCTCCCTGGACTTGCAGTAGAGGCCTCAGGGTGCCCCATGGAACTCCACCTAGGGGTATCTGACCCCAGCAAGCTACCCAGGGGTCCACCTCTCTCCCTAGACTTGCAGTAGAGGCCCCAGGGTGCCCCCTGGCCCTCCACTCAAGGGGCCTCTGACCCCAGCAAGCTACCCAGGGGTCCACCTCTTTCCCTAGACGACAGTAGATGCCCCAGGGTGCCCCCTGGCCCTCCACCTAGGGGCCTCTGACCCCAGCAAGCTACCCAGGGGTCCAGCTTTCTCCCTGGACTTGTAGTAGAGGCCCCAGGGTACCCCCTGGCCCTCCACCTATGGGCTTCTCACCCCAGCAAGCTACCAAGGGGTCCACAAGCCTCCCTGGACTTGCAGTAGAGGCCCCAAGGTGCCCCCTTGCCCTCCACCTAGGGGCCTCTGACACCAGCAAGCTACCCAGGGGTCCACCTCTCTCCCTGGACTTGCAGTAGAGGCCCTAGGGTACCCCCTGGCCCTTCACCTATGGGCTTCAGAACCCAGCAAGCTACCCAGGGGTCCACCTCTCTCCCTGGACTTGCAGGACAGGCCACAGGGTGCCCCCTGGCCCTCCACCTAGTTGCCTCTGACCCCAGCAAGCTACCCAGGTGTCCAACTCTCTCCCTGGACTTGCAGTAGGGGCCCTAGGGTACCTCCTAGCCCTCCACCTAGGGGCCTCTGACACCAGCAAGCTACCCAGGGGTCCACCTCTTTCCCTGGACTTGCAGGAGAGGCCCCATGGTGTTCCTGGCCCTCCACCTAGGGGCCTCTGACCCCAGCAAGCTAACCAGGGGTCCACCTCTCTCCCTGGACTTTCAGTATAGGCCCCAGGGTGCCCCTTGACCCTCTACCTAGGTTCTTCTTACCCCAGCAAGCTTCCCAGGGGTCCACCTCTCTCCCTGGACTTGCAGAAGAGGCCCCAGTGTGCCCCCTGGCCCACCACATAAGGGCTTCTGACAACAGCAAGCTACCAAAGGGTCCAGCTCTCTCCCTGGACTTGCAGAAGAGGCCCCAGGGTGCCCCCTGTCCCACCACCTATGGGCTTCTGACCCCAGCAAGCTACCCAGGGGTCCACCTCTCTCCCTGGACTTGCAGTAGAGGCCCCAGGGTGCCCCCTGACCCTTCACCTATGGGTTTCTGACCCTTGCAAGCTACCCAGGGGTCCACCTCTCTCCCTGGACTTGCAGTAGAGGCCCCAGGGTGCCCCCTTACCCTCCACCTAGGGGCCTCTTACCCCAGGAAGCTACCCAGGGGTCCACCTCTCTCCCTGGACTTGCAGGACAGGCTGCAGGGGGCAACCTGGCCCTCCACCTAGGGGCCACTGACCCCAGGAAGCTACCCAGGGGTCCACATCTCTCCCTGGACCTGCAGTAGAGGCCCCAGGGTGCCCCCTTGCCCTGCACCCAGGAGCCTCTGACCTCCGCAAGTTTCCCATGGGTCCACAACTCTCCCTGGACTTGCAGTAGAGGCCCCAGGGTGCCCTCTTGCCCTCCACCTAGGGGCCTCTGACCCCAGCAAGCTACCCAGGGGTCCACCTCTTTCCCTGGACTTGCAGGAGAGGCCCCATGGTGTTCCTGGCCCTCCACCTAGGGGCCTCTGACCCCAGCAAGCTAACCAGGGGTCCACCTCTCTCCCTGGACTTTCAGTATAGGCCCCAGGGTGCCCCCTGACCCTCTACCTAGGTTCTTCTTACCCCCGCAAGCTTCCCAGGGGTCCACCTCTCTCCCTGAACTTGCAGTAGAGGCCCCAGGGTGCCCCCTTGCCATCCACACAGGGGCCTCTGACCCCTGCAAGTTACCCAAGGGTCCACAACTCTCCCTGGTCTTGCATTAGAGGCCCCTGGGTGCCCCTTGACCCTCCACCTAGGCCACTGTCAGCCAAACAAACTACCCAGGGGTCCACCTCTCTCCCTGCACTTGCAGTATAGGCCCCAGGGTGCCCCCTGGCACTCCACCTAGGGGCCTAAGACCCCAGCAAGCTACCCAGGGGTCCACCTCTCTCCCTGGACTGGCAGTATAGGATCCAGGGTGCCCCCTGACCTTCCACCTAGGTTCTTCTTACCCCAGCAAGCTACCCAGGGGTCCACCTCTCTCCCTGGACTTGCAGAAGAGGCCCCATGGTGCCCCCTGGCCCTCCACCTAGGGGCCTCTGACCCCAGCAAGCTAACCAGGGGTCCACCTCTCTCCCTGGACTGGCAGTATAGGATCCAGGGTGCCCCCTGACCCTCCACCTAGGTTCTTCTTACCCCAGCAAGCTACCCAGGGGTCCACCTCTCTCCCTGGACTTGCAGAAGAGGCCCCAGGGTGCCCCCTGGCCCACCACATATGAGCTTCTGACACCAGCAAGCTACCAAGGGGTCCACCTCTCTCCCTGGACTTGCAGTAGAGGCCCCAGGGTGCCCCCTGTCCCACCACCTATGGGCTTCTGACCCCAGCAAGCTACCCAGGGGTCCACCTCTCTTCCTGGACTTGCGTTAAAGGCCCTAGGGTACCCCCTTGCCCTCCACCTATGGGCTTCAGACCTCATCCAGCTACCCAGGGATCCACCCCTCACCCTGGACTTGCAGTATAGGCCCCAGGGTACCCCCTGGCTCTCCACCTAGGTGCCTCTTACCCCAGGAAGCAACCCAGATGTCTACCTCTCTCCCTGGACTTGCAGGATAGGCTGCAGGGGGCAACCTGGCCCTCCACCTAGGGGCCACTGACCCCAGGAAGCTACTCAGGGGTTAACCTCTCTCCCTTGACTTGCAGAATAGGCACCAGGGTGCCCCCTGGCCCACCACCTATGGGCTTCTGTCCCCAGCAAGCTACCCAGGGGTCCACCTCTCTCCCTGGACTTGCAGTAGAGGCCCTAGGGTACCCCCTGGCCCTCCACCTATGGGCTTCAGACCCCAGCAAGCTACCCAGGGGTCCACCTCTCTCCCTGGACTTGCAGGTAAGGCCACAGGGGGCCCCCTGGCCCTCCACCTAGTTGCCTCTGACCCCAGCAAGCTACCCAGGGGTCCAACTCTCTCCCTGGACTTGCAGTAGGGGCCCTAGGGTACCTCCTAGCCCTCCACCTAGGGGCTTCTGACCCCAGCGAGCTACCCAGGGGTCCACCTCTTTCCCTGGACTTGCAGGAGAGGCCCCATGGTGCCCCCTGGCCCACCACATATGGGCTTCTGACACCAGCAAGCTACCAAGGGGTCCACCTCTCTCCCTGGACTTGCAGTAGAGGCCCCAGGGTGCCCCCTGTCCCACCACCTATGGGCTTCTGACCCCAGCAAGCTACCCAGGGGTCCACCTCTCTCCCTGGACTTGCAGTAGAGGCCCCAGGGTGCCCCCTTGCCCTCCACCCAGGGACCTCTGACCCCCACAAGTTACCCAAGGGTCCACAACTCTCCCTGGACTTGCAGTAGAGTTCCCAGGGTGCCCCTTGGCCCTCCACCTAGGCCACTCTCAGCCAAGCAATCTACCCAGGGGTCCACCTCTCTCCCTGGACTTGCAGGATAGGCCCCAGTGTGCCTCCAGGCCCTCCACCTAGTTGCCTCTGACCCCAGAAAGCAACCCAGGGGTCCAATTTTCTCCCTGAACATGAAGTATAGGCCCCAGGATGCCCACCGGCCCTCCACCTGGGGGCCTAAGACCCCAGCAAGCTACCCATGGGTCCACAACTCTCCCTGGACTTGCAGTAGAGGCCCTAGGGTGCCCCCTGGCCCTCCACCTAGGGGCCTCTGATCCTAGCAAGCTACCCAGGGTTCCACCTCTCTCCCTGGACTTGCAGTATAGGCCCCAGGGTGCCCCCAGGCCCTCCACCTAAGTGCCTAAGACCCCAGCAAGCTACCCAGGGGTCCACAACTCTCCCTTGACTTGCAGTAGAGGCCCCAGGGTCCCCCCTGGCCCTCCACCTACTGACCTCTGACCCCAGCAAGCTACCCAGGGGTCCACCTCTCTCCCTAGACTTGCAGTAGAGGCCCCAGGGTCCCCCCTGGCCCTCCACCTAGGGGCCTCTGACCCCAGCAAGCTACCCAGGGGTCCACATCTCTCCTTGGACTTGCAGTAGAGGCCCTAGGGTGCCCGCTGGCCCTCCACCAAGCGGCCTCTGACCCCAGCAAGCTACGCAGGGGTCCACAACTCTCCCTAGACTTGCAGTAGAGGCCCAAGGGTGCCACCTGGCCCTCCACCTAAGGGCCTCTGACCCTAGCTAGCTACTCAGGGGTCCACCTCTCTCCCTGAACTTGCACTATAGGAACCAGGGTGCCCCCTTGCCCTCCACCCAGGGGCCTCTGACCCCAGCAAGCTACCCAGGGGTCCACAACTCTCCCAGGACTTGCAGTAGAGGCCCCAGGGTGCCCCCTTGCCCTGCACCTAGGGGCCTCTGACCCCAGCAAGCTACCCAGGGGGTCCACCTCTCTCCCTGGACTGGCAGTAGAGGCCCCAGGGTGCCCCCAGGCCCTCCACCTAGGTGCGGCTGACACAAGAAAGCTCCCCAGGGGTCCACCACTCTCCCTGGACTTGCAGTATAGGCCCCAGGGTGTCCCCTGGCCCTCCACCTAGGGGCCTAAGACCCCAGTAACCTACCCAGGGGGTCCACCTCTCTCCCTGGACTGGCAGTAGAGACCCCAGGGTGTTCCCAGGTCCTCCACCTAGGGGCGGCTGACACAAGAAAGCTCCCCAGGGGTCCTCCTCTCTCCCTGGACTTGCAGTATAGGCCCCAGGGTGCCCCCTGGCCCTCCCCCTAGGGGCCTCTGACCCTAGCAAGCTACGAAGGGGTCCACAACTCTCCCTGGACTTGCAGTAGAGGCCCCAGGGTGCCCCCTGGCCCTCCCCCTAGGGGCCTCTGACCCCAGCAAGCTACCAAGGGGTCCACAACTCTCCCTGGACTTGCAGTAGAGACCCCAGGGTGCCCCCTGGCATTCCACCTAGGGGCCTACGACCCCAGCTAGCTACCCAGGGGTCCACCTCTCTCAATGGACTTGCACTAGAGGCCCCACCAAGCCCCCTTGCCCTCCACCTAGGGGCCTCTGACCCCAGCAAGCTACCCAGGGGCCCACTTCTCTCCCTGGACTTGCAGTAGAGGCCCCAGGGTGCCCGCTGGCCCTCCACCAAGGGGCCTCTGACCGCAGCAAGCTACCCAGGGGTCCACAACTCTCCCTAAACTTGCAGTAGAGGCCCAAGGGTGCCACCTGGCCCTCCACCTAGGGTCCTCAGACCATAGGAATCTACCAAGGGGTCCACAACTATCCCTGGACTTGCACTAGAGGCCCCAGGGTGCCCCCTGGCCCTCCACCTAAGGGTCTCTGACCCCAGCTAGCTACCCAGGGGTCCAACTCTCTCCCTGGACTTGCAGTAGAGGCCCCAGGGTACCCCTGGCCCTCTACCTAGGGGCTTAATTCACCAGCAAGCTACCCAGGGGTGTACTTCTCTCCCTGGACTTGCAGTAGAGGCCCCAGCGTGCCCCCTTGCCCTCCACCCATGGGCCTCTAACCCCAGCAAGCTACCCAGGGGTCCACAACTTTCCCTGTACTTGCAGTAGAGGCCCCACGGTGCCCCCTGGCCCTCCACCTAGGGGCCTCTGACCCCAGCAAGCTACATAGGGGTCCACATCTCTCCTTGGACTTGCAGTATAGGCCCCAGGGTGCCCCCTGGCCCTCCACCTAGGGGCCTCTGACCCCAGCAAGCTACCCAGGGGTCCACATCTCTCCTTGGACTTGCAGTATAGGCCCTAAGGTGCCCCCTGGCCCTCCACCTAAGGGCCTAAGACCCCAGCAAGCTACCCAGGGGGTCCACCTCTCTCCCTGGACTGGCAGTAGAGGCCCCAGGGTGCCCCCAGGCCCTCCACCTAGGGGCTGCTGACACAAGAAAGCTCCCCAGTTGTCCACCTCTCTCCCTGGACTTGCAGTATAGGCCCCAGTGTGCCCCCAGGCCCTCCACCTAAGTGCCTAGGACCCCAGCAAGCTACCCAGGGGTCCACCTCTCTCCCTGGACTTGAAGTATAGGCCCCAGGGTGCCCCCTTGCCATCCACCCAGGGGCCTCTGACCCCCGCAAGTTACCCAAGGGTCCACAACTCTATCTGGACTTGCAGTAGAGGCCCCTGGGTGCCCCTTGGCCCTCCACCTAGGCCACTCTCAGCCAAACAAACTACCCAGGGGTCCACCTCTCTCCCTGCACTTGCAGTATAGGCCCCAGGGTGCCCCCTGGCACTCATCCTAGGGGCCTAAGACCCCAGCAAGCTACCCAGGGGTCCAATTATCTCCCTGGACTGGCAGTATAGGCCCCAGGGTGCCCCCTGGCCTTCCACCTAGGGGCTTCTGACCCCAGCAAGCTACCCAGGGGTCCACAACTCTCCCTGGACTTTCAGTAGAGGCCCCAGGGTGCCACCTGGCCCTCCACCCAAGGGCCTCTGACCCCAGCAAGCTACACAGGGGTCCACCTCTCCTCCTGGACTTGCGTTAAAGGCCCTAGGGTACCCCCTTGCCCTCCACCTATGGGCTTAAGACCTCATCAAGCTACCCAGGGATCCACCCCTCGCCCTGGACTTGCAGTATAGGCCCCAGGGTGCCCCCTGGCCCTCCACTTAGGGGCCTCTTACCCCAGGAAGCTACCCAGGGGTCCACCTCTCTCCCTGGACTTGCAATAGAGGCCCCAGGGTGCCCCCTGGCACTCCACCCAGGGGCCTTTGACCCCAGCAAGCTACCCAGGGGTCCACCTCTCTCCCTGGACTGGCAGTATAACGCCCCAGGGTGCCCCCTGGCCCTCCCCCTAGGGGCCTGTGAACCCAGCAAGCTACCAAGGGGTCCACAATTCTCCCTGGACTTGCAGTAGAGGCCCCAGGGTGCCCCCTGGCATTCCACCTAGGGGCCTACGACCCCAGTCAGCTACCCAGGGGTCCACCTCTCTCAATGGACTTGCACTAGAGGCCCCAGGAAGCCCCCTTGCCCTCCACCTAGGGGCCTCTGACCCCAGCAAGCTACCCAGGGGTCCACAACTCTCCCTAGACTTGCAGTAGAGGCCCCAGGGTGCCCCCTGGCCCTCCACCTAGGGGCCTAAGACCCCAGAAAGCCACCCAGGGGTCCACCTCTCTCCCTGAACTTGCACTATAGGAATCAGAGTGCCCCCTTGCCCTCCACCCAGGGGCCTCTGACCGCAGCAAGCTACCCAGGGGTCCACAACTCTTCCTGGACTTGCAGTAGAGGCCCCAGGGTGCCCCCTTGCCCTGCACCTAGGGGCCTCTGACCCCAGCTAGCTACCCAGGGGGTCCACCTCTCTCCCTGGACTGGCAGTAGAGGCCCCAGGGTGCCTCCAGTCCCTCAACCTAGGGGCGGCTGACACAAGAAAGCTCCCCAGGGGTCCACCTCTCTCCCTGGACTTGCAGTAGAGGCCCCAGGGTGCCCCCTGGCCCTCCACCTAGGGGCCTAAGAACCCAGCAACCTACCCAGGGGGTCCACCTCTCTCCCTGGACTGGCAGTAGAGGCCTCAGGGTTCCTCCAGGCCCTCCACCTATTGGCGGCTGACACTAGAAAGCTCCCCAGGGGTCCACCTCTCTCCCTGGACTTGCAGTATAGACCCCAGGGTGCCCCCTGGCCCTCCCCCTAGGGGCCTCTGACCCCAGCAAGCTACGAAGGGGTCCACAACTCTCCCTGGACTTGCAGTAGAGGACCCAGGGTGCCATCTGGCCCTCCACCTAGGGTCCTCAGACCCTAGGAATCTACCAAGGGGTCCACAACTATCCCTGGACTTGCACTAGAAGCCCCAGGGTGCCCCCTGGCCCTCCACCTAAGGGCCTCTGACCCCAGCTAGCTACCCAGGGGTCCACCTCTCTCCCTGAACTTGCAGTAGAGGCCCTAGGGTACCTCCTGGCCCTCCACCTAGGGCCTTTATTCCCCAGCAAGCTACCCAGGGGTCCACCTCTCTCCCTGGACTTGCAGAAGAGGCCCCAGGGTGCCCGTTGGCCCTCCACCTAGGGGCCTAAGACCCCAGCAAGCTACCCAGGGGTCCAATTATCTCCCTGGACTGGCAGTATAGGCCCCAGGGTGCCCCCTGGCCTTCCACCTAGGGGCTTCTGACCCCAGCAAGCTACCCAGGGGTCCACAACTCTCCCTGGACTTTCAGTAGAGGCCCCAGGGTGCCACCTGGCCCTCCACCCAAGGGCCTCTGACCCCAGCAAGCTACCCAGGGGTCCACCTCTCTCCCTGGACTGGCAGTATAGGCCCCAGGGTGCCCCCTGGCCCTCCCCCTAGGGGCCTGTGAACCCAGCAAGCTACCAAGGGGTCCACAATTCTCCCTGGACTTGCAGTAGAGGCCCCAGGGTGCCCCCTGGCATTCCACCTAGGGGCCTATGACCCCAGTCAGCTACCCAGGGGTCCACCTCTCTCAATGGACTTGCACTAGAGGCCCCAGGAAGCCCCCTTGCCCTCCACCTAGGGGCCTCTGACCCCAGCAAGCTACCCAGGGGTCCACAACTCTCCCTAGACTTGCAGTAGAGGCCCAAGGGTGCCACCTGGCCCTCCACTTAGGGGCCTCTTACCCCAGCAAGCTACCCAGGAGTCCACCTCTCTCCCTGGACTTGCAGTATAGGCCCCAGCGTGCTCCCTTGCCCTCCACCCATGGGCCTCTGACCCCTCAAGCTACCCAGGGGTCCACAACTTTCCCTGGACTTGCAGTAGAGGCCACAGGGTGCCCCCTGGCCCTCCACCTAGGGGCCTCTGACCCTAGCAAGCTACATAGGGGTCCACATCTCTCCTTGGACTTGCAGTATAGGCCCCAGGGTGCCCCCTGGCCCTCCACCTAGGGGCCTAAGACCCCAGAAAGCCACCCAGGGGTCCACCTCTCTCCCTGAACTTGCACTATAGGAATCAGGGTGCCCCCTTGCAATCCACCCAGGGGTCTCTGACCGCAGCAAGCTACCCAGGGGTCCACAACTCTTCCTGGACTTGCAGTAGAGGCCCCAGGGTGCCCCCTTGCCCTGCACCTAGGGGCCTCTGACCCCAGCTAGCTACCCAGGGGGTCCACCTCTCTCCCTGGACTGGCAGTAGAGGCCCCAGGGTGCCCCCAGTCCCTCCACCTAGGGGCGGCTGACACAAGAAAGCTCCCCAGGGGTCCACCTCTCTCCCTGGACTTGCAGTAGAGGCCCCAGGGTGCCCCCTGGCCCTCCACCTAGGGGCCTAAGAACCCAGCAACCTACCCAGGGGGTCCACCTCTCTCCCTGGACTGGCAGTAGAGGCCCCAGGGTTCCCCCAGGCCCTCCACCTATTGGCGGCTGACACTAGAAAGTCCCCAGGGGTCCACCTCTCTCCCTGGACTTGCAGTATAGACACCAGGGTGCCCCCTGGCCCTCCACCTAGGGGCCTCTGACCCCAGCAAGCTACATAGGGGTCCACATCTCTCCTTGGACTTGCAGTATAGGCCCCAGGGTGCCCCCTGGCCCTCCACCTAGGGGCCTAAGACCCCAGAAAGCCACCCAGGGAACCACCTCTCTCCCTGAACTTGCACTATAGGAACCAGGGTGCCCCCTTGCCCTCCACCCAGGGGCCTCTGACCCCAGCAAGCTACCCAGGGGTCCAACTCTCTACCTGGACTTGCAGTAGGGGCCCAAGGGTACCTCCTGGCCCTCCACCCAAGGGCCTCTGACCCCAGCAAGCTAACCAGGGGTCCACCTCTCTCCCTGGACTTGCAGTATAGACCCCAGGGTGCCCCCTGGCCCTCCCCCTAGGGGCCTCTGACCCCAGCAAGCTACGAAGGGGTCCACAACTATCCCTGGACTTGCACTAGAAGCCCCAGGGTGCCCCCTGGCCCTCCACCTAAGGGCCTCTGACCCCAGCTAGCTACCCAGGGGTCCACCTCTCTCCCTGAACTTGCAGTAGAGGCCCTAGGGTACCTCCTGGCCCTCCACCTAGGGCCTTTATTCCCCAGCAAGCTACCCAGGGGTCCACCTCTCTCCCTGGACTTGCAGAAGAGGCCCCAGGGTGCCCCTGGCCCTCCACCTAGGGGCCTAAGACCCCAGCAAGCTACCCAGGGGTCCAATTATCTCCCTGGACTGGCAGTATAGGCCCCAGGGTGCCCCCTGGCCTTCCACCTAGGGGCTTCTGACCCCAGCAAGCTACCCAGGGGTCCACAACTCTCCCTGGACTTTCAGTAGAGGCCCCAGGGTGCCACCTGGCCCTCCACCCAAGGGCCTCTGACCCCAGCAAGCTACACAGGGGTCCACCTCTCCTCCTGGACTTGCGTTAAAGGCCCTAGGGTACCCCCTTGCCCTCCACCTATGGGCTTAAGACCTCATCAAGCTACCCAGGGATCCACCCCTCGCCCTGGACTTGCACTATAGGAACCAGGGTGCCCCCTTGCCCTCCACCCAGGGGCCTCTGACCCCAGCAAGCTACCCAGGGGTCCAACTCTCTACCTGGACTTGCAGTAGAGGCCCTAGGGTACCTCCTGGCCCTCCACCTAGGGCCTTTATTCCCCAGCAAGCTACCCAGGGGTCCACCTCTCTCGCTGGACTTGCAGTATAGACCCCAGCGTGCCCCCTTGCCCTCCACCCATGGGCCTCAGACCCCAGCAAGCTACCCAGGGGTCCACAACTTTCCCTGGACTTGCAGTAGAGGCCCCAGGGTGCCCCCTGGCCCTCCACCTAGGGGCCTCTGACCCCAGCAAGCTACATAGGGGTCCACATCTCTCCTTGGACTTGCAGTATAGGCCCCAGGGTGCCCCCTGGCCCTCCACCTAGGGGCCTAAGACCCCAGAAAGCCACCCAGGGAACCACCTCTCTCCCTGAACTTGCACTATAGGAACCAGGGTGCCCCCTTGCCCTCCACCCAGGGGCCTCTGACCCCAGCAAGCTACCCAGGGGTCCAACTCTCTACCTGGACTTGTAGTAGGGGCCCAAGGGTACCTCCTGGCCCTCCACCCAGGGGCCTCTGACCCCAGCAAGCTAACCAGGGGTCCACCTCTCTCCCTTGACTTGAAGTATAGGCCCCAGTGTGCACCCTGGCCCTCCACCTAGGGGCCTAGGTCCCCAGCAAGCTTTCCAGGGGTCCATGTCTCTCCTTGGACTTGCAGTAGAGGCCCCAGGGTGCCCCCTGGCCCTCCACCTATGGGCTTAAGACCTCATCAAGCTACCCAGGGATCCACCCCTCGCCCTGGACTTGCAGTATAGGCCCCAGGGTGCCCCCTGGCCCTCCACTTAGGGGCCTCTTACCCCAGGAAGCTACCCAGGGGTCCACCTCTCTCCCTGGACTTGCAATAGAGGCCCCAGGGTGCCCCCTGGCACTCCACCTAGGGGCCTTTGACCCCAGCAAGCTACCCAGGGGTCCACCTCTCTCCCTGGACTGGCAGTATAGGCCCCAGGGTGCCCCCTGGCCCTCCCCCTAGGGGCCTGTGAACCCAGCAAGCTACCAAGGGGTCCACAATTCTCCCTGGACTTGCAGTAGAGGCCCCAGGGTGCCCCCTGGCATTCCACCTAGGGGCCTACGACCCCAGTCAGCTACCCAGGGGTCCACCTCTCTCAATGGACTTGCACTAGAGGCCCCAGGAAGCCCCCTTGCCCTCCACCTAGGGGCCTCTGACCCCAGCAAGCTACCCAGGGGTCCACAACTCTCCCTAGACTTGCAGTAGAGGCCCAAGGGTGCCACCTGGCCCTCCACTTAGGGGCCTCTTACCCCAGCAAGCTACCCAGGAGTCCACTTCTCTCCCTGGACTTGCAGTATAGGCCCCAGCGTGCTCCCTTGCCCTCCACCCATGGGCCTCTGACCCCTCAAGCTACCCAGGGGTCCACATCTCTCCTTGGACTTGCAGTATAGGCCCCAGGGTGCCCCCTGGCCCTCCACCTAGGGGCCTAAGACCCCAGAAAGCCACCCAGGGGTCCACCTCTCTCCCTAAACTTGCACTATAGGAATCAGGGTGCCCCCTTGCAATCCACCCAGGGGCCTCTGACCGCAGCAAGCTACCCAGGGGTCCACAACTCTTCCTGGACTTGCAGTAGAGGCCCCAGGGTGCCCCCTTGCCCTGCACCTAGGGGCCTCTGACCCCAGCTAGCTACCCAGGGGGTCCACCTCTCTCCCTGGACTGGCAGTAGAGGCCCCAGGGTGCCCCCAGTCCCTCCACCTAGGGGCGGCTGACACAAGAAAACTCCCCAGGGGTCCACCTCTCTCCCTGGACTTGCAGTAGAGGCCCCAGGGTGCCCCCTGGCCCTCCACCTAGGGGCCTAAGAACCCAGCAACCTACCCAGGGGGTCCACCTCTCTCCCTGGACTGGCAGTAGAGGCCCCAGGGTTCCCCCAGGCCCTCCACCTATTGGCGGCTGACACTAGAAAGCTCCCCAGGGGTCCACCTCTCTCCCTGGACTTGCAGTATAGACACCAGGGTGCCCCCTGGCCCTCCCCCTAGGGGCCTCTGACCCCAGCAAGCTACGGAGGGGTCCACAACTCTCCCTGGACTTGCAGTAGAGGACCCAGGGTGCCATCTGGCCCTCCACCTAGGGTCCTCAGACCCTAGGAATCTACCAAGGGGTCCACAACTATCCCTGGACTTGCACTAGAAGCCCCAGGGTGCCCCCTGGCCCTCCACCTAAGGGCCTCTGACCCCAGCTAGCTACCCAGGGGTCCACCTCTCTCCCTGAACTTGCAGTAGAGGCCCTAGGGTACCTCCTGGCCCTCCACCTAGGGCCTTTATTCCCCAGCAAGCTACCCAGGGGTCCACCTCTCTCGCTGGACTTGCAGTATAGACCCCAGCGTGCCCCTTTGCCCTCCACCCATGGGCCTCAGACCCCAGCAAGCTACCCAGGGGTCCACAACTTTCCCTGGACTTGCAGTAGAGGCTCCAGGGTGCCCCCTGGCCCTCCACCTAGGGGCCTCTGACCCCAGCAAGCTACATAGGGGTCCACATCTCTCCTTGGACTTGCAGTATAGGCCCCAGGGTGCCCCCTGGCCCTCCACCTAGGGGCCTAAGACCCCAGAAAGCCACCCAGGGAACCACCTCTCTCCCTGAACTTGCACTATAGGAACCAGGGTGCCCCCTTGCCCTCCACCCAGGGGCCTCTGACCCCAGCAAGCTACCCAGGGGTCCAACTCTCTACCTGGACTTGCAGTAGGGGCCAAAGGGTACCTCCTGGCCCTCCACCCAGGGGCCTCTGACCCCAGCAAGCTAACCAGGGGTCCACCTCTCTCCCTTGACTTGAAGTATAGGCCCCAGTGTGCACCCTGGCCCTCCACCTAGGGGCCTAGGTCCCCATCAAGCTTTCCAGGGGTCCATGTCTCTCCTTGGACTTGCAGTAGAGGCCCCAGGGTGCCCCCTGGCCCTCCACCTACTGGCCTCTGACCCCAGCAAGCTACCCAGGGTTTCACCTCTCTCCCTAGACTTGCAGTATAGGCCCCAAGGTGCCCCCTTACCTTCCACCTAGGGGCCTTTTACACCATGAAGCTACCCAGGGGTCCACCTCTCTCCCTGGACTTGCAGGACAGGCTGCAGGGGGCAACCTGGCCCTCCACCTAGGAGCCACTGACCTGAGGAAGCTACCCAGGGGTCAACCTCTCTCCCTGGACTTGCAGAATAGGCCCCAAGCTGCCCCCTTACCCACCACCTATGGGCTTCTGACCCCAGCAAGCTACCCAGGGGTCCACATCTCTCCCTGGACCTGCAGTAGAGGCCCCAGGGTGCCTCCTTGCCCTCTACCCAGGGGCCTCTGACCCCCACAAGTTACCCAAGGGTCCACAACTCTCCCTGGACTTGCAATAGAGGCCCCAGGGTGCCCCTTGGCCCTCCACCTAGGCCACTCTCAGCCAAGCAAACTACCCAGGGGACCACCTCTCTCCCTAAACTTGCACTATAGGCCCCAGGGATCCCCCTGGCCCTCCGCCTAGGGGCCTCTGACCCCAGCAAGCTACCTAGGGGTCCACCTTTTTTCCTGGACTGGCAGTATAGGCTCCAGGGTGCCCCCTGGCCCTCCACCTAGGGGCCTCTGACCCCAGCAAGCTACCAAGGGGTCCACAACTCTCCATGGACTTGCAGTATAGGCCCTAGGGTGCCCCCTGGCCCTCCACCTAGGGGCATAAGACCCCAGCAAGCTACCCAGGGGGTCCACCTCTCTCCCTGGACTGGCAGTAGAGGCCCCAGGGTGCCCCCAGGCCCTTCACCTATGGGCGACTGACACAAAAAAGCTCCCCAGGGGTCCAACTCTCTCCCTGGACTTGCAGGATATGCCCCAGGGTGCCCCCTGGCCCTCCAACTAGTTGACTCTGACCCCAGCAAGCTACCCAGGGGTCCACCTGTCTCCCTGGACTTGCAGTAGAGGCCCTAGGGTACCTCCTGGCCTTGAACCTAAGGGCCTCTGACCCCAGCAAGTTACCCAGGGGTCCACAACTCTCCCTGGACTTGCAGTAGAGGCCCCAGGGTGCCCCTTTGCCCTCCACCTATGGGCCTCTGACCCCAGAAAGCTACCCAGGGGTCCACCTTTCTCCCTGGACATGAAGTATAGGCCCTAGGGTACCTCCTGGACCTCCACCTAGGGGCCTCTGACCTCAGCAAGCTACCCAGGGGTCCACCTCTCTCCCTGGACTTGTAGTAGAGGCCCTAGAGTACCTCCCGGCCCTCCACCTAGGGGCGTCTGACCCCAGCAAGTTACCCAGGGGTCCACAACTCTCCCTGGACTTATAGTATAGGCCCCAGGGTGCCCATTGGCCCTCCACCTAGGGGCCTAAGACCCCAGCAAGCTACCCAGGGGTCCACAACTCTCCCTGAACTTGCAGTAGAGGCCTCAGGGTGCCCCTTGGCCCTCCACCTAGTGGCCTGTGACCCCAGCAAGCTACCCAGGGGTCCACCTCTCTCCCTGTACTTGCAGTATAGGCCCCAGGGTGCCCCCTGGCCCTCCACCTAGGGGCCTAAGATCCCAGCAAGCTACCCAGGGGTCCACCTCTCTCCCTTGACTTGAAAAATAGGCCCCAGGGTGCCCCCTGGCCCTCCACATAGGGGCCAAGGACCCCAGCAAGCTACCCAGAGGTCCACCTCTCTCCCTGGTCTTGCAGTAGAGGCCTCAGGGTGCCCCCTGGCCCTCCACTTAGGGGCCTCTGACCCCAGCAAGCTACCCAGGGGTCCACCTCTCTCCCTGGACTTGCAGTAGAGGCCCTAGGGTGCCCCCAGGCCCTCCACCTAGGGGCGGCTGACACAAGAAAGCTCCCCAGGGGTCCACCTCTCTCCCTGGACTTGCAGGATATGCCCCAGGGTGCCCCCTTTCCTTCCACCTAGTTGCCTCTGACCTCAGCAAGCTACCCAGGGGTCCAGCTCTCTCCCTGGACTTGCAGTATAGGCCCCAAGGTGACCCCTTACCTTCCACCTAGGGGCCTCTTACCCCAGGAAGCTACCCAGGGGTCCACCTCTCTCCCTGGACTTGCAGGACAGGCTGCAGGGGGCAACCTGGCCCTCCACCTAGGAGCCACTGACCTGAGGAAGCTACCCAGGGGTCAACCTCTCTCCCTGGACTTGCAGAATAGGCCCCAAGCTGCCCCCTGACCCACCACCTATGGGCTTCTGACCCCAGCAAGCTACCCAGGGGTCCACATCTCTTCCTGGACCTGCAGTAGAGGCCCCAGGGTGCCTCCTTGCCCTCTACCCAGGGGCCTCTGACCCCCACAAGTTACCCAATGGTCCACAACTCTCCCTGGACTTGCAATAGAGGCCCCAGGGTGCCCCTTGGCCCTCCACGTAGGCCACTCTCAGCCAAGCAAACTACCCAGGGGACCACCTCTCTCCCTGAACTTGCACTATAGGCCCCAGGGATACCCCTGGCCCTCCGCCTAGGGGCCTCTCACCCTAGCAAGCTACCCAGGGTTCCACCTCTCTCCCTAGACTTGCACTATAGGCCCCAGAGTGCCCCCTGGCCCTCCACCTAAGTGCCTAAGACCCCAGCAAGCTACCCAGGGGTCCACCTCTCTCCCTGGACTTGCAGCAGAGGCCCCCTGATGCCCCCTGGCCCTCCACCTAGGGGCCTTTGACCCCAGCAAGCTAACCAGGGGTCCACCTCTCTCCCTGGACTTGCAGTATAGGCCCCAGGGTGCCCCCTGCCCCTCCACCTAGGTGCCTCTGACCCCAACAAGCTACCCAGGGGTCCACCTATCTACCTAGACTTGCAGTCGAGACCCCAGGGTGCCCCCTGGCCCTCCACCTAGGGGCCTCTGACCCCAGCAAGCTAACCAGGGGTCCACCTCTCTCCCTGGACTTGCAGTATAGAACCCAGGGTGCCCCCTGACCCTCCACCTAGGGGCCTCTGACCCCAGCAAGCTACCCAGGGATTAACCTCTCTCCCTGGACTTGCAGTAGAGGCCCCAGGGTGCCCCCTGGAACTCCATCTAGGGGCCTCTGACCCCAGCAAGCTACCCAGGGGTCCACCTCTATCCCTAGACTTGCAGTAGAGGCCCCAGGGTGCCCCCTGGCCCTCCACCTAGGGGCCTCTGAACCCAGCAATCCACCCAGGGGTCCAGCTTTCTCCCTGGACTTGTAGTAGAGGCCCAAGGGTACCCCCTGGCCCTCCACCTAGGGTCTTCTTTCCCCAGCAAGCTACCCAGGGGTCCACCTATCTCCCTGGACTTGCAGAAGAGGCCCCAGGGTGCCCCCTTGCCCACCACATAGGGGCATATGACCTCAGGAGGCTACCCAGGGGTTCACCTCTCTCCCTGGACTTGCAGCAGAGGCCCCAGGGTGCCCCCTGGCCCTCCACCAAGGAGCCTCTGATGCCAGCAAGCTACCCAGGGGCCCATCTCTCTCCCTGGACTTGCAGTATAGGCCCCAGGGTGCCCCCTGCCCCTCCACCTAGGGGCCTCTGACCCCAATAAGCTACCCAGGGGTCCACCTATCTACCTAGACTTGCAGTCGAGACCCCAGGGTGCCCCCTGGCCCTCCACCTAGGGGCCTCTGACCCCAGCAAGCTAACCAGGGGTCCACCTCTCTCCCTGGACTTGCAGTATAGAACCCTGGGTGCCCCCTGACCCTCCACCTAGGGGCCTCTGACCCCAGCAAGCTACCCAGGGATTAACCTCTCTCCCTGGACTTGCAGTAGAGGCCCCAGGGTGCCCCCTGGAACTCCATCTAGGGGCCTCTGACCCCAGCAAGCTACCCAGGGGTCCACCTCTATCCCTGGACTTGCAGTAGAGGCCCCAGGGTGCCCCCTGGCCCTCCACCTAGGGGCCTCTGAACCCAGCAATCCACCCATGGGTCCAGCTTTCTCCCTGGACTTGTAGTAGAGGCCCAAGGGTACCCCCTGGCCCTCCAACTAGGGGCTTCTTACCCCAGCAAGCTACCCAGGGGTCCACCTATCTCCCTGGACTTGCAGAAGAGGCCCCAGGGTGCCCCCTTGCCCACCACATAGGGGCATAAGACCTCAGGAGGCTACCCAGGGGTCCACCTCTCTCCCTGGACTTGCAGCAGAGGCCCCAGGGTGCCCCCTGGCCCTCCACCAAGGAGCCTCTGATGCCAGCAAGCCACCCAGGGGCCCATCTCTCTCCCTGGACTTGCAGTAGAGGCCCCAGGGTGCCCGCTGGGCCTCCACCTAGGGGCCTCTGACCCCAGCAAGCTACCCAGGGGTGCACATCTCTCCCTTGACTTGCAGTAGAGGCCCAAGGGTGCCCCCTGGCCCTCCACCTAGGGTCCTCTGACCCCAGAAATCTACTCAGGGGTCCACCTCTCTCCCTGGACTTGCAGTAGAGGCACTAGGGTACCCCCTGGCCCTCCAGCTAGGGGCGCTGACCCCACAAAGCTACCTAGGGGTCCACCTCTCTCCCTGGACTTGCAGTATAGGCCTCAAGGTTCCCCCTTACCCTCCACCTAGGGGCCTCTTACCCCAGGAAGCTACCCAGGGGTCCACCTCTCTTCCTGGACTTGCAGTAAAGGCCCCAGGGTGCCCCCTTGCCCTCCACCCAGTTGCCTCTGACCCCAGCAAGCTACCCAGGGTCCACAACTCTCCCTGGGCTTGCAGTAGAGGCCCAAGGGTGCCCCTTGGCCCTCCACCTAGGGGCCTAAGACCACAGCAAGCTACCCAGGGGGTCCACCTCTCTCCCTGTACTGGCAATACAGGCCCCAGGGTGCCCCCTGGCCCTCCACCTAGGGGCCTCTGACACAAGAAAGCTCCCCAAGGGTCCACCTCTCTCCCTGGACTTGCAGGATTTTCTCCAGGGTGCCCCCTGGCCCTCCACCTAGTTGCTTCTGACCCCAGCAAGCTACCCAGGGGTCCACCTCTCTGTCTGGACTTGCAGTAGAGGCCCCAGGCTGCCCTCTGGCCATCCACCGAGGGGCCCAAGACCCCAACAAGCTACTCAGAGGTCCAAAACTCTCCCTGGACTTGCAGTAGAGGCCCCAGGGTGCCCCCTTGCCCTCCACCTAGGGGCCTCTGACCCCAGCAAGCTACCCAGTGGTCTACCTTTCTCCCTGGACTTGAAGTATAGGCCCCAGGCTGCCCACTGGCCATCCACCTAGGGGCCTAAGACCCCAGCAAGCTACCCAGGGGTCCACAACTCTCCCTGGACTTGCAGTAGAGGCCCCAGGGATCCCCCTGGCCCTTCAACTAGGGGCCTCTGACCCTAGCAAGCTACCCAGGGTTCCATCTCTCTCCCTGGACTTGCAGTATAGGCCCCAGGGTGCCCCCTGGCCCTCCACCTAAGTGCCTAAGACCCCAGCAAGCTACCCAGGGGTCCACCTATCTCTCTTGACTTGAAGTATAGGCCCCAGGGTGCCCCCTGGCCCACCACCTAGGGGCCTAGGACCCCAGCAAGCTTCCCAGGGGTCCACGTCTCACCCTGGACTTGCAGTAGAGGCCCCAGGGTGCCCCCTGGCCCTCCACCTAGGGGCCTCTAACCCCAGCAAGCTACCCAGGGGTCCACCTCTCTCCCTGGACCTGCAGTAGAGGCCCTAGGGTACCTCCTGGCCCTAGACCTAGGGGCCTCTGACCCCAGCAAGCTACCCAGGGGTCCACAACTCTCCCTGGACTTGCAGTAGAGGCCCCAGGGTGCCCCCTTGCCCTCCACCTAGGGGCCTCTGTCCCCAGCAAGCTACACAGGGGTCCACCTCTCTCCCTGGACTTGAGTTAGAGGCCCTAGGGTACCCCCTTGCCCTCCACATATGGGCTACAGACCTCATCAAGCTACCCAGGGATCCACCTCTCTCCCTGGACTTGCAGTTTAGGCCCCAGGGTGCCCCCTGGCCCTCCACCTAGGGGCCACTTACCCCAGTATGCTACCCAGGGATCCTTCTCTCTCCTTTCACTTGCAATAGAGGCCCAGGGTGCCCCCTGGCACTCCACCTAGGGGTCTATGACCCCAGCAAGCTACCCAGGGGTCCACCTCTTTTCCTGGACTGGCAGTATAGGCTCCAGGGTGCCCCCTGGCCCTCCACCTAGGGGCCTCTGACCCCAGCAAGCTACCAAGGGGTCCACAACTCTACCTGGACTTGCAGTATAGGCCCCAGGGTGCCCCCTTGCCGTCCACCCAGGGCCCTCTGACCCCAGCGAGCTACCCAGGGGTTCACAACTCTCCCTGGACTTGCAGTATAGGCCCCAGGGTGCCCCCTTGCCCTGCACCTAGGGGCCTCTGACCCCAGCAAGCTACCCAGGGGTCCACAACTCTCCATGGACTTGCAGTATAGGCTCTAGGGTGCCCCCTGGCCCTCCACCTAGGGGCCTAAGACCCCAGCAAGCTACCCAGGGGTCCACAACTCTCCATGGACTTGCAGGATATGCCCCAGGGTGCCCCCTGGCCCTCCAACTAGTTGACTCTGACCCTAGCAAGCTACCCAGGGGTCCACCTGTCTCCCTGGACTTGCAGTAGAGGCCCTAGGGTACCTCCTGGCCTACAACCTAAGGGCCTCTGACCCCAGCAAGTTACCCAGGGGTCCACAACTCTCCCTGGACTTGCAGTAGAGGCCCCAGGGTGCCCCTTTGCCCTCCACCTATGGGCCTCTGACCCCAGAAAGCTACCCAGGGGTCCACCTTTCTCCCTGGACATGAAGTATAGGCCCTAGGGTACCTCCTGGCCCTCCACCTAGGGGCCTCTTGACCCCAGCAAACTACCCAGGGGTCCACCTTTCTCCCTGGACTTGAAGTATATGCCCCAGGCTGCCCACTGGCCCTCCACCTAGGGGCCTAAGACCCCAGCAAGCTACCCAGGGGTCCACAACTCTCCCTGGACTTGCAGTAGAGGCCCCAGGGATCCCCCTGGCCCTCCACCTAGGGGCCTCTGACCCTAGCAAGCTACCCAGGGGTCCACATCTCTCCATGGACTTGCAGTATAGGCCCTAGGGTGCCCCCTGGCCCTCCACCTAGGGGCCTAAGACCCCTGCAAGCCACCCAGGGGGTCCACCTCTCTCCCTGGACTTGCAGTATAGGCCCTAGGGTAACCCCAGGCCCTCCACCTAGGGGCGGCTGACACAAGAAAGCTCCCCAGGGGTCGACCTCTCTCCCTGGACTTGCAGGAAATGCCCCAGGGTGCCCCCTGGCCCTCCATCTAGTTGCCTCTGACCCAATCAAGCTACCCAGGGGTCCACCTCTCTCCCTGGACTTGCAGTAGAGGCCCTAGAGTACCTCCCGGCCCTCCACCTAGGGGCGTCTGACCCCAGCAAGTTACCCAGGGGTCCACAACTCTCCCTGGACTTGCAGTAGAGACCCCAGGGTGCCCCCTTGCCCTCCACCTAGGGGCCTCTGACCCCAGAAAGCTACCCAGGGGTCCACCTTTCTCCCTGGACATGAAGTATAGGTGCCAGGGTGCCCCCTGGCCCTCCAACTAGGAGCTTCTGACCCCAGCAAGCTATCCAGGGGTCCACAACTCTCCCTGGACTTTCAGTAGAGGCCCCAGGGTGCCCCCTGGCCCTCCACCTAAGGGCCTCTGACCCCAGAAAGCTACACAGGGGTCCACTTCTCTCCCTGGACTTGCGTTAGAGGCCCTAGGGTACCCCATTGCCTTCCACATATGGGCTTCAGACCTCATCAAGCTACCCACGGATCCACCTCTCTCCCTGGTCTTGCAGTAGAGACCTCAGGGTGCCCTTGGCCCTCCACCTAGGGGCCTCTGACCCCAGCAAGATACCCAGGGGTCCACCTCTCTCCCTGGACTTGCAGTAGAGGACCTAGGGTGCCCCCAGGCCCTCCACCTAGGGGCGGCTGACACAAGAAAGCTCCCCAGGGGTCCACCTCTCTCCCTGGACTTGCAGGATATGCCCCAGGGTGCCCCCTTGCCCTCCACCTAGTTGCCTCTGACCCCAGCAAGCTACCCAGGGGTCCACTTCTCTCCCTGGACTTGCGTTAGAGGCCCTAGGGTACCCCATTGCCTTCCACATATGGGCTTCAGACCTCATCAAGCTACCCACGGATCCAACTCTCTTCCTGGACTTGCAGTATAGGCCCCAGGGTGCCCCCTGGCCCTCCACCTAGGGGCCTCTTAACCCAGGAAGCTACCCAGGGGTCCACCTCTCTCCCTGGACTTGCAATAGAGGCCCCAGGGTGCCCCCTGGCACTCCAATTAGGGGCCTATGACCCCAGCAAGCTACCCAAGGGTCCACCTCTCTCCCTGGACTGGCAGTATAGGCTCCAGGGTGCCCCCTGGCCCTCCACCTAGGGGCCTCTGACCCCAGCAAGCTACCAAGGGGTCCACAACTCTCCCTGGACTTGCAGTAGAGGCCCCAGGGTGCCCCCTGTCATTGCACCTAGGGGCCTACGACCCCAGCAAGTTACCCAGGGGTCCACCTCTCTCAAAGGACTTGCAGTAGAGGCCTCAGGAAGACCCCTTGCCCTCCACCTAGGGGCCTCTGACCCCAGCAAGCTACCCAGGGGCGCACCTCTCTCCCTGAACTTGCAATAGAGGCCCCAGGGTGCCCGCTGGCCCTGCACCAGGGGGCCTCTGACCCCAGCAAGCTACCCATGGGTCCACAACTCTCCCTAGACTTGCAGTAGAGGCCCAAGGGTGCCCCCTGGCCCTCCACCTGGGGTCCTCAGAGCCTAAGAATCTACCAAGGGGTCCACAACTATCCCTGGACTTGCAAATGAGGCCCCAGGGTGCCCCCTGGCAGTCCACCTAAGTGCCTCTGACCCCAGCTAGCTACCCAGGGGTCCACCTCTCTCCCTGGACCTGCAGCGGAGGCCCTAGGGTACCCCCTGGCCCTCCACCTAGGGGCTTTATTCCCCAGCAAGCTACCCAGGGGTCCACCTCTCTCCCTGTACTTGCAGTAAAGGCCCCAGCGTGCCCCCTTGCCCTCCACCCATGGGCCTCTGACCCCAGCAAGCTACCCAGGGGAACACAACTCTCCCTGCACTTGCAGTAGAGGACCCAGGGTGCCCCCTTGCCCTCCACCTAGGGGCCTCTGACCCCAGCAAGTTATCCAGGGGTCCACCTTTCTCCCTGGACTTATAGTATAGGCCCCAGGGTGCCCATTGGCCCTCCACCTAGGGGCCTAAGACCCCAGCAAGCTACCCAGGGGTCCACAACTCTCCCTGAACTTGCAGTAGAGGCCCCAGGGTGCCCCTTGCCCTCCACCTAGGGGCCTGTGACCCCAGCAAGCTACCCAGGGGTCCACCTCTCTCCCTGGACTTGTAGTATAGGCTCAGGGTGCCCCCTGGCCCTCCACCTAGGGGCCTAAGATCCCAGCAAGCTACCCAGGGGTCCACCTCTCTCCCTTGACTTGAAAAATAGGCCCCAGGGTGCCCCCTGGCCCTCCACATAGGGGCCAAGGACCCCAGCAAGCTACCCAGAGGTCCACCTCTCTCCCTGGTCTTGCAGTAGAGGCCTCAGGGTGCCCCCTGGCCCTCCACCTAGGGGCCTCTGACCCCAGCAAGATACCCAGGGGTCCACCTCTCTCCCTGGACTTGCAGTAGAGGACCTAGGGTGCCCCCAGGCCCTCCACCTAGGGGCGGCTGACACAAGAAAGCTCCCCAGGGGTCCACCTCTCTCCCTGGACTTGCAGGATATGCCCCAGGGTGCCCCCTTGCCCTCCACCTAGTTGCCTCTGACCCCAGCAAGCTACCCAGGGGTCCACCTCTCTCCCTGGACTTGCAGTAGAGGCCCTAGGGTAACTCCTGGCCCTCCACCTAGGGGCCTCTGACCCCAGCAAGTTACCCAGGGGTCCACAACTCTCCCTGGACTTGCAGTAGAGGCCCCTGGCTGCCCCCTTTCTTTCCACCTAGGGGCCTCTGAACCCAGCAAGCTACCCAGGGGTCCACCTTTCTCCCTGGACTTGAATTATAGGCCCCTGGCTGCCCACTGGCCCTCCACCTAGGGGCCTAAGACCCCAGCAAGCTACCCAGGGGTCCACCTCTCTCCCTTGACTTGAAGTATAGGCCCCAGGGTGCCCCCTGGCTCTCCACCTAGGGGCCCAAGACCCCAGCAAGATACCCAGGGGTCCACCTCTCTCCCTGGACTTGCAGTAGAGGCCCTAGGAAACCTCTTGGCCCTCTACCTAGGGGCCTCTGACCCCAGCAAGCTACCCAGGGGAACACAACTCTCCCTGGACTTGCAGTAGAGGACCCAGGGTGCCCCCTTGCCCTCCACCTAGGGGCCTCTGACCCCAGCAAGCTACCCAGGGGTCCACCTTTCTTCCTGGACTTGCAGTAGAGGCCCTAGGGTACCTCCTGGCCCTCCACCTAGGGGCCTCTGACCCCAGCAAGCTACCCAGGGGTCCACAACTCTACCTGGACTTGCAGTAGAGGCCCCAGGGTGCCCTCTTGCCCTCCACCTAGGGGCCTAAGACCCCAGCAAGCTACCCAGGGGTCCAATTATCTCCCTGGACTGGCAGTATAGGCCCCAGGGTGCCCCCTGGCCTTCCACCTAGGGGCTTCTGACCCCAGCAAGCTACCCAGGGGTCCACAACTCTCCCTGGACTTTCAGTAGAGGCCCCAGGGTGCCACCTGGCCCTCCACCCAAGGGCCTCTGACCCCAGCAAGCTACACAGGGGTCCACCTCTCCTCCTGGACTTGCGTTAAAGGCCCTAGGGTACCCCCTTGCCCTCCACCTATGGGCTTAAGACCTCATCAAGCTACCCAGGGATCCACCCCTCGCCCTGGACTTGCACTATAGGAACCAGGGTGCCCCCTTGCCCTCCACCCAGGGGCCTCTGACCCCAGCAAGCTACCCAGGGGTCCAACTCTCTACCTGGACTTGCAGTAGAGGCCCTAGGGTACCTCCTGGCCCTCCACCTAGGGCCTTTATTCCCCAGCAAGCTACCCAGGGGTCCACCTCTCTCGCTGGACTTGCAGTATAGACCCCAGCGTGCCCCCTTGCCCTCCACCCATGGGCCTCAGACCCCAGCAAGCTACCCAGGGGTCCACAACTTTCCCTGGACTTGCAGTAGAGGCCCCAGGGTGCCCCCTGGCCCTCCACCTAGGGGCCTCTGACCCCAGCAAGCTACATAGGGGTCCACATCTCTCCTTGGACTTGCAGTATAGGCCCCAGGGTGCCCCCTGGCCCTCCACCTAGGGGCCTAAGACCCCAGAAAGCCACCCAGGGAACCACCTCTCTCCCTGAACTTGCACTATAGGAACCAGGGTGCCCCCTTGCCCTCCACCCAGGGGCCTCTGACCCCAGCAAGCTACCCAGGGGTCCAACTCTCTACCTGGACTTGTAGTAGGGGCCCAAGGGTACCTCCTGGCCCTCCACCCAGGGGCCTCTGACCCCAGCAAGCTAACCAGGGGTCCACCTCTCTCCCTTGACTTGAAGTATAGGCCCCAGTGTGCACCCTGGCCCTCCACCTAGGGGCCTAGGTCCCCAGCAAGCTTTCCAGGGGTCCATGTCTCTCCTTGGACTTGCAGTAGAGGCCCCAGGGTGCCCCCTGGCCCTCCACCTATGGGCTTAAGACCTCATCAAGCTACCCAGGGATCCACCCCTCGCCCTGGACTTGCAGTATAGGCCCCAGGGTGCCCCCTGGCCCTCCACTTAGGGGCCTCTTACCCCAGGAAGCTACCCAGGGGTCCACCTCTCTCCCTGGACTTGCAATAGAGGCCCCAGGGTGCCCCCTGGCACTCCACCTAGGGGCCTTTGACCCCAGCAAGCTACCCAGGGGTCCACCTCTCTCCCTGGACTGGCAGTATAGGCCCCAGGGTGCCCCCTGGCCCTCCCCCTAGGGGCCTGTGAACCCAGCAAGCTACCAAGGGGTCCACAATTCTCCCTGGACTTGCAGTAGAGGCCCCAGGGTGCCCCCTGGCATTCCACCTAGGGGCCTACGACCCCAGTCAGCTACCCAGGGGTCCACCTCTCTCAATGGACTTGCACTAGAGGCCCCAGGAAGCCCCCTTGCCCTCCACCTAGGGGCCTCTGACCCCAGCAAGCTACCCAGGGGTCCACAACTCTCCCTAGACTTGCAGTAGAGGCCCAAGGGTGCCACCTGGCCCTCCACTTAGGGGCCTCTTACCCCAGCAAGCTACCCAGGAGTCCACTTCTCTCCCTGGACTTGCAGTATAGGCCCCAGCGTGCTCCCTTGCCCTCCACCCATGGGCCTCTGACCCCTCAAGCTACCCAGGGGTCCACATCTCTCCTTGGACTTGCAGTATAGGCCCCAGGGTGCCCCCTGGCCCTCCACCTAGGGGCCTAAGACCCCAGAAAGCCACCCAGGGGTCCACCTCTCTCCCTAAACTTGCACTATAGGAATCAGGGTGCCCCCTTGCAATCCACCCAGGGGCCTCTGACCGCAGCAAGCTACCCAGGGGTCCACAACTCTTCCTGGACTTGCAGTAGAGGCCCCAGGGTGCCCCCTTGCCCTGCACCTAGGGGCCTCTGACCCCAGCTAGCTACCCAGGGGGTCCACCTCTCTCCCTGGACTGGCAGTAGAGGCCCCAGGGTGCCCCCAGTCCCTCCACCTAGGGGCGGCTGACACAAGAAAACTCCCCAGGGGTCCACCTCTCTCCCTGGACTTGCAGTAGAGGCCCCAGGGTGCCCCCTGGCCCTCCACCTAGGGGCCTAAGAACCCAGCAACCTACCCAGGGGGTCCACCTCTCTCCCTGGACTGGCAGTAGAGGCCCCAGGGTTCCCCCAGGCCCTCCACCTATTGGCGGCTGACACTAGAAAGCTCCCCAGGGGTCCACCTCTCTCCCTGGACTTGCAGTATAGACACCAGGGTGCCCCCTGGCCCTCCCCCTAGGGGCCTCTGACCCCAGCAAGCTACGGAGGGGTCCACAACTCTCCCTGGACTTGCAGTAGAGGACCCAGGGTGCCATCTGGCCCTCCACCTAGGGTCCTCAGACCCTAGGAATCTACCAAGGGGTCCACAACTATCCCTGGACTTGCACTAGAAGCCCCAGGGTGCCCCCTGGCCCTCCACCTAAGGGCCTCTGACCCCAGCTAGCTACCCAGGGGTCCACCTCTCTCCCTGAACTTGCAGTAGAGGCCCTAGGGTACCTCCTGGCCCTCCACCTAGGGCCTTTATTCCCCAGCAAGCTACCCAGGGGTCCACCTCTCTCGCTGGACTTGCAGTATAGACCCCAGCGTGCCCCTTTGCCCTCCACCCATGGGCCTCAGACCCCAGCAAGCTACCCAGGGGTCCACAACTTTCCCTGGACTTGCAGTAGAGGCTCCAGGGTGCCCCCTGGCCCTCCACCTAGGGGCCTCTGACCCCAGCAAGCTACATAGGGGTCCACATCTCTCCTTGGACTTGCAGTATAGGCCCCAGGGTGCCCCCTGGCCCTCCACCTAGGGGCCTAAGACCCCAGAAAGCCACCCAGGGAACCACCTCTCTCCCTGAACTTGCACTATAGGAACCAGGGTGCCCCCTTGCCCTCCACCCAGGGGCCTCTGACCCCAGCAAGCTACCCAGGGGTCCAACTCTCTACCTGGACTTGCAGTAGGGGCCAAAGGGTACCTCCTGGCCCTCCACCCAGGGGCCTCTGACCCCAGCAAGCTAACCAGGGGTCCACCTCTCTCCCTTGACTTGAAGTATAGGCCCCAGTGTGCACCCTGGCCCTCCACCTAGGGGCCTAGGTCCCCATCAAGCTTTCCAGGGGTCCATGTCTCTCCTTGGACTTGCAGTAGAGGCCCCAGGGTGCCCCCTGGCCCTCCACCTACTGGCCTCTGACCCCAGCAAGCTACCCAGGGTTTCACCTCTCTCCCTAGACTTGCAGTATAGGCCCCAAGGTGCCCCCTTACCTTCCACCTAGGGGCCTTTTACACCATGAAGCTACCCAGGGGTCCACCTCTCTCCCTGGACTTGCAGGACAGGCTGCAGGGGGCAACCTGGCCCTCCACCTAGGAGCCACTGACCTGAGGAAGCTACCCAGGGGTCAACCTCTCTCCCTGGACTTGCAGAATAGGCCCCAAGCTGCCCCCTTACCCACCACCTATGGGCTTCTGACCCCAGCAAGCTACCCAGGGGTCCACATCTCTCCCTGGACCTGCAGTAGAGGCCCCAGGGTGCCTCCTTGCCCTCTACCCAGGGGCCTCTGACCCCCACAAGTTACCCAAGGGTCCACAACTCTCCCTGGACTTGCAATAGAGGCCCCAGGGTGCCCCTTGGCCCTCCACCTAGGCCACTCTCAGCCAAGCAAACTACCCAGGGGACCACCTCTCTCCCTAAACTTGCACTATAGGCCCCAGGGATCCCCCTGGCCCTCCGCCTAGGGGCCTCTGACCCCAGCAAGCTACCTAGGGGTCCACCTTTTTTCCTGGACTGGCAGTATAGGCTCCAGGGTGCCCCCTGGCCCTCCACCTAGGGGCCTCTGACCCCAGCAAGCTACCAAGGGGTCCACAACTCTCCATGGACTTGCAGTATAGGCCCTAGGGTGCCCCCTGGCCCTCCACCTAGGGGCATAAGACCCCAGCAAGCTACCCAGGGGGTCCACCTCTCTCCCTGGACTGGCAGTAGAGGCCCCAGGGTGCCCCCAGGCCCTCCACCTATGGGCGACTGACACAAAAAAGCTCCCCAGGGGTCCAACTCTCTCCCTGGACTTGCAGGATATGCCCCAGGGTGCCCCCTGGCCCTCCAACTAGTTGACTCTGACCCCAGCAAGCTACCCAGGGGTCCACCTGTCTCCCTGGACTTGCAGTAGAGGCCCTAGGGTACCTCCTGGCCTTGAACCTAAGGGCCTCTGACCCCAGCAAGTTACCCAGGGGTCCACAACTCTCCCTGGACTTGCAGTAGAGGCCCCAGGGTGCCCCTTTGCCCTCCACCTATGGGCCTCTGACCCCAGAAAGCTACCCAGGGGTCCACCTTTCTCCCTGGACATGAAGTATAGGCCCTAGGGTACCTCCTGGACCTCCACCTAGGGGCCTCTGACCTCAGCAAGCTACCCAGGGGTCCACCTCTCTCCCTGGACTTGTAGTAGAGGCCCTAGAGTACCTCCCGGCCCTCCACCTAGGGGCGTCTGACCCCAGCAAGTTACCCAGGGGTCCACAACTCTCCCTGGACTTATAGTATAGGCCCCAGGGTGCCCATTGGCCCTCCACCTAGGGGCCTAAGACCCCAGCAAGCTACCCAGGGGTCCACAACTCTCCCTGAACTTGCAGTAGAGGCCTCAGGGTGCCCCTTGGCCCTCCACCTAGTGGCCTGTGACCCCAGCAAGCTACCCAGGGGTCCACCTCTCTCCCTGTACTTGCAGTATAGGCCCCAGGGTGCCCCCTGGCCCTCCACCTAGGGGCCTAAGATCCCAGCAAGCTACCCAGGGGTCCACCTCTCTCCCTTGACTTGAAAAATAGGCCCCAGGGTGCCCCCTGGCCCTCCACATAGGGGCCAAGGACCCCAGCAAGCTACCCAGAGGTCCACCTCTCTCCCTGGTCTTGCAGTAGAGGCCTCAGGGTGCCCCCTGGCCCTCCACTTAGGGGCCTCTGACCCCAGCAAGCTACCCAGGGGTCCACCTCTCTCCCTGGACTTGCAGTAGAGGCCCTAGGGTGCCCCCAGGCCCTCCACCTAGGGGCGGCTGACACAAGAAAGCTCCCCAGGGGTCCACCTCTCTCCCTGGACTTGCAGGATATGCCCCAGGGTGCCCCCTTTCCTTCCACCTAGTTGCCTCTGACCTCAGCAAGCTACCCAGGGGTCCAGCTCTCTCCCTGGACTTGCAGTATAGGCCCCAAGGTGACCCCTTACCTTCCACCTAGGGGCCTCTTACCCCAGGAAGCTACCCAGGGGTCCACCTCTCTCCCTGGACTTGCAGGACAGGCTGCAGGGGGCAACCTGGCCCTCCACCTAGGAGCCACTGACCTGAGGAAGCTACCCAGGGGTCAACCTCTCTCCCTGGACTTGCAGAATAGGCCCCAAGCTGCCCCCTGACCCACCACCTATGGGCTTCTGACCCCAGCAAGCTACCCAGGGGTCCACATCTCTTCCTGGACCTGCAGTAGAGGCCCCAGGGTGCCTCCTTGCCCTCTACCCAGGGGCCTCTGACCCCCACAAGTTACCCAATGGTCCACAACTCTCCCTGGACTTGCAATAGAGGCCCCAGGGTGCCCCTTGGCCCTCCACGTAGGCCACTCTCAGCCAAGCAAACTACCCAGGGGACCACCTCTCTCCCTGAACTTGCACTATAGGCCCCAGGGATACCCCTGGCCCTCCGCCTAGGGGCCTCTCACCCTAGCAAGCTACCCAGGGTTCCACCTCTCTCCCTAGACTTGCACTATAGGCCCCAGAGTGCCCCCTGGCCCTCCACCTAAGTGCCTAAGACCCCAGCAAGCTACCCAGGGGTCCACCTCTCTCCCTGGACTTGCAGCAGAGGCCCCCTGATGCCCCCTGGCCCTCCACCTAGGGGCCTTTGACCCCAGCAAGCTAACCAGGGGTCCACCTCTCTCCCTGGACTTGCAGTATAGGCCCCAGGGTGCCCCCTGCCCCTCCACCTAGGTGCCTCTGACCCCAACAAGCTACCCAGGGGTCCACCTATCTACCTAGACTTGCAGTCGAGACCCCAGGGTGCCCCCTGGCCCTCCACCTAGGGGCCTCTGACCCCAGCAAGCTAACCAGGGGTCCACCTCTCTCCCTGGACTTGCAGTATAGAACCCAGGGTGCCCCCTGACCCTCCACCTAGGGGCCTCTGACCCCAGCAAGCTACCCAGGGATTAACCTCTCTCCCTGGACTTGCAGTAGAGGCCCCAGGGTGCCCCCTGGAACTCCATCTAGGGGCCTCTGACCCCAGCAAGCTACCCAGGGGTCCACCTCTATCCCTAGACTTGCAGTAGAGGCCCCAGGGTGCCCCCTGGCCCTCCACCTAGGGGCCTCTGAACCCAGCAATCCACCCAGGGGTCCAGCTTTCTCCCTGGACTTGTAGTAGAGGCCCAAGGGTACCCCCTGGCCCTCCACCTAGGGTCTTCTTTCCCCAGCAAGCTACCCAGGGGTCCACCTATCTCCCTGGACTTGCAGAAGAGGCCCCAGGGTGCCCCCTTGCCCACCACATAGGGGCATATGACCTCAGGAGGCTACCCAGGGGTTCACCTCTCTCCCTGGACTTGCAGCAGAGGCCCCAGGGTGCCCCCTGGCCCTCCACCAAGGAGCCTCTGATGCCAGCAAGCTACCCAGGGGCCCATCTCTCTCCCTGGACTTGCAGTATAGGCCCCAGGGTGCCCCCTGCCCCTCCACCTAGGGGCCTCTGACCCCAACAAGCTACCCAGGGGTCCACCTATCTACCTAGACTTGCAGTCGAGACCCCAGGGTGCCCCCTGGCCCTCCACCTAGGGGCCTCTGACCCCAGCAAGCTAACCAGGGGTCCACCTCTCTCCCTGGACTTGCAGTATAGAACCCTGGGTGCCCCCTGACCCTCCACCTAGGGGCCTCTGACCCCAGCAAGCTACCCAGGGATTAACCTCTCTCCCTGGACTTGCAGTAGAGGCCCCAGGGTGCCCCCTGGAACTCCATCTAGGGGCCTCTGACCCCAGCAAGCTACCCAGGGGTCCACCTCTATCCCTGGACTTGCAGTAGAGGCCCCAGGGTGCCCCCTGGCCCTCCACCTAGGGGCCTCTGAACCCAGCAATCCACCCATGGGTCCAGCTTTCTCCCTGGACTTGTAGTAGAGGCCCAAGGGTACCCCCTGGCCCTCCACCTAGGGGCTTCTTACCCCAGCAAGCTACCCAGGGGTCCACCTATCTCCCTGGACTTGCAGAAGAGGCCCCAGGGTGCCCCCTTGCCCACCACATAGGGGCATAAGACCTCAGGAGGCTACCCAGGGGTCCACCTCTCTCCCTGGACTTGCAGCAGAGGCCCCAGGGTGCCCCCTGGCCCTCCACCAAGGAGCCTCTGATGCCAGCAAGCCACCCAGGGGCCCATCTCTCTCCCTGGACTTGCAGTAGAGGCCCCAGGGTGCCCGCTGGGCCTCCACCTAGGGGCCTCTGACCCCAGCAAGCTACCCAGGGGTGCACATCTCTCCCTGGACTGGCAGTATAGGCTCCAGGGTGCCCCCTGGCCCTCCACCTAGGGGCCTCTGACCCCAGCAAGCTACCAAGGGGTCCACAACTCTCCCTGGACTTGCAGTAGAGGCCCCAGGGTGCCCCCTGTCATTGCACCTAGGGGCCTACGACCCCAGCAAGTTACCCAGGGGTCCACCTCTCTCAAAGGACTTGCAGTAGAGGCCTCAGGAAGACCCCTTGCCCTCCACCTAGGGGCCTCTGACCCCAGCAAGCTACCCAGGGGCGCACCTCTCTCCCTGAACTTGCAATAGAGGCCCCAGGGTGCCCGCTGGCCCTGCACCAGGGGGCCTCTGACCCCAGCAAGCTACCCATGGGTCCACAACTCTCCCTAGACTTGCAGTAGAGGCCCAAGGGTGCCCCCTGGCCCTCCACCTGGGGTCCTCAGAGCCTAAGAATCTACCAAGGGGTCCACAACTATCCCTGGACTTGCAAATGAGGCCCCAGGGTGCCCCCTGGCAGTCCACCTAAGTGCCTCTGACCCCAGCTAGCTACCCAGGGGTCCACCTCTCTCCCTGGACCTGCAGCGGAGGCCCTAGGGTACCCCCTGGCCCTCCACCTAGGGGCTTTATTCCCCAGCAAGCTACCCAGGGGTCCACCTCTCTCCCTGTACTTGCAGTAAAGGCCCCAGCGTGCCCCCTTGCCCTCCACCCATGGGCCTCTGACCCCAGCAAGCTACCCAGGGGAACACAACTCTCCCTGCACTTGCAGTAGAGGACCCAGGGTGCCCCCTTGCCCTCCACCTAGGGGCCTCTGACCCCAGCAAGTTATCCAGGGGTCCACCTTTCTCCCTGGACTTATAGTATAGGCCCCAGGGTGCCCATTGGCCCTCCACCTAGGGGCCTAAGACCCCAGCAAGCTACCCAGGGGTCCACAACTCTCCCTGAACTTGCAGTAGAGGCCCCAGGGTGCCCCTTGCCCTCCACCTAGGGGCCTGTGACCCCAGCAAGCTACCCAGGGGTCCACCTCTCTCCCTGGACTTGTAGTATAGGCTCAGGGTGCCCCCTGGCCCTCCACCTAGGGGCCTAAGATCCCAGCAAGCTACCCAGGGGTCCACCTCTCTCCCTTGACTTGAAAAATAGGCCCCAGGGTGCCCCCTGGCCCTCCACATAGGGGCCAAGGACCCCAGCAAGCTACCCAGAGGTCCACCTCTCTCCCTGGTCTTGCAGTAGAGGCCTCAGGGTGCCCCCTGGCCCTCCACCTAGGGGCCTCTGACCCCAGCAAGATACCCAGGGGTCCACCTCTCTCCCTGGACTTGCAGTAGAGGACCTAGGGTGCCCCCAGGCCCTCCACCTAGGGGCGGCTGACACAAGAAAGCTCCCCAGGGGTCCACCTCTCTCCCTGGACTTGCAGGATATGCCCCAGGGTGCCCCCTTGCCCTCCACCTAGTTGCCTCTGACCCCAGCAAGCTACCCAGGGGTCCACCTCTCTCCCTGGACTTGCAGTAGAGGCCCTAGGGTAACTCCTGGCCCTCCACCTAGGGGCCTCTGACCCCAGCAAGTTACCCAGGGGTCCACAACTCTCCCTGGACTTGCAGTAGAGGCCCCTGGCTGCCCCCTTTCTTTCCACCTAGGGGCCTCTGAACCCAGCAAGCTACCCAGGGGTCCACCTTTCTCCCTGGACTTGAATTATAGGCCCCTGGCTGCCCACTGGCCCTCCACCTAGGGGCCTAAGACCCCAGCAAGCTACCCAGGGGTCCACCTCTCTCCCTTGACTTGAAGTATAGGCCCCAGGGTGCCCCCTGGCTCTCCACCTAGGGGCCCAAGACCCCAGCAAGATACCCAGGGGTCCACCTCTCTCCCTGGACTTGCAGTAGAGGCCCTAGGAAACCTCTTGGCCCTCTACCTAGGGGCCTCTGACCCCAGCAAGCTACCCAGGGGAACACAACTCTCCCTGGACTTGCAGTAGAGGACCCAGGGTGCCCCCTTGCCCTCCACCTAGGGGCCTCTGACCCCAGCAAGCTACCCAGGGGTCCACCTTTCTTCCTGGACTTGCAGTAGAGGCCCTAGGGTACCTCCTGGCCCTCCACCTAGGGGCCTCTGACCCCAGCAAGCTACCCAGGGGTCCACAACTCTACCTGGACTTGCAGTAGAGGCCCCAGGGTGCCCTCTTGCCCTCCACCTAGGGGCCTAAGACCCCAGCAAGCTACCCAGGGGTCCAATTATCTCCCTGGACTGGCAGTATAGGCCCCAGGGTGCCCCCTGGCCTTCCACCTAGGGGCTTCTGACCCCAGCAAGCTACCCAGGGGTCCACAACTCTCCCTGGACTTTCAGTAGAGGCCCCAGGGTGCCACCTGGCCCTCCACCCAAGGGCCTCTGACCCCAGCAAGCTACACAGGGGTCCACCTCTCCTCCTGGACTTGCGTTAAAGGCCCTAGGGTACCCCCTTGCCCTCCACCTATGGGCTTAAGACCTCATCAAGCTACCCAGGGATCCACCCCTCGCCCTGGACTTGCACTATAGGAACCAGGGTGCCCCCTTGCCCTCCACCCAGGGGCCTCTGACCCCAGCAAGCTACCCAGGGGTCCAACTCTCTACCTGGACTTGCAGTAGAGGCCCTAGGGTACCTCCTGGCCCTCCACCTAGGGCCTTTATTCCCCAGCAAGCTACCCAGGGGTCCACCTCTCTCGCTGGACTTGCAGTATAGACCCCAGCGTGCCCCCTTGCCCTCCACCCATGGGCCTCAGACCCCAGCAAGCTACCCAGGGGTCCACAACTTTCCCTGGACTTGCAGTAGAGGCCCCAGGGTGCCCCCTGGCCCTCCACCTAGGGGCCTCTGACCCCAGCAAGCTACATAGGGGTCCACATCTCTCCTTGGACTTGCAGTATAGGCCCCAGGGTGCCCCCTGGCCCTCCACCTAGGGGCCTAAGACCCCAGAAAGCCACCCAGGGAACCACCTCTCTCCCTGAACTTGCACTATAGGAACCAGGGTGCCCCCTTGCCCTCCACCCAGGGGCCTCTGACCCCAGCAAGCTACCCAGGGGTCCAACTCTCTACCTGGACTTGTAGTAGGGGCCCAAGGGTACCTCCTGGCCCTCCACCCAGGGGCCTCTGACCCCAGCAAGCTAACCAGGGGTCCACCTCTCTCCCTTGACTTGAAGTATAGGCCCCAGTGTGCACCCTGGCCCTCCACCTAGGGGCCTAGGTCCCCAGCAAGCTTTCCAGGGGTCCATGTCTCTCCTTGGACTTGCAGTAGAGGCCCCAGGGTGCCCCCTGGCCCTCCACCTATGGGCTTAAGACCTCATCAAGCTACCCAGGGATCCACCCCTCGCCCTGGACTTGCAGTATAGGCCCCAGGGTGCCCCCTGGCCCTCCACTTAGGGGCCTCTTACCCCAGGAAGCTACCCAGGGGTCCACCTCTCTCCCTGGACTTGCAATAGAGGCCCCAGGGTGCCCCCTGGCACTCCACCTAGGGGCCTTTGACCCCAGCAAGCTACCCAGGGGTCCACCTCTCTCCCTGGACTGGCAGTATAGGCCCCAGGGTGCCCCCTGGCCCTCCCCCTAGGGGCCTGTGAACCCAGCAAGCTACCAAGGGGTCCACAATTCTCCCTGGACTTGCAGTAGAGGCCCCAGGGTGCCCCCTGGCATTCCACCTAGGGGCCTACGACCCCAGTCAGCTACCCAGGGGTCCACCTCTCTCAATGGACTTGCACTAGAGGCCCCAGGAAGCCCCCTTGCCCTCCACCTAGGGGCCTCTGACCCCAGCAAGCTACCCAGGGGTCCACAACTCTCCCTAGACTTGCAGTAGAGGCCCAAGGGTGCCACCTGGCCCTCCACTTAGGGGCCTCTTACCCCAGCAAGCTACCCAGGAGTCCACTTCTCTCCCTGGACTTGCAGTATAGGCCCCAGCGTGCTCCCTTGCCCTCCACCCATGGGCCTCTGACCCCTCAAGCTACCCAGGGGTCCACATCTCTCCTTGGACTTGCAGTATAGGCCCCAGGGTGCCCCCTGGCCCTCCACCTAGGGGCCTAAGACCCCAGAAAGCCACCCAGGGGTCCACCTCTCTCCCTAAACTTGCACTATAGGAATCAGGGTGCCCCCTTGCAATCCACCCAGGGGCCTCTGACCGCAGCAAGCTACCCAGGGGTCCACAACTCTTCCTGGACTTGCAGTAGAGGCCCCAGGGTGCCCCCTTGCCCTGCACCTAGGGGCCTCTGACCCCAGCTAGCTACCCAGGGGGTCCACCTCTCTCCCTGGACTGGCAGTAGAGGCCCCAGGGTGCCCCCAGTCCCTCCACCTAGGGGCGGCTGACACAAGAAAACTCCCCAGGGGTCCACCTCTCTCCCTGGACTTGCAGTAGAGGCCCCAGGGTGCCCCCTGGCCCTCCACCTAGGGGCCTAAGAACCCAGCAACCTACCCAGGGGGTCCACCTCTCTCCCTGGACTGGCAGTAGAGGCCCCAGGGTTCCCCCAGGCCCTCCACCTATTGGCGGCTGACACTAGAAAGCTCCCCAGGGGTCCACCTCTCTCCCTGGACTTGCAGTATAGACACCAGGGTGCCCCCTGGCCCTCCCCCTAGGGGCCTCTGACCCCAGCAAGCTACGGAGGGGTCCACAACTCTCCCTGGACTTGCAGTAGAGGACCCAGGGTGCCATCTGGCCCTCCACCTAGGGTCCTCAGACCCTAGGAATCTACCAAGGGGTCCACAACTATCCCTGGACTTGCACTAGAAGCCCCAGGGTGCCCCCTGGCCCTCCACCTAAGGGCCTCTGACCCCAGCTAGCTACCCAGGGGTCCACCTCTCTCCCTGAACTTGCAGTAGAGGCCCTAGGGTACCTCCTGGCCCTCCACCTAGGGCCTTTATTCCCCAGCAAGCTACCCAGGGGTCCACCTCTCTCGCTGGACTTGCAGTATAGACCCCAGCGTGCCCCTTTGCCCTCCACCCATGGGCCTCAGACCCCAGCAAGCTACCCAGGGGTCCACAACTTTCCCTGGACTTGCAGTAGAGGCTCCAGGGTGCCCCCTGGCCCTCCACCTAGGGGCCTCTGACCCCAGCAAGCTACATAGGGGTCCACATCTCTCCTTGGACTTGCAGTATAGGCCCCAGGGTGCCCCCTGGCCCTCCACCTAGGGGCCTAAGACCCCAGAAAGCCACCCAGGGAACCACCTCTCTCCCTGAACTTGCACTATAGGAACCAGGGTGCCCCCTTGCCCTCCACCCAGGGGCCTCTGACCCCAGCAAGCTACCCAGGGGTCCAACTCTCTACCTGGACTTGCAGTAGGGGCCAAAGGGTACCTCCTGGCCCTCCACCCAGTGGCCTCTGACCCCAGCAAGCTAACCAGGGGTCCACCTCTCTCCCTTGACTTGAAGTATAGGCCCCAGTGTGCACCCTGGCCCTCCACCTAGGGGCCTAGGTCCCCATCAAGCTTTCCAGGGGTCCATGTCTCTCCTTGGACTTGCAGTAGAGGCCCCAGGGTGCCCCCTGGCCCTCCACCTACTGGCCTCTGACCCCAGCAAGCTACCCAGGGTTTCACCTCTCTCCCTAGACTTGCAGTATAGGCCCCAAGGTGCCCCCTTACCTTCCACCTAGGGGCCTTTTACACCATGAAGCTACCCAGGGGTCCACCTCTCTCCCTGGACTTGCAGGACAGGCTGCAGGGGGCAACCTGGCCCTCCACCTAGGAGCCACTGACCTGAGGAAGCTACCCAGGGGTCAACCTCTCTCCCTGGACTTGCAGAATAGGCCCCAAGCTGCCCCCTTACCCACCACCTATGGGCTTCTGACCCCAGCAAGCTACCCAGGGGTCCACATCTCTCCCTGGACCTGCAGTAGAGGCCCCAGGGTGCCTCCTTGCCCTCTACCCAGGGGCCTCTGACCCCCACAAGTTACCCAAGGGTCCACAACTCTCCCTGGACTTGCAATAGAGGCCCCAGGGTGCCCCTTGGCCCTCCACCTAGGCCACTCTCAGCCAAGCAAACTACCCAGGGGACCACCTCTCTCCCTAAACTTGCACTATAGGCCCCAGGGATCCCCCTGGCCCTCCGCCTAGGGGCCTCTGACCCCAGCAAGCTACCTAGGGGTCCACCTTTTTTCCTGGACTGGCAGTATAGGCTCCAGGGTGCCCCCTGGCCCTCCACCTAGGGGCCTCTGACCCCAGCAAGCTACCAAGGGGTCCACAACTCTCCATGGACTTGCAGTATAGGCCCTAGGGTGCCCCCTGGCCCTCCACCTAGGGGCATAAGACCCCAGCAAGCTACCCAGGGGGTCCACCTCTCTCCCTGGACTGGCAGTAGAGGCCCCAGGGTGCCCCCAGGCCCTCCACCTATGGGCGACTGACACAAAAAAGCTCCCCAGGGGTCCAACTCTCTCCCTGGACTTGCAGGATATGCCCCAGGGTGCCCCCTGGCCCTCCAACTAGTTGACTCTGACCCCAGCAAGCTACCCAGGGGTCCACCTGTCTCCCTGGACTTGCAGTAGAGGCCCTAGGGTACCTCCTGGCCTTGAACCTAAGGGCCTCTGACCCCAGCAAGTTACCCAGGGGTCCACAACTCTCCCTGGACTTGCAGTAGAGGCCCCAGGGTGCCCCTTTGCCCTCCACCTATGGGCCTCTGACCCCAGAAAGCTACCCAGGGGTCCACCTTTCTCCCTGGACATGAAGTATAGGCCCTAGGGTACCTCCTGGACCTCCACCTAGGGGCCTCTGACCTCAGCAAGCTACCCAGGGGTCCACCTCTCTCCCTGGACTTGTAGTAGAGGCCCTAGAGTACCTCCCGGCCCTCCACCTAGGGGCGTCTGACCCCAGCAAGTTACCCAGGGGTCCACAACTCTCCCTGGACTTATAGTATAGGCCCCAGGGTGCCCATTGGCCCTCCACCTAGGGGCCTAAGACCCCAGCAAGCTACCCAGGGGTCCACAACTCTCCCTGAACTTGCAGTAGAGGCCTCAGGGTGCCCCTTGGCCCTCCACCTAGTGGCCTGTGACCCCAGCAAGCTACCCAGGGGTCCACCTCTCTCCCTGTACTTGCAGTATAGGCCCCAGGGTGCCCCCTGGCCCTCCACCTAGGGGCCTAAGATCCCAGCAAGCTACCCAGGGGTCCACCTCTCTCCCTTGACTTGAAAAATAGGCCCCAGGGTGCCCCCTGGCCCTCCACATAGGGGCCAAGGACCCCAGCAAGCTACCCAGAGGTCCACCTCTCTCCCTGGTCTTGCAGTAGAGGCCTCAGGGTGCCCCCTGGCCCTCCACTTAGGGGCCTCTGACCCCAGCAAGCTACCCAGGGGTCCACCTCTCTCCCTGGACTTGCAGTAGAGGCCCTAGGGTGCCCCCAGGCCCTCCACCTAGGGGCGGCTGACACAAGAAAGCTCCCCAGGGGTCCACCTCTCTCCCTGGACTTGCAGGATATGCCCCAGGGTGCCCCCTTTCCTTCCACCTAGTTGCCTCTGACCTCAGCAAGCTACCCAGGGGTCCAGCTCTCTCCCTGGACTTGCAGTATAGGCCCCAAGGTGACCCCTTACCTTCCACCTAGGGGCCTCTTACCCCAGGAAGCTACCCAGGGGTCCACCTCTCTCCCTGGACTTGCAGGACAGGCTGCAGGGGGCAACCTGGCCCTCCACCTAGGAGCCACTGACCTGAGGAAGCTACCCAGGGGTCAACCTCTCTCCCTGGACTTGCAGAATAGGCCCCAAGCTGCCCCCTGACCCACCACCTATGGGCTTCTGACCCCAGCAAGCTACCCAGGGGTCCACATCTCTTCCTGGACCTGCAGTAGAGGCCCCAGGGTGCCTCCTTGCCCTCTACCCAGGGGCCTCTGACCCCCACAAGTTACCCAATGGTCCACAACTCTCCCTGGACTTGCAATAGAGGCCCCAGGGTGCCCCTTGGCCCTCCACGTAGGCCACTCTCAGCCAAGCAAACTACCCAGGGGACCACCTCTCTCCCTGAACTTGCACTATAGGCCCCAGGGATACCCCTGGCCCTCCGCCTAGGGGCCTCTCACCCTAGCAAGCTACCCAGGGTTCCACCTCTCTCCCTAGACTTGCACTATAGGCCCCAGAGTGCCCCCTGGCCCTCCACCTAAGTGCCTAAGACCCCAGCAAGCTACCCAGGGGTCCACCTCTCTCCCTGGACTTGCAGCAGAGGCCCCCTGATGCCCCCTGGCCCTCCACCTAGGGGCCTTTGACCCCAGCAAGCTAACCAGGGGTCCACCTCTCTCCCTGGACTTGCAGTATAGGCCCCAGGGTGCCCCCTGCCCCTCCACCTAGGTGCCTCTGACCCCAACAAGCTACCCAGGGGTCCACCTATCTACCTAGACTTGCAGTCGAGACCCCAGGGTGCCCCCTGGCCCTCCACCTAGGGGCCTCTGACCCCAGCAAGCTAACCAGGGGTCCACCTCTCTCCCTGGACTTGCAGTATAGAACCCAGGGTGCCCCCTGACCCTCCACCTAGGGGCCTCTGACCCCAGCAAGCTACCCAGGGATTAACCTCTCTCCCTGGACTTGCAGTAGAGGCCCCAGGGTGCCCCCTGGAACTCCATCTAGGGGCCTCTGACCCCAGCAAGCTACCCAGGGGTCCACCTCTATCCCTAGACTTGCAGTAGAGGCCCCAGGGTGCCCCCTGGCCCTCCACCTAGGGGCCTCTGAACCCAGCAATCCACCCAGGGGTCCAGCTTTCTCCCTGGACTTGTAGTAGAGGCCCAAGGGTACCCCCTGGCCCTCCACCTAGGGTCTTCTTTCCCCAGCAAGCTACCCAGGGGTCCACCTATCTCCCTGGACTTGCAGAAGAGGCCCCAGGGTGCCCCCTTGCCCACCACATAGGGGCATATGACCTCAGGAGGCTACCCAGGGGTTCACCTCTCTCCCTGGACTTGCAGCAGAGGCCCCAGGGTGCCCCCTGGCCCTCCACCAAGGAGCCTCTGATGCCAGCAAGCTACCCAGGGGCCCATCTCTCTCCCTGGACTTGCAGTATAGGCCCCAGGGTGCCCCCTGCCCCTCCACCTAGGGGCCTCTGACCCCAACAAGCTACCCAGGGGTCCACCTATCTACCTAGACTTGCAGTCGAGACCCCAGGGTGCCCCCTGGCCCTCCACCTAGGGGCCTCTGACCCCAGCAAGCTAACCAGGGGTCCACCTCTCTCCCTGGACTTGCAGTATAGAACCCTGGGTGCCCCCTGACCCTCCACCTAGGGGCCTCTGACCCCAGCAAGCTACCCAGGGATTAACCTCTCTCCCTGGACTTGCAGTAGAGGCCCCAGGGTGCCCCCTGGAACTCCATCTAGGGGCCTCTGACCCCAGCAAGCTACCCAGGGGTCCACCTCTATCCCTGGACTTGCAGTAGAGGCCCCAGGGTGCCCCCTGGCCCTCCACCTAGGGGCCTCTGAACCCAGCAATCCACCCATGGGTCCAGCTTTCTCCCTGGACTTGTAGTAGAGGCCCAAGGGTACCCCCTGGCCCTCCACCTAGGGGCTTCTTACCCCAGCAAGCTACCCAGGGGTCCACCTATCTCCCTGGACTTGCAGAAGAGGCCCCAGGGTGCCCCCTTGCCCACCACATAGGGGCATAAGACCTCAGGAGGCTACCCAGGGGTCCACCTCTCTCCCTGGACTTGCAGCAGAGGCCCCAGGGTGCCCCCTGGCCCTCCACCAAGGAGCCTCTGATGCCAGCAAGCCACCCAGGGGCCCATCTCTCTCCCTGGACTTGCAGTAGAGGCCCCAGGGTGCCCGCTGGGCCTCCACCTAGGGGCCTCTGACCCCAGCAAGCTACCCAGGGGTGCACATCTCTCCCTTGACTTGCAGTAGAGGCCCAAGGGTGCCCCCTGGCCCTCCACCTAGGGTCCTCTGACCCCAGAAATCTACTCAGGGGTCCACCTCTCTCCCTGGACTTGCAGTAGAGGCACTAGGGTACCCCCTGGCCCTCCAGCTAGGGGCGCTGACCCCACAAAGCTACCTAGGGGTCCACCTCTCTCCCTGGACTTGCAGTATAGGCCTCAAGGTTCCCCCTTACCCTCCACCTAGGGGCCTCTTACCCCAGGAAGCTACCCAGGGGTCCACCTCTCTTCCTGGACTTGCAGTAAAGGCCCCAGGGTGCCCCCTTGCCCTCCACCCAGTTGCCTCTGACCCCAGCAAGCTACCCAGGGTCCACAACTCTCCCTGGGCTTGCAGTAGAGGCCCAAGGGTGCCCCTTGGCCCTCCACCTAGGGGCCTAAGACCACAGCAAGCTACCCAGGGGGTCCACCTCTCTCCCTGTACTGGCAATACAGGCCCCAGGGTGCCCCCTGGCCCTCCACCTAGGGGCCTCTGACACAAGAAAGCTCCCCAAGGGTCCACCTCTCTCCCTGGACTTGCAGGATTTTCTCCAGGGTGCCCCCTGGCCCTCCACCTAGTTGCTTCTGACCCCAGCAAGCTACCCAGGGGTCCACCTCTCTGTCTGGACTTGCAGTAGAGGCCCCAGGCTGCCCTCTGGCCATCCACCGAGGGGCCCAAGACCCCAACAAGCTACTCAGAGGTCCAAAACTCTCCCTGGACTTGCAGTAGAGGCCCCAGGGTGCCCCCTTGCCCTCCACCTAGGGGCCTCTGACCCCAGCAAGCTACCCAGTGGTCTACCTTTCTCCCTGGACTTGAAGTATAGGCCCCAGGCTGCCCACTGGCCATCCACCTAGGGGCCTAAGACCCCAGCAAGCTACCCAGGGGTCCACAACTCTCCCTGGACTTGCAGTAGAGGCCCCAGGGATCCCCCTGGCCCTTCAACTAGGGGCCTCTGACCCTAGCAAGCTACCCAGGGTTCCATCTCTCTCCCTGGACTTGCAGTATAGGCCCCAGGGTGCCCCCTGGCCCTCCACCTAAGTGCCTAAGACCCCAGCAAGCTACCCAGGGGTCCACCTATCTCTCTTGACTTGAAGTATAGGCCCCAGGGTGCCCCCTGGCCCACCACCTAGGGGCCTAGGACCCCAGCAAGCTTCCCAGGGGTCCACGTCTCACCCTGGACTTGCAGTAGAGGCCCCAGGGTGCCCCCTGGCCCTCCACCTAGGGGCCTCTAACCCCAGCAAGCTACCCAGGGGTCCACCTCTCTCCCTGGACCTGCAGTAGAGGCCCTAGGGTACCTCCTGGCCCTAGACCTAGGGGCCTCTGACCCCAGCAAGCTACCCAGGGGTCCACAACTCTCCCTGGACTTGCAGTAGAGGCCCCAGGGTGCCCCCTTGCCCTCCACCTAGGGGCCTCTGTCCCCAGCAAGCTACACAGGGGTCCACCTCTCTCCCTGGACTTGAGTTAGAGGCCCTAGGGTACCCCCTTGCCCTCCACATATGGGCTACAGACCTCATCAAGCTACCCAGGGATCCACCTCTCTCCCTGGACTTGCAGTTTAGGCCCCAGGGTGCCCCCTGGCCCTCCACCTAGGGGCCACTTACCCCAGTATGCTACCCAGGGATCCTTCTCTCTCCTTTCACTTGCAATAGAGGCCCAGGGTGCCCCCTGGCACTCCACCTAGGGGTCTATGACCCCAGCAAGCTACCCAGGGGTCCACCTCTTTTCCTGGACTGGCAGTATAGGCTCCAGGGTGCCCCCTGGCCCTCCACCTAGGGGCCTCTGACCCCAGCAAGCTACCAAGGGGTCCACAACTCTACCTGGACTTGCAGTATAGGCCCCAGGGTGCCCCCTTGCCGTCCACCCAGGGCCCTCTGACCCCAGCGAGCTACCCAGGGGTTCACAACTCTCCCTGGACTTGCAGTATAGGCCCCAGGGTGCCCCCTTGCCCTGCACCTAGGGGCCTCTGACCCCAGCAAGCTACCCAGGGGTCCACAACTCTCCATGGACTTGCAGTATAGGCTCTAGGGTGCCCCCTGGCCCTCCACCTAGGGGCCTAAGACCCCAGCAAGCTACCCAGGGGTCCACAACTCTCCATGGACTTGCAGGATATGCCCCAGGGTGCCCCCTGGCCCTCCAACTAGTTGACTCTGACCCTAGCAAGCTACCCAGGGGTCCACCTGTCTCCCTGGACTTGCAGTAGAGGCCCTAGGGTACCTCCTGGCCTACAACCTAAGGGCCTCTGACCCCAGCAAGTTACCCAGGGGTCCACAACTCTCCCTGGACTTGCAGTAGAGGCCCCAGGGTGCCCCTTTGCCCTCCACCTATGGGCCTCTGACCCCAGAAAGCTACCCAGGGGTCCACCTTTCTCCCTGGACATGAAGTATAGGCCCTAGGGTACCTCCTGGCCCTCCACCTAGGGGCCTCTTGACCCCAGCAAACTACCCAGGGGTCCACCTTTCTCCCTGGACTTGAAGTATATGCCCCAGGCTGCCCACTGGCCCTCCACCTAGGGGCCTAAGACCCCAGCAAGCTACCCAGGGGTCCACAACTCTCCCTGGACTTGCAGTAGAGGCCCCAGGGATCCCCCTGGCCCTCCACCTAGGGGCCTCTGACCCTAGCAAGCTACCCAGGGGTCCACATCTCTCCATGGACTTGCAGTATAGGCCCTAGGGTGCCCCCTGGCCCTCCACCTAGGGGCCTAAGACCCCTGCAAGCCACCCAGGGGGTCCACCTCTCTCCCTGGACTTGCAGTATAGGCCCTAGGGTAACCCCAGGCCCTCCACCTAGGGGCGGCTGACACAAGAAAGCTCCCCAGGGGTCGACCTCTCTCCCTGGACTTGCAGGAAATGCCCCAGGGTGCCCCCTGGCCCTCCATCTAGTTGCCTCTGACCCAATCAAGCTACCCAGGGGTCCACCTCTCTCCCTGGACTTGCAGTAGAGGCCCTAGAGTACCTCCCGGCCCTCCACCTAGGGGCGTCTGACCCCAGCAAGTTACCCAGGGGTCCACAACTCTCCCTGGACTTGCAGTAGAGACCCCAGGGTGCCCCCTTGCCCTCCACCTAGGGGCCTCTGACCCCAGAAAGCTACCCAGGGGTCCACCTTTCTCCCTGGACATGAAGTATAGGTGCCAGGGTGCCCCCTGGCCCTCCAACTAGGAGCTTCTGACCCCAGCAAGCTATCCAGGGGTCCACAACTCTCCCTGGACTTTCAGTAGAGGCCCCAGGGTGCCCCCTGGCCCTCCACCTAAGGGCCTCTGACCCCAGAAAGCTACACAGGGGTCCACTTCTCTCCCTGGACTTGCGTTAGAGGCCCTAGGGTACCCCATTGCCTTCCACATATGGGCTTCAGACCTCATCAAGCTACCCACGGATCCACCTCTCTCCCTGGTCTTGCAGTAGAGACCTCAGGGTGCCCTTGGCCCTCCACCTAGGGGCCTCTGACCCCAGCAAGATACCCAGGGGTCCACCTCTCTCCCTGGACTTGCAGTAGAGGACCTAGGGTGCCCCCAGGCCCTCCACCTAGGGGCGGCTGACACAAGAAAGCTCCCCAGGGGTCCACCTCTCTCCCTGGACTTGCAGGATATGCCCCAGGGTGCCCCCTTGCCCTCCACCTAGTTGCCTCTGACCCCAGCAAGCTACCCAGGGGTCCACTTCTCTCCCTGGACTTGCGTTAGAGGCCCTAGGGTACCCCATTGCCTTCCACATATGGGCTTCAGACCTCATCAAGCTACCCACGGATCCAACTCTCTTCCTGGACTTGCAGTATAGGCCCCAGGGTGCCCCCTGGCCCTCCACCTAGGGGCCTCTTAACCCAGGAAGCTACCCAGGGGTCCACCTCTCTCCCTGGACTTGCAATAGAGGCCCCAGGGTGCCCCCTGGCACTCCAATTAGGGGCCTATGACCCCAGCAAGCTACCCAAGGGTCCACCTCTCTCCCTGGACTGGCAGTATAGGCTCCAGGGTGCCCCCTGGCCCTCCACCTAGGGGCCTCTGACCCCAGCAAGCTACCAAGGGGTCCACAACTCTCCCTGGACTTGCAGTAGAGGCCCCAGGGTGCCCCTTGTCATTGCACCTAGGGGCCTACGACCCCAGCAAGTTACCCAGGGGTCCACCTCTCTCAAAGGACTTGCAGTAGAGGCCTCAGGAAGACCCCTTGCCCTCCACCTAGGGGCCTCTGACCCCAGCAAGCTACCCAGGGGCGCACCTCTCTCCCTGAACTTGCAATAGAGGCCCCAGGGTGCCCGCTGGCCCTGCACCAGGGGGCCTCTGACCCCAGCAAGCTACCCATGGGTCCACAACTCTCCCTAGACTTGCAGTAGAGGCCCAAGGGTGCCCCCTGGCCCTCCACCTGGGGTCCTCAGAGCCTAAGAATCTACCAAGGGGTCCACAACTATCCCTGGACTTGCAAATGAGGCCCCAGGGTGCCCCCTGGCAGTCCACCTAAGTGCCTCTGACCCCAGCTAGCTACCCAGGGGTCCACCTCTCTCCCTGGACCTGCAGCGGAGGCCCTAGGGTACCCCCTGGCCCTCCACCTAGGGGCTTTATTCCCCAGCAAGCTACCCAGGGGTCCACCTCTCTCCCTGTACTTGCAGTAAAGGCCCCAGCGTGCCCCCTTGCCCTCCACCCATGGGCCTCTGACCCCAGCAAGCTACCCAGGGGAACACAACTCTCCCTGCACTTGCAGTAGAGGACCCAGGGTGCCCCCTTGCCCTCCACCTAGGGGCCTCTGACCCCAGCAAGTTATCCAGGGGTCCACCTTTCTCCCTGGACTTATAGTATAGGCCCCAGGGTGCCCATTGGCCCTCCACCTAGGGGCCTAAGACCCCAGCAAGCTACCCAGGGGTCCACAACTCTCCCTGAACTTGCAGTAGAGGCCCCAGGGTGCCCCTTGCCCTCCACCTAGGGGCCTGTGACCCCAGCAAGCTACCCAGGGGTCCACCTCTCTCCCTGGACTTGTAGTATAGGCTCAGGGTGCCCCCTGGCCCTCCACCTAGGGGCCTAAGATCCCAGCAAGCTACCCAGGGGTCCACCTCTCTCCCTTGACTTGAAAAATAGGCCCCAGGGTGCCCCCTGGCCCTCCACATAGGGGCCAAGGACCCCAGCAAGCTACCCAGAGGTCCACCTCTCTCCCTGGTCTTGCAGTAGAGGCCTCAGGGTGCCCCCTGGCCCTCCACCTAGGGGCCTCTGACCCCAGCAAGATACCCAGGGGTCCACCTCTCTCCCTGGACTTGCAGTAGAGGACCTAGGGTGCCCCCAGGCCCTCCACCTAGGGGCGGCTGACACAAGAAAGCTCCCCAGGGGTCCACCTCTCTCCCTGGACTTGCAGGATATGCCCCAGGGTGCCCCCTTGCCCTCCACCTAGTTGCCTCTGACCCCAGCAAGCTACCCAGGGGTCCACCTCTCTCCCTGGACTTGCAGTAGAGGCCCTAGGGTAACTCCTGGCCCTCCACCTAGGGGCCTCTGACCCCAGCAAGTTACCCAGGGGTCCACAACTCTCCCTGGACTTGCAGTAGAGGCCCCTGGCTGCCCCCTTTCTTTCCACCTAGGGGCCTCTGAACCCAGCAAGCTACCCAGGGGTCCACCTTTCTCCCTGGACTTGAATTATAGGCCCCTGGCTGCCCACTGGCCCTCCACCTAGGGGCCTAAGACCCCAGCAAGCTACCCAGGGGTCCACCTCTCTCCCTTGACTTGAAGTATAGGCCCCAGGGTGCCCCCTGGCTCTCCACCTAGGGGCCCAAGACCCCAGCAAGATACCCAGGGGTCCACCTCTCTCCCTGGACTTGCAGTAGAGGCCCTAGGAAACCTCTTGGCCCTCTACCTAGGGGCCTCTGACCCCAGCAAGCTACCCAGGGGAACACAACTCTCCCTGGACTTGCAGTAGAGGACCCAGGGTGCCCCCTTGCCCTCCACCTAGGGGCCTCTGACCCCAGCAAGCTACCCAGGGGTCCACCTTTCTTCCTGGACTTGCAGTAGAGGCCCTAGGGTACCTCCTGGCCCTCCACCTAGGGGCCTCTGACCCCAGCAAGCTACCCAGGGGTCCACAACTCTACCTGGACTTGCAGTAGAGGCCCCAGGGTGCCCTCTTGCCCTCCACCTAAGGGCCTCTGACCCCAGAAAGCTTCCCAGGGGTCCACCTTTCTCCCTGGACTTAAAGTATAGGCCCCAGAGTGCCCACTGGCTCTCCACCTAGGGGCCTAAAACCCCAGCAAGCTACACTGGGGACCACAACTCTCCCTGGACTTGCAGTAGAGGCCGCAGGGTGCCCCCTGGCCCTCCACCCAGGGGCCTCTGACCACAGCAAGCTACCCAGGGGTCCACATCTCTCCCTGGACTTGCAGTTTAGGCCCCAGGGTGCCCCCTGGCCATCCACCTAGGGACCCAAGATACAAGCAAGCTACCCAGGGTTCCACCTCTCTTCCTTGACTTGAAGTATAGGCCCCAGGGTGCCCCCACGCCCTCCACCTAGGGGCGGCTGACACAAGAAAGCTCCCCAGGGGTCCACCTCTCTCCCTGGACTTGCAGTAGAGGCCCTAGGGTACCTCCTGGCCCTACACCTAGGGGCCTCTGACCCCAGCAAGCTACCCAGGGGTCCACAACTCTCCCTGGACTTGCAGTAGAGGCCCCAGGGTGCCCCCTTGCCCTCCACCTAAGGGCCTCTGACCCCAGAAAGCTTCCCAGGGGTCCACCTTTCTCCCTGGACTTGAAGTATAGGCCCCAGAGTGCCCACTGGCCCTCCACCTAGGGGCCTAAAACCCCAGCAAGCTACACTGGGGACCACAACTCTCCCTGGACTTGCAGTAGAGGCCACAGGGTGCCCCCTGGCCCTCCACCCAGGGGCCTCTGACCACAGCAAGCTACCCAGGGGTCCACATCTCTCCCTGGACTTGCAGTATAGGCCCCAGGGTGCCCCCTGGCCATCCACCTAGGGGCCCAAGATACAAGCAAGCTACCCAGGGTTCCACCTCTCTTCCTTGACTTGAAGTATAGGCCCCAGGGTGCCCCCTGGCCCTCCACCTAGGGGCCTAGGACCACAGCAAGCTACCCAGGGGTCCAAAACTTTTCTAGACTTGCAGTAGAGGCCCAAGGGTGCCCCCTGGCCCTCCACCTAGGGTCCTCAGACCCTAGGAATCTACCAAGGGGTCCACAACTATCCCTGGACTTACACTAGATGCCCCCTGGCCCTCCACCTAGGGTCCTCAGACCCTAGGAATCTACCAAGGGGTACACAACTATCCCTGGACTTGCACTAGAGGCCCCAGGGTGCCCCCTGGCCCTCCACCTAAGGGCCTCTGACCCCAGCTAGCTACCCAGGGGTCCAACTCTCTCCCTGGACTTACAGTAGAGGCCCCAGGGTACCCCTGGCCCTCTACCTAGGGGCTTTTTTCCCCAGCAAGCTACCCAGGGGTCTACTTCTCTCCCTGAACTTGCAGTAGAGGCCCCAGCGTGCCCCCTTGCCCTCCACCCATGGGCCTCTAACCCCAGCAAGCTACCCAGGGGTCCACAACTTTCCCTGTACTTGCAGTAGAGGACCTAGGGTGCCCCCAGGCCCTCCACCAAGGGGCGGCTGACACAAGAAAGCTCCCCAGGGGTCCACCTCTCTCCCTGGACTTGCAGGATATGCCCCAGGGTGCCCCCTTGCCCTCCACCTATTTGCCTCTTACCCCAGCAAGCTACCCAGGGGTCCACCTCTCTCCCTGGACTTGCAGTAGAGGCCCTAGGGTACCTCCTGGCCCTCCACCTAGGGGCCTCTGACCCCAGCAAGCTACCCAGGTGTCCACCTCTCTCCCTGGACTTGCAGTAGAGGCCCTAGGGTACCTCCTGGCCCTCCACCTAGGTGCCTCTGACCCCAGCAAGTTACCCAGGGGTCCACAACTCTCCCTGGACTTGCAGTAGAGGCCCCTGGCTGCCACCTTTCTTTCCACCTAGGGGCCTCTGACCCCAGCAAGCTACCCAGGGGTCTACCTTTCTCCCTGGACTTGAATTATAGGCCCCTGGCTGCCCACTGGCCCTCCACCTAGGGGCCTAAGACCCCAGCAAGCTACCCAGGGGTCCACGTCTCTTCCCGGACTTGCAGTAGAGGCCCCAGGGTGCCCCCTGGCTCTCCACCTAGGGGCCCAAGACCCCAGCAAGATACCCAGGGGTCCACCTCTCTCCCTGGACTTGCAGTAGAGGCCCTAGGCAACCTCTTGGCCCTCCACCTAGGGGCCTCTGACCCCAGCAAGCTACCCAGGGGAACACAACTCTCCCTGGACTTGCATTAGAGGACCCAGGGTGCCCCTTTGCCCTCCACCTAGTGGCCTCTGACCCCAGCAAGCTACCCAGGGGTCCACCTTTCTCCCTGGACTTATAGTATAGGCCCCAGGGTGCCCATTGGCCCTCTCCCTAGGGGCCTAAGACCCCAGCAAGCTACCCAGGGGTCCACAACTCTCCCTGAACTTGCAGTAGAGGCCCCAGGGTGCCCCTTGGCCCTCCACCTAGGGGCCTGTGACCCCAGCAAGCTACCCAGGGGTCCACCTCTCTCCCTGTACTTGCAGTATAGGCCCCAGGGTGCCCCCTGGCCCTCCACCTAGGGGCCTAAGATCCCAGCAAGCTACCCAGGGGTCCACCTCTCTCCCTTGACTTGAAGTATAGGCCCCAGGGTGCCCCCTGGCTCTCCACCTAGGGGCCCAAGACCCCAGCAAGATACCCAGGGGTCCACCTCTCTCCCTGGACTTGCAGTAGAGGCCCTAGGAAACCTCTTGGCCCTCTACCTAGGGGCCTCTGACCCCAGCAAGCTACCCAGGGGAACACAACTCTCCCTGGACTTGCAGTAGAGGACCCAGGGTGCCCCCTTGCCCTCCACCTAGGGGCCTCTGACCCCAGCAAGCTACCCAGGGGTCCACCTTTCTTCCTGGACTTGCAGTAGAGGCCCTAGGGTACCTCCTGGCCCTCCACCTAGGGGCCTCTGACCCCAGCAAGCTACCCAGGGGTCCACAACTCTACCTGGACTTGCAGTAGAGGCCCCAGGGTGCCCTCTTGCCCTCCACCTAGGGGCCTAAGACCCCAGCAAGCTACCCAGGGGTCCAATTATCTCCCTGGACTGGCAGTATAGGCCCCAGGGTGCCCCCTGGCCTTCCACCTAGGGGCTTCTGACCCCAGCAAGCTACCCAGGGGTCCACAACTCTCCCTGGACTTTCAGTAGAGGCCCCAGGGTGCCACCTGGCCCTCCACCCAAGGGCCTCTGACCCCAGCAAGCTACACAGGGGTCCACCTCTCCTCCTGGACTTGCGTTAAAGGCCCTAGGGTACCCCCTTGCCCTCCACCTATGGGCTTAAGACCTCATCAAGCTACCCAGGGATCCACCCCTCGCCCTGGACTTGCACTATAGGAACCAGGGTGCCCCCTTGCCCTCCACCCAGGGGCCTCTGACCCCAGCAAGCTACCCAGGGGTCCAACTCTCTACCTGGACTTGCAGTAGAGGCCCTAGGGTACCTCCTGGCCCTCCACCTAGGGCCTTTATTCCCCAGCAAGCTACCCAGGGGTCCACCTCTCTCGCTGGACTTGCAGTATAGACCCCAGCGTGCCCCCTTGCCCTCCACCCATGGGCCTCAGACCCCAGCAAGCTACCCAGGGGTCCACAACTTTCCCTGGACTTGCAGTAGAGGCCCCAGGGTGCCCCCTGGCCCTCCACCTAGGGGCCTCTGACCCCAGCAAGCTACATAGGGGTCCACATCTCTCCTTGGACTTGCAGTATAGGCCCCAGGGTGCCCCCTGGCCCTCCACCTAGGGGCCTAAGACCCCAGAAAGCCACCCAGGGAACCACCTCTCTCCCTGAACTTGCACTATAGGAACCAGGGTGCCCCCTTGCCCTCCACCCAGGGGCCTCTGACCCCAGCAAGCTACCCAGGGGTCCAACTCTCTACCTGGACTTGTAGTAGGGGCCCAAGGGTACCTCCTGGCCCTCCACCCAGGGGCCTCTGACCCCAGCAAGCTAACCAGGGGTCCACCTCTCTCCCTTGACTTGAAGTATAGGCCCCAGTGTGCACCCTGGCCCTCCACCTAGGGGCCTAGGTCCCCAGCAAGCTTTCCAGGGGTCCATGTCTCTCCTTGGACTTGCAGTAGAGGCCCCAGGGTGCCCCCTGGCCCTCCACCTATGGGCTTAAGACCTCATCAAGCTACCCAGGGATCCACCCCTCGCCCTGGACTTGCAGTATAGGCCCCAGGGTGCCCCCTGGCCCTCCACTTAGGGGCCTCTTACCCCAGGAAGCTACCCAGGGGTCCACCTCTCTCCCTGGACTTGCAATAGAGGCCCCAGGGTGCCCCCTGGCACTCCACCTAGGGGCCTTTGACCCCAGCAAGCTACCCAGGGGTCCACCTCTCTCCCTGGACTGGCAGTATAGGCCCCAGGGTGCCCCCTGGCCCTCCCCCTAGGGGCCTGTGAACCCAGCAAGCTACCAAGGGGTCCACAATTCTCCCTGGACTTGCAGTAGAGGCCCCAGGGTGCCCCCTGGCATTCCACCTAGGGGCCTACGACCCCAGTCAGCTACCCAGGGGTCCACCTCTCTCAATGGACTTGCACTAGAGGCCCCAGGAAGCCCCCTTGCCCTCCACCTAGGGGCCTCTGACCCCAGCAAGCTACCCAGGGGTCCACAACTCTCCCTAGACTTGCAGTAGAGGCCCAAGGGTGCCACCTGGCCCTCCACTTAGGGGCCTCTTACCCCAGCAAGCTACCCAGGAGTCCACTTCTCTCCCTGGACTTGCAGTATAGGCCCCAGCGTGCTCCCTTGCCCTCCACCCATGGGCCTCTGACCCCTCAAGCTACCCAGGGGTCCACATCTCTCCTTGGACTTGCAGTATAGGCCCCAGGGTGCCCCCTGGCCCTCCACCTAGGGGCCTAAGACCCCAGAAAGCCACCCAGGGGTCCACCTCTCTCCCTAAACTTGCACTATAGGAATCAGGGTGCCCCCTTGCAATCCACCCAGGGGCCTCTGACCGCAGCAAGCTACCCAGGGGTCCACAACTCTTCCTGGACTTGCAGTAGAGGCCCCAGGGTGCCCCCTTGCCCTGCACCTAGGGGCCTCTGACCCCAGCTAGCTACCCAGGGGGTCCACCTCTCTCCCTGGACTGGCAGTAGAGGCCCCAGGGTGCCCCCAGTCCCTCCACCTAGGGGCGGCTGACACAAGAAAACTCCCCAGGGGTCCACCTCTCTCCCTGGACTTGCAGTAGAGGCCCCAGGGTGCCCCCTGGCCCTCCACCTAGGGGCCTAAGAACCCAGCAACCTACCCAGGGGGTCCACCTCTCTCCCTGGACTGGCAGTAGAGGCCCCAGGGTTCCCCCAGGCCCTCCACCTATTGGCGGCTGACACTAGAAAGCTCCCCAGGGGTCCACCTCTCTCCCTGGACTTGCAGTATAGACACCAGGGTGCCCCCTGGCCCTCCCCCTAGGGGCCTCTGACCCCAGCAAGCTACGGAGGGGTCCACAACTCTCCCTGGACTTGCAGTAGAGGACCCAGGGTGCCATCTGGCCCTCCACCTAGGGTCCTCAGACCCTAGGAATCTACCAAGGGGTCCACAACTATCCCTGGACTTGCACTAGAAGCCCCAGGGTGCCCCCTGGCCCTCCACCTAAGGGCCTCTGACCCCAGCTAGCTACCCAGGGGTCCACCTCTCTCCCTGAACTTGCAGTAGAGGCCCTAGGGTACCTCCTGGCCCTCCACCTAGGGCCTTTATTCCCCAGCAAGCTACCCAGGGGTCCACCTCTCTCGCTGGACTTGCAGTATAGACCCCAGCGTGCCCCTTTGCCCTCCACCCATGGGCCTCAGACCCCAGCAAGCTACCCAGGGGTCCACAACTTTCCCTGGACTTGCAGTAGAGGCTCCAGGGTGCCCCCTGGCCCTCCACCTAGGGGCCTCTGACCCCAGCAAGCTACATAGGGGTCCACATCTCTCCTTGGACTTGCAGTATAGGCCCCAGGGTGCCCCCTGGCCCTCCACCTAGGGGCCTAAGACCCCAGAAAGCCACCCAGGGAACCACCTCTCTCCCTGAACTTGCACTATAGGAACCAGGGTGCCCCCTTGCCCTCCACCCAGGGGCCTCTGACCCCAGCAAGCTACCCAGGGGTCCAACTCTCTACCTGGACTTGCAGTAGGGGCCAAAGGGTACCTCCTGGCCCTCCACCCAGTGGCCTCTGACCCCAGCAAGCTAACCAGGGGTCCACCTCTCTCCCTTGACTTGAAGTATAGGCCCCAGTGTGCACCCTGGCCCTCCACCTAGGGGCCTAGGTCCCCATCAAGCTTTCCAGGGGTCCATGTCTCTCCTTGGACTTGCAGTAGAGGCCCCAGGGTGCCCCCTGGCCCTCCACCTACTGGCCTCTGACCCCAGCAAGCTACCCAGGGTTTCACCTCTCTCCCTAGACTTGCAGTATAGGCCCCAAGGTGCCCCCTTACCTTCCACCTAGGGGCCTTTTACACCATGAAGCTACCCAGGGGTCCACCTCTCTCCCTGGACTTGCAGGACAGGCTGCAGGGGGCAACCTGGCCCTCCACCTAGGAGCCACTGACCTGAGGAAGCTACCCAGGGGTCAACCTCTCTCCCTGGACTTGCAGAATAGGCCCCAAGCTGCCCCCTTACCCACCACCTATGGGCTTCTGACCCCAGCAAGCTACCCAGGGGTCCACATCTCTCCCTGGACCTGCAGTAGAGGCCCCAGGGTGCCTCCTTGCCCTCTACCCAGGGGCCTCTGACCCCCACAAGTTACCCAAGGGTCCACAACTCTCCCTGGACTTGCAATAGAGGCCCCAGGGTGCCCCTTGGCCCTCCACCTAGGCCACTCTCAGCCAAGCAAACTACCCAGGGGACCACCTCTCTCCCTAAACTTGCACTATAGGCCCCAGGGATCCCCCTGGCCCTCCGCCTAGGGGCCTCTGACCCCAGCAAGCTACCTAGGGGTCCACCTTTTTTCCTGGACTGGCAGTATAGGCTCCAGGGTGCCCCCTGGCCCTCCACCTAGGGGCCTCTGACCCCAGCAAGCTACCAAGGGGTCCACAACTCTCCATGGACTTGCAGTATAGGCCCTAGGGTGCCCCCTGGCCCTCCACCTAGGGGCATAAGACCCCAGCAAGCTACCCAGGGGGTCCACCTCTCTCCCTGGACTGGCAGTAGAGGCCCCAGGGTGCCCCCAGGCCCTCCACCTATGGGCGACTGACACAAAAAAGCTCCCCAGGGGTCCAACTCTCTCCCTGGACTTGCAGGATATGCCCCAGGGTGCCCCCTGGCCCTCCAACTAGTTGACTCTGACCCCAGCAAGCTACCCAGGGGTCCACCTGTCTCCCTGGACTTGCAGTAGAGGCCCTAGGGTACCTCCTGGCCTTGAACCTAAGGGCCTCTGACCCCAGCAAGTTACCCAGGGGTCCACAACTCTCCCTGGACTTGCAGTAGAGGCCCCAGGGTGCCCCTTTGCCCTCCACCTATGGGCCTCTGACCCCAGAAAGCTACCCAGGGGTCCACCTTTCTCCCTGGACATGAAGTATAGGCCCTAGGGTACCTCCTGGACCTCCACCTAGGGGCCTCTGACCTCAGCAAGCTACCCAGGGGTCCACCTCTCTCCCTGGACTTGTAGTAGAGGCCCTAGAGTACCTCCCGGCCCTCCACCTAGGGGCGTCTGACCCCAGCAAGTTACCCAGGGGTCCACAACTCTCCCTGGACTTATAGTATAGGCCCCAGGGTGCCCATTGGCCCTCCACCTAGGGGCCTAAGACCCCAGCAAGCTACCCAGGGGTCCACAACTCTCCCTGAACTTGCAGTAGAGGCCTCAGGGTGCCCCTTGGCCCTCCACCTAGTGGCCTGTGACCCCAGCAAGCTACCCAGGGGTCCACCTCTCTCCCTGTACTTGCAGTATAGGCCCCAGGGTGCCCCCTGGCCCTCCACCTAGGGGCCTAAGATCCCAGCAAGCTACCCAGGGGTCCACCTCTCTCCCTTGACTTGAAAAATAGGCCCCAGGGTGCCCCCTGGCCCTCCACATAGGGGCCAAGGACCCCAGCAAGCTACCCAGAGGTCCACCTCTCTCCCTGGTCTTGCAGTAGAGGCCTCAGGGTGCCCCCTGGCCCTCCACTTAGGGGCCTCTGACCCCAGCAAGCTACCCAGGGGTCCACCTCTCTCCCTGGACTTGCAGTAGAGGCCCTAGGGTGCCCCCAGGCCCTCCACCTAGGGGCGGCTGACACAAGAAAGCTCCCCAGGGGTCCACCTCTCTCCCTGGACTTGCAGGATATGCCCCAGGGTGCCCCCTTTCCTTCCACCTAGTTGCCTCTGACCTCAGCAAGCTACCCAGGGGTCCAGCTCTCTCCCTGGACTTGCAGTATAGGCCCCAAGGTGACCCCTTACCTTCCACCTAGGGGCCTCTTACCCCAGGAAGCTACCCAGGGGTCCACCTCTCTCCCTGGACTTGCAGGACAGGCTGCAGGGGGCAACCTGGCCCTCCACCTAGGAGCCACTGACCTGAGGAAGCTACCCAGGGGTCAACCTCTCTCCCTGGACTTGCAGAATAGGCCCCAAGCTGCCCCCTGACCCACCACCTATGGGCTTCTGACCCCAGCAAGCTACCCAGGGGTCCACATCTCTTCCTGGACCTGCAGTAGAGGCCCCAGGGTGCCTCCTTGCCCTCTACCCAGGGGCCTCTGACCCCCACAAGTTACCCAATGGTCCACAACTCTCCCTGGACTTGCAATAGAGGCCCCAGGGTGCCCCTTGGCCCTCCACGTAGGCCACTCTCAGCCAAGCAAACTACCCAGGGGACCACCTCTCTCCCTGAACTTGCACTATAGGCCCCAGGGATACCCCTGGCCCTCCGCCTAGGGGCCTCTCACCCTAGCAAGCTACCCAGGGTTCCACCTCTCTCCCTAGACTTGCACTATAGGCCCCAGAGTGCCCCCTGGCCCTCCACCTAAGTGCCTAAGACCCCAGCAAGCTACCCAGGGGTCCACCTCTCTCCCTGGACTTGCAGCAGAGGCCCCCTGATGCCCCCTGGCCCTCCACCTAGGGGCCTTTGACCCCAGCAAGCTAACCAGGGGTCCACCTCTCTCCCTGGACTTGCAGTATAGGCCCCAGGGTGCCCCCTGCCCCTCCACCTAGGTGCCTCTGACCCCAACAAGCTACCCAGGGGTCCACCTATCTACCTAGACTTGCAGTCGAGACCCCAGGGTGCCCCCTGGCCCTCCACCTAGGGGCCTCTGACCCCAGCAAGCTAACCAGGGGTCCACCTCTCTCCCTGGACTTGCAGTATAGAACCCAGGGTGCCCCCTGACCCTCCACCTAGGGGCCTCTGACCCCAGCAAGCTACCCAGGGATTAACCTCTCTCCCTGGACTTGCAGTAGAGGCCCCAGGGTGCCCCCTGGAACTCCATCTAGGGGCCTCTGACCCCAGCAAGCTACCCAGGGGTCCACCTCTATCCCTAGACTTGCAGTAGAGGCCCCAGGGTGCCCCCTGGCCCTCCACCTAGGGGCCTCTGAACCCAGCAATCCACCCAGGGGTCCAGCTTTCTCCCTGGACTTGTAGTAGAGGCCCAAGGGTACCCCCTGGCCCTCCACCTAGGGTCTTCTTTCCCCAGCAAGCTACCCAGGGGTCCACCTATCTCCCTGGACTTGCAGAAGAGGCCCCAGGGTGCCCCCTTGCCCACCACATAGGGGCATATGACCTCAGGAGGCTACCCAGGGGTTCACCTCTCTCCCTGGACTTGCAGCAGAGGCCCCAGGGTGCCCCCTGGCCCTCCACCAAGGAGCCTCTGATGCCAGCAAGCTACCCAGGGGCCCATCTCTCTCCCTGGACTTGCAGTATAGGCCCCAGGGTGCCCCCTGCCCCTCCACCTAGGGGCCTCTGACCCCAACAAGCTACCCAGGGGTCCACCTATCTACCTAGACTTGCAGTCGAGACCCCAGGGTGCCCCCTGGCCCTCCACCTAGGGGCCTCTGACCCCAGCAAGCTAACCAGGGGTCCACCTCTCTCCCTGGACTTGCAGTATAGAACCCTGGGTGCCCCCTGACCCTCCACCTAGGGGCCTCTGACCCCAGCAAGCTACCCAGGGATTAACCTCTCTCCCTGGACTTGCAGTAGAGGCCCCAGGGTGCCCCCTGGAACTCCATCTAGGGGCCTCTGACCCCAGCAAGCTACCCAGGGGTCCACCTCTATCCCTGGACTTGCAGTAGAGGCCCCAGGGTGCCCCCTGGCCCTCCACCTAGGGGCCTCTGAACCCAGCAATCCACCCATGGGTCCAGCTTTCTCCCTGGACTTGTAGTAGAGGCCCAAGGGTACCCCCTGGCCCTCCACCTAGGGGCTTCTTACCCCAGCAAGCTACCCAGGGGTCCACCTATCTCCCTGGACTTGCAGAAGAGGCCCCAGGGTGCCCCCTTGCCCACCACATAGGGGCATAAGACCTCAGGAGGCTACCCAGGGGTCCACCTCTCTCCCTGGACTTGCAGCAGAGGCCCCAGGGTGCCCCCTGGCCCTCCACCAAGGAGCCTCTGATGCCAGCAAGCCACCCAGGGGCCCATCTCTCTCCCTGGACTTGCAGTAGAGGCCCCAGGGTGCCCGCTGGGCCTCCACCTAGGGGCCTCTGACCCCAGCAAGCTACCCAGGGGTGCACATCTCTCCCTTGACTTGCAGTAGAGGCCCAAGGGTGCCCCCTGGCCCTCCACCTAGGGTCCTCTGACCCCAGAAATCTACTCAGGGGTCCACCTCTCTCCCTGGACTTGCAGTAGAGGCACTAGGGTACCCCCTGGCCCTCCAGCTAGGGGCGCTGACCCCACAAAGCTACCTAGGGGTCCACCTCTCTCCCTGGACTTGCAGTATAGGCCTCAAGGTTCCCCCTTACCCTCCACCTAGGGGCCTCTTACCCCAGGAAGCTACCCAGGGGTCCACCTCTCTTCCTGGACTTGCAGTAAAGGCCCCAGGGTGCCCCCTTGCCCTCCACCCAGTTGCCTCTGACCCCAGCAAGCTACCCAGGGTCCACAACTCTCCCTGGGCTTGCAGTAGAGGCCCAAGGGTGCCCCTTGGCCCTCCACCTAGGGGCCTAAGACCACAGCAAGCTACCCAGGGGGTCCACCTCTCTCCCTGTACTGGCAATACAGGCCCCAGGGTGCCCCCTGGCCCTCCACCTAGGGGCCTCTGACACAAGAAAGCTCCCCAAGGGTCCACCTCTCTCCCTGGACTTGCAGGATTTTCTCCAGGGTGCCCCCTGGCCCTCCACCTAGTTGCTTCTGACCCCAGCAAGCTACCCAGGGGTCCACCTCTCTGTCTGGACTTGCAGTAGAGGCCCCAGGCTGCCCTCTGGCCATCCACCGAGGGGCCCAAGACCCCAACAAGCTACTCAGAGGTCCAAAACTCTCCCTGGACTTGCAGTAGAGGCCCCAGGGTGCCCCCTTGCCCTCCACCTAGGGGCCTCTGACCCCAGCAAGCTACCCAGTGGTCTACCTTTCTCCCTGGACTTGAAGTATAGGCCCCAGGCTGCCCACTGGCCATCCACCTAGGGGCCTAAGACCCCAGCAAGCTACCCAGGGGTCCACAACTCTCCCTGGACTTGCAGTAGAGGCCCCAGGGATCCCCCTGGCCCTTCAACTAGGGGCCTCTGACCCTAGCAAGCTACCCAGGGTTCCATCTCTCTCCCTGGACTTGCAGTATAGGCCCCAGGGTGCCCCCTGGCCCTCCACCTAAGTGCCTAAGACCCCAGCAAGCTACCCAGGGGTCCACCTATCTCTCTTGACTTGAAGTATAGGCCCCAGGGTGCCCCCTGGCCCACCACCTAGGGGCCTAGGACCCCAGCAAGCTTCCCAGGGGTCCACGTCTCACCCTGGACTTGCAGTAGAGGCCCCAGGGTGCCCCCTGGCCCTCCACCTAGGGGCCTCTAACCCCAGCAAGCTACCCAGGGGTCCACCTCTCTCCCTGGACCTGCAGTAGAGGCCCTAGGGTACCTCCTGGCCCTAGACCTAGGGGCCTCTGACCCCAGCAAGCTACCCAGGGGTCCACAACTCTCCCTGGACTTGCAGTAGAGGCCCCAGGGTGCCCCCTTGCCCTCCACCTAGGGGCCTCTGTCCCCAGCAAGCTACACAGGGGTCCACCTCTCTCCCTGGACTTGAGTTAGAGGCCCTAGGGTACCCCCTTGCCCTCCACATATGGGCTACAGACCTCATCAAGCTACCCAGGGATCCACCTCTCTCCCTGGACTTGCAGTTTAGGCCCCAGGGTGCCCCCTGGCCCTCCACCTAGGGGCCACTTACCCCAGTATGCTACCCAGGGATCCTTCTCTCTCCTTTCACTTGCAATAGAGGCCCAGGGTGCCCCCTGGCACTCCACCTAGGGGTCTATGACCCCAGCAAGCTACCCAGGGGTCCACCTCTTTTCCTGGACTGGCAGTATAGGCTCCAGGGTGCCCCCTGGCCCTCCACCTAGGGGCCTCTGACCCCAGCAAGCTACCAAGGGGTCCACAACTCTACCTGGACTTGCAGTATAGGCCCCAGGGTGCCCCCTTGCCGTCCACCCAGGGCCCTCTGACCCCAGCGAGCTACCCAGGGGTTCACAACTCTCCCTGGACTTGCAGTATAGGCCCCAGGGTGCCCCCTTGCCCTGCACCTAGGGGCCTCTGACCCCAGCAAGCTACCCAGGGGTCCACAACTCTCCATGGACTTGCAGTATAGGCTCTAGGGTGCCCCCTGGCCCTCCACCTAGGGGCCTAAGACCCCAGCAAGCTACCCAGGGGTCCACAACTCTCCATGGACTTGCAGGATATGCCCCAGGGTGCCCCCTGGCCCTCCAACTAGTTGACTCTGACCCTAGCAAGCTACCCAGGGGTCCACCTGTCTCCCTGGACTTGCAGTAGAGGCCCTAGGGTACCTCCTGGCCTACAACCTAAGGGCCTCTGACCCCAGCAAGTTACCCAGGGGTCCACAACTCTCCCTGGACTTGCAGTAGAGGCCCCAGGGTGCCCCTTTGCCCTCCACCTATGGGCCTCTGACCCCAGAAAGCTACCCAGGGGTCCACCTTTCTCCCTGGACATGAAGTATAGGCCCTAGGGTACCTCCTGGCCCTCCACCTAGGGGCCTCTTGACCCCAGCAAACTACCCAGGGGTCCACCTTTCTCCCTGGACTTGAAGTATATGCCCCAGGCTGCCCACTGGCCCTCCACCTAGGGGCCTAAGACCCCAGCAAGCTACCCAGGGGTCCACAACTCTCCCTGGACTTGCAGTAGAGGCCCCAGGGATCCCCCTGGCCCTCCACCTAGGGGCCTCTGACCCTAGCAAGCTACCCAGGGGTCCACATCTCTCCATGGACTTGCAGTATAGGCCCTAGGGTGCCCCCTGGCCCTCCACCTAGGGGCCTAAGACCCCTGCAAGCCACCCAGGGGGTCCACCTCTCTCCCTGGACTTGCAGTATAGGCCCTAGGGTAACCCCAGGCCCTCCACCTAGGGGCGGCTGACACAAGAAAGCTCCCCAGGGGTCGACCTCTCTCCCTGGACTTGCAGGAAATGCCCCAGGGTGCCCCCTGGCCCTCCATCTAGTTGCCTCTGACCCAATCAAGCTACCCAGGGGTCCACCTCTCTCCCTGGACTTGCAGTAGAGGCCCTAGAGTACCTCCCGGCCCTCCACCTAGGGGCGTCTGACCCCAGCAAGTTACCCAGGGGTCCACAACTCTCCCTGGACTTGCAGTAGAGACCCCAGGGTGCCCCCTTGCCCTCCACCTAGGGGCCTCTGACCCCAGAAAGCTACCCAGGGGTCCACCTTTCTCCCTGGACATGAAGTATAGGTGCCAGGGTGCCCCCTGGCCCTCCAACTAGGAGCTTCTGACCCCAGCAAGCTATCCAGGGGTCCACAACTCTCCCTGGACTTTCAGTAGAGGCCCCAGGGTGCCCCCTGGCCCTCCACCTAAGGGCCTCTGACCCCAGAAAGCTACACAGGGGTCCACTTCTCTCCCTGGACTTGCGTTAGAGGCCCTAGGGTACCCCATTGCCTTCCACATATGGGCTTCAGACCTCATCAAGCTACCCACGGATCCACCTCTCTCCCTGGTCTTGCAGTAGAGACCTCAGGGTGCCCTTGGCCCTCCACCTAGGGGCCTCTGACCCCAGCAAGATACCCAGGGGTCCACCTCTCTCCCTGGACTTGCAGTAGAGGACCTAGGGTGCCCCCAGGCCCTCCACCTAGGGGCGGCTGACACAAGAAAGCTCCCCAGGGGTCCACCTCTCTCCCTGGACTTGCAGGATATGCCCCAGGGTGCCCCCTTGCCCTCCACCTAGTTGCCTCTGACCCCAGCAAGCTACCCAGGGGTCCACTTCTCTCCCTGGACTTGCGTTAGAGGCCCTAGGGTACCCCATTGCCTTCCACATATGGGCTTCAGACCTCATCAAGCTACCCACGGATCCAACTCTCTTCCTGGACTTGCAGTATAGGCCCCAGGGTGCCCCCTGGCCCTCCACCTAGGGGCCTCTTAACCCAGGAAGCTACCCAGGGGTCCACCTCTCTCCCTGGACTTGCAATAGAGGCCCCAGGGTGCCCCCTGGCACTCCAATTAGGGGCCTATGACCCCAGCAAGCTACCCAAGGGTCCACCTCTCTCCCTGGACTGGCAGTATAGGCTCCAGGGTGCCCCCTGGCCCTCCACCTAGGGGCCTCTGACCCCAGCAAGCTACCAAGGGGTCCACAACTCTCCCTGGACTTGCAGTAGAGGCCCCAGGGTGCCCCTTGTCATTGCACCTAGGGGCCTACGACCCCAGCAAGTTACCCAGGGGTCCACCTCTCTCAAAGGACTTGCAGTAGAGGCCTCAGGAAGACCCCTTGCCCTCCACCTAGGGGCCTCTGACCCCAGCAAGCTACCCAGGGGCGCACCTCTCTCCCTGAACTTGCAATAGAGGCCCCAGGGTGCCCGCTGGCCCTGCACCAGGGGGCCTCTGACCCCAGCAAGCTACCCATGGGTCCACAACTCTCCCTAGACTTGCAGTAGAGGCCCAAGGGTGCCCCCTGGCCCTCCACCTGGGGTCCTCAGAGCCTAAGAATCTACCAAGGGGTCCACAACTATCCCTGGACTTGCAAATGAGGCCCCAGGGTGCCCCCTGGCAGTCCACCTAAGTGCCTCTGACCCCAGCTAGCTACCCAGGGGTCCACCTCTCTCCCTGGACCTGCAGCGGAGGCCCTAGGGTACCCCCTGGCCCTCCACCTAGGGGCTTTATTCCCCAGCAAGCTACCCAGGGGTCCACCTCTCTCCCTGTACTTGCAGTAAAGGCCCCAGCGTGCCCCCTTGCCCTCCACCCATGGGCCTCTGACCCCAGCAAGCTACCCAGGGGAACACAACTCTCCCTGCACTTGCAGTAGAGGACCCAGGGTGCCCCCTTGCCCTCCACCTAGGGGCCTCTGACCCCAGCAAGTTATCCAGGGGTCCACCTTTCTCCCTGGACTTATAGTATAGGCCCCAGGGTGCCCATTGGCCCTCCACCTAGGGGCCTAAGACCCCAGCAAGCTACCCAGGGGTCCACAACTCTCCCTGAACTTGCAGTAGAGGCCCCAGGGTGCCCCTTGCCCTCCACCTAGGGGCCTGTGACCCCAGCAAGCTACCCAGGGGTCCACCTCTCTCCCTGGACTTGTAGTATAGGCTCAGGGTGCCCCCTGGCCCTCCACCTAGGGGCCTAAGATCCCAGCAAGCTACCCAGGGGTCCACCTCTCTCCCTTGACTTGAAAAATAGGCCCCAGGGTGCCCCCTGGCCCTCCACATAGGGGCCAAGGACCCCAGCAAGCTACCCAGAGGTCCACCTCTCTCCCTGGTCTTGCAGTAGAGGCCTCAGGGTGCCCCCTGGCCCTCCACCTAGGGGCCTCTGACCCCAGCAAGATACCCAGGGGTCCACCTCTCTCCCTGGACTTGCAGTAGAGGACCTAGGGTGCCCCCAGGCCCTCCACCTAGGGGCGGCTGACACAAGAAAGCTCCCCAGGGGTCCACCTCTCTCCCTGGACTTGCAGGATATGCCCCAGGGTGCCCCCTTGCCCTCCACCTAGTTGCCTCTGACCCCAGCAAGCTACCCAGGGGTCCACCTCTCTCCCTGGACTTGCAGTAGAGGCCCTAGGGTAACTCCTGGCCCTCCACCTAGGGGCCTCTGACCCCAGCAAGTTACCCAGGGGTCCACAACTCTCCCTGGACTTGCAGTAGAGGCCCCTGGCTGCCCCCTTTCTTTCCACCTAGGGGCCTCTGAACCCAGCAAGCTACCCAGGGGTCCACCTTTCTCCCTGGACTTGAATTATAGGCCCCTGGCTGCCCACTGGCCCTCCACCTAGGGGCCTAAGACCCCAGCAAGCTACCCAGGGGTCCACCTCTCTCCCTTGACTTGAAGTATAGGCCCCAGGGTGCCCCCTGGCTCTCCACCTAGGGGCCCAAGACCCCAGCAAGATACCCAGGGGTCCACCTCTCTCCCTGGACTTGCAGTAGAGGCCCTAGGAAACCTCTTGGCCCTCTACCTAGGGGCCTCTGACCCCAGCAAGCTACCCAGGGGAACACAACTCTCCCTGGACTTGCAGTAGAGGACCCAGGGTGCCCCCTTGCCCTCCACCTAGGGGCCTCTGACCCCAGCAAGCTACCCAGGGGTCCACCTTTCTTCCTGGACTTGCAGTAGAGGCCCTAGGGTACCTCCTGGCCCTCCACCTAGGGGCCTCTGACCCCAGCAAGCTACCCAGGGGTCCACAACTCTACCTGGACTTGCAGTAGAGGCCCCAGGGTGCCCTCTTGCCCTCCACCTAAGGGCCTCTGACCCCAGAAAGCTTCCCAGGGGTCCACCTTTCTCCCTGGACTTAAAGTATAGGCCCCAGAGTGCCCACTGGCTCTCCACCTAGGGGCCTAAAACCCCAGCAAGCTACACTGGGGACCACAACTCTCCCTGGACTTGCAGTAGAGGCCGCAGGGTGCCCCCTGGCCCTCCACCCAGGGGCCTCTGACCACAGCAAGCTACCCAGGGGTCCACATCTCTCCCTGGACTTGCAGTTTAGGCCCCAGGGTGCCCCCTGGCCATCCACCTAGGGACCCAAGATACAAGCAAGCTACCCAGGGTTCCACCTCTCTTCCTTGACTTGAAGTATAGGCCCCAGGGTGCCCCCACGCCCTCCACCTAGGGGCGGCTGACACAAGAAAGCTCCCCAGGGGTCCACCTCTCTCCCTGGACTTGCAGTAGAGGCCCTAGGGTACCTCCTGGCCCTACACCTAGGGGCCTCTGACCCCAGCAAGCTACCCAGGGGTCCACAACTCTCCCTGGACTTGCAGTAGAGGCCCCAGGGTGCCCCCTTGCCCTCCACCTAAGGGCCTCTGACCCCAGAAAGCTTCCCAGGGGTCCACCTTTCTCCCTGGACTTGAAGTATAGGCCCCAGAGTGCCCACTGGCCCTCCACCTAGGGGCCTAAAACCCCAGCAAGCTACACTGGGGACCACAACTCTCCCTGGACTTGCAGTAGAGGCCACAGGGTGCCCCCTGGCCCTCCACCCAGGGGCCTCTGACCACAGCAAGCTACCCAGGGGTCCACATCTCTCCCTGGACTTGCAGTATAGGCCCCAGGGTGCCCCCTGGCCATCCACCTAGGGGCCCAAGATACAAGCAAGCTACCCAGGGTTCCACCTCTCTTCCTTGACTTGAAGTATAGGCCCCAGGGTGCCCCCTGGCCCTCCACCTAGGGGCCTAGGACCACAGCAAGCTACCCAGGGGTCCAAAACTTTTCTAGACTTGCAGTAGAGGCCCAAGGGTGCCCCCTGGCCCTCCACCTAGGGTCCTCAGACCCTAGGAATCTACCAAGGGGTCCACAACTATCCCTGGACTTACACTAGATGCCCCCTGGCCCTCCACCTAGGGTCCTCAGACCCTAGGAATCTACCAAGGGGTACACAACTATCCCTGGACTTGCACTAGAGGCCCCAGGGTGCCCCCTGGCCCTCCACCTAAGGGCCTCTGACCCCAGCTAGCTACCCAGGGGTCCAACTCTCTCCCTGGACTTACAGTAGAGGCCCCAGGGTACCCCTGGCCCTCTACCTAGGGGCTTTTTTCCCCAGCAAGCTACCCAGGGGTCTACTTCTCTCCCTGAACTTGCAGTAGAGGCCCCAGCGTGCCCCCTTGCCCTCCACCCATGGGCCTCTAACCCCAGCAAGCTACCCAGGGGTCCACAACTTTCCCTGTACTTGCAGTAGAGGACCTAGGGTGCCCCCAGGCCCTCCACCAAGGGGCGGCTGACACAAGAAAGCTCCCCAGGGGTCCACCTCTCTCCCTGGACTTGCAGGATATGCCCCAGGGTGCCCCCTTGCCCTCCACCTATTTGCCTCTTACCCCAGCAAGCTACCCAGGGGTCCACCTCTCTCCCTGGACTTGCAGTAGAGGCCCTAGGGTACCTCCTGGCCCTCCACCTAGGGGCCTCTGACCCCAGCAAGCTACCCAGGTGTCCACCTCTCTCCCTGGACTTGCAGTAGAGGCCCTAGGGTACCTCCTGGCCCTCCACCTAGGTGCCTCTGACCCCAGCAAGTTACCCAGGGGTCCACAACTCTCCCTGGACTTGCAGTAGAGGCCCCTGGCTGCCACCTTTCTTTCCACCTAGGGGCCTCTGACCCCAGCAAGCTACCCAGGGGTCTACCTTTCTCCCTGGACTTGAATTATAGGCCCCTGGCTGCCCACTGGCCCTCCACCTAGGGGCCTAAGACCCCAGCAAGCTACCCAGGGGTCCACGTCTCTTCCCGGACTTGCAGTAGAGGCCCCAGGGTGCCCCCTGGCTCTCCACCTAGGGGCCCAAGACCCCAGCAAGATACCCAGGGGTCCACCTCTCTCCCTGGACTTGCAGTAGAGGCCCTAGGCAACCTCTTGGCCCTCCACCTAGGGGCCTCTGACCCCAGCAAGCTACCCAGGGGAACACAACTCTCCCTGGACTTGCATTAGAGGACCCAGGGTGCCCCTTTGCCCTCCACCTAGTGGCCTCTGACCCCAGCAAGCTACCCAGGGGTCCACCTTTCTCCCTGGACTTATAGTATAGGCCCCAGGGTGCCCATTGGCCCTCTCCCTAGGGGCCTAAGACCCCAGCAAGCTACCCAGGGGTCCACAACTCTCCCTGAACTTGCAGTAGAGGCCCCAGGGTGCCCCTTGGCCCTCCACCTAGGGGCCTGTGACCCCAGCAAGCTACCCAGGGGTCCACCTCTCTCCCTGTACTTGCAGTATAGGCCCCAGGGTGCCCCCTGGCCCTCCACCTAGGGGCCTAAGATCCCAGCAAGCTACCCAGGGGTCCACCTCTCTCCCTTGACTTGAAAAATAGGCCCCAGGGTGCCCCCTGGCCCTCCACCTAGGGGCGGCTGACACAAGAAAGCTCCCCAGGGGTCCACCTCTCTCCCTGGACTTGCAGGATAAGCCCCAGGGTGCCCCCTTGCCCTCCACCTAGTTGCCTCTGACCTCAGCAAACTACCCAGGGGTCCACCTCTCTCCCTGGACTTGCAGTATAGGCCCCAAGGTGCCCCCTTACCTTCCACCTAGGGGCCTCTTACCCCAGAAAGCTACCCAGGGGTCCACCTCTCTCCCTGGACTTGCAGGACAGGCCCCAAGCTGCCCCCTGACCCACCACCTATGGGCTTCTGACCCCAGCAAGCTACCCAGGGGTCCACATCTCTTCCTGGACCTGCAGTAGAGGCCCCAGGGTGCCTCCTTGCCCTCTACCCAGGGGCCTCTGACCCCCACAAGTTACCCAATGGTCCACCTCTCTCCCTGGACTTGCAGGACAGGCTGCAGGGGGCAACCTGGCCCTCCACCTAGGAGCCACTGACCTGAGGAAGCTACCCAGGGGTCAACCTCTCTCCCTGGACTTGCAGAATAGGCCCCAAGCTGCCCCCTGACCCACCACCTATGGACTTCTGACCGCAGCAAGCTACCCAGGGGTCCACATCTCTTCCTGGACCTGCAGTAGAGGCCCCAGGGTGCCTCCTTGCCCTCTACCCAGGGGCCTCTGACCCCCACAAGTTACCCAATGGTCCACAACTCTCCCTGGACTTGCAATAGAGGCCCCAGGGTGCCCCTTGGCCCTCCACGTAGGCCACTCTCAGCCAAGCAAACTACCCAGGGGACCACCTCTCTCCCTGAACTTGCACTATAGGCCCCTGGGATACCCCTGGCCCTCCGCCTAGGGGCCTCTCACCCTAGCAAGCTACCCAGGGTTCCACCTCTCTCCCTGGACTTGCACTATAGGCCCCAGAGTGCCCCCTGGCCCTCCACCTAACTGCCTAAGACCCCAGCAAGCTACCCAGGGGTCCACCTCTCTCCCTGGACTTGCAGTATAGGCCCCATGATGCCCCCTGGCCCTCCACCTAGGGGCCTCTGACCCCAGCAAGCTAACCAGGGGTCCACCTCTCTCCCTGGACTTGCAGTATAGGACCCAGGGTGCCCCCTGCAACTCCACCTAGGGGCCTCTGACCCCAACAAGCTACCCAGGGGTCCACCTATCTACCTAGACTTGCAGTCGAGACCCCAGGGTGCCCCCTGGCCCTCCACCTAGGGGCCTCTGACCCCAGCAAGCTAACCAGGGGTCCACCTCTCTCCCTGGACTTGCAGTATAGGCCCCAGGGTGCCCCCTGACCCTCCACCTAGGGGCCTCTGACCCCAGCAAGCTACCCAGGGATTAACCTCTCTCCCTGGACTTGCAGTAGAGGCCCCAGGGTGCCCCCTGGAACTCCATCTAGGGGCCTCTGACCCCAGCAAGCTACCCAGGGGTCCAGCTTTTTCCCTGGACTTGTAGTAGAGGCCCCAGGGTACCCCCTGGCCCTCCACCTATGGGCTTCTCACCCCAGCAAGCTACCAAGGGGTCCACCTCTCTCCCTGCACTTGCAGTAGAGGCCCTAGGGTACCCCCTGGCCCTTCACCTATGGGCTTCAGAACCCAGCAAGCTACCCAGGGGTCCACTTCTCTCCCTGGACTTGCAGGATAGGCCACAGGGTGCCCCCTGGCCCTCCACCTAGTTGCCTCTGACCCCAGCAAGCTACCCAGGTGTCCAACTCTCTCCCTGGACTTGCAGTAGGGGCCCTAGGGTACCTCCTAGCCCTCCACCTAGGGGCCTCTGACACCAGCAAGCTACCCAGGGGTCCACCTCTTTCCCTGGACTTGCAGGAGAGGCCCCATGGTGCCCCCTGGCCCTCCACCTAGTGGCCTCTGACCCCAGCAAGCTAACCAGGGGTCCACCTCTCTCCCTGGACTTGCAGTAGAGGCCCCAGGGTGCCCCTTGGCCCTCCACCTATTGGCCTGTGACCCCAGCAAGCTACCCAGGGGTCCACCTCTCTCCCTGTACTTGCAGTATAGGCCCCAGGGTGCCCCCTGGCCCTCCACCTAGGGGCCTAAGATCCCAGCAAGCTACCCAGGGGTCCACCTCTCTCCCTTGACTTGAAAAATAGGCCCCAGGGTGCCCCCTGGCCCTCCACCTAGGGGCGGCTGACACAAGAAAGCTCCCCAGGGGTCCACCTCTCTCCCTGGACTTGCAGGATAAGCCCCAGGGTGCCCCCTTGCCCTCCACCTAGTTGCCTCTGACCTTAGCAAGCTACCCAGGGGTCCACCTCTCTCCCTGGACTTGCAGTATAGGCCCCAAGGTGCCCCCTTACCTTCCACCTAGGGGCCTCTTACCCCAGAAAGCTACCCAGGGGTCCACCTCTCTCCCTGGACTTGCAGGACAGGCCCCAAGCTGCCCCCTGACCCACCACCTATGGGCTTCTGACCCCAGCAAGCTACCCAGGGGTCCACATCTCTTCCTGGACCTGCAGTAGAGGCCCCAGGGTGCCTCCTTGCCCTCTACCCAGGGGCCTCTGACCCCCACAAGTTACCCAATGGTCCACCTCTCTCCCTGGACTTGCAGGACAGGCTGCAGGGGGCAACCTGGCCTTCCACCTAGGAGCCACTGACCTGAGGAAGCTACCCAGGGGTCAACCTCTCTCCCTGGACTTGCAGAATAGGCCCCAAGCTGCCCCCTGACCCACCACCTATGGACTTCTACCCGCAGCAAGCTACCCAGGGGTCCACATCTCTTCCTGGACCTGCAGTAGAGGCCCCAGGGTGCCTCCTTGCCCTCTACCCAGGGGCCTCTGACCCCCACAAGTTACCCAATGGTCCACAACTCTCCCTGGACTTGCAATAGAGGCCCCAGGGTGCCCCTTGGCCCTCCACGTAGGCCACTCTCAGCCAAGCAAACTACCCAGGGGACCACCTCTCTCCCTGAACTTGCACTATAGGCCCCTGGGATACCCCTGGCCCTCCGCCTAGGGGCCTCTCACCCTAGCAAGCTACCCAGGGTTCCACCTCTCTCCCTGGACTTGCACTATAGGCCCCAGAGTGCCCCCTGGCCCTCCACCTAACTGCCTAAGACCCCAGCAAGCTACCCAGGGGTCCACCTCTCTCCCTGGACTTGCAGTATAGGCCCCATGATGCCCCCTGGCCCTCCACCTAGGGGCCTCTGACCCCAGCAAGCTAACCAGGGGTCCACCTCTCTCCCTGGACTTGCAGTATAGGCCCCAGGGTGCCCCCTGCAACTCCACCTAGGGGCCTCTGACCCCAACAAGCTACCCAGGGGTCCACCTATCTACCTAGACTTGCAGTCGAGACCCCAGGGTGCCCCCTGGCCCTCCACCTAGGGGCCTCTGACCCCAGCAAGCTAACCAGGGGTCCACCTCTCTCCCTGGACTTGCAGTATAGGCCCCAGGGTGCCCCCTGACCCTCCACCTAGGGGCCTCTGACCCCAGCAAGCTACCCAGGGATTAACCTCTCTCCCTGGACTTGCAGTAGAGGCCCCAGGGTGCCCCCTGGAACTCCATCTAGGGGCCTCTGACCCCAGCAAGCTACCCAGGGGTCCAGCTTTCTCCCTGGACTTGTAGTAGAGGCCCCAGGGTACCCCCTGGCCCTCCACCTATGGGCTTCTCACCCCAGCAAGCTACCAAGGGGTCCACCTCTCTCCCTGCACTTGCAGTAGAGGCCCTAGGGTACCCCCTGGCCCTTCACCTATGGGCTTCAGAACCCAGCAAGCTACCCAGGGGTCCACTTCTCTCCCTGGACTTGCAGGATAGGCCACAGGGTGCCCCCTGGCCCTCCACCTAGTTGCCTCTGACCCCAGCAAGCTACCCAGGTGTCCAACTCTCTCCCTGGACTTGCAGTAGGGGCCCTAGGGTACCTCCTAGCCCTCCACCTAGGGGCCTCTGACACCAGCAAGCTACCCAGGGGTCCACCTCTTTCCCTGGACTTGCAGGAGAGGCCCCATGGTGCCCCCTGGCCCTCCACCTAGTGGCCTCTGACCCCAGCAAGCTAACCAGGGGTCCACCTCTCTCCCTGGACTTTCAGTATAGGCCCCAGGGTGCCCCCTGACCTTCTACCTAGGTTCTTCTTACCCCAGCAAGCTTCCCAGGGGTCCACCTCTCTCCCTGGACTTGCAGAAGAGGCCCCAGTGTGCCCCCTGGCCCACCACATAAGGGCTTCTGACACCAGCAAGCTACCAAAGGGTCCACCTCTCTCCCTGGACTTGCAGTAGAGGCCCCAGGGTGCCCCCTGTCCCACCACCTATGGGCTTCTGACCCCAGCAAGCTACCCAGGGGTCCACTTCTCTCCCCGGACTTGCAGTAGAGGCCCCAGGGTGCCCCCTGACCCTTCACCTATGGGTTTCTGACCCTTGCAAGCTACCCAGGGGTCCACCTCTCTCCCTGGACTTGCAGTAGAGGCCCCAGGGTGCCCCCTTGCCATCCACCCAGGGGCCTCTGACCCCCGCAAGTTACCCAAGGGTCCACAACTCTCCCTGGACTTGCATTAGAGGCCCCTGGGTGCCCCTTGGCCCTCCACCTAGGCCACTGTCAGCCAAACAAACTACCCAGGGGTCCACCTCTCTCCCTGCACTTGCAGTATAGGCCCCAGGGTGCCCCCTGGCACTCCACCTAGGGGCCTAAGACCCCAGCAAGCTACCCAGGGGTCCACCTCTCTCCCTGGACTCGCAGTATAGGCCCCAGGTTACCCCCTGACCCTCGACCTAGGTTCTTCTTACCCCAGCAAGCTACCCAGGGGTCCACCTCTCTCCCTGGACTTGCAGAAGAGGCCCCAGGGTGCCCGGTGGCCCTCCACTTAGGGGCATCTGACCCCAGCAAGCTACCCAGGGGTCCACATCTCTCCCTAGACTTGCAAGAGAGGCCCAAGGGTGCCCCCTGGCCCTCCACCTAGGGGCCTCTGGCCCAAGCAATCTACCAAGGGGTCCACAACTCTCCCTGGACTTGCAGTAGAGGCCCTAGGGTAGCCCCTGGCCCTCCACTTAGGGGCTTTAGTCCCCAGCAAGCTACCCAGGGGTCCACCTCTCTCCCTGGACTTGCAGTAGAGTCCCCAGGGTGCCCCCTGGCCCTCCAGCTAGGGACCTTTGACCCCAGCAAGCTACCCAGGGGTCCACCTCTCTCCCTGGACTTGCAGTAGAGAACAAAGGCTGCCCCCTGGCACTCCACCAAGGAGCCTCTGACGCCAGCAAGCTCCCCAGGGGTCAACCTCTCTCCCTGGACTGGCATTATAGGCCCCAGGGTGCCCCCTGGCCCTCCACCTTTGTGCCTCTGACCCCAGCGAGCTACCCAGAGGTCCACCTATCTCCCTGGACTTGCAGAAGAGGCCCCAGTGTGCTGCCTGGCCCACCACATAAGGGCTTCTGACACCAGCAAGCTACCAAAGGGTCCACCTCTCTCCCTGGACTTGCAGTAGAGGCCCCAGGGTGCCCCCTGTCCCACCACCTATGGGCTTCTGACCCCAGCAAGCTACCCAGGGGTCCACCTCTCTCCCTGGACTGGCAGTATAGGATCCAGGGTGCCCCCTGACCCTCCACCTAGGTTCTTCTTACCCCAGCAAGCTACCCAGAGGTCCATCTCTCTCCCTGGAGTTGCAATAGAGGCCCCAGGGTGCCCCCTAACCCTCCACCTAGAAGCCTCTGACCCCAGCACGCTACTCAGGGGTCCACAACTCTCCCTGGACTTGCAGTAGAGGCCCCAGGGTGCCCTCTTGCCCTCCACCTAGGGGCCTCTGACCCCAGAAAGCTACCCAGGGGTCCACCTTTCTCCCTGGACTTGAAGTATAGGGCCCAGGGTGCCCACTGGCCCTCCACCTAGGGGCCTAAGACCCCAACAAGCTACCCAGGGGTCCACAACTCTCCCTGGACTTGCAGTAGAGGCCCCAGGGTGCCCCCTGGCCCTCCACCTAGGGGCCTCTGACCCCAGCAAGCTACCAAGGGGTCCACCTCTCTCAATGGACTTGCAGTAGAGGCCCCAGGAAGCCCCCTTGCCCTCCACCTAGGGGCCTCTGACCCCAGCTAGCGACCCAGGGGTCCACCTCTCTCCCTGGAGTTGCAGTAGAGGCTCTATGGTAGCCCCTGGCCCTCCACCTAGGGTCTTTAGTCCCCAGCAAGCTACCCAGGGGTCCACCTCTCTCCCTGGACTTGCAGTAGAGTCCCCAGGAAGCCCCCTGGCCCACCGACTATGGGCTTCTGACCCCAGCAAGCTACCCAGGGGTCCACCTCTCTCCCTGGACTTCCAGTAGAGGCCCCAAGCTGCTCATTGGCCCTCCACCTAGGTGCTTCTGACCTCAGCAAGCTACCTGGGGGTCCACCTCTCTCCCTGGACTTGCAGTAGAGGCCCCAGGGAGCCCCTTGGCCCTCCTTCTATGCGCCTCCAACCCCAGCAAGCTACCCAGGAGTCCACCTCTCTTCCTGGACTTGTAGTAGAGGCCCCAGGGTTCCCCCTGGCCCTCCACCTAGGGGCCTCTGTCCCCAGCAAGCTACCCAGGGGTCCACCTCTCTCCCTTGACTTGAAGTATAGGCCCCTGGGTGCACCCTGGCCCTCAACCTAGGGGCCTAGGACCCCAGCTAGCTACCCAGGGGTCCACTTCTCTCCCTGGACTTGCAGTAGAGGCCCCAGGGTGCCCCCTGGCCCTCCACCTAGGGGCCTAGGACCCCAGCAAGCTACCCAGAGGTCCATCTCTCTCCCTGGAGTTGCAGTAGAGGCCCCAGGGTGCCCCCTAACCCTCTACCTAGAAGCCTCTGACCCCAGCAAGCTACCCAGGGGTCCACAACTCTCCCTGGACTTGCAGTAGAGGCCCCACGGTGCCCTCTTGCCCTCCACCTAGGGGCCTCTGACCCCAGAAAGCTACCCAGGGGTTCACCTTTCTCCCTGGACTTGAAGTATAGGCCCCAGGGTGCCCACTGGCCCTCCACCTAGGGGCCTAAGACCCCAGCAAGCTACCAAGGGGTCCACCTCTCCCAATGGACTTGCAGTAGAGGCCCCAGGAAGCCCCCTTGCCCTCCACCTAGGGGCCTCTGACCCCAGCAAGCTACCCAGGGGCCCACCTCTCTCCCTGGACTTGCAGTAGAGGCCCCAGGGTGCCCCTTGGCCCTCCACCTAGGCCACTCTCAGCCAAGCAAACTACCCAGGGGTCCACCTCTCTCCCTGGACTTGCAGGATAGGCCCCAGGGTGCCCCCTGGCCCTCCACCTAAGGGCCTCTGACCCCAGCTAGCTACCCAGGGGTCCACCTCTCTCCCTGGAGTTGCAGTAGAGGCTCTAGGGTACCCCCTGGCCCTCCACCTAGGGGCTTTATTCCCCAGCCAGCTACCCAGGGGTCCACCTCTCTCCCTGTACTTGCAGTATAGGCCCCAGCTTGCCGCCTTGCCCTCCACCCATGGGCCTCTGACCCCAGCTAGCTCCCCAGGGGTCCACCTCTCTCCCTGGAGTTGCAGTAGAGGCCCTAGGGTACCCCCTGGCCCTCCACCTAGGGTCTTTATTCCCCAGCAAGCTACCCAGGGGTCTACCTCTCTCCCTAGACTTGCATTATAGGCCCCAAGTTGCCCCCTTGCCCTCCACCTAGGGGCCTCTTACCCCAGGAAGCTACCCAGGGGTCCACCTCTCTCCCTGGACTTGCAGGACAGGCTGCAGGGGGCAACCTGGCCCTCCACCTAGGGGCCACTGACCCCAGGAAGCTACCCAGGGGTCCACCTCTCTCCCTGGACTTGCAGAATAGGCCCCAAGTTGCCCCCTGGCCCACCACCTATGGGCTTCTGACCCCAGCAAGCTACCCAGGGGTCCACATCTCTCCCTGGACCTGCAGTAGAGGCCCCAGGGTGCCCCCTTGCCCTCCACCCAGGGGCCTCTGACCTCCGCAAGTTACCCATGGGTCCACAACTCTCCCTGGACTTGCAGTAGAGGCCCCAGGGTGCCCCTTGGCCCTCCACCTAGACCACTCTCAGCCAAACAAACTACCCAGGGGTCCACCTCTCTCCCTGGACTTGCAGGATAGGCCCAGGGTGCGCCCTGGCCCTCCACCTAGTTGCCTCTGACCCCAGCAAGCTACCCAGAGGTCCAACTCTCTACCTTGACTTGTAGTAGGGGCCCTAGGGTACCTCCTGGCCCTCCAGTTAGGGGCCTCTGATCCCAGCAAGCTACCCAGGGTCCACCTTTCTCTCTGGACTTGCAGTAGATGCCCCTGGTTGCCCTTTTGCCCTCCACCTAGGGGCCTCCGACCTCAGCAAGCTACCCAGAGGTCCACCTCTCTCCATGGACTTGCAGTAGAGGCCCCAGGGTGCCCCCTAACCCTCCACCTAGAAGCCTCTGACCCCAGCAAGCTACCCAGGGGTCCACAACTCTCCCTGGACTTGCAGTAGAGGCCCCAGGGTGCCCTCTTGCCCTCCACCTAGGGGCCTCTGACCCCTGATAGCTACCCAGGGGTCCACCTTTCTCCCTGGACATGAAGTAAAGGCCCCAGAGTGCCCACTGGCCCTCCACCTAGGGGCCTAAGACCCCAGCAAGCTACCCAGGGGTCCACAACTCTCCCTGGACTTGCAGTAGAGGCCCCAGGGTGCCCCCTTGCCCTCCACCTAGGGGCCTCTGACCCCAGCAAGCTACCCAGGGGCCCACCTCTCTCCCTGGACTTGCAGTAGAGGCCCCAGGGTGCCCGCTGACCCTCCACCAAGGGGCCTCTGACCTCAGCAAGCTACCCAGGGGTCCATAACTCTCCCTAGACTTGCAGTAGAGGCTCAAGGGTTCCCCCTGCCCCTCCACCTAGGGTCCTCAGACCCTAGGAATCTACCAAGGGGTCCACAACTTTCCCCTGACTTGCACTAGAGGCCCCAGCTTGCCGCCTTGCACTCCACCCATGGGCCTCTGACCCCAGCTAGCAACCCAGGGGTCCACCTCTCTCCCTGGAGTTGCAGTAGAGGCCCAAGGGTACCCCCTGGCCCTCCAACTAGGGGCTTTATTCCCCAGCAAGCTACCCAGGGGTCTACCTCTCTCCCTAGACTTGCATTATATTCCCCAAGGTGCCCCCTTGCCCTCCACCTAGGGGCCTCTTACCCCAGGAAGCTACCCAGGGGTCCACCTCTCTCCCTGGACTTGCAGGACAGGCTGCAGGGGGCAACCTGGCCCTCCACCTAGGGGCCACTGACCCCAGGAAGCTACCCAGGGGTCCACCTCTCTCCCTGGACTTGCAGAATAGGCCCCAAGTTGCCCCCTGGCCCACAACCTATGGGCTTCTGACCCCAGCAAGCTACCCAGGGGTCCACATCTCTCCCTGGACCTGCAGTAGAGGCCCCAGGGTGCCCCCTTGCCCTCCACCTAGGGGCCTCTGACCCCCGCAAGTTACCCATGGGTCCACAACTCTCCCTGGACTTGCAGTAGAGGCCCCAGTGTGCCCCTTGGCCCTCCACCTAGGCCACTCTCAGCCAAGCAAACTACCCAGGGGTCCACCTCTCTCCCTGGACTTGCAGATTAGGCCCCAGGGTGCCCCCTGGCCCTCCACCTAGTTGCCTCTGACCCCAGCAAGCTACCCAGGGGTCAAATTCTCTACCTTGACTTGCAGTAGGGGCCCTAGGGTACCTCCTGGCCCTCCACCCAGGGGCCTCTGACCCCAGCAAGCTAACCAGGGGTCCACCTCTCTCCCTTGACTTGAAGTATAGGCCCCAGTGTGCACCCTGGCCCTCCACCTAGGGGCCTAGGTCCCCAGCAAGCTTTCCAGGGGTCCATGTCTCTCCTTGGACTTGCAGTAGAGGCCCCAGGGTGCCCCCTGGCCCTCCACCTACTGGCCTCTGACCCCAGCAAGCTACCCAGGGGTTCACCTCTCTCCCTAGACTTGCAGTATAGGCCCCAAGGTGCCCCCTTACCTTCCACCTAGGGGCCTCTTACCCCAGGAAGCTACCCAGGGGTCCACCTCTCTCCCTGGACTTGCAGGACAGGCTGCAGGGGGCAACCTGGCCCTCCACCTAGGGGCCACTGACCTGAGGAAGCTACCCAGGGGTCAACCTCTCTCCCTGGACTTGCAGAATAGGCCCCAAGCTGCCCCCTGACCCACCACCTATGGGCTTCTGACCCCAGCAAGCTACCCAGGGGTCCACAACTTTCCCTGGACTTGCAGTAGAGGCCCCAGGGTGCCCCCTGGCCCTCCACCTAGGGGCCTCTGACCCCAGCAAGCTACATAGGGGTCCACATCTCTCCTTGGACTTGCAGTATAGGCCCCAGGGTGCCCCCTGTCCCTCCACCTAGGGGCCTAAGACCCCAGAAAGCCACCCAGGGGTCCACCTCTCTCCCTGAACTTGCACTATAGGAACCAGGGTGCCCCCTTGCCCTCCACCCAGGGGCCTCTGACCCCAGCAAGCTACCCAGGGGTCCAACTCTCTACCTGGACTTGCAGTAGGGGCCCAAGGGTACCTCCTGGCCCTCCACTCAGGGGCCTCTGGCCCCAGCAAGCTAACCAGGGGTCCACCTCTCTCCCTTGACTTGAAGTATAGGCCCCAGTGTGCACCCTGGCCCTCCACCTAGGGGCCTAGGTCCCCAGCAAGCTTTCCAGGGGTCCATGTCTCTCCTTGGACTTGCAGTAGAGGCCCCAGGGTGCCCCCTGGCTCTCCACCTACTGGCCTCTGACCCCAGCAAGCTACCCAGGGGTTCACCTCTCTCCCTAGACTTGCAGTAAAGGCCCCAAGGTGCCCCCTTACCTTCCACCTAGGGGCCTCTTACCCCAGGAAGCTACCCAGGGGTCCACCTCTCTCCCTGGACTTGCAGGACAGGCTGCAGGGGGCAACCTGGCCCTCCACCTAGGAGCCACTGACCTGAGGAAGCTACCCAGGGGTCAACCTCTCTCCCTGGACTTGCAGAATAGGCCCCAAGCTGCCCCCTGACCCACCACCTATGGGCTTCTGACCCCAGCAAGCTACCCAGGGGTCCACATCTCTCCCTGGACCTGCAGTAGAGGCCCCAGGGTGCCTCCTTGCCCTCTACCCAGGGGCCTCTGACCCCCACAAGTTACCCAAGGGTCCACAACTCTCCCTGGACTTGCAATAGAGGCCCCAGGGTGCCCCTTGGCCCTCCACCTAGGCCACTCTCAGCCAAGCAAACTACCCAGGGGACCACCTCTCTCCCTAAACTTGCACTATAGGCCCCAGGGATCCCCCTGGCCCTCCGCCTAGGGGCCTCTGACCCCAGAAAGCTACCCAGGGGTCCACCTATTTTCCTAGACTGGCAGTATAGGCTCCAGGGTGCCCCCTGGCCCTCCACCTAGGGGCCTCTGACCCCAGCAAGCTACCAAGGGGTCCACAACTCTCCATGGACTTGCAGTATAGGCCCTAGGGTGCCCCCTGGCCCTCCACCTAGGGGCCTAAGACCCCAGCAAGCTACCCAGGGGGTCCACCTCTCTCACTGGACTGGCAGTAGAGGCCCCAGGCTGCCCCCAGGCCCTCCACCTATGGGCGACTGACACAAAAAAGCTCCCCAGGGGTCCAACTCTCTCCCTGGACTTGCAGGATATGCCCCAGGGTGCCCCCTGGCCCTCCAACTAGTTGACTCTGACCCCAGCAAGCTACCCAGGGGTCCACCTGTCTCCCTGGACTTGCAGTAGAGGCCCTAGGGTACCTCCTGGCCTTCAACCTAAGGGCCTCTGACCCCAGCAAGTTACCCAGGGGTCCACAACTCTCCCTGGACTTGCAGTAGAGGCCCCAGAGTGCCCCTTTGCCCTCCACCTATGGGCCTCTGACCCCAGAAAGCTACCCAGGGGTCCACCTTTCTCCCTGGACATGAAGTATAGGCCCTAGGGTACCTCCTGGCCCTCCACCTAGGGGCCTCTGACCTCATTAAGCTACCCAGGGGTCCACCTCTCTCCCTGGACTTGCAGTAGAGGCCCTAGAGTACCTCCCGGCCCTCCACCTAGGGGCGTCTGACCCCAGCAAGTTACCCAGGGGTCCACAACTCTCCCTGGACTTATAGTATAGGCCCCAGGGTGCCCATTGGCCCTCCACCTAGGGGCCTAAGACCCCAGCAAGCTACCCAGGGGTCCACAACTCTCCCTGAACTTGCAGTAGAGGCCCCAGGGTGCCCCTTGGCCCTCCACCTAGGGGCCTGTGACCCCAGCAAGCTACCCAAGGGTCCACCTCTCTCCCTGTACTTGCAGTATAGGCCCCAGGGTGCCCGCTGGCCCTCCACCTAGGGGCCTAAGACCCCAGCAAGCTACCCAGGGGGTCCACCTCTCTCCCTGGACTAGCAGTAGAGGCCCCAGGGTGCCCCCAGGCCCTCCACCTATGGGCGACTGACACAAAAAAGCTCCCCAGGGGTCCAACTCTCTCCCTGGACTTGCAGGATATGCCCCATGGTGCCCCCTGGCCCTCCAACTAGTTGACTCTGACCCCAGCAAGCTACCCAGGGGTCCACCTGTCTCCCTGGACTTGCAGTAGAGGCCCTAGGGTACCTCCCGGCCCTCCACCTAGGGGCGTCTGACCCCAGCAAGTTACCCAGGGGTCCACAACTCTCCCTGGACTTATAGTATAGGCCCCAGGGTGCCCAATGGCCCTCCACCTAGGGGCCTAAGTCCCCAGCAAGCTACCCAGGGGTCCACAACTCTCCCTGAACTTGCAGTAGAGGCCCCAGGGTGCCCCTTGGCCCTCCACCTAGGGGCCTGTGACCCCAGCAAGCTACCCAGGGGTCCACCTCTCTCCCTGTACTTGCAGTATAGGCCCCAGGGTGCCCCCTGGCCCTCCACCTATTGGCCTAAGATCCCAGCGAGCTACCCAGGGGTCCACCTCTCTCCCTTGACTTGAAAAATAGGCCCCAGAGTGCCCCTTGGCCCTCCACCTAAGTGCCTAAGACCCCAGTAAGCTACCCAGGGGTCCACCTCTCTCCCTGGACTTGCAATAGAGGCCCCAGGGTGCCCCTTGGCCCTCCACCTAGGCCACTCTCAGCCAAGCAAACTACCCAGGGGACCACCTCTCTCCCTAAACTTGCACTAAAGGCCCCAGGGATCCCCCTGGCCCTCCGCCTAGGGGCCTCTGACCCCAGCAAGCTACCCAGGGGTCCACCTCTTTTCCTGGACTGGCAGTATAGGCTCCAGGGTGCCCCCTGGCCCTCCACCTAGGGGCCTCTGACCCCAGCAAGCTACCAAGGGGTCCACAACTCTCCATGGACTTGCAGTATAGGCCCTAGGGTGCCCCCTGGCCCTCCACCTAGGGGCCTAAGACCCCAGCAAGCTACCCAGGGGTCCACCTCTCTCCCTGTACTTGCAGTATAGGCCCCAGGGTGCCCCCTGGCCCTCCACCTATTGGCCTAAGATCCCAGCGAGCTACCCAGGGGTCCACCTCTCTCCCTTGACTTGAAAAATAGGCCCCAGAGTGCCCCCTGGCCCTCCACCTAAGTGCCTAAGACCCCAGTAAGCTACCCAGGGGTCCACCTCTCTCCCTGGACTTGCAATAGAGGCCCCAGGGTGCCCCTTGGCCCTCCACCTAGGCCACTCTCAGCCAAGCAAACTACCCAGGGGACCACCTCTCTCCCTAAACTTGCACTAAAGGCCCCAGGGATCCCCCTGGCCCTCCGCCTAGGGGCCTCTGACCCCAGCAAGCTACCCAGGGATTAACCTCTCTCCCTGGACTTGCAGTAGAGGCCCCAGGGTGCCCCCTGGAACTCCATCTAGGGGCCTCTGACCCCAGCAAGCTACCCAGGGGTCCAGCTTTCTCCCTGGACTTGTAGTAGAGGCCCCAGGGTACCCCCTGGCCCTCCACCTATGGGCTTCTCACCCCAGCAAGCTACCAAGGGGTCCACAACCCTCCCTGGACTTGCAGTAGAGGCCCCAAGGTGCCCCCTTGCCCTCCACCTAGGGGCCTCTGACACCAGCAAGCTACCCAGGGGTCCACCTCTCTCCCTGCACTTGCAGTAGAGGCCCTAGGGTACCCCCTGGCCCTTCACCTATGGGCTTCAGAACCCAGCAAGCTACCCAGGGGTCCACTTCTCTCCCTGGACTTGCAGGATAGGCCACAGGGTGCCCCCTGGCCCTCCACCTAGTTGCCTCTGACCCCAGCAAGCTACCCAGGTGTCCAACTCTCTCCCTGGACTTGCAGTAGGGGCCCTAGGGTACCTCCTAGCCCTCCACCTAGGGGCCTCTGACACCAGCAAGCTACCCAGGGGTCCACCTCTTTCCCTGGACTTGCAGGAGAGGCCCCATGGTGCCCCCTGGCCCTCCACCTAGTGGCCTCTGACCCCAGCAAGCTAACCAGGGGTCCACCTCTCTCCCTGGACTTTCAGTATAGGCCCCAGGGTGCCCCCTGACCCTCTACCTAGGTTCTTCTTACCCCAGCAAGCTTCCCAGGGGTCCACCTCTCTCCCTGGACTTGCAGAAGAGGCCCCAGTGTGCCCCCTGGCCCACCACATAAGGGCTTCTGACACCAGCAAGCTACCAAAGGGTCCACCTCTCTCCCTGGACTTGCAGTAGAGGCCCCAGGGTGCCCCCTGTCCCACCACCTATGGGCTTCTGACCCCAGCAAGCTACCCAGGGGTCCACTTCTCTCCCCGGACTTGCAGTAGAGGCCCCAGGGTGCCCCCTGACCCTTCACCTATGGGTTTCTGACCCTTGCAAGCTACCCAGGGGTCCACCTCTCTCCCTGGACTTGCAGTAGAGGCCCCAGGGTGCCCCCTTGCCATCCACCCAGGGGCCTCTGACCCCCGCAAGTTACCCAAGGGTCCACAACTCTCCCTGGACTTGCATTAGAGGCCCCTGGGTGCCCCTTGGCCCTCCACCTAGGCCACTGTCAGCCAAACAAACTACCCAGGGGTCCACCTCTCTCCCTGCACTTGCAGTATAGGCCCCAGGGTGCCCCCTGGCACTCCACCTAGGGGCCTAAGACCCCAGCAAGCTACCCAGGGGTCCACCTCTCTCCCTGGACTCGCAGTATAGGCCCCAGGTTACCCCCTGACCCTCCACCTAGGTTCTTCTTACCCCAGCAAGCTACCCAGGGGTCCACCTCTCTCCCTGGACTTGCAGAAGAGGCCCCAGGGTGCCCGCTGGCCCTCCACTTAGGGGCATCTGACCCCAGCAAGCTACCCAGGGGTCCACATCTCTCCCTAGACTTGCAAGAGAGGCCCAAGGGTGCCCCCTGGCCCTCCACCTAGGGGCCTCTGGCCCAAGCAATCTACCAAGGGGTCCACAACTCTCCCTGGAATTGCAGTAGAGGCCCTAGGGTAGCCCCTGGCCCTCCACTTAGGGGCTTTAGTCCCCAGCAAGCTACCCAGGGGTCCACCTCTCTCCCTGGACTTGCAGTAGAGTCCCCAGGGTGCCCCCTGGCCCTCCAGCTAGGGGCCTTTGACCCCAGCAAGCTACCCAGGGGTCCACCTCTCTCCCTGGACTTGCAGTAGAGAACCCAGGCTGCCCCCTGGCACTCCACCAAGGAGCCTCTGACGCCAGCAAGCTCCCCAGGGGTCAACCTCTCTCCCTGGACTGGCATTATAGGCCCCAGGGTGCCCCCTGGCCCTCCACCTTTGTGCCTCTGACCCCAGCGAGCTACCCAGAGGTCCACCTATCTCCCTGGACTTGCAGAAGAGGCCCCAGTGTGCCGCCTGGCCCACCACATAAGGGCTTCTGACACCAGCAAGCTACCAAAGGGTCCACCTCTCTCCCTGGACTTGCAGTAGAGGCCCCAGGGTGCCCCCTGTCCCACCACCTATGGGCTTCTGACCCCAGCAAGCTACCCAGGGGTCCACCTCTCTCCCTGGACTGGCAGTATAGGATCCAGGGTGCCCCCTGACCCTCCACCTAGGTTCTTCTTACCCCAGCAAGCTACCCAGAGGTCCATCTCTCTCCCTGGAGTTGCAATAGAGGCCCCAGGGTGCCCCCTAACCCTCCACCTAGAAGCCTCTGACCCCAGCACGCTACTCAGGGGTCCACAACTCTCCCTGGACTTGCAGTAGAGGCCCCAGGGTGCCCTCTTGCCCTCCACCTAGGGGCCTCTGACCCCAGAAAGCTACCCAGGGGTCCACCTTTCTCCCTGGACTTGAAGTATAGGGCCCAGGGTGCCCACTGGCCCTCCACCTAGGGGCCTAAGACCCCAACAAGCTACCCAGGGGTCCACAACTCTCCCTGGACTTGCAGTAGAGGCCCCAGGGTGCCCCCTGGCCCTCCACCTAGGGGCCTCTGACCCCAGCAAGCTACCAAGGGGTCCACCTCTCTCAATGGACTTGCAGTAGAGGCCCCAGGAAGCCCCCTTGCCCTCCACCTAGGGGCCTCTGACCCCAGCTAGCGACCCAGGGGTCCACCTCTCTCCCTGGAGTTGCAGTAGAGGCTCTATGGTAGCCCCTGGCCCTCCACCTAGGGTCTTTAGTCCCCAGCAAGCTACCCAGGGGTCCACCTCTCTCCCTGGACTTGCAGTAGAGTCCCCAGGAAGCCCCCTGGCCCACCGACTATGGGCTTCTGACCCCAGCAAGCTACCCAGGGGTCCACCTCTCTCCCTGGACTTCCAGTAGAGGCCCCAAGTTGCTCATTGGCCCTCCACCTAGGTGCTTCTGACCTCAGCAAGCTACCTGGGGGTCCACCTCTCTCCCTGGACTTGCAGTAGAGGCCCCAGGGAGCCCCTTGGCCCTCCTTCTATGCGCCTCCAACCCCAGCAAGCTACCCAGGAGTCCACCTCTCTTCCTGGACTTGTAGTAGAGGCCCCAGGGTTCCCCCTGGCCCTCCACCTAGGGGCCTCTGTCCCCAGCAAGCTACCCAGGGGTCCACCTCTCTCCCTTGACTTGAAGTATAGGCCCCTGGGTGCACCCTGGCCCTCAACCTAGGGGCCTAGGACCCCAGCTAGCTACCCAGGGGTCCACTTCTCTCCCTGGACTTGCAGTAGAGGCCCCAGGGTGCCCCCTGGCCCTCCACCTAGGGGCCTAGGACCCCAGCAAGCTACCCAGAGGTCCATCTCTCTCCCTGGAGTTGCAGTAGAGGCCCCAGGGTGCCCCCTAACCCTCTACCTAGAAGCCTCTGACCCCAGCAAGCTACCCAGGGGTCCACAACTCTCCCTGGACTTGCAGCAGAGGCCCCATGATGCCCCCTGGCCCTCCACCTAGGGGCCTCTGACCCCAGCAAGCTAACCAGGGGTCCACCTCTCTCCCTGGACTTGCAGTATAGGCCCCAGGGTGCCCCCTGCCCCTCCACCTAGGGGCCTCTGACCCCAACAAGCTACCCAGGGGTCCACCTATCTACCTAGACTTGCAGTCGAGACCCCAGGGTGCCCCCTGGCCCTCCACCTAGGGGCCTCTGACCCCAGCAAGCTAACCAGGGGTCCACCTCTCTCCCTGGACTTGCAGTATAGAACCCAGGGTGCCCCCTGACCCTCCACCTAGGGGCCTCTGACCCCAGCAAGCTACCCAGGGATTAACCTCTCTCCCTGGAGTTGCAGTAGAGGCCCCAGGGTGCCCCCTGGAACTCCATCTAGGGGCCTCTGACCCCAGCAAGCTACCCAGGGGTCCACCTCTATCCCTAGACTTGCAGTAGAGGCCCCAGGGTGCCCCCTGGCCCTCCACCTAGGGGCCTCTGAACCCAGCAATCCACCCAGGGGTCCAGCTTTCTCCCTGGACTTGTAGTAGAGGCCCAAGGGTACCCCCTGGCCCTCCACCTAGGGGCTTCTTACCCCAGCAAGCTACCCAGGGGTCCACCTATCTCCCTGGACTTGCAGAAGAGGCCCCAGGGTGCCCCCTTGCCCACCACATAGGGGCATATGACCTCAGGAGGCTACCCAGGGGTCCACCTCTCTCCCTGGACTTGCAGCAGAGGCCCCAGGGTGCCCCCTGGCCCTCCACCAAGGAGCCTCTGATGCCAGCAAGCTACCCAGGGGCCCATCTCTCTCCCTGGACTTGCAGTATAGGCCCCAGGGTGCCCCCTGCCCCTCCACCTAGGGGCCTCTGACCCCAACAAGCTACCCAGGGGTCCACCTATCTACCTAGACTTGCAGTCGAGACCCCAGGGTGCCCCCTGGCCCTCCACCTAGGGGCCTCTGACCCCAGCAAGCTAACCAGGGGTCCACCTCTCTCCCTGGACTTGCAGTATAGAACCCAGGGTGCCCCCTGACCCTCCACCTAGGGGCCTCTGACCCCAGCAAGCTACCCAGGGATTAACCTCTCTCCCTGGACTTGCAGTAGAGGCCCCAGGGTGCCCCCTGGAACTCCATCTAGGGGCCTCTGACCCAAGCAAGCTACCCAGGGGTCCACCTCTATCCCTGGACTTGCAGTAGAGGCCCCAGGGTGCCCCCTGGCCCTCCACCTAGGGGCCTCTGAACCCAGCAATCCACCCATGGGTCCAGCTTTCTCCCTGGACTTGTAGTAGAGGCCCAAGGGTACCCCCTGGCCCTCCACCTAGGGGCTTCTTACCCCAGCAAGCTACCCAGGGGTCCACCTATCTCCCTGGACTTGTAGAAGAGGCCCCAGGGTGCCCCCTTGCCCACCACATAGGGGCATATGACCTCAGGAGGCTACCCAGGGGTCCACCTCTCTCCCTGGACTTGCAGCAGAGGCCCCAGGGTGCCCCCTGGCCCTCCACCAAGGAGCCTCTGATGCCAGCAAGCTACCCAGGGGCCCATCTCTCTCCCTGGACTTGCAGTAGAGGCCCCAGGGTGCCCGCTGGGCCTCCACCTAGGGGCCTCTGACCCCAGCAAGCTACCCAGGGGTGCACATCTCTCCCTTGACTTGCAGTAGAGGCCCAAGGGTGCCCCCTGGCCCTCCACCTAGGGTCCTCTGACCCCAGAAATCTACTCAGGGGTCCACCTCTCTCCCTGGACTTGCAGTAGAGGCCCTAGGGTACCCCCTGGCCCTCCAGCTAGGGGCGCTGACCCCACAAAGCTACCTAGGGGTCCACCTCTCTCCCTGGACTTGCAGTATAGGCCTCAAGGTTCCCCCTTACCCTCCACCTAGGGGCCTCTTACCCCAGGAAGCTAAAAGGGTCCACCTCTCTCCCTGTACTTGCAGTATAGGCCCCAGGGTGCCCCCTGGCCCTCCACCTAGGGGCCTAAGATCCCAGCAAGCTACCCAGAGGTCCACCTCTCTCCCTGGTCTTGCAGTAGAGGCCTCAGGGTGCCCCCTGGCCCTCCACCTAGGGGCCTCTGACCCCAGCAAGCTACCCAGGGGTCCACCTCTCTCCCTGGACTTGCAGTAGAGGCCCTAGGGTGCCCCCAGGCCCTCCACCTAGGGGCGGCTGACACAAGAAAGCTCCCCAGGGGTCCACCTCTCTCCCTGGACTTGCAGGATATGCCCCAGGGTGCCCCCTTTCCCTCCACCTAGTTGCATCTGACCTCAGCAAGCTACCCAGGGGTCCACCTCTCTCCCTGGACTTGCAGTATAGGCCCCAAGGTGACCCCTTACCTTCCACCTAGGGACCTCTTACCCCAGGAAGCTACCCAGGGGTCCACCTCTCTCCCTGGACTTGCAGGACAGGCTGCAGGGGGCAACCTGGCCCTCCACCTAGGAGCCACTGACCTGAGGAAGCTACCCAGGGGTCAACCTCTCTCCCTGGACTTGCAGAATAGGCCCCAAGCTGCCCCCTGACCCACCACCTATGGGCTTCTGACCCCAGCAAGCTAGCCAGGGGTCCACATCTCTTCCTGGACCTGCAGTAGAGGCCCCAGGGTGCCTCCTTGCCCTCTACCCAGGGGCCTCTGACCCCCACAAGTTACCCAATGGTCCACAACTCTCCCTGGACTTGCAATAGAGGCCCCAGGGTGCCCCTTGGCCCTCCACGTATGCCACTCTCAGCCAAGCAAACTACCCAGGGGACCACCTCTCTCCCTGAACTTGCACTATAGGCCCCAGGGATACCCCTGGCCCTCCGCCTAGGGGCCTCTCACCCTAGCAAGCTACCCAGGGTTCCACCTCTCTCCCTGGACTTGCACTATAGGCCCCAGAGTGCCCCCTGGCCCTCCACCTAAGTGCCTAAGACCCCAGCAAGCTACCCAGGGGTCCACCTCTCTCCCTGGACTTGCAGCAGAGGCCCCATGATGCCCCCTGGCCCTCCACCTAGGGGCCTCTGACCCCAGCAAGCTAACCAGGGGTCCACCTCTCTCCCTGGACTTGCAGTATAGGCCCCAGGGTGCCCCCTGCCCCTCCACCTAGGGGCCTCTGACCCCAACAAGCTACCCAGGGGTCCACCTATCTACCTAGACTTGCAGTCGAGACCCCAGGGTGCCCCCTGGCCCTCCACCTAGGGGCCTCTGACCCCAGCAAGCTAACCAGGGGTCCACCTCTCTCCCTGGACTTGCAGTATAGAACCCAGGGTGCCCCCTGACCCTCCACCTAGGGGCCTCTGACCCCAGCAAGCTACCCAGGGATTAACCTCTCTCCCTGGAGTTGCAGTAGAGGCCCCAGGGTGCCCCCTGGAACTCCATCTAGGGGCCTCTGACCCCAGCAAGCTACCCAGGGGTCCACCTCTATCCCTAGACTTGCAGTAGAGGCCCCAGGGTGCCCCCTGGCCCTCCACCTAGGGGCCTCTGAACCCAGCAATCCACCCAGGGGTCCAGCTTTCTCCCTGGACTTGTAGTAGAGGCCCAAGGGTACCCCCTGGCCCTCCACCTAGGGGCTTCTTACCCCAGCAAGCTACCCAGGGGTCCACCTATCTCCCTGGACTTGCAGAAGAGGCCCCAGGGTGCCCCCTTGCCCACCACATAGGGGCATATGACCTCAGGAGGCTACCCAGGGGTCCACCTCTCTCCCTGGACTTGCAGCAGAGGCCCCAGGGTGCCCCCTGGCCCTCCACCAAGGAGCCTCTGATGCCAGCAAGCTACCCAGGGGCCCATCTCTCTCCCTGGACTTGCAGTATAGGCCCCAGGGTGCCCCCTGCCCCTCCACCTAGGGGCCTCTGACCCCAACAAGCTACCCAGGGGTCCACCTATCTACCTAGACTTGCAGTCGAGACCCCAGGGTGCCCCCTGGCCCTCCACCTAGGGGCCTCTGACCCCAGCAAGCTAACCAGGGGTCCACCTCTCTCCCTGGACTTGCAGTATAGAACCCAGGGTGCCCCCTGACCCTCCACCTAGGGGCCTCTGACCCCAGCAAGCTACCCAGGGATTAACCTCTCTCCCTGGACTTGCAGTAGAGGCCCCAGGGTGCCCCCTGGAACTCCATCTAGGGGCCTCTGACCCAAGCAAGCTACCCAGGGGTCCACCTCTATCCCTGGACTTGCAGTAGAGGCCCCAGGGTGCCCCCTGGCCCTCCACCTAGGGGCCTCTGAACCCAGCAATCCACCCATGGGTCCAGCTTTCTCCCTGGACTTGTAGTAGAGGCCCAAGGGTACCCCCTGGCCCTCCACCTAGGGGCTTCTTACCCCAGCAAGCTACCCAGGGGTCCACCTATCTCCCTGGACTTGTAGAAGAGGCCCCAGGGTGCCCCCTTGCCCACCACATAGGGGCATATGACCTCAGGAGGCTACCCAGGGGTCCACCTCTCTCCCTGGACTTGCAGCAGAGGCCCCAGGGTGCCCCCTGGCCCTCCACCAAGGAGCCTCTGATGCCAGCAAGCTACCCAGGGGCCCATCTCTCTCCCTGGACTTGCAGTAGAGGCCCCAGGGTGCCCGCTGGGCCTCCACCTAGGGGCCTCTGACCCCAGCAAGCTACCCAGGGGTGCACATCTCTCCCTTGACTTGCAGTAGAGGCCCAAGGGTGCCCCCTGGCCCTCCACCTAGGGTCCTCTGACCCCAGAAATCTACTCAGGGGTCCACCTCTCTCCCTGGACTTGCAGTAGAGGCCCTAGGGTACCCCCTGGCCCTCCAGCTAGGGGCGCTGACCCCACAAAGCTACCTAGGGGTCCACCTCTCTCCCTGGACTTGCAGTATAGGCCTCAAGGTTCCCCCTTACCCTCCACCTAGGGGCCTCTTACCCCAGGAAGCTACCCAGGGGTCCACCTCTCTTCCTGGACTTGCAGTAAAGGCCCCAGGGTGCCCCCTTGCCCTCCACCCAGTTGCCTCTGACCCCAGCAAGCTACCCAGGGTCCACAACTCTCCCTGGGCTTGCAGTAGAGGCCCAAGGGTGCCCCTTGGCCCTCCACCTAGGGGCCTAAGACCACAGCAAGCTACCCAGGGGGTCCACCTCTCTCCCTGTACTGGCAATACAGGCCCCAGGGTGCCCCCTGGCCCTCCACCTAGGGGCCTCTGACACAAAAAAAATCTCCCCAAGGGTCCACCTCTCTCCCTGGACTTGCAGGATTTTCTCCAGGGTGCCCCCTGGCCCTCCACCTAGTTGCTTCTGACCCCAACAAGCTACCCAGGGGTCCACCTCTCTGTCTGGACTTGCAGTAGAGGCCCCAGGCTGCCCTCTGGCCATCCACCGAGGGGCCCAAGACCCCAACAAGCTACCCAGAGGTCCAAAACTCTCCCTGGACTTGCAGTAGAGGCCCCAGGGTGCCCCCTTGCCCTCCACCTAGGGGCCTCTGACCCCAGCAAGCTACCCAGTGGTCTACCTTTCTCCCTGGACTTGAAGTATAGGCCCCAGGCTGCCCACTGGCCATCCACCTAGGGGCCTAAGACCCCAGCAAGCTACCCAGGGGTCCACAACTCTCCCTGGACTTGCAGTAGAGGCCCCAGGGATCCCCCTGGCCCTCCAACTAGGGGCCTCTGACCCTAGCAAGCTACCCAGGGTTCCATCTCTCTCCCTAGACTTGCAGTATAGGCCCCAGGGTGCCCCCTGACCCTCCACCTAAGTGCCTAAGACCCCAGCAAGCTACCCAGGGGTCCACCTATCTCTCTTGACTTAAAGTATAGGCCCCAGGGTACCCCCTGGCCCACCACCTAGGGGCCTAGGACCCCAGCAAGCTTCCCAGGGGTCCACGTCTCACCCTGGACTTGCAGTAGAGGCCCTAGGGTACCTCCTGGCCCTACACCTAGGGGCCTCTGACCCCAGCAAGCTACCCAGGGGTCCACAACTCTCCCTGGACTTGCAGTAGAGGCCCCAGGGTGCCCCCTTGCCCTCCACCTAGGGGCCTCTGTCCCCAGCAAGCTACACAGGGGTCCACCTCTCTCCCTGGACTGGCAGTATAGGCTCCAGGGTGCCCCCTGGCCCTCCACCTAGGGGCCTCTGACCCCAGCAAGCTACCAAGGGGTCCACAACTCTACCTGGACTTGCAGTATAGGCCCCAGGGTGCCCCCTTGCCGTCCACCCAGGGCCCTCTGACCCCAGCGAGCTACCCAGGGGTTCACAACTCTCCCTGGACTTGCAGTAGAGGCCCCAGGGTGCCCCCTTGCCCTGCACCTAGGGGCCTCTGACCCCAGCAAGCTACCCAGGGGTCCACAACTCTCCATGGACTTGCAGTATAGGCCCTAGGGTGCCCCCTGGCCCTCCACCTAGGGGCCTAAGACCCCAGCAAGCTACCCAGGGGTCCACAACTCTCCATGGACTTGCAGGATATGCCCCAGGGTGCCCCCTGGCCCTCCAACTAGTTGACTCTGACCCTAGCAAGCTACCCAGGGGTCCACCTGTCTCCCTGGACTTGCAGTAGAGGCCCTAGGGTACCTCCTGGCCTACAACCTAAGGGCCTCTGACCCCAGCAAGTTACCCAGGGGTCCACAACTCTCCCTGGACTTGCAGTAAAGGCCCCAGGGTGCCCCTTTGCCCTCCACCTATGGGCCTCTGACCCCAGAAAGCTACCCAGGGGTCCACATTTCTCCCTGGACATGAAGTATAGGCCCTAGGGTACCTCCTGGCCCTCCACCTAGGGGCCTCTTGACCCCAGCAAACTACCCAGGGGTCCACCTTTCTCCCTGGACTTGAAGTATATGCCCCAGGCTGCCCACTGGCCCTCCACCTAGGGGCCTAAGACCCCAGCAAGCTACCCAGGGGTCCACAACTCTCCCTGGACTTGCAGTAGAGGCCCCAGGGATCCCCCTGGCCCTCCACCTAGGGGCCTCTGACCCTAGCAAGCTACCCAGGGGTCCACATCTCTCCATGGACTTGCAGTATAGGCCCTAGGGTAACCCCAGGCCCTCCACCTAGGGGCGGCTGACACAAGAAAGCTCCCCAGGGGTCGACCTCTCTCCCTGGACTTGCAGGAAATGCCCCAGGGTGCCCCCTGGCCCTCCATCTAGTTGCCTCTGACCCAATCAAGCTACCCAGGGGTCCACCTCTCTCCCTGGACTTGCAGTAGAGGCCCTAGAGTACCTCCCGGCCCTCCACCTAGGGGCGTCTGACCCCAGCAAGTTACCCAGGGGTCCACAACTCTCCCTGGACTTGCAGTAGAGACCCCAGGGTGCCCCCTTGCCCTCCACCTAGGGGCCTCTGACCCCAGAAAGCTACCCAGGGGTCCACCTTGCTCCCTGGACATGAAGTATAGGCGCCAGGGTGCCCCCTGGCCCTCCACCTAGGAGCTTCTGACCCCAGCAAGCTATCCAGGGGTCCACAACTCTCCCTGGACTTTCAGTAGAGGCCCCAGGGTGCCCCCTGGCCCTCCACCTAAGGGCCTCTGACCCCAGAAAGCTACACAGGGGTCCACTTCTCTCCCTGGACTTGCGTTAGAGGCCCTAGGGTACCCCATTGCCTTCCACATATGGGCTTCAGACCTCATCAAGCTACCTACGGATCCACCTCTCTCCCTGGTCTTGCAGTAAAGACCTCAGGGTGCCCCTGGCCCTCCACCTAGGGGCCTCTGACCCCAGCAAGATACCCAGGGGTCCACCTCTCTCCCTGGACTTGCAGTAGAGGACCTAGGGTGCCCCCAGGCCCTTCACCTAGGGGCGGCTGACACAAGAAAGCTCCCCAGGGGTCCACCTCTCTCCCTGGACTTGCAGGATATGCCCCAGGGTGCCCCCTTGCCCTCCACCTAGTTGCCTCTGACCCCAGCAAGCTACCCAGGGGTCCACTTCTCTCCCTGGACTTGCGTTAGAGGCCCTAGGGTACCCCATTGCCTTCCACATATGGGCTTCAGACCTCATCAAGCTACCCCCGGATCCAACTCTCTTCCTGGACTTGCAGTATAGGCCCCAGGGTGCCCCCTGGCCCTCCACCTAGGGGCCTCTTACCCCAGGAAGCTACCCAGGGGTCCACCTCTCTCCCTGGACTTGCAATAGAGGCCCCAGAATGCCCCCTGGCACTCCAATTAGGGGCCTATGACCCCAGCAAGCTACCCAAGGGTCCACCTCTCTCCCTGGACTGGCAGTATAGGCTCCAGGGTGCCCCCTGGCCCTCCACCTAGGGGCCTCTGACCCCAGCAAGCTACCAAGGGGTCCACAACTCTCCCTGGACTTGCAGTAGAGGCCCCAGGGTGCCCCCTGGCATTGCACCTAGGGGCCTACGACCCCAGCAAGTTACCCAGGGGTCCACCTCTCTCAAAGGACTTGCAGTAGAGGCCTCAGGAAGACCCCTTGCCCTCCACCTAGGGGCCTCTGACCCCAGCAAGCTACCCAGGGGCGCACCTCTCTCCCTGAACTTGCAATAGAGGCCCCAGGGTGCCCGCTGGCCCTGCACCAGGGGGCCTCTGACCCCAGCAAGCTACCCATGGGTCCACAACTCTCCCTAGACTTGCAGTAGAGGCCCAAGGGTGCCCCCTGGCCCTCCACCTGGGGTCCTCAGAGCCTAAGAATCTAGCAAGGGGTCCACAACTATCCCTGGACTTGCAAATGAGGCCCCAGGGTAACCTCTGGCAGTCCACCTAAGTGCCTCTGACCCCAGCTAGCTACCCAGGGGTCCACCTCTCTCCCTGGACCTGCAGCGGAGGCCCTAGGGTACCCCCTGGCCCTCCACCTAGGGGCTTTATTCCCCAGCAAGCTACCCAGGGGTCCACCTCTCTCCCTGTACTTGCAGTAAAGGCCCCAGCGTGCCCCCTTGCCCTCCACCCATGGGCCTCTGACCCCAGCAAGCTACCCAGGGGAACACAACTCTCCCTGCACTTGCAGTAGAGGACCCAGGGTGGCCCTTGCCCTCCACCTAGGGGCCTCTGACCCCAGCAAGTTATGCAGGGGTCCACCTTTCTCCCTGGACTTATAGTATAGGCCCCAGGGTGCCCATTGGCCCTCCACCTAGGGGCCCAAGACCCCAGCAAGCTACCCAGGGGTCCACAACTCTCCCTGAACTTGCAGTAGAGGCCCCAGGGTGCCCCTTGCCCTCCACCTAGGGGCCTGTGACCCCAGCAAGCTACCCAGGGGTCCACCTCTCTCCCTGGACTTGCAGTATAGGCTCAGGGTGCCCCCTGGCCCTCCACCTAGGGGCCTAAGATCCCAGCAAGCTACCCAGGGGTCCACCTCTCTCCCTTGACTTGAAAAATAGGCCCCAGGGTGCCCCCTGGCCCTCCACATAGGGGCCAAGGACCCCAGCAAGCTACCCAGAGGTCCACCTCTCTCCCTGGTCTTGCAGTAGAGGCCTCAGGGTGCCCCCTGGCCCTCCACCTAGGGGCCTCTGACCCCAGCAAGATACCCAGGGGTCCACCTCTCTCCCTGGACTTGCAGTAGAGGACCCAGGGTGCCCCCTGGCCCTCCACCTAAGGGCCTCTGACCCCAGAAAGCTACACAGGGGTCCACTTCTCTCCCTGGACTTGCGTTAGAGGCCCTAGGGTACCCCATTGCCTTCCACATATGGGCTTCAGACCTCATCAAGCTACCCACGGATCCACCTCTCTCCCTGGTCTTGCAGTAAAGACCTCAGGGTGCCCCTGGCCCTCCACCTAGGGGCCTCTGACCCCAGCAAGATACCCAGGGGTCCACCTCTCTCCCTGGACTTGCAGTAGAGGACCTAGGGTGCCCCCAGGCCCTCCACCTAGGGGCGGCTGACACAAGAAAGCTCCCCAGGGGTCCACCTCTCTCCCTGGACTTGCAGGATATGCCCCAGGGTGCCCCCTTGCCCTCCACCTAGTTGCCTCTGACCCCAGCAAGCTACCCAGGGGTCCACTTCTCTCCCTGGACTTGCGTTAGAGGCCCTAGGGTACCCCATTGCCTTCCACATATGGGCTTCAGACCTCATCAAGCTACCCACGGATCCAACTCTCTTCCTGGACTTGCAGTATAGGCCCCAGGGTGCCCCCTGGCCCTCCACCTAGGGGCCTCTTACCCCAGGAAGCTACCCAGGGGTCCACCTCTCTCCCTGGACTTGCAATAGAGGCCCCAGAATGCCCCCTGGCACTCCAATTAGGGGCCTATGACCCCAGCAAGCTACCCAAGGGTCCACCTCTCTCCCTGGACTGGCAGTATAGGCTCCAGGGTGCCCCCTGGCCCTCCACCTAGGGGCCTCTGACCCCAGCAAGCTACCAAGGGGTCCACAACTCTCCCTGGACTTGCAGTAGAGGCCCCAGGGTGCCCCCTGGCATTGCACCTAGGGGCCTACGACCCCAGCAAGTTACCCAGGGGTCCACCTCTCTCAAAGGACTTGCAGTAGAGGCCTCAGGAAGACCCCTTGCCCTCCACCTAGGGGCCTCTGACCCCAGCAAGCTACCCAGGGGCGCACCTCTCTCCCTGAACTTGCAATAGAGGCCCCAGGGTGCCCGCTGGCCCTGCACCAGGGGGCCTCTGACCCCAGCAAGCTACCCATGGGTCCACAACTCTCCCTAGACTTGCAGTAGAGGCCCAAGGGTGCCCCCTGGCCCTCCACCTGGGGTCCTCAGAGCCTAAGAATCTAGCAAGGGGTCCACAACTATCCCTGGACTTGCAAATGAGGCCCCAGGGTAACCCCTGGCAGTCCACCTAAGTGCCTCTGACCCCAGCTAGCTACCCAGGGGTCCACCTCTCTCCCTGGACCTGCAGCGGAGGCCCTAGGGTACCCCCTGGCCCTCCACCTAGGGGCTTTATTCCCCAGCAAGCTACCCAGGGGTCCACCTCTCTCCCTGTACTTGCAGTAAAGGCCCCAGCGTGCCCCCTTGCCCTCCACCCATGGGCCTCTGACCCCAGCAAGCTACCCAGGGGAACACAACTCTCCCTGCACTTGCAGTAGAGGACCCAGGGTGGCCCTTGCCCTCCACCTAGGGGCCTCTGACCCCAGCAAGTTATCCAGGGGTCCACCTTTCTCCCTGGACTTATAGTATAGGCCCAGGGTGCCCATTGGCCCTCCACCTAGGGGCCCAAGACCCCAGCAAGCTACCCAGGGGTCCACAACTCTCCCTGAACTTGCAGTAGAGGCCCCAGGGTGCCCCTTGCCCTCCACCTAGGGGCCTGTGACCCCAGCAAGCTACCCAGGGGTCCACCTCTCTCCCTGGACTTGCAGTATAGGCTCAGGGTGCCCCCTGGCCCTCCACCTAGGGGCCTAAGATCCCAGCAAGCTACCCAGGGGTCCACCTCTCTCCCTTGACTTGAAAAATAGGCCCCAGGGTGCCCCCTGGCCCTCCACATAGGGGCCAAGGACCCCAGCAAGCTACCCAGAGGTCCACCTCTCTCCCTGGTCTTGCAGTAGAGGCCTCAGGGTGCCCCCTGGCCCTCCACCTAGGGGCCTCTGACCCCAGCAAGATACCCAGGGGTCCACCTCTCTCCCTGGACTTGCAGTAGAGGACCTAGGGTGCCCCCAGGCCCTCCACCTAGGGGCGGCTGACACAAGAAAGCTCCCCAGGGGTCCACCTCTCTCCCTGGACTTGCAGGATATGCCCCAGGGTGCCCCCTTGCCCTCCACCTAGTTGCCTCTGACCCCAGCAAGCTACCCAGGGGTCCACCTCTCTCCCTGGACTTGCAGTAGAGGCCCTAGGGTAACTCCTGGCCCTCCACCTAGGGGCCTCTGACCCCAGCAAGTTACCCAGGGGTCCACAACTCTCCCTGGACTTGCAGTAGAGGCCCCTGGCTGCCCCCTTTCTTTCCACCTAGGGGCCTCTGACCCCAGCAAGCTACCCAGGGGTCCACCTTTCTCCCTGGACTTGAATTATAGGCCCCTGGCTGCCCACTGGCCCTCCACCTAGGGGCCTAAGACCCCAGCAAGCTACCCAGGGGTCCACCTCTCTCCCTTGACTTGAAGTATAGGCCCCAGGGTGCCCCCTGGCTCTTCACCTAGGGGCCCAAGACCCCAGCAAGCTACCAAGGGGTCCACAACTCTCCCTGGACTTGCAGTAGAGGCCCCAGGGTGCCCCCTGGCATTGCACCTAGGGGCCTACGACCCCAGCAAGTTACCCAGGGGTCCACCTCTCTCAAAGGACTTGCAGTAGAGGCCTCAGGAAGACCCCTTGCCCTCCACCTAGGGGCCTCTGACCCCAGCAAGCTACCCAGGGGCGCACCTCTCTCCCTGAACTTGCAATAGAGGCCCCAGGGTGCCCACTGGCCCTGCACCAGGGGGCCTCTGACCCCAGCAAGCTACCCATTGGGTCCACAACTCTCCCTAGACTTGCAGTAGAGGCCCAAGGGTGCCCCCTGGCCCTCCACCTGGGGTCCTCAGAGCCTAAGAATCTACCAAGGGGTCCACAACTATCCCTGGACTTGCAAATGAGGCCCCAGGGTAACCCCTGGCAGTCCACCTAAGTGCCTCTGACCCCAGCTAGCTACCCAGGGGTCCACCTCTCTCCCTGGACCTGCAGCGGAGGCCCTAGGGTACCCCCTGGCCCTCCACCTAGGGGCTTTATTCCCCAGCAAGCTACCCAGGGGTCCACCTCTCTCCCTGTACTTGCAGTAAAGGCCCCAGCGTGCCCCCTTGCCCTCCACCCATGGGCCTCTGACCCCAGCAAGCTACCCAGGGGAAAACAACTCTCCCTGGACTTGCAGTAGAGGCCCCTGGCTGCCCCCTTTCTTTCCACCTAGGGGCCTCTGACCCCAGCAAGCTACCCAGGGGTCCACCTTTCTCCCTGGACTTGAATTATAGGCCCCTGGCTGCCCACTGGCCCTCCACCTAGGGGCCTAAGACCCCAGCAAGCTACCCAGGGGTCCACCTCTCTCCCTTGACTTGAAGTATAGGCCCCAGGGTGCCCCCTGGCCCTCCACCTAGGGGCCTAGGACCCCAGCAAGCTACCCAGGGGTCCACGTCTCTTCCCGGACTTGCAGTAGAGGCCCCAGGGTGCCCCCTGGCTCTCCACCTAGGGGCCCAAGACCCCAGCAAGATACCCAGGGGTCCACCTCTCTCCCTGGACTTGCAGTAGAGGCCCTAGAAAACCTCTTGGCCCTCCACCTAGGGGCCTCTGACCCCAGCAAGCTACCCAGGGGAACACAACTCTCCCTGGACTTGCAGTAGAGGACCCAGGGTGCCCCCTTGCCCTCCACCTAGGGGCCTCTGACCCCAGCAAGCTACCCAGGGGTCCACCTTTCTCCCTGGACTTATAGTATAGGCCCCAGGGTGCCCATTGGCCCTTCACCTAGGGGCCTAAGACCCCAGCAAGCTACCCAGGGGTCCACAACTCTCCCTGAACTTGCAGTAGAGGCCCCAGGGTGCCCCTTGGCCCCCCACCTAGGGGCCTCTGACCCCAGAAAGCTTCCCAGGGGTCCACCTTTCTCCCTGGACTTGAAGTATAGGCCCCAGAGTGCCCACTGGCCCTCCACCTAGGGGCCTAAAACCCCAGCAAGCTACATTGGGGACCACAACTCTCCCTGGACTTGCAGTAGAGGCCGCAGTGTGCCCCCTGGCCCTCCACCCAGGGGCCTCTGACCACAGCAAGCTACCCAGGGGTCCACATCTCTCCCTGGACTTGCAGTATAGGCCCCAGGGTGCCCCCTGGCCATCCACCTAGGGGCCCAAGATACAAGCAAGCTACCCAGGGTTCCACCTCTCTTCCTTGACTTGAAGTATAGGCCCCAGGGTGCCCCCTGGCCTCCCACCTAGGGGCCTAGGACCACAGCAAGCTACCCAGGGGTCCAAAACTTTTCTAGACTTGCAGTAGAGGCCCAAGGGTGCCCCCTGGCCCTCCACCTAGGGTCCTCAGACCCTAGGAATCTACCAAGGGGTCCACAACTATCCCTGGACTTACACTAGATGCCCCAGGGTGCCCCCTGGCCCTCCACCTAGGGTCCTCAGACCCTAGGAATCTACCAAGGGGTCCACAACTATCCCTGGACTTGCACTAGAGGCCCCAGGGTACCCCCTGGCCCTCCACCTAAGGGCCTCTGATCCCAGCTAGCTACCCAGGGGTCCAACTCTCTCCCTGGACTTGCAGTAGAGGCCCCAGGGTACCCCTGGCCCTCTACCTAGGGGCTTTTTTCCCCAGCAAGCTACCCAGGGGTCTACTTCTCTCCCTGAACTTGCAGTAGAGGCCCCAGCGTGCCCCCTTGCCCTCCACCCATGGGCCTCTAATCCCAGCAAGCTACCCAGGGGTCCACAACTTTCCCTGTACTTGCAGTAGAGGCCCCAGGGTGCCCCCTTGCCCTCCACCTAGGGGCCTCTGACCCCAGCAAGCTACATAGGGGTTCACATCTCTCCTTGGACTTGCAGTATAGGCCCCAGGGTGCCCCCTGGCCCTCCACCTAGGGGCCTAAGACCCCAGAAAGCTACCCAGGGGTCCACCTCTCTTCTTGATCTTGCAGTATAGGAACCAGGGTGCCCCCTTGCCCTCCACCCAGGGGCCTCTGACCCCAGCAAGCTACCCAGGGGTCCACAACTCTCCCTGGACTTGCAGTAGGGGCCCCAGGGTGCCCCCCTGCCCTGCACCTAGGGGCCTCTGACCCCAGCAAGCTACCCAGGGGTCAACATCTCTCCTTGGACTTGCAGTATAGGCCCTAATGTGCCCCCTGGCCCTCCACCTAAGGGCCTAAGACCCCATCAAGCTACCCAGGGGGTCCACCTCTCTCCCTGGACTGGCAGTAGAGGCCCCAGGGTGCCCCCAGGCCCTTCACCTAGGGTCTGCTGACACAAGAAAGCTCCCTAGGTGTCCACCTCTCTCCCTGGACTTGCAGTATAGGCCCCAGGGTGCCCCCAGGCCCTCCACCTAAGTGTATAAGACCCCAGCAAGCTACCCAGGGGTCCACCTCTCTCCCTGGACTTGAAGTATAGGCCCCAGGGTGCCCCCTTGCCATCCACCCAGGGGCCTCCATTCCCCGCAAGTTACCCAAGGGTCCACAACTCTCCCTGGACTTGCAGTAGAGGCCCCTGGGTGCCCCTTGGCCGTCCACCTAGGCCACTCTCACCCAAACAAACTACTCAGGGGTCCACCTCTCTCCCTGCACTTGCAGTATAGGCCCCAGGGTGCCCCCTGGCACTCCACCTAGGGGCCTAAGACCCCAGCAAGCTACACAGGGGTCCACCTCTCTCCCTGGACTGGCAGTATAGGCCCCAGGGTACCCCCTGACCCTCCACCTAGGTTCTTCTTACCCCAGCAAGCTACCCAGGGGTCCACCTCTCTCCCTGGACTTGCAGAAGAGGCCCCAGGGTGCCCGCTGCAGCCTATCCTGCTGGTCCTACACTTAGGGGCCTCTGACCCCAGCAAGCTACCCAGGGGTCCACATCTCTCCCTAGACTTGCAGTAGAGGCCCAAGGGTGCCCCCTGGCCCTCCACCCAGGGGCCTCTGGCCTAAGCAATCTACCAAGGGGACCACAACTCTCCCTGGAATTGCAGTAGAGGCCCTAGGGTAGCCCCTGGCCCTCCACCTAGGGGTTTTAGTCGCCAGCAAGCTACCCAGGGGTCCACCTCTCTCCCTGGACTTGCAGTAGAGTCCCAAGGGTGCCCCCTGGCCCTCCAGCTAGGGGCCTTTGACCCCAGCAAGCTACCCAGGGGTCCACCTCTCTCCCTGGACTTGCAGTAGAGAACCCAGGAAGCCCCCTGGCACTCCACCAAGGAGCCTCTGACGCCAGCAAGCTTCCCATGGGTCAACCTCTATCCCTGGACTGGGAATATAGGCCCCAGGGTGCCCCCTGGCCCTCCACCTTTGTGCCTCTGACACCAGCAAGCTACCCAGGGGTCCACCTTTCTTCCTGGACTTGCGTTAAAGGCCCTAGGGTACCCCCTTGCCCTCCACCTATGGGCTTCAGACCTCATCAAGCTACCCAGGGATCCACCCCTCTCCCTGGACTTGCAGTATAGGCCCCAAGGTACCCCCTGACGTCTTACCCAAGGAAGCTAGCCAGGGGTCCACCTCTCTCCCTGGACTTGCAGGATAGGCTGCAGGGGGCAACCTGGCCCTCCACCTAGGGGCCACTGACCCCAGGAAGCTACTCAGGGGTCAACCTCTCTCCCTGGACTTGCAGAATATTCCCCAGGGTGCCCCCTGGCCTACCAGTTATGGGCTTCTGACCCCAGCAAGCTACCCAGGGGTCCACAACTCTCCCTGGACTTGCAGTAGAGTTCCCAGGGTGCCTCCTGGCCTTCCACCTAGTTGCCTCTGACCCCAGAAAGCTACCCAGGGGTCCAATTTTCTCCCTGGACATGAAGTATAGGCCCCAGGATGCCCACTGGCCCTCCACCTGGGGGCCTAAGACCCCAGCAAGCTACCCAGGAGTCCACCTCTCACCCTGGATCTGCAGGATAAGCCCCAGGGTGCCCCGTTGCCCTCCAACTAGGGGCCTCTGACCTCAGGAAGCTACCCAGGAGTCCACGTCTCTCCCTGGACTTGCAGTATAGGCCCCAGGGTGCCCCCTGGCCCTCCACCTAGGGTCCTCAGACCCTAGGAATCTACCAAGGGGTCTACAACTATCCCTGGACTTGCACTAGAGGCCCCAGGGTGCCCCCTTGCCCTCCACCTAAGGAACTCTGACCCCAGCTAGCTACCCAGGGGTCCACCTCTCTCCCTGGACTTGCAGTAGAGGCCCCAGGCTACCCCCTGGCCCTCTACCTAGGGGCTTTATTCCCCAGCAAGCTACCCAGGGGTCCACACCCCAGGGTGCCCCCTTGCCCTCCACCTAAGGAACTCTGACCCCAGAAAGCTACCCAGGGGTCCAATTTTCTCCCTGGACTTGCAGTATAGGCCCCAGCGTGCCCCCTTGCCCTCCACCCATGGGCCTCTGACCCCAGCAAGCTACCCAGGGGTCCACAACTTTCCCTGGACTTGCAGTAGAGGCCACAGGGTGCCCCCTCGCCCTCCACCTAGGGGCCTCTGGCCCCAGCAAGCTACATAGGGGTCCACATCTCTCCTTGGACTTGCAGTATAGGCCCCAGGGTGCCCCCTGGCCCTCCACCTAGGGGCCTAAGACCCCAGAAAGCCACCCAGGGGTCCACCTCTCTCCCTGAACTTGCACTATAGGAACCAGGGTGCCCTCTTGCACTCCACCCAGGGGCCCCAGACCCCAGCAAGCTACCCAGGGGTCCACAACTCTCCCTGGACTTGCAGTAGAGGCCCCAGGGTGCCCCCTTACCCTGCACCTAGGGGCCTCTGACCCCAGCAAGCTACCCAGGGGGTCCACCTCTCTCCCTGGACTGGCAGTAGAGGCCCCAGGGTGCCCCCAGGCCCTCCACCTAGGGGCGGCTGACACAAGAAAGCTCCCCAGGGGTCCACCTCTCTCCCTGGACTTGCAGTATAGGCCCCAGGGTGCCCCCTGGCCCTCCACCTAGGGGCCTAAGACCCCAGCAAGCTACCCAGGGGTCAACCTCTCTCCCTGGACTGGCAATTTAGGCCCCAGCGTGCCCCCTGGCGCTCCACCTTTGGGCCTCTGACCCAAGCAAGCTACCAAGGGGTCCACAACCCTCCTTGGACTTGCAGTCGAGGCCCCAAGGTGCCCCCTGGCCCTCCACCTAGGGGCCTCTGACACCAGCAAGCTACCCAAGGGTCCACCTCTCTCCTTGGACTTGCAGTAGAGGCCCCAGGGTGCCCCCTGGCCCTCCACCTAGGGGCCTCTGGCCCAAGCAATCTACCAAGGGGTCCACAACTCTCCCTGGAATTGCAGTAGAGGCCCTAGGGTAGCCCCTGGCCCTCCACCTAGGGGCTTTAGTCCCCAGCAAGCTACCCAGGGGTCCACCTCTCTCCCTGGACTTGCAGTAGAGTCCCCAGGGTGCCCCCTGGCCCTCCAGCTAGGGGCCTTTGAACCCAGCAAGCTACCCAGGGGTCCACCTCTCTCCCTGGACTTGCAGTAGAGAACCCAGGCTGCCCCCAGGCCCTCCACCTAGGGGCTGCTGACACAAGAAAGCTCCCCAGGTGTCCACCTCTCTCCCTGGACTTGCAGTATAGGCCCCAGGGTGCCCCCTGGCCCTCCACCTAAGGGCCTATGACCCCAGCAAGCTACCCAGGGGTACACTTCTCTCCCTGGACTTGCAGTATTGGCCTCAGGGTGCCCCCTGGCCCTCCACCTAGGGGCCTAAGATCCCAGCAAGCTACCCAGGGGTCCACCTCTCTCCCTGGACTTGCTTTAGAGGCCCTAGGGTATCCCCTTGCCCTCCGCCTATGGGCTTCAGACCTCATCAAGCTACCCAGGGATCCACCTCTCTCCCTGGACTTGCAGTATAGGCCCCTGGGTGCCCCCTGGCCCTCCACTTAGGGGCCTCTTACCCCAGGAAGCTACCCAGGGGTCCACCTCTCTCAATGGACTTGCATTAGAGGCCCCAGGAAGCCCCCTTGCCCTCCACCTAGGGGCCTCTGGCCCCAGCAAGATACCCAGGGGCCCACCTCTCTCCCTGGACTTGCAGTAGAGGCCCAAGGGTGCCCCCTGGCCCTACACCTAGGGTCCTCAGACCCTAGGAATCAACCAAGGGGTCCACAAACTATCCCTGGACTTGCACTAGAGGCCCCAGCGTGCCCCCTGGCCCTCCACCTAAGGGCCTCTGACCCCCGCTAGCTACCCAGGGGTCCACCTCTTTCCCTGTACTTGCAGTAGAGGCCCTAGGGTGCCCCCTTGCTCTCCACCCAGGGGCCTATGACCCCCGTAAGTTACCCAAGGGTCCACAACTCTCCCTGGACTTGCAGTAGAGGCCCCAGGGTGCCCCCTGGCCCTCCACCTAGGGGCCTTTGACCCCAGCAAGCTACCCAGGGGTCCACCTCTCTCCCTGGACTTGCAGTAGAGGCCCCAAGGTGCCCCCTTACCCTCCACCTAGGGGCCTCTTACCCCAGGAAGCTACCCAGGGGTCCACCTCTTTCCTGGACTTGCAGGATAGGCTCCAGGGGGCACCCTTGCCCTCGACCTAGGGGCCACTGACCCCAGGAAGCTACCCAGGGGTCCATCTCTCTCCCTGGACTTCCAGAATAAGCCCCAGGGTGCCCCCTGGCCCACCACCTATGGGCTTCTTACCCCAGCAAGCTACCCAGGGGTCCACCTCTCTCCCTGGACTTGCAGTAGAGGCCCCAGGGTGCACCCTGACCCTCCACCTATGGGTTTCTGACCCCTGCAAGCTACCCAGGCGTCCACCTCTCTCCCTGGACTTGCAGTAGAGGCCCCTGGGTGCCCCCTTGCCTTCCACCCAGGGGCTTCTGACCCCCGCAAGCTACCCAGGGGTCCACCTCTCTCCCTGGACTTGCAGTAGAGGCCCCAGGGTGCCCCTTGGCCCTCCAACTCGGCCACTCTCAGCCAAGCAAACTACCCAGGGGTCCACCTCTCTCCCTGCACTTGCAGAATAAGCCCCAGGGTGCCCCCTGGCCAACCACCTATGGGCTTCTGACCCCAGCAAGCTACCCAGGGGTCCACCTCTCTCCCTGGACTTGCAGTAGAGTCCCCAGGGTGCCCCCTGGCCATCCAGCTAGGGGCCTCTGACCCCAGCAAGCTACCCAGGGGTCCACCTCTCTCCCTGGACTTGCAGTAGAGAACCCAGGAAGCCCCCTTGCCCTCCACCAAGGAGCCTCTGACGCCAGCAAGCTACACAGGGGTCCATCTCTCTTCCTGGATTTGCAATAGAGGCCCCAGGGTGCCCGCTTGCCCTCCACCTAGGGGCCTCTGACCCCAGCAAGCTACCCGGGGGTCCACATCTCTCCCTGGACTTGCAGTGGAGGCCCAAGGGTGCCCCCTGGCCCTCCACCTAGGGGCCTCTGACCCCAGCAATCTACTCAGGGGTTCACCTCTCTCCCTGGACTTTCAGGATTTTCCCCAGGGTGCCTTTGGCCCTCCACCTAGTTGCCTCTGACCCTAGCAAGCTACCCAGGGGTCCACCTCTCTCCCTGAACTTGCAGTGGAGGCCCCAGGGTGCCTCCTTGCCCTCCACCAAGGAGCCTCTGACGCCAGCAAGCTACCCAGGGGTCCATCTCTCTCCCTGGATTTGCAATAGAGGCCCCAGGCTGCCCACTGGCCCTCCACCTAGGGGCCTAAGACCCCAGCAAGCTACCCAGGGGTCCACAACTCTCCCTGGACTTGCAGTAGAGGCCCCAGGGATCCCCCTGGCCCTCCACCTAGGGGCCTCTGACCCTAGCAAGCTACCCAAGGTTCCACCTCTCTCCCTGGACTTACTGTATAGGCCCCAGGGTGCCCCCTGGCCCTCAACCTAGGGGCCTCTGACCCCAGCAAGCTACCCAGGGGTTCACCTCTCTTCCTGGACTTGCAATAGAGGCCCCAGGCTGCCCACTGGCCCTCCACCTAAGTGCCTAAGACCCCAGCAAGCTACCCAGTGGCCACCTCTCTCCCTTGACTTGAAGTATAGGCCCTAGGGTGCCCCCTGGCCTTCAACCTAGGGGCCTAAAACCCCAGCAAGCTACCCATCTCTCTCCCTGCAGTGGCAGCAGAGGCCCCAGGGTGCCCCCAGTCCCTCCACCTAGGGGCCTCTGACAAAAGAAAGCTCCCAGGGGTCCACCTTTCTCCCTGGACTTGCAGGATAGGCCCCAGGGTGACCCCTGGCCCTCCACCTTGTTGCCTCTGACCCCAGCAAGCTACCCAGGGGTCCACCTCTCTCCCTGGACTTGCAGTAGAGGCCCTAGCGTACCTATTGGCCCTCCACCTAGGGGCCTCTGACCCCAGCAAGCTACCCAGGTGTACACAACACTCCCTGGACTTGCAGTAGAGGACCCAGGGTGCCCATTGGCCTTCCACCTAGGGGCCTAAGACCCCAGCAAGCTACACAGGGGTCCACAACTCTCCCTGGACTTGCAGTAGAGGCCCCAGGGTGCCCCTTGGCCCTCCACCTAAGGGCCTCTGACCCCAGCAAGCTACCCAGGGGTCCACCTCTCTCCCTGGACTTGCAGTATAGAACCCAGGGTGCCCCCTGGCCCTCAACCTAGGGGCCTAAGATCCCAGCAAGCTACCCAGGGGTCCACCTCTCTCCCTTGACTTGAAGAATAGGCCCCAGGGTGCCCACTGGCCCTCCACCTAGGGGCCTAGGACCCCAGCAAGCTACCCAGGGGTCCACAACTCACCCTGGACTTGAAGTATAGGCCCCAGGTTGCCCACTGGCCCTCCACCTAGGGGCCTCTGACCCCAGCAAGCTACACAGGGGTCCACCTCTCTCAATGGACTTGCAGTATAGGCCCAAGGGTGCCCCCTAGCCCTCCACCTGGGGTCCTCAGACCCTAGGAATCTACCACGGGGTCCACAACTATCCCTGGACTTGCACTAGAGGCCCCAGGGTGCCCACTGGCCCTCCACCTAAGGGCCTCTGACTCCAGCTAGCTATCCAGGGGTCCACCTCTCTCCCTGGACTTGCAGTAGAGGCCCTAGGGTACCCCCTGGCCCTCCACCTAGGGGCTTTATTCCCCAGCAAGCTACCCAGGGGTCCACCTCTCTTCCTGGACTTGCAGTATAGGCCCCAACGTGCCGCCTTGCCCTGCACCCATGGGCCTCTGACCCCAGCAAGCTACCCAGGGGTCCACAACTCTCCCTGGACTTGCAGTAGAGGGCCCAGGGTGCCCCCTGGCCCTCCACCTAGGGACCTCTGACCCCAGCAAGCTACCCAGGGGTCCACCTCTCTCCCTGGACTTGCAGTATAGGCCCCAGGGTGCCCCCTTGCCCTCCACCCAGGGGCCTCTGACCCCAGCAAGCTACCCAGGGGTCCACAACTCTCCCTGGACTTGCAGAAGAGGCCCCAGGGTGCCCCCTTGCCCTGCACCTAGCGGCCTCTGACCCCAGCAAGCTACCCAGGGGTCCACTTCTCTCCATGGACTTGCAGTATAGGCCCTAGGGTGCCCCCTGGCCCTCCACCAAGGGGCCTAAGACCCCAGCAAGCTACCCAGGGGGTCCACCTCTCTCCCTGGACTGACAGTAGAGTTCCCAGGGTGCCCCCAGGCCCTCCACCTAGGGGCGGCTGACACAAGAAAGCTCCCCAGGGGTCCACGTCTCTCCCTGGACTTGCAGTAGAGGCTCTAGGGTGCCCACTGGCCCTCCACCTACTGGCCTCTGACCCCAGCAAGCTATCCAGGGCTCCACCTCTCTCCCTGGATCTGCAGGATAGGCCCCAGGGTGCCCCGTGGCCCTCCACCTAGGGGCCTCTGACCTCAGGAAGCTACCCAGTAGTCCACCTCTCTCCCTGGACTTGCAGTATAGGCCCCAGGGTGCCCCCTGGCCCTCCACCTAGGGGCCTCTGACCCCTGAAAGCTACCCAGGAGTCCACCTCTCTTCCTGGACTTGCAGTAGAGGCCCCAGGGTGCCCCCTGGCCCTCCACATTTTGGCCTCTGACCCCAGCAAGCTACCAATGGATCCACAACTCTCCCTGGACTTACAGTAGAGGCCCCAGGGTGCCTCCTAGCCCTCCACCTTGGGGACTTTGACCCCAGCAAGCTACCCAGGGGTCCACCTCTCTTCCTGGACTTGCAGTAGAGGCCCCAGGGTGCCCCCTTTCCCTCCACCTTTTGGCCTCTGACCCCAGCAAGCTTCCAATGGGTCCACAACTCTCCCTGGACTTGCAGTATAGGCCCCAGGATGCCCCCTGGCCCTCCACCTAGGTTCTTCTGACCCCAGAAAGCTACCCAGGGGTCCACCTCTCGCCCTGGACTTGCAGTATAGGCCCCAGGAAGCCCCCTGGCCCACCGACTATGGGCTTCTGACCCCAGCAAGCTACCCAGGGGGTCCACCTCTCTCCCTGGACTTACAATAGAGGCCCCAGTGTGCCCCCAGGCCCTCCACTTAGGGGCTGCTGACACAAGAAAGCTCCCCAGGGGTCCACCTCTCTCCCTGGACTTGCAGTAGAGACCCTAGGGTAGCCCCTGGCCCTCCACCTAGGGGCTTTAGTCCCCAGCAAGCTACCCAGGGGTCCACCTCTCTCCCTGGACTTGCAGTATAGGCCCCAGGGTGCCCGCTGGCCCTCCACCTAGAGGCCTCTGACCCCAGCAAGCTACCCAGGGGTCCACATCTCTCCCTAGACTTGCAGTAGAGTCCCAAGGGTGCCCCCTGGCCCTCCACCTATGGTCCTCTGACCCCAGCAATCTACCCAGGGGTCCACCTCTCTCCCTGGACGTGCAGTAGAGGCCCTAGGGTACCCCCTGGCCCACCAGCTGGGGCGCTGACCCCACAAAGCTACCCAGGGGTACCTAGGCACCTAGGGGCCTCTGACTCCAGCAAGCTACTCAGAGGTCCACATCTCTCCATGGATGTGCAGTATAGGCCCCAGGGTGCCCCCTGGCCCTCCACCTAGGGGCCCAAGACCACAGCAAGCTACCCAGGGAGTCCATCTCTCTCCCTGGTCTGGCAGTACAGGCCCCAGGGTGCCTCCTGGCCCTCCACCTAGTTGCCTCTGACCCCAGCAAGCTACCCAGGGGTTCACCTCTCTCCCTGGACTTGTAGTAGAGGCCCTAGGGTACCCCCAGGCCCTCCACCTATGGGCTTCAGACCTCAGCAAGCTACCCAGGGGTCCAATTCTCTCCCTGGACTTGCAATATAGGCCCCAGGGTGCCCCCTGGCCCCAACCTAGGGGCTTATGACCCCTGAAAGCTACCCAGGGGTCCACCTCTCTCCCTGGACTTGCAGTATAGGCCCCAGGAAGCCCCCTGGCCCACCGACTATGGGCTTCTGACCCCAGCAAGCTACCCAGGGGTCCACCTCTCTCCCTGGACTTGCAGTAGTGGCCCCAAGGTGCTCCTTGGCACTCCACTTAGGGTCCTCTGACCTCAGCAAGCTACCTGGGGGTCCACCTCTCTCCCTGGACTTGCAGTAGAGACCCCAGGAAGCCCCTTGGCCCTTTTCCGAGGGGTCTCTGACCCCAGCAAGCTAGCCAGGAGTCCACCTCTCTTCCTGGACTTGTAGTAGAGGCCCCAGGGTGCCCCCTGGCCCTCCACCTAGGGGCCTTTGACCCCAGCAAGCTAAACAGGGGACCACCTCTTTCCCTAGATGTGCAGGAGAGGCCCCAGTGTGCCCCCTGGCCCTCCACCTAGGGGCCTCTGACCGCAGCAAGCTACCCAGGGGTCCAGCTTTCTCCCTGGACTTGTAGTAGAGGCCCCAGGGTACCCCCTGGCCCTCCACCAATGGGCTTCTGACCCAGCAAGCTACCCAGGGGTCAACCTCTCTCCCTTGACTTGCAGTAGAGGCCCCAGGGTGGCCCCTTGCCCACCACATAGGGGCCTCTGATCCCAGCAAGCCACCCAGGGGTCCAAATCTATCCCTGGACTTGAAGTATAGGCCCCAGGGTGCCCCTTGGATCCTCCACCTAGGGGCCTAAGACCCCAGCAAGCTACCAAGGGGTCCACAACCCTCCCTGGACTTGCAGTAGAGGCCCCAAGGTGCCCACTGTCCCTCCACCTAGGGGCCTCTGACCCCAGCAAGCTACCCAGGGGTCCACCTCTCTCCCTGGACTTGCAGTAGAGTCCCCAGGGTGCCCCTTGGCTCTCCACCCAGGGGCTTCTTACCCCAGCAAGCTACCCAGTGGTCCACCTCTCTAACTGGACTTGCAGAAGAGGCCCCAGGGTGCCCCCTTGCCCACCACATAGGGGCCTAAGACCTCAGGAAGCTAGCCAGGGGTCCACCTCTCTCCCTGGACTTGCATCAGAGGCCCCAGGGTGCCCCCTGGCCCTCCACCTAGTTGCTTCTGACCCCAGCAAGCTGCCCAGGGGACCACCTCTCTCTCTGGACTTGCAGTAGAGGGCCCAGGGTGCCCCCTGGCTCTCCAACTAGGGGCCTCTGACCCCAGCAAGCTACCCAGGGGTTCACCTCTCTTCCTGGACTTGCAGTAGAAACCCCAGGGTGACCCCTGGCCCTCCACCTAGGGGCCTCTGACCCCAGCAAGCTACCCAGGGGTCCTCATCTCTCCCTGGACTTGCAGTAGAAACCCCAGGGTGCCCCCTGGCTCTCCTCCTAGGGGGTTCTGACATAAGAAAGCTCCCCAGGGGTCCACCTCTCTCCCTGGACTTGCAGGATTTTCCCCAGGGTGCCTCCTGGCCCTGCACCTAGCGGCCTCTGACCCCAGCAAGCTACCCAGGGGTCCACATCTCTCCCTGGACTTGCAGTAGAGGCCCCAGGGTGCCACCTGGCTCTCCATCTAGGGGCCTCTGACCCCAGCAAGCTACCCAGGGGTCCACCTCTCCACCTAGAATTGCAGACGAGACCCCAGGGTGCCCCCTGGCCCTCCACCCAGGGGCCTCTGACCCCAGCAAGCTACCCAGGGATCTACCTCTCTCCCTGGACTTGCAGGATAATCCAAAGGGTGCCCCTTGGCCCTCCACCTAGTTGCCTCTGACCCCAGCAAGCTACCCAGGGGTCCACCTCTCTCCCTGGACTTGAAGCATAGGCCCCAGGGTGCAACTTGGCCCTCCACCCAGGGGCCTAAGACCCCAGCAAGCTACCCAGGGCTCCACATCTCTGCCTGTACTTGAAGTATAGGCCCCAGGGTGCCCCCTGGCCCTCCACATAGGGGCCTAAGACCCACCAAGCTACCCAGGGGTCCACAACTCTCCCTGGACTGGCAGTATAGGCCCCAGGGTGCACCCTGGCCCTGAACCTAGGGGCCTCTGACCCCAACAAGCTACCCAGGGGTCCACAACTCTCTCTGGACTTGCAATAGAGGTCTCAGGGTGCCCCCTGGCCCTCCACTTAGGGGCCTCTGACCCCAGCAAGCTACACAGGGTCCACCTCTCTCCCTGGACTTGCAGAAGAGGCCCCAGGGTGCCCGCTGGCCCTCCACTTAGGGGTCTCTGACCCCAGCAAGCTACCCAGGGGTCCACATCTCTCCCAAGACTTGCAGTAGAGGCCCAAGGGTGCCCCCTGGCCCTCCACCTAGGGGCCTCTGTCCCCAGCAATCTACCAAGGGGTCCACAACTCTCCCTGAAATTGCAGTAGAGACCCTAGGGTAGCCCCTGGTCCTCCACCTAGGGGCTTTAGTCCCCAGCAAGCTACCCAGGGGTCCACCTCTTTCCCTGGACTTGCAGTATAGGCCCCAGGGTGCCCCCTGGCCCTCCAGCTAGGTGCCTCTGACCCCAGCAAGCTACCCAGGGGTCCACCTCTCTCCCTGGACTATCAGTAGAGAACCCAGGAAGCCCCCTGGCCCTCCACCAAGGAGCCTCTGACGCCAGCAAGCTACCCAGGGGCCCATCTCTCTCCCTGGACTTGCAGTGGAGGCCCCAGGGTGCCCGCTGGCCCTCCACCTAGGGGCCTCTGACCCCAGCAAACTACTCAGGGGTCCACATCTCTCCCTAGACTTGCAGTAGAGGCCCAAGGGTGCCCCCTGGCCCTCCACCTATGGTCCTCTGACCCCAGCAATCTACCCAGGGGTCCTCCACCTCTCTCCTTGGACTTGCAGTAGAGGCCCTAGGGTACCCCATGGCCCTCCAGCTGGGGCGCTGACCCCACAAAGCTACCCAGGGGTCCACCGCTCTCCCTGGACTTGCAGTATAGGCCCCAAGGTGCCCCCTTACCCTCCACCTAGGGGAGTCTTACCCCAGGAAGCTACCCAGGGGTCCAACTCTCTTCCTGGACTTGCAGTATAGGCCCCAGGGTGCCCCCTGGCCCTCCACCCAGGGGCCTCTGACCCCAGCAAGCTACCCAGGGGTCCAGAACTCTCCCTGGACTTGCAGTAGAGGCCCAAGGGTGCCCTTTTGCCCTGCACCTAGGGGCCTCTGACCCCAGCAAGCTACTCAGAGGTCCACATCTCTCCATGGATGTGCAGTATAGGCCCCATGGTGCCCCCTGGCCCTCCAACTAGGGGCCTAAGACCACAGCAAGCTACCCAGGGGGTCCATCTCTCTCCCTGGTCTGGCAGTACAGGCCCCAGGGTGCCCCCTGGCCCTCCACCTAAGGGCCTCTGACATAAGAAAGCTCCCCAGGGGTCCACCTCTCTCCCTGGACTTGCAGGATTTTCCCCAGGGTGCCTCCTGGCCCTGCACCTAGCGGCCTCTGACCCCAGCAAGCTACCCAGGGGTCCACTTCTCTCCATGGACTTGCAGTATAGGCCCTAGGGTGCCCCCTGGCCCTCCACCTAGGGGCCTAAGACCCCAGCAAGCTACCCAGGAGTCCACCTCTCTCCCTGGACTTGCAGTAGAGGCCCCAAGGTGCCCCCTTACCCTCCACCTAGCAGCCTCTGACCCCAGCAAGCTACCCGGGGGTCCACATCTCTCCCTAGACTTGCAGTGGAGGCCCAAGGGTGCCCCCTGGCCCTCCACCTAGGGGCCTCTGACCCCAGCAATCTACTCAGGGGTTCACCTCTCTCCCTGGACTTTCAGGATTTTCCCCAGGGTGCCCTTGGCCCTCCACCTAGTTGCCTAAGACCCCAGCAAGCTACCCAGGGGCCACCTCTCTCCCTTGACTTGAAGTATAGGCCCTAGGGTGCCCCCTGGCCCTCAACCTAGGGGCCTAAAACCCCAGCAAGCTACCCAGGGGGTCCACCTCTCTCCCTGCAGTGGCAGCAGAGGCCCCAGGGTGCCCCCAGTCCCTCCACCTAGGGGCCTCTGACAAAAGAAAGCTCCCAGGGGTCCACCTTTCTCCCTGGACTTGCAGGATAGGCCCCTGGCCCTCCATCTTGTTGCCTCTTGTTGCCATCTTGTTGCCTCTGACCCCAGCAAGCTACCCAGGGGTCCACCTCTCTCCCTGGACTTGCAGTAGAGGCCCTAGCGTACCTATTGGCCCTCCACCTAGGGGCCTCTGACCCCAGCAAGCTACCTAGGTGTACACAACACTCCCTGGACTTGCAGTAAAGGACCCAGGGTGCCCATTGGCCTTCCACCTAGGGGCCTAAGACCCCAGCAAGCTACACAGGGGTCCACAACTCTCCCTGGACTTGCAGTAGAGGCCCCAGGGTGCTCCTTGGCCCTCCACCTAAGGGCCTCTGACCCCAGCAAGCTACCCAGGGGTCCACCTCTCTCCCTGGACTTGCAGTATAGGCCCCAGGGTGCCCCCTGGCCCTCAACCTAGGGGCCTAAGATCCCAGCAAGCTACCCAGGGGTCCACCTCTCTCCCTTGACTTGAAGAATAGGCCCCAGGGTGCCCACTGGCCCTCCACCTAGGGGCCTAGGACCCCAGCAAGCTACCCAGGGGTCTACAACTCACCCTGGACTTGAAGTATAGGCCCCAGGTTGCCCACTGGCCCTCCACCTAGGGGCCTCTGACCCCAGCAAGCTACACAGGGGTCCACCTCTCTCAATGGACTTGCAGTATAGGCCCCAGGGTGCCCCCTGGCCTTCCACCTGTGGTCCTCAGACCCTAGGAATCTACCACGGGGTCCACAACTATCCCTGGACTTGCACTAGAGGCCCCAGGGTACCCCCTGGCCCTCCACCTAGGGGCTTTATTCCCCAGCAAGCTACCCAGGGGTCCACCTCTCTTCCTGGACTTGCAGTATAGGCCCCAACGTGCCGCCTTGCCCTCCACCCATGGGCCTCTGACCCCAGCAAGCTACCCAGGGGTCCACAACTCTCCCTGGACTTGCAGTAGAGGGACAAGGGTGCCCCCTGGCCCTCCACCTAGGGGCCTCTGACTCCAGCTAGCTATCCAGGGGTCCACCTCTCTCCCTGGACTTGCAGTAGAGGCCCTAGGGTACCCCCTGGCCCTCCACCTAGGGGCTTTATTCCCCAGCAAGCTACCCAGGGGTCCACCTCTCTTCCTGGACTTGCAGTGTAGGCCCCAACGTGCTGCCTTGCCCTCCACCCATGGGCCTCTGACCCCAGCAAGCTACCCAGGGGTCCACAACTCTCCCTGGACATGCAGTAGAGGGCCCAGGGTGCCCCCTGGCCCTCCACCTAGGGGCCTCTGACCCAAGCAAACTACCCAGGGGTCCAAATATCTACCTTGACTTGCTGTAGGGGCCCTAGGGTACCTCCTGGCCGTCAACCTAGGGAACTCTGATAACAGTAAGTTACTTAGGGTGCCACCTTTCTCCCTGGACTTGCAGTAGAGGCCCTAGGGTACCTCCTGGCCCTCCACCAAGGGGCCTAGGACCCCAGCAAGCTACCCAGAGATCCAAAACTCTCCTTGGACTTGCAGTAGAGGCCCCAGGGTGCCCCCTGGCCCTCCATCTAGGGGCTTCTGACCCTAACAAGCTACCCCGGGGTCCACCTCTCTCCCTGGACTTGCAATATAGGCCCCAGGGTGACCCCTTGCCCTCCACCCAGGGGCCTGTGACCCCAGCAAGCTACCCAGGGGACCACAACTCTCCCTGGACTTGCAGTAGAGGCCCCAGGGTGCCCCCTTGCCCTGCACCTAGGGGCCTCTGACCCCAGCAAGCTACATAGGGGTCCACATCTCTCCTTGGACTTGCAGTAGAGACCCCAGGGTGCCTCTTGCCCTCCACCTAGGGGCCTCTGACCCCAGAAAGCTACCCAGGGGTCCACCTTTCTCCCTTGACTTGAAGTATAGGCCCCAGGGTGCCCACTGGCCCTCCACCAAGGGGCCTAAGACCCCAGCAAGCTACCCAGGGGTCCACCTCTCTCCCTTGACTTGAAGTAGAGGCCCCAGGGTGCCCCTTTGCCCACCACATAGGGGTCTGACCCCAGCAAGCCACCCAGGGGTCCAAATCTCTCCCTGAACTTGCAGTAGAAACCCCAGGGTGCCCCCTTACCCTTCACCTAGGGGCCTCTTACCCCAGGAAACTACCCAGGGCTCCATCTCTCTCCCTGAACTTGCAGAATAAGCCCCAGGGTGCCCCCTGGCCCACCACCTATGGGCTTCTGACCCCAGCAAGCTACCCAGGGGTCCACCTCTCTCCCTATACTTGCAGTAGAGGCCCCAGGGTGCCCCCTTGCCTTCCACCCAGGGGCCACTGACCCCCGCAAGTTACCCAAGGGTCCACAACTCTCCCTGGACTTGCAGTAGAGGCCCCAGGGTGCCCCTTGGCCCTCCACCTAGGCCACTCTCAGCCAAGCAAATTACCCAGGGGTCCACCTCTCTCCCTGGACTTGCAGTATAGGCCCCTGGGTGCCCCCTGGCACTCCACCTAGGGGTCTATGACCCCAGCAAGCTACCCAGGGGTCCACCTCTCTCCCTGGACTGGCAGTATAGGCCCCAGGGTGCCCACTGGCCCTCCACCTAGGGGCCTCTGACCCCAGCAAGCTACCAAGGGGTCCACAACTCTCCCTTGACTTGCAGTAGAGGCCCAAGGGTGCCCCCTGGCATTCCAACTAGGTGCCTACGACCCCAGCAAGCTACCCAGGGGTCCACCTCTCTCAATGGACTTGCATTAGAGGCCCCAGGAAGCCCCCTTGCCCTCCACCTAGGGGCCTCTGACCCCAGCAAGCTACCCAGGGGTCCACCTTTCTCCCTTGACTTGAAGTATAGGGCCCAGGGTGCCCCTTGGCCCTCCACCTAGGCCACTCTCAGCCAAGCAAATTACCCAGGGGTCCACCTCTCTCCCTGCAATTGCAGTATAGCCCCCAGGGTGCCCCCTGGAACTTCACCTAGGGGCCTAAGACCCCAGCAAGCTACCCAGGGGTCAACTTCTCTCCCTGGACTTGCTTTAGAGGCCCTAGGGTATCCCCTTGCCCTCCGCCTATGGGCTTCAGACCTCATCAAGCTACCCAGGGGGTCCACCTCTCTCCCTGGACTGACAGTAGAGTTCCCAGGGTGCCCCCAGGCCCTCCACCTAGGGGCGGCTGACACAAGAAAGCTCCCCAGGGGTCCACCTCTCTCCCTGGACTTGCAGTATAGGCTGCAAGGGGCAACCTGGCCCTCCACCTATGGGGTCACTGACCCCAGGAAGCTACCCAGATGTCCATCTCTCTCCCTGGACTTGCAGAATAGGCCCCAGGGTGCCCCCTGGCCCACCACCTATGGACTTCTGACCCCAGCAAGCTACCCAGGCGTCCACATCTCTCCCTAGACTTGCAGTAGAGGCCCCAGGGTGGCCCCTTGCCCTCCACCCAGGGGCCTTTGACCCCCGGAAGTTACCCAAGGGTCCACAACTCTCCCTGGACTTGCAGTAGAGGCCCCAGGGTGCCACTTGGCCCTCCACCTAGGCCACTCTCAGCCAAGCAAACTACCCAGGGGTCCAACTATCTACCTGGACTTGCTGTAGGGGCCCTAGGGTACCTCCTGGCCGTCCACCTAGGGAACTCTGATAATAGTAAACTACTTAGGGGTCCACCTTTCTCCCTGGACTTGCAGTAGAGGCCCCTGGTTTCCCTTTGGCCCTCCACCTAGGGGCCTCTAACCCCAGCAAGCTACCCAAGGGTCTACCTCTCTCCCTGGACTTGCATTAGAGGCCCCAGGGTGCACCCTGGCCCTCCACCTAGGGGCCTCTGACCCCAGCAAGCTACCCAGGGCTCCACCTCTCTCCCTGGATCTGCAGGATAGGCCCCAGGGTGCCCCGTGGCCCTCCACTTAGGGGCCTCTGACCTCAGGAAGCTACCCAGTAGTCCACCTCTCTCCCTGGACTTGCAGTATAGGCCCCAGGGTGCCCCCTGGCCCTCCACCTAGGGGCCTCTGACCCCTGAAAGCTACCCAGGAGTCCACCTCTCTTCCTGGACTTGCAGTAGAGGCCCCAGGGTGCCCCCTGGCCCTCCACATTTTGGCCTCTGACCCCAGCAAGCTACCAATGGATCCACAACTCTCCCTGGACTTACAGTAGAGGCCCCAGGGTGCCTCCTAGCCCTCCACCTTGGGGCCTTTGACCCCAGCAAGCTACCCAGGGGTCCACCTCTCTTCCTGGACTTGCAGTAGAGGCCCCAGGGTGCCCCCTGGCCCTCCACCTTTTGGCCTCTGACCCCAGCAAGCTTCCAATGGGTCCACAACTCTCCCTGGACTTGCAGTATAGGCCCCAGGATGCCCCCTGGCCCTCCACCTAGGTTCTTCTGACCCCAGAAAGCTACCCAGGGGTCCACCTCTCGCCCTGGACTTGCAGTATAGGCCCCAGGAAGCCCCCTGGCCCACCGACTATGGGCTTCTGACCCCAGCAAGCTACCCAGGGGGTCCACCTCTCTCCCTGGACTGACAGTAGAGGCCCCAGTGTGCCCCCAGGCCCTCCACTTAGGGGCTGCTGACACAAGAAAGCTCCCCAGGGGTCCACCTCTCTCCCTGGACTTCCAGTAGAGACCCTAGGGTAGCCCCTGGCCCTCCACCTAGGGGCTTTTGTCCCCAGCAAGCTACCCAGGGGTCCACCTCTCTCCCTGGACTTGCAGTATAGGCCCCAGGGTGCCCCTTGGCCCTCCAGCTAGGTGCCTCTGACCCCAGCAAGCTACCCAGGGGTCCACCTCTCTCCCTGGACTTGCAGTAGAGAACCCAGGAAGCCCCCTGGCCCTCCACCAAGGAGCCTCTGACGCCAGCAAGCTACCCAGAGGCCCATCTCTCTCCCTGGACTTGCAGTGGAGGCCCCAGGGTGCCCGCTGGCCCTCCACCTAGGGGCCTCTGACCCCAGCAAGCTACCCAGGGGTCCACATCTCTCCCTAGACTTGCAGTAGAGGCCCAAGGGTGCCCCCTGGCCCTCCACCTATGGTCCTCTGACCCCAGCAATCTACCCAGGGGTCCACCTCTCTCCCTGGACTTGCAGTAGAGGCCCTAGGGTACCCCCTGGCCCTCCAGCTGGGGCGCTGACCCCAGCAAGCTACCCAGGGGTCCACCTCTCTCCCTAGACTTGCAGTATAGGCCCCAGGGTGCCCCCTGGCCCTCCAGCTAGGTGCCTCTGACCCCAGCAAGCTACCCAGGGGTCCACCTCTCTCCCTGGACTTGCAGTAGAGAACCCAGGAAGCCCCCTTGCCCTCCACCATGGAGCCTCTGACGCCAGCAAGCTACGCAGGGGCCCATCTCTCTCCCTGGACTTGCAGTGGAGGCCCCAGGGTGCCCGCTGGCCCTCCACCTAGAGGCCTCTGACCCCAGCAAGCTACCCAGGGGTCCACATCTCTCCCTAGACTTGCAGTAGAGGCCCAAGGGTGCCCCCTGGCCCTCCACCTATGGTCCTCTGACCCCAGCAATCTACCCAGGGGTCCACCTCTCTCCCTGGACTTGCAGTAGAGGCCCTAGGGTACCCCCTGGCCCTCCAGCTGGGGCGCTGACCCCAGCAAGCTACCCAGGGGTCCACCTCTCTCCCTAGACTTGCAGTATAGGCCCCAGGGTACCCCCTGGCCCTCCAGCTGGGGCGCTGACCCCACAAAGCTACCCAGGGGTACCTAGGCACCTAGGGGCCTCTGACTCCAGCAAGCTACTCCGAGGTCCACATCTCTCCATGGATGTGCAGTATAGGCCCCAGGGTGCCCCCTGGCCCTCCACCTAGGGGCCCAAGACCACAGCAAGCTACCCAGGGAGTCCATCTCTCTCCCTGGTCTGGCAGTACAGGCCCCAGGGTGCCCCTTGGCCCTCCACCTAGGGGCCTCTGACATAAGAAAGCTCCCCAGGGGTCCACCTCTCTCCCTGGACTTGCAGGATTTTCCCCAGGGTGCCTCCTGGCCCTCCACCTAGTTGCCTCTGACCACAGCAAGCTACCCAGGGGTTCACCTCTCTCCCTGGACTTGTAGTAGAGGCCCTAGGGTACCCCCAGGCCCTCCACCTATGGGCTTCAGACCTCAGCAAGCTACCCAGGGGTCCAATTCTCTCCCTGGACTTGCATTATAGGCCCCAGGGTGCCCCCTGGCCCCCACCTAGGGGCTTATGACCCCTGAAAGCTACCCAGGGGTCCACCTCTCTCCCTGGACTTGCAGTATAGGCCCCAGGAAGCCCCCTGGCCCACCGACTATGGGCTTCTGACCCCAGCAAGCTACCCAGGGGTCTACCTCTCTCCCTGGACTTGCAGTAGTGGCCCCAAGGTGCTCCTTGGCACTCCACTTAGGGTCCTCTGACCTCAGCAAGCTACCTGGGGGTCCACCTCTCTCCCTGGACTTGCAGTAGAGGCCCCAGGAAGCCCCTTGGCCCTTTTCCGAGGGGTCTCTGACCCCAGCAAGCTACCCAGGAGTCCACCTCTCTTCCTGGACTTGTAGTAGAGGCCCCAGGGTGCCCCCTGGCCCTCCACCTAGGGGCCTTTGACCCCAGCAAGCTAAACAGGGGACCACCTCTTTCCCTAGATGTGCAGGAGAAGCCCCAGTGTGCCCCCTGGCCCTCCACCTAGGGGCCTCTGACCGCAGCAAGCTACCCAGGGGTCCAGCTTTCTCCCTGGACTTGTAGTAGAGGCCCCAGGGTACCCCCTGGCCCTCCACCAATGGGCTTCTGACCCCAGCAAGCTACCCAGGGGTCAACCTCTCTCCCTTGACTTGCAGTAGAGGCCCCAGGGTGGCCCCTTGCCCACCACATAGGGGCCTCTGATCCCAGCAAGCCACCCAGGGGTCCAAATCTCTCCCTGGACTTGAAGTATAGGCCCCAGGGTGCCCCTTGGATCCTCCACCTAGGGGCCTTAGACCCCACCAAGCTACCAAGGGGTCCACAACCCTCCCTGGACTTGCAGTAGAGGCCCCAAGGTGCCCACTGTCCCTCCACCTAGGGGCCTCTGACCCCAGCAAGCTACCCAGGGGTCCACCTCTCTCCCTGGACTTGTAGTAGAGTCCCCAGGGTGCCCCTTGGCTCTCCACCCAGGGGCTTCTTACCCCAGCAAGCTACCCAGTGGTCCACCTCTCTCCCTGGACTTGCAGAAGAGGCCCCAGGGTGCCCCCTTGCCCACCACATAGGGGCCTAAGACCTCAGGAAGCTAGCCAGGGGTCCACCTCTCTCCCTGGACTTGCATCAGAGGCCCCAGGGTGCCCCCTGGCCCTCCACCTAGTTGCTTCTGACCCCAGCAAGCTGCCCAGGGGACCACCTCTCTCTCTGGACTTGCAGTAGAGGGCCCAGGGTGCTCCCTGGCTCTCCACCTAGGGGCCTCTGACCCCAGCAAGCTACTCAGGGGTCCACATCTCTCCCTGGACTTGCAGTAGAGGCCCCAGGGTGCCCCCTGGCTCTCCAACTAGGGGCCTCTGACCCCAGCAAGCTACCCAGGGGTTCACCTCTCTTCCTGGACTTGCAGTAGAAACCCCAGGGTGCCCCCTGGCCCTCCACCTAGGGGCCTCTGACCCCAGCAAGCTACCCAGGGGTCCACCTCTCCACCTACAATTGCAGACGAGACCCCAGGGTGCCCCCTGGCCCTCCACCCAGGGGCCTCTGACCCCAGCAAGCTACCTAGGGGTCCACCTCTCTCCCTGGACTTGAAGCATAGGCCCCAGGGTGCAACTTGGCCCTCCACCCAGGGGCCTAAGACCCCAGCAAGCTACCCAGGGGTCCACATCTCTGCCTGTACTTGAAGTATAGGCCCCAGGGTGCCCCCTGGCCCTCCACATAGGGGCCTAAGACCCACCAAGCTACCCAGGGGTCCACAACTCTCCCTGGACTGGCAGTATAGGCCCCAGGGTGCACCCTGGCCCTGAACCTAGGGGCCTCTGACCCCAACAAGCTACCCAGGGGTCCACAACTCTCCCTGAAATTGCAGTAGAGACCCTAGGGTAGCCCCTGGTCCTCCACCTAGGGGCTTTAGTCCCCAGCAAGCTACCCAGGGGTCCACCTCTTTCCCTGGACTTGCAGTATAGGCCCCAGGGTAACCCCTGGCCCTCCAGCTAGGTGCCTCTGACCCCAGCAAGCTACCCAGGGGTCCACCTCTCTCCCTGGACTATCAGTAGAGAACCCAGGAAGCCCCCTGGCCCTCCACTTAGGGGCCTCTGACCCCAGCAAGCTACACAGGGTCCACCTCTCTCCCTGGACTTGCAGAAGAGGCCCCAGGGTGCCCGCTGGCCCTCCACTTAGGGGTCTCTGACCCCAGCAAGCTACCCAGGGGTCCACATCTCTCCCAAGACTTGCAGTAGAGGCCCAAGGGTGCCCCCTGGCCCTCCACCTAGGGGCCTCTGACCCCAGCAATCTACCAAGGGGTCCACAACTCTCCCTGAAATTGCAGTAGAGACCCTAGGGTAGCCCCTGGTCCTCCACCTAGGGGCTTTAGTCCCCAGCAAGCTACCCAGGGGTCCACCTCTTTCCCTGGACTTGCAGTATAGGCCCCAGGGTAACCCCTGGCCCTCCAGCTAGGTGCCTCTGACCCCAGCAAGCTACCCAGGGGTCCACCTCTCTCCCTGGACTATCAGTAGAGAACCCAGGAAGCCCCCTGGCCCTCCACCAAGGAGCCTCTGACGCCAGCAAGCTACCCAGGGGCCCATCTCTCTCCCTGGACTTGCAGTGGAGGCCCCAGGGTGCCCGCTGGCCCTCCACCTAGGGGCCTCTGACCCCAGCAAACTACTCAGGGGTCCACATCTCTCCCTAGACTTGCAGTAGAGGCCCAAGGGTGCCCCCTGGCCCTCCACCTATGGTCCTCTGACCCCAGCAATCTACCCAGGGGTCCTCCACCTCTCTCCCTGGACTTGCAGTAGAGGCCCTAGGGTACCCCATGGCCCTCCAGCTGGGGCGGTGACCCCACAAAGCTACCCAGGGGTCCACCGCTCTCCCTGGACTTGCAGTATAGGCCCCAAGGTGCCCCCTTACCCTCCACCTAGGGGAGTCTTACCCCAGGAAGCTACCCAGGGGTCCAACTCTCTTCCAGGACTTGCAGTATAGGCCCCAGGGTGCCCATTGGCCATCCACCCAGGGGCCTCTGACCCCAGCAAGCTACCCAGGGGTCCAGAACTCTCCCTGGACTTGCAGTAGAGGCCCAAGGGTGCCCTTTTGCCCTGCACCTAGGGGCCTCTGACCCCAGCAAGCTACTCAGAGGTCCACATCTCTCCATGGACTTGCAGTATAGGCCCCAGGGTGCCCCCTGGCCCTCCACCTAGGGGCCTAAGACCCCAGCAAGCTACCCAGGAGTCCACCTCTCTCCCTGGACTTGCAGTAGAGGCCCCAAGGTGCCCCCTTACCCTCCACCTAGCGGCCTCTGACCCCAGCAAGCTACCCGGGGGTCCACATCTCTCCCTAGACTTGCAGTGGAGGCCCAAGGGTGCCCACTGGCCCTCCACCTAGGGGCCTCTGACCCCAGCAATCTACTCAGGGGTTCACCTCTCTCCCTGGACTTTCAGGATTTTCCCCAGGGTGCCCTTGGCCCTCCACCTAGTTGCCTAAGACCCCAGCAAGCTACCCAAGGGCCACCTCTCTCCCTTGACTTGAAGTATAGGCCCTAGGGTGCCCCCTGGCCCTCAACCTAGGGGCCTAAAACCCCAGCAAGCTACCCAGGGGGTCCACCTCTCTCCCTGCAGTGGCAGCAGAGGCCCCAGGGTGCCCCCAGTCCCTCCACTTAGGGACCTCTGACAAAAGAAAGCTCCCAGGGGTCCACCTTTCTCCCTGGACTTGCAGGATAGGCCCCAGGATGACCCCTGGCCCTCCATCTTGTTGCCTCTGACCCCAGCAAGCTACCCAGGGGTCCACCTCTCTCCCTGGACTTGCAGTAGAGGCCCTAGCGTACCTATTGGCCCTCCACCTAGGGGCCTCTGACCCTAGCAAGCTACCTAGGTGTACACAACACTCCCTGGACTTGCAGTAGAGGACCCAGGGTGCCCATTGGCCTTCCACCTAGGGGCCTAAGACCCCAGCAAGCTACACAGGGGTCCACAACTCTCCCTGAACTTGCAGTAGAGGCCCCAGGGTGCTCCTTGGCCCTCCACCTAAGGGCCTCTGACCCCAGCAAGCTACCCAGGGGTCCACCTCTCTCCCTGGACTTGCAGTATAGGCCCCAGGGTGCCCCCTGGCCCTCAACCTAGGGGCCTAAGATCCCAGCAAGCTACCCAGGGGTCCACCTCTCTCCCTTGACTTGAAGAATAGGCCCCAGGGTGCCCACTGGCCCTCCACCTAGGGGCCTAGGACCCCAGCAAGCTACCCAGGGGTCCACAACTCACCCTGGACTTGAAGTATAGGCCCCAGGTTGCCCACTGGCCCTCCACCTAGGGGCCTCTGACCCCAGCAAGCTACACAGGGGTCCACCTCTCTCAATGGACTTGCAGTATAGGCCCAAGGGTGCCCCCTGGCCCTCCACCTGGGGTCCTCAGACCCTAGGAATCTACCACGGGGTCCACAACTATCCCTGGACTTGCACTAGAGGCCCCAGGGTGCCCCCTGGCCCTCCACCTAAGGGCCTCTGACTCCAGCTAGCTATCCAGGGGTCCACCTCTCTCCCTGGACTTGCAGTAGAGGCCCTAGGGTACCCCCTGGCCCTCCACCTAGGGGCTTTATTCCCCAGCAAGCTACCCAGGGGTCCACCTCTCTTCCTGGACTTGCAGTATAGGCCCCAACGTGCCGCCTTGCCCTCCACCCATGGGCCTCTGACCCCAGCAAGCTACCCAGGGGTCCACAACTCTCCCTGGACTTGCAGTAGAGGGCCCAGGGTGCCCCCTGGCCCTCCACCTAGGGGCCTCTGACCCCAGCAAGCTACCCAGGGGTCCACCTCTCTCCCTGGACTTGCAGTATAGGCCCCAGGGTGCCCCCTTGCCCTCCACCCAGGGGCCTCTGACCCCAGCAAGCTACCCAGGGGTCCACAACTCTCCCTGGACTTGCAGTAGAGGGCCCAGGGTGCCCCCTGGCCCTCCACCTAAGGGCCTCTGACTCCAGCTAGCTATCCAGGGGTCCACCTCTCTACCTGGACTTGCAGTATAGGCCCTAGGGTGCCCCCTGGCCCTCCATCTAGGGGCCTAAGACCCCAGCAAGCTACCCAGGGGGTCCACCTCTCTCCCTGGACTGACAGTAGAGGCCCCAGGGTGCCCCCAGGCCCTCCACCTAGGGGCGGCTGACACAAGAAAGCTCCCCAGGGGTCCACGTCTCTCCCTGGACTTGCAGTAGAGGCTCTAGGGTGCCCACTGGCCCTCCACCTACTGGCCTCTGACCCCAGCAAGCTACCCAGGGATCCACCTCTCTCCCTGGACTTGCAGTATAGGCTGCAAGGGGCAACCTGGCCCTCCACCTATGGGGTCACTGACCCCAGGAAGCTACCCAGATGTCCATCTCTCTCCCTGGACTTGCAGAATAGGCCCCAGGGTGCCCCCTGGCCCACCACCTATGGACTTCTGACCCCAGCAAGCTACCCAGGCGTCCACATCTCTCCCTAGACTTGCAGTAGAGGCCCCAGGGTGGCCCCTTGCCCTCCACCCAGGGGCCTTTGACCCCCGCAAGTTACCCAAGGGTCCACAACTCTCCCTGGACTTACAGTAGAGGCCCCAGGGTGCCACTTGGCCCTCCACCTAGGCCACTCTCAGCCAAGCAAACTACCCAGGGGTCCAACTATCTACCTTGACTTGCTGTAGGGGCCCTAGGGTGCCCCCTGGCCCTCCACCTAAGTGCCTAAGACCCCAGCAAGCTACCCAGGGGCCACCTCTCTCCCTTGACTTGAAGTATAGGCCCCAGGGTGCCCCCTGGCCCTCCACCTAAGTGCCTAAGACCCCAGCAAGCTACCCAGGGGCCACCTCTCTCCCTTGACTTGAAGTATAGGCCCTAGGGTGCCCCCTGGCCTTCAACCTAGGGGCCTAAAACCCCAGCAAGCTACCCAGGGGGTCCACCTCTCTCCCTGCAGTGGCAGCAGAGGCCCCAGGGTGCCCCCAGTCCCTCCACCTAGGGGCCTCTAACAAAATAAAGCTCCCAGGGGTCCACCTTTCTCCCTGGACTTGCAGGATAGGCCCCAGGGTGACCCCTGGCCCTCCACCTTGTTGCCTCTGACCCCAGCAAGCTACCCAGGGGTCCACCTCTCTCCCTGGACTTGCAGTAGAGGCCCTAGCGTACCAATTGGCCCTCCACCTAGGGGCCTCTGACCCCAGCAAGCTACCCAGGTGTACACAACACTCCCTGGACTTGCAGTAGAGGACCCAGGGTGCCCATTGGCCTTCCACCTAGGGGCCTAAGACCCCAGCAAGCTACACAGGGGTCCACAACTCTCCCTGGACTTGCAGTAGAGGCCCCAGGGTGCCCCTTGGCCCTCCACCTAAGGGCCTCTGACCCCAGCAAGCTACCCAGGGGTCCACCTCTCTCCCTGGACTTGCAGTATAGGCCCCAGGGTGCCCCCTGGCCCTCAACCTAGGGGCCTAAGATCCCAGCAAGCTACCCAGGGGTCCACCTTTCTCCCTTGACTTGAAGAATAGGCCCCAGGGTGCCCACTGGCCCTCCACCTAGGGGCCTAGGACCCCAGTAAGCTACCCAGGGGTCCACAACTCACCCTGGACTTGAAGTATAGGCCCCAGGTTGCCCACTGGCCCTCCACCTAGGGGCCTCTGACCCCAGCAAGCTACACAGGGGTCCACCTCTCTCAATGGACTTGCAGTATAGGCCCAAGGGTGCCCCCTGGCCCTCCACCTGGGGTCCTCAGACCCTAGGAATTTACCACGAGGTCCACAACTATCCCTGGACTTGCACTAGAGGCCCCAGGGTGCCCCCTGGCCCTCCACCTAAGGGCCTCTGACTCCAGCTAGCTATCCAGGGGTCCACCTCTCTCCCTGGACTTGCAGTAGAGGCCCTAGGGTACCCCCTGGCCCTCCACCTAGGGGCTTTATTCCCCAGCAAGCTACCCAGGGGTCCACCTCTCTTCCTGGACTTGCAGTATAGGCCCCAACGTGCCGCCTTGCCCTCCACCCATGGGCCTCTGACCCCAGCAAGCTACCCAGGGGTCCACAACTCTCCCTGGACTTGCAGTAGAGGGCCCAGGGTGCCCCCTGGCCCTCCACCTAGGGATTTCTGACCCCAGCAAGCTACCCAGGGGTCCACCTCTCTCCCTGGACTTGCAGTATAGGCCCCAGGGTGCCCCCTTGCCCTCCACCCAGGGGCCTCTGACCCCAGCAAGCTACCCAGGGGTCCACATCTCTCCATGGACTTGCAGTATAGGCCCTAATGTGCCCCTGGCCCTCCACCTAGGGGCCTAAGACCCCAGCAAGCTACCCAGGGGGTCCACCTCTCTCCCTGGACTGACAGTAGAGTTCCCAGGGTGCCCCCAGGCCCTCCACCTAGGGGCGGCTGACACAAGAAAGCTCCCCAGGGGTCCATCTCTCTCCCTGGACTTGCAGTATAGGCTGCAAGGGGCAACCTGGCCCTCCACCTATGGGGTCACTGACCCCAGGAAGCTACCCAGATGTCCATCTCTCTCCCTGGACTTGCAGAATAGGCCCCAGGGTGCCCCCTGGCCCACCACCTATGGACTTCTGACCCCAGCAAGCTACCCAGGGGTCCACCTCTCTCCCTTGACTTGAAGTATAGGCCCCAGGGTGCCCCCTGGCCCACCACCTAGGCGCCTAGGATCCCAGCAAGCTGCCCAGGGGTCCACGTCTCTCCCTGGACTTGCAGTAGAGGCCCCAGGGTGCCCCCTGGCCCTCCACCTACTGGCCTCTGACCCCAGCAAGCTACCCAGGGGGTCCACCTCTCTCCCTGCAGTGGCAGCAGAGGCCCCAGGGTGCCCCCAGTCCCTCCACCTAGGGGCCTCTAACAAAATAAAGCTCCCAGGGGTCCACCTTTCTCCCTGGACTTGCAGGATAGGCCCCAGGGTGACCCCTGGCCCTCCACCTTGTTGCCTCTGACCCCAGCAAGCTACCCAGGGGTCCACCTCTCTCCCTGGACTTGCAGTAGAGGCCCTAGCGTACCTATTGGCCCTCCACTTAGGGGCCTCTGACCCCAGCAAGTTACCCAAGGGTCCACCTCTCTCCCTGGACTTGCAGAAGAGGCCCTAGGGTACCCCCTGGCCCTCCACCTAAGTGCCTAAGACCCCAGCCACCTACCCAGGGTTCTACCTCTCTCCCTGGACTTGCAGTATAGGCCCCAAGGTGCCCCCTTACCCTCACCCTAGGGGCCTCTTACCCCAGGAAGCCACCCAGGGGTCCACCTCTATCCCTGGACTTGCAGAGTAGGCCACAGGATGCCCCCTGGCCCACCACCTATGGGCTTCTGACCCCAGCAAGCTACCCAGGGGTCCACCTCTCTCCCTGGACTTGCAGTAGAGGCCCCAGGGTGCCCCCTGACCCTCCACCTATGGGTTTTTGACCCCTGCAAGCTACCCAGGGGTCCACCTGTCTCCCTGGACTTGCAGTAGAGGCCCCAGGGTGCCCCCTTGCTCTCCACCCAGGGGCCTATGACCCCCGTAAGTTACCCAAGGGTCCACAACTCTCCCTGGACTTGCAGTAGAGGCCCCAGGGTGCCCCCTGGCCCTCCACCTAGGGGCCTTTGACCCCAGCAAGCTACCCAGGGGTCCACCTCTCTCCCTGGACTTGCAGTAGAGGCCCCAAGGTGCCCCCTTACCCTCCACCTAGGGGCCTCTTACCCCAGGAAGCTACCCAGGGGTCCACCTCTTTCCTGGACTTGCAGGATAGGCTCCAGGGGGCACCCTTGCCCTCGACCTAGGGGCCACTGACCCCAGGAAGCTACCCAGGGGTCCATCTCTCTCCCTGGACTTCCAGAATAAGCCCCAGGGTGCCCCCTGGCCCACCACCTATGGGCTTCTTACCCCAGCAAGCTACCCAGGGGTCCACCTCTCTCCCTGGACTTGCAGTAGAGGCCCCAGGGTGCCCCCTAACCCTCCACCTATGGGTTTCTGACCCCTGCAAGCTACCCAGGGGTCCACCTCTCTCCCTGGACTTGCAGTAGAGGCCCCTGGGTGCCCCCTTGCCTTCCACCCAGGGGCCTCTGACCCCCGCAAGCTACCCAGGGGTCCACCTCTCTCCCTGGACTTGCAGTAGAGGCCCCAGGGTGCCCCTTGGCCCTCCAACTCGGCCACTCTAAGCCAAGCAAACTACCCAGGGGTCCACCTCTCTCCCTGCAATTGCAGTATCGGCCCCAGGGTGCCCCCTGGCACTCCACCTAGGGGCCTAAGACCCCAGCAAGCTACCCAGGGGTCCACCTCTCTCCCTGGACTGGCAGTATAGGCCCCAGGGTGCCCCCTGACCCTCCACCTAGGTTCTTCTTACCCCAGCAAGCTACCCAGGGGTCCACCTCTCTCCCTGGACTTGCAGAAGAGGCCCCAGGGTGCCCGCTGGCCCTCCACTTAGGGGCCTCTGACCCCAGCAAGCCACCCAGGGGTCCACATCTCTCCCTAGACTTGCAGTAGAGGCCCAAGGGTGCCCCCTGGCCCTCCAGCTAGGGGCCTCTGACCCCAGCAAGCTACCCTGGGGTCCACCTCTCTCCCTGGACTTGCAGTAGAGTCCCCAGGGTGCCCCCTGGCCCTCCAGCTAGGGGCCTCTGACCCCAGCAAGCTACCCAGGGGTCCACCTCTCTCCCTGGACTTGCAGTAGAGAACCCAGGAAGCCCCCTTGCCCTCCACCAAGGAGCCTCTAACGCCAGCAAGCTACCCAGGGGTCCATCTCTCTCCCTGGATTTGCAATAGAGGCCCCAGGGTGCCCGCTTGCCCTCCACCTAGGGGCCTCTGACCCCAGCAAGCTACCCGGGGGTCCACATCTCTCCCTAGACTTGCAGTGGAGGCCCAAGGGTGCCCCCTGGCCCTCCACCTAGGGGCCTCTGACCCCAGCAATCTACTCAGGGGTTCACCTCTCTCCCTGGACTTTCAGGATTTTCCCCAGGGTGCCCTTGGCCCTCCACCTAGTTGCCTCTGACCCTAGCAAGCTACCCAGGGGTCCACCTCTCTCCCTGAACTTGCAGTGGAGGCCCCAGGGTGCCTCCTTGCCCTCCACCAAGGAGCCTCTGACGCCAGCAAGCTACCCAGGGGTCCATCTCTCTCCCTGGATTTGCAATAGAGGCCCCAGGCTGCCCACTGGCCCTCCACCTAGGGGCCTAAGACCCCAGCAAGCTACCCAGGGGTCCACAACTCTCCCTGGACTTGCAGTAGAGGCCCCAGGGATCCCCCTGGCCCTCCACCTAGGGGCCTCTGACCCTAGCAAGCTACCCAGGGTTCCACCTCTCTCTCTGGACTTACTGTATAGGCCCCAGGGTGCCCCCTGGCCCTCCACCTAAGTGCCTAAGACCCCAGCAAGCTACCCAGGGGCCACCTCTCTCCCTTGAATTGAAGTATAGGCCCTAGGGTGCCCCCTGGCCTTCAACCTAGGGGCCTAAAACCCCAGCAAGCTACCCAGGGGGTCCACCTCTCTCCCTGCAGTGGCAGCAGAGGCCCCAGGGTGCCCCCAGTCCCTCCACCTAGGGGCCTCTAACAAAATAAAGCTCCCAGGGGTCCACCTTTCTCCCTGGACTTGCAGGATAGGCCCCAGGGTGACCCCTGGCCCTCCACCTTGTTGCCTCTGACCCCAGCAAGCTACCCAGGGGTCCACCTCTCTCCCTGGACTTGCAGTAGAGGCCCTAGCGTACCTATTGGCCCTCCACCTAGGGGCCTCTGACCCCAGCAAGCTACCCAGGTGTACACAACACTCCCTGGACTTGCAGTAGAGGACCCAGGGTGCCCATTGGCCTTCCACCTAGGGGCCTAAGACCCCAGCAAGCTACACAGGGGTCCACAACTCTCCCTGGACTTGCAGAAGAGGCCCCAGGGTGCCCCTTGGCCCTCCACCTAAGGGCCTCTGACCCCAGCAAGCTACCCAGGGGTCCACCTCTCTCCCTGGACTTGCAGTATAGGCCCCAGGGTGCCCCCTGGCCCTCAACCTAGGGGCCTAAGATCCCAGCAAGCTACCCAGGGGTCCACCTCTCTCCCTTGACTTGAAGAATAGGCCCCAGGGTGCCCACTGGCCCTCCACCTAGGGGCCTAGGACCCCAGCAAGCTACCCAGGGGTCCACAACTCACCCTGGACTTGAAGTATAGGCCCCAGGTTGCCCACTGGCCCTCCACCTAGGGGCCTCTGACCCCAGCAAGCTACACAGGGGTCCACCTCTCTCAATGGACTTGCAGTATAGGCCCAAGGGTGCCCCCTGGCCCTCCACCTGGGGTCCTCAGACCCTAGGAATCTACCACGAGGTCCACAACTATCCCTGGACTTGCACTAGAGGCCCCAGGGTGCCCCCTGGCCCTTCACCTAAGGGCCTCTGACTCCAGCTAGCTATCCAGGGGTCCACCTCTCTCCCTGGACTTGCAGTAGAGGCCCTAGGGTACCCCCTGGCCCTCCACCTAGGGGCTTTATTCCCCAGCAAGCTACCCAGGGGTCCACCTCTCTTCCTGGACTTGCAGTATAGGCCCCAACGTGCCGCCTTGCCCTCCACCCATGGGCCTCTGACCCCAGCAAGCTACCCAGGGGTCCAAAACTCTCCCTGGACTTGCAGTAGAGGGCCCAGGGTGCCCCCTGGCCCTCCACCTAGGGATTTCTGACCCCAGCAAGCTACCCAGGGGTCCACCTCTCTCCCTGGACTTGCAGTATAGGCCCCAGGGTGCCCCCTTGCCCTCCACCCAGGGGCCTCTGACCCCAGCAAGCTACCCAGGGGTCCACAACTCTCCCTGGACTTGCAGAAGAGGCCCCAGGGTGCCCCCTTGCCCTGCACCTAGCGGCCTCTGACCCCAGCAAGCTACCCAGGGGTCCACTTCTCTCCATGGACTTGCAGTATAGGCCCTAGGGTGCCCCCTGGCCCTCCACCTAGGGGCCTAAGACCCCAGCAAGCTACCCAGGGGGTCCACCTCTCTCCCTGGACTGACAGTAGAGTTCCCAGGGTGCCCCCAGGCCCTCCACCTAGGGGCGGCTGACACAAGAAAGCTCCCCAGGGGTCCACCTCTCTCCCTGGACTTGCAGTATAGGCTGCAAGGGGCAACCTGGCCCTCCAGCTATGGGGTCACTGACCCCAGGAAGCTACCCAGATGTCCATCTCTCTCCCTAGACTTGCAGAATAGGCCCCAGGGTGCCCCCTGGCCCACCACCTATGGACTTCTGACCCCAGCAAGCTACCCAGGCGTCCACATCTCTCCCTAGACTTGCAGTAGAGGCCCCAGGATGGCCCCTTGCCCTCCACCCAGGGGCCTTTGACCCCCGCAAGTTACCCAAGGGTCCACAACTCTCCCTGGACTTGCAGTAGAGGCCCCAGGGTGCCACTTGGCCCTCCACCTAGGCCACTCTCAGCCAAGCAAACTACCCAGGGGTCCAACTATCTACCTGGACTTGCTGTAGGGGCCCTAGGGTACCTCCTGGCCGTCCACCTAGGGAACTCTGATAACAGTAAGTTACTTAGGGGTCCACCTTTCTCCCTGGACTTGCAGTAGAGGCCCCTGGTTTCCCTTTGGCCCTCCACCTAGGGGCCTCTAACCCCAGCAAGCTACCCAAGGGTCTACCTCTCTCCCTGGACTTGCAGTAGAGGCCCCAGGGTGCACCCTGGCCCTCCACCTAGGGGCCTCTGACCCCAGCAAGCTACCCAGGGCTCCACCTCTCTCCCTGGATCTGCAGGATAGGCCCCAGGGTGCCCCGTGGCCCTCCACTTAGGGGCCTCTGACCTCAGGAAGCTACCCAGTAGTCCACCTCTCTCCCTGGACTTGCAGTATAGGCCCCAGGGTGCCCCCTGGCCCTCCACCTAGGGGCCTCTGACCCCTGAAAGCTACCCAGGAGTCCACCTCTCTTCCTGGACTTGCAGTAGAGGCCCCAGGGTGCCCCCTGGCCCTCCACATTTTGGCCTCTGAACCCAGCAAGCTACCAATGGATCCACAACTCTCCCTGGACTTACAGTAGAGGCCCCAGGGTGCCTCCTAGCCCTCCACCTTGGGGCCTTTGACCCCAGCAAGCTACCCAGGGGTCCACCTCTCTTCCTGGACTTGCAGTAGAGGCCCCAGGGTGCCCCCTGGCCCTCCACCTTTTGGCCTCTGACCCCAGCAAGCTTCCAATGGGTCCACAACTCTCCCTGGACATGCAGTATAGGCCCCAGGATGCCCCCTGGCCCTCCACCTAGGTCCTTCTGACCCCAGAAAGCTACCCAGGGGTCCACCTCTCGCCCTGGACTTGCAGTATAGGCCCCAGGAAGCCCCCTGGCCCACCGACTATGGGCTTCTGACCCCAGCAAGTTACCCAGGGGGTCCACCTCTCTCCCTGGACTGACAGTAGAGGCCCCAGTGTGCCCCCAGGCCCTCCACTTAAGGGCTGCTGACACAAGAAAGCTCCCCAGGGGTCCACTTCTCTCCCTGGACTTGCAGTAGAGACCCTAGGGTAGCCCCTGGCCCTCCACCTAGGGGCTTTAGTCCCCAGCAAGCTACCCAGGGGTCCACCTCTCTCCCTGGACTTGCAGTATAGGCCCCAGGGTGCCCCCTGGCCCTCCAGCTAGGTGCCTCTGACCCCAACAAGCTACCCAGGGGTCCACCTCTCTCCCTGGACTTGCAGTAGAGAACACAGGAAGCCCCCTGGCCCTCCACCAAGGAGCCTCTGACGCCAGCAAGCTACCCAGGGGCCCATCTCTCTCCCTGGACTTGCAGTGGAGGCCCCAGGGTGCCCGCTGGCCCTCCACCTAGGGGCCTCTGACCCCAGCAAGCTACCCAGGGGTCCACATCTCTCCCTAGACTTGCAAGAGAGGCCCAAGGGTGCCCCCTGGCCCTCCACCTATGGTCCTCTGACCCCAGCAATCTACCCAGGGGTCCACCTCTCTCCCTGGACTTGCAGTAGAGGCCCTAGGGTACCCCCTGGCCCTCCAGCTGGGGCGCTGACCCCAGCAAGCTACCCAGGGGTCCACCTCTCTCCCTAGACTTGCAGTATAGGCCCAGCGTGCCCCCTGGCCCTCCAGCTAGGTGCCTCTGACCCCAGCAAGCTACCCAGGGGTCCACCTCTCTCCCTGGACTTGCAGTAGAGAACCCAGGAAGCCCCCTGGCCCTCCACCAAGGAGCCTCTGACGCCAGCAAGCTACCCAGGGGCCCATCTCTCTCCCTGTACTTGCAGTGGAGGCTCCAGGGTGCCCGCTGGCCCTCCACCTAGAGGCCTCTGACCCCAGCAAGCTACCCAGGGGTCCACATCTCTCCCTAGACTTGCAGTAGAGGCCCAAGGGTACCCCCTGGCCCTCCACCTATGGTCCTCTGACCCCAGCAATCTACCCAGGGGTCCACCTCTCTCCCTGGACTTGCAGTAGAGGCCCTAGGGTACCCCCTGGCCCTCCAGCTGGGGCGCTGACCCCACAAAGCTACCCAGGGGTACCTAGGCACCTAGGGGCCTCTGACTCCAGCTAGCTACTCAGAGGTCCACATCTCTCCATGGATGTGCAGTATAGGCCCCAGGGTGCCCCCTGGCCCTCCACCTAGGGGCCCAAGACCACAGCAAGCTATCCAGGGAGTCCATCTCTCTCCCTGGTCTGGCAGTACAGGCCCCAGGGTGCCCCTTGGCCCTCCACCTAGGGGCCTCTGACATAAGAAAGCTCCCCAGGCGTCCACCTCTCTCCCTGGACTTGCAGGATTTTCCCCAGGGTGCCTCCTGGCCCTCCAACTAGTTGCCTCTGACCACAGCAAGCTACCCAGGGGTTCACCTCTCTCCCTGGACTTGTAGTAGAGGCCCTAGGGTACCCCCAGGCCCTCCACCTATGGGCTTCAGACCTCAGCAAGCTACCCAGGGGTCCACTTCTCTCCCTGGACTTGCAGTATAGGCCCCAGGAAGCCCCCTGGCCCACCGACTATGGGCTTCTGACCCCAGCAAGCTACCCAGGGGTCCACCTCTCTCCCTGGACTTGCAGTAGTGGCCCCAAGGTGCTCCTTGGCACTCCACTTAGGGTCCTCTGACATCAGCAAGCTACCTGGGGGTCCACCTCTCTCCCTGGACTTGCAGTAGAGGCCCCAGGAAGCCCCTTGGCCCTCCTCTGAGGGGTCTCTGACCCCAGCAAGCTACCCAGGAGTCCACCTCTCTTCCTGGACTTGTAGTAGAGGCCCCAGGGTGCCCCCTGGCCCTCCACCTAGGGGCCTTTGACCCCAGCAAGCTAAACAGGGGACCACCTCTTTCCCTAGATGTGCAGGAGAGGCCCCAGTGTGCCCCCCTGGCCCTCCACCTAGGGGCCTCTGACCGCAGCAAGCTACCCAGGGGTCCAGCTTTCTCCCTGGACTTGTAGTAGAGGCCCCAGGGTACCCCCTGCCCCTCCACCAATGGGCTTCTGACCCCAGCAAGCTACCCAGGGGTCAACCTCTCTCCCTTGACTTGCAGTAGAGGCCCCAGGGTGGCCCCTTGCCCACCACATAGGGGCCTCTGATCCCAGCAAGCCACCCAGGGGTCCAAATCTCTCCCTGGACTTGAAGTATAGGCCCCAGGGTGCCCCTTGGATCCTCCACCTAGGGGCCTAAGACCCCAGCAAGCTACCAAGGGGTCCACAACCCTCCCTGGACTTGCAGTAGAGGCCCCAAGGTGCCCACTGTCCCTCCACCTAGGCCACTCTCAGCCAAGCAAACTACCCAGGGGTCCACCTCTCTCCCTTCAATTGCAGTATAGGCCCCAGGGTGCCCCCTGGAGTCCAGAAGTGGGGTCCACTTCTCTCCCTGGACTGGCAGTATAGGCCCCAGGGTGCCCCATGACCCTCCACCTAGGTTCTTTTTACCCCAGCAAGCTACCCTGGGGTCCACCTCTCTCCCTGGACTTGCAGAAGAGGCCCCAGGGTGCCCGCTGGCCCTCCACCTAGGGTCCTCTGACAACAGCAATCTACCAAGGGGTCCACAACTTTCCCTGGAATTGCAGTAGAGGCATTAGGGTAGCCCCTGGCCCTCCACCTAGGGGCTTTAGTCCCCAGCAAGCTACCCAGGAGTCCACCTCTCTCCCTGGACTTGCAGTAGAGTCCCCAAGGTGCCCCCTGGCCCTCCAGCTAGGGGCCTCTGACCCCAGCAAACTACCCAGGGGTCCACCTCTCTCCCTGGACTTGCAGTAGAGAACCCAGGAAGCCCCCTGGCCCTCCACCAAGGAGCTTCTGACGCCAGCAAGCTACCCAGGGGCCCACCTTTCTCCCTGGTCTTGCAATAGAGGCCCTAGGGTGCCCGCTGGCCCTCCACCTAGGGGCCTCTGACCCCAGCAATCTACCCAGGGGTCCACCTCTCTCCCTGGACTTACAGTAGAGGCCCTAGGGTACCCCCTGGCCCTCCAGCTAGGGAAGCTGACCCCACAAAGCTACCCAGGGGTCCACCTCTATCCCTGGACTTGCAGTATAGGCCCCAAGGTGCCCCCTGGCCCTCCACCTACTGGCCTCTGACCCCAGCAAGCTACCCAGGGGTCCACCTCTCTACCAAGACTTGCAGTAGAGGCCCCAGGGTTCCCCCTGGCCCTCTATCTAGGGGCTTCTGATCCTAGCAAGCTACCCAGGGGTCCACCTCTCTCCCTGGACTTGCAGTATAGGCCCCAGGGTGACCCCTTGCCTTCCACCCAGGGGCCTCTGACCCCAGCAAGCTACCCAGGGGTCCACAACTCTCCCTGGACTTGCAGTAGAGGCCCGAGGGTGCCCCCTTACCCTCCACCTAGGGGCCTCTTACCCCAGGAAGCTACCCAGGGGTCCACCTCTCTTCCTGGACTAGCAGTTTAGGCCCCAGGGTGCCCCCTTGCCCTCCAGCTAGGGAAGCTGACCCCACAAAGCTACCCAGGGGTCCACCTCTATCCCTGGACTTGCAGTATAGGCCCCAAGGTGACCCCTTACCCTCCACCTAGGGGCCTCTTACCCCAGATGCTACCCAGGGGTCCACCTCTCTTCCTGGACTAGCAGTTTAGGCCCCAGGGTGCCCCCTTGCCCTCCACCGAGGGGCCTCTGACCCCAGCAAGCTACCCAGGGGTCCACCTCTCTCCCTGGACATGCAGTAGAGGCCCTAGGGTACCTCCTGACCCTACACCTAGGGGCCTCTGACACCAGCAAGCTACCCAGGGGTCCACCTCTCTCCCTGCAATTGCAGTATATGCCCCAGGTTGCCCCCTGGAACTCCACCTAGGGGCCTAAGACCCCAGCAAGCTACCCAGGGGTCCACTTCTCTCCCTGGACTGGCAGTATAGGCCCCAGGGTGCCCCATGACCCTCCACCTAGGTTCTTCTTACCCCAGCAAGCTACCCTGGGGACCACCTCTCTCCCTGGACTTGCAGAAGAGGCCCCAGGGTGCCCACTGGCCCTCCACCTAGGGTCCTCTGACAACAGCAATCTACCAAGGGGTCCACAACTTTCCCTGGAATTGCAGTAGAGGCCCTAGGGTAGCCCCTGCCCCTCCACCTAGGGGCTTTAGTCCCCAGCAAGCTACCCAGGAGTCCACCTCTCTCCCTGGACTTGCAGTAGAGAACCCAGGAAGCCCCCTGGCCCTCCACCAAGGAGCCTCTGACGCCAGCAAGCTACCCAGGGTCCCACCTCTCTCCCTGGTCTTGCATCAGAGGCCCTAGGGTGCCCGCTGGCCCTCCACCTAGGGGCCTCTGACCCCAGCAATCTACCCAGGGGTCCACCTCTTTCCCTGGACTTACAGTAGAGGCCCTAGGGTACCCCCTGGCCCTCCAGCTAGGGAAGCTGACCCCACAAAGCTACCCAGGGGTCCACCTCTATCCCTGGACTTGCAGTATAGGCCCCAAGGTGACCCCTTACCCTCCACCTAGGGGCCTCTTACCCCAGGAAGCTACCCAGGGGTCCACCTCTCTCCCTGGACTTGCAGTATAGGCCCCAGGGTGACCCCTTGCCCTCCACCCAGGGGCCTCTGACCCCAGCAAGCTACCCAGAGGTCCACTTCTCTCCATTGACTTGCAGTATAGGCCCAAGGGTGCCCTTTTGCCCTGCACCTAGGGGCCTCTGACCCCAGCAAGCTACCCAGAGGTCCACTTCTCTCCATGGACTTGCAGTATAGTTCCTAGGGTGCCCCCTGGCCCTCCACCTAGGGGCCTAAGACCCCAGCAAATTAACCAGGGGTTCCACCTCTGTCCCTGGACTGGCAGTAAAGGCCCCAGGGTGCCCCCAGGCCCTCCACCTAGGGGCGGCTGACGCAAGAAAGCTCCCCAGAGGTCCACCTCTCTCCCTGGACTTGCAGGATATGCCCCAGGGTGCCCCCTGGCCCTCCACCTAGTTGCCTCTGACCCCAGCAAGTTACCCAGGGGTACACAACTCTCCCTGGACTTGCAGTAGAGACCCCATGGTGCCCCTTGCCCTCTACTTAGGGGCCTCTGACCCCAGAAATCTACCCAGGGGTCCACCTTTCTCCCTGGACATGAAGTATAGGCCCCAGGGTTCCCACTGGCCCTCCACCTAGGGGCCTAAGACCCCAGCAAGCTACCCGGGGGTCCACAACTCTCCCTGGACTTGCAGTAGAGGCCCCAGGGTGCCCCATGGCCCTTCACCTAGGGGCCTCTGACCCTAGCAACCTACTCAGGGTTCCACCTCTCTCCCTGGACTTGCAGTATAGGCCCCAGGGTGCCCCCAGGCCCTCCACCTAAGTGCCTAAGACCCCAGCAAGCTACCAAGGGGTCCACCTCTCTCCCTTGACTTGAAGTATAGGCCCCAGGGTGCCCCCTGGCCCTCCACCTAGGGGCCTAGGGCCCCAGCAAGCTTTCCAGGGGTCCACGTCTCTCCCTGGACTTGCAGTAGAGGCTCCAGGGTGCCCCCTGGCCCTCCACCTACTGGCCTCTTACCCCAGCAAGCTACCCAGGGGTCCACCTCTCTCCCTAGACTTGCAGTAGAGACACCAGGGTTCCCCCTGGCCCTCCACCTAGGGGCCTCTGACCCTAGCAAGCTACCCAGGGGTCCACCTCTTTCCCTAGACTTGCAGTAGAGACCCCAGGGTTCCCCCTTACCTTCCACCTAGGGACCTCTTATCCCAGGAAGCTACCCAGGGGTCCACCTCTCTCCATGGACTTGCTTGATAGGCTGCAGGGGGCAACCTGGCCCTCCACCTAGGGGCCACTGATCCCAGGAAGCTACCCAGGGGTCCACCTCTCTCCCTGGACTTGCAGAATAGGCCCCAGGGTGCCCCCTGGCCCAGCACCTATGGGCTTCTGACCCCAGCAAGCTACCCAGGGGTCCACATCTCTTCCTGAACTTGCAGTAGAGGCCCCAGGGTGCCCCCTTGCCCTCCACCCAGGGGCCTCTGACCCCCGCAATTTACCCAAGGGTCCACAACTCTCCCTGGACTTGCAGTAGAGACCCCAGGGTGCCCCTTGGCCCTCCACCTTGCCCACTCTAAGCCAAGCAAACTACCCAGGGTGCCACCTCTCTCCCTGGACTTGCAGGATAGGCCCCAGGGTGCCCGCTGGCCCTCCAAATTGTTGCCTCTGACCCCAGCAAGCTACCCAAGGGTACAACTCTCTACTTGGACTTGCATTAGGCGCCCTAGGGTACCTCCTGGCCATCCACCTAGGGCCCTCTGATCCCAGCAAGCTACCCAAGGGTCCACCTCTCTCCCTGGACTTGCAGTAGAGGCCCCAGGGTGCCCCCTGGCCCTCCACCTAGGGGCCTCTGACCCCAGCAAGCTACCCAGGGGTACACCTCTCTCCCTGGATCTGCAGGATAGGCCCCAGGGTGCCCCGTGGCCCTCCACCTAGGGGCCTCTGAACTCAGGAAGCTACCCAGGAGTCCACCTCTCTCCCTGGACTTGAAGTATTGGCCCCAGGGTGCCCCCTGGCCCTCCACTTTTGGCCTTTGACCCCAGCAAGCGACCAATGGGTCCACAACTCTCCCTGGACTTGCAGTAGAGGCCCCAGGGTGCCTCCTGGCCCTCCACCTTTTGGCTTTTGACCCCAGCAAGCTACCCAGGGGTCCACCTATCTCCCTGGACTTGCAGTAGAGGCCCTAGGGTACCCCCTGGCCCTTCACCTATGGGCTTCAGACATCAGCAAGCTACCCAGGGGTCCACCTTTCTCCCTGGACTTGCAGTATAGGCCCCAGGTTGCCCCCTGGCCCTCCACCTAGGTGCCTCTGACCCCATAAAGTTACCCAGGGGTCCACCTCTCGCCCTGGACTTGCAGTATAGGCCTCAGGAAGCCCCCTGGCCCACCGACTATGGGCTTCTGACCCCAGCAAGCTACCCAGGGGTCCACCTCTCTCCCTGGACTTGCAGTAGAGGCCCCAAGGTGCTCCTTGGCCCTCCACCTAGGGACCTCTGACCCCACAAAGCTACCCAGGGGTCCACCGCTCTCCCTGGACTTGCAGTATATGCCCCAAGGTGCCCCCTTACCCTCCACCTAGGGGCCTCTTACCCCAGCAAGCTACTCAGAGGTCCACATCTCTCCATGGATGTGCAGTATAGGCCCCAGGGTGCCCCCTGGCCCTCCACCTAGGGGCCTAAGACCACAGCAAGCTACCCAGGGGGTCCATCTCTCTCCCTGGTCTGGCAGTACAGGCCCCAGGGTGCCCCCTGGCCATCCACCTAGGGGCCTCTAACATAAGAAAGCTCCCCAGGGGTCCGCCTCTCTCCCTGGACTTGCAGGATTTTCCCCAGGGTGCCTCCTGGCCTTCCACCTAGTTGCCTCTGACCCCAGCAAGCTACATAGGGGTCCACATCTCTCCTTGGACTTGCAGTATAGGCCCCAGGGTGCCCCCTGGAACTCCACCTAGGGGCCTAAGATCCCAGCAAGCTACCCAGGGGTCCACCTCTCTCCCTGGACTTGCAGAATAGGCCCCAGGGTGCACCCTGGCCCACCACCTATGGGCTTCTGACCCCAGCAAGCTACCCAGGGGTCCACAACTCTCCTTAGACTTGCGATCGAGGCCCAAGGGTGCCCCCTGGCCCTCCACCTAGGTTCCTCAGACCCAAGGAATCTACCAAGGGGTCCACAACTATCCCTGGACTTGCACTAGAGGCCCCAGGGTGCCCCCTTGCTCTCCACCTAAGGGCCTCTGACCCCAGCTAGCTACCCAGGGGTCCACCTCTCTCCCTGAACTTGAAGTAGAGGCCCTAGGGTACCCCTTGGCCCTCCACCTAGGGGCTTTATTCCCCAGCAAGCTACCCAGGGGTCCACCTCTCTCCCTGGACTTGCAGTATAGGCTCCAGCGTGCCCCCTTGCCCTCCACCCATGGGCTTCTGACCCCAGCAAGCTACCCAGGGGTCCACAACCCTCCCTGGACTTGCAGTAGAGGCCCCTAGGTGCCCCCTAGCCTTACACCTAGGGGCCTCTGACCCCAGCAAGCTACATAGGGGTCCACATCTCTCCTTGGACTTGCAGTAGAGTCCCCAGGGTGCCCCCTGGCCCTCCAGCTAGGGGCCTTTGACCCCAGCAAGCTACCCAGGGGTCCACCTCTCTCCCTGGACTTGCAGTAGAGAACCCAGGAAGCCCCCTGGCACTCCACCAAGAAGCCTCTGACGCCAGCAAGCTTCCCAGGGGTCAACCTCTCTCCCTGGACTGGGAATATTGGCCCCAGGGTGCCCCGTGGCCCTCCACCTATGGGCTTCAGACCTCTTCAAGCTACCCAGGGATCCACCTCTCTCCCTGGACTTGCAGTATAGGCACCAGGGTACCCCCTGGCTCTCCACCTAGGGGCCTCTTACCCCAGGAAGCTACCCAGGGGTCCACCTCTCTTCCTGGACTTGTAGTAGAGGCCCCAAGGTGCCCCCTGGCCCTCCACCTAGGGGCCTAGGACCCCAGCAAGCTACCCAGGGGTCCACCTCTCTCCCTGGACTTGCATTAGAGGCCCCAGGGTGCCCCCTGGCCCTCCACCTAGGGGCCTAAGACCCCAGCAAGCTACCCAGGGGTCCAATTATCTCCCTGGACTGGCAGTATAGGCCCCAGGGTGCCCCCTGGCCTTCCACCTAGGGGCTTCTGACCCCAGCAAGCTACCCAGGGGTCCACAACTCTCCCTGGACTTTCAGTAGAGGCCCCAGGGTTCCCCCTGGCCCTCCACCCAAGGGCCTCTGACCCCAGCAAGCTACACAGGGGTTCACCTCTCTTCCTGGACTTGCGTTAAAGGCCCTAGGGTACCCCCTTGCCCTCCACCTATGGGCTTAAGACCTCATCAAGCTACCCAGGGATCCACCCCTCTCCCTGGACTTGCAGTATAGGCCCCAGGGTGCCCCCTGGCCCTCCACTTAGGGGCCTCTGACCCCAGGAAGCTACCCAGGGGTCCACCTCTCTCCCTGGACTTGCAATAGAGGCCCCAGGGTGCCCCCTGGCACTCCACCTAGGGGCCTTTGACCCCAGCAAGCTACCCAGGGGTCCACCTCTCTCCCTGGACTGGCAGTATATGCCCCAGGGTGCCCCCTGGCCCTCCCCCTAGGGGCCTCTGAACCCAGCAAGCTACCAAGGGGTCCACAACTCTCCCTGGACTTGCAGTAGAGGCCCCAGGGTGCCCGCTGGCCTTCCATCAAGGGGCCTCTGACCCCAGCAAGCTACCCAGGGGTCCACAACTCTCCCTAGACTTGCAGTAGAGACCCAAGGGTGCCACCTGGCCCTCCACCTAGGGTCCTCAGACCCTAGGAATCTACCAAGGGGTCCACAACTATATCTGTACTTGCACTAGAAGCCCCAGGGTGCATCCTGGCCCTCCACCTAAGGGCCTCTGACCCCAGCTAGCTACCCAGGGGTCCACCTCTCTCCCTGGACTTGCAGTAGAGGCCCTAGGGTACCCCCTGGCCCACCACCTAGGGGCTTTATTCCCCAGCAAGCTACCCAGGGGTCCACCTCTCTCCCTGGACTTGCAGTATAGGCCCCAGCGTGCCCCCTTGCCTTCCACCCATGGGCCTCTGACCCCAGCAAGCTACCCAGGGGTCCACAACTTTCCCTGGACTTGCAGTAGAGGCCACAGGGTGCCCCCTGGCCCTCCACCTAGGGGCCTCTGACCCCAGCAAGCTACATAGGGGTCCACATCATTCCTTGGACTTGCAGTATAGGCCCCAGGGTGCCCCCTGGCCCTCCACCTAGGGGCCTCGACCCCAGAAAGCCACCCAGGGGTCCACCTCTTTCCCTGAACTTGCACTATAGGAATCAGGGTGCCCCCTTGCCCTCCACCCAGGGGCCTCTGACCCCAGCAAGCTACCCTGGGGTCCACAACTCTCCCTGGACTTGCAGTAGAGGCCCCAGGGTGCCCCCTTGCCCTGCACCTAGGGGCCTCTGACCCCAGCTAGCTACCCAGGGGGTCCACCTCTCTCCCTAGACTGGCAGTAGAGGCCCCAGGGTGCCCCCAGGCCCTCCACCTAGGGGCGGCTGACACAAGAAAGCTCCCCAGGGGTCCACCTCTCTCCCTGGACTTGCAATAGAGGCCCCAGGGTGCCCCCTGGCCCTCCACCTAGGGGCCTAAGAACCCAGCAACCTACCCAGGGGGTCCACCTCTCTCCCTGGACTGGCAGTAGAGGCCGCAGGGTGTCCCCAGGCCCTCCACCTATGGGCGGCTGACACTAGAAAGCTCCCCAGGGGTCCACCTCTCTCTCTGGACTTGCAGTATAGACCTCAGGGTGCCCTCTGGCCCTTCCCCTAGGGGCCTCTGACCCCAGCAAGCTACGAAGGGGTCCACAACTCTCCCTGGACTTGCAGTAGAGGCCCCAGGGTGCCCCCTGGCCCTCCCCCTAGGGGCCTCTGACCCCAGCAAGCTACCAAGGGGTCCACAACTCTCCCTGGACTTGCAGTAGAGGCCCCAGGGTGCCCCTGGCATTCCACCTAGGGGCCTACGACCCCAGCTAGCTACCCAGGGGTCCACCTCTCTCAATGGACTTGCACTAGAGGCCCCAGGAAGCCCCCTTGCCCTCCACCTAGGGGCCTCTGACCCCAGCAAGCTACCCAGGGCCCACTTCTCTCCCTGGACTTGCAGTAGAGGCCCCAGGGTGCCCGCTGGACCTCCACCAAGGGGCCTCTGACCCCAGCAAGCTACCCAGGGGTCCACAACTCTCCCTAGACTTGCAGTAGAGGCCCAAGGGTGCCACCTGGCCCTCCACCTAGGGTCCTCAGACCCTAGGAATCTACCAAGGGGTCCACAACTATCCCTGGACTTGCACTAGAAGCCCCAGGGTGCCCCCTGGCCCTCAACCTAAGGGCCTCTGACCCCATCTAGCTACCCAGGGGTCCACCTCTCTCCCTGTACTTGCAGTAGAGGCCCTAGGGTACCTCCTGGCCCTCCACCTAGGGCCTTTATTCCCCAGCAAGCTACCCAGGGGTCCACCTCTCTCCCTGGACTTGCAGTAGGGGCCCAAGGGTACCTCCTGGCCCTCCACCCAGGGGCCTCTGACCCCAGCAAGCTAACCAGGGGTCCACCTCTCTCCCTTGACTTGAAGTATAGGCCCCAGTGTGCACCCTGGCCCTCCACCTAGGGGCCTAGGTCCCCAGCAAGCTTTCCAGGGGTCCATGTCTCTCCTTGGACTTGCAGTAGAGGCCCCAGCATGCCCCTTGGCCCTCCACCTACTGGCCTCTGACAGCAGCAAGCTACCCAGGGGTTCACCTCTCTCCCTAGACTTGCAGTATAGGCCCCAAGGTGCCCCCTTACCTTCCACCTATGGGCCTCTTACCCCAGGAAGCTACCCAGGGGTCCACCTCTCTCCCTGGACTTGCAGGACAGGCTGCAGTGGGCAACCTGGCCCTCCACCTAAAACCCACTGACCTGAGGAAGCTACCCAGGGGTCAACCTCTCTCCCTGGACTTGCAGAATAGGCCCCAAGCTGCCCCCTGACCCACCACCTATGGGCTTCTGAATCCCAGCAAGCTACCCAGGGGTCCACAACTTTCCCTGGACTTGCAGTAGAGGCCCCAGGGTGCCCCCTGGCCCTCCACCTAGGCCACTCTCAGCCAAGCAAACTACCCAGGGGACCACCTCTCTCCCTGAACTTGCACTATAGGCCCCAGGGATCCCCCTGGCCCTCCGCCTAGGGGCCTCTGACCCTAGCAAGCTACCCAGGGTTCCACCTCTCTCCCTGGACTTGCACTATAGGCCCCAGGGTGCCCCCTGGCCCTCCACCTAAGTGCCTAAGACCCCAGCAAGCTACCCAGGGGTCCACCTCTCTCCCTGGACTTGCAGTATAGGCCCCATGATGCCCCCTGGCCCTCCACCTAGGGGCCTCTGACCCCAGCAAGCTAACCAGGGGTCCACCTCTCTCCCTGGACTTGCAGTATAGGCCCCAGGGTGCCCCCTGCCCCTCCACCTAGGGGCCTCTGACCCCAACAAGCTACCCAGGGGTCCACCTCTCTACCTAGACTTGCAGTCGAGACCACAGGGTGCCCCCTGGCCCTCCACCCAGGGGCCTCTGACCCCAGCAAGCTAACCAGGGGTCCACCTCTCTCCCTTGACTTGAAGTATAGGCCCCAGTGTGCACCCTGGCCCTCCACCTAGGGGCCTCGGTCCCCAGCAAGCTTTCCAGGGGTCCATGTCTCTCCTTGGACTTGCAGTAGAGGCCCCAGGGTGCCCCTTGGCCCTCCACCTAGGGCACTCTCAGCCAAGCAAACTACCCAGGGGACCACCTCCCTCCCTGAACTTGCACTATAGGCCCCAGGGATCCCCCTGGCCCTCCGTTAGGGGCCTCTGACCCTAGCAAGCTACCCAGGGTTCCACCTCTCTGCCTGGACTTGCACTATAGGCCCCAGGGTGCCCCCTGGCCCTCCACCTAAGTGCTTAAGACCCCAGCAAGCTACCCTGGGGTCCACCTCTCTCCCTGGACTTGCAGTATAGGCCCCATGATGCCCCCTGGCCCTCCACCTAGGGGCCTCTGACCCCAGCAAGCTAACCAGGGGTCCACCTCTCTCCCTGGACTTGCAGTATAGGCCCCAGGCTGCCCCCTGCCCCTCCACCTAGGGGCCTCTGACCCCAACAAGCTACCCAGGGGTCCAAATATCTACCTAGACTTGCAGTCGAGACCCCAGGGTGCCCCCTGACCCTCCACCTAGGGTCCTCTGACCCCAGCAAGCTACCCAGGGATTAACCTCTCTCCCTGGACTTGCAGTAGAGGCCCCAGGGTGCCCCCTGGAACTCCACCTAGGGGTCTCTGACCCCAGCAAGCTACCCAGGGGTCCACCTCTATCCCTAGACTTGCAGTAGAGGCCCCAGGGTGCCCCCTGGCCCTCCACCTAGGGGCCTCTGACCCCAGCAATCCACCCAGGGGTCCAGCTTTCTCCCTGGACTTGTAGTAGAGGCCCCAGTGTACCTCCTGGCCCTCCACCTAGGGCCTTTATTCCCCAGCAAGCTACCCAGGGGTCCACCTCTCTCCCTGGACTTGCAGAAGAGGCCCCAGGGTGCCCCCTTGCCCACCACATAGGGGCATATGACCTCAGCAAGCTAACCAGGGGTCCACCTCTCTCCCTTGACTTGAAGTATAGGCCCCAGTGTGCACCCTGGCCCTCCACCTAGGGGCCTAGGTCCCCAGCAAGCTTTCCAGGGGTCCATGTCTCTCCTTGGACTTGCAGTAGAGGCCCCAGCATGCCCCCTGGCCCTCCACCTACTGGCCTCTGACCCCAGCAAGCTACCCAGGGGTTCACCTCTCTCCCTAGACTTGCAGTATAGGCCCCAAGGTGCCCCCTTACCTTCCACCTATGGGCCTCTTACCCCAGGAAGCTACCCAGGGGTCCACCTCTCTCCCTGGACTTGCAGGACAGGCTGCAGTGGGCAACCTGGCCCTCCACCTAAAACCCACTGACCTGAGGAAGCTACCCAGGGGTCAACCTCTCTCCCTGGACTTGCAGAATAGGCCCCAAGCTGCCCCCTGACCCACCACCTATGGGCTTCTGAATCCCAGCAAGCTACCCAGGGGTCCACAACTTTCCCTGGACTTGCAGTAGAGGCCCCAGGGTGCCCCCTGGCCCTCCACCTAGGCCACTCTCAGCCAAGCAAACTACCCAGGGGACCACCTCTCTCCCTGAACTTGCACTATAGGCCCCAGGGATCCCCCTGGCCCTCCGCCCAGGGGCCTCTGACCCTAGCAAGCTACCCAGGGTTCCACCTCTCTCCCTGGACTTGCACTATAGGCCCCAGGGTGCCCCCTGGCCCTCCACCTAAGTGCCTAAGACCCCAGCAAGCTACCCAGGGGTCCACCTCTCTCCCTGGACTTGCAGTATAGGCCCCATGATGCCCCCTGGCCCTCCACATAGGGGCCTCTGACCCCAGCAAGCTAACCAGGGGTCCACCTCTCTCCCTGGACTTGCAGTATAGGCCCCAGGGTGCCCCCTGCCCCTCCACCTAGGGGCCTCTGACCCCAACAAGCTACCCAGGGGTCCACCTCTCTACCTAGACTTGCAGTCGAGACCACAGGGTGCCCCCTGGCCCTCCACCCAGGGGCCTCTGACCCCAGCAAGCTAACCAGGGGTCCACCTCTCTCCCTTGACTTGAAGTATAGGCCCCAGTGTGCACCCCGGCCCTCCACCTAGGGGCCTCGGTCCCCAGCAAGCTTTCCAGGGGTCCATGTCTCTCCTTGGTCTTGCAGTAGAGGCCCCAGGGTGCCCCTTGGCCCTCCACCTAGGGCACTCTCAGCCAAGCAAACTACCCAGGGGACCACCTCCCTCCCTGAACTTGCACTATAGGCCCCAGGGATCCCCATGGCCCTCCGCCTAGGGGCCTCTGACCATAGCAAGCTACCCAGGGTTCCACCTCTCTGCCTGGACTTGCACTATAGGCCCCAGGGTGCCCCCTGGCCCTCCACCTAAGTGCTTAAGACCCCAGCAAGCTACCCTGGGGTCCACCTCTCTCCCTGGACTTGCAGTATAGGCCCCATGATGCCCCCTGGCCCTCCACCTAGGGGCCTCTGACCCCAGCAAGCTAACCAGGGGTCCACCTCTCTCCCTGGACTTGCAGTATAGGCCCCAGGCTGCCCCCTGCCCCTCCACCTAGGGGCCTCTGACCCCAACAAGCTACCCAGGGGTCCAAATATCTACCTAGACTTGCAGTCGAGACCCCAGGGTGCCCCCTGACCCTCCACCTAGGGTCCTCTGACCCCAGCAAGCTACCCAGGGATTAACCTCTCTCCCTGGACTTGCAGTAGAGGCCCCAGGGTGCCCCCTGGAACTCCACCTAGGGGCCTCTGACCCCAGCAAGCTACCCAGGGGTCCACCTCTATCCCTAGACTTGCAGTAGAGGCCCCAGGGTGCCCCCTGGCCCTCCACCTAGGGGCCTCTGACCCCAGCAATCCACCCAGGGGTCCAGCTTTCTCCCTGGACTTGTAGTAGAGGCCCCAGTGTACCCCCTGGCCCTCCACCTAGGGGCTTCTTACCCCAGCAAGCTACCCAGGGGACCACCTCTCTCCCTGGACTTGCAGAAGAGGCCCCAGGGTGCCCCCTTGCCCACCACATAGGGGCATATGACCTCAGGAGGCTACCAAGGGGTCCACCTCTCTCACTGGACTTGCAGCAGAGGCCCCAGGGTGCCCCCTGGCCCTCCACCAAGGAGCCTCTGATGCCAGCAAGCTACCCAGCGGCCCATCTCTCTCCCTGGACTTGCAGTAGAGGCCCCAGGGTGCCCGCTGGGCCTCCACCTAGGGACCTCTGACCCCAGCAAGCTACCCAGGGGTGCACATCTCTCCCTTGACTTGCAGTAGAGGCCCAAGGGTGCCCCCTGGCCCTCCACCTAGGTTCTTCTGACCCCAGAAATCTACTCAGGGGTCCACCTCTCTCCCTGGACTTGCAGTAGAGGCCCTAGGGTACCCCCTGGCCCTCCAGCTAGGGGCGCTGACCCCACAAAGCTACCTAGGGGTCCACCTCTCTCCCTGGACTTGCAGTATAGGCGCCAAGGTTCCCCCTTACCCTCCACCTAGGGGCCTCTTACCCCAGGAAGCTACCCAGGGGTCCACCTCTCTTCCTGGACTTGCAGTAAAGGCCCCAGGGTGCCCCCTTGCCCTCCACCCAGTTGCCTTTGACCCCAGCAAGCTACCCAGGATCCACAACTCTCCCTGGGCTTGCAGTAGAGGCCCAAGGGTGCCCCCTTGCCCTGCACCTAGGGGCCTCTGACCCCAGCAAGCTACTCAGGGGTCCACATCTCTCCATAGACTTGCAGTATAGGCCCCAGGGTGCCCCTTGGCCCTCCACCTGGGGGTCTAAGACCACAGCAAGCTACCCAGGGGGTCCACCTCTCTCCCTGGACTGGCAATACAGGCCCCAGGGTGCCCCCTGGCCGTCCACCTAGGGGCCTCTGACACAAGAAAGCTCCCCAAGGGTCCACCTCTCTCCCTGGACTTGCAGGATTTTCCCCAGGGTGCCCGCTGGCCCTCCACCTAGTTGCTTCTGACACCAGCAAGCTACCCAGGGGTCCACCTCTCTGTCTGGACTTGCAGTAGAGGCCCCAGGCTGCCCACTGGCCCTCCACTGAGAGGCCCAAGACCCCAATAAGCTACCCAGAGGTGCACATCTCTCCCTTGACTTGCAGTAGAGGCCCAAGGGTGCCCCCTGGCCCTCCACCTAGGGTCCTCTGACCCCAGAAATCTACTCAGGGGTCCACCTCTCTCCCTGGACTTGCAGTAGAGGCCCTATGGTACCCCCTGGCCCTCCAGCTAGGGGCGCTGACCCCACAAAGCTACCTAGGGGTCCACCTCTCTCCCTGGACTTGCAGTATAGGCGCCAAGGTTCCCCCTTACCCTCCACCTAGGGGCCTCTTACCCCAGGAAGCTACCCAGGGGTCCACCTCTCTTCCTGGACTTGCAGTAAAGGCCCCAGGGTGCCCCCTTGCCCTCCACCCAGTTGCCTCTGACCCCAGCAAGCTACCCAGGGTCCACAACTCTCCCTGGGCTTGCAGTAGAGGCCCAAGGGTGCCCCCTTGCCCTGCACCTAGGGGCCTCTGACCCCAGCAAGCTACTCAGGGGTCCACATCTCTCCATAGACTTGCAGTATAGGCCCCAGGGTGCCCCTTGGCCCTCCACCTAGGGGCCTAAGACCACAGCAAGCTACCCAGGGGGTCCACCTCTCTCCCTGGACTGGCAATACAGGCCCCAGGGTGCCCCCTGGCCCTCCACCTAGGGGCCTCTGACACAAGAAAGCTCCCCAAGGGTCCACCTCTCTCCCTGGACTTGCAGGATTTTCCCCAGGGTGCCCCCTGGCCCTCCACCTAGTTGCTTCTGACCCCAGCAAGCTACCCAGGGGTCCACCTCTCTGTCTGGACTTGCAGTAGAGGCCCCAGGCTGCCCTCTGGCCCTCCACTGAGGGGCCCAAGACCCCAACAAGCTACCCAGAGGTCCAAAACTCTCCCTGGACTTGCAGTAGAGGCCCCAGGGTGCCCTCTTGCCCTCCACCTAGGGGCCTCTGACCCCAGCAAGCTACCCAGTGGTCTACCTTTCTCCCTGGACTTGAAGTATAGGCCCCAGGCTGCCCACTGGCCCTCCACTTAGGGGCCTAAGACCCCAGCAAGCTACCCAGGGGTCCACAACTCTCCCTGGACTTGCAGTAGAGGCCCCAGGGATCCCCCTGGCCCTCCACCTAGGGGCCTCTGACCCTATCAAGCTACCCAGGGTTCCATCTCTCTCCCTGGACTTGCAGTATAGGCCCCAGGGTGCCCCCTTGCCCTCCACCTAAGTGCCTAAGACCCCAGCAAGCTACCCAGGGGTCCACCTCTTTCTCTTGACTTGAAGTATAGGCCCCAGGGTGCCCCCTGGCGCTCCACCTAGGGGCCTAGGACCCCAGCAAGCTTCCCAGGGGTCCACGTCTCTCTTTGGACTTGCAGTAGAGGCCCCAGGGTGCCCCCTGGCCCTCCACCTAGGGGCCTCTTACCCCAGCAAGCTACCCAGGGGTCCACCTCTCTCCCTGGACTTTCAGTAGAGGCCCCAGGGTGCCCCCTGGCCCTCCACCTAAGGGCCTCTGACCCCAGCAAGCTACACAGGGGTCCACCTCTCTCCCTGGACTTGAGTTAGAGGCCCTAGGGTCCCCCTTGCTCTCCACATATGGGCTACAGACCTCATCAAGCTACCCAGGGATCCACCTCTCTCCCTGGACTTGCAGTATAGGCCCCAGGGTGCCCCCTGGCCCTCCACCTAGGGGCCACTTACCCCAGTATGCTACCCAGGGATCCTTCTCTCTCCCTTCACTTGCAATAGAGGCCCAGGTTGCCCTCTGGCACTTCACCTAAGGGTCTATGACCCCAGCAAGCTACCCAGGGCTCCACCTCTTTTCCTGGACTGGCAGTATAGGCTCCAGGGTGCCCCCCTGGCCCTCCACCTAGGGGCCTCTGACCCCAGCAAGCTACCAAGGGGTCCACAACTCTCCACTGGACTTGCAGTATAGGCCCCAGGGTGCCCCCTTGCCATCCACCCAGGGGACTCTGACCCCAGCGAGCTACCCTGAGGTTCACAACTCTCCCTGGACTTGCAGTATAGGCCCCAGGGTGCCCCCTTGCCCTGCACCTAGGGGCCTCTGACCCCAGCAAGCTACCCTGGGGTCCACATCTCTCCATGGACTTGCAGTAGAGGCCCCAGGGTGCCCCCAGGCCCTCCACCTATGGGCGACTGACACAAAAAAGCTCCCCAGGGGTCCAACTCTCTCCCTGGACTTGCAGGATATGCCCCAGGGTGCCCCCTGGCCCTCCAACTAGTTGCCTCTGACCCCAGCAAGCTACCCAGGGGTCCACCTGTCTCCCTGGACTTGCAGTAGAGGCCCTAGGGTACCTCCTGGCCTTCAACCTAAGGGCCTCTGACCCCAGCAAGTTACCCAGGGGTCCACAACTCTCCCTGGACTTGCAGTAGAGGCCCCAGGGTGCCCCTTTGCCCTCCACCTATGGGCCTCTGACCCCAAAAAGCTACCCAGGGGTCCACCTTTCTCCCTGGACATGAAGTATAGGCCCTAGGGTACCTCCTGGCCCTCCACCTAGGGGCCTCTGACCTCAGCAAGCTACCCAGGGGTCCACCTCTCTCCCTGGACTTGCAGTATAGGCCCCAGTGTGCCCCCTTGCCCTCCACCTAGGGGCCTCTTGACCCCAGCAAACTACCCAGGGGTCCACCTTTCTCCCTGGACTTGAAGTATATGCCCCAGGCTGCCCACTGGCCCTCCACCTAGGGGCCTAAGACCCCAGCAAGCTACCCAGGGGTCCACAACTCTCTCTGGACTTGCAGTAGAGGCCCCAGGGATCCCCCTGGCCCTCAACCTAGGGGCCTCTGACCCTAACAAGCTACCCAGGGGTCCACATCTCTCCATGGACTTGCAGTATAGGCCCTAGGGTGCCCCTGGCCCTCCACCTAGGGGCCTAAGACCCCTGCAAGCCACCCAGGGGGTCCACCTCTCTCCCTGGACTGGCAGTAGAGGCCCCAGGGTGCCCCCAGGCCCTCCACCTTTGGGCCTCTGACCCCAGAAAGCTACCAAGGGTTCCAAAACCCTCCCTGGACTTGCAGTAGAGGCCCCAGGAAACCCCTTGGCCCTCCAAATAGTTGCCTCTGACCCCAGCAAGCTACCCAGGAATCCACCTCTCTCCCTGTACTTGCAGGATAGGCCCCAGGGTGCCCCCTGGCCCTCCAAATAGTTGCCTCTGACCCCAGCAAGCTACCCAGGGGTACAACTCTCTACCTGGACTTGCATTAGGGGCCCTAGGGTACCTCCTGGCTCTCCACCTAGGGGCCTCTGATCCCAGCAAGCTGCCCAAGGGTCCACCTCTCCCCCTGGACTTGCAGTAGGGGCCCTAGGGTACCCCCAGGCCTTCCACCTAGGGGCCTCTTACCCCAGCAAGCTACCCAGGGGTCCATCTCTCTCCCTGGACTTAAAGTATATACCCCAAGGTGCCCCCTGGCGCTTCACCTAGGGGCCTAGGACCCCAGCAAGCTTCCCAGGGGTCCACGTCTCTCCCTGGACTTGCAGTAGAGGCCCCAGGGTGCCCCCTGGCCCTCCACCTAGGGGCCTCTTACCCCATCAAGCTACCCAGGGGTCCACCTCTCTCCCTGGACTTTCAGTAGAGGCCCCAGGGTGCCCCCTGGCCCTCCACCTAAGGGCCTCTGACCCCAGCAAGCTACACAGGGGTCCACCTCTCTCCCTGGACTTGAGTTAGAGGCCCTAGGGTCCCCCTTGCCCTCCACATATGGGCTACAGACCTCATCAAGCTACCCAGGGATCCACCTCTCTCCCTGGACTTGCAGTATAGGCCCCAGGGTGCCCCCTGGCCCTCCACCTAGGGGCCACTTACCCCAGTATGCTACCCAGGGATCCTTCTCTCTCCCTTCACTTGCAATAGAGGCCCAGGTTGCCCTCTGGCACTTCACCTAGGGGTCTATGACCCCAGCAAGCTACCCAGGGCTCCACCTCTTTTCCTGGACTGGCAGTATAGGCTCCAGGGTGCCCCCTGGCCCTCCACCTAGGGGCCTCTGACCCCAGCAAGCTACCAAGGGGTCCACAACTCTCCCTGGACTTGCAGTATAGGCCCCAGGGTGCCCCCTTGCCATCCACCCAGGGGCCTCTGACCCCAGCGAGCTACCCTGGGGTTCACAACTCTCCCTGGACTTGCAGTATAGGCCCCAGGGTGCCCCCTTGCCCTGCACCTAGGGGCCTCTGACCCCAGCAAGCTACCCTGGGGTCCACATCTCTCCATGGACTTGCAGTATAGGCCCTAGGGTGCCCTCTGGCCCTCCACCTAGGGGCCTAAGACCCCAGCAAGCTACCCAGGGGGTCCACCTCTCTCCCTGGACTGGCAGTAGAGGCCCCTGGGTGCCCCCAGGCCCTCCACCTATGGGCGACTGACACAAAAAAGCTCCCCAGGGGTCCAACTTTCTCCCTGGACTTGCAGGATATGCCCCAGGGTGCCCCCTGGCCCTCCAACTAGTTGCCTCTGACCCCAGCAAGCTACCCAGGGGTCCACCTGTCTCCCTGGACTTGCAGTAGAGGCCCTAGGGTACCTCCTGGCCTTCAACCTAAGGGCCTCTGACCCCAGCAAGTTACCCAGGGGTCCACAACTCTCCCTGGACTTGCAGTAGAGGCCCCAGGGTGCCCCTTTGCCCTCCACCTATGGGCCTCTGACCCCAGAAAGCTACCCAGGGGTCCACCTTTTTCCCTGGACATGAAGTATAGGCCCTAGGGTACCTCCTGGCCCTCCACCTAGGGGCCTCTGACCTCAGCAAGCTACCCAGGGGTCCACCTCTCTCCCTGGACTTGCAGTATAGGCCCCAGTGTGCCCCCTTGCCCTCCACTTAGGGGCCTCTTGACCCCAGCAAACTACCCAGGGGTCCACCTTTCTCCCTGGAGTTGAAGTATATGCCCCAGGCTGCCCACTGGCCCTCCACCTAGGGGCCTAAGACCCCAGCAAGCTACCCAGGGGTCCACAACTCTCTCTGGACTTGCAGTAGAGGCCCCAGGGATCCCCCTGGCCCTCCACCTAGGGGCCTCTGACCCTAGCAAGCTACCCAGGGGTCCACATCTCTCCATGGACTTGCAGTATAGGCCCTAGGGTGCCCCTGGCCCTCCACCTAGGGGCCTAAGACCCCTGCAAGCCACCCAGGGGGTCCACCTCTCTCCCTGGACTGGCAGTAGAGGCCCCAGGGTGCCCCCAGGCCCTCCACCTTTGGGCCTCTGACCCCAGAAAGCTACCAAGGGTTCCAAAACCCTCCCTGGACTTGCAGTAGAGGCCCCAGGAAACCCCTTGGCCCTCCTTCTAGGGGCCTCTGACCCCAGCAAGCTACCCAGGAATCCACCTCTCTCCCTGTACTTGCAGGATAGGCCCCAGGGTGCCCCCTGGCCCTCCAAATAGTTGCCTCTGACCCCAGCAAGCTACCCAGGGGTACAACTCTCTACCTGGACTTGCATTAGGGGCCCTAGGGTACCTCCTGGCTCTCAACCTAGGGGCCTCTGATCCCAGCAAGCTGCCCAAGGGTCCACCTCTCCCCCTGGACTTGCAGTAGCGGCCCTAGGGTACCCCCAGGCCCTCCACCTACGGGCTTCAGACCTCAGCAAGCTACCCAGGGGTCCACCTCTCTCCCTGCACTTGCAGTTTAGGCCCCAGGGTGCCCCCTGGCACTCCACCTAGGGGCCTAAGACCCCATCAAGCTACCCAGGGGTCCACCTCTCTCCCTGGATTGGCAGTATAGGCCCCAGGGTTCCCCCTGACCCTCCACCTAGGTTCTTCTTACCCCAGCAAGCTACCCAGGGGTCCACCTCTCTCCCTGGACTTGCAGAAGAGGCACCAGGGTGCCCGCTGGCCCTCCACTTAGGGGCCTCTGACCCCAGCAAGCTACTCAGGGGTCCACATCTCTCCCTAGACTTGCAGTAGAGGCCCAAGGGTGCCCCCTGGCCCTCCACCTAGGGGCCTCTGGCCCAAGCAATCTACCAAGGGGTCCACAACTCTCCCTGGAATTGCAGTAGAGGCCCTAGGGTAGCCCCTGGCCCTCCACCTAGGGGCTTTAGTCCCCAGCAAGCTACCCAGGGGTCCACATCTCTCCCTAGACTTGCAGTAGAGGCCCAAGGGTGCCCCCTGGCCCTCCACCTAGGGTCCTCTGAACCCAGCAATCTACCAAGGGGTCCACAACTCTCCCTGAAATTGCAGTAGAGACCCTAGGGTAGCCCCTGGCCCTCCACCTAGGGGCTTTAGTCCCCAGCAAGCTACCCAGGGGTCCACCTCTCTCCCTGGACTTGCAGTATAGGCCCCAGGGTGCCCCCTGGCCCTCCAGCTAGGTGCCTCTGACCCCAGCAAGCTACCCAGGGGTCCACCTCTCTCCCTGGACTTGCAGTGGAAAACCCAGGAAGCCCCCTGGCCCTCCACCAAGGAGCCTCTGACGCCAGCAAGCTACCCAGGGGCCCATCTCTCTCCCTGGACTTGCAGTGGAGGCCCGAGGGTGCCCGCTGGCCCTCCACCTAGGGGCCTCTGAACCCCAGCATGCTACCCAGGGGTCCACATCTCTCCCTAGACTTGCAGTACTTGCAGTAGAGGCCCAAGGGTGCCCCCTGGCCCTTCACCTATGGTCCTCTGACCCCAGCAATCTACCCAGGGGTCCACCTCTCTCCCTGGACTTGCAGCAGAGGCCCTAGGGTACCCCATGGCCCTCCAGCTGGGGCGCTGACCCCACAAAGCTACCCAGGGGTCCACCGCTCTCCCTGGACTTGCAGTATAGGCCCCAAGGGTGCCCCCTTACCCTCCACCTAGAGGCCTCTTACCCTAGGAAGCTACCGAGGTGTCCAACTCTCATCCTGGACTTGCAGTATAGGCTCCAGTATGCCCCCTGGCCCTCCACCCAGGGGCCTCTGACCCCAGCAAGCTACCCAGGAGTCCACAACTCTCCCTGGACTTGCAGTAGAGGCCCAAGGGTGCCCCCTTGCCCTGCAACTAGGGGCCTCTGACCCCAGCAAGCTACTCAGAGGTCCACATCTTTCCATGGATGTGCAGTATAGGCCCCAGGTTGCCCCCTGGCCCTCCACCTAGGGGCCTAAGATCACAGCAAGCTACCCAGAGATCCAAAACTCTCCTTGGACTTGCAGTAGAGGCCCCAGGGTGCCCCCTTGCCCTCCACCTAGGGGCCTCTGACCCCAGCAACCTACCCAGGGGTCCACCTTTCTCCCAGGACTTGAAGTATTGGCCCCAGGCTGCCCACTGGCTTTCGACCCTAGCAAGCTACCAAGGGGTCCACCTCTCTCCCTGGACATGCAGTATAGGCCCCAAGCTGCCCCCTTACCCTCCACCTAGGGGCCTCTTACCCCAGGAAACTACCCAGGGCTCCATCTCTCTCCCTGAACTTGCAGAATAAGCCCCAGGGTGCCCCCTGGCCCACCACCTATGGGCTTATGACCCCAGCAAGCTACCCAGGGGTCCACCTCTCTCCCTGGACTTGCAGTAGAGGCCCCAGGGTGCCCCCTTGCCTTCCACCCAGGGGCCTCTGACCCCCGCAAGTAAACCAAGGGTCCCCAACTCTCCCTGGACTTGCAGTAGAGGCCCCAGGGTGCCCCTTGGCCCTCCACCTAGGACACTCTCAGCCAAGCAAACTACCCAGGGGTCCACCTCTCTCCCTGCAATTGCAGTATAGGCCCCAGGGTGCCCCCTGGAACTCCACCTAGGGGCCTAAGACCCCAGCAAGCTACCAAGGGGTCCACCTCTATCCCTGGACTGGCAGTATAGGCCCCAGGGTGCCCCCTGACCCTCCACCTAGGGTCCTCTGACAACAGCAATCTACCAAGGGGTCCACAACTTTCCCTGGAATTGCAGTAGAGACCCTAGGGTAGCCCCTGGCCCTCCACCTAGGGGCTTTAGTCCCCAGCAAGCTACCCAGGAGTCCACCTCTCTCCCTGGACTTGCAGTAGAGAACCCAGGAAGCCCCCTGGCCCTCCACCAAGGAGCCTCTGACGCCAGCAAGCTACCCAGGGGCCCATCTCTCTCCCTGGTCTTGCAATAGAGGCCCCATGGTGCCCGCTGGCCCTCCACCTAGGGACGCTGACCCCACAAAGCTACTCAGGGGTCCACCTCTATCCCTAGAATTGTAGTATAGGGCCTAAGGTGCCCCCTTAGCCTCCACCTAGGGGCCTCTTACCCCAGGAAGCTACCGAGGGGTCCACCTCTCTTCCTGGACTAGCAATTTAATCCCCAGGGTGCCCCCTTGCCCTCCACCTTGGGGCCTCTGACCCCAGCAAGCTACCCAGGGGTCCTTCTCTCTCCCTGGACATGCAGTAGAGGCCCTAGGGTACCTCCTGGCCCTACACCTAGGGGCCTCTGACACCAGCAAGCTACCCAGGGGTCCACCTCTTTCCCTGGTTTTGCAGTAGAGGCCCTAAAGATACCCCCTGGCCCTCCACCTAGGGGCTTTATTCCCCAGCAAGCGACCCTAGGGTCCACCTCTCTCCCTGGACTTGCAGTATAGGCCCCATCATGCCGCCTTGCCCTCCACCTAGGGGCCTCTGACCCCAGCAAGCTACCCAGGGGTCCAAAACTCTCCCTGGACTTGCAGTAGAGGCCCCAGGGTGCCCCCTGGCCCTCCACCTAAGGGCCTCTGACCCCAGCTAGCTACCCAGGGGTCCACCTCTTTCCCTGGACTTGCAGTAGAGGCCCTAAGAATACTCCCTGGCCCTCCACCTAGGGGCTTTATTCCCCAGCAAGCGACCCTAGGGTCCACCTCTCTCCCTGGACTTGCAGTATAGGCCCCAGCATGCCGCCTTGCCCTCCACCCATAGGCCTCTGACCCCAGCATGCTACCCAGGGGTCCACAACTCTCCCTGGACTTGCAGTAGAGGCCCCAGGGTGCCCCCTGACCCTCCACCTAGGGGCCTCTGACCCCAGCAAGCTATTTAGGGGTCCACATCTCTCCTTGGACTTGCAGTATTGGCGCGAGGGTGCCCCCTGTCCCTCCACCTAGGGACTTTTGACCCCAGCAAGCTACCCAGGGGTCCACCTCTCTCTTTGGATTTGCAGTATAGGCCCCAGGGTGACCCCTTGCCCTCCACCCAGGGGCCTCTGACCCCAGCAAGCTACCCAGGGGTCCACAACTCTCCCTGGACTTGCAGTAGAGGCCCCAGGGTGCCCTCTTGCCCTGCACCTAGGGGCCTCTGACCCCAGCAAGCTACCCTGAGGTCCACTTCTCTCCATTGACTTGCAGTATAGGCCCTAGGGTGCCCCCTGGCCCTCCACCTAGGGGCATAAGACCCCAGCAAGCTAACCAGGGGGTCCACCTCTCTCCCTGGACTGGCAGTAAAGGCCCCAGGGTGCCCCCAGGCCCTCCACCTAGGGGCGGCTGACACAAGAAAGCTCCCCAGGGGTCCACCTCTTTCCCTGGACTTGCAGGATATGCCCCAGGGTGCCCCCTGGCCCTTCACCAAGGAGCCTCTGACGCCAGCAAGCTTCCCAGGGGTCAACCTCTCTCCCTGGACTGGCATTATAGGCCCCAGGGTGCCCCCTGGCCCTCCACCTTTGTGCCTCTGACACCAGCAAGCTACCCAGGGGTCCACCTCTCTTCCTGGACTTGCGTTAAAGGCCTTAAGGTACCCCCTTGCCCTCCACCTATGGGCTTCAGACCTCATCAAGCTACCCAGGGATCCACCCCTCTCCCTTGACTTCCAGTATAGGCCCCAGGGTACCCCCTGGCTCTCCACCTAGGGGCCTCTTACCCCAGGAAGCTACCCAGGGGTCCACCTCTCTCCCTGGACTTGCAGGATAGGCTGCAGGGGGCAACCTGGCCCTCCACCTAGGGGCCACTGACCCCAGGAAGCTACTCAGGGGTCAACCTCTCTCCCTTGACTTGCAGAATAGGCACCAGGGTGCCCCCTGGCCCACCACCTATGGGCTTCTGACCCCAGCAAGCTACCCAGGGGTCCACCTCTCTCCCTGGACTTGTAGAAGAGGCCCCAGGGTACCCCCTGGCCCTCCACCTATGGGCTTCTCACCCCAGCAAGCTATTAAGGGGTCCACAACCCTCCCTGGACTTGCAGTAGAGGCCCCAAGGTGCCCCCTTGCCCTCCACCTAGGGGCCTCTGACACCAGCAAGCTACCCAGGGGTTCACCTCTCTCCCTGGACTTGCAGTAGAGGCCCTAGGGTACCCCCTGGCCCTCCACCTATGGGCTTCAGAACCCAGCAAGCTACCCAGGGGTCCACCTCTCTCCCTGGACTTGCAGGATAGGCCACAGGGTGCCCCCCGGCCCTCCACCTAGTTGCCTCTGACCCAAGCAAGCTACCCAGGTGTCCAACTCTCTCCCTGGACTTGCAGTAGGGGCCCTAGGGTACCTCCTAGCCCTCCACCTAGGGGCCTCTGACCCCAGCAAGCTACCCAAGGGTCCACCTCTCTCCCTGGACTTGCAGTAGAGACCCCAGGGTGCCCCCTGGCCCTCCACCTAGGGGCCACTGGCCCAAGCAATCTACCAAGGGGTCCACAACTCTCCCTGGAATTGCAGTAGAGGCCCTAGGGTAGCCCCTGGCCCTCCACCTAGGGGCTTTAGTCCCCAGCAAGCTACCCAGGGGTCCACCTCTCTCCCTGGACTTGCAGTAGAGTCCCCAGGGTGCCCCCTGGCCCTCCAGCTAGGGGCCTTTGACCCCAGCAAGCTACCCAGGGGTCCACCTCTCTCCCTGGACTTGCAGTAGAGAACCCAGGCTGCCCGCTGGCACTTCACCAAGGAGCCTCTGACGCCAGCAAGCTTCCCAGGGGTCAACCTCTCTCCCTGGACTGGCATTATAGGCCCCAGGGTGCCCCCTGGCCCTCCACCTTTGTGCATCTGACACCAGCAAGCTACCCAGGGGTCCACCTCTCTTCCTGGACTTGCGTTAAAGGCCTTAGGGTACCCCCTTGCCCTCCACCTATGGGCTTCAGACCTCATCAAGCTACCCAGGGATCCACACCTCTCCCCGGACTTGCAGTATAGGCCCCAGGGTACCCCCTGGCTCTCCACCTAGGGGCCTCTTACCCCAGGAAGCTACCCAGGGGTCCACCTCTCTCCCTGGACTTGCAGGATAGGCTGCAGGGGGCAACCTGGCCCTCCAAATAGGGGCCACTGACCCCAGGAAGCTACTCAGGGGTCAACCTCTCTCCCTTGACTTGCAGAATAGGCACCAGGGTGCCCCCTGGCCCACCACCTATGGGCTTCTGACCCCAGCAAGCTACCCAGGGGTCCACCTCTCTCCCTGGACTTGCAGTAGATTCCCTAAGGTACCCCCTGGCCCTCCACCTATGGGCTTCAGACCCCAGCAAGCTACCCAGGGGTCCAACTCTCTCCCTGGACTTGCAGTAGTGGCCCTAGGGTACCTCTTAGCCCTCCACCTAGGGGCCTTTGACCCCAGCGAGCTACCCAGGGGACCACCTCTCTCCCTGGACTTGCAGGAGAGGCCCCATGGTGCCCCCTGGCCCTCCACCTAGAGGCCTCTGACCCCAGCAAGCTAACCCCGGGTCCACCTCTCTCCCTGGACTGGCAGTATAGGATCCAGGGTGCCCCCTGACCCTCCACCTAGGTTCTTCTTACCCCAGCAAGCTACCCAGGGGTCCACCTCTCTCCCTGGACTTGCAGAAGAGGCCCCAGGGTGCCCCCTGGCCCACCACATATGGGCTTCTGACACCAGCAAGCTACCAAGGGGTCCACCTCTCTCCCTGGACTTGCAGTAGAGGCCCCAGGGTGCCCCCTGTCCCACCACCTATGGGTTTCTGACCCCAGCAAGCTATCCAGGGGTCCACCTCTCTCACTGGACTTGCAGTAGAGGCCCCAGGGTGCCCCCTGACCCTCCACCTATGGGTTTCTGACCCTTGCAAGCTACCCAGGGGTCCAAATCTCTCCCTGGACTTGCAGTAGAGGCCCCAGGGTGCCCCCTTGCCATCCACCCAGGGGCCTCTGACCCCCGCAAGTTACCCAAGGGTCCACAACTCTCCCTGGACTTGCAGTAGAGGCCCCTGGGTGCCCCTTGGCCCTCCACCTAGGCCACTCTCAGCCAAACAAACTACCCAGGGGTCCACCTCTCTCCCTGCACTTGCAGTATAGGCCCCAGGGTGCCCCCTGGCACTCCACCTAGGGGCCTAAGACCCCAGCAAGCTACACAGGGGTCCACCTCTCTCCCTGGACTGGCAGTATAGGCCCCAGGGTACCCCCTGACCCTTCACCTAGGTTCTTCTTACCCCAGCAAGCTACCCAGGGGTCCACCTCTCTCCCTGGACTTGCAGAAGAGGCCCCAGGGTGCCCGCTGGCCCTCCACTTAGGGGCCTCTGACCCCAGCAGGCTACCCAGGGGTCCACATGTCTCCCTAGACTTGCAGTAGAGGCCCAAGGGTGCCCCTTGGCCCTCCACCTAGGGGCCTGTGGCCCTAGCAATTTACCAAGGGGACCACAACTCTCCCTGGAATTGCAGTAGAGGCCCTAGGGTAGCCCCTGGCCCTCCACCTAGGGGCTTTAGTCCCCAGCAAGCTACCCAGGGTCCACCTCTCTCCCTGGACTTGCAGTAGAGTCCCCAGGGTGCCCCATGGCCCTCCAGCTAGGGGCCTTTGACCCCAGCAAGCTACCCAGGGGTCCACCTCTCTCCCTGGACTTGCAGAAGAGAAACCAGGAAGCCCCCTGGCACTCCACCAAGGAGCCTCTGACGCTAGCAAGCTTCCCAGGGGTCAACCTCTCTCCCTGGACTAGGAATATAGGCCCCAGGGTGCCCCCTGGCCCTCCACCTTTGTGCCTCTGACACCAGCAAGCTACCCAGGGGTCCACCTCTCTTCCTGGACTTGCGTTAAAGGCCCTAGGGTACCCCCTTGCCCTCCACCTATGGGCTTCAGACCTCATCAAGCTACCCAGGGATCCACCCCTCTCCCTGGACTTGCAGTATAGGCCCCAGGGTACCTACTGGCACTCCACCTAGGGGCTTCTTACCCCAGGAAGCTACACAGGGGTCCACCTCTCTCCCTGGACTTGCAGGATAGGCTGCAGGGGGCAACCTGGCCCTCTACCTAGGGGCCACTGATCCCAGGAAGCTACTCAGGGGTCAACCTCTCTCCATGGACTTGCAGAATAGGCCCCAGGGTGCCCCCTGGCCCACCACCTATGGGCTTCTGACCCCAGCAAGCTACCCAGGGGTCCATATCTCTCCCTGGACTTGCAGTAGAGGCCCCAGGGTGCCCCCTTGCCCTCCACCCAGGGGCCTCTGACCCCCACAAGTTACCCAAGGGTCCACAACTCTCCCTGCACTTGCCTTAGAGTTCCCAGGGTGCCCCTTGGCCCTCCACCTAGGCCACTCTCAGCCAAGCAATCTACCCAGGGGTCCACCTTTCTCACTGGACTTGCAGGATAGGCCCCAGGGTGCCCCCCGGCCCTCCACCTAAGTGCCTAAGACCCCAGCAAGCTACCCAGGGGTCCACCTCTCTGCCTTGACTTGAAGTATAGGCCTCAGGGTGCCCCCTGGATCTCCACCTAGGGGCCTAGGGCCCCAGCAAGCTTCCCAGGGGTCCACGTCTCTCCCTGGACTTGCAGTAGAGGCCCCAGGTTGCCCCCTGGCCCTCCACCTACTGGCCTCTGACCCCAGCAAGCTACCCAGGGGTCCACCTCTCTCCCTAGACTTGCAGTAGAGGCCCCAGGGTTCCCCCTGGCCCTCCACCTAGGGGCCTCTGACCCCAGCAAGCTATCCAGGGGCCCACTTCTCTCCCTGGACTTGCACTAGAAGCCCCAGGGTGCCCCCTGGCCCTCCACCTAAGGGCCTCTGACCCCAGCTAGCTACCCAGGTGTCCACCTCTCTCCCTGGACTTGCAGTAGAGGCCCTAGGGTACCCCCTGGCCCTCCACCTAGGGGCTTTATTCCCCAGCAAGCTACCCAGGGGTCCACCTCTCTCCCTGGACTTGCAGTATAGGCCCCAGCGTGCCCCCTTGCCCTCCACCCATGGGCCTCTGACCCCAGCAAGCTACCCAGGAGTCCACAACTTTCCCTGGACTTGCAGTAGAGGCCACAGGGTGCCCCCTCGCCCTCCACCTAGGGGCCTCTGACCCCAGCAAACTACATAGGGGTCCACATCTGTCCTTGGACTTGCAGTATAGGCCCCAGGGTGCCCCCTGGCCCTCCACCTAGGGGCCTAAGACCCCAGAAAGCCACCCAGGGGTCCACCTCTCGCTCTGAACTTGAACTATAGGAACCAGGGTGCCCTCTTGCCCTCCACCCAGGGGCCTCTGACCCCAGCAAGCTACCCAGGGGTCCACAACTCTCCCTGGACTTGCAGTAGAGGCCCCAGGGTGCCCCCTGGCCCTGCACCTCGGGGCCTCTGACCCCAGCAAGCTACCCAGGGGGTCCACCTCTCTCCCTGGACTGGCAGTAGAGGCCCCAGGGTGCCCCCAGGCCCTCCACCTAGGGGCGGCTGACACAAGAAAGCTCCCCCGGGGTCCACCTCTCTCCCTGGACTTGCAGTATAGGCCCCAGGGTGCCCCCTGACCCTCCACCTATGGGTTTCTGACCCTTGCAAGCTACCCAGGGGTCCAAATCTCTCCCTGGACTTGCAGTAGAGGCCCCAGGGTGCCCCCTTGCCATCCACCCAGGGGCCTCTGACCCCCGCAAGTTACCCAAGGGTCCACAACTCTCCCTGGACTTGCAGTAGAGGCCCCTGGGTGCCCCTTGGCCCTCCACCTAGGCCACTCTCAGCCAAACAAACTACCCAGGGGTCCACCTCTCTCCCTGCACTTGCAGTATAGGCCCCAGGGTGCCCCCTGGCACTCCACCTAGGGGCCTAAGACCCCAGCAAGCTACACAGGGGTCCACCTCTCTCCCTGGACTGGCAGTATAGGCCCCAGGGTACCCCCTGACCCTTCACCTAGGTTCTTCTTACCCCAGCAAGCTACCCAGGGGTCCACCTCTCTCCCTGGACTTGCAGAAGAGGCCCCAGGGTGCCCGCTGGCCCTCCACTTAGGGGCCTCTGACCCCAGCAGGCTACCCAGGGGTCCACATGTCTCCCTAGACTTGCAGTAGAGGCCCAAGGGTGCCCCTTGGCCCTCCACCTAGGGGCCTGTGGCCCTAGCAATTTACCAAGGGGACCACAACTCTCCCTGGAATTGCAGTAGAGGCCCTAGGGTAGCCCCTGGCCCTCCACCTAGGGGCTTTAGTCCCCAGCAAGCTACCCAGGGTCCACCTCTCTCCCTGGACTTGCAGTAGAGTCCCCAGGGTGCCCCATGGCCCTCCAGCTAGGGGCCTTTGACCCCAGCAAGCTACCCAGGGGTCCACCTCTCTCCCTGGACTTGCAGAAGAGAAACCAGGAAGCCCCCTGGCACTCCACCAAGGAGCCTCTGACGCTAGCAAGCTTCCCAGGGGTCAACCTCTCTCCCTGGACTAGGAATATAGGCCCCAGGGTGCCCCCTGGCCCTCCACCTTTGTGCCTCTGACACCAGCAAGCTACCCAGGGGTCCACCTCTCTTCCTGGACTTGCGTTAAAGGCCCTAGGGTACCCCCTTGCCCTCCACCTATGGGCTTCAGACCTCATCAAGCTACCCAGGGATCCACCCCTCTCCCTGGACTTGCAGTATAGGCCCCAGGGTACCTACTGGCACTCCACCTAGGGGCATCTTACCCCAGGAAGCTACACAGGGGTCCACCTCTCTCCCTGGACTTGCAGGATAGGCTGCAGGGGGCAACCTGGCCCTCTACCTAGGGGCCACTGATCCCAGGAAGCTACTCAGGGGTCAACCTCTCTCCATGGACTTGCAGAATAGGCCCCAGGGTGCCCCCTGGCCCACCACCTATGGGCTTCTGACCCCAGCAAGCTACCCAGGGGTCCATATCTCTCCCTGGACTTGCAGTAGAGGCCCCAGGGTGCCCCCTTGCCCTCCACCCAGGGGCCTCTGACCCCCACAAGTTACCCAAGGGTCCACAACTCTCCCTGCACTTGCCTTAGAGTTCCCAGGGTGCCCCTTGGCCCTCCACCTAGGCCACTCTCAGCCAAGCAATCTACCCAGGGGTCCACCTTTCTCACTGGACTTGCAGGATAGGCCCCAGGGTGCCCCCCGGCCCTCCACCTAAGTGCCTAAGACCCCAGCAAGCTACCCAGGGGTCCACCTCTCTGCCTTGACTTGAAGTATAGGCCTCAGGGTGCCCCCTGGATCTCCACCTAGGGGCCTAGGGCCCCAGCAAGCTTCCCAGGGGTCCACGTCTCTCCCTGGACTTGCAGTAGAGGCCCCAGGTTGCCCCCTGGCCCTCCACCTACTGGCCTCTGACCCCAGCAAGCTACCCAGGGGTCCACCTCTCTCCCTAGACTTGCAGTAGAGGCCCCAGGGTTCCCCCTGGCCCTCCACCTAGGGGCCTCTGACCCCAGCAAGCTATCCAGGGGCCCACTTCTCTCCCTGGACTTGCACTAGAAGCCCCAGGGTGCCCCCTGGCCCTCCACCTAAGGGCCTCTGACCCCAGCTAGCTACCCAGGTGTCCACCTCTCTCCCTGGACTTGCAGTAGAGGCCCTAGGGTACCCCCTGGCCCTCCACCTAGGGGCTTTATTCCCCAGCAAGCTACCCAGGGGTCCACCTCTCTCCCTGGACTTGCAGTATAGGCCCCAGCGTGCCCCCTTGCCCTCCACCCATGGGCCTCTGACCCCAGCAAGCTACCCAGGAGTCCACAACTTTCCCTGGACTTGCAGTAGAGGCCACAGGGTGCCCCCTCGCCCTCCACCTAGGGGCCTCTGACCCCAGCAAACTACATAGGGGTCCACATCTGTCCTTGGACTTGCAGTATAGGCCCCAGGGTGCCCCCTGGCCCTCCACCTAGGGGCCTAAGACCCCAGAAAGCCACCCAGGGGTCCACCTCTCGCTCTGAACTTGAACTATAGGAACCAGGGTGCCCTCTTGCCCTCCACCCAGGGGCCTCTGACCCCAGCAAGCTACCCAGGGGTCCACAACTCTCCCTGGACTTGCAGTAGAGGCCCCAGGGTGCCCCCTGGCCCTGCACCTCGGGGCCTCTGACCCCAGCAAGCTACCCAGGGGGTCCACCTCTCTCCCTGGACTGGCAGTAGAGGCCCCAGGGTGCCCCCAGGCCCTCCACCTAGGGGCGGCTGACACAAGAAAGCTCCCCCGGGGTCCACCTCTCTCCCTGGACTTGCAGTATAGGCCCCAGGGTGCCCCCTGGCCCTCCACCTAGGGGCCTAAGACCCCAGCAAGCTACCCAGGGGTCAACCTCTCTCCCTGGACTGGCAATATAGGCCCCAGCGTGCCCCCTGGCCCTCCACCTTTGGGCCTCTGACCCAAGCAAGCTACCAAGGGGTCCACAACCCTCCTTGGACTTGCAGTCGAGGCCCCAAGGTGCCCCCTGGCCCTCCACCTAGGGGCCTCTGACACCAGCAAGCTACCCAGGGGTCCACCTCTCTCCCTGGACTTGCAGTAGAGGCCCTAGGGTATCCCCTGGCTCTCCACCTATGGGCTTCAGAACCCAGCAAACTACCCAGGGGTCCACCTCTCTCCCTGGACTTGCAGGATAGGCCCCAGGGTGCCCCTGGCCCTCCACCTAGTTGCCTCTGACCCCAGCAAGCTACCCAGGGGTCCAACTCTCTCCCTGGATTTGCAGGATAGGCCCCATGGTGCCCTTCGGCCCTCCACCTTTGGGCTTCTGACCCCAGCAAGCTACCCAGTGGTCCACCTCTCTCCCTGGACTTGCAGGATAGGCCCCATGGTGCCCCCTGGCCCTCCACCTAGGGGCTTCTGACCCCAGCAAGCTAATCAGGGGTCCACTTCTCTCCATGGACTTGCAGTATAGGCCCCAGGGTGCTCCCTGGCTCACCACATATGGGCTTCTGACACCAGCAAGCTACCAAGGGATCCACCTCTCTCCCTGGACTTGCAGTTGAGGCCCCAGGGTGCCCCCTGGCCATCCACCTACTGGCCTTTGACCCCAGCAAGCTACCCAGGGGTCCACCTCTCTCCCAAGACTTGCAGTAGAGGCCCCAGGGTTCCCCCTGGCCCTCCACCTAGGGGCCTCTGACCCTAGCAAGCCACCCAGGGGTCCACCTCTCTCCCTGGACTTGCAATATAGGCCCCAAGGTTCCCCCTTACCCTCCACCTAGGGGCCTAGGACCCCAGCAAGCTACCCAGGGGTCCACCTCTCTCCCTGGACTTGCAGTAGAGGCCCCAGGGTGCCCCCTGGCCCTACACCTATGGGTTTCTGACCTCTGCAAGCTACCCAGGGGTCCACCTCTCTCCCTGAACTTGCAGTAGAGGCCCCAGGGTGCCCCCTTTCCCTCCACCTAGGCCAATCTCAGCCAAGCAAACTACCCAGGGGTCCACCTCTCTCCCTGCACCTGCAGTATAGGCCCCAGGGTGCCCCCTGGCACTCCACCTAGGGGCCTAAGACCCCATCAAGCTACCCAGGGGTCCACCTCTCTCCCTGGACTTGCAGAAGAGGCCCCAGGGTGCCCGCTGGCCCTCCACTTAGGGGCCTCTGACCCCAGCAAGCTACCCAGGGGTCCACATCTCTCCCTAGACTTGCAGTAGAGGCCAAAGGGTACCCCATGGCCCTCCACCTAGGGGCCTCTGGCCCAAGCAATCTACCAAGGGGTCCACAACTCTCCCTGGAATTGCAGTAGAGGCCTTAGGGTAGCCCCTGGCCCTCCACCTAGGGGCTTTAGTCCCCAGCAAGCAACCCAGGGGTCCACCTCTCTCCCTGGACTTGCAGTAGAGTCCCCAGGGTGCCCCCTGGCCCTCCAGCTAGGGGCCTCTGACCCCTGCAAGCTACCCAGGGGTCCACCTCTCTCCCTGGACTTGCATTAGAGAACCCAGGAAGCCCCCTGGCACTCCACCAAGGAGCCTCTGATGCCAGCAAGCTTCCCAGGGGCCCATCTCTCTCAATGGACTTGCAGTAGAGGCCCAAGGTGCCCGCTGGCCCTCCACTTAGGGGCCTCTGACCCCAGCAATCTACCCAGGGGTCCACCTATCTCCCTGGACTTGCAGTATAGGCCCCAGAGTGCCACCTGGCCCTCCACCTAGGGGCCTCTTACCCCAGGAAGCTACCCAGGGGTCCATCTCTCCCTAGACTTGCAGGACAGGCTGCAAGGGGCAACCTGGCCCTCCACCTAGGGGCCACTGACCCCAGGAAGCTACCCAGGGGTCCACCTCTCTCCCTGGACTTGCAGAATAGGCCCCAAGTTGCCCCCTGGCCCACCACCTATGGGCTTCTGACCCCAGCAAGATACCCAGGGGTCCACATCTCTCCCTGGACCTGCAGTAGAGGCCCCAGGGTGCCCCCTTGCCCTCCACTCAGGGGCCTCTGATCCCCGCAAGTTACCCATGTGTCCACCTCTAGCCCTGGACTTGCAGTAGAGGCCCAAGGAAGCCCCTTGGCCCTCCTTCTATGGGCCTCTAACCCCAGCAAGCTACCCAGGAGTCCACCTCTCTTCCTGGACTAGTAGTAGAGGCCCCAGGGAGCCCCCTGGCCCTCCACCTAGGGGCCTCTGACCCCAGCAAGCTACCCAGGGGTCCACCTCTCTCCCTTGACTTGAAGTATAGGCCCCTGGGTGCACCCTGGCCCTCAACCTAGGAGCCTAGGACCCCAGCAAGCTACCCAGGGGTCCACTTCTCTCCCTGGACTTGCAGGACAGGCTGCAGGGGGCAACCTGGCCCTCCACCTAGGGGCCACTGACCCCAGGATGCTACCCAGGGGTCCACCTCTCTCCCTGGACTTCCAGTAGAGGCCCCAAGGTGCTCATTGGCCCTCCACCTATGGGCTTTAGACCCCAGCAAGCTACCCAGGGGTCCACCTCTCTCCCTGGACTTGCAGGTTAGGCCACAGGGTGCCCCCTGGCCCTCCACCTAGTTGCCTCTGACCCCAGCAAGCTACCCAGGGGTCCAACTCTTTTCCTGGACTTGCAGTAGGGGCCCTAGGGTACCTCCTAGCCCTCCACCTAGGGGCCTCTGACCCCAGCGAGCTACCCAGGGGTCCACCTCTCTCCCTGGACTTGCAGGAGAGGCCCCATGGTGCCCCCAGGCCCTCCACCTAGGGGCCTCTGACCCCAGCAAGCTAACCAGGGGTCCACCTCTCTCCCTGGACTGGTAGTATAGGATCCAGGGTGCCCCCTGACCCTCCACCTTAGTTCTTCTTACCCCAGCAAGCTACCCAGGGGTCCACGTCTCTCCCTGGACTTGCAGAAGAGGCCCCAGGGTGCCCCCTGGCCCACCACATATGGGCTTCTGACACCAGCAAGCTACCCAGGGGTCCACCTCTCTTCCTGGACTTGCGTTAAAGGCCCTAGGGTACCCCCTTGCCCTCCACCTATGGGCTTCAGACCTCATCAAGCTACCCAGGGATCCACCCCTCTCCCTGGACTTGCAGTATAGGCCCCAGGGTACCCCCTGGCTCTCCACCTAGGTGCCTCTTACCCCAGGAAGCTACCCAGGGGTCCACCTCTCTCCCTGGACTTGCAGGATAGGCTGCAGGGGGCAACCTGGCCCTCCACCTAGGGGCCACTGACCCCAGGAAGCTACTCAGGGGTCAACCTCTCTCCCTGGACTTGCAGAATAGGCCCCAGGGTGCCCCCTGGCCCACCACCTATGGGCTTCTGACCCCAGCAAGCTACCCAGGGGTCCACCTCTCTCCCTGGACTTGCAGTAGAGGCCCTAGGGTACCCCCTGGCCCTCCACCTATGGGCTTCTGACCCCAGCAAGCTACCCAGGGGTCCACCTCTCTCCCTGGACTTGCAGTAGAGGCCCTAGGGTACCCCCTGGCCCTCCACCTATGGGCTTCAGACCCCAGCAAATTACCCAGGGGTCTACCTCTCTCCCTGGACTTGCAGGATAGGCCACAGGGTGCCCCCTAGCCCTCCACCTAGTTGCCTCTGACCCCAGCAAGCTACCCAGGGGTCCAACCCTCTCCCTGGAATTGCAGTAGGGGCCCTAGGGTACCTCCTAGCCCTCCACCTAGGGGATAGGCCACAGCCTACCAAGGGGTCCACCTCTCTCCCTGGACTTGCAGTAGAGGCCCCAGGGTGCCCCCTGTCCCACCACCTATGGGCTTCTGACCCCAGCAAGCTACCCAGGGGTCCACCTCTCTTCCTGGACTTGCGTTAAAGGCCCTAGGGTACCCCCTTGCCCTCCACCTATGGGCTTCAGACCTCATCAAGCTACCCAGGGATCCACCCCTCTCCCTGGACTTGCAGTATAGGCCCCAGGGTACCCCCTGGCTCTCCACCTAGGTGCCTCTTACCCCAGGAAGCTACCTAGGGGTCCACCTTTCTCCCTGGACTTGCAGGATAGGCTGCAGGGGGCAACCTGGCCCTCCACCTAGGGGCCACTGACCCCAGGAAGCTACTCAGGGGTCAACCTCTCTCCCTGGACTTGCAGAATAGGCCCCAGGGTGCCCCCTGGCCCTCCACCTAAGGGCCTCTGACCCCAGCTAGCTACCCAGGGGTCCACCTCTCTCCCTGGAGTTGCATTAGAGGCCCTAGGGTACCCCCTGGCCCTCCACCTAGGGGCTTTATTCCCAGGAAAGCTACCCAGGTGTCCACCTCTCTCCCTGGACTTGCATTATAGGCCCCAGCTTGCCGCCTTGCCCTCCACCCATGGGCCTCTGACCCCAGCTAGCTACCCAGGGGTCCAACTCTCTCCCTGGAGTTGCAGTAGAGGTCCTAGGGTACCCCCTGGCCCTCCACCTAGGGGCTTTATTCCCCAGCAAGCTACCCAGGCGTCTACCTCTCTCCCTAGACTTGCAGTATAGGCCCCAAGGTGCCCCCTTACCCTCCACCTAGGGGCCTCTTACCCCAGGAAGCTACCCAGGGGTCCACCTCTCTCCCTGGACTTGCAGGACAGGCTGCAGGGGGCAACCTGGCCCTCCACCTAGGGGCCACTGACCCCAGGAAGCTACCCAGGGGTCCACCTCTCTCTCTGGACTTGCAAAATAGGCCCCAAGCTGCCCCCTGGCCCACCACCTATGGGCTTCTGACCCCAACAAGCTACCCTGGGGTCCACATCTCTCCCTGGACCTGCAGTAGAGGCCCCAGGTTGCCCCCTTGCCCTCCACCCAGGGGCCTCTGATCCTTGCAAGTTACCCATGTGTCCACCTCTAGCCCTGTACTTGCAGTATAGGCCCCAGGAAGCCCCCTGGCCCACCGACTATGGGCTTCTGATCCCAGCAAGCTACCCAGGGGTCCACCTCTCTCCCTGGACTTCCAGTAGAGGCCCCAAGGTGCTCATTGGCCCTCCACCTAGGGGCCTCTGACCTCAGCAAGCTACCTTGGGGTCCACCTCTCTCCCTGGACTTGCAGTAGAGGCCCCAGAAAGCCCCTTGGCCCTCCTTCTATGGGCCTATAACACCAGCAAGCTACCCAGGAGTCCACAACTCTCCCTGGACTTGCAGTAGAGGCCCCAGGAAGCCCCCTTGCCCTCCACCTAGGGGCCTCTGACCCCAGCAAGCTACCCAGGGGCCCACCTCTCTCCCTGGACTTGCAGTAGAGGCCCCAGGGTGCCCGCTGGCCCTCCACCAAGGGGCGTCTGACCCCAGCAAGCTACCCATGGGTCCACAACTCTCCCTGGATTTGCAGTAGAGGCCCTAGGGTACCTCCTGGCCCTACACCTAGGGGCCTCTGACACCAGCAAGCTACCCAGGGGTCCACAACTCTCCCTGGACTTGCAGTAGAGGCCCCGAGTGCCCCCTTGCCCTCCACCTAGGGGCCTCTGACCCCAGAAAGCTACCCAGGTGTCCACCTTTCTCCCTTGTCTTGAAGTATAGGCCCCAGGGTGCCCACTGGCCCTCCACCAAGGGGCCCAAGACCCCAGCAAGCTACCCAGGGGTCCACAACTCTCCCTGGACTTGCAGTAGAGGCCCCAGGGTGCCCCCTGGCTCTCCACCTAGGGGCCTTCGACCCCAGCAAGCTACCCAGGGGTCCACCTCTCTCAATGGACTTGCAGTAGAGGCCCCAGGCAGCCCCCTTACCCTCCACCTAGGGGCCTCTGATACCAGCAAGCTACCCAGGGGCCCATCTCTCTCCCTGGACTTGCAGTAGAGGCCCCAGGGTGCCCGCTGGCCCTCCACCAAGGGGCCTCTGACGCCAGCAAGCTACCCAGGGGTTCAAAACTCTCCCTAGACCTGCAGTAGAGGCCCAAGGGTGCCCCATGGCCCTCCACCTAGGGTCCTTGGACCCTAGGAATCTACCAAGGGGTCCAAAATTATCCCTGGACTTGCACCAGAGGCCCCAGGGTGCCCCCTGGCCCTCCACCTAAGGGCCTCTGACCCCAGGTAGCTACCCAGGGGTCCACCTCTTTCCCTGGACTTGCAGTAGAGGCCCTAAGGATACCCCCTGGCCCTCCACCTAGTGGCTTTATTCCCCAGCAAGCGACCCAAGGGTCCACCTCTCTCCCTGGACTTGCAAAAGAGGCCCCAGGGTGCCCCCTGACCCTCCACCTAGGGGCCTCTGACCCCAGCAAGCTACATAGGGGTCCACATCCCTCCTTGGACTTGCAGTATTGGCGCGAGGGTGCCCCCTGGCCCTCCACCTAGGGGCTTTTGACCCCAGCAAGCTACCCAGGGGTCCACCTCTCTCTTTGGATTTGCAGTATAGGCCCCAGGGTGACCCCTTGCCCTCCACCCAGGGGCCTCTGACCCCAGCAAGCTACCCAGGGGTCCACAAGTCTCCCTGGACTTGCAGTAGAGGCCCCAGGGTGCCCTCTTGCCTTACACCTAGGGGCCTCTGACCCCAGCAAGCTACCCAGAGGTCCACTTCTCTCCATTGACTTGCAGTATAGGCCCTAGGGTGCCCCCTGGCCTTCCACCTAGGGGCCTAAGACCCCAGCAAGCTACCCAGAGGTCCACCTCTCTCCCTGGACTGGCAGTAAAGGCCCCAGGGTGCCCCCAGGCCCTCCACCTAGGGGCGGCTGACACAAGAAAGCTCCCCAGGGGTCCAACTCTTTCCCTGGACTTGCAGGATATGCCCCAGGGTGCCCCCTGGCCCTCCACCTAGTTGCCTCTGACCCCAGCAAGCTACCCAGGGGTCCACAACTCTTCCTGGACTTGCAGTAGAGGCCCTAGGGTACCTCCTGGCCCTCCACCTAGGGGCCTCTGACCCCAGCAAGTTACCCAGGGTTCCACAACATTCCCTGGACTTGCAGTAGAGACCCCAGGGTGCCCCTTGCCCTCCACCTAGGGGCCTCTGACCCCAGAAAGCTACCCAGGGATCCACCTTTCTCCCTGGACATGAAGTATAGGCCCCAGGGTGCCCACTGGCCCTTCACCTAGGGGCCTAAGACCCCAGCAAGCTACCCGGGGGTCCACAACTCTCCCTGGACTTACAGTAGAGGCCCCAGGGTGCCCCATGGCCCTTCACCTAGGGGCCTCTGACCCTAGCAAGCTACCCAGGGTTCCACCTCTCTCCCTGGACTTGCAGTATAGGCCCCAGGGTGCCCTCAGGCCCTCCACCTAAGTGCCTAAGACCCCAGCAAGCTACCCAGGGGTCCACCTCTCTCCCTTGACTTGAAGTATAGGCCCCAGGGTGCCCCCTGGCCCTCCACCTAGGGGCCTAGGGCCCAGCAAGCTTTCCAGGGGTACACGTCTCTCCCTGGACTTGCAGTTTAGGCCCCAGGGTGCCCCCTTGCCCTCCACCTAGGGGCCTCTTACCCCAGGAAGCTGCCCAGGGGTCCACCTCTCTTCCTGGACTAGCAGTTTAGGCCCCAGGGTGCCCCCTTGCCCTCCACATAGGGGCCTCTGACCCCAGCAAGCTACCCAGGGGTCCACCTCTCTTCCTGGACTAGCAGTTTAGGCCCCAGGGTGCCCCCTTGCCCTCCACCTAGGGGACTCTGACCCCAGCAAGCTACGAAGGGGTCCACCTCTCTCCCTGGACATGCAGTAGAGGGCCTAGGGTACCTCCTGGCCCTACACCTAGGGGCCTCTGACACCAGCAAGCTACCCAGGGGTCCACAACTCTCCCTGGACTTGCAGTAGAGGCCCCAGGGTGCCCCCTTGCCCTCAACCAAGGGGCCTCTGACCCCAGAGGGCTACCCAGGGGTCCACCTTTCTCCCTTGTCTTGAAGTATAGGCCCCAGGGTGCCCACTGGCCCTCCACCTAGGGGCCTAAGACCCCAGCAAGCTACCCAGGGGTCCACAACTCTCCCTGGACTTGCAGTAGAGGCCCTAGGGTACCTCCTGGCCCTCCACCTACGGGCCTCTGACCCCAGCAAGTAACCTAGGGGTCCACAACTCTCCCTGGACTTGCAGTAGAGACCCCAGGGTGCCCCTTGCCCTCCACCTAGGGGCCTCTGAAGCCAGAAAGCTACCCAGGGATCCACCTTCCTCCCTGGACATGAAGTATAGGCCCCAGGGTGCCCACTGGCCCTCCACCTAGGGGCCTAAAACCCCAGCAAGCTACCCAGGGTTCCACCTCTCTCCCTGGACTTGCAGTATAGGCCCCAGGGTGCCCCCTGGCCCTCCACCTAAGTGCCTAAGACCCCAGCAAGCTACCGAGGGGTTCACCTCTCTCCCTTGACTTGAAGTATAGGCCCCAGGGTGCCCCCTGGCCCTCCACCTAGGGGCCTAGGGCCCCAGCAAGCTTTCCAGGGGTCCACGTCTCTCCCTGGACTTGCAGTTTAGGCCCCAGGGTGCCCCCTTGCCCTCCACCTAGGGGCCTCTTACCCCAGGAAGCTACCCAGGGGTCCACCTCTCTTCCTGGACTAGCAGTTTAGGCCCCAGGGTGCCCCCTTGCCCTCCACCTAGGGGCCTCTGACCCCAGCAAGCTACCCAGGGGTCCACCTCTCTTCCTGGACTAGCAGTTTAGGCCCCAGGGTGCCCCCTTGCCCTCCACCTAGGGGCCTCTGACCCCAGCAAGCTACCCAGGGGTCCACCTCTCTCCCTGGACATGCAGTAGAGGCCCTAGGGTACCTCCTGGCCCTACACCTAGGGGCCTCTGACACCAGCAAGCTACCCAGGGGTCCACAACTCTCCCTGGACTTGCAGTAGAGGCCCCAGGGTGCCCCCTTGCCCTCCACCAAGGGGCCTCTGACACCAGATAGCTACCCAGGGGTCCACCTTTCTCCCTTGTCTTGAAGTATAGGCCCCAGGGTGCCCACTGGCCCTCCACCTAGGGGCCTAAGACCCCAGCAAGCTACCCAGGGGTCCACAACTCTCCCTGGACTTGCAGTAGAGGCCCCAGGGTGCCCCCTGGCCCTCCACCTAGGGTCCTTGGACCCTAGGAATCTACCAAGGGGTCCACAACTATCCCTGGACTTGCACTAGAGGCCCCAGGGTGCCCCCTGGCCATCCACCTAAGGGCCTCTGACCCCAGCTTGCTACCCAGGGGTCCACCTCTTTCCCTGGACTTGCAGTAGAGGCCCTAGGATACCCCCTGGCCCTCCACCTAGGTGCTTTATTCCCCAGCAAGCTACCCAAGGGTCCACCTCTCTCCCTGGACTTGCAGTATAGGCCCCAGCGTGCCGCCTTGCCCTCCACCCATGGGCCTCTGACCCCAGCAAGCTACCCAGGGGTCCACAACTCTCCCTGGACTTGCAGTAGAGGCCCCAAGGGTGCCCCCTGACCCTCCACCTAGGGGCCTCTGACCCCAACAAGCTACCCAAGGGTCCACCTCTCTCTTTGGACTAGCAGTTTAGGCCCCAGGGGTACCCCCTTGCCCTCCACTTAGGGGCCTCTGACCCCAGCAAGCTACCCAGGGGTCCACCTCTCTCCCTGGACATGCAGTAGAGGCCCTAGGGTACCTCCTGGCCCTACACCTAGGGGCCTCTGACACCAGCAAGCTACCCAGAGGTCCACTTCTCTCCATTGACTTGCAGTATAGGCCCTAGGGTGCCCCCTGGCCCTCCACCTAGGGGCCTCTGACCCCAGCAAGCTACCCAGGGGCCCACCTCTCTCCCTGGACTTGCAGTAGAGGCCCCAGGGTGCCCGCTGGCCCTCCACCAAGGGGCCTCTGACCCTAGCAAGCTACCCATGGGTCCACAACTCTCCCTGGACTTGCAGTAGAGGCCCCAGGGTGCCCCTTGGCCCTCCACCTAGGCCACTCTCAGCCAAGCAAACTACCCAGGGGTCCACCTCTGTCTCTGGACTTGCAGGATAGGCCCCAGGGTGCCCCCTGGCCCTCCACCTAGTTGCTTCTGACCCGAGCAAGCTACCCAGAGGTCCAACTCTCTACCTTGACTTGCAGTAGGGGCCCTAGGGTACCTCCTGGCCCTCCACTTAGGGGCCTCTGATCCCAGCAAGCTACCCAGGGTCCACCTTTCTCCCTGGACTTGCAGTAGAGGCCCCTGGTTGCCCTTTTGCCCTCCACCTAGGGGCAACTGACCCCAGCAAGCTACCCAGAGGTCCACCTCTCTCAATGGACTTGCAGTAGAGGCCCCAGGGTGCCCCCTAACCCTCCACCTAGAATCCTCTGACCCCAGCCAGCTACCCAGGGGTCCACAACTCTCCCTGGACTTGCAATAGAGACCCCAGGGTGCCCTCTTGCCCTCCACCTAGGGGCCTCTGACCCCAGAAAGCTACCCAGGGGTCCACCTTTCTCCCTGGACTTGAAGTAGAGGCCCCAGGGTGCCCGCTGGCCCTCCACCTAGGGTCCTCAGACCCTAGGAATCTACCAAGGGGTCCACAACTATCCCTTGACTTGCACTAGAGGCCCCAGGGTGCCCCCTGGCCCTCCACCTAAGGGCCTCTGACCCCAGCTAGCTACCCAGGGGTCCACCTCTCTCCCTGGAGTTGCAGTAGAGGCTCTAGGGTAGCCCCTGGCCCTCCACCTAGGGGCTTTAGTCCCCAGCAAGCTACCCAGGGGTCCACCTCTCTCCCTGGACTTGCAGTAGAGTCCCCAGGAAGCCCCCTGGCCCACCGACTATGGGCTTCTGACCCCAGCAAGCTACCCAGGGGTCCACCTCCCTCCCTGGACTTCCAGTAGAGGCCCCAAGGTGCTCATTGGCCCTCCACCTAGGGGCCTCTGACCTCAGCAAGCTACCTGGGGGTCCACCTCTCTCCCTGGACTTGCAGTAGAGGCCCCAGGGTGCCCCCTGGCCCTCCTTCTAGGGGCCTCTGACCCCAGCAAGCTACCCAGGGGTCCACCTCTCTCCCTTGACTTGAAGTATAGGCCCCTGGGTGCACCCTGGCCCTCAACCTAGGGGCCTCTGACCCCAGCAAGCTACCCAGGGGTCTACAACTCTCCCTGGACTTGCAGTAGAAGCCCCAGGGTGCCCTCTTGCCCTCCACCTAGGGGCCTCTGACCCCAGAAAGCTACTCAGGGGTCCACCTTTCTCCCTGGACTTGAAGTATAGGCCCCAGGGTGCACCCTGGCCCTCAACCTAGGGGCCTAGGACCCCAGCAAGCTACCCAGGGGTCCACCTCTCTTCCTGGACTTGTAGTAGAGGCCCCAGGGTGCCCCCTGGCCCTCCACCTAGGGGCCTCTGACCCCAGCAAGCTACCCAGGGGTCCACCTCTCTCCATTGACTTGAAGTATAGGCCCCTGGGTGCACCCTGGCCCTCAACCTAGGGGCCTAGGACCCCAGCAATCTACCCAGGGGTGCATTTCTCTCCCTGGACTTGCAGTAGAGGCCCCAGGGTGCCCCCTGGCCCTCCACCTAGTGGCCAAGGACCCCAGCAAGCTACCCAGAGGTCCATCTCTCTCCCTGGAGTTGAAGTAGAGGCCCCAGGGTGCCCCCTAACCCTCGACCTAAAAGCCTCTGACCCCAGCAAGCTACCCAGGGGTCCACAACTCTCCCTGGACTTGCAGTAGAAGCCCCAGGGTGCCCTCTTGCCCTCCACCTAGGGGCCTCTGACCCCAGAAAGCTACTCAGGGGTCCACCTTTCTCCCTGGACTTGAAGTATAGGCCCCAGGGTACGTAGAAGCCTCTGACCCCAGCAAGCTACCCAGGGGTCCACAACTCTACCTGGACTTGCAGTAGAAGCCCCAGGGTGCCCTCTTGCCCTCCACCTAGGGGCCTCTAACCCCAGAAAGCTACTCAGGGGTCCACCTTTCTCCCTGGACTTAAAGTATAGGCCCCAGGGTGCCCACTGGCCCTCCACCTAGGGGCCTCTGACCCCAGCAAGCTACCAAGGGGTCCACCTCTCTCCCTGGACTTGCAGTAGAGGCCCCAGGGTGCCCGCTGGCCCTCCACCAAGGGGCCTCTGACCCCAGCAAGCTACCCAGGGGTCCACAATTCTCCCTAGACTTGCAGTAGAGGCCCAAGGGTGCCCCCTGGCCCTCCACCTAGGGTCCTCAGACTCTAGGAATCTACCAAGGGGTCCACAACTATCCCTTGACTTGCACTAGAGGCCCCAGGGTGCCCCCTGGCCCTCCACCTAAGGGCCTCTGACCCCAGCTAGCTACCCAGGGGTCCACCTCTCTCCCTGGAGTTGCATTAGAGGCCCTAGGGTACCCCCTCGCCCTCCACCTAGGGGCTTTATTCCCAGGCAAGCTACCTGGGGGTCCACCTCTCTCCCTGGACTTGCAGTAGAGGCCCCAGGAAGCCCCTTGGCCCTTCTTCTATGGGTCTCTGACCCCAGCAAGCTACCCAGGAGTCCACCTCTCTTCCTGGACTTGTAGTAGAGGCCCCAGGGTGCCCCCTGGCCCTCCACCTAGGTGCCTCTGACCCCAGCAAGCTACCCAGGGGTCCACCTCTCTCCCTTGACTTGAAGTATGGGCCCCAGGGTGCCCCCTGGCCCTCAACCTAGGGGCCTAGGACCCCAGCAAGCTACCCAGGGGTCCACCTCTCTCCCTGGACTTGCAGTAGAGGCCCCAGGGTGCCCCCTGGCCCTCCACATAGGGGCCTAAGACCCCAGCAAGCTACTCAGGGGTCCAATTATCTCCCTAGACTGGCAGTATAGGCCCCAGGGTGCCCCCTGGTCCTCCACCTATTTGCTTCTGACCCCAGCAAGCTACCCAGGGGTCCACAACTCTCCCTGGACTTTCAGTAGAGGCCCCAGGGTGCCCCCTGGCCCTCCACCTAAGGGCCTCTGACCCCAGAAAGCTAAACAGGGGTCCACCTCTCTCCCTGGACTTGCGTTAGAGGCCCTAGGGTACCCCCTTACCCTCCACATATGGGCTTCAAACCTCAACAAGCTACGCAGGGATCCACCTCTATCCCTGGACTTGCAGTAGAGTCCCCAGGGTGCCCCCTGGCTCTCCACCTAGGGGACTCTGACCCCAGCAAGCTACCAAGGGATTAATCTCTCTCCCTGGACATGCAGTAGAGGCCTCAGGGTGCCCCCTGGAACTCCAGCTAGGGGTATCTGACCCCAGCAAGCTACCCAGGGGTCCACCTCTCTCCCTAGACTTGCAGTAGAGGCCCCAGGGTGCCCCCTGGCCCTCCACCTAGGGGCCTCTGACCCCAGCAAGCTACCCAGGGGTCCAGCTTTCTCCCTGGACTTGTAGTAGAGGCCCCAGGGTACCCCCTGGCCCTCCACCTATGGGCTTCTCACCCCAGCAAGCTACCAAGGGGTCCACAACCCTCCCTGGACTTGCAGTAGAGGCCCCAAGGTGCCCCCTTGCCCTCCACCTAGGGGCCTAAGACCCCAGCAACCTACCCAGGGGGTCCACCTCTCTCCCTGGTCTGGCAGTAGAGGCCCCAGGGTGCCCCCAGGCCCTCCACCTAGGGGCGGCTGACACAAGAAAGCTCCCCAGGGGTCCACCTCTCTCCCTGGACTTGCTGTATAGGCCCCAGGGTGCCCCCTGGCCCTCCCCCTAAGGGCCTCTGACCCCAGCAAGCTACCCAGGGGTCTACAACTCTCCCTGGACTTGCAGTAGAGGCCCCAGGGTGCCCCCTGGCATTCCACCTAGGGGCCTACGACCCGAGCTAGCTACCCAGGGGTCCACCTCTCTCAATGGACTTGCAATAGAGGCCCCAGGAAGCCCCCTTGCCCTCCACCTAGGGGCCTCTGACCACAGCAAGCTACCCTGGGGCCCACTTCTCTCCCTGGACTTGCAGTAGAGGCCCCAGGGTGCCTGCTGGCCCTACACCAAGGGGCCTCTGACCCCAGCAAGCTACCCAGGGGTCCACAACTCTCCCTAGACTTGCAGTAGAGGCCCAAGGGTGCCACCTGGCCCTCCACCTAGGATCCTCAGACCCTAGGAATCTACCAAGGGGTCCACAACTATCCCTGGACTTGCACTAGAGGCCCCAGGGTGCCCCCTGGCCCTCCACCTAGGGGCCTCTGACCCAAGCAAGCTACCCAGGGGGTCCGCCTCTCTCCCTGGACTGGCAGTATAGGCTCCAGGGTGCCCCCTGGCCCTCCACCTAGGGGCCTCTGACCCCAGCAAGCTACATAGGGGTCCACATCTCTCCTTGGACTTGCAGTATAGGCCCCAGGGTGCCCCCTGGCCCTCCACCTAGGGGCCTAAGACCCCAGAAAGCTACCCAGGAGTCCACCTCTCTTCCTGAACTTGCAGTATTGGAACCAGGGTGCCCCCTTGCCCTCCACCCAGGGGCCTCTGACCGCAGCAAGCTACCCAGGGGTCCACAACTCTCCCTGGACTTGCAGTAGAGGCCACAGGGTGCCCCCTCGCCCTCCACCTAGGGGCCTCTGACCCCAGCAAGCTACATAGGGGTCCACATCTCTCCTTGGACTTGCAGTATAGGCCCCAGGGTGCCCCCTGGCCCTCCACCTAGGGGCCTAAGACCCCAGAAAGCCACCCAGGGGTCCACCTCTCTCCCTGAACTTGCACTATAGGAACCAGGGTGCCCCCTTGCCCTCTACCCAGGGGCCTCTGACCCCAGCAAGCTACCCAGGGGTCCACAACTCTCCCTGGACTAGCAGTAGAGGCCCCAGGGTGCCCCCTTGCCCTGCACCTAGGGGCCTCTGACCCCAGCAAGCTACCCAGGGGGTCCACCTCTCTCCCTGGACTGGCAGTATAGGCTCCAGGGTGCCCCCTGGCCCTCCACCTAGGGGCCTCTGACCCCAGCAAGCTACATAGGGGTCCACATCTCTCCTTGGACTTGCAGTATAGGCCCCAGGGTGCCCCCTGGCCCTCCACCTAGGGGCCTAAGACCCCAGAAAGCTACCCAGGGGTCCACCTCTCTTCCTGAACTTGCAGTATTGGAACCAGGGTGCCCCCTTGCCCTCCACCCAGGGGCCTCTGACCGCAGCAAGCTACCCAGGGGTCCACAACTCTCCCTGGACTTGCAGTAGAGGCCCCAGGGTGCCCCCTTGCCCTGCACCTAGGGGCCTCTGACCCCAGAAAGCTACCCATGGGTCCACCTTTCTCCCTGGACTTGAAGTAAAGGCCCCAGGAAGCCTCCTTGCCCTCCACCTAGGGGCCTCTGACCCCAGCAAGGTACCCAGGGGCCACCTCTCTCCCTGGACTTGCAGTACAGGCCCCAGGGTGCCCGCTGACCCTCCACCAAGGGGCCTCTGACCCCAGCAAGCTACCCAGGTGTCCATAACTCTCCCTAGACTTGCAGTAGAGGCTCAAGGGTGCCCCCTGGCCCTCCACCTAGGGTCCTCAGACCCTAGGAATCTACCAAGGGGTCCACAATTTTCCCCTGACTTGCACTAGAGGCCCCAGGGTGCCCCCTGGCCCTCCACCTAAGGGCCTCTGACCCCAGCTAGCTACCCAGGGGTCCACCTCTCTCCCTGGAGTTGCAGTAGAGGCTCTAGGGTACCCCCTGGCAATCCACCTAGAGGCTTTATTCCCCAGCAAGCTACCCAGGGGTCCACCTCTCTCCCTGGACTTGCAGTATAGGCCCCAGCTTGCCGCCTTGCCCTTCACCCATGGGCCTCTGACCCCAGCTAGCTACCCAGGGGTCCACCTCTCTCCCTGGAGTTGCAGTAGAGGCCCTAGGGTACCCCCTGGCCCTCCACCTAGGGGCTTTATTCCCCAGCAAGCTACCCAGGGGTCTACTTCTCTCCCTAGACTTGCATTATAGGCCCCAAGGTGCCCCCTTGCCCTACACCTAGGGGCCTCTTACCCCAGGAAGCTACCCAGGGGTCCACCTCTCTCCCTGGACTTGCAGGACAGGCTGCAGGGGGCAACCTGGCCCTCCACCTAGGGGCCACTGACCCCAGGAAGCTACCCAGGGGTCCACCTCTCTCCCTGGACTTGCAGAATAGGCCCCAAGTTGCCCCCTGGCCCACCAGCTATGGGCTTCTGACCCCAGCAAGCTACCCAGGGGTCCAGATCTCTCCCTGGACCTGCAGTAGAGGCCCCGGGGTGCCCCCTTGCCCTCCACCTAGGGGCCTCTGACCCCCGCAAGTTACCCATGGGTCCACAACTCTCCCTGGACTTGCAGGATAGGCCCCAAGGTGCCCCCTGGCCCTCCACCTAGGCCACTCTCAGCCAAGCAAACTACCCAGGGGTCCACTTCTCTCCCTGGACTTGCAGGATAGGCCCCAGGGTGCCCCCTGGCCCTCCACCTAGTTGCCTCTGACCCCAGCAAGCTACCCAGGGGTCAAATTCTCTACCTTGACTTGCAGTATAGGCCCCAGGTTGCCCCCTGGCCCTCCACCCAGGGGCCTCTGATCCTAGCAAGCTACCCAGGGTTCCACCTCTCTCCCTGGACTTGCAGTAAAGGCCCCAGGGTGCCCCCAGGCCTTCCACCTAAGTGCCTAAGACCCCAGCAAGCTACCCAGGGGTCCACCTCTCTGCCTTGACTTGAATTATAGGCCCCAGGGTGCCCCCTGGATCTCCACCTAGGGGCCTCTGACCCCAGCACGCTACCCAGGGGTCCACATCTCTCCTTGGACTTGCAGTATAGGCCCTAAGGTGCCCCCTGGCCCTCCACCTAAGGGCCTAAGACCACAGCAAGCTACCCAGGGGGTCCACCTCTCTCCCTGGACTGGCAGTAGAGGCCCCAGGGTGCCCCCTAACCCTCCACCTAGAAGCCTCTGACCCCAGCAAGCTACCAAGGGGTCCACAACTCTCCCTGGACTTGCAGTAGAGGCCCCAGGGTGCCCCCTGGCATTCCACCTAGGGGCCTACGACCCGAGCTAGCTACCCAGGGGTCCACCTCTCTCAATGGACTTGCAATAGAGGCCCCAGGAAGCCCCCTTGCCCTCCACCTAAGGGCCTAAGACCACAGCAAGCTACCCAGGGGGTCCACCTCTTTCCCTGGACTGGCAGTAGAGGCCCCAGGGTGCCCCCAGGCCCTCCACCTAGGGGCTGCTGACACAAGAAAGCTCCCCAGATGTCCACCTCTCTCCCTGGACTTGCAGTATAGGCCCCAGGGTGCCCCCAGGCCCTCCACCTAAGTGCCTAAGACCCCAGCAAGCTACCCAGGGGTCCACCTCTCTCACTGGACTTGATGTATATGCCCCAGGGTGCCCCCTTGCCATCCACCCAGGGGCCTCTCACCCCCGCAAGTTACCCAAGGGTCCACAACTCTCCCTGGACTTGCAGTAGAGGCCCCTGGGTGCCCCTTGGCCCTCCACCTAGGCCACTCTCAGCCAAACAAACTACCCAGGGGTCCACCTCTCTCCCTGCACTTGCAGTATAGGCCCCAGGGTCCCCTCTGGCACTCATCCTAGGGGCCGAAGACCCCAGCAAGCTACACAGGGGTCCAGCTCTCTCCCTGGACTGGCCGTATAGGCCCCTGGGTGCCCCTTGGCCCTCCACCTAGGCCACTCTCAGCCAAACAAACTACCCAGGGGTCCACCTCTCTCCCTGCACTTGCAGTATAGGCCCCAGGGTCCCCTCTGGCACTCATCCTAGGGGCCGAAGACCCCAGCAAGCTACACAGGGGTCCAGCTCTCTCCCTGGACTGGCAGTATAGGCCCCAGGGTACCCCCTGACCCTCCACCTAGGTTCTTCTTACCCCAGCAAGCTACACAGGGGTCCAGCTCTCTCCCTGGACTGGCAGTATAGGCCCCAGGGTGCCCCCTGGCCCTCCACCTAGGGGCCTAAGACCCCAGCAAGCTACCCAGGGGTCCAATTATCTCCCTGGACTGGCAGTATAGGCCCCAGGGTACCCCCTGACCCTCCACCTAGGTTCTTCTTACCCCAGCAAGCTACCCAGGGGTCCACCTCTCTCCCTGGACTTGCAGAAGAGGCCCCAGGGTTTCCGCTGGCCCTCCACCTAGGGGCCTCTGGCCCAAGCAATCTACCAAGGGGACCACAACTCTCCCTGGAATTGCAGTAGAGGCCCTAGGGTAGCCCCTGGCCCTCCAGCTAGGGGCTTTTAACCCCAGCAAGCTACCCAGGGGTCCACCTCTCTCCCTGGACTTGCAGTAGAGAACCCAGGAAGCCCCCCTGGCACTCCACCAAGGAGCATCTGACGCCAGCAAGCTTCCCAGGGGTCAACCTCTCTCCCTGGACTGGGAATATAGGACCCAGGGTGCCCCCTGGCCCTCGACCTTTGTGCCTCTGACACCAGCAAGCTACCCAGGGGTCCACCTCTCTTCCTGGACTTGCGTTAAAGGCCCTATGGTACCCCCTGGCCCTCCACCTATGGGCTTCAGACCTCATCAAGCTACCCAGGGATCCACCCCTCTCCCTGGACTTGCAGTATAGGCACCAGGGTACCCCCTGGCTCTCCACCTAGGGGCCTCTTACCCCAGGAAGCTACCCAGGGGTCCACCTCTCTTCCTGGACTTGTAGTAGAGGCCCCAAGGTGCCCCCTGGCCCTCCACCTAGGGGCCTAGGACCCCAGCAAGCTACCCAGGGGTCCACCTCTCTCCCTGGACTTGCAGTAGAGGCCCCAGGGTGCCCCCTGGCCCTCCACCTAGGGGCCTAAGACCCCAGCAAGCTACCCAGGGGTCCAATTATCTCCCTGGACTGGCAGTATAGGCCCCAGGGTGCCCCCTGGCCTTCCACCTAGGGGCTTCTGACCCCAGCAAGCTACATAGGGGTCCACAACTCTCCCTGGACTTTCAGTAGAGGCCCCAGGGTGCCCCCTGGCCCTCCACCCAAGGGCCTCTGAACCCAGCAAGCTACCAAGGGGTCCACAACTCTCCCTGGACTTGCAGTAGAGGCCCCAGGGTGCCCCCTGGCATTCCACCTAGGGGCCTACGACCCCAGCTAGCTACCCAGGGGTCCACCTCTCTCAATGGACTTGCACTAGAGGCCCCAGGAAGCCCCCTTGCCCTCCACCTAGGGGCCTCTGACCCCAGCAAGCTACCCAGGGGCCCACTTCTCTCCCTGGACTTGCAGTAGAGGCCCCAGGGTGCCCGCTGGCCCTCCACCAAGGGGCCTCTGACCCCAGCAAGCTACCCAGGGGTCCACAACTCTCCCTAGACTTGCAGTAGAGGCCCAAGGGTGCCACCTGGCCCTCCACCTAAGGTCCTCTGACCCCAGCTAGCTACCCAGGGGTCCACCTCTCTCCCTGGACTTGCAGTAGAGGCCCTAGGGTACTCCCTGGCCCTCCATCTAGGGGCTTTATTCCCCAGCAAGCTACCCAGGGGTCCACCTCTCTCCCTGGACTTGCAGTATAGGCCCCAGCTTGCCGCCTTGCCCTCCACCTAGTTGCCTCTGACCCCAGCAAGCTACCCAGGGGTCTACCTTTCTCCCTGGACTTGCAGTAGAGGCTCCTGGTTGCCCATTGGCCCTCATCCTAGGGGCCTCTGACCCCAGCAAGCTACCCAAGGGTCCAACTCTCTCCCTGGACTTGCAGTAGAGGCCCCAGGGTGCCCCCTGGCCCTCCACCTTTTGGCCTCTGACCCCAGCAAGCTACCAATGGGTCCACAATCCTCCCTGGACTTGCAGTAGAGGCCCCAGGGTGCCTCCTGGCCCTCCACCTAGGGGCCTTTGACCCCAGCAAGCTACCCAGGGGTCCACCTCTCTCCCTGGACTTGCAGTATAGGCCCCAGGAAGCCCCCTGGCCAACCTACTATGGGCTTCTGACCCCATCAAGCTACCCAGGGGTCCACCTCTCTCCCTGGACTTGCATTAGAGGCCCCAAGGTGCTCATTGGCCCTCCATCTAGGGGCCTCTGACCTATGCAAGCTACCTGGGGGTCCACCTCTCTCCCTGGACTTGCAGTAGAGGCCCCAGGAAGCCCCTTGGCCCTTCTTCTATGGGCCTCTGACCCCAGCAATCTACCCAGGAGTTCACCTCTCTTCCTGGACTTGTAGTAGAGGCCCCAGGGTGTCCCCTGGCCCTACACCTAGGGGCCTCTGACCCCAGCAAGCTACCCAGGGGTCCAGCTTTCTTCTGGACTTGTAGTAGAGAACCCAGGTGCTCCCTTGCCCACCACATAGGGGCCTTTGACCCCAGCAAGCTAGCCAGGGGTCCAAATCTCTCCCTGGACTTGCAGTATAGGCCCCAGGGTGCCCCTTAGACCTCCACCTAGGGGCCTAAGACCCCAGCAAGCTACCCATTGGTCAACCTCTCTCCCTGGACTGGCAATATAGGCCCCAGGGTGCCCCCTGGCCCTCCACCTTTGGGCCTCTGACCCCAGCAAGCTACCAAGGGGTCCACAACCCTCCCTTGACTTGCAGTAGAGGCCCCAAGGTGCCCCCTGGCCCTCCACCTATGGGCCTCTGACACCAGCAAGCTTCCCAGGGGTCCACCTTTCTCCCTGGACTTGCAGTAGAGGCCCTAGGGTACCCCCTGGCCCTCCACCTATGGGCTTCAGACCCCACCAAGCTACCCAGGGGTCCACCTCTCTCCCTGGACTGGCAGGATAGGCCCCAGGGTGCCCCCTGGCCCTCCACTTAGTTGCCTCTGACCCCAACAAGCTACCCAGGGGTCCCACTCTCTCCCTGGACTTGCAATAGGGGCCCTAGGGTACCTCCTGGCCCTCCACATAGGGGCCTCTGACCACAGCAAGCTACCCAGGGGTCCACCTCTATCCTTGTACTTGCAGGATAGGCCCCATGGTGCCCCCTAGCCCTCCACCTAGGGGCCCAAGACCCCAGCAAGCTACCCAGAGGTCCAAAACTCTCCCTGGACTTGCAGTAGAGGCCCCAGGGTGCCCCTTTGCCCTCCACCTAGGGGCCTCTGACCCTAGCAAGCTACCCAGGGTTCCACCTCTCTCCCTGGACTTGCACTATAGGCCCCAGGGTGCCCACTGGCCCTCCACTTAGGGGCCTAAGACCCCAGCAAGCTACCCAGGGGTCCACAACTCTCCCTGGACTTGCAGTAGAGGCCCCAGGGATCCCCCTGGCCCTCCGCCTAGGGGCCTCTGTCCCTAGCAAGCTACCCAGGGTTCCACCTCTCTCCCTGGACTTGCACTATAGGCCCCAGGGTGCCCCCTGGCCCTCCACCTAAGTGCCTAAGAACCCAGCAAGCAACCCAGGGGTCCATCTCTCTCAATGGACTTGCACTAGAGGCCCCAGGAAGCCCCCTTGTCCTCCACCTAGGGGCCTCTGACCCCAGCAAGCTACCCAGGGGTCCACAACTCTCCCTAGACTTGCAGTAGAGGCCCCAGGGTGCCCCCTGGCATTCCACCTAGGGGCAAACGACCCCAGCTAGCTACCCATTGGTCCACTTCTCTCCCTGGACTTGCAGTAGAGGCCCCAGGGTGCCCCCTGGCCCTCCACCTAAGGGCCTCTGACCCCAGCTAGCTACCCAGGGGTCCACCTCTTCCCCTGGACTTGCAGTAGAGGCCCTAGGGTACCTCCTGGCCCTCCACCTAGGGGCTTTATTCCCCAGCAAGCTACCCAGGGGTCCACCTCTCTCCCTGGACTTGCAGTATAGGCCCCAGCGTGCCCCCTTGGCCTCCACCCATGGGCCTCTGAACCCAGCAAGCTACCCAGGGGTCCACAACTTTCCCTGGACTTGCAGTAGAGGCCCCAGGGTGCCCCCTGGCCCTCCACCTAGGGGCCTCTGACCCCAGCAAGCTACATAGGGGTCCACATCTCTCCTTGGACTTGCAGTATAGGCCCCAGGGTGCCCCCTGGCCCTCCACCTAGGGGCCTAAGACCCTAGAAAGCCACCCAGGGGCCCACCTCTCTCCCTGGACTTGCACTATAGGAACCAGGGTGCCCCCTTGCCCTCCACCCAGGGGCCTCTGACCCCAGCAAGCTACCCAGGGGTCCACAACTCTCCCTGGACTTGCAGTAGAGGCCCCAGGGTGCCCATTTGCCCTGCACCTAGGGGCCTCTGACCCCAGCAAGCTACCCAGGGGGTCCACCTCTCTCCCTGGACTGGCAGTAGAGGCCCCAGGGTGCCCCCAGGACCTCCACCTAGGGGCGGCTGACACAAGAAAGCTCCCCAGGGGTCCACCTCTCTCCCTTGACTTGCAGTATAGGCCCCAGGGTGCCCCTTGGCCCTCCACCTAGGGGCCTAAACCCCAGCAAGCTACCCAGAGTTCCACTTCTCTCCCTGGACTTGCAGTAGAGGCCCCAGGGTGCCCGCTGGCCCTCCACCTAAGGGCCTCTGACCCCAGCTAGCTACCCAGGGGTCCACCTCTTTCCCTGGACTTGCAGTAGAGGCCCTAGGGTACCTCCTGGCCCTCCACCTAGGGGCTTTATTCCCCAGCAAGCTACCCAGGGGTCCACCTCTCTCCCTGGACTTGCAGTATAGGCCCCAGCTTGCCCCCTTGGCCTCCACCCATGGGCCTCTGAACCCAGCAAGCTACCCAGGGGTCCACAACTTTCCCTGGACTTGCAGTAGAGGCCCCAGGGTGCCCCCTGGCCCTCCACCTAGGGGCCTCTGACCCCAGCAAGCTACATAGGGGTCCACATCTCTCCTTGGACTTGCAGTATAGGCCCCAGGGTGCCCCCTGGCCCTCCACCTAGGGGCCTAAGACCCTAGAAAGCCACCCAGGGGCCCACCTCTCTCCCTGGACTTGCACTATAGGAACCAGGGTGCCCCTTTGCCCTCCACCCAGGGGCCTCTGACCCCAGCAAGCTACCCAGGGGTCCACAACTCTCCCTGGACTTGCAGTAGAGGCCCCAGGGTGCCCATTTGCCCTGCACCTAGGGGCCTCTGACCCCAGCAAGCTACCCAGGGGGTCCACCTCTCTCCCTGGACTGGCAGTAGAGGCCCCAGGGTGCCCCCAGGCCCTCCACCTAGGGGCGGCTGACACAAGAAAGCTCCCCAGGGGTCCACCTCTCTCCCTTGACTTGCAGTATAGGCCCCAGGGTGCCCCCTGGCCCTCCACCTAGGGGCCTAAACCCCAGCAAGCTACCCAGGGTTCCACCTCTCTCCCTGGACTTGCAGTATAGGCCCCAGGGTGCCCCCTTGCCCTCCACCCAGGGGCCTCTGACCCCAGCAAGCTAACCAGGGGTCCACCTCTCTCCCTTGACTTGAAGTATAGGCCCCAGTGTGCACCCTGGACCTCCACCTAGGGGCCTAGGTCCCCAGCAAGCTTTCCAGGGGTCCATGTCTCTCCTTGGACTTGCAGTAGAGGCCCCAGGGTGCCCCCTTACCTTCCACCTAGGGGCCTCTTACCCCAGGAAGATACCCAGGGGTCCACCTCTCTCCCTGGACTTGCAGGACAGGCTGCAGGGGCAACCTGGCCCTCCACCTAGGGGCCACTGACCTGAGGAAGCTACCCAGGGTTCAACCTCTCTCCCTGGACTTGCAGAATAGGCCCCAAGCTGCCCCCTGACCCACCACCTATGGGCTTTTGACCCCAGCAAGCTACCAAGGGGTCCACATCTCTCCCTGGACCAGCAGTAGAGGCCCCAGGGTGCCTCCTTGCTCTCTACCTAGGGGCCTCTGACCCCCACAAGTTACCCAAGGGTCCACAACTCTCCCTGGACTTGCAGTAGAGGCCCCAGGGTGCCCCTTGGCCCTCCACCTAGGCCACTCTCAGCCAAGCAAACTACCCAGGGGTCCACCTCTCTCCCTGGACTTGCAGGATAGGCCCCAGGGTGCCCCCTGGCCCTCCACCTAGTTGCCCCTGACCCCAGCAAGCTACCCAGAGGTCCAACTCTCTACATGGACTTGCAGTAGGGGCCCTAGGGTACCTCCTGGCCCTCCACCTAGGGGCCTCTGATCCCAGCAAGCTACCCAGGGGTCCACCTTTCTCCCTGGTTTTGCAGTAGAGGCCCCTGGTTGCCCTTTGGCCCTCATCCTAGGGGCCTCTGACCCCAGCAAGCTACCTAAGGGTCCACCTCTCTCTCTGGACTTGCAGTAGAGGCCCCAGCGTGCCCCCTGGCCCTCCACCTAGGGGCCTCTGACCCCAGCAAGCTACCCAGAGGTCCACCTCTCTCCCTGGACTTGCAGTAGAGGCCCCAGGGTGCCCCTGGCCCTCCACCTAGGGGCTTCGTACCCCAGCAAGCTACCCAGGGATCCAACTCTCTCCCTGGATCTGCAGGATAGGCCCCAGGGTGCCCCGTGGCCCTCCACCTAGGGGCCTCTGACCTCAGGAAGCTACCCAGGGGTCCAACTCTCTCCCTGGACTTGCAGTAGAGGCCCCAGGGTGCCCCCTGGCCCTCCACCTAGGGGCCTCTGACCCCTGAAAGCTACCCAAGAGTCCACCTCTCTTCCTGGACTTGCAGTAGAGGCCCCAGGGTGCCCCCTGGCCCTCCACCTTTTGGCCTCTGACCCCAGCAAGCTACCAATGGGTCCACAACCCTCCCTGGACTTGCAGTAGAGGCCCCAGGGTGCCTCCTGGCCCTCCACCTAGGGGCCTTTGACCCCAGCAAGCTACCCAGGGGTCCACCTCTCTCCCTGGACTTGCAGTAGAGGCCCTAGGGTACCCCCTGGCCCTCCACCTATGGGCTTCAGACCTCAGCAAGCTAACCCAGGGGTCCACCTCTCTCCCTGGACTTGCAGTATAGGCCCCAGGGTGCCCCTTGGCCCTCCACCTAGGGGCCTCTGACCCCAGAAAGCTACCCAGGGGTCCACCTCTTGCCCTGGACTTGCAGTATAGGCCCCAGGAAGCCCCCTGGCCAACCGACTATGGGCTTCTGACCCCATCAAGCTACCCAGGGGTCCACCTCTCTCCCTGGACTTGCATTAGAGGCCCCAAGGTGCTCATTGGCCCTCCACCTAGGGGCCTCTGACCTATGCAAGCTACCTGGGGGACCACCTCTCTTCCTGGACTTGTAGTAGAGGCCCCAGGGTGTCCCCTGGCCCTACACCTAGGGGCCTTTGACCCCAGCAAGCTAAACAGGGGACCACCTCTTTCCCTAGACGAGCAGGAGAGGCCCCAGGGTGCCCCCTGGCCCTCCACCTAGGGGCCTCTGACCCCAGCAAGCTACCCAGGGGTCCAGCTTTCTTCCTGGACTTGTAGTAGAGAACCCGGGTGCCCCCTTGCCCACCATATAGGGGCCTTTGACCCCAGCAAGCTAGCCAGGGGTCCAAATCTCTCCCTGGACTTGCAGTATAGGCCCCAGGGTGCCCCTTGGACCTCCACGTAGGGGCCTAAGACCCCAGCAAGCTACCCAGGGGTCAACCTCTCTCCCTGGACTGGCAATATAGGCCCCAGGGTGCCCCCTGGCCCTCCACCTTTGGGCCTCTGACCCCAGCAAGCTACCAAGGGGTCCACAACCCTCCCTTGACTTGCAGTAGAGGCCCCAAGGTGCCCCCTGGCCCTCCACCTATGGGCTTCAGACACCAGCAAGCTACCCAGGGGTCCACCTCTCTCCCTGGACTGGCAGGATAGGCCCCAGGGTGCCCCCTGGCCCTCCACTTAGTTGCCTCTGACCCCAGCAAGCTACCCCGAGGTCCCACTCTCTCCCTGGACTTGCAATAGGGGCCCTAGGGTACCTCCTGACCCTCCACTTAGGGGCCTCTGACCCCTGCAAGCTACCCAGGGGTCCACCTCTATCCTTGTACTTGCAGGATAGGCCCCATGGTGCCCCCTAGCCCTCCACCTAGGGGCCCAAGACCCCAGCAAGCTATCCAGAGGTCCAAAACTCTCCCTGGACTTGCAGTAGAGGCCCCAGGGTGCCCCCTTGCCCTCCACCTAGGGGCCTCTGACCCCAGCAAGCTACCCAGGGGTCTACCTTTCTCCCTGGACTTGCAGGATAGGCCCCATGGTGCCCCCTAGCCCTCCACCTAGGGGCCCAAGACCACAGCAAGCTACCCAGAGGTCCAAAACTCTCCCTGGACTTGCAGTAGATGCCCCAGGGATCCACCTGGCCCTCCGCCTAGGGGCCTCTGACCCTAGCAAGCTACCCAGGGTTCCACCTCTCTCCCTGGACTTGCACTATAGGCCCCAGGGTGCCCCCTGGCCCTCCACCTAAGTGCCTAAGAACCCAGCAAGCTACCCAGGGGTCCACCTCTCTCCCTGGACTTGAAGTATAGGCCCCATGGTGCCCCCTGGCCCTCCACCTAGGGGCCTCTGACCCCAGCAAGCTAACCAGGGGTCCACCTCTCTCCCTGGACTTGCAGTATAGGCCCCAGGGTGCCCCCTGCCCCTCCACCTAGGGGCCTCTGACCCCAACAAGCTACCCAGGGGTCCACCTATCTACATAGACTTGCAGTCGAAACCCAAGGGTGCCCCCTTACCCTGAACCTAGGGGCCTCTGACCCCAGCAAGCTACACAAGGATTAACCTCTCTCCCTGGACTTGCAGTAGAGGACCCAGGGTGCCCCCTGGAACTCCACCTAGGGGCCTCTGACCCCAGCAAGCTACGCAGGGGTCCACCTCTTTCCCTTGACTTGCAGTAGAGGCCCCAGGGTGCCCCCTGGCCTTCCACCTAGGGGCCTCTGACCCCAGCAATCCACCCAGGGGTCCAGCTTTCTCCCTGGACTTGTAGTAGAGGCCCCAGGGTACCCCCTGGCCCTCCACCTAGGGGCTTCTTACCCCAGCAAGCTACCCAGGGGTCCACCTCTCTCCCTGGACTTGCAGAAGAGGCCCCAGGGTGACCCTTGCCCACCACATAGGGGCATATGACCTCAGGAGGCTACCAATGGGTCCACAACCCTCCCTGGACTTGCAGTAGAGGCCCCAGGGTGCCTCCTGGCCCTCCACCTAGGGGCCTTTGACCCCAGCAAGCTACCCAGGGGTCCACCTCTCTCCCTGGACTTGCAGTAGAGGCCCTAGGGTACCCCCTGGCCCTCCACCTATGGGCTTCAGACCTCAGCAAGCTAACCCAGGGGTCCACCTCTCTCCCTGGACTTGCAGTATAGGCCCCAGGGTTCCCCTTGGCCCTCCACCTTGGGGCCTCTGACCCCAGAAAGCTAATCAGGGGTCCACCTCTTGCCCTGGACTTGCAGTATAGGCCCCAGGAAGCCCCCTGGCCAACCGACTATGGGCTTCTGACCCCATCAAGCTACCGAGGGGTCCACCTCTCTCCCTGGACTTGCATTAGAGGCCCCAAGGTGCTCATTGGCCCTCCACCTAGGGGCCTCTGACCTATGCAAGCTACCTGGGGGTCCACCTCTCTCCCTGGACTTGCAGTAGTGGCCCCAGGAAGCCCCTTGGCCCTTCTTCTATGGGCCTCTGACCCCAGCAAGCTACCCAGGAGTTCACCTCTCTTCCTGGACTTGTAGTAAAGGCCCCAGGGTGTCCCCTGGCCCTACACCTAGGGGCCTCTGACCCCAGCAAGCTAAACAGGGGACCACCTCTTTCCCTAGACGTGCAGGAGAGGCCCCAGGGTGCCCCCTGGCCCTCCACCTAAGGGCCTCTGACCCCAGCAAGCTACCCAGGGGTCCAGCTTTCTTCCTGGACTTGTAGTAGAGAACCCGGGTGCCCCCTTGCCCACCACATAGGGGCCTTTGACCCCAGCAAGCTAGCCAGGGGTCCAAATCTCTCCCTGGACTTGCAGTATAGGCCCCAGGGTGCCCCTTGGACCTCCACGTAGGGGCCTAAGACCCCAGCAAGCTACCCAGGGGTCAACCTCTCTCCCTGGACTGGCAATATAGGCCCCAGGGTGCCCCCTGGCCCTCCACCTTTGGGCCTCTGACCCCAGCAAGCTACCAAGGGGTCCACAACCCTCCCTTGACTTGCAGTAGAGGCCCCAAGGTGCCCCCTGGCCCTCCACCTAGGGGCCTCTGACACCAGCAAGCTACCCAGGGGTCCACCTTTCTCCCTGGACTTGCAGTAGAGGCCCTAGGGTACCCCCTGGCCCTCCACCTATGGGCTTCAGACACCAGCAAGCTACCCAGGGGTCCACCTCTCTCCCTGGACTGGCAGGATAGGCCCCAGGGTGCCCCCTGGCCCTCCACTTAGTTGCCTCTGACCCCAGCAAGCTACCCAGAGGTCCCACTCTCTCCCTGGACTTGCAATAGGGGCCCTAGGGTACCTCCTGACCCTCCACTTAGGGGCCTCTGACCCCTGCAAGCTACCCAGGGGTCCACCTCTATCCTTGTACTTGCAGGATAGGCCCCATGGTGCCCCCTAGCCCTCCACCTAGGGGCCCAAGACCCCAGCAAGCTACAAAGAGGTCCAAAACTCTCCCTGGACTTGCAGTAGAGGCCCCAGGGTGCCCCCTTGCCCTCCACCTAGGGGCCTCTGACCCCAGCAAGCTACCCAGGGGTCTACCTCTCTCCCTGGACTTGCAGGATAGGCCCCATGGTGCCCCCTAGCCCTCCACCTAGGGGCCCAAGACCCCAGCAAGCTACCCAGAGGTCCAAAACTCTCCCTGGACTTGCAGTAGAGGCCCCAGGGATCCCCCTGGCCCTCCGCCTAGGGGCCTCTGACCCTAGCAAGCTACCCAGGGCTCCACCTCTCTCCCTGGACTTGCACTATAGGCCCCAGGGTGCCCCCTGGCCCTCCACCTAAGTGCCTAAGAACCCAGCAAGCTACCCAGGGGTCCACCTCTCTCCCTGGACTTGAAGTATAGGCCCCATGGTGCCCCCTGGCCCTCCACCTAGGGGCCTCTGACCCCAGCAAGCTAACCAGGGGTCCACCTCTCTCCCTGGACTTGCAGTATAGGCCCCAGGGTGCCCCCTGCCCCTCCACCTAGGGGCCTCTGACCCCAACAAGCTACCCAGGGGTCCACCTATCTACCTAGACTTGCAGTCGAAACCCAAGGGTGCCCCCTTACCCTCCACCTAGGGGCCTCTGACCCCAGCAAGCTACCCAAGGATTAACCTCTCTCCCTGGACTTGCAGTAGAGGCCCCAGGGTGCCCCCTGGAACTCCACCTAGGGGCCTCTGACCCCAGCAAGCTACCCAGGGGTCCACCTCTTTCCCTTGACTTGCAGTAGAGGCCCCAGGGTGCCCCCTGGCCTTCCACCTAGGGGCCTCTGACCCCAGCAATCCACCCAGGGGTCCAGCTTTCTCCCTGGACTTGTAGTAGAGGCCCCAGGGTACCCCCTGGCCCTCCACCTAGGGGCTTCTTACCCCAGCAAGCTACCCAGGGGTCCACCTCTCTCCCTGGACTTGCAGAAGAGGCCCCAGGGTGACCCTTGCCCACCACATAGGGGCATATGACCTCAGGAGGCTACCCAGGGGTCCACCTCTCTCCCTGGACTTGCAGCAGAGGCCCCAGGGTGCCCCCTGGCCCTCCACCAAGGAGCCTCTGATGCCAGCAAGCTACCCAGGGGCCCATCTCTCTCCCTGGACTTGCAGTAGAGGCCCCAGGGTGCCCGCTGGGCCTCCACCTAGGGGCCTCTGACCCCAGCAAGCTACCCAGGGGTCCACCTATCTCCCTGGACTTGCAGTAGAGGCCCTAGCGTACCCCCTGGCCCTCCAGCTAGGGGCGCTGACCCCACAAAGCTACCCAGGGGTCCACCTCTCTCCCTGGATTTGCAGTATAGGCCCCAAGGTTCCCTTTATCCTCCAACTAGGGGCCTCTTACCCCAGGAAGCTACCCAGGGTCCACCTCTCTTCCTGGACTTGCAGTATAGGCCCCAGGGTGCCCCCTTGCCCTCCACCCAGTTGCCTCTGACCCCAGCAAGCTACCCAGGGTCCACAACTCTCCCTGGACTTGCACTAGAGGCCCAAGGGTGCCCCCTTGCCCTGCACCTAGGGGCCTCTGACCCCAGCAAGCTACTCAGGGGTCCACATCTCTCCATGAACTGGCAGTATAGGCCCTAGGGTGCCCCTTGGCCCTCCACCTAGGGGCCTAAGACCACAGCAAGCTACCCAGGGGGTCCACCTCTATCCCTGGACTTGCAGGATTTTCCCCAGGGTGCCCCCTGGCCCTCCACCTAGTTGCTTCTGACCCCAGCAAGCTACCCAGGGGTCCACCTCTCTCTCTGGACTTGCAGTAGAGGGCCTAGGGTACCTCCTGGCCCTCCACCTAGGGGCCCAAGACCCCAGCAAGCTACCCAGAGGTCCAAAACTCTCCCTGGACTTGCAGTAGAGGCCCCAGGGTGACTCCTTGCCCTCCACCTAGGGGCCTCTGACCCCAGCAAGCTACCCAGTGGTCTACTTTTCTCCCTGGACTTGAAGTATAGGCCCCAGGCTGCCCACTGGCCCTCCACCTAGGGGCCTAAGACCCTAGCAAGCTACCCAGGGTTCCACCTCTCTCCCTGGACTTGCAGTATAGGCCCCAGGGTGCCCCCTGGCCATCCACCTAAGTGCCTAAGACCCCAGCAAGCTACCCAGGGGTCCACCTCTCTCTCTTGACTTGAAGTATAGGCCCCAGGGTGCCCCCTGGCCCTCCACCTAGGGGCCAAGGACCCCAGCAAGCTTCCCAGGGGTCCACGTCTCTCCCTGGACTTGCAGTAGAGGCCCCAAGGTGCCCCCTGGCCCTCCACCTAGGGGCCTCTAACCCCAGCAAGCTACCCAGGGGTCCACCTCTCTCCCTGGACTTGCAGTAGAGGCCCTAGGGTACCTCCTGGCCCTACACCTAGGGGCCTCTGACCCCAGCAAGCCACCCAGGGGTCCACAACTCTCCCTGGACTTGCAGTGGAGGCCCCAGGGTGCCCCCTTGCCCTCCACCTAGGGGCTTCTGATCCCAGAAAGCTTCCCAGGGGTCCGCCTTTCTCCCTTGACTTGAAGTATAGGCCCCTGAATGCCCACTGGCCCTCCACCTAGGGGCCTAAGACCCCAGCAAGCTACCCAGGGGTCCACAACTCTCCCTGGACTTGCAGTAGAGGCCGCAGGGTGCCCCCTGGCCCTCCACCTAGGGGCCTCTGACCCCAGCAAGCTACCCAGGGGTCCACATCTCTCCCTGGACTTGCAGTATAGGCCCCAGGGTGACCCCTGGCCTCCACCTAGGGGCCTAAGATCCCAGCAAGCTACCCAGGGGTCCACCTCTCTCCCTTGACTTGAAGTATAGGCCCCAGTAAGCCCCCTGGCCCTCCACCTAGGGGCCTAGGACCCCAGCAAGCTACCCAGGGGTCCACCTCTCTCCCTGGACTTGCAGTAGAGGGCCCAGGGTGCCCCCTGGCCCTCCAACTAGGGGCCTAAGACCCCAGCAAACTACCCAGGGTTCAATTATCTCCCTAAACTTGCAGTATAGGCCCCAGGGTGCCCCCTGGCCTTCCACTTAGGGGCTTCTGACCCCAGCAAGCTACCCAGGGGTCTACAACTCTCCCTGGACTTTCAGTAAAGGCCCCAGGGTGCCCCCTGGCCCTCCACTTAAGGGCCTCTGACCCCAGCAAGCTACACAGGGGTCCACCTCTCTCCCTGGACTTGCGTTAGAGGCCCTAGGGTACCCCCTTGCCCTCCACCTATGGGCTACAGACCTCATCAAGCTACCCAGGGATCCACCTCTCTCCCTGGACTTGCAGTATAGGCCCCAGGGTGCCCCCTGGCCCTCCACCTAGGGGCCACTTACCCCAGTATGCTACCCAGGGATCCTTCTCTCTCCCTTCACTTGCAATAGAGGCCCCAGGGTGCCCCCTGGCACCCCACCTATTGGTCTTTGACCCAAGCAAGTTACCCAGGGGTCCACCTCTTTCCCTGGACTGGCAGTATAGGCTCCAGGGTGCCCCCTGGCCCTCCACCTAGGGGCCTCTGACCCCAGCAAGCTACCAAGGGGTCCACAACTCTCCCTGGACTTTCAGTATAGGCCCCAGGGTGCCCCCTTGCCCTCCACCCAGGGGCCTCTGACCCCAGCAAGCTACCCAGGGGTTCACAACTCTCCCTGGACTTGCAGTATAGGCCCCAGGATGCCCCCTTGCCCTGCACCTAGGGGCCTCTGACCCCAGCAAGCTATCCAGGGGTCCACATCTATCCATGGACTCGAAGTATAGGCCCTATGGTGCCCCCTGGCCCTCCACCTAGGGGCCTAAGACCCCAGCAAGCTACCCATGGGGTCCACCTCTCTCCCTGGACTGGCAGTAGAGGCCCCAGGGTGCCCCCAGGCCCTCCACCTATGGGCGGCTGACACAAAAAAGCTCCCCAGGGGTCCACCTCTCTCCCTGGACTTGCAGGATATGCTCCAGGGTGCCCCCTCGCTCTCCAACTAGTTGCCTCTGACCCCAGCAAACTACCCAGGGGTCCACCTGTCTCCCTGGACTTGAAGTAGAGGCCCTAGGGTAACTCCTGGCCTTCAACCTAAGGGCCTCTGACCCCAGCAAGTTACCCAGGGGTCCACAACTCTCCCTGGACTTGCAATAGAGGCCCCAGGGTGCCCCTTTGTATCCACCTATGGGCCTCTGACCCCAGAAAGCTACCCAGGGGTCCACCTTTCTCGTAGGACATGAAGTATAGGCCCTAGGGTACCTCCTGGCCCTCCACCAAGGGGCCTCTGACCTCAGCAAGCTACCCAGGGGGGCTCTCCACCTAGGGGCGGCTGACACAAGAAAGCTCCCCAGGGGTCGACCTCTCTCCCTGGACTTGCAGGAAATGCCCCAGGGTGCCCCCTGGCCCTCCACCTAGTTGCCTCTGACCCCAGCAAGTTACCCAGGGGTCCACAACTCTCCCTGGACTTGCAGTAGAGACCCCAGGGTGCCCCCTTGCCCTCCACCTAGGGGCCTCTGACCCCAAAAAGCTACCCAGGGGTCCACCTTTCTCCCTGGACATGAAGTATAGGCCCCAGGGTGCCCACTGGCCCTCCACCTAGGGGCCTAAGACCCCAGCAAGCTACCCAGGGGTCCACAACTCTCCCTGGACTTGCAGTAGAGGCCCCAGGGTGCCCCCTGGCCCTCCACCTAGGGGCCTAAGACCCCATCAAGCTACCCAGGGGTCCAATTATCTCCCTGGACTGGCAGTATAGGCGCCAGGGTGCCCCCTGGCCCTCCATCTAGGAGATTCTGACCCCAGCAAGCTATCCAGGGGTCCACAACTCTCCCTGGACTTTCAGTAGAGGCCCCAGGGTGACCCCTGACCCTCCACCTAAGGGCCTCTGACCCCAGAAAGCTACACAGGTGTCCACTTCTCTCCCTGGACTTGCGTTAGAGGCCCTAGGGTACCCCATTTCCTTCCACATATGGGCTTCAGACCTCATCAAGCTAACCACGGATCCACCTCTCTTCCTGGACTTGCAGTATAGGCCCCAGGGTGCCCCCTGGCCCTCCACCTAGGGGCCTCTTACCCCAGGAAGCTACCCAGGGGTCCACCTCTCTCCCTGGACTTGCAATAGAGGCCCCAGGGTGCCCCCTGGCACTCCACCTAGGGGCCTATGACCCCAGCAAGCTACCCAGGGGTCCACCTCTCTCCCTGGACTGGCAGTATAGGTTCCAGGGTGCCCCCTGGCCCTCCACCTAGGGGCCTCTGACCCCAGCAAGCTACCAAGGGGTCCACAACTCTCCCTGGACTTGCAGTAGAGGCCCCTGGCTGCCCCCTTTCTCTCCACCTAGGGGCCTCTGACCCTAGCAAGCTACCCAGGGGTCCACCTCTCTTCCTGGACTTGCGTTAAAGGCCCTAGGGTACCCCCTTGCCCTCCAACTATGGGCTTAAGACCTCATCAAGCTACCCAGGGATCCACCCCTCTCCCTGGACTTGCAGTATAGGCCCCAGGGTGCCCCCTGGCCCTCCACTTAGGGGCCTCTTACCCCAGGAAGCTACCCAGGGTTCCACCTCTCTCCCTGGACTTGCAATAGAGGCCACAGGGTGCCCCCTGGCCCTCCACCTAGGGGCCTCTGACCCCAGCAAGCTACATAGGGGTCCACATCTCTCCTTGGACTTGCAGTATAGGCCCCAGGGTGCCCCCTTGCCCTCCACCTAGGGGCCTCTGACCCCAGCAAGCTACCCAGGGGCCAACCTCTCTCCCTGGACTTGCAATAGAGGCCCCAGGGTGCCCGCTGGCCCTCCACCAGGGGGTCTCTGACCCCAGCAAGCTACCCAGGGGTCCACAACTCTCCCTAGACTTGCAGTAGAGGCCCAAGGGTGCAGCCTGGCCCTCCACCTAGGGTCCTCAGAGCCTAGAAATCTACCAAGGGGTCCACAATTATCCCTGGACTTGCTATAGAGGCCCCAGGGTGCCCCCTGGCAGTCCACCTAAGTGCCTCTGACCCCAGCTAGCTACCCAGGGGTCCACCTCTCTCCCTGGACCTGCAGTAGAGGCCCTAGGGTACCCCCTGGCCCTCCACCTAGGGGCTTTATTCCCCAGCAAGCTACCCAGGGCTCCACCTCTCTCCCTCTACTTGCAGTATAGGCCCCAGTGTGCCCCCTTGCCCTCCACCCATGGGCCTCTGACCCCAGCAAGCTACCCAGGGGTCCACAACTCTCCCTGGACTTGCAGTAGAGGCCCCAGGGTGTCCCCTGGCCCTGCACCTAGGGGCCTCTGACCCCAGCAAGCTACCCAGGGGTCCACATCTCTCCATGGACTTGCAGTATAGGCCCTAGGGTGCCCCCTGGCCCTCCACCTAGGGGCTTAAGACCTCAGCAAGCTACCCAGGGGGTCCACCTCTCTCCCTGGACTGGCAGTAGAGGCCCCAGGGTGCCCCCAGGCCCTCCACCTAGGGGCGGCTGACACAAGAAAGCTACCCAGGGGGTCCACCTCTCTCCCAGGACTTGCAGTAGAGGCCCCAGGGTGTCCCCTGGCCCTGCACCTAGGGGCCTCTGACCCCAGCAAGCTACCCAGGGGTCCACATCTCTCCATGGACTTGCAGTATAGGCCCCAGGGTGCCCCCTTGCCCTCCACCTAGTTGCCTCTGACCCCAGCAAGCTACCCAGGGGTTCACCTCTCTCCCTGGACTTGCAGTAGAGGCCCTAGGGTACCTCCTGGCCCTCCATCTAGGGGCCTCTGACCCCAGCAAGTTACCCAGGGGTCCACAACTCTCCCTGGACCTGCAGTAGAGGCCCCTGGCTGCCCCCTTTCTCTGCACCTAGGGGCCTCTGACCCCAGCAAGCTACCCAGGAGTTCACCTTTCTCCCTCGACTTGAATTATAGGCCCCAGGCTGCCCATTGGCCCTCAACCTAGGGGCCTAAGACCCCAGCAAGCTACCCAGGGGTCCACCTCTCTCCCTTGACTTGAAGTATAGGCCCCAGGGTGCCCCCTGGCCCTCCACCTAGGGGCCTAGGACCCCAGCAAGCTACCCAGGGGTCCACGTCTCTTCCCGGACTTGCAGTAGAGGCCCCAGGATGCCCCCTGGCCCTCTACCTAGGGGCTTAAGACCCCAGCAAGCTACCCAGGGGAACACAACTCTCCCTGGACTTGCAGTAGAGGACCCGGGGTGCCCCCTTGCCCTCCACCTAGGGGCCTCTGACCCCAGCAAGCTACCCAGGGGTCCACCTTTCTCCCTGGACTTAAAGTATAGGCCCCAGGGTGCCCATTGGCCCTCCACCTAGGGGCCTAAGACCCCAGCAAGCTACCCAGGGGTCCACAACTCTCCCGTAACTTGCAGTAGAGGCCCCAGGGTGCCTCTTGGCCCTCCACCTAGGGGCCTGTGACCCCAGCAAGCTACCCAGGGGTCCACCTCTCTCCCTGGACTTGCAGTATAGGCCCCAGGGTGCCCCCTGGCCCTCCACATAGGGGCCAAGGACCCCAGCAAGCTACCCAGAGGTCCACTTCTCTCCCTGGTCTTGCAGTAGAGGCCCTAGGGTGCCCCCTGGCCCTCCACCTAGGGGCGGCTGACACAAGAAAGCTCCCCAGGGGTCCACCTCTCTCCCTGGACTTGCAGGATATGCCCCAGGGTGCCCCCTTGCCCTCCACCTAGTTGCCTCTGACCCCAGCAAGCTAACCAGGGGTCCATCTCTCTCCCTGGACTTGCAGTAGAGGCCCTAGGGTATCTCCTGGCCCTCCACCTAGGGGCGTCTGACCCCTGCAAGTTACCCAGGGGTCCACAACTCTCCCTGGACTTGCAATAGAGAACCCAGGGTGCCCCCTGGCACTCCACCTAGGGGCCTAAGACCCCAGCAATCTACCCAGGGGTCCACCTCTCTCCCTTGACTTGAAGTATAGGCCCCAGGGTGCCCCCTGGCCCTCCACATAGGGGCCTAGGACCCCAGCAAGCTACCCAGGGGTCCACGTCTCTTCCCGGACTTGCAGTAGAGGCCCCAGGGTGCCCCCTGGCCCTCCACCTAGGGGCCTAAGACCCCAGCAAGATACCCAGGGGTCCACCTCTCTCCCTGGACTTGCAGTAGAGGCCCTAGGAATCCTCTTGGCCCTCCACCTAGGGGCCTCTGACCCCAGCAAGCTACCCAGGGGTCCACCTTTCTCCCTGGACTTATAGTATAGGCCCCAGGGTGCCCATTGGCCCTCCACATAGGGGCCTCTTACCCCAAGAAGCTACCCAGGGTTCCACCTCTCTCCCTGGACTTGCAATAGAGGCCACAGGGTGCCCCCTGGCCCTCCACCTAGGGGCCTCTGACCCCAGCAAGCTACATAGGGGTCCACATCTCTCCCTGGACTTATAGTATAGGCCCCAGGGTGCCCATTGGCCCTCCACTTAGGGGCCTCTTACCCCAAGAAGCTACCCAGGGTTCCACCTCTCTCCCTGGACTTGCAATAGAGGCCACAGGGTGCCCCCAGGCCCTCCACCTAGGGGCGGCTGACACAAGAAAGCTCCCCAGGGGTCCACCTCTCTCCCTGGACTTGCAGGATATGCCCCAGGGTGCCCCCTTGCCCTCCACCTAGTTGCTTCTGACCCCAGCAAGCTAACCAGGGGTCCACCTCTCTCCCTGGACTTGCAGTAGAGGCCCTAGGGTATCTCCTGGCCCTCCACCTAGGGGCGTCTGACCCCTGCAAGTTACCCAGGGGTCCACAACTCTCCCTGGACTTGCAATAGAGAACCCAGGGTGCCCCCTGGCGCTCCACCTAGGGGCCTAAGACCCCAGCAAGCTACCCAGGGGTCCACTTCTCTCCCTTGACTTGAAGTATAGGCCCCAGGGTGCCTCCTGGCCCTCCACATAGGGGCCTAGGACCCCAGCAAGCTACCCAGGGGTCCACGTCTCTTCCCGGACTTGCAGTAGAGGCCCCAGGGTGCCCCCTGGCCCTCCACCTAGGGGCCTAAGACCCAAGCAAGATACCCAGGGGTCCACCTCTCTCCCTGGACTTGCAGTAGAGGCCCTAGGAAACCTCTTGGCCCTCCACCTAGGGGCCTCTGACCCCAGCAAGCTACCCAGGGGTCAACCTTTCTCCCTGAACTTATAGTATAGGCCCCAGGGTGCCCATTGGCCCTCCACTTAGGGGCCTCTTACCCCAGGAAGCTACCCAGGGTTCCACCTCTCTCCCTGGACTTGCAGTAGAGGCCCCAGGAAGCCCCCTTGCCCTCCACCTAGGGGCCTCTGACCCCAGCAAGCTACCCAGGGGCCAACCTCTCTCCCTGGACTTGCAATAGAGGCCCCAGGGTGCCCGCTGGCCCTCCACCAGGGGGCCTCTGACCCCAGCAAGCTACCCAGGGGTCCACAACTCTCCCTAGCCTTGCAGTAGAGGCCCAAGGGTGCCCCTTGGCCCTCCACCTAGGGTCCTCAGAGCCTTGAAATCTACCAAGGGGTCCACAATTATCCCTGGACTTGCTATAGAGGCCCCAGGGTGCCCCCTGGCAGTCCACCTAAGTGCCTCTGACCCCAGCTAGCTACCCAGGGGTCCACCTCTCTCCCTGGACCTGCAGTAGAGGCCCTAGGGTACCCCCTGGCCCTCCACCTAGGGGCTTTATTCCCCAGCAAGCTACCCAGGGGTCCACCTCTCTCCCTCTACTTGCAGTATAGGCCCCAGTGTGCCCCCTTGCCCTCCACCCATGGGCCTCTGACCCCAGCAAGCTACCCAGGGGTCCACAACTCTCCCTGGACTTGCAGTAGAGGCCCCAGGGTGCCCCCTGGCCCTGCACCTAGGGGCCTCTGACCCCAGCAAGCTACCCAGGGGTCCACATCTCTCCATGGACTTGCAGTATAGGCCCTAGGGTGCCCCCTGGCCCTCCACCTAGGGGCTTAAGACCTCAGCAAGCTACCCAGGGGGTCCACCTCTCTCCCTGGACTGGCAGAAGAGGCCCCAGGGTGCCCCCAGGCCCTCCACCTAGGGGCGGCTGACACAAGAAAGCTCCCCAGGGGTCCACCTCTCTCCCTGGACTTGCAGGATATGCCCCAGGGTGCCCCCTTGCCCTCAACCTAGTTGCCTCTGACCCCAGCAAGCTACCCAGGGGTCCACCTCTCTCCCTGGACTTGCAGTAGAGGCCCTAGGGTACCTCCTGGCCCTACACCTAGGGGCCTCTGACCCCAGCAAGCTACCCAGGGGTCCACATCTCTCCATGGACTTGCTGTATAGGCCCTAGGGTGCCCCCTGGCCCTCCACCTAGGGGCTTAAGACCTCAGCAAGCTACCCAGGGGGTCCACCTCTCTCCCTGGACTGGCAGAAGAGGCCCCAGGGTGCCCCCAGGCCCTCCACCTAGGGGCGGCTGACACAAGAAAGCTCCCCAGGGGTCCACCTCTCTCCCTGGACTTGCAGGATATGCCCCAGGGTGCCCCCTTGCCCTCCACCTAGTTGCCTCTGACCCCAGCAAGCTACCCAGGGGTCCACCTCTCTCCCTGGACTTGCAGTAGAGGCCCTAGGGTACCTCCTGGCCCTACACCTAGGGGCCTCTGACCCCAGCAAGCTACCCAGGGGTCCACAACTCTCCCTGGACTTGCAGTGGAGGCCCCAGGGTAGCCCCTTGCCCTCCACCTAGGGGCCTCTGATCCCAGAGAGCTTCCCAGGGGTCCGCCTTTCTCCCTTGACTTGAAGTACAGGCCCCAGAGTGCCCACTGGCCCTCCACCTAGGGGCCTAAGACCCCAACAAGCTACCCAGGGGTCCACAACTCTCCCAGGACTTGCAGTAGAGGCCGCAGGGTGCCCCCTGGCCCTCCACCTAGGGGCCTCTGACCCCAGCAAGCTACCCAGGGGTCCACATCTCTGCCTGGACTTGCTGTATAGGCCCCAGGGTGACCCCTGGCCTCCACCTAGGGGCCTAAGATCCCAGCAAGCTACCCAGGGGTCCACCTCTCTCCCTTGACTTGAAGTATAGGCCCCAGGAAGCCCCATGGCCCTCCACCTAGGGGCCTAGGACCCCAGCAAGTTACCCAGGGGTCCACCTCTCTCCCTGGACTTGCAGTAGAGGGCCCAGGGTGCCCCCTGGCCCTCCACCTAGGGGCCTAAGACCCCAGCAAACTACCCAGGGTTCAATTATCTCCCTAAACTTGCAGTATAGGCCCCAGGGTGCCCCCTGGCCTTCCACTTAGGGGCTTCTGACCCCAGCAAGCTACCCAGGGGTCTACAACTCTCCCTGGACTTTCAGTAAAGGCCCCAGGGTGCCCCCTGGCCCTCCACCTAAGGGCCTCTGACCCCAGCAAGCTACACAGGGGTCCACCTCTCTCCCTGGACTTGCAGTATAGGCCCCAGGGTTCCCCCTGGCCCTCCACCTAGGGGCCACTTACCCCAGTATGCTACCCAGGGATCCTTCTCTCTCCCTTCACGTGCAATAGAGGCCCCAGGGTGCCCCCTGGCACCCCACCTAGGGGTCTTTGACCCCAGCAAGCTACCCAGGGGTCCACCTCTTTCCCTGGACTGGCAGTATAGGCTCCAGGGTGCCCCCTGGCCCTCCACCTAGGGGCCTCTGACCCCAGCAAGCTACCAAGGGGTCCACAACTCTCCCTGGACTTGCAGTATAGGCCCCAGGGTGCCCCCTTGCCCTCCACCCAGGGGCCTCTGACCCCAGCAAGCTACCCAGGGGTTCACAACTCTCCCTGGACTTGCAGTATAGGCCCCAGGGTGCCCCCTTGCCCTGCACCTAGGGGCCTCTGACCCCAGCAAGCTACCCAGGGGTCCACATCTCTCCATGGACTTGCAGTATAGGCCCTAGGGTGCCCCCTGGCCCTCCATATAGGGGCCTAAGACCCCAGCAAGCTACCCATGGGGTCCACCTCTCTCCCTGGACTGGCAGTAGAGGCCCCAGGGTGCCCCCAGGCCCTCCACCTATGGGCGGCTGACACAAAAAAGCTCCCCAGGGGTCCACCTCTCTCCCTGGACTTGCAGGATATGCCCCAGGGTGCCCCCTCGCTCTCCAACTAGTTGCCTCTGACCCCAGCAAGCTACCCAGGGGTCCACCTGTCTCCCTGGACTTGCAGTAGAGGCCCTAGGGTAACTCCTGGCCTTCAACCTAAGGGCCTCTGACCCCAGCAAGTTACCCAGGGGTCCACAACTCTCCCTGGACTTGCAATAGAGGCCCCAGGGTGCCCCTTTGTATCCACCTATGGGCCTCTGACCCCAGAAAGCTACCCAGGGGTCCACCTTTCTCCTTGGACATGAAGTATAGGCCCTAGGGTACCTCCTGGCCCTCCACCTAGGGGCCTCTGACCTCAGCAAGCTACCCAGGGGGGCTCTCCACCTAGGGGCGGCTGACACAAGAAAGCTCCCCAGGGGTCGACCTCTCTCCCTGGACTTGCAGGAAATGCCCCAGGGTGCCCCCTGGCCCTCCACCTAGTTGCCTCTGACCCCAGCAAGTTACCCAGGGGTCCACAACTCTCCCTGGACTTGCAGTAGAGACCCCAGGGTGCCACCTTGCCCTCCACCTAGGGGCCTCTGACCCCAGAAAGCTACCCAGGGGTCCACCTTTCTCCCTGGACATGAAGTATAGGCCCCAGGGTGCCCACTGGCCCTCCACCTAGGGGCCTAAGACCCCAGCAAGCTACCCAGGGGTCCACAACTCTCCCTGGACTTGCAGTAGAGGCCCCAGGGTGCCCCCTGGCCCTCCACCTAGGGGCCTAAGACCCCATCAAGCTACCCAGGGGTCCAATTATCTCCCTGGACAGGCAGTATAGGCGCCAGGGTGCCCCCTGGCCCTCCACTTAGGAGCTTCTGACACCAGCAAGCTATCCAGGGGTCCACAACTCTCCCTGGACTTTCAGTAGAGGCCCCAGGGTGCCCCCTGACCCTCCACCTAAGGGCCTCTGACCCCAGAAAGCTACACAGGTGTCCACTTCTCTCCCTGGACTTGCGTTAGAGGCCCTAGGGTGCCCCATTGCCTTCCACATATGGGCTTCAGACCTCATCAAGCTAACCACGGATCCACCTCTCTTCCTGGACTTGCAGTATAGGCCCCAGGGTGCCCCCTGGCCCTCCACCTAGGGGGCTCTTACCCTAGGAAGCTACCCAGGGGTCCACCTCTCTCCCTGGACTTGCAATAGAGGCCCCAGGGTGCCCCCTGGCACTCCACCTAGGGGCCTATGACCCCAGCAAGCTACCCAGGGGTCCACCTCTCTCCCTGGACTGGCAGTATAGGTTCCAGGGTGCCCCCTGGCCCTCAACCTAGGGGCCTCTGACCCCAGCAAGCTACCAAGGGGTCCACAACTCTCCCTGGACTTGCAGTAGAGGCCCCTGGCTATCCCCTTTCTCTCCACCTAGGGGCCTCTGACCCCAGCAAGCTACCCAGGGGTCCACCTCTCTTCCTGGACTTGCGTTAAAGGCCCTAGGGTACCCCCTTGCCCTCCACCTATGGGCTTAAGACCTCATCAAGCTATCCAGGGATCCACCCCTCTCCCTGGACTTGCAGTATAGGCCCCAGGGTGCCCCCTGGCCCTCCACTTAGGGGCCTCTTACCCCAGGAAGCTACCCAGGGTTCCACCTCTCTCCCTGGACTTGCAATAGAGGCCACAGGGTGCCCCCTGGCCCTCCACCTAGGTTCCTCTGACCCCAGCAAGCTACATAGGGGTCCACATCTCTCCTTGGACTTGCAGTATAGGCCCCAGGGTGCCCCCTGGCCCTCCACCTAGGGGCTTCTGACCCCAGCAAGCTACCAAGGGGTCCACAACTCTCCCTGGACTTGCAGTAGAGGCCCCAGGAAGCCCCCTTGCCCTCCACCTAGGGGCCTCTGACCACAGCAAGCTACCCAGGGGCCAACCTCTCTCCCTGTACTTGCAATAGAGGCCCCAGGGTGCCCGCTGGCCCTCCACCAGGGGGCCTCTGACCCCAGCAAGCTACCCAGGGGTCCACAACTCTCCCTAGACTTGCAGTAGAGGCCCAAGGGTGCCCCCTGGCCCTCCACCTAGGGGCCTAAGACCCCAGCAAACTACCCAGGGTTCAATTATCTCCCTAAACTTGCAGTATAATCCCCAGGGTGCCCCCTGGCCTTCCACTTAGGGGCTTCTGACCCCAGCAAGTTACCCAGGGGTCCACAACTCTCCCTGGACTTGCAGTAGAGACCCCAGGGTGCCCCCTTGCCCTCCACCTAGGGGCCTCTGACCCCAGAAAGCTACCCAGGGGTCCACCTTTCTCCCTGGACATGAAGTATAGGCCCCAGGGTGCCCCCTTGCCCTCCACCTAGTTGCCTCTGACCCCAGCAAGCTACCCAGGGGTCCACCTCTCTCCCTGGACTTGCAGTAGAGGCCCTAGGGTACCTCCTGGCCCTCCATCTAGGGGCCTCTGACCCCAGCAAGTTACCCAGGGGTCCACAACTCTCCCTGGACCTGCAGTAGAGGCCCCTGGCTGCCCCCTTTCTCTGCACCTAGGGGCCTCTGACCCCAACAAGCTACCCAGGGGTTCACCTTTCTCCCTCGACTTGAATTATAGGCCCCAGGCTGCCCACTGGCCCTCAACCTAGGGGCCTAAGACCCCAGCAAGCTACCCAGGGGTCCACCTCTCTCCCTTGACTTGAAGTATAGGCCCCAGGGTGCCCCCTGGCCCTCCACCTAGGGGCCTAGGACCCCAGCAAGCTACCCAGGGGTCCACGTCTCTTTCCGGACTTGCAGTAGAGGCCCCAGGATGCCCCCTGGCCCTCTACCTAGGGGCCTAAGACCCCAGCAAGCTACCCAGGGGAACACAACTCTCCCTGGACTTGCAGTAGAGGACCCAGGGTGCCCCCTTGCCCTCCACCTAGGGACCTCTGACCCCAGCAAGCTACCCAGGGGTCCACCTTTCTCCCTGGACTTATAGTATAGGCCCCAGGGTGCCCATTGGCCCTCCACATAGGGGCCTAAGACCCCAGCAAGCTACCCAGGGGTCCACAACTCTCCCTGAACTTGCAGTAGAGGCCCCAGGGTGCCTCTTGGCCCTCCACCTAGGGGCCTGTGACCCCAGCAAGCTACCCAGGGGTCCACATCTCTCCCTGGACTTGCAGTATAGGCCCCAGGGTGCCCCCTGGCCCTCCACATAGGGGCCAAGGACCCCAGCAAGCTACCCAGAGGTCCACCTCTCTCCCTGGTCTTGCAGTAGAGGCCTCAGGGTACCCCCTGACTCTCCACCTAGGGGCGTCTTACCCCAGGAAGCTACCCAGGGGTCCACCTCTCTCCCTGGACTTGCAGTAGAGAACCCAGGAAGCCCCCTGGCACTCCACCAAGGAGCCTCTGACGCCAGCAAGCTTCCCAGGGGTTAACCTCTCTCCCTGGACTGGGAATATAGGCCCCAGGGTGCCCCCTGGCCCTCCACCTTTGTGCCTCTGACACCAGCAAGCTACCCAGGGGTCCACCTCTCTTTCTGGACTTGCGTTAAAGGCCCTAGGGTACCCCCTTGCCCTCAACCTATGGGCTTCAGACCTCATCAAGCTACCCAGGGATCCACCCCTCTCCCTGGACTTGCAGTATAGGCCCCAGGGTGCCCCCTGACTCTCCACCTAGGGGCGTCTTACCCCAGGAAGCTACCCAGGGGTCCACCTCTCTCCCTGGACTTGCAGGATAGGCTGCAGGGGGCAACCTGGCCCTCCACCTAGGGGCCACTGACCCCAGGAAGCTACTCAGGGGTCAACCTCTCTCCCTGGACTTGCAGAATAGGCCCCAGGGTGCCCCATGGCCCACTACCTATGGGCTTCTGACCCCAGCAAGCTACCCAGGGGTCCATATCTCTCCCTGGACTTGCAGTAGAGGCCCCAGGGTGCCCCCTTGCCCTCCACCCAGGGGCCTCTGACCCCCACAAGTTACCCAAGGGTCCACAACTCTCCCTTGACTTTCAGTAGAGTTCCCAGGGTGCCCCTTGAACCTCCACCTAGGCCACTCTCAGCCAAGCAATCTACCCAGGGGTCCACCTCTCTCCCTGGACTTGCAGGATAGGCCCCAGGGTGCCCCCTGGCCCTCCACCTAAGTGCCTAAGACCCCAGCAAGCTACCCAGGGGCCACCTCTCTCCCTTGACTTGATGTATAGGCCCTAGGGTGCCCCCTGGCCCTCAACCTAGGGGCCTAGGACCCCAGCAAGCTACCCAGGGGTCCACGTCTCTTTCCGGACTTGCAGTAGAGGCCCCAGGATGCCCCCTGGCCCTCTACCTAGGGGCCTAAGACCCCAGCAAGCTACCCAGGGGAACACAACTCTCCCTGGACTTGCAGTAGAGGACCCAGGGTGCCCCCTTGCCCTCCACCTAGGGACCTCTGACCCCAGCAAGCTACCCAGGGGTCCACCTTTCTCCCTGGACTTATAGTATAGGCCCCAGGGTGCCCATTGGCCCTCCACATAGGGGCCTAAGACCCCAGCAAGCTACCCAGGGGTCCACAACTCTCCCTGAACTTGCAGTAGAGGCCCCAGGGTGCCTCTTGGCCCTCCACCTAGGGGCCTGTGACCCCAGCAAGCTACCCAGGGGTCCACATCTCTCCCTGGACTTGCAGTATAGGCCCCAGGGTGCCCCCTGGCCCTCCACATAGGGGCCAAGGACCCCAGCAAGCTACCCAGAGGTCCACCTCTCTCCCTGGTCTTGCAGTAGAGGCCTCAGGGTATATAGGCCTTAGGGTACCCCCTTGCCCTCCACCTATGGGCTTCAGACCTCATCAAGCTACCCAGGGATCCACCCCTCTCCCTGGACTTGCAGTATAGGCCCCAGGGTGCCCCCTGACTCTCCACCTAGGGGCGTCTTACCCCAGGAAGCTACCCAGGGGTCCACCTCTCTCCCTGGACTTGCAGGATAGGCTGCAGGGGGCAACCTGGCCCTCCACCTAGGGGCCACTGACCCCAGGAAGCTACTCAGGGGTCAACCTCTCTCCCTGGACTTGCAGAATAGGCCCCAGGGTGCCCCATGGCCCACTACCTATGGGCTTCTGACCCCAGCAAGCTACCCAGGGATCCATATCTCTCCCTGGACTTGCAGTAGAGGCCCCAGGGTGCCCCCTTGCCCTCCACCCAGGGGCCTCTGACCCCCACAAGTTACCCAAGGGTCCACAACTCTCCCTTGACTTTCAGTAGAGTTCCCAGGGTGCCCCTTGAACCTCCACCTAGGCCACTCTCAGCCAAGCAATCTACCCAGGGGTCCACCTCTCTCCCTGGACTTGCAGGATAGGCCCCAGGGTGCCCCCTGGCCCTCCACCTAAGTGCCTAAGACCCCAGCAAGCTACCCAGGGGCCACCTCTCTCCCTTGACTTGATGTATAGGCCCTAGGGTGCCCCCTGGCCCTCAACCTAGGGGCCTAAACCCCAGCAAGCTACCCATGGGGTCCACCTCTCTCCCTGCACTGGCAGCAGAGGCCCCAGGGTGCCCCCAGTCCCTCCACCTAGGGGCCTCTGACAAAAGAAAGCTCCCCAGGGGTCCACCTTTCTCCCTGGACTTGCAGGATAGGCCCCAGGGTGACCCCTGGCCCTCCACCTTGTTGCCTCTGACCCCAGCAAGCTACCCAGGGGTCCACCTCTCTCCCTGGACTTGCAGTAGAGGCCCTAGGGTACCCCCTGGCCCTCCAGCTGGGGCGCTGACCCCAGCAAGCTACCCAGGGGTCCACCTCTCTCCCTAGACTTGCAGTATAGGCCCCAGGGTGCCCCCTGGCCCTCCAGCTAGGTGCCTCTGACCCCAGCAAGCTACCCAGGGGTCCACCTCTCTCCCTGGACTTGCAGTAGAGAACCCAGGAAGCCCCCTGGCCCTCCAATAAGGAGCCTCTGACGCCAGCAAGCTACCCAGGGGCCCATCTCTCTCCCTGGACTTGCAGTGGAGTCTCCAGGGTGCCCGCTGGCCCTCCACCTAGAGGCCTTTGACCCCAGCAAGCTACCCAGGGGTCCACATCTCTCCCTAGACTTGCAGTAGAGGCCCTAGGGTACCCCCTGGCCCTCCAGCTGGGGTGCTGACCCCACAAAGCTACCCAGGGGTACCTAGGCACCTAGGGGCCTCTGACTCCAGCTAGCTACTCAGAGGTCCACATCTCTCCATGGATGTGCAGTATAGGCCCCAGGGTAACCCCTGGCCCTCCACCTAGGGGCCCAAGACCACAGCAAGCTATCCAGGGAGTCCATCTCTCTCCCTGGTCTGGCAGTACAGGCCCCAGGGTGCCCCTTGGCCCTCCACCTAGGGGCCTCTGACATAAGAAAGCTCCCCAGGGGTCCACCTCTCTCCCTGGACTTGCAGTAGAGGCCCTAGGGTACCCCCTGGCCCTCCAGCTGGGGCGCTGACCCCAGCAAGCTACCCAGGGGTCCACCTCTCTCCCTAGACTTGCAGTATAGGCCCCAGGGTGCCCCCTGGCCCTCCAGCTAGGTGCCTCTGACCCCAGCAAGCTACCCAGGGGTCCACCTCTCTCCCTGGACTTGCAGTAGAGAACCCAGGAAGCCCCCTGGCCCTCCAATAAGGAGCCTCTGACGCCAGCAAGCTACCCAGGGGCCCATCTCTCTCCCTGGACTTGCAGTGGAGTCTCCAGGGTGCCCGCTGGCCCTCCACCTAGAGGCCTTTGACCCCAGCAAGCTACCCAGGGGTCCACATCTCTCCCTAGACTTGCAGTAGAGGCCCTAGGGTACCCCCTGGCCCTCCAGCTGGGGTGCTGACCCCACAAAGCTACCCAGGGGTACCTAGGCACCTAGGGGCCTCTGACTCCAGCTAGCTACTCAGAGGTCCACATCTCTCCATGGATGTGCAGTATAGGCCCCAGGGTGCCCCCTGGCCCTCCACCTAGGGGCCCAAGACCACAGCAAGCTATCCAGGGAGTCCATCTCTCTCCCTGGTCTGGCAGTACAGGCCCCAGGGTGCCCCTTGGCCCTCCACCTAGGGGCCTCTGACATAAGAAAGCTCCCCAGGGGTCCACCTCTCTCCCTGGACTTGCAGGATTTTCCCCAGGGTGCCTCCTGGCCCTCCAACTAGTTGCCTCTGACCACAGCAAGCTACCCAGGGGTTCACCTCTCTCCCTGGACTTGCAGTAGAGGCCCCAGGGTGCCCCCTGGCCCTCCACCTAGGGGCCTCTGACCCCAGCAAGCTACCAAGGGGTCCACCTCTCTCAATGGACTTGCAGTAGAGGCCCCAGGAAGCCTCCTTGCCCTCCACCTAGGGGCCTCTGACCCCAGCAAGCTACCCAGGGGTCCACAACTCTCCCTAGACTTGCAGTAGAGGCCCAAGGGTGCCCCCTGGCCCTCCACCTAGGGTCCTCAGAGCCTAGAAATCTACCAAGGGGTCCACAATTATCCCTGGACTTGCTATAGAGGCCCCAGGGTGCCCCCTGGCAGTCCACCTAAGTGCCTCTGACCCCAGCTAGCTACCCAGGGGTCCACCTCTCTCCCTGGACCTGCAGTAGAGGCCCTAGGGTACCCCCTGGCCCTCCACCTAGGGGCTTTATTCCCCAGCAAGCTACCCAGGGGTCCACCTCTCTCCCTCTACTTGCAGTATAGGCCCCAGTGTGCCCCCTTGCCCTCCACCCATGGGCCTCTGACCCCAGCAAGCTACCCAGGGGTCCACAACTCTCCCTGGACTTGCAGTAGAGGCCCCAGGGTGCCCCCTGGCCCTGCACCTAGGGGCCTCTGACCCCAGCAAGCTACCCAGGGGTCCACATCTCTCCATGGACTTGCAGTATAGGCTCTAGGGTGCCCCCTGGCCCTCCACCTAGGGGCTTAAGACCTCAGCAAGCTACCCAGGGGGTCCACCTCTCTCCCTGGACTGGCAGAAGAGGCCCCAGGGTGCCCCCAGGCCCTCCACCTAGGGGCGGCTGACACAAGAAAGCTCCCCAGGGGTCCACCTCTCTCCCTGGACTTGCAGGATATGCCCCAGGGTGCCCCCTTGCCCTCAACCTAGTTGCCTCTGACCCCAGCTAGCTACCCAGGGGTCCACCTCTCTCCCTGGACTTGCAGTAGAGGCCCTATGGTACCTCCTGGCCCTACACCTAGGGGCCTCTGACCCCAGCAAGCTACCCAGGGGTCCACATCTCTCCATGGACTTGCTGTATAGGCCCTAGGGTGCCCCCTGGCCCTCCACCTAGGGGCTTAAGACCTCAGCAAGCTACCCAGGGGGTCCACCTCTCTCCCTGGACTGGCAGAAGAGGCCCCAGGGTGCCCCCAGGCCCTCCACCTAGGGGCGGCTGACACAAGAAAGCTCCCCAGGGGTCCACCTCTCTCCCTGGACTTGCAGGATATGCCCCAGGGTGCCCCCTTGCCCTCCACCTAGTTGCCTTTGACCCCAGCAAGCTACCCAGGGGTCCACCTCTCTCCCTGGACTTGCAGTAGAGGCCCTAGGGTACCTCCTGGCCCTACACCTAGGGGCCTCTGACCCCAGCAAGCTACCCAGGGGTCCACAACTCTCCCTGGACTTGCAGTGGAGGCCCCAGGGTAGCCCCTTGCCCTCCACCTAGGGGCCTCTGATCCCAGAGAGCTTCCCAGGGGTCCGCCTTTCTCCCTTGACTTGAAGTACAGGCCCCAGAGTGCCCACTGGCCCTCCACCTAGGGGCCTAAGACCCCAACAAGCTACCCAGGGGTCCACAACTCTCCCAGGACTTGCAGTAGAGGCCGCAGGGTGCCCCCTGGCCCTCCACCTAGGGGCCTCTAACCCCAGCAAGCTAACCAGGGGTCCACATCTCTCCCTGGACTTGCTGTATAGGCCCCAGGGTGACCCCTGGCCTCCAACTAGGGGCCTAAGATCCCAGCAAGCTACCCAGGGGTCCACCTCTCTCCCTTGACTTGAAGTATAGGCCCCAGGAAGCCCCATGGCCCTCCACCTAGGGGCCTAGGACCCCAGCAAGCTACCCAGGGGTCCACCTCTCTCCCTGGACTTGCAGTAGAGGGCCCAGGGTGCCCCCTGGCCCTCCACCTAGGGGCCTAAGACCCCAGCAAACTACCCAGGGTTCAATTATCTCCCTAAACTTGCAGTATAGGCCCCAGGGTGCCCCCTGGCCTTCCACTTAGGGGCTTCTGACCCCAGCAAGCTACCCAGGGGTCTACAACTCTCCCTGGACTTTCAGTAAAGGCCCCAGGGTGCCCCCTGGCCCTCCACCTAAGGGACACTGACCCCAGCAAGCTACACAGGGGTCCACCTCTCTCCCTGGACTTGCAGTATAGGCCCCAGGGTTCCCCCTGGCCCTCCACCTAGGGGCCACTTACCCCAGTATGCTACCCAGGGATCCTTCTCTCTCCCTTCACTTGCAATAGAGGCCCCAGGGTGCCCCCTGGCACCCCACCTAGGGGTCTTTGACCCCAGCAAGCTACCCAGGGGTCCACCTCTTTCCCTGGACTGGCAGTATAGGCTCCAGGGTGCCCCCTGGCCCTCCACCTAGGGGCGTCTGACCCCAGCAAGCTACCAAGGGGTCCACAACTCTCCCTGGACTTGCAGTATAGGCCCCAGGGTGCCCCCTTGCCCTCCACCCAGGGGCCTCTGACCCCAGCGAGCTACCCAGGGGTTCACAACTCTCCCTGGACTTGCAGTATAGGCCCCAGGGTGCCCCCTTGCCCTGCACCTAGGGGCCTCTGACCCCAGCAAGCTACCCAGGGGTCCACATCTCTCCATGGACTTGCAGTATAGGCCCTAGGGTGCTCCCTGGCCCTCCATATAGGGGCCTAAGACCCCAGCAAGCTACCCATGGGGTCCACCTCTCTCCCTGGACTGGCAGTAGAGGCCCCAGGGTGCCCCCAGGCCCTCCACCTATGGGCGGCTGACACAAAAAAGCTCCCCAGGGGTCCACCTCTCTCCCTGGACTTGCAGGATATGCCCCAGGGTGCCCCCTCGCTCTCCAACTAGTTGCCTCTGACCCCAGCAAGCTACCCAGGGGTCCACCTGTCTCCCTGGACTTGCAGTAGAGGCCCTAGGGTAACTCCTGGCCTTCAACCTAAGGGCCTCTGACCCCAGCAAGTTACCCAGGGGTCCACAACTCTCCCTGGACTTGCAATAGAGGCCCCAGGGTGCCCCTTTGTATCCACCTATGGGCCTCTGACCCCAGAAAGCTACCCAGGGGTCCACCTTTCTCCTTGGACATGAAGTATAGGCCCTAGGGTACCTCCTGGCCCTCCACCTAGGGGCCTCTGACCTCAGCAAGCTACCCAGGGGGGCTCTCCACCTAGGGGCGGCTGACACAAGAAAGCTCCCCAGGGGTCGACCTCTCTCCCTGGACTTGCAGGAAATGCCCCAGGGTGCCCCCTGGCCCTCCACCTAGTTGCCTCTGACCCCAGCAAGTTACCCAGGGGTCCACAACTCTCCCTGGACTTGCAGTAGAGACCCCAGGGTGCCACCTTGCCCTCCACCTAGGGGCCTCTGACCCCAGCAAGCTACCCAGGGGTCCAGCTTTCTTCCTGGACTTGTAGTAGAGAACCCGGGTGCCCCCTTGCCCACCATATAGGGGCCTTTGACCCCAGCAAGCTAGCCAGGGGTCCAAATCTCTCCCTGGACTTGCAGTATAGGCCCCAGGGTGCCCCTTGGACCTCCACGTAGGGGCCTAAGACCCCAGCAAGCTACCCAGGGGTCAACCTCTCTCCCTGGACTGGCAATATAGGCCCCAGGGTGCCCCCTGGCCCTCCACCTTTGGGCCTCTGACCCCAGCAAGCTACCAAGGGGTCCACAACCCTCCCTTGACTTGCAGTAGAGGCCCCAAGGTGCCCCCTGGCCCTCCACCTATGGGCTTCAGACACCAGCAAGCTACCCAGGGGTCCACCTCTCTCCCTGGACTGGCAGGATAGGCCCCAGGGTGCCCCCTGGCCCTCCACTTAGTTGCCTCTGACCCCAGCAAGCTACCCCGAGGTCCCACTCTCTCCCTGGACTTGCAATAGGGGCCCTAGGGTACCTCCTGACCCTCCACTTAGGGGCCTCTGACCCCTGCAAGCTACCCAGGGGTCCACCTCTATCCTTGTACTTGCAGGATAGGCCCCATGGTGCCCCCTAGCCCTCCACCTAGGGGCCCAAGACCCCAGCAAGCTATCCAGAGGTCCAAAACTCTCCCTGGACTTGCAGTAGAGGCCCCAGGGTGCCCCCTTGCCCTCCACCTAGGGGCCTCTGACCCCAGCAAGCTACCCAGGGGTCTACCTTTCTCCCTGGACTTGCAGGATAGGCCCCATGGTGCCCCCTAGCCCTCCACCTAGGGGCCCAAGACCACAGCAAGCTACCCAGAGGTCCAAAACTCTCCCTGGACTTGCAGTAGATGCCCCAGGGATCCCCCTGGCCCTCCGCCTAGGGGCCTCTGACCCTAGCAAGCTACCCAGGGTTCCACCTCTCTCCCTGGACTTGCACTATAGGCCCCAGGGTGCCCCCTGGCCCTCCACCTAAGTGCCTAAGAACCCAGCAAGCTACCCAGGGGTCCACCTCTCTCCCTGGACTTGAAGTATAGGCCCCATGGTGCCCCCTGGCCCTCCACCTAGGGGCCTCTGACCCCAGCAAGCTAACCAGGGGTCCACCTCTCTCCCTGGACTTGCAGTATAGGCCCCAGGGTGCCCCCTGCCCCTCCACCTAGGGGCCTCTGACCCCAACAAGCTACCCAGGGGTCCACCTATCTACATAGACTTGCAGTCGAAACCCAAGGGTGCCCCATTACCCTGAACCTAGGGGCCTCTGACCCCAGCAAGCTACACAAGGATTAACCTCTCTCCCTGGACTTGCAGTAGAGGACCCAGGGTGCCCCCTGGAACTCCACCTAGGGGCCTCTGACCCCAGCAAGCTACGCAGGGGTCCACCTCTTTCCCTTGACTTGCAGTAGAGGCCCCAGGGTGCCCCCTGGCCTTCCACCTAGGGGCCTCTGACCCCAGCAATCCACCCAGGGGTCCAGCTTTCTCCCTGGACTTGTAGTAGAGGCCCCAGGGTACCCCCTGGCCCTCCACCTAGGGGCTTCTTACCCCAGCAAGCTACCCAGGGGTCCACCTCTCTCCCTGGACTTGCAGAAGAGGCCCCAGGGTGACCCTTGCCCACCACATAGGGGCATATGACCTCAGGAGGCTACCAATGGGTCCACAACCCTCCCTGGACTTGCAGTAGAGGCCCCAGGGTGCCTCCTGGCCCTCCACCTAGGGGCCTTTGACCCCAGCAAGCTACCCAGGGGTCCACCTCTCTCCCTGGACTTGCAGTAGAGGCCCTAGGGTACCCCCTGGCCCTCCACCTATGGGCTTCAGACCTCAGCAAGCTAACCCAGGGGTCCACCTCTCTCCCTGGACTTGCAGTATAGGCCCCAGGGTTCCCCTTGGCCCTCCACCTAGGGGCCTCTGACCCCAGAAAGCTAATCAGGGGTCCACCTCTTGCCCTGGACTTGCAGTATAGGCCCCAGGAAGCCCCCTGGCCAACCGACTATGGGCTTCTGACCCCATCAAGCTACCGAGGGGTCCACCTCTCTCCCTGGACTTGCATTAGAGGCCCCAAGGTGCTCATTGGCCCTCCACCTAGGGGCCTCTGACCTATGCAAGCTACCTGGGGGTCCACCTCTCTCCCTGGACTTGCAGTAGTGGCCCCAGGAAGCCCCTTGGCCCTTCTTCTATGGGCCTCTGACCCCAGCAAGCTACCCAGGAGTTCACCTCTCTTCCTGGACTTGTAGTAAAGGCCCCAGGGTGTCCCCTGGCCCTACACCTAGGGGCCTCTGACCCCAGCAAGCTAAACAGGGGACCACCTCTTTCCCTAGACGTGCAGGAGAGGCCCCAGGGTGCCCCCTGGCCCTCCACCTAAGGGCCTCTGACCCCAGCAAGCTACCCAGGGGTCCAGCTTTCTTCCTGGACTTGTAGTAGAGAACCCGGGTGCCCCCTTGCCCACCACATAGGGGCCTTTGACCCCAGCAAGCTAGCCAGGGGTCCAAATCTCTCCCTGGACTTGCAGTATAGGCCCCAGGGTGCCCCTTGGACCTCCACGTAGGGGCCTAAGACCCCAGCAAGCTACCCAGGGGTCAACCTCTCTCCCTGGACTGGCAATATAGGCCCCAGGGTGCCCCCTGGCCCTCCACCTTTGGGCCTCTGACCCCAGCAAGCTACCAAGGGGTCCACAACCCTCCCTTGACTTGCAGTAGAGGCCCCAAGGTGCCCCCTGGCCCTCCACCTAGGGGCCTCTGACACCAGCAAGCTACCCAGGGGTCCACCTTTCTCCCTGGACTTGCAGTAGAGGCCCTAGGGTACCCCCTGGCCCTCCACCTATGGGCTTCAGACACCAGCAAGCTACCCAGGGGTCCACCTCTCTCCCTGGACTGGCAGGATAGGCCCCAGGGTGCCCCCTGGCCCTCCACTTAGTTGCCTCTGACCCCAGCAAGCTACCCAGAGGTCCCACTCTCTCCCTGGACTTGCAATAGGGGCCCTAGGGTACCTCCTGACCCTCCACTTAGGGGCCTCTGACCCCTGCAAGCTACCCAGGGGTCCACCTCTATCCTTGTACTTGCAGGATAGGCCCCATGGTGCCCCCTAGCCCTCCACCTAGGGGCCCAAGACCCCAGCAAGCTACAAAGAGGTCCAAAACTCTCCCTGGACTTGCAGTAGAGGCCCCAGGGTGCCCCCTTGCCCTCCACCTAGGGGCCTCTGACCCCAGCAAGCTACCCAGGGGTCTACCTCTCTCCCTGGACTTGCAGGATAGGCCCCATGGTGCCCCCTAGCCCTCCACCTAGGGGCCCAAGACCCCAGCAAGCTACCCAGAGGTCCAAAACTCTCCCTGGACTTGCAGTAGAGGCCCCAGGGATCCCCCTGGCCCTCCGCCTAGGGGCCTCTGACCCTAGCAAGCTACCCAGGGCTCCACCTCTCTCCCTGGACTTGCACTATAGGCCCCAGGGTGCCCCCTGGCCCTCCACCTAAGTGCCTAAGAACCCAGCAAGCTACCCAGGGGTCCACCTCTCTCCCTGGACTTGAAGTATAGGCCCCATGGTGCCCCCTGGCCCTCCACCTAGGGGCCTCTGACCCCAGCAAGCTAACCAGGGGTCCACCTCTCTCCCTGGACTTGCAGTATAGGCCCCAGGGTGCCCCCTGCCCCTCCACCTAGGGGCCTCTGACCCCAACAAGCTACCCAGGGGTCCACCTATCTACCTAGACTTGCAGTCGAAACCCAAGGGTGCCCCCTTACCCTCCACCTAGGGGCCTCTGACCCCAGCAAGCTACCCAAGGATTAACCTCTCTCCCTGGACTTGCAGTAGAGGCCCCAGGGTGCCCCCTGGAACTCCACCTAGGGGCCTCTGACCCCAGCAAGCTACCCAGGGGTCCACCTCTTTCCCTTGACTTGCAGTAGAGGCCCCAGGGTGCCCCCTGGCCTTCCACCTAGGGGCCTCTGACCCCAGCAATCCACCCAGGGGTCCAGCTTTCTCCCTGGACTTGTAGTAGAGGCCCCAGGGTACCCCCTGGCCCTCCACCTAGGGGCTTCTTACCCCAGCAAGCTACCCAGGGGTCCACCTCTCTCCCTGGACTTGCAGAAGAGGCCCCAGGGTGACCCTTGCCCACCACATAGGGGCATATGACCTCAGGAGGCTACCCAGGGGTCCACCTCTCTCCCTGGACTTGCAGCAGAGGCCCCAGGGTGCCCCCTGGCCCTCCACCAAGGAGCCTCTGATGCCAGCAAGCTACCCAGGGGCCCATCTCTCTCCCTGGACTTGCAGTAGAGGCCCCAGGGTGCCCGCTGGGCCTCCACCTAGGGGCCTCTGACCCCAGCAAGCTACCCAGGGGTCCACCTATCTCCCTGGACTTGCAGTAGAGGCCCTAGCGTACCCCCTGGCCCTCCAGCTAGGGGCGCTGACCCCACAAAGCTACCCAGGGGTCCACCTCTCTCCCTGGATTTGCAGTATAGGCCCCAAGGTTCCCTTTATCCTCCAACTAGGGGCCTCTTACCCCAGGAAGCTACCCAGGGTCCACCTCTCTTCCTGGACTTGCAGTATAGGCCCCAGGGTGCCCCCTTGCCCTCCACCCAGTTGCCTCTGACCCCAGCAAGCTACCCAGGGTCCACAACTCTCCCTGGACTTGCACTAGAGGCCCAAGGGTGCCCCCTTGCCCTGCACCTAGGGGCCTCTGACCCCAGCAAGCTACTCAGGGGTCCACATCTCTCCATGAACTGGCAGTATAGGCCCTAGGGTGCCCCTTGGCCCTCCACCTAGGGGCCTAAGACCACAGCAAGCTACCCAGGGGGTCCACCTCTATCCCTGGACTTGCAGGATTTTCCCCAGGGTGCCCCCTGGCCCTCCACCTAGTTGCTTCTGACCCCAGCAAGCTACCCAGGGGTCCACCTCTCTCTCTGGACTTGCAGTAGAGGGCCTAGGGTACCTCCTGGCCCTCCACCTAGGGGCCCAAGACCCCAGCAAGCTACCCAGAGGTCCAAAACTCTCCCTGGACTTGCAGTAGAGGCCCCAGGGTGACTCCTTGCCCTCCACCTAGGGGCCTCTGACCCCAGCAAGCTACCCAGTGGTCTACTTTTCTCCCTGGACTTGAAGTATAGGCCCCAGGCTGCCCACTGGCCCTCCACCTAGGGGCCTAAGACCCTAGCAAGCTACCCAGGGTTCCACCTCTCTCCCTGGACTTGCAGTATAGGCCCCAGGGTGCCCCCTGGCCATCCACCTAAGTGCCTAAGACCCCAGCAAGCTACCCAGGGGTCCACCTCTCTCTCTTGACTTGAAGTATAGGCCCCAGGGTGCCCCCTGGCCCTCCACCTAGGGGCCAAGGACCCCAGCAAGCTTCCCAGGGGTCCACGTCTCTCCCTGGACTTGCAGTAGAGGCCCCAAGGTGCCCCCTGGCCCTCCACCTAGGGGCCTCTAACCCCAGCAAGCTACCCAGGGGTCCACCTCTCTCCCTGGACTTGCAGTAGAGGCCCTAGGGTACCTCCTGGCCCTACACCTAGGGGCCTCTGACCCCAGCAAGCCACCCAGGGGTCCACAACTCTCCCTGGACTTGCAGTGGAGGCCCCAGGGTGCCCCCTTGCCCTCCACCTAGGGGCTTCTGATCCCAGAAAGCTTCCCAGGGGTCCGCCTTTCTCCCTTGACTTGAAGTATAGGCCCCAGAATGCCCACTGGCCCTCCACCTAGGGGCCTAAGACCCCAGCAAGCTACCCAGGGGTCCACAACTCTCCCTGGACTTGCAGTAGAGGCCGCAGGGTGCCCCCTGGCCCTCCACCTAGGGGCCTCTGACCCCAGCAAGCTACCCAGGGGTCCACATCTCTCCCTGGACTTGCAGTATAGGCCCCAGGGTGACCCCTGGCCTCCACCTAGGGGCCTAAGATCCCAGCAAGCTACCCAGGGGTCCACCTCTCTCCCTTGACTTGAAGTATAGGCCCCAGTAAGCCCCCTGGCCCTCCACCTAGGGGCCTAGGACCCCAGCAAGCTACCCAGGGGTCCACCTCTCTCCCTGGACTTGCAGTAGAGGGCCCAGGGTGCCCCCTGGCCCTCCAACTAGGGGCCTAAGACCCCAGCAAACTACCCAGGGTTCAATTATCTCCCTAAACTTGCAGTATAGGCCCCAGGGTGCCCCCTGGCCTTCCACTTAGGGGCTTCTGACCCCAGCAAGCTACCCAGGGGTCTACAACTCTCCCTGGACTTTCAGTAAAGGCCCCAGGGTGCCCCCTGGCCCTCCACTTAAGGGCCTCTGACCCCAGCAAGCTACACAGGGGTCCACCTCTCTCCCTGGACTTGCGTTAGAGGCCCTAGGGTACCCCCTTGCCCTCCACCTATGGGCTACAGACCTCATCAAGCTACCCAGGGATCCACCTCTCTCCCTGGACTTGCAGTATAGGCCCCAGGGTGCCCCCTGGCCCTCCACCTAGGGGCCACTTACCCCAGTATGCTACCCAGGGATCCTTCTCTCTCCCTTCACTTGCAATAGAGGCCCCAGGGTGCCCCCTGGCACCCCACCTATTGGTCTTTGACCCAAGCAAGTTACCCAGGGGTCCACCTCTTTCCCTGGACTGGCAGTATAGGCTCCAGGGTGCCCCCTGGCCCTCCACCTAGGGGCCTCTGACCCCAGCAAGCTACCAAGGGGTCCACAACTCTCCCTGGACTTTCAGTATAGGCCCCAGGGTGCCCCCTTGCCCTCCACCCAGGGGCCTCTGACCCCAGCAAGCTACCCAGGGGTTCACAACTCTCCCTGGACTTGCAGTATAGGCCCCAGGATGCCCCCTTGCCCTGCACCTAGGGGCCTCTGACCCCAGCAAGCTATCCAGGGGTCCACATCTATCCATGGACTCGAAGTATAGGCCCTATGGTGCCCCCTGGCCCTCCACCTAGGGGCCTAAGACCCCAGCAAGCTACCCATGGGGTCCACCTCTCTCCCTGGACTGGCAGTAGAGGCCCCAGGGTGCCCCCAGGCCCTCCACCTATGGGCGGCTGACACAAAAAAGCTCCCCAGGGGTCCACCTCTCTCCCTGGACTTGCAGGATATGCTCCAGGGTGCCCCCTCGCTCTCCAACTAGTTGCCTCTGACCCCAGCAAACTACCCAGGGGTCCACCTGTCTCCCTGGACTTGAAGTAGAGGCCCTAGGGTAACTCCTGGCCTTCAACCTAAGGGCCTCTGACCCCAGCAAGTTACCCAGGGGTCCACAACTCTCCCTGGACTTGCAATAGAGGCCCCAGGGTGCCCCTTTGTATCCACCTATGGGCCTCTGACCCCAGAAAGCTACCCAGGGGTCCACCTTTCTCGTAGGACATGAAGTATAGGCCCTAGGGTACCTCCTGGCCCTCCACCAAGGGGCCTCTGACCTCAGCAAGCTACCCAGGGGGGCTCTCCACCTAGGGGCGGCTGACACAAGAAAGCTCCCCAGGGGTCGACCTCTCTCCCTGGACTTGCAGGAAATGCCCCAGGGTGCCCCCTGGCCCTCCACCTAGTTGCCTCTGACCCCAGCAAGTTACCCAGGGGTCCACAACTCTCCCTGGACTTGCAGTAGAGACCCCAGGGTGCCCCCTTGCCCTCCACCTAGGGGCCTCTGACCCCAAAAAGCTACCCAGGGGTCCACCTTTCTCCCTGGACATGAAGTATAGGCCCCAGGGTGCCCACTGGCCCTCCACCTAGGGGCCTAAGACCCCAGCAAGCTACCCAGGGGTCCACAACTCTCCCTGGACTTGCAGTAGAGGCCCCAGGGTGCCCCCTGGCCCTCCACCTAGGGGCCTAAGACCCCATCAAGCTACCCAGGGGTCCAATTATCTCCCTGGACTGGCAGTATAGGCGCCAGGGTGCCCCCTGGCCCTCCATCTAGGAGATTCTGACCCCAGCAAGCTATCCAGGGGTCCACAACTCTCCCTGGACTTTCAGTAGAGGCCCCAGGGTGACCCCTGACCCTCCACCTAAGGGCCTCTGACCCCAGAAAGCTACACAGGTGTCCACTTCTCTCCCTGGACTTGCGTTAGAGGCCCTAGGGTACCCCATTTCCTTCCACATATGGGCTTCAGACCTCATCAAGCTAACCACGGATCCACCTCTCTTCCTGGACTTGCAGTATAGGCCCCAGGGTGCCCCCTGGCCCTCCACCTAGGGGCCTCTTACCCCAGGAAGCTACCCAGGGGTCCACCTCTCTCCCTGGACTTGCAATAGAGGCCCCAGGGTGCCCCCTGGCACTCCACCTAGGGGCCTATGACCCCAGCAAGCTACCCAGGGGTCCACCTCTCTCCCTGGACTGGCAGTATAGGTTCCAGGGTGCCCCCTGGCCCTCCACCTAGGGGCCTCTGACCCCAGCAAGCTACCAAGGGGTCCACAACTCTCCCTGGACTTGCAGTAGAGGCCCCTGGCTGCCCCCTTTCTCTCCACCTAGGGGCCTCTGACCCTAGCAAGCTACCCAGGGGTCCACCTCTCTTCCTGGACTTGCGTTAAAGGCCCTAGGGTACCCCCTTGCCCTCCAACTATGGGCTTAAGACCTCATCAAGCTACCCAGGGATCCACCCCTCTCCCTGGACTTGCAGTATAGGCCCCAGGGTGCCCCCTGGCCCTCCACTTAGGGGCCTCTTACCCCAGGAAGCTACCCAGGGTTCCACCTCTCTCCCTGGACTTGCAATAGAGGCCACAGGGTGCCCCCTGGCCCTCCACCTAGGGGCCTCTGACCCCAGCAAGCTACATAGGGGTCCACATCTCTCCTTGGACTTGCAGTATAGGCCCCAGGGTGCCCCCTTGCCCTCCACCTAGGGGCCTCTGACCCCAGCAAGCTACCCAGGGGCCAACCTCTCTCCCTGGACTTGCAATAGAGGCCCCAGGGTGCCCGCTGGCCCTCCACCAGGGGGTCTCTGACCCCAGCAAGCTACCCAGGGGTCCACAACTCTCCCTAGACTTGCAGTAGAGGCCCAAGGGTGCAGCCTGGCCCTCCACCTAGGGTCCTCAGAGCCTAGAAATCTACCAAGGGGTCCACAATTATCCCTGGACTTGCTATAGAGGCCCCAGGGTGCCCCCTGGCAGTCCACCTAAGTGCCTCTGACCCCAGCTAGCTACCCAGGGGTCCACCTCTCTCCCTGGACCTGCAGTAGAGGCCCTAGGGTACCCCCTGGCCCTCCACCTAGGGGCTTTATTCCCCAGCAAGCTACCCAGGGCTCCACCTCTCTCCCTCTACTTGCAGTATAGGCCCCAGTGTGCCCCCTTGCCCTCCACCCATGGGCCTCTGACCCCAGCAAGCTACCCAGGGGTCCACAACTCTCCCTGGACTTGCAGTAGAGGCCCCAGGGTGTCCCCTGGCCCTGCACCTAGGGGCCTCTGACCCCAGCAAGCTACCCAGGGGTCCACATCTCTCCATGGACTTGCAGTATAGGCCCTAGGGTGCCCCCTGGCCCTCCACCTAGGGGCTTAAGACCTCAGCAAGCTACCCAGGGGGTCCACCTCTCTCCCTGGACTGGCAGTAGAGGCCCCAGGGTGCCCCCAGGCCCTCCACCTAGGGGCGGCTGACACAAGAAAGCTACCCAGGGGGTCCACCTCTCTCCCTGGACTTGCAGTAGAGGCCCCAGGGTGTCCCCTGGCCCTGCACCTAGGGGCCTCTGACCCCAGCAAGCTACCCAGGGGTCCACATCTCTCCATGGACTTGCAGTATAGGCCCCAGGGTGCCCCCTTGCCCTCCACCTAGTTGCCTCTGACCCCAGCAAGCTACCCAGGGGTTCACCTCTCTCCCTGGACTTGCAGTAGAGGCCCTAGGGTACCTCCTGGCCCTCCATCTAGGGGCCTCTGACCCCAGCAAGTTACCCAGGGGTCCACAACTCTCCCTGGACCTGCAGTAGAGGCCCCTGGCTGCCCCCTTTCTCTGCACCTAGGGGCCTCTGACCCCAGCAAGCTACCCAGGAGTTCACCTTTCTCCCTCGACTTGAATTATAGGCCCCAGGCTGCCCATTGGCCCTCAACCTAGGGGCCTAAGACCCCAGCAAGCTACCCAGGGGTCCACCTCTCTCCCTTGACTTGAAGTATAGGCCCCAGGGTGCCCCCTGGCCCTCCACCTAGGGGCCTAGGACCCCAGCAAGCTACCCAGGGGTCCACGTCTCTTCCCGGACTTGCAGTAGAGGCCCCAGGATGCCCCCTGGCCCTCTACCTAGGGGCTTAAGACCCCAGCAAGCTACCCAGGGGAACACAACTCTCCCTGGACTTGCAGTAGAGGACCCGGGGTGCCCCCTTGCCCTCCACCTAGGGGCCTCTGACCCCAGCAAGCTACCCAGGGGTCCACCTTTCTCCCTGGACTTAAAGTATAGGCCCCAGGGTGCCCATTGGCCCTCCACCTAGGGGCCTAAGACCCCAGCAAGCTACCCAGGGGTCCACAACTCTCCCGTAACTTGCAGTAGAGGCCCCAGGGTGCCTCTTGGCCCTCCACCTAGGGGCCTGTGACCCCAGCAAGCTACCCAGGGGTCCACCTCTCTCCCTGGACTTGCAGTATAGGCCCCAGGGTGCCCCCTGGCCCTCCACATAGGGGCCAAGGACCCCAGCAAGCTACCCAGAGGTCCACTTCTCTCCCTGGTCTTGCAGTAGAGGCCCTAGGGTGCCCCCTGGCCCTCCACCTAGGGGCGGCTGACACAAGAAAGCTCCCCAGGGGTCCACCTCTCTCCCTGGACTTGCAGGATATGCCCCAGGGTGCCCCCTTGCCCTCCACCTAGTTGCCTCTGACCCCAGCAAGCTAACCAGGGGTCCATCTCTCTCCCTGGACTTGCAGTAGAGGCCCTAGGGTATCTCCTGGCCCTCCACCTAGGGTCGTCTGACCCCTGCAAGTTACCCAGGGGTCCACAACTCTCCCTGGACTTGCAATAGAGAACCCAGGGTGCCCCCTGGCACTCCACCTAGGGGACTAAGACCCCAGCAATCTACCCAGGGGTCCACCTCTCTCCCTTGACTTGAAGTATAGGCCCCAGGGTGCCCCCTGGCCCTCCACATAGGGGCCTAGGACCCCAGCAAGCTACCCAGGGGTCCACGTCTCTTCCCGGACTTGCAGTAGAGGCCCCAGGGTGCCCCCTGGCCCTCCACCTAGGGGCCTAAGACCCCAGCAAGATACCCAGGGGTCCACCTCTCTCCCTGGACTTGCAGTAGAGGCCCTAGGAATCCTCTTGGCCCTCCACCTAGGGGCCTCTGACCCCAGCAAGCTACCCAGGGGTCCACCTTTCTCCCTGGACTTATAGTATAGGCCCCAGGGTGCCCATTGGCCCTCCACATAGGGGCCTCTTACCCCAAGAAGCTACCCAGGGTTCCACCTCTCTCCCTGGACTTGCAATAGAGGCCACAGGGTGCCCCCTGGCCCTCCACCTAGGGGCCTCTGACCCCAGCAAGCTACATAGAGGTCCACATCTCTCCCTGGACTTATAGTATAGGCCCCAGGGTGCCCATTGGCCCTCCACTTAGGGGCCTCTTACCCCAAGAAGCTACCCAGGGTTCCACCTCTCTCCCTGGACTTGCAATAGAGGCCACAGGGTGCCCCCAGGCCCTCCACCTAGGGGCGGCTGACACAAGAAAGCTCCCCAGGGGTCCACCTCTCTCCCTGGACTTGCAGGATATGCCCCAGGGTGCCCCCTTGCCCTCCACCTAGTTGCTTCTGACCCCAGCAAGCTAACCAGGGGTCCACCTCTCTCCCTGGACTTGCAGTAGAGGCCCTAGGGTATCTCCTGGCCCTCCACCTAGGGGCGTCTGACCCCTGCAAGTTACCCAGGGGTCCACAACTCTCCCTGGACTTGCAATAGAGAACCCAGGGTGCCCCCTGGCGCTCCACCTAGGGGCCTAAGACCCCAGCAAGCTACCCAGGGGTCCACTTCTCTCCCTTGACTTGAAGTATAGGCCCCAGGGTGCCTCCTGGCCCTCCACATAGGGGCCTAGGACCCCAGCAAGCTACCCAGGGGTCCACGTCTCTTCCCGGACTTGCAGTAGAGGCCCCAGGGTGCCCCCTGGCCCTCCACCTAGGGGCCTAAGACCCAAGCAAGATACCCAGGGGTCCACCTCTCTCCCTGGACTTGCAGTAGAGGCCCTAGGAAACCTCTTGGCCCTCCACCTAGGGGCCTCTGACCCCAGCAAGCTACCCAGGGGTCAACCTTTCTCCCTGAACTTATAGTATAGGCCCCAGGGTGCCCATTGGCCCTCCACTTAGGGGCCTCTTACCCCAGGAAGCTACCCAGGGTTCCACCTCTCTCCCTGGACTTGCAGTAGAGGCCCCAGGAAGCCCCCTTGCCCTCCACCTAGGGGCCTCTGACCCCAGCAAGCTACCCAGGGGCCAACCTCTCTCCCTGGACTTGCAATAGAGGCCCCAGGGTGCCCGCTGGCCCTCCACCAGGGGGCCTCTGACCCCAGCAAGCTACCCAGGGGTCCACAACTCTCCCTAGCCTTGCAGTAGAGGCCCAAGGGTGCCCCTTGGCCCTCCACCTAGGGTCCTCAGAGCCTTGAAATCTACCAAGGGGTCCACAATTATCCCTGGACTTGCTATAGAGGCCCCAGGGTGCCCCCTGGCAGTCCACCTAAGTGCCTCTGACCCCAGCTAGCTACCCAGGGGTCCACCTCTCTCCCTGGACCTGCAGTAGAGGCCCTAGGGTACCCCCTGGCCCTCCACCTAGGGGCTTTATTCCCCAGCAAGCTACCCAGGGGTCCACCTCTCTCCCTCTACTTGCAGTATAGGCCCCAGTGTGCCCCCTTGCCCTCCACCCATGGGCCTCTGACCCCAGCAAGCTACCCAGGGGTCCACAACTCTCCCTGGACTTGCAGTAGAGGCCCCAGGGTGCCCCCTGGCCCTGCACCTAGGGGCCTCTGACCCCAGCAAGCTACCCAGGGGTCCACATCTCTCCATGGACTTGCAGTATAGGCCCTAGGGTGCCCCCTGGCCCTCCACCTAGGGGCTTAAGACCTCAGCAAGCTACCCAGGGGGTCCACCTCTCTCCCTGGACTGGCAGAAGAGGCCCCAGGGTGCCCCCAGGCCCTCCACCTAGGGGCGGCTGACACAAGAAAGCTCCCCAGGGGTCCACCTCTCTCCCTGGACTTGCAGGATATGCCCCAGGGTGCCCCCTTGCCCTCAACCTAGTTGCCTCTGACCCCAGCAAGCTACCCAGGGTTCCACCTCTCTCCCTGGACTTGCAATAGAGGCCACAGGGTGCCCCCAGGCCCTCCACCTAGGGGCGGCTGACACAAGAAAGCTCCCCAGGGGTCCACCTCTCTCCCTGGACTTGCAGGATATGCCCCAGGGTGCCCCCTTGCCCTCCACCTAGTTGCTTCTGACCCCAGCAAGCTAACCAGGGGTCCACCTCTCTCCCTGGACTTGCAGTAGAGGCCCTAGGGTATCTCCTGGCCCTCCACCTAGGGGCGTCTGACCCCTGCAAGTTACCCAGGGGTCCACAACTCTCCCTGGACTTGCAATAGAGAACCCAGGGTGCCCCCTGGCGCTCCACCTAGGGGCCTAAGACCCCAGCAAGCTACCCAGGGGTCCACTTCTCTCCCTTGACTTGAAGTATAGGCCCCAGGGTGCCTCCTGGCCCTCCACATAGGGGCCTAGGACCCCAGCAAGCTACCCAGGGGTCCACGTCTCTTCCCGGACTTGCAGTAGAGGCCCCAGGGTGCCCCCTGGCCCTCCACCTAGGGGCCTAAGACCCAAGCAAGATACCCAGGGGTCCACCTCTCTCCCTGGACTTGCAGTAGAGGCCCTAGGAAACCTCTTGGCCCTCCACCTAGGGGCCTCTGACCCCAGCAAGCTACCCAGGGGTCAACCTTTCTCCCTGAACTTATAGTATAGGCCCCAGGGTGCCCATTGGCCCTCCACTTAGGGGCCTCTTACCCCAGGAAGCTACCCAGGGTTCCACCTCTCTCCCTGGACTTGCAGTAGAGGCCCCAGGAAGCCCCCTTGCCCTCCACCTAGGGGCCTCTGACCCCAGCAAGCTACCCAGGGGCCAACCTCTCTCCCTGGACTTGCAATAGAGGCCCCAGGGTGCCCGCTGGCCCTCCACCAGGGGGCCTCTGACCCCAGCAAGCTACCCAGGGGTCCACAACTCTCCCTAGCCTTGCAGTAGAGGCCCAAGGGTGCCCCTTGGCCCTCCACCTAGGGTCCTCAGAGCCTTGAAATCTACCAAGGGGTCCACAATTATCCCTGGACTTGCTATAGAGGCCCCAGGGTGCCCCCTGGCAGTCCACCTAAGTGCCTCTGACCCCAGCTAGCTACCCAGGGGTCCACCTCTCTCCCTGGACCTGCAGTAGAGGCCCTAGGGTACCCCCTGGCCCTCCACCTAGGGGCTTTATTCCCCAGCAAGCTACCCAGGGGTCCACCTCTCTCCCTCTACTTGCAGTATAGGCCCCAGTGTGCCCCCTTGCCCTCCACCCATGGGCCTCTGACCCCAGCAAGCTACCCAGGGGTCCACAACTCTCCCTGGACTTGCAGTAGAGGCCCCAGGGTGCCCCCTGGCCCTGCACCTAGGGGCCTCTGACCCCAGCAAGCTACCCAGGGGTCCACATCTCTCCATGGACTTGCAGTATAGGCCCTAGGGTGCCCCCTGGCCCTCCACCTAGGGGCTTAAGACCTCAGCAAGCTACCCAGGGGGTCCACCTCTCTCCCTGGACTGGCAGAAGAGGCCCCAGGGTGCCCCCAGGCCCTCCACCTAGGGGCGGCTGACACAAGAAAGCTCCCCAGGGGTCCACCTCTCTCCCTGGACTTGCAGGATATGCCCCAGGGTGCCCCCTTGCCCTCAACCTAGTTGCCTCTGACCCCAGCAAGCTACCCAGGGGTCCACCTCTCTCCCTGGACTTGCAGTAGAGGCCCTAGGGTACCTCCTGGCCCTACACCTAGGGGCCTCTGACCCCAGCAAGCTACCCAGGGGTCCACATCTCTCCATGGACTTGCTGTATAGGCCCTAGGGTGCCCCCTGGCCCTCCACCTAGGGGCTTAAGACCTCAGCAAGCTACCCAGGGGGTCCACCTCTCTCCCTGGACTGGCAGAAGAGGCCCCAGGGTGCCCCCAGGCCCTCCACCTAGGGGCGGCTGACACAAGAAAGCTCCCCAGGGGTCCACCTCTCTCCCTGGACTTGCAGGATATGCCCCAGGGTGCCCCCTTGCCCTCCACCTAGTTGCCTCTGACCCCAGCAAGCTACCCAGGGGTCCACCTCTCTCCCTGGACTTGCAGTAGAGGCCCTAGGGTACCTCCTGGCCCTACACCTAGGGGCCTCTGACCCCAGCAAGCTACCCAGGGGTCCACAACTCTCCCTGGACTTGCAGTGGAGGCCCCAGGGTAGCCCCTTGCCCTCCACCTAGGGGCCTCTGATCCCAGAGAGCTTCCCAGGGGTCCGCCTTTCTCCCTTGACTTGAAGTACAGGCCCCAGAGTGCCCACTGGCCCTCCACCTAGGGGCCTAAGACCCCAACAAGCTACCCAGGGGTCCACAACTCTCCCAGGACTTGCAGTAGAGGCCGCAGGGTGCCCCCTGGCCCTCCACCTAGGGGCCTCTGACCCCAGCAAGCTACCCAGGGGTCCACATCTCTGCCTGGACTTGCTGTATAGGCCCCAGGGTGACCCCTGGCCTCCACCTAGGGGCCTAAGATCCCAGCAAGCTACCCAGGGGTCCACCTCTCTCCCTTGACTTGAAGTATAGGCCCCAGGAAGCCCCATGGCCCTCCACCTAGGGGCCTAGGACCCCAGCAAGTTACCCAGGGGTCCACCTCTCTCCCTGGACTTGCAGTAGAGGGCCCAGGGTGCCCCCTGGCCCTCCACCTAGGGGCCTAAGACCCCAGCAAACTACCCAGGGTTCAATTATCTCCCTAAACTTGCAGTATAGGCCCCAGGGTGCCCCCTGGCCTTCCACTTAGGGGCTTCTGACCCCAGCAAGCTACCCAGGGGTCTACAACTCTCCCTGGACTTTCAGTAAAGGCCCCAGGGTGCCCCCTGGCCCTCCACCTAAGGGCCTCTGACCCCAGCAAGCTACACAGGGGTCCACCTCTCTCCCTGGACTTGCAGTATAGGCCCCAGGGTTCCCCCTGGCCCTCCACCTAGGGGCCACTTACCCCAGTATGCTACCCAGGGATCCTTCTCTCTCCCTTCACGTGCAATAGAGGCCCCAGGGTGCCCCCTGGCACCCCACCTAGGGGTCTTTGACCCCAGCAAGCTACCCAGGGGTCCACCTCTTTCCCTGGACTGGCAGTATAGGCTCCAGGGTGCCCCCTGGCCCTCCACCTAGGGGCCTCTGACCCCAGCAAGCTACCAAGGGGTCCACAACTCTCCCTGGACTTGCAGTATAGGCCCCAGGGTGCCCCCTTGCCCTCCACCCAGGGGCCTCTGACCCCAGCAAGCTACCCAGGGGTTCACAACTCTCCCTGGACTTGCAGTATAGGCCCCAGGGTGCCCCCTTGCCCTGCACCTAGGGGCCTCTGACCCCAGCAAGCTACCCAGGGGTCCACATCTCTCCATGGACTTGCAGTATAGGCCCTAGGGTGCCCCCTGGCCCTCCATATAGGGGCCTAAGACCCCAGCAAGCTACCCATGGGGTCCACCTCTCTCCCTGGACTGGCAGTAGAGGCCCCAGGGTGCCCCCAGGCCCTCCACCTATGGGCGGCTGACACAAAAAAGCTCCCCAGGGGTCCACCTCTCTCCCTGGACTTGCAGGATATGCCCCAGGGTGCCCCCTCGCTCTCCAACTAGTTGCCTCTGACCCCAGCAAGCTACCCAGGGGTCCACCTGTCTCCCTGGACTTGCAGTAGAGGCCCTAGGGTAACTCCTGGCCTTCAACCTAAGGGCCTCTGACCCCAGCAAGTTACCCAGGGGTCCACAACTCTCCCTGGACTTGCAATAGAGGCCCCAGGGTGCCCCTTTGTATCCACCTATGGGCCTCTGACCCCAGAAAGCTACCCAGGGGTCCACCTTTCTCCTTGGACATGAAGTATAGGCCCTAGGGTACCTCCTGGCCCTCCACCTAGGGGCCTCTGACCTCAGCAAGCTACCCAGGGGGGCTCTCCACCTAGGGGCGGCTGACACAAGAAAGCTCCCCAGGGGTCGACCTCTCTCCCTGGACTTGCAGGAAATGCCCCAGGGTGCCCCCTGGCCCTCCACCTAGTTGCCTCTGACCCCAGCAAGTTACCCAGGGGTCCACAACTCTCCCTGGACTTGCAGTAGAGACCCCAGGGTGCCACCTTGCCCTCCACCTAGGGGCCTCTGACCCCAGAAAGCTACCCAGGGGTCCACCTTTCTCCCTGGACATGAAGTATAGGCCCCAAGGTGCCCACTGGCCCTCCACCTAGGGGCCTAAGACCCCAGCAAGCTACCCAGGGGTCCACAACTCTCCCTGGACTTGCAGTAGAGGCCCCAGGGTGCCCCCTGGCCCTCCACCTAGGGGCCTAAGACCCCATCAAGCTACCCAGGGGTCCAATTATCTCCCTGGACAGGCAGTATAGGCGCCAGGGTGCCCCCTGGCCCTCCACTTAGGAGCTTCTGACACCAGCAAGCTATCCAGGGGTCCACAACTCTCCCTGGACTTTCAGTAGAGGCCCCAGGGTGCCCCCTGACCCTCCACCTAAGGGCCTCTGACCCCAGAAAGCTACACAGGTGTCCACTTCTCTCCCTGGACTTGCGTTAGAGGCCCTAGGGTGCCCCATTGCCTTCCACATATGGGCTTCAGACCTCATCAAGCTAACCACGGATCCACCTCTCTTCCTGGACTTGCAGTATAGGCCCCAGGGTGCCCCCTGGCCCTCCACCTAGGGGGCTCTTACCCTAGGAAGCTACCCAGGGGTCCACCTCTCTCCCTGGACTTGCAATAGAGGCCCCAGGGTGCCCCCTGGCACTCCACCTAGGGGCCTATGACCCCAGCAAGCTACCCAGGGGTCCACCTCTCTCCCTGGACTGGCAGTATAGGTTCCAGGGTGCCCCCTGGCCCTCAACCTAGGGGCCTCTGACCCCAGCAAGCTACCAAGGGGTCCACAACTCTCCCTGGACTTGCAGTAGAGGCCCCTGGCTATCCCCTTTCTCTCCACCTAGGGGCCTCTGACCCCAGCAAGCTACCCAGGGGTCCACCTCTCTTCCTGGACTTGCGTTAAAGGCCCTAGGGTACCCCCTTGCCCTCCACCTATGGGCTTAAGACCTCATCAAGCTATCCAGGGATCCACCCCTCTCCCTGGACTTGCAGTATAGGCCCCAGGGTGCCCCCTGGCCCTCCACTTAGGGGCCTCTTACCCCAGGAAGCTACCCAGGGTTCCACCTCTCTCCCTGGACTTGCAATAGAGGCCACAGGGTGCCCCCTGGCCCTCCACCTAGGTTCCTCTGACCCCAGCAAGCTACATAGGGGTCCACATCTCTCCTTGGACTTGCAGTATAGGCCCCAGGGTGCCCCCTGGCCCTCCACCTAGGGGCTTCTGACCCCAGCAAGCTACCAAGGGGTCCACAACTCTCCCTGGACTTGCAGTAGAGGCCCCAGGAAGCCCCCTTGCCCTCCACCTAGGGGCCTCTGACCACAGCAAGCTACCCAGGGGCCAACCTCTCTCCCTGTACTTGCAATAGAGGCCCCAGGGTGCCCGCTGGCCCTCCACCAGGGGGCCTCTGACCCCAGCAAGCTACCCAGGGGTCCACAACTCTCCCTAGACTTGCAGTAGAGGCCCAAGGGTGCCCCCTGGCCCTCCACCTAGGGGCCTAAGACCCCAGCAAACTACCCAGGGTTCAATTATCTCCCTAAACTTGCAGTATAATCCCCAGGGTGCCCCCTGGCCTTCCACTTAGGGGCTTCTGACCCCAGCAAGTTACCCAGGGGTCCACAACTCTCCCTGGACTTGCAGTAGAGACCCCAGGGTGCCCCCTTGCCCTCCACCTAGGGGCCTCTGACCCCAGAAAGCTACCCAGGGGTCCACCTTTCTCCCTGGACATGAAGTATAGGCCCCAGGGTGCCCCCTTGCCCTCCACCTAGTTGCCTCTGACCCCAGCAAGCTACCCAGGGGTCCACCTCTCTCCCTGGACTTGCAGTAGAGGCCCTAGGGTACCTCCTGGCCCTCCATCTAGGGGCCTCTGACCCCAGCAAGTTACCCAGGGGTCCACAACTCTCCCTGGACCTGCAGTAGAGGCCCCTAGCTGCCCCCTTTCTCTGCACCTAGGGGCCTCTGACCCCAACAAGCTACCCAGGGGTTCACCTTTCTCCCTCGACTTGAATTATAGGCCCCAGGCTGCCCACTGGCCCTCAACCTAGGGGCCTAAGACCCCAGCAAGCTACCCAGGGGTCCACCTCTCTCCCTTGACTTGAAGTATAGGCCCCAGGGTGCCCCCTGGCCCTCCACCTAGGGGCCTAGGACCCCAGCAAGCTACCCAGGGGTCCACGTCTCTTTCCGGACTTGCAGTAGAGGCCCCAGGATGCCCCCTGGCCCTCTACCTAGGGGCCTAAGACCCCAGCAAGCTACCCAGGGGAACACAACTCTCCCTGGACTTGCAGTAGAGGACCCAGGGTGCCCCCTTGCCCTCCACCTAGGGACCTCTGACCCCAGCAAGCTACCCAGGGGTCCACCTTTCTCCCTGGACTTATAGTATAGGCCCCAGGGTGCCCATTGGCCCTCCACATAGGGGCCTAAGACCCCAGCAAGCTACCCAGGGGTCCACAACTCTCCCTGAACTTGCAGTAGAGGCCCCAGGGTGCCTCTTGGCCCTCCACCTAGGGGCCTGTGACCCCAGCAAGCTACCCAGGGGTCCACATCTCTCCCTGGACTTGCAGTATAGGCCCCAGGGTGCCCCCTGGCCCTCCACATAGGGGCCAAGGACCCCAGCAAGCTACCCAGAGGTCCACCTCTCTCCCTGGTCTTGCAGTAGAGGCCTCAGGGTACCCCCTGACTCTCCACCTAGGGGCGTCTTACCCCAGGAAGCTACCCAGGGGTCCACCTCTCTCCCTGGACTTGCAGTAGAGAACCCAGGAAGCCCCCTGGCACTCCACCAAGGAGCCTCTGACGCCAGCAAGCTTCCCAGGGGTTAACCTCTCTCCCTGGACTGGGAATATAGGCCCCAGGGTGCCCCCTGGCCCTCCACCTTTGTGCCTCTGACACCAGCAAGCTACCCAGGGGTCCACCTCTCTTTCTGGACTTGCGTTAAAGGCCCTAGGGTACCCCCTTGCCCTCAACCTATGGGCTTCAGACCTCATCAAGCTACCCAGGGATCCACCCCTCTCCCTGGACTTGCAGTATAGGCCCCAGGGTGCCCCCTGACTCTCCACCTAGGGGCGTCTTACCCCAGGAAGCTACCCAGGGGTCCACCTCTCTCCCTGGACTTGCAGGATAGGCTGCAGGGGGCAACCTGGCCCTCCACCTAGGGGCCACTGACCCCAGGAAGCTACTCAGGGGTCAACCTCTCTCCCTGGACTTGCAGAATAGGCCCCAGGGTGCCCCATGGCCCACTACCTATGGGCTTCTGACCCCAGCAAGCTACCCAGGGGTCCATATCTCTCCCTGGACTTGCAGTAGAGGCCCCAGGGTGCCCCCTTGCCCTCCACCCAGGGGCCTCTGACCCCCACAAGTTACCCAAGGGTCCACAACTCTCCCTTGACTTTCAGTAGAGTTCCCAGGGTGCCCCTTGAACCTCCACCTAGGCCACTCTCAGCCAAGCAATCTACCCAGGGGTCCACCTCTCTCCCTGGACTTGCAGGATAGGCCCCAGGGTGCCCCCTGGCCCTCCACCTAAGTGCCTAAGACCCCAGCAAGCTACCCAGGGGCCACCTCTCTCCCTTGACTTGATGTATAGGCCCTAGGGTGCCCCCTGGCCCTCAACCTAGGGGCCTAGGACCCCAGCAAGCTACCCAGGGGTCCACGTCTCTTTCCGGACTTGCAGTAGAGGCCCCAGGATGCCCCCTGGCCCTCTACCTAGGGGCCTAAGACCCCAGCAAGCTACCCAGGGGAACACAACTCTCCCTGGACTTGCAGTAGAGGACCCAGGGTGCCCCCTTGCCCTCCACCTAGGGACCTCTGACCCCAGCAAGCTACCCAGGGGTCCACCTTTCTCCCTGGACTTATAGTATAGGCCCCAGGGTGCCCATTGGCCCTCCACATAGGGGCCTAAGACCCCAGCAAGCTACCCAGGGGTCCACAACTCTCCCTGAACTTGCAGTAGAGGCCCCAGGGTGCCTCTTGGCCCTCCACCTAGGGGCCTGTGACCCCAGCAAGCTACCCAGGGGTCCACATCTCTCCCTGGACTTGCAGTATAGGCCCCAGGGTGCCCCCTGGCCCTCCACATAGGGGCCAAGGACCCCAGCAAGCTACCCAGAGGTCCACCTCTCTCCCTGGTCTTGCAGTAGAGGCCTCAGGGTATATAGGCCTTAGGGTACCCCCTTGCCCTCCACCTATGGGCTTCAGACCTCATCAAGCTACCCAGGGATCCACCCCTCTCCCTGGACTTGCAGTATAGGCCCCAGGGTGCCCCCTGACTCTCCACCTAGGGGCGTCTTACCCCAGGAAGCTACCCAGGGGTCCACCTCTCTCCCTGGACTTGCAGGATAGGCTGCAGGGGGCAACCTGGCCCTCCACCTAGGGGCCACTGACCCCAGGAAGCTACTCAGGGGTCAACCTCTCTCCCTGGACTTGCAGAATAGGCCCCAGGGTGCCCCATGGCCCACTACCTATGGGCTTCTGACCCCAGCAAGCTACCCAGGGATCCATATCTCTCCCTGGACTTGCAGTAGAGGCCCCAGGGTGCCCCCTTGCCCTCCACCCAGGGGCCTCTGACCCCCACAAGTTACCCAAGGGTCCACAACTCTCCCTTGACTTTCAGTAGAGTTCCCAGGGTGCCCCTTGAACCTCCACCTAGGCCACTCTCAGCCAAGCAATCTACCCAGGGGTCCACCTCTCTCCCTGGACTTGCAGGATAGGCCCCAGGGTGCCCCCTGGCCCTCCACCTAAGTGCCTAAGACCCCAGCAAGCTACCCAGGGGCCACCTCTCTCCCTTGACTTGATGTATAGGCCCTAGGGTGCCCCCTGGCCCTCAACCTAGGGGCCTAAACCCCAGCAAGCTACCCATGGGGTCCACCTCTCTCCCTGCACTGGCAGCAGAGGCCCCAGGGTGCCCCCAGTCCCTCCACCTAGGGGCCTCTGACAAAAGAAAGCTCCCCAGGGGTCCACCTTTCTCCCTGGACTTGCAGGATAGGCCCCAGGGTGACCCCTGGCCCTCCACCTTGTTGCCTCTGACCCCAGCAAGCTACCCAGGGGTCCACCTCTCTCCCTGGACTTGCAGTAGAGGCCCTAGGGTACCCCCTGGCCCTCCAGCTGGGGCGCTGACCCCAGCAAGCTACCCAGGGGTCCACCTCTCTCCCTAGACTTGCAGTATAGGCCCCAGGGTGCCCCCTGGCCCTCCAGCTAGGTGCCTCTGACCCCAGCAAGCTACCCAGGGGTCCACCTCTCTCCCTGGACTTGCAGTAGAGAACCCAGGAAGCCCCCTGGCCCTCCAATAAGGAGCCTCTGACGCCAGCAAGCTACCCAGGGGCCCATCTCTCTCCCTGGACTTGCAGTGGAGTCTCCAGGGTGCCCGCTGGCCCTCCACCTAGAGGCCTTTGACCCCAGCAAGCTACCCAGGGGTCCACATCTCTCCCTAGACTTGCAGTAGAGGCCCTAGGGTACCCCCTGGCCCTCCAGCTGGGGTGCTGACCCCACAAAGCTACCCAGGGGTACCTAGGCACCTAGGGGCCTCTGACTCCAGCTAGCTACTCAGAGGTCCACATCTCTCCATGGATGTGCAGTATAGGCCCCAGGGTAACCCCTGGCCCTCCACCTAGGGGCCCAAGACCACAGCAAGCTATCCAGGGAGTCCATCTCTCTCCCTGGTCTGGCAGTACAGGCCCCAGGGTGCCCCTTGGCCCTCCACCTAGGGGCCTCTGACATAAGAAAGCTCCCCAGGGGTCCACCTCTCTCCCTGGACTTGCAGTAGAGGCCCTAGGGTACCCCCTGGCCCTCCAGCTGGGGCGCTGACCCCAGCAAGCTACCCAGGGGTCCACCTCTCTCCCTAGACTTGCAGTATAGGCCCCAGGGTGCCCCCTGGCCCTCCAGCTAGGTGCCTCTGACCCCAGCAAGCTACCCAGGGGTCCACCTCTCTCCCTGGACTTGCAGTAGAGAACCCAGGAAGCCCCCTGGCCCTCCAATAAGGAGCCTCTGACGCCAGCAAGCTACCCAGGGGCCCATCTCTCTCCCTGGACTTGCAGTGGAGTCTCCAGGGTGCCCGCTGGCCCTCCACCTAGAGGCCTTTGACCCCAGCAAGCTACCCAGGGGTCCACATCTCTCCCTAGACTTGCAGTAGAGGCCCTAGGGTACCCCCTGGCCCTCCAGCTGGGGTCCTGACCCCACAAAGCTACCCAGGGGTACCTAGGCACCTAGGGGCCTCTGACTCCAGCTAGCTACTCAGAGGTCCACATCTCTCCATGGATGTGCAGTATAGGCCCCAGGGTGCCCCCTGGCCCTCCACCTAGGGGCCCAAGACCACAGCAAGCTATCCAGGGAGTCCATCTCTCTCCCTGGTCTGGCAGTACAGGCCCCAGGGTGCCCCTTGGCCCTCCACCTAGGGGCCTCTGACATAAGAAAGCTCCCCAGGGGTCCACCTCTCTCCCTGGACTTGCAGGATTTTCCCCAGGGTGCCTCCTGGCCCTCCAACTAGTTGCCTCTGACCACAGCAAGCTACCCAGGGGTTCACCTCTCTCCCTGGACTTGCAGTAGAGGCCCCAGGGTGCCCCCTGGCCCTCCACCTAGGGGCCTCTGACCCCAGCAAGCTACCAAGGGGTCCACCTCTCTCAATGGACTTGCAGTAGAGGCCCCAGGAAGCCTCCTTGCCCTCCACCTAGGGGCCTCTGACCCCAGCAAGCTACCCAGGGGTCCACAACTCTCCCTAGACTTGCAGTAGAGGCCCAAGGGTGCCCCCTGGCCCTCCACCTAGGGTCCTCAGAGCCTAGAAATCTACCAAGGGGTCCACAATTATCCCTGGACTTGCTATAGAGGCCCCAGGGTGCCCCCTGGCAGTCCACCTAAGTGCCTCTGACCCCAGCTAGCTACCCAGGGGTCCACCTCTCTCCCTGGACCTGCAGTAGAGGCCCTAGGGTACCCCCTGGCCCTCCACCTAGGGGCTTTATTCCCCAGCAAGCTACCCAGGGGTCCACCTCTCTCCCTCTACTTGCAGTATAGGCCCCAGTGTGCCCCCTTGCCCTCCACCCATGGGCCTCTGACCCCAGCAAGCTACCCAGGGGTCCACAACTCTCCCTGGACTTGCAGTAGAGGCCCCAGGGTGCCCCCTGGCCCTGCACCTAGGGGCCTCTGACCCCAGCAAGCTACCCAGGGGTCCACATCTCTCCATGGACTTGCAGTATAGGCTCTAGGGTGCCCCCTGGCCCTCCACCTAGGGGCTTAAGACCTCAGCAAGCTACCCAGGGGGTCCACCTCTCTCCCTGGACTGGCAGAAGAGGCCCCAGGGTGCCCCCAGGCCCTCCACCTAGGGGCGGCTGACACAAGAAAGCTCCCCAGGGGTCCACCTCTCTCCCTGGACTTGCAGGATATGCCCCAGGAAGCCCCATGGCCCTCCACCTAGGGGCCTAGGACCCCAGCAAGCTACCCAGGGGTCCACCTCTCTCCCTGGACTTGCAGTAGAGGGCCCAGGGTGCCCCCTGGCCCTCCACCTAGGGGCCTAAGACCCCAGCAAACTACCCAGGGTTCAATTATCTCCCTAAACTTGCAGTATAGGCCCCAGGGTGCCCCCTGGCCTTCCACTTAGGGGCTTCTGACCCCAGCAAGCTACCCAGGGGTCTACAACTCTCCCTGGACTGGCAGAAGAGGCCCCAGGGTGCCCCCAGGCCCTCCACCTAGGGGCGGCTGACACAAGAAAGCTCCCCAGGGGTCCACCTCTCTCCCTGGACTTGCAGGATATGCCCCAGGGTGCCCCCTTGCCCTCCACCTAGTTGCCTCTGACCCCAGCAAGCTACCCAGGGGTCCACCTCTCTCCCTGGACTTGCAGTAGAGGCCCTAGGGTACCTCCTGGCCCTACACCTAGGGGCCTCTGACCCCAGCAAGCTACCCAGGGGTCCACAACTCTCCCTGGACTTGCAGTGGAGGCCCCAGGGTAGCCCCTTGCCCTCCACCTAGGGGCCTCTGATCCCAGAGAGCTTCCCAGGGGTCCGCCTTTCTCCCTTGACTTGAAGTACAGGCCCCAGAGTGCCCACTGGCCCTCCACCTAGGGGCCTAAGACCCCAACAAGCTACCCAGGGGTCCACAACTCTCCCAGGACTTGCAGTAGAGGCCGCAGGGTGCCCCCTGGCCCTCCACCTAGGGGCCTCTAACCCCAGCAAGCTAACCAGGGGTCCACATCTCTCCCTGGACTTGCTGTATAGGCCCCAGGGTGACCCCTGGCCTCCAACTAGGGGCCTAAGATCCCAGCAAGCTACCCAGGGGTCCACCTCTCTCCCTTGACTTGAAGTATAGGCCCCAGGAAGCCCCATGGCCCTCCACCTAGGGGCCTAGGACCCCAGCAAGCTACCCAGGGGTCCACCTCTCTCCCTGGACTTGCAGTAGAGGGCCCAGGGTGCCCCCTGGCCCTCCACCTAGGGGCCTAAGACCCCAGCAAACTACCCAGGGTTCAATTATCTCCCTAAACTTGCAGTATAGGCCCCAGGGTGCCCCCTGGCCTTCCACTTAGGGGCTTCTGACCCCAGCAAGCTACCCAGGGGTCTACAACTCTCCCTGGACTTTCAGTAAAGGCCCCAGGGTGCCCCCTGGCCCTCCACCTAAGGGACACTGACCCCAGCAAGCTACACAGGGGTCCACCTCTCTCCCTGGACTTGCAGTATAGGCCCCAGGGTTCCCCCTGGCCCTCCACCTAGGGGCCACTTACCCCAGTATGCTACCCAGGGATCCTTCTCTCTCCCTTCACTTGCAATAGAGGCCCCAGGGTGCCCCCTGGCACCCCACCTAGGGGTCTTTGACCCCAGCAAGCTACCCAGGGGTCCACCTCTTTCCCTGGACTGGCAGTATAGGCTCCAGGGTGCCCCCTGGCCCTCCACCTAGGGGCGTCTGACCCCAGCAAGCTACCAAGGGGTCCACAACTCTCCCTGGACTTGCAGTATAGGCCCCAGGGTGCCCCCTTGCCCTCCACCCAGGGGCCTCTGACCCCAGCGAGCTACCCAGGGGTTCACAACTCTCCCTGGACTTGCAGTATAGGCCCCAGGGTGCCCCCTTGCCCTGCACCTAGGGGCCTCTGACCCCAGCAAGCTACCCAGGGGTCCACATCTCTCCATGGACTTGCAGTATAGGCCCTAGGGTGCTCCCTGGCCCTCCATATAGGGGCCTAAGACCCCAGCAAGCTACCCATGGGGTCCACCTCTCTCCCTGGACTGGCAGTAGAGGCCCCAGGGTGCCCCCAGGCCCTCCACCTATGGGCGGCTGACACAAAAAAGCTCCCCAGGGGTCCACCTCTCTCCCTGGACTTGCAGGATATGCCCCAGGGTGCCCCCTCGCTCTCCAACTAGTTGCCTCTGACCCCAGCAAGCTACCCAGGGGTCCACCTGTCTCCCTGGACTTGCAGTAGAGGCCCTAGGGTAACTCCTGGCCTTCAACCTAAGGGCCTCTGACCCCAGCAAGTTACCCAGGGGTCCACAACTCTCCCTGGACTTGCAATAGAGGCCCCAGGGTGCCCCTTTGTATCCACCTATGGGCCTCTGACCCCAGAAAGCTACCCAGGGGTCCACCTTTCTCCTTGGACATGAAGTATAGGCCCTAGGGTACCTCCTGGCCCTCCACCTAGGGGCCTCGGACCTCAGCAAGCTACCCAGGGGGGCTCTCCACCTAGGGGCGGCTGACACAAGAAAGCTCCCCAGGGGTCGACCTCTCTCCCTGGACTTGCAGGAAATGCCCCAGGGTGCCCCCTGGCCCTCCACCTAGTTGCCTCTGACCCCAGCAAGTTACCCAGGGGTCCACAACTCTCCCTGGACTTGCAGTAGAGACCCCAGGGTGCCACCTTGCCCTCCACCTAGGGGCCTCTGACCCCAGAAAGCTACCCAGGGGTCCACCTTTCTCCCTGGACATGAAGTATAGGCCCCAGGGTGCCCACTGGCCCTCCACCTAGGGGCCTAAGACCCCAGCAAGCTACCCAGGGGTCCACAACTCTCCCTGGACTTGCAGTAGAGGCCCCAGGGTGCCCCCTGGCCCTCCACCTAGGGGCCTAAGACCCCATCAAGCTACCCAGGGGTCCAATTATCTCCCTGGACAGGCAGTATAGGCGCCAGGGTGCCCCCTGGCCCTCCACCTAGGAGCTTCTGACACCAGCAAGCTATCCAGGGGTCCACAACTCTCCCTGGACTTTCAGTAGAGGCCCCAGGGTGCCCCCTGACCCTCCACCTAAGGGCCTCTGACCCCAGAAAGCTACACAGGTGTCCACTTCTCTCCCTGGACTTGCGTTAGAGGCCCTAGGGTGCCCCATTGCCTTCCACATATGGGCTTCAGACCTCATCAAGCTAACCACGGATCCACCTCTCTTCCTGGACTTGCAGTATAGGCCCCAGGGTGCCCCCTGGCCCTCCACCTAGGGGGCTCTTACCCTAGGAAGCTACCCAGGGGTCCACCTCTCTCCCTGGACTTGCAATAGAGGCCCCAGGGTGCCCCCTGGCACTCCACCTAGGGGCCTATGACCCCAGCAAGCTACCCAGGGGTCCACCTCTCTCCCTGGACTGGCAGTATAGGTTCCAGGGTGCCCCCTGGCCCTCAACCTAGGGGCCTCTGACCCCAGCAAGCTACCAAGGGGTCCACAACTCTCCCTGGACTTGCAGTAGAGGCCCCTGGCTATCCCCTTTCTCTCCACCTAGGGGCCTCTGACCCCAGCAAGCTACCCAGGGGTCCACCTCTCTTCCTGGACTTGCGTTAAAGGCCCTAGGGTACCCCCTTGCCCTCCACCTATGGGCTTAAGACCTCATCAAGCTATCCAGGGATCCACCCCTCTCCCTGGACTTGCAGTATAGGCCCCAGGGTGCCCCCTGGCCCTCCACTTAGGGGCCTCTTACCCCAGGAAGCTACCCAGGGTTCCACCTCTCTCCCTGGACTTGCAATAGAGGCCACAGGGTGCCCCCTGGCCCTCCACCTAGGGGCCTCTGACCCCAGCAAGCTACATAGGGGTCCACATCTCTCCTTGGACTTGCAGTATAGGCCCCAGGGTGCCCCCTGGCCCTCCACCTAGGGGCTTCTGACCCCAGCAAGCTACCAAGGGGTCCACAACTCTCCCTGGACTTGCAGTAGAGGCCCCAGGAAGCCCCCTTGCCCTCCACCTAGGGGCCTCTGACCACAGCAAGCTACCCAGGGGCCAACCTCTCTCCCTGTACTTGCAATAGAGGCCCCAGGGTGCCCGCTGGCCCTCCACCAGGGGGCCTCTGACCCCAGCAAGCTACCCAGGGGTCCACAACTCTCCCTAGACTTGCAGTAGAGGCCCAAGGGTGCCCCCTGGCCCTCCACCTAGGGGCCTAAGACCCCAGCAAACTACCCAGGGTTCAATTATCTCCCTAAACTTGCAGTATAATCCCCAGGGTGCCCCCTGGCCTTCCACTTAGGGGCTTCTGACCCCAGCAAGTTACCCAGGGGTCCACAACTCTCCCTGGACTTGCAGTAGAGACCCCAGGGTGCCCCCTTGCCCTCCACCTAGGGGCCTCTGACCCCAGAAAGCTACCCAGGGGTCCACCTTTCTCCCTGGACATGAAGTATAGGCCCCAGGGTGCCCCCTTGCCCTCCACCTAGTTGCCTCTGACCCCAGCAAGCTACCCAGGGGTCCACCTCTCTCCCTGGACTTGCAGTAGAGGCCCTAGGGTACCTCCTGGCCCTCCATCTAGGGGCCTCTGACCCCAGCAAGTTACCCAGGGGTCCACAACTCTCCCTGGACCTGCAGTAGAGGCCCCTGGCTGCCCCCTTTCTCTGCACCTAGGGGCCTCTGACCCCAGCAAGCTACCCAGGGGTTCACCTTTCTCCCTCGACTTGAATTATAGGCCCCAGGCTGCCCACTGGCCCTCAACCTAGGGGCCTAAGACCCCAGCAAGCTACCCAGGGGTCCACCTCTCTCCCTTGACTTGAAGTATAGGCCCCAGGGTGCCCCCTGGCCCTCCACCTAGGGGCCTAGGACCCCAGCAAGCTACCCAGGGGTCTACGTCTCTTTACGGACTTGCAGTATAGGCCCCAGGATGCCCCCTGGCCCTCTACCTAGGGGCCTAAGACCCCAGCAAGCTACCCAGGGGAACACAACTCTCCCTGGACTTGCAGTAGAGGACCCAGGGTGCCCCCTTGCCCTCCACCTAGGGACCTCTGACCCCAGCAAGCTACCCAGGGGTCCACCTTTCTCCCTGGACTTATAGTATAGGCCCCAGGGTGCCCATTGGCCCTCCACATATGGGCCTAAGACCCCAGCAAGCTACCCAGGGGTCCACAACTCTCCCTGAACTTGCAGTAGAGGCCCCAGGGTGCCTCTTGGCCCTCCACCTAGGGGCCTGTGACCCCAGCAAGCTACCCAGGGGTCCACATCTCTCCCTGGACTTGCAGTATAGGCCCCAGGGTGCCCCCTGGCCCTCCACATAGGGGCCAAGGACCCCAGCAAGCTACCCAGAGGTCCACCTCTCTCCCTGGTCTTGCAGTAGAGGCCTCAGGGTACCCCCTGACTCTCCACCTAGGGGCGTCTTACCCCAGGAAGCTACCCAGGGGTCCACCTCTCTCCCTGGACTTGCAGTAGAGAACCCAGGAAGCCCCCTGGCACTCCACCAAGGAGCCTCTGACGCCAGCAAGCTTCCCAGGGGTTAACCTCTCTCCCTGGACTGGGAATATAGGCCCCAGGGTGCCCCCTGGCCCTCCACCTTTGTGCCTCTGACACCAGCAAGCTACCCAGGGGTCCACCTCTCTTTCTGGACTTGCGTTAAAGGCCCTAGGGTACCCCCTTGCCCTCCACCTATGGGCTTCAGACCTCATCAAGCTACCCAGGGATCCACCCCTCTCCCTGGACTTGCAGTATAGGCCCCAGGGTGCCCCCTGACTCTCCACCTAGGGGCGTCTTACCCCAGGAAGCTACCCAGGGGTCCACCTCTCTCCCTGGACTTGCAGGATAGGCTGCAGGGGGCAACCTGGCCCTCCACCTAGGGGCCACTGACCCCAGGAAGCTACTCAGGGGTCAACCTCTCTCCCTGGACTTGCAGAATAGGCCCCAGGGTGCCCCATGGCCCTCCACCCAGGGGCCTCTGACCCCCACAAGTTACCCAAGGGTCCACAACTCTCCCTGGACTTTCAGTAGAGTTCCCAGGGTGCCCCTTGAACCTCCACCTAGGCCACTCTCAGCCAAGCAATCTACCCAGGGGTCCACCTCTCTCCCTGGACTTGCAGGATAGGCCCCAGGGTGCCCCCTGGCCCTCCACCTAAGTGCCTAAGACCCCAGCAAGCTACCCGGGGCCACCTCTCTCCCTTGACTTGATGTATAGGCCCTAGGGTGCCCCCTGGCCCTCAACCTAGGGGCCTAAACCCCAGCAAGCTACCCAGGGGGTCCACCTCTCTCCCTGCACTGGCAGCAGAGGCCCCAGGGTGCCCCCAGTCCCTCCACCTAGGGGCCTCTGACAAAAGAAAGCTCCCCAGGGGTCCACCTTTCTCCCTGGACTTGCAGGATAGGCCCCAGGGTGACCCCTGGCCCTCCACCTTGTTGCCTCTGACCCCAGCAAGCTACCCAGGGGTCCACCTCTCTCCCTGGACTTGCAGTAGAGGCCCTAGGGTACCCCCTGGCCCTCCAGCTGGGGCGCTGACCCCAGCAAGCTACCCAGGGGTCCACCTCTCTCCCTAGACTTGCAGTATAGGCCCCAGGGTGCCCCCTGGCCCTCCAGCTAGGTGCCTCTGACCCCAGCAAGCTACCCAGGGGTCCACCTCTCTCCCTGGACTTGCAGTAGAGAACCCAGGAAGCCCCCTGGCCCTCCAATAAGGAGCCTCTGACGCCAGCAAGCTACCCAGGGGCCCATCTCTCTCCCTGGACTTGCAGTGGAGTCTCCAGGGTGCCCGCTGGCCCTCCACCTAGAGGCCTTTGACCCCAGCAAGCTACCCAGGGGTCCACATCTCTCCCTAGACTTGCAGTAGAGGCTCTAGGGTACCCCCTGGCCCTCCAGCTGGGGTGCTGACCCCACAAAGCTACCCAGGGGTACCTAGGCACCTAGGGGCCTCTGACTCCAGCTAGCTACTCAGAGGTCCACATCTCTCCATGGATGTGCAGTATAGGCCCCAGGGTGCCCCCTGGCCCTCCACCTAGGGGCCCAAGACCACAGCAAGCTATCCAGGGAGTCCATCTCTCTCCCTGGTCTGGCAGTACAGGCCCCAGGGTGCCCCTTGGCCCTCCACCTAGGGGCCTCTGACATAAGAAAGCTCCCCAGGGGTCCACCTCTCTCCCTGGACTTGCAGGATTTTCCCCATGGTGCCTCCTGGCCCTCCAACTAGTTGCCTCTGACCACAGCAAGCTACCCAGGGGTTCACCTCTCTCCCTGGACTTGCAGTAGAGGCCCCAGGGTGCCCCCTGGCCCTCCACCTAGGGGCCTCTGACCCCAGCAAGCTACCAAGGGGTCCACCTCTCTCAATGGACTTGCAGTAGAGGCCCCAGGAAGCCTCCTTGCCCTCCACCTAGGGGCCTCTGACCCCAGCAAGCTACCCAGGTGTCCATAACTCTCCCTAGACTTGCAGTAGAGGCTCAAGGGTGCCCCCTGGCCCTCCACCTAGGGTCCTCAGACCCTAGGAATCTACCAAGGGGTCCACAATTTTCCCCTGACTTGCACTAGAGGCCCCAGGGTGCCCCCTGGCCCTCCACCTAAGGGCCTCTGACCCCAGCTAGCTACCCAGGGGTCCACCTCTCTCCCTGGAGTTGCAGTAGAGGCTCTAGGGTACCCCCTGGCAATCCACCTAGAGGCTTTATTCCCCAGCAAGCTACCCAGGGGTCCACCTCTCTCCCTGGACTTGCAGTATAGGCCCCAGCTTGCCGCCTTGCCCTTCACCCATGGGCCTCTGACCCCAGCTTGCTACCCAGGGGTCCACCTCTCTCCCTGGAGTTGCAGTAGAGGCCCTAGGGTACCCCCTGGCCCTCCACCTAGGGGCTTTATTCCCCAGCAAGCTACCCAGGGGTCTACTTCTCTCCCTAGACTTGCATTATAGGCCCCAAGGTGCCCCCTTGCCCTACACCTAGGGGCCTCTTACCCCAGGAAGCTACCCAGGGGTCCACCTCTCTCCCTGGACTTGCAGGACAGGCTGCAGGGCGCAACCTGGCCCTCCACCTAGGGGCCACTGACCCCAGGAAGCTACCCAGGGGTCCACCTCTCTCCCTGGACTTGCAGAATAGGCCCCAAGTTGCCCCCTGGCCCACCAGCTATGGGCTTCTGACCCCAGCAAGCTACCCAGGGGTCCAGATCTCTCCCTGGACCTGCAGTAGAGGCCCCGGGGTGTCCCCTTGCCCTCCACCTAGGGGCCTCTGACCCCAGCAAGCTACCCAGGGGTCAAATTCTCTACCTTGACTTGCAGTATAGGCCCCAGGTTGCCCCCTGGCCCTCCACCCAGGGGCCTCTGATCCCAGCAAGCTACCCAGGGTTCCACCTCTCTCCCTGGACTTGCAGTAAAGGCCCCAGGGTGCCCCCAGGCCTTCCACCTAAGTGCCTAAGACCCCAGCAAGCTACCCAGGGGTCCACCTCTCTGCCTTGACTTGAATTATAGGCCCCAGGGTGCCCCCTGGATCTCCACCTAGGGGCCTCTGACCCCAGCACGCTACCCAGGGGTCCACATCTCTCCTTGGACTTGCAGTATAGGCCCTAAGGTGCCCCCTGGCCCTCCACCTAAGGGCCTAAGACCGCAGCAAGCTACCCAGGGGGTCCACCTCTCTCCCTGGACTGGCAGTAGAGGCCCCAGGGTGCCCCCTAACCCTCCACCTAGAAGCCTCTGACCCCAGCAAGCTACCAAGGGGTCCACAACTCTCCCTGGACTTGCAGTAGAGGCCCCAGGGTGCCCCCTGGCATTCCACCTAGGGGCCTACGACCCGAGCTAGCTACCCAGGGGTCCACCTCTCTCAATGGACTTGCAATAGAGGCCCCAGGAAGCCCCCTTGCCCTCCACCTAAGGGCCTAAGACCACAGCAAGCTACCCAGGGGGTCCACCTCTTTCCCTGGACTGGCAGTAGAGGCCCCAGGGTGCCCCCAGGCCCTCCACCTAGGGGCTGCTGACACAAGAAAGCTCCCCAGATGTCCACCTCTCTCCCTGGACTTGCAGTATAGGCCCCAGGGTGCCCCCAGGCCCTCCACCTAAGTGCCTAAGACCCCAGCAAGCTACCCAGGGGTCCACCTCTCTCACTGGACTTGATGTATATGCCCCAGGGTGCCCCCTTGCCATCCACCCAGTGGCCTCTGACCCCCGCAAGTTACCCAAGGGTCCACAACTCTCCCTGGACTTGCAGTAGAGGCCCCTGGGTGCCCCTTGGCCCTCCACCTAGGCCACTCTCAGCCAAACAAACTACCCAGGGGTCCACCTCTCTCCCTGCACTTGCAGTATAGGCCCCAGGGTCCCCTCTGGCACTCATCCTAGGGGCCGAAGACCCCAGCAAGCTACACAGGGGTCCAGCTCTCTCCCTGGACTGGCAGTATAGGCCCCTGGGTGCCCCTTGGCCCTCCACCTAGGCCACTCTCAGCCAAACAAACTACCCAGGGGTCCACCTCTCTCCCTGCACTTGCAGTATAGGCCCCAGGGTCCCCTCTGGCACTCATCCTAGGGGCCGAAGACCCCAGCAAGCTACACAGGGGTCCAGCTCTCTCCCTGGACTGGCAGTATAGGCCCCAGGGTACCCCCTGACCCTCCACCTAGGTTCTTCTTACCCCAGCAAGCTACACAGGGGTCCAGCTCTCTCCCTGGACTGGCAGTATAGGCCCCAGGGTGCCCCCTGGCCCTCCACCTAGGGGCCTAAGACCCCAGCAAGCTACCCAGGGGTCCAATTATCTCCCTGGACTGGCAGTATAGGCCCCAGGGTACCCCCTGACCCTCCACCTAGGTTCTTCTTACCCCAGCAAGCTACCCAGGGGTCCACCTCTCTCCCTGGACTTGCAGAAGAGGCCCCAGGGTGCCCGCTGGCCCTCCACCTAGGGGCCTCTGGCCCAAGCAATCTACCAAGGGGACCACAACTCTCCCTGGACTTGCAGTAGAGGCCCTAGGGTAGCCCCTGGCCCTCCACCTAGGGGCTTTAGTCCCAAGCAAGCTACCCAGGGGTCCACCTCTCTCCCTGGACTTGCAGTAGAGTCCCCAGGGTGCCCCCTGGCCCTCCAGCTAGGGGCTTTTAACCCCAGCAAGCTACCCAGGGGTCCACCTCTCTCCCTGGACTTGCAGTAGAGAACCCAGGAAGCCCCCCTGGCACTCCACCAAGGAGCATCTGACGCCAGCAAGCTTCCCAGGGGTCAACCTCTCTCCCTGGACTGGGAATATAGGACCCAGGGTGCCCCCTGGCCCTCGACCTTTGTGCCTCTGACACCAGCAAGCTACCCAGGGGTCCACCTCTCTTCCTGGACTTGCGTTAAAGGCCCTAGGGTACCCCCTGGCCCTCCACCTATGGGCTTCAGACCTCATCAAGCTACCCAGGGATCCACCCCTCTCCCTGGACTTGCAGTATAGGCACCAGGGTACCCCCTGGCTCTCCACCTAGGGGCCTCTTACCCCAGGAAGCTACCCAGGGGTCCACCTCTCTTCCTGGACTTGTGGTAGAGGCCCCAAGGTGCCCCCTGGCCCTCCACCTAGGGGCCTAGGACCCCAGCAAGCTACCCAGGGGTCCACCTCTCTCCCTGGACTTGCAGTAGAGGCCCCAGGGTGCCCCCTGGCCCTCCACCTAGGGGCCTAAGACCCCAGCAAGCTACCCAGGGGTCCAATTATCTCCCTGGACTGGCAGTATAGGCCCCAGGGTGCCCCCTGGCCTTCCACCTAGGGGCTTCTGACCCCAGCAAGCTACATAGGGGTCCACAACTCTCCCTGGACTTTCAGTAGAGGCCCCAGGGTGCCCCCTGGCCCTCCACCCAAGGGCCTCTGAACCCAGCAAGCTACCAAGGGGTCCACAACTCTCCCTGGACTTGCAGTAGAGGCCCCAGGGTGCCCCCTGGCATTCCACCTAGGGGCCTACGACCCCAGCTAGCTACCCAGGGGTCCACCTCTCTCAATGGACTTGCACTAGAGGCCCCAGGAAGCCCCATTGCCCTCCACCTAGGGGCCTCTGACCCCAGCAAGCTACCCAGGGGCCCACTTCTCTCCCTGGACTTGCAGTAGAGGCCCCAGGGTGCCCGCTGGCCCTCCACCAAGGGGCCTCTGACCCCAGCAAGCTACCCAGGGGTCCACAACTCTCCCTAGACTTGCAGTAGAGGCCCAAGGGTGCCACCTGGCCCTCCACCTAAGGTCCTCTGACCCCAGCTAGCTACCCAGGGGTCCACCTCTCTCCCTGGACTTGCAGTAGAGGCCCTAGGGTACTCCCTGGCCCTCCATCTAGGGGCTTTATTCCCCAGCAAGCTACCCAGGGGTCCACCTCTCTCCCTGGACTTGCAGTATAGGCCCCAGCTTGCCGCCTTGCCCTCCACCCATGGGCCTCTGACCCCAGCAAGCTACCCAGGGGGTCCACCTCTCTCCCTGGACTGGCAGTATAGGCTCCAGGGTGCCCCCTGGCCCTCCACCTAGTTGCCTCTGACCCCAGCAAGCTACCCGGGGGTCCAACTCTCTACATGTTCTTGCAGTAGGGGCCCTAGGGTACCTCCTGTCCCTCCACCTAGGGGCCTCTGATCCCAGCAAGCTACCCAGGGGTCCACCTTTCTCCCTGGACTTGCAGTAGAGGCCCCTGGTTGCCCATTGGCCCTCATCCTAGGGGCCTCTGACCCCAGCAAGCTACCCAAGGGTCCACCTCTCTCCCTGGACTTGCAGTAGAGGCCCCAGCGTGCCCCCTGGCCCTACACCTAGGGTCCTCTGACCCCAGCAAACTACCCAGGGGTCCACCTCTCTCCCTGGACTTGCAGTAGAGGCCCCAGGGTGCCCCCTGGCCCTCCCCCTAGGGGCCTCTGAACCCAGCAAGCTACCAAGGGGTCCACAACTCTCCCTGGACTTGCAGTAGAGGCCCCAGGGTGCCCCCTGGCATTCCACCTAGGGGCCTACGACCCCAGCTAGCTACCCAGGGGTCCACCTCTCTCAATGGACTTGCACTAGAGGCCCCAGGAAGCCCCCTTGCCCTCCACCTAGGGGCCTCTGGCCCCAGCAAGCTACCCTAGGGCCCACTTCTCTCCCTGGACTTGCAGTAGAGGCCCCAGGGTGCCCGCTGGCCCTCCACCAAGGGGCCTCTGACCCCAGCAAGCTACCCAGGGTTCCACAACTCTCCCTAGACTTGCAGTAGAGGCCCAAGGGTGCCACCTGGCCCTCCACCTAAGGTCCTCTGACCCCAGCTAGCTACCCAGGGGTCCACCTCTCTCCCTGGACTTGCAGTATAGGCCCCAGCTTGCCGCCTTGCCCTCCACCCATGTGCCTCTGACCCCAGCAAGCTACCCAGGGGGTCCACCTCTCTCCCTGGACTGGCAGTATAGGCTCCATGGTGCCCCCTGGCCCTCCACCTAGTTGCCTCTGACCCCAGCAAGCTACCCAGGGGTCCAACTCTCTACATGTTCTTGCAGTAGGGGCCCTAGGGTATCTCCTGGCCCTCCACCTAGGGGCCTCTGATCCCAGCAAGCTATCCAGGGGTCCACATCTCTCCCTGGACTTGCAGTAGAGGCCCTAGGGTACCCCCTGGCCCTCCACCTATGGGCTTCAGACCTCAGCAAGCTAACCCAGGGGTCCACCTCTCTCCCTGGACTTGCAGCATAGGCCCCAGGGTGCCCCCTGGCCCTCAACCGAGGGGCCTCTGACCCCAGAAAGCTACCCAGGGGTCCACCTCTCTCCCTGGACTTGCAGTATAGGCCCCAGGAAGCCCCCTGGCCAACCTACTATGGGCTTCTGACCCCATCAAGCTACCCAGGGGTCCACCTCTCTCCCTGGACTTGCATTAGAGGCCCCAAGGTGCTCATTGGCCCTCCATCTAGGGGCCTCTGACCTATGCAAGCTACCTGGGGGTCCACCTCTCTCCCTGGACTTGCAGTAGAGGCCCCAGGAAGCCCCTTGGCCCTTCTTCTATGGGCCTCTGACCCCAGCAATCTACCCAGGAGTTCACCTCTCTTCCTGGACTTGTAGTAGAGGCCCCAGGGTGTCCCCTGACCCTACACCTAGGGGCCTCTGACCCCAGCAAGCTACCCAGGGGTCCAGCTTTCTTCTGGACTTGTAGTAGAGAACCCAGGTGCCCCCTTGCCCACCACATAGGGGCCTTTGACCCCAGCAAGCTAGCCAGGGGTCCAAATCTCTCCCTGGACTTGCAGTATAGGCCCCAGGGTGCCCCTTAGACCTCCACCTAGGGGCCTAAGACCCCAGCAAGCTACCCATTGGTCAACCTCTGTCCCTGGACTGGCAATATAGGCCCCAGGGTGCCCCCTGGCCCTCCACCTTTGGGCCTCTGACCCCGGCAAGCTACCAAGGGGTCCACAACCCTCCCTTGACTTGCAGTAGAGGCCCCAAGGTGCCCCCTGGCCCTCCACCTATGGGCCTCTGACACCAGCAAGCTTCCCATGGGTCCACCTTTCTCCCTGGACTTGCAGTAGAGGCCCTAGGGTACCCCCTGGCCCTCCACCTATGGGCTTCAGACCCCAGCAAGCTACCCAGGGGTCCACCTCTCTCCCTGGACTGGCAGGATAGGCCCCAGGGTGCCCCCTGGCCCTCCACTTAGTTGCCTCTGACCCCAACAAGCTACCCAGGGGTCCCACTCTCTCCCTGGACTTGCAATAGGGGCCCTAGGGTACCTCCTGGCCCTCAACATAGGGGCCTCTGACCCCAGCAAGCTACCCAGGGGTCCACCTCTATCCTTGTACTTGCAGGATAGGCCCCATGGTGCCCCCTAGCCCTCCACCTAGGGGCCCAAGACCCCAGCAAGCTACCCAGAGGTCCAAAACTCTCCCTGGACTTGCAGTAGAGGCCCCAGGGTGCCCCTTTGCCCTCCACCTAGGGGCCTCTGACCCCAGCAAGCTACCCAGGGGTCCACAACTCTCCCTGGACTTGCAGTAGAGGCCCCAGGGATCCCCCTGGCCCTCCGCCTAGGGGCCTCTGTCCCTAGCAAGCTACCCAGGGTTCCACCTCTCTCCCTGGACTTGCACTATAGGCCCCAGGGTGCCCCCTGGCCCTCCACCTAAGTGCCTAAGAACCCAGCAAGCAACCCAGGGGTCCATCTCTCTCAATGGACTTGCACTAGAGGCCCCAGGAAGCCCCCTTGTCCTCCACCTAGGGGCCTCTGACCCCAGCAAGCTACCCAGGGGTCCACAACTCTCCCTAGACTTGCAGTAGAGGCCCCAGGGTGCCCCCTGGCATTCCACCTAGGGGCAAACGACCCCTGCTAGCTACCCATTGGTCCACTTCTCTCCCTGGACTTGCAGTAGAGGCCCCAGGGTGCCCGCTGGCCCTCCACCTAAGGGCCTCTGACCCCAGCTAGCTACCCAGGGGTCCACCTCTTTCCCTGGACTTGCAGTAGAGGCCCTAGGGTACCTCCTGGCCCTCCACCTAGGGGCTTTATTCCCCAGCAAGCTACCCAGGGGTCCACCTCTCTCCCTGGACTTGCAGTAGAGGCCCCAGCGTGCCCCCTTGGCCTCCACCCATGGGCCTCTGAACCCAGCAAGCTACCCAGGGGTCCACAACTTTCCCTGGACTTGCAGTAGAGGCCCCAGGGTGCCCCCTGGCCCTCCACCTAGGGGCCTCTGACCCCAGCAAGCTACATAGGGGTCCACATCTCTCCTTGGACTTGCAGTATAGGCCCCAGGGTGCCCCCTGGCCCTCCACCTAGGGGCCTAAGACCCTAGAAAGCCACCCAGGGGCCCACCTCTCTCCCTGGACTTGCAGTATAGGAACCAGGGTGCCCCCTTGCCCTCCACCCAGGGACCTCTGACCCCAGCAAGCTACCCAGGGGTCCACAACTCTCCCTGGACTTGCAGTAGAGGCCCCAGGGTGCCCATTTGCCCTGCACCTAGGGGCCTCTGACCCCAGCAAGCTACCCAGGGGGTCCACCTCTCTCCCTGGACTGGCAGTAGAGGCCCCAGGGTGCCCCCAGATCCTCCACCTAGGGGCGGCTGACACAAGAAAGCTCCCCAGGGGTCCACCTCTCTCCCTTGACTTGCAGTATAGGCCCCAGGGTGCCCCCTGGCCCTCCACCTAGGGGCCTAAACCCCAGCAAGCTACCCAGGGTTCCACTTCTCTCCCTGGACTTGCAGTAGAGGCCCCAGGGTGCCCGCTGGCCCTCCACCTAAGGGTCTCTGACCCCAGCTAGCTACCCAGGGGTCCACCTCTTTCCCTGGACTTGCAGTAGAGGCCCTAGGGTACCTCCTGGCCCTCCACCTAGGGGCTTTATTCCCCAGCAAGCTACCCAGGGGTCCACCTCTCTCCCTGGTCTTGCAGTATAGGCCCCAGCGTGCCCCCTTGGCCTCCACCCATGGGCCTCTGAACCCAGCAAGCTACCCAGGGGTCCACAACTTTCCCTGGACTTGCAGTAGAGGCCCCAGGGTGCCCCCTGGCCCTCCACCTAGGGGCCTCTGACCCCAGCAAGCTACATAGGGGTCCACATCTCTCCTTGGACTTGCAGTATAGGCCCCAGGGTGCCCCCTGGCCCTCCACCTAGGGGCCTAAGACCCTAGAAAGCCACCCAGGGGCCCACCTCTCTCCCTGGACTTGCACTATAGGAACCAGGGTGCCCCCTTGCCCTCCACCCAGGGGCCTCTGACCCCAGCAAGCTACCCAGGGGTCCACAACTCTCCCTGGACTTGCAGTAGAGGCCCCAGGGTGCCCATTTGCCCTGCACCTAGGGGCCTCTGACCCCAGCAAGCTACCCAGGGGGTCCACCTCTCTCCCTGGACTGGCAGTAGAGGCCCCAGGGTGCCCCCAGGCCCTCCACCTAGGGGCGGCTGACACAAGAAAGCTCCCCAGGGGTCCAGCTCTCTCCCTTGACTTGCAGTATAGGCCCCAGGGTGCCCCCTGGCCCTCCACCTAGGGGCCTAAACCCCAGCAAGCTACCCAGGGTTCCACCTCTCTCCCTGGACTTGCAGTATAGGCCCCAGGGTGCCCCCTTGCCCTCCACCCAGGGGCCTCTGACCCCAGCAAGCTAACCAGGGGTCCACCTCTCTCCCTTGACTTGAAGTATAGGCCCCAGTGTGCACCCTGGACCTCCACCTAGGGGCCTAGGTCCCCAGCAAGCTTTCCAGGGGTCCATGTCTCTCCTTGGACTTGCAGTAGAGGCCCCAGGGTGCCCCCTGGCCCTCCACCTACTGGCCTCTGACCCCAGCAATCTACCCAGGGGTTCACCTCTCTCCCTAGACTTGCAGTATAGGCCCCAAGGTGCCCCCTTACCTTCCACCTAGGGGCCTCTTACCCCAGGAAGATACCCAGGGGTCCACCTCTCTCCCTGGACTTGCAGGACAGGCTGCAGGGGCAACCTGGCCCTCCACCTAGGGGCCACTGACCTGAGGAAGCTACCCAGGGTTCAACCTCTCTCCCTGGACTTGCAGAATAGGCCCCAAGCTGCCCCCTGACCCACCACCTATGGGCTTTTGACCCCAGCAAGCTACCAAGGGGTCCACATCTCTCCCTGGACCAGCAGTAGAGGCCCCAGGGTGCCTCCTTGCTCTCTACCCAGGGGCCTCTGACCCCCACAAGTTACCCAAGGGTCCACAACTCTCCCTGGACTTGCAGTAGAGGCCCCAGGGTGCCCCTTGGCCCTCCACCTAGGCCACTCTCAGCCAAGCAAACTACCCAGGGGTCCACCTCTCTCCCTGGACTTGCAGGATAGGCCCCAGGGTGCCCCCTGGCCCTCCACCTAGTTGCCCCTGACCCCAGCAAGCTACCCAGAGGTCCAACTCTCTACATGGACTTGCAGTAGGGGCCCTAGGGTACCTCCTGGCCCTCCACCTAGGGGCCTCTGATCCCAGCAAGCTACCCAGGGGTCCACCTTTCTCCCTGGTTTTGCAGTAGAGGCCCCTGGTTGCCCTTTGGCCCTCATCCTAGGGGCCTCTGACCCCAGCAAGCTACCTAAGGGTCCACCTCTCTCTCTGGACTTGCAGTAGAGGCCCCAGCGTGCCCCCTGGCCCTCCACCTAGGGGCCTCTGACCCCAGCAAGCTACCCAGAGGTCCACCTCTCTCCCTGGACTTGCAGTAGAGGCCCCAGGGTGCCCCTGGCCCTCCACCTAGGGGCTTCGTACCCCAGCAAGCTACCCAGGGATCCAACTCTCTCCCTGGATCTGCAGGATAGGCCCCAGGGTGCCCCGTGGCCCTCCACCTAGGGGCCTCTGACCTCAGGAAGCTACCCAGGGGTCCAACTCTCTCCCTGGACTTGCAGTAGAGACCCCAGGGTGCCCCCTGGCCCTCCACCTAGGGGCCTCTGACCCCTGAAAGCTACCCAAGAGTCCACCTCTCTTCCTGGACTTGCAGTAGAGGCCCCAGGGTGCCCCCTGGCCCTCCACCTTTTGGCCTCTGACCCCAGCAAGCTACCAATGGGTCCACAACCCTCCCTGGACTTGCAGTAGAGGCCCCAGGGTGCCTCCTGGCCCTCCACCTAGGGGCCTTTGACCCCAGCAAGCTACCCAGGGGTCCACCTCTCTCCCTGGACTTGCAGTAGAGGCCCTAGGGTACCCCCTGGCCCTCCACCTATGGGCTTCAGACCTCAGCAAGCTAACCCAGGGGTCCACCTCTCTCCCTGGACTTGCAGTATAGGCCCCAGGGTGCCCCTTGGCCCTCCACCTAGGGGCCTCTGACCCCAGAAAGCTACCCAGGGGTCCACCTCTTGCCCTGGACTTGCAGTATAGGCCCCAGGAAGCCCCCTGGCCAACCGACTATGGGCTTCTGACCCCATCAAGCTACCCAGGGGTCCACCTCTCTCCCTGGACTTGCATTAGAGGCCCCAAGGTGCTCATTGGCCCTCCACCTAGGGGCCTCTGACCTATGCAAGCTACCTGGGGGTCCACCTCTCTTCCTGGACTTGTAGTAGAGGCCCCAGGGTGTCCCCTGGCCCTACACCTAGGGGCCTTTGACCCCAGCAAGCTAAACAGGGGACCACCTCTTTCCCTAGACGTGCAGGAGAGGCCCCAGGGTGCCCCCTGGCCCTCCACCTAGGGGCCTCTGACCCCAGCAAGCTACCCAGGGGTCCAGCTTTCTTCCTGGACTTGTAGTAGAGAACCCGGGTGCCCCCTTGCCCACCACATAGGGGCCTTTGACCCCAGCAAGCTAGCCAGGGGTCCAAATCTCTCCCTGGACTTGCAGTATAGGCCCCAGGGTGCCCCTTGGACCTCCACGTAGGGGCCTAAGACCCCAGCAAGCTACCCAGGGGTCAACCTCTCTCCCTGGACTGGCAATATAGGCCCCAGGGTGCCCCCTGGCCCTCCACCTTTGGGCCTCTGACCCCAGCAAGCTACCAAGGGGTCCACAACCCTCCCTTGACTTGCAGTAGAGGCCCCAAGGTGCCCCCTGGCCCTCCACCTAGGGGCCTCTGACACCAGCAAGCTACCCAGGGGTCCACCTTTCTCCCTGGACTTGCAGTAGAGGCCCTAGGGTACCCCCTGGCCCTCCACCTATGGGCTTCAGACACCAGCAAGCTACCCAGGGGTCCACCTCTCTCCCTGGACTGGCAGGATAGGCCCCAGGGTGCCCCCTGGCCCTCCACTTAGTTGCCTCTGACCCCAGCAAGCTACCCAGAGGTCCCACTCTCTCCCTGGATTTGCAATAGGGGCCCTAGGGTACCTCCTGACCCTCCACTTAGGGGCCTCTGACCCCTGCAAGCTACCCAGGGGTCCACCTCTATCCTTGTACTTGCAGGATAGGCCCCATGGTGCCCCCTAGCCCTCCACCTAGGGGCCCAAGACCCCAGCAAGCTACCCAGAGGTCCAAAACTCTCCCTGGACTTGCAGTAGAGGCCCCAGGGTGCCCCCTTGCCCTCCACCTAGGGGCCTCTGACCCCAGCAAGCTACCCAGGGGTCTACCTTTCTCCCTGGACTTGCAGGATAGGCCCCATGGTGCCCCCTAGCCCTCCACCTAGGGGCCCAAGACCCCAGCAAGCTACCCAGAGGTCCAAAACTCTCCCTGGACTTGCAGTAGAGGCCCCAGGGATCCCCCTGGCCCTCCGCCTAGGGGCCTCTGACCCTAGCAAGCTACCCAGGGTTCCACCTCTCTCCCTGGACTTGCACTATAGGCCCCAGGGTGCCCCCTGGCCCTCCACCTAAGTGCCTAAGAACCCAGCAAGCTACCCAGGGGTCCACCTCTCTCCCTGGACTTGAAGTATAGGCCCCATGGTGCCCCCTGGCCCTCCACCTAGGGGCCTCTGACCCCAGCAAGCTAACCAGGGGTCCACCTCTCTCCCTGGACTTGCAGTATAGGCCCCAGGGTGCCCCCTGCCCCTCCACCTAGGGGCCTCTGACCCCAACAAGCTACCCAGGGGTCCACCTATCTACATAGACTTGCAGTCGAAACCCAAGGGTGCCCCCTTACCCTGAACCTAGGGGCCTCTGACCCCAGCAAGCTACACAAGGATTAACCTCTCTCCTTGGACTTGCAGTAGAGGCCCCAGGGTGCCCCCTGGAACTCCACCTAGGGGCCTCTGACCCCAGCAAGCTACGCAGGGGTCCACCTCTTTCCCTTGACTTGCAGTAGAGGCCCCAGGGTGCCCCCTGGCCTTCCACCTAGGGGCCTCTGACCCCAGCAATCCACCCAGGGGTCCAGCTTTCTCCCTGGACTTGTAGTAGAGGCCCCAGGGTACCCCCTGGCCCTCCACCTAGGGGCTTCTTACCCCAGCAAGCTACCCAGGGGTCCACCTCTCTCCCTGGACTTGCAGAAGAGGCCCCAGGGTGACCCTTGCCCACCACATAGGGGCATATGACCTCAGGAGGCTACCAATGGGTCCACAACCCTCCCTGGACTTGCAGTAGAGGCCCCAGGGTGCCTCCTGGCCCTCCACCTAGGGGCCTTTGACCCCAGCAAGCTACCCAGGGGTCCACCTCTCTCCCTGGACTTGCAGTAGAGGCCCTAGGGTACCCCCTGGCCCTCCACCTATGGGCTTCAGACCTCAGCAAGCTAACCCAGGGGTCCACCTCTCTCCCTGGACTTGCTGTATAGGCCCCAGGGTTCCCCTTGGCCCTCCACCTAGGGGCCTCTGACCCCAGAAAGCTACCCAGGGGTCCACCTCTTGCCCTGGACTTGCAGTATAGGCCCCAGGAAGCCCCCTGGCCAACCGACTATGGGCTTCTGACCCCATCAAGCTACCCAGGGGTCCACCTCTCTCCCTGGACTTGCATTAGAGGCCCCAAGGTGCTCATTGGCCCTCCACCTAGGGGCCTCTGACCTATGCAAGCTACCTGGGGGTCCACCTCTCTCCCTGGACTTGCAGTAAAGGCCCCAGGAAGCCCCTTGGCCCTTCTTCTATGGGCCTCTGACCCCAGCAAGCTACCCAGGAGTTCACCTCTCTTCCTGGACTTGTAGTAGAGGCCCCAGGGTGTCCCCTGGCCCTACACCTAGGGGCCTCTGACCCCAGCAAGCTAAACAGGGGACCACCTCTTTCCCTAGACGTGCAGGAGAGGCCCCAGGGTGCCCCCTGGCCCTCCACCAAAGGGCCTCTGACCCCAGCAAGCTACCCAGGGGTCCAGCTTTCTTCCTGGACTTGTAGTAGAGAACCCGGGTGCCCCCTTGCCCACCACATAGGGGCCTTTGACCCCAGCAAGCTAGCCAGGGTTCCAAATCTCTCCCTGGACTTGCAGTATAGGCCCCAGGGTGCCCCTTGGACCTCCACGTAGGGGCCTAAGACCCCAGCAAGCTACCCAGGGGTCAACCTCTCTCCCTGGACTGGCAATATAGGCCCCAGGGTGCCCCCTGGCCCTCCACCTTTGGGCCTCTGACCCCAGCAAGCTACCAAGGGGTCCACAACCCTCTTTGACTTGCAGTAGAGGCCCCAAGGTGCCCCCTGGCCCTCCACCTAGGGGCCTCTGACACCAGCAAGCTACCCAGGGGTCCACCTTTCTCCCTGGACTTGCAGTAGAGGCCCTAGGGTTACCCCTGGCCCTCCACCTATGGGCTTCAGACACCAGCAAGCTACCCAGGGGTCCACCTCTCTCCCTGGACTGGCAGGATAGGCCCCAGGGTGCCCCCTGGCCCTCCACTTAGTTGCCTCTGACCCCAGCAAGCTACCCAGAGGTCCCACTCTCTCCCTGGACTTGCAATAGGGGCCCTAGGGTACCTCCTGACCCTCCACTTAGGGGCCTCTGACCCCTGCAAGCTACCCAGGGGTCCACCTCTATCCTTGTACTTGCAGGATAGGCCCCATGGTGCCCCCTAGCCCTCCACCTAGGGGCCCAAGACCCCAGCAAGCTACCCAGGGGTCTACCTTTCTCCCTGGACTTGCAGGATAGGCCCCATGGTGCCCCCTAGCCCTCCACCTAGGGGCCCAAGACCCCAGCAAGCTACCCAGAGGTCCAAAACTCTCCCTGGACTTGCAGTAGAGGCCCCAGTGATCCCCCTGGCCCTCCGCCTAGGGGCCTCTGACCCTAGCAAGCTACCCAGGGTTCCACCTCTCTCCCTGGACTTGCACTATAGGCCCCAGGGTGCCCCCTGGCCCTCCACCTAAGTGCCTAAGAACCCAGCAAGCTACCCAGGGGTCCACCTCTCTCCCTGGACTTGAAGTAAAGGCCCCATGGTGCCCCCTGGCCCTCCACCTAGGGGCCTCTGACCCCAGCAAGCTAACCAGGGGTCCACCTCTCTCCCTGGACTTGCAGTATAGGCCCCAGGGTGCCCCCTGCCCCTCCACCTAGGGGCCTCTGACCCCAACAAGCTACCCAGGGGTCCACCTATCTACCTAGACTTGCAGTCGAAACCCAAGGGTGCCCCCTTACCCTCCACCTAGGGGCCTCTGACCCCAGCAAGCTACCCAAGGATTAACCTCTCTCCCTGGACTTGCAGTAGAGGCCCCAGGGTGCCCCCTGGAACTCCACCTAGGGGCCTCTGACCCCAGCAAGCTACCCAGGGGTCCACCTCTTTCCCTTGACTTGCAGTAGAGGCCCCAGGGTGCCCCCTGGCCTTCCACCTAGGGGCCTCTGACCCCAGCAATCCACCCAGGGGTCCAGCTTTCTCCCTGGACTTGTAGTAGAGGCCCCAGGGTACCCCCTGGCCCTCCACCTAGGGGCTTCTTACCCCAGCAAGCTACCCAGGGGTCCACCTCTCTCCCTGGACTTGCAGAAGAGGCCCCAGGGTGACCCTTGCCCACCACATAGGGGCATATGACCTCAGGAGGCTACCCAGGGGTCCACCTCTCTCCCTGGACTTGCAGCAGAGGCCCCAGGGTGCCCCCTGGCCCTCCACCAAGGAGCCTCTGATGCCAGCAAGCTACCCAGGGGCCCATCTCTCTCCCTGGACTTGCAGTAGAGGCCCCAGGGTGCCCGCTGGGCCTCCACCTAGGGGCCTCTGACCCCAGCAAGCTACCCAGGGGTCCACCTATCTCCCTGGACTTGCAGTAGAGGCCCTAGCGTACCCCCTGGCCCTCCAGCTAGGGGCGCTGACCCCACAAAGCTACCCAGGGGTCCACCTCTCTCCCTGGAATTGCAGTATAGGCCCCAAGGTTCCCTTTATCCTCCAACTAGGGGCCTCTTACCCCAGGAAGCTACCCAGGGTCCACCTCTCTTCCTGGACTTGCAGTATAGGCCCCAGGGTGCCCCCTTGCCCTCCACCCAGTTGCCTCTGACCCCAGCAAGCTACCCAGGGTCCACAACTCTCCCTGGACTTGCACTAGAGGCCCAAGGGTGCCCCCTTGCCCTGCACCTAGGGGCCTCTGACCCCAGCAAGCTACTCAGGGGTCCACATCTCTCCATGAACTGGCAGTATAGGCCCTAGGGTGCCCCTTGGCCCTCCACCTAGGGGCCTAAGACCACAGCAAGCTACCCAGGGGGTCCACCTCTATCCCTGGACTTGCAGGATTTTCCCCAGGGTGCCCCCTGGCCCTCCACCTAGTTGCTTCTGACCCCAGCAAGCTACCTAGGGGTCCACCTCTCTCTCTGGACTTGCAGTAGAGGGCCTAGGGTACCTCCTGGCCCTCCACCTAGGGGCCCAAGACCCCAGCAAGCTACCCAGAGGTCCAAAACTCTCCCTGGACTTGCAGTAGAGGCCCCAGGGTGACTCCTTGCCCTCCACCTAGGGGCCTCTGACCCCAGCAAGCTACCCAGTGGTCTACTTTTCTCCCTGGACTTGAAGTATAGGCCCCAGGCTGCCCACTGGCCCTCCACCTAGGGGCCTAAGACCCTAGCAAGCTACCCAGGGTTCCACCTCTCTCCCTGGACTTGCAGTATAGGCCCCAGGTTGCCCCCTGGCCATCCACCTAAGTGCCTAAGACCCCAGCAAGCTACCCAGGGGTCCACCTCTCTCTCTTGACTTGAAGTATAGGCCCCAGGGTGCCCCCTGGCCCTCCACCTAGGGGCCAAGGACCCCAGCAAGCTTCCCAGGGGTCCACGTCTCTCCCTGGACTTGCAGTAGAGGCCCCAAGGTGCCCCCTGGCCCTCCACCTAGGGGCCTCTAACCCCAGCAAGCTACCCAGGGGTCCACCTCTCTCCCTGGACTTGCAGTAGAGGCCCTAGGGTACCTCCTGGCCCTACACCTAGGGGCCTCTGACCCCAGCAAGCCACCCAGGGGTCCACAACTCTCCCTGGACTTGCAGTGGAGGCCCCAGGGTGCCCCCTTGCCCTCCACCTAGGGGCCTCTGATCCCAGAAAGCTTCCCAGGGGTCCGCCTTTCTCCCTTGACTTGAAGTATAGGCCCCAGAATGCCCACTGGCCCTCCACCTAGGGGCCTAAGACCCCAGCAAGCTACCCAGGGGTCCACAACTCTCCCTGGACTTGCAGTAGAGGCCGCAGGGTGCCCCCTGGCCCTCCACCTAGGGGCCTCTGACCCCAGCAAGCTACCCAGGGGTCCACATCTCTCCCTGGACTTGCAGTATAGGCCCCAGGGTGACCCCTGGCCTCCACCTAGGGGCCTAAGATCCCAGCAAGCTACCCAGGGGTCCACCTCTCTCCCTTGACTTGAAGTATAGGCCCCAGGAAGCCCCCTGGCCCTCCACCTAGGGGCCTAGGACCCCAGCAAGCTACCCAGGGGTCCACCTCTCTCCCTGGACTTGCAGTAGAGGGCCCAGGGTGCCCCCTGGCCCTCCAACTAGGGGCCTAAGACCCCAGCAAACTACCCAGGGTTCAATTATCTCCCTAAACTTGCAGTATAGGCCCCAGGGTGCCCCCTGGCCTTCCACTTAGGGGCTTCTGACCCCAGCAAGCTACCCAGGGGTCTACAACTCTCCCTGGACTTTCAGTAAAGGCCCCAGGGTGCCCCCTGGCCCTCAACTTAAGGGCCTCTGACCCCAGCAAGCTACACAGGGGTCCACCTCTCTCCCTGGACTTGCGTTAGAGGCCCTAGGGTACCCCCTTGCCCTCCACCTATGGGCTACAGACCTCATCAAGCTACCCAGGGATCCACCTCTCTCCCTGGAATTGCAGTATAGGCCCCAGGGTGCCCCCTGGCCCTCCACCTAGGGGCCACTTACCCTAGTATGCTACCCAGGGATCCTTCTCTCTCCCTTCACTTGCAATAGAGGCCCCAGGGTGCCCCCTGGCACCCCACCTATTGGTCTTTGACCCCAGCAAGCTACCCAGGGGTCCACCTCTTTCCCTGGACTGGCAGTATAGGCTCCAGGGTGCCCCCTGGCCCTCCACCTAGGGGCCTCTGACCCCAGCAAGCTACCAAGGGGTCCACAACTCTCCCTGGACTTTCAGTATAGGCCCCAGGGTGCCCCCTTGCCCTCCACCCAGGGGCCTCTGACCCCAGCAAGCTACCCAGGGGTTCACAACTCTCCCTGGACTTGCAGTATAGGCCCCAGGATGCCCCCTTGCCCTGCACCTAGGGGCCTCTGACCCCAGCAAGCTATCCAGGGGTCCACATCTATCCATGGACTTGAAGTATAGGCCCTAGGGTGCCCCCTGGCCCTCCACCTAGGGGCCTAAGACCCCAGCAAGCTACCCATGGGGTCCACCTCTCTCCCTGGACTGGCAGTAGAGGCCCCAGGGTGCCCCCAGGCCCTCCACCTATGGGCGGCTGACACAAAAAAGCTCCCCAGGGGTCCACCTCTCTCCCTGGACTTGCAGGATATGCTCCAGGGTGCCCCCTCGCTCTCCAACTAGTTGCCTCTGATCCCAGCAAACTACCCAGGGGTCCACCTGTCTCCCTGGACTTGCAGTAGAGGCCCTAGGGTAACTCCTGGCCTTCAACCTAAGGGCCTCTGACCCCAGCAAGTTACCCAGGGGTCCACAACTCTCCCTGGACTTGCAATAGAGGCCCCAGGGTGCCCCTTTGTATCCACCTATGGGCCTCTGACCCCAGAAAGCTACCCAGGGGTCCACCTTTCTCGTAGGACATGAAGTATAGGCCCTAGGGTACCTCCTGGCCCTCCACCTAGGGGCCTCTGACCTCAGCAAGCTACCCAGGGGGGCTCTCCACCTAGGGGCGGCTGACACAAGAAAGCTCCCCAGGGGTCGACCTCTCTCCCTGGACTTGCAGGAAATGCCCCAGGGTGCCCCCTGGCCCTCCACCTAGTTGCCTCTGACCCCAGCAAGTTACCCAGGGGTCCACAACTCTCCCTGGACTTGCAGTAGAGACCCCAGGGTGCCCACTGGCCCTCCACCTAGGGGCCTAAGACCCCTGCAAGCTACCCAGGGGTCCACAACTCTCCCTGGACTTGCAGTAGAGGCCCCAGGGTGCCCCCTGGCCCTCCACCTAGGGGCCTAAGACCCCATCAAGCTACCCAGGGGTCCAATTATCTCCCTGGACTGGCAGTATAGGCGCCAGGGTGCCCCCTGGCCCTCCATCTAGGAGATTCTGACCCCAGCAAGCTATCCAGGGGTCCACAACTCTCCCTGGACTTTCAGTAGAGGCCCCAGGGTGACCCCTGACCCTCCACCTAAGGGCCTCTGACCCCAGAAAGCTACACAGTTGTCCACTTCTCTCCCTGGACTTGCGTTAGAGGCCCTAGGGTACCCCATTTCCTTCCACATATGGGCTTCAGACCTCATCAAGCTAACCACGGATCCACCTCTCTTCCTGGACTTGCAGTATAGGCCCCAGGGTGCCCCCTGGCCCTCCACCTAGGGGCCTCTTACCCCAGGAAGCTACCCAGGGGTCCACCTCTCTCCCTGGACTTGCAATAGAGGCCCCAGGGTGCCCCCTGGCACTCCACCTAGGGGCCTATGACCCCAGCAAGCTACCCAGGGGTCCACCTCTCTCCCTGGACTGGCAGTATAGGTTCCAGGGTGCCCCCTGGCCCTCCACCTAGGGGCCTCTGACCCCAGCAAGCTACCAAGGGGTCCACAACTCTCCCTGGACTTGCAGTAGAGGCCCCTGGCTGCCCCCTTTCTCTCCACCTAGGGGCCTCTGACCCTAGCAAGCTACCCAGGGGTCCACCTCTCTTCCTGGACTTGCGTTAAAGGCCCTAGGGTACCCCCTTGCCCTCCACCTATGGGCTTAAGACCTCATCAAGCTACCCAGGGATCCACCCCTCTCCCTGGACTTGCAGTATAGGCCCCAGGGTGCCCCCTGGCCCTCCACTTAGGGGCCTCTTACCCCAGGAAGCTACCCAGGGTTCCACCTCTCTCCCTGGACTTGCAATAGAGGCCACAGGGTGCCCCCTGGCCCTCCACCTAGGGGCCTCTGACCCCAGCAAGCTACCCAGGGGCCAACCTCTCTCCCTGGACTTGCAATAGAGGCCCCAGGGTGCCCGCTGGCCCTCCACCAGGGGGTCTCTGACCCCAGCAAGCTACCCAGGGGTCCACAACTCTCCCTAGACTTGCAGTAGAGGCCCAAGGGTGCAGCCTGGCCCTCCACCTTGGGTCCTCAGAGCCTAGAAATCTACCAAGGGGTCCAAAATTATCCCTGGACTTGCTATAGAGGCCCCAGGGTGCCCCCTGGCAGTCCACCTAAGTGCCTCTGACCCCAGCTAGCTACCCAGGGGTCCACCTCTCTCCCTGGACCTGCAGTAGAGGCCCTAGGGTACCCCCTGGCCCTCCACCTAGGGGCTTTATTCCCCAGCAAGCTACCCAGGGCTCCACCTCTCTCCCTCTACTTGCAGTATAGGCCCCAGTGTGCCCCCTGGCCTTCCACCCATGGGCCTCTGACCCCAGCAAGCTACCCAGGGGTCCACAACTCTCCCTGGACTTGCAGTAGAGGCCCCAGGGTGTCCCCTGGCCCTGCACCTAGGGGCCTCTGACCCCAGCAAGCTACCCAGGGGTCCACATCTCTCCATGGACTTGCAGTATAGGCCCTAGGGTGCCCCCTGGCCCTCCACCTAGGGGCTTAAGACCTCAGCAAGCTACCCAGGGGGTCCACCTCTCTCCCTGGACTGGCAGTAGAGGCCCCAGGGTGCCCCCAGGCCCTCCACCTAGGGGCGGCTGACACAAGAAAGCTACCCAGGGGGTCCACCTCTCTCCCTGGACTTGCAGTAGAGGCCCCAGGGTGTCCCCTGGCCCTGCACCTAGGGGCCTCTGACCCCAGCAAGCTACCCAGGGGTCCACATCTCTCCATGGACTTGCAGTATAGGCCCCAGGGTGCCCCCTTGCCCTCCACCTAGTTGCCTCTGACCCCAGCAAGCTACCCAGGGGTTCACCTCTCTCCCTGGACTTGCAGTAGAGGCCCTAGGGTACCTCCTGGCCCTCCATCTAGGGGCCTCTGACCCCAGCAAGTTACCCAGGGGTCCACAACTCTCCCTGGACCTGCAGTAGAGGCCCCTGGCTGCCCCCTTTCTCTGCACCTAGGGGCCTCTGACCCCAGCAAGCTACCCAGGAGTTCACCTTTCTCCCTCGACTTGAATTATAGGCCCCAGGCTGCCCATTGGCCCTCAACCTAGGGGCCTAAGACCCCAGCAAGCTACCCAGGGGTCCACCTCTCTCCCTTGACTTGAAGTATAGGCCCCAGGGTGCCCCCTGGCCCTCCACCTAGGGGCCTAGGACCCCAGCAAGCTACCCAGGGGTCCACGTCTCTTCCCGGACTTAAAGTAGAGGCCCCAGGATGCCCCCTGGCCCTCTACCTAGGGGCTTAAGACCCCAGCAAGCTACCCAGGGGAACACAACTCTCCCTGGACTTGCAGTAGAGGACCCGGGGTGCCCCCTTGCCCTCCACCTAGGGGCCTCTGACCCCAGCAAGCTACCCAGGGGTCCACCTTTCTCCCTGGACTTATAGTATAGGCCCCAGGGTGCCCATTGGCCCTCCACCTAGGGGCCTAAGACCCCAGCAAGCTACCCAGGGGTCCACAACTCTCCCGTAACTTGCAGTAGAGGCCCCAGGGTGCCTCTTGGCCCTCCACCTAGGGGCCTGTGACCCCAGCAAGCTACCCAGGGGTCCACCTCTCTCCCTGGACTTGCAGTATAGGCCCCAGGGTGCCCCCTGGCCCTCCACATAGGGGCCAAGGACCCCAGCAAGCTACCCAGAGGTCCACTTCTCTCCCTGGTCTTGCAGTAGAGGCCCTAGGGTGCCCCCAGGCCCTCCACCTAGGGGCGGCTGACACAAGAAAGCTCCCCAGGGGTCCACCTCTCTCCCTGGACTTGCAGGATATGCCCCAGGGTGCCCCCTTGCCCTCCACCTAGTTGCCTCTGACCCCAGCAAGCTAACCAGGGGTCCACCTCTCTCCCTGGACTTGCAGTAGAGGCCCTAGGGTATCTCCTGGCCCTCCACCTAGGGGCGTCTGACCCCTGCAAGTTACCAAGGGGTCCACAACTCTCCCTGGACTTGCAATAGAGAACCCAGGGTGCCCCCTGGCACTCCACCTAGGGGCCTAAGACCCCAGCAATCTACCCAGGGGTCCACCTCTCTCCCTTGACTTGAAGTATAGGCCCCAGGGTGCCCCCTGGCCCTCCACATAGGGGCCTAGGACCCCAGCAAGCTACCCAGGGGTCCACGTCTCTTCCCGGACTTGCAGTAGAGGCCCCAGGGTGCCCCCTGGCCCTCCACCTAGGGGCCTAAGACCCCAGCAAGATACCCAGGGGTCCACCTCTCTCCCTGGACTTGCAGTAGAGGCCCTAGGAATCCTCTTGGCCCTCCACCTAGGGGCCTCTGACCCCAGCAAGCTACCCAGGGGTCCACCTTTCTCCCTGGACTTATAGTATAGGCCCCAGGGTGCCCATTGGCCCTCCACTTAGGGGCCTCTTACCCCAAGAAGCTACGCAGGGTTCCACCTCTCTCCCTGGACTTGCAATAGAGGCCACAGGGTGCCCCCTGGCCCTCCACCTAGGGGCCTCTGACCCCAGCAAGCTACATAGGGGTCCACATCTCTCCCTGGACTTATAGTATAGGCCCCAGGGTGCCCATTGGCCCTCCACTTAGGGGCCTCTTACCCCAAGAAGCTACCCAGGGTTCCACCTCTCTCCCTGGACTTGCAATAGAGGCCACAGGGTGCCCCCAGGCCCTCCACCTAGGGGCGGCTGACACAAGAAAGCTCCCCAGGGGTCCACCTCTCTCCCTGGACTTGCAGGATATGCCCCAGGGTGCCCCCTTGCCCTCCACCTAGTTGCTTCTGACCCCAGCAAGCTAACCAGGGGTCCACCTCTCTCCCTGGACTTGCAGTAGAGGCCCTAGGGTATCTCCTGGCCCTCCACCTAGGGGCGTCTGACCCCTGCAAGTTACCCAGGGGTCCACAACTCTCCCTGGACTTGCAATATAGAACCCAGGGTGCCCCCTGGCGCTCCACCTAGGGGCCTAAGACCCCAGCAAGCTACCCAGGGGTCCACCTCTCTCCCTTGACTTGAAGTATAGGCCCCAGGGTGCCTCCTGGCCCTCCACATAGGGGCCTAGGACCCCAGCAAGCTACCCAGGGGTCCACGTCTCTTCCCGGACTTGCAGTAGAGGCCCCAGGGTGCCCCCTGGCCCTCCACCTAGGGGCCTCTGACCCCAGCAAGCTACCCAGGGGTCAACCTTTCTCCCTGAACTTATAGTATAGGCCCCAGGGTGCCCATTGGCCCTCCACTTAGGGGCCTCTTACCCCAGGAAGCTACCCAGGGTTCCACCTCTCTCCCTGGACTTGCAGTAGAGGCCCCAGGAAGCCCCCTTGCCCTCCACCTAGGGGCCTCTGACCCCAGCAAGCTACCCAGGGGCCAACCTCTCTCCCTGGACTTGCAATAGAGGCCCCAGGGTGCCCGCTGGCCCTCCACCAGGGGGCCTCTGACCCCAGCAAGCTACCCAGGGGTCCACAACTCTCCCTAGCCTTGCAGTAGAGGCCCAAGGGTGCCCCTTGGCCCTCCACCTAGGGTCCTCAGAGCCTTGAAATCTACCAAGGGGTCCACAATTATCCCTGGACTTGCTATAGAGGCCCCAGGGTGCCCCCTGGCAGTCCACCTAAGTGCCTCTGACCCCAGCTAGCTACCCAGGGGTCCACCTCTCTCCCTGGACCTGCAGTAGAGGCCCTAGGGTACCCCCTGGCCCTCCACCTAGGGGCTTTATTCCCCAGCAAGCTACCCAGGGGTCCACCTCTCTCCCTCTACTTGCAGTATAGGCCCCAGTGTGCCCCCTTGCCCTCCACCCATGGGCCTCTGACCCCAGCAAGCTACCCAGGGGTCCACAACTCTCCCTGGACTTGCAGTAGAGGCCCCAGGGTGCCCCCTGGCCCTGCACCTAGGGGCCTCTGACCCCAGCAAGCTACCCAGGGGTCCACATCTCTCCATGGACTTGCAGTATAGGCCCTAGGGTGCCCCCTGGCCCTCCACCTAGGGGCTTAAGACCTCAGCAAGCTACCCAGGGGGTCCACCTCTCTCCCTGGACTGGCAGAAGAGGCCCCAGGGTGCCCCCAGGCCCTCCACCTAGGGGCGGCTGACACAAGAAAGCTCCCCAGGGGTCCACCTCTCTCCCTGGACTTGCAGGATATGCCCCAGGGTGCCCCCTTGCCCTCAACCTAGTTGCCTCTGACCCCAGCAAGCTACCCAGGGGTCCACCTCTCTCCCTGGACTTGCAGTAGAGGCCCTAGGGTACCTCCTGGCCCTACACCTAGGGGCCTCTGACCCCAGCAAGCTACCCAGGGGTCCACATCTCTCCATGGACTTGCTGTATAGGCCCTAGGGTGCCCCCTGGCCCTCCACCTAGGGGCTTAAGACCTCAGCAAGCTACCCAGGGGGTCCACCTCTCTCCCTGGACTGGCAGAAGAGGCCCCAGGGTGCCCCCAGGCCCTCCACCTAGGGGCGGCTGACACAAGAAAGCTCCCCAGGGGTCCACCTCTCTCCCTGGACTTGCAGGATATGCCCCAGGGTGCCCCCTTGCCCTCCACCTAGTTGCCTCTGACCCCAGCAAGCTACCCAGGGGTCCACCTCTCTCCCTGGACTTGCAGTAGAGGCCCTAGGGTACCTCCTGGCCCTACACCTAGGGGCCTCTGACCCCAGCAAGCTACCCAGGGGTCCACAACTCTCCCTGGACTTGCAGTGGAGGCCCCAGGGTAGCCCCTTGCCCTCCACCTAGGGGCCTCTGATCCCAGAGAGCTTCCCAGGGGTCCGCCTTTCTCCCTTGACTTGAAGTACAGGCCCCAGAGTGCCCACTGGCCCTCCACCTAGGGGCCTAAGACCCCAACAAGCTACCCAGGGGTCCACAACTCTCCCAGGACTTGCAGTAGAGGCCGCAGGGTGCCCCCTGGCCCTCCACCTAGGGGCCTCTGACCCCAGCAAGCTACCCAGGGGTCCACATCTCTGCCTGGACTTGCTGTATAGGCCCCAGGGTGACCCCTGGCCTCCACCTAGGGGCCTAAGATCCCAGCAAGCTACCCAGGGGTCCACCTCTCTCCCTTGACTTGAAGTATAGGCCCCAGGAAGCCCCATGGCCCTCCACCTAGGGGCCTAGGACCCCAGCAAGTTACCCAGGGGTCCACCTCTCTCCCTGGACTTGCAGTAGAGGGCCCAGGGTGCCCCCTGGCCCTCCACCTAGGGGCCTAAGACCCCAGCAAACTACCCAGGGTTCAATTATCTCCCTAAACTTGCAGTATAGGCCCCAGGGTGCCCCCTGGCCTTCCACTTAGGGGCTTCTGACCCCAGCAAGCTACCCAGGGGTCTACAACTCTCCCTGGACTTTCAGTAAAGGCCCCAGGGTGCCCCCTGGCCCTCCACCTAAGGGCCTCTGACCCCAGCAAGCTACACAGGGGTCCACCTCTCTCCCTGGACTTGCAGTATAGGCCCCAGGGTTCCCCCTGGCCCTCCACCTAGGGGCCACTTACCCCAGTATGCTACCCAGGGATCCTTCTCTCTCCCTTCACGTGCAATAGAGGCCCCAGGGTGCCCCCTGGCACCCCACCTAGGGGTCTTTGACCCCAGCAAGCTACCCAGGGGTCCACCTCTTTCCCTGGACTGGCAGTATAGGCTCCAGGGTGCCCCCTGGCCCTCCACCTAGGGGCCTCTGACCCCAGCAAGCTACCAAGGGGTCCACAACTCTCCCTGGACTTGCAGTATAGGCCCCAGGGTGCCCCCTTGCCCTCCACCCAGGGGCCTCTGACCCCAGCAAGCTACCCAGGGGTTCACAACTCTCCCTGGACTTGCAGTATAGGCCCCAGGGTGCCCCCTTGCCCTGCACCTAGGGGCCTCTGACCCCAGCAAGCTACCCAGGGGTCCACATCTCTCCATGGACTTGCAGTATAGGCCCTAGGGTGCCCCCTGGCCCTCCATATAGGGGCCTAAGACCCCAGCAAGCTACCCATGGGGTCCACCTCTCTCCCTGGACTGGCAGTAGAGGCCCCAGGGTGCCCCCAGGCCCTCCACCTATGGGCGGCTGACACAAAAAAGCTCCCCAGGGGTCCACCTCTCTCCCTGGACTTGCAGGATATGCCCCAGGGTGCCCCCTCGCTCTCCAACTAGTTGCCTCTGACCCCAGCAAGCTACCCAGGGGTCCACCTGTCTCCCTGGACTTGCAGTAGAGGCCCTAGGGTAACTCCTGGCCTTCAACCTAAGGGCCTCTGACCCCAGCAAGTTACCCAGGGGTCCACAACTCTCCCTGGACTTGCAATAGAGGCCCCAGGGTGCCCCTTTGTATCCACCTATGGGCCTCTGACCCCAGAAAGCTACCCAGGGGTCCACCTTTCTCCTTGGACATGAAGTATAGGCCCTAGGGTACCTCCTGGCCCTCCACCTAGGGGCCTCTGACCTCAGCAAGCTACCCAGGGGGGCTCTCCACCTAGGGGCGGCTGACACAAGAAAGCTCCCCAGGGGTCGACCTCTCTCCCTGGACTTGCAGGAAATGCCCCAGGGTGCCCCCTGGCCCTCCACCTAGTTGCCTCTGACCCCAGCAAGTTACCCAGGGGTCCACAACTCTCCCTGGACTTGCAGTAGAGACCCCAGGGTGCCACCTTGCCCTCCACCTAGGGGCCTCTGACCCCAGAAAGCTACCCAGGGGTCCACCTTTCTCCCTGGACATGAAGTATAGGCCCCAGGGTGCCCACTGGCCCTCCACCTAGGGGCCTAAGACCCCAGCAAGCTACCCAGGGGTCCACAACTCTCCCTGGACTTGCAGTAGAGGCCCCAGGGTGCCCCCTGGCCCTCCACCTAGGGGCCTAAGACCCCATCAAGCTACCCAGGGGTCCAATTATCTCCCTGGACAGGCAGTATAGGCGCCAGGGTGCCCCCTGGCCCTCCACTTAGGAGCTTCTGACACCAGCAAGCTATCCAGGGGTCCACAACTCTCCCTGGACTTTCAGTAGAGGCCCCAGGGTGCCCCCTGACCCTCCACCTAAGGGCCTCTGACCCCAGAAAGCTACACAGGTGTCCACTTCTCTCCCTGGACTTGCGTTAGAGGCCCTAGGGTGCCCCATTGCCTTCCACATATGGGCTTCAGACCTCATCAAGCTAACCACGGATCCACCTCTCTTCCTGGACTTGCAGTATAGGCCCCAGGGTGCCCCCTGGCCCTCCACCTAGGGGGCTCTTACCCTAGGAAGCTACCCAGGGGTCCACCTCTCTCCCTGGACTTGCAATAGAGGCCCCAGGGTGCCCCCTGGCACTCCACCTAGGGGCCTATGACCCCAGCAAGCTACCCAGGGGTCCACCTCTCTCCCTGGACTGGCAGTATAGGTTCCAGGGTGCCCCCTGGCCCTCAACCTAGGGGCCTCTGACCCCAGCAAGCTACCAAGGGGTCCACAACTCTCCCTGGACTTGCAGTAGAGGCCCCTGGCTATCCCCTTTCTCTCCACCTAGGGGCCTCTGACCCCAGCAAGCTACCCAGGGGTCCACCTCTCTTCCTGGACTTGCGTTAAAGGCCCTAGGGTACCCCCTTGCCCTCCACCTATGGGCTTAAGACCTCATCAAGCTATCCAGGGATCCACCCCTCTCCCTGGACTTGCAGTATAGGCCCCAGGGTGCCCCCTGGCCCTCCACTTAGGGGCCTCTTACCCCAGGAAGCTACCCAGGGTTCCACCTCTCTCCCTGGACTTGCAATAGAGGCCACAGGGTGCCCCCTGGCCCTCCACCTAGGTTCCTCTGACCCCAGCAAGCTACATAGGGGTCCACATCTCTCCTTGGACTTGCAGTATAGGCCCCAGGGTGCCCCCTGGCCCTCCACCTAGGGGCTTCTGACCCCAGCAAGCTACCAAGGGGTCCACAACTCTCCCTGGACTTGCAGTAGAGGCCCCAGGAAGCCCCCTTGCCCTCCACCTAGGGGCCTCTGACCACAGCAAGCTACCCAGGGGCCAACCTCTCTCCCTGTACTTGCAATAGAGGCCCCAGGGTGCCCGCTGGCCCTCCACCAGGGGGCCTCTGACCCCAGCAAGCTACCCAGGGGTCCACAACTCTCCCTAGACTTGCAGTAGAGGCCCAAGGGTGCCCCCTGGCCCTCCACCTAGGGGCCTAAGACCCCAGCAAACTACCCAGGGTTCAATTATCTCCCTAAACTTGCAGTATAATCCCCAGGGTGCCCCCTGGCCTTCCACTTAGGGGCTTCTGACCCCAGCAAGTTACCCAGGGGTCCACAACTCTCCCTGGACTTGCAGTAGAGACCCCAGGGTGCCCCCTTGCCCTCCACCTAGGGGCCTCTGACCCCAGAAAGCTACCCAGGGGTCCACCTTTCTCCCTGGACATGAAGTATAGGCCCCAGGGTGCCCCCTTGCCCTCCACCTAGTTGCCTCTGACCCCAGCAAGCTACCCAGGGGTCCACCTCTCTCCCTGGACTTGCAGTAGAGGCCCTAGGGTACCTCCTGGCCCTCCATCTAGGGGCCTCTGACCCCAGCAAGTTACCCAGGGGTCCACAACTCTCCCTGGACCTGCAGTAGAGGCCCCTAGCTGCCCCCTTTCTCTGCACCTAGGGGCCTCTGACCCCAACAAGCTACCCAGGGGTTCACCTTTCTCCCTCGACTTGAATTATAGGCCCCAGGCTGCCCACTGGCCCTCAACCTAGGGGCCTAAGACCCCAGCAAGCTACCCAGGGGTCCACCTCTCTCCCTTGACTTGAAGTATAGGCCCCAGGGTGCCCCCTGGCCCTCCACCTAGGGGCCTAGGACCCCAGCAAGCTACCCAGGGGTCCACGTCTCTTTCCGGACTTGCAGTAGAGGCCCCAGGATGCCCCCTGGCCCTCTACCTAGGGGCCTAAGACCCCAGCAAGCTACCCAGGGGAACACAACTCTCCCTGGACTTGCAGTAGAGGACCCAGGGTGCCCCCTTGCCCTCCACCTAGGGACCTCTGACCCCAGCAAGCTACCCAGGGGTCCACCTTTCTCCCTGGACTTATAGTATAGGCCCCAGGGTGCCCATTGGCCCTCCACATAGGGGCCTAAGACCCCAGCAAGCTACCCAGGGGTCCACAACTCTCCCTGAACTTGCAGTAGAGGCCCCAGGGTGCCTCTTGGCCCTCCACCTAGGGGCCTGTGACCCCAGCAAGCTACCCAGGGGTCCACATCTCTCCCTGGACTTGCAGTATAGGCCCCAGGGTGCCCCCTGGCCCTCCACATAGGGGCCAAGGACCCCAGCAAGCTACCCAGAGGTCCACCTCTCTCCCTGGTCTTGCAGTAGAGGCCTCAGGGTACCCCCTGACTCTCCACCTAGGGGCGTCTTACCCCAGGAAGCTACCCAGGGGTCCACCTCTCTCCCTGGACTTGCAGTAGAGAACCCAGGAAGCCCCCTGGCACTCCACCAAGGAGCCTCTGACGCCAGCAAGCTTCCCAGGGGTTAACCTCTCTCCCTGGACTGGGAATATAGGCCCCAGGGTGCCCCCTGGCCCTCCACCTTTGTGCCTCTGACACCAGCAAGCTACCCAGGGGTCCACCTCTCTTTCTGGACTTGCGTTAAAGGCCCTAGGGTACCCCCTTGCCCTCAACCTATGGGCTTCAGACCTCATCAAGCTACCCAGGGATCCACCCCTCTCCCTGGACTTGCAGTATAGGCCCCAGGGTGCCCCCTGACTCTCCACCTAGGGGCGTCTTACCCCAGGAAGCTACCCAGGGGTCCACCTCTCTCCCTGGACTTGCAGGATAGGCTGCAGGGGGCAACCTGGCCCTCCACCTAGGGGCCACTGACCCCAGGAAGCTACTCAGGGGTCAACCTCTCTCCCTGGACTTGCAGAATAGGCCCCAGGGTGCCCCATGGCCCACTACCTATGGGCTTCTGACCCCAGCAAGCTACCCAGGGGTCCATATCTCTCCCTGGACTTGCAGTAGAGGCCCCAGGGTGCCCCCTTGCCCTCCACCCAGGGGCCTCTGACCCCCACAAGTTACCCAAGGGTCCACAACTCTCCCTTGACTTTCAGTAGAGTTCCCAGGGTGCCCCTTGAACCTCCACCTAGGCCACTCTCAGCCAAGCAATCTACCCAGGGGTCCACCTCTCTCCCTGGACTTGCAGGATAGGCCCCAGGGTGCCCCCTGGCCCTCCACCTAAGTGCCTAAGACCCCAGCAAGCTACCCAGGGGCCACCTCTCTCCCTTGACTTGATGTATAGGCCCTAGGGTGCCCCCTGGCCCTCAACCTAGGGGCCTAGGACCCCAGCAAGCTACCCAGGGGTCCACGTCTCTTTCCGGACTTGCAGTAGAGGCCCCAGGATGCCCCCTGGCCCTCTACCTAGGGGCCTAAGACCCCAGCAAGCTACCCAGGGGAACACAACTCTCCCTGGACTTGCAGTAGAGGACCCAGGGTGCCCCCTTGCCCTCCACCTAGGGACCTCTGACCCCAGCAAGCTACCCAGGGGTCCACCTTTCTCCCTGGACTTATAGTATAGGCCCCAGGGTGCCCATTGGCCCTCCACATAGGGGCCTAAGACCCCAGCAAGCTACCCAGGGGTCCACAACTCTCCCTGAACTTGCAGTAGAGGCCCCAGGGTGCCTCTTGGCCCTCCACCTAGGGGCCTGTGACCCCAGCAAGCTACCCAGGGGTCCACATCTCTCCCTGGACTTGCAGTATAGGCCCCAGGGTGCCCCCTGGCCCTCCACATAGGGGCCAAGGACCCCAGCAAGCTACCCAGAGGTCCACCTCTCTCCCTGGTCTTGCAGTAGAGGCCTCAGGGTATATAGGCCTTAGGGTACCCCCTTGCCCTCCACCTATGGGCTTCAGACCTCATCAAGCTACCCAGGGATCCACCCCTCTCCCTGGACTTGCAGTATAGGCCCCAGGGTGCCCCCTGACTCTCCACCTAGGGGCGTCTTACCCCAGGAAGCTACCCAGGGGTCCACCTCTCTCCCTGGACTTGCAGGATAGGCTGCAGGGGGCAACCTGGCCCTCCACCTAGGGGCCACTGACCCCAGGAAGCTACTCAGGGGTCAACCTCTCTCCCTGGACTTGCAGAATAGGCCCCAGGGTGCCCCATGGCCCACTACCTATGGGCTTCTGACCCCAGCAAGCTACCCAGGGATCCATATCTCTCCCTGGACTTGCAGTAGAGGCCCCAGGGTGCCCCCTTGCCCTCCACCCAGGGGCCTCTGACCCCCACAAGTTACCCAAGGGTCCACAACTCTCCCTTGACTTTCAGTAGAGTTCCCAGGGTGCCCCTTGAACCTCCACCTAGGCCACTCTCAGCCAAGCAATCTACCCAGGGGTCCACCTCTCTCCCTGGACTTGCAGGATAGGCCCCAGGGTGCCCCCTGGCCCTCCACCTAAGTGCCTAAGACCCCAGCAAGCTACCCAGGGGCCACCTCTCTCCCTTGACTTGATGTATAGGCCCTAGGGTGCCCCCTGGCCCTCAACCTAGGGGCCTAAACCCCAGCAAGCTACCCATGGGGTCCACCTCTCTCCCTGCACTGGCAGCAGAGGCCCCAGGGTGCCCCCAGTCCCTCCACCTAGGGGCCTCTGACAAAAGAAAGCTCCCCAGGGGTCCACCTTTCTCCCTGGACTTGCAGGATAGGCCCCAGGGTGACCCCTGGCCCTCCACCTTGTTGCCTCTGACCCCAGCAAGCTACCCAGGGGTCCACCTCTCTCCCTGGACTTGCAGTAGAGGCCCTAGGGTACCCCCTGGCCCTCCAGCTGGGGCGCTGACCCCAGCAAGCTACCCAGGGGTCCACCTCTCTCCCTAGACTTGCAGTATAGGCCCCAGGGTGCCCCCTGGCCCTCCAGCTAGGTGCCTCTGACCCCAGCAAGCTACCCAGGGGTCCACCTCTCTCCCTGGACTTGCAGTAGAGAACCCAGGAAGCCCCCTGGCCCTCCAATAAGGAGCCTCTGACGCCAGCAAGCTACCCAGGGGCCCATCTCTCTCCCTGGACTTGCAGTGGAGTCTCCAGGGTGCCCGCTGGCCCTCCACCTAGAGGCCTTTGACCCCAGCAAGCTACCCAGGGGTCCACATCTCTCCCTAGACTTGCAGTAGAGGCCCTAGGGTACCCCCTGGCCCTCCAGCTGGGGTGCTGACCCCACAAAGCTACCCAGGGGTACCTAGGCACCTAGGGGCCTCTGACTCCAGCTAGCTACTCAGAGGTCCACATCTCTCCATGGATGTGCAGTATAGGCCCCAGGGTAACCCCTGGCCCTCCACCTAGGGGCCCAAGACCACAGCAAGCTATCCAGGGAGTCCATCTCTCTCCCTGGTCTGGCAGTACAGGCCCCAGGGTGCCCCTTGGCCCTCCACCTAGGGGCCTCTGACATAAGAAAGCTCCCCAGGGGTCCACCTCTCTCCCTGGACTTGCAGTAGAGGCCCTAGGGTACCCCCTGGCCCTCCAGCTGGGGCGCTGACCCCAGCAAGCTACCCAGGGGTCCACCTCTCTCCCTAGACTTGCAGTATAGGCCCCAGGGTGCCCCCTGGCCCTCCAGCTAGGTGCCTCTGACCCCAGCAAGCTACCCAGGGGTCCACCTCTCTCCCTGGACTTGCAGTAGAGAACCCAGGAAGCCCCCTGGCCCTCCAATAAGGAGCCTCTGACGCCAGCAAGCTACCCAGGGGCCCATCTCTCTCCCTGGACTTGCAGTGGAGTCTCCAGGGTGCCCGCTGGCCCTCCACCTAGAGGCCTTTGACCCCAGCAAGCTACCCAGGGGTCCACATCTCTCCCTAGACTTGCAGTAGAGGCCCTAGGGTACCCCCTGGCCCTCCAGCTGGGGTGCTGACCCCACAAAGCTACCCAGGGGTACCTAGGCACCTAGGGGCCTCTGACTCCAGCTAGCTACTCAGAGGTCCACATCTCTCCATGGATGTGCAGTATAGGCCCCAGGGTGCCCCCTGGCCCTCCACCTAGGGGCCCAAGACCACAGCAAGCTATCCAGGGAGTCCATCTCTCTCCCTGGTCTGGCAGTACAGGCCCCAGGGTGCCCCTTGGCCCTCCACCTAGGGGCCTCTGACATAAGAAAGCTCCCCAGGGGTCCACCTCTCTCCCTGGACTTGCAGGATTTTCCCCAGGGTGCCTCCTGGCCCTCCAACTAGTTGCCTCTGACCACAGCAAGCTACCCAGGGGTTCACCTCTCTCCCTGGACTTGCAGTAGAGGCCCCAGGGTGCCCCCTGGCCCTCCACCTAGGGGCCTCTGACCCCAGCAAGCTACCAAGGGGTCCACCTCTCTCAATGGACTTGCAGTAGAGGCCCCAGGAAGCCTCCTTGCCCTCCACCTAGGGGCCTCTGACCCCAGCAAGCTACCCAGGGGTCCACAACTCTCCCTAGACTTGCAGTAGAGGCCCAAGGGTGCCCCCTGGCCCTCCACCTAGGGTCCTCAGAGCCTAGAAATCTACCAAGGGGTCCACAATTATCCCTGGACTTGCTATAGAGGCCCCAGGGTGCCCCCTGGCAGTCCACCTAAGTGCCTCTGACCCCAGCTAGCTACCCAGGGGTCCACCTCTCTCCCTGGACCTGCAGTAGAGGCCCTAGGGTACCCCCTGGCCCTCCACCTAGGGGCTTTATTCCCCAGCAAGCTACCCAGGGGTCCACCTCTCTCCCTCTACTTGCAGTATAGGCCCCAGTGTGCCCCCTTGCCCTCCACCCATGGGCCTCTGACCCCAGCAAGCTACCCAGGGGTCCACAACTCTCCCTGGACTTGCAGTAGAGGCCCCAGGGTGCCCCCTGGCCCTGCACCTAGGGGCCTCTGACCCCAGCAAGCTACCCAGGGGTCCACATCTCTCCATGGACTTGCAGTATAGGCTCTAGGGTGCCCCCTGGCCCTCCACCTAGGGGCTTAAGACCTCAGCAAGCTACCCAGGGGGTCCACCTCTCTCCCTGGACTGGCAGAAGAGGCCCCAGGGTGCCCCCAGGCCCTCCACCTAGGGGCGGCTGACACAAGAAAGCTCCCCAGGGGTCCACCTCTCTCCCTGGACTTGCAGGATATGCCCCAGGAAGCCCCATGGCCCTCCACCTAGGGGCCTAGGACCCCAGCAAGCTACCCAGGGGTCCACCTCTCTCCCTGGACTTGCAGTAGAGGGCCCAGGGTGCCCCCTGGCCCTCCACCTAGGGGCCTAAGACCCCAGCAAACTACCCAGGGTTCAATTATCTCCCTAAACTTGCAGTATAGGCCCCAGGGTGCCCCCTGGCCTTCCACTTAGGGGCTTCTGACCCCAGCAAGCTACCCAGGGGTCTACAACTCTCCCTGGACTGGCAGAAGAGGCCCCAGGGTGCCCCCAGGCCCTCCACCTAGGGGCGGCTGACACAAGAAAGCTCCCCAGGGGTCCACCTCTCTCCCTGGACTTGCAGGATATGCCCCAGGGTGCCCCCTTGCCCTCCACCTAGTTGCCTCTGACCCCAGCAAGCTACCCAGGGGTCCACCTCTCTCCCTGGACTTGCAGTAGAGGCCCTAGGGTACCTCCTGGCCCTACACCTAGGGGCCTCTGACCCCAGCAAGCTACCCAGGGGTCCACAACTCTCCCTGGACTTGCAGTGGAGGCCCCAGGGTAGCCCCTTGCCCTCCACCTAGGGGCCTCTGATCCCAGAGAGCTTCCCAGGGGTCCGCCTTTCTCCCTTGACTTGAAGTACAGGCCCCAGAGTGCCCACTGGCCCTCCACCTAGGGGCCTAAGACCCCAACAAGCTACCCAGGGGTCCACAACTCTCCCAGGACTTGCAGTAGAGGCCGCAGGGTGCCCCCTGGCCCTCCACCTAGGGGCCTCTAACCCCAGCAAGCTAACCAGGGGTCCACATCTCTCCCTGGACTTGCTGTATAGGCCCCAGGGTGACCCCTGGCCTCCAACTAGGGGCCTAAGATCCCAGCAAGCTACCCAGGGGTCCACCTCTCTCCCTTGACTTGAAGTATAGGCCCCAGGAAGCCCCATGGCCCTCCACCTAGGGGCCTAGGACCCCAGCAAGCTACCCAGGGGTCCACCTCTCTCCCTGGACTTGCAGTAGAGGGCCCAGGGTGCCCCCTGGCCCTCCACCTAGGGGCCTAAGACCCCAGCAAACTACCCAGGGTTCAATTATCTCCCTAAACTTGCAGTATAGGCCCCAGGGTGCCCCCTGGCCTTCCACTTAGGGGCTTCTGACCCCAGCAAGCTACCCAGGGGTCTACAACTCTCCCTGGACTTTCAGTAAAGGCCCCAGGGTGCCCCCTGGCCCTCCACCTAAGGGACACTGACCCCAGCAAGCTACACAGGGGTCCACCTCTCTCCCTGGACTTGCAGTATAGGCCCCAGGGTTCCCCCTGGCCCTCCACCTAGGGGCCACTTACCCCAGTATGCTACCCAGGGATCCTTCTCTCTCCCTTCACTTGCAATAGAGGCCCCAGGGTGCCCCCTGGCACCCCACCTAGGGGTCTTTGACCCCAGCAAGCTACCCAGGGGTCCACCTCTTTCCCTGGACTGGCAGTATAGGCTCCAGGGTGCCCCCTGGCCCTCCACCTAGGGGCGTCTGACCCCAGCAAGCTACCAAGGGGTCCACAACTCTCCCTGGACTTGCAGTATAGGCCCCAGGGTGCCCCCTTGCCCTCCACCCAGGGGCCTCTGACCCCAGCGAGCTACCCAGGGGTTCACAACTCTCCCTGGACTTGCAGTATAGGCCCCAGGGTGCCCCCTTGCCCTGCACCTAGGGGCCTCTGACCCCAGCAAGCTACCCAGGGGTCCACATCTCTCCATGGACTTGCAGTATAGGCCCTAGGGTGCTCCCTGGCCCTCCATATAGGGGCCTAAGACCCCAGCAAGCTACCCATGGGGTCCACCTCTCTCCCTGGACTGGCAGTAGAGGCCCCAGGGTGCCCCCAGGCCCTCCACCTATGGGCGGCTGACACAAAAAAGCTCCCCAGGGGTCCACCTCTCTCCCTGGACTTGCAGGATATGCCCCAGGGTGCCCCCTCGCTCTCCAACTAGTTGCCTCTGACCCCAGCAAGCTACCCAGGGGTCCACCTGTCTCCCTGGACTTGCAGTAGAGGCCCTAGGGTAACTCCTGGCCTTCAACCTAAGGGCCTCTGACCCCAGCAAGTTACCCAGGGGTCCACAACTCTCCCTGGACTTGCAATAGAGGCCCCAGGGTGCCCCTTTGTATCCACCTATGGGCCTCTGACCCCAGAAAGCTACCCAGGGGTCCACCTTTCTCCTTGGACATGAAGTATAGGCCCTAGGGTACCTCCTGGCCCTCCACCTAGGGGCCTCGGACCTCAGCAAGCTACCCAGGGGGGCTCTCCACCTAGGGGCGGCTGACACAAGAAAGCTCCCCAGGGGTCGACCTCTCTCCCTGGACTTGCAGGAAATGCCCCAGGGTGCCCCCTGGCCCTCCACCTAGTTGCCTCTGACCCCAGCAAGTTACCCAGGGGTCCACAACTCTCCCTGGACTTGCAGTAGAGACCCCAGGGTGCCACCTTGCCCTCCACCTAGGGGCCTCTGACCCCAGAAAGCTACCCAGGGGTCCACCTTTCTCCCTGGACATGAAGTATAGGCCCCAGGGTGCCCACTGGCCCTCCACCTAGGGGCCTAAGACCCCAGCAAGCTACCCAGGGGTCCACAACTCTCCCTGGACTTGCAGTAGAGGCCCCAGGGTGCCCCCTGGCCCTCCACCTAGGGGCCTAAGACCCCATCAAGCTACCCAGGGGTCCAATTATCTCCCTGGACAGGCAGTATAGGCGCCAGGGTGCCCCCTGGCCCTCCACCTAGGAGCTTCTGACACCAGCAAGCTATCCAGGGGTCCACAACTCTCCCTGGACTTTCAGTAGAGGCCCCAGGGTGCCCCCTGACCCTCCACCTAAGGGCCTCTGACCCCAGAAAGCTACACAGGTGTCCACTTCTCTCCCTGGACTTGCGTTAGAGGCCCTAGGGTGCCCCATTGCCTTCCACATATGGGCTTCAGACCTCATCAAGCTAACCACGGATCCACCTCTCTTCCTGGACTTGCAGTATAGGCCCCAGGGTGCCCCCTGGCCCTCCACCTAGGGGGCTCTTACCCTAGGAAGCTACCCAGGGGTCCACCTCTCTCCCTGGACTTGCAATAGAGGCCCCAGGGTGCCCCCTGGCACTCCACCTAGGGGCCTATGACCCCAGCAAGCTACCCAGGGGTCCACCTCTCTCCCTGGACTGGCAGTATAGGTTCCAGGGTGCCCCCTGGCCCTCAACCTAGGGGCCTCTGACCCCAGCAAGCTACCAAGGGGTCCACAACTCTCCCTGGACTTGCAGTAGAGGCCCCTGGCTATCCCCTTTCTCTCCACCTAGGGGCCTCTGACCCCAGCAAGCTACCCAGGGGTCCACCTCTCTTCCTGGACTTGCGTTAAAGGCCCTAGGGTACCCCCTTGCCCTCCACCTATGGGCTTAAGACCTCATCAAGCTATCCAGGGATCCACCCCTCTCCCTGGACTTGCAGTATAGGCCCCAGGGTGCCCCCTGGCCCTCCACTTAGGGGCCTCTTACCCCAGGAAGCTACCCAGGGTTCCACCTCTCTCCCTGGACTTGCAATAGAGGCCACAGGGTGCCCCCTGGCCCTCCACCTAGGGGCCTCTGACCCCAGCAAGCTACATAGGGGTCCACATCTCTCCTTGGACTTGCAGTATAGGCCCCAGGGTGCCCCCTGGCCCTCCACCTAGGGGCTTCTGACCCCAGCAAGCTACCAAGGGGTCCACAACTCTCCCTGGACTTGCAGTAGAGGCCCCAGGAAGCCCCCTTGCCCTCCACCTAGGGGCCTCTGACCACAGCAAGCTACCCAGGGGCCAACCTCTCTCCCTGTACTTGCAATAGAGGCCCCAGGGTGCCCGCTGGCCCTCCACCAGGGGGCCTCTGACCCCAGCAAGCTACCCAGGGGTCCACAACTCTCCCTAGACTTGCAGTAGAGGCCCAAGGGTGCCCCCTGGCCCTCCACCTAGGGGCCTAAGACCCCAGCAAACTACCCAGGGTTCAATTATCTCCCTAAACTTGCAGTATAATCCCCAGGGTGCCCCCTGGCCTTCCACTTAGGGGCTTCTGACCCCAGCAAGTTACCCAGGGGTCCACAACTCTCCCTGGACTTGCAGTAGAGACCCCAGGGTGCCCCCTTGCCCTCCACCTAGGGGCCTCTGACCCCAGAAAGCTACCCAGGGGTCCACCTTTCTCCCTGGACATGAAGTATAGGCCCCAGGGTGCCCCCTTGCCCTCCACCTAGTTGCCTCTGACCCCAGCAAGCTACCCAGGGGTCCACCTCTCTCCCTGGACTTGCAGTAGAGGCCCTAGGGTACCTCCTGGCCCTCCATCTAGGGGCCTCTGACCCCAGCAAGTTACCCAGGGGTCCACAACTCTCCCTGGACCTGCAGTAGAGGCCCCTGGCTGCCCCCTTTCTCTGCACCTAGGGGCCTCTGACCCCAGCAAGCTACCCAGGGGTTCACCTTTCTCCCTCGACTTGAATTATAGGCCCCAGGCTGCCCACTGGCCCTCAACCTAGGGGCCTAAGACCCCAGCAAGCTACCCAGGGGTCCACCTCTCTCCCTTGACTTGAAGTATAGGCCCCAGGGTGCCCCCTGGCCCTCCACCTAGGGGCCTAGGACCCCAGCAAGCTACCCAGGGGTCTACGTCTCTTTACGGACTTGCAGTATAGGCCCCAGGATGCCCCCTGGCCCTCTACCTAGGGGCCTAAGACCCCAGCAAGCTACCCAGGGGAACACAACTCTCCCTGGACTTGCAGTAGAGGACCCAGGGTGCCCCCTTGCCCTCCACCTAGGGACCTCTGACCCCAGCAAGCTACCCAGGGGTCCAACTTTCTCCCTGGACTTACAGTATAGGCCCCAGGGTGCCCATTTGCCCTCCACATATGGGCCTAAGACCCCAGCAAGCTACCCAGGGGTCCACAACTCTCCCTGAACTTGCAGTAGAGGCCCCAGGGTGCCTCTTGGCCCTCCACCTAGGGGCCTGTGACCCCAGCAAGCTACCCAGGGGTCCACATCTCTCCCTGGACTTGCAGTATAGGCCCCAGGGTGCCCCCTGGCCCTCCACATAGGGGCCAAGGACCCCAGCAAGCTACCCAGAGGTCCACCTCTCTCCCTGGTCTTGCAGTAGAGGCCTCAGGGTACCCCCTGACTCTCCACCTAGGGGCGTCTTACCCCAGGAAGCTACCCAGGGGTCCACCTCTCTCCCTGGACTTGCAGTAGAGAACCCAGGAAGCCCCCTGGCACTCCACCAAGGAGCCTCTGACGCCAGCAAGCTTCCCAGGGGTTAACCTCTCTCCCTGGACTGGGAATATAGGCCCCAGGGTGCCCCCTGGCCCTCCACCTTTGTGCCTCTGACACCAGCAAGCTACCCAGGGGTCCACCTCTCTTTCTGGACTTGCGTTAAAGGCCCTAGGGTACCCCCTTGCCCTCCACCTATGGGCTTCAGACCTCATCAAGCTACCCAGGGATCCACCCCTCTCCCTGGACTTGCAGTATAGGCCCCAGGGTGCCCCCTGACTCTCCACCTAGGGGCGTCTTACCCCAGGAAGCTACCCAGGGGTCCACCTCTCTCCCTGGACTTGCAGGATAGGCTGCAGGGGGCAACCTGGCCCTCCACCTAGGGGCCACTGACCCCAGGAAGCTACTCAGGGGTCAACCTCTCTCCCTGGACTTGCAGAATAGGCCCCAGGGTGCCCCATGGCCCTCCACCCAGGGGCCTCTGACCCCCACAAGTTACCCAAGGGTCCACAACTCTCCCTGGACTTTCAGTAGAGTTCCCAGGGTGCCCCTTGAACCTCCACCTAGGCCACTCTCAGCCAAGCAATCTACCCAGGGGTCCACCTCTCTCCCTGGACTTGCAGGATAGGCCCCAGGGTGCCCCCTGGCCCTCCACCTAAGTGCCTAAGACCCCAGCAAGCTACCCAGGGGCCACCTCTCTCCCTTGACTTGATGTATAGGCCCTAGGGTGCCCCCTGGCCCTCAACCTAGGGGCCTAAACCCCAGCAAGCTACCCAGGGGGTCCACCTCTCTCCCTGCACTGGCAGCAGAGGCCCCAGGGTGCCCCCAGTCCCTCCACCTAGGGGCCTCTGACAAAAGAAAGCTCCCCAGGGGTCCACCTTTCTCCCTGGACTTGCAGGATAGGCCCCAGGGTGACCCCTGGCCCTCCACCTTGTTGCCTCTGACCCCAGCAAGCTACCCAGGGGTCCACCTCTCTCCCTGGACTTGCAGTAGAGGCCCTAGGGTACCCCCTGGCCCTCCAGCTGGGGCGCTGACCCCAGCAAGCTACCCAGGGGTCCACCTCTCTCCCTAGACTTGCAGTATAGGCCCCAGGGTGCCCCCTGGCCCTCCAGCTAGGTGCCTCTGACCCCAGCAAGCTACCCAGGGGTCCACCTCTCTCCCTGGACTTGCAGTAGAGAACCCAGGAAGCCCCCTGGCCCTCCAATAAGGAGCCTCTGACGCCAGCAAGCTACCCAGGGGCCCATCTCTCTCCCTGGACTTGCAGTGGAGTCTCCAGGGTGCCCGCTGGCCCTCCACCTAGAGGCCTTTGACCCCAGCAAGCTACCCAGGGGTCCACATCTCTCCCTAGACTTGCAGTAGAGGCTCTAGGGTACCCCCTGGCCCTCCAGCTGGGGTGCTGACCCCACAAAGCTACCCAGGGGTACCTAGGCACCTAGGGGCCTCTGACTCCAGCTAGCTACTCAGAGGTCCACATCTCTCCATGGATGTGCAGTATAGGCCCCAGGGTGCCCCCTGGCCCTCCACCTAGGGGCCCAAGACCACAGCAAGCTATCCAGGGAGTCCATCTCTCTCCCTGGTCTGGCAGTACAGGCCCCAGGGTGCCCCTTGGCCCTCCACCTAGGGGCCTCTGACATAAGAAAGCTCCCCAGGGGTCCACCTCTCTCCCTGGACTTGCAGGATTTTCCCCATGGTGCCTCCTGGCCCTCCAACTAGTTGCCTCTGACCACAGCAAGCTACCCAGGGGTTCACCTCTCTCCCTGGACTTGCAGTAGAGGCCCCAGGGTGCCCCCTGGCCCTCCACCTAGGGGCCTCTGACCCCAGCAAGCTACCAAGGGGTCCACCTCTCTCAATGGACTTGCAGTAGAGGCCCCAGGAAGCCTCCTTGCCCTCCACCTAGGGGCCTCTGACCCCAGCAAGCTACCCAGGTGTCCATAACTCTCCCTAGACTTGCAGTAGAGGCTCAAGGGTGCCCCCTGGCCCTCCACCTAGGGTCCTCAGACCCTAGGAATCTACCAAGGGGTCCACAATTTTCCCCTGACTTGCACTAGAGGCCCCAGGGTGCCCCCTGGCCCTCCACCTAAGGGCCTCTGACCCCAGCTAGCTACCCAGGGGTCCACCTCTCTCCCTGGAGTTGCAGTAGAGGCTCTAGGGTACCCCCTGGCAATCCACCTAGAGGCTTTATTCCCCAGCAAGCTACCCAGGGGTCCACCTCTCTCCCTGGACTTGCAGTATAGGCCCCAGCTTGCCGCCTTGCCCTTCACCCATGGGCCTCTGACCCCAGCTTGCTACCCAGGGGTCCACCTCTCTCCCTGGAGTTGCAGTAGAGGCCCTAGGGTACCCCCTGGCCCTCCACCTAGGGGCTTTATTCCCCAGCAAGCTACCCAGGGGTCTACTTCTCTCCCTAGACTTGCATTATAGGCCCCAAGGTGCCCCCTTGCCCTACACCTAGGGGCCTCTTACCCCAGGAAGCTACCCAGGGGTCCACCTCTCTCCCTGGACTTGCAGGACAGGCTGCAGGGCGCAACCTGGCCCTCCACCTAGGGGCCACTGACCCCAGGAAGCTACCCAGGGGTCCACCTCTCTCCCTGGACTTGCAGAATAGGCCCCAAGTTGCCCCCTGGCCCACCAGCTATGGGCTTCTGACCCCAGCAAGCTACCCAGGGGTCCAGATCTCTCCCTGGACCTGCAGTAGAGGCCCCGGGGTGCCCCCTTGCCCTCCACCTAGGGGCCTCTGACCCCAGCAAGCTACCCAGGGGTCAAATTCTCTACCTTGACTTGCAGTATAGGCCCCAGGTTGCCCCCTGGCCCTCCACCCAGGGGCCTCTGATCCCAGCAAGCTACCCAGGGTTCCACCTCTCTCCCTGGACTTGCAGTAAAGGCCCCAGGGTGCCCCCAGGCCTTCCACCTAAGTGCCTAAGACCCCAGCAAGCTACCCAGGGGTCCACCTCTCTGCCTTGACTTGAATTATAGGCCCCAGGGTGCCCCCTGGATCTCCACCTAGGGGCCTCTGACCCCAGCACGCTACCCAGGGGTCCACATCTCTCCTTGGACTTGCAGTATAGGCCCTAAGGTGCCCCCTGGCCCTCCACCTAAGGGCCTAAGACCGCAGCAAGCTACCCAGGGGGTCCACCTCTCTCCCTGGACTGGCAGTAGAGGCCCCAGGGTGCCCCCTAACCCTCCACCTAGAAGCCTCTGACCCCAGCAAGCTACCAAGGGGTCCACAACTCTCCCTGGACTTGCAGTAGAGGCCCCAGGGTGCCCCCTGGCATTCCACCTAGGGGCCTACGACCCGAGCTAGCTACCCAGGGGTCCACCTCTCTCAATGGACTTGCAATAGAGGCCCCAGGAAGCCCCCTTGCCCTCCACCTAAGGGCCTAAGACCACAGCAAGCTACCCAGGGGGTCCACCTCTTTCCCTGGACTGGCAGTAGAGGCCCCAGGGTGCCCCCAGGCCCTCCACCTAGGGGCTGCTGACACAAGAAAGCTCCCCAGATGTCCACCTCTCTCCCTGGACTTGCAGTATAGGCCCCAGGGTGCCCCCAGGCCCTCCACCTAAGTGCCTAAGACCCCAGCAAGCTACCCAGGGGTCCACCTCTCTCACTGGACTTGATGTATATGCCCCAGGGTGCCCCCTTGCCATCCACCCAGTGGCCTCTGACCCCCGCAAGTTACCCAAGGGTCCACAACTCTCCCTGGACTTGCAGTAGAGGCCCCTGGGTGCCCCTTGGCCCTCCACCTAGGCCACTCTCAGCCAAACAAACTACCCAGGGGTCCACCTCTCTCCCTGCACTTGCAGTATAGGCCCCAGGGTCCCCTCTGGCACTCATCCTAGGGGCCGAAGACCCCAGCAAGCTACACAGGGGTCCAGCTCTCTCCCTGGACTGGCAGTATAGGCCCCTGGGTGCCCCTTGGCCCTCCACCTAGGCCACTCTCAGCCAAACAAACTACCCAGGGGTCCACCTCTCTCCCTGCACTTGCAGTATAGGCCCCAGGGTCCCCTCTGGCACTCATCCTAGGGGCCGAAGACCCCAGCAAGCTACACAGGGGTCCAGCTCTCTCCCTGGACTGGCAGTATAGGCCCCAGGGTACCCCCTGACCCTCCACCTAGGTTCTTCTTACCCCAGCAAGCTACACAGGGGTCCAGCTCTCTCCCTGGACTGGCAGTATAGGCCCCAGGGTGCCCCCTGGCCCTCCACCTAGGGGCCTAAGACCCCAGCAAGCTACCCAGGGGTCCAATTATCTCCCTGGACTGGCAGTATAGGCCCCAGGGTACCCCCTGACCCTCCACCTAGGTTCTTCTTACCCCAGCAAGCTACCCAGGGGTCCACCTCTCTCCCTGGACTTGCAGAAGAGGCCCCAGGGTGCCCGCTGGCCCTCCACCTAGGGGCCTCTGGCCCAAGCAATCTACCAAGGGGACCACAACTCTCCCTGGACTTGCAGTAGAGGCCCTAGGGTAGCCCCTGGCCCTCCACCTAGGGGCTTTAGTCCCAAGCAAGCTACCCAGGGGTCCACCTCTCTCCCTGGACTTGCAGTAGAGTCCCCAGGGTGCCCCCTGGCCCTCCAGCTAGGGGCTTTTAACCCCAGCAAGCTACCCAGGGGTCCACCTCTCTCCCTGGACTTGCAGTAGAGAACCCAGGAAGCCCCCCTGGCACTCCACCAAGGAGCATCTGACGCCAGCAAGCTTCCCAGGGGTCAACCTCTCTCCCTGGACTGGGAATATAGGACCCAGGGTGCCCCCTGGCCCTCGACCTTTGTGCCTCTGACACCAGCAAGCTACCCAGGGGTCCACCTCTCTTCCTGGACTTGCGTTAAAGGCCCTAGGGTACCCCCTGGCCCTCCACCTATGGGCTTCAGACCTCATCAAGCTACCCAGGGATCCACCCCTCTCCCTGGACTTGCAGTATAGGCACCAGGGTACCCCCTGGCTCTCCACCTAGGGGCCTCTTACCCCAGGAAGCTACCCAGGGGTCCACCTCTCTTCCTGGACTTGTGGTAGAGGCCCCAAGGTGCCCCCTGGCCCTCCACCTAGGGGCCTAGGACCCCAGCAAGCTACCCAGGGGTCCACCTCTCTCCCTGGACTTGCAGTAGAGGCCCCAGGGTGCCCCCTGGCCCTCCACCTAGGGGCCTAAGACCCCAGCAAGCTACCCAGGGGTCCAATTATCTCCCTGGACTGGCAGTATAGGCCCCAGGGTGCCCCCTGGCCTTCCACCTAGGGGCTTCTGACCCCAGCAAGCTACATAGGGGTCCACAACTCTCCCTGGACTTTCAGTAGAGGCCCCAGGGTGCCCCCTGGCCCTCCACCCAAGGGCCTCTGAACCCAGCAAGCTACCAAGGGGTCCACAACTCTCCCTGGACTTGCAGTAGAGGCCCCAGGGTGCCCCCTGGCATTCCACCTAGGGGCCTACGACCCCAGCTAGCTACCCAGGGGTCCACCTCTCTCAATGGACTTGCACTAGAGGCCCCAGGAAGCCCCATTGCCCTCCACCTAGGGGCCTCTGACCCCAGCAAGCTACCCAGGGGCCCACTTCTCTCCCTGGACTTGCAGTAGAGGCCCCAGGGTGCCCGCTGGCCCTCCACCAAGGGGCCTCTGACCCCAGCAAGCTACCCAGGGGTCCACAACTCTCCCTAGACTTGCAGTAGAGGCCCAAGGGTGCCACCTGGCCCTCCACCTAAGGTCCTCTGACCCCAGCTAGCTACCCAGGGGTCCACCTCTCTCCCTGGACTTGCAGTAGAGGCCCTAGGGTACTCCCTGGCCCTCCATCTAGGGGCTTTATTCCCCAGCAAGCTACCCAGGGGTCCACCTCTCTCCCTGGACTTGCAGTATAGGCCCCAGCTTGCCGCCTTGCCCTCCACCCATGGGCCTCTGACCCCAGCAAGCTACCCAGGGGGTCCACCTCTCTCCCTGGACTGGCAGTATAGGCTCCAGGGTGCCCCCTGGCCCTCCACCTAGTTGCCTCTGACCCCAGCAAGCTACCCGGGGGTCCAACTCTCTACATGTTCTTGCAGTAGGGGCCCTAGGGTACCTCCTGTCCCTCCACCTAGGGGCCTCTGATCCCAGCAAGCTACCCAGGGGTCCACCTTTCTCCCTGGACTTGCAGTAGAGGCCCCTGGTTGCCCATTGGCCCTCATCCTAGGGGCCTCTGACCCCAGCAAGCTACCCAAGGGTCCACCTCTCTCCCTGGACTTGCAGTAGAGGCCCCAGCGTGCCCCCTGGCCCTACACCTAGGGTCCTCTGACCCCAGCAAACTACCCAGGGGTCCACCTCTCTCCCTGGACTTGCAGTAGAGGCCCCAGGGTGCCCCCTGGCCCTCCCCCTAGGGGCCTCTGAACCCAGCAAGCTACCAAGGGGTCCACAACTCTCCCTGGACTTGCAGTAGAGGCCCCAGGGTGCCCCCTGGCATTCCACCTAGGGGCCTACGACCCCAGCTAGCTACCCAGGGGTCCACCTCTCTCAATGGACTTGCACTAGAGGCCCCAGGAAGCCCCCTTGCCCTCCACCTAGGGGCCTCTGGCCCCAGCAAGCTACCCTAGGGCCCACTTCTCTCCCTGGACTTGCAGTAGAGGCCCCAGGGTGCCCGCTGGCCCTCCACCAAGGGGCCTCTGACCCCAGCAAGCTACCCAGGGTTCCACAACTCTCCCTAGACTTGCAGTAGAGGCCCAAGGGTGCCACCTGGCCCTCCACCTAAGGTCCTCTGACCCCAGCTAGCTACCCAGGGGTCCACCTCTCTCCCTGGACTTGCAGTATAGGCCCCAGCTTGCCGCCTTGCCCTCCACCCATGTGCCTCTGACCCCAGCAAGCTACCCAGGGGGTCCACCTCTCTCCCTGGACTGGCAGTATAGGCTCCATGGTGCCCCCTGGCCCTCCACCTAGTTGCCTCTGACCCCAGCAAGCTACCCAGGGGTCCAACTCTCTACATGTTCTTGCAGTAGGGGCCCTAGGGTATCTCCTGGCCCTCCACCTAGGGGCCTCTGATCCCAGCAAGCTATCCAGGGGTCCACATCTCTCCCTGGACTTGCAGTAGAGGCCCTAGGGTACCCCCTGGCCCTCCACCTATGGGCTTCAGACCTCAGCAAGCTAACCCAGGGGTCCACCTCTCTCCCTGGACTTGCAGCATAGGCCCCAGGGTGCCCCCTGGCCCTCAACCGAGGGGCCTCTGACCCCAGAAAGCTACCCAGGGGTCCACCTCTCTCCCTGGACTTGCAGTATAGGCCCCAGGAAGCCCCCTGGCCAACCTACTATGGGCTTCTGACCCCATCAAGCTACCCAGGGGTCCACCTCTCTCCCTGGACTTGCATTAGAGGCCCCAAGGTGCTCATTGGCCCTCCATCTAGGGGCCTCTGACCTATGCAAGCTACCTGGGGGTCCACCTCTCTCCCTGGACTTGCAGTAGAGGCCCCAGGAAGCCCCTTGGCCCTTCTTCTATGGGCCTCTGACCCCAGCAATCTACCCAGGAGTTCACCTCTCTTCCTGGACTTGTAGTAGAGGCCCCAGGGTGTCCCCTGACCCTACACCTAGGGGCCTCTGACCCCAGCAAGCTACCCAGGGGTCCAGCTTTCTTCTGGACTTGTAGTAGAGAACCCAGGTGCCCCCTTGCCCACCACATAGGGGCCTTTGACCCCAGCAAGCTAGCCAGGGGTCCAAATCTCTCCCTGGACTTGCAGTATAGGCCCCAGGGTGCCCCTTAGACCTCCACCTAGGGGCCTAAGACCCCAGCAAGCTACCCATTGGTCAACCTCTGTCCCTGGACTGGCAATATAGGCCCCAGGGTGCCCCCTGGCCCTCCACCTTTGGGCCTCTGACCCCGGCAAGCTACCAAGGGGTCCACAACCCTCCCTTGACTTGCAGTAGAGGCCCCAAGGTGCCCCCTGGCCCTCCACCTATGGGCCTCTGACACCAGCAAGCTTCCCATGGGTCCACCTTTCTCCCTGGACTTGCAGTAGAGGCCCTAGGGTACCCCCTGGCCCTCCACCTATGGGCTTCAGACCCCAGCAAGCTACCCAGGGGTCCACCTCTCTCCCTGGACTGGCAGGATAGGCCCCAGGGTGCCCCCTGGCCCTCCACTTAGTTGCCTCTGACCCCAACAAGCTACCCAGGGGTCCCACTCTCTCCCTGGACTTGCAATAGGGGCCCTAGGGTACCTCCTGGCCCTCAACATAGGGGCCTCTGACCCCAGCAAGCTACCCAGGGGTCCACCTCTATCCTTGTACTTGCAGGATAGGCCCCATGGTGCCCCCTAGCCCTCCACCTAGGGGCCCAAGACCCCAGCAAGCTACCCAGAGGTCCAAAACTCTCCCTGGACTTGCAGTAGAGGCCCCAGGGTGCCCCTTTGCCCTCCACCTAGGGGCCTCTGACCCCAGCAAGCTACCCAGGGGTCCACAACTCTCCCTGGACTTGCAGTAGAGGCCCCAGGGATCCCCCTGGCCCTCCGCCTAGGGGCCTCTGTCCCTAGCAAGCTACCCAGGGTTCCACCTCTCTCCCTGGACTTGCACTATAGGCCCCAGGGTGCCCCCTGGCCCTCCACCTAAGTGCCTAAGAACCCAGCAAGCAACCCAGGGGTCCATCTCTCTCAATGGACTTGCACTAGAGGCCCCAGGAAGCCCCCTTGTCCTCCACCTAGGGGCCTCTGACCCCAGCAAGCTACCCAGGGGTCCACAACTCTCCCTAGACTTGCAGTAGAGGCCCCAGGGTGCCCCCTGGCATTCCACCTAGGGGCAAACGACCCCTGCTAGCTACCCATTGGTCCACTTCTCTCCCTGGACTTGCAGTAGAGGCCCCAGGGTGCCCGCTGGCCCTCCACCTAAGGGCCTCTGACCCCAGCTAGCTACCCAGGGGTCCACCTCTTTCCCTGGACTTGCAGTAGAGGCCCTAGGGTACCTCCTGGCCCTCCACCTAGGGGCTTTATTCCCCAGCAAGCTACCCAGGGGTCCACCTCTCTCCCTGGACTTGCAGTAGAGGCCCCAGCGTGCCCCCTTGGCCTCCACCCATGGGCCTCTGAACCCAGCAAGCTACCCAGGGGTCCACAACTTTCCCTGGACTTGCAGTAGAGGCCCCAGGGTGCCCCCTGGCCCTCCACCTAGGGGCCTCTGACCCCAGCAAGCTACATAGGGGTCCACATCTCTCCTTGGACTTGCAGTATAGGCCCCAGGGTGCCCCCTGGCCCTCCACCTAGGGGCCTAAGACCCTAGAAAGCCACCCAGGGGCCCACCTCTCTCCCTGGACTTGCAGTATAGGAACCAGGGTGCCCCCTTGCCCTCCACCCAGGGACCTCTGACCCCAGCAAGCTACCCAGGGGTCCACAACTCTCCCTGGACTTGCAGTAGAGGCCCCAGGGTGCCCATTTGCCCTGCACCTAGGGGCCTCTGACCCCAGCAAGCTACCCAGGGGGTCCACCTCTCTCCCTGGACTGGCAGTAGAGGCCCCAGGGTGCCCCCAGATCCTCCACCTAGGGGCGGCTGACACAAGAAAGCTCCCCAGGGGTCCACCTCTCTCCCTTGACTTGCAGTATAGGCCCCAGGGTGCCCCCTGGCCCTCCACCTAGGGGCCTAAACCCCAGCAAGCTACCCAGGGTTCCACTTCTCTCCCTGGACTTGCAGTAGAGGCCCCAGGGTGCCCGCTGGCCCTCCACCTAAGGGTCTCTGACCCCAGCTAGCTACCCAGGGGTCCACCTCTTTCCCTGGACTTGCAGTAGAGGCCCTAGGGTACCTCCTGGCCCTCCACCTAGGGGCTTTATTCCCCAGCAAGCTACCCAGGGGTCCACCTCTCTCCCTGGTCTTGCAGTATAGGCCCCAGCGTGCCCCCTTGGCCTCCACCCATGGGCCTCTGAACCCAGCAAGCTACCCAGGGGTCCACAACTTTCCCTGGACTTGCAGTAGAGGCCCCAGGGTGCCCCCTGGCCCTCCACCTAGGGGCCTCTGACCCCAGCAAGCTACATAGGGGTCCACATCTCTCCTTGGACTTGCAGTATAGGCCCCAGGGTGCCCCCTGGCCCTCCACCTAGGGGCCTAAGACCCTAGAAAGCCACCCAGGGGCCCACCTCTCTCCCTGGACTTGCACTATAGGAACCAGGGTGCCCCCTTGCCCTCCACCCAGGGGCCTCTGACCCCAGCAAGCTACCCAGGGGTCCACAACTCTCCCTGGACTTGCAGTAGAGGCCCCAGGGTGCCCATTTGCCCTGCACCTAGGGGCCTCTGACCCCAGCAAGCTACCCAGGGGGTCCACCTCTCTCCCTGGACTGGCAGTAGAGGCCCCAGGGTGCCCCCAGGCCCTCCACCTAGGGGCGGCTGACACAAGAAAGCTCCCCAGGGGTCCAGCTCTCTCCCTTGACTTGCAGTATAGGCCCCAGGGTGCCCCCTGGCCCTCCACCTAGGGGCCTAAACCCCAGCAAGCTACCCAGGGTTCCACCTCTCTCCCTGGACTTGCAGTATAGGCCCCAGGGTGCCCCCTTGCCCTCCACCCAGGGGCCTCTGACCCCAGCAAGCTAACCAGGGGTCCACCTCTCTCCCTTGACTTGAAGTATAGGCCCCAGTGTGCACCCTGGACCTCCACCTAGGGGCCTAGGTCCCCAGCAAGCTTTCCAGGGGTCCATGTCTCTCCTTGGACTTGCAGTAGAGGCCCCAGGGTGCCCCCTGGCCCTCCACCTACTGGCCTCTGACCCCAGCAATCTACCCAGGGGTTCACCTCTCTCCCTAGACTTGCAGTATAGGCCCCAAGGTGCCCCCTTACCTTCCACCTAGGGGCCTCTTACCCCAGGAAGATACCCAGGGGTCCACCTCTCTCCCTGGACTTGCAGGACAGGCTGCAGGGGCAACCTGGCCCTCCACCTAGGGGCCACTGACCTGAGGAAGCTACCCAGGGTTCAACCTCTCTCCCTGGACTTGCAGAATAGGCCCCAAGCTGCCCCCTGACCCACCACCTATGGGCTTTTGACCCCAGCAAGCTACCAAGGGGTCCACATCTCTCCCTGGACCAGCAGTAGAGGCCCCAGGGTGCCTCCTTGCTCTCTACCCAGGGGCCTCTGACCCCCACAAGTTACCCAAGGGTCCACAACTCTCCCTGGACTTGCAGTAGAGGCCCCAGGGTGCCCCTTGGCCCTCCACCTAGGCCACTCTCAGCCAAGCAAACTACCCAGGGGTCCACCTCTCTCCCTGGACTTGCAGGATAGGCCCCAGGGTGCCCCCTGGCCCTCCACCTAGTTGCCCCTGACCCCAGCAAGCTACCCAGAGGTCCAACTCTCTACATGGACTTGCAGTAGGGGCCCTAGGGTACCTCCTGGCCCTCCACCTAGGGGCCTCTGATCCCAGCAAGCTACCCAGGGGTCCACCTTTCTCCCTGGTTTTGCAGTAGAGGCCCCTGGTTGCCCTTTGGCCCTCATCCTAGGGGCCTCTGACCCCAGCAAGCTACCTAAGGGTCCACCTCTCTCTCTGGACTTGCAGTAGAGGCCCCAGCGTGCCCCCTGGCCCTCCACCTAGGGGCCTCTGACCCCAGCAAGCTACCCAGAGGTCCACCTCTCTCCCTGGACTTGCAGTAGAGGCCCCAGGGTGCCCCTGGCCCTCCACCTAGGGGCTTCGTACCCCAGCAAGCTACCCAGGGATCCAACTCTCTCCCTGGATCTGCAGGATAGGCCCCAGGGTGCCCCGTGGCCCTCCACCTAGGGGCCTCTGACCTCAGGAAGCTACCCAGGGGTCCAACTCTCTCCCTGGACTTGCAGTAGAGACCCCAGGGTGCCCCCTGGCCCTCCACCTAGGGGCCTCTGACCCCTGAAAGCTACCCAAGAGTCCACCTCTCTTCCTGGACTTGCAGTAGAGGCCCCAGGGTGCCCCCTGGCCCTCCACCTTTTGGCCTCTGACCCCAGCAAGCTACCAATGGGTCCACAACCCTCCCTGGACTTGCAGTAGAGGCCCCAGGGTGCCTCCTGGCCCTCCACCTAGGGGCCTTTGACCCCAGCAAGCTACCCAGGGGTCCACCTCTCTCCCTGGACTTGCAGTAGAGGCCCTAGGGTACCCCCTGGCCCTCCACCTATGGGCTTCAGACCTCAGCAAGCTAACCCAGGGGTCCACCTCTCTCCCTGGACTTGCAGTATAGGCCCCAGGGTGCCCCTTGGCCCTCCACCTAGGGGCCTCTGACCCCAGAAAGCTACCCAGGGGTCCACCTCTTGCCCTGGACTTGCAGTATAGGCCCCAGGAAGCCCCCTGGCCAACCGACTATGGGCTTCTGACCCCATCAAGCTACCCAGGGGTCCACCTCTCTCCCTGGACTTGCATTAGAGGCCCCAAGGTGCTCATTGGCCCTCCACCTAGGGGCCTCTGACCTATGCAAGCTACCTGGGGGTCCACCTCTCTTCCTGGACTTGTAGTAGAGGCCCCAGGGTGTCCCCTGGCCCTACACCTAGGAGCCTTTGACCCCAGCAAGCTAAACAGGGGACCACCTCTTTCCCTAGACGTGCAGGAGAGGCCCCAGGGTGCCCCCTGGCCCTCCACCTAGGGGCCTCTGACCCCAGCAAGCTACCCAGGGGTCCAGCTTTCTTCCTGGACTTGTAGTAGAGAACCCGGGTGCCCCCTTGCCCACCACATAGGGGCCTTTGACCCCAGCAAGCTAGCCAGGGGTCCAAATCTCTCCCTGGACTTGCAGTATAGGCCCCAGGGTGCCCCTTGGACCTCCACGTAGGGGCCTAAGACCCCAGCAAGCTACCCAGGGGTCAACCTCTCTCCCTGGACTGGCAATATAGGCCCCAGGGTGCCCCCTGGCCCTCCACCTTTGGGCCTCTGACCCCAGCAAGCTACCAAGGGGTCCACAACCCTCCCTTGACTTGCAGTAGAGGCCCCAAGGTGCCCCCTGGCCCTCCACCTAGGGGCCTCTGACACCAGCAAGCTACCCAGGGGTCCACCTTTCTCCCTGGACTTGCAGTAGAGGCCCTAGGGTACCCCCTGGCCCTCCACCTATGGGCTTCAGACACCAGCAAGCTACCCAGGGGTCCACCTCTCTCCCTGGACTGGCAGGATAGGCCCCAGGGTGCCCCCTGGCCCTCCACTTAGTTGCCTCTGACCCCAGCAAGCTACCCAGAGGTCCCACTCTCTCCCTGGATTTGCAATAGGGGCCCTAGGGTACCTCCTGACCCTCCACTTAGGGGCCTCTGACCCCTGCAAGCTACCCAGGGGTCCACCTCTATCCTTGTACTTGCAGGATAGGCCCCATGGTGCCCCCTAGCCCTCCACCTAGGGGCCCAAGACCCCAGCAAGCTACCCAGAGGTCCAAAACTCTCCCTGGACTTGCAGTAGAGGCCCCAGGGTGCCCCCTTGCCCTCCACCTAGGGGCCTCTGACCCCAGCAAGCTACCCAGGGGTCTACCTTTCTCCCTGGACTTGCAGGATAGGCCCCATGGTGCCCCCTAGCCCTCCACCTAGGGGCCCAAGACCCCAGCAAGCTACCCAGAGGTCCAAAACTCTCCCTGGACTTGCAGTAGAGGCCCCAGGGATCCCCCTGGCCCTCCGCCTAGGGGCCTCTGACCCTAGCAAGCTACCCAGGGTTCCACCTCTCTCCCTGGACTTGCACTATAGGCCCCAGGGTGCCCCCTGGCCCTCCACCTAAGTGCCTAAGAACCCAGCAAGCTACCCAGGGGTCCACCTCTCTCCCTGGACTTGAAGTATAGGCCCCATGGTGCCCCCTGGCCCTCCACCTAGGGGCCTCTGACCCCAGCAAGCTAACCAGGGGTCCACCTCTCTCCCTGGACTTGCAGTATAGGCCCCAGGGTGCCCCCTGCCCCTCCACCTAGGGGCCTCTGACCCCAACAAGCTACCCAGGGGTCCACCTATCTACATAGACTTGCAGTCGAAACCCAAGGGTGCCCCCTTACCCTGAACCTAGGGGCCTCTGACCCCAGCAAGCTACACAAGGATTAACCTCTCTCCTTGGACTTGCAGTAGAGGCCCCAGGGTGCCCCCTGGAACTCCACCTAGGGGCCTCTGACCCCAGCAAGCTACGCAGGGGTCCACCTCTTTCCCTTGACTTGCAGTAGAGGCCCCAGGGTGCCCCCTGGCCTTCCACCTAGGGGCCTCTGACCCCAGCAATCCACCCAGGGGTCCAGCTTTCTCCCTGGACTTGTAGTAGAGGCCCCAGGGTACCCCCTGGCCCTCCACCTAGGGGCTTCTTACCCCAGCAAGCTACCCAGGGGTCCACCTCTCTCCCTGGACTTGCAGAAGAGGCCCCAGGGTGACCCTTGCCCACCACATAGGGGCATATGACCTCAGGAGGCTACCAATGGGTCCACAACCCTCCCTGGACTTGCAGTAGAGGCCCCAGGGTGCCTCCTGGCCCTCCACCTAGGGGCCTTTGACCCCAGCAAGCTACCCAGGGGTCCACCTCTCTCCCTGGACTTGCAGTAGAGGCCCTAGGGTACCCCCTGGCCCTCCACCTATGGGCTTCAGACCTCAGCAAGCTAACCCAGGGGTCCACCTCTCTCCCTGGACTTGCTGTATAGGCCCCAGGGTTCCCCTTGGCCCTCCACCTAGGGGCCTCTGACCCCAGAAAGCTACCCAGGGGTCCACCTCTTGCCCTGGACTTGCAGTATAGGCCCCAGGAAGCCCCCTGGCCAACCGACTATGGGCTTCTGACCCCATCAAGCTACCCAGGGGTCCACCTCTCTCCCTGGACTTGCATTAGAGGCCCCAAGGTGCTCATTGGCCCTCCACCTAGGGGCCTCTGACCTATGCAAGCTACCTGGGGGTCCACCTCTCTCCCTGGACTTGCAGTAAAGGCCCCAGGAAGCCCCTTGGCCCTTCTTCTATGGGCCTCTGACCCCAGCAAGCTACCCAGGAGTTCACCTCTCTTCCTGGACTTGTAGTAGAGGCCCCAGGGTGTCCCCTGGCCCTACACCTAGGGGCCTCTGACCCCAGCAAGCTAAACAGGGGACCACCTCTTTCCCTAGACGTGCAGGAGAGGCCCCAGGGTGCCCCCTGGCCCTCCACCAAAGGGCCTCTGACCCCAGCAAGCTACCCAGGGGTCCAGCTTTCTTCCTGGACTTGTAGTAGAGAACCCGGGTGCCCCCTTGCCCACCACATAGGGGCCTTTGACCCCAGCAAGCTAGCCAGGGGTCCAAATCTCTCCCTGGACTTGCAGTATAGGCCCCAGGGTGCCCCTTGGACCTCCACGTAGGGGCCTAAGACCCCAGCAAGCTACCCAGGGGTCAACCTCTCTCCCTGGACTGGCAATATAGGCCCCAGGGTGCCCCCTGGCCCTCCACCTTTGGGCCTCTGACCCCAGCAAGCTACCAAGGGGTCCACAACCCTCTTTGACTTGCAGTAGAGGCCCCAAGGTGCCCCCTGGCCCTCCACCTAGGGGCCTCTGACACCAGCAAGCTACCCAGGGGTCCACCTTTCTCCCTGGACTTGCAGTAGAGGCCCTAGGGTTACCCCTGGCCCTCCACCTATGGGCTTCAGACACCAGCAAGCTACCCAGGGGTCCACCTCTCTCCCTGGACTGGCAGGATAGGCCCCAGGGTGCCCCCTGGCCCTCCACTTAGTTGCCTCTGACCCCAGCAAGCTACCCAGAGGTCCCACTCTCTCCCTGGACTTGCAATAGGGGCCCTAGGGTACCTCCTGACCCTCCACTTAGGGGCCTCTGACCCCTGCAAGCTACCCAGGGGTCCACCTCTATCCTTGTACTTGCAGGATAGGCCCCATGGTGCCCCCTAGCCCTCCACCTAGGGGCCCAAGACCCCAGCAAGCTACCCAGGGGTCTACCTTTCTCCCTGGACTTGCAGGATAGGCCCCATGGTGCCCCCTAGCCCTCCACCTAGGGGCCCAAGACCCCAGCAAGCTACCCAGAGGTCCAAAACTCTCCCTGGACTTGCAGTAGAGGCCCCAGTGATCCCCCTGGCCCTCCGCCTAGGGGCCTCTGACCCTAGCAAGCTACCCAGGGTTCCACCTCTCTCCCTGGACTTGCACTATAGGCCCCAGGGTGCCCCCTGGCCCTCCACCTAAGTGCCTAAGAACCCAGCAAGCTACCCAGGGGTCCACCTCTCTCCCTGGACTTGAAGTAAAGGCCCCATGGTGCCCCCTGGCCCTCCACCTAGGGGCCTCTGACCCCAGCAAGCTAACCAGGGGTCCACCTCTCTCCCTGGACTTGCAGTATAGGCCCCAGGGTGCCCCCTGCCCCTCCACCTAGGGGCCTCTGACCCCAACAAGCTACCCAGGGGTCCACCTATCTACCTAGACTTGCAGTCGAAACCCAAGGGTGCCCCCTTACCCTCCACCTAGGGGCCTCTGACCCCAGCAAGCTACCCAAGGATTAACCTCTCTCCCTGGACTTGCAGTAGAGGCCCCAGGGTGCCCCCTGGAACTCCACCTAGGGGCCTCTGACCCCAGCAAGCTACCCAGGGGTCCACCTCTTTCCCTTGACTTGCAGTAGAGGCCCCAGGGTGCCCCCTGGCCTTCCACCTAGGGGCCTCTGACCCCAGCAATCCACCCAGGGGTCCAGCTTTCTCCCTGGACTTGTAGTAGAGGCCCCAGGGTACCCCCTGGCCCTCCACCTAGGGGCTTCTTACCCCAGCAAGCTACCCAGGGGTCCACCTCTCTCCCTGGACTTGCAGAAGAGGCCCCAGGGTGACCCTTGCCCACCACATAGGGGCATATGACCTCAGGAGGCTACCCAGGGGTCCACCTCTCTCCCTGGACTTGCAGCAGAGGCCCCAGGGTGCCCCCTGGCCCTCCACCAAGGAGCCTCTGATGCCAGCAAGCTACCCAGGGGCCCATCTCTCTCCCTGGACTTGCAGTAGAGGCCCCAGGGTGCCCGCTGGGCCTCCACCTAGGGGCCTCTGACCCCAGCAAGCTACCCAGGGGTCCACCTATCTCCCTGGACTTGCAGTAGAGGCCCTAGCGTACCCCCTGGCCCTCCAGCTAGGGGCGCTGACCCCACAAAGCTACCCAGGGGTCCACCTCTCTCCCTGGAATTGCAGTATAGGCCCCAAGGTTCCCTTTATCCTCCAACTAGGGGCCTCTTACCCCAGGAAGCTACCCAGGGTCCACCTCTCTTCCTGGACTTGCAGTATAGGCCCCAGGGTGCCCCCTTGCCCTCCACCCAGTTGCCTCTGACCCCAGCAAGCTACCCAGGGTCCACAACTCTCCCTGGACTTGCACTAGAGGCCCAAGGGTGCCCCCTTGCCCTGCACCTAGGGGCCTCTGACCCCAGCAAGCTACTCAGGGGTCCACATCTCTCCATGAACTGGCAGTATAGGCCCTAGGGTGCCCCTTGGCCCTCCACCTAGGGGCCTAAGACCACAGCAAGCTACCCAGGGGGTCCACCTCTATCCCTGGACTTGCAGGATTTTCCCCAGGGTGCCCCCTGGCCCTCCACCTAGTTGCTTCTGACCCCAGCAAGCTACCTAGGGGTCCACCTCTCTCTCTGGACTTGCAGTAGAGGGCCTAGGGTACCTCCTGGCCCTCCACCTAGGGGCCCAAGACCCCAGCAAGCTACCCAGAGGTCCAAAACTCTCCCTGGACTTGCAGTAGAGGCCCCAGGGTGACTCCTTGCCCTCCACCTAGGGGCCTCTGACCCCAGCAAGCTACCCAGTGGTCTACTTTTCTCCCTGGACTTGAAGTATAGGCCCCAGGCTGCCCACTGGCCCTCCACCTAGGGGCCTAAGACCCTAGCAAGCTACCCAGGGTTCCACCTCTCTCCCTGGACTTGCAGTATAGGCCCCAGGTTGCCCCCTGGCCATCCACCTAAGTGCCTAAGACCCCAGCAAGCTACCCAGGGGTCCACCTCTCTCTCTTGACTTGAAGTATAGGCCCCAGGGTGCCCCCTGGCCCTCCACCTAGGGGCCAAGGACCCCAGCAAGCTTCCCAGGGGTCCACGTCTCTCCCTGGACTTGCAGTAGAGGCCCCAAGGTGCCCCCTGGCCCTCCACCTAGGGGCCTCTAACCCCAGCAAGCTACCCAGGGGTCCACCTCTCTCCCTGGACTTGCAGTAGAGGCCCTAGGGTACCTCCTGGCCCTACACCTAGGGGCCTCTGACCCCAGCAAGCCACCCAGGGGTCCACAACTCTCCCTGGACTTGCAGTGGAGGCCCCAGGGTGCCCCCTTGCCCTCCACCTAGGGGCCTCTGATCCCAGAAAGCTTCCCAGGGGTCCGCCTTTCTCCCTTGACTTGAAGTATAGGCCCCAGAATGCCCACTGGCCCTCCACCTAGGGGCCTAAGACCCCAGCAAGCTACCCAGGGGTCCACAACTCTCCCTGGACTTGCAGTAGAGGCCGCAGGGTGCCCCCTGGCCCTCCACCTAGGGGCCTCTGACCCCAGCAAGCTACCCAGGGGTCCACATCTCTCCCTGGACTTGCAGTATAGGCCCCAGGGTGACCCCTGGCCTCCACCTAGGGGCCTAAGATCCCAGCAAGCTACCCAGGGGTCCACCTCTCTCCCTTGACTTGAAGTATAGGCCCCAGGAAGCCCCCTGGCCCTCCACCTAGGGGCCTAGGACCCCAGCAAGCTACCCAGGGGTCCACCTCTCTCCCTGGACTTGCAGTAGAGGGCCCAGGGTGCCCCCTGGCCCTCCAACTAGGGGCCTAAGACCCCAGCAAACTACCCAGGGTTCAATTATCTCCCTAAACTTGCAGTATAGGCCCCAGGGTGCCCCCTGGCCTTCCACTTAGGGGCTTCTGACCCCAGCAAGCTACCCAGGGGTCTACAACTCTCCCTGGACTTTCAGTAAAGGCCCCAGGGTGCCCCCTGGCCCTCAACTTAAGGGCCTCTGACCCCAGCAAGCTACACAGGGGTCCACCTCTCTCCCTGGACTTGCGTTAGAGGCCCTAGGGTACCCCCTTGCCCTCCACCTATGGGCTACAGACCTCATCAAGCTACCCAGGGATCCACCTCTCTCCCTGGAATTGCAGTATAGGCCCCAGGGTGCCCCCTGGCCCTCCACCTAGGGGCCACTTACCCTAGTATGCTACCCAGGGATCCTTCTCTCTCCCTTCACTTGCAATAGAGGCCCCAGGGTGCCCCCTGGCACCCCACCTATTGGTCTTTGACCCCAGCAAGCTACCCAGGGGTCCACCTCTTTCCCTGGACTGGCAGTATAGGCTCCAGGGTGCCCCCTGGCCCTCCACCTAGGGGCCTCTGACCCCAGCAAGCTACCAAGGGGTCCACAACTCTCCCTGGACTTTCAGTATAGGCCCCAGGGTGCCCCCTTGCCCTCCACCCAGGGGCCTCTGACCCCAGCAAGCTACCCAGGGGTTCACAACTCTCCCTGGACTTGCAGTATAGGCCCCAGGATGCCCCCTTGCCCTGCACCTAGGGGCCTCTGACCCCAGCAAGCTATCCAGGGGTCCACATCTATCCATGGACTTGAAGTATAGGCCCTAGGGTGCCCCCTGGCCCTCCACCTAGGGGCCTAAGACCCCAGCAAGCTACCCATGGGGTCCACCTCTCTCCCTGGACTGGCAGTAGAGGCCCCAGGGTGCCCCCAGGCCCTCCACCTATGGGCGGCTGACACAAAAAAGCTCCCCAGGGGTCCACCTCTCTCCCTGGACTTGCAGGATATGCTCCAGGGTGCCCCCTCGCTCTCCAACTAGTTGCCTCTGATCCCAGCAAACTACCCAGGGGTCCACCTGTCTCCCTGGACTTGCAGTAGAGGCCCTAGGGTAACTCCTGGCCTTCAACCTAAGGGCCTCTGACCCCAGCAAGTTACCCAGGGGTCCACAACTCTCCCTGGACTTGCAATAGAGGCCCCAGGGTGCCCCTTTGTATCCACCTATGGGCCTCTGACCCCAGAAAGCTACCCAGGGGTCCACCTTTCTCGTAGGACATGAAGTATAGGCCCTAGGGTACCTCCTGGCCCTCCACCTAGGGGCCTCTGACCTCAGCAAGCTACCCAGGGGGGCTCTCCACCTAGGGGCGGCTGACACAAGAAAGCTCCCCAGGGGTCGACCTCTCTCCCTGGACTTGCAGGAAATGCCCCAGGGTGCCCCCTGGCCCTCCACCTAGTTGCCTCTGACCCCAGCAAGTTACCCAGGGGTCCACAACTCTCCCTGGACTTGCAGTAGAGACCCCAGGGTGCCCACTGGCCCTCCACCTAGGGGCCTAAGACCCCTGCAAGCTACCCAGGGGTCCACAACTCTCCCTGGACTTGCAGTAGAGGCCCCAGGGTGCCCCCTGGCCCTCCACCTAGGGGCCTAAGACCCCATCAAGCTACCCAGGGGTCCAATTATCTCCCTGGACTGGCAGTATAGGCGCCAGGGTGCCCCCTGGCCCTCCATCTAGGAGATTCTGACCCCAGCAAGCTATCCAGGGGTCCACAACTCTCCCTGGACTTTCAGTAGAGGCCCCAGGGTGACCCCTGACCCTCCACCTAAGGGCCTCTGACCCCAGAAAGCTACACAGTTGTCCACTTCTCTCCCTGGACTTGCGTTAGAGGCCCTAGGGTACCCCATTTCCTTCCACATATGGGCTTCAGACCTCATCAAGCTAACCACGGATCCACCTCTCTTCCTGGACTTGCAGTATAGGCCCCAGGGTGCCCCCTGGCCCTCCACCTAGGGGCCTCTTACCCCAGGAAGCTACCCAGGGGTCCACCTCTCTCCCTGGACTTGCAATAGAGGCCCCAGGGTGCCCCCTGGCACTCCACCTAGGGGCCTATGACCCCAGCAAGCTACCCAGGGGTCCACCTCTCTCCCTGGACTGGCAGTATAGGTTCCAGGGTGCCCCCTGGCCCTCCACCTAGGGGCCTCTGACCCCAGCAAGCTACCAAGGGGTCCACAACTCTCCCTGGACTTGCAGTAGAGGCCCCTGGCTGCCCCCTTTCTCTCCACCTAGGGGCCTCTGACCCTAGCAAGCTACCCAGGGGTCCACCTCTCTTCCTGGACTTGCGTTAAAGGCCCTAGGGTACCCCCTTGCCCTCCACCTATGGGCTTAAGACCTCATCAAGCTACCCAGGGATCCACCCCTCTCCCTGGACTTGCAGTATAGGCCCCAGGGTGCCCCCTGGCCCTCCACTTAGGGGCCTCTTACCCCAGGAAGCTACCCAGGGTTCCACCTCTCTCCCTGGACTTGCAATAGAGGCCACAGGGTGCCCCCTGGCCCTCCACCTAGGGGCCTCTGACCCCAGCAAGCTACCCAGGGGCCAACCTCTCTCCCTGGACTTGCAATAGAGGCCCCAGGGTGCCCGCTGGCCCTCCACCAGGGGGTCTCTGACCCCAGCAAGCTACCCAGGGGTCCACAACTCTCCCTAGACTTGCAGTAGAGGCCCAAGGGTGCAGCCTGGCCCTCCACCTTGGGTCCTCAGAGCCTAGAAATCTACCAAGGGGTCCAAAATTATCCCTGGACTTGCTATAGAGGCCCCAGGGTGCCCCCTGGCAGTCCACCTAAGTGCCTCTGACCCCAGCTAGCTACCCAGGGGTCCACCTCTCTCCCTGGACCTGCAGTAGAGGCCCTAGGGTACCCCCTGGCCCTCCACCTAGGGGCTTTATTCCCCAGCAAGCTACCCAGGGCTCCACCTCTCTCCCTCTACTTGCAGTATAGGCCCCAGTGTGCCCCCTGGCCTTCCACCCATGGGCCTCTGACCCCAGCAAGCTACCCAGGGGTCCACAACTCTCCCTGGACTTGCAGTAGAGGCCCCAGGGTGTCCCCTGGCCCTGCACCTAGGGGCCTCTGACCCCAGCAAGCTACCCAGGGGTCCACATCTCTCCATGGACTTGCAGTATAGGCCCTAGGGTGCCCCCTGGCCCTCCACCTAGGGGCTTAAGACCTCAGCAAGCTACCCAGGGGGTCCACCTCTCTCCCTGGACTGGCAGTAGAGGCCCCAGGGTGCCCCCAGGCCCTCCACCTAGGGGCGGCTGACACAAGAAAGCTACCCAGGGGGTCCACCTCTCTCCCTGGACTTGCAGTAGAGGCCCCAGGGTGTCCCCTGGCCCTGCACCTAGGGGCCTCTGACCCCAGCAAGCTACCCAGGGGTCCACATCTCTCCATGGACTTGCAGTATAGGCCCCAGGGTGCCCCCTTGCCCTCCACCTAGTTGCCTCTGACCCCAGCAAGCTACCCAGGGGTTCACCTCTCTCCCTGGACTTGCAGTAGAGGCCCTAGGGTACCTCCTGGCCCTCCATCTAGGGGCCTCTGACCCCAGCAAGTTACCCAGGGGTCCACAACTCTCCCTGGACCTGCAGTAGAGGCCCCTGGCTGCCCCCTTTCTCTGCACCTAGGGGCCTCTGACCCCAGCAAGCTACCCAGGAGTTCACCTTTCTCCCTCGACTTGAATTATAGGCCCCAGGCTGCCCATTGGCCCTCAACCTAGGGGCCTAAGACCCCAGCAAGCTACCCAGGGGTCCACCTCTCTCCCTTGACTTGAAGTATAGGCCCCAGGGTGCCCCCTGGCCCTCCACCTAGGGGCCTAGGACCCCAGCAAGCTACCCAGGGGTCCACGTCTCTTCCCGGACTTAAAGTAGAGGCCCCAGGATGCCCCCTGGCCCTCTACCTAGGGGCTTAAGACCCCAGCAAGCTACCCAGGGGAACACAACTCTCCCTGGACTTGCAGTAGAGGACCCGGGGTGCCCCCTTGCCCTCCACCTAGGGGCCTCTGACCCCAGCAAGCTACCCAGGGGTCCACCTTTCTCCCTGGACTTATAGTATAGGCCCCAGGGTGCCCATTGGCCCTCCACCTAGGGGCCTAAGACCCCAGCAAGCTACCCAGGGGTCCACAACTCTCCCGTAACTTGCAGTAGAGGCCCCAGGGTGCCTCTTGGCCCTCCACCTAGGGGCCTGTGACCCCAGCAAGCTACCCAGGGGTCCACCTCTCTCCCTGGACTTGCAGTATAGGCCCCAGGGTGCCCCCTGGCCCTCCACATAGGGGCCAAGGACCCCAGCAAGCTACCCAGAGGTCCACTTCTCTCCCTGGTCTTGCAGGATATGCCCCAGGGTGCCCCCTTGCCCTCCACCTAGTTGCCTCTGACCCCAGCAAGCTAACCAGGGGTCCACCTCTCTCCCTGGACTTGCAGTAGAGGCCCTAGGGTATCTCCTGGCCCTCCACCTAGGGGCGTCTGACCCCTGCAAGTTACCAAGGGGTCCACAACTCTCCCTGGACTTGCAATAGAGAACCCAGGGTGCCCCCTGGCACTCCACCTAGGGGCCTAAGACCCCAGCAATCTACCCAGGGGTCCACCTCTCTCCCTTGACTTGAAGTATAGGCCCCAGGGTGCCCCCTGGCCCTCCACATAGGGGCCTAGGACCCCAGCAAGCTACCCAGGGGTCCACGTCTCTTCCCGGACTTGCAGTAGAGGCCCCAGGGTGCCCCCTGGCCCTCCACCTAGGGGCCTAAGACCCCAGCAAGATACCCAGGGGTCCACCTCTCTCCCTGGACTTGCAGTAGAGGCCCTAGGAATCCTCTTGGCCCTCCACCTAGGGGCCTCTGACCCCAGCAAGCTACCCAGGGGTCCACCTTTCTCCCTGGACTTATAGTATAGGCCCCAGGGTGCCCATTGGCCCTCCACTTAGGGGCCTCTTACCCCAAGAAGCTACGCAGGGTTCCACCTCTCTCCCTGGACTTGCAATAGAGGCCACAGGGTGCCCCCTGGCCCTCCACCTAGGGGCCTCTGACCCCAGCAAGCTACATAGGGGTCCACATCTCTCCCTGGACTTATAGTATAGGCCCCAGGGTGCCCATTGGCCCTCCACTTAGGGGCCTCTTACCCCAAGAAGCTACCCAGGGTTCCACCTCTCTCCCTGGACTTGCAATAGAGGCCACAGGGTGCCCCCAGGCCCTCCACCTAGGGGCGGCTGACACAAGAAAGCTCCCCAGGGGTCCACCTCTCTCCCTGGACTTGCAGGATATGCCCCAGGGTGCCCCCTTGCCCTCCACCTAGTTGCTTCTGACCCCAGCAAGCTAACCAGGGGTCCACCTCTCTCCCTGGACTTGCAGTAGAGGCCCTAGGGTATCTCCTGGCCCTCCACCTAGGGGCGTCTGACCCCTGCAAGTTACCCAGGGGTCCACAACTCTCCCTGGACTTGCAATATAGAACCCAGGGTGCCCCCTGGCGCTCCACCTAGGGGCCTAAGACCCCAGCAAGCTACCCAGGGGTCCACCTCTCTCCCTTGACTTGAAGTATAGGCCCCAGGGTGCCTCCTGGCCCTCCACATAGGGGCCTAGGACCCCAGCAAGCTACCCAGGGGTCCACGTCTCTTCCCGGACTTGCAGTAGAGGCCCCAGGGTGCCCCCTGGCCCTCCACCTAGGGGCCTCTGACCCCAGCAAGCTACCCAGGGGTCAACCTTTCTCCCTGAACTTATAGTATAGGCCCCAGGGTGCCCATTGGCCCTCCACTTAGGGGCCTCTTACCCCAGGAAGCTACCCAGGGTTCCACCTCTCTCCCTGGACTTGCAGTAGAGGCCCCAGGAAGCCCCCTTGCCCTCCACCTAGGGGCCTCTGACCCCAGCAAGCTACCCAGGGGCCAACCTCTCTCCCTGGACTTGCAATAGAGGCCCCAGGGTGCCCGCTGGCCCTCCACCAGGGGGCCTCTGACCCCAGCAAGCTACCCAGGGGTCCACAACTCTCCCTAGACTTGCAGTAGAGGCCCAAGGGTGCCCCCTGGCCCTCCACCTAGGGTCCTCAGAGCCTAGAAATCTACCAAGGGGTCCACAATTATCCCTGGACTTGCTATAGAGGCCCCAGGGTGCCCCCTGGCAGTCCACCTAAGTGCCTCTGACCCCAGCTAGCTACCCAGGGGTCCACCTCTCTCCCTGGACCTGCAGTAGAGGCCCTAGGGTACCCCCTGGCCCTCCACCTAGGGGCTTTATTCCCCAGCAAGCTACCCAGGGGTCCACCTCTCTCCCTCTACTTGCAGTATAGGCCCCAGTGTGCCCCCTTGCCCTCCACCCATGGGCCTCTGACCCCAGCAAGCTACCCAGGGGTCCACAACTCTCCCTGGACTTGCAGTAGAGGCCCCAGGGTGCCCCCTGGCCCTGCACCTAGGGGCCTCTGACCCCAGCAAGCTACCCAGGGGTCCACATCTCTCCATGGACTTGCAGTATAGGCCCTATGGTGCCCCCTGGCCCTCCACCTAGGGGCTTAAGACCTCAGCAAGCTACCCAGGGGGTCCACCTCTCTCCCTGGACTGGCAGAAGAGGCCCCAGGGTGCCCCCAGGCCCTCCACCTAGGGGCGGCTGACACAAGAAAGCTCCCCAGGGGTCCACCTCTCTCCCTGGACTTGCAGGATATGCCCCAGGGTGCCCCCTTGCCCTCAACCTAGTTGCCTCTGACCCCAGCAAGCTACCCAGGGGTCCACCTCTCTCCCTGGACTTGCAGTAGAGGCCCTAGGGTACCTCCTGGCCCTACACCTAGGGGCCTCTGACCCCAGCAAGCTACCCAGGGGTCCACATCTCTTCATGGACTTGCAGTATAGGCCCTAGGGTGCCCCCTGGCCCTCCACCTAGGGGCTTAAGACCTCAGCAAGCTACCCAGGGGGTCCACCTCTCTCCCTGGACTTGCAGAAGAGGCCCCAGGGTGCCCCCAGGCCCTCCACCTAGGGGCGGCTGACACAAGAAAGCTCCCCAGGGGTCCACCTCTCTCCCTGGACTTGCAGGATATGCCCCAGGGTGCCCCCTTGCCCTCCACCTAGTTGCCTCTGACCCCAGCAAGCTACCCAGGGGTCCACCTCTCTCCCTGGACTTGCAGTAGAGGCCCTAGGGTACCTCCTGGCCCTACACCTAGGGGCCTCTGACCCCAGCAAGCTACCCAGGGGTCCACAACTCTCCCTGGACTTGCAGTGGAGGCCCCAGGGTAGCCCCTTGCCCTCCACCTAGGGGCCTCTGATCCCAGAGAGCTTCCCAGGGGTCCGCCTTTCTCCCTTGACTTGAAGTACAGGCCCCAGAGTGCCCACTGGCCCTCCACCTAGGGGCCTAAGACCCCAACAAGCTACCCAGGGGTCCACAACTCTCCCAGGACTTGCAGTAGAGGCCGCAGGGTGCCCCCTGGCCCTCCACCTAGGGGCCTCTGACCCCAGCAAGCTACCCAGGGGTCCACATCTCTCCCTGGACTTGCTGTATAGGCCCCAGGGTGACCCCTGGCCTCCACCTAGGGGCCTAAGATCCCAGCAAGCTACCCAGGGGTCCACCTCTCTCCCTTGACTTGAAGTATAGGCCCCAGGAAGCCCCATGGCCCTCCACCTAGGGGCCTAGGACCCCAGCAAGCTACCCAGGGGTCCACCTCTCTTCCTGGACTTGCAGTAGAGGGCCCAGGGTGCCCCCTGGCCCTCCAACTAGGGGCCTAAGACCCCAGCAAACTACCCAGGGTTCAATTATCTCCCTAAACTTGCAGTATAGGCCCCAGGGTGCCCCCTGGCCTTCCACTTAGGGGCTTCTGACCCCAGCAAGCTACCCAGGGGTCTACAACTCTCCCTGGACTTTCAGGAGAGGCCCCAGGGTGCCCCCTGGCCCTCCACCTAAGGGCCTCTGACCCCAGCATGCTACACAGGGGTCCACCTCTCTCCCTGGACTTGCAGTATAGGCCCCAGGGTTCCCCCTGGCCCTCCACCTAGGGGCCACTTACCCCAGTATGCTACCCAGGGATCCTTCTCTCTCCCTTCACTTGCAATAGAGGCCCCAGGGTGCCCCCTGGCACCCCACCTAGGGGTCTTTGACCCCAGCAAGCTACCCAGGGGACCACCTCTTTCCCTGGACTGGCAGTATAGGCTCCAGGGTGCCCCCTGGCCCTCCACCTAGGGGCCTCTGACCCCAGCAAGCTACCAAGGGGTTCGCAACTCTCCCTGGACTTGCAGTATAGGCCCCAGGGTGCCCCCTTGCCCTGCACCTAGGGGCCTCTGACCCTAGCAAGCTACCCAGGGGTCCACATCTCTCCATGGACTTGCAGTATAGGCCCTAGGGTGCCCCCTGGCCCTCCATATAGGGGCCTAAGACCCCAGCAAGCTACCCATGGGGTCCACCTCTCTCCCTGGACTGGCAGTAGAGTCCCCAGGGTGCCCCCAGGCCCTCCACCTATGGGCGGCTGACACAAAAAAGCTCCCCAGGGGTCCACCTCTCTCCCTGGACTTGCAGGATATGCCCCAGGGTGCCCCCTCGCTCTCCAACTAGTTGCCTCTGACCCCAGCAAGCTACCCAGGGGTCCACCTGTCTCCCTGGACTTGCAGTAGAGGCCCTAGGGTAACTCCTGGCCTTCAACCTAAGGGCCTCTGACCCCAGCAAGTTACCCAGGGGTCCACAACTCTCCCTGGACTTGCAATAGAGGCCCCAGGGTGCCCCTTTGTATCCACCTATGGGCCTCTGACCCCAGAAAGCTACCCAGGGGTCCACCTTTCTCCTTGGACATGAAGTATAGGCCCTAGGGTACCTCCTGGCCCTCCACCTAGGGGCCTCTGACCTCAGCAAGCTACCCAGGGGGGCTCTCCACCTAGGGGCGGCTGACACAAGAAAGCTCCCCAGGGGTCGACCTCTCTCCCTGGACTTGCAGGAAATGCCCCAGGGTGCCCCCTGGCCCTCCACCTAGTTGCCTCTGACCCCAGCAAGTTACCCAGGGGTCCACAACTCTCCCTGGACTTGCAGTAGAGACCCCAGGGTGCCACCTTGCCCTCCACCTAGGGGCCTCTGACCCCAGAAAGCTACCCAGGGGTCCACCTTTCTCCCTGGACATGAAGTATAGGCCCCAGGGTGCCCACTGGCCCTCCAACTAGGGGCCTAAGACCCCAGCAAGCTACCCAGGGGTCCACAACTCTCCCTGGACTTGCAGTAGAGGCCCCAGGGTGCCCCCTGGCCCTCCACCTAGGGGCCTAAGACCCCATCAAGCTACCCAGGGGTCCAATTATCTCCCTGGACAGGCAGTATAGGCGCCAGGGTGCCCCCTGGCCCTCCACCTAGGAGCTTCTGACACCAGCAAGCTATCCAGGGGTCCACAACTCTCCCTGGACTTTCAGTAGAGGCCCCAGGGTGCCCCCTGACCCTCCACCTAAGGGCCTCTGACCCCAGAAAGCTACACAGGTGTCCACTTCTCTCCCTGGACTTGCGTTAGAGGCCCTAGGGTGCCCCATTGCCTTCCACATATGGGCTTCAGACCTCATCAAGCTAACCACGGATCCACCTCTCTTCCTGGACTTGCAGTATAGGCCCCAGGGTGCCCCCTGGCCCTCCACCTAGGGGGCTCTTACCCCAGGAAGCTACCCAGGGGTCCACCTCTCTCCCTGGACTTGCAATAGAGGCCCCAGGGTGCCCCCTGGCACTCCACCTAGGGGCCTATGACCCCAGCAAGCTACCCAGGGGTCCACCTCTCTCCCTGGACTGGCAGTATAGGTTCCAGGGTGCCCCCTGGCCCTCAACCTAGGGGCCTCTGACCCCAGCAAGCTACCAAGGGGTCCACAACTCTCCCTGGACTTGCAGTAGAGGCCCCTGGCTATCCCCTTTCTCTCCACCTAGGGGCCTCTGACCCCAGCAAGCTACCCAGGGGTCCACCTCTCTTCCTGGACTTGCGTTAAAGGCCCTAGGGTACCCCCTTGCCCTCCACCTATGGGCTTAAGACCTCATCAAGTTACCCAGGGGTCCACAATTCTCCCTGGACTTGCAGTAGAGACCCCAGGGTGCCCCCTTGCCCTCCACCTATGGGTTTCTGACCCCTGCAAGCTACCCAGGGGTCCACCTCTCTCCCTGGACTTGCAGTAGAGAATCCAGGGTGGCCCCTTGCCCTCCACCTGGGGTCCTCAGACCCTAGGAATCAACCAAGGGGTCCACAAACTATCCCTGGACTTGCACTAGAGGCCCCAGCGTGCCCCCTGGCCCTCCACCTAAGGGCCTCTGACCCCAGCTAGCTACCCAGGGGTCCACCTCTTTCCCTGTACTTGCAGTAGAGGCCCTAGGGTACCCCCTGGCCCTCCACCTAAGTGCCTAAGACCCCAGCAAGCTACCCAGGGGTCCACCTCTCTCCCTTGACTTGAAGTATAGGCCCCAGGGTGCCCCCTGGCCCACCACCTAGGCGCCTAGGATCCCAGCAAGCTGCCCAGGGGTCCACGTCTCTCCCTGGACTTGCAGTAGAGGCCCCAGGGTGCCCCCTGGCCCTCCACCTACTGGCCTCTGACCCCAGCAAGCTACCCAGGGGTCCACAACTCTCCCTAGACTTGCAGTAGAGGCCCCAGGGTTCCCCCTGGCCCTCCACTTAGGGGCCTCTGACCCCAGCAAGTTACCCAAGGGTCCACCTCTCTCCCTGGACTTGCAGAAGAGGCCCTAGGGTACCCCCTGGCCCTCCACCTAAGTGCCTAAGACCCCAGCCACCTACCCAGGGTTCTACCTCTCTCCCTGGACTTGCAGTATAGGCCCCAAGGTGCCCTCTTACCCTCCACCTAGGGGCCTCTTACCCCAGGAAGCCACCCAGGGGTCCACCTCACTCCCTGGACTTGCAGTAGAGGCCCCTGGGTGCCCCCTTGCCTTCCACCCAGGGGCCTCTGACCCCCGCAAGCTACCCAGGGGTCCACCTCACTCCCTGGACTTGCAGTAGAGGCCCCTGGGTGCCCCCTTGCCTTCCACCCAGGGGCCTCTGACCCCCGCAAGCTACCCAGGGGTCCACCTCTCTCCCTGGACTTGCAGTAGAGGACCCAGGGTGCCCCCTTGCCCTCCACCTAGGGGCCTCTGACCCCAGCAAGCTACCCAGGGGTCCACCTTTCTCCCTTGACTTGAAGTATAGGCCCCAGGGTGCCCCCTTGCCCTGCACCTAGGGGCCTCTGACCCCAGCAAGCTACATAGGGGTCCACATCTCTCCTTGGACTTGCAGTAGAGACCCCAGGGTGCCTCTTGCCCTCCACCTAGGGGCCTCTGACCCCAGAAAGCTACCCAGGGGTCCACCTTTCTCCCTTGACTTGAAGTATAGGCCCCAGGGTGCCCACTGGCCCTCCACCAAGGGGCCTAAGACCCCAGCAAGCTACCCAGGGGTCCACCTCTCTCCTTTGACTTGAAGTAGAGGCCCCAGGGTGCCCCCTTGCCCACCACATAGGGGCCTCTGACTCCAGCAAGCCACCCAGGGGTCCTAATCTCTCCCTGAACTTGCAGTAGAATCCCCAGGGTGCCCCTTACCCTTCACCTAGGGGCCTCTTACCCCAGGAAACTACCCAGGGCTCCATCTCTCTCCCTGAACTTGCAGAATAAGCCCCAGGGTGCCCCCTGGCCCACCACCTATGGGCTTCTGACCCCAGCAAGCTACCCAAGGGTCCACCTCTCTCCCTGGACTTGCAGTAGAGGCCCCAGGGTGCCCCCTTGCCTTCCACCCAGGGGCCACTGACCCCCGCATATTACCCAAGGATCCACAACTCATCCTGGACTTGCAGTAGAGGCCCCAGGGTGCCCCTTGGCCCTCCACCTAGGCCACTCTCAGCCAAGCCAACTACCCAGGGGTCCACCTCTCTCCCTGCACTTGCAGTATAGGCCCCAGGGTGCCCCCTGGAACTCCACCTAGGGGCCTAAGACCCCAGCAAGCTACCCAGGGGTCCACTTCTCTCCCTGGACTGGCAGTATAGGCCCCAGGGTGCCCGCTGGCCCTCCACCTAGGGTCTTCTGACAACAGCAATCTACCAAGGGGTCCACAACTTTCCCTGGAATTGCAGTAGAGGCCATAGGGTAGCCCCTGGCCCTCCACCTAGGGGCTTTAGTCCCCAGCAAGCTACTCAGGAGTCCACCTCTCTCCCTGGACTTGCAGTAGAGTCCCCAAGGTGCCCCCTGGCCCTCCAGATAGGGGCCTCTGACCCCAGCAAGCTACCCAGGGGTCCACCTCTCTCACTGGACTTGCAGTAGAGAACCCAGGAAGCCCCCTGGCCCTCCACCAAGGAGCCTCTGATGCCAGCAAGCTACCCAGGGGCCCACCTCTCTCCCTGGTCTTGCAATAGAGGCCCTAGGGTGCCCGCTGGCCCTCCACCTAGGGGCCTCTGACCCCAGCAATCTACCCAGGGGTCCACCTCTCTCCCTGGACTTACAGTAGAGGACCTAGGGTACCCCCTGGCCCTCCAGCTAGGGAAGCTGACCCCACAAAGCTACCCAGGGGTCCACCTCTATCCCTGGACTTGCAGTATAGGCCCCAAGGTGACCCCTTACCCTCCAGATAGGGGCCTCTGACCCCAGCAAGCTACCCAGGGGTCCACCTCTCTCACTGGACTTGCAGTAGAGAACCCAGGAAGCCCCCTGGCCCTCCACCAAGGAGCCTCTGACGCCAGCAAGCTACCCAGGGGCCCACCTCTCTCCCTGGTCTTGCAATAGAGCCCCTAGGGTGCCCGCTGGCCCTCCACCTAGGGGCCTCTGACCCCAGCAATCTACCCAGGGGTCCACCTCTCTCCCTGGACATGCAGTAGAGGCCCTAGGGTACCTCCTGGCCCTACACCTAGGGGCCTCTGACACCAGCAAGCTACCCAGGGGTCCACAACTCTCCCTGGACTTGCAGTAGAGGCCCTAGGGTGCTCCCTTGCCCTCCACCTAGGGGCCTCTGACCCCAGCAAGCTACCCAGGGGTCCACCTCTCTCAATGGACTTGCAGTTGAGGCCCCAGGAAGCCCCCTTGCCCTCCACCTAGGGGCCTCTGACACCAGCAAGCTACCCAGGGGCCCACCTCTCTCCCTGGACTTGCAGTAGAGGACCCAGGGTGCCCGCTGGCCCTCCAACAAGGGGCCTTTGACGCCAGCAAGCTACCCAGGGGTCCACAACTCTCCCTAGACTTGCAGTAGAGGCCCAAGGGTGCCCCCTGGCCCTCCACCTAGGGTCCTCGGACCCCAGCTAGCTACCCAGGGGTCCACCTCTCTCCCGGGACTTGCAGTATAGGCTCCAGCGTGCCACCTTGCCCTCCACCTATGGGCCTCTGACCCCAGCAAGCTACCCAGGGGTCCACAACTCTCCCTGGACTTGCAGTAGAGGCCCCAGGAAGCACCCTGACCCTCCACCTAGGGGCCTCTGACCCCAGTAAGCTACATAGGGGTCCACATCTCTCCTTGGACTTGCAGTATTGGCGCGAGGGTGCCCCCTGGCCCTCCGCCTAGGAGCTTTTGACCCCAGCAAGCAACCCAGGGGTCCACCTCTCTCCCTGGACTAGCAGTATAGGCCCCAGGGTGACCCCTTGCCCTCCACCCAGGGGCCTCTGACCCCAGCAAGCTACCCAGGGGTCCACAACTCTCCCTGGACTTGCAGTAGAGACCCCAGGGTGCCCCTTACCCTCCACATAGGGGCCTCTGACCCCAGAAAGCTACCCAGGGGTCCACCTTTCTCCCTGGACATGAAGTATAGGCCCCAGGGTGCCCACTGGCCCTCCACCTAGGGGCCTAAGACCCCAGCAAGCTACCCGGGTGTCCACAACTCTCGCTGGACTTGCAGTATAGGCCCCAGGGTGCCCCCAGGCCCTCCACCTAAGTGCCTAAGACCCCAGCAAGCTACCAAGGGGTCCACCTCTCTCCCTTGACTTGAAGTATAGGCCCCAGGGTGCCCCCTGGCCCTCCACCTAGGGGCCTAGGGCCCCAGCAAGCTTTCCAGGGGTCCACGTCTCTCCCTGGACTTGCAGTAGAGGCTCCAGGGTGCCCCCTGGCCCTCCACCTACTGGCCTCTTACCCCAGCAAGCTACCCAGGGGTCCGCCTCTCTCCCTAGACTTGCAGTAGAGACACCAGGGTTCCCCCTGGCCCTCCACCTAGGGGCCTCTGACCCTAGCAAGCTACCCAGGGGTCCACCTCTTTCCCTAGACTTGCAGTAGAGACCCCAGGGTTCCCCCTTACCTTCCACCTAGGGACCTCTTATCCCAGGAAGCTACCCAGGGGTCCACCTCTCTCCCTGGACTTGCAGAATAGGCCCCAGGGTGCCCCCTGGCCCAGCACCTTTGGGCTTCTGACCCCAGCAAGCTACCCAGGGGTCCACATCTCTCCCTGAACTTGCAGTAGAGGCCCCAGGGTGCCCCCTTGCCCTCCACCCAGGGGCCTCTGACCCCCGCAATTTACCCAAGGGTCCACAACTCTCCCTGGACTTGCAGTAGAGACCCCAGGGTGCCCCTTGGCCCTCCACCTTGCCCACTCTCAGCCAAGCAAACTACCCAGGGTTCCACCTCTCTCCCTGGACTTGCAGTATATGCCCCATGGTTCCCCCTTGCCCTCCACCTAGTTGCCTCTGACCCCAGCAAGCTACCCAAGGGTACAACTCTCTACTTGGACTTGCATTAGGCGCCCTAGGGTACCTCCTGGCCCTCCACCTAGGGGCCTCTGATCCCAGCAAGCTACCCAAGGATCCACCTCTCTCCCTGGACTTGCAGTACAGGCCCCAGGGTGCCCCCTGGCCTTCCATCTAGGGGCCTCTGACCCCAGCAAGCTACCCAGGGGTCCACCTCTCTCCCTGTATCTGCAGGATAGGCCCCAGGGTGCCCCGTGGCCCTCCATCTAGGGGCCTCTGACCTCAGGAAGCTACCCAGGAGTCCACCTCTCTCCCTGGACTTGAAGTATAGGCCCCAGGGTGCCCCCTGGCCCTCCACCTTGGGGCCTCTGATTCCTGAAAGTTACCCATTAGTCCACCTCACTTCCTGGACTTGTAGTAGAGGCCCCAGGCTGCCCCCTGGCCCTCCACCTTTTGGCCTTTGACCCCAGCAAGCAACCAATGGGTCCACAACTCTCCCTGGACTTGCAGTAGAGGCCCCAGGGTGCCTCCTGGCCCTCCACCTAGGGGCCTTTGACCCCAGCAAGCTACCCAGGGGTCCACCTCTCTCCCTGGACTTGCAGTAGAGGCCCCAAGGTGCTCCTTGGCCCTCCACCTAGGGGCCTCTGACCCCACAAAGCTACCCAGGGGTCCACCGCTCTCCCTGGACTTGCAGTATATGCCCCAAGGTGCCCCCTTACCCTCCACCTATGGGCCTCTTACCCCAGCAAGCTACTCAGAGGTCCACATCTCTCCATTGATGTGCAGTATAGGCCCCAGGGTGCCCCCTGGCCCTCCACCTAGGGGCCTAAGACCACAGCAAGCTACCCAGAGGGGCCATCTCTCTCCCTGGTCTGGCAGTACAGGCCCTAGGGTGCCCCCTGGCCATCCACCTAGGGGCCTCTGACATAAGAAAGCTCCCCAGGGGTCCACCTCTCTCCCTGGACTTGCAGGATTTTCCCCAGGGTGCCTCCTGGCCCTCCACCTAGTTGCCTCTGACCCCAGCAAGCTACCCAGGGGTCCACCTCTCGCCCTGGACTTGCAGTAGAGTCGCTAGGGTATCTCCTGGCCCTCCACCTCAGGGCCTCTGACTCCAGCAAGTTACCCAGGGGTCCACGTCTCTCCCTGGACTTGCAGTAGAGGCCCCAGGGTGCCCCCTTGCCCTCCACCTAGGGGACTCTGACCCCAGAAAGCTACCCAGGGTTCCACCTCTCTCCCTGGACTTGCAGTATAGGCCCCAGGGATCCCCCTGGCCCTCCACCTAAGTGCCTAAGACCCCAGCAAGCTACCCAGGGGTCCACCTCTCTCCCTTGACTTGAAGTATAGGCCCCAGGGTGCCCCCTGGCCCTCCACCTAGGGGACTTCTGCCCCAGCAAGCTACACAGGGGTCCACGTCTCTCCCTGGACTTGCAGTAGAGGCCCCAGGGTGCCCCCTGGCCCTCCACCTACTGGCCTCTGACCCCTGCAAGCTACCCAGGGGTCCACCTCTCTCCCTAGACTTGCAGTATAGGCCTCATGGTGCCCCTTACCCTCCACCTAGGGGCCTCTTACCCCAGGAAGCTACCCAGGGGTCCACCTCTCTCCCTGGACTTGCAGGATAGGCTCCAGGGGGCAACCTGGCCCTGCACCTACGGGCCACTGACCCCAGGAAGCTACCCAGGGGTCCACCTCTCTCCCTGGACTTGCAGAATAGGCCCCAGGGTGCCCCCTGGCCCACCACCTATGGGCTTCTGACCCCAGCATGCTACCCAGGGGTCCACAACTCTCCCTAGACTTGCGATAGAGGCCCAAGGGTGCCCCCTGGCCCTCCAAGGGGTCCACAACTATCCCTGGACTTGCACTAGACGCCCCATGGTGCCCCCTGGCCCTCCGCCTAAGGGCCTCTGACCCCAGCTAGCTACCCAGGGGTCCACCTCTCTCCCTGAACTTGAAGTAGAAGCCCTAGGGTACCCCTTGGCCCTCCACCTAGGGGCTTTATTCCGCAGCAAGCTACCCAGGGGTCCACCTCTCTCCCTGGACTTGCAGTATAGGCCCCAGCGTGCCCTCTTGCCCTTCACCCATGGGCCTCTGACCCCAGCAAGCTACCCAGGGGTCCACAACTCTCCCTGGACTTGCACTAGACGCCCCAGGGTGCCCCCTGGCCCTCCACCTAAGGGCCTCTGACCCCAGCTAGCTACCCAGGTGTCCATCTCTCTCCCTGGACTTGCAGTAGAGGCCCCAGGGATCCCCCTGGCCCTCCACCTAGGGGCCTTTGACCCTAGCAAGCTACCCAGGGTTCCACCTCTCTCCCTGGACTTGCATTATAAGCCCCAGGGTTCCCCCTGGCCCTCCACCTAAGTGCCTAAAACCCCAGCAAGCTACCCAGGGAACCACCTCTCTCCCTTGACTTGAAGTATAGGCCCCAGGGTGCCCCCTGGCCCTCCACCTACGGGACTTCTGCCCCAGCAAGCTACCCAGGGGTCCACGTCTCTCCCTGGACTTGCAGTAGAGGCCCCAGGGTGCCCCCTGGCCCTCCACCTACTGGCCTCTGACCCCAGCAAGCTACCCAGGGGTCCACCTCTCTCCCTAGACTTGCAGTATAGGCCCCACGGTTCCCCCCGACCCTCCACCTAGGGGCCTCTGACCCTAGCAAGCTACCCAGGGGTCCACTTCTCTCCTTGGACTTGCAGTATAGGCCCCTTGGTGCCCCCTTATCCTCCACCTAGGGGCCTCTTACCCCAGGAAGCTACCCAGGGGTCCACCTCACTCCCTGGACTTGCAGAATAGGCCCCAGGGTGCCCCCTGGCCCACCACCTATGGGCTTCTGACCCCAGCAAGCTACTCAGGGGTCCACAACTCTCCCCAGACTTGCGATAGAGACCCAAGGGTGCCCCTGGTCCTCCACCTAGGTTCCTCAGACCCTAGGAATCTACCAAGGGGTCCACAACTATCCCTGGACTTGCACCAGAGGCCCCAGGGTGCCCCCTTGCCCTCCACCTAAGGGCCTCTGACCCCAGCTAGCTACCCAGGGGTCCACCTCTCTCCCTGAACTTGAAGAAGAGGCCCTAGGGTACCCCTTGGCCCTCCACCTAGGGGCTTTATTCCCCAGCAAGCTACCCAGGGGTCCACCTCTCTCCCTGGACTAGCAGTATAGGCCCCAGTGTGCCCCCTTGCCCTCCACCCATGGGCCTCTGACCCCAGCAAGCTACCCAGGGGTCCACAACTCTCCCTGGACTTGCAGTAGAGGCCCCTAGGTGCCCCCTAGCCTTACACCTAGGGGCCTCTGACCCCAGCAAGCTACATAGGGGTCCACATCTCTCCTTGGACTTGCAGTATAGGCCCCAGGGTGCCCCCTGGCCCTCCACCTAGGGGCCTAAGACCCCAGCAAGCTACCCAGGGGACCATCTCTCTCCCTGGACTTGCAGTAAATGCCCCAGGGTGCCCCCTTGCCCTCCACCCAGGGGCCTCTGACCCCAGCAAGCTACCCAGGGGTCCACATCTCTCCATGGACTAGCAGTATAGTCCCTAATGTGCCCCTGGCCCTCCACCTAGGGGCCTAAGACCCCAGCAAGCTACCCAGGGGGTCCACCTCTCTCCCTGGACTGGCAGTAGAGGCCCAAGGGTGCCCCCTGGCCCTCCACCTAGGGTCCTCTGAACCCAGCAATCTACCAAGGGGTCCACAACTCTCCCTGAAATTGCAGTAGAGACCCTAGGGTAGCCCCTGGCCCTCCACCTAGGGGCTTTAGTCCCCAGCAAGCTACCCAGGGGTCCACTTCTCTCCCTAGACTTGCAGTAGAGGCCCAAGGGTGCCCCCTGGCCCTCCACCTAGGGTCCTCTGAACCCAGCAATCTACCAAGGGGTCCACAACTCTCCCTGAAATTGCAGTAGAGACCCTAGGGTAGCCCCTGGCCCTCCACCTCGGGGCTTTAGTCCCCAGCAAGCTACCCAGGGGTCCACCTCTCTCCCTGGACTTGCAGTATAGGCCCCAGGGTGCCCCCTGGCCCTCCACCTAGGGGCGGCTGACACAAGAAAGTTCCCTTGGGGTCCACCTCTCTCCCTGGACTTGCAGGATATGCCCCAGGGTGCCCGCTGGCCCTCCACCTAGTTGAATCTGACCCCAGCAAGCTACCCAGGGGTCCACCTCTCTCCCTGGACTTGCAGTAAAGGCCCTAGGGTACCTCCTGGCCCTCCACCTACTGGCCTCTGACCCCAGCAAGCTACCCAGGGGTCCACCTCTCTCCCTAGACTTGCAGTAGAGGCCCCAGGGTTCCCCCTTACCCTCCACCTAGGGGCCTCTTACCACTGGAAGCTACCCAGGGGTCCACCTCTCTCCCTGGACTTGCAGGATAGGCTCCAGGGGGCAACCTGGCCCTCCACCTAGGGGCCACTGACCCTAGGAAGCTACCCAGGGGTCCACCTCTCTCCCTGGACTTGCAGAATAGGCCCCAGGGTGCCCCCTGGCCCACCACCTATGGGCTTCTGACCCCAGCAAGCTACCCAGGGGTTCACATCTCTCCCTGGCCTTGCAGTAGAGGCCCCAGGGTGCCCCTTGGCCCTCCACTTAGGGGCTTTATTCCCCAGTAAGCTACCCAGGGGTCCACCTCTCTCCCTGGACTTGCAGTATAGGCTCCAGGGGGCAACCTTGCCCTCCACCTAGGGGCCACTGACCCTAGGAAGCTACCCAGGGGTCCACCTCTCTCCCTGGACTTGCAGAATAGGCCCCAGGGTGCCCCCTTGCCCACCACCTATGGGCTTCTGACCCCAGCAAGCTACCCAGGGGTTCACATCTCTCCCTGGACTTGCAGTAGAGGCCCCAGGGTGCCCCTTGGCCCTCCACCTAGGGGCTTTATTCCCCAGCAAGCTACCCAGGGGTCCACCTCTCTCCCTGGACTTGCAGTATAGGCCCCAGCATGCCCCCTTGCCCTCCACCCATGGGCCTCTGACCCCAGCAAGCTTCCCAGGGGTCCACATCTCTCCATGGACTTGCAGTATGGGCCCCAGGGTGCCCCCTGGCCCTCCCCATAGGGGCCTAAGACCCCAGCAAGCCACCCAGGGGGTTCACAACTCTTCCTGGACTTGCAGTAGAGGCCCCAGGGTGCCCCCTTGCCCTCCACCTAGGGGCCTCTGACCCCAGAAAGCAACCCAGGGGTCCACAACTCTCCCTGGACTTGCAGTAGAGGCCCCAGGGATCCCCCTGGCCCTCCACCTAGGGGCCTCTGACCCTAGCAAGCTACCCAGGGTTCCACCTCTCTCCCTGGACTTGCAGTATAGGCCCAGGGTTCCCCCTGGCCCTCCACCTAAGTGCCTAAGACCCCAGCAAGCTACCCAGGGGTCCACCTCTCTCTCTTGACTTGAAGTATAGGCCCAAGGGTGCCCCCTGGCCCTCCACCTAGGGGACATCTGCCCCAGCAAGCTACCCAGGGGTCCACGTCTCTCCCTGGACTTGCAGTAGAGGCCCCAGGGTGCCCCCTGGCCCTCCACCTACTGGCCTCTGACCCCAGCAAGCTACCCAGGGGTACAACTCTCTACCTGGACTTGCCATAGGGGCCATAGGGTACCTCCTGGCTCTCCACCTAGGGGCTTTAGTCCCCAGCAAGCTACCCAGGGGTCCACGTCTCTCCCTAGACTTGCAGTAGAGGCCCAAGGGTGCCCCCTGGCCCTCCACCTAGGGTCCTCTGAACCCAGCAATCTACCAAGGGGTCCACAACTCTCCCTGAAATTGCAGTAGAGACCCTAGGGTAGCCCCTGGCCCTCCACCTAGGGGCTTTAGTCCCCAGCAAGCTACCCAGGGGTCCACTTCTCTCCCTAGACTTGCAGTAGAGGCCCAAGGGTGCCCCCTGGCCCTCCACCTAGGGTCCTCTGAACCCAGCAATCTACCAAGGGGTCCACAACTCTCCCTGAAATTGCAGTAGAGACTCTAGGGTAGCCCCTGGCCCTCCACCTCGGGGCTTTAGTCCCCAGCAAGCTACCCAGGGGTCCACCTCTCTCCCTGGACTTGCAGTATAGGCCCCAGGGTGCCCCCTGGCCCTCCAGCTAGGTGTCTCTGACCCCAGCAAGCTACCCAGGGGTACACCTCTCTCCCTGGACTTGCAGTAGAGAACCCAGGAAGCCCCTTGGCCCTCCACGAAGGAGCCTCTGACGCCAGCAAGCTACCCAGGGGCCCATCTCTCTCCCTGGACTTGCAGTGGAGGCCCCAGGGTGCCCGCTGGCCCTCCACCTAGGGGCCTCTGAACCCAGCAAGCTACCCAGGGGTCCACATCTCTCCCTAGACTTGCAGTAGAGGCCCAAGGGTGCCCCCTGGCCCTCCACCTAAGGTCCTCTGACCCCAGCAATCTACCTAGGGGTCCACCTCTCTCCCTGGACTTGCAGTAGAGGCCCTAGATAACCCCATGGCCCTCCAGCTGGGGCGCTGACCCCACAAAGCTACCCAGGGGTCCACCGCTCTCCCTGGACTTGCAGTATAGGCCCCAGGGTGCCCCCTGGCCCTCCACCCAGGGGCCTCTGACCCCAGCAAGCTACCCAGGAGTCCACAACTTCCCCTGGACTTGCAGTAGAGGCCCAAGGGTGCCCCCTTGCCCTGCAACTAGGGGCCTCTGACCCCAGCAAGCTACTCAGAGGTCCACATCTCTCCATGGATGTGCAGTATAGGCCCCAGGGTGCCCCCTGGCCCTCCACCTAGGGGCCTAAGACCACAGCAAGCTACCCAGGGGGTCCATCTCTCTCCCTGGTCTGGCAGTACAGGCCCCAGTGTGCCCCCTGGCCCTCCACCTAGGGGCCTCTGACATAAGAAAGCTCCCCAGGGGTCCACCTCTCTCCCTGGACTTGCAGGATTTTCCCCAGGGTGCCTCCTGGCCCTCCACCTAGTTGCCTCTGACCCCAGCAAGCTACCCAGGGGTCTACCTCTCTCCCTGGACTTGCAGTAGAGGCCCTAGGGTACCTCCTGGCCCTCCACCTAGGGGCCTAAGATCCCAGCAAGCTACCCAGAGATCCAAAACTCTCCTTGGACTTGCAGTAGAGGCCCCAGAGTGCCCCCTTGCCCTCCACCTAGGGGCCTCTGACCCCAGCAACCTACCCAGGGGTCCACCTTTCTCCCAGGACTTGAAGTATTGGCCCCAGGCTGCCCACTGGCTTCTGACCCTAGCAAGCTACCCATGGGTCCACCTCTCTCCCTGGACATGCAGTATAGGCCCCAAGCTGCCCCCTTACCCTCCACCTAGGGGCCTCTTACCCCAGGAAACTACCCAGGGCTCCATCTCTCTCCCTGAACTTGCAGAATAAGCCAAAGGGTGCCCCCTGGCCCACCACCTATGGGCTTCTGACCCCAGCAAGCTACCCAGGGGTCCACCTCTCTCCCTGCACTTGCAGCAGAGGCCCCAGGGTGCCCCCTTGCCTTCCACCCAGGGGCCTCTGACCCCCGCAAGTAAACCAAGATTCCACAACTCTCCCTGGACTTGCAGTAGAGGCCCCAGGGTGCCCCTTGGCCCTCCACCTAGGCCACTCTCAGCCAAGCAAACAACCTAGGGGTCCACCTCTCTCCCTGCAATTGCAGTATAGGCCCCAGGGTGCCCCCTGGAACTCCACCTAGGGGCCTAAGACCCCAGCAAGCTACCAAGGGGTCCACCTCTCTCCCTGGACTGGCAGTATAGGCCCCAGGGTAGCCCCTGACCCTCCACCTAGGTTCTTCTTACCCCAGCAAGCTACCCAGGGGGTCCATCTCTCTCCCTGGTCTGGCAATAGAGGCCCCAGTGTGCCCGCTGGCCCTCCACCTAGGGACGCTGACCCCACAAAGCTACTCAGGGGTCCTCCTCTATCCCTAGACTTGCAGTATAGGCCCTAAGGTGCCCCCTTACCCTCCACCTAGGGGCCTCTTACCCCAGGAAGCTACCCAGGGGTCCACCTCTCTTCCTGGACTAGCAGTTTAGGCCCCAGGGTGCCCCCTTGCCCTCCACCTAGGGCCTCTGACCCCAGCAAGCTACCCAGGGGTCCACCTCTCTCCCTGGACATGCAGTAGAGGCCCTAGGGTACCTCCTGGCCCTACACCTAGGGACCTCTGACACCAGCAAGCTACCCAGGGGTCCACAACTCTCCCTGGACTTGCAGTAGAGGCCCCAGGGTGCCCCCTTGCCCTCCACTTAGGGTCCCTCTGACCCCAGAAAGCTACCCAGGTGTCCACCTTTCTCCCTTGTCTTGAAGTATAGGCCCCAGGGTGCCCACTGGCCCTCCACCAAGGGGCCCAAGACCCCAGCAAGCTACCCAGGGGTCCACAACTCTCCCTGGACTTGCAGTAGATTCCCTAGGGTACCTCCTGGCCCTACACTTAGGGGCCTCTGATCCCAGCAAGCTACCCAGGGTCCACCTTTCTCCCTGGACTTGCAGTAGAGGCCCCTGGTTGCCCTTTTGCCCTCCACCTAGGGGCCTCTGACCCCAGCAAGCTACCCAGAGGTCCACCTCTCTCCATGGACTTGCAGTAGAGGCCCCAGGGTGCCCCCTAACCCTCCACCTAGAAGCCTCTGACCCCCGCAAGCTACCCAGGGGTCCACAACTCTTTGGACTTGCAATAGAGGCCCCAGGGTGCCCTCTTTCCCTCCACCTAGGGGCCTCTGACCCCAGAAAGCTACCCAGGGGTCCACCTTTCTCCCTGGACTTGAAGTAGAGGCCCCAGGGTGCCCGCTGGCCCTCCACCTAGGGTCCTCAGACCCTAGGAATCTACCAAGGGGTCCATAACTATCCCTTGACTTGCACTAGAGCCCCCAGGGTGCCCTCTTGCCCTCCACCTAGGGGCCTCTGACCCCAGAAAGCTACCCAGGGGTCCACCTTTCTCCCTGGACTTGAATTAGAGGCCCCAGGGTGCCCGCTGGCCCTCCACCTAGGGTCCTCAGACCCTAGGAATCTACCAAGGGGTCCACAACTATCCCTTGACTTGCACTAGAGCCCCCAGGGTGCCCCCTGGCCCTCCACCTAAGGGCCTCTGACCCCAGCTAGCTACCCAGGGGTCCACCTCTCTCCCTGGAGTTGCAGTAGAGGCTCTAGGGTAGCCCCTGGCCCTCCACCTAGGGGCTTTAGTCCCCAGCAAGCTACCCAGGGGTCCACCTCTCTCCCTGGACTTGCAGTAGAGTCCCCAGGAAGCCCCCTGGCCCACCGACTATGGGCTTCTGACCCCAGCAAGCTACCCAGGGGTCCACCTCCCTCCCTGGACTTCCAGTAGAGGCCCCAAGGTGCTCATTGGCCCTCCACCTAGGGGCCTCTGACCTCAGCAAGCTACCTGGGGGTCCACCTCTCTCCCTTGACTTGAAGTATAGGCCCCTGGGTGCACCCTGGCCCTCAACCTAGGGGCCTAGGACCCCAGCAAGCTACCCAGGGGTCCACTTCTCTCCCTGGACTTGCAGTAGAGGCCCCAGGGTGCCCCCTGGCCCTCCACCTAGTGGCCAAGGACCCCAGCAAGCTACCCAGAGGTCCATCTCTGTCCCTGGAGTTGCAGTAGAGGCCCCAGGGTGCCCCCTAACCCTCCACCTAGAAGCCTCTGACCCCAGCAAGCTACCCAGGGGTCTACAACTCTCCCTGGACTTGCAGTAGAAGCCCCAGGGTGCCCTCTTGCCCTCAACCTAGGGGCCTAGGATCCCAGCAAGCTACCCAGGGGTCCACCTTTCTCCCTGGACTTGAAGTATAGGCCCCAGGGTGCACCCTGGCCCTCAACCTAGGGGCCTAGGACCCCAGCAAGCTACCCAGGGGTCCACCTCTCTTTCTGGACTTGCAGTAGAGGCCCCAGTGTACCTCCTAGCCCTCCACCTAGGGGCCTCTGGCCCCAGCAAGCTACCCAGGAGTCCACCTCTCTCCCTGGACTTGCAGTATAGGCCCCAGGGTGCCTCTTGGACCTCCACCTAGGGGCCTAAGACCCCAGCAAGCTACCCAGGGGTCAACCTCTCTCCCTGGACTGGCAATATAGGCCCCAGGGTGCCCCCTGGCCCTCCACCTTTGGGCCTCTGACCCAAGCAAGCTACCAAGGGGTCCACAACCCTCCCTGGACTTGCAGTCGAGGCCCCAAGGTGCCCCCTGGCCCTCCACCTAGGGGCCTCTGACACCAGCAAGCTACCCAGGGGTCCACCTCTCTCCCTAGAGTTGCATTAGAGGCCCTAGGGTACCCCCTGGCCCTCCACCTAGGGGCTTTATTCCCAGGCAAGCTACCCAGGGGTCCACCTCTCTCCCTGGACTTGCATTATAGGCCCCAGCTTGCCGCCTTGCCCTCCACCCATGGGCCTCTGACACCAGCTAGCTACCCAGGGGTCCAACTCTCTCCCTGGAGTTGCAGTAGAGGCCCTAGGGTACCCCCTGGCCCTCCACCTAGGGGCTTTATTCCCCAGCAAGCTACCCAGGCGTCTACCTCTCTCCCTAGACTTGCAGTATAGGCCCCAAGGTGCCCCCTTACCCTCCACCTAGGGGCCTCTTACCCCAGGAAGCTACCCAGGGGTCCACCTCTCTCCCTGGACTTGCAGGACAGGCTGCAGGGGGCAACCTGGCCCTCCACCTAGGGGCCACTGACCCCAGGAAGCTACCCAGGGGTCCACCTCTCTCCCTGGACTTGCAGAATAGGCCCCAAGTTGACCCCTGGCCCACCACCTATGGGCTTCTAACCCCAACAAGCTACCCAGGGGTCCACATCTCTCCCTGGACCTGCAGTAGAGGCCCCAGGGTGCCCCCTTGCCCTCCACCCAGGGGCCTCTGATCCCCGCAAGTTACCCATGTGTCCACCTCTAGCCCTGGACTTGCAGTCTAGGCCCCAGGAAGCCCCCTGGCCCACCGACTATGGGCTTCTGACCCCAGCAAGCTTCCCAGGGGTCCACCTCTCTCCCTGGACTTCCAGTAGAGGCCCCAAGGTGCTCATTGGCCCTCCACCTAGGGGCCTCTGACCTCAGCAAGCTACCTGGGGGTCCACCTCTCTCCCTGGACTTGCAGTAGAGGCCCCTGGGTGCACCCTGGCCCTCAACCTAGGGGCCTAGGACCCCAGCAAGCTACCCAGGGGTCCACTTCTCTCCCTGGACTTGCAGTAGAGGCCCCAGGGTGCCCCCTGGCCCTCCACCTAGTGGCCAAGGACCCCAGCAAGCTACCCAGAGGTCCAACTCTGTCCCTGGAGTTGCAGTAGAGGCCCCAGGATGCCCCCTAACCCTCCACCTAGAAGCCTCTGACCCCAGCAAGCTACCCAGGGGTCTACAACTCTCCCTGGACTTGCAGTAGAAGCCCCAGGGTGCCCTCTTGCCCTCAACCTAGGGGCCTAGGACCCCAGCAAGCTACCCAGGGGTCCACCTTTCTCCCTGGACTTGAAGTATAGGCCCCAGGGTGCACCCTGGCCCTCAACCTAGGGGCCTAGGACCCCAGCAAGCTACCCAGGGGTCCACCTCTCTTCCTGGACTTGTAGTAGAGGCCCCAGGGTGCCCCCTGGCCCTCCACCTAGGGGCCTCTGACCCCAGCAAGCTACCCAGGGGTCCACCTCTCTCCCTTGACTTGAAGTATAGGCCCCTGGGTGCACCCTGGCCCTCAACCTAGGGGCCTAGGACCTCAGCAAGCTACTCAGGGGTGCATTTCTCTCCCTGGACTTGCAGTAGAGGCCCCTGGGTGCCCCCTGGCCCTCCACCTAGTGGCCAAGGACCCCAGCAAGCTACCCAGAGGTCCATCTCTCTCCCTGGAGTTGAAGTAGAGGCCCCAGGGTGCCCCCTAACCCTCCACCTAGAAGCCTCTGACCCCAGCAAGCTACCCAGGGGTCCACAACTCTCCCTGGACTTGCAGTAGAAGCCCCAGGGTGCCCTCTTGCCCTCCACCTAGGGGCCTCTGACCCCAGAAAGCTACTCAGGGGTCCACCTTTCTCCCTGGACTTGAAGTATAGGCCCCAGGGTACCTAGAAGCCTCTGACCCCAGCAAGCTACCCAGGGGTCCACAACTCTCCCTGGACTTGCAGTAGAAGCCCCAGGGTGCCCTCTTGCCCTCCACCTAGGGGCCTCTGACCCCAGAAAGCTACTCAGGGGTCCACCTTTCTCCCTGGACTTGAAGTATAGGCCCCAGGGTGCCCACTGGCCCTCCACCTAGGGGCCTCTGACCCCAGCAAGCTACCAAGGGGTCCACCTCTCTCAATGGACTTGTAGTAGAGGCCCCAGGGTGCCCCCTGGCCCTCCACCTAGGGGCCTCTGACCCCAGCAAGCTACTCAGGGGTGCATTTCTCTCCCTGGACTTGCAGTAGAGGCCCCTGGGTGCCCCCTGGCCCTCCACCTAGTGGCCAAGGACCCCAGCAAGCTACCCAGAGGTCCATCTCTCTCCCTGGAGTTGAAGTAGAGGCCCCAGGGTGCCCCCTAACCCTCCACCTAGAAGCCTCTGACCCCAGCAAGCTACCCAGGGGTCCACAACTCTCCCTGGACTTGCAGTAGAAGCCCCAGGGTGCCCTCTTGCCCTCCACCTAGGGGCCTCTGACCCCAGAAAGCTACCCAGGGGTCCACCTCTTGCCCTGGACTTGCAGTATAGGCCCCAGGAAGCCCCCTGGCCAACCGACTATGGGCTTCTGACCCCATCAAGCTACCCAGGGGTCCACCTCTCTCCCTGGACTTGCATTAGAGGCCCCAAGGTGCTCATTGGCCCTCCACCTAGGGGCCTCTGACCTATGCAAGCTACCTGGGGGTCCACCTCTCTCCCTGGACTTGCAGTAGAGGCCCCAGGAAGCCCCTTGGCCCTTCTTCTATGGACCTCTGACCCCAGCAAGCTACCCAGGAGTTCACCTCTCTTCCTGGACTTGTAGTAGAGGCCCCAGGGTGTCCCCTGGCCCTACACCTAGGGGCCTCTGACCCCAGCAAGCTAAACAGGGGACCACCTCTTTCCCTAGACGTGCAGGAGAGGCCCCAGGGTGCCCCCTGGCCCTCCACCTAGGGGCCTCTGACCCCAGCAAGCTACCCAGGGGTCCAGCTTTCTTCCTGGACTTGTAGTAGAGAACCCGGGTGCCCCCTTGCCCACCACATAGGGGCCTTTGACCCCAGCAAGCTAGCCAGGGGTCCAAATCTCTCCCTGGACTTGCAGTATTGGCCCCAGGGTGCCCCTTGGACCTCCACGTAGGGGCCTAAGACCCCAGCAAGCTACCCAGGGGTCAACCTCTCTCCCTGGACTGGCAATATAGGCCCCAGGGTGCCCCCTGGCCCTCCACCTTTGGGCCTCTGACCCCAGCAAGCTACCAAGGGGTCCACAACCCTCCCTTGACTTGCAGTAGAGGCCCTAGGGTACCCCCTGGCCCTCCACCTATGGGCTTCAGACCCCAGCAAGCTACCCAGGGGTCCACCTCTCTCCCTGGACTGGCAGGATAGGCCCCAGGGTGCCCCCTGGCCCTCCACTTAGTTGCCTCTGACCCCAGCAAGCTACCCAGAGGTCCCACTCTCTCCCTGGACTTGCAATAGGGGCCCTAGGGTACCTCCTGACCCTCCACTTAGGGGCCTCTGACCCCTGCAAGCTACCCAGGGGTCCACCTCTATCCTTGTACTTGCAGGATAGGCCCCATGGTGCCCCCTAGCCCTCCACCTAGGGGCCCAAGACCCCAGCAAGCTACCCAGAGGTCCAAAACTCTCCCTGGACTTGCAGTAGAGGCCCCAGGGTGCCCCCTTGCCCTCCACCTAGGGGCCTCTGACCCCAGCAAGCTACCCAGGGGTCTACCTTTCTCCCTGGACTTGCAGGATAGGCCACATGGTGCCCCCTAGCCCTCCACCTAGGGGCCCAAGACCCCAGCAAGCTACCCAGAGGTCCAAAACTCTCCCTGGACTTGCAGTAGAGGCCCCAGGGATCCCCCTGGCCCTCCGCCTAGGGGCCTCTGACCCTAGCAAGCTACCCAGGGTTCCACCTCTCTCCCTGGACTTGCACTATAGGCCCCAGGGTGCCCCCTGGCCCTCCACCTAAGTGCCTAAGAACCCAGCAAGCTACCCAGGGGTCCACCTCTCTCCCTGGACTTGCAGTATAGGCCCCATGGTGCCCCCTGGCCCTCCACCTAGGGGCCTCTGACCCCAGCAAGCTAACCAGGGGTCCACCTCTCTCCCTGGACTTGCAGTATAGGCCCCAGGGTGCCCCCTGCCCCTCCACCTAGGGGCCTCTGACCCCAACAAGCTACCCAGGGGTCCACCTATCTACCTAGACTTGCAGTCGAAACCCAAGGGTGCCCCCTTACCCTCCACCTAGGGGCCTCTGACCCCAGCAAGTTACCCAAGGATTAACCTCTCTCCCTGGACTTGCAGTAGAGGCCCCAGGGTGCCCCCTGGAACTCCACCTAGGGGCCTCTGACCCCAGCAAGCTACCCAGGGGTCCACCTCTTTCCCTTGACTTGCAGTAGAGGCCCCAGGGTGCCCCCTGGCCTTCCACCTAGGGGCCTCTGACCCCAGCAATCCACCCAGGGGTCCAGCTTTCTCCTTGGACTTGTAGTAGAGGCCCCAGGGTACCCCCTGGCCCTCCACCTAGGGGCTTCTTACCCCAGCAAGCTACCCAGGGGTCCACCTCTCTCCCTGGACTTGCAGAAGAGGCCCCAGGGTGCCCCCTTGCCCACCACATAGGGGCATATGACCTCAGGAGGCTACCCAGGGGTCCACCTCTCTCCCTGGACTTGCAGCAGAGGCCCCAGGGTGCCCCCTGGCCCTCCACCAAGGAGCCTCTGATGCCAGCAAGCTACCCAGGGGCCCATCTCTCTCCCTGGACTTGCAGTAGAGGCCCCAGGGTGCCCGCTGGGCCTCCACCTAGGGGCCTCTGACCCCAGCAAGCTACCCAGGGGTCCACCTATCTCCCTGGACTTGCAGTAGAGGCCCTAGCGTACCCCCTGGCCCTCCAGCTAGGGGCGCTGACCCCACAAAGCTACCCAGGGGTCCACCTCTCTCCCTGGACTTGCAGTATAGGCCCCAAGGTTCCCCTTATCCTCCACCTAGGGGCCTCTTACCCCAGGAAGCTACCCAGGGTCCACCTCTCTTCCTGGACTTGCAGTATAGGCCCCAGGGTGCCCCGTTGCCCTCCACCCAGTTGCCTCTGACCCCAGCAAGCTACCCAGGGTCCACAACTCTCCCTGGACTTGCACTAGAGGCCCAAGGGTACCCCCTTGCCCTGCACCTAGGGGCCTCTGACCCCAGCAAGCTACTCAGGGGTCCACATCTCTCCATGGACTGGAAGTATAGGCCCCAGGGTGCCCCTTGGCCCTCCACCTAGGGGCCTAAGACCACAGCAAGCTACCCAGGGGGTCCACCTCTATCCCTGGACTTGCAGGATTTTCCCCAGGGTGCCCCCTGGCCCTCCACCTAGTTGCTTCTGACCCCAGCAAGCTAACCAGGGGTCCACCTCTCTCTCTGGACTTGCAGTAGAGGGCCTAGGGTACCTCCTGGCCCTCCACCTAGGGGCACAAGACCCCAGCAAGCTACCCAGAGGTCCAAAACTCTCCCTGGATTTGCAGTAGAGGCCCCAGGGTGACTCCTTGCCCTCCACCTATGGGCCTCTGACCCCAGCAAGCTACCCAGTGGTCTACTTTTCTCCCTGGACTTGCAGTATAGGCCCCAGGCTGCCCACTGGCCCTCCACCTAGGGGCCTAAGACCCCAGCAAGCTACCCAGGGTTTCACCTCTCTCCCTGGACTTGCAGTATAGGCCCCAGGGTGCCCCCTGGCCATCCACCTAAGTGCCTAAGACCCCAGCAAGCTACCCAGGGGTCCACCTCTCTCTCTTGACTTGAAGTATAGGCCCCAGGGTGCCCCCTGGCCCTCCACCTAGGGGCCAAGGACCCCAGCAAGCTTCCCAGGGGTCCACGTCTCTCCCTGGACTTGCAGTAGAGGCCCCAAGGTGCCCCCTGGCCCTCCACCTAGGGGCCTCTAACCCCAGCAAGCTACCCAGGGGTCCACCACTCTCCCTGGACTTGCAGTAGAGGCCCTAGGGTACCTCCTGGTTCTACACCTAGGGGCCTCTGACCCCAGCAAGCTAACCAGGGGTCCACCTCTCTCCCTGGACTTGCAGTGGAGGCCCCAGGGTGCCCCCTTGCCCTCCACCTAGGGGCCTCTGATCCCAGAAAGCTTCCCAGGGGTCCGCCTTTCTCCCTTGACTTGAACTATAGGCCCCAGAGTGCCCACTGGCCCTCCACCTAGGGGCCTAAGACCCCAGCAAGCTACCCAGGGGTCCACAACTCTCCCTGGACTTGCAGTAGAGGCCGCAGGGTGCCCCCTGGCCCTCCACCTAGGGGCCTCTGACCCCAGCAAGCTACCCAGGGGTCCACATCTCTCCCTGGACTTGCAGTATAGGCCCCAGGGTGACCCCTGGCCTCCACCTAGGGGCCTAAGATCCCAGCAAGCTACCCAGGGGTCCACCTCTCTCCCTTGACTTGAAGTAAAGGCCCCAGGAAGCCCCCTGGCCCTCCACCTAGGGGCCTAGGACCCCAGCAAGCTACCCAGGGGTCCACCTCTCTCCCTGGACTTGCAGTAGAGGGCCCAGGGTGCCCCCTGGCCCTCCACCTAGGGGCCTAAGACCCCAGCAAACTACCCAGGGATCAATTATCTCCCTAAACTTGCAGTATAGGCCCCAGGGTGCCCCCTGGCCTTCCACTTAGGGGCTTCTGACCCCAGCAAGCTACCCAGGGGTCTACAACTCTCCCTGGACTTTCAGTAAAGGCCCCAGGGTGCCCCCTGGCCCTCCACATAAGGGCCTCTGACCCCAGCAAGCTACACAGGGGCCCACCTCTCTCCCTGGACTTGCAGTAGAGGCCACAGGGTGCCCGCTGGCCCTCCACCTAGGGGCCTCTGACCCCAGCAAGCGACCCAGGGGTCCAAAACTCTTCTAGACTTGCAGTAGAGGCCCAAGGGTGCCCCCTGGCCCTCCACCTAGGGTCCTCAGACCCTAGGAATCTACCAAGGCGTCCAAAACTATCCCTGGACTTACACTAGATGCCCCAGGGTGCCCCCTGGCCCTCCACCTAGGGTCCTCAGACCCTAGGAATCTACCAAGGGGTCCACAACTATCCCTGGACTTGCACTAGAGGCCCCAGGGTGCCCCCTGGCCCTCCACCTAAGGGCCTCTGATCCCAGCTAGCTACCCAGGGGTCCAACTCTCTCCCTGGACTTGCAGTAGAGGCCCTAGGGTACCTACTGGCCCTTTACCTAGGGGCCTCTGACCCCAGCAAGCTACCCAGGGGTCCACAACTCTCCCTGGACTTGCAGTAGAGGCCCAAGGGTGCCCCCTTGCCCTCCACCTAGGGGCCTCTAACCCCAGAAAGCTTCCCAGTGGTCCACCTTTCTCCCTGGACTTGAAGTATAGGCCCCAGAGTGCCCACTGGCCCTCCACCTAGGGGCCTAAGACCCCAGCAAGCTACACAGGGGTCCACAACTCTCCCTGGACTTGCAGTAGAGGCCGCAGGGTGCCCCGTGGCCCTCCACCTAATGGGCCTCTGACCCCAGCAAGCTACCCAGGGGTCCACATCTCTCCCTGGACTTGCAGTATAGGCCCCAGGGTGCCCCCTGGCCATCCACCTAGGGGCCCAAGATCCAAGCAAGCTACCCAGGGGTCCACCTCTCTCCCTTGACTTAAAGTATAGGAACCAGGGTGCCCCCTTGCCCTCCACCCAGGGGCCTCTGACCCCAGCAAGCTACCCAGGGGTCCACATCTCTCCCTGGACTTGCAGTGGGGGCCCCAGGGTGCCCCCTTGCCCTGCACCTAGGGGCCTCTGACCCCAGCAAGCTACCCAGGGGTCAACATCTCTCAATGGACTTGCAGTAGAGTCCACAGGAAGCCCCCTTGCCCTCCACCTAGGGGCCTCTTACCCCAGCAAGCTACCCAGGGGCCCACCTCTCTCCCTGGACTTGCAGTAGAGGCCCCAGGGTGCCCGCTGGCCCTCCACCTAGGGGCCTCTGACCCCAGCAAGCGACCCAGGGGTCCAAAACTCTTCTAGACTTGCAGTAGAGGCCCAAGGGTGCCCCCTGGCCCTCCACCTAGGGTCCTCATACCCTAGGAATCTACCAAGGGGTCCAAAACTATCCCTGGACTTACACTAGATGCCCCAGGGTGCCCCCTGGCCCTCCACTTAAGGGCCTCTGATCCCAGCTAAATACCCAGGGGTCCAACTCTCTCCCTGGACTTGCAGTAGAGGCCCCAGGGTACCCCTGGCACTCTACCTAGGGGCTTTATTCCCCAGCAAGCTACCCAGGGGTCTTCTTCTCTCCCTGGACTTGCAGTAGATGCCCCAGCGTGCCCCCTTGCCCTCCACCCATGGGCCTCTAACCCCAGCAAGCTACCCAGGGGTCCACAACTTTCCCTGTACTTGCAGTAGAGGCCCCAGGGTGCCCCCTGGCCCTCCACCTAGGGGCCTCTGACCCCAGCAAGCTACATAGGGGTTCACATCACTCCTTGGACTTGCAGTATAGGCCCCAGGGTGCCCCCTGGCCCTCCACCTAGGGGCCTTAGACCCCAGAAAGCTACCCAGGGGTCCACCTCTCTTCCTGAACTTGCAGTATAGGAACCAGGGTGCCCCCTGGCCCTCCACCTAGGGGCCTTAGACCCCAGCAAGCTACCCAGGGGTCCACAACTCTCCCTGGACTTGCAGTGGGGGCCCCAGGGTGCCCCCTTGCCCTGCACCTAGGGGCCTCTGACCCCAGCAAGCTACCCAGGGGTCAACATCTCTCCATGGACTTGCAGTATAGGCCCTAAGGTGCCCCCTGGCCCTCCACCTAATGGCCTAAGACCTCAGCAAGCTACCCAGGGGGTCCAGCTCTCTCCCTGGACTGGCAGTAGAGGCCCCAGGGTGCCCCCAGGCCCTCCACCTAGGGGCTGCTGACACAAGAAAGCTCCCCAGAGGTCCACCTCTCTCCCTGGACTTGCAGTAGAGAACCCAGGAAGCCCCCTGGCACTCCACCAAGGAGCCTCTGACGCCAGCAAGCTTCTCAGGGGTTAACCTCTCTCCCTGGACTGGGAATATAGGCCCCAGGGTGCCCCCTGGCCCTCCACCTTTGTGCCTCTGACACCAGCAAGCTACCCAGGGGTCCACCTCTCTTTCTGGACTTGCGTTAAAGGCCCTAGGGTACCCCCTTGCCCTCCACCTATGGGCTTCAGACCTCATCAAGCTACCCAGGGATCCACCCCTCTCCCTGGACTTGCAGTATAGGCCCCAGGGTACCCCCTGACTCTCCACCTAGGGGCGTCTTACCCCAGGAAGCTACCCAGGGGTCCACCTCTCTCCCTGGACTTGCAGGATAGGCTGCAGGGGGCAACCTGGCCCTCCACCTAGGGGCCACTGACCCCAGGAAGCTACTCAGGGGTCAACCTCTCTCCCTGGACTTGCAGTAGAGGCCCCAGGGTGCCCCCTTGCCCTCCACCCAGGGGCCTCTGACCCCCACAAGTTACCCAAGGGTCCACAACTCTCCCTGGACTTTCAGTAGAGTTCCCAGGGTGCCCCTTGGCCCTCCACCTAGGCCACTCTCAGCCAAGCAATCTACCCAGGGGTCCACCTCTCTCCCTGGACTTGCAGGATAGGCCCCAGGGTGCCCCCTGGCCCTCCACCTAAGTGCCTAAGACCCCAGCAAGCTACCCAGGGGCCACCTCTCTCCCTTGACTTGATGTATAGGCCCTAGGGTGCCCCCTGGCCCTCAACCTAGGGGCCTAAACCCCAGCAAGCTACCCAGGGGGTCCACCTCTCTCCCTGCACTGGCAGCAGAGGCCCCAGGGTGCCCCCAGTCCCTCCACCTAGGGGCCTCTGACAAAAGAAAGCTCCCCAGGGGTCCACCTTTCTCCCTGGACTTGCAGGATATGCCCCAGCGTGACCCCTGGCCCTCCACCTTGTTGCCTCTGACCCCAGCAAGCTACCCAGGGGTCCACCTCTCTCCCTGGACTTGCAGTAGAGGCCCTAGCGTACCTCTTGGCCCTCCACCTAGGGGCCTCTGACCCCAGCAAGCTACCCAGGTGTACACAACACTCCCTGGACTTGCAGTAGAGGACCCAGGGTGCCCATTATCCTTCCACATAGGGGCCTAAGACCCCAGCAAGCTACACAGGGGTCCACAACTCTCCCTGGACTTGCAGTAGAGGCCACAGGGTGCCCCTTGGCCCTCCACCTAAGGGCCTCTGACCCCAGCAAGCTACCCAGGGGTCCAACTCTCTCCCTGGACTTGCAGTATAGGACCCAGGGTGCCCCCTGGCCCTCAACCTAGGGGCCTAAGATCCCAGCAAGCTACCCAGGGGTCCACAACTCACCCTGGACTTGAAGTATAGGCCCCAGGTTGCCCCCTGGCCCTCCACCTAGGGGCCTCTGACCCCAGCAAGCTACCCAGAGGTCCACCTCTCTCAAAGGACTTGCAGTATAGGCCCAAGGGTGCCCCCTGGCCCTCCACCTGGGGTCCTCAGACCCTAGGAATCTACCACGGGGTCCACAACTATCCCTGGACTTGCACTAGAGGCCCCAGGGTGCCCCCTAGCCCTCCACCTAAGGGCCTCTGACTCCAGCTAGCTTTCCAGGGGTCCACCTCTCTCCCTGGACTTGCAGTAGAGGCCCTAGGGTACCCCTGGCCCTCCACCTAGGGGCTTTATTCCCCATCAAGCTACCTAGGGGTCCACCTCTCTTCCTGGACTTGCAGTATTGGCCCCAGCGTGCCGCCTTGCCCTAAACCTATGGGCCTCTGACCCCAGCAAGCTACCCAGGAGTCCACAACTCTCCCTGGACTTGCAGTAGAGGGCCCAGGGTGCCCCCTGGCCCTCCACCTGTGAGCCTCTCACCCCAGCAAGCTACATAGGGGTCCACATCTCTCCTTGGACTTGCAGTATAGGCCCGAGGGTGCCCCCTGGCATTCCACCTAGGGGCCTCTGACCCCAGCAAGCTACCCAGGGGTCCACCTCTCTCCCTGGACTTGCAGTATAGGCCCCAGGGTGCCCCCTTGCCCTCCACCCAGGTGCCTCTGACCCCAGCAAGCTACCCAGGGGTCCACAACTCTCCCTGGACTTGCAGTAGAGGCCCCAGGGTGCCCCCTTGCCCTGCACCTAGCGGCCTCTGACCCCAGCAAGCTACCCAGGGGTCCACTTCTCTCCATGGACTTGCAGTATACGCCCTTGGGTGCCCCCTGGCCCTCCACCTAGTGGCCTAAGACCCCAGCAAGCTACCCAGGGGGTCCACCTCTCTCCCTGGACTGACAGAAGAGGCCCCAGGGTGCCCCCAGGCCCTCCACCTAGGGGCGGCTGACACAAGAAAGCTCCCCAGGGGTCCACCTCTCTCCCTGGACTTGCAGTAGAGGCCCTCGGGTACCTCCTGGCCCTCCACATAGAGGCCTCTGACCCCAGCAAGTTACCAAGTGACCCCAGCAAGTTGTGGACCAACTCTCCCTGGACTTGCAGTATAGGCCCCAGGGTGCCCCCAGGCCCTCCACCTAAGTGCCTAAAACCCCAGCAAGCTACCCAGGGGTCCACAACTCTCCCTGGACTTGCAGTAAAGGCCCCAGGGTGCCCTCTTGCCCTCCACCTAGGGGCCTCTGACCCCAGAAAGCTACCAAGGGGTCCACCTTTCTCCCTGGACTTGAAGTAGAGGCCCCAGGGTGCCCCTTGGCCCTCCACCTAGACCAATCTCTGCCAAGCAAACTACCCAGGGGTCCACGTCTCTCCCTGGACTTGCAGGATAGGCCCCAGGGTGCCCCTAATCCTCCACCTAGAAGCCTCTGACCCCAGCAAGCTACCCAGGAGTCCACAACTCTCCCTGGACTTGCAGTAGAGGCCCCAGGGTGCCCTCTTGCCCTCCACCTAGGGGCCTCTGACCCCAGAAAGCTACCCAGGGGTCCACTTTTCTCCCTGGACTTGAAGTAAAGGCCCCAGGGTGCCCACTGGCCCTCCACCTAGGGGCCTAAGACCCCAGCAAGCTACCCAGGGGTCCACAACTCTCCCTGGACTTGCAGTAGAGGCCCCAGGGTGCCCCCTGGCCCTCCACCTAGGGGCCTCTGACCCCAGCAAGCTACCAAGGGGTCCACCTCTCTCAATGGACTTGCAGTAGAGGACCCAGGAAGCCCCCTTGCCCTCCACCTAGGGGCCTCTGACCCCAGCAAGCTACCCAGGGGCCAACCTCTCTCCCTGGACTTGCAGTGGAGGCCCCAGGGTGCCCGCTGACACTCCACCAAGGGGCCTCTGACCCCAGCAAGCTACCCAGGGGTCCATAACTCTCCCTAGACTTGCAGTAGAGGCTCAAGGGTGCCCCCTGGCCCTCCACCTAGGGTCCTCAGACCCTAGGAATCTACCAAAGGGTCCACAATTGTCCCCTGACTTGCACTAGAGGCCCCAGGGTGCCCCCTGGCCCTCCACCTAAGGGCCTCTGACCTCAGCTAGCTACCCAGGGGTCCACCTCTCCCCCTGGAGTTTCAGTAGAGGCTCTACGGTACCCCCTGGCAATCCACCTAGGGGCTTTATTCCCCATCAAGCTACCCAGGGGTCCACCTCTCTCCCTGGACTTGCAGTGTAGGCCCCAGCTTGCCGCCTTGCCCTCCACCCATGGGCCTCTGACCCCAGCTAGCTACCCAGGGGTCCACCTCTCTCCCTGGACTTGCAGGACAGGCTGCAGGGGGCAACCTGGCCCTCCACCTAGGGGCCACTGACCCCAGGAAGCTACCCAGGGGTCCACCTCTCTCCCTGGACTTGCAGAATAGGCCCCAAGTTGCCCACTTGCCCTCCACCTATGGGCTTCAGACCTCATCAAGCTACCCAGGGATCCACCCCTCTCCCTGGACTTGCAGTATAGGTCCCAGGGTACCCCCTGGCTCTCCACCTAGGGGCCTCTTACCCCAGGAAGCTACCCAGGGGTCCACCTCTCTCCCTGGACTTGCAGGATAGGCTGCAGGGGGCAACCTGGCCCTCCACCTAGGGGCCACTGACCCCAGGAAGCTACTCAGGGGTCAACCTCTCTCCCTGGACTTGCAGAATAGGCCCCAGAGTGCCCCCTGGCCCACCACCTATGGGCTTCTGACCCCAGCAAGCTACCCAGGGGTCCACCTCTCTCCCTGGACTTGCAGTAGAGGCCCTAGGGTACCCCCTGGCCCTCCACCTATGGGCTTCAGACCCCAGCAAGCTACCCAGGGGTCTACCTCTCTCAATGGACTTGCAGGATAGGCCACAGGGTGCCCCCTGGCCCTCCACCTAGTTGCATCTGACCCCAGCAAGCTACCCAGGGGACCAACTCTCTCCCTGGACTTGCAGTAGGGGCCCTAGGGTACCTCCTAGCCCTCCACCTAGGGGCCTCTGACCCCAGCGAGCTACCCAGAGGTCCACCTCTCTCCATGGACTTGCAGTAGAGGCCCCAGGGTGCCCCCTAACCCTCCACCTAGAAGCTTCTGACCCCAGCAAGCTACCCAGGGGTCCACAACTCTCCCTGGACTTGTAGTAGAGGCCCCAGGGTGCCCTCTTGCCCTCCACCTAGGGGCCTCTGACCCCAGCAAGCTACCCAGGGGTCCACCTTTTTCCCTGGACTTGAAGTAAAGGCCCCAGGGTGCCCACTGGCCCTCCACCTAGGGGCCTAAGACCCCAGCAAATACCCAGGGGTCCACAACTCTCCCTGGACTTGCAGTAGAGGCCCCAGGGTGCCCCCTGGCCCTCCACCTAGGGGCCTCTGACCCCAGCAAACTACCAAGGGGTCCACCTCTCTCAATGGACTTGCAGTAGAGGCCCCAGGAAGCCCCCTTGCCCTCCACCTAGCGGCCTCTGACCCCAGCAAGCTACCCAGGGGCCACCTCTCTCCCTGGACTTGCAGTAGAGGCCCCAGGGTTCCCGCTGACCCTCCACCTAGGGGCCTCTGACCCCCGCAAGTTACCCATGGGTCCACAACTCTCCCTGGACTTGCAGTAGAGGCCCCAGGGTGCCCCTTGGCCCTCCACCTAGGCCACTCTCAGCCAAGCAAACTACCCAGGGGTCCACCTCTCTCCCTGGACTTGCAGGATAGGCCCCAGGGTGCCCCCTGGCCCTCCACCTAGTTGCCTCTGACCCCAGCAAGCTACCCAGGGGTCAAATTCTCTACCTTGACTTGCAGTAGGGGCCCTAGGGTACCTCCTGGCCCTCCACTTAGGGGCCTCTGATCCCAGCAAGCTACCCAGGGTCCACCTTTCTCCCTGGACTTGCAGTAGAGGCCCCTGGTTGCCCTTTTGCCCTCCACCTAGGGGCCTCTGACCTCAGCAAGCTACCCAGGGGTCCACCTTTTTCCCTGGACTTGAAGTAATGGCCCCAGGGTGCCCACTGGCCCTCCACCTAGGGGCCTAAGACCCCAGCAAGCTACCCAGGGGTCCGCAACTCTCCCTGGACTTGCAGTAGAGGCCCCAGGGTGCCCCCTGGCCCTCCACCTAGGGGCCTCTGACCCCAGCAAACTACCAAGGGGTCCACCTCTCTCAATGGACTTGCAGTAGAGGCCCCAGGAAGCCCCCTTGCCCTCCACCTAGGGGCCTCTGACCCCAGCAAGCTACCCAGGGGCCACCTCTCTCCCTGGACTTGCAGTAGAGGCCCCAGGGTTCCCGCTGACCCTCCACCTAGGGGCCTTTGACCCCCGCAAGTTACCCATGGGTCCACAACTCTCCCTGGACTTGCAGTAGAGGCCCCAGGGTGCCCCTTGGCCCTCCACCTAGGCCACTCTCAGCCAAGCAAACTACCCAGGGGTCCACCTCTCTCCCTGGACTTGCAGGATAGGCCCCAGGGTGCCCCCTGGCCCTCCACCTAGTGCCTCTGACCCCAGCAAGCTACCCAGCGGTCAAATTCTCTACCTTGACTTGCAGTAGGGGCCCTAGGGTACCTCCTGGCCCTCCACTTAGGGGCCTCTGATCCCAGCAAGCTACCCAGGGTCCACCTTTCTCCCTGGACTTGCAGTAGAGGCCCCTGGTTGCCCTTTTGCCCTCCACCTACGGGCCTCTGACCTCAGCAAGCTACCCAGAGGTCCACTTCTCTCCATGGACTTGCAGTAGAGGCCCCAGGGTGCCCCCTAACCCTCCACCTAGAAGCCTCTGACCCCAGCAAGCTACCCAGGGGTCCACAACTCTCCCTGGACTTGCAGTAGAGGCCCCAGGGTGCCCCCTGGCCCTCCACCTAGGGGCCTCTGACCCCAGCAAGCTACCAAGGGGTCCATAACTCTCCCTAGACTTGCAGTAGAGGCTAAAGGGTGCCCCCTGGTCCTCCACCTAGGGTCCTCAGACCCTAGGAATCTACCAAGGGGTCCACAATTTTCCCCTGACTTGCACTAGAGGCCCCAGGGTGCCCTCTGGCCCTCCACCTAAGGGCCTCTGACCCCAGCTAGCTACCCAGGGGTCCACCTCTCTCCCTGGAGTTGCAGTAGAGGCTCTAGGGTAGCCCCTGGCCCTCCACCTAGGGGCTTTAGTCCCCAGCAAGCTAGCCAGGGGTCCACCTCTCTCCCTGGACTTGCAGTAGAGTCCCCAGGGTGCCCCTTGGCCCTCCAGCTAGGGGCCTTTGACCCCAGCAAGCTACCCAGGGGTCCACCTCCCTCCCTGGACTTGCAGTAGAGAACCCAGGCTGCCCCCTGGCACTCCACCAAGGAGCCTCCTACGCCAGCAAGCTTCCCAGGGGTCAACCTCTCTCCCTGGACTGGCATTATAGGCCCCAGGGTGCCCCCTGGCCCTCCACCTTTGTGCTTCTGACACCAGCAAGCTACCCAGGGGTCCACCTCTCTTCCTGGACTTGCGTTAAAGGCCCTAGGGTACCCCCTTGCCCTCCACCTATGGGCTTCAGACCTCATCAAGCTACCCAGGGATCCACCCCTCTCCCTGGACTTGCAGTATAGTTCCCAGGGTACCCCCTGGCTCTCCACCTAGGGGCCTCTTACCCCAGGAAGCTACCCAGGGGTCCACCTCTCTCCCTGGACTTGCAGGACAGGCTGCAGGGGGCAACCTGGCCCTCCACCTAGGGGCCACTGACCCCAGGAAGCTACTCAGGGGTCAACCTCTCTCCCTGGACTTGCAGAATAGGCCCCAGAGTGCCCCCTGGCCCACCACCTATGGGCTACTGACCCCAGCAAGCTACCCAGGGGTCCACCTCTCTCCCTGGACTTGCAGTAGAGGCCCTAGGGTACCCCCTGGCCCTCCACCTATGGGCTTCAGACCCCAGCAAGCTACCCAGGGGTCTACCTCTCTCCCTGGACTTGCAGGATAGGCCACAGGGTGCCCCCTGGCCCTCCACCTAGTTGCATCTGACCCCAGCAAGCTACCCAGGGGTCCAACTCTCTCCCTGGACTTGCAGTAGGGGCCCTAGGGTACCTCCTAGCCCTCCACCTAGGGGCCTTTGACCCCAGCAAGCTACCCAGGGGTCCACAATTCTCCCTGGACTTGCAGTAGAGGCCCCAGGGTGCCCCCTGGCCCTCCACCTAGGGGCCTCTGACCCCAGCAAACTACCAAGGGGTCCACCTCTCTCAATGGACTTGCAGTAGAGGCCCCAGGAAGCCCCCTTGCCCTCCACCTAGGGGCCTCTGACCCCAGCAAGCTACCCAGGGGCCACCTCTCTCCCTGGACTTGCAGTACAGGCCCTTGGGTTTCCCCTGGCCCTCCACCTATGGGCTTTTGACCTCAGCAAGCTACCCAGGGGTCCACCTCTCTCCCTGGACTTGCAGGACAGGCTGCAGGGGGCAACCTGGCCCTCCACCTAGGGGCTTCGTACCCCAGCAAGCTACCCAGGGGTCCACCTCTCTCCCTGGATCTGCAGGATAGGCCCCAGGGTGCTCCGTGGCCCTCCACCTAGGGGCGTCTGACCTCAGGAAGCTACCCAGGAGTCCACCTCTCTCCCTGGACTTGCAGTATAGGCCCCAGGGTGCCCCCTGGCCCTCCACCTAGGGGCCTCTGACCCCTGAAAGCTACCCAGGAGTCCACCTCTCTTCCTGGACTTGCAGTAGAGGCCCCAGGGTGCCCCATGAACCTCCACCTTTTAGCCTCTGATCCCAGCAAGCTACCTATGGGTCCACAACTCTCCCTGGACTTGCAGTAGAGGCCCCAGGGTGCCTCCTGGCCCTCCACCTAGGGGCCTTTGACCCCAGCAAGCTACCCAGGGGTCCACCTCTCTCCCTGGACTTGCAGTACAGGCCCTTGGGTACCCCCTGGCCCTCCACCTATGGGCTTCTGACCTCAGCAAGCTACCCAGGGGTCCACCTTTCTCCCTGGACTTGCAGTATAGGCCCCAGGGTGCCCCCTGGCCCACTGACTATGGGCTTCTGACCCCAGCAAGCTACCCAGGGGTCCACCTCTCTCCCTGGACTTGCAGTAGAGGCCCCAAGGTGCTCATTGGCCCTCCACCTAGGGGCCACTGACCTCAGCAAGCTACCTGGGGGTCCACCTCTCTCCCTGGACTTGCAGTAGAGGCCCCAGGAAGCCCCTTGGCCCTCCTTCTATGTGTCTCTGACCCCAGCAAGCTACCCAGGAGTCCACCTCTCTTCCTGGACTTGTAGTAGAGGCCCCAGGGTGCCCCCTGGCCCTCCACCTATGGGCTTTTGACCTCAGCAAGCTACCCAGGGGTCCACCTCTCTCCCTGGACTTGCAGGACAGGCTGCAGGGGGCAACCTGGCCCTCCACCTAGGGGCTTCGTACCCCAGCAAGCTACCCAGGGGTCCACCTCTCTCCCTGGATCTGCAGGATAGGCCCCAGGGTGCTCCGTGGCCCTCCACCTAGGGGCGTCTGACCTCAGGAAGCTACCCAGGAGTCCACCTCTCTCCCTGGACTTGCAGTATAGGCCCCAGGGTGCCCCCTGGCCCTCCACCTAGGGGCCTCTGACCCCTGAAAGCTACCCAGGAGTCCACCTCTCTTCCTGGACTTGCAGTAGAGGCCCCAGGGTGCCCCATGAACCTCCACCTTTTAGCCTCTGATCCCAGCAAGCTACCTATGGGTCCACAACTCTCCCTGGACTTGCAGTAGAGGCCCCAGGGTGCCTCCTGGCCCTCCACCTAGGGGCCTTTGACCCCAGCAAGCTACCCAGGGGTCCACCTCTCTCCCTGGACTTGCAGTACAGGCCCTTGGGTACCCCCTGGCCCTCCACCTATGGGCTTCTGACCTCAGCAAGCTACCCAGGGGTCCACCTCTCTCCCTGGACTTGCAGTATAGGCCCCAGGGTGCCCCCTGGCCCACCGACTATGGGCTTCTGACCCCAGCAAGCTACCCAGGGGTCCACCTCTCTCCCTGGACTTGCAGTAGAGGCCCCAAGGTGCTCATTGGCCCTCCACCTAGGGGCCACTGACCTCAGCAAGCTACCTGGGGGTCCACCTCTCTCCCTGGACTTGCAGTAGAGGCCCCAGGAAGCCCCTTGGCCCTCCTTCTATGTGTCTCTGACCCCAGCAAGCTACCCAGGAGTCCACCTCTCTTCCTGGACTTGTAGTAGAGGCCCCAGGGTGCCCCCTGGCCCTCCACCTATGGGCTTTTGACCTCAGCAAGCTACCCAGGGGTCCACCTCTCTCCCTGGACTTGCAGGACAGGCTGCAGGGGGCAACCTGGCCCTCCACCTAGGGGCTTCGTACCCCAGCAAGCTACCCAGGGGTCCACCTCTCTCCCTGGATCTGCAGGATAGGCCCCAGGGTGCTCCGTGGCCCTCCACCTAGGGGCGTCTGACCTCAGGAAGCTACCCAGGGGTCCACCTCTCTCAATGGACTTGCAGTAGAGGCCCCAGGAAGCCCCCTTGCCCTCCACCTAGGGGCCTCTTACCCCAGCAAGCTACCCAGGGGCCCACCTCTCTCCCTGGACTTGCAGTAGAGGCCCCAGGGTGCCCGCTGGCCCTCAACCTAGGGGCCTCTGACCCCAGCAAGTGACCCAGGGGTCCAAAATTCTTCTAGACTTGCAGTAGAGGCCCAAGGGTGCCCCCTGGCCCTCCATCTAGGGTCCTCAGACCCTAGGAATCTACCAAGGGGTCCACAACTATCCCTGGACTTACACTAGATGCCCCAGGGTGCCCCCTGGCCCTCCACCTAGGGTCCTCAGACCCTAGGAATCTACCGAGGGGTCCACAACTATCCGTGGACTTGCACTAGAGGCCCCAGGGTGCCCCCTGGCCCTCCACCTAGGGGCCTAAGACCCCAGCAAGCTACCCAGGGGTCCACCTCTCTCCCTTGATTTGAAGTATAGGCCCCAGGGTGCCCCCTGGCCCTCCACCTAGGGTCCTAGGACCCCAGCAAGCTACCCAGGGGTCAACGTCTCTTCCCGGACTTGCAGTAGAGGCCCCAGGGTGCCCCCTGGCCCTCCACCTAGGGGCCTAAGACCCCAGCAAGATACCCAGGGGTCCACCTCTCTCCCTGGACTTGCAGTAGAGGCCCTAGGAAACCTCTTGGCCCTCCACCTAGGGGCCTCTGACCCCAGCAAGCTACCCAGGGGAACACAACTCTCCTTGGACTTGCAGTAGAGGACCCAGGGTGCCCCCTTGCCCTCCACCTAGGGGCCTCTGACCCCAGCAAGCTACCCAGGGGTCCACCTTTCTCCCTGGACTTATAGTATAGGCCCCAGGGTGCCCATTGGCCCTCCACCTATAGGCCTAGGACCCCAGCAAGCTACCCAGGGGTCCACAACTCTACCTGAACTTGCAGTAGAGGCCCCAGGGTGCCCCTTGGCCCTCCACCTAGGGGCCTGTGACCCCAGCAAGCTACCCAGGGGTCCACCTCTCTCCCTGGACTTGCAGTATAGGCCCCAGGGTGCCCCCTGGCCCTCCACATAGGGGCCTAAGATCCCAGCAAGCTACCCAAGGGTCCACCTCTCTCCCTTGACTTGAAAAATAGGCCCCAGGGTACCCCCTGACCCTTCACCTAGGTTCCTCTTACCCCAGCAAGCTACCCAGGGGTCCACCTCTCTCCCTGGACTTGCAGAAGAGGCCCCAGGGTGCCCGCTGGCCCTCCACTTAGGGCCCTCTGACCCCTGCAAGCTACCCAGGGGACCACAACTCTCCCTGGAATTGCAGTAGAGGCCCTAGGGTAGTCCCTGGCCCTCCACCTAGGGGCTTTAGTCCCCAGCAAGCTACCCAGGGGTCCACCTCTCTCCATGGACTTGCAGTAGAGTCCCCAGGGTACCCCCTGGCCCTCCACCTAGGGGCTTCTGACTACAGCAAGCTATTCATGGGTCCACAACTCTCCCTGGACTTTCAGTAGAGGCCCCAGGGTGCCCCCTGGCCCTCCACCCAAGGGCCTCTGACCCCAGCAAGCTACACAGGGGTCCACCTCTCTTCCTGGACTTGCGTTAAAGGCACTAGGGTACCCCCTTGCCCTCCACCTTTGGGCTTCAGACCTCATCAAGCTACCCAGGGATCCACCTCTCTCCCTGGACTTGCAGTAGAGGCCCCAGGAAGCCCCTTGGCCCTCCTTCTATGTGTCTCTGACCCCAGCAAGCTACCCAGGAGTCCACCTCTCTTCCTGGACTTGTAGTAGAGGCCCCAGGGTGCCCCCTGGCCCTCCACCTATGGGCTTTTGACCTCAGCAAGCTACCCAGGGGTCCACCTCTCTCCCTGGACTTGCAGGACAGGCTGCAGGGGGCAACCTGGCCCTCCACCTAGGGGCTTCGTACCCCAGCAAGCTACCCAGGGGTCCACCTCTCTCCCTGGATCTGCAGGATAGGCCCCAGGGTGCTCCGTGGCCCTCCACCTAGGGGCGTCTGACCTCAGGAAGCTACCCAGGGGTCCACCTCTCTCAATGGACTTGCAGTAGAGGCCCCAGGAAGCCCCCTTGCCCTCCACCTAGGGGCCTCTTACCCCAGCAAGCTACCCAGGGGCCCACCTCTCTCCCTGGACTTGCAGTAGAGGCCCCAGGGTGCCCGCTGGCCCTCAACCTAGGGGCCTCTGACCCCAGCAAGTGACCCAGGGGTCCAAAATTCTTCTAGACTTGCAGTAGAGGCCCAAGGGTGCCCCCTGGCCCTCCATCTAGGGTCCTCAGACCCTAGGAATCTACCAAGGGGTCCACAACTATCCCTGGACTTACACTAGATGCCCCAGGGTGCCCCCTGGCCCTCCACCTAGGGTCCTCAGACCCTAGGAATCTACCGAGGGGTCCACAACTATCCGTGGACTTGCACTAGAGGCCCCAGGGTGCCCCCTGGCCCTCCACCTAGGGGCCTAAGACCCCAGCAAGCTACCCAGGGGTCCACCTCTCTCCCTTGATTTGAAGTATAGGCCCCAGGGTGCCCCCTGGCCCTCCACCTAGGGTCCTAGGACCCCAGCAAGCTACCCAGGGGTCAACGTCTCTTCCCGGACTTGCAGTAGAGGCCCCAGGGTGCCCCCTGGCCCTCCACCTAGGGGCCTAAGACCCCAGCAAGATACCCAGGGGTCCACCTCTCTCCCTGGACTTGCAGTAGAGGCCCTAGGAAACCTCTTGGCCCTCCACCTAGGGGCCTCTGACCCCAGCAAGCTACCCAGGGGAACACAACTCTCCTTGGACTTGCAGTAGAGGACCCAGGGTGCCCCCTTGCCCTCCACCTAGGGGCCTCTGACCCCAGCAAGCTACCCAGGGGTCCACCTTTCTCCCTGGACTTATAGTATAGGCCCCAGGGTGCCCATTGGCCCTCCACCTATAGGCCTAGGACCCCAGCAAGCTACCCAGGGGTCCACAACTCTACCTGAACTTGCAGTAGAGGCCCCAGGGTGCCCCTTGGCCCTCCACCTAGGGGCCTGTGACCCCAGCAAGCTACCCAGGGGTCCACCTCTCTCCCTGGACTTGCAGTATAGGCCCCAGGGTGCCCCCTGGCCCTCCACATAGGGGCCTAAGATCCCAGCAAGCTACCCAAGGGTCCACCTCTCTCCCTTGACTTGAAAAATAGGCCCCAGGGTACCCCCTGACCCTTCACCTAGGTTCCTCTTACCCCAGCAAGCTACCCAGGGGTCCACCTCTCTCCCTGGACTTGCAGAAGAGGCCCCAGGGTGCCCGCTGGCCCTCCACTTAGGGCCCTCTGACCCCTGCAAGCTACCCAGGGGACCACAACTCTCCCTGGAATTGCAGTAGAGGCCCTAGGGTAGTCCCTGGCCCTCCACCTAGGGGCTTTAGTCCCCAGCAAGCTACCCAGGGGTCCACCTCTCTCCATGGACTTGCAGTAGAGTCCCCAGGGTACCCCCTGGCCCTCCACCTAGGGGCTTCTGACTACAGCAAGCTATTCATGGGTCCACAACTCTCCCTGGACTTTCAGTAGAGGCCCCAGGGTGCCCCCTGGCCCTCCACCCAAGGGCCTCTGACCCCAGCAAGCTACACAGGGGTCCACCTCTCTTCCTGGACTTGCGTTAAAGGCACTAGGGTACCCCCTTGCCCTCCACCTTTGGGCTTCAGACCTCATCAAGCTACCCAGGGATCCACCCCTCTCCCTGGACTTGCAGTATAGGCCCCAGGGTGCCCCCTGGCCCTTCACTTAGGGGCCTCTTACCCCAGGAAGCTACCCAGGGGTCCACCTCTCTCCCTAGACTTGCAATAGAGGCCCAAGGGTGCCCCCTGGCCCTCCACCTAGGGTCCTCTGACAACAGCAATCTACCAAGGGGTCCACCTCTCTCCCTGGAATTGCAGTAGAGGCCCTAGGGTAGCCCCTGGCCCTCCACCTAACGGCGTTAGTCCCCAGCAAGCTACCCAGGGGTCCACCTCTCTCCCTGGACTTGCAGTAGAGTCCCCAGGGTGCCCCCTGGCCCTCCAGCTAGGGGCCTCTGACCCCAGCAATCTACCCAGGGGTCCACCTCTCTCCCTGGACTTGCAGTAGAGGCCCTAGTGTACCCCCTGGCCCTCCAGCTAGGGGCGCTGACACCACAAAGCTACCCAGGGGTCCACCTCTCTCCCTGGACTTGCAGTATAGGCCCCAAGGTGCCCCCTTACCCGCCACCTAGGGGCCTCTTACCCCAGGAAGCTACCGAGGGGTCCACCTCTCTTCCTGGACTTGCAGTATAGGCCCCAGGGTGCCCCCTTGCCCTCCACCCAGGGGCCTCGGACCCCAGCAAGCTACCCAGGTGTCCACAACTCTTCCTGGACTTGCAGTAGAGGCCCCAGGGTGCCCCCTTGCCCTGCACCTAGGGGCCTCTGACGCCAGCAAGCTAATCAGGGGTCCACATCTCTCCATGGACTTGCAGTATAGGCCCCAGGGTGCTCCCTGGCCCTCCACCTAGGGGCCTCTGACACAAGAAAGCTCCTCAGTGGTCCACCTCTCTCCCTGGAGTTTCAGGATTTTCCCCAGGGTGCCCCTGGCCCTCCACCTAGTTGCCTCTGAACCCAGCAACCTACCCAGGGGTCCACCTCTCTCCCTGGACTTGCAGAAGAGGCCCCAGGGTGCCCGCTGGCCCTCCACTTAGGGGCCTCTGACCCCAGCAAGCCACCCAGGTGTCCACATCTCTCCCTAGACTTGCAGTAGAGGCCCAAGGGTGCCCCCTGGCCCTCCACCTAGGGTCCTCTGACAACAGCAATCTACCAAGGGGTCCACAACTCTCCCTGGAATTGCAGTAGAGGCCCTAGGGTAGCCCCTGGCCCTCCACCTAGGGGCTTTAGTCCCTAGCAAGCTACCCAGGGGTCCACCTCTCTCCCTGGACTTGCAGTAGAGTCCCCAGGGTGCCCCCTGGCCCTCCAGCTAGGGGCCTCTGACCCCAGCAAGCTACCCAGGGGTCCACCTCTCTCCCTGGACTTGCAGTAGAGAACCCAGGAAGCCCCCTTGCCCTCCACCAAGGAGCCTCTGACGCCAGCAAGCTACCCAGGGGTCCATTTCTCTCCCTGGACTTGCAATAGAGGCCCCAGGGTGCCCGCTTGCCCTCCACCTAGGGGCCTCTGACCCCAGCAAGCTACCCGGGGGTCCACATCTCTCCCTAGACTTGCAGTAGAGGCCCAAGGGTGCCCCCAGCCCTCCACTTAGGGTCCTCTGACCCCAGCAATCTACCCAGGGGTCCACCTCTCTCCTTGGACTTGCAGTAGAGGCCCTAGAGTACCCCCTGGCCCTCCAGCTAGGGGCGCTGACCCCACAAAGCTACCCAGGGGTCCATCTCTCTCCCTGGACTTGCAGTATAGGCCCCAAGGTGCCCCCTTACCCTCCACCTAGGGGCCTCTTACCCCAGGAAGCTACCCAGGGGTCCACCTCTCTTCCTGGACTTGCAGTATAGGCCCCAGGGTGCCCCCTTGCCCTCCACCTAGGGGCCTCTGACCCCAGCAAGCCACCCAGGGGTCCACATCTCTCCCTAGACTTGCAGTAGAGGCCCAAGGGTGCCCCCTGGCCCTCCACCTAGGGTCCTCTGACAACAGCAATCTACCAAGGGGTCCACAACTCTCCCTGGATTTGCAGTAGAGGCCCTAGGGTAGCCCCTGGCCCTCCACCTAGGGGCTTTAGTCACTAGCAAGCTACCCAGGGGTCCACCTCTCTCCCTGGACTTGCAGTAGAGTCCCCAGGGTGCCCCCTGGCCCTCCACCTAGGGGCCTCTGACCCCAGCAAGCTACCCAGGGGTCCACCTCTCTCCCTGGACTTGCAGTAGAGAACCCAGGAAGCCCCCTTGCCCTCCACCAAGGAGCCTCTGACGCCAGCAAGCTACCCAGGGGTCCATCTCTCTCCCTGGACTTGCAATAGAGGCCCCAGGGTGCCCGCTTGCCCTCCACCTAGGGGCCTCTGACCCCAGCAAGCTACCCGGGGGTCCACATCTCTCCCTAGACTTGCAGTAGAGGCCCAAGGGTGCCCCCTGGCCCTCCACTTAGGGTCCTCTGACCCCAGCAATCTACCCAGGGGTCCACCTCTCTCCTTGGACTTGCAGTAGAGGCCCTAGGGTACCCCCTGGCCCTCCAGCTAGGGGCGCTGACCCCACAAAGCTACCCAGGGGTCCACCTCTCTCCCTGGACTTGCAGTATAGGCCCCAAGGTGCCCCCTTACCCTCCACCTAGGGGCCTCTTACCCCAGGAAGCTACCAAGGGGTCCAAAACTCTCCCTAGACTTGCAGTAGAGGCTAAAGGGTGCCCCCTGGCTCTCCACCTAGGGTCCTCAGACCCTAGGAATCTACCAAAGGGTCCACAATTTTCCCCTGACTTGCACTAGAGGCCCCAGGGTGCCCTCTGGCCCTCCACCTAAGGGCCTCTGACCCCAGCTAGCTACCCAGGGGTCCACCTCTCTCCCTGGAGTTGCAGTAGAGGCTCTAGGGTAGCCCCTGGCCCTCCACCTAGGGGCTTTAGTCCCCAGCAAGCTACCCAGGGGTCCACCTCTCTCCCTGGACTTGCAGTAGATTCCCCAGGGTGCCCCCTGGCCCTCCAGCTAGGGGCCTTTGACCCCAGCAAGCTACCCAGGGGTCCACCTCCCTCCCTGGACTAGCAGTAGAGAACCCAGGCTGCCCCCTGGCACTCCACCAAGGAGCCTCTGACGCCAGCAAGCTTCCCAGGGGTCAACCTCTCTCCCTGGACTGGCATTATAGGCCCCAGGGTGCCCCCTGGCCCTCCACCTTTGTGCCTCTGACACCAGCAAGCTACCCAGGGGTCCACCTCTCTTCCTGGACTTGCGTTAAAGGCCCTAGGGTACCCCCTTGCCCTCCACTTATGGGCTTCAGACCTCATCAAGCTACCCAGGGATCCACCCCTCTCCCTGGACTTGCAGTATAGGTGCCAGGGTACCCCCTGGCTCTCCACCTAGGGGCCTCTTACCCCAGGAAGCTACCCAGGGGTCCACCTCTCTCCCTGGACTTGCAGGATAGGCTGCAGGGGGCAACCTGGCCCTCCACCTAGGGGCCACTGACCCCAGGAAGCTACTCAGGGGTCAACCTCTCTCCCTGGACTTGCAGAATAGGCCCCAGAGTGCCCCCTGGCCCACCACCTATGGGCTACTGACACCAGCAAGCTACCCAGGGGTCCATCTCTCTCCCTGGACTTGCAGTAGAGGCCCTAGGGTACCCCCTGGCCCTCCACCTATGGGCTTCAGACCCCAGCAAGCTACCCAGGGGTCTACCTCTCTCCCTGGACTTGCAGGATAGGCCACAGGGTGCCCCCTGGCCCTCCACCTAGTTGCATCTGACCCCAGCAAGCTACCCAGGGGTTCATCTCTCTCCCTGGACTTGCAGTAGGGGCCCTAGGGTACCTCCTAGCCCTCCACCTAGGGGCCTTTGACCCCAGAAAGCTACCCAGGGGTCCACCGTTTTCCCTGGACTTGAAGTAAAGGCCCCAGGGTGCCCACTGGCCCTCCACCTAGGGGCCTAAGACCCCAGCAAGCTACCCAGGGGTCCACAACTCTCCCTGGACTTGCAGTAGAGGCCCCAGGGTGCCCCCTGGCCCTCCACCAAGGGGCCTCTGACCCCAGCAAACTACCAAGGGGTCCACCTCTCTCAATGGACTTGCAGTAGAGGCCCCAGGAAGCCCCCTTGCCCTCCACCTAGGGGCCTCTGACCCCAGCATGCTACCCAGGGGCCACCTCTCTCCCTGGACTAGCAGTAGAGGCCCCAGGGTTCCCGCTGACCCTCCACCAAGGGGCCTCTCACCCCAGCAAGCTACCCAGGGGTCCATAACTCTCCCTAGACTTGCAGTAGAGGCTCAAGGGTGCCCCCTGGCCCTCCACCTAGGGTCCTCAGACCCTAGGAATCTAACAAGGGGTCCACAATTTTCCCCTGACTTGCACTAGAGGCCCCAGGGTGCCCCCTGGCCCTCCACCTAAGGGCCTCTGACCCCAGCTAGCTACCCAGGGGTCCACCTCTCTCCCTGGAGTTGCAGTAGAGGCTCTAGGGTACCCCCTGGCAATCCACCTAGGGGCTTTATTCCCCAGCAAGCTACCCAGGGGTCCACCTCTCTCCCTGGACTTGCAGTATAGGCCCCAGCTTGCCGCCTTGCCCTCCACCCATGGGCCTCTGACCCCAGCTAGCTACCCAGGGGTCCACCTCTCTCCCTCGACTTGCAGGACAGGCTGCAGGGGGCAACCTGGCCCTCCACCTAGGGGCCACTGACCCCAGCAAGCTACCCAGGGGTCCACATCTCTCCCTGGACCTGCAGTAGAGGCCCCAGGATGCCCCCTTGCCCTCCACCTAGGGGCCTCTGACCCCCGCAAGTTACCCATGGGTCCACATCTCTCCCTGGACTTGCAGTAGAGGCCCCAGGGTGCTCCTTGGCCCTCCACCTAGGCCACTCTCAGCCAAGCAAACTACCCAGGGGTCCACCTCTCCCTGGACTTGCAGGGTAGGCCCCAGGGTGCCCCCTGGCCCTCCACCTAGTTGCCTCTGACCCCAGCAAGCTACCCAGGGGTCAAATTCTCTACCTTGACTTGCAGTAGGGGCCCTAGGGTACCTCCTGGCCCTCCACTTAGGGGCCTCTGATCCCAGCAAACTACCCAGGGTCCACCTTTCTCCCTGGACTTGCAGTAGAGGCCCCTGGTTGCCCTTTTGCCCTCCACCTAGGGGCCTCTGACCTCAGCAAGCTACCCAGAGGTCCACCTCTCTCCATGGACTTGCAGTAGAGGCCCCAGGGTGCCCCCTAACCCTCCACCTAGAAGCCTCTGACCCCAGCAAGCTACCCAGGAGTCCACAACTCTCCCTGGACTTGCATTAGAGGCTCCAGGGTGCCCCCTGGCCCTCCACCTAGGGGCCTCTGACCCCAGCAAGCTACCAAGGGGTCCACCTCTCTCCCTGGACTTGCAGTAGAGGCCCCAGGAAGCCCCCTTGCCTTAAACCTAGTTGCCTCTGATCCCAGCAAGCTACCCAGGGGTCCACCTCTCTCCCTGGACTTGCAGTAGAGGCCCTAGGGTACCTCCTGGCCGTCCACCTAGGGTCCTAGGACCCCAGCAAGCTACCCAGGGGTCAACGTCTCTTCCCGGACTTGCAGTATAGGCCCCAGGAAGCCCCCTGGCCCACCGACTATGGGCTTCTGACCCCAGCAAGCTACACAGGGGTCCACCTCTCTCCCTGGACTTGCAGTAGAGGCCCCAAGGTGCTCCTTGACCCTCCACCTAGGGGCCTCTGACCTCAGCAAGCTACCTGGGGGTCCACCTCTCTCCCTGGACTTGCAGTAGAGGCACCAGGAAGCCCCTTGGCCCTCCTTCTAGGGGCCTCTGACCCCAGCAAGCTACCCAGGAGTCCACCTCTCTTCCTGGACTTGTAGTACAGGCCCCAAGGTGCCCCCTGGCCCTCCACCTAGGGGCCTAGGACCCCAGCAAGCTACCCAGGGGTCCACCTCTCTCCCTGGACTTGCAGTAGAGGCCCCAGGGTGTCCCCTGGCCCTCCACCTAGGGGCCTAAGACCCCAGCAAGCTACGCAGGGGGTCCACCTCTCTCCCTGGACTTGCAGTATAGGCCCCAGCGTGCCGCCTTGCCCTCCACCCATGGGCCTCTGACCCCAGCAAGCTACCCAGGGGTCCACAACTCTCCCTGGACTTGCAGTAGAGGGCCCAGGGTGCCCCCTGGCCCTCCACCTAGGGGCCTCTGACCCCAGCAAGCTACATAGGGGTCCACATCTCTCCTTGGACTTGCAGTATAGGCCCGAGGGTGCCCCCTGGCCCTCCACCTAGGGGCCTCTGACCCCAGCAAGCTACCCAGGGGTCCACTTCTCTCCATGGACTTGCAGTATAGGCCCTAGGGTTCCCCCTGGCCCTCTACCTAGGGGCCTAAGACCCCAGCAAGCTACCCAGGGGGTCCACCTCTCTCCCTGGACTGACAGTAGAGGCCCCAGGGTGCCCCCAGGCCCTCCACCTAGGGGCGGCTGACACAAGAAAGCTCCCCAGGGGTCCACCTCTCTCCCTGGACTTGCAGGATATGCCCCAGGGTGCCCCCTTGCCCTCCACCTAGTTGCCTCTGACCCCAGCAAGCTACCCAGGGGTCCACCTCTCTCCCTGGACTTGCAGTAGAGGCCCTAGGAAACCTCTTGGCCCTCCACCTAGGGGCCTCTGACCCCAGCAAGCTACCCAGGGGAACACAACTCTCCCTGGACTTGCAGTAGAGGCCCCAGGGTTCCCCCTGGCCCTCCACCTAGGGGCCTCTGACCCCAGCAAGTTACCCAAGGGTCCACCTCTCTCCCTGGACTTGCAGAAGAGGCCCTAGGGTACCCCCTGGCCCTCCACCTAAGTGCCTAAGACCCCAGCAAGCTACCCAGGGGTCTACCTCTCTCCCTGGACTTGCAGTATAGGCCCCAAGGTGCTCCCTTACCCTCCACCTAGGGGCCTATTACCCCAGGAAGCCACCCAGGGGTCCACATCTATCCCTGGACTTGCAGAGTAGGCCACAGGATGCCCCCTGGCCCACCACCTATGGGCTTCTGACCCCAGCAAGCTACCCAGGGGTCCACCTCTCTCCCTGGACTTGCAGTAGAGGCCCCAGGGTGCCCCCTGACCCTCCACCTATGGGTTTTTGACCCCTGCAAACTACCCAGGGGTCCACCTGTCTCCCTGGACTTGCAGTAGAGGCCCCAGGGTGCCCCCTTGCTCTCCACCCAGGGGCCTATGACCCCCGTAAGTTACCCAAGGGTCCACAACTCTCCCTGGACTTGCAGTAGAGGCCCCAGGGTGCCCCCTTGCCCTCCACCTAGGGGCCTTTGACCCCAGCAAGCTACCCAGGGGTCCACCTCTCTCCCTGGACTTGCAGTAGAGGCCCCAAGGTGCACCCTTACCCTCCACCTAAGGGCCTCTTACCCCAGGAAGCTACCCAGGGGTCCACCTCTTTCCTGGACTTGCAGGATAGGCTCCAGGGGGCACCCTTGCCCTCGACCTAGGGGCCACTGACCCCAGGAAGCTGCCCAGGGGTCCATCTCTCTCCCTGGACTTCCAGAATAAGCCCCAGGGTGCCCCCTGGCCCACCACCTATGGGCTTCTTACCCCAGCAAGCTACCCAGGGGTCCACCTCTCTCCCTGGACTTGCACTAGAGGCCCCAGGGTGCCCCCTGACCCTCCACCTATGGGTTTCTGACCCCTGCAAGCTACCCAGGGGTCCACCTCTCTCCCTGGACTTGCAGTAGAGGCCCCAGGGTGCCCCATTGCCCTCCACCCAGGGGCTTCTGACCCCCGCAAGTTACCCAAGGGTCCACAACTCTCCCTGGACTTGCAGTAGAGGCCCCAGGGTGCCCCTTGGCCCTCCAACTCGGCCACTTTCAGCCAAGCAAACTACCCAGGGGTCCACCTCTCTCCCTGCACTTGCAGTATAGGCCCCAAGGTGCTCCCTGGCACTCCAACTAGGGGCCTAAGACCCCAGCAAGCTACCCAGAGGTCCACCTCTCTCCCTGGACTGGCAGTATAGGCCCCAGGGTGCCCCCTGACCCTCCACCTAGGTTCTTCTTACCCCAGCAAGCTACCCAGGGGTCCACCTCTCTCCCTGGACTTGCAGTAGAGAACCCAGGAAGCCCCCTTGCCCTCCACCAAGGAGCCTCTGACGCCAGCAAGCTACCCAGGGGTCCATCTCTCTCCCTGGATTTGCAATAGAGGCCCCAGGGTGCCCGCTTGCCCTCCACCTAGGGGCCTCTGACCCCAGCAAGCTACCCGGGGGTCCACATCTCTCCCTAGACTTGCAGTAGAGGCCCAAGGGTGCCCCCTGGCCCTCCACCTAGGGTCCTCTGACCCCAGCAATCTACCCAGGGGTCCACCTCTTTCCCTGGACTTGCAGTAGAGGCCCTAGGGTACCCCCTGGCCCTCCAGCTTAGGCCGCTGACCCCAGCAATCTACCCAGGGGTCCACCACTTTCCCTGGACTTGCAGTAGAGGCCCTAGGGTACCCCCTGGCCCTCCAGCTTGGGACGCTGACCCCACAAAGCTACCCAGGGGTCCACCTCTCTCCCTGGACTTGCATTATAGGCCCCAAGGTGCCCCCTTACCCACCACCTAGGGGCCTTTTACCCCAGGAAGCTACCTAGGGGTCCACATCTCTCCATGTACTTGCAGTATAGGCCCCAGGGTGCCCCCTGGCCCTCCACCTAGGGGCCTCTGACACAAGAAAGCTCCCCAGGGGTCCACCTCTCTCCCTAGACTTTCAGGATTTTCCCCAGGGTGCCCCTGGCCCTCCACCTAGTTGCCTCTGACCCCAGCAAGCTACCCAGGGGTCCACCTTTCTCCCTGGACTTGAAGTATAGGCCCCAGGCTACCCACTGGCCCTCCACCTAGGGGCCTAAGACCCCAGTAAGCTACCCAGGGGTCCACAACTCTCCCTGGACTTGCAGTAGAGGCCCCAGGGATCCCCCTGGCCCTCCACCTAGGGGCCTCTGACCCCAGCAAGCTACCCAGGGTTCCACCTCTCTCCCTGGACTTGCAGTATAGGCCCTAGGGTGCCCCCTGACCCTCAACCTAGGGGCCTAAAACCCCAGCAAGCTACCCAGGGGGTCCACCTCTCTCCCTGCACTGGCAGCAGAGGCCCCAGGATGCCCCCAGTCCCTCCACCTAGGGGCCTCTGACAAAAAAAAAAAACTCCCCAGGGGTCCACCTTTCTCCCTGGACTTGCAGGACAGGCCCCAGGGTTACCCCTGGCCCTCCACCTTGTTGCCTCTGACCCCAGCAAGCTACCCAGGTGTACACAACACTCCCTGGACTTGCAGTAGAGGACCCAGGGTGCCCATTGGCCTTCCACATAGGGGCCTAATACCCCAGCAAACTACACAGGGGTCCACCTCTCTCCCTGGACTTGCAGTATAGGCCCCAGGGTGCCCCCTGGCCCTTTAACCTAGGGGCCTAAGATCCCAGCAAGCTACCCAGGGGTCCACCTCTCTCCCTTGACTTGAAGAATAGGCCCCAGGGTGCCCACTGGCCCTCCACCTAGGGGCCTAGGACCCCAGCAAGCTACCCAGGGGTCCACAACTCACCCTGGACTTGAAGTATAGGCCCCAGGTTGCCCACTAGCCCTCCACCTAGGGGCCTAAGACCCCAACAAGCTACCCAGGGGTCCACAACTCTCCCTGGACTTGCAGTAGAGGCCCCAGGGTGCCCCCTGGCCCTCCACCTAGGGGCCTCTGACCCCAGCAAGCTACCCAGGGGTCCACAACTATCCCTGGACTTGCACTAGAAGCCCCAGGGTGCCCCCAGGCCCTCCACCTAGGGGCGGCTGACACAAGAAAGCTCCCCAGGGGTCCACCTCTCTCCCTGGACTTGCAGTAGAGGCCCTCGGGTACCTCCTGGCCCTCCACATAGAGGCCTCTGAGCCCAGCAAGTTACCCAGGGGTCCACAACTCTCCCTAGACTTGCAGTAGAGGCCCCAGGGTACCCCCTTGCCCTCCACCTAGGGGCCTCTGACCCTAGCAAGCTACCCAGGGTTCCACCTCTCTCCCTTGACTTGACATATAGGCCCCAGGGTGCCCAATGGCCCTACACCTAGGGGCCTAGGGCCCCAGCAAGCTATCCAGGGGTTCATGTCTCTCCCTGGACTTGCAGTAGAGGCCCTAGGGTGCCCACTGGCCCTCCACCTACTGGCCTCTGACCCCAGCAAGCTACCCAGGGGTCCACCTCTCTCCCTGGACTTGCAGTATAGGCCGCAACGGGCAACCTGGCCCTCCACCTAGGAGTCACTGACCCCAGGAAGCTACCCAGGGGTCCACCTCTCTCCCTGGACTTGCAGAATAGGCCCCAGGGTGCCCCCTGGCCCACCACCTATGGACTTCTGACCCCAGCAAGCTACCCAGGCGTCCACCTCCCTCCCTGGACTTGCAGTATAGGCCCTAGGGTGCCCCCTGGCCCTCAACCTAGGGGCCTAAAACCCCAGCAAGCTACCCAGGGGGTCCACCTCTCTCCCTGCACTGGCAGCAGAGGCCCCAGGGTGCCCCCAGTCCCTCCACCTAGGGGCCTAAGATCCCAGCAAGCTACCCAGGGGTCCACCTCTCTCCCTTGACTTGAAGAATAGGCCCCAGGGTGCCCACTGGCCCTCCACCTAGGGGCCTAGGACCAAAGCAAGCTACCCAGGGGTCCACAACTCACCCTGGACTTGAAGTATAGGCCCCAGGTTGCCCACTAGCCCTCCACCTAGGGGCCTAAGACCCCAACAAGCTACCCAGGGGTCCACAACTCTCCCTGGACTTGCAGTAGAGGCCCCAGGGTGCCCCCTGGCCCTCCACCTAGGGGCCTCTGACCTCAGCAAGCTACCCAGGGGTCCACTTCTCTCAATGGACTTGCAGTATAGGCCCAAGGGTGCCCCCTGGCCCTCCACCTGGGGTCCTCAGACCCTAGGAATCTACCACGGGGTCCACAACAATCCCTGGACTTGCACTAGAAGCCCCAGGGTGCCCCCTGGCCCTCCACCTAAGGGCCTCTGACTCCAGCTAGCTATCCAGGGGTCCACCTCTCTCCCTGGACTTGCAGTAGAGGCCCCAGTGTACCCCCTGGCCCTCCACCTAGGGGCTTTATTCCCTATCAAGCTACCCAGGGGTCCACCTCTCTTCCTGGACTTGCAGTATAGGCCCCAGCGTGCCGCCTTGCCCTCCACCCATGGGCCTCTGACCCCAGCAAGCTACCCATGGGTCCACAACTCTCCCTGGACTTGCAGTAGAGGGCCCAGGGTGCCCCCTGGCCCTCCACCTTGGGGCCTCTCACCCCAGCAAGCTACATAGGGGTCCACATCTCTCCTTGGACTTGCAGTATAGGCCCGAGGGTGCCCCCTGGAACTCCACCTAGGGGCCTCTGACCCCAGCAAGCTACCCAGGGGTCCACCTCTCTCCCTGGAATTGCAGTATAGGCCCCAGGGTGCCCCCTTGCCCTCCACCCAGGGGCCTCTGACCCCAGCAAGCTACCCAGAGGTCCACAACTCTCCCTGGACTTGCAGTAGAGGCCCCAGGGTACCCCCTGGCCCTCCACCTAGGGGCTTTATTCCCTATCAAGCTACCCAGGGGTCCACCTCTCTTCCTGGACTTGCAGTATAGGCCCCAGCGTGCCGCCTTGCCCTCCACCCATGGGCCTCTGACCCCAGCAAGCTACCCATGGGTCCACAACTCTCCCTGGACTTGCAGTAGAGGGCCCAGGGTGCCCCCTGGCCCTCCACCTTGGGGCCTCTCACCCCAGCAAGCTACATAGGGGTCCACATCTCTCCTTGGACTTGCAGTATAGGCCCGAGGGTGCCCCCTGGAACTCCACCTAGGGGCCTCTGACCCCAGCAAGCTACCCAGGGGTCCACATCTCTCCCTGGAATTGCAGTATAGGCCCCAGGGTGCCCCCTTGCCCTCCACCCAGGGGCCTCTGACCCCAGCAAGCTACCCAGAGGTCCACAACTCTCCCTGGACTTGCAGTAGAGGCCCCAGGGTGCCCCCTTGCCCTACACCTAGCGGCCTCTGACCCCAGCAAGCTACCCAGGGGTCCACTTCTCTCCATGGACTTGCAGTATAGGCCCTAGGGTGCCCCCTGGCCCTCCACCTAGGGGCCTAAGACCCCAGCAAGCTACCCAGGTGGTCCACCTCTCTCCCTGGACTGACAGTAGAGGCCCCAGGGTGCCCCCAGGCCCTCCACCTAGGGGCGGCTGACACAAGAAAGCTCCCCAGGGGTCCACCTCTCTCCCTGGACTTGCAGTAGAGGCCCTCGGGTACCTCCTGGCCCTCCACATAGAGGCCTCTGACCCCAGCAAGTTACCCAGGGGTCCACAACTCTCCCTGGACTTGCCATAGAGGCCCCAGGGTACCCCCTTGCCCTCCACCTAGGGGCCTCTGACCCTAGCAAGCTACCCAGGGTTCCACCTCTCTCCCTGGACTTGCAGTATAGGCCCTAGGGTGCCCCCAGGCCCTCCACCTAAGTGCCAAAAACCCCAGCAAGCTACCCAGGGGTCCACCTCTCTCCCTTGACTTGACATATAGGCCCCAGGGTGCCCCCTGGCCCTACACCTAGGGGCCTAGGGCCCCAGCAAGCTATCCAGGGGTCCACGTCTCTCCCTGGACTTGCAGTAGAGGCCCTAGGGTGCCCACTGGCCCTCCACCTACTGGCCTCTGACCCCAGCAAGCTACCCAGGGGTCCACCTCTCTCCCTGGACTTGCAGTATAGGCTGCAAGGGGCAACCTGGCCCTCCACCTAGGAGTCACTGACCCCAGGAAGCTACCCAGGGGTCCACCTCTCTCCCTGGACTTGCAGAATAGGCCCCAGGGTGCCCCCTGGCCCACCACCTATGGACTTCTGACCCCAGCAAGCTACCCAGGCGTCCACATCTCTCCCTAGACTTGCAGTAGAGGCCCCAGGGTGCCCCCTTGCCCTCCACCCAGGGGCCTTTGACCCCCGCAAGTTACCCAAGGGTCCACAACTCTCCCTGGACTTGCAGTAGAGGCCCCAGGGTGCCACTTGGCCCTCCACCTAGGCCACTCTCAGCCAAGCAAACTACCCAGGGGTCCAACTATCTACCTGGACTTGCAGTAGGGGCCCTAGGGTACCTCCTGGCCCTCCACCTAGGGAACTCTGATAACAGTAAGTTACTTAGGGGTCCACCTTTCTCCCTGGACTTGCAGTAGAGGCCCCTGGTTTCCCTTTGGCCCTCCACCTAGGGGCCTCTAAACCCAACAAGCTACCCAAGGGTCTACCTCTCTCCCTGGACTTGCAGTAGAGGACCCAGGGTGCACCCTGGCCCTCCACCTAGGGGCCTCTGACCCCAGCAAGCTACCCAGGGCTCCACCTCTCTCCCTGGATCTGCAGGATAGGCCCCAGGGTGCCCCGTGGCCCTCCACCTAGGGGCCTCTGACCTCAGGAAGCTACCCAGGAGTCCACCTCTCTCCCTGGACTTGCAGTATAGGCCCCAGGGTGCACCCTGGCCCTCCACCAAGGGGCCTCTGACCCCTGAAAGCTATCCAGGAGTCCACCTCTCTTCCTGGACTTGCAGTAGAAGCCCCAGGGTGCCCGCTGGCCCTCCACATTTTGGCCTCTGACCCCAGCAAGCTACCAATAGATCCATAACTCTCCCTGGACTTACAGTAGAGGCCCCAGGGTGCCTCCTGGCCCTCCACCTGGGGGCCTTTGACCCCAGCAAGCTACCCAGGGGTCCACCTCTCTTCCTGGACTTGCAGTAGAGGCCCCAGGGTGCCCCCTGGCCCTCCACCTTTTGGCCCCTGACCTAAGCAAGCTTCCAATGGGTCCACAACTCTCCCTGGACTTGCAGTATAGGCCCCAGGATGCCCCCTGGCCCTCCACCTAGGTTCTTCTGACCCCAGAAAGCTACCCAGGGGTCCACCTCTCGCCCTGGACTTGCAGTATAGGCCCCAGGAAGCCCCCTGGCCCACCGACTATGGGCTTCTGACCCTAGCAAGCTACCCAGGGGTCCACCTCTCTCCCTGGACTTGCAGTAGAGGCCCCAAGCTCCTTGGCCCTCCACCTAGGGGCCTCTGACCCCAGCAAGCTACCAAGGGGTCCACAAATCTCCCTGGACTTGCAGTAGAGGCCCTAGGAAGCCCCTTGGCCCTCCTTCTAGGGGCCTCTGACCCCAGCAAGCTACCCAGGAGTCCACCTCTCTTCCTGGACTTGTAGTAGAGGCCCCAAGGTGCCCCCTGGCCCTCCACCTAGGGGCCTAGGACCCCAGCAAGCTACCCAGCGATCCACCTCTCTCCCTGGACTTGCAATAGAGGCCCCAGGGTGCCCCCTGGCCCTCCACCTAGGGGCCTAAGACCCCAGCAAGCTACCCAGGGGTCTAATTATCTCCCTGGACTGGCAGTATAGGCCCCAGGGTGCCCCCTGGCCTTCCACCTAGGGGCGTCTGACCCCAGCAAGCTACCCAGAGGTCCACAACCTTCCCTGGACTTTCAGTAGAGGCCCCAGTGTGCCCCCTGGCCCTCTAACCAAGGGCCTCTGACCCCAGCAAGCTACACAGGGGTCCACCTCTCTTCCTGGACTTGCGTTAAAGGCCCTAGGGTACCCCCTTGCCCTCCACCTATGGGCTTCAGACTTCATCAAGCTACCCAGGGATCCACCCCTCTCCCTGGACTTGCAGTATAGGCCCCAGGGTGCCCCCTGGCCCTCCACTTAGGGGCCTCTTACCTCAGGAAGCTACCCAGGGGTCCACCTCTTTCCCTGGACTTGCAATAGAGGCCCCAGGTTGCCCCCTGGCACTCCACCTAGGGGCCTATGACCCCAGCAAGCTACCCAGGGGTCCACCTCTCTCCCTGGATTGGCAGTATAGAACCCAGGGTGCCCCCTGGCCCTCCCGCTAGGGGTTTCTGACCCCAGAAAGCTAGCAAGGGGTCCACAACTCTCCCTGGACTTGCAGTATATGCCCCAGGATGCCTCCTGGCCCTCCACCTAGATGCTTCTGACCCCAGAAAGCTACCCAGGGGTCCACCTCTCGCCCTGGACTTGCAGTATAGGCTCCAGGAAGCCCCCTTGCTCTCCACCTAGGGGCCTCTGACCCCAGCAAGCTACCCAGGGTTCCACCTCTCTCCCTGGACTTGCAGTAGAGGCCCCAGGGTGCCCCCTGGCACTCCACCTAGGGGCCTATGACCCCAGCAAGCTACCCAGGGTTCCACCTCTCTCCCTGGACTGGCAGTATAGGCCCCAGGGTGCCCCATGGCCCTCCCCCTAGGGGTTTTTGACCCCAGCAAGCTAGCAAGGGGTCCACAACTCTCCCTGGACTTGCAGTATAGGCCCCAGGATGCCTCCTGGCCCTCCACCTAGGTGCTTCTGACCCCAGAAAGCTACCCAGGGGTCCACCTCTCGCCCTGGACTTGCAGTATAGACCCCAAGGTGCTCCTTGGCCCTCCACCTAGGGGCCTCTGACCTCAGCAAGCTACCTGGTGGTCCACCTCTCTCCCTGGACTTGCAGTAGAGATCCCAGGAAGAGCCTTGGCCCTCCACCTAGGGGCCTAAGACCCCAGCAAGCTACCCAGGGGTCCAATTATCTCCCTGGACTGGCAGTATAGGCTCCAGGCTGCCCCCTGGCCTTCCACCTAGGGGCTTCTGACCCCAGCAAGCTACCCAGGGGTCCACAACTCTCCCTAGACTTGCAGTAGAGGCACAAGGGTGCCACCTGGCCCTCCACCTAGGGTCCTCAGACCCAGCAATCTACCAAGGGGTCCACAACTATCCCTGGACTTGCACTAGAAGCCCCAGGGTGCCCCCTTACACTCCACCTAAGGGCCTCTGACCCCAGCTAGCTACCCAGGGGTCCACCTCTCTCCCTGGACTTGCAGTAGAGGCCCTAGGGTACCCCCTGGCCCTCCACCTAGGGGCTTTATTCCCCAGCAAGCTACCCAGGGGTCCACCTCTCTCCCTGGACTTGCAGTATAGGCCCCAGCGTGCCCCCTTGCCCTCCACCCATGGGCCTCTGACCCCAGCAAGCTACCCAGGGGTCCACAACTTTCCCTTGACTTGCAGTAGAGGCCCCAGGGTGCCCCCCGGCCCTCCACCTAGGGGCCTCTGACCCCAGCAAGCTACATAGGGGTCCACATCTCTCCTTGGACTTGCAGTATAGGCCCCAGGGTGCCCCCTGGCCCTCCACCTAGGGGCCTAAGACCCCAGAAAGCCACCCAGGGGTCCAACTCTCTCCCTGAACTTGCAGTATAGGAACCAGGGTGCCCCCTGGCCATCCACCTAGGGGCTTCTGACCCCAGCAAGCTACCCAGGGGTCCACATCTCTCCCTTGACTTTCAGTAGAGGCCCCAGGGTGCCCCCTGGCCCTCCACCCAAGGGCCTTTACCCCAGCAAGCTACACAGGAGTCCACCTCTCTTCCTGGACTTGCGTTAAAGGCACTAGGGTACCCCCTTGCCCTCCACCTATGGGCTTAAGACCTCATCAAGCTACCCAGGGATCCACCCCTCTCCCTGGACTTGCAGTATAGGCCCCAGGTTGCCCCCTGGCCCTCCACTTAGGGGCCTCTTACCCCAGGAAGCTACCCAGGGGTACACATCTCTCCCTGGACTGGCAGTAATGGCCCCAGGGTAACCCCTGGCCTTCCCCCTAGGGGCCTCTGACCCCAGCAAGCTATCAAGGGGTCCACAACTTTCCCTGGACTTGCACTAGAGGCCCCAGGGTGCCCCCTGACCCTCCACCTATGGGTTTCTGACCCCTGCAAGCTACCCAGGGGTCCACCTCTCTCCCTTGACTTGCAGTAGAGGCCCCAGGGTGCCCCATTGCCCTCCACCCAGGGGCCTCTGACCCCCGCAAGTTACCCAAGGGTCCACAACTCTCCCTGGACTTGCAGTAGAGGCCCCAGGAAGAGCCTTGGCCCTCCACCTAGGGGCCTAAGACCCCAGCAAGCTACCCAGGGGTCCAATTATCTCCCTGGACTGGCAGTATAGGCCCCAGGGTGCCCCCTGGCCTTCCACCTAGGGGCTTCTGACCCCAGCAAACTACCCAGGGGTTCACATCTCTCCCTGGACTTTCAGTAGAGGCCCCAGGGTGCCCCCTGGCCCTCCACCCAAGGGCCTCTGACCCCAGCAAGCTACCCAGGGGTCCACCTCTCTTCCTGGACTTGCGTTAAAGGCCCTAGGGTACCCCCTTGCCCTCCACCTATGGGCTTCAGACCTCATCAAGCTACCCAGGGATCCACCCCTCTCCCTGGACTTGCAGTATAGGCCCCAGGGTGCCCCCTGGCCCTCCACTTAGGGGCCTCTTACCCCAGGAAGCTACCCAGGGGTCCACCTCTCTCCCTGGACTTGCAGTAGAATCCCCAGGGTGCCCTCTGGCCCTCCACCTAGGGGCTTTAGTCCCCAGCAAGCTACCCAGGGGTCCACCTCTCTCCCTGGACTTGCAGTAGAGTCCCCAGGGTGCCCCCTGGCCCTCCAGCTAGGGGCCTCTGACCCCAGCAAGCTACCCAGGGGTCCACCTCTCTCCCTGGACTTGCAGTAGAGAACCCAGGAAGCCCCCTTGCCCTCCACCAAGGAGCCTCTGACGCCAGCAAGCTACCCAGGGGTCCATCTCTCTCCCTGGATTTGCAATAGAGGCCCCAGGGTGCCCGCTTGCCCTCCACCTAGGGGCCTCTGACCCCAGCAAGCTACCCAAGGTCCACCTCTCCCCCTAGACTTGCAGTAGAGGCCCAAGGGTGCCCCCTGGCCCTCCACCTAGGGTCCTCTGACCCCAGCAATCTTCCCAGGGATCCACCTCTTTCCCTGGACTTGCAGTAGAGGCCCTAGGGTACCCCCTGGCCCTCCAGCTTGGGGCGCTGACCCCACAAAGCTACCCAGGGGTCCACCTCTCTCCCTGGACTTGCATTATAGGCCCCAAGGTGCCCCCTTACCCACCACCTAGGGGCCTTTTACCCCAGGAAGCTACCCAGGGGTCCACCTCTCTTCCTGGACTTGCAGTATAGGCCTCAGGGTGCCCCCTTGCCCTCCACCCAGGGGCCTCTGACCCCAGCAAGCTACCCAGGGGTCCACAACTCTTCCTGGACTTGCAGTAGAGGCCCCATGGTGCCCCCTTGCCCTGCACCTAGGGGCCTCTGACGCCAGCAAGCTACTCAGGGGTCCACATCTCTCCATGGACTTGCAGTATAGGCCCCAGGGTGCCCCCTGGCCCTCCACCTAGGGGCCTCTGACACAAGAAAGCTCCCCAGGGGTCAACCTCTCTCCCTGGACTTTCAGGATTATCCCCACGGTGCCCCTGGCCCTCCACCTAGTTGCCTTTGACCCCAGCAAGCTACCCAGGGGTCCACCTCTCTCCCTGAACTTGCAGTGGAGGCCCCAGGGTGCCTCCTTGCCCTCCACCTAGGGGCCTCTGACCCCAGCAGGCTACCCAGGGGTCCACCTTTCTCCCTGGACTTGAAGTATAGGCCCCAGGCTGCCCACTGGCCCTCCACCTAGGGGCCTAAGACCCCAGTAAGCTACCCAGGGGTCCACAACTCTCCCTGGACTTGCAGTAGAGGCCCCAGGGATCCCCCTGGCCCTCCACCTAGGGGCCTCTGACCCTAGCAAGCTACCCAGGGTTCCACCTCCTTCCCTGGACTTGCAGTATAGGCCCTAGGGTGCCCCCTGGCCCTCAACCTAGGGGCCTAAAACCCCAGCAAGCTACCCAGGGGGTCCACCTCTCTCCCTGCACTGGCAGCAGAGGCCCCAGGGTGCCCCCAGTCCCTCCACCTAGGGGCCTAAGATCCCAGCAAGCTACCCAGGGGTCCACCTCTCTCCCTTGACTTGAAGAATAGGCCCCAGGGTGCCCACTGGCCCTCCACCTAGGGGCCTAGGACCCCAGCAAGCTACCCAGGGGTCCACAACTCACCCTGGACTTGAAGTATAGGCCCCAGGTTGCCCACTAGCCCTCCACCTAGGGGCCTAAGACCCCAACAAGCTACCCAGGGGTCCACAACTCTCCCTGGACTTGCAATAGAGGCCCCAGGGTGCCCCCTGGCCCTCCACCTAGGGGCCTCTGACCTCAGCAAGCTACCCAGGGGTCCACTTCTCTCAATGGACTTGCAGTATAGGCCCAAGGGTGCCCCCTGGCCCTCCACCTGGGGTCCTCAGACCCTAGGAATCTACCACGGGGTCCACAACAATCCCTGGACTTGCACTAGAAGCCCCAGGGTGCCCCCTGGCCCTCCACCTAAGGGCCTCTGACTCCAGCTAGCTATCCAGGGGTCCACCTCTCTCCCTGGACTTGCAGTAGAGGCCCCAGGGTACCCCCTGGCCCTCCACCTAGGGTCTTTATTCCCTATCAAGCTACCCAGGGGTCCACCTCTCTTCCTGGACTTGCAGTATAGGCCCCAGCGTGCCGCCTTGCCCTCCACCCATGGGCCTCTGACCCCAGCAAGCTACCCATGGGTCCACAACTCTCCCTGGACTTGCAGTAGAGGGCCCAGGGTGCCCCCTGGCCCTCCACCTTGGGGCCTCTCACCCCAGCAAGCTACATAGGGGTCCACATCTCTCCTTGGACTTGCAGTATAGGCCCGAGGGTGCCCCCTGGAACTCCACCTAGGGGCCTCTGACCCCAGCAAGCTACCCAGGGGTCCACCTCTCTCCCTGGAATTGCAGTATAGGCCCCAGGGTGCCCCCTTGCCCTCCACCCAGGGGCCTCTGACCCCAGCAAGCTACCCAGAGGTCCACAACTCTCCCTGGACTTGCAGTAGAGGCCCCAGGGTGCCCCCTTGCCCTACACCTAGCGGCCTCTGACCCCAGCAAGCTACCCAGGGGTCCACTTCTCTCCATGGACTTGCAGTATAGGCCCTAGGGTGCCCCCTGGCCCTCCACCTAGGGGCCTAAGACCCCAGCAAGCTACCCAGGTGGTCCACCTCTCTCCCTGGACTGACAGTAGAGGCCCCAGGGTGCCCCCAGGCCCTCCACCTAGGGGCGGCTGACACAAGAAAGCTCCTCAGGGGTCCACCTCTCTCCCTGGACTTGCAGTAGAGGCCCTCGGGTACCTCCTGGCCCTCCACATAGAGGCCTCTGACCCCAGCAAGTTACCCAGGGGTCCACAACTTTCCCTGGACTTGCAGTAGAGGCCCCAGGGTACCCCCTTGCCCTCCACATAGGGGCCTCTGACCCTAGCAAGCTACCCAGGGTTCCACCTCTCTCCCTGGACTTGCAGTATAGGCCCCAGGGTGCCCCCAGGCCCTCCACCTAAGTGCCAAAAACCCCAGCAAGCTACCCAGGGGTCCACCTCTCTCCCTTGACTTGACATATAGGCCCCAGGGTGCCCCCTGGCCCTACACCTAGGGGCCTAAAACCCCAGCAAGCTACCCAGGGGGTCCACCTCTCTCCCTGCACTGGCAGCAGAGGCCCCAGGGTGCCCCCAGTCCCTCCACCTAGGGGCCTAAGATCCCAGCAAGCTACCCAGGGGTCCACCTCTCTCCCTTGACTTGAAGAATAGGCCCCAGGGTGCCCACTGGCCCTCCACCTAGGGGCCTAGGACCCCAGCAAGCTACCCAGGGGTCCACAACTCACCCTGGACTTGAAGTATAGGCCCCAGGTTGCCCACTAGCCCTCCACCTAGGGGCCTAAGACCCCAACAAGCTACCCAGGGGTCCACAACTCTCCCTGGACTTGCAGTAGAGGCCCCAGGGTGCCCCCTGGCCCTCCACCTAGGGGCCTCTGACCTCAGCAAGCTACCCAGGGGTCCACTTCTCTCAATGGACTTGCAGTATAGGCCCAAGGGTGCCCCCTGGCCCTCCACCTGGGGTCCTCAGACCCTAGGAATCTACCACGGGGTCCACAACAATCCCTGGACTTGCACTAGAAGCCCCAGGGTGCCCCCTGGCCCTCCACCTAAGGGCCTCTGACTCCAGCTAGCTATCCAGGGGTCCACCTCTCTCCCTGGACTTGCAGTAGAGGCCCCAGGGTACCCCCTGGCCCTCCACCTAGGGTCTTTATTCCCTATCAAGCTACCCAGGGGTCCACCTCTCTTCCTGGACTTGCAGTATAGGCCCCAGCGTGCCGCCTTGCCCTCCACCCATGGGCCTCTGACCCCAGCAAGCTACCCATGGGTCCACAACTCTCCCTGGACTTGCAGTAGAGGGCCCAGGGTGCCCCCTGGCCCTCCACCTTGGGGCCTCTCACCCCAGCAAGCTACATAGGGGTCCACATCTCTCCTTGGACTTGCAGTATAGGCCCGAGGGTGCCCCCTGGAACTCCACCTAGGGGCCTCTGACCCCAGCAAGCTACCCAGGGGTCCACCTCTCTCCCTGGAATTGCAGTATAGGCCCCAGGGTGCCCCCTTGCCCTCCACCCAGGGGCCTCTGACCCCAGCAAGCTACCCAGAGGTCCACAACTCTCCCTGGACTTGCAGTAGAGGCCCCAGGGTGCCCCCTTGCCCTACACCTAGCGGCCTCTGACCCCAGCAAGCTACCCAGGGGTCCACTTCTCTCCATGGACTTGCAGTATAGGCCCTAGGGTGCCCCCTGGCCCTCCACCTAGGGGCCTAAGACCCCAGCAAGCTACCCAGGTGGTCCACCTCTCTCCCTGGACTGACAGTAGAGGCCCCAGGGTGCCCCCAGGCCCTCCACCTAGGGGCGGCTGACACAAGAAAGCTCCCCATGGGTCCACCTCTCTCCCTGGACTTGCAGTAGAGGCCCTCGGGTACCTCCTGGCCCTCCACATAGAGGCCTCTGACCCCAGCAAGTTACCCAGGGGTCCACAACTCTCCCTGGACTTGCCATAGAGGCCCCAGGGTACCCCCTTGCCCTCCACCTAGGGGCCTCTGACCCTAGCAAGCTACCCAGGGTTCCACCTCTCTCCCTGGACTTGCAGTATAGGCCCTAGGGTGCCCCCAGGCCCTCCACCTAAGTGCCAAAAACCCCAGCAAGCTACCCAGGGGTCCACCTCTCTCCCTTGACTTGACATATAGGCCCCAGGGTGCCCCCTGGCCCTACACCTAGGGGCCTAGGGCCCCAGCAAGCTATCCAGGGGTCCACGTCTCTCCCTGGACTTGCAGTAGAGGCCCTAGGGTGCCCACTGGCCCTCCACCTACTGGCCTCTGACCCCAGCAAGCTACCCAGGGGTCCACCTCTCTCCCTGGACTTGCAGTATAGGCTGCAAGGGGCAACCTGGCCCTCCACCTAGGAGTCACTGACCCCAGGAAGCTACCCAGGGGTCCACCTCTCTCCCTGGACTTGCAGAATAGGCCCCAGGGTGCCCCCTGGCCCACCACCTATGGACTTCTGACCCCAGCAAGCTACCCAGGCGTCCACATCTCTCCCTAGACTTGCAGTAGAGGCCCCAGGGTGCCCCCTTGCCCTCCACCCAGGGGCCTTTGACCCCCGCAAGTTACCCAAGGGTCCACAACTCTCCCTGGACTTGCAGTAGAGGCCCCAGGGTGCCACTTGGCCCTCCACCTAGGCCACTCTCAGCCAAGCAAACTACCCAGGGGTCCAACTATCTACCTGGACTTGCAGTAGGGGCCCTAGGGTACCTCCTGGCCCTCCACCTAGGGAACTCTGTTAACAGTAAGTTACTTAGGGGTCCACCTTTCTCCCTGGACTTGCAGTAGAGGCCCCTGGTTTCCCTTTGGCCCTCCACCTAGGGGCCTCTAAACCCAACAAGCTACCCAAGGGTCTACCTCTCTCCCTGGACTTGCAGTAGAGGCCCCAGGGTGCACCCTGGCCCTCCACCTAGGGGCCTCTGACCCCAGCAAGCTACCCAGGGCTCCACCTCTCTCCCTGGATCTGCAGGATAGGCCCCAGGGTGCCCCGTGGCCCTCCACCTAGGGGCCTCTGACCTCAGGAAGCTACCCAGGGGTCCACCTCTCTCCCTGGACTTGCAGTATAGGCCCCAGGGTGCACCCTGGCCCTCCACCAAGGGGCCTCTGACCCCTGAAAGCTATCCAGGAGTCCACCTCTCTTCCTGGACTTGCAGTAGAAGCCCCAGGGTGCCCGCTGGCCCTCCACATTTTGGCCTCTGACCCCAGCAAGCTACCAATGGATCCACAACTCTCCCTGGACTTACAGTAGAGGCCCCAGGGTGCCTCCTGGCCCTCCACCTGGGGGCCTTTGACCCCAGCAAGCTACCCAGGGGTCCACCTCTCTTCCTGGACTTGCAGTAGAGGCCCCAGGGTGCCCCCTGGCCCTCCACCTTTTGGCCCCTGACCTTAGCAAGCTTCCAATGGGTCCACAACTCTCCCTGGACTTGCAGTATAGGCCCCATGATGCCCCCTGGCCCTCCACCTAGGTTCTTCTGACCCCAGAAAGCTACCCAGGGGTCCACCTCTCGCCCTGGACTTGCAGTATAGGCCCCAGGAAGCCCCCTGGCCCACCGACTATGGGCTTCTGACCCTAGCAAGCTACCCAGGGGTCCACCTCTCTCCCTGGACTTGCAGTAGAGGCCCCAAGCTCCTTGGCCCTCCACCTAGGGGCCTCTGACCCCAGCAAGCTACCAAGGGGTCCACAACTCTCCCTGGACTTGCAGTAGAGGCCCTAGGAAGCCCCTTGGCCCTCCTTCTAGGGGCCTCTGACCCCAGCAAGCTACCCAGGAGTAAACCTCTCTTCCTGGACTTGTAGTAGAGGCCCCAAGGTGCCCCCTGGCCCTCCACCTAGGGGCCTAGGACCCCAGCAAGCTACCCAGCGATCCACCTCTCTCCCTGGACTTGCAGTAGAGGCCCCAGGGTGCCCCCTGGCCCTCCACCTAGGGGCCTAAGACCCCAGCAAGCTACCCAGGGGTCTAATTATCTCCCTGGACTGGCAGTATAGGCCCCAGGGTGCCCCCTGGCCTTCCGCCTAGGGGCTTCTGACCCCAGCAAGCTACCCAGAGGTCTACAACCTTCCCTGGACTTTCAGTAGAGGCCCCAGTGTGCCCCCTGGCCCTCTACCCAAGGGCCTCTGACCCCAGCAAGCTACACAGGGGTCCACCTCTCTTCCTGGACTTGCGTTAAAGGCCCTAGGGTACCCCCTTGCCCTCCACCTATGGGCTTCAGACCTCATCAAGCTACCCAGGGATCCACCCCTCTCCCTGGACTTGCAGTATAGGCCCCAGGGTGCCCCCTGGCCCTCCACTTAGGGGCCTCTTACCTCAGGAAGCTACCCAGGGGTCCACCTCTTTCCCTGGACTTGCAATAGAGGCCCCAGGTTGCCCCCTGGCACTCCACCTAGGGGCCTATGACCCCAGCAAGCTACCCAGGGGTCCACCTCTCTCCCTGGATTGGCAGTATAGAACCCAGGGTGCCCCCTGGCCCTCCCGCTAGGGGTTTCTGACCCCAGAAAGCTAGCAAGGGGTCCAAAACTCTCCCTGGACTTGCAGTATAGGCCCCAGGATGCCTCCTGGCCCTCCACCTAGATGCTTCTGACCACAGAAAGCTACCCAGGGGTCCACCTCTCGCCCTGGACTTGCAGTATAGGCTCCAGGAAGCGCCCTTGCTCTCCACCTAGGGGCCTCTGACCCCAGCAAGCTACCCAGGGTTCCAGCTCTCTCCCTGGACTTGCAGTAGAGGCCCCAGGGTGCCCCCTGGCACTCCACCTAGGGGCCTATGACCCCAGCAAGCTACCCAGGGTTCCACCTCTCTCCCTGGACTGGCAGTATAGGCCCCAGGGTGCCCCATGGCCCTCCCCCTAGGGGTTTTTGACCCCAGCAAGCTAGCAAGGGGTCCACAACTCTCCCTGGACTTGCAGTATAGGCCCCAGGATGCCTCCTGGCCCTCCACCTAGGTGCTTCTGACCCCAGAAAGCTACCCAGGGGTCCACCTCTCGCCCTGGACTTGCAGTATAGACCCCAAGGTGCTCCTTGGCCCTCCACCTAGGGGCCTCTGACCTCAGCAAGCTACCTGGTGGTCCACCTCTCTCCCTGGACTTGCAGTAGAGATCCCAGGAAGAGCCTTGGCCCTCCACCTAGGGGCCTAAGACCCCAGCAAGCTACCCAGGGGTCCAATTATCTCCCTGGACTGGCAGTATAGGCCCCAGGCTGCCCCCTGGCCTTCCACCTAGGGGCTTCTGACCCCAGCAAGCTACCCAGGGGTCCACAACTCTCCCTAGACTTGCAGTAGAGGCACAAGGGTGCCACCTGGCCCTCCACCTAGGGTCCTCAGACCCAGCAATCTACCAAGGGGTCCACAACTATCCCTGGACTTGCACTAGAAGCCCCAGGGTGCCCCCTTACACTCCACCTAAGGGCCTCTGACCCCAGCTAGCTACCCAGGGGTCCACCTCTCTCCCTGGACTTGCAGTAGAGGCCCTAGGGTACCCCCTGGCCCTCCACCTAGGGGCTTTATTCCCCAGCAAGCTACCCAGGGGTCCACCTCTCTCCCTGGACTTGCAGTATAGGCCCCAGCGTGCCCCCTTGCCCTCCACCCATGGGCCTCTGACCCCAGCAAGCTACCCAGGGGTCCACAACTTTCCCTTGACTTGCAGTAGAGGCCCCAGGGTGCCCCCCGGCCCTCAACCTAGGGGCCTCTGACCCCAGCAAGCTACATAGGGGTCCACATCTCTCCTTGGACTTGCAGTATAGGCCCCAGGGTGCCCCCTGGCCCTCCACCTAGGGGCCTAAGACCCCAGAAAGCCACCCAGGGGTCCAACTCTCTCCCTGAACTTGCAGTATAGGAACCAGGGTGCCCCCTGGCCATCCACCTAGGGGCTTCTGACCCCAGCAAGCTACCCAGGGGTCCACATCTCTCCCTTGACTTTCAGTAGAGGCCCCAGGGTGCCCCCTGGCCCTCCACCCAAGGGCCTTTACCCCAGCAAGCTACACAGGAGTCCACCTCTCTTCCTGGACTTGCGTTAAAGGCACTAGGGTACCCCCTTGCCCTCCACCTATGGGCTTCAGACCTCATCAAGCTACCCAGGGATCCACCCCTCTCCCTGGACTTGCAGTATAGGCCCCAGGTTGCCCCCTGGCCCTCCACTTAGGGGCCTCTTACCCCAGGAAGCTACCCAGGGGTACACATCTCTCCCTGGACTGGCAGTAATGGCCCCAGGGTAACCCCTGGCCTTCCCCCTAGGGGCCTCTGACCCCAGCAAGCTATCAAGGGGTCCACAACTCTCCCTGGACTTGCACTAGAGGCCCCAGGGTGCCCCCTGACCCTCCACCTATGGGTTTCTGACCCCTGCAAGCTACCCAGGGGTCCACCTCTCTCCCTTGACTTGCAGTAGAGGCCCCAGGGTGCCCCATTGCCCTCCACCCAGGGGCCTCTGAACCCCGCAAGTTACCCAAGGGTCCACAACTCTCCCTGGACTTGCAGTAGAGGCCCCAGAAAGAGCCTTGGCCCTCCACCTAGGGGCCTAAGACCCCAGCAAGCTACCCAGGGGTCCAATTATCTCCCTGGACTGGCAGTATAGGCCCCAGGGTGCCCCCTGGCCTTCCACCTAGGGGCTTCTGACCCCAGCAAGCTACCCAGGGGTCCACCTCTCTCCCTGGACTTGCAGTAGAGAACCCAGGAAGCCCCCTTGCCCTCCACCAAGGAGCCTCTGACGCCAGCAAGCTACCCAGGGGTCCATCTCTCTCCCTGGATTTGCAATAGAGGCCCCAGGGTGCCCGCTTGCCCTCCACCTAGGGGCCTCTGACCCCAGCAAGCTACCCAAGGTCCACCTCTCTCCCTAGACTTGCAGTAGAGGCCCAAGGGTGCCCCCTGGCCCTCCACCTAGGGTCCTCTGACCCCAGCAATCTACCCAGGGGTCCACCTCTTTCCCTGGACTTGCAGTAGAGGCCCTAGGGTACCCCCTGGCCCTCCAGCTTGGGGCGCTGACCCCACAAAGCTACCCAGGGGTCCACCTCTCTCCCTGGACTTGCATTATAGGCCCCAAGGTGCCCCCTTACCCACCACCTAGGGGCCTCTGACCCCAGGAAGCTACCCAGGGGTCCACCTCTCTTCCTGGACTTGCAGTATAGGCCTCAGGGTGCCCCCTTGCCCTCCACCCAGGGGCCTCTGACCCCAGCAAGCTACCCAGGGGTCCACAACTCTTCCTGGACTTGCAGTAGAGGCCCCATGGTGCCCCCTTGCCCTGCACCTAGGGGCCTCTGACGCCAGCAAGCTACTCAGGGGTCCACATCTCTCCATGGACTTGCAGTATAGGCCCCAGGGTGCCCCCTGGCCCTCCACCTAGGGGCCTCTGACACAAGAAAGCTCCCCAGGGGTCAACCTCTCTCCCTGGACTTTCAGGATTATCCCCACGGTGCCCCTGGCCCTCCACCTAGTTGCCTTTGACCCCAGCAAGCTACCCAGGGGTCCACCTCTCTCCCTGAACTTGCAGTGGAGGCCCCAGGGTGCCTCCTTGCCCTCCACCTAGGGGCCTCTGACCCCAGCAGGCTACCCAGGGGTCCACCTTTCTCCCTGGACTTGAAGTATAGGCCCCAGGCTGCCCACTGGCCCTCCACCTAGGGGCCTAAGACCCCAGTAAGCTACCCAGGGGTCCACAACTCTCCCTGGACTTGCAGTAGAGGCCCCAGGGATCCCCCTGGCCCTCCACCTAGTGGCCTCTGACCCTAGCAAGCTACCCAGGGTTCCACCTCCCTCCCTGGACTTGCAGTATAGGCCCTAGGGTGCCCCCTGGCCCTCAACCTAGGGGCCTAAAACCCCAGCAAGCTACCCAGGGGGTCCACCTCTCTCCCTGCACTGGCAGCAGAGGCCCCAGGGTGCCCCCAGTCCCTCCACCTAGGGGCCTAAGATCCCAGCAAGCTACCCAGGGGTCCACCTCTCTCCCTTGACTTGAAGAATAGGCCCCAGGGTGCCCACTGGCCCTCCACCTAGGGGCCTAGGACCCCAGCAAGCTACCCAGGGGTCCACAACTCACCCTGGACTTGAAGTATAGGCCCCAGGTTGCCCACTAGCCCTCCACCTAGGGGCCTAAGACCCCAACAAGCTACCCAGGGGTCCACAACTCTCCCTGGACTTGCAGTAGAGGCCCCTGGGTGCCCCCTGGCCCTCCACCTAGGGGCCTCTGACCTCAGCAAGCTACCCAGGGGTCCACTTCTCTCAATGGACTTGCAGTATAGGCCCAAGGGTGCCCCCTGGCCCTCCACCTGGGGTCCTCAGACCCTAGGAATCTACCACGGGGTCCACAACAATCCCTGGACTTGCACTAGAAGCCCCAGGGTGCCCCCTGGCCCTCCACCTAAGGGCGTCTGACTCCAGCTAGCTATCCAGGGGTCCACCTCTCTCCCTGGACTTGCAGTAGAGGCCCCAGGGTACCCCCTGGCCCTCCACCTAGGGGCTTTATTCCCTATCAAGCTACCCAGGGGTCCACCTCTCTTCCTGGACTTGCAGTATAGGCCCCAGCGTGCCGCCTTGCCCTCCACCCATGGGCCTCTGACCCCAGCAAGCTACCCATGGGTCCACAACTCTCCCTGGACTTGCAGTAGAGGGCCCAGGGTGCCCCCTGGCCCTCCACCTTGGGGCCTCTCACCCCAGCAAGCTACATAGGGGTCCACATCTCTCCTTGGACTTGCAGTATAGGCCCGAGGGTGCCCCCTGGAACTCCACCTAGGGGCCTCTGACCCCAGCAAGCTACCCAGGGGTCCACCTCTCTCCCTGGAATTGCAGTATAGGCCCCAGGGTGCCCCCTTGCCCTCCACCCAGGGGCCTCTGACCCCAGCAAGCTACCCAGAGGTCCACAACTCTCCCTGGACTTGCAGTAGAGGCCCCAGGGTGCCCCCTTGCCCTACACCTAGCGGCCTCTGACCCCAGCAAGCTACCCAGGGGTCCACTTCTCTCCATGGACTTGCAGTATAGGCCCTAGGGTGCCCCCTGGCCCTCCACCTAGGGGCCTAAGACCCCAGCAAGCTACCCAGGTGGTCCACCTCTCTCCCTGGACTGACAGTAGAGGCCCCAGGGTGCCCCCAGGCCCTCCACCTAGGGGCGGCTGACACAAGAAAGCTCCCCAGGGGTCCACCTCTCTCCCTGGACTTGCAGTAGAGGCCCTCGGGTACCTCCTGGCCCTCCACATAGAGGCCTCTGACCCCAGCAAGTTACCCAGGGGTCCACAACTCTCCCTGGACTTGCAGTAGAGGCCCCAGGGTACCCCCTTGCCCTCCACATAGGGGCCTCTGACCCTAGCAAGCTACCCAGGGTTCCACCTCTCTCCCTGGACTTGCAGTATAGGCCCCAGGGTGCCCCCAAGCCCTCCACCTAAGTGCCAAAAACCCCAGCAAGCTACCCAGGGGTCCACCTCTCTCCCTTGACTTGACAGATAGGCCCCAGGGTGCCCCCTGGCCCTACACCTAGGGGCCTAGGGCCCCAGCAAGCTATCCAGGGGTCCACGTCTCTCCCTGGACTTGCAGTAGAGGCCCTAGGGTGCCCACTGGCCCTCCACCTACTGGCCTCTGACCCCAGCAAGCTACCCAGGGGTCCACCTCTCTCCCTGGACTTGCAGTATAGGCTGCAAGGGGCAACCTGGCCCTCCACTTAGGAGTCACTGACCCCAGGAAGCTACCCAGGGGTCCACCTCTCTCCCTGGACTTGCAGAATAGGCCCCAGGGTGCCCCCTGGCCCACCACCTATGGACTTCTGACCCCAGCAAGCTACACAGGCGTCCACATCTCTCCCTAGACTTGCAGTAGAGGCCCCAGGGTGCCCCCTTGCCCTCCACCCAGGGGCCTTTGACCCCCGCAAGTTACCCAAGGGTCCACAACTCTCCCTGGACTTGCAGTAGAGGCCCCAGGGTGCCACTTGGCCCTCCACCTAGGCCACTCTCAGCCAAGCAAACTACCCAGGGGTCCAACTATCTACCTGGACTTGCAGTAGGGGCCCTAGGGTACCTCCTGGCCCTCCACCTAGGGAACTCTGATAACAGTAAGTTACTTAGGGGTCCACCTTTCTCCCTGGACTTGCAGTAGAGGCCCCTGGTTTCCCTTTGGCCCTCCACCTAGGGGCCTCTAAACCCAACAAGCTACCCAAGGGTCTACCTCTCTCCCTGGACTTGCAGTAGAGGCCCCAGGGTGCACCCTGGCCCTCCACCTAGGGGCCTCTGACCCCAGCAAGCTACCCAGGGCTCCACCTCTCTCCCTGGATCTGCAGGATAGGCCCCAGGGTGCCCCTTGGCCCTCCACCTAGGGGCCTCTGACCTCAGGAAGCTACCCAGGAGTCCACCTCTCTCCCTGGACTTGCAGTATAGGCCCCAGGGTGCACCCTGGCCCTCCACCAAGGGGCCTCTGACCCCTGAAAGCTATCCAGGAGTCCACCTCTCTTCCTGGACTTGCAGTAGAAGCCCCAGGGTGCCCGCTGGCCCTCCACATTTTGGCCTCTGACCCCAGCAAGCTACCAATGGATCCACAACTCTCCCTGGACTTACAGTAGAGGCCCCAGGGTGCCTCCTGGCCCTCCACCTGGGGGCCTTTGACCCCAGCAAGCTACCCAGGGGTCCACCTCTCTTCCTGGACTTGCAGTAGAGGCCCCAGGGTGCCCCCTGGCCCTCCACCTTTTGGCCCCTGACCTAAGCAAGCTTCCAATGGGTCCACAACTCTCCCTGGACTTGCAGTATAGGCCCCAGGATGCCCCCTGGCCCTCCACCTAGGTTCTTCTGACCCCAGAAAGCTACCCAGGGGTCCACCTCTCGCCCTGGACTTGCAGTATAGGCCCCAGGAAGCCCCCTGGCCCACCGACTATGGGCTTCTGACCCTAGCAAGCTACCCAGGGGTCCACCTCTCTCCCTGGACTTGCAGTAGAGGCCCCAAGCTCCTTGGCCCTCCACCTAGGGGCCTCTGACCCCAGCAAGCTACCAAGGGGTCCACAACTCTCCCTGGACTTGCAGTAGAGGCCCTAGGAAGCCCCTTGGCCCTCCTTCTAGGGGCCTCTGACCCCAGCAAGCTACCCAGGAGTCCACCTCTCTTCCTGGACTTGTAGTAGAGGCCCCAAGGTGCCCCCTGGCCCTCCACCTAGGGGCCTAGGACCCCAGCAAGCTACCCAGCGATCCACCTCTCTCCCTGGACTTGCAGTAGAGGCCCCAGGGTGCCCCCTGGCCCTCCACCTAGGGGCCTAAGACCCCAGCAAGCTACCCAGGGGTCTAATTATTTCCCTGGACTGGCAGTATAGGCCCCAGGGTGCCCCCTGGCCTTCCACCTAGGGGCTTCTGACCCCAGCAAGCTACCCAGAGGTCCACAACCTTCCCTGGACTTTCAGTAGAGGCCCCAGTGTGCCCCCTGGCCCTCTACCCAAGGGCCTCTGACCCCAGCAAGCTACACAGGGGTCCACCTCTCTTCCTGGACTTGTGTTAAAGGCCCTAGGGTACCCCCTTGCCCTCCACCTATGGGCTTCAGACCTCATCAAGCTACCCAGGGATCCACCCCTCTCCCTGGACTTGCAGTATAGGCCCCAGGGTGCCCCCTGGCCCTCCACTTAGGGGCCTCTTACCTCAGGAAGCTACCCAGGGGTCCACCTCTTTCCCTGGACTTGCAATAGAGGCCCCAGGTTGCCCCCTGGCACTCCACCTAGGGGCCTATGACCCCGGCAAGCTACCCAGGGGTCCACCTCTCTCCCTGGATTGGCAGTATAGAACCCAGGGTGCCCCCTGGCCCTCCCGCTAGGGGTTTCTGACCCCAGAAAGCTAGCAAGGGGTCCACAACTCTCCCTGGACTTGCAGTATAGGCCCCAGGATGCCTCCTGGCCCTCCACCTAGATGCTTCTGACCCCAGAAAGCTACCCAGGGGTTCACCTCTCGCCCTGGACTTGCAGTATAGGCTCCAGGAAGCCCCCTTGCTCTCCACCTAGGGGCCTCTGACCCCAGCAAGCTACCCAGTGTTCCACCTCTCTCCCTGGACTTGCAGCAGAGGCCCCAGGGTGCCCGCTGGCCCTCCACCAAGGGGCCTCTGACCCCAGCAAGCTACCCAGGGGTCCACAACTCTCCCTAAAATTGCAGTAGAGGCACAAGGGTGGCCCCTGGCCCTCCACCTAGGGGCCTTTGACCCCAGCAAGCTACCCAGGGGTCCACCCCTTTCCCTGGACTTGCAGTAGAGGCCCCAAGGTGCCCCCTTACCCTCCACCTAGGGGCCTCTTACCCCAGGAAGCTACCCAGGGGTCCACCTCTCTCCCTGGACTAGCAGGATAGGCTCCAGGGGGCACCCTTGCCCTCCACCTAGGAGCCACTGACCCCAGTAAGCTACCCAGGGGTCCCTCTCTCTCCCTGGACTTCCAGAATAAACCCCAGGGTGCCCCCTGGCCCACCACCTATGGGCTTCTTACCCCAGCAAGCTACCCAGGGGTCCACCTCTCTCCCTGGACTTGCAGTAGTGGCCCCAGGGTGCCCTCTGACCCTCCACCTATGGGTTTCTGACCCCTTCAAGCTACCCAGGGGTCCACCTCTCTCCCTGGACTTGCAGTAGAGGCCCGTGGGTGCCCCCTTGCCTTCCACCCAGGGGCCTCTGACCCCCGCAAGTTACCCAAGGGTCCACAACTCTCCCTGGACTTGCAGTAGAGGCCCCAGGGTGCCCCTTGGCCTTCCAACTTGGCCACTCTCAGCCAAGCAAACTACCCAGGGGTCCACCTCTCTCCCTGCACTTGCAGTATAGGCCCGAGGGTGCCCACTGTCACTCCACCTAGGGGCCTAAGACCCCAGCAAGGAGCCTCCCTGGACTTGCAGTATAGGCCCCAGGATGCCTCCTGGCCCTCCACCTAGGTGCTTCTGACCTTAGAAAGCTACCCAGGGGTCCACCTCTCTCCCTGGACTTGCAGTAAAGGCCCCAAGGTGCTCCTTGGCCCTCCACCTAGGGGCCTAAGACCCCAGCAAGCTACCCAGGGGTCCAATTATCTTCCTGGACTGGCAGTATAGGCCCCAGGGTGCCCCCTGGCATTCCACCTAGGGGCTTCTGACCCCAGCAAGCTACCCAGGGGTCCACAACTCTCCCTGGACTTTCAGTAGAGGCCCCAGGGTGCCCCCTGGCCCTCCACCCAAGGGCCTCTGACCCCAGCAAGCTACCCAGGGGTCCACCTCTCTTCCTGGACTTGCGTTAAAGGCCCTAGGGTACCCCCTTGCCCTCCACCTATGGCCTTCAGACCTATTCAAGCTACCCAGGGATCCACCCCTCTCCCTGGACTTGCAGTATAGGCCCCAGGGTGCCCCCTGGCCCTCCACTTAGGGGCCTCTTACCCCAGGAAGCTACCCAGGGGTCCACCTCTCTCCCTGGACTTGCAATAGAGGCCCCAGGGTGCCCCCTGGCACTCCACCTAGGGGCCTATGACCCCAGCAAGCTACCCAGGGGTCCACCTCTCTCCCTGGACTGGCAGTGTAGGCCCCAGGGTGCCCCCTGACCCTCCCCCTAGGGGCCTCTGACCCCAGCAAGCTACCAAGGGGTCCACAACTCTCCCTGGACTTGCAGTAGAGGCCCCAGGGTGCCCCTTGGCATTCCACCTAGGGGCCTACAACCCCAGCTAGCTACCCAGGGGTCCACCTCTCTCAATGGACTTGCACTAGAGGCCCCAGGAAGCCCCCTTGCTCTCCACCTAGGGGCCTCTGACCCCAGCAAGCTACCCAGGGTTCCACCTCTTTCCCTGGACTTACAGTAGAGGCCCCAGGGTGCCCGCTGGCCCTCCACCAAGGGGCCTCTGACCCCAGCAAGCTACCCAGGGGTCCACAACTCTCCCTAGACTTGCAGTAGAGGCAAAAGGGTGCCCCCTGGCCCTCCACCTAGGGGTCTTTAACCCCAGCAAGCTACCCAGGAGTCCACCTCTCTCCCTGGAGTTGCAGTAGAGGCCCCAAGGTGCCACCTTACCCTCAAGCTAGGGGCCTCTTACCCCAGGAAGCTACCCAGGGGTCCACTTCTCTCCCTGGACTTGCAGGATAGGCTCCAGGGGGCACCCTTGCCCTCCACCTAGGGGCCACTGACCCCAGGAAGCTACCCAGGGGTCCATCTCTCTCCCTGGACTTCCAGAATAAGCCCCAGGGTGCCCCCTGGCCCACCACCTATGGGCTTCTTACCCCAGCAAGCTACCCAGGGGTCCACCTCTCTCCCTGGACTTGCAGGATAGGCTCCAGGGGGCACCCCTGACCCTCCACCTATGGGTTTCTGACCCCTGCAAGCTACCCAGGGGTCCACCTCTCTCCCTGGACTGGCAGTATAGGCCCCAGGGTGCCCCCTGACCCTCCACCTAGGTTCTTCTTTCCCCAGCAAGCTACCCAGGGGTCCACCTCTCTCCCTGGACTTGCAGAAGAGGCCCCAGGGTGCCCGCTGGCCCTCCACTTAGGGGCCTCTGACCCCAGCAAGCCACCCAGGGGTCCACATCTCTCCCTAGACTTGCAGGAGAGGCCCAAGGGTGCCCCCTGGCCCTCCACCTAGGGTCCTCTGACAACAGCAATCTACCAAGGGGTCCACAACTCTCCCTGGAATTGCAGTAGAGGCCCTAGGGTAGCCCCTGGCCCTCCACCTAGGGGCTTTAGTCCCCAGCAAGCTACCCAGGGGTCCACCCCTCTCCCTGGACTTGCAGTAGAGTCCCCAGGGTGCCCCCTGGCCCTCCAGCTAGGGTCCTCTGACAACAGCAATCTACCAAGGGGTCCACAACTCTCCCTGGAATTGCAGTAGAGGCCCTAGGGTAGCCCCTGGCCCTCCACCTAGGGGCTTTAGTCCCCAGCAAGCTACCCAGGGGTCCACCTCTCTCCCTGGACTCTCAGTATAGGCCCCAGGGTGCCCCCTGGCCCTCAACCTAGGGGCCTATGATCCCAGCAAGCTACCCAGGGGTCCACCTCTCTCCCTTGACTTGAAGAATAGGCGCTAGGGTGCCAACTGGCCCTCCACCTAGGGGCCTAGGACCCCAGCAAGCTACCCAGGGGTCCACAACTCTCCCTGGACTTGAAGTATAGGCCCCAGGTTGCCCACTGGCCCTCCACCTAGGTGCCTTAGACCCCAACAAGCTACCCAGGGGTCCACAACTCTCCCTTGACTTGCAGTAGAGGCCCCAGGGTGCCACCTGGCCCTGCACCTAGGGGCCTCTGACCCCAGCAAGCTACCCAGGGGTCCACCTCTCTCAATGGACTTGCAGTATAGGCCCAAGGGTGCCCAATGGCCCTCCACCTAGGGTCCTCAGACCCTAGGAATCTACCAGGGGGTCCACAACTATCCCTGGACTTGCACTAGAGGCCCCAGGGTGCCCCCTGGCCCTGCACCTAAGGGCCTCTGACCCCAGCTAGCTATCCAGGGGTCCACCTCTCTCCCTGGACTTGCGTTAAAGGCCCTAGGGTACCCCCTTGCCCTCCAACTAGGGGCCTCTGACCCTAGCAATCTACCCAGGGGTCCACCTCTCTCCCTGGACTTGCAGTATAGGCCCCAAGGTGCCCCCTTACCCTCCACCTAGGGGCCTCTTACCCCAGGAAGCTACCCAGGGGTCCACCTCTCTCCCTGGTCTTGCAGGATAGGCTCCAGGGGGCACCCTGGCCCTCCACCTAGGGGCCACTGACCCCAGTAAGCTACCCAGGGGTCCATCTCTCTCTCTGGACTTGCAGAATAGGCCCTAGGGTGCCTCCTGGCCCACCACCTATAAGGCTTCTGACCCCAGCAAGCTACCCAGGGGTCCTCCTCTCTCCCTGGACTTGCAGTAGAGGCCCCAGGGTGCCCCCTGACCCTCCACCTATGGGTCTCTGACCCCTGCAAGCTACCCAGGGGTCCACAACTCTCCCTGGACTTGCAATAGAGGCCCCAGGATGCCCCCTTGCCCTCAACCTAGGGGCCTAGGACCCCAGCAAGCTACCCAGGGGTCCACGTCTCTCCCTGGACTTGCAGTAGAGGCCCCAGGGTGCCCCCTGGCCCTCCACCTACTGGCCTCTGACCCCAGCAAGCTACCCAGGGGTCCACCTCTCTCCCTAGACTTGCAGTAAAGGCCCCAGTGTTCCCCCTGACCCTCCAACTAGGGACCTCTGACCCTAGCAAGCTACCCAGGGGTCCACCTCTCTCCCTGGACTTGCAGTATAGGCCCCAAGGTGCCCCCTGGCCCTCCACCTAGGGGCCTTAGACCCCAACAAGCTACCCAGGGGTCCACAACTCTCCCTTGACTTGCAGTAGAGGCCCCAGGGTGCCCCCTGGCCCTCCACCTAGGGGCCTCTGACCGCAGCAAGCTACCCAGGGGTCCACCTCTCTCAATGGATTTGCAGTATAGGCCCAAGGATGCCCCCTGGCCCTCCACCTAGGGGCCTAAAACCCCAGCAAGCTACCCAGGGGGTCCACCTCTCTCCCTGCACTGGCAGCAGAGGCCCCAGGGTTCCCCCAGTCCCTCCACCTAGTGGCCTCTGACAAAAGAAAGCTCCCCAGGGGTCCACCTTTCTCCCTGGACTTGCAGGATAGGCCCCAAGTTGCCCCCTGGCCCACCACCTATGGGCTTCTGACCCCAGCAAGCTACCCAGGGGTCCACATCTCTCCCTGGACCTGCAGTAGAGGCCACAGGGTGCCCCCTTGCCCTCCACCTAGGGGCCTCTGACCCCTGCAAGTTACCCATGGGTCCACAACTCTCCCTGGACTTGCAGTAGAGGCCCCAGGGTGCCCCTTGGCCCTCCACCTAGGCCACTCTCAGCCAAGCAAACTACCCAGGGGTCCACCTCTCTCCCTGGACTTGCAGGATAGGCCCTAGGGTGCCCCCTTGCCCTCCACCTAGTTGCCTCTGACCCCAGCAAACTACCCAGGGGTCAAATTCTCTACCTTGACTTGCAGTAAGGGCCCTAGGGTACCTCCTGGCCCTCCACTTAGGGGCCTCTGATCCCAGCAAGCTACCCAGGGTCCACCTTTCTCCCTGGACTTGCAGTAGAGGCCCCTGGTTGCCCTTTGGCCCTCCACCTAGGGGCCTCTGACCCCAGCAAGCTACCCAAGGGTCCACCTCTCTCCCTGAACTTGCAGTAGAGGCCCCAGGGTGCCCCTTGGCCCTCCACCTAGGGGCTTCTGACCCCAGCAATCTACCCAGGGGTCCACCTCTCTCCCTGGACTTGCAGTAGAGGCCCCAGGGTGCCCCTGGCCCTCCACCTAGGGGCTTCCTACCCCAGCAAGCTACCCAGGGGTCCACCTCTCTCCCTGGACTTGAAGAATAGGCCCCAGGGTGCCCCCTGGCCCACCACCTATGGGCTTCTGACCCCAGCAAGCTACCCAGGGGTCCACCTCTCTCCCTGGACTTGCAGTAGAGGCCCTAGGGTACCCCCTGGCCCTCCACCTACGGGCTTCAGACCCCAGCAAGCTACCCAGGGGTCCACCTCTCTCCCTGGACTTGCAGGATAGGCCACAGGGTGCCCCCTGGCCCCCCACCTAGTTGCCTCTGACCCCAGCAAGCTACCCAGGGGTCCAACTCTCTCCCTGGACTTGCAGTAGGGGCCCTAGGGTACCTCCTAGCCCTCCACCTAGAACCTCTGACCCCAGCGAGTTACCCAGGGGTCCACCTCTCTCCCTGGACTTGCAGGAGAGGCCCCATGTTCCCCCTGGCCCTCCACCTAGGGGCCTCAGACCCCAGCAAGCTAACCAGGGGTCCACCTCTCTCCCTGGACTGGCAGTATAGGATCCAGGGTGCCCCCTGACCCTCGACCTAGGTTCTTCTTACCCCAGCAAGCTACCCAGGGGTCCAGCTCTCTCCCTGGACTTGCAGAAGAGGCCCCAGGGTGCCCCCTGGCCCACCACATATGGGCTTCTGACACCAGCAAGCTACCAAGGGGTCCACCTCTCTCCCTGGACTTGCGGTAGAGGCCCCAGGGAGCCCCCTGTCCCACCACCTATGGGCTTCTGACCCCAGCAAGGTACCCAGGGGTCTACCTCTCTCTCTGGACTTGCAGTAGAGGCCCCAGGGTGCCCCCTGACCCTCCACCTATGGGTTTCTGACCCTTGCAAGCTACCCAGGGGTCCACCTCTCTCCCTGGACTTGCAGTAGAGGCCCCAGGGTGCCCGCTTGCCATCCACCCAGGGGCCTCTGACCCCCGCAAGTTACCCAAGGGTCCACAACTCTCCCTGGACTTGCAGTAGAGGCCCCTGGGTGCCCCTTGGCCCTCCACCTAGGCCACTCTCAGCCAAACAAACTACCCAGGGGTCCACCTCTCTCCCTGCACTTGCAGTATAGGCCCCAGGGTGCCCCCTGGCCCTCCACCTAAGGGCCTAAGACCCCAGCAAGCTACCCAGGGCTCCACATCTCTCCTTGGACTTGCAGTATAAGCCCCAGGGTGCCCCCTGGCCCTCCACCTAAGGGCCTCTGACCCCAGCTAGCTACCCAGGGGTCCACCTCTCTCCCTGGACTTGCAGTAGAGGCCCTAGGGTACCCCCTGGCCCTCCACCTAGGGGCTTTATTCCCCAGCAAGCTACCCAGGGGTCCACCTCTCTCCCTGGACTTGCAGTATAGGCCCCAGCGTGCCCCCTTGCCCTCCACCCATGGGCCTCTGACCCCAGCAAGCTACCCAGGGGTCAACATCTCTCCCTGGACTTGCAGTATAGGCCCTAAGGTGCCCCCTGGCCCCCCACCTAAGGGCCTAAGACCCCAGCAAGCTACCCAGAGGGTCCACCTCTCTCCCTGGACTGGCAGTAGAGGCCCCAGGGTGCCCCCAGGCCCTCCACTTAGGGGCTGCTGACACAAGAAAGCTCCCCAGGTGTCCACCTCTCTCCCTGGACTTGCAGTATAGGCCCCAGGGTGCCCCCAGGCCCTCCACCTAAGTGTCTAAGACCCCAGCAAGCTACCCAGGGGTACACCTCTCTCCCTGGACTCGAAGTATAGGCCCCAGGGTGCCCCCTTGTCATCCACCCAGGGGCCTCTGACCCCCGCAAGTTACCCAAGGGTCCACAACTCTCCCTGGACTTGCAGTAGAGGCCCCTGGGTGCCCCTTGGCCCTCCACCTAGGCCACTCTCAGCCAATCAAACTACCCAGGGGTCCACCTCTCTCCCTGCACTTGCAGTATAGGCCCCAGGGTGCCCGCTGGCCCTCCACTTCTGGGCCTCTGACCCCAGCAAGCTACCCAGGGGTCCACATCTCTCCCTGGACTTGCAGTAGAGGCCCCAGGGATCCCCCTGGCCCTCCACCTAGGGGCCTCTGACCCTAGCAAGCTACCCAGGGTTCCACCTCTCTCCCTGGACTTGCAGTATAGGCCCCAGGGTGCCCCCTGGCCCTCAACCTAGGGGCCTAAAACCCCAGCAAGCTACCCAGGGGGTCCACCTCTCTCCCTGCACTGGCAGCAGAGGCCCCAGGGTTCCCCCTAGTCCCTCCACCTAGTGGCCTCTGACAAAAGAAAGCTCCCCAGGGGTCCACCTTTCTCCCTGGACTTGCAGGATAGGCCCCAGGTTGACCCCTGGCCCTCCACCTTGTTGCCTCTGACCCCAGCAAGCTACCCAGGGGTCCACCTCTCTCCCTGGACTTGCAGTAGAGGCCCTAGCGTACCTCTTGGCCCTCCACCTAGGGGCCTCTGACCCCAGGAAGCTACCCAGGGGTCCACCTCTCTCCCTGGACTTGCAGAATAGGCCCCAAGTTGCCCCCTGGCCCACCACCTATGGGCTTCTGACCCCAGCAAGCTACCCAGGGGTCCACATCTCTCCCTGGACCTGCAGTAGAGGCCACAGGGTGCCCCCTTGCCCTCCACCTAGGGGCCTCTGACCCCTGCAAGTTACCCATGGGTCCACAACTCTCCCTGGACTTGCAGTAGAGGCCCCAGGGTGCCCCTTGGCCCTCCACCTAGGCCACTCTCAGCCAAGCAAACTACCCAGGGGTCCACCTCTCTCCCTGGACTTGCAGGATAGGCCCTAGGGTGCCCCCTTGCCCTCCACCTAGTTGCCTCTGACCCCAGCAAGCTACCCAGGGGTCAAATTCTCTACCTTGACTTGCAGTAGGGGCCCTAGGGTACCTCCTGGCCCTCCACTTAGGGGCCTCTGATCCCAGCAAGCTACCCAGGGTCCACCTTTCTCCCTGGACTTGCAGTAGAGGCCCCTGGTTGCCCTTTGGCCCTCCACCTAGGGGCCTCTGACCCCAGCAAGCTACCCAAGGGTCCACCTCTCTCCCTGAACTTGCAGTAGAGGCCCCAGGGTGCCCCTTGGCCCTCCACCTAGGGGCTTCTGACCCCAGCAATCTACCCAGGGGTCCACCTCTCTCCCTGGACTTGCAGTAGAGGCCCCAGGGTGCCCCTGGCCCTCCACCTAGGGGCTTCCTACCCCAGCAAGCTACCCAGGGGTCCACCTCTCTCCCTGGACTTGAAGAATAGGCCCCAGGGTGCCCCCTGGCCCACCACCTATGGGCTTCTGACCCCAGCAAGCTACCCAGGGGTCCAACTCTCTCCCTGGACTTGCAGTAGAGGCCCTAGGGTACCCCCTGGCCCTCCACCTACGGGCTTCAGACCCCAGCAAGCTACCCAGGGGTCCACCTCTCTCCCTGGACTTGCAGGATAGGCCACAGGGTGCCCCCTGGCCCCCCACCTAGTTGCCTCTGACCCCAGCAAGCTACCCAGGGGTCCAACTCTCTCCCTGGACTTGCAGTAGGGGCCCTAGGGTACCTCCTAGCCCTCCACCTAGAACCTCTGACCCCAGCGAGCTACCCAGGGGTCCACCTCTCTCCCTGGACTTGCAGGAGAGGCCCCATGTTCCCCCTGGCCCTCCACCTAGGGGCCTCAGACCCCAGCAAGCTAACCAGGGGTCCACCTCTCTCCCTGGACTGGCAGTATAGGATCCAGGGTGCCCCCTGACCCTCGACCTAGGTTCTTCTTACCCCAGCAAGCTACCCAGGGGACCACCTCTCTCCCTGGACTTGCAGAAGAGGCCCCAGGGTGCCCCCTGGCCCACCACATATGGGCTTCTGACACCAGCAAGCTACCAAGGGGTCCACCTCTCTCCCTGGACTTGCGGTAGAGGCCCCAGGGAGCCCCCTGTCCCACCACCTATGGGCTTCTGACACCAGCAAGGTACCCAGGGGTCTACCTCTCTCTCTGGACTTGCAGTAGAGGCCCCAGGGTGCCCCCTGACCCTCCACCTATGGGTTTCTGACCCTTGCAAGCTACCCAGGGGTCCACCTCTCTCCCTGGACTTGCAGTAGAGGCCCCAGGGTGCCCGCTTGCCATCCACCCAGGGGCCTCTGACCCCCGCAAGTTACCCAAGGGTCCACAACTCTCCCTGGACTTGCAGTAGAGGCCCCTGGGTGCCCCTTGGCCCTCCACCTAGGCCACTCTCAGCCAAACAAACTACCCAGGGGTCCACCTCTCTCCCTGCACTTGCAGTATAGGCCCCAGGGTGCCCCCTGGCCCTCCACCTAAGGGCCTAAGACCCCAGCAAGCTACCCAGGGCTCCACATCTCTCCTTGGACTTGCAGTATAAGCCCCAGGGTGCCCCCTGGCCCTCCACCTAAGGGCCTCTGACCCCAGCTAGCTACCCAGGGGTCCACCTCTCTCCCTGGACTTGCAGTAGAGGCCCTAGGGTACCCCCTGGCCCTCCACCTAGGGGCTTTATTCCCCAGCAAGCTACCCAGGGGTCCACCTCTCTCCCTGGACTTGCAGTATAGGCCCCAGCGTGCCCCCTTGCCCTCCACCCATGGGCCTCTGACCCCAGCAAGCTACCCAGGGGTCCACAACTTTCCCTGGACTTGCAGTAGAGGCCACAGGGTGCCCCCTCGCCCTCCACCTAGGGGCCTCTGACCCCAGCAAGCTACATAGGGGTCCACATCTCTCCTTGGACATGCAGTATAGGCCCCAGGGTGCCCCCTGGCCCTCCACCTAGGGGCCTAAGACCCCAGCAAGCCACCCAGGGGTCCACCTCTCTCCTTGAACTTGCACTATAGGAACCAGGGTGCCCCCTTGCCCTCCACCCAGGGGCCTCTGACCCCAGCAAGCTACCCAGGGGTCCACAACTCTCCCTGGACTTGCAGTAGAGGCCCCTGGGGGCCCCTTGGCCCTCCACCTAGGCCACTCTCAGCCAAACAAACTACCCAGGGGTCCACCTCTCTCCCTGCACTTGCAGTATAGGCCCCAGGGTGCCCCCTGGCACTCATCCTAGGGGCCTAAGACCCCAGCAAGCTACACAGGGGTCCACCTCTCTCCCTGGACTTGCAGAAGAGGCCCCAAGGTGCCCGCTGGCCCTCCACTTAGGGGCCTCTGACCCCAGCAAGCTACCCAGGGGTCCACATCTCTCCCTAGACTTGCAGAAGAGGCCCAAGGGTGCCCCCTGGCCCTCCACCTAGGGGCCTCTGGCCCAAGCAATCTACCAAGGGGACCACAACTCTCCCTGGAATTGCAGTAGAGGCCCTAGGGTAGCCCCTGGCCCTCCACCTAGGGGCTTTAGTCTCCAGCAAGCTACCCAGGGGTCCACCTCTCTCCCTGGACTTGCAGTAGAGTCCCCAGGGTGCCCCCTGGCCCTCCAGCTAGGGGCCTTTGACCCCAGCAAGCTACCCAGGGGTCCACCTCTCTCCCTGGACTTGCAGTAGAGAACCCAGGAAGCCCCCTGGCCCTCCACCAAGGAGCCTCTGACGCCAGCAAGCTTCCCAGGGGTCAACCTCTCTCCCTGGACTGGGAATATAGGCCCCAGGGTGCCCCCTGGCCCTCCACCTTTGTGCCTCTGACAACAGCAAGTTACCCAGGGGTCCACCTCTCTTCCTGGACTTGCGTTAAAGGCCCTAGGGTACCCCCTTGCCCTCCACCTATGGGCTTCAGACCTCATCAAGCTACCCAGGGATCCACCCCTCTCCCTGGACTTGCAGTATAGGCCCCAGGGTACCCCCTGGCTCTCCACCTAGGGGCTTCTTACCCCAGGAAGCTACCCAGGGGTCCACCTCTCTCCCTGGACTAGCAGGATAGGCTGCAGGGGGCAACCTGGTCCTCCACCTAGGGGCCACTGACCCCAGGAAGCTACTCAGGGGTCAACCTCTCTCCCTGGACTTGCAGAATAGGCCCCAGGGTGCCCCCTGGCCCACCACCTATGGGCTTCTGACCCCAGCAAGCTACCCAGGGGTCCATATCTCTCCCTGGACTTGCAGTAGAGGCCCCAGGGTGCCCCTTTGCCCTTCACCCAGGGGCCTCTGACCCCCACAAGTTACCCAAGGGTCCACAACTCTCCCTGGACTTGCAGTAGAGTTCCCAGGGTGCCCCTTGGCCCTCCACCTAGGCCACTCATAGCCAAGCAATCTACCCAGGGGTCCACCTCTCTCCCTGGACTTGCAGTATAGGCCCCAGGGTGCCTCCTGGCCCTCCACCTAGTTGCCTCTGACCCCAGAAAGCTACCCAGGGGTCCAATTTTCTCCCTGGACATGAAGTATTGGCCCCAGGATGCCCACTGGCCCTCCACCTGGGGGCCTAAGACCCCAGCAAGCTACCCAGGGGTCCACAACTCTCACTGGACTTGCAGTCGAGGCCCCAGGGTGCCCCCTGGCCCTCCACCTAGGGGCCTCTGATCCTAGCAAGCTACCCAGGATTCCACCTCTCTCCCTGGACTTGCAGTATAGGCCCCAGGGTGCCCCCAGGCCCTCCACCTAAGTGCCTAAGACCCCAGCAAGCTACCCAGGGGTCCACCTCTCTCCCTGGACTTGCAGTAGAGGCCCCAGGGTGCCCCTGGCCCTCCACCTACTGGCCTCTGACCCCAGCAAGCTACCCAGGGTTCCACCTCTCTCCATAGACTTGCAGTAGAGGCCCCAGGGTGCCCGCTGGCCCTCCACCAAGGGGACTCTGACCCCAGCAAGCTACCCAGGGGTCCACAACTCTCCCTAGACTTGCAGTAGAGGCCCAAGGGTGTCACCTGGCCCTCCACCTAGGGTCCTCAGACCCTAGGAATCTACCAAGGGGTCCACAACTATCCCTGGACTTGCACTAGAAGCCCCAGGGTGCCCCCTGGCCCTCCACCTAAGGGCCTCTGACCCCAGCTAGCTACCCAGGGGTCCACCTCTCTCCCTGGACTTGCAGTAGAGGCCCTAGGGTACCCCCTGGCCCTTTACCTAGGGTTTTTATTCCCCAGCAAGCTACCCTGGGGTCCACCTCTCTCCCTGGACTTGCAGTATAGGCCCCAGCATGCCCCCTTGCCCTCCACCCATGGGCCTCTGACCCCAGCAAGCTACCCAGGGGTCCACAACTTTCCCTGGACTTGCAGTAGAGGCCACAGGGTGCCCCCTCGCCGTCCACCTAGGGGCCTCTGACCCCAGCAAGCTACATAGGGGTCCACATCTCTCCTTGGACTTGCAGTATAGGCCCCAGGGTGCCCCCTGGCCCTCCACCTAGGGGCCTAAGACCCCAGAAAGCCACCCAGGGGTCCACCTCTCTCCCTGAACTTGCACTATAGGAACCAGGGTGCCCCCTTGCCCTCCACCCAGGGGCCTCTGACCCCAGCAAGCTACCCAGGGGTCCACAACTCTCCCTGGACTTGCAGTAGAGGCCCCAGGGTGCCCCCTAGCCCTCCACCTAGGCCACTCTTAGCCAAACAAACTACCCAGGGGTCCACCTCTCTCCCTGCACTTGCAGTATAGGCCCCAGGGTGTCCCCTGGCACTCATCCTAGGGGCCTAAGACACCAGCAAGCTACACAGGGGTCCACCTCTCTCCCTGGACTGGCAGTATAGGCCCCAGGGTACCCCCTGACCCTCCACCTAGGTTCTTCTTACCCCAGCAAGCTACCCAGGGGTCCACCTCTCTCCCTGGACTTGCAGAAGAGGCCCCAGGGTGCCCGCTGGCCCTCCACCTAGGGGCCTCTGACCGCAGCAAGCTACCCAGGGGTCCACATCTCTCCCTAGACTTGCAGTAGAGGCCCAAGGGTGCCCCCTGGCCCTCCACCTAGGGGCCTCTGGCCCAAGCAATCTACCAAGGGGACCACAACTCTCCCTGGAATTGCAGTAGAGGCCCTAGGGTAGCCCCTGGCCCTCCACCTAGGGGCTTTAGTCCCCAGCAAGCTACCCAGTTGTCCACCTCTCTCCCTGGACTTGCAGTAGAGTCCCCAGGGTGCCCCCTGGCCCTCCAGCTAGGGGCCTTTGACCCCAGCAAGCTACCCAGGGGTCCACCTCTCTCCCTGGACTTGCAGTAGAGAACCCAGGAAGCCCCCTGGCACTCCACCGAGGAGCCTCTGACGCCAGCAAGCTTCCCAGGGGTCAACCTCTCTCCCTGGACTGGGAATATAGGCCCCAGGGTGCCCCCTGGCCCTCCACCTTTGTGCCTCTGACACCAGCAAGCTACCCAGGGGTCCACCTCTCTTCCTGGACTTGCGTTAAAGGCCCTAGGTTACTCCCTTGCCCTCCACCTATGGGCTTCAGACCTCATCAAGCTACCCAGGGATCCACCCCTCTCCCTGGACTTGCAGTATAGGCCCCAGGGTAACCCCTGGCTCTCCACCTAGGGGGCTCTTACCCCAGGAAGCTACCCAGGGGTCCACCTCTCTTCCTGGACTTGTAGTAGAGGCCCCAAGGTGCCCCCTGGCCCTCCACCTAGGGGCCTAGGACCCCAGCATGCTACCCCCTGGCCCTCCACCTAGGGGCCTAGGACCCTAGCAAGCTACCCAGGGGTCCACCTCTCTCATTGGACTTGCAGTAGAGGCCCCAGGGTGCCCCCTGGCCCTCCACCTAGGGGCCTAAGACCCCAGCAAGCTACCCAGGGGTCCAATTATCTCCCTGGACTGGCAGTATAGGCCCCAGGGTGCCCCCTGGCCTTCCACCTAGGGGCTTCTGACCCCAGCAAGCTACCCAGGGGTCCACAAGTCTCCCTGGACTTTCAGTAGAGGCCCCAGGGTGCCCCCTGGCCCTCCACCCAAGGGCCTCTGACCCCAGCAAGCTACACAGGGGTCCACCTCTCTTCCTGGACTTGCGTTAAAGGCCCTAGGGTACCCCCTTGCCCTCCACCTATGGGCTTAAGACCTCATCAAGCTACCCAGGAATCCACCCCTCTCCCTGGACTTGCAGTATAGGCCCCAGGGTGCCCCCTGGCCCTCCACTTAGGGGCCTCTTACCCCAGGAAGCTACCCAGGGGTCCACCTCTCTCCCTGGACTTGCAATAGAGACCCCAGGGTGCCCCCTGGCACTCCACCTAGGGGCCTTTGACCCCAGCAGACTACCCAGGCGTCCACCTATCTCCCTGGACTGGCAGTATAGGCCCCAGGGTGCCCCCTGGCCCTCCCCCTAGGGGCCTCTGAACCCAGCAAGCTACCAAGGGGTCCACAACTCTCCCTGGACTTGCAGTAGAGGCCCCAGGGTGCCCCCTGGCATTCCACCTAGGGGCCTACGACCCCAGCTAGCTACCCAGGGGTCCACCTCTCTCAATGGACTTGCACTAGAGGCCCCAGGAAGCCCCCTTGCCCTCCACCTAGGGGCCTCTGACCCCAGCAAGCTACCCAGGGGCCCACTTCTCTCCCTGTACTTGCAGTAGAGGCCCCAGGAAGCCCCCTTGCCCTCCACCTAGGGGCCTAAGACCCCAGCAAGCCACCCAGGGGTCCACCTCTCTCCCTGAACTTGCACTATAGGAATCAGGGTGCCCCCTTGCCCTCCACCCAGGGGCCTCTGACCCCAGCAAGCTACCCAGGGGTCCACAACTCTCCCTGGACTTGCAGTAGAGGCCCCAGGGCGCCCCCTTACCCTGCACCTAGGGGCCTCTGACCCCAGCAAGCTACCCAGGGGGTCCACCTCTCTCCCTGGACTGGCAGTAGAGGCCCCAGGGTGCCCCCAGGCCCTACACCTAGAGGCGGCTGACACAATAAAGCTCCCCAGGGGTCCACCTCTCTCCCTGGACTTGCAGGATATGCCCCAGGGTGCCCCTTTGAACTCCACCTAGTTGCCTCTGACCCCAGCAAGCTACCCAAGGGTCCACCTCTCTCAATGGACTTGCAGTAGAGGCCCCAGGGTGCCCGCTGGCCCTCCACCAGGGGGCCTCTGACCCCAGCAAGCTACCCAGGGGTCCACAACTCTCCCTAGACTTGCAGTAGAGGCCCAAGGGTGCCCCCTGGCCCTCCACCTAGGGTCCTCAGAGCCTAGGACTCTACCAAGGGGTCCACAACTATCCCTGGACTTGCAATAGAGGCCCCAGGGTGCCCCCTGGCAGTCCACCTAAGTGCCTCTGACCCCAGCTAGCTACCCAGGGGTCCACCTCTCTCCCTGGACCTGCTGTAGAGGCCCTAGGGTAACCCCTGGCCCTCCACCTAGGGGCTTTATTCCCCAGCAAGCTACCCAGGTGTCCACCTCTCTCCCTGGACTTGCAGTAGAGGCCCCAGGAAGCCCCTTGGCCCTCCTTCTAGGGGCCTCTGACCCCAGCATGCTACCCAGGAGTCCACCTCTTATCCTGGACTTGTAGTACAGGCCCCAAGGTGCCCCCTGGCCCTCCACCTAGGGGCCTAGGACCCCAGCAAGCTACCCAGGGGTCCACCTCTCTCCCTGGACTTGCAGTAGAGGCCCCAGGGTGTCCCCTGGCCCTCCACCTAGGGGCTTTTGACCCCAGCAAGCTACCCAGGGGTCCAATTATCTCCCTGGACTGGCAGTATAGGCCCCAGGGTGCCCCCTGGCCTTCCACCTAGGGGCTTTTGACCCCAGCAAGCTACCCAGGGGTCCACAACTCTCCCTGGACTTTCAGTAGAGGCCCCAGGGTGCCCCCTGGCCCTCCACCCAAGGGCCTCTGACCCCAGCAAGCTACACAGGGGTCCACCTCTCTTCCTGGACTTGTGTTAAAGGCCCTAGGGTACCCCCTTGCCCTCCACCTACGGGCTTAAGACCTCATCAAGCTACCCAGGGATCCACCCCTCTCCCTGGACTTGCAGTATAGGCCCCAGGGTGCCCCCTGGCCCTCCACTTAGGGGCCTCTTACCCCAGGAAGCTACCCAGGGGACCACCTCTCTCCCTGGACTTGCAATAGAGGCCCCAGGGTGCCCCCTGGCACTCCACCTAGGGGCCTATGACCCCAGCAAGCTACCCAGGGGTCCACCTCTCTCCCTGGACTGGCAGTATAGGCCCCAGGGTGCCCCCTGGCCCTCCCCCTAGGGGCCTCTGAACCCAGCAAGCTACCAAGGGGTCCACAACTCTCCCTGGACTTGCACTAGAGGCCCCAGGGTGCCCCCTGGCCCTCCACCTAACGGCCTCTCACCCCAACTAGCTACCCAGGGGTCCACCTCTCTCCCTGGACTTGCAGTAGAGGCCCTAGGGTACCCCCTGGCCCTCCACCTAGGGGCTTTATTCCCCAGCAAGCTACCCAGGGGTCCACCTCTCTTCCTGGACTTGCAGTATAGGCCCCAGCGTGCCGCCTTGCCCTCCACCCATGGGCCTCTGACCCCAGCAAGCTACCCAGGGGTCCACAACTCTCCCTGGACTTGCAGTAGAGGCCCCAGGGTGCCCCCTGGCCCTCCACTTAGGGGCCTCTTACCCCAGGAAGCTACCCAGGGGACCACCTCTCTCCCTGGACTTGCAATAGAGGCCCCAGGGTGCCCCCTGGCACTCCACCTAGGGGCCTATGACCCCAGCAAGCTACCCAGGGGTCCACCTCTCTCCCTGGACTGGCAGTATAGGGCCCCAGGGTGCCCCCTGGCCCTCCCCCTAGGGGCCTCTGAACCCAGCAAGCTACCAAGGGGTCCACAACTCTCCCTGGACTTGCACTAGAGGCCCCAGGGTGCCCCCTGGCCCTCCACCTAACGGCCTCTCACCCCAACTAGCTACCCAGGGGTCCACCTCTCTCCCTGGACTTGCAGTAGAGGCCCTAGGGTACCCCCTGGCCCTCCACCTAGGGGCTTTATTCCCCAGCAAGCTACCCAGGGGTCCACCTCTCTTCCTGGACTTGCAGTATAGGCCCCAGCGTGTCGCCTTGCCCTCCACCCATGGGCCTCTGACCCCAGCAAGCTACCCAGGGGTCCACAACTATCCCTGGACTTGCAGTAGAGGGCCCAGGGTGCCCCATGGCCCTCCACCTAGGGGCCTCTGACCCCAGCAAGCTACATAGGGGTCCACATCTCTCCTTGGACTTGCAGTATAGGCCCGAGGGTGCCCCCTGGCCCTCCACCTAGGGGCCTCTGACCCCAGCAAGCTACCCAGGGGTCAACCTCTCTCCCTGGACTTGCAGTATAGGCCCCAGGGTGCCCCCTTGCCCTCCACCCAGGGGCTTCTGACCCCAGCAAGCTACCCAGGGGTCCACAACTCTCCCTGGACTTGCAGTATAGGCCCTAGGGTACCTCCTGGCCCTCCACATAGAGGCCTCTGACCCCAGCAAGTTACCCAGGGGTCCACAACTCTCCCTGGACTTGCAGTAGAGGCCCCAGGGTACCCCCTTGCCCTCCACCTAGGGGCCTCTGACACTAGCAAGCTACCCAGGGTTCCACCTCTCTCCCTGGACTTGCAGTATAGGCCCCAGGGTGCCCCCTTGCCCTCCACCCAGGGGCTTCTGACCCCAGCAAGCTCACCAGGGGTCCACCTCTCCCCCTGGACTTGCAGTAGAGGCCCTCGGGTACCTCCTGGCCCTCCACATAGAGGCCTCTGACCCCAGCAAGTTACCCAGGGGTCCACAACTCTCCCTGGACTTGCAGTAGAGGCCCCAGGGTACCCCCTTGCCCTCCACCTAGGGGCCTCTGACACTAGCAAGCTACCCAGGGTTCCACCTCTCTCCCTGGACTTGCAGTATAGGCCCCAGGGTGCCCCCAGGCCCTCCACCTAATTGCCTAAAACCCCAGTAAGCTACCCAGGGGTCCACCTCTCTCCCTTGACTTGACATATAGGCCCCAGGGTGCCCCCTGGCACTCCACCTAAGGGCCTATGACCCCAGCAAGCTACCCAAGGGTCCACCTCTCTCCCTGGACTGGCAGTATAGGCCCCAGGGTGCCCCCTGGACCTCCCCCTAGGGGCCTCTGAACCCAGCAAGCTACAGAGGGGTCCAAGACTCTCCCTGGACTTGCAGTAGTGGCCCCAGGGTGCCCCCTGGCACTCCACCTAGGGGCCTATGACCCCAGCAAGCTACCCAGGGGTCCACCTCTCTCCCTGGACTGGCAGTATAGGCCCCAGTGTGCCCCCTGGCCCTCCCCCTAGGGGCCTCTGAACCCAGCAAGCTACCAAGGGGTCCACAACTCTCCCTGGACTTGCACTAGAGGCCCCAGGGTGCCCCCTGGCCCTCCACATAAGGGCCTCTCACCCCAGCTAGCTATCCAGGGGTCCACCTCTCTCCCTGGACTTGCAGTAGAGGCCCTAGGGTACCCCCTGGCCCTCCACCAAGGGGCTTTATTTCCCAGCAAGCTACCCAGGGGTCCACCTCTCTTCCTGGACTTGCAGTATAGGCCCCAGCGTGCCGCCTTGCCCTCCACCCATGGGCCTCTGACCCCAGCAAGCTACCCAGGGGTCCACAACTCTCCCTGGACTTGCAGTAGAGGGCCCAGGGTGCCCCCTGGCCCTCCACCTAGGGGCCTCTGACCCCAGCAAGCTACATAGGGGTTCACATCTCTCCTTGGACTTGCAGTATAGGCCCGAGGGTGCCCCCTGGCCCTCCACCTAGGGGCCTCTGACCCCAGCAAGCTACATAGGGGTCCACATCTCTCCTTGGACTTGCAGTAGAGGCCCCAGGGTGCCCCCTTGCCCTGCACCTAGGGGCCTCTGACCCCAGCAAGCTACCCAGGGGTCCACTTCTCTCCATGGACTTGCAGTATAGGCCCTAGGGTGCCCCCTGGCCCTCCACCTAGGGGCCTAAGACCCCAGCAAGCTACCCAGGGGGTCCACCTTTCTCCCTGGACTGACAGTAGAGGCCCCAGGGTGCCCCCAGGCCCTCCACCTAGGGGCGGCTGACACAAGAAAGCTTCCCAGGGGTCCACCTCTCTCCCTGGACTTGCAGGATATGCCCCAGGGTGCCCCCTTGCCCTCCACCTAGTTGCCTCTGACCCCAGCAAGCTACCCAGGGAACCACCTCTCTACCTGGACTTGCAGTAGAGGCCCTAGGAAACCTCTTGGCCCTCCACCTAGGGGCCTCTGACCCCAGCAAGCTACCCAGGGGAACACAACTCTCCCTGGACTTGCAGTAGAGGCCCCAGGGTTCCCCCTGGCCCTCCACCTAGGGGCCTCTGACCCCAGCAAGTTACCCAAGGGTCCACCTCTCTCCCTGGACTTGCAGAAGAGGCCCTAGGGTACCCCCTGGCCCTCCACCTAAGTGCCTAAGACCACAGCAAGCTACCCAGGGGTCTACCTTTCTCCCTGGACTTGCAGTATAGGCCCCAAGGTGCCCCCTTACCCTCCACCTAGGGGCCTCTTACCCCAGGAAGCCACCCAGGGGTCCACCTCTCTCCCTGGACTTGCACTAGAGGCCCCAGGGTGCCCCCTGACCCTCCACCTATGGGTTTCTGACCCCTGCAAGCTACCCAGGGGTCCAATTATCTCCCTGGATTGGCAGTATAGGCCCAAGGGTGCCCCCTGGCCTTCCACCTAGGGGATTCTGACCCCAGCAAGCTACCCAGGGGTCCACAACTCTCCCTGGACTTTCAGTAGAGGCCCCAGGGTGCCCCCTGGCCCTCCACCCAAGGGCCTCTGACCCCAGCAAGCTACCCAGGGGTCCACCTCTCTTCCTGGACTTGCGTTAAAGGCCCTAGAGTACCCCATTGCCCTCCACCTATGGGCTTCAGACCTCATCAAGCTACCCAGGGATCCACCCCTCTCCCTGGACTTGCAGTATAGGCCCCAGGGTGCCCCCTGGCCCTCCACTTAGGGGCCTCTTACCCCAGGAAGCTACCCAGGGGTCCACATCTCTCCCTGGACTTGCAGTGGAGGCCCCAGGGTGCCCTCTGGCCCTCCACCTAGGGGCCTTAGTCCCCAGCAAGCTACCCAGGGGTCCACCTCTCTCCCTGGACTTGCAGTAGAGTCCCCAGGGTGCCCCCTGGCCCTCCAGCTAGGGGCCTCTGACCCCAGCAAGCTACCCAGGGGTCCACCTCTCTCCCTGGACTTGCAGTAGAGAACCCAGGAAGCCCCCTTGCCCTCCACCAAGGAGCCTCTGACGCCAGCAAGCTACCCAGGGGTCCATCTCTCTCCCTGGATTTGCAAAAGAAGCCCCAGGGTGCCCGCTTGCCCTCCACCTAGGGGCCTCTGACCCCAGCAAGCTACCCAAGGTCCACCTCTCTCCCTAGACTTGCAGTAGAGGCCCAAGGGTGCCCCCTGGCCCTCCACCTAGGGTCCTCTGACCCCAGCAATCTACCCAGGGGTCCACCTCTTTCCCTGGACTTGCAGTAGAGGCCCTAGGGTACCCCCTTGCCCTCCAGCTTGGGGCGCTGACCCCACAAAGCTACCCAGGGGTCCACCTCTCTCCCTGGACTTGCATTATAGGCCCCAAGGTGCCCCCTTACCCACCACCTAGGGGCCTTTTACCCCAGCAAGCTACCCAGGGGGTCCACCTCTCTCCCTGGACTGACAGTAGAGGCCCCAGGGTGCCCCCAGGCCCTCCACCTAGGGGCGGCTGACACACGAAAGCTTCCCAGGGGTCCACCTCTCTCCCTGGACTTGCAGGATATGCCCCAGGGTGCCCCCTTGCCCTTCACCTAGTTGCCTCTGACCCCAGCAAGCTACCCAGGGGTCCACCTCTCTCCCTGGACTTGCAGTAGAGGCCCTAGGAAACCTCTTGGCCCTCCACCTAGGGGCCTCTGACCCCAGCAAGCTACCCAGGGGAACACAACTCTCCCTGGACTTGCAGTAGAGGCCCCAGGGTTCCCCCTGGCCCTCCACCTAGTGGCCTCTGACCCCAGCAAGTTACCCAAGGGTCCACCTCTCTCCCTGGACTTGCAGAAGAGGCCCTAGGGTACCCCCTGGCCCTCCACCTAAGTGCCCAAGACCCCAGCAAGCTACCCAGGGGTCTACTTCTCTTCCTGGACTTGCAGTATAGGCCCCAAGGTGCCCCCTTGCCCTCCACCTAGGGGCCTCTTACCCCAGGAAGCCACCCAGGGGTCCACCTCTATCCCTGGACTTGCAGTAGAGGCCACAGTATGCCCCCTGGCCCACCACCTATGGGCTTCTGACCCCAGCAAGCTACCCAGGGGTCCACCTCTCTCCCTGGACTTGCAGTAGAGGCCCCAGGGTGCCCCCTGACCCTCCACCTATGGGTTTTTGACCCCTGCAAACTACCCAGAGGTCCACCTGTCTCCCTGGACTTGCAGTAGAGGCCCCAGGGTGCCCCCTTGCTCTCCACCCAGGGGCCTATGACCCCCGTAAGTTACCCAAGGGTCCACAACTCTCCCTGGACTTGCAGTAGAGGCCCCAGGGTGCCCCCTGGCCCTCCACCTAGGGGCCTTTGACCCCAGCAAGCTACCCAGGGGTCCACCTCTCTCCCTGGACTTCCAGAATAAGCCCCAGGGTGCCCCCTGGCCCACCACCTATGGGCTTCTTACCCCAGCAAGCTACCCAGGGGTCCACCTCTCTCCCTGGACTTGCACTAGAGGCCCCAGGGTGCCCCCTGACCCTCCACCTATGGGTTTCTGACCCCTGCAAGCTACCCAGGGGTCCACCTCTCTCCCTGGACTTGCAGTAGAGGCCCCTGGGTGCCCCATTGCCCTCCACCCAGGGGCCTCTGACCCCCGCAAGTTACTCAAGGGTCCACAACTCTCCCTGGACTTGCAGTAGAGGCCCCAGGAAGAGCCTTGGCCCTCCACCTAGGGGCCTAAGACCCCAGCAAGCTACCCAGGGGTCCAATTATCTCCCTGGACTGGCAGTATAGGCCCCAGGGTGCCCCCTGGCCTTCCACCTAGGGGCTTCTGACCCCAGCAAGCTACCCAGGGGTCCACAACTCTCCCTGGACTTTCAGTAGAGGCCCCAGGGTGCCCCCTGGCCCTCCACCCAAGGGCCTCTGACCCCAGCAAGCTTCCCAGGGGTCCACCTCTCTCCCTGGACTTGCAGGATATGCCCCAGGGTGCCCCCTTGCCCTCCACCTAGGGGCCTCTTACCCCAGGAAGCCACCCAGGGGTCCACCTCTATCCCTGGACTTGCAGTAGAGGCCACAGGATGCCCCCTGGCCCACCACCTATGGGCTTCTGACCCCAGCAAGCTACCCAGGGGTCCACCTCTCTCCCTGGACTTGCAGTAGAGGCCCCAGGGTGCCCCCTGACCCTCCACCTATGGGTTTTTGACCCCTGCAAACTACCCAGGGGTCCACCTGTCTCCCTGGACTTGCAGTAGAGGCCCCAGGGTGCCCCCTTGCTCTCCACCCAGGGGCCTATGACCCCCGTAAGTTACCCAAGGGTCCACAACTCTCCCTGGACTTGCAGTAGAGGCCCCAGGGTGCCCCCTGGCCCTCCACCTAGGGGCCTTTGACCCCAGCAAGCTACCCAGGGGTCCACCTCTCTCCCTGGACTTCCAGAATAAGCCCCAGGGTGCCCCCTGGCCCACCACCTATGGGCTTCTTACCCCAGCAAGCTACCCAGGGGTCCACCTCTCTCCCTGGACTTGCACTAGAGGCCCCAGGGTGCCCCCTGACCCTCCACCTATGGGTTTCTGACCCCTGCAAGCTACCCAGGGGTCCACCTCTCTCCCTGGACTTGCAGTAGAGGCCCCTGGGTGCCCCATTGCCCTCCACCCAGGGGCCTCTGACCCCCGCAAGTTACTCAAGGGTCCACAACTCTCCCTGGACTTGCAGTAGAGGCCCCAGGAAGAGCCTTGGCCCTCCACCTAGGGGCCTAAGACCCCAGCAAGCTACCCAGGGGTCCAATTATCTCCCTGGACTGGCAGTATAGGCCCCAGGGTGCCCCCTGGCCTTCCACCTAGGGGCTTCTGACCCCAGCAAGCTACCCAGGGGTCCACAACTCTCCCTGGACTTTCAGTAGAGGCCCCAGGGTGCCCCCTGGCCCTCCACCCAAGGGCCTCTGACCCCAGCAAGCTTCCCAGGGGTCCACCTCTCTCCCTGGACTTGCAGGATATGCCCCAGGGTGCCCCCTTGCCCTTCACCTAGTTGCCTCTGACCCCAGCAAGCTACCCAGGGGTCCACCTCTCTCCCTGGACTTGCAGTAGAGGCCCTAGGAAACCTCTTGGCCCTCCACCTAGGGGCCTCTGACCCCAGCAAGCTACCCAGGGGAACACAACTCTCCCTGGACTTGCAGTAGAGGCCCCAGGGTTCCCCCTGGCCCTCCACCTAGTGGCCTCTGACCCCAGCAAGTTACCCAAGGGTCCACCTCTCTCCCTGGACTTGCAGAAGAGGCCCTAGGGTGCCCCCTGGCCCTCCACCTAAGTGCCTAAGACCCCAGCAAGCTACCCAGGGGTCTACTTCTCTTCCTGGACTTGCAGTATAGGCCCCAAGGTGCCCCCTTGCCCTCCACCTAGGGGCCTCTTACCCCAGGAAGCCACCCAGGGGTCCACCTCTATCCCTGGACTTGCAGTAGAGGCCACAGGATGCCCCCTGGCCCACCACCTATGGGCTTCTGACCCCAGCAAGCTACCCAGGGGTCCACCTCTCTCCCTGGACTTGCAGTAGAGGCCCCAGGGTGCCCCCTGACCCTCCACCTATGGGTTTTTGACCCCTGCAAACTACCCAGGGGTCCACCTGTCTCCCTGGACTTGCAGTAGAGGCCCCAGGGTGCCCCCTTGCTCTCCACCCAGGGGCCTATGACCCCCGTAAGTTACCCAAGGGTCCACAACTCTCCCTGGACTTGCAGTAGAGGCCCCAGGGTGCCCCCTGGCCCTCCACCTAGGGGCCTTTGACCCCAGCAAGCTACCCAGGGGTCCACCTCTCTCCCTGGACTTCCAGAATAAGCCCCAGGGTGCCCCCTGGCCCACCACCTATGGGCTTCTTACCCCAGCAAGCTACCCAGGGGTCCACCTCTCTCCCTGGACTTGCACTAGAGGCCCCAGGGTGCCCCCTGACCCTCCACCTATGGGTTTCTGACCCCTGCAAGCTACCCAGGGGTCCACCTCTCTCCCTGGACTTGCAGTAGAGGCCCCTGGGTGCCCCATTGCCCTCCACCCAGGGGCCTCTGACCCCCGCAAGTTACTCAAGGGTCCACAACTCTCCCTGGACTTGCAGTAGAGGCCCCAGGAAGAGCCTTGGCCCTCCACCTAGGGGCCTAAGACCCCAGCAAGCTACCCAGGGGTCCAATTATCTCCCTGGACTGGCAGTATAGGCCTCAGGGTGCCCCCTTGCCCTCCACCCAGGGGACTCTGACCCCAGCAAGCTACCCAGGGGTCCACAACTCTTCCTGGACTTGCAGTAGAGGCCCCATGGTGCCCCTTTGCCCTGCACCTAGGGGCCTCTGACGCCAGCAAGCTAATCAGGGGTCCACATCTCTCCATGGACTTGCAGTATAGGCCCCAGGGTGCCCCCTGGCCCTCCACCTAGGGGCCTCTGACACAAGAAAGCTCCCCAGGGGTCCACCTTTCTCCCTGGACTTTCAGGATTTTCCCCAGGGTGCCCCTGGCCCTCCACCTAGTTGCCTCTGACCCCAGCAAGCTACCCAGGGGTCCACCTCTCTCCCTGAACTTGCAGTGGAGGCCCCAGGGTGCCTCCTTGCCCTCCACCTAGGGGCCTCTGACCCCAGCAGGCTACCCAGGGGTCCACCTTTCTCCCTGGACTTGAAGTATAGGCCCCAGGCTGCCCACTGGCCCTCCACCTAGGGGCCTAAGACCCCAGTAAGCTACCCAGGGGTCCACAACTCTCCCTGGACTTGCAGTAGAGGCCCCAGGGATCCCCCTGGCCCTCCACGTGGGGGCCTCTGACCCTAGCAAGCTACCCAGGGTTCCACCTCTCTCCCTGGACTTGCAGTATAGGCCCTAGGGTGCCCCCTGGCCCTCAACCTAGGGGCCTAAAACCCCAGCAAGCTACCCAGGGGGTCCACCTCTCTCCCTGCACTGGCAGCAGAGGCCCCAGGGTGCCCCCAGTCCCTCCACCTAGGGGCCTCTGACAAAAGAAAGCTCCCCAGGGGTCCACCTCTCTCCCTGGACTTGCAGGATAGGCCCCAGGGTGACCCCTGGCCCTCCAACTTGTTGCCTCTGACCCCAGCAAGCTACCGAGGTGTACACAACACTCCCTGGACTTGCAGTAGAGGACCCAGGGTGCCCATTGGCCTTCCACATAGGGGCCTAAGAACCCAGCAAGATACTCAGGGGTCCACCTCTCTCCCTGGACTTGCAGTATAGGCCCCAGGGTGCCCCCTGGCCCTCAACCTAGGGGCCTAAGATCCCAGCAAGCTACCCAGGGGTCCACCTCTCTCCGTTGACTTGAAGAATAGGCCCCAGGGTGCCCACTGGCCCTCCACCTAGGGGCCTAGGACCCCAGCAAGCTACCCAGGGGTCCACAACTCACCCTGGACTTGAAGTATAGGCCCCAGGTTGCCCACTAGCCCTCCACCTAGGGGCCTAAGACCCCAACAAGCTACCCAGGGGTCCAAAACTCTCCCTGGACTTGCAGTAGAGGCCCCAGGGTGCCCCCTGGCCCTCCACCTAGGGGCCTCTGACCTCAGCAAGCTACCCAGGGGTCCACTTCTCTCAATGGACTTGCAGTATAGGCCCAAGGGTGCCCCCTGGCCCTCCACCTGGGGTCCTCAGACCCTAGGAATCTACCACGGGGTCCACAACTATCCCTGGACTTGCACTAGAAGCTCCAGGGTGCCCCCTGGCCCTCCACCTAAGGGCCTCTGACTCCAGCTAGCTATCCAGGGGTCCACCTCTCTCCCTGGACTTGCAGTAGAGGCCCCAGGGTACCCCCTGGCCCTCCACCTAGGGGCCTCTCACCCCAGCAAGCTACCCAGGGGTCCACCTCTCTCCCTGGACTTGCAGTATAGGCCCCAGGGTGCCCCCTTGCCCTCCACCCAGGGGCCTCTGACCCCAGCAAGCTATCCAGAGGTCCACAACTCTCCCTGGACTTGCAGTAGAGGCCCCAGGGTGCCCCCTTGCCCTGCACCTAGCGGCCTCTGACCCCAGCAAGCTACCCAGGGGTCCACTTCTCTCCATGGACTTGCAGTATAGGCCCTAGGGTGCCCCCTGGCCCTCCACCTAGAGGCCTAAGACCCCAGCAAGCTGCCCAGGGGTCCACCTCTCTCCCTGGACTGACAGTAGAGGCCCCAGGGTGCCCCCAGGCCCTCCACCTAGGGGCCTCTGACCCTAGCAAGCTACCCAGGGTTCCACCTCTCTCCCTGGACTTGCAGTATAGGCCCCAGGGTGCCCCCAGGCCCTCCACCTAAGTGCCAAAAACCCCAGCAAGCTACCCAGGGGTCCACAACTCTCCCTTGACTTGACATATAGGCCCCAGGGTGCCCCCTGGCCCTACACCTAGGGGCCTAGGGCCCCAGCAAGCTATCCAGGGGTCCACGTCTCTCCCTGGACTTGCAGTAGAGGCCCTAGGGTGCCCACTGGCCCTCCACCTACTGGCCTCTGACCCCAGCAAGCTACACAGGGGTCCACCTCTCTCCCTGGACTTGCAGTAAAGGCTGCAAGGGGCAACCTGGCCCTCCACCTAGGAGTCACTGACCCCAGGAAGCTATCCAGGGGTCCACCTCTCTCCCTGGACTTGCAGAATAGGCCCCAGGGTGCCCCCTGGCCCACCACCTATGGACTTCTGACCCCAGCAAGCTACCCAGGCGTCCACATCTCTCCCTAGACTTGCAGTAGAGGCCCCAGGGTGCCCCCTTGCCCTCTACCCAGGGGCCTTTGACCCCCGCAAGTTACCCAAGGGTCCACAACTCTCCCTGGACTTGCAGTAGAGGCCCCAGGGTGCCACTTGGCCCTCCACCTAGGCCACTCTCAGCCAAGCAAACTACCCAGGGGTCCAACTATCTACCTGGACTTGCAGTAGGGGCCCTAGGGTACCTCCTGGCCCTCCACCTAGGGAACTCTGATAACAGCAAGTTACTTAGGGGTCCACCTTTCTCCCTGGACTTGCAGTAGAGGCCCCTGGTTTCCCTTTGGCCCTCCACCTAGGGGCCTATAACCCCAACAAGCTACCCAAGGGTCTACCTCTCTCCCTGGACTTGCAGTAGAGGCCCCAGGGTGCACCTTGGCCCTCCACCTAGGGGCCTCTGACCCCAGCAAGCTACCCAGGGCTCCACCTCTCTCCCTGGATCTGCAGGATAGGCCCCAGGGTGCCCCGTGGCCCTCCACCTAGGGGCCTCTGACCTCAGGAAGCTACCCAGGAGTCCACCTCTCTCCCTGGACTTGCAGTATAGGCCCCAGGGTGCACCCTGGCCCTCCACCTAGGGGCCTCTGACCCCTGAAAGCTATCCAGGAGTCCACCTCTCTTCCTGGACTTGCAGTAGAGGCCCCAGGGTGCCCGCTGGCCCTCCACATTTTGGCCTCTGACCCCAGCAAGCTACCAATGGATCCACAACTCTCCCTGGACTTACAGTAGAGGCCCCAGGGTGCCTCCTGGCCCTCCACCTGGGGGCCTTTGACCCCAGCAAGCTACGCAGGGGTCCACCTCTCTTCCTGGACTTGCAGTAGAGGCCCCAGGGTGCCCCCTGGCCCTCCACCTTTTGGCCTCTGACCTAAGCAAGCTTCCAATGGGTCCACAACTCTCCCTGGACTTGAAGTATAGGCCCCAGGATGCCCCCTGGCCCTCCACCTAGGTTCTTCTGACCCCAGAAAGCTACCCAGGGGTCCACCTCTCGCCCTGGACTTGCAGTATAGGCCCCAGGAAGCCCCCTGGCCCACCGACTATGGGCTTCTGACCCCAGCAAGCTACCCAGGGGTCCACCTCTCTCCCTGGACTTGCGGTAGAGGCCCCAAGTTGCTCCTTGGCCCTCCACCTAGGGGCCTCTGACCCCAGCAAGCTACCAAGGGGTCCACAACTCTCCCTGGACTTGCAGTAGAGGCCCTAGGAAGCCCCTTGGCCCTCCTTCTAGGGGCCTCTGACCCCAGCAAGCTACCCAGGAGTCCACCTCTCTTCCTGCACTTGTAGTAGAGGCCCCAAGGTGCCCCCTGGCCCTCCACCTAGGGGCCTAGGACCCCAGCAAGCTACCCAGCGATCCACCTCTCTCCCTGGACTTGCAGTAGAGGCCCCAGGGTGCCCCCTGGCCCTCCACCTAGGGGCCTAAGACCCCAGCAAGCTACCCAGGGGTCTAATTATCTCCCTGGACTGGCAGTATAGGCCCCAGGGTGCCCCCTGGCCTTCCACCTAGGGGCTTCTGACCCCAGCAAGCTACCCAGAGGTCCACAACCTTCCCTGGACTTTCAGTAGAGGCCCCAGTGTGCCCCCTGGCCCTCCACCCAAGGGCCTCTGACCCCAGCAAGCTACACAGGGGTCCACCTCTCTTCCTGGACTTGCGTTAAAGGCCCTAGGGTACCCCCTTGCCCTCCACCTATGGGCTTCAGACCTCATCAAGCTACCCAGGGATCCACCCCTCTCCCTGGACTTGCAGTATAGGCCCCAGGGTGCCCCCTGGCCCTCCACTTAGGGGCCTCTTACCCCAGGAAGCTACCCAGGGGTCCACCTCTCTCCCTGGACTTGCAATAGAGGCCCCAGGTTGCCCCCTGGCACTCCACCTAGGGGCCTATGACCCCAGCAAGCTACCCAGGGGTCCACCTCTCTCCCTGGACTGGCAGAATAGGCCCCAGGGTGCCCCCTGGCCCTCCCGCTAGGGGTTTCTGACCCCAGAAAGCTAGCAAGGGGTCCACAACTCTCCCTTTACTTGCAGTATAGGCCCCAGGATGCCTCCTGGCCCTCCACCTAGATGCTTCTGACCCCAGAAAGCTACCCAGGGGTCCACCTCTCGCCCTGGACTTGCAGTATAGGCTCCAGGAAGCCCCCTTGCTCTCCACCTAGGGGCCTAAGACCCCAGCAAGCTACCCAGGGTTTCACCTCTCTCCCTGGACTTGCAGTAGAGGCCCCAGGGTGCCCGCTGGCCCTCCACCAAGGGGCCTCTGACCCCAGCAAGCTACCCAGGGGTCCTCAACTCTCCCTAGACTTGCAGTAGAGGCACAAGGGTGCCCCCTGGCCCTCCACCTAGGGGCCTTTGACCCCAGCAAGCTACCCAGGGGTCCACCTCTTTCCCTGGACCTGAAGTAGAGGCCTCAAGGTGCCCCCTTACCCTCCACCTAGGGGCCTCTTACCCCAGGAAGCTACCCAGGGGTCCACCTCTCTCCCTGGACTTGCAGGATAGGCTCCAGGGGGCACTCTTGCCCTCCACCTAGGAGCCACTGACCCCAGGAAGCTACCCAGGGGTCCATCTCTCTCCCTGGACTTCCAGAATAAACCCCAGGGTGCCCCCTGGCCCACCACCTATGGGCTTCTTACCCCAGCAAGCTACCCAGGGGTCCACCTCTCTCCCTGGACTTGCAGTATAGGCTGCAAGGGGCAACCTGGCCCTCCACCTAGGAGTCACTGACCCCAGGAAGCTACCCAGGGGTCCACCTCTCTCCCTGGACTTGCAGAATAGGCCCCAGGGTGCCCCCTGGCCCACCACCTATGGACTTCTGACCCCAGCAAGCTACCCAGGCGTCCACATCTCTCCCTAGACTTGCAGTAGAGGCCCCAGGGTGCCTCCTTGCCCTCCACCCAGGGGCCTTTGACCCCCGCAAGTTACCCAAGGGTCCACAACTCTCCCCTGGACTTGCAGTAGAGGCCCCAGGGTGCCACTTGGCCCTCCACCTAGGCCACTCTCAGCCAAGCAAACTACCCAGGGGTCCAACTATCTACCTGGACTTGCAGTAGGGGCCCTAGGGTACCTCCTGGCCCTCCACCTAGGGAACTCTGATAACAGTAAGTTACTTAGGGGTCCACCTTTCTCCATGGACTTGCAGTAGAGGCCCCTGGTTTCCCTTTGGCCCTCCACCTAGGGGCCTCTAACCCCAACAAGCTACCCAAGGGTCTACCTCTCTCCCTGGACTTGCAGTAGAGGCCCCAGGGTGCACCCTGGCCCTCCACCTAGGGGCCTCTGACCCCTGAAAGCTATCCAGGAGTCCACCTCTCTTCCTGGACTTGCAGTAGAGGCCCCAGGGTGCCCGCTGGCCCTCCACATTTTTGCCTCTGACCCCAGCAAGCTACCAATGGATCCACAACTCTCCCTGAACTTACAGTAGAGGCCCCAGGGTGCCTCCTGGCCCTCCAGCTGGGGGCCTTTGACCCCAGCAAGCTACCCAGGGGTCCACCTCTCTTCCTGGACTTGCAGTAGAGGCCCCAGGGTGCCCCCTGGCCCTCCACCTTTTGGCCTCTGACCTAAGCAAGCTTCCAATGGGTCCACAACTCTCCCTGGACTTGCAGTATAGGCCCCAGGATGCCCCCTGGCCCTCCACCTAGGGGCCTCTGACCCTAGCAAGCTACCAAGGGGTCCACAACTCTCCCTGGACTTGCACTAGAGGCCCCAGGAAGCCCCCTTGCTCTCTACCTAGTGGCCTCTGACCCCAGCAAGCTACCCAGGGGTCCACCTCTCGCCCTGGACTTGCAGTATAGGCCCCAGGAAGCCCCCTGGCCCACCGACTATGGGCTTCTGACCCCAGCAAGCTACCCAGGGGTCCACCTCTCTCCCTGGACTTGCAGTAGAGGCCCCAAGTTGCTCCTTGGCCCTCCACCTAGGGGCCTCTGACCCCAGCAAGCTACCAAGGGGTCCACAACTCTCCCTGGACTTGCAGTAGAGGCCCTAGGAAGCCCCTTGGCCCTCCTTCTAGGGGTCTCTGACCCCAGGAAGCTACCCAGGAGTCCACCTCTCTTCCTGGACTTGTAGTAGAGGCCCCAAGGTGCCCCCTGGCCCTCCACCTAGGGGCCTAGGACCCCAGCAAGCTACCCAGCGATCCACCTCTCTCCCTGGACTTGCAGTAGAGGCCCCAGGGTGCCCCCTGGCCCTCCACCTAGGGGCCTAAGACCCCAGCAAGCTACCCAGGGGTCTAATTATCTCTCTGGACTGGCAGTATAGGCCCCAGGGTGCCCCCTGGCCTTCCACCTAGGGGCTTTTGACCCCAGCAAGCTACCCAGAGGTCCACAACCTTCCCTGGACTTTCAGTAGAGGCCCCAGTGTGCCCCCTGGCCCTCCACCCAAGGGCCTCTAACCCCAGCAAGCTACACAGGGGTCCACCTCTCTTCCTGGACTTGCGTTAAAGGCCCTAGGGTACCCCCTTGCCCTCCACCTTTGGGCTTCAGACCTCATCAAGCTACCCAGGGATCCACCCCTCTCCCTGGACTTGCAGTATAGGCCCCAGGGTGCCCCCTGGCCCTCCACTTAGGGGCCTCTTACCCCAGGAAGCTACCCAGGGGTCCACCTCTCTCCCTGGACTTGCAATAGAGGCCCCAGGTTGCCCCCTGGCACTCCACCTAGGGGCCTATGACCCCAGCAAGCTACCCAGGGGTCCACCTCTCTCCCTGGACTGGCAGTATAGGCCCCAGGGTGCCCCCTGGCCCTCCCGCTAGGGGTTTCTGACCCCAGAAAGCTAGCAAGGGGTCCACAACTCTCCCTTTACTTGCAGTATAGGCCCCAGGATGCCTCCTGGCCCTCCACCTAGATGCTTCTGACCCCAGAAAGCTACCCAGGGGTCCACCTCTCGCCCTGGACTTGCAGTATAGGCTCCAGGAAGCCCCCTTGCTCTCCACCTAGGGGCCTTTGACCCCAGCAAGCTACCCAGGGTTTCACCTCTCTCCCTGGACTTGCAGTAGAGGCCCCAGGGTGCCCGCTGGCCCTCCACCAAGGGGCCTCTGACCCCAGCAAGCTACCCAGGGGTCCTCAACTCTCCCTAGACTTGCAGTAGAGGCACAAGGGTGCCCCTGGCCCTCCACCTAGGGGCCTTTGACCCCAGCAAGCTACCCAGGGGTCCACCTCTTTCCCTGGACCTGCAGTAGAGGCCCCAAGGTGCCCCCTTACCCTCCACCTAGGGGCCTCTTACCCCAGGAAGCTACCCAGGGGTCCACCTCTCTCCCTGGACTTGCAGGATAGGCTGCAGGGGGCAACCTGGCCCTCCACCTAGGGGCCACTGACCTCAGCAAGCTACCCAGGGGTCCACTTCTCTCAATGGACTTGCAGTATAGGCCCAAGGGTGCCCCCTGGCCCTCCACCTGGGGTCCTCAGACCCTAGGAATCTACCACGGGGTCCACAACTATCCCTGGACTTGCACTAGAAGCCCCAGGGTGCCCCCTGGCCCTCCACCTATGGGCTTCTTACCCCAGCAAGCTACCCAGGGGTCCACCTCTCTCCCTGGACTTGCAGTAGTGGCCCCAGGGTGCCCTCTGACCCTCCACCTATGGGTTTCTGACCCCTTCAAGCTACCCAGGGGTCCACCTCTCTCCCTGGACTTGCAGTAGAGGCCCGTGGGTGACCCCTTGCCTTCACCCCAGGGGCCTCTGACCCCCGCAAGTTACCCAAGGGTCCACAACTCTCCCTGGACTTGCAGTAGAGGCCCCAGGGTGCCCCTTGGCCCTCCAACTTGGCCACTCTCAGCCAAGCAAACTACCCAGGGGTCCACCTCTCTTCCTGCACTTGCAGTATAGGCCCGAGGGTGCCCCCTGGCACTCCACCTAGGGGCCTAGGACCCCAGCAAGGAGCCTCCCTGGACTTGCAGTATAGGCCCCAGGATGCCTCCTGGCCCTCCACCTAGGTGCTTCTGACCCCAGAAAGCTACCCAGGGGTCCACCTCTCGCCCTGGACTTGCAGTATAGGCCCCAGGAAGCCCCCTGGCCCACCGACTATGGGCTTCTGACCCCAGCAAGCTACCCAGGGGTCCACCTCTCTCCCTGGACTTGCAGTAGAGGCCCCAGGAAGAGCCTTGGCCCTCCACCTAGGGGCCTAAGACCCCAGCAAGCTACCCAGGGGTCCAATTATCTCCCTGGACTGGCAGTATAGGCCCCAGGGTGCCCTCTGGCCTTCCACCTAGGGGCTTCTGACCCCAGCTAGCTACCCAGGGGTCCACAACTCTCCCTGGACTTGCAGTAGAGGCCCTAGGAAGCCCCTTGGCCCTCCTTCTAGGGGCCTCTGACCCCAGGAAGCTACCCAGGAGTCCACCTCTCTTCCTGGACTTGTAGTAGAGGCCCCAAGGTGCCTCCTGGCCCTCCACCTAGGGGCCTAGGACCCCAGCAAGCTACCCAGCGATCCACCTCTCTCCCTGGACTGGCAGTATAGGCCCCAGGGTGCCCCCTGACCCTCCCCCTAGGGGCCTCTGACCCCAGCAAGCTACCAAGGGGTCCACAACTCTCCCTGGACTTGCAGTAGAGGCCCCAGGGTGCCCCCTGGCATTCCACCTAGGGGCCTACGACCCCAGCTAGCTACCCAGGGGTCCACCTCTCTCAATGGACTTGCACTAGAGGCCCCAGGAAGCCCCCTTGCTCTCCACCTAGGGGCCTCTGACCCCAGCAAGCTACCCAGGGTTCCACCTCTTTCCCTGGACTTACAGTAGAGGCCCCAGGGTGCCCGCTGGCCCTCCACCAAGGGGCCTCTGACCCCAGCAAGCTACCCAGGGGTCCACAACTCTCCCTAGACTTGCAGTAGAGGCAAAAGGGTGCCCCCTGGCCCTCCACCTAGGGGCCTTTGACCCCAGCAAGCTACCCAGGGGTCCACCTCTCTCCCTGGAGTTGCAGTAGAGGCCCCAAGGTGCCCCCTTACCCTCCACCTAGGGGCCTCTTACCCCAGGAAGCTACCCAGGGGTCCACCTCTGTCCCTGGACTTGCAGGATAGGCTCCAGGGGGCACCCTTGCCCTCCACCTAGGGGCCACTGACCCCAGGAAGCTACCCAGGGGTCCATCTCTCTCCCTGGACTTCCAGAATAAGCCCCAGGGTGCCCCCTGGCCCACCACCTATGGGCTTCTTACCCCAGCAAGCTACCCAGGGGTCCACCTCTCTCCCTGGACTTGCAGGATAGGCTCCAGGGGGCACCCCTGACCCTCCACCTATGGGTTTCTGACCCCTGCAAGCTACCCAGGGGTCCACCTCTCTCCCTGGACTGGCAGTATAGGCCCCAGGGTGCCCCCTGACCCTCCACCTAGGTTCTTCTTACCCCAGCAAGCTACCCAGGGGTCCACCTCTCTCCCTGGACTTGCAGAAGAGGCCCCAGGGTGCCCGCTTTCCCTCCACTTAGGGGCCTCTGACCCCAGCAAGCCACCCAGGGGTCCACATCTCTCCCTAGACTTGCAGTAGAGGCCCAAGGGTGCCCCCTGGCCCTCCACCTAGGGTCCTCTGACAATAGCAATCTACCAAGGGGTCCACAACTCTCCCTGGAATTGCAGTAGAGGCCCTAGGGTAGCCCCTGGCCCTCCACCTAGGGGCTTTAGTCCCCAGCAAGCTACCCAGGGGTCCACCTCTCTCCCTGGACTTGCAGTAGAGTCCCCAGGGTGCCCCCTGGCCCTCCAGCTAGGGGCCTCTGACCCCAGCAAGCTACCCAGGGGTCCACCTCTGTCCCTGGACTTGCAGTAGAGAACCCAGGAAGCCCCCTTGCCCTCCACCAAGGAGCCTCTGACGCCAGCAAGCTACCCAGGGGTCCATCTCTCTTCCTGGACTTGCAATAGAGGCCCCAGGGTGCCCGCTTGCCCTCCACCTAGGGGCCTTTGACCCCAGCAAGCTACCCAGGGGTCCACCTCTTTCCCTGGACCTGAAGTAGAGGCCTCAAGGTGCCCCCTTACCCTCCACCTAGGGGCCTCTTACCCCAGGAAGCTACCCAGGGGTCCACCTCTCTCCCTGGACTTGCAGGATAGGCTCCAGGGGGCACTCTTGCCCTCCACCTAGGAGCCACTGACCCCAGGAAGCTACCCAGGGGTCCTTCTCTCTCCCTGGACTTCCAGAATAAACCCCAGGGTGCCCCCTGGCCCACCACCTATGGGCTTCTTACCCCAGCAAGCTACCCAGGGGTCCACCTCTCTCCCTGGACTTGCAGTATAGGCTGCAAGGGGCAACCTGGCCCTCCACCTAGGAGTCACTGACCCCAGGAAGCTACCCAGGGGTCCACCTCTCTCCCTGGACTTGCAGAATAGGCCCCAGGGTGCCCCCTGACCCACCACCTATGGACTTCTGACCCCAGCAAGCTACCCAGGCGTCCACATCTCTCCCTATTCTTGCAGTAGAGGCCCCAGGGTGCCCCCTTGCCCTCCACCCAGGGGCCTTTGACCCCCGCAAGTTACCCAAGGGTCCACAACTCTCCCCTGGACTTGCAGTAGAGGCCCCAGGGTGCCACTTGGCCCTCCACCTAGGCCACTCTCAGCCAAGCAAACTACCCAGGGGTCCAACTATCTACCTGGACTTGCAGTAGGGGCCCTAGGGTACCTCCTGGCCCTCCACCTAGGGAACTCTGATAACAGTAAGTTACTTAGGGGTCCACCTTTCTCCCTGGACTTGCAGTAGAGGCCCCTGGTTTCCCTTTGGCCCTCCACCTAGGGGCCTCTAACCCCAACAAGCTACCCAAGGGTCTACCTCTCTCCCTGGACTTGCAGTAGAGGCCCCAGGGTGCACCCTGGCCCTCCACCTAGGGGCCTCTGACCCCTGAAAGCTATCCAGGAGTCCACCTCTCTTCCTGGACTTGCAGTAGAGGCCCCAGGGTGCCCGCTGGCTCTCCACATTTTTGCCTCTGACCCCAGCAAGCTACCAATGGATCCACAACTCTCCCTGGACTTACAGTAGAGGCCCCAGGGTGCCTCCTGGCCCTCCACCTGGGGGCCTTTGACCCCAGCAAGCTACCCAGGGGTCCACCTCTCTTCCTGGACTTGCAGTAGAGGCCCCAGGGTGCCCCCTGGCCCTCCACCTTTTGGCCTCTGACCTAAGCAAGCTTCCAATGGGTCCACAACTCTCCCTGGACTTGCAGTATAGGCCCCAGGATGCCCCCTGGCCCTCCACCTAGGGGCCTCTGACCCTAGCAAGCTACCAAGGGGTCCACAACTCTCCCTGGACTTGCACTAGAGGCCCAAGGAAGCCCCCTTGCTCTCTACCTAGTGGCCTCTGACCCCAGCAAGCTACCCAGGGGTCCACCTCTCGCCCTGGACTTGCAGTATAGGCCCCAGGAAGCCACCTGGCCCACCGACTATGGGCTTCTGACCCCAGCAAGCTACCCAGGGGTCCACCTCTCTCCCTGGACTTGCAGTAGAGGCCCCAAGTTGCTCCTTGGCCCTCCACCTAGGGGCCTCTGACCCCAGCAAGCTACCAAGGGGTCCACAACTCTCCCTGGACTTGCAGTAGAGGCCCTAGGAAGCCCCTTGGCCCTCCTTCTAGGGGCCTCTAACCCCAGGAAGCTACCCAGAAGTCCACCTCTCTTCCTGGACTTGTAGTAGAGGCCCCAAGGTGCCCCCTGGCCCTCCACCTAGGGGCCTAGGACCCCAGCAAGCTACCCAGCGATCCACCTCTCTCCCTGGACTTGCAGTAGAGGCCCCAGGGTGCCCCCTGGCCCTCCACCTAGGGGCCTAAGACCCCAGCAAGCTACCCAGGGGTCTAATTATCTCTCTGGACTGGCAGTATAGGCCCCAGGGTGCCCCCTGGCCTTCCACCTAGGGGCTTTTGACCCCAGCAAGCTACCCAGAGGTCCACAACCTTCCCTGGACTTTCAGTAGAGGCCCCAGTGTGCCCCCTGGCCCTCCACCCAAGGGCCTCTGACCCCAGCAAGCTACACAGGGGTCCACCTCTCTTCCTGGACTTGCGTTAAAGGCCCTAGGGTACCCCCTTGCCCTCCACCTTTGGGCTTCAGACCTCATCAAGCTACCCAGGGATCCACCCCTCTTCCTGGACTTGCAGTATAGGCCCCAGGGTGCCCCCTGGCCCTCCACTTAGGGGCCTCTTACCCCAGGAAGCTACCCAGGGGTCCACCTCTCTCCCTGGACTTGCAATAGAGGCCTCAGGTTGCCCCCTGGCACTCCACCTAGGGGCCTATGACCCCAGCAAGCTACCCAGGGGTCCACCTCTCTCCCTGGACTGGCAGTAAAGGCCCCAGGGTGCCCCCTGGCCCTCCCGCTAGGGGTTTCTGACCCCAGAAAGCTAGCAAGGGGTCCACAACTCTCCCTTTACTTGCAGTATAGGCCCCAGGATGCCTCCTGGCCCTCCACCTAGATGCTTCTGACCCCAGAAAGCTACCCAGGGGTCCACCTCTCGCCCTGGACTTGCAGTATAGGCTCCAGGAAGCCCCCTTGCTCTCCACCTAGGGGCCTTTGACCCCAGCAAGCTACCCAGGGTTTCACCTCTCTCCCTGGACTTGCAGTAGAGGCCCCAGGGTGCCCGCTGGCCCTCCACCAAGGGGCCTCTGACCCCAGCAAGCTACCCAGGGGTCCTCAACTCTCCCTAGACTTGCAGTAGAGGCACAAGGGTGCCCCCTGGCCCTCCACCTAGGGGCCTTTGACCCCAGCAAGCTACCCAGGGGTCCACCTCTTTCCCTGGACCTGCAGTAGAGGCCCCAAGGTGCCCCCTTACCCTCCACCTAGGGGCCTCTTACCCCAGGAAGCTACCCAGGGGTCCACCTCTCTCCCTGGACTTGCAGGATAGGCTGCAGGGGGCAACCTGGCCCTCCACCTAGGGGCCACTGACCTCAGCAAGCTACCCAGGGGTCCACTTCTCTCAATGGACTTGCAGTATAGGCCCAAGGGTGCCCCCTGGCCCTCCACCTGGGGTCCTCAGACCCTAGGAATCTACCACGGGGTCCACAACTATCCCTGGACTTGCACTAGAAGCCCCAGGGTGCCCCCTGGCCCTCCACCTATGGGCTTCTTACCCCAGCAAGCTACCCAGGGGTCCACCTCTCTCCCTGGACTTGCAGTAGTGGCCCCAGGGTGCCCTCTGACCCTCCACCTATGGGTTTCTGACCCCTTCAAGCTACCCAGGGGTCCACCTCTCTCCCTGGACTTGCAGTAGAGGCCCGTGGGTGCCCCCTTGCCTTCACCCCAGGGGCCTCTGACCCCCGCAAGTTACCCAAGGGTCCACAACTCTCCCTGGACTTGCAGTAGAGGCCCCAGGGTGCCCCTTGGCCCTCCAACTTGGCCACTCTCAGCCAAGCAAACTACCCAGGGGTCCACCTCTCTTCCTGCACTTGCAGTATAGGCCCGAGGGTGCCCCCTGGCACTCCACCCAGGGGCCTAAGACCCCAGCAAGGAGCCTCCCTGGACTTGCAGTATAGGCCCCAGGATGCCTCCTGGCCCTCCACCTAGGTGCTTCTGACCCCAGAAAGCTACCCAGTCGTCCACCTCTCGCCCTGGACTTGCAGTATAGGCCCCAGGAAGCCCCCTGGCCCACCGACTATGGGCTTCTGACCCCAGCAAGCTACCCAGGGGTCCATCTCTCTTTCTGGACTTGCAGTAGAGGCCCCAGGAAGAGCCTTGGCCCTCCACCTAGGGGCCTAAGACCCCAGCAAGCTACCCAGGGGTCCAATTATCTCCCTGGACTGGCAGTATAGGCCCCAGGGTGCCCTCTGGCCTTCCACCTAGGGGCTTCTGACCCCAGCTAGCTACCCAGGGGTCCACAACTCTCCCTGGACTTGCAGTAGAGGCCCTAGGAAGCCCCCTGGCCCTCCACCTAGGGGCCTAGGACCCCAGCAAGCTACCCAGCGATCCACCTCTCTCCCTGGACTGGCAGTATAGGCCCCAGGGTGCCCCCTGACCCTCCCCCTAGGGGCCTCTGACCCCAGCAAGCTACCAAGGGGTCCACAACTCTCCCTGGACTTGCAGTAGAGGCCCCAGGGTGCCCCCTGGCATTCCACCTAGGGGCCTACGACCCCAGCTAGCTACCCAGGGGTCCACCTCTCTCAATGGACTTGCACTAGAGGCCCCAGGAAGCCCCCTTGCTCTCCACCTAGGGGCCTCTGACCCCAGCAAGCTACCCAGGGTTCCACCTCTTTCCCTGGACTTACAGTAGAGGCCCCAGGGTGCCCGCTGGCCCTCCACCAAGGGGCTTTGACACCAGCAAGCTACCCAGGGGTCCACAACTCTCCCTAGACTTGCAGTAGAGGCAAAAGGGTGCCCCCTGGCCCTCCACCTAGGGGCCTTTGACCCCAGCAAGCTACCCAGGGGTCCACCTCTCTCCCTGGAGTTGCAGTAGAGGCCCCAAAGTGCCCCCTTACCCTCCACCTAGGGTCCTCTTACCCCAGGAAGCTACCCAGGGGTCCACCTCTGTCCCTGGACTTGCAGGATAGGCTCCAGGGGGCACCCTTGCCCTCCACCTAGGGGCCACTGACCCCAGGAAGCTACCCAGGGGTCCATCTCTCTCCCTGGACTTCCAGAATAAGCCCCAGGGTGCCCCCTGGCCCACCACCTATGGGCTTCTTACCCCAGCAAGCTACCCAGGGGTCCACCTCTCTCCCTGGACTTGCAGGATAGGCTCCAGGGGGCACCCCTGACCCTCCACCTATGGGTTTCTGACCCCTGCAAGCTACCCAGGGGTCCACCTCTCTCCCTGGACTGGCAGTATAGGCCCCAGGGTGCCAACTGACCCTCCACCTAGGTTCTTCTTACCCCAGCAAGCTACCCAGGGGTCCACCTCTCTCCCTGGACTTGTAGAAGAGGCCCCAGGGTGCCCGCTTTCCCTCCACTTAGGTTCCTCTGACCCCAGCAAGCCACCCAGGGGTCCACATCTCTCCCTAGACTTGCAGTAGAGGCCCAAGGGTGCCCCCTGGCCCTCCACCTAGGGTCCTCTGACAATAGCAATCTACCAAGGGGTCCACAACTCTCCCTGGAATTGCAGTAGAGGCCCTAGGGTAGCCCCTGGCCCTCTACCTAGGGGCTTTAGTCCCCAGCAAGCTACCCAGGGGTCCACCTCTCTCCCTGGACTTGCAGTAGAGTCCCCAGGGTGCCCCCTGGCCCTCCAGCTAGGGGCCTCTGACCCCAGCAAGCTACCCAGGGGTCCACATCTGTCCCTGGACTTGCAGTAGAGAACCCAGGAAGCCCCCTTGCCCTCCACCAAGGAGCCTCTGACGCCAGCAAGCTACCCAGGGGTCCATCTCTCTTCCTGGACTTGCAATAGAGGCCCCAGGGTGCCCGCTTGCCCTCCACCTAGGGGCCTCTGACCCCAGCAAGCTACCCGGGGGTACACATCTCTCCCTAGACTTGCAGTAGAGGCCCAAGGGTGCCCCCTGGCCCTCCACCTAGGGTCCTCTGACCCCAGCAATCTACCCAGGGGTCCACCTCTCTCCCTGGACTTGCAGTAGAGGCCCTGGGGTACCCCCTGGCCCTCCAGCTAGGGGCGCTGACCCCACAAAGCTACCCAGGGGTCCACATCTCTCCCTGGACTTGCAGCATAGGCCCCAAGCTGCCCCCTTACCCTCCACCTAGGGGCCTCTTACCCCAGGAAGCTACCCAGGGGTCCACAACTCTTCCTGGACTTGCAGTAGAGGCCCCAGGGTGCCCCCTTGCCCTGCACCTAGGGGCCTCTGACGCCAGCAAGCTAATCAGGGGTTCACATCTCTCCATGGACTTGCAGTATAGGCCCCAGGGTGCCCCCTGGCCCTCCACCTAGGGGCCTCTGACACAAGAAAGCTCCCCAGGGGCCACCTCTCTCCCTTGCCTTGAAGTATAGGCCCTAGGGTGCCCCCTAGCCCTCAACCTAGGGGCCTAAAACCCCAGCAAGCTACCCAGGGGGTCCACCTCTCTCCCTGCACTGGCAGCAGAGGCCCCAGGGTGCCCCCAGTCCCTCCACCAAGGGGCCTCTGACAAAAGAAAGCTCCCCAGGGGTCCACCTTTCTCCCTGGACTTGCAGGATAGGCCCCAGGGTGACCCCTGGCCCTCCACCTTGTTGCCTCTGACCCCAGCAAGCTACCCAGGGGTCCACCTCTCTAGCGTAACTCTTGGCCCTCCTCCTAGGGGCCTCTGACCCCAGCAAGCTACCCAGGTGTACACAACACTCCCTGGACTTGAAGTAGAAGACCCAGGGTACCAATTGGCCTTCCACCTAGGGGCTTAAGACCCCAGCAAGCTACCCAGGGGTCCACCTCTCTCCCTGGACTTGCAGTATAGGCCCCAGGGTGCCCCCTGGCCCTCAACCTAGGGGCCTAAGATCCCAGCAAGCTACCCAGGGGTCCACCTCTATCCCTTGACTTGAAGAATAGGCGCTAGGGTGCCCCCTGGCCCTCCACCTAAGGGCCTAGGACCCCAGCAAGCTACCCAGGGGTCCACGTCTCTTCCCGGACTTGCAGTAGAGGCCCCAGGGTGCCCCCCGGCCCTCCACCTAGGGGCCTAAGACCCCAGCAAGATACCCAGGGGTCCACCTCTCTCCCTGGACTTGCAGTAGAGGCCCTAGGAAACCTCTTGGCCCTCCACCTAGGGGCCTCTGACCCCAGCAAGCTACCCAGGGGTCCACCTTTCTCCCTGAACTTATAGTATAGGCCCCAGGGTGCCCATTGGCCCTCCACATAGGGGCCTAAGACCCCAGCAAGCTACCCAGGGGTCCACAACTCTCCCTGAACTTGCAGTAGAGGCCCCAGGGTGCCCCTTGGCCCTTCACCTAGGGGCCTGTTACCCCAGCAAGCTACCCAGGGGTCCACCTCTCTCCCTGGACTTTCAGTAGAGGCCCTAGGGTACCTCCTGGCCCTACACCTAGGGGCCTCTGACCCCAGCAAGCTACCCAGGGGTCCACCTTTCTCCCTGGACTTGAAGTATAGGCCCCAGAGTGCCCACTGGCCCTCCACCTAGGGGCCTAAGACCCCAGCAAGCTACACAGGGGTCCACAACTCTCCCTGGACTTGCAGTAGAGACCGCAGGGTGCCCCCTGGCCCTCCACCTAGGGGCCCAAGATCCAAGCAAGCTACCCAGGGGTCCACCTCTCTCCCTTGACTTGAAGTATACGCCCCAGGGTGCCCCCTGGCCCTCCACCTAGGGGCCTAGGACCACAGCAAGCTACCCAGGGGTCCACCTCTCTCCCTGGACTTGCAATAGAGGCCCCAGGGTGCCCCCTGGCCCTCCACCTAAGGGCCTCTGACCACAGCAAGCTACACAGTGGTCCACCTCTCTCCCTGGACTTGCGTTAGAGGCCCTAGGGTACCCCCTTGCCCTCCACCTATGGGCTACAGACCTCATCAAGCTACCCAGGGATCCACCTCTCTCCCTGGACTTGCAGTATAGGCCCCAGGGTGCCCCCTGGCCCTCCACCTAGGGGCCACTTTCCCCCAGTATGCTACCCAGGGGTCCTTCTCTCTCCCTTCACTTGCAATAGAGGCCCCAGGGTGCCCCCTGGCACTCCACCTAGGGGTCTATGACCCCAGCAAGCTACCCAGGGGTTCACTCTTTTCCCTGGACTGGCAGTATAGGCTCCAGGGTGCCCCCTGGCCCTCCACCTAGGGGCCTCTGACCCCAGCAAGCTACCAAGGGGTCCACAACCCTCCCTGGACTTGCAGTAGAGGCCCCAGGGTGCCCCCTGGCATTCCCCCTAGGGGCCTCCGACCCCAGCAAGCTACCCAGGGGTCCACCTCTCTCAATGGACTTGCAGTAGAGGCCCCAGGAAGCCCCCTTGCCCTCCACCTAGGGGCCTCTTACCCCAGCAAGCTACCCAGGGGCCCACCTCTCTCCCTGGACTTGCAGTAGAGGCCCCAGGGTGCCCGCTGGCCCTCCACCTAGGGGCCTCTGACCCCAGCAAGCGACCCAGGGGTCCACAACTCTTCTAGTCTTGCAATAGAGGCCCAAGGGTGCCCCCTGGCCCTCCACCTAGGGTCCTCAGACCCTAGGAATCTACCAAGGGGTCCACAACTATCCCTGGACTTACACTAGATGCCCCAGGGTGCCCCCTGGCCCTCCAACTACGGTCCTCAGACCCTAGGAATCTACTAAGGGGTCCACAACTATCCCTGGACTTGCACTAGAGGCCCCAGGGTGCCCCCTGGCCCTCCACCTAAGGGCCTCTGACCCCAGCTAGCTACCCAGGGGTCCAACTCTCTCCCTGGACTTGCAGTAGAGGCCCCAGGGTACCCCTGGCCCTCTACCTAGGGGCTTTATTCCCCAGCAAGCTACCCAGGGTTCTACTTCTCTCCCTGGACTTGCAGTAGAGGCCCCAGCGTGCCCCCTTGCCCTCCAACCATGGGCCTCTAACCCCAGCAAGCTACTCAGGGGTCCACAACTTTCCCTGTACTTGCAGTAGAGGCCCCAGGGTGCCCCCTGGCCCTGCACCTAGGGGCCTCTGACCCCAGCAAGCTACATAGGGGTTCACATCTCTCCTTGGACTTGCAGTGTAGGCCCCAGTGTGCCCCCTGGCCCTCCACCTAGGGGCCTCTGACCCCAGCAAGCTACCCAGGGGTCAACATCTCTCCCTGGACTTGCAGTATAGGCCCTAAGGTGCCCCCTGGCCCTCCACCTAAGGGCCTAAGACCCCAGCAAGCTACCCAGGGGGTCCACCTCTCTCCCTGGACTTCCAGTAGAGGCCCCAGGGTGACCCCAGGCCCTCCACTTAGGGGCTGCTGACACAAGAAAGCTCCCCAGGTGTCCACCTCTCTCCTTGGACTTGCAGTATAGGCCCCAGGGTGCCCCCAGGCCTTCCACCTAAGTGTCTAAGACCCCAGCAAGCTACCCAGGGGTCCACCTCTCTCCCTGGACTCGAAGTATAGGCCCCAGGGTGCCCCCTTGCCATCCACCCAGGGGCCTCTGACCCCCGCAAGTTACCCAAGGGTCAACAACTCTCCCTGGACTTGCAGTAGAGGCCCCTGGGTGCCCCTTGGCCCTCCACCTAGGCCACTCTCAGCCAAACAAACTACCCAGGGGTCCACCTCTCTCCCTGAACTTGCAGTATAGGCCCCAGGGATCCCCCTGGCCCTCCACCTAGGGGCCTCTGACCATAGCAAGCTACCCAGGGTTCCACCTCTCTCCCTGGACTTGCAGTATAGGCCCCAGGGTGCCCCCTGGCCCTCAACCTAGGGGCCTAAAACCCCAGCAAAATACCCAGGGGGTCCACCTCTCTCCCTGCACTGGCAGTAGAGGCCCCAGGAAGCCCCCTTGCCCTCCACCTAGGGGCCTCTTACCCCAGCAAGCTACCCAGGGGCCCACCTCTCTCCCTGGACTTGCAGTAGAGGCCCCAGGGTGCCCGCTGGCCCTCCACTTAGGGGCCTCTGACCCCAGCAAGCTACCCAGGGGTCCACATCTCTCCCTGGACTTGCAGTAGAGGCCCCAGGGATCCCCCTGGCCCTCCACCTAGGGGCCTCTGACCATAGCAAGCTACCCAGGGTTCCACCTCTCTCCCTGGACTTGCAGTATAGGCCCCAGGGTGCCCCCTGGCCCTCAACCTAGGGGCCTAAAACCCCAGCAAGCTACCCAGGGGGTCCACCTCTCTCCCTGCACTGGCAGCAGAGGCCCCAGGGTGCCCCCAGTCCCTCCACCTAGTGGCCTCTGACAAAAGAAAGCTCCCCAGGGGTCCACCTTTCTCCCTGGACTTGCAGGATAGGCCCCAGGGTGACCCCTGGCCCTCCACCTTGTTGCCTCTGACCCCAGCAAGCTACCCAGGGTTCCACCTCTCTCCCTGGACTTGCAGTAGAGGCCCTAGCTTACCTCTTGGCCCTCCACCTAGGGGCCTCTGACCCCAGCAAGCTACCCAGGTGTACACAACACTCCCTGGACTTGCAGTAGAAGACCCAGGGTGCCCATTGGCCTTCCACCTAGGGGCCTAAGACCCCAGCAAGCTACACAGGGGTCCACAACTCTCCATGGACTTGAAGTATAGGCCCCAGGTTGCCCACTGGCCCTCCACCTAGGGGCCTCTGACCCCAGCAAGCTACCCAGGGGTCCACCTCTCTCAATGGACTTGCAATAGAGGCCCCAGGGTGCCCCCTGGCACTCCACCTAGGGGCCTTTGACCCCAGCAGACTACCCAGGGGTCCACCTCTCTCCCTGGACTGGCAGTATAGGCCCTAGGGTGCCCCCTGGCCCTCCCCCTAGGGGCCTCTAAACCCAGCAAGCTACCAAGGGGTCCACAACTCTCCCTGGACTTGCAGTAGAGGCCCCAGGGTGCCCCCTGGCATTCCACCTAGGGGCCTACGACCCCAGCTAGCTACCCAGGGGTCCACCTCTCTCAATGGACTTGCAGTAGAGGCCCCAGGAAGCCCCCTTGCCCTCCACCTAGGGGCCTCTGACCCCAGCAAGCTACCCAGGGGCCCACTTCTCTCCCTGGACTTGCAGTAGAGGCCCCAGGGTGCCCGCTGGCCCTCCACCAAGGGGCCTCTGACCCCAGCAAGCTACCCAGGGGTCCACAACTCTCCCTAGACTTGCAGTAGAGGCCCAAGGGTGCCACCTGGCCCTCCACCTAGGGTCCTCAGACCCTAAGAATCTACCAAGGGGTCCACAACTATCCCTGGACTTGCACTAGAAGCCCCAGGGTGCCCCCTGGCCCTCCACCTAAGGGCCTCTGACCCCAGCTAGCTACCCAGGGGTCCACCTCTCTCCCTGGACTTGCAGTAGAGGCCCTAGGGTACCCCCTGGCCCTCCACCTAGGGGCTTTATTCCCCAGCAAGCTACCCAGGGGTCCACCTCTCTCCCTGGACTTGCAGTATAGGCCCCAGCGTGCCCCCTTGCCCTCCACCCATGGGCCTCTGACCCCAGCAAGCTACCCAGGGGTCCACAACTTTCCCTGGACTTGCAGTAGAGGCCACAGGGTGCCCCCTGGCCCTCCACCTAGGGGCCTCTGACCCCAGCAAGCTACGTAGGGGTCCACATCTCTCCTTGGACTTGCAGTGTAGGCCCCAGGGTGCCCCCTGGCCCTCCACCTAGGGGCCTAAGACCCCAGCAAGCCACCCAGGGGTCCACCTCTCTCCCTGAACTTGCACTATAGGAATCAGGGTGCAACCTTGCCCTCCACCCAGGGGCCTCTGACCCCAGCAAGCTACCCAGGGGTCCACAACTCTCCCTGGACTTGCAGTAGAGGCCCCAGGGCGCCCCCCTGCCCTGCACCTAGGGGCCTCTGACCCCAGCAAGCTACCCAGGGGGTCCACCTCTCTCCCTGGACTGGCAGTAGAGGCCCCAGGGTGCCCCCAGGCCCTCCACCTAGAGGCGGCTGACACAAGAAATCTCCCCAGGGGTCCACCTCTCTCCCTGGACTTGCAGGATATGCCCCAGGGTGCCCCCTTGCCCTCCACCTAGTTGCCTCTGACCCCAGCAAGCTACCCAAGGGTCCACCTCTCTCAATGGACTTGCAGTAGAGGACCCAGGGTGCCCGCTGGCCCTCCAACAGGGCGCCTCTGACCCCAGCAAGCTACCCAGGGGTCCACAACTCTCCCTAGACTTGCAGTAGAGGCCCAAGGGTGCCCCCTGGCCCTCTACCTAGGGTTCTCAGAGCCTAGGACTCTACCAAGGGGTCCACAACTATCCCTGGACTTGCAATAGAGGCCCCAGGGTGCCCCCTGGCAGTCCACCTAAGTGCCTCTGACCCCAGCTAGCTACCCAGGGGTCCACCTCTCTCCCTGTACTTGCAGTATAGGCCCCAGTGTGCCCCCTTGCCCTCCACCCATGGGCCTCTGACCCCAGCAAGCTACCCAGGGGTCCACAACTCTCCCTGGACTTGCAGTAGAGGCCCCAGGGTGCCCCCTGGCCCTGCACCTAGGGGCCTCTGACCCCAGCAAGCTACCCAGGGGTCCAAATCTCTCCATGGACTTGCAGTATAGGCCCTAGGGTGCCCCCTGGCCCTCCACCTAGGGGCCTAAGACCTCAGCAAGCTACCCAGGGGGTCCACCTCTCTCCCTGGACTGGCAGTAGAGGCCCCAGGGTGCCCCCAGGCCCTCCACCTAGGGGCGGCTGACACAAGAAAGCTCCCCAGGGGTCCACCTCTCTCCCTGGACTTGCAGGATATGCCCCAGGGTGCCCCCTTGCCCTCCACCTAGTTGCCTCTGACCCCAGCTAGCTACCCAGGGGTCCACCTCTCTCCCTGGACTTGCAGTAGAGGCCCTAGGGTACCTCTTGGCCCTCCATCTAGGGGCCTCTGACCCCAGCAAGTTACCCAGGGGTCCACAACTCTCTCTGGATTTGCAGTAGAGGCCCCTGGCTGCCCCCTTTCTCTCCACCTAGGGGCCTCTGATCCCAGCAAGCTACCCAGGGGTCCACCTTTCTCCCTGGACTTGAATTATAGGCCCCTGGCTGCCCACTGGCCATCCACCTAGGGGCCTAAGACCCCAGCAAGCTACCCAGGGGTCCACCTCTCTCCCTTGACTTGCAGTAGAGTCCCCAGGGTGCCCCCTGGCCCTCCACCTAGGGGCCTAGGACCCCAGCAAGCTACCCAGGGGTCCACGTCTCTTCCCGGACTTGCAGTAGAGGCCCCAGGGTGCCCCCTGGCCCTCCACCTAGGGGCCTAAGACCCCAGCAAGATACCCAGGGGTCCACCTCTCTCCCTGGACTTGCAGTAGAGGCCCTAGGAAACCTCTTGGCCCTCCACCTAGAGGCCTCTGACCCCAGCAAGCTACCCAGGGGAACGCAACTCTCCCTGGACTTGCAGTAGAGGACCCAGGTTGCCCCCTTGCCCTCCACCTAGGGGCCTCTGATCCCAGCAAGCTACCCAGGGGTCCACCTTTCTCCCTGGACTTATAGTATACGCCCCAGGGTGCCCATTGGCCCTACACCTAGGGGCCTAAGATCCCAGCAAGCTACCCAGGGGTCCACCTCTCTCCCTTGACTTGAAAAATAGGCCCCAGGGTGCCCCCTGGCCCTCCACATAGGGGCCAAGGACCCCAGCAAGCTACCCAGAGGTCCACCTCTCTCCCTGGTCTTGCAGTAGAGGCCTCAGGGTGCCCCCTGGCCCTCCACCTAGGGGCCTCTGACCCCAGCAAGCTACCCAGGGGTCCACCTCTCTCCCTGGACTTGCAGTAGAGGCCCTAGGGTGCCCCCAGGCCCTCCACCTAGGGGCGGCTGACACAAGAAAGCTCCCCAGGGGTCCACCTCTCTCCCTGGACTTGCAGTATAGGCCCCAGGGTGCCCCCTTGCCCTCCATCTAGTTGCCTCTGACCCCAGCAAGCAACCCAGGGGTCCACCTCTCTAACTGGACTTGCAGTAGAGGCCCTAGGGTACCTCCTGGCCCTCCACCTAGGGGCCTCTGACCCCAGCAAGTTACCCAGGGGTCCACAACTCTCCCTGGACTTGCAGTAGAGGCCCCTGGCTGCCCCCTTTCTCTCCTCCTAAGGGCCTCAGACCCCAGCAAGCTACCCAGGGGTCCACCTCTCTCCCTGGACTTGCAGGATATGCCCCAGGGTGCCCCCTTGCCCTCCATCTAGTTGCCTCTGACCCCAGCAAGCAACCCAGGGGTCCACATTTTTCCCTGGACTTATAGTATAGGCCCCAGGGTGCACTATGGCCCTCCACCTAGGGGCCTAAGACCCCAGCAAGCTACCCAGGGGTCCACAACTCTCCCTGAACTTGCAGTAGAGGCCCCAGGGTGCCTCTTGGCCCTCCACCTAGGGGCCTCTGATCCTAGCAAGCTACCCAGGGTTCCACTTCTCTCCCTGGACTTGCAGTATAGGCCCCAGGGTGCCCCCAGGCCCTCCACCTAAGTGCCTAAGACCCCAGCAAGCTACCCAGGGGTCCACCTCTCTGCCTTGAATTGAAGTATTGGCCCCAGGGTGCCCCCTGGATCTCCACCTAGGGGCCTAGGGCACCAGCAAGCTTTCCAGGGGTCCACGTCTCTCCCTGGACTTGCAGTAGAGGCCCCAGGTTGCCCCCTGGCCCTCCACCTACTGGCCTCTGACCCCAGCAAGCTACCCAGGGGTCCACCTGTCTCCATAGACTTGCAGTAGAGGCCCCAGGGTGCCCGCTGGCCCTCCACCAAGGGGCCTCTGACCCCAGCAAGCTACCCAGGGGTCCACAACTCTCCCTTTACTTGCAGTATAGGCCCCAGGATGCCTCCTGGCCCTCCACCTAGATGCTTCTGACCCCAGAAAGCTACCCAGGGGTCCACCTCTCGCCCTGGACTTGCAGTATAGGCTCCAGGAAGCCCCCTTGCTCTCCACCTAGGGGCCTAAGACCCCAGCAAGCTACCCAGGGTTTCACCTCTCTCCCTGGACTTGCAGTAGAGGCCCCAGGGTGCCCGCTGGCCCTCCACCAAGGGGCCTCTGACCCCAGCAAGCTACCCAGGGGTCCTCAACTCTCCCTAGACTTGCAGTAGAGGCACAAGGGTGCCCCCTGGCCCTCCACCTAGGGGCCTTTGACCCCAGCAAGCTACCCAGGGGTCCACCTCTTTCCCTGGACCTGAAGTAGAGGCCTCAAGGTGCCCCCTTACCCTCCACCTAGGGGCCTCTTACCCCAGGAAGCTACCCAGGGGTCCACCTCTCTCCCTGGACTTGCAGGATAGGCTCCAGGGGGCACTCTTGCCCTCCACCTAGGAGCCACTGACCCCAGGAAGCTACCCAGGGGTCCATCTCTCTCCCTGGACTTCCAGAATAAACCCCAGGGTGCCCCCTGGCCCACCACCTATGGGCTTCTTACCCCAGCAAGCTACCCAGGGGTCCACCTCTCTCCCTGGACTTGCAGTATAGGCTGCAAGGGGCAACCTGGCCCTCCACCTAGGAGTCACTGACCCCAGGAAGCTACCCAGGGGTCCACCTCTCTCCCTGGACTTGCAGAATAGGCCCCAGGGTGCCCCCTGGCCCACCACCTATGGACTTCTGACCCCAGCAAGCTACCCAGGCGTCCACATCTCTCCCTAGACTTGCAGTAGAGGCCCCAGGGTGCCTCCTTGCCCTCCACCCAGGGGCCTTTGACCCCCGCAAGTTACCCAAGGGTCCACAACTCTCCCCTGGACTTGCAGTAGAGGCCCCAGGGTGCCACTTGGCCCTCCACCTAGGCCACTCTCAGCCAAGCAAACTACCCAGGGGTCCAACTATCTACCTGGACTTGCAGTAGGGGCCCTAGGGTACCTCCTGGCCCTCCACCTAGGGAACTCTGATAACAGTAAGTTACTTAGGGGTCCACCTTTCTCCATGGACTTGCAGTAGAGGCCCCTGGTTTCCCTTTGGCCCTCCACCTAGGGGCCTCTAACCCCAACAAGCTACCCAAGGGTCTACCTCTCTCCCTGGACTTGCAGTAGAGGCCCCAGGGTGCACCCTGGCCCTCCACCTAGGGGCCTCTGACCCCTGAAAGCTATCCAGGAGTCCACCTCTCTTCCTGGACTTGCAGTAGAGGCCCCAGGGTGCCCGCTGGCCCTCCACATTTTTGCCTCTGACCCCAGCAAGCTACCAATGGATCCACAACTCTCCCTGAACTTACAGTAGAGGCCCCAGGGTGCCTCCTGGCCCTCCAGCTGGGGGCCTTTGACCCCAGCAAGCTACCCAGGGGTCCACCTCTCTTCCTGGACTTGCAGTAGAGGCCCCAGGGTGCCCCCTGGCCCTCCACCTTTTGGCCTCTGACCTAAGCAAGCTTCCAATGGGTCCACAACTCTCCCTGGACTTGCAGTATAGGCCCCAGGATGCCCCCTGGCCCTCCACCTAGGGGCCTCTGACCCTAGCAAGCTACCAAGGGGTCCACAACTCTCCCTGGACTTGCACTAGAGGCCCCAGGAAGCCCCCTTGCTCTCTACCTAGTGGCCTCTGACCCCAGCAAGCTACCCAGGGGTCCACCTCTCGCCCTGGACTTGCAGTATAGGCCCCAGGAAGCCCCCTGGCCCACCGACTATGGGCTTCTGACCCCAGCAAGCTACCCAGGGGTCCACCTCTCTCCCTGGACTTGCAGTAGAGGCCCCAAGTTGCTCCTTGGCCCTCCACCTAGGGGCCTCTGACCCCAGCAAGCTACCAAGGGGTCCACAACTCTCCCTGGACTTGCAGTAGAGGCCCTAGGAAGCCCCTTGGCCCTCCTTCTAGGGGTCTCTGACCCCAGGAAGCTACCCAGGAGTCCACCTCTCTTCCTGGACTTGTAGTAGAGGCCCCAAGGTGCCCCCTGGCCCTCCACCTAGGGGCCTAGGACCCCAGCAAGCTACCCAGCGATCCACCTCTCTCCCTGGACTTGCAGTAGAGGCCCCAGGGTGCCCCCTGGCCCTCCACCTAGGGGCCTAAGACCCCAGCAAGCTACCCAGGGGTCTAATTATCTCTCTGGACTGGCAGTATAGGCCCCAGGGTGCCCCCTGGCCTTCCACCTAGGGGCTTTTGACCCCAGCAAGCTACCCAGAGGTCCACAACCTTCCCTGGACTTTCAGTAGAGGCCCCAGTGTGCCCCCTGGCCCTCCACCCAAGGGCCTCTAACCCCAGCAAGCTACACAGGGGTCCACCTCTCTTCCTGGACTTGCGTTAAAGGCCCTAGGGTACCCCCTTGCCCTCCACCTTTGGGCTTCAGACCTCATCAAGCTACCCAGGGATCCACCCCTCTCCCTGGACTTGCAGTATAGGCCCCAGGGTGCCCCCTGGCCCTCCACTTAGGGGCCTCTTACCCCAGGAAGCTACCCAGGGGTCCACCTCTCTCCCTGGACTTGCAATAGAGGCCCCAGGTTGCCCCCTGGCACTCCACCTAGGGGCCTATGACCCCAGCAAGCTACCCAGGGGTCCACCTCTCTCCCTGGACTGGCAGTATAGGCCCCAGGGTGCCCCCTGGCCCTCCCGCTAGGGGTTTCTGACCCCAGAAAGCTAGCAAGGGGTCCACAACTCTCCCTTTACTTGCAGTATAGGCCCCAGGATGCCTCCTGGCCCTCCACCTAGATGCTTCTGACCCCAGAAAGCTACCCAGGGGTCCACCTCTCGCCCTGGACTTGCAGTATAGGCTCCAGGAAGCCCCCTTGCTCTCCACCTAGGGGCCTTTGACCCCAGCAAGCTACCCAGGGTTTCACCTCTCTCCCTGGACTTGCAGTAGAGGCCCCAGGGTGCCCGCTGGCCCTCCACCAAGGGGCCTCTGACCCCAGCAAGCTACCCAGGGGTCCTCAACTCTCCCTAGACTTGCAGTAGAGGCACAAGGGTGCCCCTGGCCCTCCACCTAGGGGCCTTTGACCCCAGCAAGCTACCCAGGGGTCCACCTCTTTCCCTGGACCTGCAGTAGAGGCCCCAAGGTGCCCCCTTACCCTCCACCTAGGGGCCTCTTACCCCAGGAAGCTACCCAGGGGTCCACCTCTCTCCCTGGACTTGCAGGATAGGCTGCAGGGGGCAACCTGGCCCTCCACCTAGGGGCCACTGACCTCAGCAAGCTACCCAGGGGTCCACTTCTCTCAATGGACTTGCAGTATAGGCCCAAGGGTGCCCCCTGGCCCTCCACCTGGGGTCCTCAGACCCTAGGAATCTACCACGGGGTCCACAACTATCCCTGGACTTGCACTAGAAGCCCCAGGGTGCCCCCTGGCCCTCCACCTATGGGCTTCTTACCCCAGCAAGCTACCCAGGGGTCCACCTCTCTCCCTGGACTTGCAGTAGTGGCCCCAGGGTGCCCTCTGACCCTCCACCTATGGGTTTCTGACCCCTTCAAGCTACCCAGGGGTCCACCTCTCTCCCTGGACTTGCAGTAGAGGCCCGTGGGTGACCCCTTGCCTTCACCCCAGGGGCCTCTGACCCCCGCAAGTTACCCAAGGGTCCACAACTCTCCCTGGACTTGCAGTAGAGGCCCCAGGGTGCCCCTTGGCCCTCCAACTTGGCCACTCTCAGCCAAGCAAACTACCCAGGGGTCCACCTCTCTTCCTGCACTTGCAGTATAGGCCCGAGGGTGCCCCCTGGCACTCCACCTAGGGGCCTAGGACCCCAGCAAGGAGCCTCCCTGGACTTGCAGTATAGGCCCCAGGATGCCTCCTGGCCCTCCACCTAGGTGCTTCTGACCCCAGAAAGCTACCCAGGGGTCCACCTCTCGCCCTGGACTTGCAGTATAGGCCCCAGGAAGCCCCCTGGCCCACCGACTATGGGCTTCTGACCCCAGCAAGCTACCCAGGGGTCCACCTCTCTCCCTGGACTTGCAGTAGAGGCCCCAGGAAGAGCCTTGGCCCTCCACCTAGGGGCCTAAGACCCCAGCAAGCTACCCAGGGGTCCAATTATCTCCCTGGACTGGCAGTATAGGCCCCAGGGTGCCCTCTGGCCTTCCACCTAGGGGCTTCTGACCCCAGCTAGCTACCCAGGGGTCCACAACTCTCCCTGGACTTGCAGTAGAGGCCCTAGGAAGCCCCTTGGCCCTCCTTCTAGGGGCCTCTGACCCCAGGAAGCTACCCAGGAGTCCACCTCTCTTCCTGGACTTGTAGTAGAGGCCCCAAGGTGCCTCCTGGCCCTCCACCTAGGGGCCTAGGACCCCAGCAAGCTACCCAGCGATCCACCTCTCTCCCTGGACTGGCAGTATAGGCCCCAGGGTGCCCCCTGACCCTCCCCCTAGGGGCCTCTGACCCCAGCAAGCTACCAAGGGGTCCACAACTCTCCCTGGACTTGCAGTAGAGGCCCCAGGGTGCCCCCTGGCATTCCACCTAGGGGCCTACGACCCCAGCTAGCTACCCAGGGGTCCACCTCTCTCAATGGACTTGCACTAGAGGCCCCAGGAAGCCCCCTTGCTCTCCACCTAGGGGCCTCTGACCCCAGCAAGCTACCCAGGGTTCCACCTCTTTCCCTGGACTTACAGTAGAGGCCCCAGGGTGCCCGCTGGCCCTCCACCAAGGGGCCTCTGACCCCAGCAAGCTACCCAGGGGTCCACAACTCTCCCTAGACTTGCAGTAGAGGCAAAAGGGTGCCCCCTGGCCCTCCACCTAGGGGCCTTTGACCCCAGCAAGCTACCCAGGGGTCCACCTCTCTCCCTGGAGTTGCAGTAGAGGCCCCAAGGTGCCCCCTTACCCTCCACCTAGGGGCCTCTTACCCCAGGAAGCTACCCAGGGGTCCACCTCTGTCCCTGGACTTGCAGGATAGGCTCCAGGGGGCACCCTTGCCCTCCACCTAGGGGCCACTGACCCCAGGAAGCTACCCAGGGGTCCATCTCTCTCCCTGGACTTCCAGAATAAGCCCCAGGGTGCCCCCTGGCCCACCACCTATGGGCTTCTTACCCCAGCAAGCTACCCAGGGGTCCACCTCTCTCCCTGGACTTGCAGGATAGGCTCCAGGGGGCACCCCTGACCCTCCACCTATGGGTTTCTGACCCCTGCAAGCTACCCAGGGGTCCACCTCTCTCCCTGGACTGGCAGTATAGGCCCCAGGGTGCCCCCTGACCCTCCACCTAGGTTCTTCTTACCCCAGCAAGCTACCCAGGGGTCCACCTCTCTCCCTGGACTTGCAGAAGAGGCCCCAGGGTGCCCGCTTTCCCTCCACTTAGGGGCCTCTGACCCCAGCAAGCCACCCAGGGGTCCACATCTCTCCCTAGACTTGCAGTAGAGGCCCAAGGGTGCCCCCTGGCCCTCCACCTAGGGTCCTCTGACAATAGCAATCTACCAAGGGGTCCACAACTCTCCCTGGAATTGCAGTAGAGGCCCTAGGGTAGCCCCTGGCCCTCCACCTAGGGGCTTTAGTCCCCAGCAAGCTACCCAGGGGTCCACCTCTCTCCCTGGACTTGCAGTAGAGTCCCCAGGGTGCCCCCTGGCCCTCCAGCTAGGGGCCTCTGACCCCAGCAAGCTACCCAGGGGTCCACCTCTGTCCCTGGACTTGCAGTAGAGAACCCAGGAAGCCCCCTTGCCCTCCACCAAGGAGCCTCTGACGCCAGCAAGCTACCCAGGGGTCCATCTCTCTTCCTGGACTTGCAATAGAGGCCCCAGGGTGCCCGCTTGCCCTCCACCTAGGGGCCTTTGACCCCAGCAAGCTACCCAGGGGTCCACCTCTTTCCCTGGACCTGAAGTAGAGGCCTCAAGGTGCCCCCTTACCCTCCACCTAGGGGCCTCTTACCCCAGGAAGCTACCCAGGGGTCCACCTCTCTCCCTGGACTTGCAGGATAGGCTCCAGGGGGCACTCTTGCCCTCCACCTAGGAGCCACTGACCCCAGGAAGCTACCCAGGGGTCCTTCTCTCTCCCTGGACTTCCAGAATAAACCCCAGGGTGCCCCCTGGCCCACCACCTATGGGCTTCTTACCCCAGCAAGCTACCCAGGGGTCCACCTCTCTCCCTGGACTTGCAGTATAGGCTGCAAGGGGCAACCTGGCCCTCCACCTAGGAGTCACTGACCCCAGGAAGCTACCCAGGGGTCCACCTCTCTCCCTGGACTTGCAGAATAGGCCCCAGGGTGCCCCCTGACCCACCACCTATGGACTTCTGACCCCAGCAAGCTACCCAGGCGTCCACATCTCTCCCTATTCTTGCAGTAGAGGCCCCAGGGTGCCCCCTTGCCCTCCACCCAGGGGCCTTTGACCCCCGCAAGTTACCCAAGGGTCCACAACTCTCCCCTGGACTTGCAGTAGAGGCCCCAGGGTGCCACTTGGCCCTCCACCTAGGCCACTCTCAGCCAAGCAAACTACCCAGGGGTCCAACTATCTACCTGGACTTGCAGTAGGGGCCCTAGGGTACCTCCTGGCCCTCCACCTAGGGAACTCTGATAACAGTAAGTTACTTAGGGGTCCACCTTTCTCCCTGGACTTGCAGTAGAGGCCCCTGGTTTCCCTTTGGCCCTCCACCTAGGGGCCTCTAACCCCAACAAGCTACCCAAGGGTCTACCTCTCTCCCTGGACTTGCAGTAGAGGCCCCAGGGTGCACCCTGGCCCTCCACCTAGGGGCCTCTGACCCCTGAAAGCTATCCAGGAGTCCACCTCTCTTCCTGGACTTGCAGTAGAGGCCCCAGGGTGCCCGCTGGCTCTCCACATTTTTGCCTCTGACCCCAGCAAGCTACCAATGGATCCACAACTCTCCCTGGACTTACAGTAGAGGCCCCAGGGTGCCTCCTGGCCCTCCACCTGGGGGCCTTTGACCCCAGCAAGCTACCCAGGGGTCCACCTCTCTTCCTGGACTTGCAGTAGAGGCCCCAGGGTGCCCCCTGGCCCTCCACCTTTTGGCCTCTGACCTAAGCAAGCTTCCAATGGGTCCACAACTCTCCCTGGACTTGCAGTATAGGCCCCAGGATGCCCCCTGGCCCTCCACCTAGGGGCCTCTGACCCTAGCAAGCTACCAAGGGGTCCACAACTCTCCCTGGACTTGCACTAGAGGCCCAAGGAAGCCCCCTTGCTCTCTACCTAGTGGCCTCTGACCCCAGCAAGCTACCCAGGGGTCCACCTCTCGCCCTGGACTTGCAGTATAGGCCCCAGGAAGCCACCTGGCCCACCGACTATGGGCTTCTGACCCCAGCAAGCTACCCAGGGGTCCACCTCTCTCCCTGGACTTGCAGTAGAGGCCCCAAGTTGCTCCTTGGCCCTCCACCTAGGGGCCTCTGACCCCAGCAAGCTACCAAGGGGTCCACAACTCTCCCTGGACTTGCAGTAGAGGCCCTAGGAAGCCCCTTGGCCCTCCTTCTAGGGGCCTCTAACCCCAGGAAGCTACCCAGAAGTCCACCTCTCTTCCTGGACTTGTAGTAGAGGCCCCAAGGTGCCCCCTGGCCCTCCACCTAGGGGCCTAGGACCCCAGCAAGCTACCCAGCGATCCACCTCTCTCCCTGGACTTGCAGTAGAGGCCCCAGGGTGCCCCCTGGCCCTCCACCTAGGGGCCTAAGACCCCAGCAAGCTACCCAGGGGTCTAATTATCTCTCTGGACTGGCAGTATAGGCCCCAGGGTGCCCCCTGGCCTTCCACCTAGGGGCTTTTGACCCCAGCAAGCTACCCAGAGGTCCACAACCTTCCCTGGACTTTCAGTAGAGGCCCCAGTGTGCCCCCTGGCCCTCCACCCAAGGGCCTCTGACCCCAGCAAGCTACACAGGGGTCCACCTCTCTTCCTGGACTTGCGTTAAAGGCCCTAGGGTACCCCCTTGCCCTCCACCTTTGGGCTTCAGACCTCATCAAGCTACCCAGGGATCCACCCCTCTTCCTGGACTTGCAGTATAGGCCCCAGGGTGCCCCCTGGCCCTCCACTTAGGGGCCTCTTACCCCAGGAAGCTACCCAGGGGTCCACCTCTCTCCCTGGACTTGCAATAGAGGCCTCAGGTTGCCCCCTGGCACTCCACCTAGGGGCCTATGACCCCAGCAAGCTACCCAGGGGTCCACCTCTCTCCCTGGACTGGCAGTAAAGGCCCCAGGGTGCCCCCTGGCCCTCCCGCTAGGGGTTTCTGACCCCAGAAAGCTAGCAAGGGGTCCACAACTCTCCCTTTACTTGCAGTATAGGCCCCAGGATGCCTCCTGGCCCTCCACCTAGATGCTTCTGACCCCAGAAAGCTACCCAGGGGTCCACCTCTCGCCCTGGACTTGCAGTATAGGCTCCAGGAAGCCCCCTTGCTCTCCACCTAGGGGCCTTTGACCCCAGCAAGCTACCCAGGGTTTCACCTCTCTCCCTGGACTTGCAGTAGAGGCCCCAGGGTGCCCGCTGGCCCTCCACCAAGGGGCCTCTGACCCCAGCAAGCTACCCAGGGGTCCTCAACTCTCCCTAGACTTGCAGTAGAGGCACAAGGGTGCCCCCTGGCCCTCCACCTAGGGGCCTTTGACCCCAGCAAGCTACCCAGGGGTCCACCTCTTTCCCTGGACCTGCAGTAGAGGCCCCAAGGTGCCCCCTTACCCTCCACCTAGGGGCCTCTTACCCCAGGAAGCTACCCAGGGGTCCACCTCTCTCCCTGGACTTGCAGGATAGGCTGCAGGGGGCAACCTGGCCCTCCACCTAGGGGCCACTGACCTCAGCAAGCTACCCAGGGGTCCACTTCTCTCAATGGACTTGCAGTATAGGCCCAAGGGTGCCCCCTGGCCCTCCACCTGGGGTCCTCAGACCCTAGGAATCTACCACGGGGTCCACAACTATCCCTGGACTTGCACTAGAAGCCCCAGGGTGCCCCCTGGCCCTCCACCTATGGGCTTCTTACCCCAGCAAGCTACCCAGGGGTCCACCTCTCTCCCTGGACTTGCAGTAGTGGCCCCAGGGTGCCCTCTGACCCTCCACCTATGGGTTTCTGACCCCTTCAAGCTACCCAGGGGTCCACCTCTCTCCCTGGACTTGCAGTAGAGGCCCGTGGGTGCCCCCTTGCCTTCACCCCAGGGGCCTCTGACCCCCGCAAGTTACCCAAGGGTCCACAACTCTCCCTGGACTTGCAGTAGAGGCCCCAGGGTGCCCCTTGGCCCTCCAACTTGGCCACTCTCAGCCAAGCAAACTACCCAGGGGTCCACCTCTCTTCCTGCACTTGCAGTATAGGCCCGAGGGTGCCCCCTGGCACTCCACCCAGGGGCCTAAGACCCCAGCAAGGAGCCTCCCTGGACTTGCAGTATAGGCCCCAGGATGCCTCCTGGCCCTCCACCTAGGTGCTTCTGACCCCAGAAAGCTACCCAGTCGTCCACCTCTCGCCCTGGACTTGCAGTATAGGCCCCAGGAAGCCCCCTGGCCCACCGACTATGGGCTTCTGACCCCAGCAAGCTACCCAGGGGTCCATCTCTCTTTCTGGACTTGCAGTAGAGGCCCCAGGAAGAGCCTTGGCCCTCCACCTAGGGGCCTAAGACCCCAGCAAGCTACCCAGGGGTCCAATTATCTCCCTGGACTGGCAGTATAGGCCCCAGGGTGCCCTCTGGCCTTCCACCTAGGGGCTTCTGACCCCAGCTAGCTACCCAGGGGTCCACAACTCTCCCTGGACTTGCAGTAGAGGCCCTAGGAAGCCCCCTGGCCCTCCACCTAGGGGCCTAGGACCCCAGCAAGCTACCCAGCGATCCACCTCTCTCCCTGGACTGGCAGTATAGGCCCCAGGGTGCCCCCTGACCCTCCCCCTAGGGGCCTCTGACCCCAGCAAGCTACCAAGGGGTCCACAACTCTCCCTGGACTTGCAGTAGAGGCCCCAGGGTGCCCCCTGGCATTCCACCTAGGGGCCTACGACCCCAGCTAGCTACCCAGGGGTCCACCTCTCTCAATGGACTTGCACTAGAGGCCCCAGGAAGCCCCCTTGCTCTCCACCTAGGGGCCTCTGACCCCAGCAAGCTACCCAGGGTTCCACCTCTTTCCCTGGACTTACAGTAGAGGCCCCAGGGTGCCCGCTGGCCCTCCACCAAGGGGCCTCTGACACCAGCAAGCTACCCAGGGGTCCACAACTCTCCCTAGACTTGCAGTAGAGGCAAAAGGGTGCCCCCTGGCCCTCCACCTAGGGGCCTTTGACCCCAGCAAGCTACCCAGGGGTCCACCTCTCTCCCTGGAGTTGCAGTAGAGGCCCCAAAGTGCCCCCTTACCCTCCACCTAGGGTCCTCTTACCCCAGGAAGCTACCCAGGGGTCCACCTCTGTCCCTGGACTTGCAGGATAGGCTCCAGGGGGCACCCTTGCCCTCCACCTAGGGGCCACTGACCCCAGGAAGCTACCCAGGGGTCCATCTCTCTCCCTGGACTTCCAGAATAAGCCCCAGGGTGCCCCCTGGCCCACCACCTATGGGCTTCTTACCCCAGCAAGCTACCCAGGGGTCCACCTCTCTCCCTGGACTTGCAGGATAGGCTCCAGGGGGCACCCCTGACCCTCCACCTATGGGTTTCTGACCCCTGCAAGCTACCCAGGGGTCCACCTCTCTCCCTGGACTGGCAGTATAGGCCCCAGGGTGCCAACTGACCCTCCACCTAGGTTCTTCTTACCCCAGCAAGCTACCCAGGGGTCCACCTCTCTCCCTGGACTTGTAGAAGAGGCCCCAGGGTGCCCGCTTTCCCTCCACTTAGGTTCCTCTGACCCCAGCAAGCCACCCAGGGGTCCACATCTCTCCCTAGACTTGCAGTAGAGGCCCAAGGGTGCCCCCTGGCCCTCCACCTAGGGTCCTCTGACAATAGCAATCTACCAAGGGGTCCACAACTCTCCCTGGAATTGCAGTAGAGGCCCTAGGGTAGCCCCTGGCCCTCTACCTAGGGGCTTTAGTCCCCAGCAAGCTACCCAGGGGTCCACCTCTCTCCCTGGACTTGCAGTAGAGTCCCCAGGGTGCCCCCTGGCCCTCCAGCTAGGGGCCTCTGACCCCAGCAAGCTACCCAGGGGTCCACATCTGTCCCTGGACTTGCAGTAGAGAACCCAGGAAGCCCCCTTGCCCTCCACCAAGGAGCCTCTGACGCCAGCAAGCTACCCAGGGGTCCATCTCTCTTCCTGGACTTGCAATAGAGGCCCCAGGGTGCCCGCTTGCCCTCCACCTAGGGGCCTCTGACCCCAGCAAGCTACCCGGGGGTACACATCTCTCCCTAGACTTGCAGTAGAGGCCCAAGGGTGCCCCCTGGCCCTCCACCTAGGGTCCTCTGACCCCAGCAATCTACCCAGGGGTCCACCTCTCTCCCTGGACTTGCAGTAGAGGCCCTGGGGTACCCCCTGGCCCTCCAGCTAGGGGCGCTGACCCCACAAAGCTACCCAGGGGTCCACATCTCTCCCTGGACTTGCAGCATAGGCCCCAAGCTGCCCCCTTACCCTCCACCTAGGGGCCTCTTACCCCAGGAAGCTACCCAGGGGTCCACAACTCTTCCTGGACTTGCAGTAGAGGCCCCAGGGTGCCCCCTTGCCCTGCACCTAGGGGCCTCTGACGCCAGCAAGCTAATCAGGGGTTCACATCTCTCCATGGACTTGCAGTATAGGCCCCAGGGTGCCCCCTGGCCCTCCACCTAGGGGCCTCTGACACAAGAAAGCTCCCCAGGGGCCACCTCTCTCCCTTGCCTTGAAGTATAGGCCCTAGGGTGCCCCCTAGCCCTCAACCTAGGGGCCTAAAACCCCAGCAAGCTACCCAGGGGGTCCACCTCTCTCCCTGCACTGGCAGCAGAGGCCCCAGGGTGCCCCCAGTCCCTCCACCAAGGGGCCTCTGACAAAAGAAAGCTCCCCAGGGGTCCACCTTTCTCCCTGGACTTGCAGGATAGGCCCCAGGGTGACCCCTGGCCCTCCACCTTGTTGCCTCTGACCCCAGCAAGCTACCCAGGGGTCCACCTCTCTAGCGTAACTCTTGGCCCTCCTCCTAGGGGCCTCTGACCCCAGCAAGCTACCCAGGTGTACACAACACTCCCTGGACTTGAAGTAGAAGACCCAGGGTACCAATTGGCCTTCCACCTAGGGGCTTAAGACCCCAGCAAGCTACCCAGGGGTCCACCTCTCTCCCTGGACTTGCAGTATAGGCCCCAGGGTGCCCCCTGGCCCTCAACCTAGGGGCCTAAGATCCCAGCAAGCTACCCAGGGGTCCACCTCTATCCCTTGACTTGAAGAATAGGCGCTAGGGTGCCCCCTGGCCCTCCACCTAAGGGCCTAGGACCCCAGCAAGCTACCCAGGGGTCCACGTCTCTTCCCGGACTTGCAGTAGAGGCCCCAGGGTGCCCCCCGGCCCTCCACCTAGGGGCCTAAGACCCCAGCAAGATACCCAGGGGTCCACCTCTCTCCCTGGACTTGCAGTAGAGGCCCTAGGAAACCTCTTGGCCCTCCACCTAGGGGCCTCTGACCCCAGCAAGCTACCCAGGGGTCCACCTTTCTCCCTGAACTTATAGTATAGGCCCCAGGGTGCCCATTGGCCCTCCACATAGGGGCCTAAGACCCCAGCAAGCTACCCAGGGGTCCACAACTCTCCCTGAACTTGCAGTAGAGGCCCCAGGGTGCCCCTTGGCCCTTCACCTAGGGGCCTGTTACCCCAGCAAGCTACCCAGGGGTCCACCTCTCTCCCTGGACTTTCAGTAGAGGCCCTAGGGTACCTCCTGGCCCTACACCTAGGGGCCTCTGACCCCAGCAAGCTACCCAGGGGTCCACCTTTCTCCCTGGACTTGAAGTATAGGCCCCAGAGTGCCCACTGGCCCTCCACCTAGGGGCCTAAGACCCCAGCAAGCTACACAGGGGTCCACAACTCTCCCTGGACTTGCAGTAGAGACCGCAGGGTGCCCCCTGGCCCTCCACCTAGGGGCCCAAGATCCAAGCAAGCTACCCAGGGGTCCACCTCTCTCCCTTGACTTGAAGTATACGCCCCAGGGTGCCCCCTGGCCCTCCACCTAGGGGCCTAGGACCACAGCAAGCTACCCAGGGGTCCACCTCTCTCCCTGGACTTGCAATAGAGGCCCCAGGGTGCCCCCTGGCCCTCCACCTAAGGGCCTCTGACCACAGCAAGCTACACAGTGGTCCACCTCTCTCCCTGGACTTGCGTTAGAGGCCCTAGGGTACCCCCTTGCCCTCCACCTATGGGCTACAGACCTCATCAAGCTACCCAGGGATCCACCTCTCTCCCTGGACTTGCAGTATAGGCCCCAGGGTGCCCCCTGGCCCTCCACCTAGGGGCCACTTTCCCCCAGTATGCTACCCAGGGGTCCTTCTCTCTCCCTTCACTTGCAATAGAGGCCCCAGGGTGCCCCCTGGCACTCCACCTAGGGGTCTATGACCCCAGCAAGCTACCCAGGGGTTCACTCTTTTCCCTGGACTGGCAGTATAGGCTCCAGGGTGCCCCCTGGCCCTCCACCTAGGGGCCTCTGACCCCAGCAAGCTACCAAGGGGTCCACAACCCTCCCTGGACTTGCAGTAGAGGCCCCAGGGTGCCCCCTGGCATTCCCCCTAGGGGCCTCCGACCCCAGCAAGCTACCCAGGGGTCCACCTCTCTCAATGGACTTGCAGTAGAGGCCCCAGGAAGCCCCCTTGCCCTCCACCTAGGGGCCTCTTACCCCAGCAAGCTACCCAGGGGCCCACCTCTCTCCCTGGACTTGCAGTAGAGGCCCCAGGGTGCCCGCTGGCCCTCCACCTAGGGGCCTCTGACCCCAGCAAGCGACCCAGGGGTCCACAACTCTTCTAGTCTTGCAATAGAGGCCCAAGGGTGCCCCCTGGCCCTCCACCTAGGGTCCTCAGACCCTAGGAATCTACCAAGGGGTCCACAACTATCCCTGGACTTACACTAGATGCCCCAGGGTGCCCCCTGGCCCTCCAACTACGGTCCTCAGACCCTAGGAATCTACTAAGGGGTCCACAACTATCCCTGGACTTGCACTAGAGGCCCCAGGGTGCCCCCTGGCCCTCCACCTAAGGGCCTCTGACCCCAGCTAGCTACCCAGGGGTCCAACTCTCTCCCTGGACTTGCAGTAGAGGCCCCAGGGTACCCCTGGCCCTCTACCTAGGGGCTTTATTCCCCAGCAAGCTACCCAGGGTTCTACTTCTCTCCCTGGACTTGCAGTAGAGGCCCCAGCGTGCCCCCTTGCCCTCCAACCATGGGCCTCTAACCCCAGCAAGCTACTCAGGGGTCCACAACTTTCCCTGTACTTGCAGTAGAGGCCCCAGGGTGCCCCCTGGCCCTGCACCTAGGGGCCTCTGACCCCAGCAAGCTACATAGGGGTTCACATCTCTCCTTGGACTTGCAGTGTAGGCCCCAGTGTGCCCCCTGGCCCTCCACCTAGGGGCCTCTGACCCCAGCAAGCTACCCAGGGGTCAACATCTCTCCCTGGACTTGCAGTATAGGCCCTAAGGTGCCCCCTGGCCCTCCACCTAAGGGCCTAAGACCCCAGCAAGCTACCCAGGGGGTCCACCTCTCTCCCTGGACTTCCAGTAGAGGCCCCAGGGTGACCCCAGGCCCTCCACTTAGGGGCTGCTGACACAAGAAAGCTCCCCAGGTGTCCACCTCTCTCCTTGGACTTGCAGTATAGGCCCCAGGGTGCCCCCAGGCCTTCCACCTAAGTGTCTAAGACCCCAGCAAGCTACCCAGGGGTCCACCTCTCTCCCTGGACTCGAAGTATAGGCCCCAGGGTGCCCCCTTGCCATCCACCCAGGGGCCTCTGACCCCCGCAAGTTACCCAAGGGTCAACAACTCTCCCTGGACTTGCAGTAGAGGCCCCTGGGTGCCCCTTGGCCCTCCACCTAGGCCACTCTCAGCCAAACAAACTACCCAGGGGTCCACCTCTCTCCCTGAACTTGCAGTATAGGCCCCAGGGATCCCCCTGGCCCTCCACCTAGGGGCCTCTGACCATAGCAAGCTACCCAGGGTTCCACCTCTCTCCCTGGACTTGCAGTATAGGCCCCAGGGTGCCCCCTGGCCCTCAACCTAGGGGCCTAAAACCCCAGCAAAATACCCAGGGGGTCCACCTCTCTCCCTGCACTGGCAGTAGAGGCCCCAGGAAGCCCCCTTGCCCTCCACCTAGGGGCCTCTTACCCCAGCAAGCTACCCAGGGGCCCACCTCTCTCCCTGGACTTGCAGTAGAGGCCCCAGGGTGCCCGCTGGCCCTCCACTTAGGGGCCTCTGACCCCAGCAAGCTACCCAGGGGTCCACATCTCTCCCTGGACTTGCAGTAGAGGCCCCAGGGATCCCCCTGGCCCTCCACCTAGGGGCCTCTGACCATAGCAAGCTACCCAGGGTTCCACCTCTCTCCCTGGACTTGCAGTATAGGCCCCAGGGTGCCCCCTGGCCCTCAACCTAGGGGCCTAAAACCCCAGCAAGCTACCCAGGGGGTCCACCTCTCTCCCTGCACTGGCAGCAGAGGCCCCAGGGTGCCCCCAGTCCCTCCACCTAGTGGCCTCTGACAAAAGAAAGCTCCCCAGGGGTCCACCTTTCTCCCTGGACTTGCAGGATAGGCCCCAGGGTGACCCCTGGCCCTCCACCTTGTTGCCTCTGACCCCAGCAAGCTACCCAGGGTTCCACCTCTCTCCCTGGACTTGCAGTAGAGGCCCTAGCTTACCTCTTGGCCCTCCACCTAGGGGCCTCTGACCCCAGCAAGCTACCCAGGTGTACACAACACTCCCTGGACTTGCAGTAGAAGACCCAGGGTGCCCATTGGCCTTCCACCTAGGGGCCTAAGACCCCAGCAAGCTACACAGGGGTCCACAACTCTCCATGGACTTGAAGTATAGGCCCCAGGTTGCCCACTGGCCCTCCACCTAGGGGCCTCTGACCCCAGCAAGCTACCCAGGGGTCCACCTCTCTCAATGGACTTGCAATAGAGGCCCCAGGGTGCCCCCTGGCACTCCACCTAGGGGCCTTTGACCCCAGCAGACTACCCAGGGGTCCACCTCTCTCCCTGGACTGGCAGTATAGGCCCTAGGGTGCCCCCTGGCCCTCCCCCTAGGGGCCTCTAAACCCAGCAAGCTACCAAGGGGTCCACAACTCTCCCTGGACTTGCAGTAGAGGCCCCAGGGTGCCCCCTGGCATTCCACCTAGGGGCCTACGACCCCAGCTAGCTACCCAGGGGTCCACCTCTCTCAATGGACTTGCAGTAGAGGCCCCAGGAAGCCCCCTTGCCCTCCACCTAGGGGCCTCTGACCCCAGCAAGCTACCCAGGGGCCCACTTCTCTCCCTGGACTTGCAGTAGAGGCCCCAGGGTGCCCGCTGGCCCTCCACCAAGGGGCCTCTGACCCCAGCAAGCTACCCAGGGGTCCACAACTCTCCCTAGACTTGCAGTAGAGGCCCAAGGGTGCCACCTGGCCCTCCACCTAGGGTCCTCAGACCCTAAGAATCTACCAAGGGGTCCACAACTATCCCTGGACTTGCACTAGAAGCCCCAGGGTGCCCCCTGGCCCTCCACCTAAGGGCCTCTGACCCCAGCTAGCTACCCAGGGGTCCACCTCTCTCCCTGGACTTGCAGTAGAGGCCCTAGGGTACCCCCTGGCCCTCCACCTAGGGGCTTTATTCCCCAGCAAGCTACCCAGGGGTCCACCTCTCTCCCTGGACTTGCAGTATAGGCCCCAGCGTGCCCCCTTGCCCTCCACCCATGGGCCTCTGACCCCAGCAAGCTACCCAGGGGTCCACAACTTTCCCTGGACTTGCAGTAGAGGCCACAGGGTGCCCCCTGGCCCTCCACCTAGGGGCCTCTGACCCCAGCAAGCTACGTAGGGGTCCACATCTCTCCTTGGACTTGCAGTGTAGGCCCCAGGGTGCCCCCTGGCCCTCCACCTAGGGGCCTAAGACCCCAGCAAGCCACCCAGGGGTCCACCTCTCTCCCTGAACTTGCACTATAGGAATCAGGGTGCAACCTTGCCCTCCACCCAGGGGCCTCTGACCCCAGCAAGCTACCCAGGGGTCCACAACTCTCCCTGGACTTGCAGTAGAGGCCCCAGGGCGCCCCCCTGCCCTGCACCTAGGGGCCTCTGACCCCAGCAAGCTACCCAGGGGGTCCACCTCTCTCCCTGGACTGGCAGTAGAGGCCCCAGGGTGCCCCCAGGCCCTCCACCTAGAGGCGGCTGACACAAGAAATCTCCCCAGGGGTCCACCTCTCTCCCTGGACTTGCAGGATATGCCCCAGGGTGCCCCCTTGCCCTCCACCTAGTTGCCTCTGACCCCAGCAAGCTACCCAAGGGTCCACCTCTCTCAATGGACTTGCAGTAGAGGACCCAGGGTGCCCGCTGGCCCTCCAACAGGGCGCCTCTGACCCCAGCAAGCTACCCAGGGGTCCACAACTCTCCCTAGACTTGCAGTAGAGGCCCAAGGGTGCCCCCTGGCCCTCTACCTAGGGTTCTCAGAGCCTAGGACTCTACCAAGGGGTCCACAACTATCCCTGGACTTGCAATAGAGGCCCCAGGGTGCCCCCTGGCAGTCCACCTAAGTGCCTCTGACCCCAGCTAGCTACCCAGGGGTCCACCTCTCTCCCTGTACTTGCAGTATAGGCCCCAGTGTGCCCCCTTGCCCTCCACCCATGGGCCTCTGACCCCAGCAAGCTACCCAGGGGTCCACAACTCTCCCTGGACTTGCAGTAGAGGCCCCAGGGTGCCCCCTGGCCCTGCACCTAGGGGCCTCTGACCCCAGCAAGCTACCCAGGGGTCCAAATCTCTCCATGGACTTGCAGTATAGGCCCTAGGGTGCCCCCTGGCCCTCCACCTAGGGGCCTAAGACCTCAGCAAGCTACCCAGGGGGTCCACCTCTCTCCCTGGACTGGCAGTAGAGGCCCCAGGGTGCCCCCAGGCCCTCCACCTAGGGGCGGCTGACACAAGAAAGCTCCCCAGGGGTCCACCTCTCTCCCTGGACTTGCAGGATATGCCCCAGGGTGCCCCCTTGCCCTCCACCTAGTTGCCTCTGACCCCAGCTAGCTACCCAGGGGTCCACCTCTCTCCCTGGACTTGCAGTAGAGGCCCTAGGGTACCTCTTGGCCCTCCATCTAGGGGCCTCTGACCCCAGCAAGTTACCCAGGGGTCCACAACTCTCTCTGGATTTGCAGTAGAGGCCCCTGGCTGCCCCCTTTCTCTCCACCTAGGGGCCTCTGATCCCAGCAAGCTACCCAGGGGTCCACCTTTCTCCCTGGACTTGAATTATAGGCCCCTGGCTGCCCACTGGCCATCCACCTAGGGGCCTAAGACCCCAGCAAGCTACCCAGGGGTCCACCTCTCTCCCTTGACTTGCAGTAGAGTCCCCAGGGTGCCCCCTGGCCCTCCACCTAGGGGCCTAGGACCCCAGCAAGCTACCCAGGGGTCCACGTCTCTTCCCGGACTTGCAGTAGAGGCCCCAGGGTGCCCCCTGGCCCTCCACCTAGGGGCCTAAGACCCCAGCAAGATACCCAGGGGTCCACCTCTCTCCCTGGACTTGCAGTAGAGGCCCTAGGAAACCTCTTGGCCCTCCACCTAGAGGCCTCTGACCCCAGCAAGCTACCCAGGGGAACGCAACTCTCCCTGGACTTGCAGTAGAGGACCCAGGTTGCCCCCTTGCCCTCCACCTAGGGGCCTCTGATCCCAGCAAGCTACCCAGGGGTCCACCTTTCTCCCTGGACTTATAGTATACGCCCCAGGGTGCCCATTGGCCCTACACCTAGGGGCCTAAGATCCCAGCAAGCTACCCAGGGGTCCACCTCTCTCCCTTGACTTGAAAAATAGGCCCCAGGGTGCCCCCTGGCCCTCCACATAGGGGCCAAGGACCCCAGCAAGCTACCCAGAGGTCCACCTCTCTCCCTGGTCTTGCAGTAGAGGCCTCAGGGTGCCCCCTGGCCCTCCACCTAGGGGCCTCTGACCCCAGCAAGCTACCCAGGGGTCCACCTCTCTCCCTGGACTTGCAGTAGAGGCCCTAGGGTGCCCCCAGGCCCTCCACCTAGGGGCGGCTGACACAAGAAAGCTCCCCAGGGGTCCACCTCTCTCCCTGGACTTGCAGTATAGGCCCCAGGGTGCCCCCTTGCCCTCCATCTAGTTGCCTCTGACCCCAGCAAGCAACCCAGGGGTCCACCTCTCTAACTGGACTTGCAGTAGAGGCCCTAGGGTACCTCCTGGCCCTCCACCTAGGGGCCTCTGACCCCAGCAAGTTACCCAGGGGTCCACAACTCTCCCTGGACTTGCAGTAGAGGCCCCTGGCTGCCCCCTTTCTCTCCTCCTAAGGGCCTCAGACCCCAGCAAGCTACCCAGGGGTCCACCTCTCTCCCTGGACTTGCAGGATATGCCCCAGGGTGCCCCCTTGCCCTCCATCTAGTTGCCTCTGACCCCAGCAAGCAACCCAGGGGTCCACATTTTTCCCTGGACTTATAGTATAGGCCCCAGGGTGCACTATGGCCCTCCACCTAGGGGCCTAAGACCCCAGCAAGCTACCCAGGGGTCCACAACTCTCCCTGAACTTGCAGTAGAGGCCCCAGGGTGCCTCTTGGCCCTCCACCTAGGGGCCTCTGATCCTAGCAAGCTACCCAGGGTTCCACTTCTCTCCCTGGACTTGCAGTATAGGCCCCAGGGTGCCCCCAGGCCCTCCACCTAAGTGCCTAAGACCCCAGCAAGCTACCCAGGGGTCCACCTCTCTGCCTTGAATTGAAGTATTGGCCCCAGGGTGCCCCCTGGATCTCCACCTAGGGGCCTAGGGCACCAGCAAGCTTTCCAGGGGTCCACGTCTCTCCCTGGACTTGCAGTAGAGGCCCCAGGTTGCCCCCTGGCCCTCCACCTACTGGCCTCTGACCCCAGCAAGCTACCCAGGGGTCCACCTGTCTCCATAGACTTGCAGTAGAGGCCCCAGGGTGCCCGCTGGCCCTCCACCAAGGGGCCTCTGACCCCAGCAAGCTACCCAGGGGTCCACAACTCTCCCTAGACTTGCAGTAGAGGCCCAAGGGTGCCACCTGGCCCTCCACCTAGGGTCCTCAGACCCTAGGAATCTACCAAGGGGTCCACAACTATCCCTGGACTTGCACTAGAAGCCCCAGGGTGCCCCCTGGCCCTCCACCTAAGGGCCTCTGACCCCAGCTAGCTACCCAGGGGTCCACCTCTCTCCCTGGACTTGCAGTAGAGGCCCTAGGGTACCCCCTGGCCCTCCACCTAGGGGCTTTATTCCCCAGCAAGCTACCCAGGGGTCCACCTCTCTCCCTGGACTTGCAGTATAGGCCCCAGCGTGCCCCCTTGCCCTCCACCCATGGGCCTCTGACCCCAGCAAGCTACCCAGGGGTTCACAACTTTCCCTGGACTTGCAGTAGAGGCCACAGGGTGCTCCCTCGCCCTCCACCTAGGGGCCTCTGACCCCAGCAAGCTACATAGGGGTCCACATCTCTCCTTGGACATGCAGTATAGGCCCCAGGGTGCCCGCTGGCCCTCCACCTAGGGGCCTAAGACCCCAGAAAGCCACCCAGGGGTCCACCTCTCTCCCTGAACTTGCACTCTAGGAACCAGGGTGCCCCCTTGCCCTCCACCCAGGGGCCTCTGACCCCAGCAAGCTACCCAGGGGTCCACAACTCTCCCTGGACTTGCAGTAGAGGCCCCAGGGTGCCCCCTTGCCCTGCACCTAGGGGCCTCTGACCCCAGCAAGCTACCCAGGGGGTCCAGCTCTCTCCCTGGACTGGCAGTAGAGGCCCCAGGGTGCCCCCAGGCCCTCCACCTAGGCCACTCTCAGCCAAACAAACTACCCAGGGGTCCACCTCTCTCCCTGCACTTGCAGTATAGGCCCCAGAGTGCCCCCTGGCACTCATCCTAGGGGCCTAAGACACCAGCAAGCTACACAGGGGTCCACCTCTCTCCCTGGACTGGCAGTATAGGCCCCAGGGTACCCCCTGGCTCTCCACCTAGGGGGCTCTTACCCCAGGAAGCTACCCAGGGGTCCACCTCTCTTCCTGGACTTGTAGTAGAGGCCCCAAGGTGCCCCCTGGCCCTCCACATAGGGGCCTAGGACCCCAGCAAGCTACCCCCTGGCCCTCCACCTAAGGGCCTAGGACCCCAGCAAGCTACCCAGGGGTCCACCTCTCTCCCTGGACTTGCAGTAGAGGCCCCAGGGTGCCCCCTGGCCCTCCACTTAGGGGCCTCTTACCCCAGGAAGCTACCCAGGGGTCCACCTCTCTCCCTGGACTTGCAATAGAGGCCCCAGGGTGCCCCCTGGCCCTCCACCTAGGGGCCTAGGACCCCAGCAAGCTACCCAGGGGTCCACTTCTCTCCCTGGACTTGCAGTAGAGGCCCCAGGGTGCCCCCTGGCCCTCCACTTAGGGGCCTCTTACCCCAGGAAGCTACCCAGGGGTCCACCTCTCTCAATGGACTTGCACTAGAGGCCCCAGGAAGCCCCCTTGCCCTCCACCTAGGGGCCTCTGACCCCAGCAAGCTACCCAGGGGCCCACTTCTCTCCCTGGACTTGCAGTAGAGGCCCCAGGGTGCCCGCTGGCCCTCCACCAAGAGGCCTCTGACCCCAGCAAGCTACCCAGGGGTCCACAACTCTCCCTAGACTTGCAGTAGAGGCCCAAGGGTGCCACCTGGCCCTCCACCTAGGGTCCTCAGACCCTAAGAATCTACCAAGGGGTCCACAACTATCCCTGGACTTGCACTAGAAGCCCCAGGGTGCCCCCTGGCCCTCCACCTAAGGGCCTCTGACCCCAGCTAGCTACCCAGGGGTCCACCTCTCTCCCTGGACTTGCAGTAGAGGCCCTAGGGTACCCCCTGGCCCTCCACCTAGGGGCTTTATTCCCCAGCAAGCTACCCAGGGGTCCACCTCTCTCCCTTGACTTGAAAAATAGGCCCCAGGGTGCCCCCTGGCCCTCCACATAGGGGCCAAGGACCCCAGCAAGCTACCCAGAGGTCCACCTCTATCCCTGGTCTTGCAGTAGAGGCCTCAGGGTGCCCCCTGAACCTCCACCTAGAGGCCTCTGACCCCAGCAAGCTACCCAGGGGTCCACCTCTCTCCCTGGACTTGCAGTAGAGGCCCTAGGGTGCCCCCAGGCCCTCCACCTAGGGACGGCTGACACAAGAAAGCTCCCCAGGGGTCCACCTCTCTCCCTGGACTTGCAGGATATGCCCCAGGGTGCCCCCTTTCCCTCCATCTAGTTGCCTCTGACCCCAGCAAGCAACCCAGGGGTCCACCTCTCTCCCTGGACTTGCAGTAGAGGCCCTAGGGTACCTCCTGGCCCTCCACCTAGTGACCTCTGACCCCAGCAAGTTACCCAGGGGTCCACAACTCTCCCTGGACTTGAAAAATAGGCCCCAGGGTGCCCCCTGGCCCTCCACATAGGGGCCAAGGACCCCAGCAAGCTACCCAGAGGTCCACCTCTATCCCTGGTCTTGCAGTAGAGGCCTCAGGGTGCCCCCTGAACCTCCACCTAGAGGCCTCTGACCCCAGCAAGCTACCCAGGGGTCCACCTCTCTCCCTGGACTTGCAGTAGAGGCCCTAGGGTGCCCCCAGGCCCTCCACCTAGGGACGGCTGACACAAGAAAGCTCCCCAGGGGTCCACCTCTCTCCCTGGACTTGCAGGATATAACCCAGGGTGCCCCCTTTCCCTCCATCTAGTTGCCTCTGACCCCAGCAAGCAACCCAGGGGTCCACCTCTCTCCCTGGACTTGCAGTAGAGGCCCTAGGGTACCTCCTGGCCCTCCACCTAGTGGCCTCTGACCCCAGCAAGTTACCCAGGGGTCCACAACTCTCCCTGGACTTGCAGTAGAGGCCCCTGGCTGCCCCCTTTCTCTCCTCCTAGGGGCCTCAGACCCCAGCAAGCTACCCAGGGGTCCACCTTTCTCCCTGGACTTGAATTATAGGCCCCTGGCTGCCCACTGGCCCTCCACCTAGGGGCCTAAGACCCCAGCAAGCTACCCAGGGTTCCACCTCTCTCCCTTGACTTGAAGTATAGGCCCCAGGGTGCCCCCTGGCCCTCCACCTAAGGGCCTAGGACCCCAGCAAGATACCGGGGGTCCACCTCTCTCCCTGGACTTGCAGTAGAGGCCCTAGGAAACCTCTTGGCCCTCCACCTAGGGGCCTCTGACCCCAGCAAGCTACCCAGGGGTCCACCTTTCTCCCTGGACTTATAGTATAGGCCCCAGGGTGCCCATTGGCCCTCCACCTAGGGGCCTAAGGCCCCAGCAAGCAACCCAGGGGTCCACAACTCTCCCTGAACTTGCAGTAGAGGCCCCAGGGTGCCCCTTGGCCCTTCACCTAGGGGCCTGTAACCCCAGCAAGCTACCCAGGGGTCCACCTCTCTCCCTGGACTTGCAGTAGAGGCCCTAGGGTACCTCCTGGCCCTACACCTAGGGGCCTCTGACCCCAGCAAGCTACCCAGGGGTCCACAACTCTCCCTGGACTTGCAGTAGAGGCCCCAGGGTGCCCCCTGGCCCTGCACCTAGGGGCCTCTGACCCCAGCAAGCTACCCAGGGGTCCAAATCTCTCCATGGACTTGCAGTAGAGGCCCTAGGGTACCCCCTGGCCCTCCACCTAGGGGCTTTATTCCCCAGCAAGCTACCCAGGGGTCCACCTCTCTCCCTTGACTTGAAAAATAGGCCCCAGGGTGCCCCCTGGCCCTCCACATAGGGGCCAAGGACCCCAGCAAGCTACCCAGAGGTCCACCTCTATCCCTGGTCTTGCAGTAGAGGCCTCAGGGTGCCCCCTGAACCTCCACCTAGAGGCCTCTGACCCCAGCAAGCTACCCAGGGGTCCACCTCTCTCCCTGGACTTGCAGTAGAGGCCCTAGGGTGCCCCCAGGCCCTCCACCTAGGGACGGCTGACACAAGAAAGCTCCCCAGGGGTCCACCTCTCTCCCTGGACTTGCAGGATATGCCCCAGGGTGCCCCCTTTCCCTCCATCTAGTTGCCTCTGACCCCAGCAAGCAACCCAGGGGTCCACCTCTCTCCCTGGACTTGCAGTAGAGGCCCTAGGGTACCTCCTGGCCCTCCACCTAGTGACCTCTGACCCCAGCAAGTTACCCAGGGGTCCACAACTCTCCCTGGACTTGAAAAATAGGCCCCAGGGTGCCCCCTGGCCCTCCACATAGGGGCCAAGGACCCCAGCAAGCTACCCAGAGGTCCACCTCTATCCCTGGTCTTGCAGTAGAGGCCTCAGGGTGCCCCCTGAACCTCCACCTAGAGGCCTCTGACCCCAGCAAGCTACCCAGGGGTCCACCTCTCTCCCTGGACTTGCAGTAGAGGCCCTAGGGTGCCCCCAGGCCCTCCACCTAGGGACGGCTGACACAAGAAAGCTCCCCAGGGGTCCACCTCTCTCCCTGGACTTGCAGGATATAACCCAGGGTGCCCCCTTTCCCTCCATCTAGTTGCCTCTGACCCCAGCAAGCAACCCAGGGGTCCACCTCTCTCCCTGGACTTGCAGTAGAGGCCCTAGGGTACCTCCTGGCCCTCCACCTAGTGGCCTCTGACCCCAGCAAGTTACCCAGGGGTCCACAACTCTCCCTGGACTTGCAGTAGAGGCCCCTGGCTGCCCCCTTTCTCTCCTCCTAGGGGCCTCAGACCCCAGCAAGCTACCCAGGGGTCCACCTTTCTCCCTGGACTTGAATTATAGGCCCCTGGCTGCCCACTGGCCCTCCACCTAGGGGCCTAAGACCCCAGCAAGCTACCCAGGGTTCCACCTCTCTCCCTTGACTTGAAGTATAGGCCCCAGGGTGCCCCCTGGCCCTCCACCTAAGGGCCTAGGACCCCAGCAAGATACCGGGGGTCCACCTCTCTCCCTGGACTTGCAGTAGAGGCCCTAGGAAACCTCTTGGCCCTCCACCTAGGGGCCTCTGACCCCAGCAAGCTACCCAGGGGTCCACCTTTCTCCCTGGACTTATAGTATAGGCCCCAGGGTGCCCATTGGCCCTCCACCTAGGGGCCTAAGGCCCCAGCAAGCAACCCAGGGGTCCACAACTCTCCCTGAACTTGCAGTAGAGGCCCCAGGGTGCCCCTTGGCCCTTCACCTAGGGGCCTGTAACCCCAGCAAGCTACCCAGGGGTCCACCTCTCTCCCTGGACTTGCAGTAGAGGCCCTAGGGTACCTCCTGGCCCTACACCTAGGGGCCTCTGACCCCAGCAAGCTACCCAGGGGTCCACAACTCTCCCTGGACTTGCAGTAGAGGCCCCAGGGTGCCCCCTTGCCCTCCACCTAGGGGCCTCTGACCCCAGAAAGCTTCCCAGGGGTCCACCTTTCTCCCTGGACTTGAAGTATAGGCCCCAGAGTGCCCACTGGCCCTCCACCTAGGGGCCTAAGACCCCAGCAAACTACCCAGGGGTCCAATTATCTCCCTGGACTTGCAGTATAGGCCCCAGGGTGCCCCCTGGCCCTCCACATAGGGGCTTCTGACCCCAGCAAGCTACCCAGGGGTCTACAACTCTCCCTGGACTTTCAGTAGAGGCCCCAGGGTGCCCCCTGGCCCTCCACCTAAGGGCCTCTGACCACAGCAAGCTACACAGTGGTCCACTTCTCTCCCTGGACTTGCGTTAGAGGCCCTAGGGTACCCCCTTGCCCTCCACCTATGGGCTACAGACCTCATCAAGCTACCCAGGGATCCACCTCTCTCCCTGGACTTGCAGTATAGGCCCCAGGGTGCCCCCTGGCCCTCCACCTAGGGGCCACTTTCCCCCAGTATGCTACCCAAGGGTCCTTCTCTCTCCCTTCACTTGCAATAGAGGCCCCAGGGTGCCCCCTGGCACTCCACCTAGGGGTCTATGACCCCAGCAAGCTACCCAGGGGTCCACCTCTCTCAATGGACTTGCAGTAGAGGCCCCAGGGTGCCCCCTGGCCCTCCACCTAGGTTCCTCAGACCCTAGGAATCTACCAAGGGGTCCACAACTATCCCTGGACTTACACTAGATGCCCCAGGGTGCCCCCTGGCCCTCCACCTAGGGTCCTCAGACCCTAGGAATCTACCAAGGGGTCCACAACTATCCCTGGACTTGCACTAGAGGCCCCAGGGTGCCCCCTGGCCCTCCACCTAAGGGCCTCTGACCCCAGCTAGCTACCCAGGGGTCCAACTCTCTCCCTGGACTTGCAGTAGAGGCCCCAGGGTACCCCTGGCCCTCTACCTAGGGGCTTTATTCGCCAGCAAGCTACCCAGGGTTCTACTTCTCTCCCTGGACTTGCAGTAGAGGCCCCAGCGTGCCCCCTTGCCCTCCACCCAAGGGCCACTACATCCAGCAAGCTACTCAGGGGTCCACAACTTTCCCTGTACTTGCAGTAGAGGCCCCAGGGTGCCCCCTGGCCCTCCACCTAGGGGCCTCTGACCCCAGCAAGCTACATATGGGTTCACATCTCTCCTTGGACTTGCAGTAAAGGCCCCAGGGTGCCCCCTGGCCCTCCACCTAGGGGCCTAAGACCTCAGAAAGCTACCCAGGGGTCCACCTCTCTTCCTGAACTTGCAGTATAGGAACCAGGGTGCCCCCTTGCCCTCCACCCAGGGGCCTCTGACCCCAGCAAGCTACCCAGGGGTCAACATCTCTCCTTGGACTTGCAGTATAGGCCCTAAGGTGCCCCCTGGCCCTCCACCTAAGGGCCTAAGACCCCAGCAAGCTACCCAGGGGGTCCACCTCTCTCCCTGGACTGGCAGTAGAGGCCCCAGGGTGCCCCCAGGCCCTCCACTTAGGGGCTGCTGACACAAGAAAGCTCCCAGGTGTCCACCTCTCTCCCTGGACTTGCAGTATAGGCCCCAGGGTGCCCCCAGGCCCTCCACCTAAGTGTCTAAGACCCCAGCAAGCTACCCAGGGGTCCACCTCTCTCCCTGGACTCGAAGTATAGGCCCCAGGGTGCCCCCTTGCCATCCACCCAGGGGCCTCTGACCCCCGCAAGTTACCCAAGGGTCCACAACTCTCCCTGGACTTGCAGTACAGGCCCCTGGGTGCCCCTTGGCCCTCCACCTAGGCAACTCTAAGCCAAACAAACTACCCAGGGGTCCACCTCTCTCCCTGCACTTGCAGTGAAGGCCCCAGGGTACCCCCTGACCCTCCACCTAGGTTCTACTTACCCCAGCAAGCTACCCAGGGGTCCACCTCTCTCCTTGGACTTGCAGAAGAGGCCCCAGGGTGTCCGCTGGCCCTCCACTTAGGGGCCTCTGACCCCAGCAAGCTACCCAGGGGTCCACATCTCTCCCTAGACTTGCAGTAGAGGCCCAAGGGTGCCCCCTGGCCCTCCACCTAGGGGCCTCTGGCCCAAGCAATCTACCAAGGGGACCACAACTCTCCCTGGAATTGAGGTAGAGGCCCTAGGGTAGCCCCTGGCCCTCCACCTAGGGGCTTTAGTCCTCAGCAAGCTACCCAGGGGTCCACTTCTCTCCCTGGACTTGCAGTAGAGAACCCAGGAAGCCCCCTGGCACTCCACCAAGGAGCCTCTGACGCCAGCAAGCTTCCCAGGGGTCAACCTCTCTCCCTGGGCTGGGAATATAGGCCCCAGGGTGCCCCCTGGCCCTCCACCTTTGTGCCTCTGACACCAGCAAGCTACCCAGGGGTCCACCTCTCTTCCTGGACTTGCGTTAAAGGCCCTAGGGTACCCCCTTGCCCTCCACCTATGGGCTTCAGACCTCATCAAGCTACCCAGGGATCCACCCCTCTCCCTGGACTTGCAGTATAGGCCCCAGGGTACCCCCTGGCTCTCCACCTAGGGGCCTCATATCCCAGGAAGCTACCCAGGGGTCCACTTCTCTCCCTGGACTTGCAGGATAGGCTGCAGGGGGCAACCTGGCCCTCCACCTAGGGGCCACTGACCCCAGGAAGCTACTCAGGGGTCCATATCTCTCCCTGGACTTGCAGTAGAGGCCCCAGGGTTCCCCCTTGCCCTCCACCCAGGGGCCTCTGACCCCCAAAAGTTACCCAAGGGTCCACAACTCTCCCTGGACTTGCAGTAGAGTTCCCAGGGTGCCCCTTGGCCCTCCACCTAGGCAGCTCTCAGCCAAGCAATCTACCCAGGGGTCCACCTCTCTGCCTGGACTTGCAGGATAGGCCCTAGGGTGCCTCCTGGCCCTCCACCTAGTTGCCTCTGACCCCAGAAAGCTACCCTGGGATCCAATTTTTTCCCTGGACATGAAGTATAGGCCCCAGGATGCCCATTGGCCCTCCACCTGGGGGCCTAAGACCCCAGCAAGCTACCCAGGGGTCCACAACTCTCCCTGGACTTGCAGTAGAGGCCCCAGGGTGCCCCCTGGCCCTCCACCTAGGGGCCTCTGATCCTAGCAAGCTACCCAGGGTTCCACTTCTCTCCCTGGACTTGCAGTATAGGCCCCAGGGTGCCCCCAGGCCCTCCACCTAAGTGCCTAAGACCCCAGCAAGCTACCCAGGGGTCCACCTCTCTGCCTTGACTTGAAGTGTAGGCCCCAGGGTGCCCCCTGGATCTCCACCTAGGGGCCTAGGGCCCCAGCAAGCGTTCCAGGGGTCCACGTCTCTCCCTGGACTTGCAGTAGAGGCCCCAGGGTGCCCCCTGGCCCTCCCCCTACTGGCCTCTAACCCCAGCAAGCTACCCAGGGGTCCACCTCTCTCCCTAGACTTGCAGTAGAGGCCCTAGGGTACCTCCTGGCCCTACACCTAGGGGCCTCTGACCCCAGCAAGCTACCCAGGGGTCCACAACTCTCCCTGGACTTGCAGTAGAGGCCCCAGGGTGCCCGTTGGCCTTCCACCTAGGGGCTTCTGACCCCAGCAATTCTACCCAGGGGTCCACAACTCTCCCTGGACTTGCGGTAGAGGCCCCAGGGTGCCCCCTGGCCCTCCACCCAAGGGCCTCTGACCCCAGCAAGCTACACAGGGGTCCACCTCTCTTCCTGGACTTGCGTTAAAGGCCCTAGGGTACCCCCTTGCCCTCCACCTATGGGCTTAAGACCTCATCAAGCTACCCAGGGATCCACCCCTCTCCCTGGACTTGCAGTATAGGCCCCAGGGTGCCCCCTGGCCCTCCACTTAGGGGCCTCTTACCCCAGGAAGCTACCCAGGGGTCCACCTCTCTCCCATGACTTGCAATAGAGGCCCCAGGGTGCCCCCTGGCACTCCACCTAGGGCCCTTTGACCCCAGCAAGCTACCCAGGGGTCCACTTCTCTCCCTGGACTTGCAGTATAGGCCCCAGGGTGCCCCCTGGCCCTCCACCCAGGGGCCTAAGATCCCAGCAAGCTACCCAGGGGTCCACCTCTCTCCCTTGACTTGAAAAATAGGCCACAGGGTGCCCCCTGGCCCTCCACATAGGGGCCAAGGACCCCAGCAAGCTACCCAGAGGTCCACCTCTCTCCCTGGACTTGCAGGATATGCCCCAGGGTGCCCCCTTGCCCTCCATCTAGTTGCCTCTGACCCCAGCAAGCAACCCAGGGGTCCACCTCTCTCCCTGGACTTGCAGTAGAGGCCCTAGGGTACCTCCTGGCCCTCCACCTAGGGTCCTCTGACCCCAGCACGTTACCCAAGGGTCCACAACTCTCCCTGGACTTGCAGTAGAGGCCCCTGGCTGCCCCCTTTCTCTCCTCCTAGGGGCCTCAGACCCCAGCAAGCTACCCAGGGGTCCACCTCTCTCCCTGGACTTGCAGGATATGCCCCAGGGTGCCCCCTTGCCCTCCATCTAGTTGCCTCTGACCCCAGCAAGCAACCCAGGGGTCCACCTTTTTCCCTGGACTTATAGTATAGGCCCCAGGGTGCCCATTGGCCCTCCACCTAGGGGCCTAAGACCCCAGCAAGCTACCCAGGGGTCCACAACTCTCCCTGAACTTGCAGTAGAGGCCCCAGGGTGCCTCTTGGCCCTCCACTTAGGGGCCTGTGACCCCAGCAAGCTACCCAGAGGTCCACCTCTCTCCCTGGACTTGCAGTAGAGGCCCTAGGGTGCCCCCAGGCCCTCCACCTAGGGGCGGCTGACACAAGAAAGCTCCCCAGGGGTCCACCTTTCTCCCTGGACTTGCAGGATATGCCCCAGGGTGCCCCCTTGCCCTCCATCTAGTTGCCTCTGACCCCAGCAAGCAACCCAGGGGTCCACCTCTCTCCCTGGACTTGCAGTAGAGGCCCTAGGGTACCTCCTGGCCCTCCACCTAGTGGCCTCTGACCCCAGCAAGTTACCCAGGGGTCCACAACTCTCCCTGGACTTGCAGTAGAGGCCCCTGGCTGCCCCCTTTCTCTCCTCCTAGGGGCCTCAGACCCCAGCAAGCTACCCAGGGGTCCACCTTTCTCCCTGGACTTGAATTATAGGCCCCTGGCTGCCCACTTGCCCTCCACCTAGGGGCCTAAGACCCCAGCAAGCTACCCAGGGTTCCACCTCTCTCCCTTGACTTGAAGTATAGGCCCCAGGGTGCCCTCTGGCCCTACACCTAAGGGCCTAGGACCCCAGCAAGCTACCCAGGGGTCCACGTCTCTTCCCGGACTTACAGTAGAGGCCCCAGGGTGCCCCCTGGCCCTCCACCTAGGGGCCTAAGACCCCAGCAAGATACCGGGGGTCCACCTCTCTCCCTGGACTTGCAGTAGAGACCCTAGGAAACCTCTTGGCCCTCCACCTAGGGGCCTCTGACCCCAGCAAGCTACCCAGGGGTCCACCTTTCTCCCTGGACTTATAGTATAGGCCCCAGGGTGCCCATTGGCCCTCCAGCTAGGGGCCTAAGGCCCCAGCAAGCTACCCAGGGGTCCACAACTCTCCCTGAACTTGCAGTAGAGGCCCCAGGGTGCCCCTTGGCCCTTCACCTAGGGGCCTGTGACCCCAGCAAGCTACCCAGGGGTCCACCTCTCTCCCTGGACTTGCAGTAGAGGCCCTAGGGTACCTCCTGGCAATACACCTAGGGGCCTCTGACCCCAGCAAGCTACCCAGGGGTCCACAACTCTCCCTGGACTTGCAGTAGAGGCCCCAGGGTGCCCCCTTGCCCTCCACCTAGGGGCCTCTGACCCCAGAAAGCTTCCCAGGGGTCCACCTTTCTCCCTGGACTTGAAGTATAGGCCCCAGAGTGCCCACTGGCCCTCCACCTAGGGGCCTAAGACCCCAGCAAACTACCCAGGGGTCCAATTATCTCCCTGGACTTGCAGTATAGGCCCCAGGGTGCCCCCTGGCGCTCCACCTAAGGGCCTCTGACCACAGCAAGCTACACAGTGGTCCACCTCTCTCCCTGGACTTGCGTTAGAGGCCCTAGGGTACCCCCTTGCCCTCCACCTATGGGCTACAGACCTCATCAAGCTACCCAGGGATCCACCTCTCTCCCTGGACTTGCAGTATAGGCCCCAGGGTGCCCCCTGGCCCTCCACCTAGGGGCCACTTTCCCCCAGTATGCTACCCAAGGGTCCTTCTCTCTCCCTTCACTTGCAATAGAGGCCCCAGGGTGCCCCCTGGCACTCCACCTAGGGGTCTATGACCCCAACAAGCTACCCAGGGGTCCACCTCTTTCCCTGGACTGGCAGTATAGGCTCCAGGGTGCCCCCTGGCCCTCCACCTAGGGGCCTCTGACCCCAGCAAGCTACCAAGGGGTCCACAACTCTCCCTGGACTTGCAGTAGAGGCCCCAGGGTGCCCCCTGGCATTCCACCTAGGGGCCTCCGACCCCAGCAAGCTACCCAGGGGTCCACCTCTCTCAATGGACTTGCAGTAGAGGCCCCAGGGTGCCCCCTGGCCCTCCACCTAGGGTCCTCAGACCCTAGGAATCTACCAAGGGGTCCACGACTATCCCTGGACTTACACTAGATGCCCCAGGGTGCCCATTGGCCCTCCACCTAGGGGCCTAAGACCCCAGCAAGCTACCCAGGGGTCCACAACTCTCCCTGAACTTGCAGTAGAGGCCCCAGCGTGCCCCCTTGCCCTCCACCCGTGGGCCACTAACCCCAGCAAGCTACTCAGGGGTCCACAACTTTCCCTGTACTTGCAGTAGAGGCCCCAGGGTGCCCCCTGGCCCTCCACCTAGGGGCCTCTGACCCCAGCAAGCTACATAGGGGTTCACATCTCTCCTTGGACTTGCAGTATAGGCCCCAGGGTGCCCCCTGGCCCTCCACCTAGGGGCCTAAGACCTCAGAAAGCTACCCAGGGGTCCACCTCTCTTCCTGAACTTGCAGTATAGGAACCAGGGTGCCCCCTTGCCCTCCACCCAGGGGCCTCTGACCCCAGCAAGCTACCCAGGGGTCAATATCTCTCCCTGGACTTGCAGTATAGGCCCTAAGGTGCCCCCTGGCCCTCCACCTAAGGGCCTAAGACCCCAGCAAGCTACCCAGGGGGTCCACCTCTCTCCCTGGACTGGCAGTAGAGGCCCCAGGGTGCCCCCAGGCCCTCCACTTAGGGGCTGCTGACACAAGAAAGCTCCCCAGGTGTCCACCTCTCTCCCTGGACTTGCAGTATAGGCCCCAGGGTGCCCCCAGGCCCTCCACCTTAGTGTCTAAGACCCCAGCAAGCTACCCAGGGGTCCACCTCTCTCCCTGGACTCGAAGTATAGGCCCCAGGTTGCCCCCTTGCCATCCACCCAGGGGCCTCTGACCCCCGCAAGTTACCCAAGGTTCCACAACTCTCCCTGGACTTGCAGTAGAGGCCCCTGGGTGCCCCTTGGCCCTCCACCTAGGCAACTCTCAGCCAAACAAACTACCCAGGGTCCACCTCTCTCCCTGCACTTGCAGTATAGGCCCCAGGGTACCCCCTGACCCTCCACCTAGGTTCTTCTTACCCCAGCAAGCTACCCAGGGGTCCACCTCTCTCCCTGGACTTGCAGAAGAGGCCCCAGGGTGTCCGCTGGCCCTCCACTTAGGGGCCTCTGACCCCAGCAAGCTACCCAGGGGTCCACATCTCTCCCTAGACTTGCAGTAGAGGCCCAAGGGTGCCCCCTGGCCCTCCACCTAGGGGCCTCTGGCCCAAGCAATCTACCAAGGGGACCACAACTCTCCCTGGAATTGAGGTAGAGGCCCTAGGGTAGCCCCTGGCCCTCCAACTAGGGGCTTTAGTCCCCAGCAAGCTACCCACCGGTCCACTTCTCTCCCTGGACTTGCAGTAGAGTCCCCAGGGTGCCCCCTGGCGTTCCAGCTAGGGGCCTTTGACCCCAGCAAGCTACCCAGGGGTCCACCTCTCTCCCTGGACTTGCAGTAGAGAACCCAGGAAGCCCCCTGGCACTCCACCAAGGAGCCTCTGACGCCAGCAAGCTTCCCAGGGGTCAACCTCTCTCCCTGGGCTGGGAATATAGGCCCCAGGGTGCCCCCTGGCCCTCCACCTTCGTGCCTCTGACACCAGCAAGCTACCCAGGGGTCCACCTCTCTTCCTGGACTTGCAGTAGAGGCCCCAGGGTGCCCCCTGGCCCTCCACCTAGGGTCCTCAGACCCTAGGAATCTACCAAGGGGTCCACAACTATCCCTGGACTTACACTAGATGCCCCAGGGTGCCCCCTGGCCCTCCACCTAGGGTCCTCAGACCCTAGGAATCTACCAAGGGGTCCACAACTATCCCTGGACTTGCACTAGAGGCCCCAGGGTGCCCCCTGGCCCTCCACCTAAGGGCCTCTGACCCCAGCTAGCTACCCAGGGGTCCAACTCTCTCCCTGGACTTGCAGTAGAGGCCCCAGGGTACCCCTGGCCCTCTACCTAGGGGCTTTATTCCCCAGCAAGCTACCCAGGGTTCTACTTCTCTCCCTGGACTTGCAGTAGAGGCCCCAGCGTGCCCCCTTGCCCTCCACCCGTGGGCCACTAACCCCAGCAAGCTACTCGGGGGTCCACAACTTTCCCTGTACTTGCAGTAGAGGCCCCAGGGTGCCCCCTGACCCTCCACCTAGGGGCCTCTGACCCCAGCAAGCTACATAGGGGTTCACATCTCTCCTTGGACTTGCAGTATAGGCCCCAGGGTGCCCCCTGGCCCTCCACCTAGGGGCCTAAGACCTCAGAAAGCTACACAGGGGTCCACCTCTCTTCCTGAACTTGCAGTATAGGAACCAGGGTGCCCCCTTGCCCTCCACCCAGGGGCCTCTGACCCCAGCAAGCTACCCAGGGGTCAACATCTCTCCCTGGACTTGCAGTATAGGCCCTAAGGTGCCCCCTTGCCCTCCACCTAAGGGCCTAAGACCCCAGCAAGCTACCCAGGGGGTCCACCTCTCTCCCTGGACTGGCAGTAGAGGCCCCAGGGTGCCCCCAGGCCCTCCACTTAGGGGCTGCTGACACAAGTAAGCTCCCCAGGTGTCCACCTCTCTCCCTGGACTTGAAGTATAGGCCCCAGGGTGCCCCCTTGCCATCCACCCAGGGGCCTCTGACCCCCGCAAGTTACCCAAGGGTCCACAACTCTCCCTGGAATTGCAGTAGAGGCCCCTGGGTGCCCCTTGGCCCTCCACCTAGGCCACTCTCAGCCAAACAAACTACCCAGGGGTCCACCTCTCTCCCTGCACTTGCAGTATAGGCCCCAGGGTGCCCCCTGGCACTCCACCTAGGGGCCTAAGACCCCAGCAAGCTACCCAGGGGTCCACCTCTCTCCCTGGTCTTGCAGTAGAGGCCTCAGGGTACCCCCTGGCCCTCCACCTAGGGGCCTCTGACCCCAGCAAGCTACCCAGGGGTCCACCTTTCTCCCTGGACTTGCAGTAGAGGCCCTAGAGTACCTCCTGGCCCTACACCTAGGGGCCTCTGACCCCAGAAAGCTTCCCAGGGGTCCACCTTTCTCCCTGGACTTGCAGTAGAGGCCCTAGGGTACCTCCTGGCCCTACACCTAGGGGCCTCTGACCCCAGCAAGCTACCCAGGGGTCCACAACTCTCCCTGGACTTGCAGTAGAGGCCCCAGGGTGCCCCCTTGCCCTCCACCTAGGGGCCTCTGACCCCAGAAAGCTTCCCAGGGGTTCACCTTTCTCCCTGGACTTGAAGTATAGGCCCCAGAGTGCCCACTGGCCCTCCACCTAGGGGCCTAAGACCCCAGCAAGCTACACAGGGGTCCACAACTCTCCCTGGACTTGCAGTAGAGGCCGCAGGGTGCCCCCTGGCCCTCCACCTAGGGGCCCAAGATCCAAGCAAGCTACCCAGGGGTCCACCTCTCTCCCTTGACTTGAAGTATAGGCCCCAGGGTGCCCCCTGGCCCTCCACCTAGGGGCCTAGGACCACAGCAAGCTACCCAGGGGTCCACCTCTCTCCCTGGACTTGCAATAGAGGCCCCAGGGTGGCCCTGGCCCTCCACCTAGGGGCCTAAGACCCCAGCAAACTACCCAGGGGTCTAATTATCTCCCTGGACTTGCAGTATAGGCCCCAGGGTGCCCCCTGGCCCTCCACCTAAGGGCCTCTGACCACAGCAAGCTACACAGTGGTCCACCTCTCTCCCTGGACTTGCGTTAGAGGCCCTAGGGTACCTCCTTTCCCTCCACCTATGGGCTACAGACCTCATCAAGCTACCCAGGGATCCACCTCTCTCCCTGGACTTGCAGTATAGGCCCCAGGGTGCCCCCTGGCCCTCCACCTAGGGGCCACTTTCCCCCAGTATGCTACCCAGGGGTCCTTCTCTCTCCCTTCACTTGCAATAGAGGCCCCAGGGTGCCCCCTGGCACTGCACCTAGGGGTCTATGACCCCAGCAAGCTACCCAGGGGTCCACCTCTTTCCCTGGACTGGCAGTATAGGCTCCAGGGTGCCCCCTGGCCCTCCACCTAGGGGCCTCTGACCCCAGCAAGCTACCAAGGGGTCCACAACTCTCCCTGGACTTGCAGTAGAGGCCGCAGGGTGCCCCCTGGCCCTCCACCTAGGGGCCCAAGATCCAAGCAAGCTACCCAGGGGTCCACCTCTCTCCCTTGACTTGAAGTATAGGCCCCAGGGTGCCCCCAGGCCCTCCACTTAGGGGCTGCTGACACAAGAAAGCTCCCCAGGTGTCCACCTCTCTCCCTGGACTTGCAGTATAGGCCCCAGGGTGCCCCCAGGCCCTCCACCTAAGTGTCTAAGACCCCAGCAAGCTACCCAGGGGTCCACCTCTCTCCCTGGACTTGAAATATAGGCCCCAGGGTGCCCCCTTGCCATCCACCCAGGGGTCTCTGACCCCCGCAAGTTACCCAAGGGTCCACAACTCTCCCTGGACTTGCAGTAGAGGCCCCTGGGTGCCCCTTGGCCCTCCACCTAGGCCACTCTCAGCCAAACAAACTACCCAGGGGTCCACCTCTCTCCCTGCACTTGCAGTATAGGCCCCAGGGTGCCCCCTGGCACTCCACCTAGGGGCCTAAGACCCCAGCAAGCTACACAGGGGTCCACCTCTCTCCCTGGACTGGCAGTTTAGGCCCCAGGGTACCCCCTGACCATCCACCTAGGTTCTTCTTACCCCAGCAAGCTACCCAGGGGTCCACCTCTCTCCCTGGACTTGCAGAAGAGGCCCCAGGGTGCCCGCTGGCCCTCCACTTAAGGGCCTCTGACCCCAGCAAGCTACCCAGGGGTCCACATCTCTCCCTAGACTTGCAGTAGAGGCCCAAGGGTGCCCCCTGGCCCTCCACCTAGGGGCCTCTGGCCCAAGCAATCTACCAAGGGGACCACAACTCTCCCTGGAATTGCAGTAGAGGCCCTAGGGTAGCCCCTGGCCCTCCACCTAGGGGCTTTAGTCCCCAGCAAGCTACCCAGGGGTCCACCTCTCTCCCTGGACTTGCAGTAGAGTCCCCAGGGTGCCCCCTGGCCCTCCAGCTAGGGGCCTTTGACCCCAGCAATCTACCCAGGGGTCCACCTCTCTCCCTGGACTTGCAGTAGAGAACCCAGGAAGCCCCCTGGCACTCCACCAAGGAGCCTCTGACGCCAGCAAGCTTCCCAGGGGTCAACCTCTCTCCCTGGGCTGGGAATATAGGCCCCAGGGTGCCCCCTGGCCCTCCACCTTTGTGCCTCTGACACCAGCAAGCTACCCAGGGGTCCACCTCTCTTCCTGGACTTGCGTTAAAGGCCCTAGGGTACCCCCTTGCCCTCCACCTATGGGCTTCAGCCCTCATCAAGCTACCCAGGGATCCACCCCTCTCCCTGGACTTGCAGTATAGGCCCCGGGGTACTCCCTGGCTCTCCACCTAGGGGCCTCTTACCCCAGGAAGCTACCCAGGGGTCCACTTCTCTCCCTGGTCTTGCAGGATAGGCTGCAGGGGGCAACCTGGCCCTCCACCTAGGGGCCACTGACCCCAGGAAGCTACTCAGGGGTCAACCTCTCTCCCTGGACTTGCAGAATAGGCCCCAGGGTGCCCCCTGGCCCACCACCTATGGGCTTCTGACCCCAGCAAGCTACCCAGGGGTCCATATCTCTCCCTGGACTTGCAGTAGAGGCCCCAGGGTGCCCCCTTGCCCTCCACCCAGGGGCCTCTGACCCCCACAAGTTACCCAAGGGTCCACAACTCTCCCTGGACTTGCAGTAGAGTTCCCAGGTTTGCCCCTTGGCCCTCCACCTAGGCCACTCTCAGCCAAGCAATCTACCCAGGGGTCCACCTCTCTGCCTGGACTTGCAGGATAGGCTCCCAGGGTGCCTCCTGGCCCTCCACCTAGTTGCCTCTGACCCCAGAAAGCTACCCAGGGGTCCAATTTTTTCCCTGGACATGAAGTATAGGCCCCAGGATGCCCCCTGGCCCTCCACCTGGGGGCCTAAGACCCCAGCAAGCTACCCAGGGGTCCACAACTCTCCCTGGACTTGCAGTAGAGGCCCCAGGGTGCCCCCTGGCCCTCCACCTAGGGGCCTCTGATCCTAGCAAGCTACCCAGGGTTCCACTTCTCTCCCTGGACTTGCAGTATAGGCCCCAGGGTGCCCCCAGGCCCACCACCTAAGTGCCTAAGACCCCAGCAAGCTACCCAGGGGTCCACCTCTCTGCCTTGACTTGAAGTATAGGCCCCAGGGTGCCCCCTGGATCTCCACCTAGGGACCTAGGGCCCCAGCAAGCTTTCCAGGGGTCCACGTCTCTCCCTGGACTTGCAGTAGAGGCCCCAGGGTGCCCCCTGGCCCTCCCCCTACTGGCCTCTGACCCCAGCAAGCTCCCCAGGGGTCCACCTCTCTCCCTGGACTTGCAGGATATGCCCCAGGGTGCCCCCTTGCCCTCCACCTAGTAGCCTCTGACCCCAGCAAGCAACCCAGGGGTCCACCTCTCTCCCTTGACTTGCAGTAGAGGCCCTAGGGTACCTCCTGGCCCTCCACCTAGGGGCCTCTGACCCCAGCAAGTTACCCAGGGGTCCACAACTCTCCCTGGACTTGCAGTAGAGGCCCCTGGCTGCCCACTTTCTCTCCTCCTAGGGGCCTCAGACCCCAGCAAGCTACCCAGGGGTCCACCTTTCTCCCTGGACTTGAATTATAGGCTCCTGGCTGCCCACTGGCCCTCCACCTAGGGGCCGAAGACCCCTGCAAGCTACCCAGGGTTCCACCTCTCTCCCTTGACTTGAAGTATAGGCCCCAGGGTGCCCCCTGGCCCTCAACCTAGGGGCCTGAGACCCCAGCATGATACCCAGGGGTCCACCTCTCTCCCTGGACTTGCAGTAGAGCCCCTAGGAAACCTCTTGGCCCTCCACCTAGGGGCCTCTGACCCCAGCAAGCTAGCCAGGGGTCCACCTTTCTCCCTGGACTTATAGTATAGGCCCCAGGGTGCCCATTGGCCCTCCAACTAGGGACCTAAGACCCCAGCAAGCTACCCAGGGGTCTACAACTCTCCCTGAACTTGCAGTAGAGGCCCCAGGGTGCCCCTTGGCCCTTCACCTAGGGGCCTGTGACCCCAGCAAGCTACCCAGGGGTCCACCTCTCTCCCTGGACTTGCAGTATAGGCCCCAGGGTGACCCCTGGCCCTCCACCTAGGGGCCTAAGATCCCAGCAAGCTACCCAGGGGTCCACGTCTCTCCCTTGACTTGAAAAATAGGCCCCAGGGTTCCCCCTGGCCCTCCACATAGGGGCCAAGGACACCAGCAAGCTACCCAGAGGTCCACCTCTCTCCCTGGTCTTGCAGTAGAGGCCTCAGGGTGCCCCCTGGCCCTACACCTATGGGCCTCTGACCCCAGCAAGCTACCCAGGGGTCCACAACTCTCCCTGGACTTGCAGTAGAGGCCCCAGGGTGCCCACTGGCCCTCCACCTAGGGGCCTAAGACCCCAGCAAGCTACACAGGGGTCCACAACTCACCCTGGACTTGCAGTAGAGGCCGCAGGGTGATCCCTGGCCCTCCACCTAGGGGCCCAAGATCCAAGCAAGCTACCCAGGGGTCCACCTCTCTCCCTTGACTTGAAGTATAGGCCCCAGGGTGCCCCCTGGACCTCCACCTAGGGGCCCAGGACCACAGCATGCTACCCAGGGGTCCACCTCTCTCCCTGGACTTGCAGTAGAGGCCCCAGGGTGCCCCCTGGCCCTCCACCTAGGGGCCTAAGACACCAGCAAACTACCCAGGGGTACAATTATCTCCCTGGACTTGCATTATAGGCCCCAGGGTGCCCCCTGGCCCTCCACATAGGGGCTTCTGACCCCAGCAAGCTACCCAGGGGTCTACAACTCTCCCTGGACTTTCAGTAGAGGCCCCAGGGTGCCCCCTGGCCCTCCACCTAAGGGCCTCTGACCACAGCAAGCTACACAGTGGTCCACCTCTCTCCCTGGACTTGCGTTAGAGGCCCTAGGGTACCCCCTTTCCCTCCACCTATGGGCTACAGACCTCATCAAGCTACCCAGGGGTCTACAACTCTCCCTGGACTTGCAGTATAGGCCCCAGGGTGCCCCCTGGCCCTCCACCTAGGTGCCACTTTCCCCCAGTATGCTACCCAGGGGTCGTTCTCTCTCCCTTCACTTGCAATAGAGGCCCCAGGGTGCCCCCTGGCACTCCACCTAGGGGTCTATGACCCCAGCAAGCTACCCAGGGGTCCACCTCTTTCCCTGGACTGGCAGTATAGGCTCCAGGGTGCCCCCTGGCCCTGCACCTAAGGGCCTCTGACCCCAGCAAGCTACCAAGGGGTCCACAACTCTCCCTGGACTTGCAGTAGAGGCCCCAGTGTGCCCCCTGGCATTCCACCTAGGGGCCTCCGACCCCAGCAAGCTACCCAGGGGTCCACCTCTCTCAATGGACTTGCAGTAGAGGCCCCAGGAAGCCCCCTTGCCCTCCACCTAGGGGCCTCTTACCCCAGCAAGCTACCCAGGGGCCCACCTCTCTCCCTGGACTTGCAGTAGAGGCCCCAGGGTGCCCGCTGTCCCTCCACCTAGGGGCCTCTGACCCCAGCAAGCGACCCAGGGGTCCACAACTCTTCTAGACTTGCAGTAGAGGCCCAAGGGTGCCCCCTGGCCCTCCACCTAGGGTCCTCAGACCCTAGGAATCTACCAAGGGGTCCACAACTATCCCTGGACTTACATTAGATGCCCCAGGGTGCCCCCTGGCCCTCCACCTAGGGTCCTCAGACCCTAGGAATCTACCAAGGGGTCCACAACTATCCCTGGACTTGCACTAGAGTTCCCAGGGTGCCCCCTGGCCCTCCACCTAAGGGCCTCTGACCCCAGCTAGCTACCCAGGGGCCCACCTCTCTCCCTGGACTTGCAGTAGAGGCCCCAGGGTGCCCGCTGTCCCTCCACCTAGGGGCCTCTGACCCCAGCAAGCGACCCAGGGGTCCACAACTCTTCTAGACTTGCAGTAGAGGCTCCAGGGTTCCCCCTGGCCCTGCACCTAAGGGCCTCTGACCCCAGCAAGCTACCAAGGGGTCCACAACTCTCCCTGGACTTGCAGTAGAGGCCCCAGGGTGCCCCCTGGCATTCCACCTAGGGGCCTCCGACCCCAGCAAGCTACCCAGGGGTCCACCTCTCTCAATGGACTTGCAGTAGAGGCCCCAGGAAGCCCCCTTGCCCTCCACCTAGGGGCCTCTTACCCCAGCAAGCTACCCAGGGGCCCACCTCTCTCCCTGGACTTGCAGTAGAGGCCCCAGGGTGCCCGCTGTCCCTCCACCTAGGGGCCTCTGACCCCAGCAAGCGACCCAGGGGTCCACAACTCTTCTAGACTTGCAGTAGAGGCCCAAGGGTGCCCCCTGGCCCTCCACCTAGGGTCCTCAGACCCTAGGAATCTACCAAGGGGTCCACAACTATCCCTGGACTTACATTAGATGCCCCAGGGTGCCCCCTGGCCCTCCACCTAGGGTCCTCAGACCCTAGGAATCTACCAAGGGGTCCACAACTATCCCTGGACTTGCACTAGAGGGCCCAGGGTGCCCCCTGGCCCTCCACCTAAGGGCCTCTGACCCCAGCTAGCTACCCAGGGGTCCAACTCTCTCCCTGGACTTGCAGTAGAGGCCCCAGGGTACCCCTGACCCTCTACCTAGGGGCTTTATTCCCCAGCAAGCTACCCAGGGTTCTACTTCTCTCCCTGGACTTGCAGTAGAGGCCCCAGCGTGCCCCCTTGCCCTCCACCCATGGGCCTCTAACCCCAGCAAGCTACTTAGGGGTCCACAACTTTCCCTGTACTTGCAGTAGAGGCCCCAGGGTGCCCCCTGGCCCTCCACCTAGGGGCCTCTGACCCCAGCAAGCTACATAGGGGTTCACATCTCTCCTTGGACTTGCAGTATAGGCCCCAGGGTGCCCCCTGGCCCTCCACCTATGGGCCTAAGACCTCAGAAAGCTACCCAGGGGTCCACCTCTCTTCCTGAACTTGCAGAATAGGAAGCAGGGTGCCCCCTTGCCCTCCACCCAGGGGCCTCTGACCCCAGCAAGCTACCCAGGGGTCAACATCTCTCCCTGGACTTGCAGTATAGGCCCTAAGGTGCCCCCTGGCCCTCCACCTAAGGGCCTAAGACCCCAGCAAGCTACCCAGGGGGTCCACCTCTCTCACTGGACTGGCAGTAGAGGCCCCAGGGTGCCCCCAGGCCCTCCACTTAGGGGCTGCTGACAAAAGAAAGCTCCCCAGGTGTCCACCTCTCTCCCTGGACTTGAAGTATAGGCCCCAGGGTGCCCCCAGGCCCTCCACCTAAGTGTCTAAGACCCCAGCAAGCTACCCAGGGGTCCACAACTCTCCCTGGACTTGCAGTAGAGGCCCCAGGGTGCCCACTGGCCCTCCACCTAGGGGCCTAAGACCCCAGCAAGCTACACAGGGGTCCACAACTCACCCTGGACTTGCAGTAGAGGCCGCAGGGTGCCCCCTGGCCCTCCACCTAGGGGCCCAAGATCCAAGCAAGCTACCCAGGGGTCCACCTCTCTCCCTTGACTTGAAGTATAGGCCCCAGGGTGCCCCCTGGCCCTCCACCTAGGGGCCCAGGACCACAGCATGCTACCCAGGGGTCCACCTCTCTCCCTGGACTTGCAGTAGAGGCCCCAGGGTGCCCCCTGGCCCTCCACCTAGGGGCCTAAGACCCCAGCAAGCTACCCAGCGATCCACCTCTCTCCCTGGACTTGCAGTAGAGGCCCCAGGGTGCCCCCTGGCCCTCCACCTAGGGGCCTAAGACCCCAGCAGGCTACCCAGGGGTCTAATTATCTCCCTGGACTGGCAGTATAGGCTCCAGGATGCCCCCTGGCCTTCCACCTAGGGGCTTCTGACCCCAGCAAGCTACCCAGAGGTCCACAACCTTCCCTGGACTTTCAGTAGAGGCCCCAGTGTGCCCCCTGAACCTCCACCCAAGGGCCTCTGACCCCAGCAAGCTACACATGGGTCCACCTCTCTCTCTGAACTTGCACTATAGGAATCAGGGTGCCCCCTTGTCTTCCACCCAGGGGCCTCTGACCCCAGCAAGCTACCCAGGGGTCCACAACTCTCCCTGGACTTGCAGTAGAGGCCCCAGGGCGCCCCTTGGCCCTCCACCTAGGCCACTCTCAGCCAAGCAATCTACCCAGGGGTCCAACTCTCTGCCTGGACTTGCAGGATAGGCCCCAGGGTGCCTCCTGACCCTCCACCTAGTTGCCTCTGACCCCAGAAAGCTACCCAGGGGTCCAATTTTTTCCCTGGACATGAAGTATAGGCCCCAGGATGCCCACTGGCCCTCCACCTGGGGGCCTAAGACCCCAGCAAGCTACCCAGGGGTCCACAACTCTCCCTGGACTTGCAGTAGAGGCCCCAGGGTGCCCCCTGGCCCTCCACCTAGGGGCCTCTGATCCTAGCAAGCTACCCAGGGTTCCACTTCTCTCCCTGGACTTGCAGTATAGGCCCCAGGGTGTCCCCAGGCCCTCCACCTAAGTGCCTAAGACCCCAGCAAGCTACCCAGGGGTCCACCTCTCTGCCTTGACTTGAAGTATAGGCCCCAGGGTGCCCCCTGGATCTCCACCTAGGGGCCTAGGGCCCCAGCAAGCTTTCCAGGGGTCCACGTCTCTCCCTGGACTTGCAGTAGAGGCCCCAGGGTGCCCCTTGGCCCTCCCCCTACTGGCCTCTGACCCCAGCAAGCTCCCCAGGGGTCCACCTCTCTCCCTGGACTTGCAGGATATGCCCCAGGGTGCCCCCTTGCCCTCCACCTAGTAGCCTCTGACCCCAGCAAGCAACCCAGCGGTCCACCTCTCTCCCTAGACTTGCAGTAGAGGCCCTAGGGTACCTCCTGGCCCTCCACCTAGGGGCCTCTGACCCCAGCAAGTTACCCAGGGGTCCACAACTCTCCCTGGACTTGCAGTAGAGGCCCCTGGCTGCCCCCTTTCTCTCCTCCTAGGGGCCTCAGACCCCAGCAAGCTACCCAGGGGTCCACCTTTCTCCCTGGACTTGAATTATAGGCCCCTGGCTGCCCACTGGCCCTACACCTAGGGGCCTAAGACCCCTGCAAGCTACCCAGGGTTCCACCTCTCTCCCTTGACTTGAAGTATAGGCCTCAGGGTGCCCCCTGGACCTCAACCTAGGGGCCTGAGACCCCAGCAAGATACCCAGGGGTCCACCTCTCTCCCTGGACTTGCAGTAGAGGCCCTAGGAAACCTCTTGGCCCTCCACCTAGGGGCCTCTGACCCCAGCAAGCTACCCAGTGGTCCACCTTTCTCCCTGGACTTATAGTATAGGCCCCAGGGTGCCCATTGGCCCTCCACCTAGGGGCCTAAGACCCCAGCAAGCTACCCAGGGGTCCATAACTCTCCCTGAACTTGCAGTAGAGGCCCCAGGGTGCCCTTTTGGCCCTTCACCTAGGGGCCTGTGACCCCAGCAAGCTACCCAGGGGTCCACCTCTCTCCCTGGACTTGCAGTATAGGCCCCAGGGTGCCCCCTGGCCCTCCACCTAGGGGCCTAAGATCCCAGCAAGCTACCCAGGGGTCCACCTCTCTCCCTTGACTTGAAAAATAGGCCCCAGGGTTCCCCCTGGCCCTCCACATAGGGGCCAAGGACACCAGCAAGCTACCCAGAGGTCCACCTCTCTCCCTGGTCTTGCAGTAGAGGCCTCAGGGTGCCCCCTGGCCCTCCACCTAGGGGCCTCTGACCCCAGCAAGCTACCCAGGGGTCCACCTTTCTCCCTGGACTTGCAGTAGAGGCCCTAGAGTTTCTCCTGGCCCTACACCTAGGGGCCTCTGACCCCAGCAAGCTACCCAGGGGTCCACCTCTCTCCCTGGACTTGCAGTAGAGGCCCTAGGGTACCTCCTTGCCCTACACCTAGGGGCCTCTGACCCCAGCAAGCTACCCAGGGGTCCACAACTCTCACTGGACTTGCAGTAGAGGCCCCAGGGTGCCCCCTTGCCCTCCACCTAGGGGCCTCTGACCCCAGAAAGCTTCCCAGGGGTCCACCTTTCTGCCTTGACTTGAAGTATAGGCCCCAGGGTGCCCCCTGGATCTCCACCTAGGGGCCTAGGGCCCCAGCAAGCTTTCCAGGGGTCCACGTCTCTCCCTGGACTTGCAGTAGAGGCCCCAGGGTGCCCCCTGGCCCTCCACCTAGGGGCCCAAGATCCAAGCAAGCTACCCAGGGGTCCACCTCTCTCCCTTGACTTGAAGTATAGGCCCCAGGGTGCCCCCTGGCCCTCCACCTAGGGGCCCAGGACAACAGCAAGCTACCCAGGGGTCCACCTCTCTCCCTGGACTTGCAGTAGAGGCCCCAGGGTGCCCCCTGGCCCTCCACCTAGGGGCCTAAGACCCCAGCAAACTACCCAGGGGTCCAATTATCTCCCTGGACTTGCATTATAGGCCCCAGGGTGCCCATTGGCCCTCCACCTAGGGGCCTAAGACCCCAGCAAGCTACCCAGGGGTCCACAACTCTCCCTGAACTTGCAGTAGAGGCCCCAGGGTGCGTCTTGGCCCTCCACCTAGGGGCCTGTGACCCCAGCAAGCTACCCAGGGGTCCACCTCTCTCCTTGGACTTGCAGTATAGGCCCCAGGGTGCCCCGTGGCCCTCCACCTAGGGGCCTAAGATCCCAGCAAGCTACCCAGGGGTCCACCTCTCTCCCTTGACTTGAAAAATAGGCCCCAGGGTGCCCCCTGGCCCTCCACATAGGGGCCAAGGACCCCAGCAAGCTCCCCAGGGGTCCACCTCTCTCCCTGGACTTGCAGGATATGCCCCAGGGTGCCCTCTTGGCCCTCCACCTAGGAGCCTGTGACCCCAGCAAGCTTCCCAGGGGTCCACCTCTCTCCTTGGACTTGCAGTATAGGCCCCAGGGTGCCCCGTGGCCCTCCACCTAGGGGCCTAAGATCCCAGCAAGCTACCCAGGGGTCCACCTCTCTCCCTTGACTTGAAAAATAGGCCCCAGGGTGCCCCCTGGCCCTCCACATAGGGGCCAAGGACCCCAGCAAGATACCCAGAGGTCCACCTCTCACCCTGGTCTTGCAGTAGAGGCCTCAGGGTGCCCCCTGGCCCTCCACCTAGGGGCCTCTGACCCCAGCAAGCTACCCAGGGGTCCACCTCTCTCCCTGGACTTGCAGTAGAGGCCCTAGGGTGCCCCCAGGCCCTCCACCTAGGGGCGGCTGACACAAGAAAGCTCCCCAGGGGTCCACCTCTCTCCCTGGACTTGCAGGATATGCCCCAGGGTGCCCCCTTGCCCTCCACCTAGTAGCCTCTGACCCCAGCAAGCAACCCAGGGGTCCACCTCTCTCCCTGGACTTGCAGTATAGGCCCCAGGGTGCCCCCTGGCCCTCCACCTAGGGGCCTAAGATCCCAGCAAGCTACCCAGGGGTCCACCTCTCTCCCTTGACTTGAAAAATAGGCCCCAGGGTTCCCCCTGGCCCTCCACATAGGGGCCAAGGACACCAGCAAGCTACCCAGAGGTCCACCTCTCTCCCTGGTCTTGCAGTAGAGGCCTCAGGGTGCCCCCTGGCCCTCCACCTAGGGGCCTCTGACCCCAGCAAGCTACCCAGGGGTCCACCTTTCTCCCTGGACTTGCAGTAGAGGCCCTAGAGTTTCTCCTGGCCCTACACCTAGGGGCCTCTGACCCCAGCAAGCTACCCAGGGGTCCACCTCTCTCCCTGGACTTGCAGTAGAGGCCCTAGGGTACCTCCTTGCCCTACACCTAGGGGCCTCTGACCCCAGCAAGCTACCCAGGGGTCCACAACTCTCACTGGACTTGCAGTAGAGGCCCCAGGGTGCCCCCTTGCCCTCCACCTAGGGGCCTCTGACCCCAGAAAGCTTCCCAGGGGTCCACCTTTCTGCCTTGACTTGAAGTATAGGCCCCAGGGTGCCCCCTGGATCTCCACCTAGGGGCCTAGGGCCCCAGCAAGCTTTCCAGGGGTCCACGTCTCTCCCTGGACTTGCAGTAGAGGCCCCAGGGTGCCCCCTGGCCCTCCACCTAGGGGCCCAAGATCCAAGCAAGCTACCCAGGGGTCCACCTCTCTCCCTTGACTTGAAGTATAGGCCCCAGGGTGCCCCCTGGCCCTCCACCTAGGGGCCCAGGACAACAGCAAGCTACCCAGGGGTCCACCTCTCTCCCTGGACTTGCAGTAGAGGCCCCAGGGTGCCCCCTGGCCCTCCACCTAGGGGCCTAAGACCCCAGCAAACTACCCAGGGGTCCAATTATCTCCCTGGACTTGCATTATAGGCCCCAGGGTGCCCATTGGCCCTCCACCTAGGGGCCTAAGACCCCAGCAAGCTACCCAGGGGTCCACAACTCTCCCTGAACTTGCAGTAGAGGCCCCAGGGTGCGTCTTGGCCCTCCACCTAGGGGCCTGTGACCCCAGCAAGCTACCCAGGGGTCCACCTCTCTCCTTGGACTTGCAGTATAGGCCCCAGGGTGCCCCGTGGCCCTCCACCTAGGGGCCTAAGATCCCAGCAAGCTACCCAGGGGTCCACCTCTCTCCCTTGACTTGAAAAATAGGCCCCAGGGTGCCCCCTGGCCCTCCACATAGGGGCCAAGGACCCCAGCAAGCTCCCCAGGGGTCCACCTCTCTCCCTGGACTTGCAGGATATGCCCCAGGGTGCCCTCTTGGCCCTCCACCTAGGGGCCTGTGACCCCAGCAAGCTTCCCAGGGGTCCACCTCTCTCCTTGGACTTGCAGTATAGGCCCCAGGGTGCCCCGTGGCCCTCCACCTAGGGGCCTAAGATCCCAGCAAGCTACCCAGGGGTCCACCTCTCTCCCTTGACTTGAAAAATAGGCCCCAGGGTGCCCCCTGGCCCTCCACATAAGGGCCAAGGACCCCAGCAAGATACCCAGAGGTCCACCTCTCTCCCTGGTCTTGCAGTAGAGGCCTCAGGGTGCCCCCTGGCCCTCCACCTAGGGGCCTCTGACCCCAGCAAGCTACCCAGGGGTCCAATTATCTCCCTGGACTTGCATTATAGGCCCCAGGGTGCCCATTGGCCCTCCACCTAGGGGCCTAAGACCCCAGCAAGCTACCCAGGGGTCCACAACTCTCCCTGAACTTGCAGTAGAGGCCCCAGGGTGCGTCTTGGCCCTCCACCTAGGGGCCTGTGACCCCAGCAAGCTACCCAGGGGTCCACCTCTCTCCTTGGACTTGCAGTATAGGCCCCAGGGTGCCCCGTGGCCCTCCACCTAGGGGCCTAAGATCCCAGCAAGCTACCCAGGGGTCCACCTCTCTCCCTTGACTTGAAAAATAGGCCCCAGGGTGCCCCCTGGCCCTCCACATAGGGGCCAAGGACCCCAGCAAGCTCCCCAGGGGTCCACCTCTCTCCCTGGACTTGCAGGATATGCCCCAGGGTGCCCTCTTGGCCCTCCACCTAGGGGCCTGTGACCCCAGCAAGCTTCCCAGGGGTCCACCTCTCTCCTTGGACTTGCAGTATAGGCCCCAGGGTGCCCCGTGGCCCTCCACCTAGGGGCCTAAGATCCCAGCAAGCTACCCAGGGGTCCACCTCTCTCCCTTGACTTGAAAAATAGGCCCCAGGGTGCCCCCTGGCCCTCCACATAAGGGCCAAGGACCCCAGCAAGATACCCAGAGGTCCACCTCTCTCCCTGGTCTTGCAGTAGAGGCCTCAGGGTGCCCCCTGGCCCTCCACCTAGGGGCCTCTGACCCCAGCAAGCTACCCAGGGGTCCACCTCTCTCCCTGGACTTGCAGTAGAGGCCCTAGGGTGCCCCCAGGCCCTCCACCTAGGGGCGGCTGACACAAGAAAGCTCCCCAGGGGTCCACCTCTCTCCCTGGTCTTGCAGTAGAGGCCTCAGGGTGCCCCCTGGCCCTCCACCTAGGGGCCTGAGACCCCAGCAAGATACCCAGGGGTCCACCTCACTCCCTGGACTTGCAGTAGAGGCCCTAGGAAACCTCTTGGCCCTCCACCTAGGGGCCTCTTACCCCAGCAAGCTACCCAGGGGTCCACCTTTCTCCCTGGACTTATAGTATAGGCCCCAGGATGCCCATTGGCCCTCCACCTAGGGGCCTAAGACCCCAGCAAGCTACCCAGGGGTCCACAACTCTCCCTGAACTTGCAGTAGAGGCCCCAGGGTGCCCCTTGGCCCTCCACCTAGGGGCCTAAGACCCCAGCAAGCTACACAGGGGTCCACCTCTCTCCCTGGACTGGCAGTTTATGCCACAGGGTACCCCCTGACCATCCACCTAGGTTCTTCTTACCCCGGCAAGCTACCCAGGGGTCCACCTCTCTCCCTGGACTTGCAGAAGAGGCCCCAGGGTGCCCGCTGGCCCTCCACTTAAGGGCCTCTGACCCCAGCAAGCTACCCAGGGGTCCACATCTCTCCCTAGACTTGCAGTAGAGGCCCAAGGGTGCCCCCTGGCCCTCCACCTAGGGGCCTCTGGCCCAAGCAATCTACCAAGGGGACCACAACTCTCCCTGGAATTGCAGTAGAGGCCCTAAGGTAGCCCCTGGCCCTCCACCTAGGGGCTTTAGTCCCCAGCAAGCTACCCAGGGGTCCACCTCTCTCCCTGGACTTGCAGTAGAGTCCCCAGGGTGCCCCCTGGCCCTTCAGCTAGGGGCCTTTGACCCCAGCAAGCTACCCAGGGGTCCACCTCTCTCCCTGGACTTGCAGTAGAGAACCCAGGAAGCCCCCTGGCACTCCACCAAGGAGCCTCTGACGCCAGCAAGCTTCCCAGGGGTCAACCTCTCTCCCTGGGCTGGGAATATAGGCCCCAGGGTGCCCCCTGGCCCTCCACCTTTGTGCCTCTGACACCAGAAAGCTACCCAGGGTTCCACCTCTCTTCCTGGACTTGCGTTAAAGGCCCTAGGGTACCCCCTTGCCCTCCACCTATGGGCTTCAGCCCTCATCAAGCTACCCAGGGATCCACCCCTCTCCCTGGACTTGCAGTATAGGCCCCGGGGTACCCCCTGGCTCTCTTACTAGGGGCCTCTTACCCCAGGAAGCTACCCAGGGGTCCACTTCTCTCCCTGGTCTTGCAGGATAGGCTGCAGGGGGCAACCTGGCCCTCCACCTAGGGGCCACCGACCCCAGAAAGCTACTCAGGGGTCAACCTCTCTCCCTGGACTTGCAGAATAGGCCCCAGGGTGCCCCCTGGCCCACCACCTATGGGCTTCTGACCCCAGCAAGCTACCCAGGGGTCCATATCTCTCCCTGGACTTGCAGTAGAGGCCCCAGGGTGCCCCCTTGCCCTCCACCCAGGGGCCTCTGACCCCCACAAGTTACCCAAGGGTCCACAACTCTCCCTGGACTTGCAGTAGAGTTCCCAGGGTGCCCCTTGGCCCTCCACCTAGGCCACTCTCAGCCAAGCAATCTACCCAGGGGTCCACCTCTCTGCCTGGACTTGCAGGATAGGCCCCAGGGTGCCTCCTGGCCCTCCACCTAGTTGCCTCTGACCCCAGAAAGCTACCCAGGGGTCCAATTTTTTTCCCTGGACATGAAGTATAGGCCCCAGGATGCCCACTGGCCCTCCACCTGGGGGCCTAAGACCCCAGCAAGCTACCCAGGGGTCCACAACTCTCCCTGGACTTGCAGTAGAGGCCCCAGGGTGCCCCCTGGCCCTCCACCTAGGGGCCTCTGATCCTAGCAAGCTACCCAGGGTTCCACTTCTCTCCCTGGACTTGCAGTATAGGCCCCAGGGTGCCCCCAGGCCCTCCACCTAAGTGCCTAAGACCCCAGCAAGCTACCCAGGGGTCCACCTCTCTGCCTTGACTTGAAGTATAGTTCCCAGGGTGCCCCCTGGATCTCCACCTAGGGGCCTAGGGCCCCAGCAAGCTTTCCAGGGGTCCACGTCTCTCCCTGGACTTGCAGTAGAGGCCCCAGGGTGCCCCCTGGCCCTCCCCCTGCTGGCCTCTGACCCCAGCAAGCTCCCCAGGGGTCCACCTCTCTCCCTGGACTTGCAGGATATGCCCCAGGGTGCCCCCTTGCCCTCCACCTAGTAGCCTCTGACCCCAGCAAGCAACCCAGGGGTCCACCTCTCTCCCTGGACTTGCAGTAGAGGCCCTAGGGTACCTCCTGGCCCTCCACCTAGGGGCCTCTGACACCAGCAAGTTACCCAGGGGTCCACAACTCTCCCTGGACTTGCAGTAGAGGCCCCTGGCTGCCCCCTTTCTCTCCTCCTAGGGGCCTCAGACCCCAGCAAGCTACCCAGGGGTCCACCTTTCTCCCTGGACTTGAATTATAGGCCCCTGGCTGCACACTGGCCCTCCACCTAGGGGCCTAAGACCCCAGCAAGCTACCCAGGGTTCCACCTCTCTCCCTTGACTTGAAGTATAGGCCCCAGGGTGCCCCCTGGCCCTCAACCTAGGGGCCTGAGACCCCAGCATGATACCCAGGGGTCCACCTCTCTCCCTGGACTTGCAGTAGAGGCCCTAGGAAACCTCTTGGCCCTCCACCTAGGGGCCTCTGACCCCAGCAAGCTACCCAGGGGTCCACCTTTCTCCCTGGACTTATAGTATAGGCCCCAGGGTGCCCATTGGCCCTCCACCTAGGGGCCTAAGACCCCAGCAAGCTACCCAGGGGTCTACAACTCTCCCTGAACTTGCAGTAGAGGCCCCAGGGTGCCCCTTGGCCCTTCACCTAGGGGCCTGTGACCCCGGCAAGCTACCCAGGGGTCCACTTCTCTCCCTGGACTTGCAGTATAGGCCCCAGGGTGCCCCCTGGCCCTCCACCTAGGGGCCTAAGATCCCAGCAAGCTACCCAGGGGTCCACCTCTCTCCCTTGACTTGAAAAATAGGCCCCAGGGTACCCCCTGGCCCTCCACATAGGGGCCAAGGACACCAGCAAGCTACCCAGAGGTCCACCTCTCTCCCTGGTCTTGCAGTAGAGGCCTCAGGGTGCCCCCTGGCCCTACACCTATGGGCCACTGACCCCAGCAAGCTACCCAGGGGTCCACCTCTCTCCCTGGACTTGCAGTAGAGGCCCTAGGGTACCTCCTGGCCCTACACCTAGGGGCCTCTGACCCCAGCAAGCTACCCAGGGGTCCACAACTCTCCCTGGACTTGCAGTAGAGGCCCCAGGGTGCCCACTGGCCCTTCACCTAGGGGCCTAAGACCCCAGCAAGCTACACAGGGGTCCACAACTCACCCTGGACTTGCAGTAGAGGCCGCAGGGTGCCCCCTGGCCCTCCACCTAGGGGCCCAAGATCCAAGCAAGCTACCCAGGGGTCCACCTCTCTCTCTTGACTTGAAGTATAGTCCCCAGGGTGCCCCCTGGCCCTCCACCTAGGGGCCCAGGACCACAGCATGCTACCCAGGGGTCCACCTCTCTCCCTGGACTTGCAGTAGAGGCCCCAGGGTGCCCCCTGGCCCTCCACCTAGGGGCCTAAGACCCCAGCAAACTACCCAGGGGTCCAATTATCTCCCTGGACTTGCATTATAGGCCCCAGGGTGCCCCCTGGCCCTCCACCTAAGGGCCTCTGACCCCAGCTAGCTACCCAGGGGTCCAACTCTCTCCCTGGACTTGCAGTAGAGGCCCCAGGGTACCCCTGGCCCTCTACCTAGGGGCTTTATTCCCCAGCAAGCTACCCAGGGTTCTACTTCTCTCCCTGGACTTGCAGTAGAGGCCCCAGCGAGCCCCCTTGCCCTCCACCCATGGGCCTCTAACCCCAGCAAGCTACTCAGGGGTCCACAACTTTCCCTGTACTTGCAGTATAGGCCCCAGGGTGCCCCCAGGCCCTCCACCTAAGTGTCTAAGACCCCAGCAAGCTACCCAGGGGTCCACCTCTCTCCCTGGACTTGAAGTATAGGCCCCAGGGTGCCCCCTTGCCATCCACCCAGGGGCCTCTGACCCCCGCAAGTTACCCAAGGGTCCACAACTCTCCCTGGTCTTGCAGTAGAGGCCCCTGGGTGCCCCTTGGCCCTCCACCTAGGCCATTCTCAGCCAAACAAACTACCCAGGGGTCCACCTCTCTCCCTGCACTTGCAGTATAGGCCCCAGGGTGCCCCCTGGCACTCCACCTAGGGGCCTAAGACCCCAGCAAGCTACACAGGGTTCCACCTCTCTCCCTGGACTGGCAATATAGGCCCCAGGGTACCCCCTGACCCTCCACCTAGGTTCTTCTTACCCCAGCAAGCTACCCAGGGGTCCACCTCTCTCCCTGGACTTGCAGAAGAGGCCCCAGGGTGCCCGCTGGCCCTCCACTTAAGGGCCTCTGACCCCAGCAAGCTACCCAGGGGTCCACATCTCTCCCTAGACTTGCAGTAGAGGCCCAAGGGTGCCCCCTGGCCCTCCACCTAGGGGCCTCTGGCCCAAGCAATCTACCAAGGGGACCACAACTCTCCCTGAAATTGCAGTAGAGGCCCTAGGGTAGCCCCTGGCCCTCCACCTACGGGCTTTAGTCCCCAGCAAGCTACCCAGGGGTCCACCTCTCTCCCTGGACTTGCAGTAGAGTCCCCAGGGTGCCCCCTGGCCCTCCAGCTAGGGGCCTTTGACCCCAGCAAGCTACCCAGGGGTCCACCTCTCTCCCTGGACCTGCAGTAGAGAACCCAGGAAGCCCCCTGGCACTCCACCAAGGAGCCTCTGACGCCAGCAAGCTTCCCAGGGGTCAACCTCTCTTCCTGGGCTGGGAATATAGGCCCCAGGGTGCCCCCTGGCCCTCCACCTTTGTGCCTCTGACACCAGCAAGCTACCCAGGGGTCCACCTCTTTTCCTGGACTTGCGTAAAAGGCCCTAGGGTGCCCCCTTGCCCTCCACCTAGGGGCCTCTGACCCCAGAAAGCTTCCCAGGGGTCCACCTTTCTCCCTGGACTTGAAGTATAGGCCCCAGGGTGCCCACTGGCCCTCCACCTAGGAGCCTAAGGCCCCAGCAAGCTACACAGGGGTCCACAACTCTCCCTGGACTTGCAGTAGAGGCCGCAGGGTGCCCCCTGGCCCTCCACCTAGGGGCCCAAGATCCAAGCAAGCTAGCCAGGGGTCCACCTCTCTCCCTTGACTTGAAGTATAGGCCCCAGGGTACCCCCTGGCCCTCCACCTAGGGGCCTACGACCACAGCAAGCTACCCAGGGGTCCACCTCTCTCCCTGGACTTGCAATAGAGGCCCCAGGGTGCCCCCTGGCCCTCCACCTAGGGGCCTAAGATCCCAGCAAGCTACCCAGGGGTCCACCTCTCTCCCTTGACTTGAAAAATAGGCCCCAGGGTGCCCCCTGGCCCTCCACATAGGGGCCAAGGACCCCAGCAAGCTACCCAGAGGTCCACCTCTCTCCCTGGTCTTGCAGTAGAGGCCTCAGGGTGCCCCCTGGCCCTCCACCTAGGGGCCTCTGACCCCAGCAAGCTACCCAGGGGTCCACCTCTCTCCTTGGACTTGCAGTAGAGGCCCTAGGGTGCCCCCAGGCCCTCCACCTAGGGGCGACTGACACAAGAAAGCTCCCCAGGGGTCCACCTCTCTCCCTGGACTTGCAGGATATGCCCCAGGGTGCCCCCTTGCCCTCCACCTAGTAGCCTCTGACCCCAGCAAGCAACCCAGGGGTCCACCTCTCTCCCTGGACTTGCAGTAGAGGCCCTAGGGTACCTCCTGGCCCTCCACCTAGGGGCCTCTGACCCCAGCAAGTTACCCAGGGGTCCACAACTCTCACTGGACTTGCAGTAGAGGCCCCTGGCTGCCCCCTTTCTCTCCTCCTAGGGGCCTCAGACCCCAGCAAGCTACCCAGGGGTCCACCTTTCTCCCTGGACTTGAATTATAGGCCCCTGGCTGCCCACTGGCCCTCCACCTAGGGTCCTAAGACCCCAGCAAGCTACCCAGGGTTCCACCTCTCTCCCTTGACTTGAAGTATAGGCCCCAGGTTGCCCCCTGGCCCTCCACCTAAGGGCCTAGGACCCCAGCAAGCTACCCAGGGGTCCACGTCTCTTCCCGGACTTGCAGTAGAGGCCCCAGGGTGCCCATTGGCCCTCCACCTAGGGGCCTAACACCCCAGCAAGCTACCCAGGGGTCCACAACTCTCCCTGAACTTGCAGAAGAGGCCCCAGGGTGCCCCTTGGCCCTTCACCTAGGGGCCTGTGACCCCAGCAAGCTACCCAGGGGTCCACCTCTCTCCCTGGACTTGCAGTATAGGCCCCAGGGTGCCCCCTGGCCCTCCACCTAGGGGCCTAAGATCCCAGCAAGCTACCCAGGGGTCCACCTCTCTCCCTTGACTTGAAAAATAGGCCCCAGGGTTCCCCCTGGCCCTCCACATAGGGGCCAAGGACACCAGCAAGCTACCCAGACGTCCACCTCTCTCCCTGGTTTTGCAGTAGAGGCCTCAGGGTGCCCCTTGGCCCTCCACCTACGGGCCTCTGACCCCAGCAAGCTACCCAGGGGTCCACCTTTCTCCCTGGACTTGCAGTAGAGGCCCTAAAGTACCTCCTGGCCCTACACCTAGGGGCCTCTGACCCCAGCAAGCTACCCAGGGGTCCACCTCTCTCCTTGGACTTGCAGTAGAGGCCCTAGGGTACCTCCTGGCCCTACACTTAGGGGCCTCTGACCCCAGCAAGCTACCCAGGGGTCCACAACTCTCCCTGGACTTGCAGTAGAGGCCCCAGGGTGCCCCCTTGCCCTCCACCTAGGGGCCTCTGACCCCAGAAAGCTTCCCAGGGGTCCACCTTTCTCCCTGGACTTGAAGTATAGGCCCCAGGGTGCCCACTGGCCCTCCACCTACGGGCCTAAGACCCCAGCAAGCTACACAGGGGTTCACAACTCTCCCTGGACTTGCAGTAGAGGCCGCAGGGTGCCCCCTGGCCCTCCACCTAGGGGCCCAAGAACCAAGCAAGCTACCCAGGGGTCCACCTCTCTCCCTGGACTTGCAGTAGAGGCCCCAGGGTGCCCCCTGGCCCTCCACCTAGGGGCCTAAGACCCCAGCAAACTACCCAGGGGTCCAATAATCTCCCTGGACTTGCATTATAGGCCCCAGGGTGCCCCCTGGCCCTCCACATAGGGGCTTCTGACCCCAGCAAGCTACCCAGGGGTCTACAACTCTCCCTGGACTTTCAGTAGAGGCCCCAGGGTGCCCCCTGGCCCTCCACCTAAGGGCCTCTGACCACAGCAAGCTACACAGTGGTCCACCTCTCTCCCTGGACTTGCGTTAGAGGCCCTAGGGTACCCCCTTTCCCTCCACCTATGGGCTACAGACCTCATTAAGCTACCCAGGGGTCCACCTCTCTCCCTGGACTTGCAGTATAGGCCCCAGGGTGCCCCCTGGTCCTCCACCTAGGGGCCACTTTCCCCCAGTATGCTACCCAGGGGTCCTTCTCTCTCCCTTCACTTGCAATAGAGGCCCCAGGGTGCCCCCTGGCACTCCACCTAGGGGTCTATGACCCCAGCAAGCTACCCAGGGGTCCACCTCTTTCCCTGGACTGGCAGTATAGGCTCCAGGGTGCCCCCTGGCCCTCCACCTAAGGGCCTCTGACCCCAGCAAGCTACCAAGGGGTCCACAACTCTCCCTGGACTTGCAGTAGAGGCCCCAGGGTGCCCCCTGGCATTCCACCTAGGGGCCTCAGACCCCAGCAAGCTACCCAGGGGTCCACCTCTCTCAATGGACTTGCAGTAGAGGCCCCAGGAAGCCCCCTTGCCCTCCACCTAGGGGCCTCTTACCCCAGCAAGCTACCCAGGGGCCCACCTCTCTCCCTGGACTTGCAGTAGAGGCCCCAGGGTGCCCGCTGTCCCTCCACCTAGGGGCCTCTGACCTCAGCAAGCGACCCAGGGGTCCACAACTCTTCTAGACTTGCAGTAGAGGCCCAAGGGTGCCCCCTGGCCCTCCACCTAGGGTCCTCAGACCCTAGGAATCTACCAAGGGGTCCACAACTATCCCTGGACTTACACTAGATGCCCCAGGGTGCCCCCTGGCCCTCCACCTAGGGTACTCAGACTTTAGGAATCTACCAAGGGGTCCACAACTATCCCTGGACTTGCACTAGAGGCCCCAGGGTGCCCCCTGGCCCTCCACCTAAGGGCCTCTGACCCCAGCTAGCTACCCAGGGGTCCAACTCTCTCCCTGGACTTGCAGTAGAGGCCCCAGGGTACCCCTGGCCCTCAACCTAGGGGCTTTATTCCCCAGCAAGCTACCCAGGGTTCTACTTCTCTCCCTGGACTTGCAGTAGAGGCCCCAGCGAGCCCCCTTGCCCTCCACCCATGGGCCTCTAACCCCAGCAAGCTACTCAGGGGTCCACAACTTTCCCTGTACTTGCAGTAGAGGCCCCAGGGTGCCCCCTGGCCCTCCACCTAGGGGCCTCTGACCCCAGCAAGCTACATAGTGGTTCACATCTCTCCTTGGACTTGCAGTATAGGCCCCAGGGTGCCCCCTGGCCCTCCACCTAGGGGCCCAAGACCTCAGAAAGCTACCCAGGGGTCCACCTCTCTTCCTGAACTTGCAGTATAGGAACCAGGGTGCCCCCTTGCCCTCCACCCAGGGGCCTATGACCCCAGCAAGCTACCCAGGGGTCAACATCTCTCCCTGGACTTGCAGTATAGGCCCTAAGGTGCCCCCTGGCCCTCCACCTAAGGGCCTAAGACCCCAGCAAGCTACCCAGGGGGTCCACCTCTCTCCCTGGACTGGCAGTAGAGGCCCCAGGGTGCCCCCAGGCCCTCCACTTAGGGGCTGCTGACACAAGTAAGCTCCCCAGGTGTCCACCTCTCTCCCTGGACTTGCAGTATAGGCCCCAGGGTGCCCCCAGGCCCTCCACCTAAGTGTCTAAGACCCCAGCAAGCTACCCAGGGGTCCACCTCTCTCCCTGGACTTGAAGTATAGGCCCCAGGGTGCCCCCTTGCCATCCACCCAGGGGCCTCTGACCCCCGCAAGTTACCCAAGGGTCCACAACTCTCCCTGGACTTGCAGTAGAGGCCCCTGGGTGCCCCTTGGCCCTCCACCTAGGCCACTCTCAGCAAAACAAACTACCCAGGGGTCCACCTCTCTCCCTGCACTTGCGGTATAGGCCCCGGGGTGCCCCCTGGCACTCCACCTAGGGGCCTAAGACCCCAGCAAACTACACAGGGGTCCACCTCTCTCCCTGGACTGGCAGTATAGGCCCCAGGGTATCCCCTGACCCTCCACTTAGGTTCTTCTTACCCCAGCAAGCTACCCAGGGGTCCACCTCTCTCCCTGGACTTGCAGAAGAGGCCCCAGTGTGCCCGCTGGCCCTCCACTTAAGATCCTCTGACCCCAGCAAGCTACCCAGGGGTCCACATCTCTCCCTAGACTTGCAGTAGAGGCCCAAGGTTGCCCCCTGGCCCTCCACCTAGGGGCCTCTGGCCCAAGCAATCTACCAAGGGGACCACAACTCTCCCTGGAATTGCAGTAGAGGCCCTAGGGTAGCCCCTGGCCCTCTACCTAGGGGCTTTAGTCCCCAGCAAGCTACCCAGGGGTCCACCTCTCTCCTTGGACTTGCAGTAGAGTCCCCAGGGTGCCCCCTGGCCCTCCAGCTAGGGGCCTTTGACCCCAGCAAGCTACCCAGGGGTCCACCTCTCTCCCTGGACCTGCAGTAGAGAACCCAGGAAGCCCCCTGGCACTCCACCAAGGAGCCTCTAACGCCAGCAAGCTTCCCAGGGGTCAACCTCTCTCCCTGGGCTGGGAATATAGGCCCCAGGGTGCCCCCTGGCCCTCCACCTTTGTGCCTCTGACACCAGCAAGCTACCCAGGGGTCCACCTCTCTTCCTGGACTTGCGTTAAAGGCCCTAGGGTACCCCCTTGCCCTCCACCTATGGGCTTCAGACATCATCAAGCTACCCAGGGATCCACCCCTCTCCCTGGACTTGCAGTATAGGCCCCGGGGTACCCCCTGGCTCTCCACCTAGGGGCCTCTTACCCCAGGAAGTTACCCAGGGGTCCACTTCTCTCCCTGGTCTTGCAGGATAGGCTGCAGGGTGCCCCCTTGCCCTCCACCCAGGGGCCTCTGACCCCCACAAGTTACCCAAGGGTCCACAACTCTCCCTGGACTTGCAGTAAAGTTCCCAGGGTGCCCCTTGGCCCTCCACCTAGGCCACTCTCAGCCAAGCAATCTACCCAGGGGTCCACCTCTCTGCCTGGACTTGCAGGATAGGCCCCAGGGTGCCTCCTGGCCCTCCACCTAGTTGCCTCTGACCCCAGAAAGCTACCCAGGGGTCCAATTTTTTCCCTGGACATGAAGTATATGCCCCAGGATGCCCACTGGCCCTCCACCTAGGGGCCTAAGACCCCAGCAAGCTACCCAGGGGTCCACAACTCTCCCTGGACTTGCAGGAGAGGCCCCAGGGTGCCCCCTGGCCCTCCACCGAGGGGCCTCTTATCCTAGCAAGCTACCCAGGGTTCCACTTCTCTCCCTGGACTTGCAGTATAGGCCCCAGGGTGCCCCCAGGCCCTCCACCTAAGTGCCTAAGACCCCAGCAAGCAACCCAGGGATGCACCTCTCTGCCTTGACTTGAAGTATAGGCCCCAGGGTGCCCCCTGGATCTCCACCTAGGGGCCTAGGGCCCCAGCTAGCTTTGCAGGGGTCCACGTCTCTCCCTGGACTTGCAGTAGAGGCCCCAGGGTGCCTCCTGGCCCTCCCCCTACTGGCTTCTGACCCCAGCAAGCTACCCAGGGGTCCACCTCTCTCCCTAGACTTGCAGTAGAGGCCCCAGGGTTCCCCCTGGCCCTCCACCTAGGGGCCTCTGACCCCAGCAAGCTACCCAGGGGCCCACTTCTCTCCCTGGACTTGCAGTAGAGGCCCCAGGGTGCCCCCTGGCCCTCCACCCAAGGGCCTCTGACCCCAGCAAGCTACACAGGGGTCCACCTCTATTCCTGGACTTGCGTTAAAGGCCCTAGGGTACCCCCTTGCCCTCCACCTATGGGCTTAAGACCTCATCAAGCTACCCAGGGATCCACCCCTCTCCCTGGACTTGCAGTATAGGCCCCAGGGTGCCCCCTGGCCCTCCACTTAGGGGCCTCTTACCCCAGGAAGCTACCCAGGGGTCCACCTCTCTCCCTGGACTTGAAATAGAGGCCCCAGGGTGCCCCCTGGCTCTCCACCTAGGGGCCTTTGACCCCAGCAAGCTACCCAGGGGTCCACCTCTCTCCCTGGACTGGCAGTATAGGCCCCAGGGTGCCCCCTGGCCCTCCCCCTAGGGGCCTCTGAACCCAGCAAGCTACCAAGGGGTCCACAACTCTCCCTGGACTTGCAGTAGAGGCCCCAGGGTGCCCCCTGGCATTCCACCTTGGGGCCTACGACCCCAGCTAGCTACGCAGGGGTCCACCTCTCTCAATGGACTTGCACTAGAGGCCCCAGGAAGCCCCCTTGCCTTCCACCTAGGGGCCTCTGACCCTAGGAATCTACCAAGGGGTCCACAACTATCCCTGGACTTGCACTAGAAGCCCCAGGGTGCCCCCTGGCCCTCCACCTAAGGGCCTCTGACCCCAGCTAGCTACCCAGGGTTCCACCTCTCTCCCTGGACTTGCAGTAGAGGTCCTAGGGTACCCCCTGGCCCTCCACCTAGGGGCTTTATTCCCCAGCAAGCTACCCAGGGGTCCACCTCTCTCCCTGGACTTGCAGTATAGGCCCCAGCGTGCCCCCTTGCCCTCCAGCCATGGGCCTCTGACCCCAGCAAGCTACCCAGGGGTCCACAAATTTCCCTGGACTTGCAGTAGAGGCCACAGGGTGCCCCCTGGCCCTCCACCTAGGGGCCTCTGACCCCAGCAAGCTACATAGGGGTCCACATCTCTCCTTGGACTTGCAGTATAGACCCCAGGGTGCCCACTGGCCCTCCACCTAGGGGCCTAAGACCCCAGAAACCCACCCAGGGGTCCACCTCTCTCCATGAACTTGCACTATAGAAACCAGGGTGCCGCCTTGCCCTCCACCCAGCGGCCTCTGACCCCAGCAAGCTACCCAGGGGCCCACTTCTCTCCCTGGACTTGCAGTAGAGGCCCCAGGGTGCCCCCTGGCCCTCCACCCAAGGGCCTCTGACCCCAGCAAGCTACACAGGGGTCCACCTCTATTCCTGGACTTGCGTTAAAGGCCCTAGGGTACCCCCTTGCCCTTCACCTATGGGCTTAAGACCTCATCAAGCTACCCAGGGATCCACCCCTCTCCCTGGACTTGCAGTATAGGCCCCAGGGTACCTCCTGGCCCTCCACCTAGGGGCCTCTGACCCCAGCAAGTTACCCAGGGGTCCACAACTCTCACTGGACTTGCAGTAGAGGCCCCTGGCTGCCCCCTTTCTCTCCTCCTAGGGGCCTCAGACCCCAGCAAGCTACCCAGGGGTCCACCTTTCTCCCTGGACTTGAATTATAGGCCCCTGGCTGCCCACTGGCCCTCCACCTAGGGTCCTCAGACCCCAGCAAGCTACCCAGGGTTCCACCTCTCTCTCTTGACTTGAAGTATAGGCCCCAGGTTGCCCCCTGGCCCTCCACCTAAGGGCCTAGGACCCCAGCAAGCTACCCAGGGGTCCACGTCTCTTCCCGGACTTGCAGTAGAGGCCCCAGGGTGTCCATTGGCCCTCCACCTAGGGGCCTAACACCCCAGCAAGCTACCCAGGGGTCCACAACTCTCCCTGAACTTGCAGAAGAGGCCCCAGGGTGCCCCTTGGCCCTTCACCTAGGGGCCTGTGACCCCAGCAAGCTACCCAGGGGTCCACCTCTCTCCCTGGACTTGCAGTATAGGCCCCAGGGTGCCCCCTGGCCCTCCACCTAGGGGCCTAAGATCCCAGCAAGCTACCCAGGGGTCCACCTCTCTCCCTTGACTTGAAAAATAGGCCCCAGGGTTCCCCCTGGCCCTCCACATAGGGGCCAAGGACACCAGCAAGCTACCCAGACGTCCACCTCTCTCCCTGGTTTTGCAGTAGAGGCCTCAGGGTGCCCCTTGGCCCTCCACCTACGGGCCTCTGACCCCAGCAAGCTACCCAGGGGTCCACCTTTCTCCCTGGACTTGCAGTAGAGGCCCTAAAGTACCTCCTGGCCCTACACCTAGGGGCCTCTGACCCCAGCAAGCTACCCAGGGGTCCACCTCTCTCCTTGGACTTGCAGTAGAGGCCCTAGGGTACCTCCTGGCCCTACACTTAGGGGCCTCTGACCCCAGCAAGCTACCCAGGGGTCCACAACTCTCCCTGGACTTGCAGTAGAGGCCCCAGGGTGCCCCCTTGCCCTCCACCTAGGGGCCTCTGACCCCAGAAAGCTTCCCAGGGGTCCACCTTTCTCCCTGGACTTGAAGTATAGGCCCCAGGGTGCCCACTGGCCCTCCACCTACGGGCCTAAGACCCCAGCAAGCTACACAGGGGTTCACAACTCTCCCTGGACTTGCAGTAGAGGCCGCAGGGTGCCCCCTGGCCCTCCACCTAGGGGCCCAAGAACCAAGCAAGCTACCCAGGGGTCCACCTCTCTCCCTGGACTTGCAGTAGAGGCCCCAGGGTGCCCCCTGGCCCTCCACCTAGGGGCCTAAGACCCCAGCAAACTACCCAGGGGTCCAATAATCTCCCTGGACTTGCATTATAGGCCCCAGGGTGCCCCCTGGCCCTCCACATAGGGGCTTCTGACCCCAGCAAGCTACCCAGGGGTCTACAACTCTCCCTGGACTTTCAGTAGAGGCCCCAGGGTGCCCCCTGGCCCTCCACCTAAGGGCCTCTGACCACAGCAAGCTACACAGTGGTCCACCTCTCTCCCTGGACTTGCGTTAGAGGCCCTAGGGTACCCCCTTTCCCTCCACCTATGGGCTACAGACCTCATTAAGCTACCCAGGGGTCCACCTCTCTCCCTGGACTTGCAGTATAGGCCCCAGGGTGCCCCCTGGTCCTCCACCTAGGGGCCACTTTCCCCCAGTATGCTACCCAGGGGTCCTTCTCTCTCCCTTCACTTGCAATAGAGGCCCCAGGGTGCCCCCTGGCACTCCACCTAGGGGTCTATGACCCCAGCAAGCTACCCAGGGGTCCACCTCTTTCCCTGGACTGGCAGTATAGGCTCCAGGGTGCCCCCTGGCCCTCCACCTAAGGGCCTCTGACCCCAGCAAGCTACCAAGGGGTCCACAACTCTCCCTGGACTTGCAGTAGAGGCCCCAGGGTGCCCCCTGGCATTCCACCTAGGGGCCTCAGACCCCAGCAAGCTACCCAGGGGTCCACCTCTCTCAATGGACTTGCAGTAGAGGCCCCAGGAAGCCCCCTTGCCCTCCACCTAGGGGCCTCTTACCCCAGCAAGCTACCCAGGGGCCCACCTCTCTCCCTGGACTTGCAGTAGAGGCCCCAGGGTGCCCGCTGTCCCTCCACCTAGGGGCCTCTGACCTCAGCAAGCGACCCAGGGGTCCACAACTCTTCTAGACTTGCAGTAGAGGCCCAAGGGTGCCCCCTGGCCCTCCACCTAGGGTCCTCAGACCCTAGGAATCTACCAAGGGGTCCACAACTATCCCTGGACTTACACTAGATGCCCCAGGGTGCCCCCTGGCCCTCCACCTAGGGTACTCAGACTTTAGGAATCTACCAAGGGGTCCACAACTATCCCTGGACTTGCACTAGAGGCCCCAGGGTGCCCCCTGGCCCTCCACCTAAGGGCCTCTGACCCCAGCTAGCTACCCAGGGGTCCAACTCTCTCCCTGGACTTGCAGTAGAGGCCCCAGGGTACCCCTGGCCCTCAACCTAGGGGCTTTATTCCCCAGCAAGCTACCCAGGGTTCTACTTCTCTCCCTGGACTTGCAGTAGAGGCCCCAGCGAGCCCCCTTGCCCTCCACCCATGGGCCTCTAACCCCAGCAAGCTACTCAGGGGTCCACAACTTTCCCTGTACTTGCAGTAGAGGCCCCAGGGTGCCCCCTGGCCCTCCACCTAGGGGCCTCTGACCCCAGCAAGCTACATAGTGGTTCACATCTCTCCTTGGACTTGCAGTATAGGCCCCAGGGTGCCCCCTGGCCCTCCACCTAGGGGCCCAAGACCTCAGAAAGCTACCCAGGGGTCCACCTCTCTTCCTGAACTTGCAGTATAGGAACCAGGGTGCCCCCTTGCCCTCCACCCAGGGGCCTATGACCCCAGCAAGCTACCCAGGGGTCAACATCTCTCCCTGGACTTGCAGTATAGGCCCTAAGGTGCCCCCTGGCCCTCCACCTAAGGGCCTAAGACCCCAGCAAGCTACCCAGGGGGTCCACCTCTCTCCCTGGACTGGCAGTAGAGGCCCCAGGGTGCCCCCAGGCCCTCCACTTAGGGGCTGCTGACACAAGTAAGCTCCCCAGGTGTCCACCTCTCTCCCTGGACTTGCAGTATAGGCCCCAGGGTGCCCCCAGGCCCTCCACCTAAGTGTCTAAGACCCCAGCAAGCTACCCAGGGGTCCACCTCTCTCCCTGGACTTGAAGTATAGGCCCCAGGGTGCCCCCTTGCCATCCACCCAGGGGCCTCTGACCCCCGCAAGTTACCCAAGGGTCCACAACTCTCCCTGGACTTGCAGTAGAGGCCCCTGGGTGCCCCTTGGCCCTCCACCTAGGCCACTCTCAGCAAAACAAACTACCCAGGGGTCCACCTCTCTCCCTGCACTTGCGGTATAGGCCCCGGGGTGCCCCCTGGCACTCCACCTAGGGGCCTAAGACCCCAGCAAACTACACAGGGGTCCACCTCTCTCCCTGGACTGGCAGTATAGGCCCCAGGGTATCCCCTGACCCTCCACTTAGGTTCTTCTTACCCCAGCAAGCTACCCAGGGGTCCACCTCTCTCCCTGGACTTGCAGAAGAGGCCCCAGTGTGCCCGCTGGCCCTCCACTTAAGATCCTCTGACCCCAGCAAGCTACCCAGGGGTCCACATCTCTCCCTAGACTTGCAGTAGAGGCCCAAGGTTGCCCCCTGGCCCTCCACCTAGGGGCCTCTGGCCCAAGCAATCTACCAAGGGGACCACAACTCTCCCTGGAATTGCAGTAGAGGCCCTAGGGTAGCCCCTGGCCCTCTACCTAGGGGCTTTAGTCCCCAGCAAGCTACCCAGGGGTCCACCTCTCTCCTTGGACTTGCAGTAGAGTCCCCAGGGTGCCCCCTGGCCCTCCAGCTAGGGGCCTTTGACCCCAGCAAGCTACCCAGGGGTCCACCTCTCTCCCTGGACCTGCAGTAGAGAACCCAGGAAGCCCCCTGGCACTCCACCAAGGAGCCTCTAACGCCAGCAAGCTTCCCAGGGGTCAACCTCTCTCCCTGGGCTGGGAATATAGGCCCCAGGGTGCCCCCTGGCCCTCCACCTTTGTGCCTCTGACACCAGCAAGCTACCCAGGGGTCCACCTCTCTTCCTGGACTTGCGTTAAAGGCCCTAGGGTACCCCCTTGCCCTCCACCTATGGGCTTCAGACATCATCAAGCTACCCAGGGATCCACCCCTCTCCCTGGACTTGCAGTATAGGCCCCGGGGTACCCCCTGGCTCTCCACCTAGGGGCCTCTTACCCCAGGAAGTTACCCAGGGGTCCACTTCTCTCCCTGGTCTTGCAGGATAGGCTGCAGGGTGCCCCCTTGCCCTCCACCCAGGGGCCTCTGACCCCCACAAGTTACCCAAGGGTCCACAACTCTCCCTGGACTTGCAGTAAAGTTCCCAGGGTGCCCCTTGGCCCTCCACCTAGGCCACTCTCAGCCAAGCAATCTACCCAGGGGTCCACCTCTCTGCCAGGACTTGCAGGATAGGCCCCAGGGTGCCTCCTGGCCCTCCACCTAGTTGCCTCTGACCCCAGAAAGCTACCCAGGGGTCCAATTTTTTCCCTGGACATGAAGTATATGCCCCAGGATGCCCACTGGCCCTCCACCTAGGGGCCTAAGACCCCAGCAAGCTACCCAGGGGTCCACAACTCTCCCTGGACTTGCAGGAGAGGCCCCAGGGTGCCCCCTGGCCCTCCACCGAGGGGCCTCTTATCCTAGCAAGCTACCCAGGGTTCCACTTCTCTCCCTGGACTTGCAGTATAGGCCCCAGGGTGCCCCCAGGCCCTCCACCTAAGTGCCTAAGACCCCAGCAAGCAACCCAGGGATGCACCTCTCTGCCTTGACTTGAAGTATAGGCCCCAGGGTGCCCCCTGGATCTCCACCTAGGGGCCTAGGGCCCCAGCTAGCTTTGCAGGGGTCCACGTCTCTCCCTGGACTTGCAGTAGAGGCCCCAGGGTGCCTCCTGGCCCTCCCCCTACTGGCTTCTGACCCCAGCAAGCTACCCAGGGGTCCACCTCTCTCCCTAGACTTGCAGTAGAGGCCCCAGGGTTCCCCCTGGCCCTCCACCTAGGGGCCTCTGACCCCAGCAAGCTACCCAGGGGCCCACTTCTCTCCCTGGACTTGCAGTAGAGGCCCCAGGGTGCCCCCTGGCCCTCCACCCAAGGGCCTCTGACCCCAGCAAGCTACACAGGGGTCCACCTCTATTCCTGGACTTGCGTTAAAGGCCCTAGGGTACCCCCTTGCCCTCCACCTATGGGCTTAAGACCTCATCAAGCTACCCAGGGATCCACCCCTCTCCCTGGACTTGCAGTATAGGCCCCAGGGTGCCCCCTGGCCCTCCACTTAGGGGCCTCTTACCCCAGGAAGCTACCCAGGGGTCCACCTCTCTCCCTGGACTTGAAATAGAGGCCCCAGGGTGCCCCCTGGCTCTCCACCTAGGGGCCTTTGACCCCAGCAAGCTACCCAGGGGTCCACCTCTCTCCCTGGACTGGCAGTATAGGCCCCAGGGTGCCCCCTGGCCCTCCCCCTAGGGGCCTCTGAACCCAGCAAGCTACCAAGGGGTCCACAACTCTCCCTGGACTTGCAGTAGAGGCCCCAGGGTGCCCCCTGGCATTCCACCTTGGGGCCTACGACCCCAGCTAGCTACGCAGGGGTCCACCTCTCTCAATGGACTTGCACTAGAGGCCCCAGGAAGCCCCCTTGCCTTCCACCTAGGGGCCTCTGACCCTAGGAATCTACCAAGGGGTCCACAACTATCCCTGGACTTGCACTAGAAGCCCCAGGGTGCCCCCTGGCCCTCCACCTAAGGGCCTCTGACCCCAGCTAGCTACCCAGGGTTCCACCTCTCTCCCTGGACTTGCAGTAGAGGTCCTAGGGTACCCCCTGGCCCTCCACCTAGGGGCTTTATTCCCCAGCAAGCTACCCAGGGGTCCACCTCTCTCCCTGGACTTGCAGTATAGGCCCCAGCGTGCCCCCTTGCCCTCCAGCCATGGGCCTCTGACCCCAGCAAGCTACCCAGGGGTCCACAAATTTCCCTGGACTTGCAGTAGAGGCCACAGGGTGCCCCCTGGCCCTCCACCTAGGGGCCTCTGACCCCAGCAAGCTACATAGGGGTCCACATCTCTCCTTGGACTTGCAGTATAGACCCCAGGGTGCCCACTGGCCCTCCACCTAGGGGCCTAAGACCCCAGAAACCCACCCAGGGGTCCACCTCTCTCCATGAACTTGCACTATAGAAACCAGGGTGCCGCCTTGCCCTCCACCCAGCGGCCTCTGACCCCAGCAAGCTACCCAGGGGCCCACTTCTCTCCCTGGACTTGCAGTAGAGGCCCCAGGGTGCCCCCTGGCCCTCCACCCAAGGGCCTCTGACCCCAGCAAGCTACACAGGGGTCCACCTCTATTCCTGGACTTGCGTTAAAGGCCCTAGGGTACCCCCTTGCCCTTCACCTATGGGCTTAAGACCTCATCAAGCTACCCAGGGATCCACCCCTCTCCCTGGACTTGCAGTATAGGCCCCAGGGTGCCCCCAGGCCCTCCACCTAGGGGCGGCTGACACAAGAAAGCTCCCCAGGGGTCTACCTCTCTCCCTGGACTTGCAGTAGAGGCCCCAGGGTGCCCCCTGGCCCTCTACCTAGGGGCCTAAGACCCCAGCAACCTACCCAGGGGGTCCACCTCTCTCCCTGGACTGGCAGTAGAGGCCCCAGGGTGCCCCCAGGCCCTCCACCTAGGGGCGGCTGACACTAGAAAGCTCCCCAGGGATCCACCTCTCTCCCTGGACTTGCAGCAGAGGCCCCAGGGTGCCCCCTGGCCCTCCACCAAGGAGCCTCTGATGCCAGCAAGCTACCCAGGGGCCCATCTCTCTCCCTGGACTTGCAGTAGAGGCCCCAGGGTGCCCGCTGGGCCTCCACCTAGGGGCCTCTGACCCCAGCAAGCTACCCAGGGGTCCACCTCTCTCCCTGGACTTGCAGTAGAGGCCCTAGCGTACCCCCTGGCTCTCCAGCTAGGGGCGCTGACCCCACAAAGCTACCCAGGGGTCCACCTCTCTCCCTGGACTTGCAGTATAGGCCCCAAGGTTCCCCCTTACCCTCCACCTAGGGGCCTCTTACCCCAGGAAGCTACCCAGGGTCCACCTCTCTTCCTGGACTTGCAGTATAGGCCCCAGGGTGCCCCCTTGCCCTCCACCCAGTTGCCTCTGACCCCAGCAAGCTACCCAGGGTCCACAACTCTCCCTGGACTTGCACTAGAGGCCCAAGGGTGCCCCCTTGCCCTGCACATAGGGGCCTCTGACCCCAGCAAGCTACTCAGGGGTCCACATCTCTCCATGGACTGGCAAGTTAGGCCCCAGGGTGCCCCTTGGCCCTCCACCTAGGGGCCTAAGACCACAGCAAGCTACCCAGGGGGTCCACCTCTATCCCTGGACTTGCAGGATTTTCCCCAGGGTGCCCCCTGGCCCTATACCTAGTTGCTTCTGACCCCAGCAAGCTACCCAGGGGTCCACCTCTCTCTCTGGACTTGCAGTAGAGGGCCTAGGGTACCTCCTTGCCCTCCACCTAGGGGCCTCTGACCCCAGCAAGCTACCCAGTGGTCCAAAACTCTCCCTGGACTTGCAGTAGAGGCCCCAGGATGCCTCCTTGCCCTCCACCTAGGGGCCTCTGACCCCAGCAAGCTACCCAGTGGTCTACTTTTCTCCCTGGACTTGAAGTATAGGCCCCAGGCTGCCCACTGGCCCTCCACCTAGGGGCCTAAGACCCCAGCAAGCTACCCAGGGGTCCACAACTCTCCCTGGACTTGCAGTAGAGGCCCCAGGGATCCCCCTGGCCCTCCACCTAGGGGCCTCTGACCCTAGCAAGCTACCCAGGGTTCCACCTCTCTCCCTGGACTTGCAGTATAGGCCCCAGGGTGCCCCCTGGCCATCCACCTAAGTGCCTAAGACCCCAGCAAGCTACCCAGGGGTCCACCTCTCTCTCTTGACTTGAAGTATAGGCCCCAGGGTTCCCCCTGGCCCTCCACCTAGGGGCCTAGTGTAATGTCTCCGGTCCTTCAACTCTTCTTCCTCTGCGTTGTGTGCAATGCTCTTTAATGAAGGCCCGGACACAGTATTTGATTACTCCTTTTTACTGATATACTGAAATAATAAACAGTACAGCCCTTATTAGTGGATTGCTTGCTGCAGACATACAACATCCACAGCATGGCTGTCTCACAGCATCTGCTGCCTATTACATCATTAATATCCATATATTAACTGATAATCATATGAACATTTAACATAAAACATAACATTCACAATTAACAAATAAACATTGACATACCTGAAATAATAAACAGTACAGCCCTTATTAGTGGATTGCTTGCTGCAGACATACAACATCTAAATGAAATAGAAAATCAAATCAACCGCATGGCCTTGCTAAAGAGCATAATCCAGTAGACATTTATAAAAAGCCATTTAACAAAAACTACATGTCACAAGTCAAACTTAATGCTTAATGATAATATAACCAAATTATAAACTAAATGTTTGAAATCGCTACTTTCTTAAGCTAATATTAATAAACTATGACGGAGCATGAAAAACACCTACCCACAGCATGGCTGTCTCACAGCATCTGCTGCGCTAGGTCACTTCCTGCCTAACTTGTATGTCTGCGGTACCCAAACAAACCACATGAGGGCGCCCTTACTCTATAAAACACATAACTGCTGCATAATTCAGGAGGATTCACAATGAAAAATATAACTTCGTTACATTCACCCCCACTGAATTCTGCTGAATGTTGGCAGCGAAAGTAGTGAACCAGAAAAAAAAAAAACAACAGTACTTTTCTATACACTGTACCGATACAGAGATACCATAAACAGGTATGCCAAACACAAGGTTATCTGACAAAGATGAAGTGGAATGAGAGGAGCGCCAATCTCTCAAACCAACAACTGGCAGTAAGATGCCTACATACATCTCACAATTCCATATCACGGTATATATATAAGTAAACACAAATCAAAACAAAAACAACTGGACCATATCCAGGTATGTCATAAAAAAAAATTACAATTGGAAGCAAAAAAGAGAAAAGAAAAACTATATAAAGTACAATAAATAAAAACCCCTGAGAACAACATGTATTGTCTTATCCATAATCTAGAAAAAGAAAACAGATGTTCAAACAGTCAAAACTCTTCCATTCTGCATTGACACAACATTTTGTCCAGACATGGTACACAAAAGTCTATTCACAGGTTTCAGTATACGTCCAAAACGAGACCGAGGGACGATAAACGTTCTGGAGTCTGAAACAGACAACCCATCATCATCATTGGAAACATCAGACAAAGGAATTGAAATGACGGAATGAGCAGGACTTGCAGCTGCAAAATCAGTAGTTCCGATAGTACTCAATTTGTCAGAGCAGTCATTTTCTGGACTTACTGATAAACTGATCAAAGAGACAGTTGATCCCAACTGCGAACAACTCTTGGGTAGACCTGAAACCCAGTCAGATGTACGACCATGACTGTCTGCGGAAGCAGATGAAACATTGCCGTAAAGAGACAAACCATCATTATTGCCTGTAGACACTGAAATCTCAGATGACTGTGCAATCTTATCTCTGACATACAACTCAGGATCTCGACGGTCAACAATTACGCCTGTCAAGGAATTATCAGCATCCTCACATGAGTCAGCTACAACCAAGGAAGGAACACTATCAGATCCTTCATCTTCTGCTTTGTCTAGTGGCAAAAAGTTCACAGGTAGCAACAAGTTACGATGCACCACTTTCACTTGATCGGTATTCACATCCCTTATCTTAAAAATGTGAGTATCGACATTCTTATCTACTACAAGAAAAATAGTAGATGCCCACTTGTCAGCTAACTTCCTCTTCCCTCTTGCAGCCTTGTTCGCTAACAGCACACGATCACCAATTTCAATGTCTTGACCCTTGACTCTCCTATTATAGAGAACTGTATGTCTGTGCTGTTCCTTTTTAGCGTGAGTCTGAGCTATGGACAAGGCCACTTCTAGATCTTTCAAAAGAGAACCTATGTATTTGTCATAGCAAGTGACTGTGTGATCTTCCAAAACAGAGCGGAAAATTAGGTCTACTGGAAGGCGAGGAACTCTACCGAACATAAGATAAAATGGTGCATAACCCGTAGTCTCATGAACAGTACAGTTATACAGAAAAGTCAAAGACTGCAACTGTCTCGGCCAATTACGTTTCGCTTCAGGGGCTAAAGCACGAATCATACCACCTAGAGTTCTGTTAAACCGCTCAACACTCCCGTTTCCCATAGGATGGTAAGGAGTTGTGCGCGATTTTTGCACCCCAGACACCCGTAGAAGCTCACTAATCAGCTGGCCCTCGAAACAAGCACCTTGATCGCTATGTATGCGCTCAGGAAATCCAAAAATACAAAAGTATTTATCCCACAAGACACGTGCCACCTGTCTAGCAGACTGATCATTACACTGATAGGCTTGAGCCAACCTAGTAAAGTGATCAGTAATCACTAGGACATCGACAGATCTGTTATTATGATCTTCAGCAGACCAAAAGTCAATGCACACCAATTGTTGTGGTCTGCTGGTCACGATACTCTCTAAGGGGGCTCGGCCCTCAGGCTCAGGAGTTTTGCAGACTACACACCTTTGACAATGACGTACATGCTCTCTAACATCTCTATCCAGACTCAGCCAAAAAAAACGACGTCTCGCAAGTCCCAAAGTTCTGGACTGCCCCTGATGGCCTGCCTGATCATGAATGCCTCTCAACACCTCTAACTGAAGCGACTGTGGGACCACATATTGAAAACGCTTACCCTTAGACAGCTGATCATGGGAGATTCTGTAGAGGATGCCGTCCTTTATAACAAATTTCTCCCAATGCTTAAGGTATCTGACCACCCCAACAGATTCCTTAGCTCTCTCTCGTCTGGATGGTTTGCGATGACGCTCTACATAAAAAATTACCCTCTACAGTACACTATCTGAGAGCTGTTTCTCACGTAAATCACGCTCTGAGTAAATTAGTTGACTCTCTGGCTCAGAAACTATCTGAGGAAGATGCTCTAGGATTGACAAAGCACGAAGTCTCGCACCTTCATCCCATGCCTCTTGTGAGTCAAGCACAGCCACAACCTCCTCCTTATCCAAGCATGTTCCAGCAACACTATTAGAATTAACATGCACAAGACCACCACAAGGAGTGTTTGGCTTCCCTTCAGATCCACAAGACCACCTAAAAGCATCCTGAACCAAACCAGCAGAGAGTCCTTGCACCTCATTTAAAAGGCTGTCATACGATTCGCTTAAAAGTCTAGAACCAATATTAGATCTCGCAAATGGAACTCTACTCAAAGCATCAGCCACGACATTCTGTGAGCCCGGTATGTATTTGATGTCGAAATTGTATGCTGCAAGTTTGGCGACCCAACGCTGCTCACAACAATCAAGCTTGGGCTTGGATAGAATATGTGTGAGCGGGTTGTTATCAGTCCATACCGTGAAAACATGACCCTTAAGCCAATGACTGAATTTCTGACAGACTGCCCACTTTAATGCTAAAAACTCTAAGCGATGTGCTGGGTAATTTCGCTGAGATGGGGAAAGCGACTTACTAGCAAACGCTATAGGTCTAGCTCTAGATTCTCCTGGCTGGACCTGGGAGAGAACGGCCCCAATGCCGTCTGAAGAAGCATCAGTCGAAAGAACAAAAGGGCGGCTGAAGTCAGGATGAGCCAAGACAACCGCCTGTACCATGGCCAACTTAAGATGTTCAAATGCCAACTGTACTTCAGATGTCCAATCAGTCACACTCAACTTCCGTGGTACACAGACTCGTTTATTTGCACGACCCCGCTTGATCTTCTGTTTTTGACCCTTTAAAAGATCAAAAAGCGGCTTGGCCACAGAGGAGTAATTGGGTATGAAATGCTGATAATAGTTGACCATCCCAAGAAACGACCTTATGCGCTTCTGGGACGGTGTAACTCCATCAGCCTCCATTAAGTCCAATCCGGTCATTTTGGAAATACTGTCCACCTTACTTGGATCTGTGGACACTCCAAACTCATCAACAACATGCCCTAAAAACTGCACAGATTTCTTTAAGAAGTTACATTTCTTGGGAGCAAGTTTTAAGTTATGTTTCCTCAATCGGCTGAAAACCATTTCAAGACGATCCAGTGCTGTAATTTCATCAGGCCCAAACACTATCAAATCATCCAAATAACATAACAAACTCAAGAAGTTTTGGTCACCGAAAATGCTTGTCATCATGCGCATAAAACTTCCTGGGCTGTTACAAAGGCCTTGAGGAAGCCGATTGTACTCATATAAACCCATAGGTGTTGTAAAGGCAGAGTACTTTCGGTCATCCTCATGCAACGGCATGTTGTAAAAGCCAGAGGTCAGGTCCATTGTACTAAACAATGAATTCCCCCCTAATGCAGCTAAACAATCGGCCTGGTGGGGAAGTGGATGAGCATCTTTCAGTGTTCTCTTGTTTAGCCATCGAAAGTCTGTACAGACACGTAAATCCCCATTCTTTTTCCAGACGAGGACTAAAGGAGATGCAAACTCACTGGTCGACTTGCGAATAATCTCCTTCTCCTCCATTTCAGTCAACACGCGACGCAACACTTGATATTCGCTGGGTGCAACGCGCCGATATGGAAGACGGAAAGGTTTTGTGTCTGAAAGATGGATCCTGTGAACAAATTCAGTAGCATTACCACAATCTAAATGATGGCGTGAAAACACATCATTGTACTGTATGACCATCTCAGCCAACTTCTTCCTACAGGAATCAGACACATCACAGGAATCTAGGTCAAGCCCTTCCAGACCAACAGATTTCAGTTTCTCTCCAATACAGCTCGAACCTAAGGAGACACTATCCACTGGCTGAGTTTTCTGAATCTGTGAATATAGTGCTCCATCATCCAAATCCTCCAGTGCAACACCTGGAAACAAATCAGCTATCTTGGCATTACGCTTTAGCATAACAGGTTTATTCCATGTATTGATTAACTTCAATGGAACCCACCTGTCTCCCCATAGATGTGTGACAAGTCTGGCTACCAGAATGCCCCTAGGTGCAGAACGAGAACTTGTGGGCTCAGTCACAACAGCACTACCCGGCGACACCACTACATGCTTAGGCAGTCTTCCCCATACAAGGTACTTACGGCCAGGCTCTAAACAAACTGCTGAATTACATCTCACAGTTCCTATTTTGTCAGGAATTTCGTCACCCATCCAACGATTCAAGCCTGCAAGCATAGAAAGGTAAGTCTCAGCCATAGGATCATTACAACAAAGAGGTGTTGAAACTGTCTTCCAAAACAAGTCACATTGCTTAGAACACCGTATAATGTGCTTAATGACATTCGTACCAACGATGAATTCGTCGTGCTGCCCACTGACAACTAGGGTAGGTACCAGCATTTTACATCCATAAATCTCAAGTTGAACTGTCACAGTACGTTTAGGTTTTACCTGGCTACCACCACAACCTATTAATAGCACATCTGGGCTATCTCCATTTTGATCATTGATTATACCAGCTTCCAACAGTTTTTGCTCTGCACTTTCATTCATGGTACATGCCATAGAACCACTGTCAAGCATACCATTCAAGGCTACCTTATCATCCACCATGACTGAAGTGTAGAACAAACTGTCACTGCTGCAGATAGCATTTGTGTTCTGAAACACTACATTCTCACTACAACAAGACTCTTTGGCAGACATGAAAATTTTTTCAGCATTTGCAACATCTACGACATTTTGGGAGTTACTATCTAAACCTGCACAACCTCCCTCCATATACAGGTTGGTCAGTTTCCCGACTGAGACTGCGGACAGGCTGACTGTGCATGGCCAGGTGAAAAGCAGCTAAAACACAACCTGTCTCTCAGGCAGTGAGACTTAGTGGAATGCGAAGTATTACCGCAAACTCCACCGCCCCTTACCCTACCTCTGTACCTGGGAATTACATTCCTTTCAGGTTGGACGTTGCTACTCTGGTGCACTCTTTCCACCACCTGTTCCAGCATACCCATCATACGATTCAGGATATGTTCATTCGAATTTCCCCCCTGGTCATGTGACTGTCGAACTGCTCTTTCTGGACAGCAAGTACTGTGCACCCGGTCTTGCACACCATCAGACACAGGAGGGGAACTCGTGTAGTGCGCAAAACTAGCATTCGTTTCCTGCGAGCGAGACATCGGCAAAAGATTGTCACATGGTAACACATCAACATTTCTCATGTCAAGAGAGCTGGCAGATGTCAGAGACGAGCGCTGCTCTCTCTGATACTCATCCAATCTCCCCTGAACTTCTTTTGCAGTCCATTCACTGATCGGCTTGTGCTTAAAAAAAACAGGTAATACTGGATCAGGGCAGTATTTTACAAACATTCGAGCCACCTCTGCACTGATATCATCCATAACACGACCCTGTCTACGCAAGCCTTCATCTGCTAAATCTGCCGCTTTATTGACTCTGATCCAGTAATCCACTGCAGACTCACCCACCTTAGGCAGAGTTGAATAAAAGTCTGCCAAAGGGAGGCAAGATGGTGCAATACTAAAATATTTCAGCAGGATAGAGTAAATTATTTCAGGGTCACTCTTCACGTTAAGAGATGTGTCGCTCCTTAAACTAATCCGCACAATATCTCCCGCTCTGCCCATTAAGCGTGACATTATTTCATCCGCCTGATTTTCAACAGCACACTTCTGCTTGAACAAAAGTGTTTTGGTCATTTCAATCCATTCATGCACCGGGAATTTATCACTTCCGTCTCCTCTAAAAATCACAGGGTCTCTATCAGAAGTGACATGAACTGTTACACGGGAAACATCTTGCTTGGTAAAGCTGTCAGAATTTACCCCTCTGTTGACATGAGACTCTCGATTCACAGACATTGTACTGTTCTCTATTATTTTGGCAGCGACAGCATCACTAATTTGTTCACCCAGTCGCCCAAACATATCAGTTAGACAATCTAAAATTTGACTGTCACAACTGGTATTGTGTGTCGCAGACGTATTTCCAACACTGTGCTGCGCAGTCGGATCATGAACGAAAAGCCCACGACCCACACCTTGAACATAATCAGATGTCACATGGGAAAGGCCCATCCTATTGATAGTAGGTCCATCTTTGCAAGCACTGTTAGTAATGACACCCCTCCCACGTGGAATAAAAGGGCTAATAGGAGAACTAATATTGAAACGATCTACAAATTTCTCACCCATTATTTTAAAGTTAATGAAACAATGTCAGTTCGCAAAAAAAAGAACAATAGTAGATACAAAATCAAACAAAATTGTTGCAAATTTCCCTTATTTTTTTATTTTTTTTATTTTTTAATTTTTTTTAGAAAGTCTTAAATTGCAAAAAGATGCATCCAAATGTTCATAAATCAAATTATGTCCGACAGGGACCAAAGCAGCAACCTCTCGGCGATCTCCATCAAGTTGATCAGGTGATCTGACGAGTCACGGCACCAATGTAACGTCTCCGGTCCTTCAACTCTTCTTCCTCTGCGTTGTGTGCAATGCTCTTTAATGAAGGCCCAGACACAGTATTTGATTACTCCTTTTTACTGATATACTGAAATAATAAAGAGTACAGCCCTTATTAGTGGATTGCTTGCTGCAGACATACAACATCCACAGCATGGCTGTCTCACAGCATCTGCTGCCTATTACATCATTAATATCCATATATTAACTGATAATCATATGAACATTTAACATAAAACGTAACATTCACAATTGACATACCTGAAATAATAAACAGTACAGCCCTTATTAGTGGATTGCTTGCTGCAGACATACAACATCTAAATGAAATAGAAAATCAAATCAACCGCATGGCCTTGCTAAAGAGCATAATCCAGTAGACATTTATAAAAAGCCATTTAACAAAAACTACATGTCACAAGTCAAACTTAATGCTTAATGATAATATAACCAAATTATAAACTAAATGTTTGAAATCGCTACTTTCTTAAGCTAATATTAATAAACTATGACGGAGCATGAAAAACACCTACCCACAGCATGGCTGTCTCCCAGCATCTGCTGCGCTAGGTCACTTCCTGCCTAACTTGTATGTCTGCGGTACCCAAACAAACCACATGAGGGCGCCCTTACTCTATAAAACACATAACTGCTGCATAATTCAGGAGGATTCACAATGAAAAATATAACTTCGTTACACTAGGACCCCTGCAAGCTTCCCAGGGGTCCACGTCTCTCCCTGGACTTGCAGTAGAGGCCCCAGGGTGCCCCCTGGCCCTCCGCTTAGGGGCCTCTTACCCCAGGAAGCTACCCAGGGTTCCACCTCTCTCCCTGGACTTGCAAAAGAGGCCCCAGGGTGCCCCCTGGCACTCCACCTAGGGGCCTTTGACCCCAGCAAGCTACCCAGGGGTCCACAACTCTCCCTGGACTGGCAGTATAGGCCCCAGGGTGCCCCCTGGCCCTATCCCTAGGGGTCTCTGAACCCAGCAAGCTACCAAGGGGTCCACAACTCTCCCTGGACTTGCAGTAGAGGCCCCAGGGTGCCCCCTGGCATTCCACCTAGGGGCCTACGACCCCAGCTAGCTACCCAGGGGTCCACCTCTCTCAATGGACTTGCACTAGAGGCCCCAGGAAGCCCCCTTGCCCTCCACCTAGGGGCCTCTGACCCCAGCAAGCTACCCAGGGGCCCACTTCTCTCCCTGGACTTGCAGTATAGGCCCTAGGGTGCCCCCTGGCCCTCCACCTAGGGGCCTCTGACCCCAGCAAGCTACCCAGGGGTCCACAACTCTCCCTAGACTTGCAGTAGAGGCCCAAGGGTGCCACCTGGCCCTCCACCTAGGGTCCTCAGACCCTAGTTTTCTACCAAGGGGTCCACAACTATCCCTGGACCCCTGGCCCTCCACCTAAGGGCCTCTGACCCCAGCTAGCTACCCAGGGGTCCACCTCTCTCCCTGGACTTGCAGTAGAGACCCTATGGTACCCCCTGGCCCTCCACCTAGGGGCTTTATTCCCCAGCAAGCTACCCAGGGGTCCATCTCTCTCCCTGGACTTGCAGTATAGGCCCCAGCGTGCCCCCTTGCCCTCCACCCATGGGCCTCTGACCCCAGCAAGCTACCCAGGGGTCCACAACTTTCCCTGGACTTGCAGTAGAGGCCACAGGGTGCCCCCTGGCCCTCCACCTAGGGGCCTCTGACCACAGCAAGCTACATAGGGGTCCACATCTCTCCTTGGACTTGCAGTATAGGCCCCAGGGTGCCCCCTGGCCCTCCACCTAGGGGCCTCTGACCCCAGCAAGCTACCAAGGGGTCCACAACTCTTCCTGGACTTGCAGTAGAGGCCCCAGGGTGCCCCCTGGCATTGCACCTAGGGGCCTACGACCCCAGCAAGTTACCGAGGGGTCCACCTCTCTCAATGGACTTGCAGTAGAGGCCCCAGGAAGCCCCCTTGCCCTCCACCTAGGGGCCTCAGACCCAAGGAATCTACCAAGGGGTCCACAACTATCCCTGGACATGCACTAGAGGCCCCAGGGTGCCCCCTGGCCCTCCACCCAAGGGCCTCTGACCCCAGCAAGCTACACAGGGGCCCACTTCTCTCCCTGGACTTGCAGTAGAGGCCCCAGGGTGCCCGCTGGCCTTCCACCTAGGGGCTTCTGACCCCAGCAAGCTACCCAGGGGTCCACAACTCTCCCTGGACTTGCAGTAGAGGCCCCAGGGTGCCCCCTGGCCCTCCACCCAAGGGCCTCTGACCCCAGCAAGCTACACAGGGGTCCACCTCTCTTCCTGGACTTGCGTTAAAGGCCCTAGGGTACCTTCTTGCCCTCCACCTATGGGCTTAAGACCTCATCAAGCTACTCAGGGATCCACCCCTCTCCCTGGACTTGCAGTATAGGCCCCAGGGTGCCCCCTGGCCCTCCACTTAGGGGCCTCTTACCCCAGGAAGCTACCCAGGGGTCCACCTCTCTCCCTGGACTTGCAATAGAGGCCCCAGGGTGCCCCCTGGCACTCCACCTCGGGGCCTTTGACCCCAGTAAGCTACCCAGGGGTCCACCTCTCTCCCTGGACTGGCAGTATAAGCCCCAGGGTGCCCCCTGGCCCTCCCCCTAGGGGCCTCTGAACCCAGCAAGCTACCAAGGGGTCCACAACTCTCCCTGGACTTGCAGTAGAGGCCCCAGGGTGCCCGCTGGCCCTCCACCAAGGGGCCTTTGACCCCAGCAAGCTACCCAGGGGTCCACAACTCTCCCTAGACTTGCAGTAGAGGCCCAAGGGTGTCACCTGGCCGTCCACCTAGGGGCTTTATTCCCCAGCAAGCTACCCAGGGGTCCACCTCTCTCCCTGGACTTGCAGTATAGGCCCCAGTGTGCCCCCTTGCCCTACACCCATGGGCCTCTGACCCCAGCAAGCTACCCAGGGGTTCACAACTTTCCCTGGACTTGCAGTAGAGGCCACAGGGTGCCCCCTGGCCCTCCACCTAGGGGCCTCTGACCCCAGCAAGCTACATAGGGGTCCACATCTCTCCTTGGACTTGCAGTATAGGCCCCAGGGTGCCCCCTGGCCCTCCACCTAGGGGCCTAAGACCCCTGAAAGCCACCCAGGGGTCCACCTCTCTCCCTGAACTTGCACTATAGGAACCAGGGTGCCCCCTTGCCCTCCACCCAGGGGCCTCTGACCCCAGCAAGCTACCCAGGGGTCCACAACTCTCCCTGGACTTGCAGTAGAGGCCCCAGGGTACCCCCTTGCCCTGCACCTAGGGGCCTCGGACCCCAGCAAGCTATCCGGGGGTCCACCTCTCTCCCTGGACTGGCAGTAGAGGCCCCAGGGTGCCCCCAGGCCCTCCACCTAGGGGCGGCTGACACAAGAAAGCTCCCCAGGGGTCCACCTCTCTCCCTGGACTTGCAGTAGAGGCCCCAGGGTGCCCCCTGGCCCTCCACCTAGGGGCCTAAGACCCCAGCAACCTACCCAGGGGGTCCACCTCTCTCCCTGGACTGGCAGTAGAGGCCCCAGGGTGCCCCCAGGCCCTCCACCTAGGGGCGGCTGACACTAGAAAGCTCCCCAGGGGTCCACCTCTCTCCCTGGACTTGCAGTATAGGCCCCAGGGTGCCCCCTGGCCCTCCACCTAGGGGCCTCTAACCCCAGCAAGCTACCCAGGGGTCCACCTCTCTCCCTGGACTTGCAGTAGAGGCCCTAGGGTACCTCCTGGCCCTACACCTAGGGGTCTCTGACCCCAGCAAGCTACCCAGGGGTCCACAACTCTCACTGGACTTAGAGTAAAGGCCCCAGGGTGCCCCCTTGCCCTCCACCTAGGGGCCTCTGATCCCAGAAAACTTCCCAGGGGTCCGCCTTTCTCCCTTGACTTGAAGTATAGGCCCCAGAGTGCCCACTGGCCCTCCACCTAGGGGCCAAAGACCCCAGCAAGCTACCCAGGGGTCCACAACTCTCCCTGGACTTGCAGTATAGGCCCCAGGGTGACCCCTGGCCTCCACCTAGGGGCCTAAGACCCCAGCAAGCTACCCAGGGGTCCACCTCTCTCCCTGGACTTGCAGTGGAGGGCCCAGGGTGCCCCCTGGCCCTCCACCTAGGGGCCTAAGACCCCAGCAAACTACCCAGGGGTCCAATTATCTCCCTAGACTTGCAGTATAGGCCCCAGGGTGCCCCCTGGCCTTTCACTTAGGGGCTTCCGACCCCAGCAATCTACCCAGGGGTCTACAACTCTCCCTGGACTTTCAGTAAAGGCCCCAGGGTGCCCCCTGGCCCTCCACCTAAGGGCCTCTGACCCCAGCAAGCTACACAGGTGTCCACCTCTCTCCCTGGACTTGCGTTAGAGGCCCTAGGGTACCCCCTTGCCCTCCACCTATGGGCTACAGACCTCATCAAGCTACCCAGGGATCCACCTCTCTCCCTGGACTTGCAGTATAGGCCCCAGGGTGCCCCCTGGCCCTCCACCTAGGGGCCACTTACCCAAGTATGCTACCCAGGGATCCTTCTCTCTCCCTTCACTTGCAATAGAGGCACCAGGGTGCCCCCTGGCACCCCACCTAGGGGTCTTTGACCCCAGCAAGCTACCCAGGGGTCCAACTCTTTCCCTGGACTGGCAGTATAGGCTCCAGGGTGCCCCCTGGCTCTCCACCTAGGGGACTCTGACCCCAGCAAGCTACCAAGGGATTAACCTCTCTCCCTGGACTTGCAGTAGAGGCCTCAGGGTGCCCCATGGAACTCCACCTAGGGGTATCTGACCCCAGCAAGCTACCCAGGGGTCCACCTCTCTCCCTAGACTTGCAGTAGAGGCCCCATGGTGCCCCCTGGCCCTCCACCTAGGGGCCTCTGACCTCAGCAAGCTACCCAGGGGTCCAGCTTTCTCCCTGGACTTGTAGTAGAGGCCCCAGGGTACCCCCTGGCCCTCCACCTATGGGCTTCTCACCCCAGCAAGCTACCAAGGGGTCCACAACCCTCCCTGGACTTGCAGTAGAGGCCCCAAGGTGCCCCCTTGTCCTCCACCTAGGGGCCTCTGACACCAGCAAGCTACCCAGGGGTCCACCTCTCTCCCTGGACTTGCAGTAGAGGCCCTAGGGTACCCCCTGGCCCTCCACCTATGGGCTTCAGAACCCAGCAAGCTACCCAGGGGTCCACCTCTTTCCCTGGACTTGCAGGATAGGCCACAGGGTGCCCCCTGGCCCTCCACCTAGTTGCCTCTGACCCCAGCAAGCTACCCAGGTGTCCAACTCTCTCCCTGGACTTGCAGTAGGGGCCCTAGGGTACCTCCTAGCCCTCCACCTAGGGGCCTCTGACCCCAGCAAGCTACCCAAGGGTCCACCTCTCTCCCTTGACTTGCAGTAGAGGCACCAGGGTGCCCCCTGGCCCTCCACCTAGGGGCCTCTGGGCCAAGCAATCTACCAAGGGGTCCACAACTCTCCCTGGAATTGCAGTAGAGGCCCTAGGGTAGCCCCTGGCCCTCCACCTAGGGGCTTTAGTCCCCAGCAAGCTACCCAGGGGTCCACCTCTCTCCCTGGACTTGCAGTAGAGTCCCCAGGGTGCCCCCTGGCCCTCCAGCTAGGGGCCTTTGACCCCAGCAAGCTACCCAGGGGTCCACCTCTCTCCCTGAACTTGCAGTAGAGAACCCAGCCTGCCCCCTGGCACTCCACCAAGGAGCCTCTGACGCCAGCAAGCTTCCCAGGGGTCAACCTCTCTCCCTGGACTGGCATTATAGGCCCCAGGGTGCCCCCTGGCCCTCCACCTTTGTGCCTCTGACACCAGCAAGCTACCCAGGGGTCCACCCCTCTTCCTGGACTTGCGTTAAAGGCCCTAGGGTACCCCCTTGCCCTCCACCATGGGCTTCAGACCTCATCAAGCTACCCAGGGATCCACCCCTCTCCCTGGACTTGCAGTATAGGCCCCAGGGTACCCCCTGGCTCTCCACCTAGGGGCCTCTTACCCCAGGAACCTACCCAGGGGTCCACCTCTCTCCCTGGACTTGCAGGATAGGCTGCAGGGGGCAACCTGGCCCTCCACCTAGGGGCCACTGACCCCAGGAAGCTACTCAGGGGTCAACCTCTCTCCCTGGACTTGCAGAATAGGCCCCAGGGTGCCCCCTGGCCCACCACCTATGGGCTTCTGACCCCAGCAAGCTACCCAGGGGTCCACCTCTCTCCCTGGACTTGCAGTAGAGGCCCTAGGGTACCCCCTGGCCCTCCACCTATGGGCTTCAGACCCCAGCAAGCTACCCAGGGGTCCACCTCTCTCCCTCGACTTGCAGGATAGGCCACAGGGTGCCCCCTGGCCCTCCACCTAGTTGCCTCTGACCCCAGCAAGCTACCCAGGGGTCCACCTCTCTCCCTGGACTGGCAGTATAGGCCCCAGGGTGCCCCCTGGCCCTCCACCTAGGGGCCTCTGACCCCAGCAAGCTACCAAGGGGTCCACAACTCTTCCTGGACTTGCAGTAGAGGCCCCTGGCTGCCCCCTTTCTCTCCACCTAGGGGCCTCTGACCCCAGCAAGCTACCCAGGGGTCCACCTCTCTTCCTGGACTTGCGTTAAAGTCCCTAGGGTACCCCCTTGCCCTCCACCTATGGGCTTAAGACCTCATCAAGCTTCCCAGGGATCCACCCCTCTCCCTGGACTTGCAGTATAGTCCCCAGGGTGCCCCCTGGCCCTCCGCTTAGGGGCCTCTTACCCCAGGAAGCTACCCAGGGTTCCACCTCTCTCCCTGGACTTGCAAAAGAGGCCCCAGGGTGCCCCCTGGCACTCCACCTAGGGGCCTTTGACCCCAGCAAGCTACCCAGGGGTCCACCTCTCTCCCTGGACTGGCAGTATAGGCCCCAGGGTGCCCCCTGGCCCTATCCCTAGGGGTCTCTGAACCCAGCAAGCTACCAAGGGGTCCACAACTCTCCCTGGACTTGCAGTAGAGGCCCCAGGGTGCCCCCTGGCATTCCACCTAGGGGCCTACGACCCCAGCTAGCTACCCAGGGGTCCACCTCTCTCAATGGACTTGCACTAGAGGCCCCAGGAAGCCCCCTTGCCCTCCACCTAGGGGCCTCTGACCCCAGCAAGCTACCCAGGGGCCCACTTCTCTCCCTGGACTTGCAGTATAGGCCCTAGGGTGCCCCCTGGCCCTCCACCTAGGGGCCTCTGACCCCAGCAAGCTACCCAGGGGTCCACAACTCTCCCTAGACTTGCAGTAGAGGCCCAAGGGTGCCACCTGGCCCTCCACCTAGGGTCCTCAGACCCTAGTTTTCTACCAAGGGGTCCACAACTATCCCTGGACCCCTGGCCCTCCACCTAAGGGCCTCTGACCCCAGCTAGCTACCCAGGGGTCCACCTCTCTCCCTGGACTTGCAGTAGAGACCCTATGGTACCCCCTGGCCCTCCACCTAGGGGCTTTATTCCCCAGCAAGCTACCCAGGGGTCCACAACTTTCCCTGGACTTGCAGTAGAGGCCACAGGGTGCCCCCTGGCCCTCCACCTAGGGGCCTCTGACCACAGCAAGCTACATAGGGGTCCACATCTCTCCTTGGACTTGCAGTATAGGCCCCAGGGTGCCCCCTGGCCCTCCACCTAGGGGCCTCTGACCCCAGCAAGCTACCAAGGGGTCCACAACTCTTCCTGGACTTGCAGTAGAGGCCCCAGGGTGCCCCCTGGCATTGCACCTAGGGGCCTACGACCCCAGCAAGTTACCGAGGGGTCCACCTCTCTCAATGGACTTGCAGTAGAGGCCCCAGGAAGCCCCCTTGCCCTCCACCTAGGGGCCTCAGACCCTAGGAATCTACCAAGGGGTCCACAACTATCCCTGGACATGCACTAGAGGCCCCAGGGTGCCCCCTGGCCCTCCACCCAAGGGCCTCTGACCCCAGCAAGCTACACAGGGGCCCACTTCTCTCCCTGGACTTGCAGTAGAGGCCCCAGGGTGCCCGCTGGCCTTCCACCTAGGGGCTTCTGACCCCAGCAAGCTACCCAGGGGTCCACAACTCTCCCTGGACTTGCAGTAGAGGCCCCAGGGTGCCCCCTGGCCCTCCACCCAAGGGCCTCTGACCCCAGCAAGCTACACAGGGGTCCACCTCTCTTCCTGGACTTGCGTTAAAGGCCCTAGGGTACCTTCTTGCCCTCCACCTATGGGCTTAAGACCTCATCAAGCTACTCAGGGATCCACCCCTCTCCCTGGACTTGCAGTATAGGCCCCAGGGTGCCCCCTGGCCCTCCACTTAGGGGCCTCTTACCCCAGGAAGCTACCCAGGGGTCCACCTCTCTCCCTGGACTTGCAATAGAGGCCCCAGGGTGCCCACTGGCACTCCACCTAGGGGCCTTTGACCCCAGTAAGCTACCCAGGGGTCCACCTCTCTCCCTGGACTGGCAGTATAGGCCCCAGGGTGCCCCCTGGCCCTCCCCCTAGGGGCCTCTGAACCCAGCAAGCTACCAAGGGGTCCACAACTCTCCCTGGACTTGCAGTAGAGGCCCCAGGGTGCCCGCTGGCCCTCCACCAAGGGGCCTTTGACCCCAGCAAGCTACCCAGGGGTCCACAACTCTCCCTAGACTTGCAGTAGAGGCCCAAGGGTGTCACCTGGCCGTCCACCTAGGGGCTTTATTCCCCAGCTAGCTACCCAGGGGTCCACCTCTCTCCCTGGACTTGCATTATAGGCCCCAGTGTGCCCCCTTGCCCTACACCCATGGGCCTCTGACCCCAGCAAGCTACCCAGGGGTTCACAACTTTCCCTGGACTTGCAGTAGAGGCCACAGGGTGCCCCCTTGCCCTCCACCTAGGGGCCTCTGACCCCAGCAAGCTACATAGGGGTCCACATCTCTCCTTGGACTTGCAGTATAGGCCCCAGGGTGCCCCCTGGCCCTCCACCTAGGGGCCTAAGACCGCTGAAAGCCACCCAGGGGTCCACCTCTCTCCCTGAACTTGCACTATAGGAACCAGGGTGCCCCCTTGCCCTCCACCCAGGGGCCTCTGACCCCAGCAAGCTACCCAGGGGTCCACAACTCTCCCTGGACTTGCAGTAGAGGCCCCAGGGTACCCCCTTGCCCTGCACCTAGGGGCCTCGGACCCCAGCAAGCTACCCCGGGGGTCCACCTCTCTCCCTGGACTGGCAGTAGAGGCCCCAGGGTGCCCCCAGGCCCTCCACCTAGGGGCGGCTGACACAAGAAAGCTCCCCAGGGGTCCACCTCTCTCCCTGGACTTGCAGTAGAGGCCCCAGGGTGCCCCCTGGCCCTCCACCTAGGGGCCTAAGACCCCAGCAACCTACCCAGGGGGTCCACCTCTCTCCCTGGACTGGCAGTAGAGGCCCCAGGGTGCCCCCAGGCCCTCCACCTAGGGGCGGCTGACACTAGAAAGCTCCCCAGGGGTCCACCTCTCTCCCTGGACTTGCAGTATAGGCCCCAGGGTGCCCCCTGGCCCTCCCCCTAGGGGCCTCTGACCCCAGCAAGCTACGAAGGGGTCCACAACTCTTCCTGGACTTGCAGTTGAGGCCCCAGGGTGCCCCCTGGTCCTCCCCCTAGGGGCCTCTGACCCCAGCAAGCTACCAAGGGGTCCACAACTCTCCCTGGACTTGCAGTAGAGGCCCCAGGGTGCCCCCTGGCATTCCACCTAGGGGCCTACGACCCCAGCTAACTACCCAGGGGTCCACCTCTCTCAATGGACTTGCACTAGAGGCCCCAGAAAGCCCCATTGCCCTTCACCTAGGGGCCTCTGACCCCAGCAAGCTACCCAGGGGCCCACTTCTCTCCCTGGACTTGCAGTAGAGGCCCCAGGGTGCCCGCTGGCCCTCCACCAAGGGGCCTCTGACCCCAGCAAGCTACCCAGGGGTCCACAACTCTCCCTAGACTTGCAGTAGAGGTCCAAGGTTGCCACCTGGCCCTCCACCTAGGGTCCTCAGACCCTAGGAATCTACCAAGGGGTCCACAACTATCCCTGGACTTGCACTAGAAGCCCCAGGGTGCCCCCTGGCCCTCCACCTAAGGGCCTCTGACACAAGCTAGCTACCTAGGGGTCCACCTCTCTCCCTGGACTTGCAGTAGAGGCCCTAGGGTACCTCCTGGCCCTCCACCTAGGGGCTTTATTCCCCAGCAAGCTACCCAGGGGTCCACCTCTCTCCCTGGACTTGCAGTATAGGCCCCAGCCTGCCCCCTTGCCCTCCACCCATGGGCCTCTGACCCCAGCAAGCTACCCAGGGGTCCACAACTCTCCTTGGACTTGCAGTATAGGCCCCAGGGTGCCCCCTGGCCCTCCACCTAGGGGCCTAAGACCCCAAAAAGCCACCCAGGGGTCCACCTCTCTCCCTGAACTTGCACTATAGGAACCAGGGTAACCCCTTGCCCTCCACCCAGGGGCCTCTGACCCCAGCAAGCTACCCAGTGGTCTACCTTTCTCCCTGGACTTGAAGTATAGGCACCAGGCTGCCCACTGGCCCTCCACCTAGGGGCCTAAGACCCCAGCAAGCTACCCAGGGGTCAACAACTCTCCCTGGACTTGCAGTAGAGGCCCCAGGGATCCCCCTGGCCCTCCACCTAGGGGCCTCTGACCCTAGCAAGCTACCCAGGTTTCCACCTCTCTCCCTGGACTTGCAGTATAGGCCCCAGGGTGCCCCCTGGCCCTCCACCTAAGTGCCTAAGACCCCAGCAAGCTACCCAGGGGTCCACCTCTCTCTCTTGACTTGAAGTATAGGCCCCAGGGTGCCCCCTGGCCCTCCACCTAGGGGCCTAGGACCCCAGCAAGCTTCCCAGGGGTCCACGTCTCTCCCTGGACTTGCAGTAGAGGCCCCAGGGTGCCCCCTGGACCTCCACCTAGGGGCCTCTAACCCCAGCAAGCTACCCAGGGGTCCACCTTTCTCCCTGGACTTGCAGTAGAGGCCCTAGGGTACCTCCTGGCCCTACACCTAGGGGCCTCTGACCCCAGCAAGCTACCCAGGGGTCCACCTCTCTCCCTGGACTTGCAGTAGAGGCCCCAGGGTGCCCCCTTGCCCTCCACCTAGGGGCCTCTGATCCCAGAAAGCTTCCCAGGGGTCCGCCTTTCTCCCTTAACTTGAAGTATAGGCCCCAGAGTGCCCACTGGCCCTCCACCTAGGGGCTTAAGACCCCAGCAAGCTACCCAGGGGTCCACAACTCTCCCTGGACTTGCAGTAGAGGCCGCAGGGTGCCCCCTGGCCCTCCACCTAGGGGCCTCTGACCCCAGCAAGCTACCCAGGGGTCCACATCTCTCCTTGGACTTGCAGTATAGGCCCCAGGGTGACCCCTGGCCCTCCAACTAGGGGCCTAAGATCCCATCAAGCTACCCAGGGGTCCACCTCTCTCCCTTGACTTGAAGTATATGCCCCAGGGTGCCCCCTGGCCCTCCACCTAGGGGCCTAGGACCCCAGCAAGCTACCCAGGGGTCCACCTCTATAAGATTTCCCCTATATTAGGCACCAGATTCAGCAAAGTTCAGCAGGTCGACCCGGAGACATGAGAAGAGACCAAACTGTAGTTAGAATGGTTTATTCTGCAAGCCTGACAACACAGGATGGACAGGGATATTTATACACAGGGGCTGATAGCAGAAAGGCACTCCAAATATGGGCTAGTCATACAGCATTTTGTCTTAACATGAATCAGCATATTTCATATCTGAGCATAGTGGAATTTTCCAGCGTGGGTGAAGCTGCGAAATGAAACCAGACCATGGTCTCATATTTCTAACACCTGCAAGACTGAAACCAGACCATGGCCTCATATTTCTGACATATACACACATATACACAAAACCACAAGCACTTCTGCACGTAGCTGCAAGCACACTAAAAAGAGGACAAAATGTTCTCTCAGTCCCCTCTTTTAGGCCGAAGGCCTAACGCATTAGTTTATAGTTTTGGCCCACCATACTATCCATGGTAGCATAAACACGATTCATCAAACATTGTAAAAGAAAGGGGCCACAGCAACAAATAAGAAGGAAAATAATACATACAGGAATTTTCATAGTAAGGAAAGGAGTCACCCAGCCGAACAGACCCATCATCCAACCCCAAGTTGTGTCGGGAACATAATCTGAAGTCATGGCAGTTTTTAACCCTTGGAGAGTAGACATAGCAGTACTCATTTACATACCCCCCCCTGGGATGCTGTTAAAAGATCAAGAGCCATTCTATTTTGCAAAACCATGGTACGTAGATTACCCAGCTCCTTATTCTGGGCCTCATTAATTATTTTTGAGGCATTCAGAAATAGGCCCATGCGATAGTCCAGGGTCTCAATTCTTAGTAGAGCTTTTCCCACACCTATTTGCGGAAATAGAGCCAATACCATTTTGTTACCAGTGGTCCATAATTTGAAATCCTCTGGCACGTCAGTACCCCATGCAGAGTCATGGGGCTTCATTTCAGGGACACTGCGTTTAACTCTTTGCTGCGCTGACAGGACCTGGGCTGTCACAATAAAAGTGTGATCAGTCACATGCACAGGGGCACACTGCCCCGTCCAGTTGGCCGGTAATGACATGTAGGCGTTTTTTCCACACAATCACCACCCACCCTGGACCACATAAGTGCCGTTTGAGGGTCCTGACACATAAACTGGGGCCCCTTCTCCCGAGGAGGCAATTTGTTGACAGTTAACAGTGCTTCCCATGAAATGAGAGCCCATGGTCTGGTTATAACACACAGGGTGTGTAATAGAATGGTTAATAAAAACCTTGTGGCTAATAGGTGAGGGTTTAGCATGGCCAAATTTTACCCAAAATAGAGCATCACATGTACCATTTCTAATGCCAATCCGGTATGGATCGTAGTCATCGACAATTATATATGGGTCCTGGTACCCTGATCCTGCAAAACTGGCAAAACATTTAGCAGAGGTCTTATTCATGGGTTTGGCATAAAGAGGGGTTTGCTTGGCTGAATGAGGCATAACAGAACATACATAACAACCAGATACATTATATGACCTAGCTAAAACTCATTTACATATTGATACCACATATTATTTCAATTGGATTGTCAGCCCCATCCTCTGCCCATCCAAATTCATGATCATGTGTCCAGCGTTTCAGCCTGGCTGCATTAGCTTGAGCAACAAGAAAGAGAAACAGTCCCAATGTCCATAGCCACTTCATGCTTATCCTTCTAGTAGTTATGCTGCGTGGAGGTGCTAGCTGATGTGGGGGCCCCCAAAGTATCTGTAAAACAAAGAGAGTCTGCAGACAGATTATCATAGTACAAAACTTATACATTTTTATTATTCAATAGGTGCTCGTTTTATCCTGGTTGCATGGATCCACTGTGGAGAAGAGGAGGTTAAAACGGCGGTTCTGGTTACAGCCACGACATCCGTCGGGGGGCCATATTTGGGGTCCCCCAGTTCTGTGCTCATTTTATTGAACTGTCTAATCATTACTCTGTCACCAACCTTAAAGGGGTGTGTTGGGTCTACCGGCATCGGGGCTGAACCAGAATGTATATTAGTCCAGTATGCATGCAATGTTGTTAGTAGCTGTTGTGCACATTCACTCATATGGATATCCAGAGAACCGTCACCCAGTGTGGTACCCCTTTGCCTCCATGGTGAGGGAAAGGGTCGTCCCATCACAGTCTCATAAGGAGAGAGACCGTGAAGACTTTTGTGAGGAGACATCCTCATGTCTGCCAAAACGACAGGTAGCAAGGCGAGCCAATTTGAATGCCCTGCATGTTACATAGCCTTTCTTAATTTGTCCTTAATAGTCCTATTAGTTCGTTCTACTATACCAGATGATTGTGGATGGTAGGGAATATGTAGCTGCCAATTAATTTGGAGTTCTTTAGCTAGATTTTGTATTACTTTCGCAGTAAATGAGGTTCCCTTATCTGAGTCTATGGCACATGGTATACCATATCTTGGAATGATTTCTCTTGTCAAACATCTGACAACTGTATTAGCATCTTCCTTACTGCATGGGAAGGCTTCAACCCATTTTGAAAATTTGTCCACAAAAACCAGTAGATATTTATTAGGACCCCTCTTTGGCAGATGTGTGAAATCTACCTGCCATTCCTGAAAAAGTGTTTCAGGAAGGGGCAATTGTTGATGTTTAGCTTGAGGTTTAGTGATATTATTTTGCGCACATATCAGACATCTATCTAAGGTGTTATTAACATGATGTTGTAAATTATTAATGCATAAAAATGAACTCATTGTGTCTATTACCCCTCTTCGGCCGCGGTGTGTAACACCGTGAAACTCGCGGACGAGAAAAGGTGCACAGAATGATGGCAGGCATAAACGGCCTTTGCCATCTAGCATTATTCCATTAGGATCAGTCGTGGCGTCACATTCAGACCTGTAAGTATGGTACTAAGTATTTAGTAAGCTGCTGTTTTAGATGTGTCAGGAGCTCCTCCTGATCATCTTTCCACGCGAGGCGTGTTTTTATACGAGTGCGTGTCTTTTTACCCTCATCTGTTTCTTCCTTAACAGTTTCTGTTTGTACTATATCAAGCTTGGGATCAAGAGCAGGTATTTTTGTTGTTATTTCTTCATTGTCATAGGACGAACCCATTTTGGTTTAAAGGATAAATCGATAATCTGCCCCAATTAGTTGGCAGTGACGCGAGCTGCGCAACAGCATGTCTACAAATTGCAGTGGTTTGTCCACTTCTGGTAAAAGAGATATGAGATCCTTCAGAACAGAGGGTGAGGGCGGAATTATCTCTATCCCTCGTGGTTTAGCAACCCATACAGCAGCCACATTAGAAGCTGAAGTAGTGCCCTCCGTGCTGTCGGAGGGGTCTGGTTTAGTTTTAATCATTTCTGTCAGAGACGGATAAATAGAAGGCACTGTAGGACTGTAGGAGGAACACTGACAGAGCATGAAATAGATTGCGAAGGCCCCGTATAAGGGGGTGGTGACGTCATGGTGGTTTTAGCAGCTGCAAGAGAGCCTCTCTTATCTGCCGTAAGGGCAGTATTACTTCTGCTTTTAGGTTTGGGGACAGATTTCAAAACAGTTTTGGGTGTAAAAATGCCTTTTTTTATCCCTCCATATAGAACTCATTTTATACCATGTGTCATATCCATTCATCATATATTGGTCATTCCATTCTGGATCCCCATATCAATTTGTAAGCTAACTGAAGGAAACCTGGGTCAAATGTTCCTTCCCTAGGAAAGTCTCTCCATTTGAGATTGTCCCTCTGTCCACCCAGCTAAATTGGACAGCCAGGGTTCAGTGTAAAACCCCCACCCACATCTATCCATCCATTGCTTTGGACTCTCACTGGGTTCTGGTTTTGGATATCCTTGTCCCATATTGCTGAAGCTGGTGCGTAATACTTATTTACTAAAATTTATTAAACCCCTGATTTGTGGAACCCAAATTTAATTGGGTACGACAACACAAATCCTTCTGTGCAATTTACTGTTTGAAGTAAACTTGACAGGATAACAAGTGTCGAATTAATAAATTTCCCTGATTTGTGGAACCCAAATTTAATCGGGTACGACAACACAAATCCTTCTGCGCAACTTACTACCGCATAAGTAAGTGACAGGATACTCTGTGCCAGTAACACAGACGTCAGCTGCTTGTGGAACCCAAATTTAATCGGGTACAACAACACAAGTCTTACACAATCCCCTGAGATACACCGGAACAGGCAGTGTGAATAAAAATTCTCTTACCTGATCAGATGTATCCCGGACGAGCCCCCAGATCTGTAAGATTTCCCCTATATTAGGCACCAGATTCAGCAAAGTTCAGCAGGTCGACCCGGAGACATGAGAAGAGACCAAACTGTAGTTAGAATGGTTTATTCTGCAAGCCTGACAACACAGGATGGACAGGGATATTTATACACAGGGGCTGATAGCAGAAAGGCACTCCAAATATGGGCTAGTCATACAGCATTTTGTCTTAACATGAATCAGCATATTTCATATCTGAGCATAGTGGAATTTTCCAGCGTGGGTGAAGCTGCGAAATGAAACCAGACCATGGTCTCATATTTCTAACACCTGCAAGACTGAAACCAGACCATGGCCTCATATTTCTGACATATACACACATATACACAAAACCACAAGCACTTCTGCACGTAGCTGCAAGCACACTAAAAAGAGGACAAAATGTTCTCTCAACCTCTCTTCCTGGACTTGCAGTAGAGGCCCCAGGGTGCCCCCTGGCCCTCCACCTAGGGGCCTAAGACCCCAGCAAACTACCCAGGGGTCCAATTATCTCCCTAGACTTGCAATATAGGCCCCAGGGTGCCCCATGGCCCTCCATCGAGGGGCTTCTGACCCCAGCAAGCTACACAGGGGTCCACCTCTCTCCCTGGACTTGCGTTAAAGGCCCTAGGGTACCCCCTTGCCCTCCACCTATGGGCTACAGACCTCATCAAGCTACCCAGGGATCCACCTCTCTCCCTGGACTTGCAGTATAGGCCCCAGGGTGCCCCCTGGCCCTCCACCTAGGGGCCACTTACCCCAGTATGCTACCCAGGTATCCTTCTCTCTCCCTTCACTTGCAATAGAGGCCCCAGGGTGCCCCCTGGCACTCCACCTAGGGGTCTATGACCCCAGCAAGCTACCCAGGGGTCCACCTCTTTCCCTGGACTGGCAGTATAGGCTCCAGGGTGCCCCCTGGCCCTCCACCTAGGGGCCTCTGACCCCAGCAAGCTACCCAGGGGTCCACATCTCTCCATGGACTTGCAGTATAGGCCCTAGGGTGCCCCCTGGCCCTCCACCTAGGGGCCTAAGACCCCAGCAAGCTACCCAGGGGGTCCACCTCTCTCCCTGGACTGGCAGTAGAGGCCCCAGGGTGCCCCCAGGCCCTCCACCTATGGGCGGCTGACACAAAAAAGCTCCCCAGGGGTCCACCTCTCTCAATGGACTTGCAGGATATGCCCCAGGGTGCCCCCTGGCCCTCCAACTAGTTGCCTCTGACCCCAGCAAGCTACCCAGGCGTCCATCTGTCTCCCTGGACTTGCAGTAGAGGCCCTAGGGTACCTCCTGGCCTTCAACCTAAGGGCCTCTGACCCCAGCAAGTTACCCAGGGGTCCACAACTCTCCCTGGACTTGCAGTAGAGGCCCCAGGGTGCCCCTTTGTCCTCCACCTATGTGCCTCTGACCCCAGAAAGCTACCCAGGGGTCCACCTTTCTCCCTGGACATGAAATATAGGCCCTAGGGTACCTCCTGGCCCTCCACCTAGGGGCCTCTGACCTCAGCAAGCTACCCAGGGGTCCACCTCTCTCCCTGGACTTGCAGTATAGGCCCCAGTGTGCCCCCTTGCCCTCCACCTAGGGGCCTCTGACCCTAGCAAGCTACCCAGGGGTCCACATCTCTCCATGGACTTACAGTAGAGGCCCTAGGGTGCCCCCTGGCCCTCCACCTAGGGGCCTAAGACCCCTGCAAGCCACCCAGGGTGTCCACCTCTCTCCCTGGACTTGCAGTAGAGGCCCCAGGGTGCCCCCAGGCCCTCCACCTAGGGGCGGCTGACACAAGAAAGCTCCCCAGGGGTCGACCTCTCTCCCTGGACTTGCAGGAAATGCCCCAGGGTGCCCCCTGGCCCTCCACCTAGTTGCCTCTGACCCCAGCAAGCTACGCAGGGGTACACCTCTCTCCCTGGACTTGCAGTAGAGGCCCTAGAGTACCTCCTGGCCCTCCACCTAGGGGCCTCTGACCCCAGCAAGTTACCCAGGGGTCCACAACTCTCCCTGGACATGCAGTAGAGACCCCAGGGTGCCCCCTTGCCCTCCACCTAGGGGCCACTTACCCCAGGATGCTACCCACTGATCCTTCTCTCTCCCTTTACTTGCAATAGAGGCACCAGGGTGCCCCCTGGCACTCCACCTAGGGGTCTATGACCCCAGCAAGCTACCCAGGGGTCCACAACTTTCCCTGGACTGGCAGTATAGGCTCCAGGGTGCCCCCTGGCCCTCCACCTAGGGGCCTCTGACCCCAGCAAGCTACCCAGGGGTCCACATCTCTCCATGGACTTGCAGTATAGGCCCTAGGGTGCCCCCTGGCCCTCCACCTAGGGGCCTAAGACCCCAGCAAGCTACCCAGGGGGTCCACCTCTCTCCCTGGACTGGCTGTAGAGGCCCCAGGGTGCCCCCAGGCCCTCCACCTATGGGCGGCTGACACAAAAAAGCTCCCCAGGGGTCCACCTCTCTCAATGGACTTGCAGGATATGGCCCACGGTGCCCCCTGGCCCTCCAACTAGTTGCCTCTGACCCCAGCAAGCTACCCAGGGGTCCATCTGTCTCCCTGGACTTGCAGTAGAGGCCCTAGGGTACCTCCTGGCCTTCAACCTAAGGGCCTCTGACCCCAGCAAGTTACCCAGGGGTCCACAACTCTCCCTGGACTTGCAGTAGAGGCCCCAGGGTGCCCCTTTGCCCTCCACCTATGTGCCTCTGACCCCAGAAAGCTACCCAGGAGTCCACCTTTCTCCCTGGACATGAAATATAGGCCCTAGGGTACCTCCTGGCCCTCCACCTAGGGGCCTCTGACCTCAGCAAGCTACCCAGGGGTCCACCTCTCTCCCTGGACTGGCAGTATAGGCCCCAGTGTGCCCCCTTGCCCTCCACCTAGGGGCCTCTGACCCTAGCAAGCTACCCAGGGGTCCACATCTCTCCATGGACTTGCAGTATAGGCCCTAGGGTGCCCCCTGGCCCTCCACCTAGGGGCCTAAGACCCCTGCAAGCCACCCAGGGGGTCCACCTCTCTCCCTGGACTGGCAGTAGAGGCCCCAGGGTGCCCCCAGGCCCTCCACCTAGGGGCGGCTGACACAAGAAAGCTCCCCAGGGGTCGACCTCTCTCCCTGGACTTGCAGGAAATGCCCCAGGGTGCCCCCTGGCCCTCCACCTAGTTGCCTCTGACCCCAGCAAGCTACCCAGGGGTCCACCTCACTCTCTGGACTTGCAGTAGAGGCCCTAGAGTACCTCCTGGCCCTCCACCTAGGGGCCTCTGACCCCAGCAAGTTACCCAGGGGTCCACAACTCTCCCTGGACTTGCAGTAGAGACCCCAGGGTGCCCCCTTGCCCTCCACCTAGGGGCCTCTGACCCCAGAAAGCTACCCAGGGGTCCACCTTTCTCCCTGGACATGAAGTATAGGCCCCAGAAGCCCACTGGCACTCCACCTAGGGGCCTAAGACCCCAGCAAGCTACCCAGGGGTCCACAACTCTCCAAGGACTTGCAGTAGAGCCCCCAGGGTGCCCCCTGGCCCTCCACCTAGGGGCCTAAGACCCCATCAAGCTACCCAGGGGTCCAATTATCTCCCTGGACTGGCAGTATAGGCGCCAGGGTGCCCCCTGGCCCTCCACCTAGGAGCTTCTGACCCCAGAAAGCTATCCAGGGGTCCACAACTCTCCCTGGACTTTCAGTAGAGGCCCCAGGGTGCCCCCTGGCCCTCCACCTAAAGGCCTCTGACCCCAGAAAGATACACAGGGGTCCACTTCTCTCCCTGGACTTGCGTTAGAGGCCCTAGGGTACCCCATTGCCTTCCACATATGGGCTTCAGACCTCATCAAGCTACCCACGGATCCACCTCTCTTCCTGGACTTGCAGTATAGGCCCCAGGGTGCCCCCTGGCCCTCCACCTAGGGGCCTCCTACCCCAGGAAGCTACCCAGGGGTCCACCTCTCTCCGTGGACTTGCAATAGAGGCCCCAGGGTGCCCCCTGGCACTCCACCTAGGGGCCTATGACCCCAGCAAGCTACCCAGGGGTCCACCTCTCTCCCTGGACTGGCAGTATAGGCCCCAGGTGCCCCCTGGCCCTCCACCTAGGGGCCTCTGACCCCAGCAAGCTACCAAGGGGTCCACAACTCTCCCTGGACTTGCAGTAGAGGCCCCAGGGTGCCCCCTGGCATTGCACCTAGGGGCTTACGACCCCAGCAAGTTACCCAGGGGTCCACCTCTCTCAATGGACTTGCAGTAGAGGCCCCAGGAAGCCCCCTTGCCCTCCACCTAGGGGCCTCTGACCCCAGCAAGCTACCCAGGGGCCCACCTCTCTCCCTGGACTTGCAATAGAGGCCCCAGGGTGCCCGCTGGAACTCCACCAGGGGGCCTCTGACCCCAGCAAGCTACCCAGGGGTCCACAACTCTCCCTAGACTTGCAATAGAGGCCCAAGGGTGCCACCTGGCCCTCCACCTAGGGTCCTCAGAGCCTAGGAATATACCAAGGGGTCCACAACTATCCCTGGACTTGCAATAGAGGCCCCAGGGTGCCCCCTGGCAGTCCACCTAAGTGCCTCTGACCCCAGCTAGCTACCCAGGGGTATACCTCTCTCCCTGGACCTGCAGTAGAGGCACTAGGGTACCCCCTGGCCCTCCACCTAGGGGCTTTATTCCCCAGCAAGCTACCCAGGGGTCCACCTCTCTCCCTGTGCTTGCAGTATAGGCCCCAGTGTGCCCCCTTGCCCTCCACCCATGGGCCTCTGACCCCAGCAAGCTACCCAGGGGTCCACAACTCTCCCTGGACTTGAATTATAGGCCCCTGGCTGCCCACTGGCCCTCCACCTAGGGGCCTAAGACCCCAGCAAGCTACCCAGGGGTCCACCTCTCTCCCTTGACTTGAACTATAGGCCCCAGGGTGCCCCCTGGCCCTCCACCTAGGGGCCTAGGACCCCAGCAAGCTACCCAGGGGTCCATGTCTCTTCCCGGACTTGCAGTAGAGGCCCCAGGGTGCCCCCTGGCCCTCCACCTAGGGGCCTAAGACCCCAGCAAGATACCCAGGGGTCCACCTCTCTCCCTGGACTTGCAGTAGAGGGCCTAGGAAACCTCTTGGCCCTCCACCTAGGGGCCTCTGACCCCAGCAAGCTACCCAGGGGAACACAACTCTCCCTGGACTTGCAGTAAAGGACCCAGGGTGCCTCCTTGCCCTCCACCTAGCGGCCTCTGACCCCAGCAAGCTACCCAGGGGTCCACCTTTCTCCCTGGACTTATAGTATAGGCCCCAGGGTGCCCATTGGCCCTCCACCTAGGGGCCTAAGACCCCAGCAAGCTACCCAGGGGTCCACAACTCTCCCTGAACTTGCAGTAGAGGCCCCAGGGTGCCCCTTGGCCCTCCACCTAGGGGCCTGTGACCCCAACAAGCTACCCAGGGGTCCACCTCTCTCCCTGGACTTGAAAAATAGGCCCCAGGGTGCCCCCTGGCCCTCCACATAGGGGCCAAGGACCCCAGCAAGCTACCCAGAGGTCCACCTCTCTCCCTGGTCTTGCAGTAGAGGCCTCAGGGTGCCCCCTGGCCCTCCACCTAGGGGCCTCTGACCCCAGCAAGCTACCCAGGGGTCCACCTCTCTCCCTGGACTTGCAGTAGAGGCCCTAGGGTGCCCCCAGGCCCTCCACCTAGGGGCGGCTGACACAAGAAAGCTCCCCAGGGGTCCACCTCTCTCCCTGGACTTGCAGGATATGTCCCAGGGTGCCCCCTTGCCCTCCACCTTGTTGCCTCTGACCCCAGCAATCTACCCTGGGGTCCACCTCTCTCCCTGGACTTGCAGTAGAGGCCCTAGGGTACATCCTGGCCCTCCAACTAGGGGCCTCTGACCCCAGCAAGTTACCCAGGGCTCCACAACTCTCCCTGGACTTGCAGTAGAGGCCCCTGGCTGCCCCCTTTCTCTCCACCTAGGGGCCTCTGACCCCAACAAGCTACCCAGGGGTCCACCTTTCTCCCTGGACTTGAATTATAGGCCCCTGGCTGCCCACTGGCCCTCCACCTAGGGGCCTAAGACCCCAGCAAGCTACCCAGGGGTCCACCTCTCTCCCTTGACTTGAAGTACAGGCCCCAGGATGCCCCCTGGCCCTCCACCTAGGGGCCTAGGACCCCAGCAAGTTACCCAGGGGTCCACGTCTCTTCCTGGACTTGCAGTGGAGGCCCCAGGGTGCCCCCTGGCCCTCCACCTAGGGGCCTAAGACCCCAGCAAGATACCCAGGGGTCCACCTCTCTCCCTGGACTTGCAATAGAGGCCCTAGGAAACCTCTTGGCCCTCCACCTAGGGGCCTCTGACCACAGCAAGCTACCCAGGGGAACACAACTCTCCCTGGACTTGCAGTAGAGGACCCAGGGAGCCCACTTGCCCTCCACCTAGGGGCCTCTGACCCCAGCAAGCTACCCTGGGGTCCACCTTTCTCCCTGGACTTATAGTATAGGCCCCAGGGTGCCCATTGGCCCTCCACCTAGGGGCCTAGGACCCCAGAAAGCTACCCAGGGGTCCACAAATCTACCTGATCTTGCAGTAGAGTCCCCAGGGTGCCCCTTGGCCCTCCACCTAGGGGCCTGTGACCCCAGCAAGCTACCCAGGGGTCCACCTCTCTCCCTGGACTTGCAGTATAGGCCCCAGGGTGCCCTCTGGCCCTCCACCTAGGGGCCTAAGATCCCAGCAAGCCACCCAGGGGTCCACCTCTCTCCCTTTACTTGAAAAATAGGCCCCAGGGTGCCCCCTGGCCCTCCACATAGGGGCCAAGGACCCCAGCAAGCTACCCAGAGGTCCACCTCTCTCCCTGGTCTTGCAGTAGAGGCCTCAGGGTGCCCCCTGGCCCTCCACCTAGGGGCCTCCTACCCCAGCAAGTTACACAGGGGTCCACCTCTCTCAATGGACTTGCAGTAGAGGCCCCAGGAAGCCCCCTTGCCCTCCACCTAGGGGCGTCTGACCCCAGCAAGCTACCCAGGGGTCCACTTCTCTCCCTGGACTTGCAGTAGAGGCCCTAGGGTACCTACTGGCCCTACACCTAGGGGCCTCTGACCCCAGCAAGCTACCCAGGGGTCCACAACTCTCCCTGGACTTGCAGTAGAGGCCCAAGGGTGCCCCCTTGCCCTCCACCTAGGGGCCTCTGACCCCAGAAAGCTTCCCAGTGGTCCACCTTTCTCCCTCGACTTGAAGTATAGGCCCCAGAGTGCCCACTGGCCCTCCACCTAGGGGCCTAAGACCCCAGCAAGCTACACAGGGGTCCACAACTCTCCCTAGACTTGCAGTAGAGGCCGCAGGGTGCCTCCTGGCAATCCACCTAATGGGCCTCTGACCCCAGCAAGCTACCCAGGGGTCCACATCTCTCCCTGGACTTGCAGTATAGGCCCCAGGTTGCCCCCTGGCCATCCACCTAGGGGCCCAAGATACAAGCAAGCTACCCAGGGGTCCACCTCTCTCCCTTGACTTGAAGTATAGGCCCCAGGGTGCCCCCTGGCCCTCCACCTAGGGGCCTAGGACCACAGCAAGCTACCCAGGGGTCCGTCTCTCTCCCTGGACCTTCAATAGAGGCCCCAGGGTGCCCCCTGGCCCTCCACCTAGGGGCCTAAGACCCCAGCAAACTTCCCAGGGGTCCAATTATCTCCCTGGACTTGCAGTATAGGCCCCAGGGTGCCCATTGGCCCTCCACCTAGGGGCCTAGGACCCCAGAAAGCTAGCCAGGGGTCCACAACTCTACCTGATCTTGCAGTAGAGGCCCCAGGGTGCCCCTTGGCCCTCCACCTAGGGGCCTGTGACCCCAGCAAGCTACCCAGGGGTCCACCTCTCTCCCTGGACTTGCAGTATAGGCCCCAGGGTGCCCTCTGGCCCTCCACCTAGGGGCCTAAGATCCCAGCAAGCTACCCAGGGGTCCACCTCTCTCCCTTGACTTGAAAAATAGGCCCCAGGGTGCCCCCTGGCCCTCCACATAGGGGCCAAGGACCCCACCAAGCTACCCAGAGGTCCACCTCTCTCCCTGGTCTTGCAGTAGAGGCCTCAGGGTGCCCCCTGGCCCTCCACCTAGGGGCCTCCTACCCCAGCAAGTTACACAGGGGTCCACCTCTCTCAATGGACTTGCAGTAGAGGCCCCAGGAAGCCCCCTTGCCCTCCACCTAGGGGCGTCTGACCCCAGCAAGCTACCCAGGGGTCCACTTCTCTCCCTGGACTTGCAGTAGAGGCCCTAGGGTACCTACTGGCCCTACACCTAGGGGCCTCTGACCCCAGCAAGCTACCCAGGGGTCCACAACTCTCCCTGGACTTGCAGTAGAGGCCCAAGGGTGCCCCCTTGCCCTCCACCTAGGGGCCTCTGACCCCAGAAAGCTTCCCAGTGGTCCACTTTTCTCCCTCGACTTGAAGTATAGGCCCCAGAGTGCCCACTGGCCCTCCACCTAGGGGCCTAAGACCCCAGCAAGCTACACAGGGGTCCACAACTCTCCCTAGACTTGCAGTAGAGGCCGCAGGGTGCCTCCTGGCAATCCACCTAATGGGCCTCTGACCCCAGCAAGCTACCCAGGGGTCCACATCTCTCCCTGGACTTGCAGTATAGGCCCCAGGGTGCCCCCTGGCCATCCACCTAGGGGCCCAAGATCCAAGCAAGCTACCCAGGGGTCCACCTCTCTCCCTTGACTTGAAGTATAGGCCCCAGGGTGCCCCCTGGCCCTCCACCTAGGGGCCTAGGACCACAGCAAGCTACCCAGGGGTCCACCTCTCTCCCTGGACCTTCAATAGAGGCCCCAGGGTGCCCCCTGGCCCTCCACCTAGGGGCCTAAGACCCCAGCAAACTACCCAGGGGTCCAATTATCTCCCTGGACTTGCAGTATAGGCCCCAGGGTGCCCCCTGGCCCTCCACCTAAGGGCCTCTGACCACAGCAAGCTACACAGTGGTCCACATCTCTCCCTGGACTTGCGTTAGAGGCCCTAGGGTACCCCCTTGCCCTCCATCTATGATCTACAGACCTCATCAAGCTACCCAGGGATCCACCTCTCTCCCTGGACTTGCAGTATAGGCCCCAGGGTGCCCCCTGGCCCTCCACCTAGGGGCCACTTTCCCCCAGTATGCTAACCAGGGGTCCTTCTCTCTCCCTTCACTTGCAATAGAGGCCCCAGGGTGCCCCCTGTCACTCCACCTAGGGGTCTATGACCCCAGCAAGCTACGCAGGGGTCCACCTCTCTCCCTGGACTGGCATTATAGGCTCCAGGGTGCCCCCTGGCCCTCCACCTAGGGGCCTCTGACCCAAGCAAGCTACCAAGGGGTCCACAACTCTCCCTGGACTTGCAGTAGTTCCCCAGGCTGCCCCCTGGCATTCCACCTAGGGGCCTCCGACCCCAGCAAGCTACCCAGGGGTCCACCTCTCTCAATGGACTTGCAGTAGAGTCCACAGGAAGCCCCCTTGCCCTCCACCTAGGGGCCTTTTACCCCAGCAAGCTACCCAGGGGCCCACGTCTCTCCCTGGACTTGCAGTAGAGGCCCCAGGGTGCCCGCTGGCCCTCCACCTAGGGGCCTCTGACCCCAGCAAGCGACCCAGGGGTCCAAAACTCTTCTAGACTTGCAGTAGAGGCCCAAGGGTGCCCCCTGGCCCTCCACCTAGGGTCCTCAGACCCTAGGAATCTACCAAGGGGTCCAAAACTATCCCTGGACTTACAGTAGATGCCCCAGGGTGCCCCCTGTCACTCCACCTAGGGGTCTATGACCCCAGCAAGCTACCCAGGGGTCCACCTCTCTCCCTGGACTTGAAAAATAGGCCCCAGGGTGCCCCCTGGCCCTCCACATAGGGGCCAAGGACCCCAGCAAGCTACCCAGAGGTCCACCTCTCTCCCTGGTCTTGCAGTAGAGGCCTCAGGGTGCCTCCTGGCCCTCCACCCATGGGCCTCTAACCCCAGCAAGCTACCCAGGGGTCCACAACTTTCCCTGTACTTGCAGTAGAGGCCCCTGGGTGCCCCCTGGCCCTCCACCTAGGGGCCTCTGACCCCAGCAAGCTACATAGGGGTTCACATCTCTCCTTGGACTGGCAGTAGAGGCCCCAGGGTGCCCCCAGGCCCTCCACCTAGGGGCAGCTGACACAAGAAAGCTCCCCAGGGGTCCACCTCTCTCCCTGGACCTGCAGTAGAGGCCCCAGGGTGCCCCCTGGCCGACCACCTAGGGGCCTAAGACCCCTGCAACCTACCCAGGGGGTCCACCTCTCTCCCTGGACTGGCAGTAGAGGCCCCAGGGTGCCCCCAGGCCCTCCACCTAGGGGCGGCTGACACTAGAAAGCTCCCCAGGGGTCCACCTCTCTCCCTGAACTTGCAGTATAGGCCCCAGGGTGCCCCCTGGCCCTCCCCCTAGGGGCCTCTGACCCAAGCAAGCTACGAAGGGGTCCAAAACTCTCCCTGGACTTGCAGTTGAGGCCCCAGGGTGCCCCCTGGCCCTCCCCCTATGGGCCTCTGACCCCAGCAAGCTACGAAGGGGTCCACAACTCTCCCTGGACTTGCAGTTGAGGCCCCAGGGTGCCCCCTGGCCCTCCACCTAGGGGCCTAAGACCCCTGCAAGCCACCCAGGGGGTCCACCTCTCTCCCTGGACTGGCTGTAGAGGCCCCAGTGTGCCCCCAGGCCCTCCACCTAGGGGCGGCTGACACAAGAAAGCTCCCCAGGGGTCCACCTCTCTCCCTGGACTTGTAGTAGAGGCCCTCGGGTACCTCCTGGCCCTCCACATAGAGGCCTCTGACCCCAGCAAGTTACCCAGGGGTCCACAACTCTCCCTGGACTTGCAGTAGAGGCCCCAGGGTACCCCCTTGCCCTCCACCTAGGGGCCTCTGACCCTAGCAAGCTACCCAGGTTTCCACCTCTCTCCCTGGACTTGCAGTATAGGCCCCAGGGTGCCCCCAGGCCCTCCACCTAAGTGCCTAAAACCCCAGCAAGCTACCCAGGGGTCCACCTGTTTCCCTTGACTTGACATATAGGCCCCAGGGTGCCCCCTGGCCCTACATCTAGGGGCCTAGGGCCCCAGCAAGCTACCCAGGGATCCACAACTCTCCCTGGACTTGCAGTAAAGGCCCCAGGGTGCCCTCTTGCCCTCCACCTAGGGGCCTCTGATCCCAGCAAGCTACCAAGGGGTCCACCTTTCTCCCTGGACTTGAAGTAGAGGCCCCAGGGTGCCCCCTGGCCCTCCACCTAGGGTCCTCAGACCCTAGGAATCTACCAAGGGGTCCACAACTATCCCTTGACTTGCACTAGAGCCCCCAGGGTGCCCCCTGGCCCTCCACCTAAGGGCCTCTGACCCCAGCTAGCTACCCAGGGGTCCACCTCTCTCCCTTGAGTTGCAGTAGAGGCTCTAGGGTACCCCCTGGCCCTCCACCTAGGGGCTTTATTCCCCAGCAAGCTACCCAGGGGTCCAACTCTCTCCCTGGACTTGCAGTATAGGCCCCAGCTTGCCGCCTTCCCCTCCACCCATGGGCCTCTGACCCCAGCTAGCTACCCAGTGGTCCACCTCTCTCCCTGGAGTTGCAGTAGAGGCCCTAGGGTACCCCCTGGCCCTCCACCTAGGGGCTTTATTCCCCAGCAAGCTACCCAGGGGTCTACCTCTCTCCCTAGACTTGCATTATAGGCCCCAAGTTGCCCCCTTGCCCTCCACCTAGGGGCCTCTTACCCCAGGAAGCTACCCAGGGGTCCACCTCTCTCCCTGGACTTGCAGGACAGGCTGCAGGGGGCTACCTGGCCTACCACCTAGGGGCCACTGACCCCAGGAAGCTACCCAGGGGTCCACCTCTCTCCCTGGACTTGCAGAATAGGCCCCAAGTTGCCCCCTGGCCCACCACCTATGGGCTTCTGACCCCAGCAAGCTACCCAGGGGTCCACATCTCTCCCTGGACCTGCAGTAGAGGCCCCAGGGTGCCCCCTTGCCCTCCACCCAGGGGCCTCTGACCCCCGCAAGTTACCCATGGGTCCACAACTCTCCCTGGACTTGCAGTAGAGGCCCCAGGGTGCCCCTTGGCCCTCCACCTAGACCACTCTCAGCCAAGCAAACTACCCAGGGGTCCACCTCTCTCCCTGGACTTGCAGGATAGGCCCCAGGGTGCCCCCTGGCCCTCCACCTAGTTGCCTCTGACCCCAGCAAGCTACCCAGGGGTCAAATTCTCTACCTTGACTTGCAGTAGGGGCCCTAGGGTACCTCCTGGCCCTCCACTTAGGTGCCTCTGATCCCAGCAAGCTACCCAGGGTCCACCTTTCTCCCTGGACTTGCAGTAGAGGCCCCTGGTTGCCCTTTTGCAATCCACCTAGGGGCCTCTGACCTCAGCAAGCTACCCAGAGGTCCACCTCTCTCCATGGACTTGCAGTAGAGGCCCCAGGGTGCCCCCTAACCCTCCACCAAGGGGCCTCTGACCCCAGCAAGCTACCCAGGGGTCCATAACTCTCCCTAGACTTGCAGTAGAGGCTCAAGGGTGCCCCCTTGCCCTCCACCTAGGGTCCTCTGACCCTATTAATCTACCAAGGGGTCCACAATTTTCCCCTGACTTGCACTAGAGGCCCCAGGGTGCCCCCTGGCCCTCCACCTAAGGGTCCCTGACCCCAGCTAGCTACCCAGGGGTCCACCTCTCTCCCTGGAGTTGAGGTAGAGGCTCTAGGGTAGCCCCTGGCCCTCCACCTAGGGGCTTTAGTCCCCAGCAAGCTACCCAGGGGTCCACCTCTCTTCCTGGACTTGCAGTAGAGAACCCAGGCTGCCCCCTGGCACTCCACCAGGGAGCCTCTGACGCCAGCAAGCTTCCCAGGGGTCAACCTCTCTCCCTGGACTGGCATTATAGGCCCCAGGGTGCCCCCTGGCCCTCCATCTTTGTGCCTCTGACACCAGCAAGCTACACAGGGGTCCACCTCTCTTCCTGGACTTGCGTTAAAGGCCCTAGGGTACCCCCTTGCCCTCCACCTATGGGCTTCAGACCTCATCAAGCTACCCAGGGATCCACCCCTCTCCCTGGACTTGCAGTATAGGTCTCAGGGTACCCCCTGGCTCTCCACCTAGGGGCGTCTTACCCCAGGAAGCTACCCAGGGGTCCACCTCTCTTCCTGGACTTGCAGGATAGGCTGCAGGGGGCAACCTGGCCCTCCACCTAGGGGCCACTGACCCCAGGAAGCTACTCAGGGTTCAACCTCTCTCCCTGGACTTGCAGAATAGGCCCCAGGGTGCCCCCTGGCCCACCACCTATGGGCTTCTGACACCAGAAAGCTACCCAGGGGTCCACCTCTCTCCCTGGACTTGCAGTAGAGGCCCTAGGGTACCCCCTGGCACTCCACCTATGGGCTTCAGACCCCAGCAAGCTACCCAGGGGTCCACCTCTCTCCCTGGACTTGCAGGATAGGCCACAGGGTGCCCCCTGGCCCTCCACCTAGTTGCCTCTGACCCCAGCAAGCTACCCAGGGGTCCAACTCTCTCCCTGGACTTGCAGTAGGGGCCCTAGGGTACCTCCTAGCCCTCCACCTAGGGGCCTCTGACCACAGCGAGCTACCCAGAGGTCCACCTCTCTTCATGGACTTGCAGTAGAGGCCCCAGGGTGCCCCCTAACCCTCCACCTAGAAGCCTCTGACCCCAGCAAGCTACCCAGGGGTCCACAACTCTCCCTGGACTCTCAGTAGAGGCCCCAGGGTGCCCTCTTGCCCTCCACCTAGGGGCCTCTGACCCCAGAAAGCTACCCAGGGGTCCACCTTTCTCCCTGGACTTGAAGTAAAGGCCCCAGGGTGCCCACTGGCCCTCCACCTAGGGGCTTTAGTCCCCAGCAAGCTACCCAGGGGTCCACAACTCTCCCTGGACTTGCAGTAGAGGCTCCAGGGTGCCCCCTGGCCCTCCACCTAGGGGCCTCTGACCCCAGCAAGCTACCAAGGGGTCCACCTCTCTCAATGGACTTGCAGTAGAGGCCCCAGGAAGCCCCCTTGCCCTCCACCTAGGGGCCTCTGACCCCAGCAAGCTACCTAGGGGCCACCTCTCTCCCTGGACTTGCAGTAGAGGCCCCAGGGTTCCCGCTGACCCTCCACCAAGGGGCCTCTGACCCCAGCAAGCTACCCAGGGGTCCATAACTCTCCCTAGACTTGCAGTAGAGGCTCAAGAGTGCCCCCTGGCCCTCCATCAGGGTCCTCAGACCCTAGGAATCTACCAAGGGGTCCACAATTTTCCCCTGACTTGCACTAGAGGCCCCAGGGTGCCCCCTGGCTCTCCACCTAAGGGCCTCTGACCCCAGTTAGCTACCCAGGGGTCCACCTCTCTCCCTGGAGTTGCAGTAGAGGCTCTAGGGTATCCCCTGGCAATCCACCTAGAGGCTTTATTCCCCAGCAAGCTACCCAGGGGTCCACCTCTCTCCCTGGACTTGCAGTATAGGCCCCAGCTTGCCGCCTTGCCCTCCACCCATGGGCCTCTGACCCCAGCTAGCTACCCAGGGGTCCACCTCTCTCCCTGGAGTTGCAGTAGAGGCCCTAGGGTACCCCCTGGCCCTCCACCTAGGGGCTTTATTCCCCAGCAAGCTACCCAGGGGTCTACCTCTCTCCCTAGACTTGCATTATAGGCCCCAAGGTGCCCCCTTGCCCTCCATCTAGGGGCCTCTTACCCCAGGAAGCTACACAGGGGTCCACCTCTCTCCCTGGACTTGCAGGATAGGCCACAGGGTGCCCCCTGGCCCTCCACCTAGTTGCCTCTGACCCCAGCAAGCTAACCAGGGGTCCACCTTTCTCCCTGGACTTGCAGTAGAGGCCCCAGGAAGCCCCCTTGCCCTCCACCTAGGGGCCTCTGACCCCAGCAAGCTACCAAGGGGCCCACCTCTCTCCCAGGACTTGCAGTAGAGGCTCCCAGGGTGCCCCTTGGCCCTCCACCTAGGCCACTCTCAGCCAAGCAAACTACCCAGGGGTCCACCTCTGTCCCTGGACTTGCAGGATAGGCCCCAGGGTGCCCCCTGGCCCTCCACCTAGTTGCCTCTGAACCCAGCAAGCTACCCAGAGGTCCAACTCTCTACCTTGACTTGCAGTAGGGGCCCTAGGGTACCTCCTGGCCCTCCACTTAGGGTCCTCTGATCCCAGCAAGCTACCCAGGGTCCACCTTTCTCCCTGGACTTGCAGTAGAGGCCCCTGGTTGCCCTTTTGCCCTCCACCTAGGGGCCTCTGACCCCAGCAAGCTACCCAGAGGTCCACCTCTCTCCATGGACTTGCAGTAGAGGCCCCAGGGTGCCCCCTAACCCTCCACCTAGAAGCCTCTGACACCAGCAAGCTACCCAGGGGTCCACAACTCTATCTGGACTTGCAATAGAGGCCCCAGAGTGCCCTCTTACCCTCCACCTAGGGGCCAAAGATCCCAGAAAGCTACCCAGGGGTCCACCTTTCTCCCTTGACTTGAAGTAGAGGCCCCAGGGTGCCCGCTGGCCCTCCACCTAGGGTCCTCAGACCCTAGGAATCTACCAAGGGGTCCACAACTATCCCTTGACTTGCACTAGAGCCCCCAGGGTGCCCCCTGGCCCTCCACCTAAGGGCCTCTGACCCCAGCTAGCTACCCAGGGGTCCACCTCTCTCCCTGGAGTTGCAGTAGAGGCTCTAGGGTAGCCCCTGGCCCTCCACCTAGGGGCTTTAGTCCCCAGCAAGCTACCCAGGGGTCCACCTCTCTCCCTGGACTTGCAGTAGAGGCCCCAGAAAGCCCCCTGGCCCACCAACTATGGGCTTCTGACCCCAGCAAGCTACCCAGGGGTCCACCTCTCTCCCTGGACTTCCAGTAGAGGCCCCAAGGTGCTCATTGGCCCTCCACCTAGGGGCCTCTGACCTCAGCAAGCTACCTGGGGGTCCACCTCTCTCCCTTGACTTCCAGTAGAGGCCCCAAGGTGCTTATTGGCCCTCCACCTAGGGGCCTCTGACCCCAGCAAGCTACCCAGGGGTCCAACTCTCTCCCTGGACTTGCAGTAGGGGCCCTAGGGTACCTCTTAGCCCTCCACCTAGGGGCCTCTGACCCCAGCGAGCTACCCAGGGGTCCACCTCTCTCCCTGGACTTGCAGGAGAGGCCCCATGGTGCCCCCTGGCCCTCCACCTAGGGGCCTCTGACCACAGCAAGCTAACCAGGGGTCCACCTCTCTCCCTGGACTGGCAGTATAGGATCCAGGGTGCCCCCTGACCCTCCACCTAGGTTCTTCTTACCCCAGCAAGCTAACCAGGGGTCCACCTCTCTCCCTGGACTTGCAGAAGAGGCCCCAGGGTGCCCCCTGGCCATCCACATATGGGCTTCTGACACCAGCAAGCTACCAAGGGGTCCACCTCTCTCCCTGGACTTGCAGTAGAGGCCCCAGGGTGCCCCCTGTCTCACCACCTATGGGCTTCTGACCCCAGCAAGCTACCCAGGGGTCCACCTCTCTCCCTGGACTTGCAGTAGAGGCCCCAGGGTGCCCCCTGACCCTCCACCTATGGGTTTCTGACCCTTGCAAGCTACCCAGGGGTCCACGTCTCTCCCTGGACTTGTAGTAGAGGCCCCAGGGTGCCCCCTTGCCATCCACCCAGGGGCCTCTGACCCCCGCAAGTTACCCAAGGGTCCACAACTCTCCCTGGACTTGCAGTAGAGGCCCCTGGGTTTCCCTTGGCCCTCCACCTAGGTCACTCTCAGCCAAACAAACTACCCAGGGGTCCACCTCTCTCCCTGCACTTGCAGTATAGGCCCCAGGGTGCCCCCTGGCACTCCACCTAGGGGCCTAAGACCCCAGCAAGCTACACAGGGGTCCACCTCTCTCCCTGGACTGGCAGTATAGGCCCCAGGGTACCCCCTGACCCTTCACCTAGGTTCTTCTTACCCCAGCAAGCTACCCAGGGGTCCACCTCTCTCCCTGGACTTGCAGAAGAGGCCCCAGGGTGCCCGCTGGCCCTCCACTTAGGGGCCTCTGACCCCAGCAAGCTACCCAGGGGTCCACATCTCTCCCTAGACTTGCAGTAGAGGCCCAAGGGTGCCCCCTGGCCCTCCACCTAGGGGCCTGTGGCCCTAGCAATCTACCAAGGGGACCACAACTCTCCCTGGAATTGCAGTAGAGGCCCTAGGGTAGCCCCTGGCCCTCCACCTAGGGGCTTTAGTCCCCAGCAAGCTACCCAGGGGTTCACTTCTCTCCCTGGACTTGCAGTAGAGTCCTCAGGGTGCCCCCTGGCCCTCCAGCTAGGGGCCTTTGACCCCAGCAAGCTACCCAGGGGTCCACCTCTCTCCCTGGACTTGCAGTAGAGAACCCAGGAAGCCCCCTGGCACTCCACCAAGGAGCCTCTGACGCCAGCAAGCTTCCCAGGGGTCAACCTCTCTCCCTGGACTGGGAATATAGGCCCCAGGGTGCCCCCTGGCCCTCCACCTTTGTGCCTCTGACACCAGCAAGCTACCCAGGGGTCCACCTCTCTTCCTGGACTTGTGTTAAAGGCCCCAGGGTACCCCCTGGCTCTCCACCTAGGGGCTTCTTACCCCAGGAAGCTACCCCGGGGTCCACCTCTCTCCCTGGACTCTCAGGATAGGCTGCAGGGGGCAACCTGGCCCTCCACCTAGGGGCCACTGACCCCAGGAAGCTACTCAGGGGTCAACCTCTCTCCCTGGACTTGCAGAATAGGCCCAAGGGTGCCCCCTGGCCCACCACCTATGGGCTTCTGACCCCAGCTAGCTACCCAGGGGTCCACCTCTCTCCCTGGACTTGCAGTAGGTGCCCTCGGGTACCCCCATGCCCTCCACCTAGGGGCTTTATTCCCCAGCAAGCTACCCAGGGGTCCACCTCTCTCCCTGGACTTGAAGTATAGGCCCCAGCGTGCCCCCTTGCACTCCACCCATGGGCCTCTGACCTCAGCAAGCTACCCAGGGGTCCACAACTTTCCCTGGACTTGCAGTAGAGGCCACAGGGTGCCCCCTCGCCCTCCACCTAGGGGCCTCTGACCCCAGCAAGCTACATAGGGGTCCACATCTCTCCTTGGACTTGCAGTATAGGCCCCAGGGTGCCCCCTGGCCCTCCACCTAGGGGCCTAAGACCCCAGAAAGCCACCCAGGGGTCCACCTCTCTCCCTGAACTTGCACTATAGGAACCAGGGTGCCCTCTTGCCCTCCACCCAGGGGCCTCTGATCCCAGCAAGCTACCCAGGGGTCCACAACTCTCCCTGGACTTGCAGTAGAGGCCCCAGGGTGCCCTCTTGCCCTCCACCCAGGGGCCTCTGACCCCAGCAAGCTACCCAGGGGTCCACAACTCTCCCTGGACTTGCAGTAGAGGCCCCAGGGTGCCCTCTTGCCCTCCACCCAGGGGCTTCTGACCCCAGCAAGCTACCCAGGGGTCCATATCTCTCCCTGGACTTGCAGTAGAGGCCCCAGGGTGCCCCCTTGCCCTCCACCCAGGGGCCTCTGACCCCCACAAGTTACCCAAGGGTCCACAACTCTCCCTGGACTTCAGTAGAGTTCCCAGGGTGCCCCTTGGCCCTCCACCTAGGCCACTCTCAGCCAAGCAATCTACCCAGGGGTCCACCTCTCTCCCTGGACTTGCAGGATAGGCCCCAGGGTGCCTCCTGGCCCTCCATCTAGTTGCCTCTGACCCCAGAAAGCTACCCAGGGGTCCAATTTTCTCCCTGGACATGAAGTATAGGCCCCAGGATGCCCACTGGCCCTCCACCTGGGGGCCTAAGACCCCAGCAAGCTACCCAGGGGTCCACAACTCTCCCTGGACTTGCAGTAAAAGCCCCAGGGTGCCCCCTGGCCCTCCACCTAGGGGCCTCTGATCCTAGCAAGCTACCCAGGGTTCCACCTCTCTCCCTGGACTTGCAGTAAAGGCCCCAGGGTGCCCCCAGGCCCTCCACCTAAGTGCCCAAGACTCCAGCAAGCTACCCAGGGGTCCACCTCTCTGCCTTGACTTGAAGTATAGGCCCCAGGGTGCCCCCTGGATCTCCACCTAGAGGCCTAGGGCCCCAGCAAGCTTCCCAGGGGTCCACGTCTCTCCCTGGACTTGCAGTAGAGGCCCCAGGTTGCCCCCTGGCCCTCCACCTATTGGCCTCTGACCCCAGCAAGCTACCCAGGGGTCCACCTCTCTCCCTAGACTTGCAGTAGAGGCCCCAGGGTTCCCCCTGGCCCTCCACCTAGGGGCCTCTGACCCCAGCAAGCTACCCAGGGGCCCACTTTTCTCCCTGGACTTGCAGTAGAGGCCCCAGGGTGCCCGCTGGCCCTCCACCAAGGGGCCTCTGACCCCAGCAAGCTACCCAGGGGTCCACAACTCTACCTAGACTTGCAGTAGAGGCCCAAGGGTGCAACCTGGCCCTCCACCTAGGGTCCTCAGACCCTAGGAATCTAACAAGGGGTCCACAACTATCCCTGGACTTGCACTAGAAGCCCCAGGGTGCCCCCTGGCCCTCCACCTAAGGGCCTCTGACCCCAGCTAGCTACCCAGGGGTCCACCTCTCTCCCTGGACTTGCAGTAGGTGCCCTCGGGTACCCCCATGCCCTCCACCTAGGGGCTTTATTCCCCAGCAAGCTACCCAGGGGTCCACCTCTCTCCCTGGACTTGAAGTATAGGCCCCAGCGTGCCCCCTTGCACTCCACCCATGGGCCTCTGACCTCAGCAAGCTACCCAGGGGTCCACAACTTTCCCTGGACTTGCAGTAGAGGCCACAGGGTGCCCCCTCGCCCTCCACCTAGGGGCCTCTGACCCCAGCAAGCTACATAGGGGTCCACATCTCTCCTTGGACTTGCAGTATAGGCCCCAGGGTGCCCCCTGGCCCTCCACCTAGGGGCCTAAGACCCCAGAAAGCCACCCAGGGGTCCACCTCTCTCCCTGAACTTGCACTATAGGAACCAGGGTGCCCTCTTGCCCTCCACCCAGGGGCCTCTGACCCCAGCAAGCTACCCAGGGGTCCACAACTCTCCCTGGACTTGCAGTAGAGGCCCCAGGGTGCCCTCTTGCCCTCCACCCAGGGGCCTCTGACCCCAGCAAGCTACCCAGGGGGTCCACCTCTCTCCCTGGACTGGCAGTAGAGGCCCCAGGGTGCCCCCAGGCCCTCCACCTAGGGGCGGCTGACACAAGAAAGCTCCCCAGGGGTCCACCTCTCTCCATGGACTTGCAGTATAGGCCCCAGGGTGCCCCCTGGCCCTCCACCTAGGGGCCTAAGACCCCAGCAACCTACTCAGGGGGTCCACCTCTCTCCCTGGACTTGCAGTAGAGGCCCCAGGGTGCCCCCAGGCCCTCCACCTAGGGGCGGCTGACACAAGAAAGCTCCACAGTGGTCCACCTCTCTCCCTGGACTTGCAGTATAGGCCCCAAGGTGCCCCCTGGCCCTCCCCCTAGGGGCCTCTGACCCCAGCAAGCTACGAAGGGGTCCACAACTCTCCCTGGACTTGCAGTAGAGGCCCCAGGGTGCCCCCTGGCCCTCCCCCTAGGGGCCTCGGACCCCAGCAAGCTACCAACGGGTCCAGAACTCTCCCTGGACTTGCAGTAGAGGCCCCAGGGTGCCCCCTGGCATTCCATCTAGGGGCCTACGACCCAAGCTAGCTACCCAGGGGTCGACCTCTCTCAATGGACTTGCAATAGAGGCCCCAGGAAGCCCCCTTGCCCTCCACCTAGGGGCCTCTGACCACAGCAAGCTACCCAGGGGCCCACTTCTCTCCCTGGACTTGCAGTAGACGCCCCAGGGTGCCCGCTGGCCCTCCACCCAGGGGCCTCTGACCCCAGCAAGCTACCCAGGGGTCCACAACTCTCCCTAGACTTGCAGTAGAGGCCCAAGGGTGCCACCTGGCCCTCCACCTAGGGTCCTCAGACCCTAGGAATCTAAAAAGGGGTCCACAACTATCCCTGGACTTGCACTAGAGGCCCCAAGGTGCCCCCTGGCCCTCCACCTAAGGGCCTCTGACCCCAGCTAGCTACCCAGGGGTCCAACTCTCTCCCTGGACTTGCAGTAGAGGCCCCAGGGTACCCCTGGCCCTCTACCTAGGGGCTTTATTCCCCTGCAAGCTACCCAGGGGTGTACTTCTCTCCCTGGACTTGCAGTAGAGGCCCCAGCGTGCCCCCTTGCCTTCCACCCATGGGCCTCTAACCCCAGCAAGCTACCCAGGGGTCCACAACTTTCCCTGTACTTGCAGTAGAGGCCCCGGGGTGCCCCCTGGCCCTCCACCTCGGGCCTCTGACCCCAGCAAGCTACATAGGGGTCCACATCTCTCCTTGGACTTGCAGTATAGGCCCCAGGGTGCCCCCTTGCCCTCCACCCAGGGGCCTCTGACCCCAGCAAGCTACCTAGGGGTCCACAACTCTCCCTGGACTTGCAGTAGAGGCCCCAGGGTGCCCCCTTGCCCTGCACCTAGGGGCCTCTGACCCCAGCAAGCTACCCAGGGGGTCCACCTCTCTCCCTGGAATTGCAGTATAGGCTCCAGGGTGCCCCCTGGCCCTCCACATAGGGGCCTCTGACCCCAGCAAGCTACATAGGGGTCCACATCTCTCCTTGGACTTGCATTATAGGCCCCAGGGTGCCCCCTGGCCCTCCACCTAGGGGCCTAAGACCCCAGAAAGCTACCCAGGGGTCCACCTCTCTTCCTGAACTTGCAATATTGGAACCAGGGTGCCCCCTTGCCCTCCACCCAGGGGCCTCTGACCGCAGCAAGCTACCCAGGGGTCCACAACTCTCCCTGGACTTGCAGTAGAGGCCCCAGGGTGCCCCCTTGCCCTGCACCTAGGGGCCTCTGACCCCAGCACGCTACCCAGGGGTCCACATCTCTCCTTGGACTTGCAGTATAGGCCCTAAGGTGCCCCCTGGCCCTCCACCTAAGGGCCTAAGACCACAGCAAGCTACCCAGGGGGTCCACCTCTCTCCCTGGACTGGCAGTAGAGGCCCCAGGGTGCCCCCAGGCCCTCAACCTAGGGCCTGCTGACACAAGAAAGCTCCCCAGGTGTCCACATCTCTCCCTGGACTTGCAGTATAGGCCCCAGGGTGCCCCCTGGCCCTCCACCTAGGGGCCTCTGACCCCAGAAAGCTACCCAGGTGTCCACCTCTTGCCCTGGACTTGCAGTATAGGCCCCAGGGTGCCCCCAGGCCCTCCACCTAAGTGCCTAAGACCCCACCAAGCTACCCAGGGGTCCACCTCTCTCCCTGGACTTGAAGTATATGCCCCAGGGTGCCCCCTTGCCATCCACCCAGGGGCCTCTGACCCCCGCAAGTTACCCAAGGGTCCACAACTCTCCCTGGACTTGCAGTAGAGGCCCCTGGGTGCCCCTTGGCCCTCCACCTAGGCCACTCTCAGCCAAACAAACTACCCAGGGGTCCACCTCTCTCCCTGCACTTGCAGTATAGGCCCCAGGGTTCCCCCTGGCCCTCCACATAGGGGCCTCTGACCCCAGCAAGCTACCCAGGGGCCCACTTCTCTCCCTGGACTTGCAGTAGAGGCCCCAGGGTGCCCGCTGGCCCTCCACCAAGGGGCCTAAGACACAAGAAAGCTCCCCAGGGGTCCACCTCTCTCCCTGGACTTGCAGTATAGGCCCCAGGGTGCCCCCTGGCCCTCCACCTAGGGGCCTAAGACCCCAGCAACCTACCCAGGGGGTCCACCTCTCTCCCTGGACTTGCAGTAGAGGCCCCAGGGTGCCCCCGGGCCCTCCACCTAGGGGCGGCTGACACAAGAAAGCTCCCCAGGGGTCCACCTCTCTTCCTGGACTTGCAGTATAGGTCCCAGGGTGCCCCCTGGCCCTCCCCCTAGGGGCCTCTTACCCCAGCAAGCTACGAAGGGGTCCACAACTCTCCCTGGACTTGCAGTAGAGGCCCCAGGGTGCCCCCTGGCCCTCCCCCTAGGGGCCTCTGACCCCAGCAAGCTACCAAGGGGTCCACAACTCTCCTGGACTTGCAGTAGAGGCCCCAGGGTGCCCCCTGGCATTCCACATAGGGGCCTACGACCCTAGCTAGCTACCCAGGGGTCCACCTCTCTCCCTGGACTTGCAGTATAGGCCCCAGGGTGCCCCCTGGCCCTCCACCTAGGGGCCTCTGACCCCAGCAAACTACCCAGGGGGTCCACCTCTCTCCCTGGACTGGCAGTAGAGGCCCCAGGGTGCCCCCAGGCCCTCCACCTAGGGGCAGCTGAGACAAGAAAGCTCCCCAGGGGTCCCTCTCTCTCAATGTACTTGCAGTATAGGCCCCAGCGTGCCCCCTTGCCCTCCACCCATGGGCCTCTGACCCCAGGAAGCTACCTAGGGGTCCACCTCTCTCCCTGGACTTGCAGGACAGGCTGCAGGGGGCAACTTGGCCCTACACCTAGGGGCCACTGACCTGAGGAAGCTACCCAGGGTTCAACCTCTCTCCCTGGACTTGCAGAATAGGCCCCAAGCTGCCCCCTGACCCACCACCTATGGGCTTCTGACCCCAGCAAGCTACCCAGGGGTCCACAACTTTCCCTGTACTTGCAGTAGAGGCCCCACGGTGCCCCTTGGCCCTCCACCTAGGGGCCTCTGACCCCAGCAAGCTACATAGGGGTCCACATCTCTCCTTGGACTTGCAGTATAGGCCCCAGGGTGCCCCCTGGCCCTCCACCTAGGGGCCTAAGACCCCAGAAAGCTACCCAGGGGTCCACCTCTCTTCCTGAACTTGCAGTATAGGAACCAGGGTGCCCCCTTGCCCTCCACCCAGGGGCCTCTGACCCCAGCAAGCTATCCAGGGGTTCACAACTCTCCCTGGACTTGCAGTAGAGGCCCCAGGGTGCCCCCTTGCCCTGCACCTAGGGGCCTCTGACCCCAGCAAGCTACCCAGGGGTCCACATCTCTCCTTGGACTTGCAGTATTGGCCCTAAGGTGCCCCCTGGCCCTCCACCTAAGGGCCTAAGACCCCAGCAAGCTACCCAGGGGGTCCACCTCTCTCCCTGGACTGGCAGTAGAGGCCCCAGGGTGCCCCCAGGCCCTCCACCTAGGGGCTGCTGACACAAGAAAGCTCCCCAGGTGTCCACCTCTCTCCCTGGACTTGCAGTATAGGCCCCAGGGTGCCCCCAGGCCCTCCACCTAAGTGCCTAAGACCCCAGCAAGCTACCCAGGGGTCCACCTCTCTCCCTGGACTTGAAGTATAGGCCCCAGGGTGCCCCCTTGCCATTCACCCAGGGGCCTCTGACCCCCGCAAGTTACCAAAGGGTCCACAACTCTACCCTGGACTTGCAGTAGAGGCCCCTGGGTGCCCCTTGGCCCTCCACCTAGGCCACTCTCAGCCAAACAAACTACCCAGGGGTCCACCTCTCTCCCTGCACTTGCAGTATAGGCCCCAGGGTGCCCCCTGGCACTCATCCTAGGGGCCTAAGACCCCAGCAAGCTACACAGAGGTCCACCTCTCTCCCTGGACTGGCAGTATAGGTCCCAGGGTACCCCCTGACACTCCACCTAGGTTCTTCTTACCCCAGCAAGCTACCCAGGGGTCCACCTCTCTCCCTGGACTTGCAGAGGAGGCCCCAGGGTGCCTGCTGGCCCTCCACTTAGGGGCCTCTGACCCCAGCAAGCTACCCAGGGGTCCACATCTCTCCCTAGACTTGCAGTAGAGGCCCAAGGGTGCCCCCTGGCCCTCCACCTAGGGGCCTCTGACCCCAGCAAGCTACCCAGGGGCCCACTTCTCTCCCTGGACTTGCAGTAGAGGCCCCAGGGTGCCCGCTGGCCCTCCACCAAGGGGCCTAAGACACAAGAAAGCTCCCCAGGGGTCCACCTCTCTCCCTGGACTTGCAGTATAGGCCCCAGGGTGCCCCCTGGCCCTCCACCTAGGGGCCTAAGACCCCAGCAACCTACCCAGGGGGTCCACCTCTCTCCCTGGACTTGCAGTAGAGGCCCCAGGGTGCCCCCGGGCCCTCCACCTAGGGGCGGCTGACACAAGAAAGCTCCCCAGGGGTCCACCTCTCTTCCTGGACTTGCAGTATAGGTCCCAGGGTGCCCCCTGGCCCTCCCCCTAGGGGCCTCTTACCCCAGCAAGCTACGAAGGGGTCCACAACTCTCCCTGGACTTGCAGTAGAGGCCCCAGGGTGCCCCCTGGCCCTCCCCCTAGGGGCCTCTGACCCCAGCAAGCTACCAAGGGGTCCACAACTCTCCTGGGCTTGCAGTAGAGGCCCCAGGGTGCCCCCTGGCATTCCACCTAGGGGCCTACGACCCTAGCTAGCTACCCAGGGGTCCACCTCTCTCCCTGGACTTGCAGTATAGGCCCCAGGGTGCCCCCTGGCCCTCCACCTAGGGGCCTCTGACCCCAGCAACCTACCCAGGGGGTCCACCTCTCTCCCTGGACTGGCAGTAGAGGCCCTAGGGTGCCCCCAGGCCCTCCACCTAGGGGCAGCTGAGACAAGAAAGCTCCCCTGGGGTCCCTCTCTCTCAATGTACTTGCAGTATAGGCCCCAGCGTGCCCCCTTGCCCTCCACCCATGGGCCTCTGACCCCAGGAAGCTACCTAGGGGTCCACCTCTCTCCCTGGACTTGCAGGACAGGCTGCAGGGGGCAACCTGGCCCTACACCTAGGGGCCACTGACCTGAGGAAGCTACCCAGGGTTCAACCTCTCTCCCTGGACTTGCAGAATAGGCCCCAAGCTGCCCCCTGACCCACCACCTATGGGCTTCTGACCCCAGCAAGCTACCCAGGGGTCCACAACTTTCCCTGTACTTGCAGTAGAGGCCCCACGGTGCCCCTTGGCCCTCCACCTAGGGGCCTCTGACCCCAGCAAGCTACATAGGGGTCCACATCTCTCCTTGGACTTGCAGTATAGGCCCCAGGGTGCCCCCTGGCCCTCCACCTAGGGGCCTAAGACCCCAGAAAGCTACCCAGGGGTCCACCTCTCTTCCTGAACTTGCAGTATAGGAACCAGGGTGCCCCCTTGCCCTCCACCCAGGGGCCTCTGACCCCAGCAAGCTATCCAGGGGTTCACAACTCTCCCTGGACTTGCAGTAGAGGCCCCAGGGTGCCCCCTTGCCCTGCACCTAGGGGCCTCTGACCCCAGCAAGCTACCCAGGGGTCCACATCTCTCCTTGGACTTGCAGTATAGGCCCTAAGGTGCCCCCTGGCCCTCCACCTAAGGGCCTAAGACCCCAGCAAGCTACCCAGGGGGTCCACCTCTCTCCCTGGACTGGCAGTAGAGGCCCCAGGGTGCCCCCTGGCCCTCCACCTAGGGGCGGCTGACACTAGAAAGCTCCCCAGGGGTCCACCTCTCTCCCTGGACTTGCAGTATAGGCCCCAGGGTGCCCCCTGGCCCTCCAGCTAGGGGCCTTTGACCCCAGCAAGCTACCCAGGGGTCCACCTCTCTCCCTGGACTTGCAGTAGAGAACCCAGGAAGCCCCCTGGCACTCCACCAATCAGCCTCTGACGCCAGCAAGCTTCCCAGGGGTCAACCTCTCTCCCTGGACTGGGAATATAGGCCCCAGGGTGCCCCCTGGCCCTCCACCTTTGTGCCTCTGACACCAGCAAGCTACCCAGGGGTCCACTTCTCTTCCTTGACTTGCGTTAAAGGCCCTAGGGTACCCCCTTGCCCTCCACCTATGGGCTTCAGACCTCATCAAGCTACCCAGGGATCCACCCCTCTCCCTGGACTTGCAGTATAGGCCCCAGGGTACCCCCTGGCTCTCCACCTAGGGGCCTCTTACCCCAGGAAGCTACCCAGGGGTCCACCTCTCTTCCTGGACTTGTAGTAGAGGCCCCAAGGTGCCCCCTGTCCCTCCACCTAGGGGCCTAGGACCCCAGCAAGCTACCCAGGGGTCCACCTCTCTCCCTGGACTTGCAGTAGAGGCCCCAGGGTGCCCCCTGGCCCTCCACCTAGGGGCCTAAGACCCCAGCAAGCTACCCAGGGGTCCAATTATCTCTCTGGACTGGCAGTATAGGCCCCAGGGTGCCCCCTGGCCTTCCATCTAGGGGCTTCTGACCCCAGCAAGCTACACAGGGGTCCACAACTCTCCCTGGACTTGCAGTATAGGCCCCAGCCTGCCCCCTTGCCCTCCACCCATGGGCCTCTGACCCCAGCAAGCTACCCAGGGGTCCACAACTTTCCCTGGACTTGCAGTAGAGGTCACAGGGTGCCCCCTGGCCCTCCACCTAGGGGCCTCTGACCCCAGTAAGCTACATAGGGGTCCACATCTCTCCTTGGACTTGCAGTATAGGCCCCAGGGTGCCCCCTGGCCCTCCACCTAGGGGCCTAAGACCCCAGAAAGCCACCCAGGGGTCCACCTCTCTCCCTGAACTTGCACTATAGGAATCAGGGTGCCCCCTTGCCCTCCACCCAGGGGCCTCTGACCCCAGCAAGCTACCCAGGGGTCCACAACGCTCCCTGGATTTGCAGTAGAGGCCCCAGGGTGCCCCCTTGCCCTGCACCTAGGGGCCTCTGACCCCAGCAAGCTACCCAGGGGGTCCACCTCTCTCCCTGGACTGGCAGTAGAGGCCCCAGGGTGCCCCCTGGCCCTCCCCCTAGGGGCCTCTGAACCCAGCAAGCTACCAAGGGGTCCACAACTCTCCCTGGACTTGCAGTAGAGGCCCCAGGGTGCCCCCTGGCATTCCACCTAGGGGCCTACGACCCCAGCTAGCTACCCAGGGGTCCACCTCTCTCAATGGACTTGCACTAGAGGCCCAAGGAAGCCCCCTTGCCCTCTACCTAGGGGCCTCTGGCCCCTGCAAGCTACCCAGGGGCCCACTTCTCTCCCTGGACTTGCAGTAGAGGCCCCAGGGTGCCCGCTGGCCCTCCACCAAGGGGCCTCTGACCCCAGCAAGCTACCCAGGGGTCCACAACTCTCCCTAGACTTGCAGTAGAGGCCCAATGGTGCCACCTGGCCCTCCACCTAGGGTCCTCAGACCCTAGGAATCTACCAAGGGGTCCACAACTATCCCTGGACTTGCACTAGAAGCCCCAGGGTGCCCCCTGGCCCTTCACCTAAGGTCCTCTGACCCCAGCTAGCTACCGAGGGGTCCACCTCTCTCCCTGGACTTGCGGTAGAGGCCCTAGGGTACCCCCTGGCCCTCCACCTAGGGGCTTTATTCCCCAGCATGCTACCCAGGGGTCCACCTCTCTCCCTGGACTTGCAGTATAGGCCCCAGCCTGCCCCCTTGCCCTCCACCCATGGGCCTCTGACCCCAGCAAGCTACCCAGGGGTCCACAACTTTCCCTGGACTTGCAGTAGAGGCCACAGGGTGCCCCCTGGCCCTCCACCTAGGGGCCTCTGACCCCAGTAAGCTACATAGGGGTCCACATCTCTCCTTGGACTTGCAGTATAGGCCCCAGGGTGCCCCCTGGCCCTCCACCTAGGGGCCTAAGACCCCAGAAAGCCACCCAGGGGTCCACCTCTCTCCCTGAACTTGCACTATAGGAATCAGGGTGCCCCCTTGCCCTCCACCCAGGGGCCTCTGACCCCAGCAAGCTACCCAGGGGTCCACAACGCTCCCTGGATTTGCAGTAGAGGCCCCAGGGTGCCCCCTTGCCCTGCACCTAGGGGCCTCTGACCCCAGCAAGCTACCCAGGGGGTCCACCTCTCTCCCTGGACTGGCAGTAGAGGCCCCAGGGTGCCCCCTGGCCCTCCACCTAGGGGCGGCTGACACAAGAAAGCTCCCCAGGGGTCCACCTCTCTCCCTGGACTTGCAGTAGAGGCCCCAGGGTGCCCCCTCGCCCTCCACCTAGGGGCCTAAGACCCCAGAAACCTACCCAGGGGGTCCACCACTCTCCCTGGACTGGCAGTAGAGGCCCACGGGAGCCCCCAGGCCCTCCACCTAGGGGCGGCTGACACTAGAAAGCTCCCCAGGGGTCCACCTCTCTCCCTGGACTTGCAGTATAGGCCCCAGCGTGCCCCCTTGCCCTCCACCCATGGGCCTCTGACCCCAGCAAGCTACCCAGGGGTCCACAACTTTCCCTGGACTTGCAGTAGAGACTACAGGGTGCCCCCTGGCCCTCCACCTAGGGGCCTCTGACCCCAGTAAGATACATAGGAGTCCACATCACTCCTTGGACTTGCAGTATAGGCCCCAGGGTGCCCCCTGGCCCTCCCCCTAGGGGCCTCTGACCCCAGCAAGCTACGAAGGGGTCCACAACTCTCCCTGGACTTGCAGTAGAGGCCCCAGGGTGCCCCCTGGCCCTCCCCCTAGGGGCCTCTGACCCCAGCAAGCTACCAAGGGGTCCACAACTCTCCCTGGACTTGCAGTAGAGGCCCCAGGGTGCCCCCTGGCATTCCACCTAGGGGCCTACGACCCCAGCTAGCTACCCAGGGGTCCACCTCTCTCAATGGACTTGCACTAGAGGCCCCAGGAAGCCCCCTTGCCCTTCACCTAGGGGCCTCTGACCCCAGCAAGCTACCCAGGGGCCCACTTCTCTCCCTGGACTTGCAGTAGAGGCCCCAGGGTGCCCGCTGGCCCTCCACCAAGGGGCCTCTGACCCCAGCAAGCTACCCAGGGGTCCACAACTCTCCCTAGACTTGCAGTAGAGGCCCAAGGGTGCCACCTGGCCCTCCACCTAGGGTCCTCAGACCCTAGGAATCTACCAAGGGGTCCACAAATATCCCAGGACTTGCACTAGAAGCCCCTGGGTGCCCCCTAGCCCTCCACCTAAGGGCCTCTGACCCCAGCTAGCTACCCAGGGGTCCACCTCTCTCCCTGGACTTGCGGTAGAGGCCCTAGGGTACCTCCTGGCCCTCCACCTAGGGGCTTTATTCCCCAGCAAGCTACCCAGGGGTCCACCTCTCTCCCTGGACTTGCAGTATAGGCCCCAGCGTGCCCCCTTGCCCTCCACCCATGGGCCCTGACCCCAGCAAGCTACCCAGGGGTCCAACTCTCTCCCTGGACTTGCAGTATAGGCCCCAGCGTGACCCCTTGCCCTCCACCCATGGGCCTCTGACCCCAGCAAGCTACCCAGGGGTCCACAACTTTCCCTGGACTTGCAGTAGAGGCCCCAGGGTGCCCCCTGGCCCTCCACCTAGGGGCCTCTGACCCCAGCAAGCTACATAGGGGTCCACATCTCTCCTTGGACTTGCAGTATAGGCCCCAGGGTGCCCCCTGGCCCTCCACCTAGGGGCCTAAGACCCCAGAAAGCCACCCAGGGATCCACCTCTCTCCCTGAACTTGCACTATAGGAACCAGGGTGCCCCCTTGCCCTCCACCCAGGGGCCTCTGACCCCAGCAAGCTACCCAGGGGTCCACAACTCTCCCTGGACTTGCAGTAGAGGCCCCAGGGTGCCCCCTTGCCCTGCACCTAGGGGCCTCTGACCCCAGCAAGCTACCCAGGGGGTCCACCTCTCTCCCTGGACTGGCAGTAGAGGCCCCAGGGTGCCCCCAGGCCCTCCACCTAGGGGCGGCTGACACAAGAAAGCTCCCCAGGGGTCCACCTCTCTCCCTGGACTTGCAGTATAGGCCCCAGGGTGCCCCCTGGCCCTCCACCTAGGGGCCTAAACCCCAGCAACCTACCCAGGGTTCCAACTCTCTCCCTGGACTTGCAGTATAGGCCCCAGGGATCCCCCTTGCCCTCCACCCAGGGGCCTCTGACCCCAGCAAGCTAACCAGGGGTCCACCTCTCTCCCTTGACTTGAAGTATAGGCCCCAGTGTGCACCCTGGCCCTCCACCTAGGGGCCTAGGTCCCCAGCAAGCTTTCCAGGGGTCCATGTCTCTCCTTGGACTTGCAGTAGAGGCCCCAGGGTGCCCCCTGGCCCTCCACCTACTGGCCTCTGACCCCAGCAAGCTACCCAGGGGTTCACCTCTCTCCCTAGACTTGCAGTATAGGCCCCAAGGTGCCCCCTTACCTTCCACCTAGGGGCCACTTACCCCAGGAAGCTACCCAGGGGTCCACCTCTCTCCCTGGACATGCAGGACAGGCTGCAGGGGGCAACCTGGCCCTCCACCTAGGGGCCACTGACCTGAGGAAGCTACCCAGGGTTCAACCTCTCTCCCTGGACTTGCAGATTAGGCCCCAAGCTGCCCCCTGACCCACCACCTATGGGATTCTGACCCCAGCAAGCTACCCAGGGGTCCACCTCTCTCCCTGGACCAGCAGTAGAGGCCCCAGGGTGCCTCCTTGCTCTCTACCCAGGGGCCTCTGACCCCCACAAGTTACCCAAGGGTCCACAACTCTCCCTGGACTAGCAGTAGAGGCCCCAGGGTGCCCCTTGGCCCTCCACCTAGGCCACTCTCAGCCAAGCAAACTACCCAGGGGTCCACCTCTCTCCCTGGACTTGCAGAATAGGCCCCAGGGTGCCCCCTGGCCCTCCACCTAGTTGCCACTGACCCCAGCAAGCTACCCAGGGGTCCAACTCTCTACATGGACTTGCAGTAGGGGCCCTAGGGTACCTCCTGGCCCTCCACCTAGGGGCCTTTGATCCCAGCAAGCTACCCAGGGGTCCACCTTTCTCCCTGGACTTGCAGTAGAGGCCCCTGGTTGCCCTTTAACCCTCATCCTAGGGGTCTCTGACCCCAGCAAGCTACCCAAGGGTCCACCTCTCTCCCTGGACTTGCAGTAGAGGCCCCAGCGTGCCCCCTGGCCCTCCACTTAGGGGCCTCTGACCCCAGCAAGCTACCCAGGGGTCCACCTCTCTCCCTGGACTTGCAGTAGAGGCCCCAGGGTTCCCCTGGCCCTCCACCTAGGGGCTTCGTACCCCAGCAAGCTACCCAGGGATCCACCTCTCTCCCTGGATCTGCAGGATAAGCCCCAGGGTGTCCCGTGGCCCTCCACCTAGAGGCCTCTGACCTCAGGAAGCTACCCAAGGGTCCACCTCTCTCCCTGGACTTGCAGTAGAGGCCCCAGGGTGCCCCCTGGCCCTCCACCTAGGGGCCTCTGACCCCTGAAAGCTACCCAAGAGTCCACCTCTCTTCCTGGACTTGCAGTAGAGGCCCCAGGGTGCCCCCTGGCCCTCCACCTTTTGGCCTCTGACCCCAGCAAGCTACCAATGGGTCCACAACCCTCCCTGGACTTGCAGTAGAGGCCCCAGGGTGCCTCCTTGCCCTCCACCTAGGGGCCTTTGACCCCAGCAAGCTACCCAGGGGTCCACCTCTCTCCCTGGACTTGCAGTAGAGGCCCTAGGGTACCCCCTGGCCCTCCACCTTTGGGCTTCAGACCTCAGCAAGCTAACCCAGGGGTCCACCTCTCTCCCTGGACTTGCAGTATAGGCCCCAGGGTGCCCCCTGGCCCTCCACCAAGGGGCCTCTGACCCCAGAAAGCTACCCAGGGGTCCACCTCTCTCCCTGGACTTGCAGTATAGGCCCCAGGAAGCCCCCTGGCCAACCGACTATGGGCTTCTGACCCCATCAAGCTACCCAGGGGTCCACCTCTCTCCCTGGACTTGCAGTAGAGGCCCCAGGAAGCCCCTTGGCCCTTCTTCTATGGGCCTCTGACCCCAGCAAGCTACTCAGGAGTTCACCTCTCTTCCTGGACTTGTAGTAGAGGCCCCAGGGTGTCCCCTGGCCCTACACCTAGGGGCCTCTGACCCCAGCAAGCTAAACAGGGGACCACCTCTTTCCCTAGACGTGCAGGAGAGGCCCCAGGGTGCCCCCTGGCCCTCCACCTAGGGGCCTCTGACCCCAGCAAGCTACCCAGGGGTCCAGCTTTCTCCCTGGACTTGTAGTAGAGAACCCGGGTGCCCCCTTGCCCACCACATAGGGGCCTTTGACCCCAGCAAGCTAGCCAGGGGTCCAAATCTCTCCCTGGACTTGCAGTATAGGCCCCAGGGTGCCCCTTGGACCTCCACCTAGGGGCCTAAGACCCCAGCAAGCTACCCAGGGGTCAACCTCTCTCCCTGGACTGGCAATATAGGCCCCAGGGTGCCCCCTGGCCCTCCACCTTTGGGCCTCTGACCCCAGCAAGCTACCAAGGGGTCCACAACCCTCCCTTGACTTGAGGTAGAGTCCCCAAGGTGCCCCCAGGCCCTCCACCTAGGGGCCTCTGACACCAGCAAGCTACCCAGGGGTCCACCTTTCTCCCTGGACTTGCAGTAGAGGCCCTAGGGTACCCCCTGGCCCTCCACCTATGGGCTTCAGACCCTAGCAAGCTACCCAGGGGTCCACCTCTGTCCCTGGACTGGCAGGATAGGCCCCAGGGTGCCCCCTGGCCCTCCACTTAGTTGCCTCTGACCCCAGCAAGCTACCCAGGGGTCCCACTCTCTCCCTGGACTTGCAATAGGGGCCCTAGGGTACCTCCTGGCCCTCCACTTAGGGGCCTCTGACCCCAGCAAGCTACCCAGGGGTCCACCTCTATCCTTGTACTTGCAGGATAGGCCCCATGGTGCCCCCTAGCCCTCCACCTAGGGGCCCAAGACCCCAGCAAGCCACCCAGAGGTCCAAAACTCTCCCTGGACTTGCAGTAGAGGCCCCAGGGTGCCCCCTTGCCCTCCACCTAGGGGCCTCTGACCCCAGCAAGCTACCCAGGGGTCTACTTTTCTCCCTGGACTTGAAGTATAGGCCCCAGGCTGCCCACTGGCCCTCCACCTAGGGGCCTAAGACCCCAGCAAGCTACCCAGAATCCACAACTCTCCCTGGACTTGCAGTAGAGGCCCCAGGGATCCCCCTGGCCCTCCGCCTAGGGGCCTCTGACCCTAGCAAGCTACCCAGGGTTCCACCTCTCTCCCTGGACTTGCACTTTAGGCCCCAGGGTGCCCCCTGGCCCTCCACCTAAGTGCCTAAGAACCCAGCAAGCTACCCAGGGGTCCACCTCTCTCCCTGGACTTGCAGTATAGGCCCCATGGTGCCACCTGGCCCTCCACCTAGGGGCCTCTGACCCCAGCAAGCTAACCAGGGGTCCACCTCTCTCCCTGGACTTGCAGTATAGGCTCCAGGGTGCCCCCTGCCCCTCCACCTAGGGGCCTCTGACCCCAACAAGCTACCCAAGGGTCCACCTATCTACCTAGACTTGCAGTCGAAACCCAAGGGTGCCCCCTTACCCTCCACCTAGGGGCCTCTGACCCCAGCAAGCTACCCGAGGATTAACCTCTCTCCCTGGACTTGCAGTAGAGGCCCCAGGGTGCCCCCTGGAACTCCACCTAGGGGCCTCTGACCCCAGCAAGCTACCCAGGGGTCCACCTCTATCCCTTTACTTGCAGTAGAGGCCCCAGGGTGCCCCCTGGCCCTCCACTTAGGGGCCTCTGACGCCAGCAATCCACCCAGTGGTCCAGCTTTCTCCCTGGACTTGTAGTAGAGGTCCCAGGGTACCCCCTGGCCCAACACCTAGGGGCTTCTTACCCCAGCAAGCTACCCAGGGGTCCACCTCTCTCCCTGGACTTGCAGAAGAGGCCCCAGGGTGCCCCCTTGCCCACCACCAAGGAGCCTCTGATGCCAGCAAGCTACCCAGGGGTCCACCTCTTACCCTGGACTTGCAGTAGAGGCCCCAGGGGACCCGCTGGGCCTCCACCTAGGGGCCTCTGACCCCAGCAAGCTACCCAGGGGTCCACCTCTCACCCTGGACTTGCAGTAGAGGCCCTAGCGTACCCCCTGGCCCTCCAGCTAGGGGCGCTGACCCCACAAAGCTACCCAGGGGTCCACCTCTCTCCCTGGACTTGCAGTATAGGCCCCAAGGTTCCCCCTTACCCTCCACCTAGGGGCCTCTTACCCCAGGAGAGCTACCCAGGGGTCCACAACTCTCCCTGGACTTGCAGTGGAGGCCCCAGGGTGCCCCCTTTTCCTCCACCTAGGGGCCTCTGACCCCAGTTAGCTACCCTGGGTCCACAACTCTCCCTGGACTTGCACTAGAGGCCCAAGGGTGCCCCCTTGCCCTGCACCTAGGGGCCTCTGACCCCAGCAAGCTACTCAGGGGTCCACATCTCTCCATGGACTGGCAGTATAGGCTCCAGGGTGGCCCTTGGCCCTCCACCTAGGGGCCTAAGACCACATCAAGCTATCCAGGGGGTCCACCTCTATCCCTGGACTTGCAGGATTTTCCCCAGGGTTTCCCCTGGCCCTCCACCTAGTTGCTTCTGACCCCAGCAAGCTACCTAGGGGTCCACCTCTCTCTCTGGACTTGCAGTAGAGGGCCTAGGGTACCTCCTGGCCCTCCACCTAGGGGCCCAAGACCCCAGCAACCTACCCAGAGGTCCAAAACTCTCCCTGGACTTGCAGTAGAGGCCCCAGGGGTCCCTCTTGCCCTCCACCTAGGGGCCTCTGACCCCAGCAAGCTACCCAGTGGTCTACTTTTCTCCCTGGACTTGAAGAATAGGCCAAGGCTGCCCACTGGCCCTCCACCTAGGGGCCTAAGACCCCAGCACGCTACCCAGGGGTCCACAACTCTCCCTGGACTTGCAGTAGAGGCCCCAGGGATCCCCCTGGCCCTCCACCTAGGGGCCTCTGACCCTAGCAAGCTACCCAGGGTTCCACCTCTCTCCCTGGACTTGCAGTATAGGCCCCAGGGTGCCCCCTGGCCATCCACCTAGGGGCCTCTGACCCCAGCAAGGTACCCAGGGGTCCACCTCTCTCTCTTGACTTGAAGTATAGGCCCCAGGGTGCCCCCTGGCCCTCCACCTAGGGGCCTAGGACCCCAGCAAGCTTCCCAGGGGTCCACGTCTCTCCCTGGACTTTCAGTAGAGGCCCCAAGGTGCCCCCTGGCCCTCCACCTAGGGGCCTCTAACCCCAGCAAGCTACCCAGGGGTCCACAACTCTCCCTGGACTTGCAGTGGAGGCCCCAGGGTGCCCCCTTTTCCTCCACCTAGGGGCCTCTGATCCCAGAAAGCTTCCCAGGGGTCCGCCTTTCTCCCTTGACTTGAAGTATAGGCCCCAGAGTGCCCACTGGCCCTCCACCTAGGGGCCTCTAACCCCAGCAAGCTACCCAGGGGTCCACCTCTCTCCCTGGACTTGCAGTATAGGCCCCAGCTTGCCGCCTTGCCCTCCACCCATGGGCCTCTGACCCCAGCTAGCTACCCAGGGGTCCACCTCTCTCCCTGGAGTTGCAGTAGAGGCCCTAGGGTACCCCCTGGCCCTCCACCTAGGGGCTTTATTCCCCAGCAAGCTACCCAGGGGTCTACCTCTCTCCCTAGACTTGCATTATAGGCCCCAAGGTGCCCCCTTGCCCTCCATCTAGGGGCCTCTTACCCCAGGAAGCTACACAGGGGTCCACCTCTCTCCCTGGACTTGCAGGATAGGCCACAGGGTGCCCCCTGGCCCTCCACCTAGTTGCCTCTGACCCCAGCAAGCTAACCAGGGGTCCACCTTTCTCCCTGGACTTGCAGTAAAGGCCCCAGGAAGCCCCCTTGCCCTCCACCTAGGGGCCTCTGACCCCAGCAAGCTACCCAGGGGCCCACCTCTCTCCCAGGACTTGCAGTAGAGGCTCCCAGGGTGCCCCTTGGCCCTCCACCTAGGCCACTCTCAGCCAAGCAAACTACCCAGGGGTCCACCTCTGTCCCTGGACTTGCAGGATAGGCCCCAGGGTGCCCCCTGGCCCTCCACCTAGTTGCCTCTGAACCCAGCAAGCTACCCAGAGGTCCAACTCTCTACCTTGACTTGCAGTAGGGGCCCTAGGGTACCTCCTGGCCCTCCACTTAGGGTCCTCTGATCCCAGCAAGCTACCCAGGGTCCACCTTTCTCCCTGGACTTGCAGTAGAGGCCCCTGGTTGCCCTTTTGCCCTCCACCTAGGGACCTCTGACCCCAGCAAGCTACCCAGAGGTCCACCTCTCTCCATGGACTTGCAGTAGAGGCCCCAGGGTGCCCCCTAACCCTCCACCTAGAAGCCTCTGACACCAGCAAGCTACCCAGGGGTCCACAACTCTATCTGGACTTGCAATAGAGGCCCCAGAGTGCCCTCTTACCCTCCACCTAGGGGCCAAAGATCCCAGAAAGCTACCCAGGGGTCCACCTTTCTCCCTTGACTTGAAGTAGAGGCCCCAGGGTGCCCGCTGGCCCTCCACCTAGGGTCCTCAGACCCTAGGAATCTACCAAGGGGTCCACAACTATCCCTTGACTTGCACTAGAGCCCCCAGGGTGCCCCCTGGCCCTCCACCTAAGGGCCTCTGACCCCAGCTAGCTACCCAGGGGTCCACCTCTCTCCCTGGAGTTGCAGTAGAGGCTCTAGGGTAGCCCCTGGCCCTCCACCTAGGGGCTTTAGTCCCCAGCAAGCTACCCAGGGGTCCACCTCTCTCCCTGGACTTGCAGTAGAGGCCCCAGAAAGCCCCCTGGCCCACCAACTATGGGCTTCTGACCCCAGCAAGCTACCCAGGGGTCCACCTCTCTCCCTGGACTTCCAGTAGAGGCCCCAAGGTGCTCATTGGCCCTCCACCTAGGGGCCTCTGACCTCAGCAAGCTACCTGGGGGTCCACCTCTCTCCCTTGACTTCCAGTAGAGGCCCCAAGGTGCTTATTGGCCCTCCACCTAGGGGCCTCTGACCCCAGCAAGCTACCCAGGGGTCCAACTCTCTCCCTGGACTTGCAGTAGGGGCCCTAGGGTACCTCTTAGCCCTCCACCTAGGGGCCTCTGACCCCAGCGAGCTACCCAGGGGTCCACCTCTCTCCCTGGACTTGCAGGAGAGGCCCCATGGTGCCCCCTGGCCCTCCACCTAGGGGCCTCTGACCACAGCAAGCTAACCAGGGGTCCACCTCTCTCCCTGGACTGGCAGTATAGGATCCAGGGTGCCCCCTGACCCTCCACCTAGGTTCTTCTTACCCCAGCAAGCTAACCAGGGGTCCACCTCTCTCCCTGGACTTGCAGAAGAGGCCCCAGGGTGCCCCCTGGCCATCCACATATGGGCTTCTGACACCAGCAAGCTACCAAGGGGTCCACCTCTCTCTCTGGACTTGCAGTAGAGGCCCCAGGGTGCCCCCTGTCTCACCACCTATGGGCTTCTGACCCCAGCAAGCTACCCAGGGGTCCACCTCTCTCCCTGGACTTGCAGTAGAGGCCCCAGGGTGCCCCCTGACCCTCCACCTATGGGTTTCTGACCCTTGCAAGCTACCCAGGGGTCCACGTCTCTCCCTGGACTTGTAGTAGAGGCCCCAGGGTGCCCCCTTGCCATCCACCCAGGGGCCTCTGACCCCCGCAAGTTACCCAAGGGTCCACAACTCTCCCTGGACTTGCAGTAGAGGCCCCTGGGTTTCCCTTGGCCCTCCACCTAGGTCACTCTCAGCCAAACAAACTACCCAGGGGTCCACCTCTCTCCCTGCACTTGCAGTATAGGCCCCAGGGTGCCCCCTGGCACTCCACCTAGGAGCCTAAGACCCCAGCAAGCTACACAGGGGTCCACCTCTCTCCCTGGACTGGCAGTATAGGCCCCAGGGTACCCCCTGACCCTTCACCTAGGTTCTTCTTACCCCAGCAAGCTACCCAGGGGTCCACCTCTCTCCCTGGACTTGCAGAAGAGGCCCCAGGGTGCCCGCTGGCCCTCCACTTAGGGGCCTCTGACCCCAGCAAGCTACCCAGGGGTCCACATCTCTCCCTAGACTTGCAGTAGAGGCCCAAGGGTGCCCCCTGGCCCTCCACCTAGGGGCCTGTGGCCCTAGCAATCTACCAAGGGGACCACAACTCTCCCTGGAATTGCAGTAGAGGCCCTAGGGTAGCCCCTGGCCCTCCACCTAGGGGCTTTAGTCCCCAGCAAGCTACCCAGGGGTTCACTTCTCTCCCTGGACTTGCAGTAGAGTCCTCAGGGTGCCCCCTGGCCCTCCAGCTAGGGGCCTTTGACCCCAGCAAGCTACCCAGGGGTCCACCTCTCTCCCTGGACTTGCAGTAGAGAACCCAGGAAGCCCCCTGGCACTCCACCAAGGAGCCTCTGACGCCAGCAAGCTTCCCAGGGGTCAACCTCTCTCCCTGGACTGGGAATATAGGCCCCAGGGTGCCCCCTGGCCCTCCACCTTTGTGCCTCTGACACCAGCAAGCTACCCAGGGGTCCACCTCTCTTCCTGGACTTGTGTTAAAGGCCCCAGGGTACCCCCTGGCTCTCCACCTAGGGGCTTCTTACCCCAGGAAGCTACCCCGGGGTCCACCTCTCTCCCTGGACTCTCAGGATAGGCTGCAGGGGGCAACCTGGCCCTCCACCTAGGGGCCACTGACCCCAGGAAGCTACTCAGGGGTCAACCTCTCTCCCTGGACTTGCAGAATAGGCCCAAGGGTGCCCCCTGGCCCACCACCTATGGGCTTCTGACCCCAGCTAGCTACCCAGGGGTCCACCTCTCTCCCTGGACTTGCAGTAGGTGCCCTCGGGTACCCCCATGCCCTCCACCTAGGGGCTTTATTCCCCAGCAAGCTACCCAGGGGTCCACCTCTCTCCCTGGACTTGAAGTATAGGCCCCAGCGTGCCCCCTTGCACTCCACCCATGGGCCTCTGACCTCAGCAAGCTACCCAGGGGTCCACAACTTTCCCTGGACTTGCAGTAGAGGCCACAGGGTGCCCCCTCGCCCTCCACCTAGGGGCCTCTGACCCCAGCAAGCTACATAGGGGTCCACATCTCTCCTTGGACTTGCAGTATAGGCCCCAGGGTGCCCCCTGGCCCTCCACCTAGGGGCCTAAGACCCCAGAAAGCCACCCAGGGGTCCACCTCTCTCCCTGAACTTGCACTATAGGAACCAGGGTGCCCTCTTGCCCTCCACCCAGGGGCCTCTGATCCCAGCAAGCTACCCAGGGGTCCACAACTCTCCCTGGACTTGCAGTAGAGGCCCCAGGGTGCCCTCTTGCCCTCCACCCAGGGGCCTCTGACCCCAGCAAGCTACCCAGGGGTCCACAACTCTCCCTGGACTTGCAGTAGAGGCCCCAGGGTGCCCTCTTGCCCTCCACCCAGGGGCTTCTGACCCCAGCAAGCTACCCAGGGGTCCATATCTCTCCCTGGACTTGCAGTAGAGGCCCCAGGGTGCCCCCTTGCCCTCCACCCAGGGGCCTCTGACCCCCACAAGTTACCCAAGGGTCCACAACTCTCCCTGGACTTCAGTAGAGTTCCCAGGGTGCCCCTTGGCCCTCCACCTAGGCCACTCTCAGCCAAGCAATCTACCCAGGGGTCCACCTCTCTCCCTGGACTTGCAGGATAGGCCCCAGGGTGCCTCCTGGCCCTCCATCTAGTTGCCTCTGACCCCAGAAAGCTACCCAGGGGTCCAATTTTCTCCCTGGACATGAAGTATAGGCCCCAGGATGCCCACTGGCCCTCCACCTGGGGGCCTAAGACCCCAGCAAGCTACCAAGGGGTCCACAACTCTCCCTGGACTTGCAGTAGAGGCCCCAGGGTGCCCCCTGGCCCTCCACCTAGGGGCCTCTGATCCTAGCAAGCTACCCAGGGTTCCACCTCTCTCCCTGGACTTGCAGTAAAGGCCCCAGGGTGCCCCCAGGCCCTCCACCTAAGTGCCCAAGACTCCAGCAAGCTACCCAGGGGTCCACCTCTCTGCCTTGACTTGAAGTATAGGCCCCAGGGTGCCCCCTGGATCTCCACCTAGAGGCCTAGGGCCCCAGCAAGCTTCCCAGGGGTCCACGTCTCTCCCTGGACTTGCAGTAGAGGCCCCAGGTTGCCCCCTGGCCCTCCACCTATTGGCCTCTGACCCCAGCAAGCTACCCAGGGGTCCACCTCTCTCCCTAGACTTGCAGTAGAGGCCCCAGGGTTCCCCCTGGCCCTCCACCTAGGGGCCTCTGACCCCAGCAAGCTACCCAGGGGTCCACCTCTCTCCCTGAACTTGCACTATAGGAACCAGGGTGCCCTCTTGCCCTCCACCCAGGGGCCTCTGATCCCAGCAAGCTACCCAGGGGTCCACAACTCTCCCTGGACTTGCAGTAGAGGCCCCAGGGTGCCCTCTTGCCCTCCACCCAGGGGCCTCTGACCCCAGCAAGCTACCCAGGGGTCCACAACTCTCCCTGGACTTGCAGTAGAGGCCCCAGGGTGCCCTCTTGCCCTCCACCCAGGGGCTTCTGACCCCAGCAAGCTACCCAGGGGTCCATATCTCTCCCTGGACTTGCAGTAGAGGCCCCAGGGTGCCCCCTTGCCCTCCACCCAGGGGCCTCTGACCCCCACAAGTTACCCAAGGGTCCACAACTCTCCCTGGACTTCAGTAGAGTTCCCAGGGTGCCCCTTGGCCCTCCACCTAGGCCACTCTCAGCCAAGCAATCTACCCAGGGGTCCACCTCTCTCCCTGGACTTGCAGGATAGGCCCCAGGGTGCCTCCTGGCCCTCCATCTAGTTGCCTCTGACCCCAGAAAGCTACCCAGGGGTCCAATTTTCTCCCTGGACATGAAGTATAGGCCCCAGGATGCCCACTGGCCCTCCACCTGGGGGCCTAAGACCCCAGCAAGCTACCGAGGGGTCCACAACTCTCCCTGGACTTGCAGTAGAGGCCCCAGGGTGCCCCCTGGCCCTCCACCTAGGGGCCTCTGATCCTAGCAAGCTACCCAGGGTTCCACCTCTCTCCCTGGACTTGCAGTAAAGGCCCCAGGGTGCCCCCAGGCCCTCCACCTAAGTGCCCAAGACTCCAGCAAGCTACCCAGGGGTCCACCTCTCTGCCTTGACTTGAAGTATAGGCCCCAGGGTGCCCCCTGGATCTCCACCTAGAGGCCTAGGGCCCCAGCAAGCTTCCCAGGGGTCCACGTCTCTCCCTGGACTTGCAGTAGAGGCCCCAGGTTGCCCCCTGGCCCTCCACCTATTGGCCTCTGACCCCAGCAAGCTACCCAGGGGTCCACCTCTCTCCCTAGACTTGCAGTAGAGGCCCCAGGGTTCCCCCTGGCCCTCCACCTAGGGGCCTCTGACCCCAGCAAGCTACCCAGGGGCCCACTTTTCTCCCTGGACTTGCAGTAGAGGCCCCAGGGTGCCCGCTGGCCCTCCACCAAGGGGCCTCTGACCCCAGCAAGCTACCCAGGGGTCCACAACTCTACCTAGACTTGCAGTAGAGGCCCAAGGGTGCAACCTGGCCCTCCACCTAGGGTCCTCAGACCCTAGGAATCTAACAAGGGGTCCACAACTATCCCTGGACTTGCACTAGAAGCCCCAGGGTGCCCCCTGGCCCTCCACCTAAGGGCCTCTGACCCCAGCTAGCTACCCAGGGGTCCACCTCTCTCCCTGGACTTGCAGTAGGTGCCCTCGGGTACCCCCATGCCCTCCACCTAGGGGCTTTATTCCCCAGCAAGCTACCCAGGGGTCCACCTCTCTCCCTGGACTTGAAGTATAGGCCCCAGCGTGCCCCCTTGCACTCCACCCATGGGCCTCTGACCTCAGCAAGCTACCCAGGGGTCCACAACTTTCCCTGGACTTGCAGTAGAGGCCACAGGGTGCCCCCTCGCCCTCCACCTAGGGGCCTCTGACCCCAGCAAGCTACATAGGGGTCCACATCTCTCCTTGGACTTGCAGTATAGGCCCCAGGGTGCCCCCTGGCCCTCCACCTAGGGGCCTAAGACCCCAGAAAGCCACCCAGGGGTCCACCTCTCTCCCTGAACTTGCACTATAGGAACCAGGGTGCCCTCTTGCCCTCCACCCAGGGGCCTCTGACCCCAGCAAGCTACCCAGGGGTCCACAACTCTCCCTGGACTTGCAGTAGAGGCCCCAGGGTGCCCTCTTGCCCTCCACCCAGGGGCCTCTGACCCCAGCAAGCTACCCAGGGGGTCCACCTCTCTCCCTGGACTGGCAGTAGAGGCCCCAGGGTGCCCCCAGGCCCTCCACCTAGGGGCGGCTGACACAAGAAAGCTCCCCAGGGGTCCACCTCTCTCCATGGACTTGCAGTATAGGCACCAGGGTGCCCCCTGGCCCTCCACCTAGGGGCCTAAGACCCCAGCAACCTACTCAGGGGGTCCACCTCTCTCCCTGGACTTGCAGTAGAGGCCCCAGGGTGCCCCCAGGCCCTCCACCTAGGGGCGGCTGACACAAGAAAGCTCCACAGTGGTCCACCTCTCTCCCTGGACTTGCAGTATAGGCCCCAAGGTGCCCCCTGGCCCTCCCCCTAGGGGCCTCTGACCCCAGCAAGCTACGAAGGGGTCCACAACTCTCCCTGGACTTGCAGTAGAGGCCCCAGGGTGCCCCCTGGCCCTCCCCCTAGGGGCCTCGGACCCCAGCAAGCTACCAACGGGTCCAGAACTCTCCCTGGACTTGCAGTAGAGGCCCCAGGGTGCCCCCTGGCATTCCATCTAGGGGCCTACGACCCAAGCTAGCTACCCAGGGGTCGACCTCTCTCAATGGACTTGCAATAGAGGCCCCAGGAAGCCCCCTTGCCCTCCACCTAGGGGCCTCTGACCACAGCAAGCTACCCAGGGGCCCACTTCTCTCCCTGGACTTGCAGTAGACGCCCCAGGGTGCCCGCTGGCCCTCCACCCAGGGGCCTTTGACCCCAGCAAGCTACCCAGGGGTCCACAACTCTCCCTAGACTTGCAGTAGAGGCCCAAGGGTGCCACCTGGCCCTCCACCTAGGGTCCTCAGACCCTAGGAATCTAAAAAGGGGTCCACAACTATCCCTGGACTTGCACTAGAGGCCCCAAGGTGCCCCCTGGCCCTCCACCTAAGGGCCTCTGACCCCAGCTAGCTACCCAGGGGTCCAACTCTCTCCCTGGACTTGCAGTAGAGGCCCCAGGGTACCCCTGGCCCTCTACCTAGGGGCTTTATTCCCCTGCAAGCTACCCAGGGGTGTACTTCTCTCCCTGGACTTGCAGTAGAGGCCCCAGCGTGCCCCCTTGCCCTCCACCCATGGGCCTCTAACCCCAGCAAGCTACCCAGGGGTCCACAACTTTCCCTGTACTTGCAGTAGAGGCCCCGGGGTGCCCCCTGGCCCTCCACCTCGGGCCTCTGACCCCAGCAAGCTACATAGGGGTCCACATCTCTCCTTGGACTTGCAGTATAGGCCCCAGGGTGCCCCCTTGCCCTCCACCCAGGGGCCTCTGACCCCAGCAAGCTACCTAGGGGTCCACAACTCTCCCTGGACTTGCAGTAGAGGCCCCAGGGTGCCCCCTTGCCCTGCACCTAGGGGCCTCTGACCCCAGCAAGCTACCCAGGGGGTCCACCTCTCTCCCTGGAATTGCAGTATAGGCTCCAGGGTGCCCCCTGGCCCTCCACATAGGGGCCTCTGACCCCAGCAAGCTACATAGGGGTCCACATCTCTCCTTGGACTTGCATTATAGGCCCCAGGGTGCCCCCTGGCCCTCCACCTAGGGGCCTAAGACCCCAGAAAGCTACCCAGGGGTCCACCTCTCTTCCTGAACTTGCAATATTGGAACCAGGGTGCCCCCTTGCCCTCCACCCAGGGGCCTCTGACCGCAGCAAGCTACCCAGGGGTCCACAACTCTCCCTGGACTTGCAGTAGAGGCCCCAGGGTGCCCCCTTGCCCTGCACCTAGGGGCCTCTGACCCCAGCACGCTACCCAGGGGTCCACATCTCTCCTTGGACTTGCAGTATAGGCCCTAAGGTGCCCCCTGGCCCTCCACCTAAGGGCCTAAGACCACAGCAAGCTACCCAGGGGGTCCACCTCTCTCCCTGGACTGGCAGTAGAGGCCCCAGGGTGCCCCCAGGCCCTCAACCTAGGGCCTGCTGACACAAGAAAGCTCCCCAGGTGTCCACATCTCTCCCTGGACTTGCAGTATAGGCCCCAGGGTGCCCCCTGGCCCTCCACCTAGGGGCCTCTGACCCCAGAAAGCTACCCAGGTGTCCACCTCTTGCCCTGGACTTGCAGTATAGGCCCCAGGGTGCCCCCAGGCCCTCCACCTAAGTGCCTAAGACCCCACCAAGCTACCCAGGGGTCCACCTCTCTCCCTGGACTTGAAGTATATGCCCCAGGGTGCCCCCTTGCCATCCACCCAGGGGCCTCTGACCCCCGCAAGTTACCCAAGGGTCCACAACTCTCCCTGGACTTGCAGTAGAGGCCCCTGGGTGCCCCTTGGCCCTCCACCTAGGCCACTCTCAGCCAAACAAACTACCCAGGGGTCCACCTCTCTCCCTGCACTTGCAGTATAGGCCCCAGGGTTCCCCCTGGCCCTCCACATAGGGGCCTCTGACCCCAGCAAGCTACCCAGGGGCCCACTTCTCTCCCTGGACTTGCAGTAGAGGCCCCAGGGTGCCCGCTGGCCCTCCACCAAGGGGCCTAAGACACAAGAAAGCTCCCCAGGGGTCCACCTCTCTCCCTGGACTTGCAGTATAGGCCCCAGGGTGCCCCCTGGCCCTCCACCTAGGGGCCTAAGACCCCAGCAACCTACCCAGGGGGTCCACCTCTCTCCCTGGACTTGCAGTAGAGGCCCCAGGGTGCCCCCGGGCCCTCCACCTAGGGGCGGCTGACACAAGAAAGCTCCCCAGGGGTCCACCTCTCTTCCTGGACTTGCAGTATAGGTCCCAGGGTGCCCCCTGGCCCTCCCCCTAGGGGCCTCTTACCCCAGCAAGCTACGAAGGGGTCCACAACTCTCCCTGGACTTGCAGTAGAGGCCCCAGGGTGCCCCCTGGACCTCCCCCTAGGGGCCTCTGACCCCAGCAAGCTACCAAGGGGTCCACAACTCTCCTGGACTTGCAGTAGAGGCCCCAGGGTGCCCCCTGGCATTCCACATAGGGGCCTACGACCCTAGCTAGCTACCCAGGGGTCCACCTCTCTCCCTGGACTTGCAGTATAGGCCCCAGGGTGCCCCCTGGCCCTCCACCTAGGGGCCTCTGACCCCAGCAAACTACCCAGGGGGTCCACCTCTCTCCCTGGACTGGCAGTAGAGGCCCCAGGGTGCCCCCAGGCCCTCCACCTAGGGGCAGCTGAGACAAGAAAGCTCCCCAGGGGTCCCTCTCTCTCAATGTACTTGCAGTATAGGCCCCAGCGTGCCCCCTTGCCCTCCACCCATGGGCCTCTGACCCCAGGAAGCTACCTAGGGGTCCACCTCTCTCCCTGGACTTGCAGGACAGGCTGCAGGGGGCAACTTGGCCCTACACCTAGGGGCCACTGACCTGAGGAAGCTACCCAGGGTTCAACCTCTCTCCCTGGACTTGCAGAATAGTCCCCAAGCTGCCCCCTGACCCACCACCTATGGGCTTCTGACCCCAGCAAGCTACCCAGGGGTCCACAACTTTCCCTGTACTTGCAGTAGAGGCCCCACGGTGCCCCTTGGCCCTCCACCTAGGGGCCTCTGACCCCAGCAAGCTACATAGGGGTCCACATCTCTCCTTGGACTTGCAGTATAGGCCCCAGGGTGCCCCCTGGCCCTCCACCTAGGGGCCTAAGACCCCAGAAAGCTACCCAGGGGTCCACCTCTCTTCCTGAACTTGCAGTATAGGAACCAGGGTGCCCCCTTGCCCTCCACCCAGGGGCCTCTGACCCCAGCAAGCTATCCAGGGGTTCACAACTCTCCCTGGACTTGCAGTAGAGGCCCCAGGGTGCCCCCTTGCCCTGCACCTAGGGGCCTCTGACCCCAGCAAGCTACCCAGGGGTCCACATCTCTCCTTGGACTTGCAGTATTGGCCCTAAGGTGCCCCCTGGCCCTCCACCTAAGGGCCTAAGACCCCAGCAAGCTACCCAGGGGGTCCACCTCTCTCCCTGGACTGGCAGTAGAGGCCCCAGGGTGCCCCCAGGCCCTCCACCTAGGGGCTGCTGACACAAGAAAGCTCCCCAGGTGTCCACCTCTCTCCCTGGACTTGCAGTATAGGCCCCAGGGTGCCCCCAGGCCCTCCACCTAAGTGCCTAAGACCCCAGCAAGCTACCCAGGGGTCCACCTCTCTCCCTGGACTTGAAGTATAGGCCCCAGGGTGCCCCCTTGCCATTCACCCAGGGGCCTCTGACCCCCGCAAGTTACCAAAGGGTCCACAACTCTACCCTGGACTTGCAGTAGAGGCCCCTGGGTGCCCCTTGGCCCTCCACCTAGGCCACTCTCAGCCAAACAAACTACCCAGGGGTCCACCTCTCTCCCTGCACTTGCAGTATAGGCCCCAGGGTGCCCCCTGGCACTCATCCTAGGGGCCTAAGACCCCAGCAAGCTACACAGAGGTCCACCTCTCTCCCTGGACTGGCAGTATAGGTACCAGGGTACCCCCTGACACTCCACCTAGGTTCTTCTTACCCCAGCAAGCTACCCAGGGGTCCACCTCTCTCCCTGGACTTGCAGAGGAGGCCCCAGGGTGCCTGCTGGCCCTCCACTTAGGGGCCTCTGACCCCAGCAAGCTACCCAGGGGTCCACATCTCTCCCTAGACTTGCAGTAGAGGCCCAAGGGTGCCCCCTGGCCCTCCACCTAGGGGCCTCTGACCCCAGCAAGCTACCCAGGGGCCCACTTCTCTCCCTGGACTTGCAGTAGAGGCCCCAGGGTGCCCGCTGGCCCTCCACCAAGGGGCCTAAGACACAAGAAAGCTCCCCAGGGGTCCACCTCTCTCCCTGGACTTGCAGTATAGGCCCCAGGGTGCCCCCTGGCCCTCCACCTAGGGGCCTAAGACCCCAGCAACCTACCCAGGGGGTCCACCTCTCTCCCTGGACTTGCAGTAGAGGCCCCAGGGTGCCCCCGGGCCCTCCACCTAGGGGCGGCTGACACAAGAAAGCTCCCCAGGGGTCCACCTCTCTTCCTGGACTTGCAGTATAGGTCCCAGGGTGCCCCCTGGCCCTCCCCCTAGGGGCCTCTTACCCCAGCAAGCTACGAAGGGGTCCACAACTCTCCCTGGACTTGCAGTAGAGGCCCCAGGGTGCCCCCTGGCCCTCCCCCTAGGGGCCTCTGACCCCAGCAAGCTACCAAGGGGTCCACAACTCTCCTGGACTTGCAGTAGAGGCCCCAGGGTGCCCCCTGGCATTCCACCTAGGGGCCTACGACCCTAGCTAGCTACCCAGGGGTCCACCTCTCTCCCTGGACTTGCAGTATAGGCCCCAGGGTGCCCCCTGGCCCTCCACCTAGGGGCCTCTGACCCCAGCAACCTACCCAGGGGGTCCACCTCTCTCCCTGGACTGGCAGTAGAGGCCCTAGGGTGCCCCCAGGCCCTCCACCTAGGGGCAGCTGAGACAAGAAAGCTCCCCTGGGGTCCCTCTCTCTCAATGTACTTGCAGTATAGGCCCCAGCGTGCCCCCTTGCCCTCCACCCATGGGCCTCTGACCCCAGGAAGCTACCTAGGGGTCCACCTCTCTCCCTGGACTTGCAGGACAGGCTGCAGGGGGCAACCTGGCCCTACACCTAGGGGCCACTGACCTGAGGAAGCTACCCAGGGTTCAACCTCTCTCCCTGGACTTGCAGAATAGGCCCCAAGCTGCCCCCTGACCCACCACCTATGGGCTTCTGACCCCAGCAAGCTACCCAGGGGTCCACAACTTTCCCTGTACTTGCAGTAGAGGCCCCACGGTGCCCCTTGGCCCTCCACCTAGGGGCCTCTGACCCCAGCAAGCTACATAGGGGTCCACATCTCTCCTTGGACTTGCAGTATAGGCCCCAGGGTGCCCCCTGGCCCTCCACCTAGGGGCCTAAGACCCCAGAAAGCTACCCAGGGGTCCACCTCTCTTCCTGAACTTGCAGTATAGGAACCAGGGTGCCCCCTTGCCCTCCACCCAGGGGCCTCTGACCCCAGCAAGCTATCCAGGGGTTCACAACTCTCCCTGGACTTGCAGTAGAGGCCCCAGGGTGCCCCCTTGCCCTGCACCTAGGGGCCTCTGACCCCAGCAAGCTACCCAGGGGTCCACATCTCTCCTTGGACTTGCAGTATAGGCCCTAAGGTGCCCCCTGGCCCTCCACCTAAGGGCCTAAGACCCCAGCAAGCTACCCAGGGGGTCCACCTCTCTCCCTGGACTGGCAGTAGAGGCCCCAGGGTGCCCCCTGGCCCTCCACCTAGGGGCGGCTGACACTAGAAAGCTCCCCAGGGGTCCACCTCTCTCCCTGGACTTGCAGTATAGGCCCCAGGGTGCCCCCTGGCCCTCCAGCTAGGGGCCTTTGACCCCAGCAAGCTACCCAGGGGTCCACCTCTCTCCCTGGACTTGCAGTAGAGAACCCAGGAAGCCCCCTGGCACTCCACCAATCAGCCTCTGACGCCAGCAAGCTTCCCAGGGGTCAACCTCTCTCCCTGGACTGGGAATATAGGCCCCAGGGTGCCCCCTGGCCCTCCACCTTTGTGCCTCTGACACCAGCAAGCTACCCAGGGGTCCACTTCTCTTCCTGGACTTGCGTTAAAGGCCCTAGGGTACCCCCTTGCCCTCCACCTATGGGCTTCAGACCTCATCAAGCTACCCAGGGATCCACCCCTCTCCCTGGACTTGCAGTATAGGCCCCAGGGTACCCCCTGGCTCTCCACCTAGGGGCCTCTTACCCCAGGAAGCTACCCAGGGGTCCACCTCTCTTCCTGGACTTGTAGTAGAGGCCCCAAGGTGCCCCCTGTCCCTCCACCTAGGGGCCTAGGACCCCAGCAAGCTACCCAGGGGTCCACCTCTCTCCCTGGACTTGCAGTAGAGGCCCCAGGGTGCCCCCTGGCCCTCCACCTGGGGGCCTAAGACCCCAGCAAGCTACCCAGGGGTCCAATTATCTCTCTGGACTGGCAGTATAGGCCCCAGGGTGCCCCCTGGCCTTCCATCTAGGGGCTTCTGACCCCAGCAAGCTACACAGGGGTCCACAACTCTCCCTGGACTTGCAGTATAGGCCCCAGCCTGCCCCCTTGCCCTCCACCCATGGGCCTCTGACCCCAGCAAGCTACCCAGGGGTCCACAACTTTCCCTGGACTTGCAGTAGAGGTCACAGGGTGCCCCCTGGCCCTCCACCTAGGGGCCTCTGACCCCAGTAAGCCTCATAGGGGTCCACATCTCTCCTTGGACTTGCAGTATAGGCCCCAGGGTGCCCCCTGGCCCTCCACCTAGGGGCCTAAGACCCCAGAAAGCCACCCAGGGGTCCACCTCTCTCCCTGAACTTGCACTATAGGAATCAGGGTGCCCCCTTGCCCTCCACCCAGGGGCCTCTGACCCCAGCAAGCTACCCAGGGGTCCACAACGCTCCCTGGATTTGCAGTAGAGGCCCCAGGGTGCCCCCTTGCCCTGCACCTAGGGGCCTCTGACCCCAGCAAGCTACCCAGGGGGTCCACCTCTCTCCCTGGACTGGCAGTAGAGGCCCCAGGGTGCCCCCTGGCCCTCCCCCTAGGGGCCTCTGAACCCAGCAAGCTACCAAGGGGTCCACAACTCTCCCTGGACTTGCAGTAGAGGCCCCAGGGTGCCCCCTGGCATTCCACCTAGGGGCCTACGACCCCAGCTAGCTACCCAGGGGTCCACCTCTCTCAATGGACTTGCACTAGAGGCCCAAGGAAGCCCCCTTGCCCTCTACCTAGGGGCCTCTGGCCCCTGCAAGCTACCCAGGGGCCCACTTCTCTCCCTGGACTTGCAGTAGAGGCCCCAGGGTGCCCGCTGGCCCTCCACCAAGGGGCCTCTGACCCCAGCAAGCTACCCAGGGGTCCACAACTCTCCCTAGACTTGCAGTAGAGGCCCAATGGTGCCACCTGGCCCTCCACCTAGGGTCCTCAGACCCTAGGAATCTACCAAGGGGTCCACAACTATCCCTGGACTTGCACTAGAAGCCCCAGGGTGCCCCCTGGCCCTTCACCTAAGGTCCTCTGACCCCAGCTAGCTACCGAGGGGTCCACCTCTCTCCCTGGACTTGCGGTAGAGGCCCTAGGGTACCCCCTGGCCCTCCACCTAGGGGCTTTATTCCCCAGCATGCTACCCAGGGGTCCACCTCTCTCCCTGGACTTGCAGTATAGGCCCCAGCCTGCCCCCTTGCCCTCCACCCATGGGCCTCTGACCCCAGCAAGCTACCCAGGGGTCCACAACTTTCCCTGGACTTGCAGTAGAGGCCACAGGGTGCCCCCTGGCCCTCCACCTAGGGGCCTCTGACCCCAGTAAGCTACATAGGGGTCCACATCTCTCCTTGGACTTGCAGTATAGGCCCCAGGGTGCCCCCTGGCCCTCCACCTAGGGGCCTAAGACCCCAGAAAGCCACCCAGGGGTCCACCTCTCTCCCTGAACTTGCACTATAGGAATCAGGGTGCCCCCTTGCCCTCCACCCAGGGGCCTCTGACCCCAGCAAGTTACCCAGGGGTCCACAACGCTCCCTGGATTTGCAGTAGAGGCCCCAGGGTGCCCCCTTGCCCTGCACCTAGGGGCCTCTGACCCCAGCAAGCTACCCAGGGGGTCCACCTCTCTCCCTGGACTGGCAGTAGAGGCCCCAGGGTGCCCCCTGGCCCTCCACCTAGGGGCGGCTGACACAAGAAAGCTCCCCAGGGGTCCACCTCTCTCCCTGGACTTGCAGTAGAGGCCCCAGGGTGCCCCCTCGCCCTCCACCTAGGGGCCTAAGACCCCAGAAACCTACCCAGGGGGTCCACCACTCTCCCTGGACTGGCAGTAGAGGCCCACGGGAGCCCCCAGGCCCTCCACCTAGGGGCGGCTGACACTAGAAAGCTCCCCAGGGGTCCACCTCTCTCCCTGGACTTGCAGTATAGGCCCCAGCGTGCCCCCTTGACCTCCACCCATGGGCCTCTGACCCCAGCAAGCTACCCAGGGGTCCACAACTTTACCTGGACTTGCAGTAGAGACTACAGGGTGCCCCCTGGCCCTCCACCTAGGGGCCTCTGACCCCAGTAAGCTACATAGGAGTCCACATCACTCCTTGGACTTGCAGTATAGGCCCCAGGGTGCCCCCTGGCCCTCCCCCTAGGGGCCTCTGACCCCAGCAAGCTACGAAGGGGTCCACAACTCTCCCTGGACTTGCAGTAGAGGCCCCAGGGTGCCCCCTGGCCCCCCCCCTAGGGGCCTCTGACCCCAGCAAGCTACCAAGGGGTCCACAACTCTCCCTGGACTTGCAGTAGAGGCCCCAGGGTGCCCCCTGGCATTCCACCTAGGGGCCTACGACCCCAGCTAGCTACCCAGGGGTCCACCTCTCTCAATGGACTTGCACTAGAGGTCCCAGGAAGCCCCCTTGCCCTTCACCTAGGGGCCTCTGACCCCAGCAAGCTACCCAGGGGCCCACTTCTCTCCCTGGACTTGCAGTAGAGGCCCCAGGGTGCCCGCTGGCCCTCCACCAAGGGGCCTCTGACCCCAGCAAGCTACCCAGGGGTCCACAACTCTCCCTAGACTTGCAGTAGAGGCCCAAGGGTGCCACCTGGCCCTCCACCTAGGGTCCTCAGACCCTAGGAATCTACCAAGGGGTCCACAAATATCCCTGGACTTGCACTAGAAGCCCCTGGGTTCCCCCTAGCCCTCCACCTAAGGGCCTCTGACCCCAGCTAGCTACCCAGGGGTCCACCTCTCTCCCTGGACTTGCGGTAGAGGCCCTAGGGTACCTCCTGGCCCTCCACCTAGGGGCTTTATTCCCCAGCAAGCTACCCAGGGGTCCACCTCTCTCCCTGGACTTGCAGTATAGGCCCCAGCGTGCCCCCTTGCCCTCCACCCATGGGCCCTGACCCCAGCAAGCTACCCAGGGGTCCAACTCTCTCCCTGGACTTGCAGTATAGGCCCCAGCGTGACCCCTTGCCCTCCACCCATGGGCCTCTGACCCCAGCAAGCTACCCAGGGGTCCACAACTTTCCCTGGACTTGCAGTAGAGGCCCCAGGGTGCCCCCTGGCCCTCCACCTAGGGGCCTCTGACCCCAGCAAGCTACATAGGGGTCCACATCTCTCCTTGGACTTGCAGTATAGGCCCCAGGGTGCCCCCTGGCCCTCCACCTAGGGGCCTAAGACCCCAGAAAGCCACCCAGGGATCCACCACTCTCCCTGAACTTGCACTATAGGAACCAGGGTGCCCCCTTGCCCTCCACCCAGGGGCCTCTGACCCCAGCAAGCTACCCAGGGGTCCACAACTCTTCCTGGACTTGCAGTAGAGGCCCCAGGGTGCCCCCTTGCCCTGCACCTAGGGGCCTCTGACCCCAGCAAGCTACCCAGGGGGTCCACCTCTCTCCCTGGACTGGCAGTAGAGGCCCCAGGGTGCCCCCAGGCCCTCCACCTAGGGGCGGCTGACACAAGAAAGCTCCCCAGGGGTCCACCTCTCTCCCTGGACTTGCAGTATAGGCCCCAGGGTGCCCCCTGGCCCTCCACCTAGGGGCCTAAACCCCAGCAACCTACCCAGGGTTCCAACTCTCTCCCTGGACTTGCAGTATAGGCCCCAGGGATCCCCCTTGCCCTCCACCCAGGGGCTTCTGACCCCAGCAAGCTAACCAGGGGTCCACCTCTCTCCCTTGACTTGAAGTATAGGCCCCAGTGTGCACCCTGGCCCTCCACCTAGGGGCCTAGGTCCCCAGCAAGCTTTCCAGGGGTCCATGTCTCTCCTTGGACTTGCAGTAGAGGCCCCAGGGTGCCCCCTGGCCCTCCACCTACTGGCCTCTGACCCCAGCAAGCTACCCAGGGGTTCACCTCTCTCCCTAGACTTGCAGTATAGGCCCCAAGGTGCCCCCTTACCTTCCACCTAGGGGCCACTTACCCCAGGAAGCTACCCAGGGGTCCACCTCTCTCCCTGGACATGCAAGACAGGCTGCAGGGGGCAACCTGGCCCTCCACCTAGGGGCCACTGACCTGAGGAAGCTACCCAGGGTTCAACCTCTCTCCCTGGACTTGCAGATTAGGCCCCAAGCTGCCCCCTGACCCACCACCTATGGGATTCTGACCCCAGCAAGCTACCCAGGGGTCCACCTCTCTCCCTGGACCAGCAGTAGAGGCCCCAGGGTGCCTCCTTGCTCTCTACCCAGGGGCCTCTGACCCCCACAAGTTACCCAAGGGTCCACAACTCTCCCTGGACTAGCAGTAGAGGCCCCAGGGTGCCCCTTGGCCCTCCACCTAGGCCACTCTCAGCCAAGCAAACTACCCAGGGGTCCACCTCTCTCCCTGGACTTGCAGAATAGGCCCCAGGGTGCCCCCTGGCCCTCCACCTAGTTGCCACTGACCCCAGCAAGCTACCCAGGGGTCCAACTCTCTACATGGACTTGCAGTAGGGGCCCTAGGGTACCTCCTGGCCCTCCACCTAGGGGCCTTTGATCCCAGCAAGCTACCCAGGGGTCCACCTTTCTCCCTGGACTTGCAGTAGAGGCCCCTGGTTGCCCTTTAACCCTCATCCTAGGGGTCTCTGACCCCAGCAAGCTACCCAAGGGTCCACCTCTCTCCCTGGACTTGCAGTAGAGGCCCCAGCGTGCCCCCTGGCCCTCCACCTAGGGGCTTCGTACCCCAGCAAGCTACCCAGGGATCCACCTCTCTCCCTGGATCTGCAGGATAAGCCCCAGGGTGTCCCGTGGCCCTCCACCTAGAGGCCTCTGACCTCAGGAAGCTACCCAAGGGTCCACCTCTCTCCCTGGACTTGCAGTAGAGGCCCCAGGGTGCCCCCTGGCCCTCCACCTAGGGGCCTCTGACCCCTGAAAGCTACCCAAGAGTCCACCTCTCTTCCTGGACTTGCAGTAGAGGCCCCAGGGTGCCCCCTGGCCCTCCACCTTTTGGCCTCTGACCCCAGCAAGCTACCAATGGGTCCACAACCCTCCCTGGACTTGCAGTAGAGGCCCCAGGGTGCCTCCTTGCCCTCCACCTAGGGGCCTTTGACCCCAGCAAGCTACCCAGGGGTCCACCTCTCTCCCTGGACTTGCAGTAGAGGCCCTAGGGTACCCCCTGGCCCTCCACCTTTGGGCTTCAGACCTCAGCAAGCTAACCCAGGGGTCCACCTCTCTCCCTGGACTTGCAGTATAGGCCCCAGGGTGCCCCCTGGCCCTCCACCTAGGGGCCTCTGACCCCAGAAAGCTACCCAGGGGTCCACCTCTCTCCCTGGACTTGCAGTATAGGCCCCAGGAAGCCCCCTGGCCAACCGACTATGGGCTTCTGACCCCATCAAGCTACCCAGGGGTCCACCTCTCTCCCTGGACTTGCAGTAGAGGCCCCAGGAAGCCCCTTGGCCCTTCTTCTATGGGCCTCTGACCCCAGCAAGCTACTCAGGAGTTCACCTCTCTTCCTGGACTTGTAGTAGAGGCCCCAGGGTGTCCCCTGGCCCTACACCTAGGGGCCTCTGACCCCAGCAAGCTAAACAGGGGACCACCTCTTTCCCTAGACGTGCAGGAGAGGCCCCAGGGTGCCCCCTGGCCCTCCACCTAGGGGCCTCTGACCCCAGCAAGCTACCCAGGGGTCCAGCTTTCTCCCTGGACTTGTAGTAGAGAACCCGGGTGCCCCCTTGCCCACCACATAGGGGCCTTTGACCCCAGCAAGCTAGCCAGGGGTCCAAATCTCTCCCTGGACTTGCAGTATAGGCCCCAGGGTGCCCCTTGGACCTCCACCTAGGGGCCTAAGACCCCAGCAAGCTACCCAGGGGTCAACCTCTCTCCCTGGACTGGCAATATAGGCCCCAGGGTGCCCCCTGGCCCTCCACCTTTGGGCCTCTGACCCCAGCAAGCTACCAAGGGGTCCACAACCCTCCCTTGACTTGAGGTAGAGTCCCCAAGGTGCCCCCAGGCCCTCCACCTAGGGGCCTCTGACACCAGCAAGCTACCCAGGGGTCCACCTTTCTCCCTGGACTTGCAGTAGAGGCCCTAGGGTACCCCCTGGCCCTCCACCTATGGGCTTCAGACCCTAGCAAGCTACCCAGGGGTCCACCTCTGTCCCTGGACTGGCAGGATAGGCCCCAGGGTGCCCCCTGGCCCTCCACTTAGTTGCCTCTGACCCCAGCAAGCTACCCAGGGGTCCCACTCTCTCCCTGGACTTGCAATAGGGGCCCTAGGGTACCTCCTGGCCCTCCACTTAGGGGCCTCTGACCCCAGCAAGCTACCCAGGGGTCCACCTCTATCCTTGTACTTGCAGGATAGGCCCCATGGTGCCCCCTAGCCCTCCACCTAGGGGCCCAAGACCCCAGCAAGCCACCCAGAGGTCCAAAACTCTCCCTGGACTTGCAGTAGAGGCCCCAGGGTGCCCCCTTGCCCTCCACCTAGGGGCCTCTGACCCCAGCAAGCTACCCAGGGGTCTACTTTTCTCCCTGGACTTGAAGTATAGGCCCCAGGCTGCCCACTGGCCCTCCACCTAGGGGCCTAAGACCCCAGCAAGCTACCCAGAATCCACAACTCTCCCTGGACTTGCAGTAGAGGCCCCAGGGATCCCCCTGGCCCTCCGCCTAGGGGCCTCTGACCCTAGCAAGCTACCCAGGGTTCCACCTCTCTCCCTGGACTTGCACTTTAGGCCCCAGGGTGCCCCCTGGCCCTCCACCTAAGTGCCTAAGAACCCAGCAAGCTACCCAGGGGTCCACCTCTCTCCCTGGACTTGCAGTATAGGCCCCATGGTGCCACCTGGCCCTCCACCTAGGGGCCTCTGACCCCAGCAAGCTAACCAGGGGTCCACCTCTCTCCCTGGACTTGCAGTATAGGCTCCAGGGTGCCCCTTGCCCCTCCACCTAGGGGCCTCTGACCCCAACAAGCTACCCAAGGGTCCACCTATCTACCTAGACTTGCAGTCGAAACCCAAGGGTGCCCCCTTACCCTCCACCTAGGGGCCTCTGACCCCAGCAAGCTACCCGAGGATTAACCTCTCTCCCTGGACTTGCAGTAGAGGCCCCAGGGTGCCCCCTGGAACTCCACCTAGGGGCCTCTGACCCCAGCAAGCTACCCAGGGGTCCACCTCTATCCCTTTACTTGCAGTAGAGGCCCCAGGGTGCCCCCTGGCCCTCCACTTAGGGGCCTCTGACGCCAGCAATCCACCCAGTGGTCCAGCTTTCTCCCTGGACTTGTAGTAGAGGTCCCAGGGTACCCCCTGGCCCAACACCTAGGGGCTTCTTACCCCAGCAAGCTACCCAGGGGTCCACCTCTCTCCCTGGACTTGCAGAAGAGGCCCCAGGGTGCCCCCTTGCCCACCACATAGGGGCATATGACCTCAGGAGGCTACCCAGGGGTCCACCTCTCTCCCTGGACTTGCAGCAGAGGCCCCAGGGTGCCCCCTGGCCCTCCACCAAGGAGCCTCTGATGCCAGCAAGCTACCCAGGGGTCCACCTCTTACCCTGGACTTGCAGTAGAGGCCCCAGGGGACCCGCTGGGCCTCCACCTAGGGGCCTCTGACCCCAGCAAGCTACCCAGGGGTCCACCTCTCACCCTGGACTTGCAGTAGAGGCCCTAGCGTACCCCCTGGCCCTCCAGCTAGGGGCGCTGACCCCACAAAGCTACCCAGGGGTCCACCTCTCTCCCTGGACTTGCAGTATAGGCCCCAAGGTTCCCCCTTACCCTCCACCTAGGGGCCTCTTACCCCAGGAAGCTACCCAGGGGTCCACAACTCTCCCTGGACTTGCAGTGGAGGCCCCAGGGTGCCCCCTTTTCCTCCACCTAGGGGCCTCTGACCCCAGTTAGCTACCCTGGGTCCACAACTCTCCCTGGACTTGCACTAGAGGCCCAAGGGTGCCCCCTTGCCCTGCACCTAGGGGCCTCTGACCCCAGCAAGCTACTCAGGGGTCCACATCTCTCCATGGACTGGCAGTATAGGCTCCAGGGTGGCCCTTGGCCCTCCACCTAGGGGCCTAAGACCACATCAAGCTATCCAGGGGGTCCACCTCTATCCCTGGACTTGCAGGATTTTCCCCAGGGTTTCCCCTGGCCCTCCACCTAGTTGCTTCTGACCCCAGCAAGCTACCTAGGGGTCCACCTCTCTCTCTGGACTTGCAGTAGAGGGCCTAGGGTACCTCCTGGCCCTCCACCTAGGGGCCCAAGACCCCAGCAACCTACCCAGAGGTCCAAAACTCTCCCTGGACTTGCAGTAGAGGCCCCAGGGGTCCCCCTTGCCCTCCACCTAGGGGCCTCTGACCCCAGCAAGCTACCCAGTGGTCTACTTTTCTCCCTGGACTTGAAGAATAGGCCAAGGCTGCCCACTGGCCCTCCACCTAGGGGCCTAAGACCCCAGCACGCTACCCAGGGGTCAACAACTCTCCCTGGACTTGCAGTAGAGGCCCCAGGGATCCCCCTGGCCCTCCACCTAGGGGCCTCTGACCCTAGCAAGCTACCCAGGGTTCCACCTCTCTCCCTGGACTTGCAGTATAGGCCCCAGGGTGCCCCCTGGCCATCCACCTAGGGGCCTCTGACCCCAGCAAGGTACCCAGGGGTCCACCTCTCTCTCTTGACTTGAAGTATAGGCCCCAGGGTGCCCCCTGGCCCTCCACCTAGGGGCCTAGGACCCCAGCAAGCTTCCCAGGGGTCCACGTCTCTCCCTGGACTTTCAGTAGAGGCCCCAAGGTGCCCCCTGGCCCTCCACCTAGGGGCCTCTAACCCCAGCAAGCTACCCAGGGGTCCACAACTCTCCCTGGACTTGCAGTGGAGGCCCCAGGGTGCCCCCTTTTCCTCCACCTAGGGGCCTCTGATCCCAGAAAGCTTCCCAGGGGTCCGCCTTTCTCCCTTGACTTGAAGTATAGGCCCCAGAGTGCCCACTGGCCCTCCACCTAGGGGCCTCTAACCCCAGCAAGCTACCCAGGGGTCCACAACTCTCCCTGGACTTGCAGTAGAGGCCGCAGGGTGCCCCCTGGCCCTCCACCTAGGGGCCTCTGAACCCACCAAGCTACCCAGGGGTCCACATCTCTCCCTGGACTTGCAGTATAGGCCCCAGGGTGACCCCTGGCCTCCACCTAGGGGCCTAAGATCCCAGCAAGCTACCCAGGGGTCCACCTCTCTCCCTTGACTTGAAGTATAGGCCCCAGGAAGCCCCCTGGCCCTCCACCTAGGGGCCTAGGACCCCAGCAAGCTACCCAGGGTTCAACCTCTCTCCCTGGACTTGCAGTAGAGGGCCCAGGGTGCCCCCTGGCCCTCCACCTAGGGGCCTAAGACCCTAGCAAACTACCCAGGGGTCCAATTATCTCCCTAGACTTGCAGTATAGGCCTCAGGGTGCCCCCTGGCCCTCCACTTAGGGGCTTCTGACCCCAGCAAGCTACCCAGGGGTCCACAACTCTCCCTGGACTTGCAGTAGAGGCCCCAGGGTGCCCCCTGGCCCTCCACCCAAGGGCATCTGACCCCAGCAAGCTTCACAGGGGTCCACCTCTCTTCCTGGACTTGCGTTAAAGGCCCTAGGGTACCCTCTTGCCCTCCACCTATGGGCTTAAGACCTCATCAAGCTACTCAGGGATACACCCCTCTCCCTGGACTTGCAGTATAGGCCCCAGGGTGCCCCCTGGCCCTCCACCTAGAGGCCTTTGACCCCAGTAAGCTACCCAGAGGTCCACCTCTCTCCCTGGACTGGCAGTATATGCCCCAGGGTGCCCCCTGGCCCTCCCCCTAGGGGCCTCTGAACCCAGCAAGCTACCAATGGGTTCCACAACTCTCCCTGGACTTGCAGTAGAGGCCCCAGGGTGCCCCCTGGCATTCCACCTAGGGGCCTACGACCCCATCTAGCTACCCAGGGGTCCACCTCTCTCAATGGACTTGCACTAGAGGCCCCAGGAAGCCCCCTTGCCCTCCACCTAGGGGCCTCTGACCCCAGCAAGCTACCCAGGGGCCCACTTCTCTCCCTGGACTTGCAGTAGAGGCCCCAGGGTGCCCGCTGGCCCTCCACCAAGGGGCCTCTGACCCCAGCAAGCTACCCAGGGGTCCACAACTCTCCCTAGACTTGCAGTAGAGGCCCACGGGAGCCCCCAGGCCCTCCACCTAGGGGCGGCTGACACTAGAAAGCTCCCCAGGGGTCCACCTCTCTCTCTGGACTTGCAGTATAGGCCCCAGCGTGCCCCCTTGCCCTCCACCCATGGGCCTCTGACCCCAGCAAGCTACCCAGGGGTCCACAACTTTCCCTGGACTTGCAGTAGAGACTACAGGGTGCCCCCTGGCCCTCCACCTAGGGGCCTCTGACCCCAGTAAGCTACATAGGAGTCCACATCACTCCTTGGACTTGCAGTATAGGCCCCAGGGTGCCCCCTGGCCCTCCCCCTAGGGGCCTCTGACCCCAGCAAGCTACGAAGGGGTCCACAACTCTCCCTGGACTTGCAGTAGAGGCCCCAGGGTGCCCCCAGGCCCTCCCCCTAGGGGCCTCTGACCCCAGCAAGCTACCAAGGGGTCCACAACTCTCCCTGGACTTGCAGTAGAGGCCCCAGGGTGCCCCCTGGCATTCCACCTAGGGGCCTACGACCCCAGCTAGCTACCCAGGGGTCCACCTCTCTCAATGGACTTGCACTAGAGGCCCCAGGAAGCCCCCTTGCCCTTCACCTAGGGGCCTCTGACCCCAGCAAGCTACCCAGGGGCCCACTTCTCTCCCTGGACTTGCAGTAGAGGGGCTTGCTGCAGTAGCCCGCTGGCCCTCCACCAAGGGGCCTCTGACCCCAGCAAGCTACCCAGGGGTCCACAACTCTCCCTAGACTTGCAGTAGATGCCCAAGGGTGCCACCTGGCCCTCCACCTAGGGTCCTCAGACCCTAGGAATCTATCAAGGGGTCCACAAATATCCCTGGACTTGCACTAGAAGCCCCTGGGTGCCCCCTAGCCCTCCACCTAAGGGCCTCTGACCCCAGCTAGCTACCCAGGGGTCCACCTCTCTCCCTGGACTTGCAGTAGAGGCCCTAGGGTACCTCCTGGCCCTCCACCTAGGGGCTTTATTCCCCAGCAAGCTACCCAGGGGTCCACCTCTCTCCCTGGACTTGCAGTATAGGCCCCAGCGTGCCCCCTTGCCCTCCACCCATGGGCCTCTGACCCCAGCAAGCTACCCAGGGGTCCACCTCTCTCCCTGGACTTGCAGTATAGGCCCCAGCGTGCCCCCTTGCCCTCCACCCATGGGCCTCTGACCCCAGCAAGCTACCCAGGGGTCCACAACTTTCCCTGGACTTGCAGTAGAGGCCCCAGGGTGCCCCCTGGCCCTCCACCTAGGGGCCTCTGACCCCAGCAAGCTACATAGGGGTCCACATCTCTCCTTGGACTTGCAGTATAGGCCCCAGGGTGCCCCCTGGCCCTCCACCTAGGGGCCTAAGACCCCAGAAAGCCACCCAGGGATCCACCTCTCTCCCTGAACTTGCACTATAGGAACCAGGGTGCCCCCTTGCCCTCCACCCAGGGGCCTCTGACCCCAGCAAGCTACCCAGGGGTCCACAACTCTCCCTGGACTTGCAGTAGAGGCCCCAGGGTGCCCCCTTGCCCTGCACCTAGGGGCCTCTGACCCCAGCAAGCTACCCAGGGGGTCCACCTCTCTCCCTGGACTGGCAGTAGAGGCCCCAGGGTGCCCCCAGGCCCTCCACCTAGGGGCGGCTGACACAAGAAAGCTCCCCAGGGGTCCACCTCTCTCCCTGGACTTGCAGTATAGGCCCCAGGCTGCCCCCTGGCCCTCCACCTAGGGGCCTAAACCCCAGCAACCTACCCAGGGTTCCACCTCTCTCCCTGGACTTGCAGTATAGGCCCCAGGGATCCCCCTTGCCCTCCACCCAGGGGCCTCTGACCCCAGCAAGCTAACCAGGGGTCCACCTCTCTCCCTTGACTTGAAGTATAGGCCCCAGTGTGCACCCTGGCCCTCCACCTAGGGGCCTAGGTCCCCAGCAAGCTTTCCAGGGGTCCATGTCTCTCCTTGGACTTGCAGTAGAGGCCCCAGGGTGCCCCCTGGCCCTCCACCTACTGGCCTCTGACCCCAGCAAGCTACCCAGGGGTTCACCTCTCTCCCTAGACTTGCAGTATAGGCCCCAAGGTGCCCCCTTACCTTCCACCTAGGGGCCACTTACCCCAGGAAGCTACCCAGGGGTCCACCTCTCTCCCTGAACATGCAGGACAGGCTGCAGGGGGCAACCTGGCCCTCCACCTAGGGGCCACTGACCTGAGGAAGCTACCCAGGGTTCAACCTCTCTCCCTGGACTTGCAGATTAGGCCCCAAGCTGCCCCCTGACCCACCACCTATGGGATTCTGACCCCAGCAAGCTACCCAGGGGTCCACCTCTCTCCCTGGACCAGCAGTAGAGGCCCCAGGGTGCCTCCTTGCTCTCTACCCAGGGGCCTCTGACCCCCACAAGTTACCCAAGGGTCCACAACTCTCCCTGGACTAGCAGTAGAGGCCCCAGGGTGCCCCTTGGCCCTCCACCTAGGCCACTCTCAGCCAAGCAAACTACCCAGGGGTCCACCTCTCTCCCTGGACTTGCAGAATAGGCCCCAGGGTGCCCCCTGGCCCTCCACCTAGCCTCTGAACCCACCAAGCTACCCAGGGGTCCACATCTCTCCCTGGACTTGCAGTATAGGCCCCAGGGTGACCCCTGGCCTCCACCTAGGGGCCTAAGATCCCAGCAAGCTACCCAGGGGTCCACCTCTCTCCCTTGACTTGAAGTATAGGCCCCAGGAAGCCCCCTGGCCCTCCACCTAGGGGCCTAGGACCCCAGCAAGCTACCCAGGGTTCCACCTCTCTCCCTGGACTTGCAGTAGAGGGCCCAGGGTGCCCCCTGGCCCTCCACCTAGGGGCCTAAGACCCTAGCAAACTACCCAGGGGTCCAATTATCTCCCTAGACTTGCAGTATAGGCCTCAGGGTGCCCCCTGGCCCTCCACTTAGGGGCTTCTGACCCCAGCAAGCTACCCAGGGGTCCACAACTCTCCCTGGACTTGCAGTAGAGGCCCCAGGGTGCCCCCTGGCCCTCCACCCAAGGGTCTCTGACCCCAGCAAGCTTCACAGGGGTCCACCACTCTTCCTGGACTTGCGTTAAAGGCCCTAGGGTACCCTCTTGCCCTCCACCTATGGGCTTAAGACCTCATCAAGCTACTCAGGGATACACCCCTCTCCCTGGACTTGCAGTATAGGCCCCAGGGTGCCCCCTGGCCCTCCACCTAGAGGCCTTTGACCCCAGTAAGCTACCCAGAGGTCCACCTCTCTCCCTGGACTGGCAGTATATGCCCCAGGGTGCCCCCTGGCCCTCCCCCTAGGGGCCTCTGAACCCAGCAAGCTACCAATGGGTTCCACAACTCTCCCTGGACTTGCAGTAGAGGCCCCAGGGTGCCCCCTGGCATTCCACCTAGGGGCCTACGACCCCATCTAGCTACCCAGGGGTCCACCTCTCTCAATGGACTTGCACTAGAGGCCCCAGGAAGCCCCCTTGCCCTCCACCTAGGGGCCTCTGACCCCAGCAAGCTACCCAGGGGCCCACTTCTCTCCCTGGACTTGCAGTAGAGGCCCCAGGGTGCCCGCTGGCCCTCCACCAAGGGGCCTCTGACCCCAGCAAGCTACCCAGGGGTCCACAACTCTCCCTAGACTTGCAGTAGAGGCCCACGGGAGCCCCCAGGCCCTCCACGTAGGGGCGGCTGACACTAGAAAGCTCCCCAGGGGTCCACCTCTCTCCCTGGACTTGCAGTATAGGCCCCAGCGTGCCCCCTTGCCCTCCACCCATGGGCCTCTGACCCCAGCAAGCTACCCAGGGGTCCACAACTTTCCCTGGACTTGCAGTAGAGACTACAGGGTGCCCCCTGGCCCTCCACCTAGGGGCCTCTGACCCCAGTAAGCTACATAGGAGTCCACATCACTCCTTGGACTTGCAGTATAGGCCCCAGGGTGCCCCCTGGCCCTCCCCCTAGGGGCCTCTGACCCCAGCAAGCTACGAAGGGGTCCACAACTCTCCCTGGACTTGCAGTAGAGGCCCCAGGGTGCCCCCTGGCCCTCCCCCTAGGGGCCTCTGACCCCAGCAAGCTACCAAGGGGTCCACAACTCTCCCTGGACTTGCAGTAGAGGCCCCAGGGTGCCCCCTGGCATTCCACCTAGGGGCCTACGACCCCAGCTAGCTACCCAGGGGTCCACCTCTCTCAATGGACTTGCACTAGAGGCCCCAGGAAGCCCCCTTGCCCTTCACCTAGGGGCCTCTGACCCCAGCAAGCTACCCAGGGGCCCACTTCTCTCCCTGGACTTGCAGTAGAGGGGCTTGCTGCAGTAGCCCGCTGGCCCTCCACCAAGGGGCCTCTGACCCCAGCAAGCTACCCAGGGGTCCACAACTCTCCCTAGACTTGCAGTAGATGCCCAAGGGTGCCACCTGGCCCTCCACCTAGGGTCCTCAGACCCTAGGAATCTACCAAGGGGTCCACAAATATCCCTGGACTTGCACTAGAAGCCCCTGGGTGCCCCCTAGCCCTCCACCTAAGGGCCTCTGACCCCAGCTAGCTACCCAGGGGTCCACCTCTCTCCCTGGACTTGCAGTAGAGGCCCTAGGGTACCTCCTGGCCCTCCACCTAGGGGCTTTATTCCCCAGCAAGCTACCCAGGGGTCCACCTCTCTCCCTGGACTTGCAGTATAGGCCCCAGCGTGCCCCCTTGCCCTCCACCCATGGGCCTCTGACCCCAGCAAGCTACCCAGGGGTCCACCTCTCTCCCTGGACTTGCAGTATAGGCCCCAGCGTGCCCCCTTGCCCTCCACCCATGGGCCTCTGACCCCAGCAAGCTACCCAGGGGTCCACAACTTTCCCTGGACTTGCAGTAGAGGCCCCAGGGTGCCCCCTGGCCCTCCACCTAGGGGCCTCTGACCCCAGCAAGCTACATAGGGGTCCACATCTCTCCTTGGACTTGCAGTATAGGCCCCAGGGTGCCCCCTGGCCCTCCACCTAGGGGCCTAAGACCCCAGAACGCCACCCAGGGATCCACCTCTCTCCCTGAACTTTCACTATAGGAACCAGGGTGCCCCCTTGCCCTCCACCCAGGGGTCTCTGACCCCAGCAAGCTACCCAGGGGTCCACAACTCTCCCTGGACTTGCAGTAGAGGCCCCAGGGTGCCCCCTTGCCCTGCACCTAGGGGCCTCTGACCCCAGCAAGCTACCCAGGGGGTCCACCTCTCTCCCTGGACTGGCAGTAGAGGCCCCAGGGTGCCCCCAGGCCCTCCACCTAGGGGCGGCTGACACAAGAAAGCTCCCCAGGGGTCCACCTCTCTCCCTGGACTTGCAGTATAGGCCCCAGGCTGCCCCCTGGCCCTCCACCTAGGGGCCTAAACCCCAGCAACCTACCCAGGGTTCCACCTCTCTCCCTGGACTTGCAGTATAGGCCCCAGGGATCCCCCTTGCCCTCCACCCAGGGGCCTCTGACCCCAGCAAGCTAACCAGGGGTCCACCTCTCTCCCTTGACTTGAAGTATAGGCCCCAGTGTGCACCCTGGCCCTCCACCTAGGGGCCTAGGTCCCCAGCAAGCTTTCCAGGGGTCCATGTCTCTCCTTGGACTTGCAGTAGAGGCCCCAGGGTGCCCCCTGGCCCTCCACCTACTGGCCTCTGACCCCAGCAAGCTACCCAGGGGTTCACCTCTCTCCCTAGACTTGCAGTATAGGCCCCAAGGTGCCCCCTTACCTTCCACCTAGGGGCCACTTACCCCAGGAAGCTACCCAGGGGTCCACCTCTCTCCCTGGACATGCAGGACAGGCTGCAGGGGGCAACCTGGCCCTCCACCTAGGGGCCACTGACCTGAGGAAGCTACCCAGGGTTCAACCTCTCTCCCTGGACTTGCAGATTAGGCCCCAAGCTGCCCCCTGACCCACCACCTATGGGATTCTGACCCCAGCAAGCTACCCAGGGGTCCACCTCTCTCCCTGGACCAGCAGTAGAGGCCCCAGGGTGCCTCCTTGCTCTCTACCCAGGGGCCTCTGACCCCCACAAGTTACCCAAGGGTCCACAACTCTCCCTGGACTAGCAGTAGAGGCCCCAGGGTGCCCCTTGGCCCTCCACCTAGGCCACTCTCAGCCAAGCAAACTACCCAGGGGTCCACCTCTCTCCCTGGACTTGCAGAATAGGCCCCAGGGTGCCCCCTGGCCCTCCACCTAGCCACTGACCCCAGCAAGCTACCCAGGGGTCCAACTCTCTACATGGACTTGCAGTAGGGGCCCTAGGGTACCTCCTGGCCCTCCACCTAGGGGCCTTTGATCCCAGCAAGCTACCCAGGGGTCCACCTTTCTCCCTGGACTTGCAGTAGAGGCCCCTGGTTGCCCTTTAACCCTCATCCTAGGGGTCTCTGACCCCAGCAAGCTACCCAAGGGTCCACCTCTCTCCCTGGACTTGCAGTAGAGGCCCCAGCGTGCCCCCTGGCCCTCCACTTAGGGGCCTCTGACCCCAGCAAGCTACCCAGGGGTCCACCTCTCTCCCTGGACTTGCAGTAGAGGCCCCAGGGTTCCCCTGGCCCTCCACCTAGGGGCTTCGTACCCCAGCAAGCTACCCAGGGATCCACCTCTCTCCCTGGATCTGCAGGATAAGCCCCAGGGTGCCCCGTGGCCCTCCACCTAGAGGCCTCTGACCTCAGGAAGCTACCCAAGGGTCCACCTCTCTCCCTGGACTTGCAGTAGAGGCCCCAGGGTGCCCCCTGGCCCTCCACCTAGGGGCCTCTGACCCCTGAAAGCTACCCAAGAGTCCACCTCTCTTCCTGGACTTGCAGTAGAGGCCCCAGGGTGCCCCCTGGCCCTCCACCTTTTGGCCTCTGACCCCAGCAAGCTACCAATGGGTCCACAACCCTCCCTGGACTTGCAGTAGAGGCCCCAGGGTGCCTCCTTGCCCTCCACCTAGGGGCCTTTGACCCCAGCAAGCTACCCAGGGGTCCACCTCTCTCCCTGGACTTGCAGTAGAGGCCCTAGGGTACCCCCTGGCCCTCCACCTTTGGGCTTCAGACCTCAGCAAGCTAACCCAGGGGTCCACCTCTCTCCCTGGACTTGCAGTATAGGCCCCAGGGTGCCCCCTGGCCCTCCACCTAGGGGCCTCTGACCCCAGAAAGCTACCCAGGGGTCCACCTCTCTCCCTGGACTTGCAGTATAGGCCCCAGGAAGCCCCCTGGCCAACCGACTATGGGCTTCTGACCCCATCAAGCTACCCAGGGGTCCACCTCTCTCCCTGGACTTGCATTAGAGGCCCCAAGGTGCTCATTGGCCCTCCACCTATGGGCCTCTGACCTATGCAAGCTACCTGGGGGTCCACCTCTCTCCCTGGACTTGCAGTAGAGGCCCCAGGAAGCCCCTTGGCCCTTCTTCTATGGGCCTCTGACCCCAGCAAGCTACTCAGGAGTTCACCTCTCTTCCTGGACTTGTAGTAGAGGGCCCAGGGTGTCCCCTGGCCCTACACCTAGGGGCCTCTGACCCCAGCAAGCTAAACAGGGGACCACCTCTTTCCCTAGACGTGCAGGAGAGGCCCCAGGGTGCCCCCTGGCCCTCCACCTAGGGGCCTCTGACCCCAGCAAGCTACCCAGGGGTCCAGCTTTCTCCCTGGACTTGTAGTAGAGAACCCGGGTGCCCCCTTGCCCACCACATAGGGGCCTTTGACCCCAGCAAGCTAGCCAGGGGTCCAAATCTCTCCCTGGACTTGCAGTATAGGCCCCAGGGTGCCCCTTGGACCTCCACCTAGGGGCCTAAGACCCCAGCAAGCTACCCAGGGGTCAACCTCTCTCCCTGGACTGGCAATATAGGCCCCAGGGTGCCCCCTGGCCCTCCACCTTTGGGCCTCTGACCCCAGCAAGCTACCAAGGGGTCCACAACCCTCCCTTGACTTGAGGTAGAGTCCCCAAGGTGCCCCCTGGCCCTCCACCTAGGGGCCTCTGACACCAGCAAGCTACCCAGGGGTCCACCTTTCTCCCTGGACTTGCAGTAGAGGCCCTAGGGTACCCCCTGGCCCTCCACCTATGGGCTTCAGACCCCAGCAAGCTACCCAGGGGTCCACCTCTGTCCCTGGACTGGCAGGATAGGCCCCAGGGTGCCCCCTGGCCCTCCACTTAGTTGCCTCTGACCCCAGCAAGCTACCCAGGGGTCCCACTCTCTCCCTGGACTTGCAATAGGGGCCCTAGGGTACCTCCTGGCCCTCCACTTAGGGGCCTCTGACCCCAGCAAGCTACCCAGGGGTCCACCTCTATCCTTGTACTTGCAGGATAGGCCCCATGGTGCCCCCTAGCCCTCCACCTAGGGGCCCAAGACCCCAGCAAGCCACCCAGAGGTCCAAAACTCTCCCTGGACTTGCAGTAGAGGCCCCAGGGTGCCCCCTTGCCCTCCACCTAGGGGCCTCTGACCCCAGCAAGCTACCCAGGGGTCTACTTTTCTCCCTGGACTTGAAGTATAGGCCCCAGGCTGCCCACTGGCCCTCCACCTAGGGGCCTAAGACCCCAGCAAGCTACCCAGGGGTCCACAACTCTCCCTGGACTTGCAGTAGAGGCCCCAGGGATCCCCCTGGCCCTCCGCCTAGGGGCCTCTGACCCTAGCAAGCTACCCAGGGTTCCACCTCTCTCCCTGGACTTGCACTTTAGGCCCCAGGGTGCCCCCTGGCCCTCCACCTAAGTGCCTAAGAACCCAGCAAGCTACCCAGGGGTCCACCTCTCTCCCTGGACTTGCAGTATAGGCCCCATGGTGCCACCTGGCCCTCCACCTAGGGGCCTCTGACCCCAGCAAGCTAACCAGGGGTCCACCTCTCTCCCTGGACTTGCAGTATAGGCTCCAGGGTGCCCCCTGCCCCTCCACCTAGGGGCCTCTGACCCCAACAAGCTACCCAAGGGTCCACCTATCTACCTAGACTTGCAGTCGAAACCCAAGGGTGCCCCCTTACCCTCCACCTAGGGGCCTCTGACCCCAGCAAGCTACCCGAGGATTAACCTCTCTCCCTGGACTTGCAGTAGAGGCCCCAGGGTGCCCCCTGGAACTCCACCTAGGGGCCTCTGACCCCAGCAAGCTACCCAGGGGTCCACCTCTATCCCTTTACTTGCAGTAGAGGCCCCAGGGTGCCCCCTTGCCCTCCACTTAGGGGCCTCTGACGCCAGCAATCCACCCAGGGGTCCAGCTTTCTCCCTGGACTTGTAGTAGAGGCCCCAGGGTTACCCCTGGCCCACCACCTAGGGGCTTCTTACCCCAGCAAGCTACCCAGGGGTCCACCTCTCTCCCTGGACTTGCAGAAGAGGCCCCAGGGTGCCCCCTTGCCCACCACAAAGGGGCATATGACCTCAGGAGGCTACCCAGGGGTCCACCTCTCTCCCTGGACTTGCAGCAGAGGCCCCAGGGTGCCCCCTGGCCCTCCACCAAGGAGCCTCTGATGCCAGCAAGCTACCCAGGGGTCCACCTCTTACCCTGGACTTGCAGTAGAGGCCCCAGGGGACCCGCTGGGCCTCCACCTAGGGGCCTCTGACCCCAGCAAGCTACCCAGGGGTCCACCTCTCACCCTGGACTTGCAGTAGAGGCCCTAGCGTACCCCCTGGCCCTCCAGCTAGGGGCGCTGACCCCACAAAGCTACCCAGGGGTCCACCTCTCTCCCTGGACTTGCAGTATAGGCCCCAAGGTTCCCCCTTACCCTCCACCTAGAGGCCTCTTACCCCAGGAAGCTACCCAGGGTCCACCTCTCTTCCTGGACTTGCAGTATAGGCCCCAGGGTGCCCCCTTGCCCTCCACCCAGTTGCCTCTGACCCCAGTTAGCTACCCTGGGTCCACAACTCTCCCTGGACTTGCACTAGAGGCCCAAGGGTGCCCCCTTGCCCTGCACCTAGGGGCCTCTGACCCCAGCAAGCTACTCAGGGGTCCACATCTCTCCATGGACTGGCAGTATAGGCCCCAGGGTGCCCCTTGGCCCTCCACCTAGGGGCCTAAGACCACATCAAGCTATCCAGGGGGTCCACCTCTATCCCTGGACTTGCAGGATTTTCCCCAGGGTTTCCCCTGGCCCTCCACCTAGTTGCTTCTGACCCCAGCAAGCTACCCAGGGGTCCACCTCTCTCTCTGGACTTGCAGTAGAGGGCCTAGGGTACCTCCTGGCCCTCCACCTAGGGGCCCAAGACCCCAGCAACCTACCCAGAGGTCCAAAACTCTCCCTGGACTTGCAGTAGAGGCCCCAGGGGTCCCCCTTGCCCTCCACCTAGGGGCCTCTGACCCCAGCAAGCTACCCAGTGGTCTACTTTTCTCCCTGGACTTGAAGATAAGGCCAAGGCTGCCCACTGGCCCTCCACCTAGGGGCCTAAGACCCCAGCACGCTACCCAGGGGTCCACAACTCTCCCTGGACTTGCAGTAGAGGCCCCAGGGATCCCCCTGGCCCTCCACCTAGGGGCCTCTGACCCTAGCAAGCTACCCAGGGTTCCACCTCTCTCCCTGGACTTGCAGTATAGGCCCCAGGGTGCCCCCTGGCCATCCACCTAGGGGCCTCTGACCCCAGCAAGGTACCCAGGGGTCCACCTCTCTCTCTTGACTTGAAGTATAGGCCCCAGGGTGCCCCCTGGCCCTCCACCTAGGGGCCTAGGACCCCAGCAAGCTTCCCAGGGGTCCACGTCTCTCCCTGGACTTTCAGTAGAGGCCCCAAGGTGCCCCCTGGCCCTCCACCTAGGGGCCCCTTTCCCCCAGTATGCTACCCAGGGGTCCTTCTCTCTCCCTTCACTTGCAATAGAGGCCCCAGGGTGCCCCCTGGCACTCCACCTAGGGGTCTATGACCCCAGCAAGCTACCCAGGGGTCCACCTCTGTCCCTGGACTGGCAGGATAGGCCCCAGGGTGCCCCCTGGCCCTCCACTTAGTTGCCTCTGACCCCAGCAAGCTACCCAGGGGTCCCACTCTCTCCCTGGACTTGCAATAGGGGCCCTAGGGTACCTCCTGGCCCTCCACTTAGGGGCCTCTGACCCCAGCAAGCTACCCAGGGGTCCACCTCTATCCTTGTACTTGCAGGATAGGCCCCATGGTGCCCCCTAGCCCTCCACCTAGGGGCCCAAGACCCCAGCAAGCCACCCAGAGGTCCAAAACTCTCCCTGGACTTGCAGTAGAGGCCCCAGGGTGCCCCCTTGCCCTCCACCTAGGGGCCTCTGACCCCAGCAAGCTACCCAGGGGTCTACTTTTCTCCCTGGACTTGAAGTATAGGCCCCAGGCTGCCCACTGGCCCTCCACCTAGGGGCCTAAGACCCCAGCAAGCTACCCAGGGGTCCACAACTCTCCCTGGACTTGCAGTAGAGGCCCCAGGGATCCCCCTGGCCCTCCGCCTAGGGGCCTCTGACCCTAGCAAGCTACCCAGGGTTCCACCTCTCTCCCTGGACTTGCACTTTAGGCCCCAGGGTGCCCCCTGGCCCTCCACCTAAGTGCCTAAGAACCCAGCAAGCTACCCAGGGGTCCACCTCTCTCCCTGGACTTGCAGTATAGGCCCCATGGTGCCACCTGGCCCTCCACCTAGGGGCCTCTGACCCCAGCAAGCTAACCAGGGGTCCACCTCTCTCCCTGCACTTGCAGTATAGGCTCCAGGGTGCCCCCTGCCCCTCCACCTAGGGGCCTCTGACCCCAACAAGCTACCCAAGGGTCCACCTATCTACCTAGACTTGCAGTCGAAACCCAAGGGTGCCCCCTTACCCTCCACCTAGGGGCCTCTGACCCCAGCAAGCTACCCGAGGATTAACCTCTCTCCCTGGACTTGCAGTAGAGGCCCCAGGGTGCCCCCTGGAACTCCACCTAGGGGCCTCTGACCCCAGCAAGCTACCCAGGGGTCCACCTCTATTCCTTTACTTGCAGTAGAGGCCCCAGGGTGCCCCCTTGCCCTCCACTTAGGGGCCTCTGACGCCAGCAATCCACCCAGGGGTCCAGCTTTCTCCCTGGACTTGTAGTAGAGGCCCCAGGGTACCCCCTGGCCCACCACCTAGGGGCTTCTTACCCCAGCAAGCTACCCAGGGGTCCACCTCTCTCCCTGGACTTGCAGAAGAGGCCCCAGGGTGCCCCCTTGCCCACCACAAAGGGGCATATGACCTCAGGAGGCTACCCAGGGGTCCACCTCTCTCCCTGGACTTGCAGCAGAGGCCCCAGGGTGCCCCCTGGCCCTCCACCAAGGAGCCTCTGATGCCAGCAAGCTACCCAGGGGTCCACCTCTTACCCTGGACTTGCAGTAGAGGCCCCAGGGGACCCGCTGGGCCTCCACCTAGGGGCCTCTGACCCCAGCAAGCTACCCAGGGGTCCACCTCTCACCCTGGACTTGCAGTAGAGGCCCTAGCGTACCCCCTGGCCCTCCAGCTAGGGGCGCTGACCCCACAAAGCTACCCAGGGGTCCACCTCTCTCCCTGGACTTGCAGTATAGGCCCCAAGGTTCCCCCTTACCCTCCACCTAGGGGCCTCTTACCCCAGGAAGCTACCCAGGGTCCACCTCTCTTCCTGGACTTGCAGTATAGGCCCCAGGGTGCCCCCTTGCCCTCCACCCAGTTGCCTCTGACCCCAGTTAGCTACCCTGGGTCCACAACTCTCCCTGGACTTGCACTAGAGGCCCAAGGGTGCCCCCTTGCCCTGCACCTAGGGGCCTCTGACCCCAGCAAGCTACTCAGGGGTCCACATCTCTCCATGGACTGGCAGTATAGGCCCCAGGGTGCCCCTTGGCCCTCCACCTAGGGGCCTAAGACCACATCAAGCTATCCAGGGGGTCCACCTCTATCCCTGGACTTGCAGGATTTTCCCCAGGGTTTCCCCTGGCCCTCCACCTAGTTGCTTCTGACCCCAGCAAGCTACCCAGGGGTCCACCTCTCTCTCTGGACTTGCAGTAGAGGGCCTAGGGTACCTCCTGGCCCTCCACCTAGGGGCCCAAGACCCCAGCAACCTACCCAGAGGTCCAAAACTCTCCCTGGACTTGACGTAGAGGCCCCAGGGGTCCCCCTTGCCCTCCACCTAGGGGCCTCTGACCCCAGCAAGCTACCCAGTGGTCTACTTTTCTCCCTGGACTTGAAGAATAGGCCAAGGCTGCCCACTGGCCCTCCACCTAGGGGCCTAAGACCCCAGCACGCTACCCAGGGGTCCACAACTCTCCCTGGACTTGCAGTAGAGGCCCCAGGGATCCCCCTGGCCCTCCACCTAGGGGCCTCTGACCCTAGCAAGCTACCCAGGGTTCCACCTCTCTCCCTGGACTTGCAGTATAGGCCCCAGGGTGCCCCCTGGCCATCCATCTAGGGGCCTCTGACCCCAGCAAGGTACCCAGGGGTCCACCTCTCTCTCTTGACTTGAAGTATAGGCCCCAGGGTGCCCCCTGGCCCTCCACCTAGGGGCCTAGGACCCCAGCAAGCTTCCCAGGGGTCCACGTCTCTCCCTGGACTTTCAGTAGAGGCCCCAAGGTGCCCCCTGGCCCTCCACCTAGGGGCCTCTAACCCCAGCAAGCTACCCAGGGGTCCACAACTCTCCCTGGACTTGCAGTGGAGGCCCAAGGGTGCCCCCTTTCTCTCCACCTAGGGGCCTCTGATCCCAGAAAGCTTCCCAGGGGTCGGCCTATCTCCCTTGACTTGAAGTATAGGCCCCAAGGTGCCCACTGGCCCTCCACCTAGGGGCCTCTAACCCCAGCAAGCTACCCAGGGGTCCACAACTCTCCCTGGACTTGCAGTAGAGGCCGCAGGGTGCCCCCTGGCCCTCCACCTTGGGGCCTCTAAACCCAGCAAGCTACCCAGGGGTCCACATCTCTCCCTGGACTTGCAGTAAAGGCCCCAGGGTGACCCCTGGCCTCCACCTAGGGGCCTAAGATCCCAGCAAGCTACCCAGGGGTCCACCTCTCTCACTTGACTTGAAGTATAGGCCCCAGGAAGCCCCCTGGCCCTCCACCTAGGGGCCTAGGACCCCAGCAAGCTACCCAGGGTTCCACCTCTCTCCCTGGACTTGCAGTAGAGGGCCCAGGGTGCCCCCTGGCCCTCCACCTAGGGGCCTAAGAACCTAGCAAACTACCCAGGGGTCCAATTATCTCCCTAGACTTGCAGTATAGGCCTCAGGGTGCCCCCTGGCCCTCCACTTAGGGGCTTCTGACCCCAGCAAGCTACCCAGGGGTCCACAACTCTCCCTGGACTTGCAGTAGAGGCCCCAGGGTGCCCCCTGGCCCTCCACCCAAGGGCCTCTGACCCCAGCAAGCTTCACAGGGGTCCACCTCTCTTCCTGGACTTGCGTTAAAGGCCCTAGGGTACCCTCTTGCCCTCCACCTATGGGCTTAAGACCTCATCAAGCTACTCAGGGATACACCCCTCTCCCTGGACTTGCAGTATAGGCCCCAGGGTGCCCCCTGGCCCTCCACCTAGAGGCCTTTGACCCCAGTAAGCTACCCAGAGGTCCACCTCTCTCCCTGGACTGGCAGTATATGCCCCAGGGTGCCCCCTGGCCTTCCCCCTAGGGGCCTCTGAACCCAGCAAGCTACCAATGGGTTCCACAACTCTCCCTGGACTTGCAGTAGAGGCCCCAGGGTGCCCCCTGGCATTCCACCTAGGGGCCTACGACCCCATCTAGCTACCCAGGGGTCCACCTCTCTCAATGGACTTGCACTAGAGGCCCCAGGAAGCCCCCTTGCCCTCCACCTAGGGGCCTCTGACCCCAGCAAGCTACCCAGGGGCCCACTTCTCTCCCTGGACTTGCAGTAGAGGCCCCAGGGTGCCCGCTGGCCCTCCACCAAGGGGCCTCTGACCCCAGCAAGCTACCCAGGGGTCCACAACTCTCCCTAGACTTGCAGTAGAGGCCCAAGGGTGCCACCTGGCCGTCCACCTAGGGTCCTCAGACCCTAGGAATCTACCAAGGGGTCCACAACTATCCCTGGACTTGCACTAGAAGCCCCAGGGTGCCCCCTGGCCCTCCACCTAAGGGCCTCTGACCCCAGCTAGCTACCCAGGGGTCCACCTCTCTCCCTGGACTTGCAGTAGAGGCCCTAGGGTACCCCCTTGCCCTCCACCCATGGGCCTCCGACCCCAGCAAGCTACCCAGGGGTTCACAACTTTCCCTGGGCTTGCAGTAGAGGCCACAGGGTGCCCCCTGGCCCTCCACCTAGGGGCCTCTGACCCCAGCAAGCTACATAGGGGTCCACATCTCTCCTTGGACTTGCAGTATAGGACCCAGGGTGCCCCCTGGCCATCCACCTAGGGGCCTAAGACCCCAGAAAGCCACCCAGGGGTCCACCTCTCTCCCTGAACTTGCACTATAGGAACCAGGGTGCCCCCTTGCCCTCCACCCAGGTGCCTCTGACCCCAGCAAGCTACCCATGGGTCCACAACTCTCCCTGGACTCGCAGTAGAGGCCCCAGGGTACCCCCTTGCCCTGCACCTAAGGGCCTCTGACCCCAGCAAGCTACCCAGGGGGTCCACCTCTCTCCCTGGACTGGCAGTAGAGGCCCCAGGGTGCCCCCTGGCCCTCCACCTAGGGGCCTAGGACCAAAGCAAGCTTCCCAGGGGTCCATGTCTCTCCCTGGACTTGCAGTAGAGGCCCCAAGGTGCCCCCTGGCCCTCCACCTAGGGGCCTCTTACCCCAGAAAGCTACCCAGGGGTCCACCTCTCTCCCTGGACTTGCAGTAGAGACCCTAGGGTACCTCCTGGCCCTACACCTAGGGGCCTCTGACCGCAGCAAGCTACCCAGGGGTCCACAACTCTCCCTGGACTTGCAGTGGAGGCCCCAGGGTGCCCCCTTGCCCTCCACCTAGGGGCCTAAGACCCCAGCAAACTACCCAGGGGTCCAATTATCTCCCTAGACTTGCAGTATAGGCCCCAGGGTGCCCCCTGGCCCTCCACTTAGGGGCTTCTGACCCCAGCAAGCTACCCAGGGGTCCACAACTCTCCCTGGACTTGCAGTAGAGGCCCCAGGGTGCCCCCTGGCCCTCCACCCAAGGGCCTCTGACCCCAGCAAGCTACACAGGGGTCCACCTCTCTTCCTGGACTTGCGTTAAAGGCCCTAGGGTACCCTCTTGCCCTCCACCTATGGGCTTAAGACCTCATCAAGCTACTCAGGGATACACCACTCTCCCTGGACTTGCAGTATAGGCCCCAGGGTGCCCCCTGGCCCTCCACTTAGGAGCCTCTTACCCCAGGTAGCTACCCAGGGGTCCACCTCTCTCCATGGACTTGCAATAGAGGCCCCAGGGTGCCCCCTGGCACTCCACCTAGGGGCCTTTGACCCCAGTAAGCTACCCAGAGGTCCACCTCTCTCCCTGGACTGGCAGTATATGGAACAGGGTGCCCCCTGGCCCTCCCCCTAGGGGCCTCTGAACCCAGCAAGCTACCAATGGGTTCCACAACTCTCCCTGGACTTGCAGTAGAGGCCCCAGGGTGCCCCCTGGCATTCCACTTAGGGGCCTACGACCCCAGCTAGCTACCCAGGGGTCCACCTCTCTCAATGGACTTGCACTAGAGGCCCCAGGAAGCCCCCTTGCCCTCCACCTAGGGGCCTCTGACCCCAGCAAGCTACCCAGGGGCCCACTTCTCTCCCTGGACTTGCAGTAGAGGCCCGAGGGTGCCCGCTGGCCCTCCACCAAGGGGCCTCTGACCCCAGCAAGCTACCCAGGGGTCCACAACTCTCCCTAGACTTGCAGTAGAGGCCCAAGGGTGCCACCTGGCCGTCCACCTAGGGTCCTCAGACCCTAGGAATCTACCAAGGGGTCCACAACTATCCCTGGACTTGCACTAGAAGCCCCAGGGTGCCCAATGGCCCTCCACCTAGGGGCCTCTGACCCCAGTTAGCTACCCAGGGGTCCACTTCTCTCCCTGGACTTGCAGTTGAGGCCCTAGGGTACCCCCTTGCCCTCCACCCATGGGCCTCTGACCCCAGCAAGCTACCCAGGGGTTCACAACTTTCCCTGGACTTGCAGTAGAGGCCATAGGGTGCCCCCTGGCCCTGCACCTAGGAGCCTCTGACCCCAGCAAGCTACATAGTGGTCCACATCTCTCCTTGGACTTGCAGTATAGGCCCCAGGGTGCCCCCTGGCCCTCCACCTAGGGGCCTAAGACCCCAGAAAGCCACCCAGGGGTCCACCTCTCTCCCTGAACTTGCACTATAGGAACCAGGGTGCCCCCTGGCCCTCCACCTAGGGGCGGCTGACACAAGAAAGCTCCCCAGGGGTCCACCTCTCTCCCTGGACTTGCAGTAGAGGCCCCAGGGTGCCCCCTGGCCCTCCACCTAGGGGCCTAAGACCCCAGCAACCTACCCAGGGGGTCCACCTCTCTCCCTGGACTGGCAGTAGAGGCCCCAGGGTGCCCCCTGGCCCTCCCCCTAGGGGCCTCTGACCCCAGCAAGCTAAAAAGGGGTCCACAACTCTCCCTGGACTTGCAGTAGAGGCCCCAGGGTGCCCCCTATCATTCCACCTAGGGGCCTACGACCCCAGCTAGCTACCCAGGGGTCCACCTCTCTCAATGGACTTGCACTAGAGGCCCCAGAAAGCCCCCTTGCCCTCCACCTAGGGGCCTCTGACCCCAGCAAGCTACATAGTGGTCCACATCTCTCCTTGGACTGGCAGTAGAGGCCCCAGGGTGCCCCCTGGCCCTCCACCTAGGGGCGGCTGACACAAGAAAGCTCCCCAGGGGTCCACCTCTCTCCCTGGACTTGCAGTAGAGGCCCTAGGGTACCTCCTGGCCCTCCACCTAGGGGCTTTATTCCCCAGCAAGCTACCCAGGGGTCCACCTCTCTCCCTGGACTTGCAGTATAGGCCCCAGCGTGCCCCCTTGCCCTCCACCCATGGGCCTCTGACCCCAGCAAGCTACCCAGGGGTCCACAACTTTCCCTGGACTTGCAGTAGAGGCACCAGGGTGCCCCCTGGCCCTCCACCTAGGGGCCTAAGACCCCAAAAAGCCACCCAGGGTTCCACCTCTCTCCCTGAACTTGCACTATAGGAACCAGGGTGCCCCCTTGCCCTCCACCCAGGGGCCTCTGACCCCAGCAAGCTACCCAGTGGTCTACCTTTCTCCCTGGACTTGAAGTATAGGCCCCAGGCTGCCCACTGGCCCTCCACCTAGGGGCTTAAGACCCCAGCAAGCTACCCAGGGGTCCACAACTCTCCCTGGACTTGCAGTAGAGGCCCCAGGGATCCCCCTGGCCCTCCACCTAGGGGCCTCTAACCCCAGCAAGCTACCCAGGGGTCCACCTCTCTCCCTGGACTTGCAGTAGAGGCCCTAGGGTACCTCCTGGCCCTCCACCTAAGGGCATCTGACCCCAGCTAGCTACCCAGGGGTCCACCTCTCTCCCTGGACTTGCAGTAGAGGCCCCAGGGTGCCCCCTTGCCCTCCACCCATGGGCCTCCGACCCCAGCAAGCTACCCAGGGGTTCACAACTTTCCCTGGGCTTGCAGTAGAGGCCACAGGGTGCCCCCTGGCCCTCCACCTAGGGGCCTCTGACCCCAGCAAGCTACATAGGGGTCCACATCTCTCCCTGGACTGGCAGTAGAGGCCCCAGGGTGCCCCCAGGCCCTCCACCTATGGGCGGCTGACACAAAAAAGCTCCCCAGGGGTCCACATCTCTCCCTGGACTTGCAGTATAGGCCCCAGGGTGACCCCTGGCCCTCCACCTAGGGGCCTAAGATCCCAGCAAGCTACCCAGGGGTCCACCTCTCTCCCTTGACTTGAAGTATATGCCCCAGGGTGCCCCCTGGCCCTCCACCTAGGGGCCTAGGACCCCAGCAAGCTACCCAGGGGTCCACCTTTCTCCCTGGACATGAAATATAGGCCCTAGGGTACCTCCTGGCCCTCCACCTAGGGGCCTCTGACCTCAGCAAGCTACCCAGGGGTCCACCTCTCTCCCTGGACTTGCAGTATAGGCCCCAGTGTGCCCCCTTGCCCTCCACCTAGGGGTCTATGACCCCAGCAAGCTACCCAGGGGTCCACCTCTTTCCCTGGACTGGCAGTATAGGCTCCAGGGTGCCCCCTGGCCCTCCACCTAGGGGCCTCTGACCCCAGCAAGCTACCCAGGGGTCCACATCTCTCCATGGACTTGCAGTATAGGCCCTAGGGTGCCCCCTGGCCCTCCACCTAGGGGCCTAAGACCCCAGCAAGCTACCCAGGGGGTCCACCTCTCTCCCTGGACTGGCAGTAGAGGCCCCAGGGTGCCCCCAGGCCCTCCACCTATGGGCGGCTGACACAAAAAAGCTCCCCAGGGGTCCACCTCTCTCAATGGACTTGCAGGATATGCCCCAGGGTGCCCACTGGCCCTCCAACTAGTTCTTTCTGACCCCAGCAAGCTACCCAGGGGTCCATCTGTCTCCCTGGACTTGCAGTAGAGGCTATAGGGTACCTCCTGGCCTTTAACCTAAGGGCCTCTGACCCCAGCAAGTTACCCAGGGGTCCACAACTCTCCCTGGACTTGCAGTAGAGGCCCCAGGGTGCCCCTTTGCCCTCCACCTAGGGGCCTCTAACCCCAGCAAGCTACCCAGGGGTCCACCTCTCTCCCTGGACTTGCAGTAGAGGCCCTAGGGTACCTCCTGGCTCTACACCTAGGGGCCTCTGACCCCAGCAAGCTACCCAGGGGTCCACCTCTCTCCCTGGACTTGCAGTAGAGGCCCCAGAATGCCCACTGGCCCTCCACCTAGGGGCCTAAGACCCCAGCAAGCTACCCAGGGGTCCACAACTCTCCCTGGACTTGCAGTAGAGGCCGCAGGGTGCCCCCTGGCCCTCCACCTAGGGGCCTCTGACCCCAGCAAGCTACCCAGGGGTCCACATCTCTCCCTGGACTTGCAGTATAGGCCCCAGGGTGACCCCTGGCCCTCCACCTAGGGGCCTAAGATCCCAGCAAGCTACCCAGGGGTCCACCTCTCTCCCTTGACTTGAGGTATATGCCCCAGGGTGCCCCCTGGCCCTCCACCTAGGGGCCTAGGACCCCAGCAAGCTACCCAGGGGTCCACCTCTCTTCCTGGACTTGCAGTAGAGGCCCCAGCGTGCCCCCTGGCCCTCCACCTAGGGGCCTAAGACCCCAGCAAACTACCCAGGGGTCCAATTATCTCCCTAGACTTGCAGTATAGGCCCCAGGGTGCCCCCTGGCCCTCCATCGAGGGGCTTCTGACCCCAGCAAGCTACCCAGGGGTCTACAACTCTCCCTGGACTTTCAGTAGAGGCCCCAGGGTGCCCCCTGGCCCTCCACCTAAGGGCCTCTGACCCCAGCAAGCTACACAGGGGTCCACCTCTCTCCCTGGACTTGCGTTAGAGGCCCTAGGGTACCCCCTTGCCCTCCACCTATGGGCTACAGACCTCATCAAGCTACCCAGGGATCCACCTCTCTCCTTGGACTTGCAGTGTAGGCCCCAGTGTGCCCCCTGGCCCTCCACCTAGGGGCCACTTACCCCAGTATGCTACCCAGGGATCCTTCTCTCTCCCTTCACTTGCAATAGAGGCCCCAGGGTGCCCCTGGCACTCCACCTAGGGGTCTATGACCCCAGCAAGCTACCCAGGGGTCCACCTCTTTCCCTGGACTGGCAGTATAGGCTCCAGGGTGCCCCCTGGCCCTCCACCTAGGGGCCTCTGACCCCAGCAAGCTACCCAGGGGTCCACATCTCTCCATGGACTTGCAGTATAGGCCCTAGGGTGCCCCCTGGCCCTCCACCTAGGGGCCTAAGACCCCAGCAAGCTACCCAGGGGGTCCACCTCTCTCCCTGGACTGGCAGTAGAGGCCCCAGGGTGCCCCCAGGCCCTCCACCTATGGGCGGCTGACACAAAAAAGCTCCCCAGGGGTCCACCTCTCTCAATGGACTTGCAGGATATGCCCCAGGGTGCCCCCTGGCCCTCCAACTAGTTCTTTCTGACCCCAGCAAGCTACCCAGGGGTCCATCTGTCTCCCTGGACTTGCAGTAGAGGCCCTAGGGTACCTCCTGGCCTTCAACCTAAGGGCCTCTGACCCCAGCAAGTTACCCAGGGGTCCACAACTCTCCCTGGACTTGCAGTAGAGGCCCCAGGGTGCCACTTTGCCCTCCACCTATGTGCCTCTGACCACAGAAAGCTACTCAGGGGTCCACCTTTCTCCCTGGACATGAAATATAGGCCCTAGGGTACTTCCTGGCCCTCCACCTAGGGGCCTCTGACCTCAGCAAGCTACCCAGGGGTCCACCTCTCTCCCTGGACTTGCAGTATAGGCCCCAGTGTGCCCCCTTGCCCTCCACCTAGGGGCCTCTGACCCTAGCAAGCTACCCAGGGGTCCACATCTCTCCATGGACTTGCAGTATAGGCCCTAGGGTGCCCCCTGGCCCTCCACCTAGGGACCTAAGACCCCTGCAAGCCACCCAGGGGGTCCACCTCTCTCCCTAGACTTGCAGTAGAGGCCCCAGGGTGCCCCCAGGCCCTCCACCTAGGGGCGGCTGACACAAGAAAGCTCCCCAGGGGTCGACCTCTCTCCCTGGACTTGCAGGAAATGCCCCAGGGTGCCCCCTGGCCCTCCACCTAGTTGCCTCTGACCCCAGCAAGCTACCCAGGGGTCCACCTCTCTCCCTGGACTTGCAGTAGAGGCCCTAGATTACCTCCTGGCCCTCCACCTAGGGGCCTCTGACCCCAGCAAGATACCCAGGGGTCCACAACTCTCCCTGGACTTGCAGTAGAGACCCCAGGGTGCCCCCTTGCCCTCCACTTAGGGGCCTCTGACCCCAGAAAGCTACCCAGGGGTCCACCTTTCTCCCTGGACATGAAGTATAGGCCCCAGGGTGCCCACTGGCCCTCCACCTAGGGGCCTAAGACCCCAGCAAGCTACCCAGGGGTCCACAACTCTCCCTGGACTTGCAGTAGAGGCCCCAGGGTGCCCCCTGGCCCTCCACCTAGGGGCCTAAGACCCCATCAAGCAACCCATGGGTCCAATTATCTCCCTGGACTGGCAGTATAGGCGCCAGGGTGCCCCCTGGCCCTCCACCTAGGAGCTTCTGACCCCAGCAAGCTATCCAGGGGTCCACAACTCTCCCTGGACTTTTAGTAGAGGCCCCAGGGTGCCCCCTGGCCCTCCACCTAAAGGCCTCTGACCCCAGAAAGCTACACAGGGGTCCACTTCTCTCCCTGGACTTGCGTTAGAGGCCCTAGGGTACCCCATTGCCCTCCACCTATGGGCTACAGACCTCATCAAGCTACCCAGGGATCCACCTCTCTCCCTGGACTTGCAGTGTAGGCCCCAGGGTGCCCCCTGGCCCTCCACCTAGGGGCCACTTACCCCAGTATGCTACCCAAGGATCCTTCTCTCTCCCTTCACTTGCAATAGAGGCCCCAGGGTGCCCCTGGCACTCCACCTAGGGGTCTATGACCCCAGCAAGCTACCCAGGGGTCCACCTCTTTTCCTGGACTGGCAGTATAGGCTCCAGGGTGCCCCCTGGCCCTCCACTCAGGGGCCTCTGACCCCAGCAAGCTACCCAGGGGTCCACATCTCTCCATGGACTTGCAGTATAGGCCCCAGGGTGCCCCCTGGCCCTCCACCTAGGGGCCTAAGACCCCAGCAAGCTACCCAGGGGGTCCACCTCTCTCCCTGGACTGGCAGTAGAGGCCCCAGGGTGCCCCCAGGCCCTCCACCTATGGGCGGCTGACACAAAAAAGCTCCCCAGGGGTCCACCTCTCTCAATGGACTTGCAGGATATGCCCCAGGGTGCCCCCTGGCCCTCCAACTAGTTGCCTCTGACCCCAGCAAGCTACCCATGGGTCCATCTGTCTCCCTGGACTTGCAGTAGAGGCCCTAGGGTACCTCCTGGCCTTCAACCTAAGGGCCTCTGACCCCAGCAAGTTACCCAGGGGTTCACAACTCTCCCTGGACTTGCAGTAGAGGCCCCAGAGTGCCCCTTTGCCCTCCACCTATGTGCCTCTGACCCCAGAAAGCTACCCAGGGGTCCACCTTTCTCCCTGGACATGAAATATAGGCCTTAGGGTACCTCCTGGCCCTCCACCTAGGGGCCTCTGACCTCAGCAAGCTACCCAGGGGTCCACCTCTCTCCCTGGACTTGCAGTATAGGACCCAGTGTGCCCCCTTGCCCTCCACCTAGGGGCCTCTGACCCTAGCAAGCTACCCAGGGGTCCACATCTCTCCATGCACTTGCAGTATAGGCCCTAGGGTGCCCCCTGGCCCTCCACCTAGGGGCCTAAGACCCCTGCAAGCCACCCAGGGGGTCCACCTCTCTCCCTAGACTTGCAGTAGAGGCCCCAGGGTGCCCCCGGGCCCTCCACCTAGGGGCGGCTGACACAAGAAAGCTCCCCATGGGTCGACCTCTCTCCCTGGACTTGCAGGAAATGCCCCAGGGTGCCCCCTGGCCCTCCACCTAGTTGCCTCTGACCCCAGCAAGCTATCCAGGGGTCCACAACTCTCCCTGGACTTGCAGTAGAGACCCCAGGGTGCCCCCTGGCCCTCCACCTAAAGGCCTCTGACCCCAGGAAGCTACACAGGGGTCCACTTCTCTCCCTGGACTTGCGTTAGAGGCCCTAGGGTACCCCATTGCCTTCCACATATGGGCTTCAGACCTCATCAAGCTACCCACGGTTCCACCTCTCTTCCTGGACTTGCAGTATAGGCCCCAGGGTGCCCCCTGGCCCTCCACCTAGGGGCCTCCTACCCCAGGAAGCTACCCAGGGGTCCACCTCTCTCCCTGGACTTGCAATAGAGGCCCCAGGGTGCCCCCTGGCACTCCACCTAGGGGCCTATGACCCCAGCAAGCTACCCAGGGGTCCACCTCTCTCCCTGGACTGGCAGTATAGGCCCCAGGTGCCCCCTGGCCCTCCATCTAGGGGCCTCTGACCCCAGCAAGCTACCAAGGGGTCCACAACTCTCCCTGGACTTGCAGTAGAGGCCCCAAGGGTGCCCCATGGCATTGCACCTAGGGGCCTACGACCCCAGCAAGTTACCCAGGAGTCCACCTCTCTCAATGGACTTGCAGTAGAGGCCCCAGGAAGCCCCCTTGCCCTCCACCTAGGGGCCTTTGACCCCAGCAAGCTACCCAGGGGCCCACCTCTCTCCCTGGACTTGCAATAGAGGCCCCAGGGTGCCCGCTGGCCCTCCACCAGGGGGCCTCTGACACCAGCAAGCTACCCAGGGGTTCACAACTCTCCCTAGACTTGCAGTAGAGGCCCAAGGGTGCCCCCTGGCCCTCCACCTAGGGTCCTCAGAGCCTAGGAATCTATCAAGGGGTCCACAACTATCCCTGGACTTGCAATAGAGGCCCCAGGGTGCCCCCTGGCAGTCCACCTAAGTGCCTCTGACCCCAGCTAGCTACCCAGGGGTCCACCTCTCTCCCTGGACCTGCAGTAGAGGCCCTAGACTACCCCCTGGCCCTCCACCTAGGGGCTTTATTCCCCAGCAAGCTACCCAGGGGTCCACCTCTCTCCCTGTACTTGCAGTATAGGCCCCAGTGTGCCCCCTTGCCCTCCACCCATGGACCTCTGACCCCAGCAAGCTACCCAGGGGTCCACAACTCTCCCTGGACTTGAATTATAAGCCCCTGCCTGCCCACTGGCCCTCCACCTAGTGGCTTAAGACCCCAGCAAGCTACCCAGGGGTCCACCTCTCTCCCTTGACTTGAACTATAGGCCCCAGGGTGCCCCCTGGCCCTCCACCTAGGGAACTAGGACCCCAGCAAGCTACCCAGGGGTCCACGTCTCTTCCCGGACTTGCAGTAGAGGCCCCAGGGTGCCCCCTGGCCCTCCACCTAGGGGCCTAAGACCCCAGCAAGATACCCAGGGGTCCACCTCTCTCCCTGGACTTGCAGTAGAGGCCCTAGGAAACCTCTTGGCCCTCCACCTAGGGGCATCTAACCCCAGCAAGCTACCCAGGGGAACACAACTCTCCCTGGACTTGCAGTAAAGGACCCAGGGTGCCCCCTTGCCCTCCACCTAGGGGCCTCTGACCCCAGCAAGCTACCCAGGGGTCCACCTTTCTCCCTGGACTTATAGTATAGGCCCCAGGGTGCCCATTGGCCCTCCACCTAGGGGCCTAAGACCCCAGCAAGCTACCCAGGGGTCCACAACTCTCCCTGAACTTGCAGTATAGGCCCCAGGGTGCCCCCTGGCCCTCCACCTAGGGGCCTAAGATCCCAGCAAGCTACCCAGGGGTCCACCTCTCTCCCTTGACTTGAAAAATAGGCCCCAGGGTGCCCCCTGGCCCTCCACATAGGGGCCAAGGACCCCAGCAAGCTACCCAGAGGTCCACCTCTCTCCCTGGTCTTGCAGTAGAGGCCTCAGGGTGCCCCCTGGCCCTCCACCTAGGTGCCTCTGACCCCAGCAAGCTACCCAGGGGTCCACCTCTCTCCCTGGACTTGCAGTAGAGGCCCTAGGGTGCCCCCAGGCCCTCCCCCTAGGGGCGGCTGACACATAAAAAATGCTCCCCAGGGGTCCACCTCTCTCCCTGAACTTGCAGTAGAGGCCCTAGGGTGCCCCCTGGCCCTCCGCCTAGGGGCTTCTGACCCCAGCAAGCTACCCAGGGGTCTACAACTCTCCCTGGACTTTCAGTAGAGGCCCCAGGGTGCCCCCTGGCCCTCCACCTAGGGGCCCCTTTCCCCCAGTATGCTACCCAGGGGTCCTTCTCTCTCCCTTCACTTGCAATAGAGGCCCCAGGGTGCCCCCTGGCACTCCACCTAGGGGTCTATGACCCCAGCAAGCTACCCAGGGGTCCACCTCTTTCCCTGGACTGGCAGTATAGGCTCCAGGGTGCCCCCTGGCCCTCCACCTAGGGGCCTCTGACCCCAGCAAGCTACCAAGGGGTCCACAACTCTCCCTGGACTTGCAGTAGGGGCCCCAGGGTGCCCCCTGGCATTCCACCTAGGGGGCCTCCGACCCCAGCAAGCTACCCAGGGGTCCACCTCTCTCAATGGACTTGCAGTAGAGGCCCCAGGAAGCCCCCTTGCCCTCCACCTAGGGGCCTCTTACCCCAGCAAGCTACCCAGGGGCCCACCTCTCTCCCTGGACTTTCAGTAGAGGCCCCAGGGTGCCCCCTGGCCCTCCACCTAGGGGCCCCTTTCCCCCAGTATGCTACCCAGGGGTCCTTCTCTCTCCCTTCACTTGCAATAGAGGCCCCAGGGTGCCCCCTGGCACTCCACCTAGGGGTCTATGACCCCAGCAAGCTACCCAGGGGTCCACCTCTTTCCCTGGACTGGCAGTATAGGCTCCAGGGTGCCCCCTGGCCCTCCACCTAGGGGCCTCTGACCCCAGCAAGCTACCAAGGGGTCCACAACTCTCCCTGGACTTGCAGTAGGGGCCCCAGGGTGCCCCCTGGCATTCCACCTAGGGGGCCTCCGACCCCAGCAAGCTACCCAGGGGTCCACCTCTCTCAATGGACTTGCAGTAGAGGCCCCAGGAAGCCCCCTTGCCCTCCACCTAGGGGCCTCTTACCCCAGCAAGCTACCCAGGGGCCCACCTCTCTCCCTGGACTTGCAGTAGAGGCCCCAGGGTGCCCGCTGGCCCTCCACCTAGGCGCCTCTGACCCCAGCAAGCGACCCAGGGGTCCAAAATTCTTCTAGACTTGCAGTAGAGGCCCAAGGGTGCCCCCTGGCCATCCACCTAGGGTCCTCAGACCCTAGGAATCTACCAAGGGGTCCACAACTATCCCTGAACTTGCAGTAGAGGCCCCAGGGTGCCCCCTGGCCCTCCACCTAGGGGCCTAGGACCCCAGCAAGCTACCCAGGGGTCCACATCTCTTCCCGGACTTGCAGTAGAGGCCCCAGGGTGCCCCCTGGCCCTCCACCTAGGGGCCTAAGACCCCAGCAAGATACCCAGGGGTCCACCTCTCTCCCTGGACTTGCAGTAGAGGCACTAGGAAACCTCTTGGCCCTCCACCTAGAGGCCTCTGACCCCAGCAAGCTACCCAGGGGAGCACAACTCTCCCTGGACTTGCAGTAGAGGACCCAGGGTACCCCCTGGCCCTCCACCTGTGGACTTCTGACCTCAGCAAGCTATCCAGGGGTCCACCTCTCTCCCTGGACTTGCAGTATAGGCCCCAGGGTGCCCCTTGGCCCTCCACCTAGGGGCCTCTGACCCCGGAAAGCTACCCAGGGTTCCAACTGTCTCCCTGGACTTGCAGTATATTCCCCAGGAAGCCCCCTGGCCCACCAACTATGGGCTTCTGACCCCAGCAAGGTACCCAGGGGTCCACCTCTCTCCCTGGACTTGCAGTAGAGGCCCCAAGGTGCTCCTTGGCCCTCCACCTAGGGGCCTCTGACCTCAGCAAGCTATCTGGGGGTCCACATCTCTCCCTGGACTTGCAGTAGAGGCCCCAGGAAGCCCCTTGGCCCTCCACCTAGGGGCCTCTGACCTCAGCAAGCTACCTGGGGGTCCACCTCTCTCCCTGGACTTGCAGTAGAGGCCCCAGGAAGCCCCTTGGCCCTCCTTCTAGGGGCCTCTGACCCCAGCAAGCTACCCAGGAGTCCACCTCTCTTCCTGGACTTGTAGTAGAGGCCCCAGGGTGCCCCCTGGCCCTCCACCTAGGGGCCTCTGACCCTAGCAAGCTACCCAGGGGTCCGCCTCTTTCCCTAGACGTGCATTAGAGGCCCCAGGGTGCCCCTGGCCCTCCACCCAGGGGCCTCTGACCCCAGCAAACTACCCAAGGGTCCAGCTTTCTCCCTGGACTTGTAGCAGAGGCCCCAGGGTACGCCCTGGCCCTCCAAACATGGGCTTCTGACCCCAGCAAGCTACCCAGGGTCCACAACTCTCCCTGTACTTGCAGTAGAGGCCCCAGGATGCCCCCTTGCTCTCCACCTAGGGGCCTAGGACCCCAGCAAGCTACCCAGGGGTCCACGTCTCTCCCTGGACTTGCAGTAGAGGCCCCAGGGTGCCCCTTGGCCCTCCAACTACTGGCCTCTGACCCCAGCAAGCTACCCAGGGGTCCACCTCTCTCCCTGGACTTGCAGAATAGGCCCTAGGGTGCCTCCTGGCCCACCACCTATAAGGCTTCTGACCCCAGCAAGCTACCCAGGGGTCCTCCTCTCTCCCTGGACTTGCAGTAGAGGCCCCAGGGTGCCCCCTGACCCTCCACCTATGGGTCTCCGACCACTGCAAGCTACCCAGGGGTCCACAACTCTCCCTGGACTTGAAGTAGAGGCCCCAGGATGCCCCCTTGCCCTCAACCTAGGGGCCTAGGACCCCAGCAAGCTACCCAGGGGTCCACGTCTCTCCCTGGACTTGCAGTAGAGGCCCCAGGGTGCCCCCTGGCCCTCCACCTACTGGCCTCTGACCCCAGCAAGCTACCCAGGGGTCCACCTCTCTCCCTAGACTTGCAGTAGAGGCCCCAGGGTTCCTCTGGCCCTCCAACTAGGGGCCTCTGACCCTAGCAAGCTACCCAGGGGTCCACCTCTCTCCCTGAATTTGCAGTATAGGCCCCAGGGTGCCCCTTGGCCCTCCACCTAAGTGCCTAAGACCCCAGCAAGCTACCCAGGGGTCCACCTCTCTCCCTTGACTTGAAGTATAGGCCCCAGGGTGCCCCTGGCCCTCCATCTAGGGGCCTAAGACCCCAGCAAGCTACCCAGGGGTCCACGTCTCTCCCTGGACTTGCAGTAGAGGCCCCAGGGTGCCCCCTTGCCCTGCACCTAGGGGCCTCTGACCCCAGCAAGCTACCCAGGGGTCCACATCTCTCCATGGACTTGCAGTATAGGCCCTAGGGCGCCCCCTGGCCCTCCACCTAGGGGCCTAAAACCCCAGCAAGCTACCCAGGGTGTCCACCTCTCTCCCTGGACTGGCAGCAGAGGCCCCAGGGTGCCCCCAGGCCCTCCACCTAGGGGCTTCTGACACAAGAAAGCTCCCCAGGGGTCCACCTTTCTCCCTGGACTTTCAGGATAGGCCCCAGTGTGCCCCCTGGCCCTCCACCTTGTTGCCTCTGACCCCAGCAAGCTACCCAGGGGTCCACCTCTCTCCCTGGACTTTCAGTAGAGGCCCTAGGGTACCTCTTGGCCCTCCACCTAGGGGCTTTATTCCCCAGCAAGCTACCCAGGGGTAAACCTTTCTCCCTGGACTTAAAGTATAGGCCCCAGGAAGCCCCCTGGCCCACCAACTATAGGCTTCTGACCCCAGCAAGGTACCAATGTGTCCAGAACTCTCCTTGGACTTGCAGTAGAGGCCCAAGGATGCCTCCTGGCCCTACACCTAGGGGCCTTTGACCCCAGCAAGTTACCCAGGGGTCCACCTCTCTCCCTGGACTTGCAGTAGAGGCCCTAGGGTACCCCCTGGCCCTCCACCTGTGGACTTCAGACCTCAGCAAGCTATCCAGGGGTCCACCTCTCTCCCTGGACTTGCAGTATAGGCCCCAGGGTGCCCCTTGGCCCTCCACCTAGGGGCCTCTGACCCCGGAAAGCTACCCAGGGTTCCAACTGTCTCCCTGGACTTGCAGTATATTCCCCAGGAACCCCCCAGGCCCACCAACTATGGGCTTCTGATCCCAGCAAGGTACCCAGGGGTCCACCTCTCTCCCTGGACTTGCAGTAGAGGCCCCAAGGTGCTCCTTGGCCCTCCACCTAGGGGCCTCTGACCTCAGCAAGCTACCTGGGGGTCCACATCTCTCCCTGTACTTACAGTAGAGGCCCCAGGAAGCCCCTTGGCCCTCCACCTAGGGGCCTCTGACCTCAGCAAGCTACCTGGGGGTCCACCTCTCTCCCTGGACTTGCAGTAGAGGCCCCAGGAAGCCCCTTGGCCCTCCTTCTAGGGGCCTCTGACCCCAGCAAGCTACCCAGGAGTCCACCTCTCTTCCTGGACTTGTAGTAGAGGCCCCAGGGTGCCCCCTGGCCCTCCACCTAGGGGCCTCTGACCCTAGCAAGCTACCCAGTGGTCGGCCTCTTTCCCTAGATGTGCATTAGAGGCCCCAGGGTGCCCCTGGCCCTCCACCCAGGGGCCTCTGACCCCAGCAAACTACCCAAGGGTCCAGCTTTCTCCCTGGACTTGTAGCAGAGGCCCCAGGGTACGCCCTGGCCCTCCAAATATGGGCTTCTGACCCCAGCAAGCTACCCAGGGTCCACAACTCTCCCTGTACTTGCAGTAGAGGCCCCAGGATGCCCCCTTGCCCTCCACCTAGGGGCCTAGGACCCCAGCAAGCTACCCAGGGTTCCACGTCTCTCCCTGGACTTGCAGTAGAGGCCCCAGGGTGCCCCATGGCCCTCCAACTACTGGCCTCTGACCCCAGCAAGCTACCCAGGGGTCCACCTCTCTCCCTAGACTTGCAGTAGAGGCCCCAGGGTTCCCCCTGGTCCTTCAACTAGGGGCCTCTGACCCTAGCAAGCTACCCAGGGGTCCACCTCTGTCCCTGGACTTGCAGTATAGGCCCCAAGGTGCCCCCTTACCCTCCTCCTAGGGGCCTCTTACCCCAAGAAGCTACCCAGGGGTCCACCTCTCTCCCTGGTCTTGCAGGATAGGCTCCAGGGGGCACCCTGGCCCTCCACCTAGGGGCCACTGACCCCAGTAAGCTACCCAGGGGTAAACCTCTCTCCCTGGACTTGCAGAATAGGCCCTAGGGTGCCTCCTGGCCCACCACCTATAAGGCTTCTGACCCCAGCAAGCTACCCAGGGGTCCTACTCTCTCCCTGGACTTGCAGTAGAGGCCCCAGGGTGCCCCCTAACCCTCCAACTATGGGTCTCCGACCCCTGCAAGCTACCCAGGGGTCCACAACTCTCCCTGGACTTGCAGTAGAGGCCCCAGGATGCCCCCTTGCCCTCAACCTAGGGGCCTAGGACCCCAGCAAGCTACCCAGGGGTCCACGTCTCTCCCTGGACTTGCAGTAGAGGCCCCAGGGTGTCCCCTGGCCCTCCACCTACTGGCCTCTGACCCCAGCAAGCTACCCAGGGGTCCACCTCTCTCCCTAGACTTGCAGTAGAGGCCCCAGGGTTCCCCCTGGCCCTCCAACTAGGGGCCTTTGACCCTAGCAAGCTACCCAGGGGTCCATCTCTCTCCCTGAATTTGCAGTATAGGCCCCAGGGTGCCCCCTGGCCCTCCACCTAAGTGCCTAAGACCCCAGCAAGCTACCCAGGGGTCCACCTCTCTCCCTTGACTTGAAGTATAGGCCCCAGGGTGCCCCTGGCCCTCCATCTAGGGGCCTAGGACCCCAGCAAGCTACCCAGGGGTCCACGTCTCTCCCTGGACTTGCAGAAGAGGCCCCAGGGTGCCCCCTTGCTCTGCACCTAGGGGCCTCTGACCCCAGCAAGCTACCCAGCGGTCCACATCTCTCCATGGACTTGCAGTTTAGGCCCTAGGGCGCCCCCTGGCCCTCCACCTAGGGGCCTAAAACCCCAGCAAGCTACCCAGGGTGTCCACCTCTCTCCCTGGACTGGCAGCAGAGGCCCCAGGGTGCCCCCAGGCCCTCCACCTAGGGGCTTCTGACACAAGAAAGCTCCCCAGGGGTCCACCTTTCTCCCTGGACTTTCAGGATAGGCCCCAGTGTGCCCCCTGGCCCTCCACCTTGTTGCCTCTGACCCCAGCAAGCTACCCAGGGGTCCACCTCTCTCCCTGGACTTTCAGTAGAGGCCCTAGGGTACCTCTTGGCCCTCCACCTAGGGGCTTTATTCCCCAGCAAGCTACCCAGGGGTCCACCTTTCTCCCTGGACTTAAAGTATAGGCCCCAGGGTGCCCCCTGGCCCTCCACCTAGGGGCCTCTGACCCCTGAAAGCTACTCAGGAGTCCACCTCTCTTCCTGGACTTTTAGTAGAGGCCCCAGGGTGCCCCATGGCCCTCCACCTTTTGGCCTCTGATCCCAGCAAGCTACCCAGGGGTCCACCTCTCTCCCTGGACTTGCAGTAGAGGCCCTAGGGTACCCCCTGGACCTCCACTTATGGGCTTCAGACCTCTGCAAGCTACCCAGGGGTCCACCTCTCTCCCTGGACTTGCAGTATAGGCCCCAGGGTGCCCCCTGGCCCTCCACCTAGGGGCCTCTGACCCCAGAAAGCTACCCAGGGGTCCACCTCTTGCCCTGGACTTGCAGTATAGGCCCCAGGGTGCCCCCTGGCCCTCCACCTAGGGGCCTCTGACCCCTGAAAGCTACTCAGGAGTCCACCTCTCTTCCTGGACTTGCAGTAGAGGCCCCAAGGTGCTCATTGGCCCTCCACCTAGGGGCCTCTGACCTCAGCAAGCTACCTGGGGGTCCACCTATCTCCCTGGACTTGCAGTAGAGGCCCCAGGAAGCCCCTTGGCCCTCCTTCTGTGGGTCTCTGACCCCAGCAAGCTACCCTGGAGTCCACCTCTCTTCCTGGACTTGTAGTAGAGGCCCCAGGGTGCCCCCTGGCCCTCCACCTAGGGGCCTCTGACCCCAGCAAACTACCCAAGGGTCCAGCTTTCTCCCTGGACTTGTAGCAGAGGCCCCAGGGTGCCCCCTGGCCCTCCACCTAGGGGCTTCTGAACCCAGCAAGCTACCCAGGGGTCTACAACTCTCCCTGGACTTTCAGTAGAGGCCCCAGAGTGCCCCCTGGCCCTCCACCTAAGGGCCTCTGACCCCAGAAAGCTAAACAGGGGTCCATCTCTCTCCCTGAACTTGCGTTAGAGGCCCTAGGGTACCCCCTTACCCTCCACCTATGGGCTTCAGACCTCATCAAGCTACGCAGGGATCCACCTCTCTCCCTGGACTTGCAGTAGAGTCCCCAAGGTGCCCCCTGGCTCTCCACCTAGGGGCCTCTGACCCCAGCAAGCTACCCAGGGGACCACCTCTCTCCCTTGACTTGAAGTATGGGCCCCAGGGTGCCCCCTGGCCCTCAACCTAGGGGCCTAGGACCCCAGCAAGCTACCCAGGGGTCCACCTCTCTCCCTGGACTTGCAGTAGAGGCCCCAGGGTGCCCCCTTGCCCTCCACCTAGGGGCCTAGGACCCCAGCAAGCTACCCAGGGGTCCACCTCTCTCCCTGGACTTGCAGTAGAGGCCCCAGGGTGCCCCCTGGCCCTCCACATAGGGGCCTAAGACCCCAGCAAGCTACCCAGGGGTCCAATTATCTCCCTGGACTGGCAGTATAGGCCCCAGGGTGCCCCCTGGCCCTCCACCTAGGGGCTTCTGACCCCAGCAAGCTATCCAGGGGTCCACCTCTCTCCCTGGACTTGCAGGATAGGCCACAGGGTGCCCCCTGGCCCTCCACCTAGTTGCCTCTGACCCCAGCAAGCTACCCAGGGGTCCACCTCTCTCCCTGGACTTGCAGAGGAGGCCCCAGGGTGCCCGCTGGCCCTCCACTTAGGGGCCTCTGACCCCAGCAAGCCACCCAGGGGTCCACCTCTCTCCCTAGACTTGCAGTAGAGGCCCAAGGGTGCCCCCTGGCCCTCCACCTAGGGTCCTCTGACAACAGCAATCTACCAAGGGGTCCACCTCTCTCCCTGGACTTGCAGTAGAGTCCCCAGGGTGCCCCCTGGCCCTCCAGCTAGGGGCCTCTGACCCCAGCAAGCTACCCAGCGGTCCACCTCTCTTCCTGGACTTGCAGTATAGGCCCCAGGGTGCCCCCTTGCCCTCCACCTAGGGGCCTCTGACCCCAGCAAGCTACCCAGGGGTCCACCTCTCTCCCTGGACTTGCAGTAGAGGCCCCAGGGTGCCCCTGGCCCTCCACCTAGGGGCTTCGTATCCCAGCAAGCTACCCAGGGGTCCACCTCTCTCCCTGGACTTGCAGTAGAGGCCCCAGGGTGCCCCCTTGCCCTCCACCTAGGGGCCTCTGACCCCTGAAAGCTTCCCAAGAGTCCACCTCTCTTCCTGGACGTGCAGTAGAGGCCCCAGGGTGCCTCCTGGCCCTCCACCTAGGGGACTTTGACCCCAGCAAGCTACCCAGGGGTCCACCTCTCTCCCTGGACTTGCAGTATAGGCCCCAGGAAGCCCCCTGGCCTACCGGCTATGGGCCTCTGACCCCATCAAGCTACCCAGGGGTCCACCTCTCTCCCTGGACTTGCAGTACAGGCCGCAAGGTGCTCAGTGGCCCTCCACCTAGGGGCCTCTGACCTATGCAAGCTACCTGGGGTTCCACCTCTCTCCCTGGACTTGCAGTAGAGGCCCCAGGAAGCCCTTTGGCCCTTCTTCTATGGGCCTCTGACCCCAGCAAGCTACCCAGGAGTTCACTTCTCTTCCTGGACTTGTATTAGAGGCCCCAGGGTGCCCCCTGGCCCTACACCTAGGGGCCTCTGACCCCAGCAAGCTAAACAGGGGACCACCTCTTTCCCTAGACGTGCAGGAGAGGCCCCAGGGTGCCCCCTGGCCCTCCACCTAGGGGGCTCTGACCCCAGAAAGCTACCCAGGGGTCCACTTCTCGCCCTGGACTTGCAGTATAGGCCCCAGGAAGAACCCTGGCCAACCGACTATGGGCTTCTGACCCCATCAAGCTACCCAAGGGTCCACCTCTCTCCCTGGACTTGCAGTAGAGGCCCCAAGGTGCTCATTGGCCCTCCACCTAGGGGCCTCTGACCTATGCAAGCTACCTGGGGGTCCACCTCTCTCCCTAGACTTGCAGTAGAGGCCCCAGGAAGCCCCTTGGCCCTTCTTCTATGGGCCTCTGACCCCAGCAAGCTACCCAGGAGTTCACCTCTCTTTCTGGACTTGTAGTAGAGGCCCCTGGGTGCCCCCTGGCACTACACCTAGGGGCCTCTGACCCCAGCAAGCTAAACAGGGGACCACCTCTTTCCCTAGACGTGCAGGAGAGGCCCCAGGGTGCCCCCTGGCCCTCCACCTAGGGGCCTCTGACCCCAGCAAGCTACCAAGGGGTCCAGCTTTCTCCCTGGACTTGTAGTAGAGGCCCCAGGGTGCCCCCTTGCCCACCACATAGGGGCCTTTGACCCCAGCAAGCTAGCCAGGGGTCCAAATCTCTCCCTGGACTTGCAGTATAGGCCCCAGGGTGCCCCTTTGACCTACACCTAGGGGCCTAAGACCCCAGCAAGCTACCCAGGGGTCAACCTCTCTCCCTGGACTGGCAATATAGTACCCAGGGTGCCCCCTGGCCCTCCACCTTTGGGCCTCTGACGCCAGCAAGCTACCAAGGGGTCCACAACCCTCCCTTGACTTGCAGTAGAGGCCCCAAGGTGCCCCCTGGCCCTCCACCTAGGGGCCTCTGACACCAGCAAGCTACCCAGGGGTCCACCTCTCTCCCTGGACTTGCAGTAGAGGCCCTAGGGTACCCCCTGGCCCTCCACCTATGGGCTTCAGACCCCAGCAAGCTACCCAGGGGTCCACCTCTCTCCCTGGACTGGCAGGATATGCCCCAGGGTGCCCCCTGGCCCTCCACTTAGTTGCCTCTGACCCTAGCAAGCTACCCAGGGGTCTACCTTTCTCCCTGGACTTGAAGTATAGGCCCCAGGCTGCCCACTGGCCCTCCACCTAGGGGCCTAAGACCCCAGCAAGCTACCCAGGGGTCCACAACTCTCCCTGGACTTGCAGTAGAGGCCCCAGGGATCCCCCTGGCCCTCCACCTAGGGGCCTCTGACCCTAGCAAGCTACCCAGGGTTCTACCTCTCTCCCTGGACTGGCAGGATATGCCCCAGGGTGCCCCCTGGCCCTCCACTTAGTTGCCTCTGACCCTAGCAAGCTACCCAGGGGTCCAACTCTCTCCCTGGACTTGCAATAGGGGCCCTAGAGTACCTCCTGGCCCTCCACTTAGGGGCCTCTGACCCCAGCAAGCTACCCAGGGGTCCACCTCTATCCTTGTACTTGCAGGATAGGCCCCATGGTGCCCCTTAGCCCTCCACCTAGGGGCCCAAGACCCCAGCAAGCTTCCCAGAGGTCCAAAACTCTCCCTGGACTTGCAGTAGAGGCCCCAGGGTGCCCCCTTGCCCTCCACCTAGGGGCCTCTGACTCCAGCAAGCTACCCAGGGGTCTACCTTTCTCCCTTGACTTGAAGTATAGGCCCCAGGCTGCCCACTGGCCCGCCACCTAGGGGCCTAAGACCCCAGCAAGCTACCCAGGGGTCCACAACTCTCCCTGGACTTGCAGTAGAGGCCCCAGGGATCCCCCTGGCCCTCCACCTAGGGGCCTCTGACCCTAGCAAGCTACCCAGGGTTCCACCTCTCTCCCTGGACTTGCAGTAGAGGCCCCAGGGTGCCCCCTGGCCCTCCGCCTAAGTGCCTAAGACCCCAGCAAGCTACCCAGGGGTCCACCTCTCTCCCTGGACTTGCAGTAGAGGCCCCAGGGTGCCCCCTGGCGCTCCACCAAGGGGCCTCTCACCCCTGAAAGCTACCCAAGAGTCCACCTCTCTTCCTGGACTTGCAGCAGAGGCCCCAGGGTGCCCCCTGGCCCTCCACCTTTTGGCCTCTGACCCCAGCAAGCTACCAATGGGTCCACAACCCTCCCTGGACTTGCAGTAGAGGCCCCAGGGTGCCTCCTGGCCCTCCACCTAGGGGCCTTTGACCCCAGCAAGCTACCCGGGGTCCACCTCTCTCCCTGGACTTGCAGTAGAGGCCCTAGGGTACCCCCTGGCCCTCCACCTATGGGCTTCAGACCTCAGCAAGCTAACCCAGGGGTCCACCTCTCTCCCTGGACTTGCAGTATAGGCCCCAGGGTGCCCCCTGGCCCTCCACCTAGGGGCCTCTGACCCCAGAAAGCTACCCAGGGGTCCACCTATCGCCCTGGACTTGCAGTATAGGCCCCAGGAAGCTCCCTGGCCAACCGACTATGGGCTTCTGACCCCATCAAGCTACCCAGGGGTCCACCTCTCTCCCTGGACTTGCAGTAGAGGCCCCAGGAAGCCCCTTGGCCCTTCTTCTATGGGCCTCTGACACCAGCAAGCTACCCAGGATTTCACCTCTCTTCCTGGACTTGTAGTAGAGATCCCAGGGTGCCCCCTGGCCCTACACCTAGGGGCCTCTGACCCCAGCAAGCTAAACAGGGGACCACCTCTTTCCCTAGACGTGCAGGAGAGGCCCCAGGTTGCCCCCTTGCCCTCCACCTAGGGGCCTCTGACCCCAGAAAGCTACCAAGGGGTCCAGCTTTCTCCCTGGACTTGTAGTGGAGGCCCCAGGGTGCCCCCTTGCCCACCACATAGGGGCCTTTGACCCCAGCAAGCTAGCCAGGGGTCCAAATCTCTCCCTGGACTGGCAATATAGGCCCCAGGGTGCCCCCTGGCCCTCCACCTTTAGGCCTCTGACCCCAGCAAGTTACCAAGGGGTCCACAACCCTCCCCTGACTTGCAGTAGAGGCCCCAAGGTGCCCCCTGGCCCTCCACTTAGGGGCCTCTGACACCAGCAAGCTACCCATGGGTCTACCTCTCTCCCTGGACTTGCAGTAGAGGCCCTAGGGTACCCCTGGCCCTCCACCTATGGGCTTCAGACCCCAGCAAGCTACCCAGGGGTCCACCTCTCTCCCTGGACTGGCAGGATAGGCCCCAGGGTGCCCCCTGGCCCTCCACTTAGTTGCCTCTGACCCCAGCAAGCTACCCAGGAGTCCAACTCTCTCTCTGGACTTGCAATAGGGGCCCTAGGATACCTGCTGGCCCTCCACTTAGGGGCCTCTGACCCCAGCAAGCTACCCAAGTTTCCACCTCTGTCCCTGGACTTGCAGTATATGCCCCAGGGTGCCCCCAGGCCCTCCACCTAAGTGCCTAAGACCCCAGCAAGCTACCTAGGGGTCCACCTCTCTGCCTTGACTTGAAGTATAGGCCCCAGGGTGCCCCCTGGATCTCCACCTAGGGGCCTAGGGCAACAGCAAGCTTTCCAGGGGTCCACGTCTCTCCCTGGACTTGCAGTAGAGGCCCCAGGGTGCCCATTGGCCCTCCACCTAGGGGCCTCTGACCCCAGCAATCCACCCAGGGGTCCAGCTTTCTCCCTGGACTTGTAGTAGAGGCCCCAGGGTACCCCCTGGCCCTCCACCTAGGGGCTTCTTACCCCAGCAAGCTAACCAGCTGTCCACCTCTCTCCTTGGACTTGCAGAAGAGGCCCCAGGGTGCCCCCTTGCCCACCACATAGGGGCCTATGACCTCAGGAAGCTACCCAGGGGTCCACCTCTCTCCCTGGACTTGCAGCAGAGGCCCCAGGGTGCCCCTTGGCCCTCCACCAAGGAGCCCCTGATGCCAGCAAGCTACCCAGGGGCCCATCTCTCTCCCTGGACTCACAGTAGAGGCCCCAGGGTGCCCGCTGGGCCTCCACCTAGGGGCCTCTGACCCCAGCAAGCTACCCAGGGGTCCACATCTCTCCCTAGACTTGTAGTAGAGGCCCAAGGGTGCCCTCTGGCCCTCCATCTTGGGTCCTCTGACCCCAGAAATCTACTCAGGGGTCCACCTCTCTCCCTGGACTTGCAGTAGAGGCCCTAGGGTACCCCCTGGCCCTCCAGCTAGGGGCGCTAACCCCTCAAAGCTACCCAGGGGTCCACCTCTCTCCCTGGACTTGCAGTATAGGCCCCAAGGTTCCCCCTTACCCTCCACCTAGGGGCCTCTTACCCCAGGAAGCTACCCAGGGATCCACCTCTCTTCCTGGACTTGCAGTATAGGCCCTAGGGTGCCCCCTTGCCCTCCACCCAGTTGCCTCTGACCCCAGCAAGCTTCCCAGGGGTCCACAACTCTCCCTGGACTTGCAGTAGAGGCCCAAGGGTGCCCCCTTGCCCTGCACCTAGGGGCCTCTCACCCCAGCAAGCTACCCAGGGGGTCCACCTCTCTCCCTGGACTGGCAATACAGGCCCCAGGGTGCCCCCTGGCCCTCCACCTAGGGACCTCTGACACAAGAAAGCTCCCCAAGGGTCCACCTCTCTCCCTGGACTTGCAGGATTATCCCCAGGGTGCCCCCTGGCCCTCCACCTAGTTGCTTCTGACCCCAGCAAGCTACCCAGGGGTCCACCTCTCTCCCTGGACTTGCAGTAGAGGCCCCAGGGTGCCCCCTTGCCCTCCACCTAGGGGCCTCTGACCCCGGCAAGCTACCCAGGGTTCCACCTCTCTCCCTGGACTTGCAGTATAGGCCCCAGGGTGCCCCCTGGCCCTCCACCTAAGTGCCTAAGACCCCAGCAAGCTACCCAGGGGTCCACCTCTCTCTCTTGACTTGAAGTATAGGCCCCAGGGTGCCCCCTGGCCCTCCACCTAGGGGCCTAGGACCCCAGCAAGCTACCCAGGGGTCCACGTCTCTCCCTGGACTTGCAGTAGAGGCCCCAGGGTGCCCCGTGGCCCTCCACCTAGGGGCCTCTGACCTCAGGAAGCTACCCAGGAGTCCACCTCTCTCCCTGGACTTGCAGTATAGGCCCCAGGGTGCCCCCTGGCCCTCCACCTAGGGGCCTCTTACCCCTGAAAGCTACCCAGGAGTCCACCTCTCTTCCTGGATTTGTAGTAGAGGCACCAGGGTGCCCGTTGGCCCTCCACCTTTTGGCCTCTGACCCCAGCAAGCTACCAATGGGTCCACAACTCTCCCTGGACTTGCAGTAGAGGCCCTAGGGTGCCTCCTGGCCCTCTACCTAGGGGCCTTTGACCCCAGCAAGCTACCCAGGGGTCCACAACTCTCCCTGGACTTGCAGTAGAGGCCCCAGGGTGCCCCTTGGCCCTCAACCTAGTTGCCTCTGACCCCAGCAAGCTACCCAGGGGTCCACCTTTCTCCCTGAACTTGCAGTAGAGGCCCTAGGGTACCTCCTGGCCCTCCACCTAGGGGCCTAAGACCCCAGCAAGCTACCCAGGGGTCCACAACTCTCCCTGGACTTGCAGTAGAGGCCCCAGGGTGCCCCTTGGCCCTCAACCTAGTTGCCTCTGACCCCAGCAAGCTACCCAGGGGTCCACCTTTCTCCCTGAACTTGCAGTAGAGGCCCTAGGGTACCTCCTGGCCCTCCACCTAGGGGCCTAAGACCCCAGCAAGCTACCCAGAGGTCCAAAACTCTCCCTGAACACTCAGTAGAGGCCCCAGGGTGCCCCCTTGCCCTCCACCTAAGGGCCCCTGACCCCAGCAAGCTACCCAGGGGTCCACCTTTCTCCCTGGACTTGAAGTATAGGCCCCAGGCTGCCCACTGGCCCTCCACCTAGGAGCCTAAGACCCCAGCAAGCTACCCAGGGGTCCACAACTCTCCCTGGACTTTCAGTAGAGGCCCTAGGGTACCTCTTGGCCCTCCACCTAGGGGCCTCTGACCCCAGCAAGCTACCCAGGGGTCCACAACTCTCCCTGGACTTGCAGTAGAGGCCCCAGGGTACCCCCTGGCCCTCCACCTAGGTGCTTTATTCCCCAGCAAGCTACCCAGGGGTCCACCTTTCTCCCTGGACTTAAAGTATAGACACCAGGGTGCCCACTGGCCCTCTACCTAGGGGCCTAAGACCCCAGCAAGCTACCCAGGGGTCCACAACTCTCCCTGGACTTGCAGTAGAGGCCCCAGGGTGCCCCTTGGCCCTCAACCTAGGGGCCTCTGACCCAAGCAAGCTACCCAGGGGTCCAACTCTCTCCCTGGACTTGCAGTATATGCCCCAGGGTGCCCCCTGGCCCTCCACCTAGGGGACTAAGATCCCAGCAAGCTACCCAGGGGTCCACCTCTCTCCCTTGACTTGAAGAATAGCCCCCAGGGTGCCCCCTGGCCCTCCACCTAGGGGCCAAGGACTCCAGCAAGCTACCCAGAGGTCCACCTCTCTCCCTGGACTTGCAGTAGAGGCCCCAGGGTGCCCCCTAACCCTCCACCTAGGGGCCTCTGACCCCTGAAAGCTACCCAGGAGTCCACCTCTCTTCCTGGACTTGCAGTAGAGGCCCCAGGGTTCCCCTGGCCCTCCACCTAGGGGCCTCTGACCTCAGGAAGCTACCCAGGAGTCCACCTCTCTCCCTGGACTTGCAGTATAGGCCCCAGGGTGCCCCCTGGCCCTCCACCTAGGGGCCTCTGACCCCTGAAAGCTACCCAGGAGTCCACCTCTCTTCCTGGACTTGCAGTTGAGGCCCCAGGGTGCCCCCTGGCCCTCCACCTTTTGGCCTCTGACCCCAGCAAGCTACCAATGGGTCCACAACTCTCCCTGGACTTGCAGTAGAGGCCCCAGGGTGCCTCCTGGCCCTCCACCTAGGGGCCTTTGACCCCAGAAAGCTACCCTGGGGTCCACCTCTCTCCCTGGACTTGCAGTAGAGGCCCCAGGAAGCCCCCTGGCACTCCACCTAGGGGCCTATGATCCCAGCAAGCTACCCAGGGGACCACCTCTCTCCCTGGACTGGCAGTATAGGTCTCAGGGTGCCCCCTGGCCCTCCCCCTAGGGGCCTCTGACCCCAGCAAACTACCAAGGGGTCCACAACTCTCCCTGGACTTGCAGTAGAGGCCCAAAGGTGCCCCCTGGCATTCCACCTAGGGGCCTACGACCCCAGCAAGCTACCCAGGGGTCCACCTCTCTCAATGGACTTGCAGTAGAGGCCCCAGGAAGCCCCCTTGCCCTCCACCTAGGGGCCTCTGACCCCAGCAAGCTACCCCCGGGGCCCACCTCTCTCCCTGGACTTGCAGTAGAGAACCCAGTGTGCCCGCTGGCCCTCCACCTAGGGGCCTCTGACCCTAGGAATCTACCAAGGGGTCCACAACTATCCCTGGACTTGCATTAGAGGCCCCAAGGTGCCCCCTGGCCTTCCACCTAAGGGCCTCTGACCCCAGCTAGCTACCCAGGGGTCCACCTCTCTCCCTGGACTTGCAGTAGAGGCCCTAGGGTACCCCCTGGCCCTCCACCTAGGGGCTTTATTCCCCAGCAAGTTACCCAGGGGTCCACCTCTCTCCCTGGACTTGCAGTATAGGCCCCAGCGTGCCCCTTTGCCCTCCACCCATGGGCCTCTGACCCCAGCAAGCTACCCAGGGGTCTACAACTTTCCCTGGACTTGCAGCAGAGGCCCCAGGGTGCCCCCTGGCCCTCCACCTAGGGGCCTCTGACCCCAGCAAGCTATATAGGGGTCCACATCTCTCCTTGGACCTGCAGTATAGGCCCCAGGGTGCCCCCTGGCAATCCACCTAGGGGCCTAAGACCCCAGAAAGCTACCCAGGGGTCCACCTCTCTCCCTGAACTTGCAGTATAGGAAGAAGGGTGCCCCCTTGCCCTCCACCCAGGGGCCTCTGACCCCAGCAAGCTACCCAGGGGTCCACAACTCTCCCTGGACTTGCAGTAAAGGCCCCAGGGTGCCCCCTGGCCCTCCACCTAGGGGCCTGTGACCCTAGCAAGCTACATAGGGGTCCACATCTCTCCTCGGACTTGCAGTATAGGCCCCAGGGTGCCCCCTGGCCCTCCACCCAGGGGCCTCTGACTCCAGCAAGCTACCCAGGGGTCCACCTCTCTCCCTGGACTTGCAGAATAGGCCCCAGGGTGCCCCCTGGCCCACCACCTATGGGCTTCTGACCCCAGCAAGCTACCCAGGGGTCCACATCTCCCCCTGGACTTGCAGTAGAGGCCCCAGGGTGCCCCCTTGGCCCTCCACCTAGGCCACTCTCAGCCAGGGGCGTTGCTAGGGTCGAAAGGGATAAGGGGCTTAGCCCCAAAGACCCCCCCCCCATTAAAAAAAATAATGTTCTAATTCACCCCGCTAAAAAACCACCACTTTCAAAAGGTAATCTACTTTTATAATAGATTTATAAATGGTTTAATAATAAAAAGGGCTTTTGAGTTGACTTTTAGCAATACATTTTGAAGCTTTGTGACTTGTAACACACAAAAAGGAAAAAAAAACATTAATTAATTATCCCACTTCTCATTTACTAGTCTGTTGTGAGCCATATCATACCTCTTGAGCCTCCTATCTCCTCTCCTGATTTGCAGTTTCTGTTTGTTTTTTGAAAATGTAATTGTCTGCATGTCTTCAAATCTAAAAAATATGATTTATTTTATATTGTGAGTTGTTATACAATGTGATACAAAGCTACAAACAAATTAACTAAGGTGTAGTGTTGTCAAGATACTGGAATTTCTAAATTCAATACCTCGCAAAATATTGATATTCAATAGGCTACTATTTTTGACATAATAAAAATTTTATCAAAAATAGTACAAAAATAAAAATTAAGATTTATATGCTAGAAATATGTTTACTTCAAATTTCTTTTGAGGTAGATTTTTTTCAGTTTTCCTCAAAATAAGGTGATGTGGGCATTGTAGCACATTAAATGCAAGTAATGCCTGTTTCATTCATTCATTGAGCAGAATTTCCAGATATGCCTCACAGAAGTAGTAGAACAGTCCATGAAATCCTTAATATGGATGAAGGCATCAGCTATTGCTGTAGTTGAATGAAAATAAGATCTGAATAAACATAAAAAGGCTTTAACTAATCATTTACGCGACTGCGATAATAAATGTTTATACAGTTGAAGTCAGAATTATTATTCCCCTTTGAATTTTATTTTATTTTTTAAATATTTCCCAAATGATGTTTAACAGAGCAAGGAAATTTCCACAGTGTGTCTGAGAATATTTTTTCTTTTGAAGAAATTCTTATTCGTTTTATTTCAGCTAGAATAAAAGCAGTATTACATTTAAAAAAAAAAACCTTTTAGGGTCAAAATTATTAGCCCCTTTAAGCAAATTTTTTTTTCTGATAGTCTACAGAACAAACCATAATTATACAATAACTTGCCTAATTACCCTAACCTGCCTTTAAAGCCTTTAAATGTCACTTTAAGCTGTATAGAAGTGTCTTGAAAAATGTCTAGGCATATATTATTTACTGTCATCATGGCAAAGATAAAACAAATCAGTTATTAGAGATGAGTTATTAACACTATTATGTTTAGAAATGTGTTGAAAAAATCTGCTCTCCGTTAAACAGAAATTAGGGGGAAAAATGAACAGGGGGCTAATAACTGAACTGGGGCTAATCAGACTACAACTGTATGTCTTCTTCCAGCCATCTCAGGTATTTTCATAAGAAAGTCGATTAATAATCCCCTGCTAACTGACATAACATGTTAAAGTAGAATGTAGCTATACAATATGCTAGATCCATGAGCTCACTGTGATTTAACTATTACAGAAACAGATGTGACTGGCTATATCATATCTAGATAAATATGCCTAGATATCTATATCATATCTAGAAAGCACAACAATTTACGTTTTTCTGACTAATTTGCATGTATGCATCAATATGATGCACATTTTATCCATTACAGTTATTTTATTTCACCAAAACTACACACATTTTATACTGTGGAAACAAATGTTAAGCTTCATTAGTTAGAACTATTCAGTTTCGCGAAAGAGTTACCTCATCAACTTCAGCTCTTCAAAATAATGAAAAATGAAGTGCAGTGGCGGAATTTTTTTAAACATCATGTGTCAACAGTGCCACTCCCACCTGCCGGTAGATACAGGTACTGCTGAACAGCTGACCCGACACAAACACTGCGTGAGGTGGAATGTGCGTGATGTACGCCGTAATTTTCAGTACTTAGATAACAAATTAAATGTTATACACCATTATATATACTTTTATATTCTTTATTATATATACTTATATTTTTATTTAAGTGCAACATATTGCAAAAGACCAGGGGCTTTTGACAATACATCAGGGGCTTAAGCCCCCAAAGCCCCCCCCCCTTGCAACGCCACTGCTCTCAGCCAAGCAAACTACCCAGGGGTCCACCTCTCTCCCTGGACTGACAGTAGAGGCCCCAGGGTGCCCCCAGGCCCTCCACCTAGGGGCGGCTGACACAAGAAAGCTCCCCAGGGGTCCACCTCTCTCCCTGTACTTGCAGTATAGGCCCCAGGGTACCCCCTGGCCCTCCACCTAGTTGCCTCTGACCCCAGCAAGCTACCCAGGGGTCCAACTCTCTACTTGGACTTGAAATATAGGCCCCAGGGTGCCCACTGGCCCTCCACCTAGGGGCCTAAGACCCCAGCAAGCTACCCAGGGGTCCACAACTCTCCCTGGACTTGAAGTATAGGCCCAGGGTGCCCACTGGCCCTCCACCTAGGGGCCTAAGACCCCAGCAAGCTACCCAGGGGGTCCACCTCTCTCCCTGGACTGACAGTAGAGGCCCCAGGGTGCCCCCAGGCCCTCCACCTAGGGGCGGCTGACACAAGAAAGCTCCCCAGGGGTCCACCTCTCTCCCTGTACTTGCAGTATAGGCCCCAGGGTGCCCCCAGGCCCTCCAACTAAGTGCCTAAGACCCCAGCAAGCTACCCAGGGGTCCACAACTCTCCCTGGACTTGCAGTAGAGGCCCCAGGGTGCCCCCTGGCCCTCCACCTAGGGGCCTGTGACCCTACCAAGCAAACCAGGGGTCCACCTATCTCCCTGGACTTGCAGTATAGGCCCCAGGGTGCCCTCTGGCCCTCCACCTAGGTGCCTCTGACCCTAAAAATCTACCAAGGGGTCCACAACTATCCCTGGACTTGCAGTAGAGGCCCCAGGGTGCCCCCAGGCCCTCCAACTAAGTGCCTAAGACCCCAGCAAGCTACCCAGGGGTCCAGCTTTCTCCCTGGACTTGCAGTAGAGGCCCCAGGAAGCCCCTTGGCCCTCCTTCTAGGGGCCTCTGACCCCAGCAAGCTACCCAGGAGTCCACCTCTCTCCCTGTACTTGCAGTATAGGCCCCAGGGTGCCCCCAGGCCCTCCAACTAAGTGCCTAAGACCCCAGCAAGCTACCCAGGGGTCCACCTCTCGCCCTGGACTTGCAGTAGAGGCCCCAGGAAGCCCCTTGGCCCTCCTTCTAGGGGCCTCTGACCCCAGCAAGCTACCCACGAGTCCACCTCTCTTCCTGGACTTGTAGTAGATGCCCCAAGGTGCCCCCTGGCCGTCCACTTTGGGGCCTAGGACCCCAGCAAGCTACCCAGGGGTCCACCTCTCTCCCTGGACTTGCAGTAGAGGCCCCAGGGTGCCCCCTGGCCCTCCACCTAGGGGCCTACGACCCCAGCAAGCTACCCAGGGGTCCAATTATCTCCCTGGACTGGCAGTAAAGGCCCCAGGGTGCCCCCTGGCCCTCCCCCTAGGGTCCTCAGACCCTAAAAATCTACCAAGGGGTCCACAACTATCCCTGGACTTGCACTAGAGGCCCCAGGGTGCCCCCTTGCCCTCCACCTATGGGCCTCTTACCCCTGGAAGCTACCCAAGGGTCCACCTCTCTCCCTGGACTTGCAATAGAGGCCCCAGGGTGCCCGCTGACCCTCCACCTAGGGGCCACTGACCCCAGAAAGCTACCCCCGGGGCCCACCTCTGTCCCTGGACTTGCAGTAGAGGCCCCAGGGTGCCCGCTGGCCCTCCACCTAGGGGCCTCTGACTCCAGCAAGCTACCCAGGGGTCCACAACTCTCCCTAGACTTGCAGTAGAGGCCCAGGGGTGCCCCCTGGCCCTCCACCTAGGGTCCTCAGACCCTAGGAATCTACCAAGGGGTCCACAACTATCCCTGGACTTGCATTAGAGGCCCCAAGGTGCCCCCTGGCCTTCCACCTAAGGGCCTCTGACCCCAGCTAGCTACACAGGGGTCCACATCTCTCCTTGGACTTGCAGTATAGGCCCCAGGGTGCCCCATGGCCCTCCACCTAGGGGCCTAAGACCCCAGTAAGCTACCCAGGTGTCTACCTCTCTCCCTGAACTTGCAGTATAGGAAGCAGGGTGCCCCCTTGCCCTCCACCCAGGGGCTTCTGACCCCTGCAAGTTACCAAAGGGTCCACAACTCTCCCTGGACTTGCAGTAGAGGCCCCAGGGTGCCCCTTGGCCCTCCACCAAGGCCACTCTCAGCCAAGCAAACAACCCAGGGGTCCACCTCTCTCCCTGGACTTGCAGGATAGGCTCCAGGGTGCCCCCTGGCCCTCCACCTAGTTGCCTCTGACCCCAGCAAGCTACCCAGGGGTCCAACTCTCTACCTGGACTTGCAGTAGGGGCCCTAGGGTACCCCCTGGCCCTCCACCTAGGGGCCTCTGATCCCAGCAAGCTACCCAGGGGTCCACCTCTCTCCCTGGACTTGCAGAGAAGGCCCAAGGGTGCCCCTGGCCCTCCACCTATGGGCTTCTGACCACAGCAAGCTACCCAGGGGTCCACATCTCTCCCTGGACTTGCAGTGGAGGCCCCAGGAAGCCCCCTGGCCCTCCACCTATGGGACTCTGATCCCAGCAAGCTACCCAGGGGTCCACCTCTCTCCCTGGACTTGCAGAGAAGGCCCAAGGGTGCCCCTGGCCCTCCATCTATGGGCTTCTGACCACAGCAAGCTACCCAGGAGTCCAGCTCTCTCCCTGGAGTTACAGAATAGGCCACAGGGTGCCCCCTGGACCACCTGTGGGCTTCTGAACCCAGCAAGCTACCCAGGGGTCCACCTCTCTCCCTGGACTTGCAGAGAAGGCCCAAGGGTGCCCCTGGCCCTCCACCTATGGGCTTCTGACCACAGCAAGCTACCCAGGGGTCCACATCTCTCCCTGGACTTGCAGTGGAGGCCCCAGGAAGCCCCCTGGCCCTCCACCTAGGGGCCTCTGATCCCAGCAAGCTACCCAGGGGTCCACCTCTCTCCCTGGACTTGCAGAGAAGGCCCAAGGGTGCCCCTGGCCCTCCACCTATGGGCTTCTGACCACAGCAAGCTACCCAGGGGTCCAGCTCTCTCCCTGGAGTTACAGAATAGGCCACAGGGTGCCCCCTGGACCACCTGTGGGCTTCTGAACCCAGCAAGCTACCCAGGGGTCCACCTCTCTCCCTGGACTTGCAGTAGAGGCCCCAGGGTAACCCCTGACCCTCCACCTATGGGTTTCTGACCCCTGCAAGCTACCCAGGGGTCCACCTCTATCCCTGGACTTGCAGTATAGGCCCCAGGGTGCCCCCTGGCCCTCCACCTAGGGGCCTCTGACCCCTGAAAGCTACCCAGGAGTCCACCTATCTTCCTGGACTTGCAGTAGAGGCCCCAGGGTGCCCCTGGCCTTCCACCTAGGGGCTTCGTACACCAGCAAGCTATCCAGGGGTCCACCTCTCTCCCTGGACTTGCAGTATAGTCCCCAGGGTGCCCCCTGGCCCTCCACCCAGGGGCCTATGACCCCTGATAGCTACCCAGGAGTCCACCTCTCTTCCTGGACTTGCGGTAGAGGCCCCAGGGTGCCCCCTGGCCCTCCACCTATGGGCCTCTGAACCAAGCAAGCTACCCAGGGGTCCACCTCTCTCCTTGGACTTGCAGTAGAGGCCCCAGGGTGCCCCCTTGCCCTCCACCTTGGGGCCTCTGACCCCAGCAAGTTACCCAAGGGTCCACAACTCTCCCTTGACTTGCAGTAGAGGCCCCAGGGTGCCCCTTGGCCCTCCACCTAGGGGCCTCTCAGCCAAGCAAACTACCCAGGGGTCAACCTCTCTCCCTGGACTTGTAGGATAGGCCCCAGGGTGCCCCCTGGCCCTCCACCTAGTTTCCTCTGACCCCAGCAAGCTACCCAGGCGTCCAACTCTCTTCCTAGTCTTGCAGTAGGGGCCCTAGGATACCTCCTCACACACCACCTAAGGGCCTTTGACCCAGCTAGCTACCAAGGGGTACATGTCCCTCCCTGGACTTACAGTAGAGGCCCTAGGGTACCCCCAGGCCCTCCAACTAGGGGCTTTAGTCTCCAGCAAGTTACCCAGTGGTCCACCTCTCTCCATGGACTTGCAGTATAGGCCCCAGGGCACCCCTGGCCCTCCAGCTAGGGGCGCTGACCCCAGAAAGCTACCCTGGGGTCCACCTCTCTCCCTGGACTTGCATTATAGGCCCAAGGGTGCCCCTCTGGCCCTCCACCTGGGGGCCTCTTACACCAGCAAGCTACCCAGGGGTCCACCTCTCTGCCTGGACTTGCAGTATAGGCCCCAGGGTGCCCCCTGGCCCTCCACCTAGGGGCCTCTAACCCCAGCAAGCTAACCAGGGCTCCACCTCTCTCCCTGGACTTGTAGTAGATGCCCCAGGGTACCCACTGGCCCTCTACCTAGGAGCTTTAGTTCCCAGCAAGCTACCCAGGGGTCCACCTCTCTCCCTGAACTTGCAGTATAGGCCCCAGGGTGCCCGCTTGCCCTCCAACTACTGGCCTCTGACCTCAGCAAGCTACCAAGGGGTCCGCAACTCTCCCTGGACTTGCAGTAGAGGCCCCATGGTGCCCCCTGGCCTTCCACCTAGGCGCCTCTGACCCTAGCAAACTATATAGGGGTCCACAACTCTCCTTGAACTTGCAGTATAGGCCTCAGGGCGCCCCCTGGCCCTCCACCTAGTTGCCTAAGACCGCAGCAAGCTACCCAGGGGGTTCACCTCTCTCCCTGGACTTGCAGTATAGGCCCCAGGGTGCCAACTAGCCCTCCACCTAGGGGCCTAAGACCCCCGCAAGCTACCCAGGGGTCCACAACTCTCCCTGGACTTGCAGTAGAGGCACCAGGGTGCCCCATGGCCCTCCAACTAGGGGCTTCTGACCCCATCAAGCTACCCAGGGGTCCACCTCTTTCCATTGACTTGCAGTAGATGCCCTAGGATACCTCCTGGCCCTACACCTAGGGGCCTCTGACCCCAGCAAGCTACCCAGGGGTCCACAACTCTCCCTGGACTTGCACTAGATGCCACAGGGTGCCCCCTTGCCCTCCACCTAGGCGCCTCTGACCCCAGAAAGCTACGCAGGGGTCCACCTTTCTCCCTGGTCTTAAAGTATAGGCCCCAGGGTGCCTACTGGCCCTCCACCTAGGGGCCTAAGACCCCAGAAAGCTACCCAGTGGTCCACAACTCTCCCTGGACTTGCACTAGATGCCACAGGGTGCCCCCTTGCCCTCCACCTAGGGGCCTCTGACCCATGAAAGCTACCCAGGGGTCCACCTTTCTCCCTGGACTTGAAGTATAGGCCCCAGGGTGCCCACTGGCCCTCCACCTAGGGGCCTAAGACCCCAGCAAGCTACCCAGGGGTCCACTACTCTCCCTGGACTTGAAGTAGTGGCCACATGGTGCCCCCTGGCCCTCCACCTAGGGGCCTCTGACCCCAGCAAGCTACCCGGGGGTCCACATCTCTCCCTGGACTTGCAGTATAGGCCCCAGGGTGCCCCCTGGCCCTCCACCTAGGGGCCTAAGATCCCAGCAAGCTACCCAGGGGTCCACCTCTCTCCCTTGACTAGCAGTAGAGGCCCCAGGGTGCCCCGTGACCCTCCACCTAGGGGCTTCTGACCCCAGCAAGCTAGCCAGGGGTCCACAACTCTCCCTGGACTTTCAGTAGAGGCCCCAGGGTGCCCCCTGGCCCTCCACCTAAGGGCCTCACTACCCAGCATGCTACACAGGGGTCCACCTCTCTCCCTGGACTTGCGGTAGAGGCCCTAGGGTACCCCCTTGCCATCCACCTATGGGCTTCAGACCCCATCAAGCTACCCAGGGATCCACCTCTCTCCCTGGACTTGCTGTATAGGCCCCAGGGTGCCCCCTGGCCGTCCACCTAGGGGCCTCTTACCCCAGGAAGCTACCCAGGCGTCCACCTCTCTCCTTAGACTTGCAATAGAGGCCCCGGTGTGCCCCTTGGCACTCCACCTAGGGGCCTAAGACCCCAGCAAGCTACCCAGGGGTCCACCTCTCTCCCTGGACTGGCAGTATAGGCCCCAGGGTGCCCCCTGGCCCTCCACCTAGGGGCCTATGACCCCAGCAAGCTACCCAGGGGTCCACCTCTCTCAAAGGACTTGCAGTAGAGGCCCCAGGGTGCCCCCTTGCCCTCCACCTAGGGGCCTCTGACCCCAGTAAGCTACCCAGGGGCCCATCTCTCTCCCCAGGGGCCCACCTCTCTCCTTGGACTTGCAGTAGAGGCCCCAGGGTGCCCGCTGGCCCTCCACCTAGGGTCCTCAGACCCTAGGAATCTACCAAGGGGTCCACAACTATCCCTGGACTTGCACTAGAGGCCCCAGGGTGCCCCCTTGCCCTCCACCTTGGGGCCTCTGACCCCAGCAAGCTACCCAGGGGTCCAACTCTCTACCTGGACTTGCAGTAGGGGCCCTAGGGTACCCCCTGGCCCTCCACCTAGGGGCCTCTGATCCCAGCAAGCTACCCAGGGGTCCACCTCTCTCCCTGGACTTGCAGAGAATTCCCCAGGGTGCCCCCTGGCCCTCCACCTAGGGGCCTATGACCCCTGATAGCCACCCAGGAGTCCACCTCTCTTCCTGGACTTGTGGTAGAGGCCCTAGGGTACCCCCTTGCCATCCACCTATGGGCTTCAGACCCCATCAAGCTACCCAGGGATCCACCTCTCTCCCTGGACTTGCTGTATAGGCCCCAGGGTGCCCCCTGGCCGTCCACCTAGGGGCCTCTTACCCCAGGAAGCTACCCAGGCGTCCACCTCTCTCAAAGGACTTGCAGTAGAGGCCCCAGGGTGCCCCCTTGCCCTCCACCTAGGGGCCTCTGACCCCAGTAAGCTACCCAGGGGCCCATCTCTCTCCCCAGGGGCCCACCTCTCTCCTTGGACTTGCAGTGGAGGCCCCAGGGTGCCCGCTGGCCCTCCACCAAGGGGCCTATGACCCCAGTAAGCTACCCAGGGGCCCATCTCTCTCCCCAGGGCCCACAACTCTCCCTAGACTTGCAGTAGAGGCCCAAGGGTGCCCCCTGGCCCTCCACCTAGGGTCCTCAGACCCTAGGAATCTACCAAGGGGTCCACAACTATCCCTGGACTTGCACTAGAGGCCCCAGGGTGCCCCCTGGCCCTCCACCTAAGGGCCTCTGACCCCAGCTAGCTACCCAGGGGTCCACCTCTCTCCCTGGACTTGCAGTAGAGGCCCTAGGGTACCCCTTGGCCCTCCACCTAGGGGCTTTATTCCCCAGCAAGCTACACAGGGGTCCACCTCTCTCCCTGGACTTGCAGTATAGGCCCCAGCGCGCCCCCTTGCCCTCCACCTTGGGGCCTCTGACCCCAGCAAGCTAGCCAGGGGTCCACAACTCTCCCTGGACTTTCAGTAGAGGCCCCAGGGTGCCCCCTGGCCCTCCACCTAAGGGCCTTACAACCCAGCATGCTACACAGGGGTCCACCTCTCTCCCTGGACTTGCGGTAGAGGCCCTAGGGTACCCCCTTGCCCTCCACCTATGGGCTTCAGACCCCATCAAGCTACCCAGGGATCCACCTCTCTCCCTGGACTTGCTGTATAGGCCCCAGGGTGCCCCCTGGCCCTCCACCTAGGGGCCTCTTACCCCAGGAAGATACCCAGGCGTCCACCTCTCTCCTTAGACTTGCAATAGAGGCCCCGGTGTGCCCCTTGGCACTCCACCTAGGGGCCTAAGACCCCAGCAAGCTACCCAGGGGTCCACCTCTCTCCCTGGACTGGCAGTATAGGCCCCAGGGTGCCCCCAGGCCCCCCACCTAGGGGCCTCTGACCCCAGTAAGCTACCAAGGGGTCCACAACTCTCCCTGGACTTGCAGTAGAGGCCGCAGGGTGCCCCCTGGCATTTCACCTAGGGGCCTACGACCCCAGCAAGCTACCCAGGGGTCCACCTCTCTCCCTTGACTTGAAGTATAGGCCCCAGGGTGCACCCTGGCCCTACACCTAGGGTCCTCAGACCCTAGGAATCTACCAAGGGGTCCACAACTATCCCTGGACTTGCACTAGAGGCCCCAGGGTGCCCCCTGGCCCTCCACCTAAGGGCCTCTGACCCCAGCTAGCTACCCAGGGGTCCACCTCTCTCCCTGGACTTGCAGTAGAGGCCCTAGGGTACCCCTTGGCCCTCCACGTAGGGGCTTTATTCCCCAGCAAGCTACACAGGGGTCCACCTCTCTCCCTGGACTTGCAGTATAGGCCCCAGCGTGCCCCCTTGCCCTTCACCCATGGGCCTCTGACCCCACCAAGCTACCCAGGGGTCCACAACTCTCCCTGGACTTGCAGTAGAGGCCCCAGGGTGCCCCCTGGCCTTCCACTTAGGGGCCTCTGACCTCAGCAAGCTGCATAGGGGTCCACATCTCTCCTTGGACTTGCAGTATAGGCCCCAGGGTGCCCCCTGGCTCTCCACCTAAGGGCCTAAGACCTCAGCAAGTTACCCAGGGGTCCACCTTGCTCCCTGGACTTTCAGTATCGTCCCCAGGGTGCCCCCTTGCCCTCCACCCAGGGGCCTCTAACCCCAGCAAGCTACCCAGGGGTCCACAACTCTCCCTGGATTTGCAGGAGAGGCCCCAGGGTGCCCCCTTGCCCTGCACCTAGGGGCCTCTGACCCCAGCAAGCTACCCAGGGGTCCACATCTCTCCATGGAATTGCTGTATAGGCCCTAGGGTGCCCCTTGGCCCTCCACCTAGGGGCCCAAGACCCCAGCTAGCTACCCAGGGGGTCCACCTCTATCCCTGGACTGGCAGAAGAGGCTCCAGGGTGCCCCCAGGCCCTCCAAATAGGGGCGGCTGACACAAGAAAGCTCCCCTGGGGTCCACCTCTCTCCCTGGACTTTCAGGATATGCCCCAGGGTGCCCACTGGCCCTCCACCTAGGGGCCTTAGACCCCAGCAAGCTACCCAGGGGTCCACAACTCGCCCTGGAATTGCAGTAGAGGCCCCAGGGTGCCCCCTGGCCCTCCACCTAGGGGCCTCTGACCCCAGCAAGCTACCCAGGCAAGGCAAGGCAAGGCAAGGCAAGGCAAGGCAAGTTTATTTATATAGCACATTTCATACACAATGGCAATTCAAAGTGCTTTACATAAAGAAGAATAAAAGAAACAAGTAAAATAAAAATAAAAACAAATAATAAAAATGCATAAAAACAAAACAAAACATAAAAACAGGTAAAATGTGATATGAAAGAATGAAGAAGAAGAGAAAAACATGATCTGTCGGACGCAGCACAGTGCTCATTCAGTAAAGGCACAGCTAAACAGATGTGTTTTCAGTCTTGATTTGAATGTGCCTAATGTTGGAGCACATCTGATCATTTCTGGAAGCTGATTCCAGCAGCGAGGGGCGTAGTGGCTAAAAGCCGATTCACCCTGCTTTGACTGAACTCTTGGAACTTCTAGTTTATATGATCCTAAAGATCTGAGTGATCTGTTGGGTTTATATTCAGTGAGCATATCTGTGATGTATTTAGGTCCTAGGCCATTTAGTGATTTTTAGACCAGTAATAATACTTTAAAATCTATTCTGAATGTAACTGGGAGCCAGTGTAGAGACCTGAGTACAGGTGTGATGTGCTCTGATTTTCTGGTTCTGGTTAGAATTCTGGCTGCAGCGTTCTGGATGAGCTGTAACTGTCTGACTGTCTTTTTAGGAAGACCAGTGAGGTGTCCATTACAGTAATCCACCCTGCTGCTGATAAAAGCATGAACAAGTTTCTCTAAATCTTCACTAGAAACAAAGCATCTGATTCTTGCTATGTTTTTGAGATGATAGTATGCTGATTTACTGACTGCTTTGACATGACTGTTGAAACTCAGATCTGACTCCAGAGTCACACCAAGATTCTTGACCTTATTTTTTGTCGTTTGACCTTTAGTGCCAAGGTACGCATTTACCTTGAGAACCTCATCTTTGTTTCCAAATACAATAATTTCAGTTTTCTCTTTGTTTAACTGAAGAAAGTTTTGGCACATCCAATTGCTCATTTCATCGATGCATTGGCAGAGGGTGTCAATGGGGCTGTAGTCATTAGGCAGTAAGGCTAGGTAGATCTGAGTGTCATCAGCATAGCTGTGGTAGGAGATTTGGTTCTTTCTCATTATTTGGCTTAGAGGGAGCATGTAAAGGTTGAACAGGAGAGGTGCCAGAATCGAGCCTTGTGGGACTCCACACGTCATGGGTGTCCACCTCGACCTATGGTCACCTATACTGACATGGTAACCTCTACCTTCTAGGTAAGATCTAAACCATTTGAGGACTGTGCCAGATAGCCCAACCCAGTTTTCCAGCCTATCCAGAAGTATGCTGTGATCGACAGTGTCAAATGCAGCACTGAGATCCAACAATACCAGCACTGTTATTTTACCTGAATCTGTATTTAGGCGTATATCATTGATTATCTTTATAAGAGCGCTCTCTGTACTGTGATGTGCTCTGAACCCCGATTGAAAATTGTCTAAACACCCCCTGAAGTTTAAGAACTTGTTAACCTGGTTAAAAACAACTTTTTCAATGATTTTGCCAATGAAAGGGAGATTTGAGATTGGCCTGTAATTGCTCAATAGAGTGTTATCCAGGTTGCTCTTCTTCAAGAGGGGTTTAACAACTGCAGTTTTAAGTGAGGTTGGAAAAATCCCTGATAGAAGTGAAGCATTTACCACTTTTAGAAGATCCATTTCTAAACAGGTAAACACCGTTTTGAAGAATGATGTGGGGAGCGTGTCAAGACTGCAGGTTGATGTTTTCATAACTTGCACAGTCTCTTCTAAGATTTTGCTGTTAATTGCCATGAAATCAGACATAATGTCTGATTTCTTAAGTTGTGGTTGAGCTTGTTTGATATCGACACAACTTGGCTGATTGGATGAGCTGATTGCCTTTCTGATATTATTGATCTTATCAGTGAAGAAATGAGCAAACTCATTACATTTGCTTTCAGAGAGGAGCTCACTTGGAATCTGACTGGGGGGGTTTGTGAGTCTCTCTATCGTTGCAAAGAGTGTACGAGCATTATTTAAGTTGCTGTTTATAAGGCTTGAAAAGAAAGTCTGTCTAGCAGTGTTTAGTTCCATATTAAAGGCATGAAGACTGTCTTTATAGATGTTATAATGGACTACTAGTTTCGTCTTTCTCCACATACGCTCAGCTTTTCTGCATTTGTACTCTAGGTGACCTTGTCCAAGATCCCTTTTGCCTGCCAGTCATCTTCTTGACTTTAACAGGAGCGATGTCATTTATGACATTCTCAATTTTAGAATTGAACAAGTCAAGGAGAGCATCAACAGAACCTGCAGATATACTTGGTGCTAGTGATATGGCCTTCATAAACTGCTCACTAGTGTTCTCATTTATGCATCTCTTTCTGACAGAGACAGATCTGTCTTTAATAGCTGGAGTGATCAATATATCAAAAAAGATACAGAAATGATCAGATAGTGCCACATCCTTAACAACAGTTGATGAAATGTGTAAACCCTTAGTTATAAGTAGATCAAGAGTGTGTCCACGATTGTGTGTGGGTCCTTGAACATGCTGAGTCAGATCAAAAGTGTTAAAAACAGTCATCAGTTCTTTTACAGCATTGATTTCTGGATTATCAATGTGAATATTAAAATCCCCAGCAATACTAAAATAATCAAATTCAGAGGTTACTATTGATAACAGCTCTGTAAAATCATCAATAAAAGCTGGAGAATATTTTGGAGGTCTGTAGATAATGATCAGTAAGATGCGTGGAGACCCTTTTAGTGCTATACTCAGATATTCAAAAGACAAATAGTCACCAAATGACACTTGTTTACACTCATACACATCTTTAAACAGGGCAGCGATGCCTCCACCTCTCCTATTAGCTCTGCAAACACTCAAAAAGTCAAAGTTTAAAGGAGCTGCTTCATTCAGAACTGCTGCGCTACAGCTGTCATCTAGCCAAGTTTCAGTTAAAAGCATAAAATCAAGGCAATTTGTGTTGATAAAATCATTGACTAAAAGTGACTTATTATTGAGTGATCTGATGTTTAAAAGCGCTAACTTAACAGTTTTAGCTGTTTTTTCTATAGTAGTCTCAGATCTACATTTAATAGACACCAGATTTGAATGATGTGCTAAACGGCCTGATGAAGTCTTTGGTTTTCTGTCACTTAACACAACACATATCTGCTTAGAGAAAGCTACAGACAAACTGGGTTCCTGCTTGTTCTGAAAACATTTGATAAAGACACTGTTATCTAAGCAGGTCCCCGACACACATCACAGAGAGCTCTTGTGTTCAAGTACCCAGGGGTCCACCTCTCTCCCTGGACTTGCTGGATCTGCAGGATAGGCCCCAGGGTGCCCCGTGGCCCTCCACATAGGGCCCTCTGACCTCAGGAAGCTATCAAGGAGTCCACCTCTCTCCCTGGACTTGCAGTAGAGGCCCCAGGGTGCCCCCTGGCCTTCCACCTAGGGGCTTCTGACCCCTGAAAGCTACCCAGGAGTCCACCTCTCTTCCTGGACTTGCAGTAGAGGCCCCAGGGTGCCTCCTGGCCCTCCACCTAGTGGACTTTGACCCCAGCAAGCTACCAATGGGTCCACAACTCTCCCTGGACTTGCAGTAGAGGCCCCAGGGTGCCTCCTGGCCCTCCACCTAGTGGCCTTTGACCCCAGCAAGCTACCCAGGGGTCCACCTCTCTCCCTGGTCTTGCAGTAGAGGCCATAGGGTACCCCCTGGCCCTCCACCTAAGGGCTTCAGACCTCAGCAAGCTACCCAGGGGTCCACCTCTCTCCCTGGACTTGCAGTATAGGCTCCAGGGTGCCCCCTGGCCCTCCACTTAGGGGCCTCTGACCCCAGAAAGCTACCCAGGGGTCCACCTCTCGCCCTAGACTTGCAGTATAGGCCCCAGGAAGCCCCCTGGCCAACCGACTATGGAATTCTGACACCAGCAAACTACCCAGGGGTCCACCTCTCTCCCTGGACTTGCAGTAGAGGCCCCAAGGTGCTCCTTGGCCCTCCACCTAGGGGCCTCTGACCTCAGCAAGCTACCTGGCGGTCCACCTCTCTCCTTGGACTTGCAGTAGAGGCCCCAGGAAGCCCCTTGGCCCTCCTTCTATGGGCCTCTGACCCCAGCAACCTACCCAGGAGTCCACCTCTCTTCCTGGACTTGTAGTAGAGGCCCCAGGGTGCCCCCTGGCCCTCCACCTAGGGGCCTAGGACCCCAGCAAGCTACCCAAGGGTCCACCTCTCTCCCTGGACTTGCAGTAGACGCTCCAGGGTGCCCCCTGGCCCTCCACCTAGGGGCCTAAGACCCCAGCAAGCTACCCAGGGGTCCACCTCTCTAACTGGACTTGCAGTATAGGCCCCAGGGTGCCCCCTGCCCCTCCACCTAAGGGCTTCAGACCTCATCAAGCTACCCAGGGGTCCAACTATCTCCCTGGACTTGCGTTAGAGGCCCCAGGAAGGCCCCTGGCCCACCGACTATAGACTTCTGACCCCAGCAAGCTACCCAGGGGTCCACCTCTCTCCCTGGACTTGCAGTAGAGGCCCCAAGGGGCTCATTGGCCTTCCACCTAGGGGCCTCTGACCTCAGCAAGCTACCTGGGGGTCCACCTCTCTCCCTGGACTTGCAGTAGAGGCCCCAGGAAGCCCCTTGGCCCTCCTTCTATGGGCCTCTGACCCCAGCAAGCTACCCAGGAGTCCACCTCTCTTCCTGGACTTGTAGTAGAGGCCCCAGGGTGCCCCCTGGCCCTCCACCTAGGGGCCTCTGACCCCAGCAAGCTACCCAGGGGTCCACCTCTCTCCCTTGACTTGAAGTATGGGCCCCAGGGTGCCCCCTGGCCCTCCACCTAGGGGCCTAAGACCCCAGCAAGCTACCCAGGGGTCCAATTATCTCCCTGGACTGGCAGTATAGGCCCCAGGGTGCCCCCTGGCTCTCCACTCAGGGGCTTCTGACCCCAGCAAGCTACCCAGGGGTCTACAACTCTCCCTGGACTTTCAGTAGAGGCCCCAGGGTGCCCCCTGGCCCTCCACCTAAGGGCCTCTGACCCCAGAAAGCTACCCAGGGGTCCACCTCTCTACCTGAACTTGCGTTAGAGGCCCTAGGGTACCCCCTTACCCTCGACCTATGGGCTTCAGACCTCATCAAGCTACGCAGGGATCCACCTCTCTCCCTGGACTTGCAGTAGAGTCCCCAGGGTGCCCCCTGGCTCTTCACCTAGGGGTATCTGACCCCAGCAAGCTACCCAGGGGTCCACCTCTCTCCCTAGACTTGCAGTAGAGGCCCCAGGGTGCCCACTGGCCTTCCACCTAGGGGCCTCTGACCCCAGCAAGCTACATAGGGGTCCACATCTCTCCTTGGACTTGCAGTATAGGCCCGAGGGTGCCCCCTGGCCCTCCACCTAGGGGCCTCTGACCTCAGCAAGCTACCCAGGGGTCCACCTCACTCCCTGGACTTGCAATATAGGCCCCAGGGTGCCCCCTTGCCCTCCACTCAGGGGCCTTTGACCCCAGCAAAATACCCAGGGGTCCACAACTCTCCCTGGACTTGCAGTAGTGGCCCCAGGGTGCCCCCTTGCCCTGCACCTAGGGCCTCTGACCCCAGCAAGCTACCCAGGGGTCCAATTATCTCCCTGGACTGGCAATATAGTACCCAGGGTGCCCACTGGCCCTCCACCTTTGGGCCTCTGACTCCAGCAAGCTACCAATGTGTCCACAACTCTCCCTGGACTTGCAGTAGAGGCCCAAGGATGCCTCCTCTCCCTACACCTAGGGGCCTTTGACCCCAGCAAGCTACCCATGGGTCCACCTCTCTCCCTGGACTTGCAGTAGAGGCCCTAGGGTACCCCCTGGCCCTCCACCTAGGGGCCTAAGACCCCAGCAACCAACCCAGATGTCCACCTCTCTCCCTGGACTTGCAGTATAGGCCCCAGGGTGCCCCCTTGCCCTCCACCCAGGGGCCTCTGACCCCTGCAAGCTACCCAGGGGTCCACCTCTCTCCCTTGACTTGAAGTATAGGCCCCAGGGTGCACCCTGGCCCTCCACCTAAGGGCCTAGGGCCCCAGCAAGCTTTCCAGGGGTCCACGTCTCTCAATGGACTTGCAGTAGAGGCCCCAGGGTGCCCCCTGGCCCTCCACCTACTGGCCTCTGACCCCAGCAAGCTACCCAGGGGTCCACCTCTCTCCCTAGACTTGCAGTATAGGCCCCAAGGTGCCCCCTTACCCTCCACCTAGGTGCCACTGACCCCAGGAAGCAACCCAGGTGTCCAACTTTCTCCCTGGACTTGCAGAATAGGCCCCAGGGTGCCCCCTTGCCCGCCACCTATGGGCTTCTGACCCCAGCAAGCTACCCAGGGGTCCACATCTCTCACTGGACTTGCAGTAGAGGCCCCAGGGTGCCCCCTTGCCCTCCACCCAGGGGCCTCTGACCCCCGCAAGTTACCCAAGGGTCCACAACTCTCCCTGGACTTGCAGTAGAGGCCCCAGGGTCCCCCTTGGCCCTCCACCTAGGCCACTCTCAGCCAAGCAAACTACCCAGGGGTCCACCTCTCTCCCTGGACTTGCAGGATAGGCCCCAGGGTACCCCTTGGCCCTCCACCTAGTTGCCTATGACCCCAGCAAGCTACCCAGGGGTCCAACTCTCTACCTGGACTTGCAGTAGGGGCCCTAGGGTACCTCCTGGCCCTCCACCTAGGGTCCTCTGATCCCAGCAAGCTACACAGGGGTCCACCTTTCTCCCTGGACTTGCAGTAGAGGCCCCTGGTTGCCCTTTGGCCCTCCACCTAGGGGCCTCTGACCCCAGCAAGCTACCCAAGGGTCCACCTCTCTCCTGGGACTTGCAGCAGAGGCCCGAGGGTGCCCCTGGCCCTCCACCTAGGGGCTTCGTACCCCAGCAAGCAACCCAGGGGTCCACCTCTCTCCCTGGACTTGCAGTATAGGCCCCAGGGTGCCCCCTGGCCCTCCACCTAGGGGCCTCTGACCCCTGAAAGCTACCCAGGAGTCCACATCTCTTCCTGGACTTGCAGTAGAGGCCCCAGGGTTCCCCTGGCCCTCCACCTAGGGGCTTCGTACCCCAGCAAGCTACTCAGGGGTCCACCTCTCTTTCTGGATCTGCAGGATAGGCCGCAGTGTGCCCCGTGGCCCTCCACCTAGGGGCCTCTGACCTCAGGAAGCTATCCAGGAGTTCACCTCTCTCCCTGGACTTACAGTATAGGCCCCAAGGTGCCCCCTTACCCTCCACCTAGGGGCCTCTTACCCCTGAAAGCTACCCAGGGGTCCACCTCTCTCCCTGGTCTTGCAGGATAGGCTCCAGGGGACACCCTGGCCCTCCACCTAGGGGCCACTGACCTCAGTAAGCTACCCAGGGGTCCTCCTCACTCCCTGGACTTGCAGTAGAGGCCCCAGGGTGCCCCCTGACCCTCCACCTATGGGTCTCTGACCCCTGCAAGCTACCCAGGGGTTCACAACTCTCCCTGGACTTGCAGTAGAGGCCCCAGGATGCCCCCTTGCCCTCAACCTAGGGGCCTAGGACCCCAGCAAGCTACCCAGGGGTCCACGTCTCTCCCTGGACTTGCAGTAGAGGCCCCAGGGTGCCCCCTGGCCCTCCACCTACTGGCCTCTGACCCCAGCAAGCTACCCAGGGGTCCACCTCTCTCCCTAGTTTTGCAGTAGAGGCCCCAGGGTTCCCCCAGGCCCTCCACCTAAGTGCCTAAGAGCCCAGCAAGCTACCCAGGGGTCCACCTCTCTCCCTTGACTTGAAGTATAGGCCCCAGGGTGCCCCCTGGCCCTCCATCTAGGGGCCTAGGACCCCAGCAAGCTACCCAGGGGTCCACGTTTCTCCCTGGACTTGCAGTAGAGGCCACAGGGTGCCCCCTTGCCTTGCACCTAGGGGCCTCTGACCCCAGCAAGCTACCCAGGGGTCCACATCTCTCCATGGACTTGCAGTATAGGCCCTAGGGTGCCCCCTGGCCCTCCACCTAGGGGCCTAAAACCCCAGCAAGCTACCCAGGGTGTCCACCTCTCTCCCTGGAGTGGCAGCAGAGGCCCCAGGGTGCCCCCAGGCCCTCCACCTAGGGGCTTCTGACACAAGAAAGCTCCCCAGGGGTCCACCTTTCTCCCTGGACTTGCAGGATAGGCCCCAGTGTGCCCCCTGGCCCTCCACCTTGTTGCCTCTGACCCCAGCAAGCTACCCAGGGGTCCACCTCTCTCCCTGGACGTTCAGTAGAGGCCCTAGGGTACCTCTTGGCCCTCCACCTAGGGGCTTTATTCCCCAGCAAGCTACCCAGGGGTCCACTTTTCTCCCTGGACTTAAAGTATAGGCCCCAGGGTGCCCCCTGGCCCTCCACCTAGGGGCCTCTGACCCCTGAAAGCTACCCAGGAGTCCACCTCTCTTCCTGGACTTGCAGTAGAGGCCCCAGGGTGCCCCATGGCCCTCCACCTTTTGGCCTCTGATCCCAACAAGCTACCAATGGGTCCACAACTCTCCCTGGACTTGCAGTAGAGGCCCCAGGGTGCCTCCTGGCCCTCCACCTAGGGGCCTTTGACCCCAGCAAGCTACCCAGGGGTCCACCTCTCTCCCTGGACTTGCAGTAGAGGCCCTAGGGTACCCCCTGGCCCTCCACTTATGGGCTTCAGACCTCAGCAAGCTACCCAGGGGTCCACCTCTCTCCCTGGACTTGCAGTATAGGCCCCAAGGTGCCCCCTGGCCCTCCACCTAGGGGCCTTTGACCCCAGCAAGCTACCCAGGGGTCCACCTTTCTCCCTGGACTTGAAGTATAGGCCCCAGGCTGCCCACTGGCCCTCCACCTAGGGGCCTAAGACCCCAGCAAGCTACCCAGGGATCCACAACTCTCCCTGGACTTGCAGTAGAGGCCCCAGAGCTCCACCTGGCCCTCCACCTAGGGGCCTCTGACCCTAGAAAGCTACCCAGGGTTCCACCTCTCTCCCTGAATTTGCAGTATAGGCCCCAGGGTGCCCCCTGGCCCTCCACCTAAGTGCCTAAGACCCCAGCAAGCTACTCAGGGGTCCACCTCTCTCCCTTGACGTGAAGTATAGGCCCCAGGGTGCCCCCTGGCCCTCCACCTAGGGCCCTCTGACCCCTGAAAGCTACCCAGGAGTCCACCTCTCTTCCTGGACTTGCAGTAGAGGCCCCAGGGTGCCCACTGACCCTCCACCTATGGGTTTTTGACCCCTGCAATCTACCCAGGGGTCCACCTGTCTCCCTGGACTTGCAGTAGAGGCCCCAGGGTGCCCCCTTATTCTCCACCCAGGGGCCTCTGACCCCCGTAAGTTACCCAAGGTTCCACAACTCTCCCTGGACTTGCAGTAGAGGCCCCAGGGTCCCCCTTGGCCCTCCACCTAGGCCACTCTCAGCCAAGCAAACTACCCAGGGGTCCACCTCTCTCCCTGGACTTGCAGGATAGGCCCCAGGGTACACCTTGGCCCTCCACCTAGTTGCCTATGACCCCCGCAAGTTACCCAAGGGTCCACAACTCTCCCTGGACTTGCAGTAGAGGCCCCAGGGTCCCCCTTGGCCCTCCACCTAGGCCACTCTCAGCCAAGCAAACTACCCAGGGGTCCACCTCTCTCCCTGGACTTGCAGGATAGGCCCCAGGGTACCCCTTGGCCCTCCACCTAGTTGCCTATGACCCCAGCAAGCTACCCAGGGGTCCAACTCTCTACCTGGACTTGCAGTAGGGGCCCTAGGGTACCTCCTGGCCCTCCACCTAGGGTCCTCTGATCCCAGCAAGCTACACAGGGGTCCACCTTTCTCCCTGGACTTGCAGTAGAGGCCCCTGGTTGCCCTTTGGCCCTCCACCTAGGGGCCTCTGACCCCAGCAAGCTACCCAAGGGTCCACCTCTCTCCTGGGACTTGCAGCAGAGGCCCGAGGGTGCCCCTGGCCCTCCACCTAGGGGCTTCGTACCCCAGCAAGCAACCCAGGGGTCCACCTCTCTCCCTGGACTTGCAGTATAGGCCCCAGGGTGCCCCCTGGCCCTCCACCTAGGGGCCTCTGACCCCTGAAAGCTACCCAGGAGTCCACATCTCTTCCTGGACTTGCAGTAGAGGCCCCAGGGTTCCCCTGGCCCTCCACCTAGGGGCTTCGTACCCCAGCAAGCTACTCAGGGGTCCACCTCTCTTTCTGGATCTGCAGGATAGGCCGCAGTGTGCCCCGTGGCCCTCCACCTAGGGGCCTCTGACCTCAGGAAGCTATCCAGGAGTTCACCTCTCTCCCTGGACTTACAGTATAGGCCCCAAGGTGCCCCCTTACCCTCCACCTAGGGGCCTCTTACCCCTGAAAGCTACCCAGGGGTCCACCTCTCTCCCTGGTCTTGCAGGATAGGCTCCAGGGGACACCCTGGCCCTCCACCTAGGGGCCACTGACCTCAGTAAGCTACCCAGGGGTCCTCCTCACTCCCTGGACTTGCAGTAGAGGCCCCAGGGTGCCCCCTGACCCTCCACCTATGGGTCTCTGACCCCTGCAAGCTACCCAGGGGTTCACAACTCTCCCTGGACTTGCAGTAGAGGCCCCAGGATGCCCCCTTGCCCTCAACCTAGGGGCCTAGGACCCCAGCAAGCTACCCAGGGGTCCACGTCTCTCCCTGGACTTGCAGTAGAGGCCCCAGGGTGCCCCCTGGCCCTCCACCTACTGGCCTCTGACCCCAGCAAGCTACCCAGGGGTCCACCTCTCTCCCTAGTTTTGCAGTAGAGGCCCCAGGGTTCCCCCAGGCCCTCCACCTAAGTGCCTAAGAGCCCAGCAAGCTACCCAGGGGTCCACCTCTCTCCCTTGACTTGAAGTATAGGCCCCAGGGTGCCCCCTGGCCCTCCATCTAGGGGCCTAGGACCCCAGCAAGCTACCCAGGGGTCCACGTTTCTCCCTGGACTTGCAGTAGAGGCCACAGGGTGCCCCCTTGCCTTGCACCTAGGGGCCTCTGACCCCAGCAAGCTACCCAGGGGTCCACATCTCTCCATGGACTTGCAGTATAGGCCCTAGGGTGCCCCCTGGCCCTCCACCTAGGGGCCTAAAACCCCAGCAAGCTACCCAGGGTGTCCACCTCTCTCCCTGGAGTGGCAGCAGAGGCCCCAGGGTGCCCCCAGGCCCTCCACCTAGGGGCTTCTGACACAAGAAAGCTCCCCAGGGGTCCACCTTTCTCCCTGGACTTGCAGGATAGGCCCCAGTGTGCCCCCTGGCCCTCCACCTTGTTGCCTCTGACCCCAGCAAGCTACCCAGGGGTCCACCTCTCTCCCTGGACGTTCAGTAGAGGCCCTAGGGTACCTCTTGGCCCTCCACCTAGGGGCTTTATTCCCCAGCAAGCTACCCAGGGGTCCACTTTTCTCCCTGGACTTAAAGTATAGGCCCCAGGGTGCCCCCTGGCCCTCCACCTAGGGGCCTCTGACCCCTGAAAGCTACCCAGGAGTCCACCTCTCTTCCTGGACTTGCAGTAGAGGCCCCAGGGTGCCCCATGGCCCTCCACCTTTTGGCCTCTGATCCCAACAAGCTACCAATGGGTCCACAACTCTCCCTGGACTTGCAGTAGAGGCCCCAGGGTGCCTCCTGGCCCTCCACCTAGGGGCCTTTGACCCCAGCAAGCTACCCAGGGGTCCACCTCTCTCCCTGGACTTGCAGTAGAGGCCCTAGGGTACCCCCTGGCCCTCCACTTATGGGCTTCAGACCTCAGCAAGCTACCCAGGGGTCCACCTCTCTCCCTGGACTTGCAGTAGGGGCCCTAGGGTACCTCCTGGCCCTCCACCTAGGGTCCTCTGACCCCCGTAAGTTACCCAAGGTTCCACAACTCTCCCTGGACTTGCAGTAGAGGCCCCAGGGTCCCCCTTGGCCCTCCACCTAGGCCACTCTCAGCCAAGCAAACTACCCAGGGGTCCACCTTTCTCCCTGGACTTGAAGTATAGGCCCCAGGCTGCCCACTGGCCCTCCACCTAGGGGCCTAAGACCCCAGCAAGCTACCCAGGGGTCTACAACTCTCCCTGGACTTGCAGTAGAGGCCCCAGGGCTCCACCTGGCCCTCCACCTAGGGGCTTCTGACCCTAGCAATCTACCCAGGGTTCCACCTCTCTCCCTGAATTTGCAGTATAGGCCCCAGGGTGCCCCCTGGCCCTCCACCTAAGTGCCTAAGAGCCCAGCAAGCTACCCAGGGGTCCACCTCTCTCCCTTGACTTGAAGTGTAGGCCCCAGGGTGCCCCCTGGCCCTCCATCTAGGGGCCTAGGACCCCAGCAAGCTACCCAGGGGTCCACGTTTCTCCCTGGACTTGCAGTAGAGGCCACAGGGTGCCCCCTTGCCTTGCACCTAGGGGCCTCTGACCCCAGCAAGCTACCCAGGGGTCCACATCTCTCCATGGACTTGCAGTATAGGCCCTAGGGTGCCCCCTGGCCCTCCACCTAGGGGCCTAAAACCCCAGCAAGCTACCCAGGGTGTCCACCTCTCTCCCTGGACTGGCAGCAGAGGCCCCAGGGTGCCCCCAGGCCCTCCACCTAGGGGCTTCTGACACAAGAAAGCTCCCCAGGGGTCCACCTTTCTCCCTGGACTTGCAGGATAGGCCCCAGTGTGCCCCCTGGCCCTCCACCTTGTTGCCTCTGACCCCAGCAAGCTACCCAGGGGTCCACCTCTCTCCCTGGACGTTCAGTAGAGGCCCTAGGGTACCTCTTGGCCCTCCACCTAGGGGCTTTATTCCCCAGCAAGCTACCCAGGGGTCCACTTTTCTCCCTGGACTTAAAGTATAGGCCCCAGGGTGCCCCCTGGCCCTCCACCTAGGGGCCTCTGACCCCTAAAAGCTACCCAGGAGTCCACCTCTCTTCCTGGACTTGCAGTAGAGGCCCCAGGGTGCCCCATGGCCCTCCACCTTTTGGCCTCTGATCCCAACAAGCTACCAATGGGTCCACAACTCTCCCTGGACTTGCAGTAGAGGCCCCAGGGTGCCTCCTGGCCCTCCACCTAGGGGCCTTTGACCCCAGCAAGCTACCCAGGGGTCCACCTCTCTCCCTGGACTTGCAGTAGAGGCCCTAGGGTACCCCCTGGCCCTCCACTTATGGGCTTCAGACCTCAGCAAGCTACCCAGGGGTCCACCTCTCTCCCTGGACTTGCAGTATAGGCCCCAAGGTGCCCCCTGGCCCTCCACCTAGGGGCCTTTGACCCCAGCAAGCTACCCAGGGGTCCACCTTTCTCCCTGGACTTGAAGTATAGGCCCCAGGCTGCCCACTGGCCCTCCACCTAGGGGCCTAAGACCCCAGCAAGCTACCCAGGGATCCACAACTCTCCCTGGACTTGCAGTAGAGGCCCCAGAGCTCCACCTGGCCCTCCACCTAGGGGCCTCTGACCCTAGCAAGCTACCCAGGGTTCCACCTCTCTCCCTGAATTTGCAATATAGGCCCCAGGGTGCCCCCTGGCCCTCCACCTAAGTGCCTAAGACCCCAGCAAGCTACCCAGGGGTCCACCTCTCTCCCTTGACGTGAAGTATAGGCCCCAGGGTGCCCCCTGGCCCTCCATCTAGGGGCCTAGGACCCCAGCAAGTTACCCAAGGTTCCACAATTCTCCCTGGACTTGCAGTAGAGGCCCCAGGGTGCCCCCTGGCCCTCCACCTAGGGGTCTTTGACCCCAGCAAGCTACCCAGGGGTCCACCTCTCTCCCTGGACTTGCAGTAGAGGCCCCAGGGTGCCCACTGACCCTCCACCTATGGGTTTTTGACCCCTGCAAGCTACCTAGGGGTCCACCTGTCTCCCTGGACTTGCAGTAGAGGCCCCAGGGTGCCCCCTTGCTCTCCACCCAGGGGCCTCTGACCCCCGTAAGTTACCCAAGGGTCCACAACTCTCCCTGGACTTGCAGTAGAGGCCCCAGGGTGCCCCCTGGCCCTCCACCTAGGGGCCTTTGACCCCAGCAAGCTACCCAGAGGTCCACCTCTCTCCCTGGACTTGCAGTAGAGGCCCCAAGGTGCCCCCTTACCCTCTACCTAGGGGCCTCTTACCCCAGGAAGCTACCCAGGGGTCCACCTCTCTCCCTGGACTTGCAGGATAGGCTCCAGGGGGCACCCTTGCCCTCCACCTAGGGGCCACTGACCCCAGGAAGCTACCCAGGGGTCCATCTCTCTCCATGGACTTCCAGAATAAGCCCCAGGGTGCCCCCTGGCCCACAACCTATGGGCTTCTTACCCAAGCAAGCTACCCAGGGGTCCACCTCTCTCCCTGGACTTGCAGTTGAGGCCCCAGGGTGCCCCCTGACCCTCCACCTATGGGTTTCTGACCCCTGCAAGCTACCCAGGGGTCCACATCTCTCCCTGGACTTGCAGTAGAGGCCCCAGGGTGCCCCCTTGCCTTCCACCCAGGGGCCTCTGACCCCCGCAAGTTACCCAAGGGTCCACAACTCTCCCTGGACTTGCAGTAGAGGCCCCAGGGTGCCCCTTGGCCCTCAACCTCGGCCACTCTCAGCCAAGCAAACTACCCAGGGGTCCAACTCTCTCCCTGCACTTGCAGTATAGGCCCAAGGGTGCCCCCTGGCCCTCCTCCTAGGGTCCTCTGACAACAGCAATCTACCAAGGGATCCAAAACTCTCCCTGGAAATGCAGTAGAGGCCCTAGGGTAGCCCCTGGCCTTTCACCTAGGGGCTTTAGTCCCCAGCAAGCTACCCAGGGGTCCACCTCTCTCCCTGGACTTGCAGTAGAGTCCCCAGGGTGCCCCCTGGCCCTCCAGCTAGGGGCTTTGACCCCAGCAAGCTACCCAGGGGTCCACCTCTCTCCCTGGACTTGCAGTAGAGAACCCAGGAAGCCCCCTTGCCCTCCACCAAGGAGCCTCTGACGCCAACAAGCTACCCAGGGGTCCATCTCTCTCCCTGGACTTGCAATAGAGGCCCCAGGGTGCCCGCTTGCCCTCCACCTAGGGGCCTCTGACCCCAGCAAGCTACCCGGGAGTCCACATCTCTCCCTAGACTTGCAGTAGTGGCCCCAGGGTGCCCCCTTGCCCTGCACCTAGGAGCCTCTGACCCCAGCAAGCTACCCAGGGGTCCACTTCTCTCCATGGACTTGCAGTATAGGCCCTAGGGTGCCCCCTGGCCCTCCACCTAGGGGCCTAAAACCCCAGCAAGCTACCCAGGGGGTCCACCTCTCTCCCTGGACTGGCAGTAGAGGCCCCAGGGTGCCCCCAGGCCCTCCACCTAGGGGCGGCTGACACAAGAAAGCTCCCCAGGGGTCCATATCTCTCCCTGGACTTGCAATAGAGGCCCTCGGGTACCTCCTGGCCCTCCACATAGAGGCCTCTGACCCCAGCAAGTTACCCAGGGGTCCACAACTCTCCCTGGACTTGCAGTAGAGGCCCCAGCGTACGCCCTTGCCCTCAACCTAGGGGCCTCTGACCCTAGAAAGCTACCCAGGGTTCCACCTCACTCCCTAGACTTGCAGTATAGGCCCTAGGGTGCCCCCAGGCCCTCCACCTAAGTGCCTAAAACCCCAGCAAGCTACCCAGGGGTCCACCTCTCTCCCTTGACTTGACATATAGGCCCCAGGGTGCCCCCTGGCCCTACACCTAGGGGCCTAGGGCCCCAGCAAGCTTTCCAGGGGTCCACCTCTCTCCCTGGACTTGCAGTAGAGGCCCTAGGGTGCCCACTGGCCCTCCACCTACTGGCCTCTGACCCCAGCAAGCTACCCAGGGGTCCACCTCTCTCCCTGGACTTGCAGTATAGGCTGCAGGGGGCAACCTGGCCTTCCACCTAGGGGTCACTGACCCCAGGAAGCTACCCAGGGGTCCACCTCTCTCCCTGGACTTGCAGAATAGGCCCCAGGGTGCCCCCTGGCCCTCCACCCAGAGGCCTTTAACCCCCGCAAGTTACCCAAGGGTCCACAACTCTCCCTGGACTTGCAGTCGAGGCCCGAGGGTGCCACTTGGCCCTCCACCTAGGTCACTCTCAGCCAAGCAAACTACCCAGGGGTCCAACTATCTACCTGGAAATGCAGTAGGGGCCCTAGGGTACCTCCTGGCCCTCCACCTAGGGAACTCTGATAACAGTAAGCTACTTGGGGGTCCACCTTTCTCCCTGGACTTGCAGTAGAGGCACCTGGTTTCCCTTTGGCCCTCCACTTAGGGGCCTCTGACCCCAGCTAGCTACCCAGGGGTCCACCTCTCTCCCTGGATCTGCAGGATAGGCCCCAGGGTGCCCCATGGCCCTCCACCTAGGGGCCTTTGACCTCAGGAAGCTACCCAGGAGTCCACCTCTCTACCTGGACTTGCAGTTTAGGCCCCAGGGTGCCCCCTGGCCCTCCACCTAGGGGCCTCTGACCCCTGAAAGCTACCCAGGAGTCCACCTCTCTTCTTGGACTTGCAGTAGAGGCCCCAGGGTGCCCCCTGGCCTTCCACATTTTGGCCTCTGACCCCAGCAAGCTACCAATGGATCCACAACTCTCCCTGGACTTGCAGTAGAGGGCCCAGGGTGCCTCCTGGCCCTCCACCTTGGGGCCTTTGACCCCAGCAAGCTACCCAGGGGTCCACCTCTCTTCCTGATCTTGCAGTAGAGGCCCCAGGGTGCCCCCTGGCCCTCCACCTTTTGGCCTCTGACCCCAGCAAGCTTCCAATGGATCCACAACTCTCCCTGGACTTGCAGTAGAGGGCCCAGGGTGCCTCCTGGCCCTCCACCTTGAGGCCTTTGACCCCAGCAAGCTATTCAGGTGTCCACCTCTCTTCCTGGACTTGCAGTAGAGGCCCCAGGGTGCCCCCTGGCCCTCCACCTATGGGCTTCTGACCACAGCAAGCTACCCTGGGGTCCACCTCTCTCCCTAGACTTGCAGTATAGACCCCAAGGTGCCCCCTTACCCTCCACCTAGGTGCCACTGACCCCAGGAAGCTACCCAGGTGTCCAACTCTCTCCCTGGACTTGCAGAATAGGCCCCAGGGTGCCCCCTGGCCCACCACCTATGGGCTTCTGACCCCAGCAAGCGACCCAGGGGTCCACATCTCCCCCTGGACTTGCAGTAGAGGCCCCAGGGTGCCACTTGGCCCTCCAACTAGGCCACTCTCAGCCAAGCAAACTACCCAGGGGTCCAACTATCTACCTGGACTTGCAGTAGGGGCCCTAGGGTACCTCCTGGCCTTTCACCTAGCGGCCTCTGATCCCAGCAAGCTACTTAGGGGTCCACCTTTCTCCTTGGACTTGCAGTAGAGGCCCCTGGTTGCCCTTTGGCCCTCCACCTAGGGGCCTCTAACCCCAGCAAGCTACCCAAGGGTCCACCTCTCTCCCTGGATCTGCAGGATAGGCCCCAGGGTGCCCCGTGGCCCTCCACCTAGGGGCCTCTGACCTCAGGAAGCTACCCAGGAGTCCACCTCTCTCCCTGGACTTGCAGTTTAGGCCCCAGGGTGCCCCCTGGCCCTCCACCTAGGGGCCTCTGACCCCTGAAAGCTACCCAGGAGTCCACCTCTCTTCATGGACTTGCAGTAGAGGCCCCAGGGTGCCCCCTGGCCCTCCACCTTTTGGCCTCTGACCCCAGCAAGCTACCAATGGGTCCACAACTCTCCCTTGACTTGCAGTAGAGGCCCCAGGGTGCCTCCTGGCCCTCCACCTAGGGGCCTTTGACCCCAGAAAGCTACCCTGGGGTCCACCTCTCTCCCTGGACTTGCAGTAGAGGCCCTAGGGTACCCCTGGCCTTCCACATATGGGCTTCAGACCTCAGCAAGCAAACCAGAGGTCCACCTATCTCCCTGGACTTGCAGTATAGGCCCCAGGGTGCCCTGTGGCCCTCCACCTAGGTGCCTCTGACCCCAGAGAGCTACCCAGAGGTCCACCTCTCGCCCTGGACTTGCAGTATAGGCCCCAGGAAGCCCCCTGGCCCACCGACTATGGGCTTCTGACCCCAGCAAGCTACCAAGGGGTCCACCTCTCTCCCTGGACTTGCAGTAGAGGCCCAAAGGTGCCCCCTTACCCTCCACCTAGGGGCCTCTGACCCTAGCAAGCTACCCAGGAGTCCACCTCTCTTCCTGGACTTGTAGTAGAGGCCCCAAGGTGCCCCCTGGCCCTCCACTTAGGGGCCTAGGACCCCAGCAAGCTACCCAGGGGTCAACCTCTCTCCCTGGACTTGCAGTTTAGGCCCCAGGATGCCCCCTGGCCCTCCACCTAGGGGCCTAAGACCCCAGAAAGCTACCCAGGGGTCCACCTCTCTCCCTGTACTTGCAGTATAGGAAGAAGGGTGCCACCTTGCCCTCCACCCAGGGGCCTCTGACCCCAGCAAGCTACCCAGGGGTCCACAACTCTCCCTGGACTTGCAGTAAAGGCCCCAGGGTGCCCCCTGGCCCTCCACCTAGGGGCCTGTGACCCTAGCAAGCTACATAGGGGTCCACATCTCTCCTTGGACTTGCAGTATAGGCCCCAGGGTGCCCCCTGGCCCTCCACCCAGGGGCCTCTGACTCCAGCAAGCTACCCAGGGTTCCACCTCTCTCCCTTGTTTTAAAGTATAGGCCCCAGGGTGCACCCTGGCCCTCCACCTAGGGGCCTAGGGCCCCAGCAAGCTTTCCAGGGGTCCACGTCTCTCCCTGGACTTGCAGTAGAGGCCCCAGGGTGCCCCCTGGCCCTCCACCTACTGGCCTCTGACCCCAGCAAGCTACCCAGGGGTCCACCTCTCTCCCTAGACTTGCAGTATAGGCCCCAAGGTGCCCCCTTACCCTCCACCTAGGTGCCACTGACCCCAGGAAGCTACCCAGGTGTCCAACTCTCTCCCTGGACTTGCAGAATAGGCCCCAGGGTGCCCCCTGGCCCACCACCTATGGGCTTCTGACCCCAGCAAGCTACCCAGGGGTCCACATCTCCCCCTGGACTTGCAGTAGAGGCCCCAGGGTGCCCCCTTGCCCTCCACCCAGGGGCCTCTGACCCCAGAAAGCTACCCAGGGGTCCACCTCTCGCCCTAGACTTGCAGTATAGGCCCCAGGAAGCCCCCTGGCCAACCGACTATGGAATTCTGACACCAACAAAATACCCAGGGGTCCACCTCTCTCCCTGGACTTGCAGTAGAGGCCCCAAGGTGCTCCTTGGCCCTCCACCTAGGGGCCTCTGACATCAGCAAGCTACCTGGGGGTCCACCTCTCTCCTTGGACTTGCAGTAGAGGCCCCAGGAAGCCCCTTGGCCCTCCTTCTATGGGCCTCTGACCCCAGCAACCTACCCAGGAGTCCACCTCTCTTCCTGGACTTGTAGTAGAGGCCCCAGGGTGCCCCCTGGCCCTCCACCTAGGGGCCTAGGACCCCAGCAAGCTACCCAAGGGTCCACCTCTCTCCCTGGACTTGCAGTAGAGGCTCCAGGGTGCCCCCTGGCCCTCCACCTAGGGGCCTAAGACCCCAGCAAGCTACCCAGGGGTCCAGTTATCTCCCTGGACTGGCAGTATAGGCCCCAGGTTGCCCCCTGGCCCTCCACCTAGGGGCTTCTGACCCCAGCAAGCTACCCAGGGGTCCACAACACTCCCTGGACTTTCAGTAGAGGCCCCAGGGTGCCCCCTGGCCCTCCACCTAAGGGCTTCAGACCTCATCAAGCTACCCAGGGGTCCAACTCTCTCTCTGGACTTGCAGTATAGGCCCCAGGGTGCCCCCTGGCCCTCCACTTAGGGGCCTCTTACCCCAGCAAGCTACCCAGGGGTCCACAACTCTCCCTGGATTTGCAGTAGAGGCCCCAGGGTGCCGCCTGGCCCTCCACCTAGGGGCCTCTGACCCTAGCAAGCTACCCAGGGTTCCACCTCTCTCCCTGGACTTGCAGTATAGGCCCCAAGGTGCCCCCAGGCCCTGCACCTAAGTGCCTAAGACCCCAGCAAGCTACCGAGGGGTCCAATTCTCTCCCTTGACTTGAAGTATAGGCCCCAGGGTGCCCCCTGGCCCTCTACCTTGGGGCCTAGGGCCCCAGCAAGCTTTCCAGGGGTCCACGTCTCTCCCTGCACTTGCAGTAGAGGCCCCAGGGTGCCCCCTGGCCCTCCACCTACTGGCTTCTGCCCCCAGCAAGCTACCCAGGGGTCCACCTCTCTCCCTAGACTTGCAGTAGAGGCCCCAGGGTTCCCCCTGGCCCTCCACCTAGGATCCTTTGACCCTAGCAAGCTACCCAGGGGTCCACCTCTCTCCCTGGATTTGCAGTATAGGCCCCAAGGTGCCACCTTACCCTCCATCTAGGGGCCTCTGACCCCATCAAGCTACCCAGGGGTCCACCTCTCTCCCTTGACTTGAAGTGTAGGCCCCAGGGTGCACCCTGGCCCTCCACCTAGGGGCCTAGGGCCCCAGCAAGCTTTCCAGGGGTCCACGTTTCTCCCTGGACTTGCAGAATAGGCCCCAGGGTGCCCCCTTGCCCTCCACCCAGGGGCCACTGACCCCAGCAAGTTTCCCAAGGGTCCACAACTCTCCCTGGACTTGCAGTAGAGGCCCCAGGGTCCCCCTTGGCCCCTCCACCTAGGCCACTCTCAGCCAATCAAACTACCCAGGGGTCCACCTCTCTCCCTGGACTTGCAGGATAGGCCCCAGGGTACCCCCTGGCCCTCCACCTAGTTGCCTCTGACCCCAGCAAGCTACCCAGGGGTCCAACTCTCTACCTGGACTTGCAGTAGGGGTCCTAGGGTACCTCCTGGCCCTCCACCTAGGGTCCTCTGATCCCAGCAAGCTACACAGGGGTCCACCTTTCTCCCTGGACTTGCAGTAGAGGCCCCTGGTTGCCCTTTGGCCCACCACCAAGGGGCCTCTGACCCCAGCAAGCTACCCAAGGGTCCAACTCTCTCCCTGGACTTGCAGTAGAGGCCCCAGGGTTCCCCTGGCCCTCCACCTAGGGGCTTCGTACCCCAGCAAGCTACCCAGGGGTCCACCTCTCTTTCTGGATCTGCAGGATAGGCCCCAGTGTGCCCCGTGGCCCTCCACCTAAGGGGCCTCTGACCTCAAGAAGCTACCCAGGAGTTCACCTCTCTCCCTGGACTTTCAGTATAGGCCCCAGGGTGCCCCCTGGCCCTCCACCTAGGGGCCTCTGACCCCTGAAAGCTACCCAGGAGTCCACCTCTCTTACTGGACTTGCAGTTGAGGCCCCAGGGTGCCCCCTGGCCCTCCACCTTTTCACCTCTGACTCCAGCAAGCTAACAATGTGTCCACAACTCTCCCTGGACTTGCAGTAGAGGCCCAAGGATGCCTCCTGGCCCTACACCTAGGGGTCTTTGACCCCAGCAAGCTACCCATGGGTCCACCTCTCTCCCTGGACTTGCAGTAGAGGCCCTAGGGTACCCCCTGGCCCGCCACCTAGGGGCCTAAGACCCCAGCAACCTACCCAGGTGTCCACCTCTCTCCCTGGACTTGCAGCATAGGCCCCAGGGTGCCCCCTTGCCCTCCACCCAGGGGCCTAGGGCCCCAGCAAGCTTTCCAGGGGTCCACGTCTCTCACTGGACTTGCAGTAAAGGCCCTAGGGTGCCCCCTGGCCCTCCACCTACTGGCCTCTGACCCCAGCAAGCTACCCAGGGGTCCACCTCTCTCCCTAGACTTGCAGAATAGGCCCCAAGGTGCTCCCTTACCCTCCACCTAGGTGCCACTGACCCCAGGAAGCTACCCAGGTGTCCAACTCTCTCCCTGGACTTGCAGAATAGGCCCCAGGGTGCCCCCTGGCCCGCCACCTATGAGCTTCTGACCCCAGCAAGCTACCCAGGGGTCCACATCTCTCCCTGGACTTGCAGTAGAGGCCCCAGGGTGCCCCCTTGCCCTCCACCCAGGGGCCTCTGACCCCAGCAAGTTTCCCAAGGGTCCACAACTCTCCCTGGACTTGCAGTAGAGGTCCCAGGGTCCCCCTTGGCCCCTCCACATAGGCCACTCTCAGCCAAGCAAACTACCCAGGGGTCCACCTCTCTCCCTGGACTTGCAGGATAGGCCCCAGGGTACCCCCTGGCCCTCCACCTAGTTGCCTCTGACCCCAGCAAGCTACCCAGGGGTCCAACTCTCTACCTGGACTTGCAGTAGGGGTCCTAGGGTACCTCCTGGCCCTCCACCTAGGGTCCTCTGATCCCAGCAAGCTACACAGGGGTCCACCTTTCTCCCTGGACTTGCAGTAGAGGCCCCTGGTTGCCCTTTGGCCCACCACCTAGGGGCCTCTGACCCCAGCAAGCTACCCAAGGGTCCAACTCTCTCCCTGGACTTGCAGCAGAGGCTCCTGGGTGCCCCTGGCCCTCCTCCTAGGGGCTTCGTACCCCAGCAAGCAACCCAGGGGTCCACCTCTCTCCCTGGACTTGCAGTATAGGCCCCAGGGTGCCCCCTGGCCCTCCACCTAGGGGCCTCTGACCCCTGAAAGCTACCCAGGAGTCCACCTCTCTTCCAGGACTTGCAGTAGAGGCCCCAGGGTTCCCCTGGCCCTCCACCTTGGGGCTTCGTACCCCAACAAGCTACCCAGGGGTCCACCTCTCTTTCTGGATCTGCAAGATAGGCCCCAGTGTGCCCTGTGGCCCTCCACCTAGGGGCCTCTCACCTCAAGAAGCTACCCAGGAGTTCACCTCTCTCCCTGGACTTTCAGTATAGGCCCCAGGGTGCCCCCTGGCCCTCCACCTAGGGGCCTCTGACCCCTGAAAGCTACCCAGGAGTCCACCTCTCTTACTGGACTTGCAGTTGAGGCCCCAGGGTGCCCCCTGGCCCTCCACCTTTTCACCTCTGACTCCAGCAAGCTACCAATGTGTCCACAACTCTCCCTGGACTTGCAGTAGAGGCCCAAGGATGCCTCCTGGCCCTACATCTAGGTGCCTTTGACCCCAGCAAGCTACCCATGGGTCCACCTCTCTCCCTGGACTTGCAGTAGAGGCCCTAGGGTACCCCCTGGCCCTCCACCTAGGGGCCTAAGACCCCAGCAACCTACCCAGGTGTCCACCTCTCTCCCTGGACTTGCAGTATAGGCCCCAGGGTGCCCCCTTGCCCTCCACCCAGGGGCCTCTGACCCCTGCAAGCTACCCAGGGGTCCACCTCTCTCCCTTGACTTGAAGTATAAGCCCGAGGGAGCACCCTGGCCCTCCACCAAGGGGCCTAGGGCCCCAGCAAGCTTTCCAGGGGTCCACGTCTCTCACTGGACTTGCAGTAGGGGCCCTAGGGTACCTACTGGCCCTCCACCTAGGGTCCTCTGATCCCAGCAAGCTACCCAGGGGTCCAACTCTCTACCTAGACTTGCAGTAGGGGCCCTAGGGTACCTCCTGGCCCTCCACCTAGGGTCCTCTGATCCCAGCAAGCTACACAGGGGTCCACCTTTCTCCCTGGACTTGCAATAGAGTCCCCTGGTTGCCCTTTGGCCCTCCACCTATGGGCCTCTGACCCCAGCAAGCTACCCAAGGGTCCACATCTCTCCTTGGACTTGCAGTATAGGCCCCAGGGTGCCCCCTGGCCCTCCACCCAGGGGCCTCTGACTCCAGCAAGCTACCCAGGGGTCCACCTCTCTCCCTTGTTTTAAAGTATAGGCCCCAGGGTGCACCCTGGCCCTCCACCTAGGGGCCTAGGGCCCCAGCAAGCTTTCCAGGGGTCCACGTCTCTCCCTGGACTTGCAGTAGAGGCCCCAGGGTGCCCCCTGGCCCTCCACCTACTGGCCTCTGACCCCAGCAAGCTACCCAGGGGTCCACCTCTCTCCCTAGACTTGCAGTATAGGCCCCAAGGTGCCCCCTTACCCTCCACCTAGGTGCCACTGACCCCAGGAAGCTACCCAGGTGTCCAACTCTCTCCCTGGACTTGCAGAATAGGCCCCAGGGTGCCCCCTGGCCCACCACCTATGGGCTTCTGACCCCAGCAAGCTACCCAGGGGTCCACATCTCCCCCTGGACTTGCAGTAGAGGCCCCAGGGTGCCCCCTTGCCCTCCACCCAGGGGCCTCTGACCCCAGAAAGCTACCCAGGGGTCCACCTCTCGCCCTAGACTTGCAGTATAGGCCCCAGGAAGCCCCCTGGCCAACCGACTATGGAATTCTGACACCAACAAAATACCCAGGGGTCCACCTCTCTCCCTGGACTTGCAGTAGAGGCCCCAAGGTGCTCCTTGGCCCTCCACCTAGGGGCCTCTGACATCAGCAAGCTACCTGGGGGTCCACCTCTCTCCTTGGACTTGCAGTAGAGGCCCCAGGAAGCCCCTTGGCCCTCCTTCTATGGGCCTCTGACCCCAGCAACCTACCCAGGAGTCCACCTCTCTTCCTGGACTTGTAGTAGAGGCCCCAGGGTGCCCCCTGGCCCTCCACCTAGGGGCCTAGGACCCCAGCAAGCTACCCAAGGGTCCACCTCTCTCCCTGGACTTGCAGTAGAGGCTCCAGGGTGCCCCCTGGCCCTCCACCTAGGGGCCTAAGACCCCAGCAAGCTACCCAGGGGTCCAGTTATCTCCCTGGACTGGCAGTATAGGCCCCAGGTTGCCCCCTGGCCCTCCACCTAGGGGCTTCTGACCCCAGCAAGCTACCCAGGGGTCCACAACACTCCCTGGACTTTCAGTAGAGGCCCCAGGGTGCCCCCTGGCCCTCCACCTAAGGGCTTCAGACCTCATCAAGCTACCCAGGGGTCCAACTCTCTCTCTGGACTTGCAGTATAGGCCCCAGGGTGCCCCCTGGCCCTCCACTTAGGGGCCTCTTACCCCAGCAAGCTACCCAGGGGTCCACAACTCTCCCTGGATTTGCAGTAGAGGCCCCAGGGTGCCGCCTGGCCCTCCACCTAGGGGCCTCTGACCCTAGCAAGCTACCCAGGGTTCCACCTCTCTCCCTGGACTTGCAGTATAGGCCCCAAGGTGCCCCCAGGCCCTGCACCTAAGTGCCTAAGACCCCAGCAAGCTACCGAGGGGTCCAATTCTCTCCCTTGACTTGAAGTATAGGCCCCAGGGTGCCCCCTGGCCCTCTACCTTGGGGCCTAGGGCCCCAGCAAGCCTTCCAGGGGTCCACGTCTCTCCCTGCACTTGCAGTAGAGGCCCCAGGGTGCCCCCTGGCCCTCCACCTACTGGCTTCTGCCCCCAGCAAGCTACCCAGGGGTCCACCTCTCTCCCTAGACTTGCAGTAGAGGCCCCAGGGTTCCCCCTGGCCCTCCACCTAGGATCCTTTGACCCTAGCAAGCTACCCAGGGGTCCACCTCTCTCCCTGGATTTGCAGTATAGGCCCCAAGGTGCCACCTTACCCTCCATCTAGGGGCCTCTGACCCCATCAAGCTACCCAGGGGTCCACCTCTCTCCCTTGACTTGAAGTGTAGGCCCCAGGGTGCACCCTGGCCCTCCACCTAGGGGCCTAGGGCCCCAGCAAGCTTTCCAGGGGTCCACGTTTCTCCCTGGACTTGCAGAATAGGCCCCAGGGTGCCCCCTTGCCCTCCACCCAGGGGCCTCTGACCCCAGCAAGTTTCCCAAGGGTCCACAACTCTCCCTGGACTTGCAGTAGAGGCCCCAGGGTCCCCCTTGGCCCCTCCACCTAGGCCACTCTCAGCCAAGCAAACTACCCAGGGGTCCACCTCTCTCCCTGGACTTGCAGGATAGGCCCCAGGGTACCCCCTGGCCCTCCACCTAGTTGCCTCTGACCCCAGCAAGCTACCCAGGGGTCCAACTCTCTACCTGGACTTGCAGTAGGGGTCCTAGGGTACCTCCTGGCCCTCCACCTAGGGTCCTCTGATCCCAGCAAGCTACACAGGGGTCCACCTTTCTCCCTGGACTTGCAGTAGAGGCCCCTGGTTGCCCTTTGGCCCACCACCAAGGGGCCTCTGACCCCAGCAAGCTACCCAAGGGTCCAACTCTCCCCCTGGACTTGCAGTAGAGGCCCCAGGGTTCCCCTGGCCCTCCACCTAGGGGCTTCGTACCCCAGCAAGCTACCCAGGGGTCCACCTCTCTTTCTGGATCTGCAGGATAGGCCCCAGTGTGCCCCGTGGCCCTCCACCTAAGGGGCCTCTGACCTCAAGAAGCTAGCCAGGAGTTCACCTCTCTCCCTGGACTTTCAGTATAGGCCCCAGGGTGCCCCCTGGCCCTCCACCTAGGGGCCTCTGACCCCTGAAAGCTACCCAGGAGTCCACCTCTCTTACTGGACTTGCAGTTGAGGCCCCAGGGTGCCCCCTGGCCCTCCACCTTTTCACCTCTGACTCCAGCAAGCTAACAATGTGTCCACAACTCTCCCTGGACTTGCAGTAGAGGCCCAAGGATGCCTCCTGGCCCTACACCTAGGGGTCTTTGACCCCAGCAAGCTACCCATGGGTCCACCTCTCTCCCTGGACTTGCAGTAGAGGCCCTAGGGTACCCCCTGGCCCGCCACCTAGGGGCCTAAGACCCCAGCAACCTACCCAGGTGTCTACCTCTCTCCCTGGACTTGCAGCATAGGCCCCAGGGTGCCCCCTTTCCCTCCACCCAGGGGCCTAGGGCCCCAGCAAGCTTTCCAGGGGTCCACGTCTCTCACTGGACTTGCAGTAAAGGCCCCAGGGTGCCCCCTGGCCCTCCACCTACTGGCCTCTGACCCCAGCAAGCTACCCAGGGGTCCACCTCTCTCCCTAGACTTGCAGAATAGGCCCCAAGGTGCTCCCTTACCCTCCACCTAGGTGCCACTGACCCCAGGAAGCTACCCAGGTGTCCAACTCTCTCCCTGGACTTGCAGAATAGGCCCCAGGGTGCCCCCTGGCCCGCCACCTATGAGCTTCTGACCCCAGCAAGCTACCCAGGGGTCCACATCTCTCCCTGGACTTGCAGTAGAGGCCCCAGGGTGCCCCCTTGCCCTCCACCCAGGGGCCTCTGACCCCAGCAAGTTTCCCAAGGGTCCACAACTCTCCCTGGACTTGCAGTAGAGGTCCCAGGGTCCCCCTTGGCCCCTCCACCTAGGCCACTCTCAGCCAAGCAAACTACCCAGGGGTCCACCTCTCTCCCTGGACTTGCAGGATAGGCCCCAGGGTACCCCCTGGCCCTCCACCTAGTTGCCTCTGACCCCAGCAAGCTACCCAGGGGTCCAACTCTCTACCTGGACTTGCAGTAGGGGTCCTAGGGTACCTCCTGGCCCTCCACCTAGGGTCCTCTGATCCCAGCAAGCTACACAGGGGTCCACCTTTCTCCCTGGACTTGCAGTAGAGGCCCCTGGTTGCCCTTTGGCCCACCACCTAGGGGCCCCTGACCCCAGCAAGCTACCCAAGGGTCCAACTCTCTCCCTGGACTTGCAGCAGAGGCTCCTGGGTGCCCCTGGCCCTCCTCCTAGTGGCTTCTTACCCCAGCAAGCAACCCAGGGGTCCACCTCTCTCCCTGGACTTGCAGTATAGGCCCCAGGGTGCCCCCTGGCCCTCCACCTAGGGGCCTCTGACCCCTGAAAGCTACCCAGGAGTCCACCTCTCTTCCTGGACTTGCAGTAGAGGCCCCAGGGTTCCCCTGGCCCTCCACCTTGGGGCTTCGTACCCCAACAAGCTACCCAGGGGTCCACCTCTCTTTCTGGATCTGCAAGATAGGCCCCAGTGTGCCCTGTGGCCCTCCACCTAGGGGCCTCTCACCTCAAGAAGCTACCCAGGAGTTCACCTCTCTCCCTGGACTTTCAGTATAGGCCCCAGGGTGCTCCCTGGCCCTCCACCTAGGGGCCTCTGACCCCTGTAAGCTACCCAGGAGTCCACCTCTCTTACTGGACTTGCAGTTGAGGCCCCAGGGTGCCCCCTGGCCCTCCACCTTTTCACCTCTGACTCCAGCAAGCTACCAATGTGTCCACAACTCTCCCTGGACTTGCAGTAGAGGCCCAAGGATGCCTCCTGGCCCTACACCTAGGGGCCTTTGACCCCAGCAAGCTACCCATGGGTCCACCTCTCTCCCTGGACTTGCAGTAGAGGCCCTAGGGTACCCCCTGGCCCTCCACCTAGGGGCCTAAGACCCCAGCAACCTACCCAGGTGTCCACCTCTCTCCCTGGACTTGCAGTATAGGCCCCAGGGTGCCCCCTTGCCCTCCACCCAGGGGCCTCTGACCCCTGCAAGCTACCCAGGGGTCCACCTCTCTCCCTTGACTTGAAGTATAGGCCCGAGGGTGCACCCTGGCCCTCCACCAAGGGGCCTAGGGCCCCAGCAAGCTTTCCAGGGGTCCACGTCTCTCACTGGACTTGCAGTAGGGGCCCTAGGGTACCTCCTGGCCCTCCACCTATGGTCCTCTGATCCCAGCAAGCTACCCAGGGGTCCAACTCTCTACCTGGACTTGCAGTAGGGGCCCTAGGGTACCTCCTGGCCCTCCACCTAGGGTCCTCTGATCCCAGCAAGCTACACAGGGGTCCACCTTTCTCCCTGGACTTGCAATAGAGTCCCCTGGTTGCCCTTTGGCCCTCCACCTAGGGGCCTCTGACCCCAGCAAGCTACCCAAGGGTCCACCTCTCTCCTTGGACTTGCAGCAGAGGCCCCAGGGTGCCCCATCCCCTCCACCTAGGGGCTTCGTACCCCAGCAAGCAACCCAGGGGTCCACCTCTCTCCCTGGACTTGCAGTATAGGCCCCAGGGTGCCCCCTGGCCCTCCACCTAGGGGCCTCTGACCCCTGAAAGCTACCCAGGAGTCCACATCTCTTCCTGGACTTGCAGTAGAGGCCCCAGGGTTCCCCTGGCCCTCCACCTAATGGCTTCGTACCCCAGCAAGCTACTCAGGGGTCCACCTCTCTTTCTGGATCTGCAGGATAGGCCGCAGTGTGCCCCGTGGCCCTCCACCTAGGGGCCTCTGACCTCAGGAAGCTACCCAGGAGTTCACCTCTCTCCCTGGACTTACAGTATAGGCCCCAAGGTGCCCCCTTACCCTCCACCTAGGGGCCACTGACCCCAGTAAGCTACCCAGGGGTCCACCTCTCTCCCTGGACTTGAAGAATAGGCCCTAGGGTGCCTCCTGGCCCACCACCTATAAGGCTTCTTACCCCAGCAAGCTACCCAGGGGTCCTCCTCTCTCCCTGGACTTGCAGTAGAGGCCCCAGGGTGCCCCCTGACCCTCCACCTATGGGTCTCTGACCCCTGCAAGCTACCCAGGGGTTCACAACTCTCCCTGGACTTGCAGTAGAGGCCCCAGGATGCCCCTTGCCCTCAACCTAGGGGCCTAGGACCCCAGCAAGCTACCCAGGGGTCCACCTCTCTCCCTAGTTTTGCAGTAGAGGCCCCAGGGTGCCCCCTGGCCCTCCACCTAGGGGCCATTGACCCCAGCAAGCTACCCAGGGGTCCACTTTCTCCCTGGACTTGAAGTATAGGCCCCAGGCTGCCCCCTGGCCCTCCACCTAGGGGGTTAAGACCCCAGCAAGCTACCCAGGGGTCCACAACTCTCCCTGGACTTGCAGTAGAGGCCCCAGGGCTCCACCTGGCCCTCCACCTAGGGGCCTCTGACCCTAGCAAGCTACCTAGGGTTCCACCTCTCTCCCTGAATTTGCAGTATAGGCCCCAGGGTGCCCCCTGGCCCTCCACCTAAGTGCCTAAGACCCCAGCAAGCTACCCAGGGTTCGACCTCTCTCCCTTGAATTGAAGTATAGGCCCCAGGGTGCCCCCTGGCCCTCCATCTAGGGGCCTAGGGCCCTAGCAAGCTAACCAGGGGTCCACGTCTCTCCCTGGACTTGCAGTAGAGGCCACAGGGTGCCCCCTTGCCTTGCACCTAGGGGCCTCTGACCCCAGCAAGCTACCCAGGGGTCCACATCTCTCCATGGACTTGCAGTATAGGCCCTAGGGTGCCCCCTGGCCCTCCACCTAGGGGCCTAAAACCCCAGCAAGCTACCCAGCGTGTCCACCTCTCTCCCTGGACTGGCAGCAGAGGCCCCAGGCTGCCCACTGGCCCTCCACCTAGGGGCCTAAGACCCCAGCAAGCTACCCATGGGTCTACAACTCTCCCAGGACTTGCAGTAGAGGCCCCAGGGTGCCCCCTGGACCTCCACCTAAGGGCCTTTAACCCCAGAAAGCTAAACAGGGGTCCACCTCTCTACCTGAACTTGCGTTAGAGGCCCTAGGGTACCCCTTTACCCTCCACTTTGGGCTTCAGACCTCATCAAGCTACGCAGGGATCCACCTCTCTCCCTCGACTTGCAGTAGAGTCCCCAGGGTGCCCCCTGGCTCTCCACCTAGGGGACTCTGACCCCAACAAGCTACCCAGGGGTCCACCTCTCTCCCTTGACTTGAAGTATGGGCCCCAGGGTGCCCCCTGGCCCTCAAGCTAGGGGCCTAGGACCCCAGCAAGCTACCCAGGGGTCCACGTCTCTCCCTGGACTTGCAGTAGAGGCCCCAGGGTGCCCCCTGGCCCTCCACCTACTGGCCTCTGACCCCAGCAAGCTACCCAGGGGTCCACCTTTCTCCCTGGACTTGCAGTATAGGCCCCAAGGTGCCCCCTGGCCCTCCACCTAGGGACCTTTGACCCCAGCAAGCTACCCAGGGGTCCACCTTTCTCCCTGGACTTGAAGTATAGGCCCCAGGCTGCCCACTGGCCCTCCACCTAGGGGCCTAAGACCCCAGCAAGCTACCCAGGGGTCCACAACTCTCCCTGGACTTGCAGTAGAGGCCCCATGGCTCCACCTGGCCCTCCACCTAGGGGCCTCTGACCCTAGCAAGCTACCCAGGCTTCCACCTCTCTCCCTGAATTTGCAGTATAGGCCCCAGGGTACCCCCTGGCCCTCCACCTAAGTGCCTAAGACCCCAGCAAGCTACCCAGGGGTCCACCTCTCTCCCTTGACTTGAAGTATAGGCCCCAGGGTGCCCCCTGGCCCTCCATCTAGGGGCCTAGGACCCCAGCAAGCTACCCAGGGGTCCACATCTCTCCATGGACTTGCAGTATAGGCCCTAGGGTGCCCCCTGGCCCTCCACCTAGGGGCCTAAAACCCCAGCAAGCTACCCAGGGTGTCCACCTCTCTCCCTGGACTGGCAGCAGAGGCCCCAGGGTGCCCCCAGGCCCTCCACCTAGGGGCTTCTGACACAAGAAAGCTCCCCAGGGGTCCACCTTTCTCCCTGGACTTGCAGGATAGGCCCCAGTGTGCCCCCTGGCCCTCCACCTTGTTGCCTCTGACCAGAGCAAGCTACCCAGGGGTCCACTTCTCTCCCTGGACTTTCAGTAGAGGCCCTAGTGTACCTCTTGGCCCTCCACCTAGGGGCTTTATTCCCCAGCAAGCTACCCAGGGGTCCACTTTTCTCCCTGGACTTAAAGTATAGGCCCCAGGGTGCCCCCTGGCCCTCCACCTAGGGGCCTCTGACCCCTGAAAGCTACCCAGGAGTCCACCTCTCTTTCTGGACTTGCAGTAGAGGCCCCAGGGTGCCCCATGGCCCTCCACCTTTTGGCCTCTGATCCCAACAAGCTATCAATGGGTCCACAACTCTCCCTGGACTTGCAGTAGAGGCCCCAGGATGCCTCCTGGCCCTCCACCTAGGGGCCTTTGACCCCAGCAAGCTACCCAGGGGTCCACCTCTCTCCCTGGACTTGCAGTAGAGGCCCTAGGGTACCCCCTGGCCCTCCACTTATGGGCTTCAGACCTCAGCAAGCTACCCAGGGGTCCACCTCTCTCCCTGGACTTGCAGTATAGGCCTCAGGGTGCCCCCTGGCCCTCCACCTAGGGGCCTCTGACCCCAGAAAGCTACCCAGGGGTCCACATCTTGCCCTGGACTTGCAGTATAGGCCCCAGGAAGCCCACTGGCCCACCGACTATAGGCTTCTGACCCCAGCAAGCTACCCAGGGGTCCACCTCTATCCCTGGACTTGCAGTAGAGGCCCCAAGGGGCTCATTGGCCCTCCACCTAGGGGCCTCTGACCTCAGCAATCTACCTGGGGGTCCATCTCTCTTCCTGGACTTGCAGTAGAGGCCCCAGGAAGCCCCTTGGCCCTCCTTCTATGGGCCTCTGACACCAGCAAGCTACCCAGGAGTCCACCTCTCTTCCTGGACTTGTAGTAGAGGCCCCAGGGTGCCCCCTAGCCCTCCACCTAGGGGCCTCTGACCCCAGCAAGCTACCCAGGGGTCCACCTCTCTCCCTTGACTTGAAGTATGGGCCCCAGGGTGCCCCCTGGCCCTCAAGCTAGGGGCCTAGGACCCCAGCAAGCTACCCAGGGGTCCACCTCTCTCCCTGGACTTGCAGTAGAGGCCCCAGGGTGCCCCCTGGCCCTCCAACTAGGGGCCTCTGACCCTAGCAAGCTACCCAGGGGTCCACCTCTCTCCCTGGACTTGCAGTATAGGCCCCAAGGTGCCCCCTGGCCCTACACCTAGGGACCTTTGACCCCAGCAAGCTACCCAGGGGTCCACCTTTCTCCCTGGACTTGAAGTATAGGCCCCAGGCTGCCCACTGGCCCTCCACCTAGGGGCCTAAGACCCCAGCAAGCTACTCAGGGGTCCACAACTCTCCCTGGACTTGCAGTAGAGGCCCCAGGGCTCCACCTGGCCCTCCACCTAGGGGCCTCTGACCCTAGCAAGCTACCCAGGGTTCCACCTCTCTCCCTGAATTTGCAGTATAGGCCCCAGGGTGCCCCCTGGCCCTCCACCTAAGTGCCTAAGACCCCAGCAAGCTACCCAGGGGTCCACCTCTCTCCCTTGACGTGAAGTATAGGCCCCAGGGTGCCCCCTGGCCCACCATCTAGGGGCCTAGGACCCCAGCAAGCTACCAAGGGGTCCACGTCTCTCTCTGGACTTGCAGTAGAGGCCACAGGGTGCCCCCTTGCCTTGCACTTAGGGGCCTCTGACCCCAGCAAGCTACCCAAGGGTCCACATCTCTACATGGACTTGCAGTATAGGCCCTAGGGTGCCCCCTGGCCCTCCACCTAGGGGCCTAAAACCCCAGCAAGCTACCCTGGGTGTCCACCTCTCTCCCTGGACTGGCAGCAGAGGCCCCAGGGTGCCCCCAGGCCCTCCACCTAGGGGCTTCTGACACAAGAAAGCTCCCCAGGGGTCCACCTTTCTCCGTGGACTTGCAGGATAGGCCCCAGTGTGCCCCCTGGCCCTCCACCTTGTTGCCTCTGACCCCTGAAATCTACCCAGGAGTCCACCTCTCTTCCTGGACTTGCAGTAGAGGCCCCAGGGTGCCCACTGACCCTCCACCTATGGGTTTTTGACCCCTGCAAGCTACCCAGGGGTCCACCTGTCTCCCTGGACTTGCAGTAGAGGCCCCAGGGTGCCCCCTTGCTCTCCACCCAGGGGCCTCTGACCCCCGTAAGTTACCCAAGGGTCCACAACTCTCCCTGGACTTGCAGTAGAGGCCCCAGGGTGCCCCCTGGCCCTCCACCTAGGGGCCTTTGACCCCAGCAAGTTACCCAGGGGTCCACCTCTCTCCCTGGACTTGCAGTAGAGGCCCCAGGGTGCCCACTGACCCTCCACCTATGGGTTTTTGACCCCTGCAAGCTACCCAGGGGTCCAACTGTCTTCCTGGACTTGCAGTAGAGGCCCCAGGGTGCCCCCTTGCTCTCCACCCAGGGGCCTCTGACCCCCGTAAGTTACCCAAGGGTCCACAACTCTCCCTGGACTTGCAGTAGAGGCCCCAGGGTGCCCCCTGGCCCTCCACCTAGGGGCCTTTGACCCCAGCAAGCTACCCAGGGGTCCACCTCTCTCCCTGGACTTGCAGTAGAGGCCCCAAGGTGCCCCCTTACCCTCTACCTAGGGGCCTCTTACCCCAGGAAGCTACCCAGGGGTCCACCTCTCTCCCTGGACTTGCAGGATAGGCTCCAGGGGGCACCCTTGCCCTCCACCTAGGGGCCACTGAGCCCAGAAAGCTACCCAGGGGAACATCTCTCTCCCTGGACTTCCAGAATAAGCCCCAGGGTGCCCCCTGGCCCACCACCTATGGGCTTCTTACACCAGCAAGCTACCCAGGGGTCCACCTCTCTCCCTGGACTTGCAGTAGAGGCCCCAGGGTGCCCCCTGACCCCCCACCTATGGGTTTCTGACCCCTGCAAGCTACCCAGGGGTCCACCTCTCTCCCTGGACTTGCAGTAGAGGCCCCAGGGTGCCCCCTTGCCTTCCACCCAGGGGCCTCTGACCCCCGCAAGTTACCCAAGGGTCCACAACTCTCCCTGGACTTGCAGTAGAGGCCCCAGGGTGCCCCCTGGCCCTCAACCTCGGCCACTCTCAGCCAAGCAAACTACCCAGGGGTCCACCTCTCTCCCTGCACTTGCAGTATAGGCCCCAGGGTGCCCCCTGGCACTCCACCTAGGGGCCTTAGACCCCAGCAAGCTGCCCAGGGGTCCACCTCTCTCCCTGGACTAGCAGTATAGGCCCTAGGGTGCCCCCTGACCCTCCACCTAGGTTCTTCTTACCCCAGCAAGCTACCCAGGAGTCCACCTCTCTCCCTGGAATTGCAGAGGAGGCCCCAGGGTGCTCGCTGGCCCTCCACTTAGGGGCCTCTGACCCCAGCAAGCCACCCAGGGGTCCACATCTCTCCCTAGACTTGCGGTATAGGACCAAGGGTGCCCCCTGGCCCTCCAGCTATGGTCCTCTGACAATAGCAATCTACCAAGGGGTCCAAAACTCTCCCTGGAATTGCAGTAGAGGCCCTAGGGTAGCCCCTGGCCCTTCACCTAGGGGCTTTAGTCCCCAGCAAGCTACCCAGGGGTCCACCTCTCTCCCTAGACTTGCAGTAGAGGCCCCAGGGTGCCCCCTGGCCCTCCACTCAAGAGGCCTCTGACCCCAGCAAGCTACCCAGGGGTCCACCTCTTTCCCTGGACTTGCAGTAGAGGCCCTAGGGTAACCCCTGGCCCTCCACCTATGGGCTTCAGACCCAAGCAAGCTATCCAGGGGTCCACCTCTCTCCCTGGACTTGCAGGATAGGCCACATGGTGCCCCCTGGCCCTCCACCTAGTTGCCTCTGACCCCAGCAAGCTACCCAGGGGTCCAACTCTCTTTCTGGACTTGCAATAGGGGCCCTAGGGTACCTCTTAGCAGTCCACCTAGGGGCCTCTGACCCCAGCAAGCTACCCAGGGGTCCACCTCTCTCCCTGGACTTACAGGAGAGGCCCCATGGTGCCCCCTGGCCCTCCACCTAGGGGCCTCTGACCCCAGAAAGCTAATCAGGGGTCCACCTCTCTCCCTGGATTGGTATTATAGGCCCCAGGGTGCCCCCTGACCCTCCACCTAGGTTCTTCTTACCCCAGCAAGCTACCCAGGGGTCCACCTCTCTCCCTGAACTTGCAGTAGAGGCCCCAGGGTGCCCCCTGTCCCACCACCTATGGGCTTCTGACCCCAGCAAGCTACCCAGGGGTCCACCTCTCTCCCTGGACTTGCAGTAGAGTTCCCAGGGTGCCCCCTGACCCTCCACCTATGGGTTTCTGACACTTGCAAGCTACCCAGGGGTCCACCTCTCACCCTGGACTTGCAGTAGAGGCCCCAGGGTGCCCCCTTGCCATCCACCCAGGTGCCTCTGACCCCCGCAAGTTACCCAAGGGTCCACAACTCTCCCTGGACTTGCAGTAGAGGCCCCTGGGTGCCCCTTGGCCCTCCACCTAGGCCACTCTCAGCCAAACAAACTACCCAGGGGTCCACCTCTCTCCCTAGACTTGCAGTAGAGGCCCAAGGGTGCCCCCTGGCCCTCCACCTAGGGGCCTCTGGCTCAAGCAAACTACCAAGGGGTCCACAACTATCCCTGGAATTGCAATAGAGGCCCTAGGGTAGCCCCTGGCCCTCCACTTAGGAGCTTTAGTCCCCAGCAAGCTACCCAGGGGTCCACCTCTCTCCCTGGACTTGCAGTAGAGCCCCAGGGTGCCCCCTGGCCCTCCAGCTAGGGGCCTTTGACCCCAGCAAGCTACCCAGGGGTCCACCTCTCTCCCTGGACTTGCAGTAGAGAACCCAGGAAGCCCCCTGGCACTCTACCAAGGAGCCTCTGACGCCAGCAAGCTTCCCAGGGGTCAACCTCTCTCCCTGGACTGGCAACATAGGCCCCAGGGTGCCCCCTGGCCCTCCACCTTTGGGCCTCTGACACCAGCAAGCTACCCAGGGGTCAACCTCTCTCCCTGGACTTGCAGGATAGGCTGCAGATGGCAACCTGGCCCTTCACCTAGGGGCCACTGACCCCAGGAAGCTACTCAGGGGTCAAGCTCTCTCCCTGGACTTGCAGAATAGGCCCCAGGGTGCCCCCTGGCCCACCACCCTGGGGCCTCTGACCCCCACAAGTTACCCAGGGGTCCACAACCCTTCCTGGACTTGCAGTAGAGTTCCCGGGGTGCCCCTTGGCCCTCCACCTAGGCCACTCTCAGCCAAGCAATCTACCCAGGGGTCCACCTCTCTCCCTGGACTTGCAGGATAGGCCCCCGCGTGCCTCCTGGCCCTCCACCTAGTTGCCTCTGACCTCAGAAAGCTACCTATGGGTCCACCTTTCTCCCTGGACATGAAGTATAGGCCCCAGTATGCCCACTGGCCCTCCACCTGGGGTCCTAAGACCTCAGCAAGCTACCCAGGGGTCCACAACTCTCCCTGGACTTGCAGTAGAGGGCCCAGGGTGCCACCTGGCCCTCCACCTAGGGGCCTCTGACCCTAGCAAGCTACCCAGGTTTCCACCTCTCTCCCTTGACTTGAAGTATAGGCCCCAGGGTGCCCCCAGGCCCTCCACCTAAGTGCCTAAGACCCCAGCAAGCTACCCAGGGGTCCACCTCTCTGCCATGACTTGAAGTATAGGCCCCAGGGTGCCCCCTGGATCTCCACCTAGGGCCCTAGGGCCCCAGCAAGCTTTCCAGGGGTCCACGTCTCTCCCTGGACTTGCAGTAGAGGCCCCAGGGTGCCCCCTGGCCCTTCACCTACTGGCCTCTTACCCCAGCAAGCTACCCAGGGGTCCTCCTCTCTAACTGGACTTGCAGTAGAGGCCCCAGGGTGCCCCCTGACCCTCCACCTATGGGTCTCTGACCCCTGCAAGCTACCCAGGGGTTCACAACTCTCCCTGGACTTGCAGTAGAGGCCCCAGGATGCCCCCTTGCCCTCAACCTAGGGGCCTAGGACCCCAGCAAGCTACCCAGGGGTCCACGTCTCTCCCTGGACTTGCAGTAGAGGCCCCAGGGTGCCCCCTGGCCCTCCACCTACTGGCCTCTGACCCCAGCAAGCTACCCAGGGGTCCACAACTCTCCCTAGTTTTGCAGTAGAGGCCCCAGGGTTCCCCCTGGCCCTCCAACTAGGGGCCTCTGACCCTAGCAAGCTACCCAGGGGTCCACCTTTCTCCCTGGACTTGCAGTATAGGCCCCAAGGTGCCCCCTGGCCCTCCACCTAGGGACCTTTGACCCCAGCAAGCTACCCAGGGGTCCACCTTTCTCCCTGGACTTGAAGTATAGGCCCCAGGCTGCCCACTGGCCCTCCACCTAGGGGCCTAAGACCCCAGCAAGCTACCCAGGGGTCCACAACTCTCCCTGGACTTGCAGTAGAGGCCCCAGGGCTCCACCTGGCCCTCCACCTAGGGGCCTCTGACCCTAGCAAGCTACCCAGGCTTCCACCTCTCTCCCTGAATTTGCAGTATAGGCCCCAGGGTACCCCCTGGCCCTCCACCTAAGTGCCTAAGACCCCAGCAAGCTACCCAGGGGTCCACCTCTCTCCCTTGACTTGAAGTATAGGCCCCAGGGTGCCCCCTGGCCCTCCATCTAGGGGCCTAGGACCCCAGCAAGCTACCCAGGGGTCCACATCTCTCCATGGACTTGCAGTATAGGCCCTAGGGTGCCCCCTGGCCCTCCACCTAGGGGCCTAAAACCCCAGCAAGCTACCCAGGGTGTCCACCTCTCTCCCTGGACTGGCAGCAGAGGCCCCAGGGTGCCCCCAGGCCCTCCACCTAGGGGCTTCTGACACAAGAAAGCTCCCCAGGGGTCCACCTTTCTCCCTGGACTTGCAGGATAGGCCCCAGTGTGCCCCCTGGCCCTCCACCTTGTTGCCTCTGACCAGAGCAAGCTACCCAGGGGTCCACCTCTCTCCCTGGACTTTCAGTAGAGGCCCTAGTGTACCTCTTGGCCCTCCACCTAGGGGCTTTATTCCCCAGCAAGCTACCCAGGGGTCCACTTTTCTCCCTGGACTTAAAGTATAGGCCCCAGGGTGCCCCCTGGCCCTCCACCTAGGGGCCTCTGACCCCTGAAAGCTACCCAGGAGTCCACCTCTCTTTCTGGACTTGCAGTAGAGGCCCCAGGGTACCCATTGCCCTCCACCTTTTGGCCTCTGATCCCAACAAGCTATCAATGGGTCCACAACTCTCCCTGGACTTGCAGTAGAGGCCCCAGGATGCCTCCTGGCCCTCCACCTAGGGGCCTTTGACCCCAGCAAGCTACCCAGGGGTCCACCTCTCTCCCTGGACTTGCAGTAGAGGCCCTAGGGTACCCCCTGGCCCTCCACTTATGGGCTTCAGACCTCAGCAAGCTACCCAGGGGTCCACCTCTCTCCCTGGACTTGCAGTATAGGCCTCAGGGTGCCCCCTGGCCCTCCACCTAGGGGCCTCTGACCCCAAAAAGCTACCCAGGGGTCCACATCTTGCCCTGGACTTGCAGTATAGGCCCCAGGACGCCCACTGGCCCACCGACTATAGGCTTCTGACCCCAGCAAGCTACCCAGGGGTCCACCTCTATCCCTGGACTTGCAGTAGAGGCCCCAAGGGGCTCATTGGCCCTCCACCTAGGGGCCTCTGACCTCAGCAAGCTACCTGGGGGTCCATCTCTCTTCCTGGACTTGCAGTAGAGGCCCCAGGAAGCCCCTTGGCCCTCCTTCTATGGGCCTCTGACACCAGCAAGCTACCCAGGAGTCCACCTCTCTTCCTGGACTTGTAGTAGAGGCCCCAGGGTGCCCCCTAGCCCTCCACCTAGGGGCCTCTGACCCCAGCAAGCTACCCAGGGGTCCACCTCTCTCCCTTGACTTGAAGTATGGGCCCCAGGGTGCCCCCTGGCCGTCAAGCTAGGGGCCTAGGACCCCAGCAAGCTACCCAGGGGTCCACCTCTCTCCCTGGACTTGCAGTAGAGGCCCCAGGGTGCCCCCTGGCCCTCCAACTAGGGGCCTCTGACCCTAGCAAGCTACCCAGGGGTCCACCTCTCTCCCTGGACTTGCAGTATAGGCCCCAAGGTGCCCCCTGGCCCTACACCTAGGGACCTTTGACCCCAGCAAGCTACCCAGGGGTCCACCTTTCTCCCTGGACTTGAAGTATCGGCCCCAGGCTGCCCACTGGCCCTCCACCTAGGGGCCTAAGACCCCAGCAAGCTACTCAGGGGTCCACAACTCTCCCTGGACTTGCAGTAGAGGCCCCAGGGCTCCACCTGGCCCTCCACCTAGGGGCCTCTGACCCTAGCAAGCTACCCAGGGTTCCACCTCTCTCCCTGAATTTGCAGTATAGGCCCCAGGGTGCCCCCTGGCCCTCCACCTAAGTGCCTAAGACCCCAGCAAGCTACCCAGGGGTCCACCTCTCTCCCTTGACGTGAAGTATAGGCCCCAGGGTGCCCCCTGGCCCACCATCTAGGGGCCTAGGACCCCAGCAAGCTACCAAGGGGTCCACGTCTCTCTCTGGACTTGCAGTAGAGGCCACAGGGTGCCCCCTTGCCTTGCACTTAGGGGCCTCTGACCCCAGCAAGCTACCCAAGGGTCCACATCTCTACATGGACTTGCAGTATAGGCCCTAGGGTGCCCCCTGGCCCTCCACCTAGGGGCCTAAAACCCCAGCAAGCTACCCTGGGTGTCCACCTCTCTCCCTGGACTGGCAGCAGAGGCCCCAGTGTGCCCCCTGGCCCTCCACCTTGTTGCCTCTGACCCCTGAAATCTACCCAGGAGTCCACCTCTCTTCCTGGACTTGCAGTAGAGGCCCCAGGGTGCCCACTGACCCTCCACCTATGGGTTTTTGACCCCTGCAAGCTACCCAGGGGTCCACCTGTCTCCCTGGACTTGCAGTAGAGGGCCCAGGGTGCCCCCTTGCTCTCCACCCAGGGGACTCTGACCCCCGTAAGTTACCCAAGGGTCCACAACTCTCCCTGGACTTGCAGTAGAGGCCCCAGGGTGCCCCCTGGCCCTCCACCTAGGGGCCTTTGACCCCAGCAAGTTACCCAGGGGTCCACCTCTCTCCCTGGACTTGCAGTAGAGGCCCCAGGGTGCCCACTGACCCTCCACCTATGGGTTTTTGACCCCTGCAAGCTACCCAGGGGTCCAACTGTCTTCCTGGACTTGCAGTAGAGGCCCCAGGGTGCCCCCTTGCTCTTCACCCAGGGGCCTCTGACCCCCGTAAGTTACCCAAGGGTCCACAACTCTCCCTGGACTTGCAGTAGAGGCCCCAGGGTGCCCCCTGGCCCTCCACCTAGGGGCCTTTGACCCCAGCAAGCTACCCAGGGGTCCACCTCTCTCCCTGGACTTGCAGTAGAGGCCCCAAGGTGCCCCCTTACCCTCTACCTAGGGGCCTCTTACCCCAGGAAGCTACCCAGGGGTCCACCTCTCTCCCTGGACTTGCAGGATAGGCTCCAGGGGGCACCCTTGCCCTCCACCTAGGGGCCACTGAGCCCAGAAAGCTACCCAGGGGAACATCTCTCTCCCTGGACTTCCAGAATAAGCCCCAGGGTGCCCCCTGGCCCACCACCTATGGGCTTCTTACACCAGCAAGCTACCCAGGGGTCCACCTCTCTCCCTGGACTTGCAGTAGAGGCCCCAGGGTGCCCCCTGACCCTCCACCTATGGGTTTCTGACCCCTGCAAGTTACCCAAGGGTCCACAACTCTCCCTGGACTTGCAGTAGAGGCCCCAGGGTGCCCCCTGGCCCTCAACCTCGGCCACTCTCAGCCAAGCAAACTACCCAGGGGTCCACCTCTCTCCCTGCACTTGCAGTATAGACCCCAGGGTGCCCCCTGGCACTCCACCTAGGGGCCTTAGACCCCAGCAAGCTGCCCAGGGGTCCACCTCTCTCCCTGGACTAGCAGTATAGGCCCTAGGGTGCCCCCTGACCCTCCACCTAGGTTCTTCTTACCCCAGCAAGCTACCCAGGAGTCCACCTCTCTCCCTGGAATTGCAGAGGAGGCCCCAGGGTGCTCGCTGGCCCTCCACTTAGGGGCCTCTGACCCCAGCAAGCCACCCAGGGGTCCACATCTCTCCCTAGACTTGCGGTAGAGGCCCAAGGGTGCCCCCTGGCCCTCCAGCTATGGTCCTCTGACAACAGCAATCTACCAAGGGGTCCAAAACTCTCCCTGGAATTGCAGTAGAGGCCCTAGGGTAGCCCCTGGCCCTTCACCTAGGGGCTTTAGTCCCCAGCAAGCTACCCAGGGGTCCACCTCTCTCCCTGGACTTGCAGTAGAGTCCCCAGGGTGCCCCCTGGCCCTCCAGCTAGGGGCCTCTGACCCCAGTAAGCTACCCAGGGGTCCACCTCTCTTCCTGGACTTGCAGTAGAGAACCCAGGAAGCCCCCTTGCCCTCCACCAAGGAGCCTCTGACGCCAGCAAGCTACCCAGGGGTCCCTCTCTCTCCCTGGACTTGCAATAGAGGCCCCAGGGTGCCCGCTTGCCCTCCACCTAGGGGCCTCTGACCCCAGCAAGCTACCCGGGGGTCCACATCTCTCCCTAGACTTGCAGTAGAGGCCCAAGGGTTCCCCCTGGCCCTCCACCTAGGGTCCTCTTACCCCAGGAAGCTACCCAGGGGTCCACCTCTCTTCCTGGACTTGCATTATAGGCCCCAGGGTGCCCCCTTGCCCTCCACCCAGGGGCCTCTGACCCCAGCAAGCTACCCAAGGGTCCACAACTTTTCCTGGACTTGCAGTAGAGGCCCCAGGGTGCCCCCTTGCCCTGCACCTAGGGGCCTCTGACGCCAGCAAGCTACTCAGGGGTCCACATCTCTCCATGGACTTGCAGTATAGGCCCCAGGGTGCCCCCTGGCCCTCCACCTAGGGGCCTATGACACAAGAAAGCTCCCCAGGGGTCCACCTCTCTCCCTGGACTTTCAGGATTTTCCCCAGGGTGCCCCTGGCCCTCCACCTAGTTGCCTCTGACCCCAGCAAGCTACCCAGGGGTCCACCTCTCTCCCTGAACTTGCAGTGGAGGCCCCAAGGTGCCTCCTTGCCCTCCACCTAGGGGCCTCTGACCCCAGCAGGCTACCCAGGGATCCATCTTTCTCCCTGGACTTAAAGTATAGGCCCCAGGCTGCCCACTGGCCCTCCACCTAGGGGCCTAAGACCCAGCAAGCTACCCAGGGGTCCACAACTCTCCCTGGACTTGCAGTAGAGGCCCCAGGGATCCCCCTGGCCCTCCACCTAGGGGCCTAAAACCCCAGCAAGCTACCCAGGGGGTCCACCTCTCTCCCTGCACTGGCAGCAGAGGCTCCAGGGTGCCCCCAGTCCCTCCACCTAGTGGCCTCTGACAAAAGAAAGCTCCCCAGGGGTCCACCTTTCTCCCTGGACTTGCAGGATAGGCCCCAGGGTGACCCCTGGCCCTCCACCTTGTTGCCTCTGACCCCAGCAAGCTACCCAGGGGTCCACCTCTCTCCCTGGACTTGCAGTAGATGCCCTAGCGTACCTTTTGTCCCTCCACCTAGGGGCCTCTGACCCCAGCAAGCTACCCAGGTGTACACAACACTCCCTGGACTTGCAGTAGAGGACCCAGGGTGCCCATTGGCCTTCCACCCAGGGGCCTAAGACCCCATTAAGCTACCCAGGGGTCCACCTCTCTCCCTGGACTTGCAGTATAGGCCCCAGGGTGCCCCCTGGCCCTCAACCTAGGGGCCTAAGATCCCAGCAAGCTACCCAGGGGTCCACCTCTCTCCCTTGACTTGAAGAATAGGCCCCAGGGTGCCCACTGGCCCTCCATCTAGGGGCCTAGGACCCCAGCAAGCTACCCAGGGGTCCACAACTCTCCCTGGACTTGAAGTATAGGCCACATGTTGCCCACTGGCCCTCCACCTAGGGGCCTAAGACCCCAACAAGCTACCCAGGGGTCCACAACTCTCCCTGGACTTGCAGTAGAGGCCCCAGGGTGCCCCCTGGCCCTCCACCTAGGGGCCTCTGACCCCAGCAAGCTACCCAGGGGTCCACCTCTCTCCCTGGACTTGCAGTAGAGGCGCTAGGGTACCCCCTGGCCCTCCAACTAGGGGCTTTATTCCCCAGCAAGCTACCCAGGGGTCCACCTCTCTTCCTGGACTTGCAGTATAGGCCCCAGGGTGCCCCCTGGCCCTCCACCTAGGGGCCTCTGACCCCAGCAAGCTACATAGGGGTCCACATCTCTCCTTGGACTTGCAGTATAGGGCCGAGGGTGCCCCCTGGCCCTCCACCTAGGGGCCTCTGACCTCAGCAAGCTACCCAGGAGTCCACCACTCTCCCTGGACTTGCAGTATAGGCCCCAGGGTGCCCCCTTGCCCTCCACCCAGGGGCCTCTGACCCCAGCAAAATACCCAGGGGTCCACAACTCTCCCTGGACTTGCAGTAGTGGCCCCAGGGTTCCCCCTTGCCCTGCACCTAGGGGCCTCTGACCCCAGCAAGCTACCCAGGGGTCCACTTCTCTCCATTGACTTGCAGTATAGGCCCTAGGGTGCCCCCTGGCCCTCCACCTAGGGGCCTAAGACCCCAGCAAGCTACCCAGGGGGTCCACCTCTCTCCCTGGACTGGCAGTAGAGGCCCCAGGGTGCCCCCAGGCCCTCCACCTAGGGGCGGCTGACACCAGAAAGCTCCCCAGGGGTCCACCTCTCTCCCTGGACTTGCAGTAGAGGCCCTCGGGTACCTCCTGGCCCTCCACATAGAGGCCTCTGACCCCAGCAAGTTACCCAGGGGTCCACAACTCTCCCTGGACTTGCAGTAGAGGCCCCAGGGTACCCCCTTGCCCTCCACCTATTGGCCTCTGACCCTAGAAAGCTACTTAGGAGTCCACCTTTCTCCCTGGACTTGCAGTAGAGGCCCCTGGTTGCCCTTTGGCCCTCCACCTAGGGGCCTCTAACCCCAGCAAGCTACCCAGGGGTCCATCTCTCTCCCTTGACTTGACATATAGGCCCCAGGGTGCCCCCTGGCCCTACACCTAGGGGCCTAGGGCCCCAGCAAGCTTTCCAGGGGTCCACGTCTCTCCCTGGACTTGCAGTAGAGGCCCTAGGGTGCCCACTGGCCCTCCACCTACTGGCCTCTGACCCCAGCAAGCTACCCAGGGGTCCACCTCTCTCCCTGGACTTGCAGTATAGGCCCCAGGGTGCCCCCTTGCCCTCCACCCAGGGGCCTCTGACCCCAGCAAAATACCCAGGGGTCCACAACTCTCCCTGGACTTAAAGTAGTGGCCCCAGGGTGCCCCCTTGCCCTGCACCTAGGGGCCTCTGACCCCAGCAAGCTACCCAGGGGTCCACAACTCCCCCTGGACTTATAGTAGAGGCCCCAGGGTACCCCCTGGCCCTCCACCTAGGAGCCTTAAACCCCAGCAAGCTACCCAGGGGCCCACCTTTCTCCCTGGACTTAAAGTATAGGCACCAGGGTGCCCACTGGCCCTCCACCTAGGGGCCTAAGACCCCAGCAAGCTACCCAGGGGTCCACAACTCTCCCTGGACTTGCAGTAGAGGCCCCAGGGTGCCCCCTGGCCCTCAACCTAGGGGCCTCTGACCCAAGCAAGCTACCCAGGGGTCCACATCTCTCCCTGGACTTGCAGTATTTGCCCCAGGGTGCCCCCTGGCCCTCCACCTAGGGGCCAAGGACTCCAGCAAGCTATCCAGAGGTCCACCTCTCTCCCTGGACTTGCAGTAGAGGCCCCAGGGTGCACCCTAACCCTCCACCTAGGGGCATTTGACCCCAGCAAGCTACCCAGGGGTCCACAACTCTCCCTGGACTTGCAGTAGAGGCCCTAGGGTGCCCCCTTGCCCTCCACTTAGGGGCCACTGACCCCAGAAAGCTACCCAGGGGTCCACCTTTCTCCCTGGACTTGAAGTATAGGCCACAAGTTGCCCACTGGCCCTCCACCTAGGGGCCTAAGACCCCAGCAATCTACCCAGGGGTCCACAACTCTCCCTGGACTTGCAGTAAAGGCCCCAGGGTGTCCCCTGGCCCTCCACCTAAGGGCCTTTGATCCCAGCAAGGTACCCAGGGGTCCACCTCTCTCCCTGGACTTGCAGTAAAGGCCCCAGGGTGTCCCCTGGCCCTCCACCTAAGGGCCTTTGATCCCAGCAAGCTACCCAGGGGTCCACCTCTCTCCCTGGACTGGCAGTGGAGGCCCTAGGGTACCTCCTGGCCCTCCACCTAGGGGCCTAAGACCCCAGCAAGCTACCCAGAGGTCCAAAACTCTCCCTGAACACTCAGTGGAGGCCCCAGGGTGCCCCCTTGCCCTCCACCTAAGGGCCCCTGACCCCAGCAAGCTACCCAGGGGTCCACCTTTTTCCCTGGACTTGAATTATAGGCCCCAGGCTGCCCACTGGCCCTCCACCTAGGAGCCTAAGACCCCAGCAAGCTACCCAGGGGTCCACAACTCTCCCTGGACTTGCAGTAGAGGCCCCAGGGTACCCCCTTGCCCTCCACCTAGGGGCCTTTGACCCTAGCAAGCTACCCAGGGTTCCACCTCTCTGTCTGGACTTGCAGTATAGGCCCCAGGGTGCCCCCAGGCCCTCCACCTAAGTGCCTAAAACCCCAGCAAGCTACCCAGGGGTCCATCTCTCTCCCTTGACTTGACATATAGGCCCCAGGGTGCCCCCTGGCCCTACACCTAGGGGCCTAGGGCCCCAGCAAGCTTTCCAGGGGTCCACGTCTCTCCCTGGACTTGCAATAGAGGCCCTAGGGTGCCCACTGGCCCTCCACCTACTGGCCTCTGACCCCAGCAAGCTACCCAGGGGTCCACCTCTCTCCTTGGACTTGAAGTATAGGCCCCAGGGTGCCCCCTGGCCCTACACCTAGGGGCCTAGGGCCCCAGCAAGCTTTCCAGGGGTCCACGTCTCTCCCTGGACTTGCAGTAGAGGCCCTAGGGTGCCCACTGGCCCTCCACCTACTGGCCTCTGACCCCAGCAAAATACCCAGGGGTCCACAACTCTCCCTGGACTTGCAGTAGTGGCCCCAGGGTGCCCCCTTGCCATGCACCAAGGGGCCACTGACCCCAGCAAGCTACCCAGGGGTCCACAACTCTCCCTGGACTGGCAGTAGAGGCCCTAGGGTACCTCCTGGCCCTCCACCTAGGAGCCTAAAACCCCAGCAAGCTACCCAGGGGTCCACCTTTCTCCCTGGACTTAAAGTATAGGCACCAGGGTGCCCACTGGCCCTCCACCTAGGGGCCTAAGACCCCAGCAAGCTACCCAGGGGTCCACAACTCTCCCTGGACTTGCAGTAGAGGCCCCAGGGTGCCCCCTGGCCCTTAACCTAGGGGCCTCTGACCCAAGCAAGCTACCCAGGGGTCCACATCTCTCCCTGGACTTGCAGTATATGCCCCAGGGTGCCCCCTGGCCCTCCACCTAGGGGCCTAAGATCCCAACAAGCTACCCAGGGGTCCACCTCTCTCCCTAGACTTGAAGAATAGCCCCCAGGGTGCCCCCTGGCCCTCCACCTAGGGGCCAAGGACTCCAGCAAGCTATCCAGAGGTCCACCTCTCTCCCTGGACTTGCAGTAGAGGCCCCAGGGTGCCCCCTAACCCTCCACCTAGGTGCCTCTGACCCCAGCAAGCTACCCAGGGGTCCACAACTCTCCCTGGACTTGCAGTAGAGGCCCTAGGGTGCCCCCTTGCCCTCCACTTAGGGGCCACTGACCCCAGAAAGCTACCCAGGGGTCCACCTTTCTCCGTGGACTTAAAGTATAGGCCACAAGTTGCCCACTGGCCCTCCACCTAGGGGCCTAAGACCCCAGCAAGCTACCCAGGGGTCCACAACTCTCCCTGGACTTGCAGTAAAGGCCCCAGGGTGTCCCCTGGCCCTCCACCTAAGGGCCTCTGATCCCAGCAAGGTACCCAGGGGTCCACCTCTCTCCCTGGACTTGCTGTAGAGGCCCCAGGGTGCCCGCTGGCCCTCCACCAAGGGGCCACTGACCCCAGCAAGCTACCCAGGGGTCCACCTCTCTCCCTGGACTGGCAGTAGAGGCCCTAGGGTACCTCCTGGCCCTCCACCTAGGGGCCAAAGACCCCAGCAAGCTACCCAGAGGTCCAAAACTCTCCCTGAACACTCAGTGGAGGCCCCAGGGTGCCCCCTTGCCCTCCACCTAAGGGCCCCTGACCCCAGCAAGCTACCCAGGGGTCCACCTTTTTCCCTGGACTTGAAGTATAGGCCCCAGGCTGACCACTGGCCCTCCACCTAGGAGCCTAAGACCCCAGCAAGCTACCCAGGGGTCCACAACTCTCCCTGGACTTGCAGTAGAGGCCCCAGGGCTCCACCTTGCCCTCCACCTTGTTGCCTCTGACCCTAGCAAGCTACCCAGGGTTCCACCTCTCTCCCTGAATTTGCAGTATAGGCCCCAGGGTGCCCCCTGGCCCTCCACTTAAGTGCCTAATACCCCAGCAAGCTACCCAGTGGTCCACCTCTCGCCCTGGACTGGCAGTAGAGGCCCCAGGGTGCCCCCAGGCCCTTCACCTAGGGGCGGCTGACACAAGAAACCTCCCCAGGGGTCCACCTCTCTCCTTGGACTTGCAGTATAGGCCCCAGGGTGCCCCTAGGCCTTCCACCTAATTGCCTAAGACCCCAGCAAGCTACCCAGGGGTCCACCTCTCTCCCTTGACATGAAGTATAGGCCCCAGGGTGCCCCCTGGCCCTCCACCTAGGCCACTCTCAGCCAAGCAAACTACCCAGGGGTCCACCTCTCTCCCTGCACTTGCAGTATAGGCCCCAGGGTGCCCCCTGGCACTCCACCTAGGGGCCTAAGACCCCAGCAAGCTACCCAGGGGTCCACCTCTCTCCCTGGACTGGCAGTATAGGCCCCAGGGTACCCCCTGACCCTCCACCTAGGTTCTTCTTACCCCAGCAAGCTACCCAGGGGTCCACCTCTCTCTCTGGACTTGCAGAAGAGGCCCTAGGGTGACCGCTGGCCCTCCACTTAGGGGCCAAAGACCCCAGCAAGCTACCCAGAGGTCCAAAACTCTCCCTGAACACTCAGTGGAGGCCCCAGGGTGCCCCCTTGCCCTCCACCTAAGGGCCCCTGACCCCAGCAAGCTACCCAGGGGTCCACCTTTTTCCCTGGACTTGAAGTATAGGCCCCAGGCTGACCACTGGCCCTCCACCTAGGAGCCTAAGACCCCAGCAAGCTACCCAGGGGTCCACAACTCTCCCTGGACTTGCAGTAGAGGCCCCAGGGCTCCACCTGGCCCTCCACCTAGAGGCCTCTGACCCTAGCAAGCTACCCAGGGTTCCACCTCTCTCCCTGAATTTGCAGTATAGGCCCCAGGGTGCCCCCTGGCCCTCCACTTAAGTGCCTAATACCCCAGCAAGCTACCCAGTGGTCCACCTCTCGCCCTGGACTGGCAGTAGAGGCCCCAGGGTGCCCCCAGGCCCTTCACCTAGGGGCGGCTGACACAAGAAAGCTCCCCAGGGGTCCACCTCTCTCCTTGGACTTGCAGTATAGGCCCCAGGGTGCCCCCAGGCCTTCCACCTAATTGCCTAAGACCCCAGCAAGCTACCCAGGGGTCCACCTCTCTCCCTTGACATGAAGTATAGGCCCCAGGGTGCCCCCTGGCCCTCCACCTAGGCCACTCTCAGCCAAGCAAACTACCCAGGGGTCCACCTCTCTCCCTGCACTTGCAGTATAGGCCCCAGGGTGCCCCCTGGCACTCCACCTAGGGGCCTAAGACCCCAGCAAGCTACCCAGGGGTCCACCTCTCTCCCTGGACTGGCAGTATAGGCCCCAGGGTACCCCCTGACCCTCCACCTAGGTTCTTCTTACCCCAGCAAGCTACCCAGGGGTCCACCTCTCTCTCTGGACTTGCAGAAGAGGCCCTAGGGTGACCGCTGGCCCTCCACTTAGGGGCCTCTGACCCCAGCAAGCTACCCAGGGGTCCACATCTCTCCCTAGACTTGCAGTAGAGCCCCAAGGGTGCCCCCTGGCCCTCCACCTAGGGTCCTCTGACAACAGCAATCTACGAAGGGGTCCACAACTCTCCCTGGAATTGCAGTAGAGGCCCTAGGGTAGCCCCTGGCCCTCCACCTAGGGGCTTTAGTCCCAAGCAAGCTACCCAGGAGTCCACCTCTCTCCCTTGACATGAAGTATAGGCCCCAGGGTGCCCCCTGGCCCTCCACCTAGGCCACTCTCAGCCAAGCAAACTACCCAGGGGTCCACCTCTCTCCCTGCACTTGCAGTATAGGCCTTAGGGTGCCCCCTGGCACTCCACCTAGGGGCCTAAGACCCCAGCAAGCTACCCAGGGGTCCACCTCTCTCCCTGGACTTGCAGTAGAGTCCCCAGGGAGCCCCCTGGCCCTCCAGCTAGGGGCCTCTGACCCTAGCAAGCTACCCAGTGGTCCACCTCTCTCCCTGGACTTGCAGTAGAGAACCCAGGAAGCCCCCTGGCCCTCCACCAAGGTGCCTCTGACGCCAGCAAGCTACCCAGGGGCCCATCTCTCTCCCTGGACTTGCAATAGAGTCCCCAGGGTGCCCGCTGGCCCTCCACCTAGGGGCCTCTGTCTCTAGCAGCTACCCAGGGGTCCACATCTCTCCCTAGACTTGCAGTAGAGGCCCAAGGGTGCCCCCTGGCCGTCCACCTAGGGTCCTCTGACCCCAGCAATCTACCCAGGGGTCCACCTCTCTCCCTGGACTTGCAGTAGAGGCCCTAGGGTACCCCCTGGCCCTCCAGCTAGTGGCGCTGACCACACTAAGCTACCCAGGGTTCCACCTCTCTCCCTTGACTTGCAGTATAGGCCCCAAGGTGCCCCCTTACCCTCCACCTAGGGGCCTCTTACCCCAGGAAGCTACCCAGGGGTCCACCTCTCTTCCTGGACTTGCAGTATAGGCCCCAGGGTGCCCCCTTGCCCTCCACCCAGGGGCCTCTGACCCCAGCAAGCTACCCAGGGGTCCACAACTCTCCCTGGACCTGCAGTGGAGGCCCCAGGGTGCCCCTTGGCCCTCAACCTAGCTGCCTCTGACCCCAGCAAGCTACCCAGGGGTCCACCTCTCTACCTGAACTTGCAGTAGAGGCCCTAGGGTACCTCCTGGCCCTCCACCTAGGGGCCTAAGACCCCAGCAAGCTACCCAGAGGTCCAAAACTCTCCCTGAACACTCAGTGGAGGCCCTAGGCTGCCCACTGGCCCTCCACCTAGGAGCCTAAGACCCCAGCAAGCTACCCAGGGGTCCACCTTTCTCCCTGGACTTGTAGTATAGGCCCCAGGGCTCCACCTGGACCTCCACCTAGGGGCCTCTGACCCTAGCAAGCTACCCAGGGTTCCACCTCTCTCCCTGAATTTGCAGTATGGGCCCCAGGGTGCCCCCTGGCCCTCCACCTAAGTGCCTAATACCCCAGCAAGCTACCCAGGGGTCCACCTCTCTCCCTTGACTTGAAGTATAGGCCCCAGGGTGCCCCCTGGCCCTCCATCTAGGGGCCTAGGACCACAGCAAGCTACCCAGTGGTTCACGTCTCTCCCTGGACTTGCAGTATAGGCCCTAGGGTGCCCCCTGGCCCTCCACCTAGGAGCCTAAAACCCCAGCAAGCTACTCAGGGTGTCCACCTCTCTCCCTGGACTGGCAGCAGAGGCCCCAGGGTGCCCCCAGGCCCTCCACCTAGGGGCTTCTGACACAAGAAAGCTCCCCAGGGGTCCACGTCTCTCCCTGGACTTGCAGGATAGGCCCCAGTGTGACCCCTGGCCCTCCACCTTGTTGCCTCTGACCCCAGCAAGCTACCCAGGGGTCCACCTCTCTTCCTGGACTTTCAGTAGAGGCCCTAGGGTACCTCTTGGCCCTCCACCTAGGGGCCTCTGACCCCAGCAAGCTACCCAGGGGTCCACAACTCTCCCTGGACTTGCAAAAGAGGCCCCAGGGTACCCCCTGGCCCTCCACCTAGGGGCTTTATTCCCCAGCAAGCTAACCTGGGGTCCACCTTTATCCCTGGACTTAAAGTATAGGCACCAGGGTGCCCATTGGCCCTACTCATAGGGGCCTAAGATCCCCGCAAGCTACCCAGGGGTCCACAACTCTCCCTGGACTTGCAGTAGAGGCCCCAGGGTGCCCCTTGGCCTTCAACCTAGGGGCCTCTGAACCCAGCAAGCTACCCAGGGGTCCACCTCTCTCCCTGGACTTGCAGTATATGCCCCAGGGTGCCCCCTGGCCCTGCACCTAGGGGCCTAAGATCCCAGCAAGCTACCCAGGGGTCCACCTCTCTCCCTTGACATAAAGTATAGGCACCAGGGTGCCCATTGGCCCTCCACCTAGGGGCCTTAATACCCCAGCAAGCTACCCAGGGGTCCACAACTCTCCCTGGACTTGCAGTGGAGGCCCCAGGGTGCCCCTTGGCCGTCCACCTTGTTGTCTCTGACCCCAGCAAGCTACCCAGGGGTCCACCTCTCTACCTGAACTTGCAGTAGAGGCCCTAGGGTACCTCCTGGCCCTCCACCTAGGGGCCTAAGACCCCAGCAAGCTACCCAGAGGTCCAAAACTCTCCCTGAACACTCAGTGGAGGCCCCAGGGTGCCCCCTTGCCCTCCACCTAAGGGCCCCTGACCCCAGCAAGCTACCCAGGGGTCCACCTTTCTCCCTGGACTTGAAGTATAGGCCCCAGGCTGCCCACTGGCCCTCCACCTAGGAGCCTAAGACCCCAGCAAGCTACCCAGGGGTCCACAACTCTCCCTGGACTTGCAGTAGAGGCCCCAGGGCTCCACCTGGCCCTCCACCTAGGGGCCTCTGACCCTAGCAAGCTACCCAGGGTTCCACCTCTCTCCCTGAATTTGCAGTATAGGCCCCAGGGTGCCCCCTGGCCCTCCACCTAAGTGCCTAATACCCCAGCAAGCTACCCAGGGGTCCACCTCTCTCCCTTGACTTGAAGTATAGGCCCCAGGGTGCCCCCTGGCCCTCCATCTAGGGGCCTAGGACCCCTGCAAGCTACCCAGTGGTTCACGTCTCTCCCTGGACTTGCAGTATAGGCCCTAGGGTGCCCCCTGGCCCTCCACCTAGGGGCCTTAAACCCCAGCAAGCTACCCAGGGTGTCCACCTCTCTCCCTGGACTGGCAGCAGAGGCCTCAGTGTGCCCCCAGGCCCTCCACCTATTGGCTTCTGACACAAGAAAGCTCCCCAGGGGTCCAATTTTCTCCCTGGACTTGCAGGATAGGCCCCAGTGTTACCCCTGGCCCTCCACCTTGTTGCCTCTGACCCCAGCAAGCTACCCAGGGGTCCACCTCTCTTCCTGGACTTTCAGTAGAGGCCCTAGGGTACCTCTTGGCCCTCCACCTAGGGGCCTCTGACCCCAGCAAGCTACCCAGGGGTCCACAACTCTCCCTGGACTTGCAGTAGAGGCCCCAGGGTACCCCCTGGCCCTCCACCTAGGGGCTTTATTCCCCAGCAAGCTACCCAGGGGTTCACCTTTCTCCCTGGACTTAAAGTATAGGCACCAGGGTGCCCACTGGCCCCCCACCTAGGGGCCTAAGACCCCAGCAAGCTCCCCAGGGGTCCACAACTCTCCCTTGACTTGCAGTAGAGGCCCCAGGGTACCCCTTGGCCCTCAACCTAGGGGCCTCTGACCCAAGCAAGCTACCCAGGGGTCCACCTCTCTCCCTGGACTTGCAGTTCATTTGTAAGTCGCTTTGGATAAAAGCGTCTGCTAAATGACTAAATGTAAATGTAAAGTGTATATGCCCCAGGGTGCCCCCAGGCTCTCCACCTAGGGGCCTCTGACCCCAGCAAGCTACCCAGGGGTCCACAATTCTCCCTGGACTTGCAGTAGAGGCCCCAGGGTGCCCCCTTGCCCTCCACCTAGGGGCCACTGACCCCAGAAAGCTACCCAGGGGTCCACCTTTCTCCCTGGACTTGAAGTATAGGCCACAAGTTGCCCACTGGCCCTCCACCTAGGGGCCTAAGACCCCAGCAAGCTACCCAGGGGTCCACAACTCTCCCTGGACTTGCAGTAAAGGCCCCAGGGTGCCCCCTGGCCCTCCACCTAGGGGCCTCTGATCCCAGCAAGGTACCCAGGGGTCCACCTCTCTCCCTGAACTTGCTGTAGAGGCCACAAGTTGCCCACTGGCCCTCCACCTAGGGGCCTAAGACCCCAGCAAGCTACCCAGGGGTCCACCTTTCTACCTGGACTTGAAGTATAGGCCCCAGGCTGCCCCCTTGCCCTGCACCTAGGGGCCTCTGACCCCAGCAAGCTACCCAGGGGTCCACATCTCTCCATGGACTTGCAGTATAGGCCCTAGGGTGCCCCCTGGCCCTCCACCTAGGGGCCTAAAACCCCAGCAAGCTACCCAGGGTGTCCACCTCTCTCCCTGGACTGGCAGCAGAGGCCCCAGGGTGCCCCCAGGCCCTCCACCTAGGGGCTTCTGACACAAGAAAGCTCCCCAGGGGACCACCTTTCTCCCTGGACTTGCAGGATAGGCCCCAGTGTGACCCCTGGCCCTCCACCTTGTTGCCTCTGACCCCAGCAAGCTACCCAGGGGTCCACCTCTCTCCGTGGACTTTCAGTAGAGGCCCTAGGGTACCTCTTGGCCCTCCACCTAGGGGCCTCTGACCCAAGCAAGCTACCCAGGGGTCCACAACTCTCCCTGGACTGGCAGTATAGGCCCCAGGGTGCCCACTGGCCCTCCACATAGGGGCCTCTGACCCCAGCAAGCTACCAAGGGGTCCACAACTCTCCCTTGACTTGCAGTAGAGGCCCAAGGTTGCCCCCTGGCATTCCACCTAGGTGCCTACGACCCCAGCAAGCTACCCAGGGGTCCACCTCTCTCCCTTGACTTGCAGTAGAGGCCCCAGGGTGCCCCCTAACCCTCCACCTAGGGGCCTCTGATCCCAGCAAGCTACCCAGGGGTCCACAACTCTCCCTGGACTTGCAGTAGAGGCCTCAGGGTGCCCCCTTGCCCTCCACCTAGGGGCCACTGACCCCAGAAAGCTACCCAGGGGTCCACCTTTCTCCCTGGACTTGAAGTATAGGCCACAAGTTGCCCACTGGCCCTCCACCTAGGGGCCTAAGACCCCAGCAAGCTACCCAGGGGTCCACAACTCTCCCTGGACTTGCAGTAAAGGCCCCAGGGTGCCCCCTGGCCCTCCACCTAGGGGCCTTTGATCCCAGCAAGGTACCCAGGGGTCCACCTCTCTACCTGGACTTGCTGTAGAGGCCCCAGGGTGCCCGCTGGCCTTCCACCAAGGGGCCACTAACCCCAGCAAGCTACCCAGGGGTCCACCTCTCTCCCTGGACTGGCAGTATAGGCCCCAGGGTGCCCACTGGCCCTCCACATAGGGGCCTCTGACCCCAGCAAGCTACCAAGGGGTCCACAACTCTCCCTTGACTTGCAGTAGAGGCCCAAGGATGCCCCCTGGCATTCCACCTAGGTGCCTACGACCCCAGCAAGTTACCCAGGGGTCCACCTCTCTAAATGGACTTGCATTAGAGGCCCCAGGAAGCCCCCTTGCCCTCCACCTAGGGGCCTCTGACCCCAGCAAGCTACCCGGGGGCCCACCTCTCTCCCTGGACTTGCAGTAGAGGCCCAGTTGTGCCCCCTGGCCCTCCACCTAGGGTCCTCAGACCCTAGGAATCAACCAAGGGGTCCACAAACTATCCCTGGACTTGCACTAGAGGCCCCAGCGTGCCCCCTGGCCCTCCACCTAAGGGCCTCTTACCCCAGCTAGCTACCCAGGGGTCCACCTCTTTCCCTGTACTTGCAGTAGAGGCCCTAGGGTACCCCCTGGCCCTCCACCTAAGTGCCTAAGACCCCAGCAAGCTACCCAGGGGTCCACCTCTCTCCCTTGACTTGAAGTGTAGGCCCCAGGGTGCCCCCTGGCCCACCACCTAGGCGCCTAGGACCCCAGCAAGCTACCCAGGGGTCCACGTCTCTCCCTGGACTTGCAGTAGAGGCCCCAGGGTGCCCCCTGGCCCTCCACCTACTGGCCTCTGACCCAAGCAAGCTACCCAGGGGTCCACAACTTTCCCTAGACTTGCAGTAGAGGCCCAAGGGTTCCCCCTGGCCCTCCACCTAGGGGCCTCTGACCCCAGCAAGTTACCCAAGGGTCCACCTCTCTCCCTGGACTTGCAGAAGAGGCCCTAGGGTACCCCCTGGCTCTCCACCTAAGTGCCTAAGACCCCAGCAAGCTACCCAGGGGTCCACCTCTCTCCCTGGACTTGCAGTATAGGCCCCAAGGTGCCCCCTTACCCTCCACCTAGGAGCCTCTTACCCCAGGAAGCCACCCAGGGGTCCACCTCTATCCCTGGACTTGCAGAATAGGCCACGGGATGCCCCCTGGCCCACCACCTATGGGCTTCTGACCCCAGCAATCTACCCAGGGGTCCACCTCTCTCCCTGGACTTGCAGTAGAGGCCCCAGGGTGCCCCATGACCCTCCACCTATGGGTTTTTGACCCCTGCCAGCTACCCAGGGGTCCACCTGTCTCCCTGGACTTGCAGTAGAGGCCCCATATTGCCCTCTTGCTCTCCACCCAGGGGCCTCTGACCCCCGTAAGTTACCCAAGGGTCCACAATTCTCCCTGGAATTGCAGTAGAGGCCCCAGGGTTCCCCCTGGCCCTCCACCTAGGGGCCTTTGACCCCAGCAAGCTACCCAGGGGTCCACCTCTCTCCCTGGACTTGCAGTAGAGGCCTAAAGGTGCCCCCTTACCCTCCACCTAGGGGCCTCTTACCCCAGGAAGCTACCCAGGGGTCCACCTCTCTCCCTGGACTTGCAGGATAGGCTCCAGGGGGCACCCGTGCCCTCCACCTAGGGGCCACTGACCCCAGGAAGCTACCCAGGGGTCCATCTCTCTCCCTGGACTTCCAGAATAAGCCCCAGGGTGCCCCCTGGCCCACCACCTATGGGCTTCCTACCCCAGCAAGCTACCCAGGGGTCCACCTCTCTCCCTGGACTTGCAGTAGAGGCCCCAGGGTGCCCCCTGACCCTCCACCTAAGGGTTTCTGACCCCTGCAAGCTACCCAGGGGTCCACCTCTCTCCCTTGACTTGAAGTATAGGCCCCAGGGTGCCTCGTGGCCCACCACCTAGGCGCCTAGGACCCCAGCAAGCTACCCAGGGGTCCACGTCTCTCCTTGGACTTGCAGTAGAGGCCCCAGGGTGCCCCCTGGCCCTCCACCTACTGGCCTCTGACCCCAGCAAGCTACCCAGGGGTCCACAACTTTCCCTAGACTTGCGGTGGAGGCCCAAGGGTTCCCCCTGGCCCTCCACCTAGGGGCCTCTGACACCAGCAAGTTACCCAAGGGTCCACCTCTCTCCCTGGACTTGCAGAAGAGGCCCTAGGGTACCCCCTGGCCCTAAACCTAAGTGCCTAAGACCCCAGCAAGCTACCCAGGGGTCCACCTCTCTCCCTGGACTTGCAGTATAGGCCCCAAGGTTTCCCCTTACCCTCCACTTAGGAGCCTCTTACCCCAGGAAGCCACCCAGGGGTCCACCTCTATCCCTGGACTTGCAGAATAGGCCACGGGATGCCCCTTGGCCCACCACCTATGGGCTTCTGACCCCAGCAAGCTACCCAGGGGTCCACCTCTCTCCCTGGACTTGCAGTAGAGGCCCCAGGGTGCCCCATGACCCTCCACCTTTGGGTTTTTGACCCCTGCAAGCTACCCAGGGGTCCACCTGTATCCCTTGACTTGCAGTAGAGGCCCCAGGGTGCCCTCTTGCTCTCCACCCAGGGGCCTCTGACCCCCGTAAGTTACCCAAGGGTCCACAACTCTCTCACTGGAATTGCAGTAGAGGCTCCAGGGTGCCCCCTGGCCCTCCACCTAGGGGCCTTTGACCCCAGCAAGCTACCCAAGGGTCCACCTCTCTCCCTGGACTTGCAGTAGAGGCCCCAAGGTGCCCCCTTACCCACCACCTAGGGGCCTCTTACCCCAGGAAGCTACCCAGGGGTCCACCTCTCTCCCTGGACTTGCAGGTAGGCTCCAGGGGGCACCCTTGCCCTCCACCTAGGGGCCACTGACCCCAGGAAGCTACCCAGGGGTCCATCTCTCTCCCTGGACTTCAGAAATAAGCCCCAGGGTGCCCCCTGGCCCACCACCTATGGGCTTCTTACCCCAGCAAGCTACCCAGGGGTCCACCTCTCTCCCTGGACTTGCAGTAGAGGCCCCAGGGTGCCCCCTGACCCTCCACCTATGGGTTTCTGACCCCTGCAAGCTACCCAGGGGTCCACCTCTCTCCCTGGACTTGCAGTAGAGGCCCCAGGGTGCCCCCTTGCCTTCCACCCAGGGGCCTCTGACCCCCGCAAGTTACCCAAGGGTCCACAACTCTCCCTGGACTTGCAGTAGAGGCCCCAGGGTGCCTCTTGGCCCTCAACCTCGGCCACTCTCAGCCAAGCAAACTACCCAGGGGTCCACCTCTCTCCCTGCACTTGCAGTATAGGCCCCAGGGTGCCCCCTGACACTCCACCTAGGGCCCTAAGACCCCAGCTAACTACCCAGGGGTCCACCTCTCTCCCTAGACTTGCAGAGGAGGCCCCAGGGTGCCCGCTGGCCCTCCACTTAGGGGCCTCTGACCCCAGCAAGCCACCCAGGGGTCCACATCTCTCCCTAGACTTGCGGTAGAGGCCCAAGGGTGCCCCCTGGCCCTCCACCTAGGGTCCTCTGACAACAGCAATCTACCAAGGGGTCCAAAACTCTCCCTGGAATTGCAGTAGAGGCCCTAGGGTAGCCCCTGGCCCTTCACCTAGGGGCTTTAGTTCCCAGCAAGCTACCCAGGGGTCCACCTCTCTCCCTGGACTTGCAGTAGAGTCCCCAGGGTGCCCCCTGGCCCTCCAGCTAGGGGCCTCTGACCCCAGCAAGCTACCCAGGGGTCCACCTCTCTCCCTGGACTTGCAGTAGAGAACCCAGGAAGCCCCCTTGCCCTCCACCAAGGAGCCTCTGACGCCAGCAAGCTACCCAGGGGTCCATCTCTCTCCCTAGACTTGCAATAGAGGCCCCAGGGTGCCCGCTTGCCCTCCACCTAGGGGCCTCTGACCCCAGCAAGCTACCCAAGGGTCCACATCTCTCCCTAGACTTGCAATAGAGGCCCAAGGGTGCCCCCTGGCCCTCCACCTAGGGTCCTCTGACCCCAGCAAGCTACCCAGGGGTCCACCTCTCTCCCTGGACTTGCAGTAGAGTCCCCAGGGTGCCCCCTGGCCCTCCAGCTAGGGGCGCTGACCCCACAAAGCTACCCAGGGGTCCACCTCTCTCCCTGGACTTGCAGTAGAGGCCCCAAGGTGCCCCCTTACCCTCCACCTAGGGGCCTCTGACCCCAGCAAGCTACCCAGGGGTCCACCTCTCTCAATGGACTTGCAGTATAGGCCCTAGGGTTCCCCCTGGCCCTCCACCTAGGGGCCTCTGACACAAGAAAGCTCCCCAGGGGTCCACCTCTCTCCCTGGACTTTCAGGATTTTCCCCAGGGTGCCCCTGGCCCTCCACCTAGTTGCCTCTGACCCCAGCAAGCTACCCAGGGGTCCACCTCTCTCCCTGAACTTGCAGTGGAGGCCCCAGGGTGCCTCCTTGCCCTCCACCTAGGGGCCTCTGACCCCAGCAGGCTACCCAGGGGTCCATCTTTCTCCCTGGACTTGAAGTATAGGCCCCAGGCTGCCCACTGGCCCTCCACCTAGGGGCCTAAGACCCAGCAAGCTACCCAGGGGTCCACAACTCTCCCTGGACTTGCAGTAGAGGCCCAAGGGATCCCCCTGGCCCTCCACTTAGGGGCCTCTGACCCTAGCAAGCTACCTAGGGTTCCACCTCTCTCCCTGGACTTGCAGTATAGGCCCCAGGGTGCCCCTTGCCCCTTCACCTAAGTGCCTAAGACCCCAGCAAGCTACCCAGGGGCCACCTCTCTCCCTTGACTTGAAGTATAGGCCCTAGGGTGCCCCCTGGCCCTCAACCTAGGGGCCTAAAACCCCAGCAAGCTACCCAGGGGGTCCACCTCTCTCCCTGCACTGGCAGCAGAGGCCCCAGGGTGCCCCCAGTCCCTCCACCTAGTGGCCTCTGACAAAAGAAAGCTCCCCAGGGGTCCACCTTTCTCCCTGGACTTGCAGGATAGGCGCCAGGGTGACCCCTGGCATTCCACCTTGTTGCCTCTGACCCCAGCAAGCTACCCAGGGGTCCAACTCTCTCCCTGGACTTGCAGTTGAGGCCCTAGCGTACCTCTTGGCCCTCCACCTAGGGGCCTCTGACCCCAGCAAGCTACCCAGGTCTACACAACACTCCCTGGACTTGCAGTAGAGGACCCAGGGTGCCCATTGGCCTTCCACCTAGGGGCCTAAGACCCAAGCAAGCTACACAGGGGTCCACAACTCTCCCTGGACTTGCAGTAGAGGCCCCAGGGTGCCCCTTGGCCCTCCACGTAATGGCCTCTGACCCCAGCAAGCTACCCAGGGGTCCACTTCTCTCCCTTGACTTAAAGAATAGGCCCCAGTGTGCCCACTGGCCCTCCACCTAGGGGCCTAGGACCCCAGCAAGCTACCCAGGGGTCCACAACTCTCCCTGGACTTGAAGTATAGGCCACAGGTTGCCCACTGGCCCTCCACCTAGGGGCCTAAGACCCCAACAAGCTACCCAGGGGTCCACAACTCTCCCTGGACTTGCAGTAGAGGCCCCAGGGTGCCCCCTGGCCCTCCACCTAGGGGCCTCTGACCCCAGCAAGCTACCCAGGGGTCCACCTCTCTCAATGGACTTGAAGTATAGGCCCAAGGGTGCCCCCTGGCCCTCCACCTAGGGTCCTCAGACCCTAGGAATCTACCACGGGGTCCACAACTATCCCTGGACTTGCACTAGAGGCCCCAGCGTGCCCCCTGGCCCTCCACCTAAGGGCCTTTTACCCCAGCTAGCTACCCAGGGGGACACCTCTTTCCCTGTACTTGCAGTAGAGGCCCTAGGGTACCCCCTGGCCCTCCACCTAAGTGCCTAAGACCCCAGCAAGCTACCCAGGAGTCCACCTCTCTCCCTTGACTTGAAGTATAGGCCCCAGGGTGCCCCCTGGCCCACCACCTAGGCGCCTAGGACCCCAGCAAGCTACCCAGGGGTCCACGTCTCTCCCTGGACTTGCAGTAGAGGCCCTAGGGTACCCCCTGGCCCTCCACCTAAGTGTCTAAGACCCCAGCAAGCTACCCAGGGGTCCACCTCTCTCCCTGGACTTGCAGTATAGGCCCCAAGGTGCCCCCTTACCCTCCACCTAGGAGCCTCTTACCCCAGGAAGCCACCCAGGGGTCCACCTATATCCCTGGACTTGCAGAATAGGCCACAGGATGCCCCCTGGCCCACCACCTATGGGCTTCTGACCCCAGCAAGCTACCCTGGGGTCCACCTCTCTCCCTGGACTTGCAGTAGAGGCCCCAGGGTGCCCCCTGACCCTCCACCTATGGGTTTTTGACCCCTGCAAGCTACCCAGGGGTCCACCTGTCTCCCTGGACTTGCAGTAGAGGCCCCAGGGTGCCCCCTTGCTCTCCACCCAGGGGCCTCTGACCCCAGCAAGCTACCCAGGGGTCCACCTCTCTCCCTGGACTTGCAGTAGAGGCCCCAAGGTGCCCCCTTACCCTCCACCTAGGGGCCTTTAACCCCAGGAAGCTACCCAGGGGTCCACCTCTCTCCCTGGACTTGCATGATAGGCTCCAGGGGGCACCCTTGCCCTCCACCCAGGGGCCACTGACCCCAGGAAGCTACCCAGGGGTCCATCTCTTTCCCTGGACTTCCAGAATAAGCCCCAGGGTGCCCCCTGGCCCACCACCTATGGGCTTCTTACCCCAGCAAGCTATCCAGGGGTCCACCTCTCTCCCTGGACTTGCAGTAGAGGCCCCAGGGTGCCCCCTGACCCTCCACTTATGGGTTTATGACCCATGCAAGCTACCCAGGGGTCCACCTCTCTCCCTGGACTTGCAGTAGAGGCCCCAGGGTGCCCCCTTGCCTTCCACCCTGTGGCCTCTGACCCCCGCAAGTTACCCAAGGGTCCACAACTCTCCCTGGACTTGCAGTAGAGGCCCCAGGGTGCCCCTTGGCCCTCCACCTAGGGGCCTAAGACCCCAGCAAGCTACCCAGGGGTCCACCTCTCTCCCTGCACTTGCAGTATAGGCTCCAGGGTGCCCCCTGGCACTCCACCTAGGGGCCTAAGACCCCAGCAAGCTACCCAGGGGTCCACCTCTCTCCCTGGACTGGCAGTATAGGCCCTAGGGTGCCCCCTGACCCTCCACTTAGGTTCTTCTTACCCCAGCAAGCTACCCAGGGGTCATCCTCTCTCCCTGGACTTGCAGAGGAGGCCCCAGGGTGCCCGCTGGCCCTCCACTTAGGGGCCTCTGACCCCAGCAAGCCACCCAGGGGTCCACATCTCTCCCTAGACTTGCAGTAGAGGCCCAAGGGTGCCCCCTGGCCCTCCACCTAGGGTCCTCTGACAACAGCAATCTACCAAGGGGTCCAAAACTCTTCCTGGAATTGCAGTAGAGGCCCTAGGGTAGCCCCTGGCCCTCCACCTAGGGGCTTTAGTCCCCAGCAAGCTACCCAGGGGTCCACCTCTCTCCCTGGACTTGCAGTAGAGTCCCCAGGGTGCCCCCTGGCCCTCCAGCTAGGGGCCTCTGACCCTGCAAGCTACCCAGGGGTCCACCTCTCTCCCTGGACTTGCAGTAGAGAACCCAGGAAGCCCCCTTGCCCTTCACCAATGAGCCTCTGATGCCAGCAAGCTACCCAGTGGTCCACCTCTCTCCCTGGACTTGCAGTATAGGCCCCAGGGTGCCCCCTTGCCCTCCACCCAGGGGCCTCTGACCCCAGCAAGCTACCCAAGGGTCTACCTCTCTCCCTGGACTTGCAGAAGAGGCCCCAGGGTGCCCCCTTGCCCTGCACCTAGGGGCCTCTGAAGCCAGCAAGCCACTCAGGGGTCCACATCTCTCCATGGACTGGCAGTATAGGCCCCAGGGTGCCCCCTTGCCCTCCACCTAGGGGCCTCTGACACAAGCAAGCTCCCCAGGGGTCCACCTCTCTCCCTGAACTTGCAGTGGAGGCCCCAGGGTGCCTCCTTGCCCTCCACCTAGGGGCCTCTGACCCCAGCAGGCTACCCAGGGGTCCATCTTTCTCCCTGGACTTGAAGTATAGGCCCCAGGCTGCCCACTGGCCCTCCACCTAGGGGCCTAAGACCCAGCAAGCTACCCAGGGGTCCACAACTCTCCATGGACTTGCAGTATAGGCCCCAGGGTGCCCACTGGCCCTCCACCTAGGGGCCTAAGACCCAGCAAGTTACCCAAGGGTCCACAACTCTCCCTGGTTTGCAGTAGAGGCCCCAGGGTGCCACTTGGCCCTCCACCTAGGCCACTCTCAGCCAAGCAAACTACCCAGGGGTCCAACTATCTACCTGGAATTGCAGTAGGGGCCCTAGGGTACCTCCTGGCCCTCCTCCTAGGGAACTCTGATAACAGTAAGCTACTTAGGGGTCCACCTTTCTCCCTGGACTTGCAGTGCAGGCCCCTGGTTTCCCTTTGGCCCTCCACTTAGGGGCCTCTAACCCCAGCAAGCTACCCAAGGGTCTACCTCTCTCCCTGGACTTGCAGTAGAGAACCCAGGGTGCACCCTGGCCCTCCACCTAGGGGCCTCTGACCCCAGCAAGCTACCCAGGGGTCCACCTCTCTCCCTGGATCTGCAGGATAGGCCCCAGGGTGCCCCCTGGCCCTCCACCTAGGGGCCTCTGACCCCTAAAAGCTACCCAGGAGTCCACCTCTCTTCCTGGACTTGCAGTAGAGGCCCCAGGGTGCCCCCTGGCCCTCCACATTTTGGCCTCTGACCCCAGCAAGCTACCAATGGATCCACAACTCTCCCTGGACTTGCAGTAGAGGGCCCAGGGTGCCTCCTGGCCCTCCACCTTGGGGCCTTTGACCCCAGCAAGCTACCCAGGGGTCCAACTCTCTTCCTGGACTTGTAGTAGAGGCCCAAGGGTGCCCCCTGGCCCTCCACCTTTTGGCCTCTGACCCCAGCAAGCTTCCAATGGGTCCACAACTCTCCCTGGACTTGCAGTAGAGGCACCAGGGTGCCCCCTGGCCCTCCACCTTTTGGCCTCTTACCCCAGCAAACTACCAACGGGTCCACCTCTCTCCCTGGACTTGCAGTATAGGCCCCAGGGTGCCCCCTGGCCCTCCACCTAGGGGCCTCTGACCCTAGCAAGCTACTTAGGAGTCCACCTCTCTTCCTGGACTTGTAGTAGAGGCCCCAAAGTGCCCCCTGGCCCTCCACCTAGGGGCCTAGGACCCCAGCAAGCTACCCAGGGGTCCACCTCTCTCTCTGGACTTGCAGTAGAGGCCCCAAAGTGCCCCCTGGCCCTCCACCTAGGGGCCTAAGACCCCAGCAAGCTACCGAGGGATCCAATTATCTCCCTGGACTGGCAGTATAGGCCCCAGGGTGCCCCCTGGCACTCCACCTAGGGGCTTCTGACCCCAGCAAGCTACCCAGAGGTCCACAACTTTCCCTGGACTTTCAGTAGAGGCCCCAGGGTGCCCCCTGGCCCTCCACCCAAGGGCCTCTGACCCCAGCAAGCTACACAGGGGACCACCTCTCTTCCTGGACTTGCGTTTAAGGCCCTAGAGTACCCCCTTGCCCTCCACCTATGGGCTTCAGACCTCATCAAGCTACCCAGGGATCCACCCTCTCCCTGGACTTGCAGTATAGGCCCCAGGGTGCCCCCTGGCCCTCCACTTAGGGGCCTCTTACCCCAGGAAGCTACCCAGGGGTCCACCTCTCTCCCTGGACTTGCAATAGAGGCCCCAGGGTGCCCCCTGGCACTCCACCTAGGGGCCTATGACCCCAGCAAGCTACCCAGGGGTCCACCTCTCTCCCTGGACTGGCAGTATAGGCCCCAGGGTGCCCCCTGGCCCTCCCCCTAGGGGTTTCTGACCCCAGCAAGCTAGCAAGGGGTCCACAACTCTCCCTGGACTTGCAGTAAAGGCCCCAGGATGCCTCCTGGCCCTCCACCTAGGTGCTTCTGACCCCAGAAAGCTACCCAGGGGTCCACCTCTCGCCCTGGACTTGCAGTATAGGCCCCAGGAAGCCCCCTGGCCCACCGACTATGGGCTTCTGACCCCTTCAAGCTACCCAGGGGTCCACTTCTCTCCCTGGACTTAAAGTAGAGGCCCCAAGGTGCTCATTGGCCCTCCACCTATGGACCTCTGACCTCAGCAAGCTACCTGGGGACCAACCTCTCTTGCTGGAGTTGTAGTAGAGGCCCCAGGGTGCCCCCTGGCCCTCCACTTAGGGGCCTCTGACCCCAGCAAGCTAAACAGGGGACCAGCTTTCTCCCTGGACTTGTAGTAGAGGCCCCAGGGTGCCCCCTTGCCCTCCACCCAGGGGCCTCTGACCCCAGCAAGCTACCCAGGGGTCCACAACTCTTCCTGGACGTGCAGGAGAGGCCCCAGGGTGCCCCCTGGCCCTCCAACTAGGGGCCTCTGACCCCAGCAAGCTACCCAGGGGTCCAGCTTTCTCCCTGGAGTTGTAGTAGAGGCCCCAGGGTGCCCCCTTGCCCTCCACCCAGGGGCCTCTGACCCCAGCAAGCTACCCAGGGGTCCACAACTCTTCCTGGACTTGCAGTAGAGGCCCCAGGGTGCCCCCTTGCCCCATACCTAAGGGTCTAAGACCACAGCAAGCTACCCAGGGGGTCCACCTCTCTCCCTGGACTGGCAGTACAGGCCCCAGGGTGCCCCCTTGTCCTCCACCTAGGGGCCTCTGACACAAGAATTTCCCCAGGGGTCAACCTCTCTCCCTGTACTTGCAGGATTTTCCCCAGGGTGCCCCCTGGTCCTCCACCTAGTTGCCTCTGACCCCAGCAAGCTACCCAGGGGTCCACCTCTCTCCCTGAACTTGCAGTAGAGGCCCAAGGGTACCTCCTGGCCCTCCACCTAGGGGCCTAATGTCCCAGCAAGCTACCCAGAGGTCCAAAACTCTCCCTGGACTTGCAGTGGAGGCCCCAGGGTGCCCCCTTGCCCTCCACCTAGGGGCCTCTGACCCCAGCATGCTACCCAGGGGTCCACCGCTCTCCCTGGACTTGCAGGTAAGGCCCCAGGGTGCCCCTTGGCCCTCCACCTAGGGGCCTCTGACCCTAGCAAGCTACCCAATGGTCCACAACTCTCCCTGGACTTGCAGTAGAGGCCCCAGGGTGCCCCTTGGCCCTCCACCAAGGCCACTCTCAGTCAAGCAAACTACCCAGAGGTCCACCTCTCTCCCTGGACTTGCAGGATAGGCTCCAGGGTGCCCCCTGGTCCTCCACCTAGTTGCCTCTGACCCCAGCAAGCTACCCAGGGGTCCAACTCTCTACCTGGACTTGCAGTATAGGCCCTAGGGTACCTCCTGGCCCTCCACCTAGGGGCCTCTGATCCCAGCAAGCTACCCAGGGGTCCACCTTTCACCCTGGACTTGCAGTAGAGGCCCCTGGTAGCCCTTTGGCCATCCACCTAGGGGCCTCTGACCCCAGCAAGCTACCCAATGGTCCACAACTCTCCCTGGACTTGCAGTAGAGGCCCCAGGGTGCCACCTAGCCCTCCACCTAGGGGCCTCTGACCCCTGAAAGCTACCCAGGAGTCCACCTCTCTTCCTGGACTTGCAATAGAGGCCCCAGGGAGCCCCCTGGCCCTCCACCTTTTGGCCTCTGACCCCAGCAAGCTAACAATGGGTCCACAACTCACCCTGGACTTGCAGTAGAGGCCCCAGGGTGCCTCCTGGCCCTCCACCTAGGGGCCTTTGACCCCAGCAAGCTACCTGGGGGTCCACCTCTCTTGCTGGAGTTGTAGTAGAGGCCCCAGGGTGCCCCCTGGCCCTCCACTTAGGGGCCTCTGACCCCAGCAAGCTAAACAGGGGACCACCTCTTTCCCTAGACGTGCAGGAGAGGCCCCAGGGTGCCCCCTGGCCCTCCACCTAGGGGCCTCTGACCCCAGCAAGCTACCCAGGGGTCCAGCTTTCTCCCTAGACTTGTAGCAGAGGCCAGAGGGTGCCCCCTTGCCCTCCACCCAGGGGCCTCTGACCCCAGCAAGCTACCCAGGGGTCCACAACTCTTCCTGGACTTGCAGTAGAGGCCCCAGGTTGCCCCCTTGCCCTGCACCTAAGGGCCTAAGACCACAGCAAGCTACAAAGGGGGTCCACCTCTCTCCCTTTACTGGCAGTACAGACCCCAGGGTGCCCCCTTGTCCTCCACCTAGGGGCCTCTGACACAAGAATTTCCCCAGGGGTCAACCTCTCTCCCTGGACTTGCAGGATTTTCCCCAGGGTGCCCCCTGGCCCTCCACCTAGTGGCCTCTGACCCCAGCAAGCTACCCAGGGGTCCACCTCTCTCCCTGAACTTGCAGTAGAGGCCCAAGGGTACCTCCTGGCCCTCCACCTAGGGGCCTAATATCCCAACAAGCTACCCAGAGGTCCAAAACTCTCCCTGGACTTGCAGTGGAGGCCCCAGGGTGCCCCCTTGCCCTCCACCTAGGGGCCTCTGACCCCAGCAAGCTACCCAGGGGTCCACCTTTCTCCCTGGACTTGAAGTATAGGCCCCAGGCTGCCCACTGGCCCTCCACCTAGGGGCCTAAGACCCCAGCAAGCTACCCAGGGGTCCACAACTCTCCCGGGACTTGCAGTAGAGGCCCCAGGGATCCCCCTGGCCCTCCACCTAGGGGCATAAGACCCCAGCAAGCTACCCAGGGTTCCACCTCTCTCCCTAGACTTGCAGTACAGGCCCTGGCCCTCCATCTAATTGCCTAAGACCCCAGCAAGCTACCCAGGGGTCCACCTCTCTCCCTTGACTTGAAGTATACGCCCTAGGGTGCCCCTGGCCCTCCACCTAGGGGCCTCAGACACAAGAAAGCTCCCCAGGGGTCCACCTTTCTCCCTGGACTTGCAGGATAGGCCCCAGGGTGCCCCTGGCCCTCCACCTTGTTGCATCTGACCCCAGCAAGCTACCCAGGGGTCCACAACTCTCCCTGGACTTGCAGTGGAGGCCCCAGGGTGCCCCCTTGACCTTCACCTAGGGGCCTCTGACCCCAGAAAGCTACCCTGGGGTCCACCTTTCTCCCTGGACTTGAAGTATAGGCCCCAGGGTGCCCACTGGCACTCCACCTAGGGGCCTAAGACCCCAGCAAGCTACCCAGGGGTCCACAACTCTCCCTGGACTTGAAGTATAGGCCCATGGTGCCCACTGGCCCTCCACATAGGGGCCTAAGACCCCAGCAAGCTACCCAGGGGTCCACAACTCTCCATGGACTTGCAGTAGAGGCCCCAGGTAGCCCCCTTGCCCTCCACCTAGGGGCCTCTGACCCCAGCAAGCTACCTGGGGGTCCACCTCTCTTGCTGGAGTTGTAGTAGAGGCCCCAGGGTGCCCGCTGGCCCTCCACCAAGGGGCCTCTGACCCCAGCAAGCTACCCAGGGGTCCACAACTCTCCCTAGACTTGCAGTAGAGGCCCCAGGGTGCCCCTTGGCCCTCCACCAAGGCCACTCTAAGCCAAGCAAAATACCCAATGGTCCACCTCTCTCCCTGGACTTGCAGGATAGGCTCCAGGGTGCCCCCTGGCCCTCCACCTAGTTGCCTCTGATCCCAGCAAGCTACCCAGGGGTCCACCTTTCTCATTGGACTTGCAGTAGAGGCACCTGGTTGCCCTTTGGCCCTCCACTTAGGGGCTTCTGACCCCAGCAAGCTACCCAAGGGTCCACCTCTCTCCCTGGACTTGCCGTAGAGGCCCCAGGGTGCCTCCTGGCCCTCCACCTAGGGGCCTAAGACCACAGCAAGATAACCAGGGGGTCAACCTCTCTCCGTAGACTGGCAGTAGAGAGCCCAGGGTGCCCCCAGGCCCTCCACCTAGGGGCGGCTGACACAAGAAAGCTACCCAGTTGTCCACCTCTCTCCCTGGACTTGCAGTAGAGGCCCTAGGGTACCTCCTGGCCCTCCACCTAAGGGCCTCTGACCTCAACAAGCTACACAGGGGTCCACCTCTCTCCCTGGACTTGCAGTAGAAACCCTAGGGTGCCCCCTTGCCCTCCACCCAGGGGCCTCTGACCCCAGAAAGCTACCCAGGGGTCCAACTCTCTCCCTGGACTTGCAGTAGAGAACCTAGGGTACCTCTTGGCCCTCCACCTAGGGGCCTATGACCCCAGCAAGCTCCCCAGGTATCCACCTTTCTCCCTGGACTTGCAGGATAGGCCCCAGGGTGCCCCTCGCCCTCCACCTTGTTGCCTCTGACCCCAGCAAGCTACCCAGGGGTCCACAACTCTCCCTGGACTTGCAGTAGAGGACCCAGGGTGCCCCCTGGCCCTCCACCTAAGGGCCTCTGACCTCAACAAGCTACACAGGGGTCCACCTCTCTCCCTGGACTTGCAGTAGAAGCCCTAGGGTACCCTGTGGCCCTCCACTTATGGGCTTCAAACCCCATCCAGCTACCCAGGGGTCCACCTCTCTCCCTGGACTTGCAGTAGAGGCCCCAGGGTGCCCCCTGGCACTCCACCAAGGGGTCTATGACCCCAGCAATCTACCCAGGGGTCCACCTCTCTCCCTGGACTGACAGTATAGTCCCCAGGGTGCCCCTGGCCCTCTACCTAGGGGCCTCTGACCCAAGCAAGCTACAAAGGGGTCCACAACTCTCCCTGGACTTGCAGTAGAAAACCCAGGGTGCCCCCTGGCCCTCTACCTAGGGGCCTACGACCCCAGCAAGCTACCCAGCGGTCCACAACTCTCCCTGGACTTGCAGTAGAGGCCCCAGGGTTCCCCCTGGCCCTCCACCTAGGGGCCTCTGACCCCAGCAAGCTACCCAGGGGTCCACCTCTCTCCCTGGACTTGCAGTAAAGGCCCCAGGGTGCCCCTGGCCCTCCACCTAGGGGCTTCGTACCCCAGCAAGCTACCCAGGGGCCACTTCTCTCCATGGACTTGCAGTATAGGCCCCAGCGTGCCCCCTTGCCCTCCACCCATGGGCCTCTTACCCCAGCAAGCTACCCAGGGGTCCACCTCTCTCCCTGGACTTGCAGTATAGGCCCCAGGGTGCCCCCTGGTTCTCCACCTAGGGGCCTCTGATTCCTGAAAACCACCCAGGAGTCCACCTGTCTTCCTGGACTTGCAGTATAGGCCCCAGGGTGCTCCCTGGTTCTCCACCTAGGGGCCTCTGATTCCTGAAAGCTACCCATGAGTCCACCTCTCTTCCTGGACTTGCAGTAGAGGCCCCAGGGTGCCCCCTGGCCCTCCACTTTTTGACCTCTGACCCCAGCAAGCTAGCAATGGGTCCACAACCCTCCCTGGACTTGCAGTAGAGGCCCCAGGGTGCCCCCTTGCCCTGCACCTAGGGGCCTCTGACCCCAGCAAAATACCCAGGGGTCCACATCTCTCCATGGACTTGCAGTATAGGCCCTAGGGTGCCCCCTGGCCCTCCATCTAGGGGCCTAAGACCCCAGCAAGCTATCCAGGGGGTCCACCTCTCTCCTTGGACTTGCAATAGAGGCCCGGGGTGCCCCCTGGCACTCCACTTAGAGGCCTATGACCCCAACAAGCTACCCAGGGGTCCACCTCTCTCGCTGGACTGGCAGTATAGGCCCCAGGGTGCCCCCTGGCTCTCCACCTTGGGGCTTTTGACCCCAGCAAGCAACCCAGGGGTCCACATCTTTCCTGGGACTTGCAGTAGAGGCCCCAGGGTGCCCCCTTGCCCTCCACCCAGGGGCCTCTGACCCCCGCAAGTTACCCAAGGGTCCACAACTCTCCCTGGACTTGCAGTAGAGGCCCCAGGGCGCCCCTTGGCCCTCCACCTAGGCCACTCTCAGCCAAGCAAACTACCCAGGGGTCCACCTCTCTCCCTGGACTTGCAGTAGAGGCCCCTGGTTGCCCTTGGGCCCTCCACTTAGGGGCTTCTGACCCCAGCAAGCTACCCAAGGGTCCACCTCTCTCCCTGGACTTGCAGTAGAGGCCCCAGGGTGCCCCCTGGCCCTCCACCTAGGGGCCTCTGACCCCTGAAAGCTACCCAGGAGTCCACCTCTCTTCCTGGACTTGTAGTAGAGGCCCCAAAGTGCCCCCTGGCCCTCCACCTTGTTGCCTCTGACCCCAGCAAGCTACCCAGGGGTCAACACCTCTCTCTGGACTTGCAGTAGAGGACCCAGGGTGCCCCCTTGCCCTCCACCTAGGGTCCTCTGACCCCAGCAAGCTACCCAGGGGTCCACCTTTCTCCCTGGACTTAAAGTATAGGCACCAGGGTGCCCATTGGCCCTCCGATTAGGGGCCTAAGACCCCAGCAAGCTACAGAGGGGTCCACAACTCCCCCTGGACTTGCAGTAGAGGCCCCAGGGTGCCCCCTTGCCCTCCACCTAGGGGCCTCTGACCCCAGAAAGCTACCCAGGGGTCCACCTTTCTCCCTGGACTTGAAGTATAGGCCCCAGGGTGCCCACTGGCCCTCCACCTAGGGGCTTAAGACCCCAGCAAGCTACCCAGGGGTCCACAACTCTCTCTGGACTTGAAGTATAGACCCAGGGTGCCCACTGGCCCTCCACCTAGGGGCCTAAGACCCCAGCAAGCTACCCAGGGGTCCACAACTCTCCCTGGATTTGCATTAGAGGCCCCAGGGTGCCCCCTGGCCCTCCACCTAGGGGCCTCTGACCCCAGCAAGCTACCCGGGGGTCCACCTCTTTCAATGGACTTGCAGTAGAGGCCCCAGGTAGCCCCTTTGCCCTCCACCTAGGGGCCTCTGACCCCAGCAAGCTACCCAGGGGCCCACCTCTCTCCATGAACTTGCAGTAGAGGCCTAAGGGTGCCCCCTGGCCGTCCACCTAGATTCCTCAGACCCTAGGAATCTAACAAGGGGTCCACAACTATCCCTGGACTTGCAGTATAGGAAGCAGGGTGCCCCCTTGCCCTCCACCCAGCGGCCTCTGACCCCAGCAAGCTACCCAGGGGTCCACAACTCTCCCTGGACTTGCAGTAGAGGCCCCAGGGTACCCCCTTGCCTTCCACCTAAGGTTCTCTGACCCCAGCTAGCTACCCAGGGGTCCAGCTCTCTCCCTGGACTTGCAGTAGAGGCCCTAGGGTACCCCCTGGCCTTCCACCTAGGGGCTTTAGTCCCCAGCAAGTTACCCAGGGGTCCACCTCTCTCCCTGGACTTGCAGTATAGGCCCATGAGTGCCCCCTTGCTCTCCACCCATGGGCCTCTGACCCCAGCAAGCTACCCAGGGGTCCACAACTTTCCCTAGACTTGCAGCAGAGGCCCCAGGGTGCCCCCTGGCCCTCCACCTAGCGACCTCTGACCCCAGCAAGCTACATAGGGATCCACATCTCTCCTTGGACTTGCAGTATAGGCCCCAGGGTGCCCCCTGGCCCTCCACCTAGGGGCTTAAGACCCCAGAAAGCTACCCAGGGGTCCACCTCTCTCCCTGAACTTGCAGTATAGGAAGCAGGGTGCCCCCTTGCCCTCCACCCAGTGGCCTCTGACCCCAGCAAGCTACCCAGGGGTCCACAACTCTCCCTGGACTTGCAGTAGAGGCCCCAGGGTGCCCCCTTGCCCTGCACCTAGGGGCCTCTGTCCCCAGCAAGCTACCCAAGGGTCCACATCTCTCCATGGACTTGCAGTATAGGCCCTAGGGTGCCCCCAGGCCCTCCACCTAGGGGCGGCTGACACAAGAAAGCTCCCCAGGGGTCCACCTCTCTCCCTGGACTTGCAATATAGGCCCCAGGGTGCCCCCATACCCTCCAACTAAGTGCCTAAGACCCCAGTAAGCTACCCAGGGGTCCACAACTCTCCTTGGACTTGCAGTGTAGGCCCCAGGGTGCCCCCAGGCCCTCCACCTTGGGGCCTAAGACCCCAGCAACCTACCCAGGTGTCCACCTCTCTCCCTGGACTTGCAGAAGAGGCCCCAGGGTGCCCCCTTGCCCTCCACCCAGGGGCCTCTGACCCCAGCAAGCTACCCAGGGGTCCACCTCTCTCCCTTGTCTTGCAGTATAGGCCCCAGGGTGCACCCTGGCCCTCCACCTAGGGGCCTAGGGCCCCAGCAAGCTTTCCAGGGGTCCACGTCTCTCCCTGGACTTGCAGTAGAGGCCCCAGGGTGCCCCCTGGCCCTCCACCTACTGGCCTCTGACCCCAGCAAGCTACCCAGTGGTCCACCTCTCTCCCTAGACTTGCAGTATAGGCCCCATGGTGCCCCCTTACCCTCCACCTAGGTGCCACTGACCCCAGGAAGCTACCCAGGTGTCCAACTCTCTCCCTGGACTTGGAGTAGGGGCCCCAGGGTGCCCCCTTGCTCTCCACCCAGGGGCCTCTGACCCCCGCAAGTTACCCAAGGGTCCACAACTCTCCCTGGACTTGCAGTAGAGGCCGCAGGGTCCCCCTTGGACCTCCACCTAGGCCACTCTCAGCCAAGCAAACTACCCAGGGATCCACCTCTCTCCCTGGACTTGCAGTAGAGGCCCCTGGTTGCCCTTTGGCCCTCCACCTAGGGGCCTCTGACCCCAGCAAGCTACCCAAGGGTCCACCTCTCTCTCTGGACTTGTAGCAGAGGCCCCAGGGTGCCCCTGGCCCTCCACCTAGGGGCTTCGTACCCCAGCAAGCAACCCAGGGGTCCACCTCTCTCCCTGGACTTGCAGTATAGGCCCCAGGGTGCCCCCTGGCCCTCCACCTAGGTGCCTATGACCCCAGCAAATACCCAGGGGACCACCTCTCTCCCTGGACTGGCAGTATAGGCCCCAGGGTGCCCCCTGGCCCTCCACGTATGGGCTTCTGACCCCAGCAAGCTACCCAGGGGTCCACAACTCTCCCTGGACTTTCAGTAGAGCCCCCAGGGTGCCCCCTGGCCCTCCACCTAAGGGCCTCTGACCCCAGAAAGCTACCCAAGGATCCACCCCTCTCCCTGGACTTGCAGTAAAGGCCCTAGAGTACCCCCTTGCCCTCCACCTATGGGCCTCTTACCCCAGGAAGCTACCCAAGGGTCCACCTCTCTCCCTGGACTTGCAATAGAGGCCCCAGGGTGCCCCCTGGCCCTCCACCTAGGGGCCTATGACCCCAGCAAATACCCAGGGGACCACCTCTCTCCCTGGACTGGCAGTATAGGCCTCAGAGTGCCCCCTTGCCCTCCCCCTAGGGGCCTGTGACTCCAGCAAGCTACCAAGGGGTCCACAACTCTCCCTGGACTTGCAGTAGAGGCCCCAGGGTTCCCCATGGCATTCCACTTAGGGGCCTATGACCCCAGCAAGCTACCCAGGGGTCCACCTCTCTCCCTGGACTTGCAGTAGAGGCCCAAGGGTGCCCGCTGGCCCTCCACCTAGGGGCCTCTGACTCCAGCAAGCTACCCAGGGGTCCACAACTCTCCCTAGACTTGCAGTAGAGGCCCAAGGGTGCCCCCTGGCCCTCCAACTAGAGTCCTCAGACCCTAGGAATCTACCAAGGGGTCCACAACTATCCCTGGACTTGCATTAGAGGCCCCAAGGTGCCCCCTGGCCTTCCACCTAAGGGCCTCTGACCCCAGCCAGCTACCCAGGGGTCCACCTCTCTCCCTGGACTTGCAGTAGAGGCCCTAGGGTACCCCCTGGCCCTCCACCTTGGGGCTTTATTCCCCAGCAAGTTACCCAGGGGTCCACCTCTCTCCCTGGACTTGCAGTATAGGCCCATGCGTGCCCCCTTGCCCTCCACCCATGGGCCTCTGTCCCCAGCAAGCTACCCAGGGGTCCACAACTTTCCCTGGACTTGCAGCAGAGGCCCCAGGGTGCCCCCTGGCCTTCCACCTAGGGGCCTCTGACCCCAGCAAGCTACATAGGGGTCCACATCTCTCCTTGGACTTGCAGTATAGGCCCCAGGGTGCCCCCTGGCCCTCCACCTATGGGCCTAAGAGCCCAGAAAGCTACCCAGGGGTCCACCTCTCTCCCTGAACTTGCAGTATAGGAAGCAGTGTTCCCCCTTGCCCTCCTCCCAGTGGCCTCTGACCCCAGCAAGCTACCCAGGGGTCCACTTCTCTCCATGGACTTGCAGTATAGGCCCTAGGGTGCCCCCTGGCCCTCCACCTAGGGGCCTAAGACCCCAGCAATCTACCCAGGGGGTCCACCTCTCTCCCTGGACTGGCAGTAGAGGCCCCAGGGTGCCCCCAGGCCCTCCACCTAGGGGCGACTGACACAAGAAAGCTCCCCAGGGGTCCACCTCTCTCCCTGGACTTGCAGTATAGGCCCCAGGGTGCCCCCAGGCCCTCCAACTAAGTGCCTAAGACCCCAGCAAGCTACCCAGTGGTCCACAACTCTCCTTGGACTTGCAGTATAGGCCCCAGGGTGCCCCCTGGCCCTCCACCTAGGGGCCTAAGACCCCAGCAACCTACCCAGGTGTCCACCACTCTCACTGGACTTGCAGTATAGGCCCCAGGGTGCCCCCTTGCCCTCCACCCAGGGGCCTCTGACCCCAGCAAGCTACCCAGGGGTCCACCTCTCTCCCTTGACTTGAAGTATAGGCCCCAGGGTGAACCCTGGCCCTCCACCAAGGGGCCTAGGGCCCCAGCAAGCTTTCCAGGGGTCCACGTCTCTCCCTGGACTTGCAGTAGAGGCCCCAGGGTGCCCCCTGGCCCTCCACCTAATGGCCTCTGACCCCAGCAAGCTACCATGGGGATCCACCTCTCTCCCTAGACTTGCAGTATAGGCCCCAAGGTGCCCCCTTACCCTCCACCTAGGTGCCACTGACCCCAGGAAGCTACCCAGGTGTCCAACTCTCTCCCTGGACTTGCAGAATAGGCCCCAGGGTGCCCCCTGGCCCGCCACCTATGGGCTTATGACCCCAGAAAGCTACCCAGGGGTCCACATCTCTCCCTGGCCTTGCAGTAGAGGCCCCAGGGTGCCCCCTTGCCCTCCACCCAGGGGCCTCTGACCCCCGCAAGTTACCCAAGGGTCCACAACTCTCCCTGGACTTGCAGTAGAGGCCCAAGGGTCCCCCTTGGCCCTCCACCTAGGCCACTCTCAGCCAAGCAAACTACCCAGGGGTCCACCTCTCTCCCTGGACTTGCAGGATAGGCCCCAGGGTACCCCCTGGCCCTCCACCTAGTTGCCTCTGACCCCAGCAAGCTACCCAGGGGTCCAACTCTCTACCTGGACTTGCAATAGGGGCCCTAGGGTACCTCCTGGCCCTCCACCTAGGGTCCTCTGACCCCAGCAAGCTACCCAAGGGTCCACCTCTCTCCCTGGACTTGCAGCAGAGGCCCCAGGGTGCCCCTGGCCCTCCTCCTAGGGGCTTCGTACATCAGCAAGCAACCCAGGGGTCCACCTCTCTCCCTGGACTTGCAGTATAGGGCCCAGGGTGCCCCCTGGCCCTCCACCTAGGGGCCTCTGACCCCTGAAAGCTACCCAGGAGTCCACCTCTCTTCCTGGACTTGCATAAGAGGCCCCAGGGTTCCCCTGGCCCTCCAACTAGGGGCTTCGTACCCCAGCAAGCTACCCAGGGGTCCACCTCTCTTTCTGGATCTGCAGGATAGGCCCCAGTGTGCCCGGTGGCCCTCCACCTAGGGGCCTCTGACCTGAGGAAGCTACCCAGGAGTTCACCTCTCTCCCTGGACTTTCAGTATAGGCCCCAGGGTGCCCCCTGGCCCTCCACCTAGGGGCCTCTGACCTCAGGAAGCTACCCAGGAGTTCACCTCTCTCCCTGGACTTGCAGTAGAGGCCCCAGGGTGCCCCCTGGCACTCCACCTTTACTCCTCTGACTCCAGCAAGCTACCAATGTGTCCACAACTCTCCCTGGACTTGCAGTAGAGGCCCAAGGATGCCTCCTGGCCCACACCTAGGGGCCTTTGACCCCAGCAAGCTACCCAGGGGTCCACCTCTCTCCCTGGACTTGCAGTATAGGCCCCAGGGTGCCCCCTGGCCCTCAACCTAGGGGCCTAAGACCCCAGCAACCTACCCAGGTTTCCACCACTCTCCCTGGACTTGCAGTATAGGCCCCAGGGTGCCCCCTTGCCCTCCACCCAGGGGCCTCTGACCCCAGCAAGCTACCCAGGGGTCCACCTCTCTCCCTTGACTTGAAGTATAGGCCCCAGGGTGAACCCTGGCCCTCCACCTAGGGGCCTAGGGCCCCAGCAAGCTTTCCAGGGGTCCACGTCTCTCCCGGGACTTGCAGTAGAGGCCCCAGGGTGCCCCCTGGCCCTCCACCTAATGGCCTCTGACCCCAGCAAGCTACCCAGGGGTCCACCTCTCTCCCTAGACTTGCATATTGGCCCCAAGGTGCCCCCTTACCCTCCACCTAGGTGCCACTGACCCCAGGAAGCTACCCAGGTGTCCAACTCTCTCCCTGGACTTGCAGAATAGGCTCCAGGGTGCCCCCTGGCCCGCCACCTATGGGCTTATGACCCCAGAAAGCTACCCAGGGGTCCACATCTCTCCCTGGCCTTGCAGTAGAGGCCCCAGGGTGCCCCCTTGCCCTCCACCCAGGGGCCTCTGACTCCCGCAAGTTACCCAAGGGTCCACAACTCTCCCTGGACTTGCAGGATAGGCCCCAGGGTACCCCCTGGCCCTCCACCTAGTTGCCTCTGACCCCAGCAAGCTACCCAGGGGTCCACCTATCTCCCTGGACTTGCAGGATAGGCCCCAGGGTACCCCCTGGCCCTCCACCTAGTTGCCTCTGACCCCAGGAAGCTACCCAGGGGTCCAATTCTCTACCTGGACTTGCAGTAGGGGCCCTAGGGTAACTCCTGGCCCTCCACCTAGGGTCCTCTGATCCCAGCAAGCTACACAGGGGTCCACCTTTCTCCCTGGACTTGCAGTAGAGGCCCCTGGTTGCCCTTTGGCCCTCCACCTAGGGGCCTCTGACCCTAGCAAGCTACCCAAGGGTCCACCTCTCTCCCTGGACTTGAAGCAGAGGCCCCAGGGTGCCCCTGGCCCTCCTCCTAGGGGCTTCGTACCCCAGCAAGCAACCCAGGGGTCCACCTCTCTCCCTGGACTTGCAGTATAGGCCCCAGGGTGCCCCCTGGCCCTCCACCTAGGGGCCTCTGACCCCTGAAAGCTACCCAGGAGTCCACTTCTCTTCCTGGACTTGCAGTAGAGGCCCCAGGGTTCCCCTGGCCCTCCAACTAGGGGCTTCGTACCCCAGCAAGCTACCCAGGGGTCCACCTCTCTTTCTGGATCTGCAGGATAGGCCCCAGTGTGCCCGGTGGCCCTCCACCTAGGGGCCTCTGACCTCAGGAAGTTACCCAGGAGTTCACCTCTCTCCCTGGACTTTCAGTATAGGCCCCAGGGTGCCCCCTGGCCCTCCACCTAGGGGCCTCTGACCCCTGAAAGCTACCCAGGAGTCCACCTCTCTTCCTGGACTTGCAGTAGAGGCCCCAGGGTGCCCCCTGGCACTCCACCTTTACTCCTCTGACTCCAGCAAGCTACCAATGTGTCCACAACTCTCCCTGGACTTGCAGTAGAGGCCCAAGGATGCCTCCTGGCCCTACACCTAGGGGCCTTTGACCCCAGCAAGCTACCCAGGGGTCCACCTCTCTCCCTGGACTTGCAGTAGAGGCCCTAGGGTACCCCCTGGCCCTCCACCTAGGGGCCTAAGACCCCAGCAACCTACCCAGGTGTCCACCTCTCTCCCTGGACTTGCAGTATAGGCCCCAGGGTGCCCCCCTTGCCCTCCACCTAGGGGCCTATGGCCCCAGCAAGCTTTCCAGGGGTCCACGTCTCTCCCTGGTTTTGGAGTAGAGGCCCCAGGGTGCCCCCTGGCCCTCCACCTACTGGCCTCTGACCCCAGCAAGCTACCCAGGGGTCCACCTCTCTCCCTAGACTTGCAGTATAGGCCCCAAGGTGCCCACTTACCCTCCACCTAGGTGCCACTGACCCCAGGAAGCTACCCAGGTGTCCAACTCTCTCCCTGGACTTGCAGTAGAGGCCCCATAGTGCCCCCTTGCCCTCCACCCAGGGGCCTCTGACCCCCGCAAGTTACCCAAGGGTCCACAACTCTCCCTGGACTTGCAGTAGAGGCCCCAGGGTCCCCCTTGGCCCTCCACCTAGGCCACTCTCAGCCAAGCAAACTACCCAGGGGTCCACCTCTCTCCCTGGACTTGCAGGATAGGCCCCAGGGTACCCCCTGGCCCTCCACCTAGTTGCCTCTGACCCCAGCAAGCTACACAGGGGTCCAACTCTCTACCTGGACTTGCAGTAGGGGCCCTAGGGTACCTCCTGGCCGTCCACCTAGGGTCCTCTGATCCCAGCAAGCTACACAGGGGTCCACCTTTCTCCCTGGACTTGCAGTAGAGGCCCCTGGTTGCCCTTTGGCCCTCCACCTAGGGGCCTCTGACCCCAGCAAGCTACCCAAGGGTTCACCTATCTCCCTGGACTTGCAGCAGAGGCCCCAGGGTGCCCCTGGCCCTCCACCTAGGGGCTTCGTACCCCAGCAAGCTACCCAGGGGTCCACCTCTCTCCCTGGACTTGCAGTATAGGCCCTAGGGTGCCCCCTGGCCCTCCACCTAAGGGCCTCTGACCCCTGAAAGCTACCCAGGAGTCCACCTCTCTTCCTGGACTGGCAGTAGAGGCCCCAGGGTTCCCCTGGCCCTCCACCTAGGGGCTTCGTACCCCAGCAAGCTACTCAGGGGTCCACCTCTCTTTCTGGAAATACAGGATAGGCCCCAGTGTGCCGCGTGGCCCTCCACCTAGGGGCCTCTGATCTCAGGAAGCTACCCAGGAGTTCACCTCTCTCCCTGGACTTACAGTATAGGCCCCAGGGTGCCCCCTGGCCCTCCACCTAGGGGCCTCTGACCCCTGAAAGCTACCCAGGAGTCCACCTCTCTTCCTGGACTTGCAGTAGAGGCCCCAGGGTGCCCCCTGGCCCTCCATCTTTTCGCCTCTGACTCCAGCAAGCTACCAATGTGTCCACAACTCTCCCTGGACTTGCAGTAGAGGCCCAAGGATGCCTCCTGGCCCTAGACCTAGGGGCCTTTGACCCCAGCAAGCTACCCAGGGGTCCACCTCTCTCCCTGGACTTGCAGTAGAGGCCCTAGGGTACCCCCTGGCCCTCCACATATGGGCTTCAGACCTCAGCAAGCTACCCAGGGGTCCACCTCTCTCCCTGGACTTGCAGTATTGGCCCCAGGGTGCCCCCTGGCCCTCAACCTAGGGGCCTCTGACCCCGGAAAGCTACCCAGGGTTCCAACTGTCTCCCTGGACTTGCAGTATATTACCCAGGAAGCCCCTTGGCCCACCAACAATTGGGCTTCTGACCCCAGCAAGGTACCCAGGGGTCCACCTCTCTCCCTGGACTTGCAGTAGAGGCCGCAAGGTGCTCCTTGGCCCTTCACCTAGGGGCCTCTGACCTCAGCAAGCTACCTGGGGGTCCACCTCTCTCCCTGGACTTGCATTAGAGGCCCCAGGAAGCCCCTTGGCCCTCCTTCTAGGGGCCTCTGTTCCCCAGCAAGCTACCCAGGAGTCCACCTCTCTTCCTGGACTTGTAGTAGAGGCCCCAGGGTGCCCCCTGGCCCTGCACCTAGGGGCCTCTGACCCCAGCAAGCTACCCAGGGGTCCGCCTCTTTCCCTAGACGTGCATTAGAGGCCCCAGGGTGCCCCCTGGCCCTCCACCTAGGGGCCTCTGACCCCAGCAAACTACCCAAGGGTCCAGCTTTCTCCCTGGACTTTGATCAGAGGCCCCAGGGTACCACCTGTCCCTCAAAATATGGGCTTCTGACCCCAGCAAGCTACCCAGGGGTCCACAACTCTCCCTGGACTTGCAGTAGAGGCCCCAGGATGCCCCCTTGCCCTCCACCTAGGGGCCTAGGACCCCAGCAAGCTACCCAGGGGTCCACGTCTCTCCCTGGACTTGCAGTAGAGGCCCCAGGGTGCCCCCTGGCCCTCCACCTACTGGCCTTTGACCCCAGCAAGCTACCCAGGGATCCACCTCTCTCCCTAGACTTGCAGTAGAGGCCACAGGGTTCCCCCTGGCCCTCCAACTAGGGGCCTCTGACCCTAGCAAGCTACCCAGGGGTCCACCTCTCTCCCTGGACTTGCAGTATAGGCCCCAAGGTGCCCCCTTACCCTCCACCTAGGGGCCTCTTACCCCAGGAAGCTACCCAGGGGTCCACCTCTCTCCCTGGTCTTGCAGGATAGGCTCCAGGGGGCACCCTGGCCCTGCACCTAGGGGCCACTGACCCCAGTAAGCTACCAGGGGTCCACCCCTCTCCCTGGACTTGCAGAATAGGCCCTAGGGTGCCCCCTGGCCCACCACTTATAAGGCTTCTGACCCCAGCAAGCTACCCAGGGGTCCTCCTCTCTCCATGGACTTGCAGTATAGGCCCTAGGGTGCCAACTGGCCCTCCACCTAGGGGCCTAAGACCCCAGCAATCTACCCAGGGGGTCCACCTCTCTCCCTGGACTGGCAGTAGAGGCCCCAGGGTGCCCCCAGGCCCTCCACCTAGGGGCGACTGACACAAGAAAGCTCCCCAGGGGTCCACCTCTCTCCCTGGACTTGCAGTATAGGCCCCAGGGTGCCCCCAGGCCCTCCAACTAAGTGCCTAAGACCCCAGCAAGCTACCCAGTGGTCCACAACTCTCCTTGGACTTGCAGTATAGGCCCCAGGGTGCCCCCTGGCCCTCAACCTAGGGGCCTAAGACCCCAGCAACCTACCCAGGTTTCCACCACTCTCCCTGGACTTGCAGTATAGGCCCCAGGGTGCCCCCTTGCCCTCCACCCAGGGGCCTCTGACCCCAGCAAGCTACCCAGGGGTCCACCTCTCTCCCTTGACTTGAAGTATAGGCCCCAGGGTGAACCCTGGCCCTCCACCTAGGGGCCTAGGGCCCCAGCAAGCTTTCCAGGGGTCCACGTCTCTCCCTGGACTTGCAGTAGAGGCCCCAGGGTGCCCCCTGGCCCTCCACCTAATGGCCTCTGACCCCAGCAAGCTACCCAGGGGTCCACCTCTCTCCCTAGACTTGCATATTGGCCCCAAGGTGCCCCCTTACCCTCCACCTAGGTGCCACTGACCCCAGGAAGCTACCCAGGTGTCCAACTCTCTCCCTGGACTTGCAGAATAGGCTCCAGGGTGCCCCCTGGCCCGCCACCTATGGGCTTATGACCCCAGAAAGCTACCCAGGGGTCCACATCTCTCCCTGGCCTTGCAGTAGAGGCCCCAGGGTGCCCCCTTGCCCTCCACCCAGGGGCCTCTGACTCCCGCAAGTTACCCAAGGGTCCACAACTCTCCCTGGACTTGCAGGATAGGCCCCAGGGTACCCCCTGGCCCTCCACCTAGTTGCCTCTGACCCCAGCAAGCTACCCAGGGGTCCACCTATCTCCCTGGACTTGCAGGATAGGCCCCAGGGTACCCCCTGGCCCTCCACCTAGTTGCCTCTGACCCCAGGAAGCTACCCAGGGGTCCAATTCTCTACCTGGACTTGCAGTAGGGGCCCTAGGGTAACTCCTGGCCCTCCACCTAGGGTCCTCTGATCCCAGCAAGCTACACAGGGGTCCACCTTTCTCCCTGGACTTGCAGTAGAGGCCCCTGGTTGCCCTTTGGCCCTCCACCTAGGGGCCTCTGACCCTAGCAAGCTACCCAAGGGTCCACCTCTCTCCCTGGATTTGAAGCAGAGGCCCCAGGGTGCCCCTGGCCCTCCTCCTAGGGGCTTCGTACCCCAGCAAGCAACCCAGGGGTCCACCTCTCTCCCTGGACTTGCAGTATAGGCCCCAGGGTGCCCCCTGGCCCTCCACCTAGGGGCCTCTGACCCCTGAAAGCTACCCAGGAGTCCACCTCTCTTCCTGGACTTGCAGTAGAGGCCCCAGGGTTCCCCTGGCCCTCCAACTAGGGGCTTCGTACCCCAGCAAGCTACCCAGGGGTCCACCTCTCTTTCTGGATCTGCAGGATAGGCCCCAGTGTGCCCGGTGGCCCTCCACCTAGGGGCCTCTGACCTCAGGAAGTTACCCAGGAGTTCACCTCTCTCCCTGGACTTTCAGTATATGCCCCAGGGTGCCCCCTGGCCCTCCACCTAGGGGCCTCTGACCCCTGAAAGCTACCCAGGAGTCCACCTCTCTTCCTGGACTTGCAGTAGAGGCCCCAGGGTGCCCCCTGGCACTCCACCTTTACTCCTCTGACTCCAGCAAGCTACCAATGTGTCCACAACTCTCCCTGGACTTGCAGTAGAGGCCCAAGGATGCCTCCTGGCCCTACACCTAGGGGCCTTTGACCCCAGCAAGCTACCCAGGGGTCCACCTCTCTCCCTGGACTTGCAGTAGAGGCCCTAGGGTACCCCCTGGCCCTCCAACTAGGGGCCTCTGACCCTAGCAAGCTACCCAGGGGTCCACCTCTCTCCCTGGACTTGCAGTATAGGCCCCAAGGTGCCCCCTTACCCTCCACCTAGGGGCCTCTTACCCCAGGAAGCTACCCAGGGGTCCACCTCTCTCCCTGGTCTTGCAGGATAGGCTCCAGGGGGCACCCTGGCCCTGCACCTAGGGGCCACTGACCCCAGTAAGCTACCCAGGGGTCCACCCCTCTCCCTGGACTTGCAGAATAGGCCCTAGGGTGCCCCCTGGCCCACCACTTATAAGGCTTCTGACCCCAGCAAGCTACCCAGGGGTCCTCCTCTCTCCATGGACTTGCAGTATAGGCCCTAGGGTGCCAACTGGCCCTCCACCTAGGGGCTTAAGACCCCAGCAATCTACCCAGGGGGTCCACCTCTCTCCCTGGACTGGCAGTAGAGGCCCCAGGGTGCCCCCAGGCCCTCCACCTAGGGGCGACTGACACAAGAAAGCTCCCCAGGGGTCCACCTCTCTCCCTGGACTTGCAGTATAGGCCCCAGGGTGCCCCCTGGCCCTCCAACTAAGTGCCTAAGACCCCAGCAAGCTACCCAGTGGTCCACAACTCTCCTTGGACTTGCAGTATAGGCCCCAGGGTGCCCCCTGGCCCTCAACCTAGGGGCCTAAGACCCCAGCAACCTACCCAGGTTTCCACCACTCTCCCTGGACTTGCAGTATAGGCCCCAGGGTGCCCCCTTGCCCTCCACCCAGGGGCCTCTGACCCCAGCAAGCTACCCAGGGGTCCACCTCTCTCCCTTGACTTGAAGTATAGGCCCCAGGGTGAACCCTGGCCCTCCACCTAGGGGCCTAGGGCCCCAGCAAGCTTTCCAGGGGTCCACGTCTCTCCCTGGACTTGCAGTAGAGGCCCCAGGGTGCCCCCTGGCCCTCCACCTAATGGCCTCTGACCCCAGCAAGCTACCCAGGGGTCCACCTCTCTCCCTAGACTTGCATATTGGCCCCAAGGTGCCCCCTTACCCTCCACCTAGGTGCCACTGACCCCAGGAAGCTACCCAGGTGTCCAACTCTCTCCCTGGACTTGCAGAATGGGCTCCAGGGTGCCCCCTGGCCCGCCACCTATGGGCTTATGACCCCAGAAAGCTACCCAGGGGTCCACATCTCTCCCTGGCCTTGCAGTAGAGGCCCCAGGGTGCCCCCTTGCCCTCCACCCAGGGGCCTCTGACTCCCGCAAGTTACCCAAGGGTCCACAACTCTCCCTGGACTTGCAGGATAGGCCCCAGGGTACCCCCTGGCCCTCCACCTAGTTGCCTCTGACCCCAGCAAGCTACCCAGGGGTCCACCTATCTCCCTGGACTTGCAGGATAGGCCCCAGGGTACCCCCTGGCCCTCCACCTAGTTGCCTCTGACCCCAGGAAGCTACCCAGGGGTCCAATTCTCTACCTGGACTTGCAGTAGGGGCCCTAGGGTAACTCCTGGCCCTCCACCTAGGGTCCTCTGATCCCAGCAAGCTACACAGGGGTCCACCTTTCTCCCTGGACTTGCAGTAGAGGCCCCTGGTTGCCCTTTGGCCCTCCACCTAGGGGCCTCTGACCCTAGCAAGCTACCCAAGGGTCCACCTCTCTCCCTGGATTTGAAGCAGAGGCCCCAGGGTGCCCCTGGCCCTCCTCCTAGGGGCTTCGTACCCCAGCAAGCAACCCAGGGGTCCACCTCTCTCCCTGGACTTGCAGTATAGGCCCCAGGGTGCCCCCTGGCCCTCCACCTAGGGGCCTCTGACCCCTGAAAGCTACCCAGGAGTCCACCTCTCTTCCTGGACTTGCAGTAGAGGCCCCAGGGTTCCCCTGGCCCTCCAACTAGGGGCTTCGTACCCCAGCAAGCTACCCAGGGGTCCACCTCTCTTTCTGGATCTGCAGGATAGGCCCCAGTGTGCCCGGTGGCCCTCCACCTAGGGGCCTCTGACCTCAGGACGTTACCCAGGAGTTCACCTCTCTCCCTGGACTTTCAGTATATGCCCCAGGGTGCCCCCTGGCCCTCCACCTAGGGGCCTCTGACCCCTGAAAGCTACCCAGGAGTCCACCTCTCTTCCTGGACTTGCAGTAGAGGCCCCAGGGTGCCCCCTGGCACTCCACCTTTACTCCTCTGACTCCAGCAAGCTACCAATGTGTCCACAACTCTCCCTGGACTTGCAGTAGAGGCCCAAGGATGCCTCCTGGCCCTACACCTAGGGGCCTTTGACCCCAGCAAGCTACCCAGGGGTCCACCTCTCTCCCTGGACTTGCAGTAGAGGCCCTAGGGTACCCCCTGGCCCTCCACCTAGGGGCCTAAGACCCCAGCAACCTACCCAGGTGTCCACCTCTCTCCCTGGACTTGCAGTATAGGCCCCAGGGTGCCCCCCTTGCCCTCCACCTAGGGGCCTATGGCCCCAGCAAGCTTTCCAGGGGTCCACGTCTCTCCCTGGTTTTGGAGTAGAGGCCCCAGGGTGCCCCCTGGCCCTCCACCTACTGGCCTCTGACCCCAGCAAGCTACCCAGGGGTCCACCTCTCTCCCTAGACTTGCAGTATAGGCCCCAAGGTGCCCACTTACCCTCCACCTAGGTGCCACTGACCCCAGGAAGCTACCCAGGTGTCCAACTCTCTCCCTGGACTTGCAGTAGAGGCCCCATAGTGCCCCCTTGCCCTCCACCCAGGGGCCTCTGACCCCCGCAAGTTACCCAAGGGTCCACAACTCTCCCTGGACTTGCAGTAGAGGCCCCAGGGTCCCCCTTGGCCCTCCACCTAGGCCACTCTCAGCCAAGCAAACTACCCAGGGGTCCACCTCTCTCCCTGGACTTGCAGGATAGGCCCCAGGGTACCCCCTGGCCCTCCACCTAGTTGCCTCTGACCCCAGCAAGCTACACAGGGGTCCAACTCTCTACCTGGACTTGCAGTAGGGGCCCTAGGGTACCTCCTGGCCGTCCACCTAGGGTCCTCTGATCCCAGCAAGCTACACAGGGGTCCACCTTTCTCCCTGGACTTGCAGTAGAGGCCCCTGGTTGCCCTTTGGCCCTCCACCTAGGGGCCTCTGACCCCAGCAAGCTACCCAAGGGTTCACCTATCTCCCTGGACTTGCAGCAGAGGCCCCAGGGTGCCCCTGGCCCTCCACCTAGGGGCTTCGTACCCCAGCAAGCTACCCAGGGGTCCACCTCTCTCCCTGGACTTGCAGTATAGGCCCCAGGGTGCCCCCTGGCCCTCCACCTAAGGGCCTCTGACCCCTGAAAGCTACCCAGGAGTCCACCTCTCTTCCTGGACTGGCAGTAGAGGCCCCAGGGTTCCCCTGGCCCTCCACCTAGGGGCTTCGTACCCCAGCAAGCTACTCAGGGGTCCACCTCTCTTTCTGGAAATGCAGGATAGGCCCCAGTGTGCCGCGTGGCCCTCCACCTAGGGGCCTCTGATCTCAGGAAGCTACCCAGGAGTTCACCTCTCTCCCTGGACTTACAGTATAGGCCCCAGGGTGCCCCCTGGCCCTCCACCTAGGGGCCTCTGACCCCTGAAAGCTACCCAGGAGTCCACCTCTCTTCCTGGACTTGCAGTAGAGGCCCCAGGATGCCCCCTGGCCCTCCATCTTTTCGCCTCTGACTCCAGCAAGCTACCAATGTGTCCACAACTCTCCCTGGACTTGCAGTAGAGGCCCAAGGATGCCTCCTGGCCCTAGACCTAGGGGCCTTTGACCCCAGCAAGCTACCCAGGGGTCCACCTCTCTCCCTGGACTTGCAGTAGAGGCCCTAGGGTACCCCCTGGCCCTCCACATATGGGCTTCAGACCTCAGCAAGCTACCCAGGGGTCCACCTCTCTCCCTGGACTTGCAGTATTGGCCCCAGGGTGCCCCCTGGCCCTCAACCTAGGGGCCTCTGACCCCGGAAAGCTACCCAGGGTTCCAACTGTCTCCCTGGACTTGCAGTATATTACCCAGGAAGCCCCTTGGCCCACCAACAATTGGGCTTCTGACCCCAGCAAGGTACCCAGGGGTCCACCTCTCTCCCTGGACTTGCAGTAGAGGCCGCAAGGTGCTCCTTGGCCCTTCACCTAGGGGCCTCTGACCTCAGCAAGCTACCTGGGGGTCCACCTCTCTCCCTGGACTTGCATTAGAGGCCCCAGGAAGCCCCTTGGCCCTCCTTCTAGGGGCCTCTGTTCCCCAGCAAGCTACCCAGGAGTCCACCTCTCTTCCTGGACTTGTAGTAGAGGCCCCAGGGTGCCCCCTGGCCCTGCACCTAGGGGCCTCTGACCCCAGCAAGCTACCCAGGGGTCCGCCTCTTTCCCTAGACGTGCATTAGAGGCCCCAGGGTGCCCCCTGGCCCTCCACCTAGGGGCCTCTGACCCCAGCAAACTACCCAAGGGTCCAGCTTTCTCCCTGGACTTTGATCAGAGGCCCCAGGGTACCACCTGTCCCTCAAAATATGGGCTTCTGACCCCAGCAAGCTACCCAGGGGTCCACAACTCTCCCTGGACTTGCAGTAGAGGCCCCAGGATGCCCCCTTGCCCTCCACCTAGGGGCCTAGGACCCCAGCAAGCTACCCAGGGGTCCACGTCTCTCCCTGGACTTGCAGTAGAGGCCCCAGGGTGCCCCCTGGCCCTCCACCTACTGGCCTTTGACCCCAGCAAGCTACCCAGGGATCCACCTCTCTCCCTAGACTTGCAGTAGAGGCCACAGGGTTCCCCCTGGCCCTCCAACTAGGGGCCTCTGACCCTAGCAAGCTACCCAGGGGTCCACCTCTCTCCCTGGACTTGCAGTATAGGCCCCAAGGTGCCCCCTTACCCTCCACCTAGGGGCCTCTTACCCCAGGAAGCTACCCAGGGGTCCACCTCTCTCCCTGGTCTTGCAGGATAGGCTCCAGGGGGCACCCTGGCCCTGCACCTAGGGGCCACTGACCCCAGTAAGCTACCCAGGGGTCCACCCCTCTCCCTGGACTTGCAGAATAGGCCCTAGGGTGCCCCCTGGCCCACCACTTATAAGGCTTCTGACCCCAGCAAGCTACCCAGGGGTCCTCCTCTCTCCATGGACTTGCAGTATAGGCCCTAGGGTGCCAACTGGCCCTCCACCTAGGGGCCTAAGACCCCAGCAATCTACCCAGGGGGTCCACCTCTCTCCCTGGACTGGCAGTAGAGGCCCCAGGGTGCCCCCAGGCCCTCCACCTAGGGGCGACTGACACAAGAAAGCTCCCCAGGGGTCCACCTCTCTCCCTGGACTTGCAGTATAGGCCCCAGGGTGCCCCCAGGCCCTCCAACTAAGTGCCTAAGACCCCAGCAAGCTACCCAGTGGTCCACAACTCTCCTTGGACTTGCAGTATAGGCCCCAGGGTGCCCCCTGGCCCTCAACCTAGGGGCCTAAGACCCCAGCAACCTACCCAGGTTTCCACCACTCTCCCTGGACTTGCAGTATAGGCCCCAGGGTGCCCCCTTGCCCTCCACCCAGGGGCCTCTGACCCCAGCAAGCTACCCAGGGGTCCACCTCTCTCCCTTGACTTGAAGTATAGGCCCCAGGGTGAACCCTGGCCCTCCACCTAGGGGCCTAGGGCCCCAGCAAGCTTTCCAGGGGTCCACGTCTCTCCCTGGACTTGCAGTAGAGGCCCCAGGGTGCCCCCTGGCCCTCCACCTAATGGCCTCTGACCCCAGCAAGCTACCCAGGGGTCCACCTCTCTCCCTAGACTTGCATATTGGCCCCAAGGTGCCCCCTTACCCTCCACCTAGGTGCCACTGACCCCAGGAAGCTACCCAGGTGTCCAACTCTCTCCCTGGACTTGCAGAATAGGCTCCAGGGTGCCCCCTGGCCCGCCACCTATGGGCTTATGACCCCAGAAAGCTACCCAGGGGTCCACATCTCTCCCTGGCCTTGCAGTAGAGGCCCCAGGGTGCCCCCTTGCCCTCCACCCAGGGGCCTCTGACTCCCGCAAGTTACCCAAGGGTCCACAACTCTCCCTGGACTTGCAGGATAGGCCCCAGGGTACCCCCTGGCCCTCCACCTAGTTGCCTCTGACCCCAGCAAGCTACCCAGGGGTCCACCTATCTCCCTGGACTTGCAGGATAGGCCCCAGGGTACCCCCTGGCCCTCCACCTAGTTGCCTCTGACCCCAGGAAGCTACCCAGGGGTCCAATTCTCTACCTGGACTTGCAGTAGGGGCCCTAGGGTAACTCCTGGCCCTCCACCTAGGGTCCTCTGATCCCAGCAAGCTACACAGGGGTCCACCTTTCTCCCTGGACTTGCAGTAGAGGCCCCTGGTTGCCCTTTGGCCCTCCACCTAGGGGCCTCTGACCCTAGCAAGCTACCCAAGGGTCCACCTCTCTCCCTGGATTTGAAGCAGAGGCCCCAGGGTGCCCCTGGCCCTCCTCCTAGGGGCTTCGTACCCCAGCAAGCAACCCAGGGGTCCACCTCTCTCCCTGGACTTGCAGTATAGGCCCCAGGGTGCCCCCTGGCCCTCCACCTAGGGGCCTCTGACCCCTGAAAGCTACCCAGGAGTCCACCTCTCTTCCTGGACTTGCAGTAGAGGCCCCAGGGTTCCCCTGGCCCTCCAACTAGGGGCTTCGTACCCCAGCAAGCTACCCAGGGGTCCACCTCTCTTTCTGGATCTGCAGGATAGGCCCCAGTGTGCCCGGTGGCCCTCCACCTAGGGGCCTCTGACCTCAGGAAGTTACCCAGGAGTTCACCTCTCTCCCTGGACTTTCAGTATATGCCCCAGGGTGCCCCCTGGCCCTCCACCTAGGGGCCTCTGACCCCTGAAAGCTACCCAGGAGTCCACCTCTCTTCCTGGACTTGCAGTAGAGGCCCCAGGGTGCCCCCTGGCACTCCACCTTTACTCCTCTGACTCCAGCAAGCTACCAATGTGTCCACAACTCTCCCTGGACTTGCAGTAGAGGCCCAAGGATGCCTCCTGGCCCTACACCTAGGGGCCTTTGACCCCAGCAAGCTACCCAGGGGTCCACCTCTCTCCCTGGACTTGCAGTAGAGGCCCTAGGGTACCCCCTGGCCCTCCAACTAGGGGCCTCTGACCCTAGCAAGCTACCCAGGGGTCCACCTCTCTCCCTGGACTTGCAGTATAGGCCCCAAGGTGCCCCCTTACCCTCCACCTAGGGGCCTCTTACCCCAGGAAGCTACCCAGGGGTCCACCTCTCTCCCTGGTCTTGCAGGATAGGCTCCAGGGGGCACCCTGGCCCTGCACCTAGGGGCCACTGACCCCAGTAAGCTACCCAGGGGTCCACCCCTCTCCCTGGACTTGCAGAATAGGCCCTAGGGTGCCCCCTGGCCCACCACTTATAAGGCTTCTGACCCCAGCAAGCTACCCAGGGGTCCTCCTCTCTCCATGGACTTGCAGTATAGGCCCTAGGGTGCCAACTGGCCCTCCACCTAGGGGCCTAAGACCCCAGCAATCTACCCAGGGGGTCCACCTCTCTCCCTGGACTGGCAGTAGAGGCCCCAGGGTGCCCCCAGGCCCTCCACCTAGGGGCGACTGACACAAGAAAGCTCCCCAGGGGTCCACCTCTCTCCCTGGACTTGCAGTATAGGCCCCAGGGTGCCCCCTGGCCCTCCAACTAAGTGCCTAAGACCCCAGCAAGCTACCCAGTGGTCCACAACTCTCCTTGGACTTGCAGTATAGGCCCCAGGGTGCCCCCTGGCCCTCAACCTAGGGGCCTAAGACCCCAGCAACCTACCCAGGTTTCCACCACTCTCCCTGGACTTGCAGTATAGGCCCCAGGGTGCCCCCTTGCCCTCCACCCAGGGGCCTCTGACCCCAGCAAGCTACCCAGGGGTCCACCTCTCTCCCTTGACTTGAAGTATAGGCCCCAGGGTGAACCCTGGCCCTCCACCTAGGGGCCTAGGGCCCCAGCAAGCTTTCCAGGGGTCCACGTCTCTCCCTGGACTTGCAGTAGAGGCCCCAGGGTGCCCCCTGGCCCTCCACCTAATGGCCTCTGACCCCAGCAAGCTACCCAGGGGTCCACCTCTCTCCCTAGACTTGCATATTGGCCCCAAGGTGCCCCCTTACCCTCCACCTAGGTGCCACTGACCCCAGGAAGCTACCCAGGTGTCCAACTCTCTCCCTGGACTTGCAGAATGGGCTCCAGGGTGCCCCCTGGCCCGCCACCTATGGGCTTATGACCCCAGAAAGCTACCCAGGGGTCCACATCTCTCCCTGGCCTTGCAGTAGAGGCCCCAGGGTGCCCCCTTGCCCTCCACCCAGGGGCCTCTGACTCCCGCAAGTTACCCAAGGGTCCACAACTCTCCCTGGACTTGCAGGATAGGCCCCAGGGTACCCCCTGGCCCTCCACCTAGTTGCCTCTGACCCCAGCAAGCTACCCAGGGGTCCACCTATCTCCCTGGACTTGCAGGATAGGCCCCAGGGTACCCCCTGGCCCTCCACCTAGTTGCCTCTGACCCCAGGAAGCTACCCAGGGGTCCAATTCTCTACCTGGACTTGCAGTAGGGGCCCTAGGGTAACTCCTGGCCCTCCACCTAGGGTCCTCTGATCCCAGCAAGCTACACAGGGGTCCACCTTTCTCCCTGGACTTGCAGTAGAGGCCCCTGGTTGCCCTTTGGCCCTCCACCTAGGGGCCTCTGACCCTAGCAAGCTACCCAAGGGTCCACCTCTCTCCCTGGATTTGAAGCAGAGGCCCCAGGGTGCCCCTGGCCCTCCTCCTAGGGGCTTCGTACCCCAGCAAGCAACCCAGGGGTCCACCTCTCTCCCTGGACTTGCAGTATAGGCCCCAGGGTGCCCCCTGGCCCTCCACCTAGGGGCCTCTGACCCCTGAAAGCTACCCAGGAGTCCACCTCTCTTCCTGGACTTGCAGTAGAGGCCCCAGGGTTCCCCTGGCCCTCCAACTAGGGGCTTCGTACCCCAGCAAGCTACCCAGGGGTCCACCTCTCTTTCTGGATCTGCAGGATAGGCCCCAGTGTGCCCGGTGGCCCTCCACCTAGGGGCCTCTGACCTCAGGAAGTTACCCAGGAGTTCACCTCTCTCCCTGGACTTTCAGTATATGCCCCAGGGTGCCCCCTGGCCCTCCACCTAGGGGCCTCTGACCCCTGAAAGCTACCCAGGAGTCCACCTCTCTTCCTGGACTTGCAGTAGAGGCCCCAGGGTGCCCCCTGGCACTCCACCTTTACTCCTCTGACTCCAGCAAGCTACCAATGTGTCCACAACTCTCCCTGGACTTGCAGTAGAGGCCCAAGGATGCCTCCTGGCCCTACACCTAGGGGCCTTTGACCCCAGCAAGCTACCCAGGGGTCCACCTCTCTCCCTGGACTTGCAGTAGAGGCCCTAGGGTACCCCCTGGCCCTCCACCTAGGGGCCTAAGACCCCAGCAACCTACCCAGGTGTCCACCTCTCTCCCTGGACTTGCAGTATAGGCCCCAGGGTGCCCCCCTTGCCCTCCACCTAGGGGCCTATGGCCCCAGCAAGCTTTCCAGGGGTCCACGTCTCTCCCTGGTTTTGGAGTAGAGGCCCCAGGGTGCCCCCTGGCCCTCCACCTACTGGCCTCTGACCCCAGCAAGCTACCCAGGGGTCCACCTCTCTCCCTAGACTTGCAGTATAGGCCCCAAGGTGCCCACTTACCCTCCACCTAGGTGCCACTGACCCCAGGAAGCTACCCAGGTGTCCAACTCTCTCCCTGGACTTGCAGTAGAGGCCCCATAGTGCCCCCTTGCCCTCCACCCAGGGGCCTCTGACCCCCGCAAGTTACCCAAGGGTCCACAACTCTCCCTGGACTTGCAGTAGAGGCCCCAGGGTCCCCCTTGGCCCTCCACCTAGGCCACTCTCAGCCAAGCAAACTACCCAGGGGTCCACCTCTCTCCCTGGACTTGCAGGATAGGCCCCAGGGTACCCCCTGGCCCTCCACCTAGTTGCCTCTGACCCCAGCAAGCTACACAGGGGTCCAACTCTCTACCTGGACTTGCAGTAGGGGCCCTAGGGTACCTCCTGGCCGTCCACCTAGGGTCCTCTGATCCCAGCAAGCTACACAGGGGTCCACCTTTCTCCCTGGACTTGCAGTAGAGGCCCCTGGTTGCCCTTTGGCCCTCCACCTAGGGGCCTCTGACCCCAGCAAGCTACCCAAGGGTTCACCTATCTCCCTGGACTTGCAGCAGAGGCCCCAGGGTGCCCCTGGCCCTCCACCTAGGGGCTTCGTACCCCAGCAAGCTACCCAGGGGTCCACCTCTCTCCCTGGACTTGCAGTATAGGCCCCAGGGTGCCCCCTGGCCCTCCACCTAAGGGCCTCTGACCCCTGAAAGCTACCCAGGAGTCCACCTCTCTTCCTGGACTGGCAGTAGAGGCCCCAGGGTTCCCCTGGCCCTCCACCTAGGGGCTTCGTACCCCAGCAAGCTACTCAGGGGTCCACCTCTCTTTCTGGAAATGCAGGATAGGCCCCAGTGTGCCGCGTGGCCCTCCACCTAGGGGCCTCTGATCTCAGGAAGCTACCCAGGAGTTCACCTCTCTCCCTGGACTTACAGTATAGGCCCCAGGGTGCCCCCTGGCCCTCCACCTAGGGGCCTCTGACCCCTGAAAGCTACCCAGGAGTCCACCTCTCTTCCTGGACTTGCAGTAGAGGCCCCAGGATGCCCCCTGGCCCTCCATCTTTTCGCCTCTGACTCCAGCAAGCTACCAATGTGTCCACAACTCTCCCTGGACTTGCAGTAGAGGCCCAAGGATGCCTCCTGGCCCTAGACCTAGGGGCCTTTGACCCCAGCAAGCTACCCAGGGGTCCACCTCTCTCCCTGGACTTGCAGTAGAGGCCCTAGGGTACCCCCTGGCCCTCCACATATGGGCTTCAGACCTCAGCAAGCTACCCAGGGGTCCACCTCTCTCCCTGGACTTGCAGTATTGGCCCCAGGGTGCCCCCTGGCCCTCAACCTAGGGGCCTCTGACCCCGGAAAGCTACCCAGGGTTCCAACTGTCTCCCTGGACTTGCAGTATATTACCCAGGAAGCCCCCTGGCCCACCAACAATTGGGCTTCTGACCCCAGCAAGGTACCCAGGGGTCCACCTCTCTCCCTGGACTTGCAGTAGAGGCCGCAAGGTGCTCCTTGGCCTCCACCTAGGGGCCTCTGACCTCAGCAAGCTACCTGGGGGTCCACCTCTCTCCCTGGACTTGCATTAGAGGCCCCAGGAAGCCCCTTGGCCCTCCTTCTAGGGGCCTCTGTTCCCCAGCAAGCTACCCAGGAGTCCACCTCTCTTCCTGGACTTGTAGTAGAGGCCCCAGGGTGCCCCCTGGCCCTGCACCTAGGGGCCTCTGACCCCAGCAAGCTACCCAGGGGTCCGCCTCTTTCCCTAGACGTGCATTAGAGGCCCCAGGGTGCCCCCTGGCCCTCCACCTAGGGGCCTCTGACCCCAGCAAACTACCCAAGGGTCCAGCTTTCTCCCTGGACTTTGATCAGAGGCCCCAGGGTACCACCTGTCCCTCAAAATATGGGCTTCTGACCCCAGCAAGCTACCCAGGGGTCCACAACTCTCCCTGGACTTGCAGTAGAGGCCCCAGGATGCCCCCTTGCCCTCCACCTAGGGGCCTAGGACCCCAGCAAGCTACCCAGGGGTCCACGTCTCTCCCTGGACTTGCAGTAGAGGCCCCAGGGTGCCCCCTGGCCCTCCACCTACTGGCCTTTGACCCCAGCAAGCTACCCAGGGATCCACCTCTCTCCCTAGACTTGCAGTAGAGGCCACAGGGTTCCCCCTGGCCCTCCAACTAGGGGCCTCTGACCCTAGCATGCTACCCAGGGGTCCACCTCTCTCCCTGGACTTGCAGTATAGGCCCCAAGGTGCCCCCTTACCCTCCACCTAGGGGCCTCTTACCCCAGGAAGCTACCCAGGGGTCCACCTCTCTCCCTGGTCTTGCAGGATAGGCTCCAGGGAGCACCCTGGCCCTCCACCTAGGGGCCACTGACCCCAGTAAGCTACCCAGGGGTCCACCCCTCTCCCTGGACTTGCAGAATAGGCCCTAGGGTGCCCCCTGGCCCACCACCTATAAGGCTTCTGACCCCAGCAAGCTACCCAGGGGGTCCACCTCTCTCCCTGGACTGGCAGTAGAGGCCCCAGGGTGCCCCCAGGCCCTCCACCTCGGGGCAACTGACACAAGAAAGCTCCCCAGGAGTCCACCTCTCTCCCTGGACTTGCAGTATAGGCCCCAGGGTGCCACCAGGCCCTCCAACTAAGTGCCTAAGACCCCAGCAAGCTACCCAGTGGTCCACAACTCTCCTTGGACTTGCAGTATAGGCCCCAGGGTGCCCCCTGGCCCTCCACCTAGGGGCCTAAGACCCCAGCAACCTACCCAGGTGTCCACCACTCTCCCTGGACTTGCAGTATAGGCCCCAGGGTGCCCCCTGGCCCTCCACCCAGGGGCCTCTGACCCCAGCAAGCTACCCAGGGGTCCACCTCTCTCCCTTGACTTGAAGTATAGGCCCCAGGGTGAACCCTGGCCCTCCACCTAGGGGCCTAGGGCCCCAGAGAGCTTTCCAGGGGTCCACGTCTCTCCCTGGACTTGCAGTAGAGGCCCCAGGGTGCCCCCTGGCCCTCCACCTAATGGCCTCTGACCCCAGCAAGCTACCCAGGGGTCCACCTCTCTCCCTAGACTTGCAGTATAGGCCCCAAGGTGCTCCCTTACCCTCCACCTAGGTGCCACTGACCCCAGGAAGCTACCCAGGTGTCCAACTCTCTCCCTGGACTTGCAGAATAGGCCCCAGGGTGCCCCCTTGCCCTCCACCCAGTGGCCTCTGACTCCCGCAATTTACCCAAGGGTCCACAACTCTCCCTGGACTTGCAGTAGAGGCCCCAGGGTCCCCCTTGGCCCTCCACCTAGGCCACTCTCAGCCAAGCAAACTACCCAGGGGTCCACCTCTCTCCCTGGACTTGCAGGATAGGCCCCAGGGTACCCCCTGGCCCTCCACCTAGTTGCCTCTGACCCCAGCAAGCTACCCAGGGGTCCAACTCTCTACCTGGACTTGCAGTAGGGGCCCTAGGGTACCTCCTGGCCCTCCACCTAGGGTCCTCTGATCCCAGCAAGCTACACAGGGGTCCACCTTTCTCCCTGGACTTGCAGTAGAGGCCCCTGGTTGCCCTTTGGACCTCCACCTAGGGGCCTCTGACCCCAGCAAGCTACCCAAGGGTCCACCTCTCTCCCTGGACTTGCAGCAGAGGCCACAGGGTGCCCCTGGCCCTCCTTCTAGGGGCTTCGTACCCCAGCAAGCAACCCAGGGGTCCACCTCTCTCCCTGGAAATGCAGTATAGGCCCCAGGGTGCCCCCTGGCCCTCCACCTAGGGGCCTCTGACCCCTGAAAGCTACCCAGGAGTCCACCTCTCTTCCTGGACTTGCAGTAGAGGCCCCAGGGTTCCCCTGGCCATCCAACTAGGGGCTTCGTACCCCAGCAAGCTACCCAGGGGTCCACCTCTCTTTCTGGATCTGCAGGATAGGCCCCAGTGTGCCCGGTGGCCCTCCACCTAGGGGCCTCTGACCTCAGGAAGCTACCCAGGAGTTCACCTCTCTCCCTGGACTTTCAGTATAGGCCCAAGGGTGCCCCCTGGCCCTCCACCTAGGGGCCTCTGACCCCTGAAAGCTACCCAGGAGTCCACCTCTCTTCCTGGACTTGCAGTAGAGGCCCCAGGGTGCCCCCTGGCACTCCACCTTTACTCCTCTGACTCCAGCAAGCTACCAATGTGTCCACAACTCTCCCTGGACTTGCAGTAGAGGCCCAAGGATGCCTCCTGGCCCTACACCTAGGGGCCTTTGACCCCAGCAAGCTACCCAGGGGTCCACCTCTCTTCCTGGACTTGCAGTAGAGGCCCTAGGGTACCCCCTGGCCCTCCACCTAGGGGCCTAAGACCCCAGCAACCTACCCAGGTGTCCACCTCTCTCCCTGGACTTGCAGTATAGGCCCCAGGGTGCCCCCTTGCCCTCCACCCAGGGGCCTCTGACCCCAGCAAGCTACCCAGGGGTCCACCTCTCTCCCTAGACTTGCAGTATAGGCCCCAAGGTGCCCACTTACCCTCCACCTAGGTGCCACTGACCGCAGGAAGCTACCCAGGTGTCCAACTCTCTCCCTGAACTTGCAGAATAGGCCCCTGGGTGCCCCCTGGCCCGCCACCTATGGGCTTCTGACCCCAGCAAGCTACCCAGGGTTCCACATCTCTCCCTGGACTTGCAGTAGAGGCCCCATGGTGCCCCCTTGCCCTCCACCCAGGGGCCTCTGACCCCCGCAAGTTACCCAAGGGTCCACAACTCTCCCTGGACTTGCAGTAGAGGCCCCAGGGTCCCCCTTGGCCCTCCACCTAGGCCAATATCAGCCAAGCAAACTACCCAGGGGTCCACCTCTCTCCCTGGACTTGCAGGATAGGCCCCAGGGTACCCCTGGCCCTCCACCTAGTTGCCTCTGACCCCAGCAAGCTACCCAGGGGTCCAACTCTCTACCTAGACTTGCAGTAGGGGCCCTAGGGTACCTCCTGGCCCTCCATCTAGGGTCCTCTGATCCCAGCAAGCTACACAGGGGTCCACCTTTCTCCCTGGACTTGCAGTAGAGGCCCCTGGTTGCCCTTTGGCCCTCCATCTAGGGGCCTCTGACCCCAGCAAGCTACCCAGGGGTCCACCTATCTCCCTGGACTTGCAGCAGAGGCCCCAGGGTGCCCCTGGCCCTCCACCTAGGGGCTTCGTACCCCAGCAAGCTACCCAGGGGTCCACCTCTCTCCCTGGACTTGCAGTATAGGCCCCAGGGTGCCCCCTGGCTATCCACCTACTGGCCACTGACCCCAGCAAGCTACCCAGGGTTCCACCTCTCTCCCTAGACTTGCAGTATAGAACCCAAGGTGCCCCCTTACCTTCCACCTAGGGGCCTCTTACCCCAGGAAGCTACCCAGGGGTCCACCTCTCTCCCAGGTCTTGCAGTAGAGGCCCTAGGGTGCCCCCTGGCCCTCCACCTAGGGGCCTCTGACCCCAGCAAGCTACCCAGGGGTCCACCTCTCTCCCTGGACTTGCAGTAGAGGCCCCAGGGTGCCCCTGGCCCTCCACCTTTGGGCTTCTGACCACAGCAAGCTACCCAGGGGTCCACATCTCTCCCTGGACCTGCAGTAGAGGCCCCAGGGTGCCCCCTTGCCCTCCACCCAGGGGCTTCTGACCCCTGCAAGTTAACCAGGGGTCCACAACTCTCCCTGGACTTGCAGTAGAGGCCCCAGGGTGCCCCTTGGCCCTCCACCAAGGCCACTCTCAGCCAAGCAAACTACCCAGGGGTCCACCTCTCTCCCTGGACTTGCAGGATAGGCTGCAGGGTGCCCCCTGTTCCTCCACCTAGTTGCCTCTGCCCCAGCAAGCTACCCAGGGGTCCAACTCTCTACCTGGACTTGCAGTAGGGGCCCTAGGGTACCTCCTGGCCCTCCACCTAGGGGCCTCTGATCCCAGCAAGCTACCCAGGGGTCCACCTCTCTCCCTGGACTTGCAGTAGAGGCCCCAGGGTGCCCCTGGCCCTCCATCTATGGGCTTCTGACCACAGCAAGCGACCCAGGGGTCCACCTCTCTCCCTAGACTTGCAATATAGGCCCCAAGGTGCCCCCTTACCCTCCACCTAGATGCCACTGACCCCAGGAAGCTACCCAGGTGTCCAACTCTCTCCCTGGACTTGCAGAATAGGCCCCAGGGTGCCCCCTGGCCCACCACCTATAGGCTTCTGACCCCAGCAAGCTACCCAGTGGTCCACATCTCTCCCTGGACTTGCAGTAGAGGCCCCAGGGTGCCACTTGGCCCTCCACCTAGGCCACTCTCAGCCAAGCAAACTACCCAGGGGTCCAACTATCTACCTGGACTTGCAGTAGGGGCCCTAGGGTACCTCCTGGCCTTCCACCTAGCGGCATCTGATCCCAGCAAGCTACTTAGGGGTCCACCTTTCTCCCTGGACTTGCAGTAGAGGCCCCTGGTTGCCCTTTGGCCCTCCACCTAGGGGCCTCTAACCCCAGCAAGCTACCCAAGGGTCCACCTCTCTCCCTGGATCTGCAGGATATTCCCCAGGGTGCCCCGTGGCCCTCCACCTAGGGGCCTCTGACCTCAGGAAGCTACCCAGGAGTCCACCTCTCTCCCTGGACTTGCAGTATAGGCCCCAGGTTGCCCCCTGGCCCTCCACCTAGGGGCCTCTGACCCCTGAAAGCTACCCAGGAGTCCACCTCTCTTCCTGGACTTGCAGTAGAGGCCCCAGGGTGCCCCCTGGCCCTCCACCTTTTGGCCTCTGACCCCAGCAAGCTACCAATGCGTCCACAACTCTCCCCGGACTTGCAGTAGAGGCCCCAGGGTGCTTCTTGGCCCTCCACCTAGAGGCCTTTGACCCCAGAAAGCTACCCTGGGGTCCACCTCTCTCCCTGGACTTGCAGTAGAGGCCCTAGGGTACCCCTGGCCCTCCACATATGGGCTTTAGACCTCAGCAAGCAAACCAGGGGTCCACCTATCTCCCTGGACTTGCAGTATAGGCCCCAGGGTGCCCTCTGGCCCTCCACCTAGGTGCCCCGACCCCAGAAATCTACCCAGAGGTCCACCTCTCGCCCTGGACTTGCAGTATAGGCCCCAGGGTGCCCCCTGGCCCACCGACTATGGGCTTCTGACCCCAGCAAGCTACCCAGGGGTCCACCTCTCTCCCTGGACTTGCAGTAGAGGCCCCAGGAAGCCCCTTGGCCCTCCTTCTAGGGGCCTCTGACCCCAGCAAGCTACACAGGAGTCCAACTCTCTTCCTGGACTTGTAGTAGAGGCCCCAAGGTGCCCCCTGGCCCTCCACTTAGGGGCCTAGGACCCCAGCAAGCTACCCAGGGGTCCACCTCTCTCCCTGGACTTGCAGTATAGGCCCCAGGGTGCCCCCTGGCCCTCCACCTAAGTGCCTCTGACCCCATCAAGCTACCCAGGGGTCCACATCTCTCCCTTGACTTGAAGTATAGGCCCCAGGGTGCCCCCTGGCCCTCCACCTAGGGGCGTCTGTTCCCCAGCAAGCTACCCCCGGGGCCCACCTCTCTCCCTGGACTTGCAGTAGAGGCCCCAGTGTGCCAGCTGGCCCTCCACCTAGGGGCCTCTGACTCCAGCAAGCTACCCAGGGCTCCACAACTCTCCCTAGACTTGCAGTAGAGGCCCAAGGGTGCCCCCTGGCCCTCCACCTAGGGTCCTCAGACCCTAGGAATCTACCAAGTGGTCCACAACTATCCCTGGACTTGCATTAGAGGCCCCAAGGTGCCCCCTGGCCTTCCACCTAAGAGCCTCTGACCCCAGCTAGCTACCCAGGGGTCCACCTCTCTCCCTGGACTTGCAGTAGAGGCCCTAGTTTACCCCCTGGCCCTCCACCTAGGGGCTTTATTCCTCAGCAAGTTACCCAGGGGTCCACTTTTCTCCCTGGACTTGCAGTATAGGCCCCAGCCTGCCCCCTTGCCCTCCACCCATGGGCCTCTGACCCCAGCAAGCTACCCAGGGGTCCACAACTTTCCCTGGACTTGCAGCAGAGGCCCCAGGGTGCCCCCTGGCCATCCACCTAGGGGCCTCTGACCCCAGCAAGCTACATAGGGGTCCACATCTCTCCTTGGACCTGCAGTATAGGCCCCAGAGTGCCCCCTGGCCCTCCACCTAGGGGCCTAAGACCCCAGAAAGCTACCCAGGGGTCCACCTCTCTCCCTGAACGTGCAGTATAGGAAGCAGGGTGCCCCCTTGCCCTCCACCCAGCGGCCTCTGACCCCAGCAAGCTACCCAGGGGTCCACAACTCTTCCTGGACTTGCAGTAGAGGCCCCAGGGTGCCCCCTGGCACTGCACCAAGGGGCCTCTGACCCCAGCAAGCTACCCAGGGGTCCACATCTCTCCATTGACTTAGAGTATAGGCCCTAGGGTGCCCCCTGGCCCTCCACCTAGGGGCCTAAGACCCCAGCAAGCTACCCAGGGGGTCCACCTCTCTCCCTGAACTGGCAGTAGAGGCCCCAGGGTGCCCCCAGGCCCTCCACCTAGGGGCGGCTGACACAAGAAAGCTCCCCAGGGGTCCACCTCTCTCCCTGGAGTTGCAGTATAGGCCCCAGGGTGCCCCCAGGCCCTCCAACTAAGTGCCTAAGACCCCAGCAAGCTACCCAGGGGTCCACAACTCTCCCTGGACTTGCAGTAGAGGCCCCAGGGTGCCCCCTGGCCCTCCACCTAGGGGCCTGTGACCCTAGCAAGCTACATAAGGGTCCACATCTCTACTTGGACTTGCAGTATAGGCCACAGGGTGCCCCCTGGCCCTCCACCTAGGGGCCTAAGACCCCAGCAACCTACCCAGGTGTCCACCTCTCTCCCTGGACTTGCAGTATAGGCCCCAGGGTGCCCCCAGGCCCTCCAACTAAGTGCCTAAGACCCCAGCAAGCTACCCAGTGGTCCACAACTCTCCTTGGACTTGCAGTATAGGCCCCAGGGTGCCCCCTGGCCCTCAACCTAGGGGCCTAAGACCCCAGCAACCTACCCAGGTGTCCACCACTCTCCCTGGACTTGCAGTATAGGCCCCAGGGTGCCCCCTTGCCCTCCACCCAGGGGCCTCTGACCCCAGCAAGCTACCCAGGGGTCCACCTCTCTCCCTTGACTTGAAGTATAGGCCCCAGGGTGAACCCTGGCCCTCCACCTAGGGGCTTTATTCCTCAGCAAGTTACCCAGGGGTCCACTTTTCTCCCTGGACTTGCAGTATAGGCCCCAGCCTGCCCCCTTGCCCTCCACCCATGGGCCTCTGACCCCAGCAAGCTACCCAGGGGTCCACAACTTTCCCTGGACTTGCAGCAGAGGCCCCAGGGTGCCCCCTGGCCCTCCACCTAGGGGCCTCTGACCCCAGCAAGCTACATAGGGGTCCACATCTCTCCTTGGACCTGCAGTATAGGCCCCAGAGTGCCCCCTGGCCCTCCACCTAGGGGCCTAAGACCCCAGAAAGCTACCCAGGGGTCCACCTCTCTCCCTGAACTTGCAGTATAGGAAGCAGGGTGCCCCCTTGCCCTCCACCCAGCGGCCTCTGACCCCAGCAAGCTACCCAGGGGTCCACAACTCTTCCTGGACTTGCAGTAGAGGCCCCAGGGTGCCCCCTGGCACTGCACCTAGGGGCCTCTGACCCCAGCAAGCTACCCAGGGGTCCACATCTCTCCATGGACTTAGAGTATAGGCCCTAGGTTGCCCCCTGGCCCTCCACCTAGGGGCCTAAGACCCCAGCAAGCTACCCAGGGGGTCCACCTCTCTCCCTGGACTGGCAGTAGAGGCCCCAGGGTGCCCCCAGGCCCTCCACCTAGGGGCGGCTGACACAAGAAAGCTCCCCAGGGGTCCACCTCTCTCCCTGGAGTTGCAGTATAGGCCCCAGGGTGCCCCCAGGCCCTCCAACTAAGTGCCTAAGACCCCAGCAAGCTACCCAGGGGTCCACAACTCTCCCTGGACATGCAGTAGAGGCCCCAGGGTGCCCCCTGGCCCTCCACCTAGGGGCCTGTGACCCTAGCAAGCTACATAGGGGTCCACATCTCTACTTGGACTTGCAGTATAGGCCACAGGGTGCCCCCTGGCCCTCCACCTAGGGGCCTAAGACCCCAGCAACCTACCCAGGTGTCCACCTCTCTCCCTGGACTTGCAGTATAGGCCCCAGGGTGCCCCCAGGCCCTCCAACTAAGTGCCTAAGACCCCAGCAAGCTACCCAGTGGTCCACAACTCTCCTTGGACTTGCAGTATAGGCCCCAGGGTGCCCCCTGGCCCTCAACCTAGGGGCCTAAGACCCCAGCAACCTACCCAGGTGTCCACCACTCTCCCTGGACTTGCAGCATAGGCCCCAGGGTGCCCCCTTGCCCTCCACCCAGGGGCCTCTGACCCCAGCAAGCTACCGAGGGGTCCACCTCTCTCCCTTGACTTGAAGTATAGGCCCCAGGGTGAACCCTGGCCCTCCACCTAGGGGCCTAGGGCCCCAGCAAGCTTTCCAGGGGTCCACGTCTCTCCCTGGACTTGCAGTAGAGGCCCCAGGGTGCCCCCTGGCCCTCCACCTAATGGCCTCTGACCCCAGCAAGCTACCCAGGGGTCCACCTCTCTCCCTAGACTTGCAGTATAGGCCCCAAGGTGCCCCCTTACCCTCCACCTAGGTGCCACTGACCCCAGGAAGCTACCCAGGTGTCCAACTCTCTCCCTGGACTTGCAGAATAGGCCCCAAGGTGCCCCCTTACCCTCCACCTAGGTGCCACTGACCCCAGGAAGCTACCCAGGTGTCCAACTCTCTCCCTGGACTTGCAGAATAGGCTCCAGGGTGCCCCCTGGCCCTCCACCTAATGGCCTCTGACCCCAGCAAGCTACCCAGGGGTCCACCTCTCTCCCTAGACTTGCAGTATAGGCCCCAAGGTGCCCCCTTACCCTCCACCTAGGTGCCACTGACCCCAGGAAGCTACCCAGGGGTCCAATTCTCTACCTGGACTTGTAGTAGGGGCCCTAGGGTAACTCCTGGCCCTCCACCTAGGGTCCTCTGATCCCAGCAAGCTACACAGGGGTCCACCTTTCTCCCTGGACTTGCAGTAGAGGCCCCTGGTTGCCCTTTGGCCCTCCACCTAGGGGCCTCTGACCCCAGCAAGCTACCCAAGGGTCCACCTCTCTCCCTGGACTTGAAGCAGAGGCCCCAGGGTGCCCCTGGCCCTCCTCCTAGGGGCTTCGTACCCCAGCAAGCAACCTAGGGGTCCACCTCTCTCCCTGGACTTGCAGTATAGGCCCCAGGGTGCCCCCTGGCCCTCCACCTAGGGGCCTCTGACCCATGAAAGCTACCCAGGAGTCCACCTCTCTTCCTGGACTTGCAGTAGAGGCCCCAGGGTTCCCCTGGCCCTCCAACTAGGGGCTTCGTACCCCAGCAAGCTACCCAGGGGTCCACCTCTCTTTCTGGATCTGCAGGATAGGCCCCAGTGTGCCCGGTGGCCCTCCACCTAGGGTCCTCTGACCTCAGGAAGCTACCCAGGAGTTCACCTCTCTCCCTGGACTTTCAGTATAGGCCCCAGGGTGCCCCCTGGCCCTCCACCTAGGGGCCTCTGACCCCTGAAAGCTACCCAGGAGTCCACCTCTCTTCCTGGACTTGCAGTAGAGGCCCCAGGGTGCCCCCTGGCACTCCACCTTTACTCCTCTGACTCCAGCAAGCTACCAATGTGTCCACAACTCTCCCTGGACTTGCAGTAGAGGCCCAAGGATGCCTCCTGGCCCTACACCTAGGGGCCTTTGACCCCAGCAAGCTACCCAGGGGTCCACCTCTCTCCCTGGACTTGCAGTAGAGGCCCTAGGGTACCCCCTGGCCCTCCACCTAGGGGCCTAAGACCCCAGCAACCTACCCAGGTGTCCACCTCTCTCCCTGGACTTGCAGTATAGGCCCCAGGGTGCCCCCCTTGCCCTCCACCTAGGGGCCTATGGCCCCAGCAAGCTTTCCAGGGGTCCACGTCTCTCCCTGGACTTGCAGTAGAGGCCCCAGGGTGCCCCCTGGCCCTCCACCTAATGGCCTCTGACCCCAGCAAGCTACCCAGGGGTCCACCTCTCTCCCTAGACTTGCAGTATAGGCCCCAAGGTGCCCCCTTACCCTCCACCTAGGTGCCACTGACCCCGGGAAGCTACCCAGGTGTCCAACTCTCTCCCTGGACTTGCAGAATAGGCTCCAGGGTGCCCCCTGGCCCGCCACCTATGGGCTTATGACCCCAGAAAGCTACCCAGGGGTCCACATCTCTCCCTGGCCTTGCAGTAGAGGCCCCAGGGTGCCCCCTTGCCCTCCACCCAGGGGCCTCTAACTCCCGCAAGTTACCCAAGGGTCCACAACTCTCCCTGGACTTGCAGGATAGGCCCCAGGGTACCCCCTGGCCCTCCACCTAGTTGCCTCTGACCCCAGCAAGCTACCCAGGGGTCCACCTATCTCCCTGGACTTGCAGGATAGGCCCCAGGGTACCCCCTGGCCCTCCACCTAGTTGCCTCTGACCCCAGCAAGCTACCCAGGGGTCCAATTCTCTACCTGGACTTGTAGTAGGGGCCCTAGGGTAACTCCTGGCCCTCCACCTAGGGTCCTCTGATCCCAGCAAGCTACACAGGGGTCCACCTTTCTCCCTGGACTTGCAGTAGAGGCCCCTGGTTGCCCTTTGGCCCTCCACCTAGGGGCCTCTGACCCCAGCAAGCTACCCAAGGGTCCACCTCTCTCCCTGGACTTGAAGCAGAGGCCCCAGGGTGCCCCTGGCCCTCCTCCTAGGGGCTTCGTACCCCAGCAAGCAACCCAGGGGTCCACCTCTCTCCCTGGACTTGCAGTATAGGCCCCAGGGTGCCCCCTGGCCCTCCACCTAGGGGCCTCTGACCCCTGAAAGCTACCCAGGAGTCCACCTCTCTTCCTGGACTTGCAGTAGAGGCCCCAGGGTTCCCCTGGCCCTCAAACTAGGGGCTTCGTACCCCAGCAAGCTACCCAGGGGTCCACCTCTCTTTCTGGATCTGCAGGATAGGCCCCAGTGTGCCCGGTGGCCCTCCACCTAGGGTCCTCTGACCTCAGGAAGCTACCCAGGAGTTCACCTCTCTCCCTGGACTTTCAGTATAGGCCCCAGGGTGCCCCCTGGCCCTCCACCTAGGGGCCTCTGACCCCTGAAAGCTACCCAGGAGTCCACCTCTCTTCCTGGACTTGCAGTAGAGGCCCCAGGGTGCCCCCTGGCACTCCACCTTTACTCCTCTGACTCCAGCAAGCTACCAATGTGTCCACAACTCTCCCTGGACTTGCAGTAGAGGCCCAAGGATGCCTCCTGGCCCTACACCTAGGGGCCTTTGACCCCAGCAAGCTACCCAGGGGTCCACCTCTCTCCCTGGACTTGCAGTAGAGGCCCTAGGGTACCCCCTGGCCCTCCACCTAGGGGCCTAAGACCCCAGCAACCTACCCAGGTGTCCACCTCTCTCCCTGGACTTGCAGTATAGGCCCCAGGGTGCCCCCTGGCCCTCCACCTACTGGCCTCTGACCCCAGCAAGCTACCCAGGGGTCCACCTCTCTCCCTAGACTTGCAGTATAGGCCCCAAGGTGCCCACTTACCCTCCACCTAGGTGCCACTGACCCCAGGAAGCTACCCAGGTGTCCAACTCTCTCCCTGGACTTGCAGTAGAGGCCCCATGGTGCCCCCTTGCCCTCCACCCAGGGGCCTCTGACCCCCGCAAGTTACCCAAGGGTCCACAACTCTCCCTGGACTTGCAGTAGAGGCCCCAGGGTCCCCCTTGGCCCTCCACCTAGGCCACTCTCAGCCAAGCAAACTACCCAGGGGTCCACCTCTCTCCCTGGACTTGCAGGATAGGCCCAAGGGTACCCCCTGGCCCTCCACCTAGTTGCCTCTGACCCCAGCAAGCTACACAGGGGTCCAACTCTCTACCTGGACTTGCAGTAGGGGCCCTAGGGTACCTCCTGGCCGTCCACCTAGGGTCCTCTGATCCCAGCAAGCTACACAGGGGTCCACCTTTCTCCCTGGACTTGCAGTAGAGGCCCCTGGTTGCCCTTTGGCCCTCCACCTAGGGGCCTCTGACCCCAGCAAGCTACCCAAGGGTTCACCTATCTCCCTGGACTTGCAGCAGAGGCCCCAGGGTGCCCCTGGCCCTCCACCTAGGGGCTTCGTACCCCAGCAAGCTACCCAGGGGTCCACCTCTCTCCCTGGACTTGCAGTATAGGCCCCAGGGTGCCCCCTGGCCCTCCACCTAAGGGCCTCTGACCCCTGAAAGCTACCCAGGAGTCCACCTCTCTTCCTGGACTGGCAGTAGAGGCCCCAGGGTTCCCCTGGCCCTCCACCTAGGGGCTTCGTACCCCAGCAAGCTACTCAGGGGTCCACCTCTCTTTCTGGAAATGCAGGATAGGCCCCAGTGTGCCGCGTGGCCCTCCACCTAGGGGCCTCTGATCTCAGGAAGCTACCCATGAGTTCACCTCTCTCCCTGGACTTACAGTATAGGCCCCAGGGTGCCCCATGGCCCTCCACCTAGGGGCCTCTGACCCCTGAAAGCTACCCAGGAGTCCACCTCTCTTCCTGGACTTGCAGTAGAGGCCCCAGGGTGCCCCCTGGCCCTCCATCTTTTCGCCTCTGACTCCAGCAAGCTACCAATGTGTCCACAACTCTCCCTGGACTTGCAGTAGAGGCCCAAGGATGCCTCCTGGCCCTAGACCTAGGGGCCTTTGACTCCAGCAAGCTACCCAGGGGTCCACCTCTCTCCCTGGACTTGCAGTAGAGGCCCTAGGGTACCCCCTGGCCCTCCACATATGGGCTTCAGACCTCAGCAAGCTACCCAGGGGTCCACCTCTCTCCCTGGACTTGCAGTATAGGCCCCAGGGTGCCCCCTGGCCCTCAACCTAGGGGCCTCTGACCCCGGAAAGCTACCCAGGGGTCCACCTTTCTCCCTGGACTTGCATTAGAGGCCCCAGGAAGCCCCTTGGCCCTCCTTCTAGGGGCCTCTGTTCCCCAGCAAGCTACCCAGGAGTCCACCTCTCTTCCTGGACTTGTAGTAGAGGCCCCAGGGTGCCCCCTGGCCCTGCACCTAGGGGCCTCTGACCCCAGCAAGCTACCCAGGGGTCCGCCTCTTTCCCTAGACGTGCATTAGAGGCCCCAGGGTGCCCCCTGGCCCTCCACCTAGGGGCCTCTGACCCCAGCAAACTACCCAAGGGTCCAGCTTTCTCCCTGGACTTTGATCAGAGGCCCCAGGGTACCACCTGGCCCTCAAAATATGGGCTTCTGACCCCAGCAAGCTACCCAGGGGTCCACAACTCTCCCTGGACTTGCAGTAGAGGCCCCAGGATGCCCCCTTGCCCTCCACCTAGGGGCCTAGGACCCCAGCAAGCTACCCAGTGGTCCACGTCTCTCCCTGGACTTGCAGTAGAGGCCCCAGGGTGCCCCCTGGCCCTCCACCTACTGGCCTCTGACCCCAGCAAGCTACCCAGGGATCCACCTCTCTCCCTAGACTTGCAGTAGAGGCCACAGGGTTCCCCCTGGCCCTCCAACTAGGGGCCTCTGACCCTAGCATGCTACCCAGGGGTCCACCTCTCTCCCTGGACTTGCAGTATAGGCCCCAAGGTGCCCCCTTACCCTCCACCTAGGGGCCTCTTACCCCAGGAAGCTACCCAGGGGTCCACCTCTCTCCCTGGTCTTGCAGGATAGGCTCCAGGGGGCACCCTGGCCCTCCACCTAGGGGCCACTGACCCCAGTAAGCTACCCAGGGGTCCACCCCTCTCCCTGGACTTGCAGAATAGGCCCTAGGGTGCCCCCTGGCCCACCACCTATAAGGCTTCTGACCCCAGCAAGCTACTAAGGGGGTCCACCTCTCTCCCTGGACTGGCAGTAGAGGCCCCAGGGTGCCCCCAGGCCCTCCACCTCGGGGCAACTGACACAAGAAAGCTCCCCAGGGGTCCACCTCTCTCCCTGGACTTGCAGTATAGGCCCCAGGGTGCCCCCAGGCCCTCCAACTAAGTGCCTAAGACCCCAGCAAGCTACCCAGTGGTCCACAACTCTCCTTGGACTTGCAGTATAGGCCCCAGGGTGCCCCCTGGCCCTCCACCTAGGGGCCTAAGACCCCAGCAACCTACCCAGGTGTCCACCACTCTCCCTGGACTTGCAGTATAGGCCCCAGGGTGCCCCCTTGCCCTCCACCCAGGGGCCTCTGACCCCAGCAAGCTACCCAGGGGTCCACCTCTCTCCCTTGACTTGAAGTATAGGCCCCAGGGTGAACCCTGGCCCTCCACCTAGGGGCCTAGGGCCCCAGAGAGCTTTCCAGGGGTCCACGTCTCTCCCTGGACTTGCAGTAGAGGCCCCAGGGTGCCCCCTGGCCCTCCACCTAATGGCCTCTGACCCCAGCAAGCTACCCAGGGGTCCACCTCTCTCCCTAGACTTGCAGTATAGGCCCCAAGGTGCTCCCTTACCCTCCACCTAGGTGCCACTGACCCCAGGAAGCTACCCAGGTGTCCAACTCTCTCCCTGGACTTGCAGAATAGGCCCCAGGGTGCCCCCTTGCCCTCCACCCAGTGGCCTCTGACTCCCGCAATTTACCCAAGGGTCCACAACTCTCCCTGGACTTGCAGTAGAGGCCCCAGGGTCCCCCTTGGCCCTCCACCTAGGCCACTCTCAGCCAAGCAAACTACCCAGGGGTCCACCTCTCTCCCTGGACTTGCAGGATAGGCCCCAGGGTACCCCCTGGCCCTCCACCTAGTTGCCTCTGACCCCAGCAAGCTACCCAGGGGTCCAACTCTCTACCTGGACTTGCAGTTGGGGCCCTAGGGTACCTCCTGGCCCTCCACCTAGGGTCCTCTGATCCCAGCAAGCTACACAGGGGTCCACCTTTCTCCCTGGACTTGCAGTGGAGGCCCCTGGTTGCCCTTTGGACCTCCACCTAGGGGCCTCTGACCCCAGCAAGCTACCCAAGGGTCCACCTCTCTCCCTGGACTTGCAGCAGAGGCCACAGGGTGCCCCTGGCCCTCCTCCTAGGGGCTTCGTACCCCAGCAAGCAACCCAGGGGTCCACCTCTCTCCCTGGAAATGCAGTATAGGCCCCAGGGTGCCCCCTGGCCCTCCACCTAGGGGCCTCTGACCCCTGAAAGCTACCCAGGAGTCCACCTCTCTTCCTGGACTTGCAGTAGAGGCCCCAGGGTTCCCCTGGCCCTCCAACTAGGGGCTTCGTACCCCAGCAAGCTACCCAGGGGTCCACCTCTCTTTCTGGATCTGCAGGATAGGCCCCAGTGTGCCCGGTGGCCCTCAACCTAGGGGCCTCTGACCTCAGGAAGCTACCCAGGGGTCCACCTCTCTCCCTGGACTTTCAGTATAGGCCCCAGGGTGCCCCCTGGCCCTCCACCTAGGGGCCTCTGACCCCTGAAAGCTACCCAGGAGTCCACCTCTCTTCCTGGACTTGCAGTAGAGGCCCCAGGGTGCCCCCTGGCACTCCACCTTTACTCCTCTGACTCCAGCAAGCTACCAATGTGTCCACAACTCTCACTGGACTTGCAGTAGAGGCCCAAGGATGCCTCCTGGCCCTACACCTAGGGGCCTTTGACCCCAGCAAGCTACCCAGGGGTCCACCTCTCTCCCTGGACTTGCAGTAGAGGCCCTAGGGTACCCCCTGGCCCTCCACCTAGGGGCCTAAGACCCCAGCAACCTACCCAGGTGTCCACCTCTCTCCCTGGACTTGCAGTATAGGCCCCAGGGTGCCCCCTTGCCCTCCACCCAGGGGCCTCTGACCCCAGCAAGCTACCCAGGGGTCCACCTCTCTCCCTTGACTTGAAGTATAGGCCCCAGGGTGCACCCTGGCCCTCCACCTAGGGGCCTATGGCCCCAGCAAGCTTTCCAGGGGTCCACGTCTCTCCCTGGACTTGCAGTAGAGGCCCCAGGGTGCCCCCTAGCCCTCCATCCTACTGGCCTCTGACCCCAGCAAGCTACCCAGGGGTCCACCTCTCTCCCTAGACTTGCAGTAGAGGCCCCTGGTTGCCCTTTGGACCTCCACCTAGGGGCCTCTGACCCCAGCAAGCTACCCAAGGGTCCACCTCTCTCCCTGGACTTGCAGCAGAGGCCACAGGGTGCCCCTGGCCCTCCTCCTAGGGGCTTCGTACCCCAGCAAGCAACCCAGGGGTCCACCTCTCTCCCTGGAAATGCAGTATAGGCCCCAGGGTGCCCCCTGGCCCTCCACCTAGGGGCCTCTGACCCCTGAAAGCTACCCAGGAGTCCACCTCTCTTCCTGGACTTGCAGTAGAGGCCCCAGGGTTCCCCTGGCCCTCCAACTAGGGGCTTCGTACCCCAGCAAGCTACCCAGGGGTCCACCTCTCTTTCTGGATCTGCAGGATAGGCCCCAGTGTGCCCGGTGGCCCTCCACCTAGGGGCCTCTGACCTCAGGAAGCTACCCAGGAGTTCACCTCTCTCCCTGGACTTTCAGTATAGGCCCCAGGGTGCCCCCTGGCCCTCCACCTAGGGGCCTCTGACCCCGGAAAGCTACCCAGGAGTCCACCTCTCTTCCTGGACTTGCAGTAGAGGCCCCAGGGTGCCCCCTGGCACTCCACCTTTACTCCTCTGACTCCAGCAAGCTAACAATGTGTCCACAACTCTCCCTGGACTTGCAGTAGAGGCCCAAGGATGCCTCCTGGCCCTACACCTAGGGGCCTTTGACCCCAGCAAGCTACCCAGGGGTCCACCTCTCTCCCTGGACTTGCAGTAGAGGCCCTAGGGTACCCCCTGGCCCTCCACCTAGGGGCCTAAGACCCCAGCAACCTACCCAGGTGTCCACCTCTCTCCCTGGACTTGCAGTATAGGCCCCAGGGTGCCCCCTTGCCCTCCACCCAGGGGCCTCTGACCCCAGCAAGCTACCCAGGGGTCCACCTCTCTCCCTTGACTTGAAGTATAGGCCCCAGGGTGCACCCTGGCCCTCCACCTAGGGGCCTATGGCCCCAGCAAGCTTTCCAGGGGTCCACGTCTCTCCCTGGACTTGCAGTAGAGGCCCCAGGGTGCCCCCTAGCCCTCCATCCTACTGGCCTCTGACCCCAGCAAGCTACCCAGGGGTCCACCTCTCTCCCTAGACTTGCAGTATAGGCCCCAAGGTGCCCACTTACCCTCCACCTAGGTGCCACTGACCCCAGGAAGCTACCCAGGTGTCCAACTCTCTCCCTGAACTTGCAGAATAGGCCCCAGGGTGCCCCCTGGCCCGCCACCTATGGGCTTCTGACCCCAGCAAGCTACCCAGGGTTCCACATCTCTCCCTGGACTTGCAGTAGAGGCCCCATGGTGCCCCCTTGCCCTCCACCCAGGGGCCTCTGACCCCCGCAAGTTACCCAAGGGTCCACAACTCTCCCTGGACTTGCAGTAGAGGCCCCAGGGTCCCCCCTGGCCCTCCACCTAGTTGCCTCTGACCCCAGCAAGCTACCCAGGGGTCCAACTCTCTACCTAGACTTGCAGTAGGGGCCCTAGGGTACCTCCTGGCCCTCCACCTAGGGTCCTCTGATCCCAGCAAGCTACACAGGGGTCCACCTTTCTCCCTGGACTTGCAGGATAGGCCCCAGGGTACCCCCTGGCCCTCCACCTAGTTGCCTCTGACCCCAGCAAGCTACCCAGGGGTCCAACTCTCTACCTAGACTTGCAGTAGGGGCCCTAGGGTACCTCCTGGCCCTCCACCTAGGGTCCTCTGATCCCAGCAAGCTACACAGGGGTCCACCTTTCTCCCTGGACTTGCAGTAGAGGCCCCTGGTTGCCCTTTGGCCCTCCATCTAGGGGCCTCTGACCCCAGCAAGCTACCCAGGGGTCCACCTATCTCCCTGGACTTGCAGCAGAGGCCCCAGGGTGCCCCTGGCCCTCCACCTAGGGGCTTCGTACCCCAGCAAGCTACCCAGGGGTCCACCTCTCTCCCTGGACTTGCAGTATAGGCCCCAGGGTGCCCCCTGGCTATCCACCTACTGGCCACTGACCCCAGCAAGCTACCCAGGGTTCCACCTCTCTCCCTAGACTTGCAGTATAGAACCCAAGGTGCCCCCTTACCTTCCACCTAGGGGCCTCTTACCCCAGGAAGCTACCCAGGGGTCCACCTCTCTCCCAGGTCTTGCAGTAGAGGCCCTAGGGTGCCCCCTGGCCCTCCACCTAGGGGCCTCTGACCCCAGCAAGCTACCCAGGGGTCCACCTCTCTCCCTGGACTTGCAGTAGAGGCCCCAGGGTGCCCCTGGCCCTCCACCTTTGGGCTTCTGACCACAGCAAGCTACCCAGGGGTCCACATCTCTCCCTGGACCTGCAGTAGAGGCCCCAGGGTGCCCCCTTGCCCTCCACCCAGGGGCTTCTGACCCCTGCAAGTTAACCAGGGGTCCACAACTCTCCCTGGACTTGCAGTAGAGGCCCCAGGGTGCCCCTTGGCCCTCCACCAAGGCCACTCTCAGCCAAGCAAACTACCCAGGGGTCCACCTCTCTCCCTGGACTTGCAGGATAGGCTGCAGGGTGCCCCCTGTTCCTCCACCTAGTTGCCTCTGCCCCAGCAAGCTACCCAGGGGTCCAACTCTCTACCTGGACTTGCAGTAGGGGCCCTAGGGTACCTCCTGGCCCTCCACCTAGGGGCCTCTGATCCCAGCAAGCTACCCAGGGGTCCACCTCTCTCCCTGGACTTGCAGTAGAGGCCCCAGGGTGCCCCTGGCCCTCCATCTATAAGCTTCTGACCACAGCAAGCGACCCAGGGGTCCACCTCTCTCCCTAGACTTGCAATATAGGCCCCAAGGTGCCCCCTTACCCTCCACCTAGATGCCACTGACCCCAGGAAGCTACCCAGGTGTCCAACTCTCTCCCTGGACTTGCAGAATAGGCCCCAGGGTGCCCCCTGGCCCACCACCTATAGGCTTCTGACCCCAGCAAGCTACCCAGTGGTCCACATCTCTCCCTGGACTTGCAGTAGAGGCCCCAGGGTGCCACTTGGCCCTCCACCTAGGCCACTCTCAGCAAAGCAAACTACCCAGGGGTCCAACTATCTACCTGGACTTGCAGTAGGGGCCCTAGGGTACCTCCTGGCCTTCCACCTAGCGGCATCTGATCCCAGCAAGCTACTTAGGGGTCCACCTTTCTCCCTGGACTTGCAGTAGAGGCCCCTGGTTGCCCTTTGGCCCTCCACCTAGGGGCCTCTAACCCCAGCAAGCTACCCAAGGGTCCACCTCTCTCCCTGGATCTGCAGGATATTCCCCAGGGTGCCCCGTGGCCCTCCACCTAGGGGCCTCTGACCTCAGGAAGCTACCCAGGAGTCCACCTCTCTCCCTGGACTTGCAGTATAGGCCCCAGGTTGCCCCCTGGCCCTCCACCTAGGGGCCTCTGACCCCTGAAAGCTACCCAGGAGTCCACCTCTCTTCCTGGACTTGCAGTAGAGGCCCCAGGGTGCCCCCTGGCCCTCCACCTTTTGGCCTCTGACCCCAGCAAGCTACCAATGCGTCCACAACTCTCCCCGGACTTGCAGTAGAGGCCCCAGGGTGCTTCTTGGCCCTCCACCTAGGGGCCTTTGACCCCAGAAAGCTACCCTGGGGTCCACCTCTCTCCCTGGACTTGCATTATAGGCCCCAGGGTGCCCCTCTGGCCCTCCACCTAAGGGCCTCTTACACCAGCAAGCTACCCAGGGGTCCACCTCTCTCCCTGGACTTGCAGTATAAGCCCCAGGGTGCCCCCTGGCCCTCCACCTAGGGGCCTAAGACACCAGCAAGCTACCCAGGGGTCCACAACTCTCCCTGGACTTGCAGTAGAGGCCCCAGGGTGCCCCCTGGCCCTCCACCTAGTTGCCTCTGACACCAGCAAGCTATCCAGGGATCCACCTCTCTCCCTGGACTTGCAGTATAGGCCCCAGGGTGCCCCCTGGCCCTCTACCTAGGGGCCTAAGATCCCAGCAAGCTACCCAGGGGTCCACCTCTCTCCCTTGATTTGAAGTATAGGCCCCAGGGTGCCCCCTGGCCCTCCACCTAGGGGCCTCTGACACCAGAAAGCAACCAAGGGGTCCACATCTCTCCCTGGACTTGCAGAAGAGGCCCCATGGTGCCCCCTTGCCCTCCACCCAGGGGCCTCTGACCCCCGCAAGTTACCCAAGGGTCCACAACTCTCCCTGGACTTGCAGTAGAGGCCCCAGGGTCCCCCTTGGCCCTCCACCTAGGCCAATATCAGCCAAGCAAACTACCCAGGGGTCCACCTCTCTCCCTGGACTTGCAGGATAGGCCCCAGGGTACCCCCTGGCCCTCCACCTAGTTGCCTCTGACCCCAGCAAGCTACCCAGGGGTCCAACTCTCTACCTAGACTTGCAGTAGGGGCCCTAGGGTACCTCCTGGCCCTCCACCTAGGGTCCTCTGATCCCAGCAAGCTACACAGGGGTCCACCTTTCTCCCTGGACTTGCAGTAGAGGCCCCTGGTTGCCCTTTGGCCCTCCATCTAGGGGCCTCTGACCCCAGCAAGCTACCCAGGGGTCCACCTATCTCCCTGGACTTGCAGCAGAGGCCCCAGGGTGCCCCTGGCCCTCCACCTAGGGGCTTCGTACCCCAGCAAGCTACCCAGGGGTCCACCTCTCTCCCTGGACTTGCAGTATAGGCCCCAGGGTGCCCCCTGGCTATCCACCTACTGGCCACTGACCCCAGCAAGCTACCCAGGGTTCCACCTCTCTCCCTAGACTTGCAGTATAGAACCCAAGGTGCCCCCTTACCTTCCACCTAGGGGCCTCTTACCCCAGGAAGCTACCCAGGGGTCCACCTCTCTCCCAGGTCTTGCAGTAGAGGCCCTAGGGTGCCCCCTGGCCCTCCACCTAGGGGCCTCTGACCCCAGCAAGCTACCCAGGGGTCCACCTCTCTCCCTGGACTTGCAGTAGAGGCCCCAGGGTGCCCCTGGCCCTCCACCTTTGGGCTTCTGACCACAGCAAGCTACCCAGGGGTCCACATCTCTCCCTGGACCTGCAGTAGAGGCCCCAGGGTGCCCCCTTGCCCTCCACCCAGGGGCTTCTGACCCCTGCAAGTTAACCAGGGGTCCACAACTCTCCCTGGACTTGCAGTAGAGGCCCCAGGGTGCCCCTTGGCCCTCCACCAAGGCTACTCTCAGCCAAGCAAACTACCCAGGGGTCCACCTCTCTCCCTGGACTTGCAGGATAGGCTGCAGGGTGCCCCCTGTTCCTCCACCTAGTTGCCTCTGCCCCAGCAAGCTACCCAGGGGTCCAACTCTCTACCTGGACTTGCAGTAGGGGCCCTAGGGTACCTCCTGGCCCTCCACCTAGGGGCCTCTGATCCCAGCAAGCTACCCAGGGGTCCACCTCTCTCCCTGGACTTGCAGTAGAGGCCCCAGGGTGCCCCTGGCCCTCCATCTATGGGCTTCTGACCACAGCAAGCGACCCAGGGGTCCACCTCTCTCCCTAGACTTGCAATATAGGCCCCAAGGTGCCCCCTTACCCTCCACCTAGATGCCACTGACCCCAGGAAGCTACCCAGGTGTCCAACTCTCTCCCTGGACTTGCAGAATAGGCCCCAGGGTGCCCCCTGGCCCACCACCTATAGGCTTCTGACCCCAGCAAGCTACCCAGTGGTCCACATCTCTCCCTGGACTTGCAGTAGAGGCCCCAGGGTGCCACTTGGCCCTCCACCTAGGCCACTCTCAGCCAAGCAAACTACCCAGGGGTCCAACTATCTACCTGGACTTGCAGTAGGGGCCCTAGGGTACCTCCTGGCCTTCCACCTAGCGGCATCTGATCCCAGCAAGCTACTTAGGGGTCCACCTTTCTCCCTGGACTTGCAGTAGAGGCCCCTGGTTGCCCTTTGGCCCTCCACCTAGGGGCCTCTAACCCCAGCAAGCTACCCAAGGGTCCACCTCTCTCCCTGGATCTGCAGGATATTCCCCAGGGTGCCCCGTGGCCCTCCACCTAGGGGCCTCTGACCTCAGGAAGCTACCCAGGAGTCCACCTCTCTCCCTGGACTTGCAGTATAGGCCCCAGGTTGCCCCCTGGCCCTCCACCTAGGGGCCTCTGACCCCTGAAAGCTACCCAGGAGTCCACCTCTCTTCCTGGACTTGCAGTAGAGGCCCCAGGGTGCCCCCTGGCCCTCCACCTTTTGGCCTCTGACCCCAGCAAGCTACCAATGCGTCCACAACTCTCCCCGGACTTGCAGTAGAGGCCCCAGGGTGCTTCTTGGCCCTCCACCTAGGGGCCTTTGACCCCAGAAAGCTACCCTGGGGTCCACCTCTCTCCCTGGACTTGCATTATAGGCCCCAGGGTGCCCCTCTGGCCCTCCACCTAAGGGCCTCTTACACCAGCAAGCTACCCAGGGGTCCACCTCTCTCCCTGGACTTGCAGTATAAGCCCCAGGGTGCCCCCTGGCCCTCCACCTAGGGGCCTAAGACACCAGCAAGCTACCCAGGGGTCCACAACTCTCCCTGGACTTGCAGTAGAGGCCCCAGGGTGCCCCCTGGCCCTCCACCTAGTTGCCTCTGACACCAGCAAGCTATCCAGGGATCCACCTCTCTCCCTGGACTTGCAGTATAGGCCCCAGGGTGCCCCCTGGCCCTCTACCTAGGGGCCTAAGATCCCAGCAAGCTACCCAGGGGTCCACCTCTCTCCCTTGATTTGAAGTATAGGCCCCAGGGTGCCCCCTGGCCCTCCACCTAGGGGCCTCTGACACCAGAAAGCAACCAAGGGGTCCACATCTCTCCCTGGACTTGCAGTAGAGGCCCCAGGGTGCCCCCTTGCCCTCCAACCAGGGGCCTATGACCCCAGCAAGCTACCCAGGGGTCCACCTCTCACCCTTGACTTGAAGTATAGGCCCCAGGGTGCCCCCTGGCCCTCCACTTAAGGGCCTAAGACCCCAGCAAGCTACCCAGGGGTCCACAACTCTCCCTGGACTTTCAGTAGAGGCCCCAGGGTGCCCCCTGGCCCTCCACGTAAGGGCTTCTGACCCCAGAAAGCTACACAGGGGTCCACCTCTCTCCCTGGACTTGCGTTAGAGGCCCTAGAGTACCCCCTTGCCCTCCACCTATGGGCTTCAGACCTCATCAAGCTACCCAGGGATCCACCTCTTTCCCTGGACTTGCAGTATAGGCCCCAGGGTGCCCCCTGGCCCTCCACTTAGGGGCCTCTTACCCTAGGAAGCTACCCAGGGGTCCACCTCTCACCCCGGATTTGCAATGAATGCCCCAGGGTGCCCCCTGGCACTCCATCTAGGGGCCTATGACCCCAGCAAGCTACCCAGGGGTCCACCTCTCTCCCAGGACTGGCAGTATAGGCCCCAGGGTGCCCCCTGGCCCTCCACCTAGGGGCCTCTGACCCCAGCAAGCTACCAAGGGGTCCACAACTATCCCTGGACTTGCAGTAGAGGCCCCAGGTTGACCCTGGCATTCCACCTAGGGGCCTACGACCCCAGCAAGCTACCCAGGGGTCCACCTCTCTCCCTTGATTTGAAGTAGAGGCCCCAGGGTGCCCCCTGGCCCTCCACCTAGTGGCCTAGGACCCCAGCAAGCTACCCAGAGGTCCACCTCTCTCCCTGGACTTGCAGTATAGGCCCCAGGGTGCCCCCTGGCCCTCCACCTAGGGGCCTCTGACACCAGAAAGCAACCAAGGGGTCCACCTCTCTCCCTGGACTTGCAGTAGAGGCCCCAGGGTGCCCCCTTGCCCTCCACCCAGGGGCCTATGACCCCAGCAAGCTACCCAGGGGTCCACCTCTCTCCCTTGACTTGAAGTAGAGGCCCCAGGGTGCCCCCTGGCCCTCCACCTAGTGGCCTAGGACCCCAGCAAGCTACGCAGGGGTCCACTTATCTCCCTGGAATGGGAGTATAGGCCCCAGGGTGCCCCCTGGCCCTCCACCTAAGGGCTTCTGACACCAGCAAGCTACCCAGGGGTCTACAACACTCCCTGAACTTTCAGTAGAGGCCCCAGGGTGCCCCCTGGCCCTCCACCTAAGGGCTTCAGACCTCATCAAGCTACCCAGGGGTCCCCCTCTCTCCCTGGACTTGCAGTATAGGCCCCAGGGTGCCCCTTGGCCCTCCACTTAGGGGCCTCCTACCCCAGCAAGCTACCCAGGGGTCCACAACTCTCCCTGGACTTGCAGTAGAGGCCCCAGGGTGCCCCCTGGCCCTCCACATAGGGGCCTCTGACCCTAGCAAGCTACCCAGGGGTCCACCTCTCTCCCTGGACTTGCAGTATAGGCCCCAAGGTGCCCCCTTACCCTCCACCTAGGGGCCTCTTACCCCAGAAAGCTACCCAGGGGTCCACATCTCTCCCTGGACTTGCAGGATAGGCTGCAGGGGGCAACCTGGCCCTCCACCTAGGGGCCACTGACCCCAGGAAGCTACCAAGGGGTCCACCTTTCTTCCTGGACTTGCAGAATAGGCCCCAGGGTGCCCCCTGGCCCACCACCTATGGACTTCTTACCCCAGCAAGCTACCCAGGTGTCCACATCTCTCCCTGGACTTGCAGTAGAGGCAACAGGGTGCCCACTTACCCTCCACCCAGGGGCATTTGACCCCCCCCCCCCCCAAGTTACGCAAGGGTCCAAAACTCTCACTGGACTTGCAGTAGAGGCCCCAGGGTGCCCCTTGGCCCTCCACCTAGGCCACTCCCAGCCAAGCAAACTACTCAGGGGTCCACCTCTCTTCCTGGACTTGCAGGATAGGCCCCAGGGTGCCCCCTGGCCCTCCACCTAGGGGCCTCTGACCCCAGCTAGCTACCCAGGTGTCCACCTCTCTCCCTAGACTTGCAGTAGAGGCCCAAGGGTGCCCCCTGGCCCTCCACCTAGGGTCCTCAGACCCTAGGAATCTACCAAGGGGTCCACAACTATCCCTGGACTTGCACTAGAGGCCCCATGGTGCCCCCTGGCCTTCCACTTAAGGGCCTCTGACCCCAGCTAGCTACCCAGGGGTCCACCTCTCTCCCTGGACTTGCAGTAGAGGCCCTAGGGTACCCCCTGGCCCTCCACCTAGGGGCCTAAGACCCCAGCAAACTACCCAGGGGTCCACCTCTCTCCCTGGACTTGCAGTATAGGCCCCAGGGTGCCCCCTTGCCCTCCACCCAGGGGCCTCTGACCCCAGCAAGCTACCCAGGGGTCCACAACTCTCCCTGGACTTGCAGTAGAGGCCCCAGGGTGCCCCTTGCCATGCACCTAGGGGCCTCTGACCCTAGCAAGCTACCCAGGGTTCCATCTCTCTCCCTGGACTTGCAGTGTAGGCCCCAGGGTGCCCCCTGGCCCTCCACCTAAGTGCCTAAGACCCCAGCAAGCTACCCAGGGGTCCACCTCTCTCCCTTGAATTGAAGTATAGGCCCCAGGGTGCCCCCTGGCCCTCCACCTAGGGGCCTAGGTCCCCAGCAAGCTACCCAGGGGTCCACGTCATTCCCTGGACTTGCTGTAGAGGCCCCAGGGTGCCCCCTGGCCCTCCACCTACTGGCCTCTGACCCCAGCAAGCTACCCAGGGGTCCACCTCTCTCCCTAGACTTGCAATTGAGGCCCCAGGGTTCCCCCTGGCCCTCCACCTAGGGGCCTCTGACCCTAGCAAGCTACCCAGGGGTCCACCTCTCTCCCTGGACTTGCAGTATAGACCCCAAGGTGCCCCCTTACCCTTCACCTAGGGGCCTCTTACCCCAGGAAACTACCCAGGGGTCCACCTCTCTCCCTGAACTTGCAGAATAAGCCCCAGGGTGCCCCCTTGCCCACCACCTAGGGGCTGCTGACCCCAGCAAGCTACCCATGGTCTACCTCTCTCCCTTAACTAGCAGTAGAGGCCCCACGGTGCCCCTTGGCCCTTCACCTAGGCCACTCTCAGCCAAGCAAACTACCCAGAGGTACACCTCTTTCCCTGGACTTGCAGGATAGGCCCCAGGGTGCCCCCTGGCCCTCCACCTAGTTGCCTCTGACCCCAGCAAGCTACCTAGGGGTCCAACTCTCTTCTTTGACTTGCAGTAAGGGCCCTGGGGTACCTCCTGGCCCTCCACCTAGGGGCCTCTGACCCCAGCAAGCTACCCAGGGGTCCACCTTTCTCCCTGGACTTACAGTAGAGGCCCCTGGTTGCCCCTTGGCACTCTACCTAGGAGCCTCTGACCCCAGCAAGCTACCCAAGGGTCCACCTCTCTCCCTGGACTTGCAGTAGAGGCCCCAGGGTGCCCCCTGGCCCTCCACCTTTTGGCCTCTGACCCCAGCAAGCTACCAATTGGTCCACAACTCTCCTTAGACTTGCAGTAGAGGCCCCAGGGTGCCTCCTGGCCCTCCACCTAGGGGCCTTTGAACCCAGCAAGCTACCCAGGGGTCCACCTCTCTCCCTGGACTTGCAGTAGAGGCCCTAGGGTACGCCCAGGCCCTCCACCTATGGGCTTCAGACCTCAGCAAGCTACACAGGGGTCCACCTCTCTCGACTTGCAGTATAGGCCCCAGGGTGCCCCCTGGCCCTCCACCTAGGGGCCTAAGACCCCAGCAAGCTACCCAGGGGTCCACAACTCTCCCTGGACTTGCAGTAGAGGCCCCAGGGTGCCCCCTGGCCCTCCACCTAGTTGCCTCTGACCCCAGCAAGCTATCCAGGGGTCCACCTCTCTCCCTGGACTTGCAGTAGAGACCCAAAGGTGCTCCTTGGCCCTCCACCTAGGGGCCTCTGACCTCAGCAAGCTACCCAGGAGTCCACCTCTCTTCCTGGACTTGCAGTAGAGGGCCCAGGAAGCCCCTTGACCCTCCTTCTAGGGGCCTCTGACCCCTGAAAGCTAAACAGGGGTCCACCTCTCTCCCTGGACTTGTAGTAGATGCCCCAGGGTACCCCCTGGCCCTCCACCTAGGAGCTTTAGTTCCGAGCAAGCTACCCAGGGGTCCACCTCTCTCCCTGGACTTGCAGTATAGGCCCCAGGGTGCCCCCTTGCCCTCCACCTTCTGGCCTCTGACCTTAGCAAGCTACCCAGGGGTCCACAACTCTCCCTGGACTTGCAGTAGAGGCCACAGGGTGCCCCCTGGCCCTCCACCTAGGGGCCTCTTACCCCAGCAAACTACATAGGGGTCCACAACTCTCCTTGAACTTGCAGTATAGGCCCCAGGGCGCCCCCTGGCCCTCCACCTAGTTGCCTAAGACCGCAGCAAGCTACCCAGGGGGTCCACCTCTCTCCCTGGACTGGCAGTATAGGCCAAAGGGTGCCCCCTGGCCCTACACCTAGGGGCCTCTGACACCAGAAAACTACCCAGGGGTCCACCTCTCTCTCTGGACTTGCAGTAGAGGCCCCAGGGTGCCCCCTTGCCCTCCACCCAGGGGCCTCTGACCCCAGCAAGCTACCCAGGGGTCCACCTCTCTTCCTGGACTTGCAGTAGAGGGCCCAGGGTGCCCCCGGGCCCTCCACCTATGGGCCTCTGAACCCAGCAAGCAACCCAGGCGTCTACCTCTCTCCCTGGACTTACAGTAGAGGCCCCAGGGTGCCCCCTTGCCCTCCACCTTGGGACCTCTGACACCAGCAAGTTACCCAAGGGTCCACAACTCTCCCTGGACTTGCAGTAGAGGCCCCAGGGTGCCCCTTGGCCCTCCGCCTGGGGGTCTCTCAGCTAAGCAAACTACCCAGGGGTCCACTTCTCTCCTTGGACTTGCAGGATAGGCCCCAGGGTGCCCCCTGGCCCTCCACCTAATTGCCTCTGACTCCAGCAAGCTACCCAGGGGTCCAACTCTCTCCCTGGACTTGCAGTAGGGGCCCTAGGTTACCTCCTGGCACTCCACCTAAGGGCCTCTGACCCCAGCTAGCTACCCAGGGGTCCATGTCTCTCCCTGGACTTGCAGTAAATGCCCTAGGGTACCCCCTGGCCCTCCACCTAGGGGCCTAAGACCCCAGCAAGCTACCCAGGGGTCCACAACTCTCCCTGGACTTGCAATAGAGGCCCCAGGGTGCCCCCTGGCCCTCCAACTAGGGGCTTCTGACCCCAGCAAGCTACCCAGGGGTCCACCTCTCTCCCTGCACTTGCAGTAGAGGCCCTAGGGTACCTCCTGGCCCTACACCTAGGGGCCTCTGACCCCAGCAAGCTACCCAGGGGTCCACAACTCTCCCTGGACTTGCAGTAGAGGCCACAGGGTGCACTCTGCCCTCCACCTAGGGGCCTCTGACCCCAGAAAGCTACCCAGGGGTCCACCTTTCTCCCTGGACTTGAAGTATAGGCCCCAGGGTGCACACTTTCCCTCAACCTAGGGGCCTAAGACCCCAGCAAGCTACCCAGGGGTCCACAACTCTCCCTGGACTTGCAGCAGAGGCCCCAGGGTGCCCCCTGGCCCTCCACTTAGGGGCCTCTGACCCCAGCAAGCTACCCAGGGGTCCACATCTTTCCCTGGACTTTCAGTATAGGCCCCAGGCTGCCCCCTGGCCCTCCACCTAGGGGCCTAAGATCCCAGCAAGCTACCCAGGGGTCCACCTCTCTCCCTTTACTTAAAGTATAGGCCCCAGGGTGCCCCCTGGCCCTCCACCTAGGGGCCTAGGACCCCAGCAAGCTACCCAGGTTTCCACCTCTCTCCCTGGACTTGCACTAGAGGCCCCAGGGTGCCCCCTGGTCCTCCAAAAAGGGCCTAAGACCCCAGCAAGCTACCCAGGGGCCCAATTATCTCCCTGTACTGGCAGTATAGGCCCCAGGCTGCCCCCTGGCCCTCCACCTAGGGGCCTCTGACCCCAGCAAGCTACCAAGGGGTCCAGAACTCTCCCTGGACTTGCAGTAGAGGCCCCAGGGTGCCCCCTGGCATTCCACCTAGGGGCCTACAACCCCAGCAAGCTACCCAGGGGTCCACCTCTCAATTGACTTGCAATAGAGGCCCCAGGAAGCCCCCTTGCCCTCCACTTAGGGGCCTCTGACCCCAGAAAGCTACCCACCGGCCCACATCTCTCCCTGGACTTGCAGTAGAGGCCCCAGGGTGCCCGCTGGCACTCCATTAAGGGCCTCTCACCCCAGCAAGCTTCCCAGGGGTCCACAACTCTCCCTAGACTTGCAGTAGAGGCCCAAGGGTGCCCCCTGGCCCTCCACCTAGGGTCCTCAGACCCTTGGAATCTACCAAGTGGTCCACAACTATCCCTGGACTTGCACTAGAGGCCCTAGGGTGCCCCCTGGCCCTCCACCTAAGGGCCTCTGACCCCAGCTAGCTACCCAGGTGTCCACCTCTCTCCCTGGACTTGCAGTAGAGGCCCTAGGGTACCCCTTGGCCCTCCACCTAGGGTTTTATTCCCCAGCAAGCTACCCAGGGGTCCACATCTCTCCCTGGACTTGCAGTATAGGCCCCAGCGTGCCCCCTTGCCCTCCACCCATGGGCCTCTGACCCCAGCAAGCTACCCTGGGGTCCACAACTCTTCCTGGACCTGCAGTAGAGGCCCCAGGGTGCCCCCTGGCCTTTCACCTAGGGGCCTCTGAACCCAGCAAGCTACATAGGGGTCCACATCTCTTCTTGGACTTGCAGTATAGGCCCCAGAGTGCCCCCTGGCCCTCCACCTAGGGGCCTAAGACCCCAGCAAGCTACCAAGGGGTCCACATCTCTCCCTGGACTTGCAGTATAGGCCCCAGGGTGCCCCCTGGCCCTCCACCTAGGGAAAAAGGACCCCAGCAAGCTACCCAGGTTTCCACCTCTCTCCCTGGACTTGCAGTAGAGGCCCCAGGGTGCCCCCTGGCCCTCCACCTAAGGGCCTAAGACCCCAGCAAGCTACCCAGGGGTCCACCTCTCTCCCTGGACTTGCAATAGAGGCCCCAGGGAGCCCCCTGGCACTCCATCTAGGGGCCTATGACCCCAGCAAGCTACCCAGGGGTCCATCTCTCTCCCTGGACTGGCAGTATAGGCCCCAGGGTGCCCCCTGGCCCTCCACCTAGGGGCCTCTGACCCCAGCAAGCTACCAAGGGGTCCACAACTCTCCCTGGACTTGCAGTAGAGGCCCCAGGGTGCCCCCTGGCCCTCCACCTAGGGGCTTAAGATCCCAGCAAGCTACCCAGGGGTCCACCTCTCTCTCTTGATTTGAAGGAGAGGCCGCAGGGTGCCCCCTGGCCCTCCACCTAAAGGGCCTAGGACCCCAGCAAGCTACCCAGAGGTCCACCTCTCTCCCTGGACTTGCAGTATAGGCCCCAGGGTGCCCCCTTGCCCTCCACCCAGGGGCCTCTGACCCCAGCAAGTTACCCAGGGGTGCACAACTGTTCCTAGACTTGCAATAGAGGCCCCAGGGTGCCCCCTGGCCCTCGACCTAGGGGCCTCTGAACCCAGCAAGCTAACCAGGGGCCCACAACTCTCCCTGGACTTGCAGTAGATGCCACAGGGTGCCCCCTTGCCCTCCACCTAGGGGCCTCTGACCCCAGCAAGCTAACCAGGGGTCCACAACTCTCCCTGGACTTGCAGTAGATGCCACAGGGTGCCCCCTTGCCCTCCACCTAGGGGCCTCTGACCCCAGCAAGCTAACCAGGGGTCCACCTTTCTCCCTGGACTTGAAGTATAGGCCCCAGGGTGCCCACTGGCCCTCCACCTAGGGGCCTAAGATCCCAGCAAGCTACCCAGGGGTCCACCTCTCTCCCTGGACTTGCAGTATAGGCACCAGGGTGCCCCCTTGCCCTCCACCTACTGGCCTCTGACCTCAGCAAGCTACTCAGGGGTCCACAACTCTCCCTGGACTTGCAGTAGAGGCCCAAAGGGTGCCCCCTGGCCCTCCACCTAGGGGCCTCTGACCCCAGCAAACTACATAGGGGTCCACAACTCTCCTTGGACTTGCAGTATAGACCGCAGGGCGCCCCCTGGCCCTCCACCTAGTTGCCTAAGACCGCAGCAAGCTACCCAGGGGTCCACCTCTCTCCCTGGACTCGCAGTAGAGGCCCCAGGGTGCCCCCTGGCCCTCCATCCAGGGGCCTCTGACCCCAGCAAGTTAACCAGGGGTCCACAACTCTTCCTAGACTTGCAATAGAGGCCCCAGGGTGCCCCCTGGCCCTCGACCTAGGGGCCTCTGAACCCAGCAAGCTAACCAGGGGTCCACCTCTCTCCCTGGACTAGTAGTAGATGCCCCAGGGTACCCCCTGGCCCTCCACCTAGGAGGTTTAGTTCCGAGCAAGCTACCCAGGGGTCCACCTCTCTCCCTGGACTTGCAGTATAGGCCCCAGGGTGCCCCCTTGCCCTCCACCTACTGGCCTCTGACCTCAGCAAGCTACCCAGGGGTACACAACTCTCCCTGGACTTGCAGTAGAGGCCCCAGGGTGCCCCCTGGCCCTCCACCTAGGGGCCTCTGACCCCAGCACACTACAGAGGGGTCCACAACTCTCCTTGGACTTGCAGTATAGGCCCCAGGGCGCCCCCTGGCCCTCCACCTAGTTGCCTAAGACCACAGCCAGCTACCCAGGGGTCCACCTCTCTCCCTGGACTTGCAGTATAGGCCCCAGGGTGCCCCCTTGCCCTCCACCTTGGGGCCTCTGACACCAGCAAGTAACCCAAGGGTCCACAACTCTCCCTGGACTTGCAGTAGAGGCCCCAGGGTGCCCCTTGGCCCTCCGGCTAGGGGCCTCTCAGCCAAGCAATCTACCCAGGGGTCCACCTCTCTCCTTGGACTTGCAGGATAGGCCCCAGGGTGCCCCCTGGCCCTCCACCTAGTTGCCTCTGACTCCAGCAAGCTACCCAGGGGTCCAACTCTCTTCCTGGACTTGCAGTAGGGGCCCTAGGATACCTCCTGGCACTTCACCTAAGGGCCTCTGACCCCAGCTAGCTACCCAGGGGTCCATGTCTCTCACTGGACTTGCAGTAAATGCCCTAGGGTACCCCCTGGCCCTCCACCTAGGGGCTTTAGTCCCCAGCAAGCTACCCAGGGGTCCACCTCTCTCCCTGGACTTGCAGTATAGGGCCCAGGGTGCCCACTGGCCTTCCACCTAGGGGCCTAAGACCCCAGCAAGCTACCCAGGGGTCCACAACTCTCCCTAGACTTGTAGTAGCGACCCCAGGTTGCCCCCTGGCCCTCCAACTAGGGGCCTCTGACCTCAGCAAGCTACCCAGGGGTCCACCTCTCTCCCTGGACTTGCAGTAGAGGCCCTAGGGTACCTCTTGGCCCTACACCTAGGGGCCTCTAACCCCAGCAAGCTACCCAGGGGTCCACAACTCTCCCTGGACTTGCAGTAGAGGCCACAGGGTGCCCCCTTGCCCTCCACCTAGGGGCCTCTGACCCCAGCAAGCTAACCAGGGGTCCACCTTTCTCCCTGGACTTAAAGTATAGGCCCCAGGGTGCCCACTGGCCCTCCACCTAGGGGCTTAAGACCCCAGCAAGCTACCCAGGGGTCCACAACTCTCCCTGGACTTGCAGTAAAGGCCCCAGGGTGCCCCCTTGCCCTCCACCTACTGGCCTCTGACCTCAGCAAGCTACCCAGGGGTCCACAACTCTCCCTGGACTTGCAGTAGAGGCCCCAGGGTGCCCCCTGGCCCTCCACCTAGGGGCCTCTGACCCCAGCAAACTACATAGGGGTCCACAACTCTCCTTGGACTTGCAGTATAGACCCCAGGGCGCCCCTGGCCCTCCACCTAGTTGCCTAAGACCGCAGCAAGCTACCCAAGGGTCCACTTCTCTCCCTGGACTTGCAGTATAGGCCAAAGGGTGCCCCCTGGCCCTCCATCTAGGGGCCTCTGACACCAGAAAACTACCCAGGGGTCCACCTCTCTCTCTGGACTTGCAGTAGAGGCCCCAGGGTGCCCCCTTGCCCTCCACCCAGGGGCCTCTGACCCCAGCAAGCTACCCAGGGGTCCACTTCTGTTCCTGGACTTGCAGTAGAGGGCCCAGGGTGCCCCCTGGCCCTCCACCTATGGGCCTCTGAACCCAGCAAGCCACCCAGGGTTCCACCTCTCTACCTGGACTTGCAGTAGAGGCCCCAGGGTGCCCCCTGGCCCTCCACCTAGTTGCATCTGACTCCAGCAAGCTACCCAGGGGTCCACCTCTCTCCCTGGACTCGCAGTAGAGGCCCCAGGGTGCCCCCTTGCCCTCCATCCAGGGGCCTCTGACCCCAGCAAGTTAATCAGGGGTCCACAACTCTTCCTAGACTTGCAATAGAGGCCCCAGGGTGCCCCCTGGCCCTCGACCTAGGGGCCTCTGAACCCAGCAAGCTAACCAGGGGTCCACCTCTCTCCCTGGACTAGTAGTAGATGCCCCAGGGTACCCCCTGGCCCTCCACCTAGGAGCTTTAGTTCCGAGCAAGCTACCCAGGGGTCCACCTCTCTCCCTGGACTTGCAGTATAGGCCCCAGGGTGCCCCCTTGCCCTCCACCTACTGGCCTCTGACCTCAGCAAGCTACCCAGGGGTACACAACTCTCCCTGGACTTGCAGTAGAGGCCCCAGGGTGCCCCCTGGCCCTCCACCTAGGGGCCTCTGACCCCAGCACACTACATAGGGGTCCACAACTCTCCTTGGACTTGCAGTATAGGCCCCAGGGCGCCCCCTGGCCCTCCACCTAGTTGCCTAAGACCACAGCCAGCTACCCAGGGGTCCACCTCTCTCCCTGGACTTGCAGTATAGGCCCCAGGGTGCCCCCTTGCCCTCCACCTTGGGGCCTCTGACACCAGCAAGTAACCCAAGGGTCCACAACTCTCCCTGGACTTGCAGTAGAGGCCCCAGGGTGCCCCTTGGCCCTCCGGCTAGGGGAATAAGACCCCAGCAAGCTACCCAGGGGTCCACAACTCTACCTGGACTTAAAGTAGAGGCCCCAGGGTGCCCCCTGGCCCTCCACCTAGGGGCCTCTGACCCCAGCAAGCTACCCAGGGGACAACATCTCTCCCTGGACTTGCAGTATAGGCCCCATGGTGCCCCCTGGCCCTCCACCTAGGGGCTTTAGTCCCCAGCAAGCTACCCAGGGGTCCACCTCTCTCCCTGGACTTGCAGTATAGGGCCCAGGGTGCCCACTGGCCTTCCACCTAGGGGCCTAAGACCCCAGCAAGCTACCCAGGGGTCCACAACTCTACCTGGACTTGCAGTAGAGGCCCCAGGGTGCCCCCTGGCCCTCCACCTAGGGGCCTCTGACCCCAGCAAGCTACCCAGGGGTCCACATCTCTCCCTGGACTTGCAGTATAGGCCCCATGGTGCCCCCTGGCCCTCCACCTAGGGGCCTAAGATCCCAGCAAGCTACCCAGGGGTCCACCTCTCTCCCTTGACTTGAAGCATAGGCCCCAGGGTGCACCCTGGCCCTCCACCTAGGGGCCTAAGACCCCAGCAAGCTACCCAGGGGTCCACAACTCTCCCTGGACTTGCAATATAGGCACCAGGGTGCCCCCTTGCCCTCCACCTACTGGCCTCTGACCTCAGCAAGCTACTCAGGGGTCCACAACTCTCCCTGGACTTGCAGTAGAGGCCCAAAGGGTGCCCCCTGGCCCTCCACCTAGGGGCCTCTGACCCCAGCAAACTACATAGGGGTCCACAACTCTCCTTGGACTTGCAGTATAGACCGCAGGGCGCCCCCTGGCCCTCCACCTAGTTGCCTAAGACCGCAGCAAGCTACCCAGGGGTCCACCTCTCTCCCTGGACTCGCAGTAGAGGCCCCAGGGTGCCCCCTTGCCCTCCATCCAGGGGCCTCTGACCCCAGCAAGTTAATCAGGGGTCCACAACTCTTCCTAGACTTGCAATAGAGGCCCCAGGGTGCCCCCTGGCCCTCGACCTAGGGGCCTCTGAACCCAGCAAGCTAACCAGGGGTCCACCTCTCTCCCTGGACTAGTAGTAGATGCCCCAGGGTACCCCCTGGCCCTCCACCTAGGAGCTTTAGTTCCGAGCAAGCTACCCAGGGGTCCACCTCTCTCCCTGGACTTGCAGTATAGGCCCCAGGGTGCCCCCTTGCCCTCCACCTACTGGCCTCTGACCTCAGCAAGCTACCCAGGGGTACACAACTCTCCCTGGACTTGCAGTAGAGGCCCCAGGGTGCCCCCTGGCCCTCCACCTAGGGGCCTCTGACCCCAGCACACTACATAGGGGTCCACAACTCTCCTTGGACTTGCAGTATAGGCCCCAGGGCGCCCCCTGGCCCTCCACCTAGTTGCCTAAGACCACAGCCAGCTACCCAGGGGTCCACCTCTCTCCCTGGACTTGCAGTATAGGCCCCAGGGTGCCCCCTTGCCCTCCACCTTGGGGCCTCTGACACCAGCAAGTAACCCAAGGGTCCACAACTCTCCCTGGACTTGCAGTAGAGGCCCCAGGGTGCCCCTTGGCCCTCCGGCTAGGGGAATAAGACCCCAGCAAGCTACCCAGGGGTCCACAACTCTACCTGGACTTAAAGTAGAGGCCCCAGGGTGCCCCCTGGCCCTCCACCTAGGGGCCTCTGACCCCAGCAAGCTACCCAGGGGTCCACATCTCTCCCTGGACTTGCAGTATAGGCCCCATGGTGCCCCCTGGCCCTCCACCTAGGGGCCTAAGATCCCAGCAAGCTACCCAGGGGTCCACCTCTCTCCCTTGACTTGAAGCATAGGCCCCAGGGTGCCCCCTGGCCCTCCACCTAGGGGCCTCTGACCCCAGCACACTACATAGGGGTCCACAACTCTCCTTGGACTTGCAGTATAGGCCCCAGGGCGCCCCCTGGCCCTCCACCTAGTTGCCTAAGACCACAGCCAGCTACCCAGGGGTCCACCTCTCTCCCTGGACTTGCAGTATAGGCCCCAGGGTGCCCCCTTGCCCTCCACCTTGGGGCCTCTGACACCAGCAAGTAACCCAAGGGTCCACAACTCTCCCTGGACTTGCAGTAGAGGCCCCAGGGTGTCCCTTGGCCCTCCGGCTAGGGGAATAAGACCCCAGCAAGCTACCCAGGGGTCCACAACTCTACCTGGACTTGCAGTAGAGGCCCCAGGGTGCCCCCTGGCCCTCCACCTAGGGGCCTCTGACCCCAGCAAGCTACCCAGGGGTCCACATCTCTCCCTGGACTTGCAGTATAGGCCCCATGGTGCCCCCTGGCCCTACACCTAGGGGCCTAAGATCCCAGCAAGCTACCCAGGGGTCCACCTCTCTCCCTTGACTTGAAGCATAGGCCCCAGGGTGCACCCTGGCCCTCCACCTAGGGGCCTAAGACCCCAGCAAGCTACCCAGGGGTCCACAACTCTCCCTGGACTTGCAGTATAGGCACCAAAGGGTGCCCCCTGGCCCTCCACCTAGGGGCCTCTGACCCCAGCAAACTACATAGGGGTCCACAACTCTCCTTGGACTTGCAGTATAGACCGCAGGGCGCCCCCTGGCCCTCCACCTAGTTGCCTAAGACCGCAGCAAGCTACCCAGGGGTCCACCTCTCTCCCTGGACTCGCAGTAGAGGCCCCAGGGTGCCCCCTTGCCCTCCATCCAGGGGCCTCTGACCCCAGCAAGTTAACCAGGGGTCCACAACTCTTCCTAGACTTGCAATAGAGGCCCCAGGGTGCCCCCTGGCCCTCGACCTAGGGGCCTCTGAACCCAGCAAGCTAACCAGGGGTCCACCTCTCTCCCTGGACTAGTAGTAGATGCCCCAGGGTACCCCCTGGCCCTCCACCTAGGAGCTTTAGTTCCGAGCAAGCTACCCAGGGGTCCACCTCTCTCCCTGGACTTGCAGTATAGGCCCCAGGGTGCCCCCTTGCCCTCCACCTACTGGCCTCTGACCTCAGCAAGCTACCCAGGGGTACACAACTCTCCCTGGACTTGCAGTATAGGGCCCAGGGTGCCCACTGGCCTTCCACCTAGGGGCCTAAGACCCCAGCAAGCTACCCAGGGGTCCACAACTCTCCCTAGACTTGTAGTAGCGACCCCAGGGTGCCCCCTGGCCCTCCAACTAGGGGCCTCTGACCTCAGCAAGCTACCCAGGGGTCCACCTCTCTCCCTGGACTTGCAGTAGAGGCCCTAGGGTACCTCTTGGCCCTACACCTAGGGGCCTCTAACCCCAGCAAGCTACCCAGGGGTCCACAACTCTCCCTGGACTTGCAGTAGAGGCCACAGGGTGCCCCCTTGCCCTCCACCTAGGGGCCTCTGACCCCAGCAAGCTAACCAGGGGTCCACAACTCTACCTGGACTTGCAGTAGAGGCCCCAGGGTGCCCCCTGGTCCTCCAAAAAGGGCCTCTGACCCCAGCAAGCTACCCAGGGGTCCAATTATCTCCCTGGACTCGCAATAGAGGCCCCAGGTTGCCCCCTTGCCCTCCATCCAGGGGCCTCTGACCCCAGCAAGTTACCCAGGGGTGCACAACTGTTCCTAGACTTGCAATAGAGGCCCCAGGGTGCCCCCTGGCCCTCGACCTAGGGGCCTCTGAACCCAGCAAGCTAACCAGGGGTCCACCTCTCTCCCTGGACTAGTAGTAGATGCCCCAGGGTACCCCCTGGCCCTCCACCTAGGAGCTTTAGTTCCGAGCAAGCTACCCAGGGGTCCACCTCTCTCCCTGGACTTGCAGTATAGGCCCCAGGGTGCCCCCTTGCCCTCCACCTACTGGCCTCTGACCTCAGCAAGCTACCCAGGGGTACACAACTCTCCCTGGACTTGCAGTAGAGGCCCCAGGGTGCCCCCTGGCCCTCCACCTAGGGGCCTCTGACCCCAGCACACTACATAGGGGTCCACAACTCTCCTTGGACTTGCAGTATAGGCCCCAGGGCGCCCCCTGGCCCTCCACCTAGTTGCCTAAGACCACAGCCAGCTACCCAGGGGTCCACCTCTCTCCCTGGACTTGCAGTATAGGCCCCAGGGTGCCCCCTTGCCCTCCACCTTGGGGCCTCTGACACCAGCAAGTAACCCAAGGGTCCACAACTCTCCCTGGACTTGCAGTAGAGGCCCCAGGGTGCCCCTTGGCCCTCCGGCTAGGGGCCTCTCAGCCAAGCAATCTACCCAGGGGTCCACCTCTCTCCTTTGACTTGCAGGATAGGCCCCAGGGTGCCCCCTGGCCCTCCACCTAGTTGCCTCTGACTCCAGCAAGCTACCCAGGGGTCCAACTCTCTTCCTGGACTTGCAGTAGGGGCCCTAGGATACCTCCTGGCACTCCACCTAAGGGCTTCTGACCCCAGCTAGCTACCCAGGGGTCCATGTCTCTCACTGGACTTGCAGTAAATGCCCTAGGGTACCCCCTGGCCCTCCACCTAGGGGCTTTAGTCCCCAGCAAGCTACCCAGGGGTCCACCTCTCTCCCTGGACTTGCAGTATAGGGCCCAGGGTGCCCACTGGCCTTCCACCTAGGGGCCTAAGACCCAAGCAAGCTACCCACAGGTCCACAACTCTCCCTAGACTTGTAGTAGCGACCCCAGGGTGCCCCCTGGCCCTCCAACTAGGGGCCTCTGACCTCAGCAAGCTACCCAGGGGTCCACCTCTCTCCCTGGACTTGCAGTAGAGGCCACAGGGTGCCCCCTTGCCCTCCACCTAGGGGCCTCTGACCCCAGCAAGCTAACCAGGGGTCCACCTCTCCCTGGACTTGCAGTAGAGGCCCCAGGGTGCCCCCTGGTCCTCCAAAAAGGGCCTCTGACCCCAGCAAGCTAACCAGGGGTCCAATTATCTCCCTGGACTGGCTGTATAGGCCCCAGGGTGCCCCCTGGCCCTCCACCAAGGGGCCTCTGACTCCAGCAAGCTACCAAGGGGTCCACAACTCTCCCTGGACTTGCAGTAGAGGCCCCAGGGTGCCCCCTGGCATTCCACCTAGGGGCCTACGACCCCAGCAAGCTACCCAGGGGTCCACCTCTTTCAATGGACTTGCAGTAGAGGCCCCAGGAAGCCCCTTTGCCCTCCACCTAGGGGATTCTGACCCCAGCAAGCTACCCAGGGGCCCACCTCTCTCCCTGGACTTGCAGTAGAGGCCCCAGGGTGCCCGCTGGCACTCCATTAAGGGCCTCTGACCCCAGCAAGCTACCCAGGGGTCCACAACTCTCCCTAGACTTGCAGTAGAGGCCCAAGGGTGCCCCCTGGCCCTCCACCTAGGGTCCTCAGACCCTAGGAATCTACCAAGGGGTCCACAACTATCCCTGGACTTGCACTAGAGGCCCCATGGTGCCCCCTGGCCTTCCACTTAAGGGCCTCTGACCCCAGCTAGCTACCCAGGGGTCCACCTCTCTCCCTGGACTTGCAGTAGAGGCCCTAGGGTACCCCCTGGCCCTCCACCTATGGGCCTAAGACCCCAGCAAACTACCCAGGGGTCCACCTCTCTCCCTGGACTTGCAGTATAGGCCCCAGGGTGCCCCCTTGCCCTCCACCCAGGGGCCTCTGACCCCAGCAAGCTACCCAGGGGTCCACAACTCTCCCTGGACTTGCAGTAGAGGCCCCAGGGTGCCCCTTGCCATGCACCTAGGGGCCTCTGACACTAGCAAGCTACCCAGGGTTCCATCTCTCTCCCTGGACTTGCAGTGTAGGCCCCAGGGTGCCCCCTGGCCCTCCACCTAAGTGCCTAAGACCCCAGCAAGCTACCCAGGGGTCCACCTCTCTCCCTTGAATTGAAGTATAGGCCCCAGGGTGCCCCCTGGCCCTCCACCTAGGGGCCTAGGTCCCCAGCAAGCTACCCAGGGGTCCACGTCTTTCCCTGGACTTGCTGTAGAGGCCCCAGGGTGCCCCCTGGCCCTCCACCTACTGGCCTCTGACCCTAGCAAGCTACCCAGGGGTCCACCTCTCTCCCTAGACTTGCAATTGAGGCCCCAGGGTTCCCCCTGGCCCTCAACCTAGGGGCCTCTGACCCTAGCAAGCTACCCAGGGGTCCACCTCTCTCCCTGGACTTGCAGTATAGACCCCAAGGTGCCCCCTTACCCTTCACCTAGTGGCCTCTTACCCCAGGAAACTACCCAGGGGTCCACCTCTCTCCCTGAACTTGCAGAATAAGCCCCAGGGTGCCCCCTTGCCCACCACCTAGGGGCTGCTGACCCCAGCAAGCTACCCAGGGTCCACCTCTCTCCCTTGACTAGCAGTAGAGGCCCCACAGTGCACCTTGGCCCTTCACCTAGGCCACTCTCAGCCAAGCAAACTACCCAGAGGTACACCTCTTTCCCTGGACTTGCAGGATAGGCCCCAGGGTGCCCCCTGGCCCTCCACCTAGTTGCCTCTGACCCCAGCAAGCTACCCAGGGGTCCAACTCTCTTCTTGGACTTGCAGTAAGGGCCCTGGGGTACCTCTTGGCCCTCCACCTAGGTGCCTCTGACCCCAGCAAGCTACCCAGGGGTCCACCTTTCTCCCTGGACTTACAGTAGAGGCCCCTGGTTGCCCCTTGGCACTCTACCTAGGAGCCTCTGACCCCAGCAAGCTACCCAAGGGTCCACCTCTCTCCCTGGACTTGCAGTAGAGGCCCCAGGGTGCCCCCTGGCCCTCCACCTTTTGGCCTCTGACCCCAGCAAGCTACCAATTGGTCCACAACTCTCCTTAGACTTGCAGTAGAGGCCCCAGGGTGCCTCCTGGCCCTCCACCTAGGGGCCTTTGAACCCAGCAAGCTACCCAGGGGTCCACCTCTCTCCCTGGACTTGCAGTAGAGGCCCTAGGGTACCCCCAGGCCCTCCACCTATGGGCTTCAGACCTCAGCAAGCTACACAGGGGTCCACCTCTCTCCCTGGACTTGCAGTATAGGCCCCAGGGTGGCCCTGGCCCTCCACCTAGGGGCCTAAGACCCCAGCAAGCTACCCAGGGGTCCACAACTTTCCCTGGACTTGCAGTAGAGGCCCCAGGGTGCCCCCTGGCCCTCCACCTAGTTGCCTCTGACCCCAGCAAGCTATCCAGGGGTCCACCTCTCTCCCTGGACTTGCAGTAGAGACCCAAAGGTGCTCCTTGGCCCTCCACCTAGGGGCCTCTGACCTCATCAAGCTACCCAGGAGTCCACCTCTCTTCCTGGACTTGCAGTAGAGGCCCCAGGAAGCCCCTTGACCCTCCTTCTAGGGGCCTCTGACCCCAGCAAGCTAAACAGGGGTCCACCTCTCTCCCTGGACTTGTAGTAGATGCCCCAGGGTACCCCCTGGCCCTCCACCTAGGAGCTTTAGTTCCGAGCAAGCTACCCAGGGGTCCACCTCTCTCCCTGGACTTGCAGTATAGGCCCCAGGGTGCCCCCTTGCCCTCCACCTTCTGGCCTCTGACCTTAGCAAGCTACCCAGGGGTCCACAACTCTCCCTGGACTTGCAGTAGAGGCCCCAGGGTGCCCCCTGGCCCTCCACCTAGGGGCCTCTTACCCCAGCAAACTACATAGGGGTCCACAACTCTCCTTGAACTTGCAGTATAGGCCCCAGGGCGCCCCCTGGCCCTCCACCTAGTTGCCTAAGACCGCAGCAAGCTACCCAGGGGGTCCACCTCTCTCCCTGGACTGGCAGTATAGGCCAAAGGGTGCCCCCTGGCCCTACACCTAGGGGCCTCTGACACCAGAAAACTACCCAGGGGTCCACCTCTCTCTCTGGACTTGCAGTAGAGGCCCCAGGGTGCCCCCTTGCCCTCCACCCAGGGGCCTCTGACCCCAGCAAGCTACCCAGGGGTCCACCTCTTTTCCTGGACTTGCAGTAGAGGGCCCAGGGTGCCCCCTGGCCCTCCACCTATGGGCCTCTGAACCCAGCGAGCAACCCAGGGGTCTACCTCTCTCCCTGGACTTGCAGTAGAGGCCCCAGGGTGCCCCCTTGCCCTCCACCTTGGGGCCTCTGACACCAGCAAGTTACCCAAGGGTCCACAACTCTCCCTGGACTTGCAGTAGAGGCCCCAGGGTGCCCCTTGGCCCTCCACCTGGGGGTCTCTCAGCTAAGCAAACTACCCAGGGGTCCACCTCTCTCCTTGGACTTGCAGGATAGGCCCCAGGGTGCCCCCTGGCCCTCCACCTAATTGCCTCTGACTCCAGCAAGCTACCCAGGGGTCCAACTCTCTCCCTGGACTTGCAGTAGGGGCCCTAGGATACCTTCTGGCACTCCACCTAAGGGCCTCTGACCCCAGCTAGCTACCCAGGGGTCCATGTCTCTCCCTGGACTTGCAGTAAATGCCCTAGGGTACCCCCTGGCCCTCCACCTAGGGGCCTAAGACCCCAGCAAGCTACCCAGGGGTCCACAACTCTCCCTGGACTTGCAATAGAGGCCCCAGGGTGCCCCCTGGCCCTCCAACTAGGGGCTTCTGACCCCAGCAAGCTACCCAGGGGTCCATCTCTCTCCCTGCACTTGCAGTAGAGGCCCTAGGGTACCTCCTGGCCCTACACCTAGGGGCCTCTGACCCCAGCAAGCTACCCAGGGGTCCACAACTCTCCCTGGACTTGCAGTAAAGGCCACAGGGTGCCCCCTTGCCCTCCACCTAGGGGCCTCTGACCCCAGAAAGCTACCCAGGGGTCCACCTTTCTCCCTGGACTTGAAGTATAGGCCCCAGGGTGCACACTTTCCCTCAACCTAGGGGCCTAAGACCCCAGCAAACTACCCAGGGGTCCACAACTCTCCCTGGACTTGCAGTAGAGGCCCCAGGGTGCCCCCTGGCCCTCCACCTAGGGGCCTCTGACCCCAGCAAGCTACCCAGGGGTCCACATCTTTCCCTGGACTTGCTGTATAGGCCCCAGGCTGCCCCCTGGCCCTCCACCTAGGGGCCTAAGATCCCAGCAAGCTACCCAGGGGTCCACCTCTCTCCCTTGACTTAAAGTATAGGCCCCAGGGTGCCCCCTGGCCCTCCACCTAGGGGCCTAGGACCCCAGCAAGCTACCCAGGTTTCCACCTCTCTCCCTGGACTTGCACTAGAGGCCCCAGGCTGCCCCCTGGTCCTCCAAAAAGGGCCTAAGACCCCAGCAAGCTACCCAGGGGTCCAATTATCTCCCTGTACTGGCAGTATAGGCCCCAGGCTGCCCCCTGGCCCTCCACCTAGGGGCCTCTGACCCCAGCAAGCTACCCACCGGCCCACATCTCTCCCTGGACTTGCAGTAGAGGCCCCAGGGTGCCCGCTGGCACTCCATTAAGGGCCTCTGACCCCAGCAAGCTACCCAGGGGTCCACAACTCTCCCTAGACTTGCAGTAGAGGCCCAAGGGTGCCCCCTGGCATTCCACCTAGGGGCCTACAACCCCAGCAAGCTACCCAGGGGTCCACCTCTCAATTGACTTGCAATAGAGGCCCCAGGAAGCCCCCTTGCCCTCCACCTAGGGGCCTCTGACCCCAGCAAGCTACCCACCGGCCCACATCTCTCCCTGGACTTGCAGTAGAGGCCCCAGGGTGCCCGCTGGCACTCCATTAAGGGCCTCTGACCCCAGCAAGCTACCCAGGGGTCCACATCTCTCCCTAGACTTGCAGTAGAGGCCCAAGGGTGCCCCCTGGCCCTCCACCTAGGGTCCTCAGACCCTTGGAATCTACCAAGTGGTCCACAACTATCCCTGGACTTGCACTAGAGGCCCCAGGGTGCCCCCTGGCCCTCCACCTAAGGGCCTCTGACCCCAGCTAGCTACCCAGGTGTCCACCTCTCTCCCTGGACTTGCAGTAGAGGCCCTAGGGTACCCCTTGGCCCTCCACCTAGGGTTTTATTCCCCAGCAAGCTACCCAGGGGTCCACCTCTCTCCCTGGACTTGCAGTATAGGCCCCAGCGTGCCCCCTTGCCCTCCACCCATGGGCCTCTGACCCCAGCAAGCTACCCTGGGGTCCACAACTCTTCCTGGACCTGCAGTAGAGGCCCCAGGGTGCCCCCTGGCCTTTCACCTAGGGGCCTCTGAACCCAGCAAGCTACATAGGGGTCCACATCTCTTCTTGGACTTGCAGTATAGGCCCCAGGGTGCCCCCTGGCCCTCCACCTAGGGGCCTAAGACCCCAGCAAGCTACCAAGGGGTCCACATCTCTCCCTGGACTTGCTGTATAGGCCCCAGGGTGCCCCCTGGCCCTCCACCTAGGGGCCTAAGATCCCAGCAAGCTACCCATGGGTCCAACTCTCTCCCTTGACTTGAAGTATAGGCCCCAGGGTGCCCCCTGGCCCTCCACCTAGGGACCAAGGACCCCAGCAAGCTACCCAGGTTTCCACCTCTCTCCCTGGACTTGCAGTAGAGGCCCCAGGGTGCCCCCTGGCCCTCCACCTAAGGGCCTAAGACCCCAGCAAGCTACCCAGGGGTCCACCTCTCTCCCTGGACTTGCAATAGAGGCCCCAGGGAGCCCCCTGGCACTCCATCTAGGGGCCTATGACCCCAGCAAGCTACCCAGGGGTCCATCCCTCTCCCTGGACTGGCAGTATAGGCCCCAGGGTGCCCCCTGGCCCTCCACCTAGGGGCCTCTGACCCCAGCAAGCTACCAAGGGGTCCACAACTCTCCCTAGACTTGCAGTAGAGGCCCCAGGGTGCCCCCTGGCCTTCCACCTAGGGACCTACGACCCCAGCAAGCTACCCAGAGGTCCACAACTCTCCCTTGACTTGCAGTAGAGGCCCCAGGGTGCCCCCTGGCCCTCCACCTAGGGGCCTTTGACCCCAGCAAGCTACCCAGGGGTCCACCTATCTCCCTGGACTTGCAGTATAGGCCCCAGGGTGCCCCCTGGCCCTCCACCTAGGGGCCTAAGACCCCAGCAAGCTACCCAGGGGTCCACAACTCTCCCTGGACTTGCAATAGAGGCCCCAGGGTGCCCCCTGGCCCTCCACCTAGTTGCCTCTGACCCCAGCAAGCTATCCAGGGGTCCACCTTAGAGATGCGCGGATGGGCTATTATTTCATCCGCAACCGCATGACAAAATTCATCATCCATCCGCCATCCATCCGCACTAACTTTTTTGACCAATTTTTAAAACCGCACCCGCCCGCAATCTGCTGATTGGGCTCTTTATTTGAATAACTTATTCCTTTTTATTATTAAATGAATGTTTCTTTATTGATCATTATAGAATAGAGAATGACTTTAATGTAGACATGCAGTTAATCCAAACGTGCAATTGAAGACGCTTTGAAGTGACGCTAAAGATACGAAGACGTGTCTTTTCACTTGATTCGATTCCTCGGTCCTTCAGTCTTTTCCTTGCGTTTTTCCCTCGTACCGTTATTTCGGTGGGGTGGAAGCACGGGAAAGAAAGCAAGGAAAGGAAACGAGGATGCACAAATAAGAAATGAGAAGCACCCGAGCTCTCAGAATATCAGCAGTGAACTCCGTCTCCAATTGGCGCACAGGGACAAAAATAAATAAATAGCCTAAATTAAACGCACTGTACTGTGAAACTTTTTTATTGTAGTCTAATAGAAAACGCATTGACACATTGTTTCAACATGCTGCTATTTAGCCTACTACTAAATGCCTATTTCACTTTATTTTTTTGTAAATAGATAGAATAATAAGTCATTTACATTATAGCCTGATAATGTTTACATTTTGTAGTTGTCCAAAGCAACCCCAAAAACGTACCTGATTGCCTTGCACATCTAATTAATGGGCACAGTTTTTCGACTATTTTTTTATTTATTTATTTTTTATTTTTTGCTGTGGATGTTATTGAGCTTGTAGAAATCGGAAACAACACCAGTTCTGCGACACAGATGAACCTTTATTGATATCTCTATCAGACAATACCTATTTTATATGCCAAAAGAAACAACAGGCAGTAAAAAAATATTAACATAAATATCTTAATGTAGGCATAGGCTATAGTCGCATGCTTTGGCAAACAGTTGAAAAAAGTTTTAATAAAAACGTCATATCGTGCCTAAACCTTGTAGCCTCAGTCACCCCCACAATTAGAAATTAAATTAGAAAAACAGATATGCCATCCCTCTTTGAGCGAACATAAAGTTTGACCAGGCGAAAGTGCATGTATGACAAGTGCCCCAATAACCCATGGACTTAGGATTATCCCCATTCCCCTCAAACTTGAAGCATAACGAAATACTACGCCATTAAAGTTGCGACAAAGAAATTCTGGCAAAATAACCTTAGCCTCGGAACGTAAAAGCGAGGCCAACATGTCTAGAATAGAATAGGCTAAACCAATATGAACGTAAAATTATCAGCTGACCGAACTCAAAAGTTTATATTAAACATATGTGTAGCCTAAATAACATAGGCTAATTGGTTTAATATGCCTGACTTTAGGTCTAGTTTGATTTTTTCTTGGCACAATGGAGGAATAAAATAGCATCTGTGTCAGGATTCAGACGGGAGCGCCTGCATAGCCACTATAATGCGCCCTGCTGCACTGAAGAAGCTCTCGCTCGCAGCACTTGTTGCTGAAATGCATAGAATTCTCTTGGAAAGGTGCTGTAGTCGTGGGAATGCCTGGCCTTATTTCTCCCAAAAGGAAAGTAGATTTTCCTCTGCTGATCCGTCTATACGGAAGTTTGTAGAGGAATACTTCTGTACTTCATCCAGAATTAGTGTATCCGATTCCTCCTCCCATTCTGTGAAGTCAGTCCTAGGCTTTTTTGTTGGTGCGCCAGCTATGCCTATAAAAACAGTACAACCGCCCGCCACCTGCCCGAATTTAATTAAAATATTATTTTTTCGTAACGTCATCCGCCCGATCTGCGGTTTATCCGCGGAGTCCGCGGCTATAACCGCCAACCGCGCATCTCTAGTCCACCTCTCTCCCTGGACTTGCAGTACAGGCCCCAGGGTGCCCCCTGGCCCTCCACCTAGGGGCTTAAGATCCCAGCAAGCTACCCAGGGGTCCACCTCTCTCTCATGATTTGAAGGAGAGGCCGCAGGGTGCCCCCTGGCCCTCCACCTAAAGGGCCTAGGACCCCAGCAAGCTACCCAGAGGTCCACCTCTCTCCCTGGACTTGCAGTATAGGCCCCAGGGTGCCCCCTTGCCCTCCACCCAGGGGCCTCTGACCCCAGCAAGTTACCCAGGGGTGCACAACTGTTCCTAGACTTGCAATAGAGGCCCCAGGGTGCCCCCTGGCCCTTGACCTAGGGGCATCTGAACCCAGCAAGCTAACCAGGGGTCCACCTCTCTCCCTGGACTAGTAGTAGATGCCCCAGGGTATCCCCTGGCCCTCCACTTAGGAGCTTTAGTTCCGAGCAAGCTACCCAGGGGTCCACCTCTCTCCCTGGACTTGCAGTATAGGCCCCAGGGTGCCCCCTTGCCCTCCACCTACTGGCCTCTGACCTCAGCAAGCTACCCAGGGGTACACAACTCTCCCTGGACTTGCAGTAGAGGCACAAGGGTGCCCCCTGGCCCTCCACCTAGGGGCCTCTGACCCCAGCACACTACATAGGGGTCCACAACTCTCCTTGGACTTGCAGTATAGGCCCCAGGGCGCCCCCTGGCCCTCCACCTAGTTGCCTAAGACCGCAGCAAGCTACCCAGGGGTCCACCTCTCTCCCTGGACTTGCAGTATAGGCCCCAGGGTGCCCCCTTGCCCTCCACCTTGGGGCCTCTGACACCAGCAAGTTACCCAAGGGTCCACAACTCTCCCTGGACTTGCAGTAGAGGCCCCAGGGTGCCCCTTGGCCCTCCGACTAGGGGCCTCTCAGCCAGGCAAACTACCCAGGGGTCCACTTCTCTCCTTGGACTTGCAGGATAGGCCCCAGGGTGCCCCCTGGCCTTCCACCTAGTTGCCTCTGACTCCAGCAAGCTACCCAGGGGTCCAACTCTCTTCCTGGACTTGCAGTAGGGGCCCTAGGATACCTCCTGGCACTCCACCTAAAGGCCTCTGACCCCAGCTAGCTACCCAGGGGTCCATGTCTCTCACTGGACTTGCAGTAAATGCCCCAGGGTACCCCCTGGCCCTCCACCTAGGGGCTTTAGTCCCCAGCAAGCTACCCAGGGGTCCACCTCTCTCCCTGGACTTGCAGTATAGGGCCCAGGGTAACCACTGGCCTTCCACCTAGGGGCCTAAGACCCCAGCAAGCTACCCAGGGGTCCACAACTCTCCCTAGACTTGCAGTAGAGACCCCAGGGTGCCCCCTGGCCCTCCAACTAGGGGCCTCTGACCTCAGCAAGCTACCCAGGGGTCCACCTCTCTCCCTGGACTTGCAGTAGAGGCCCTAGGGTACCTCCTGGCCCTACACCTAGGGGCCTCTAACCCCAGCAAGCTACCCAGGGGTCCACAACTCTCCCTGGACTTGCAGTAGAGGCCACAGGGTGCCCCCTTGCCCTCCACCTAGGGGCCTCTGACCCCAGCAAGCTAACCAGGGGTCCACCTTTCTCCCTGGACTTGAAGTATAGGCCCCAGGGTGCCCACTGGCCCTCCACCTAGGGGCCTAAGACCCCAGCAAGCTACCCAGGGGTCCACAACTCTCCCTGGACTTGCAGTATAGGCACCAGGGTGCCCCCTTGCCCTCCACCTACTGGCCTCTGACCTCAGCAAGCTACTCAGGGGTCCACAACTCTCCCTGGACTTGCAGTAGAGGCCCAAAGGGTGCCCCCTGGCCCTCCACCTAGGGGCCTCTGACCCCAGCAAACTACATAGGGGTCCACAACTCTCCTTGGACTTGCAGTATAGACCGCAGGGCGCCCCCTGGCCCTCCACCTAGTTGCCTAAGACCGCAGCAAGCTACCCAGGGGTCCACCTCTCTCCCTGGACTCGCAGTAGAGGCCCCAGGGTGCCCCCTTGCCCTCCACCCAGGGGCCTCTGACCCCAGCAAGCTACCCAGGGGTCCACTTCTGTTCCTGGACTTGCAGTAGAGGGCCCAGGGTGCCCCCTGGCCCTCCACCTATGGGCCTCTAAACCCAGCAAGCCACCCAGGGTTCCACCTCTCTACCTGGACTTGCAGTAGATGCCCCAGGGTGCCCCCTGGCCCTCCACCTAGTTGCATCTGACTCCAGCAAGCTACCCAGGGGTCCAACTCTCTCCCTGGACTTGCAGTAGGGGCCCTAGGATACCTCCTGGCACTCCACCTAAGGGCCTCTGATCCAGCTAGCTACCCAGGGGTCCATGTCTCTCCCTGAACTTGCAGTAAATGCCCTAGGGTACCCCCTGGCCCTCCACCTAGGGGCTTTAGTCCCCAGCAAGCTACCCAGGGGTCCACCTCTCTCCCTGGACTTGCAGTGTAGGGCCCAGGGTGCCCACTGGCCTTCCACCTAGGGGCCTAAGACCCCAGCAAGCTACCCAGGGGTCCACCTCTCTCCCTGGACTTGCAGTGTAGGGCCCAGGGTGCCCACTGGCCTTCCACCTAGGGGCCTCTGACCCCAGCAAGCTACCCAGGGGTCCACATCTCTCCCTGGACTTGCAGTATAGGCCCCATGGTGCCCCCTGGCCCTCCACCTAGGGGCCTAAGATCCCAGCAAGCTACCCAGGGGTCCACCTCTCTCCCTTGACTTGAAGCATAGGCCCCAGGGTGCACCCTGGCCCTCCACCTAGGGGCCTAGGACCCCAGCAAGCTACCCAGGTTTCCACCTCTCTTCCTGGACTTGCAGTAGAGGCCCCAGGGTGCCCCCTGGTCCTCCAAAAAGGGCCTAAGACCCCAACAAGCTACCCAGGGGTCCAATTATCTCCCTGGACTGGCTGTATAGGCCCCAGGGTGCCCCCTGGCCCTCCACCAAGGGGCCTCTGACCCCAGCAAGCTACCAAGGGGTCCACAACTCTCCCTGGACTTGCAGTAGAGGCCCCAGGGTGCCCCCTGGCATTCCACCTAGGGGCCTACGACCCCAGCAAGCTACCCAGGGGTCCACCTCTTTCAATGGACTTGCAGTAGAGGCCCCAGGAAGCCCCTTTGCCCTCCACCTAGGGGCCTCTGACCCCAGCAAGCTACCCAGGGGCCCACCTCTCTCCCTGGACTTGCTGTAGAGGCCCCAGGATGCCCGCTGGCACTCCATTAAGGGCCTCTGACCCCAGCAAGCTACCCAGGGGTCCACAACTCTCCCTAGACTTGCAGTAGAGGCCCAAGGGTGCCCCCTGGCCCTCCACCTAGGGTCCTCAGACCCTAGGAATCTACCAAGGGGTCCACAACTATCCCTGGACTTGCACTAGAGGCCCCATGGTGCCCCCTGGCCTTCCACTTAAGGGCCTCTGACCCCAGCTAGCTACCCAGGGGTCCACCTCTCTCCCTGGACTTGCAGTAGAGGCCCTAGGGTACCCCTTGGCCCTCCACCTAGGGGCTTTATTCCCCAGCAAGCTACCCAGGGGTCCACCTCTCTCCCTGGACTTGCAGTATAGGCCCCAGCGTGCCCCCTTGCCCTCCACCCATGGGTCTCTGACCCCAGCAAGCTACCCAGGGGTCCACAACTCTTCCTGTACTTGCAGTAGAGGCCCCAGGGTGCCCCCTGGCCTTCCACCTAGGGGCCTCTGACCCCAGCAAGCTACATAAGGGTCCACATCTCTCCTTGGACTTGCAGTATAGGCCCCAGGGTGCCCCCTGGCCCTTCACCTAGGGGCCTAAGACCCCAGCAAACTACCCGGGGGTCCACCTCTCTCCCTGGACTTGCAGTATAGGCCCCAGGGTGCCCCCTTGCCCTCCACCCAGGGGCCTCTGACCCCAGCAAGCTACCCAGGGGTCCACAACTCTCCCTGGACTTGCAGTAGAGGCCCTAGGGTGCCCCTTGCCATGCACCTAGGGGCCTCTGACCCTAGCAAGCTACCCAGGGTTCCATCTCTCTCCCTGGACTTGCAGTGTAGGCCCCAGGGTGCCCCCTGGCCCTCCACCTAAGTGCCTAAGACCCCAGCAAGCTACCCAGGGGTCCACCTCTCTCCCTTGAATTGAAGTATAGGCCCCAGGGTGCCCCCTGGCCCTCCACCTACTGGCCTCTGACCCCAGCAAGCTACCCAGGGGTCCACCTCTCTCCCTAGACTTGCAATTGAGGCCCCAGGGTTCCCCCTGGCCCTCCACCTAGGGGCCTCTGACCCCAGCAAGCTACCCAGGGGTCCACCTCTCTCCCTGGACTTGCAGTATAGACCCCAAGGTGCCCCCTTACCCTTCACCTAGGGGCCTCTTACCCCAGGAAACTACCCAGGGGTCCACCTCTCTCCCTGAACTTGCAGAATAAGCCCCAGGGTGCCCCCTTACCCACCACCTAGGGGCTGCTGATCCCAGCAAGCTACCCAGGGTCCACCTCTCTCCCTTGACTAGCAGTAGAGGCCCCACGGTGCCCCTTGGCCCTTCACCTAGGCCACTCTCAGCCAAGCAAACTACCCAGAGGTACACCTCTTTCCCTGGACTTGCAGGATAGGCCCCAGGGTGCCCCCTGGCCCTCCACCTAGTTGCCTCTGACCCCAGCAAGCTACCCAGGGGTCCAACTCTCTTCTTGGACTTGCAGTAAGGGCCCTGGGGTACCTCCTGGCCCTCCACCTAGGGGCCTCTGACCCCAGCAAGCTACCCAGGGGTCCACCTTTCTCCCTGGACTTACAGTAGAGGCCCCTGGTTGCCCCTTGGCACTCTACCTAGGAGCCTCTGACCCCAGCAAGCTACCCAAGGGTCCACCTCTCTCCCTGGACTTGCAGTAGAGGCCCCAGGGTGCCCCCTGGCCCTCCACCTTTTGGCCTCTGACCCCAGCAAGCTACCAATTGGTCCACAACTCTCCTTAGACTTGCAGTAGAGGCCCCAGGGTGCCTCCTGGCCCTCCACCTAGGGGCCTTTGAACCCAGCAAGCTACCCAGGGGTCCACCTCTCTCCCTGGACTTGCAGTAGAGGCCCTAGGGTACCCCCAGGCCCTCCACCTATGGGCTTCAGACCTCAGCAAGCTACACAGGGGTCCACCTCTCTCCCTGGACTTGCAGTATAGGCCCCAGGGTGCCCCCTGGCCCTCCACCTAGGGGCCTAAGACCCCAGCAAGCTACCCAGGGGTCCACAACTCTCCCTGGACTTGCAGTAGAGGCCCCAGGGTGCCCCCTGGCCCTCCACCTAGTTGCCTCTGACCCCAGCAAGCTATACAGGGGTCCACCTCTCTCCCTGGACTTGCAGTAGAGACCCAAAGGTGCTCCTTGGCCCTCCATCTAGGGGCCTCTGACCTCAGCAAGCTACCCAGGAGTCCACCTCTCTTCCTGGACTTGCAGTAGAGGCCCCAGGAAGCCCCTTGACCCTCCTTCTAGGGGCCTCTGACCCCAGCAAGCTAAACAGGGGTCCACCTCTTTCCCTAGACTTGCAGGAGAGGCCCCAGGGTACCCCCTAGCCCTCCACCTAGGGGCCTCTGACCCCAGCAAGCTACCCAGGGGTCCAGCTTTCTCCCTGTGCTTGTAGTAGAGGCCCCAGGGTACTCCCTGGCTCTCCACCTGAGGGCTTCTGACCCCAGCAAGCTACCCAGGGGTCCACCTCTCTCCCTTGACTTGCAGTAGAGGCCCCAGGGTGCCCCCATGCCCAAAACATAGGGGCCTCTGACCCCAGCAAGCTACCCAAGGGTCCAAATCTCTCCCTGGACTTGCAGTATAGGCCCCAGGGTGCCCCTTGGACCTCCACCTAGGGGCCTAAGACCCCAGCAAGCTACCCAGGGGTCAACCTCTCTCCCTGGACTGGCAATATAGGCCCCAGGGTGCCCCCTGGCCCTCCACCTTTGGGCCTCTGACCCCAGCAAGCTACCAAGTTGTCCAAAACCCTCCCTGGACTTGCAGTAGAGGCCCCAGGAAGCCCTTTCGCCCTCCTTCTAGGGGCCTCTGGCCCCAGCTAGCTATCCAGGAGTCCACCTCTCTCCCTGTACTTGCAGGATAGGCCCCGGGGTGCCCCCCCTGGCCCTCCACCTAGTTGCCTCTGACCCCAGCAAGCTACCCAGGGGTCCAACTCACTCCCTGGACTTGCAGTAGGGGCCCTAGGGTACCTCCTGGCCCTCCACCTACGGGCCTATGACCCCAGCAAGCTACCCAGGGGTCCACCTCTCTCCCTGGACTTGAAGGATAGGCCCCATGGTGCCCCCTGGCCCTCCACCTAGGGGCCTCTGACCTCAGCAAGCTAACCAGGGGTCCACCTCTCTCCCTGGACTTGCAGTATAGGCCCCAGGGTGCCCCCTGGCCCACCACTTAAGGGCTTCTGACACAATCAAGCTACCAAGGGGTCCACTTCTCTCCCTGGACTTGCAGTAGAGGCCCCAGGGTGCCCCCTGGCCCTCCAATTAGGGGCTTCTGACCCCTGATAGCTACCCAGTAGTCCACCTCTCTTCCTGGACTTGCAGTAGAGGCCATAGGGTACCCCCTAGCCCTCCACCTATGGGCTTCAGACCTCAGCAAGCTACCCAGGGGTCCACCTCTCTCAATGGACTTGCAGTATAGGCCCCAGGGTGCCCCCTGGCCCTCCACTTAGGGGCCTCTGACCCCAGAAAGCTACCCAGGGGTCCACCCCTCACCCTGGAATTGCAGTATAGGCCCCAGGAAGCCCCCTGGCCCACCGACTATGGAATTCTGACACCAGCAAGCTACCCAGGGGTCCACCTCTCTCCCTGTACTTGCAGTAGAGGCCCCAAGTTGCTCCTTGGCCATCCACCTAGGGGCCTCTGACCTCAGCAAGCTACCTGGGGGTCCACCTCTCTCCCTGGACTTGCAGTAGAGGCCCCAGGAAGCCCCTTGGCCCTCCTTCTAGGGGCCTCTTACCCCAGCAAGCTACCCAGGAGTCCACCTCTCTTCCTGGACTTGTAGTAGAGGCCCCAGGGTGCCCCCTGGCCCTCCACCTAGGGGCCTAGGACCCCAGCAAGCTACCCAAGGGTCCACCTCTCTCCCTGGACTTGCAGTAGAGGCTCCAGGGTGCCCCCTGGCCCTCCACCTAGGGGCCTAAGACCCCAGCAAGCTACCCAGGGTTCCAATTATCTCCCAGGACTGGTAGTATAGGCCCCAGGGTGCCCCCTGGCCCTCCACCTAGGGGCTTCTGACCCCAGCAAGCTACCCAGGGGTCCACAACACTCCCTGGACTTTCAGTAGAGGCCCCAGGGTGCCCCCTGGCCCTCCACCTAAGGGCTTCAGACCTCATCAAGCTACCCAGGGATCCACCCCTCTCCCTGAACTTGCAGTATAGGCTCCAGGGTGCCCCCTGGCCCTCCACTTAGGGGCCTCTTACCCCAGCAAGCTACCCAGGGGTCCACAACTCTCCCTGGACTTGCAGTAGAGGCCCCAGGGTGCCCCCTGGCCCTCCACCTAGGGGCCTCTGACCCTTGCAAGCTACCCAGGGTTCCACCTCTCTCCCTGGACTTGCAGTATAGGCCCCAGGGTGCCCCCAGGCCCTCCACCTAAGTGCCTAAGACCCCAGCAAGCTACCGAGGGGTCCAGTTCTCTCCCTTGACTTGAAGTATAGGCCCCAGGGTGCCCCCTGGGCCTCCACCTAGGGGCCTAGGGCCCCAGCAAGCTTTCCAGGGGTCCACGTCTCTCCCTGGACTTGCAGTAGAGGCCCCAGGGTGCCCCCTGGCCCTCCACCTACTGGCCTCTGACCCCAGCAAGCTACCCAGGGGTCCACCTCTCTCCCTAGACTTGCAGTAGAGGCCCAGGGTTCCCCCTGGCCCTCCACCTACGGGCCTCTGACCCAGCAAGCTACCCAGGGGTCAACCTTTCTTTCTGGACTTGCAGTATAGACCCCAGGGTGATCCCTGGCCCTGCACTTAGGGGCCTCTGACCCCAGCAAGCTACCCAGGGGTCCACCTCTCTCCCTGGACTTGCAATATAAGCCCCAGGGTGCACCCTGGCCCTCCACCAAGGGGCCTCTTTCCCAGCAAGCTATCAGGGGTCCACCTCTTTCCCTGGACTTGCAGTATCGGCCACAGGGTGCCCCCTTGCCCTCCACCTAGGGATCTCTGACCCCAGCAAGCTACCCAGGCGTCCACATCTCTCCCTGGACTTGCAGTTTAGGCCCCAGGGTGCCCCCTGGCCCTCCACCTAGGGGCCTCTGACCCCAGCAAGCTACCCAGGGGTCCCCTTCTCTCCCTGGACTTGCAGTATAGGACCCAAGGTGCTCCCTAGACCTCCACCTAAGGGCCTCTGACCCCAGCAAGCTACCCAGGGGTCTACATTCTTTACCTGGACTAGTAGTATAGGCCCCAGGGTGCTCCCTGGACCTCCACCTAGGGGCCTCTGACCCCAGCAAGCTACCCAGGGGTCCACCTCTCTCCCTTGACTTGCAGTATAGGCCTCAGGGTGCCCCCTTGCCCTCCACCTAGGGATCTCTGACCCCAGCAAGCTACCCAGGGGTCTACCTCTCTCCCTGGACTTGCAGTATAGGTCCCAGGGTGCCCCCTTGCCCTCCACCTAGGGTTCTCTGACCCCATCAAGGTACCCAGGGGTCCACCTCTTTCCCTGGACTTGCAGCATAGACCTCAGGGTGCCCCCTGGCCCTGCACCTAGGGGCCTCTGACCCCAGCAAGCTACCCAGGGGTCCACCTGTCTCCCTGGTCTTGCAATATAGGCCCCAGGGTGCCCCTTTGCCATCTACGTAGGGGCTTCTGACCAAAGCAAGCTACCCAGGGGTCCACCTCTCTCCCTGGACTTGCAGTACAGACCCCAGGGTGGTAATCTGTAATCTAAAATATAACTTGCTACATATAATTGTGGGAAATGCCTGGGAAGATTAATCTTAAGCTAATTTGCCACAGTAAACAGACACAGGCATTTTTACAGACATAACAACAAAAGGAGAACAAATAATTATTAACCGTAACAGTACCCCTTCTCCTAAGAGCGTTTCCAGAAGAAGGCGGGTTAATTGTCGTATGACAAACAGGCTTTAATTTGGTAACATAAAACATGGGATGAACTTTCCTGTACACTGGAGGCAATTTGAGGCGGACTGCCACTGTAGTAATGATTTTAGTGACATAGAACGGACCAATAAATTTAGAAGCAAGCTTATTTCAAATGGAGAGAAATGTTCTTGGATGAAAGCCACACTTTTTAACAACTTGTACGGGAGGCTTAAACCAGTGGTGATCGGCTTTAGGCATTGGTATGATCACCCACCCATAGAAGGGATAAACTGGCCCGTCTCCAAGTGCAATGGCACCTCTGGACAAATGCGTGAGCAGAGGGGACCAAGAAAGGCACGTGGCAAATACTGGTAATGAGTTATCTGCGTACTCCACCCAAGATAGTTGCTGGCTCCAGGAAGCCGGATTCTGGGAGACCAAACATCGTAATGTACGCTCAAGATCCTGATTGGCTTTCTCTGTCTTACCATTATTCTGGGGATGTAAACCAGAAGACAGACTGAAAGCCCCTAAAAGGTGACAGAATTCTTTCCAAAATTGAGATAAACTGAGATCCTCTGTCAGAGACCACGTCCTTTGGGAGGCCATAAATACGAAAGACATGATCAATGACAGCCACTGCTGTTTCTCTGGCTGATGGTAATTTGGGCAGAGCTATAATATTAACTGCCTTTGTTAATTGGTCCACTACAGTCAAAATAGCCGTAGTACCACTGGATGGTGGGAATCCAGTGACAAAATCTAGTGCTATGTATGACCAGGGTCTCTAAGGCATAGACAGCGACTGTAGAAGCCTGGAGGGCTGACGGTTAGAAGTCTTAGAAACAGCACAGACGGAACAAGCCAACACAAAATCACACATTTCACAAGCCATTAGGGGCCACTAGAATCCTTGTTTAATCAAAGATAGCGTGTGACTCACCCCTGGATGACAAGCTAATCTGGAAGAGAGACCCTGCCAGATCGGACCGGAGAAACTCAGGCACAAATAACCGACCCAGTGGACATTCGGATGGAGGCGTTACCTCATTAAGAGCAGTGCGGACTCTCAACTCGATCTCCCAAGAGACAGCAGCGATGATATTGCTGTCAGAGATGATGGGCTCAGGAGATGGTGTGCACTCAGAATTATCAAAAATGCAATAAAGTGCATCAGCTTAACGAACCTGGTCTGTGAGAAATTGAAAAAACAAAATGACTGAAAAATAATGCCCAGTGGGCCTGCTTGGAGTTTAGTCTTTTGGCGGACTTAATGTATTATAAAGTCTTATGATCGGTCCAAACTACAAAGGGAACCCTCGAACCCTCTAACCAGTACCGCCACTTCTCCAAAGCCAACTTAACTGCCAACAATTTCTGATTGCCAATATAATAATTTTCTTCAGCACTAGAAAGGCGATGAGAAAAATACGCGCAAGGGTGTACCTTGTTGTCCGAGGGAGAACACTGGGACAGGATGGCACCGACCCCCATCTCTGAAGCATCAACCTCCACCACAAACTGCCGTGAATGATCAGGAGCAATCAGGATGGGTGCTGAAACAAAACAGCTCTTGAGTTTGAAAAACGCTGCTTGCACTGCGCTCGACCACCTGTATGGAGTTTTGGTGGAGGTTAAGGCAGTCAGAGGTGCGGCCAGTTGGCTGAAATTGCGAAAAAAAACACCGGTAAACATTGGCGAAATCATGAAACCTCTGAAGGGCCTTGCGGAAATCAGGATTTGGCCAATTTACCACAGCCTGAACTTTTTCTGGATCCACACGCATTCCCTCGACCGACACAACATTTACAAGAGCATGGAAGACAGCGGAAGCGTTGGACAGTCCAAAAGGAAGAACACAATATTCAAAATGCCCCCTGGAGGTATTAAACACAGTCGAATAATAAGCCCACTGCAGATTGATCAAACACTTTCTTCATCTCAGTAGAGAATGCATGAAATGATGAGCAGCACGGCAGTTTGTTCTCCCAGACTATAGTGCCCCATAATGTCGCTTTGTTATCGAGTAGCGTGATGACCAGAGCCACTTTAGAAGCTTCTGTGGGAAACACTGAAGGTTGAAGGGATATGTAAAGTGAGCAAAAAGGAAAGACACAGTTCGGGCTCACCAGAGTGAACAGCTGGCGTGGGCAGGCGTGGCTCCGTAACCGGAATAGGTCAGGGCATCAGTTACCCATTCACGTCAGATGTAGATGAAGCCCCCTCAACATGCATGCGTTGCATCTGGGTGGTAAGCTCCGTGACCTGTTCAGCAAGAGTTCTTTGAGTCTTTGGGCTTCTGCTTGATCCATACGAGAGTTTGTGTGCATGAGGAATTCAGTGATTTCAACAACACTCGCTGGATCCATGTAGATTCAGTCATTCTGTCACAGTGAGGAGATTAAATGGATCTAATTGCTAGTAAAAGTTTATTAGCTGAGTGTTTGATACAAAACTCAAAGAAAGACAGGTTGACAACAGCTCTGGTATCAACTCTGGTCACAAGATACTCAAAAAGTCTAGGAGAACAGCAAAACGTGATCTGCATACAGGAAAAAACATGAAAGGCTCAATGTCAAAAGGTGGAAACAGAGTCCTTAAATATGTTTTGATAATAGATAGCAGGTGGCTCCACTGAGTAGTCAGCTGACTGGAATTCGTGCATTCAAGGAAAGGTAAACAAACAGTCATGCGACAGACATAACAAGAGGAGAACAGGTAATTATTAACCGTAACACCTCTCTTTTTCTTTTCTTAATCTTTTCTTCTTCTATTCTTCTTATTATGCCCTTCTTCTTCTTTTCTTCATCTTCTACTTCTTTCTCTTCTTGTTGTTCTTATCTTCTTGATCTGTTCTTATCTTCTTTCTCTTCTTATTTTCTTCATTTTCTTCTATTCTTCCTATTTCCTTCTTCGTCTTGATCTTTTCTTCTTCCTTTTTCTTAATTTCTTCATGTTCTTTTTCTTCTTTTTGATATCTTCTTTTCTTTATCTTCTTTTTTCTTGTTCTTTTTCTTATTCTTTCTCTTCTTTTTTTCTTCTTTTCTTCTTCTTATCTTCATCTTCATTTTTCTTTTTCTATCTCCTTATTTTCTTAATATTTTCTTCTTCTTCTTCTTCTTCTTCTTTTTTCCTTCTTATCTTCTTTTTTGTTATGTTCTTTTTCTTCTTCTGCTATTCTTTTCTTCTTTCCTTCTTCGTCTTGATCTTTTATTCTTCTTCCTTTCTTATGTTCTTTTTCTTCTGGACATATGCTTCTTTTTCTTCTTGACCTTTTCTTCTTGTCTTCTTTTCTATTTTTCTTCTTTTCTTCTTCCTCTTCTTTTCTTCTTCTTCTTCCACTGTTTTTCTTCTTCTTTTCTTCATCTTCTTCTCCTTCTTTTTGATATTGTATTGAAAAGTTAAAACCCAGAGGAGTTATTATTTATAGGTGGGTTTTTTTAATTGTACTGTTAATGATAAGTTAGATAGGTACCATGTAAAACCACATACTGCTTCTCAGAAAACACCAATACAACTTTTTAAAGCTCATGATTTGTGTGTTACATGGAGAAGTATAAATCCAAATTTCAAACCATATACGTGGGCTTATAAGATTGAACACTATATCTCAGTGGCACGACTAGATATAATTTACAGTAATCAGTTTAAGAGGAATATTTTTGAATTTTGTAAAACTATTCCAGTAGGACTTTCTGATCATAGTCTAGTGCTGTGTGGTATTTTTTATTAAGAATGTTAAGTGCAAAAGTGCATATTGAATTTTTAATAATTCATTGTTAAATGATACACATTTTTGGATGGGTTTAAGTATTTCTGGGGAACTTTTAAACAAAAAAGGGCTTTGATTCTTTACAGCAATGGTGGAATTGTGGTAAGGTTCTTATAAAATATTTTTTATCAAAAGTACACTTTGAATGTTACTTGAGTAATAGCTCAATCAATGAAGAAATGATTGCTTTACAAAAAATAACTAAGAAAATGATAAAAAATCATATTAATTAATTAAACCTCTAGGGTCTGAGGGTGTTTTGGGGCTCTGGAGAGGTTTTGACATGCACTGACATTTGTTTTATTTTTTAGTATTTTAAAAACATAAAATGGGTAAAGTGTGACAACACTGTAAACAACACAAGTTGGGGTACAATAATACCTAAACAGCATGTTTGTATGTGTTTGTTTTTTTGAGAAAGAAACGTTTATGCATGGTAGGTGAAAAACTAAAAACTTTAAGTCACTGAAACAAGGTCATAAAACACACAGAGAACATTTGTGCACAAGACTTTTGACAACTGGATTTTGTACCGTAGTGTTTTTGCTTCAAAATGATATGAGAGTCATCTTCTATACTTGCTCACAGAAAACAATATAATTAGTTAAAATTTCACTTTTCAAGAAGTCACTTTTTGAGTAAAATTGGTTTATGCAAGAAGGCGTGAACTATCATTACTGTGCAGTGAGTCACACCTGAGAAGACCTGCATAATGCATAATGAGCTGCACAATGAGCCATCGGGTAAGTATGTGACTAAAAGGGAATCAAAGGAAAGTTTATATACTTTTTTGTTTATTTAAAATATATTAATCACACAAAATAACTGGAAATGCACTTCACAAACTTTATAAACTTACATATAGCAAATCTACTGAAAAAAATCATTTGTAAATGAAGAGTTTTATTGCAAAACGAGATATATCCATTTAGAGATTCATTCACAATTTTTGCACATTTTACTATTACTTGAGCTCACTGAAGTCCAGGAACACAATATTCTTCAAATCCAGGATATTTTTATTTAACTTTGTCCATAAATTTTTCATAAATAAGTAAAAAAACATGCCAAAATGCAACATATTATCTTAAACACTTTAAATTGGTTAAAAAACAATAGGCTACATCATTAATATATGAAATAGTATATACAAAGATTGATTAAAAATAATAAGATTCTGAGTTAGTTTTGGTAATCTCATATTAGCACAATGTTATTTTAAAGTATGATAATTGATTCATATTAACAAAAATAACTGTGAGCAAAAGAAAGCGCATGAAAAACACACCATGTGCGATTATGAAATGTTTTAAACAATCGCGCGCATCACAGCAGCCTTTGGCGCAAGTTATCATCCTCTCATTCGGTATTCACAGAAATTATTTAAAGAATAAACTTACAAAGGACACTTAGAAATCTAGCCTTGCAGAGCAGTGCAGGGAAACAAAAGGCAGTATTTCACTGTAACCCCTGGCCTTCTTGACATCAGCGGAGACTGACAGACGCAGGATTTTTTTTTGGTCAAATTTTGTAGCGTGTTTATACATATTTGTGAAGTTAAAGGCTTTATCTTCATCTAATAGTTTGTTGGCATGACATAGACCAACATTATTCGCATTACTGAGCAAACTCAGAGCACTTCTTAACTACTTTAGCTCTCTTTGCCACTGGTCCTTTACCTCTGTTGTTTTCACATCTGGAAATTTACATATGAAGCGTGCTTACTGAGAGGTGGGATCACGTTAGGTGTAATGAGGCGATATTTGAGAATCTGTACCAGTCCTTACTTTTATACGGATTAGATAAAAAGAGATCATTTGTTTTCGACTCGAGTTGGTTAATGCAAAAGTAGACATATCAAGCTTTATATAGATATCATAAATCATAATCTTTGTTGAATATTTGCTGAGTTTACCTTTTATTTTAGTGTTTTTCTGACCACAGTCTGCAGGCATCTTCAGACGCTTGTAATAACAATGCCTCGTGGGTGTGGTCGTATTAAAACTAATGAGAACAGACTGAGAAACTAGACATAGCATTGGTTTCATTCTGATTACTTTATCAAGCAATGTTTGTTTTCAACATGCATAGCTGCTTTTAAAAGTAGACACTTCAAGCTTTTTAGAGATACATGTCTCATCTCTGTGAGTTTAGTTTTCGCAGAGTTTCAGCGCATTTTACTGACACGTTTGTAAAAGCAGTTCATGGAGAGAGAAAAGACAGAATGCCTACACTGTTTTTTTTTCCTTATTTTGCAAAAGCACACTAGTTTGTTGTTGTTGTGAGTGTTTGCAACAAAAAGTAGACACATAACAGATTTGATTGATGTATTGATCTTATCTGTACGATCAAAACGGAAAGTGTACTTTAAGTTCTTTTCAGCAGTTTGACGAAACCACAGGTCAAAACGGGTATACGCGGTCTTCGACCCCAGGGGGTTAAAAAAGAATGTACCGTAACATTGAAAGTGTTCATAAGATTAGTGTTGATTTAAGTGCTCCGATCAGAGTTCAAAGAGGAGTCAGGCAAGGCTGTGCAATGTCTGGCATGTTGTATTCACTGGCTATTGAACCTTTTCTTCAAACGTTATGTGATAAGTTAAAAGGTATATTTTTTTTCTTCCTGCAACAATCATATACACAATTCTGCTTGTGCAGATGATGTAATAGTTTTGTAAAATAAAAAGATGATGTCAATGAGCTGAAAAGAATTGTTAACGAGTTAAAGTGTATTTCTTCTGCTAGTAAATTGGGGAAAAGTGAAGCAATATTAGTGGTGAATTGGAGTAAATGTCCTCCAAATCTCCCTGGAGGACTGATTTGGAAAAGAGGTGGGCTAAAGTTTGTTGGTGTATATCTAGAAAATGAGAGTTTTATCAGGAAAAAAATTGGAAAGGGTTATACAAAAAAATAAAAGGTAGGTTAGAAAAGTGGAAATAGTAACTTCCTCAAATGTCCTGAGGGCGTGTGCTGGTTGTTAATAATCTTGTGGCATCTTCATTATGGCATAACATTGCTTGTTTGGATTTTCCAAATGTAGTCCTCATAAACATTAAAAACGAACTGGTGAACTTTTTTTTACAATTAACATTAAAGCATTCTCTTTCTGCCTGTTACAATCACCAGCGATCTAACTACCAGAGGTCGCTGGTAAACACTCACACACACATAGGACTACGAATCTGCTTCTAAATGGACTACATATTCAGTCTTGCCACACACACACACACACACACACACACACACACACACACACACACACCTGCTCCAAGTCTCCAATGATTAGACTACCACAGCTGATGCTGCTTCTAGACTGATTACTGCACTACATAAACAGCACAGAAAACACTCACTGAGCCCCTGTTGTGCCAACTTCTGCAATTCCTCCCTGGCTTTTCCATATAACAGTAGTTGATTTATTATTACATGAGGAAATCAATCATATTACAAATATTTACAGATATATACAGATAGGTCAAAAGATCCTAAAGATGAAAAACTGCAGTAGCAGTATACATCCTAAAATTCCATATTAAAATATCAAAAAGAATATCGGACCGACTTTCTGTGTACACTACAGAAATAGTAGCTATACTTCTTGCTCTTCAGTGGATAAAAGAAGTGAAACCTTTAAGATCAGTAATATACACAGACTCTCTGTCAGTTCTAAACAGCTTAATTACTGGAATATCTAAGACAAGACAGGACATAATGAGTGAGGTAATGCAAAATCTATTTAGAATCAGACAGGGTGGATTTTTTGTAAGCTTCTTGTCGATTCCTGGTCATATGGGAGTAGTAGGTAATGAGGAGGCAGACTAACTTGCAAAGAAAGCATTACAACATACTCAAATAGAAATAAAAATAAAAATAAATAAGTCAGAGGTAAAAAAAAAAAACAATTGCAAAAGAAACAGGTCGAATGTGGCAGAGGGAGTGTGATAATAGAGAAAAAGGCAGACATATGCATTATATTCAAGGATGTGTGGGTGGTACTAGAAATAAGTTCGGTAATAGAAGGAATGATGTGGTGATAACTAGGTTGTGTGTGGGTCATTGTTTGCTAAACCAGTATAAGTTTAGGATAGGGAAGCATGAGACAGGATGTTGTGATAAATGCGGGAATATTGAAACATTAGAACATGTAATTACAGAATGTGTGGCATATGAAAATCAGAGATATCAATTAGTTCAAAGATTAAGCATTTATGGGATAAAAAATTTGACATTTCAGACCCTATTAGGAAATGGTTCAAATCAAGTTAAAATAATAATGCAATTAATTAATTACTTAAAGGAAACAAAATTGATTAATAGAAATTAAGAATAACTTAGCAAAATAAAGGTATTAAAATTATCTGGTATTAAACTTTTTTTTTCCCTCCTACTCTTCTCCTTCCTGTTCTCTTTTCCCTCTGGTAATCTCATTCCTCCATTCGTATCATATATCTTTTGTACTCATGCTTTTTCCTACATTATGTGCTCCACACTCCTATCCAGTAGGTGGCGGGAATGCATCATATAATTTGTTCTGCCAACCGCCATTTAACTCCATAAGAAGAAGAAGAACTCACTGTTGCTGAGTCTTGTTTACTGATAATGAAATTACAACGCGTTTTCCTGTGTCTGCCTTTGCTGTGTTTTTGATCCTTTGCTTGCTTATTTGTTTAATTCTGTTTGCTGCCTGTCTCTGACCATCTGCCTGTTATTTTGACTTTGACACTGTATTGACCACTGCTTGCTTGACCACTGAATAAACCTGCACATGGATCCACACCTCTGTTGTCAGTGTCACTCCCATTGTTACACTGCCTAAGGAGGAAGGAGGTCAAGAACTAGTAAATCTTGCAAGCAGAAAAGCCACCTTCTGTTTTTAGTTTGTACAGAAGATTTTAACAGGATCTAATTTGGTCGTGTGGATACCACTGGCCTTAAGCATTTTTAGGAAAGTAGTGTGTTTGAACATAGATGGATGGAACCAGCAACTTCTCTTTATAAGCTGTTGGAAGAACCACTTATTTTTGGAGCTCGGTTTAATGCTTCTGAAAAAGATTTTTTTGTAGGTTAACACATTTATTATGGTCTAAAACAGGGGTCACCAATCCTGGTCCTGGAGGGCCGGTGTCCCTGCAGGGTTTAGCTCCAACTTGCCTCAACACACCTGCCTGAATGTTTCAAGTATACCTAGTAAGACCTTGATTAGCTAGTTCAGGTGTGTTTGATTAGGGTTGGAGCTAAAATCTGCAGGACACCGGCCCTCCAGAAACAAGTTTGGTGACCACTGCTCTAAAAGGATTTTTAAGTTAAAAAATATGATAAATGAATCAGGATATGATTTGCGAAGATACAAACATTTCTGACCTTTTAGGGGTTCAATCATTAGTATTTGTTAGGAAGTATCTTGACAAATGGAATATGTTTTTAATAGATGAAGAAAATAGACTTTTAGAAGAATATGGGGCAGGGACTTTAATCCCTGACAGTAAAGATCTTTTCCCAGATATTGAAATTTTACCTGCTGTTGATCTTGTTATACTCACACTCTGTTCAATTTGGAAACTAATATGTATATTGATTTTTGCACAGTAGAAGGGGAAACTTCTGTATAAATGCATTGAAGTCATTCATTAAAAAATTGTAAGTTTAAAAACCTCATACAGTATGGAGAAAGTAGTAAAAGAATGATTATGAAAATAAGCCTGCTTGGAGAGCAATTTACAAATCACAATTAATAAAAAAGATTGGTGACTTACAATGGCGAATCTTACATAGAGCTGTTGCAGTGAATGCCTTTGTATCTAATTTAAATCCCAATGTAAGTGATAAATGTCCCCTCTGTTTAGTACGAGAGACTATGGCCGTACTCACCGTATGTACAGGTCGCGTTTTGCACTTACACACAAGCGTACCGCGCCAAAGCGCAAGTGAACCGCGTTCATGCACACCTCTTCCAACCGGGCCAGGGCCAGGGCCAGGCAAGTGAACCGTGCCTAAGCCCGATTCAGCACACTCACACTTCTCAAATGATCTGGGAAACGGGCCTGGGCACGGTACGGATAGTGTTGTGGAAAGTTGCGCTGGATCTCGACAAACATCTTCTAAGTTTCCAAATAGAGGTTGAGGTCTTCGAAGTTCTCAAGTTGAAGCAGTTTATTGTTACAGCAGAGTTGGTCGATCGATCTCTCTCCTCCCAATGTTCAAAAACTCACAGTTTATATACAGTTTTTTCCCATAGTCATCATGACATGTCACACAATTTCCCGGCTCCAATAGTATCCTAGCTTTTTAATTAATGGGTGTATGTTTTTTCTGTTTTTACATATCTTAAGGTCATATAGCATGTGCTTAAAATCATGTGTTTGCACATGATCATGTTGTTTCCGTACTTTCTAAATGATTCTCCTTATGTATGCTATTTTGTCAAGGGTTGTTTTTGTCTTGGTCAGTACATACTTTTGTCTAAATGTATTGCATACGCTCTATCTGAATGTTCTCATTTAGGCGCATGACGTGCTGTGCTTCAATTGTGAGGCCCTCAATTATAAGGCCCTGTTTGCCTGTGTGTGTTTTCGTCAATTATAAGGCCCTGCATGTCTGTGTGTTTTCATGTCTGTGTGTTTTCCTCTATATGTTTTAACAGTGTATTTCTATATTTTAATAGTGGCAGATTATATAGTGATTACATAATAAAAGTTCCTCTATATGCATCAGAAATTCTCCTATAAATCCCCCCTTAGGGACTTAATCAAAAAGTCCCTCTTCTAAATCCCTCACTGAAGTGCAACTTAAGAATCCAGCACTTGCCAAGTCTTAACATACTTATGCAATTAAAAAAGTTGCCCTTCTATATCCTTTTCAATTGTTAGCATCCTTGCGCCGCACTTCAGAGGAGAAACGGAACCGTACATCTCCCTCCACTTTTGGCTTTAGAAGGAGTAAAAGATCCCACTCTCCCTAACTAAATACTTTCTTGGGGAGTTTAACACACAACAGTCATTAGTCATATTAAAAGCATATGCTTTGTCAGACTTTTTCACTGCAGTAGTTATCGAGCATATACACTTGATTAATCATCATACAATAGAAAATCTCAATAATTCCAGAAGATTCATGGCGTTTATAAAAGAACTATATCTGATGTTTCATCCCACGTCGCCAGATGTACTTCTGAGCACTGTCTGGTGTTGGAGCAGACAGTGGGTTTTTAAACCTCCAGTAGAGTCTGCTCTTCTGCTCCTTTGCTGTTGGATATTGAGGTGTCCCTTGATTCGTAATCATCTTCCCTCGTTCCCCGTGTACATCTGATATGATCTCCGGCAGCTTCGATGAACTCCTAAATACACAGAAATTTATTATAGTAAATAGGGCTTAAAATCATTACACAATCTTTAAGTTCTGTTCAGTTCTTTCTATTTGCATTTTCCTACATTATGGATGATGCCTTGCTTAAAACTCTTATCTTTGTGATTTAAAGCCTTTATAAAATTAGTAAAAAGCTAAATAATGTATTATTATTATTATTTAAGACATTAAAGATAAAAGACATTAAGGGTAGTAATTGTTTTCAAAACTCATTCAACTGTTCCAAATGTGTCACAAAGACATCATAGACCGTCTCTGCAGTCATGCACAGTTCTCGCACATTTGCCATCCGCTTGGCAGTAGATTTAGCTATCGATCTGAGAAGCATAACACAACCAAAAGAAGAATAATACCAAATATACACTGTAAAAAATGTTACTTAGATCTAACTTATAAAAAGTGAGGCAAGTGGCTGCATCGGACGTTTTAGGTTGATTCAACTTCCAGCCTTTTTTAAGTATTTTAAACACTAAAACATTGCTTAAAACAAATGCAATAAAATTAAGTTGAGCCAACTAATATTTCTAAAATTACTCAAATCAGATAAACTTACTTTTTTGTTAAACTTAACTTACTTATACATTGCTATATGTTGACTGTACTCGTTTTAATTAAGTATTATGAACTTAATGATCTAAATAAAATTAACCATGCATATGTCATTTAAAACGAATTTAATTGACTTCTGGCTGTAACCTCAGAAAATAAATCTTCGTTTCTATATTGTAAGCACAATATACACTAGTAAAAACAGATAAACAGACTTCCCTGTCAATAACAATTCAATAAGAATGGGAAGATGGATTAAAGACCATAACATGTATTCAATATCAATCGATGGTCCTTTTAATAGTGACTACAAAATAGGCCATTAATGTGGCTACACATACACAATACATAAATAAAAACATTAATAATACCAGATCCTATTGAGAAATCATCCAAGGCAACTCAGTGAGGAGATTTGCATATTTTGATGAAGATTTAGGATGCATAATGTCCAGTCCCACAAAGAGTCTCTAATATATCTCAAATGTATACAGTTTTGATGGATACTTGAAGTCGAGGACATCGGTAAGTCCAAACAGGAGCCATCATGCATTTGACAGGTTTGGCAAACCTCTGACAGTCCTATGATAATCCAAACTGTGTTGGGCTGATGGCAAATTTTTCCCGTGGGCAGCCGCATGCACCTCTGATTCCTCACAACTCTATTGGTAGAGACAAAAAGAAACAGGAGTTCAGGTGGTTGATACCAAACAACATTAAAAAGCTAAATACTAAATAGAAAAAAACTACAAGTGAAGTTACGAAAGTCCAGTGAGAATGATGCATGGATGAAACACCTTAGTTTATCAGTTAAAAATTACCTTAGTTAAAATTACCTAACTTCTATTTATTTTAAAAAAAGGTTATAGAGGTTGTGTAATTACATTATTCCAGGTGTTTTTAGTTATCAAATTTTAAAGAAAACTGTGATTTTACTCAGTGTAACAGTGCATGTCATTGTGGTTTCCTGTCAATCAAAGAATTGTTAAAATTTAGGTATTACATTTTTTGTTTATTTTGGCAACTTATAAAGCATAAGAATGTGTATGTAATTTAGATATTAAAATTGTTTGAAAATGGCTATATGAAAATTATAGAATACAAATTCTATAATTTAATTATCATCTTTATTTTGCACCAAACTTTGCACGTCATAATACAAATTTTATTAAATAAATAAATACATTGCCATTTTACACATTACATTAAGGTTTACATTAAATTTTTGCTAAAGCTACATTTAAATGACTTTTTCTTCAAATTTAATGTCACTGGCAAATGAAAGTTCAGTGATTCAGTGTTATCAGTTTATCAGCTTTATTGAAAGACTGACAGATAATAAGAAACTGCATTAGGATATTTTTATACTGTTTTTACTGTTGCACACATAAAAAAATCTTCAGATATCAAATGTAAGTTAATTCTATGGAGCCCACTATTGTTTGCAATTTTACCAATGTTTTACTTACCTGCAAAAGATTATAGCTGTAATTGTATCTAATGTTTTTCTTACCTGGATGTGAAGTTTAAAGATCCACAGGTAACAAAATCCCTTTGGTATCTAAAGACCAAGAACATGCATTTTAGAATGAGGTGCATACAATTTAAATGGTTCTGTAAACATCAGTAGTAAATGTAATTTAAGTTAAAATAAATTGTAAATCTGTAATTTATTCACTATGCAGCATTAAAAAACTTATGGACTAAATCTCTAAAACACAAACTTTCAAGTTATACTTTCTCTTACGTTAAACACAAACTACTTAACTGTTGCATACGTTTCTGCATTTAATATCCATCCTTAATGTGCTGCTATAACTTAGGTGAGCTAACTTTAGCTAAGTTAGCGCTAACAAACTGAACCCCCACACCCCGACCGCCCACCAGTGACCTTGTTAATCGGTTCTGCAACGTTAGTTATACCTACTAAGTGTTTTAAAACTACTTTCACTATTTTTTCTCAGTAATATCACTTTTAATCGTTAGCATAAACTAGCGTTGGTCAGCGTTAGCTAACTTAGCTTTCCATGTGAGAGCAGTCTAACTGTTAACATACCTGAGGCTACAGTACAATTTACAAAGCTAAAACCTCACCTGCCTAGCGAAGACAGCAGTTTTGCATGACTTTACAATTAATATTCGGCTACATTTGCAACTTACCGTGTTAATCAGATCCGCTGCTGGGAGCAGTTAATGTCGACCATTGCAGAAGCTGCGTCTGCCTGCTAAATCCCGGGCAATGAAAAAGGAGTCACGCCAAACTATTAAAATCACGTTTTATGAACACCTGCCCACATCGACAGCTGCTCTAATAAATTGTCTGTGTCAACTCACTTTTATAACATTTATTCTACACAATAACCACGTACAAAAATCTACTCAAATAAATTGCATTAGTTTTATTCAAAACATACAGTTATATAAAAACTGATATATTTTAAGTAAAAAGGAAGCAAATTTTATTTTTTTTTTGGTATAAAACAAATAAAATTAACTAGATTGCATTTATTTAAAGTAGATAGAACCAACTTTGTGAGTGTAGCACTTTTTACAGTGTAACAATTTTTATTAATAATATTCCAATCCTAAGGAACTATTGTCTTAATGATCCATACAGTATATGGAAGCAATCTAGTCACTTTTTTATCTTCTTCAGCGTTTTCTTTTACTTATTTTCTCAGATTTCACAATTTTTGCATGGCTTCAGTAAAAGATCCATCTGAGGCAATATTATTTGGAATATAGGTGCAGCAAATGATGCACTGTTTTACCAAGCCATTTTACTAGTTAGAGCCAGTTGTTCTCCTAATGCTTTAAGAGCATCATTTGTGTAATTTATAAATCTTTGTTGGTTGTAATAAATATAGTTAATTCATTCTAAATTTTATAATGCAATTATTCACTCTATTACTCGAGTAATGCTTTTAATTTATCTGTTGCTTTAACTTCATGTGGTATTCTTGTAGGTTGGCCAATTGCAAATATGCAAATATCTGAGTCAGGTGTATTTTGTCTCTTAACTCATTGCCTCCAATTCTGCGGTCTTCGTATGTCATTTTGCTCTTTAACCCAATTAGTTATTATCACTTCCTGTATTAATTTAACTGTTGTATAAACTCCTTTCCAATTCAATAGAATATTGGGGCCTAATATTCCTCTTCCACAGATCCAGTAATAGTCTACTGTTTGTTAATCTTGTTGTATTAAGGGAAATCATCTTAGGAATTGTATATTGTGTCCAGTGCAATTACCAAGTGTGCGGTTAACTGCCCTATAACTTTTTTTTATAATTGCAACTTCTGAAAATGACAACATTATATGCTTTATTGTCGCTGTAGCCATTTGGAAGGTTTGCATATAAGCATTTTCTTTTTCCCTACATTTCGTCATTCAAATGCCAAATTATTTCATAATTTCCTTTAAATTTTCTCACATTTATCAATCCACTGATTATATAACATTCATATATATTAATTTCTTATTTTTCACATAGTTTCTGGGAATCTCACTCTTATTGTTGTTTGAACTCCAATGTTCATTTCTTTACATTCTTTTTTCAACCAATCATTGTTTTCTTGTTCCCTCTGTAAATTTAGAGTTTATCAAGGGATTGGGCCTGACAAAATGGGGAGTCACTGTACAGTATATTGCAGTTATTTTACTGAATTTTGCACAATGTATATAATCATTAGGATTTACAACCACTTTAAGCTTTATAAAGGCTATTATAAACATATTAGGCAATTGGATATTTGCAATTTTCCAACTGTGTATTTTGCCCAACAATACCAATTCCTGTTATTAGCTTCTTCTAATAGCCGATCATCTGAAATCTGGTCATAGTCAATTTCTTCCTGAATTGCATATTTTGGTTTTCATGCATATCCTTTGGGTCAGCATTTTTCTTTAGATGATTGTTCTTTACCTTCATTTTGTTGTGGGATAATTACCTCTTTTCCAAAAAAAATAAGAAGTCAATTGCTCGATACTCTTGTCCAACTCCATCAGAATGGGATATTTCTTTACCTTTAGAGAAGTTACCTCTAGGCTTTCACTCATCTTTATTTGCATTATCATCAGCATCAGCAGCAGGAACATCTTCCAAAAAAAGCTTCCTTCTGTCGTTCCTTGCTTTGTTCCTGTGAATAAATAGCTTCATACATGGCAGTTAGTTTTTCTTATGCGACAAAAATTCTTATTTGCCAATGTATTAGACAGGACATTAGCATTCCATGCAGTGTTACGTTTTTGTTTCTGTTAGTTTGCATGTAAAAACTCATTAAAGCATCTGTTTACACATCAATCCAGTTTACTAATCCAAACTCAATCATGTTTAGCATTTTCACCTTTTTTTATTAAAGTTATGGCCTTAATAATGTTTTTCACACAGTGCGCCTAAGCTTTGGAATGAACTCGCTATCAGCATTAGCAATGCTGCCTCTCTGGACTATTTTAAGAAACTTCTTAAGACTCACCTTTTTAGCATTGCTTTTAACTTAGGATGATGATTTTGTTTAACTTTTTATTTCTATCATATGGTTCATATTTTTATTGTTTTATTGCATCTTCTATTGTTGTGCTGTTTTGCTTGCCTTGTGTTCTAGTGTGTTGCCTGTAGCGCTTTGAGTATAAGAAAAACACATTACAAATAAAATGTATTATTATTGTTATTAATATTATTATTATTATTATTATTATTATCTTCTTGGTGCTTTTGATCAGTCCTTGTGATTGTGCATGATAAATTCACTTTCGCTTTTGATTTATTCTTAATTATCAGTATTTCTTTAACAGTTTTGTTTATTTATTTGTTTATTTATTTAATCACTTATTTACTTATTTAGCTATTTTAAATTTACTTTAATTACTCTAAATAATGTATTAATGCACACACATTATTTTAAATTATTTCTGATAGTATTCCAAATGTATGAATCATAATTTTTAATTAGAAATATAATGTCACCACAACCAGCTTTTTAATCCTAACCTGTTAAGTAGTATAAACATGTATTACTTGCTTTGTACTTATTTTATTATAACCTCAAAACCCCGATTAATTGCTTGAATGTCACTTTAGGTACTGGTTCCTGTTCCTTTCCTCACATTATATTTAGCACAAATGCCACATGGACAACTCACTAAGCATTGCCTTTTAATAAGAAGACCAATCTCCTTGCTGTTTAGTTTTTACTAAGTACCTAATTTTTGCAGTCTTTCCTGTTTCATAAATTTTCTCCAGTGCTGTTTGTGTCAGATTCTTTGTTCCATCAATGCTAAATTTCAGTCATCCCTAAGAGTCATCATGTGTTTTCTGCCTTTAACTGAGCTAAAGCTATATGGAGCTGCAGATAATTAAATCAACTATGTTGTAACAAACTACTATTCATCATGAGATCTTTAGACGCATCGTGTATGTAATTTTTTTCCAGGTAATGTAAATACTAATAAGTACCCTCTTTTGCTAATTACCTAAAATTGGCTGAACAGAAACTAATTACTTAAGAACCTTTGACATCAGGAGGACCATTTGTTCATAAAATGTAGGAACTTCAGTTGGAAAATTTTCTCTCATTGATTGCTCTTATATGTTCTGCTTTTTACCTGCTTTGATTCAGCATAATTAAAGTATTTATTCAATTTAAATTCAAATCTTATTAATTCCATACACTGTCATACCTAAATTGAAATATAATCTAAATAGAAATATCCAACGACATATGTATTGCATATTATAATCACTAGGTGTTAATACTCCCACTCTTAATAAAACTTCAATATTGTTTTTATACCTATTTCAGCTTTTTTCTTCTTTTCTCTGCAGATGTGCATCTGGTTTAATTTTAACCCTCACTGTACTGGTTATTTTTCTAACTCTAAACCATAGTCATTATCATAATTTTTTATGTATTTTAACACTTTGCTTCTTTAAATAATTTTGAGCTTTTTGTTCATTTGGATGTTGCATTCATTATTTTCTATCTCTCTCTTAATTGATATTTACTTCCTAAGGCAACCTATCTGCTTGATTGTAAACACATCTTTCATGTAATTTTTGTAAGTTAACTGAAAAATCACTGATTCTATCTGGTCTGTTTTGCTTTACTCATTAGTCCTCAAATTTGTTCCCATTTTTTTTTTACTTTTTATATGGCTATATATGAAACAAAATCTATTATATTAACCCCCCTTTTTCCTGAAAATCATCTCTTACACTTAGAGATTTTCACTGTTGACTTATTCTTATGTGCTGTTCTTTTTTTCCTCAATTAATTTTTTCCTTTTATTTATTTTCTAAATCTAAATCTCTTTCAGTATCATACATTTGTATAGACAAATTCTTCTTTTTACTAGCCCTGCTCTAGAAATGTTTAACTCGATCTATTTTCCCCATTATCAATTGTCTTAATTACATCTTCTATCTGTTATGACTAATATATATTTTCTTTTTATTCTATAATCCTTATTTAATTCAAATTTATTTTACTAAATGTAAAGTCCTAATTTATATATTAACTTTTTTCTAACTAATTGACAGAAGTCTGATTTGATACAGGAAAGGGTGCACTTTTGTTTTATTTTCCAATGGACTTGATTTGGATCATAGTTCTGCTTTGAGATTGAGTTTGCTAGGCCATAGCCAACTTCTCTTCCTCGCACCCCGAGGCAACTGTTCCATTGATGGTGCAGTCTTTGCATTGTTGTATTCAGGAATCCCCACATTTCCTGCTCATTTAAGGAGTTAAAGTGTAGAGCATTCCTCCTTCCTCTTGGTGCTGGCTTCTCTTTCACCCAGCTGATGTTGCTGGAAGGGTTGGCTTTTTTTGATCAGTTCATCAGTCTCTTGTTTCTCCTTCTTTAAGTGTCTCTTGAACATGTTGATGGGTCAAAGTCTCTGTAGCTTTTTGCATGCAGTGCCTGGCTCACTGCTTTAGTTCATGTAAAAAGAGTTCACAGACAACAATTTGCTCCTTGCGTTTTTCCAAACACCTTATTTTATTTCCCAGTGCCTTCAGAGATGTCCGGCAGGCGAAAAGACCAGGACCCTTCAAAAGTCCATCTCCATGCCTCTTAATTTATTATAGCAATTTGCTTAGGTAACAATCTAAGCATTTTTCCACTTTCCCATTTTCCTTCATCAAATAAAGACTCCTCTCATCTATTTTCTTCTCTTTGTTGTCCAAGAGCTGATTTTCCTAACATTTATCACTAAGTCCACATATCTTTTATTAATTTTCTGTTTCTTTAATTTTCTTCTCTTTTCATTTCTTTAGCTTCAGCTTGTGGTTTACTTTTTTTTGTTTTTTTCTCCTAATCTATTCTAGTGTTTTCTCACCAGTTGGTCTTTCTTTACATTGTTTGAATTTCTCTAACATTTTCCATATCTGTTTCAATTTTACAGTACATTTTCTCATTCTTTTTATACACAATCATCTTTTTAGTTTTTAACTTTCATTTTATTCTTTTGATTGATAATTATTATTTTTTAATCGTAGTTTATATATACTTACACACAGCTTACATCAAATGTTCCTTCCTGCCATTTGTCATTATTTTCTGTTCTGTTCTCTCTTAGTTGAGTATTTAACTATAAATTATTCATATTTTATATATATATATATATATATATATATATATATATATATATATATATATATATATATATATATATATATATATATATATATATATATATTATGCTAATTCTAATATTTCCTATGAAGTGTTATTCCACTCTGTTCCCAAATGTTTAACTTTTTTAATTATTACTTTATTCTGTTTATAAAACACATTATTTTTCTTTCAAATTGTATTTACTTTATCCTATTTATCTTATACTATTTTGTAATATACACTTTTACACCTCATTATTATTAAATCAGATACTATTATTCACTAAATTAATTTTTATTCTAAGAAATTATTTTATGATCTCTTTGTATGCACAGGTCAACTTATGTTACATGCTACTCCTTAATTTAATATTTATCTTTATATCTTTCTATCTGAACTGAATTAATTTATTTCCTAAATATTATAATCTCTTCCTTAAACTGCATCAGTCTCCTCTATTTTTATCACACAATATATGCAGTCCATCTTTATATTATAATCTACAATGATGATTATTTTATTTTACTATTTATCACAAACACACTACTAAACACATACACTTAACCACACTCTCACATACTAGTCCCTCAGATTTAGAGGACTCATTCACTCAGCATTTGTCCCTTTATATCTACAGGACTCATTCAGTCATTCATTCCTCTCAGTGTAACACAGAGAGTGTCCATCTCTGCCATGATCCATTTAAGGGACGGTGCAGGAGGGGCGGCTCTGCTTGTCCACTAATATGGAATTTTACACAACCATTCACACAAACACAGACACACACAACACTAAAACAATAACCACAGGAATTTTCTTGCGCATGTCATTATAATCCAATCTGCTTTTAATCTCATAACTGTCACCACACATTGAGAACTCACTATTAAAATATAAATCTGCTCTATGCATATCATCATTAAATAACTTTCCAAATCTGAGTAACAGTTACTTGTTAACATCTGTCGCTATTAAGGCCTCTTAACGAGCAAACACAGATCATTTGCATGCAAACTTTTTTTTTTTTTAAATCTGGAATCCAAACCTTCCTTAATTACTTTTATTTATTTTCAGTTGGAGGTACAGTTAAAGTGTCTTTACCATCACAAGCAGGTCCTGGGAGACAAAACAAACTTTTTTACATGCAAAACTGCTTTTCTTAATTGTTGTGGCCACTTTGTTTGCTTTGTCCCTCCAGCACAGCATGTGCAATTTTTTTATTAATTCTCTAATCAATTTATACTATATCTATATTTTATTCTCTTAATTATAATACTCTCTTACTCTCACACTACACCTCAGTAATTTCTCTCTAGCATTCAACATCATTAAGCATACAACCTACTCATGCTTTAAAATTCAATTCTCTCATCACATGCATTCTCATTCACAAATCTCACAGTATATGCTTTCTTATTCAATTCTCTTTCTAGAAATTGTAAGAAAAATCAGCCATTCCCCTTGGTCCGGACCACATAAAAACATAAAATATAGACTAACAAGACTTACACAGGTCAGTTCACTGAGATCCAGCCCTCCTTATAGGTGCTTTTGAGATCAGATTAAAGGCCTCCTCCCAATTTCCCTGTATCTATCGGGAGAGTCTTACTCAATCCACAGGCGAGTACAGAGACGTGGAGCGCTCCTTTGCTCTAACCACAACTATAAAAAGCGACCCCTAGTGCACCCTCCGCGCGATCTGCTCCCGCCTCTCGCGTAGCAATTCATGTATGTAACTCTCTTTCATACGCATATAATTTACAGCCATTTGTTAGTATATAATACAAAGCCATTAATTAGTGCAAAATATACAGCCATTTGTTAGTACAAGCACATACCTTGACAACCTGGAAGTTCATTTTCATTTTATCATTTACTTTATCATTCTTTTAAATAAATTTAGTCAATTTAAAGGTTCTTTTTCAATGGTGAGGTATTTTAAAAGTCAAGTTCAAGCGTCTGGTCCACCCCACAGTACACTCATCAGAGAACCAAAATAAAGCAAAAAATTGCTCACCTTTTTAATCTGTGCGCTTTTTGGTCTCTGTGTGAGTGTCTGCCAAGGATCGACCCATTGACACCTTTCTTCGACCATCCTCAGTCCCGCCCTACGATGAAGGCGCCAAATTATGTTATGGAAAGTTGCGCTGGATCTCGACAAACATCTTCTAAGTTTCAAAAAAGAGGTTGAGGTCTTCGAAGTTCTCAAGTTTAAGCAGTTTATTGTTACAGCAGAGTTGGTCGATCGATCTCTCTCCTCCCAATGTTCAAAAACTCACAGTTTATATACAGTTTTTCCCATAGTCATCCTGACATGTCACGCAATTTCCCGGCTCCAATAGTATCCTAGCTTTTTAATTAATGGGTGTATGTTTTTCTGTTTTTACATATCTTAAGGTCATATAGCATGTGCTTAAAATCATGTGTTTGCACATGATCATGTTGTTTCCATACTTTCTAAATGATTCTCCTTATGTATGCTATTTTGTCAAGGGTTGTTTTTGTCTTGGTCAGTACATACTTTTGTCTAAATGTATTGCATACGCTCTATCTGAATGTTCTCATTTAGGCGCATGACGTGCTGTGCTTCAATTGTGAGGCCCTCAATTATAAGGCCCTGTATGCCTGTGTGTGTTTTCGTCAATTATAGGGCCCTGCATGTCTGTGTGTTTTCATGTCTCTGTGTTTTCCTCTGCATCACTTGAATGGATTTCTATATGTTTTAACAGTGTATTTCTATATTTTAATAGTGGCAGATTATATAGTGATTACATAATAAAAGTTCCTCTATATGCATCAGAAATTCTCCTATAATAGCATAGTGTAAGTAGGCCCTATATTTCATTGTTTTATGGACTGTTATTGACTTGATCCTTTTTTTAAAGTTTTTTTTTATTATTATAATATTGAGGGTTTTTAAAATTCAGTGGTGTTGTAATGATTTATGTTCAATTAATGATGATAAAAAAGTTGTATTCAAAAGAGAGTTGATGTACATTATGATTATCACTCTATGTAACGTGAACGTAAATACCTAGGAAATAATTGTTTTTGTTTCAATTAAATAATTGTAAAATCTCAAAAAATCTCTTCTATTCTTTCTCTAATTATTTCCTTCTTCTTGATCTCTGCGTCTTCTTGATCTCTTCTTCTTCTTCTTATTATTATTATTATTTTCTTGTTTCTTCTTTTTTCTTTTTCTTTTCTTTCATCTTCGTCTTTTCTTCCTTCTTCTTCGTCCTCTATTCTCTTCATCTTTTCTTCAATTTCTTCTTTTCTTCTTTACATCATCATCATCTTTTTCCTTGTATTCTTCTTGAACTTTTCTTTTTACTTCTTTCTTGTTAATCTTTTCTTTACTTCTTTTCTCATTATTATCTTCATCTTTTTCTTTTCTTTTTCTTGTTTGTTTTTTTTTATCTTCTTTTTGATCCTTTCTTCTTCATCTCTTATTTTAATCTTCTTGATGTTTTCTTCTTCTCTTCTTTTTATTTTCTTATCTTTTCTTTTATCTTTCTTCTTGATCTTTTCTTTTTCTTCTTTTTTCATCTTTCCTCTTGATCCTCTCTCCTTCTATTATTATTTCCTCATTTATCTTGATCTTTTCTTATTCAACAAATTCTTATTTTCTTTCTTTCTGTTGCGCATGTGCTGAGTGAGTGGGCGGAGCTGTATGTGAGCGTTTGGCGTGTGTGCAGGTACGAAAGATTTACTTTTTCTATCCTTTTTCTCTTCTTTTTGAGGTTATTGGCTTCATTAGTTTGAGAGAGAATTAATTAAACTTATACCGGAACATTTGCTCTCGGTTTTCGTGTCAGAATGGCTATGACGGGGAGTCGGAGCTTTGATTTTCTAACAGGGATCAAATGGAATCCACTGTTAGTGTGGAGGAGTGTTGTTTGGCTATAGGTGAAGTTGTGGGTACTGAAAGCATCTCAGCATCTCGTATGAATAATGCGATTGTAGTTCTTGTAAAGACGGTTGATTTGGTGAATCAGTTGGTTGAAACTGGAATAGTTATTGGTGGAATTTTCACCCCAGTGCTTCCGCTGTTCACCCCATCTAAAAGAATAACTTTGTCCAACGTACCACATATATTTCGAACGAGGTGCTGACCGGAATGCTTTCTCGCTATGGAAAACTTGTTTCCCCGATAAAAATGATTCCTATCGGGTGCAAGTCGCCTTTGTTAAAGCATGTTGTGTCTTTTCGGCGTTACGCCTATATGATTTTGCAGGACAACTTGGATGAATTAGACGTGGCTTTAAACTTTCGTCAGGATGAATTTAATTATGTAATATTTGTGTCTACAAACAGCATAAAGTATTTTTCATGCGAGGAAGTGGGTCATTTAATTCGCTCATGCCCCGGTCGATAAACCAGCAGCAAGATCAAAATCGTTCACCTGCTGATGCGCGCGACTCTGAGATGCAGAATCGCACGGCCACTGTGGCAGGTGTTAGTAAAGCGCCTAGCACAGGTCTTCCTCAGAAAACTGTATCACAGACAGTAGCTGAGGTGATCATGACTGATAAAAATTGATGAGAGAAGAAATGATGTGGAAGGAGACGGGCCGTTACAGGTTGATGAACAGCCTATACAGGCTGCGGTGGATGTATTGCGCAATAGCAGTGACCCGGGTACAACTGGAGAGCAAGCGTCTTTCAATAAAGAACAGGATATGAATTTGGATATGGATTTAGATGACAGTGCTTTTAAGACGCCCCAGAAGAGACGCTTAAAACAACAGAATACAGGTAAACAAGCTAAAAACACGGATAATTGCGATCTTAGTCAATCCGAAAGAGAGTGAGAGCGACTTTTCAGAATGCAGTGTGTCGTGCAGTTTGCCATTAAGCGGTTTTTCTAGCCGGGTTTACACTGTGGACGACATAAAGTCATTTCTTAAAGTGACAAAAAATGCCAGAAATGTAAAAATTGAGGATTATTTCCTACATGTAATGCAATTCATAGAAAAAGCTAAGCTTTTTAGGAGTGAGGGAAGATTCAAAAAACAGGAGGTGTATCGGCTATAAAAACTGCTTGGCAAACTTGATGCCCAACCAAGGCTCAGTAATGACAGCACATAAATACGTTCTCCTTTTTTTTCTTTTATGTTTTTTGTACTGGGGCTATTTTTGGTTATGCCTTTCTTTCCTTTGGAGGAAGTTTTTGTGGCTTCTCTTAATGTAAATGGGGCTAGAGATATTAGTAAAAAAAGGTATCGGATATATGAAATAATTAAACAAAAGAGAATTGATGTTTTATGTATTCAAGAAACGCATAGTGATGCATTAAACATTTCTGACTGGGGTAAAGAATTTGATTGGTTATCCGTTTTAAGTCATTTGAATTCAACTAGCAGTGGGGTTGCTATTCTGAGAGCTTTGTTCCTGTTTCCTATCAGGTGGATGAAGTCATTAAAGGAAGACTTTTAAAAGTTCATGCCCAATTTGAGAAATATTCTTTTATTTTTATATGCGTATATGTTCCAGTTAATGCTTTAGAAAGGATGGTGTTCCTTGATACGTTGAGTAATGTTTTAAGTAATTGTGACACTGACAGTTTTTTTGGGGGGGGGGTGGGGGGGATGGGGGATTTTAATTGTACTGAGAGCATGCTTGATAGGAATCATGTTGAACCATACATGGCTTCACAGAATATGGATTAATAAAATTAATTAATAAAAATCCATGAAATTGTTGATGTCTGGAGGAATTTTAATGGCAGTCAAAGACAGTATAAATGGGCTCATGCTTGTGATAATATGATTTCACTGGCGAGATTAGATAGATTTTATTGTTTTAAACACCAGTTTAATCTTTTTAGAAGCTGTTCAATTTGCCCAGTGAGTTTCTCTGATCACAGTTTGTTACAATGTGTTATATCTCAAAGGTCTATAAAATCAAAAAGTGCGTATTGGTATTTAACAGCAATTTATTGTCTGATAAGCATTTTAAGGAGATTTTTAAAGAGTTCTGGAAGAATTTTAGAAATACAAAAACTTCTTTTCAATGTTTGCAGCAGTGGTGGGAGGTTGCAAAGGCACAGGTTAAACAGCTGTGTCAACAATATACTCTTAATGTCACAGGAGACATTCTCCGTTCAATAAAATCAATTGAGACAGAGCTGGTATAGCTTCAAATGCTTGTTGACAGCACATCTAATTTGGCTTATTTGGACTCTTTTAATAAAAAGAAAAATATTTTAGGAAAATTTTTGGATACCGTTACACAAGGAGCGCTGGTCAGATCCCGCTATCAGAGTATAGAGTTGATGGATGCACCTTTTAAATTCTTTTTTAATTTAGAGGAAAAAAATAGACAAAGAAGGCAAAAAATAGACAAAGAATAGACAAAGTGTTGTCAGAACCTTCTGATATTTGAAAAAGAGCGGTGAGTTTTTATGGGCATTTGTATAAAAGTGATCTTATGCATGAACAAACTACTAATGTCTTCCTTGAAAACTTGCCTCAGCTGTCCCAAGAGGCTAATGCTGAGATCAGTAAGGCCTTAACTCTGGAGGAGTTGGAGGGTGCCCTGCAAAGCATGGAATGTGGGAAAGCACCTGGACTTGATGGGTTGTCGATTGACTTCTATAAGTCCTTTTGGCCGGATGTGGGTCCGGACCTACTATAGGTGCTCAAAGAAAGCCTGGCCTATGGGCGGCTTCCCACAAGTTGCCGTAGAGCAGTTCTCGCGTTACTGCCAAAGAAGGGAGATCTGAACGACATCAAAAACTGGAGACCAGTCAGTTTGTTGTGCAATGATTACAAATTGCTTTCAAAAGTCCTGGCAAACAGATTAGGGGCAGTTTTGGAGCAGGTGATCCATCCTGACCAGACATATTGTGTACCTGGTAGATATATTGTTGACAATATATCCTTTATCAGAGATGTTTTGGACCTTGGCAAAAAGCTTAATTTAGATATTGGTCTTTTGTCGCTTGATCAGGAAAAAGCTTTTGATCGCATCGAGTATAAATATTTATGGGATGCTCTAGAGGCTTTTGGCTTTAGTTCAAGTTTTATCTCAATGGTGAAGGTGTTGTACTGTGACGTTGAGAGTATTTTGAAAGTTAATGGTGACTTATGTGCTCCTTTTAAGGTTTTTAGAGGTGTAAGGCAAGGCTGTGCTTTGTCCGGAATGTTGTATGTTTTAGCAATTGAGCCTTTTTTAATTAAATTAAGAGCAGATTTGCATGGGTTATGTATTCCATCATGTCCAAATGTGTTTAAATTGTCAGCATATGCAGATGATGTTGTTGTTTTAATTTAGTTGTCAAGATGATGTTGAATTGCTGTTAAAATTGCTAAATGATTTCAAGGAGTTTTCCTCTATTAAAGTTAATTGGTCTAAAAGTGAGGCCATTTTAATTGGAAAATAGTTAAATGGAGAACCAAACCTCCCCAATGGCTTACATTGGACCAGAGAGGGTTTTAAGTATCTGGGAGTGTTTTTAGGAAATGAAGCAGTTGTAAAAAACAATTTTGAAGGTGTTGTTGAAAAAATAAAAGGTCGTCTTAGTAAATGGAATTTTTTTACTTCCAAATATGTCTTACAGAGGCCGCATATTGATAATTAATAATTTGTTGGCATCATCTTTGTGGCATCGGCTAATGTGTGTGGATCCTCCTTTTAATCTTTTGTCAAAAGTTCAGTCAATTTTGATAGATTTCTTTTGGGATAAGCTACACTGGGTTCCGAAAGCTGTGCTGTATTTGCCGAAGGAAGAAGGAGGTCATGGACTTGTGCAAGACTTTAAAAATGCTGACGCAGTTGCTGGACATTTGCGTCAACATTCTAAACGGACAGTTACCAAACTCCTTGAACAATGGAGGGCTTCTCTCACAACTGAAGAGATCAGGTTGTTGGAGGACTATTATGAAGGGTTAACTGTTCCAAATTGTAACGATGTTTTCCCGTTTTTGTCATTATCCTTCAACTTAGAAAACTGTGAAGGGGTGTTTTTACATTGTAAAGATGTGACAATAATTGGGCAAGAGTCAGCTTCTGGGAAGATTTTATATAAAACACGTGTTAAAGTTTTTAATAAAATGGGTCTGAACAATAGAGTGGACACTCCATAGCGTGAGGTTTTAAAGTTAAATGAGGATGAGCACCCTCAATGGCGATCACTGTACAAGTCACCATTTACTAAAAGACATGGAGATTTACAGTGGAGAATTTTGCATGGTGCCGTTGCAGTTAATGCTTTTATTTCAATTTTAAATCCTGATGTTGGTCATGACTGCCCTTTCTGCTTGCAGAGAGAAACTGTTTTTTACACGTTTATGCAATGCTTCAGACTTGAGCCTTTGTTTACTGTTTTATAGAATTTGCTTATCTTTTGGAGAAACCTTTTCCACTAAAACTTTCATTTGTGAATTTAAATATGTGCAGAGGAAACGCTTTAAATGTCAGCTTTTCAATTTTTTAATAGGACAATCTAAGATGACAGTATATAGTACGAGAAAGCAAAAAATTGAAGGAAATGTGAATCACAACTTGTTGGCAGTTTTTGGTAATTCTGTCAAATCAAGAATTCTTGTTGATTTTAGGTTTTTTAAAGTTATGGATGATCTTCCTTCTTTTGACTTGATGTGGTGTTATGCCGGTGCTCTGTGTGAGCTTTATGAAAATGAGTTGGTCTTTGCACCCATTTTGGATAAATTTTTTTCTTTTTTTCTCACTTTTTTGTGAGTTGATTGTTTGAATCATGTATTAATGTTTTAGTAATAAAGTGTTGTGAAAATCAATTTCTTTCTTTCTTCTCTTCTTATTCTTATTTTCTTCTTTTTCTTCAACTTCTTTCTTCTGTTTCTTCTTCTCTTCTTACTCTTATTTTCTTTTATTATCTTTTCTTTTATCCTTCTTAATCTTTTCTTTTTCTTTGTATTTTCTTCTTTTCTTCATCTTTCCTCTTGATCCTCTCTCCTTCTATTATTATTCCCTTATTTATCTTGATCTTTTCTTCTTTCTTTCTTTCTTTCTTTCTTTCTTTCTTTCTTATTCTTCTTATTTTCTTCTTTTTCTTCAACTTCTTTCTTCTGTTTCTTCTCTTCTTACTCTTATTTTCTTATTTTTATTTTTCTTCTTCGTCCTCTTTTCTTTTCTTGTACTTATTCCTCTTCTATTATCCTCTACATCACCATCTTCTTTATCTTCTTTTCTTTTTCTTTTTTTCTCCTTTTTCTTTTTCTCTTCTTCTTTTTCTTCCTCTTCTTTTTCTATTCCACGTTTAACTTTTTTCTTCTTGTTTTATTATTTTTTTTCTTTTTCTTCTTGGTCTTTTCTCCTACGTCTTTTTCTTCTTTTCATTATTATCTACATTTTCTCCTCTTCTTCTTCCTCTTGTTGTCTTTTTCTTCTCTTGTCTTCTTTTCGTCTTTTTCTTCTTTTCGTCTTTTTCTTTCTTCTCTTCTACTTTTTCTTCATCTTCTTTTTCTTCTTTTTCCTCTCCTTTTTCTTATCTTCTTTTCCTACCCTTCTTTTTTCTTTTTCTTCTTTTCTTCTTCCTTTTCTTTGTTTCTTCTCCTTTTTCTTCTCTTCTTTTTCTTCCTCTTTTTCTCCTTGTTTTTTCATCTTTTCTACTTTTCCATGTTCAACTTCTTTTCTTCTACTTTTCTTCTTTTTCTTCTATTCTTATTGTCTTCTTGATCTTTTCTACTTTTCATCATCTTTTTTATTCTTTTATTCTTTTTCTTCTTCTTTTTCATCTCTTCTTATTTTTCTCTTTTTTATTATTTTTCTTCTTGTTTTCGTAATCTTTGCTTCTCCTTATCCATGCTCTACTTTTCTCCTCGTTTTATTTTTCTTTTCTTTTTCTTAATTTTCTTTTTTCTTTTTGTTTTCTTCTTCTTTTTCATGTTCTACTTTAATCTTTGCTTTATTTTTTTTCTTATTCTTCTCTTTTTCTTTCTTTCTTCTTGTCGCTTCTTTTTTCTTTTTCTTCTTTTCTTTCATCTTCGTCTTTCTTCTTTTTTTGTCTTTCTTCTTCTTTTCTTATCCTTTCTTCTTTTTTCTATTCTTCTTTTTCCATGTTCTACTTTTCTTCTCTTCTTCTATTTTTTTGTCTTCCTTTCCTTTTTCTCTACTTCTTTTTCTTTTCTTCTTCTCCTTTTTCTTATTCTCTTCTTTTCTTCTTCTACTCCTTCTTCTCTTTTTTTATTTTCTTCTCTTTTTTTCTTCTTTTCCCATTTCTACTAATTTTCTCCTTGTTTAATTTTCTTCTCTTCTTCTTTTCTTTTCTTCTTCTTTTCTTTGTTTGTCTTCCTCTTCTTGTTTTATCTTCTCTTGTTCTCCTTATTTACTCCGTTTTTTTCTCTGCTTTTTTCTCTTTTCTTCTCTTTTTTTCCAAGGTCTACTAATTTTCTCCTTGTTTTTGTTTCTTCTCTTTTTCGTCTCCTTCGCTTTTCCTCTTCTTCTTATTTTCCTATTTTATTCTCTTCTTCTCTTCTTTCTCTTTTTATAATTTTCTTCTTGTTTTTCTTCTTTTTTTCTTCTCTTTACTGTTCTACTTCTTTTTTCCTTGTTTTATTTTTCTCCTCTTCTTTTCTTCTTCTCCTTTGTCTTTTACTCTTCTCTTTTCTTTTTCTTCTTGTTTTTTTCTTCTTTTCTTCTTCTTTTCATCTTCTTTTTCTTCTTCTCGTTTTCTATCAGATTGAATCCAAGTTTTATCCATATCCAAAGGCCTTTGTAATGTGCAATTGTAAAAATCCAGAATTTTTGCCAAAGGGCATGACTGTAGTGTATTGGCAAAGTTCAGTGTATCGTCACGGAAGAGAAATAACTCTCTAAAAATCAACTAAAAATCCTCTCCTGAAGATATCTACATGCATGCACGCACGCACGCATGCACGCACGCACACACGCACACACACACACACACACACACACACACACACATATATATTTATATATATATATATATATATATATATATATATATATATATATATATATATGTATATTTTTATATATATATATATATGTATATTTTTATATATATATATATATGTATATTTATATATATATATATATATATATATATATATATATATATATATATGTATAAACAATGCATTCAAATAGAGAGAGTGATGTCTCTGTGATGGTTAGGGGTGGGGTTAGGTGAGCCCATTAAAAAGTATTGAATGCAGCTCAGATTGCACTGCACCAGGGCTGCATCCAGACCCCTCTCGTAATATCAGCTATCATTATTGTCAAAGGGCAGCAGTGAGCCCGGGTGAAGGTCCCCTGCTTGCAGCTTTATTTCTTGTAATATTCGTTTGCTTATTTTATTTAGTGTGTTTTTATTTTTATTTAGTGTGTTTATGCTCTATTTCGATTATCAAATCAAAAAATAGAATCGTTGATGTTGCCATGCCCCCATGTCACGTCAGCTTGGCTTGCCAAGCGGGAAAAAATACGCTTGTTGAAGTGCTTGTTAAACTGTGCAGACGCAGGAGACCCATCGACAGAGCTTAAACCTTCAGGGCTCGACAATAAGGACTGCCCGATAGCCCGGAGCCAGCGTGCGAGACGCTCGGGCCTATGTACAGTGCTGCCTTGTTGACTGACAGATTGAGCCAGAGCTGCGTGCTGTGACTGTCTGTCAATTGTGTGCAAATACAATCTTACGGTGCTTTCACACATAGACGTTTGTTTCGGAATCTGTCTCGTTTCCCCCGTTAGTTTGTTTGGCATATATCCAGCAGTTGCGCTCGCATCCGCGCCAAATCAATCAGTCCGAGATCGCCTGAATGAGAGGGTCTCTGCCCTATTGAGCGGATCGATTGTAGTGAGAAAACAAAACAATGCAACGAACTAACGACCCAGGCTATATCACAGTGTATTATGATCGCGTACTAGCCATATATACGGCTATATGAAGAGAGAATGATGAGCAGGGCGAGATGTCATACTTACTGGTAAATGCGAAAGTGAAAGCATGCTGAAATAATACCGAGAGCTATTTATCCAGCCTCAAGCTACTGACTTCCAGACTCTGCTTGCCTCTTTTGACCTCAAAGGAGCACCTACTTCTGCTACTCACAAATCAGGTAATCAGCTGGACCTTATTTACACTTGACATTGCTTCGCTGACCAAACACTAGTAACTCCACTCACACATCGGATCATTTCCTTCTGTCTCTCAACATCCACATTACTCCTGAGCCGCCACACACTCCAACACTAGTTGCCTTTCGCAGAAACCTACACACTCTCTCACCAAAGAGACTATCCACCATTGTTTCAGACTCTCTTCCTCCATCTTGCAAACTCTCTACACTTGATACGAACAGCAAACTGATACACTCTGCTCCACACTTGTAGCATGTCTAGACAGACTATGTCCTCTTACATCCAGGCCAGCCCGTGCCAGTCCTCCTGCACCCTGGCTCTCTGATGTTCTCCATGAGCATTGCTCAAAACTTAGGGCTGCAGAAAGAATTTGACGAAAAACTAAAAATCCTGCACAGCTCATAACATACCAAACTCTTCTGTTCTCTTTCTCGGCTGATGTTACTTCTGCAAAACAGACATACTTCCTTAAAAAGATCAACAATGCTATCAATCCTCGCTTACTCTTTAAAAAATTTTCCTCCCTCCTCTATCCTCCTCCCCCACCCTCATCCTTCACACTTACAACTGATGACTTTGCTACATTCTTTTGCACCAAAACTGCAAAAATCAGTGCTCAGTTTACTGCACCTACAACAGGCAAGATACACCTCCATCACCACACACACTCACCTCTTTTTCTCAGCTCTCTGAGTCTGAGGTGACCAAGCTCATGCTTCTAGCCATGCAACCACCTGTCCGCTTGATCCCATTCCCTCTCATCTATTCCAAGCCACTTCTCCTGCAGTCATACCAACACTGACTCCCGTAATTAACACATCTCTTGACTCTGGTTTATTCCCCACTTCATTTAGGCAGGCTAGGGTAACCCCACTGCTAAAGAAACCCAACCTGGATCAAACGCTGCTTGAAAACTACAGACCGGTTTCCCTGCTTCCCTTCATGGCCAAGATTCTGGAGAAAGTCGTGTTCAATCAAGTCCTGGACTTTCTTACTTAAAACAACCTCATGGACAACAAGCAATCTGGCTTTAAGAAAGGCCACTCAACTGAGACTGCCCTGCTCTTGATTGTTTAGGATTTCAGACTGGCTAAAGCAGACTCTAAATCATCAGTCCTCATCTTGCTGGATTTGTCAGCTGCTTTTGACACTGTAAACCACCAGATCTTGCTATCTACGCTTGAGTCACTGGGCGTTGCCGGCACTGACCTGACAGGTCATTCAGGGTGTCTTGGGGGGGAATGTGTCCAACCTACAGCATCTAAACACTTGGGTACCACAGGGCTCTGTTCTTGGGCCACTTCTCTTCTCCATCTACACGAAATCTTTAGAATCATTCATCCAGAAACATGGATTTTCCTACCACTGCTATGCTGATGATACCTAGCTATACCTCTCTTTTCACCCTGATGATCCCTCGGTTCCAGGTCGCATCTCAGCCTGCCTCTCAGACATTTCACACTGGATGAAAGATCATCATCTTCAGCCTAACATTGCGAAAACAGAAATGCTTTAAGTGTCTGCCAACCTGACTCTACATCAAAACTTTTCAATCCAGATGGATGGAACAACCATTACTGCATCCAAAATGGTGAAAAGCCTTGGAGGAATGATTGATGACCAATTTAACTACTCTGACCAAATTTTTACTGCTCGATCTTGCAGATTCGCACTCCACAACATCGGAAAGGTCTGACCCTTCCTATCTGAACATGCAGCTCAACTCCTTGTTCAAGCTCTTATTCTCTCCAGACTGGACTATTGCAACTCTCTACTAGCCGGGCATCCAGCTAACTCTTTCAAACCTCTTAAGATGCTTCAGAACGCAGCGGCTTGAGTGGTCTATAATGAACCTAAAAGAGCACGTCACTCCGCTACTCATCTGTTTGCACTGGCTGCCAGTTGCTGCTCGCATAAAATTCAAAGCTCTGATGTTTGCTTACAAAGCGACTTCTGGCTGCGCTCCTTCTTATCTGCTCTCACTTCTGCAGATTTATGTGCCCTCCAGAAACTTGCGTTCTGTGAATGAACGTCGCCTCGTGATGCCATCCCAAAGAGGGAAGAAATTTCCCGAACTCTCGCAGTTCCTGAACTCTCGCGTTCAATCTGCCCAGTTGGTGGAATTAACTCCCTAACTGCATCAGAACGGCAGAGTCACTCGCTGTCTTCAAGAAACGACTAAAAACTCAACTATTTAGTCTCCACTTTTCTTATTAATCTGCAATGTCCTCTCTGGCTCCACCACTAACTACTAAAAAATAAATAAATAAATAATTAAATAATAAAAATGACTAATGTTTTGCTTCTTACACTTTCTTTACATACCTGAAACTTGCACTAGCACTTATTCATTGTTGCTCTTATAGTTGTGTAAATTGCTTCCCTGTCCTCATTAGTAAGTCGCTTTGATTAAAAGCGTCTGCTAAATGAATAAATGTAAATGTAGTTAGTTATTTAGTTTGTTAGTTCTCCACCTAACAGCATTAAATATATTTAATTAATTAATTCATTTTCTTTTTAGCTTAGTTCCTTTAATAAGCCGGGGTTACCACAGCAGAGTAACCGGCAACTTATCCAGCATGTTTTTTACGCAGCGGATGCCCTTCTAGCTGCAACCCATCTCTGGGAAAAATCCACACACACTCATCCACACTCATACACTACGGACAATTTAGTCTACCTAATTCCTGTACCACATGTCTTTGGACTGTGGGGGAAACCGGAGCAACCGGATGAAACCCACGTGAACACAAGGAGAACATGCAAACACACAGAAACACAAACTGACCCAGCCAAGGCTTAAACCAGCGACCTTCTTGCTGTGAGACATTATGTGAACTCATCATTTGATTTGTCCAGGTAAGCATGCTGTATGAGACCATATTGGCTCTGATGACTTAATGCTCATGTATGTGCTTGTCTGTCTTGTCTGTGAATGCTTGCCATGTTGATATATTGTCTGTCTCATCTCTTGACAACCTCTGATAACCAGTGACCCCTAGTTTCTTGTTACTAGCATAAAATCCTTTGTTCCAGCACATTAATTGAACAAGATTTCCATTTTAATTGAATCGCAATGCCAATTTGCCTGTACTTAAAAGAGCCAGGTGTGAGATGTTAAAAGCTCATTCTCTGAGGCTGTGAGCAGTCAGAAAGTCTGCCATTAGCTATGTTGTGAAAAGAAATGTATATGGCTAGAAACTGTGGCTCTGGAGAATTTGGTTTGAGCCCGCAGGCAGCATACATGGGTCTGCTCCACTGCGGAAAGCATCTGTGATGGAGAGTGTTCTCACACTTCATTTACACACAGCCTCTTACTGCACTTGTGATGGAGCCGCAGCTATTAGAAGTGTTTGATCTGCACCTTGGCAGCAGTGCTGATGAGAGAAAGATCTAATGGTACTATACTCTACACAAGATTACCTACAACACTTGACGCAGCACTTATTTGTTGCCGGAATTATATCTTCTTCAGGGCGAGATGGGAGTCTTTACAAGCAAAGCATGTTTTACTATGGAATATGTAGTGTACTGAATGTTTGGACTTAAGCACATCAGGTCTCATATACTATAGTTTTTGAAATGTAAAATGTTTTTTTCGCTGATGTTGCAGGAGATGAGCAAGCACAGCACGTTTTTTTAGTTGATGACAAAATTATTTAAAAATATTTAGCATATTTAGGTATACAGTGCTCAGCATATATGAGTCACAAATCATTCATTTTCTTTTTGACTCAGTCGCTTTGTTAATCTGGGGTTGCCACAGCGGAATAAATCACCAACTTATCAAGCACGTTTTCACGCAGTGGATGCCCTTCCAGTTGCAACCCATCATTGGGAAACATACATACATTATTTCACACAAACATACACTACAGACAATTTAGCATACCCAATTCACCTATACCACGTTTATGGACTTGTGGGGGAAACAGGAGCACCACACGTGAACACAGGGAGAACATGCAAACTCCAAACAGAAATGCCAACTGACTCAGCTGGGGCATGAACCAGTAATCTACTTGTTGTGAGGCGATTGTGCTACCCACTTCGCCAATTTGCTCCCCCCTCACAAATCTTTCAATTAAATTATAGTTCTCTATAGGATGCTTTATAATACTATATTTGAACATATACATTAGATTATTCAGTACTGAAGCCAAATCTGGAGCTAATCTTACTCATTAACTTACAATAATTGTCTTAAAATTAGTAGTTTAGATCTTTATCTTAGAGAAAAATTGTAAGTAAATAAAAAATATAAAATGTTGTAGTTTGTATTATCTATTAACTTTTTGCAATATTTTGCATAAAATATTTAAAATTTAAATAAATTTAAATGATTATCTTTTTATTTCTAAAGATGTTCAGTCATTTTATATATTAAGATATAAATAGTTTTGTAATTAAAACATATTTTAATAAACCTGTTTCATCCAAATGCGCCAAAACATATCACTTATGATAACTGAGAAATTGATAAAAATATTCATTTTCAAAATGTGGCGTAATCGTTTATGCTGAGCACTGTGTGTGTGCATATATGTATGTATGTGTATATATATATATATATATATATATATATATATATATATATATATATATATATATATATATATATATATATATATATATATATATATATATATATACATACATACATACATACATACATACATACATACATATATTTATATATATATATATATATATATATATATATATATATATATATATTATATATATATATATATATATATATATATATATATATATATATATATCTTTCTCAAATGATGTTTAAAACAGCAAGGCATTTTTCACAGTGTGTCATATCATATTTGTTCTTTAGGAGAAAGAATTGTTCCTTTTAGGCTGTAATAAATTTTTTTTTTCTTTTCTCATTTGGCTACAGAGCAAACTACTGTTGTCCAATGACTTGCCTAGTTAACATGCCAATTAAAAGCTAAGTCAATTACAGTATGTTAAGCCTTATCTTGGAAAATAGCTAGTTAAATATTATGTACTTTAATCATGGCAAAGACAAAAGAAAATTAACTCATTAGAAATGGTTATTAAAACTATTCTGTTTAAAGATGTGATAAAAGTACTTGCAAAGTATTTGAAAAATATTATTTTAAAGGAGGGCTAATCATTTTTTTATTTGACTGTAAAAATATATATATTTATATTAAAAAAAATATATATATATATATATATAAATATATATATATATATATATATATATATATATATATATATATATATATATATATATATATATATATATATATATATATTTTTTTTTTTTTTTTTAACACAAGAAAGTAATTAGATGTGTTTACTTAGACCAACAGTATGAAACCTATGATTACATGGTTTAAACACACACACACACACATACACACACACGATACCTGTCAACACTGGGATGTGAAAATAATGGATTTGCCCACTATAATAAAGGATATTCACAAAACTCATTATTATGTTTTATTGTTTGTGTTATTTAATTGTTATTTACAAAAAAAAGTATAAAAATAGTATAAAACAAAAAATAGTATAGTAGCAAATATTGAATCTCGTTTATTTGGATTTTTCATCTGATTACATTAACAGAGGCGTCACTTTAGAAAATGCACACATCTAACGTTATAATGAAAACATTCGATTGCATTTCCAACTCTTTATACTCGTTTAGGACAAAAGGTAGTTGTATTTGAAAACAAAAAAGCACGAAGATCGACATTAGATGTTATTATCATTAATTATGTGTATACAGTATGTCTGTTCAAACATGCACCCAAAACCCAGACTTTCGTTTTGAGAATTGCATAGGAGGGGCAATAGCACCTGTAATGAAAAGAAAGGAAATCCCGCCGTTTTTATATTTACCTTAAAGTGTTTTCATGCCTAAATAAAACAAAAGCACAGAACAGACTCGCATTTAAGAGCAAGGGGCATCCGCTGGTGGTTGGTCGGTATAGGTTGCGTATAGGGAGGATCGCCTCTGTAATGTTTATTGCCACTCTTCATAGAAAGACTGAAAATACGGGAAAATACCTTTGCGGGATAATGGGAAAATCCCAGGAAAAATAGGATGGGTGACGGGTATGGCACACACACACAAATCTTGTCCTAATTGAAAGGAAACAAGCTGATAATATTAATGAATCCAATATCAGACATAACACAATTTAATAAATTTTTTACACACACATATTGAAATTAATGAGTCCAATATTGGACATAACACAGTTTAATATATTTTATAATTTACACACACCAAAATCTAATACATATACTGTTGATTATCATCATTATTTTGTTAATTATATTATATCAAAAGGGAATTCAATATTTGGTAATAATATAGTATAACAAGTAATGTTCACGCTAATCTTTGCAAGGTTAGTTTTTTTTTTATTTTATTTTTTTGACTATGGAAATACCAGTAATTAAATTTATATATTTATAAAACTATATATAATTTCAATAGAGTTGAAAAAAGCCTTTTTATCTATTATGACATAGTGGACATGATGCAATGTTTTAGTTGATATTTGTAAATTGTATTATTTTACATGTTGGAGGTGTAGAGAGTCCATCTCCTCTTGCAACATACCTGTTACTATTTCACTTCACACAGCAAAGAAGCAAATCACTAGAAGATGCTTCCTCATTTGCTAGGCAGTTGCCCATGTTGAGCTCCCTGTAGGCACTGGAAGAGATAAACATTAGTCATTTTTCCAACATTGAGTATGATTATTGATGGCTGAGGGCAAAGGAAATTGTGCTGCCTGGTCTAGCAATCTCTCTCAATGGTCAGCTGCATTGTCTTTCTCTTTCTCATTTTCTCCCTTTCATTTTCAGCACAAATGTTCTCTGTGTGATTTTAAAAAATTGCCATGTAATCAAATTTATTTGATATATTGGAATAATATATTGATATAAAGCAATAATAGAATATATACAAAGGAATATCTTGCACAAAGGAACACAATTTCATCCTGTGCCATGAGCATTATTATTCAGGATGACTACTTCACCTAATATCCATTGCCAGTGTCAGCTTTCTTAATGTGGCAGGGCTTCAAATGAACGCTCTATGAAAATGAGAATGTGACATCAGCCCTCCATAAAAAACAAAAAGAGATTCTAGTTTGTTGTCATTTTGAAAGATGCTGTTTTTGCTCTAGAAGCCATTGTGGCATGGGTGATAAAAATTAATTAGGTGTTAGTGTGGCTGTGTTGGTTCAACAGCATTCACAAGAACAAAAGCAAAATGTGCAAAAAAAGAAGAACATAGGCTAGATATCATGCAACAATTAAAAAAAAAATCCTGATGGAGTTAAATATTACAAATGCATCTAGGAAAACTATTTTTTTTTTCCAAAGATGAAGCAAACCCAAATAATAACAAATTACAGCCTTAGCTAGCTTAATTTGATAGAAATACAAAGTGTGCTCTAGAAAAGTAATAGTAAAATTTTATATATAAAACACCTTTCACAAACAAGAAGTCAGTTACTGTGAAGAACGAAACACTAAAGAAAGCGGCATGTAGATGGATCGCCTGGCATGCGGAGCACTGCCAGCCAGACCGCCTGAGCGCAAGCCACCACCAAGCTGAGGGAGAGTGCACAGGAATCATCACAGGGATTCGCAAACCTCTACTTACAGGTAACAGGTTGTTAATTTGTTGCTAAGTATTTTTCAGAACTGTGTTTCCAACTGTGAATTCATAAATGCAGTAGAAACATTTGCTTTCTTAAATTTTTTTAAGTAAATAATAATACAATTGGATCCTTTGGATTGTCTGTGTTGCCAACTTTATTTTTTATTTTTATTTTTTGTTATAATTATTCTAAACTTTTTTTATAGAGAATTGGTATGTGTGCCTGTGTTTTGACAAACATGTTTCTAACCATATCTAGAGTAAGTATGTGTGAGTGTTCTTTTGATATGCTATTTTTTTTCAGAATTATTTGAAACTTTAAAAATTATGAAGTGTTTTTTTTTCTTTTGGTTATTTTTATGTTTTTAACCTGACACTATTTTAACCTTGTAAATCAGAAGTCAAGTAATGCCACATTAGAGCTTATTCAAAATGTAAGTATAATACTGTATATGGGTGTCACGATTTAGATTTTTAATCGAAATAATCGAAATTTATGCTCAATTTCGATTATCGAATCAAAAAATAGAATCGTCGATGCTGCCATGCCCCCATGTCACGTTAGCTTGGCTTGGCTCTCAAAAACATGCTTGTTGAAGTGCTTGTTAAACTGCAGACGCAGGAGACCCGTCGACAGAACTTAAACCCTCTCCTCTTTCATTGAAGTCGCCGGTGTGTAAGCATTTTGGATTTCCAGTGAGTTATGTTGACAACATTCATGTTGTCGACAAAAAAAAAACACAGTTTTGCAAGCTCTGCTATGTACGTATTACGTACGGTTCGTCCGATAGACAACACCGGCATCGTGATCCTCCCCCCGTTGCAAATCCGCTCGCGAAAAGTACACACTCAGGCCCTGTTTACACTGTCTTTGTTTTTAATTGACATTTTAGAACGACAACGATTTGACATCCACAGTGGCATGTAGTATTTCTGAGCAGCCCTCCTTCCTCTCTACCTCTGAATATGCACATCACGTGACCACACAGACGCACATACAGCCTTGCGCTCCAGACAGCAGGTCCAGGCAGTCAGAGGACTGCTTCAATCTTTCACTCACTTGTACTTAGTCATTTTAGCGAACACCTCAGATACTGTTGACTGGTTCCTGTTGGTTGTGCGTCTTTTTTACCGACGCCATTATAACGACACAGATCACTGCCTATTCACGAGTCCCGCAGAAAAAGTGATTGACAGGTAGTAATTATGTATGTATCTTGCCTTTATTCATTTACTGTATGATTTGATTATGGGTAAAAAAAAGACCATGCAGGTCAGGTAATTTAAACGGTAGTCTACAAATAATTAATTGGTCATTAGATAATTAATTAATTATTCATGATCGAAAATCGAATCGAATCGTGCCTTTAGAATCGAAAATGTAATGGAATCAAGGATTTGGAGGATCGTGACACCCTTAATACTGTATATGAACAACATACACTTAAAGGCCAAATTAAAAAATCTCTCTTAAACAGCACGTCCATGCACTTTTTGGTTCAATGAAGTTCACTGGAAACATCAAATGAAGTAATACAAGTGGTGTTTGTAGAATAAAGGGTTTCTGATATAAATACATAAATCGGGTTATTTGTTTTGTTTTTAATAATGCAGGTTTGGAACAACATGAGGATAAGTGTTTAACATTGTTTTATTTTTTTGCTTTGGATGGAGTTTAATAATTAATTAATTTATATTGTTTTCTACTGGATTTGTGATTGGAATGAATGTTAGCAGTTGCTTAAATGTTGTCAAACTCAGTTCCTAGATGACTGCAGCCAGCAGAGTTTAGTTCCCACCCTGCTTCAAAATTACCTGCAGATTTCTAACAAGCCTCAATTAGTTTGATCAGGTGTTTAATTGGAGTTAACGCTAAACTCTGCAGACCTGTGGCCCTCTCTTATATGTCAGATAATATTTAAATGTTTGACACCTGTTCTATATATACTGCATGTGTTATTTATTAATTGAACTTTTTTGTTTCATTGTAAATAGAAAATGTATTTATATCTGTTGATTTCTTTAATTTTGTTATACATTTTCTGTTGTATGTTTGTTTGCTGCCAAAACAATAAAATACACTTGTCTGAAGATTATATATGCTTTCTAATGTAACAATACTCAAGAATACTGATTCATTTTTGTAACAGTACAATAACTTAATATGACATACCATTAATGGGGGGTATGACATACCAAGTCACGGGGGGCATGCCAGAATGAAAGTGAAAGTACCAAACCGCAGTTAAAGTTGACAAATTATTAATGAAACACCCGAAATTACATGAAACTCCGGAGGAAATACAGTTAGCGGGGTGACGCAATGACGTTAATCTAAGTATGTGTTATTACGTGTAAAACGGGATCATGAAAGAAACATTCAAAAAGCAACTCATGTAAATGCCTTAATCTTATTATTGTTTTAATTAGATTAAAGCAAATAATTCAATTACTGATGTCCTTGTAAATGTTGTATCTAATACCTCAAAGTTAGCATTAAAGTTACAAACACCTATTCATTTTATTTATAAAATGGCATGTTCAAACCCTCTGTTGATGAACAACGTGACAAAAGAAGTTACTTGGTGAATTACATGCTATACAGAAATATATATATATATATATAAACAATTATTTCAAGAGTTCACACTTAGCTGATGATTGATTATAAGCAAGTTTGGCATGCTGTCCCGGGAGAGACCCCTGAGCTCAAAAAGGTCCTTGAGCCCTGGGTTCCCTCCCGTTTGCTGGGCGAGAGGGGAGCCTCGAGCTCAGGTAGATCTCGACAACTCCCCCTTTAAGAACTGAGGACTAAAATTAAATGCTATGAAGAGATATACTGCAGGATGAGAGATTGACTGTAGTGCAAAATTTAGATTGATCAATTCACTTGCTGTGCATGTTTTTGGAATGTGGGAGGAAACCAGAGGACCAGGGAAAAACCCATGTGAGCACGGGAAGAAAATGCAAACTACGCACAGAAATAACCACCGGTCTGTTAAAAGACTAAAGCTGGCGATGTTCTTACTGTGAGGCAACAGTGCTAATCACTGGGCCATCATGCCGCCCTATGGAGGGAAAGGTGAAGACGTAGGGGTGGAAGGGGAGATTCTTCAAATCGAAGGTGACTGTAGTGAAAAACCCTGGCTCTTTATAGTGGGTTAGGAATGGCCTGATTGGTGGATCATGAATGCTAATGCAAAACCAGCCGCGTTCAATCATAATCACGTGATCCTCTCAAAATTAGTTTATGAATAAACTTCACTTCAAAAGTTCACACTTAGCTGATGATTGATTATAAGCAAGTTTGGCATGCTGTCCCGGGAGAGAGCTCTGAGCTCAAAAATGTCCTTGAGCCCTGGGCTCCCTCCCATTTGCAGGGCAAGAGGGGAGCCTTGAGCTCAGGTAGATCTCGACAACTCCCCAAAATGCTCTATTTGGGATAGCAGCCGCGTATTTGAAGAACCCCTCAAAAGGCAATGAAGATTAATGCAATATCCGGCTGCTGAGTAAAAGTGTTAAAAATTGATACTAGAAAAGCTTAAAGGAGCAAAATGAGACTTGTGTGGGTGTAAAAGGTGAGATTAGAGTGGTCGTTGATACTGGAGTGGTGTACTGGCAGACAGATTATGTACACATATGTACATACATACATACGTACACATACATACATAAAGGAAAGTAAGTGAAATTAAGGTGAGAGAGAGAAAAGAGGAAAGATAGTAGAAGGAGTCCTATTTGTAGGAGAGAGTGGATATATTTGTGCTGTTTAGGAACTTATGAGTGTTGATATTGGCTACCCAGAATTTGCTGGGCTTCTCTGAGGTGATATTGGCTGAGGCTAATGTATGATTTTAGGCATTAGAAGACCAACGTCCGAGGGTTTGTATTTGTTGTTGGGAGAGGCCGTTGTTGGCTGCTGTAGTGGCTGCTCCCATCCTAAATGAGTGTGAAGAGAGTGGTTCGGGGGGAAGCCTGAAATGCGGAGAACTTCTTTGAGGTGATATTGAAACCAAAAATGTGTAACTGGACGGTTAGCATCATAAGTAAAAAGTGAAGTGAGAGGGTTGTGTTCTTCGGCTCTCCTGTAGTGCAAGTATGCTAAGAGGGTTTGGAATGGGTGAGTAGGTGAGGGAATGTCAAATGTGTAAATATAATGTCCTTTGCGTAGCTGATTGGGGGTTTCTGTATGCCTTTAATGAGGAGAGTGGTTTGAGAATTTGAAATGGCCTCTGAAGGAGACCCGTGAATCAATTTGTGAAAAAATTGGATCCCACTTAGGTAGATTCGAATGGAACTAGGGTGTAGATTTTTTGAAACATGTAAATGAGCAATGAATGAGGTGATAGAGAGGAGAGAAAAGTCTGGAAAAGATGTTTTATACAGAGAGTGAAAGTGTTTGAAAGAGCTCCATGCTGTGAGATATGATTGGAGAGTCCTTGGAGCGAAGGCCTGCAGAATGAGAGAAATGGAGGATTCTCTGAGGTTGTGTAGTGGGAGATTTATGGAAATATCATCTCTGAATAGTGAGGAACAGGTATTGAATGAAGGTCCGCCTCTGGTGCCAACAGCTGAAATTTCTGGAAAGAAAAACGAGACATAGAGTCAGCCATTAGATTTTTGCAACCTGGTACAAGTTCAGCAGTTATTATAAATTGTTTTGTGGCTGCTGTCCAAATGAGGCATTTTAATAGGGGGATGAGTGACGGTAAGTGCAAGCACCCATTATTAATGCATTGAACTGTAGCCTCGTTGTCACAGTGCATGAGGATGCTGGAGGCGGACCACTCGTCACCCCACAGGATGGCCACGGTGAAGATGGGATATAATTCGAAAAGTGCAGATGATTGTTCATTTTGAGATATTTCCAGCATTTGGGGTGGCCATGGGGGACGCGAACCAACAGCCCTGGTAAAAAAAAAAAAAAAAAACCCGAAACCGGCTGAGGGGGCAGCGTCTGTGAATAATTGAATATCTACCGGCAATGCTATAAGAACGCTGTAGAAAAAGGAACAGCCATTCCTTTGCTTTAGGAAAGATATCCATAAACTGATTTCGTCGCAACTGGGTTAAGAGAGAAGAATTATGGGCTTTATTTTGATGGTCTATGCACAAAACGGAAAGCACAGGGAGTAAACGCTTTCAGGGCGTGTCATAATCCATATTTGCCAATTTAAGGACGGAAAAATCCGCTTTGCGCTATGGCACATTGTCTAAAAGGGTTGAGTTTATTTTCTTAATGAGTTATAGGTGTGTTTTGAGAATAAACCAATCAAAGCTTCATCTCCCATTCCCTTTAAGAGCCAGCTGCATCGCGCCATAAGCGCATTCACTATTTACAGGACGCAAAGTAAGTGGAAGTGGAAAAACTGAGCATTTCACAAGCAAACAGTTATCAGTAAACAGTTTTTTTTTAACAGAAAAAGGTTAAACAGAGCATCTAGCGCGCAAGAATGAGAGATAATTGATCTACTTTCACTTTCGCTCTTGGATAGGGAAACCTTTACACACAGACATCAATAAGCCTATAAATAATTAATTTTGTTTGTTAAGCGCAAATATTTGTTTCAAAAATATTTCTAAATTCAGTTCTAATTTCCAGCAAACGAATAAATGAACAATAATAACAAAGTGTGTTCAAAAACCTGAGTTATATCCTTAAACACATGCTGTGCCCCTTATGGTCTAAAACCTGCAGGTGGGCAAATCCAAGCTTGTTTTTAATAAAACAAATATAAATATGGATATAATAAATAATACTGCTAATAATAATAACATTATACAAAAGCAAATTGTTATGAATGAACTGAAAAAGCCTCCCGAGATGAAGGCATAAAAGTAGTGTTTTTTTTTATATTTATGGAGGCTAGAAAATAATATGTTTTGTAATATTTTAATCCTTTATATTTATATCCTATATATATATTCTTATTATATCCTATATTTAGACCTATCCTAAATATTTAAATTTTTTCATATATAAAGATATTTGCGTATTGCTCTACATCTTGTGTGTAGGCTATTAAGCAGTGTGTAAGCGAGGCGCAACTCTGCGCTGGAGTTTAGACCGGGTTTGTTTTGGTCTAATGAAAAATCTATTATAGTTTCTCAAAATAGCAACGCGCCTCAGAACGCCTTCCTTTTTAGACCAGAACGCCTATGGGCGCATATATGAGCGCAAATGTATTTGCTATTTAAACAATGTGGCGAAACACCTAAAAACGACTCTTGCGCCAAGCTGAAACTAGCAAACAAGTATCGCGCCACGCCTTGCGCCACATTGCGCTAGGTGTATGATAGGGCCCTATATCTTCTAAAAAGGGAACTGTGTTGGAGAGTTGAAGGAGGTGCGTAATAAACGGATGCCCTTGGGGGATAATACGCATGGCGAAATTTAAGTGCCCGAGAATGGAGAGGAGTTTACATTTGGTACATGATTGATTTTCAAGGAAAATTTGGCAAAGAGATGTAATGCGGTCGATTATTTCTTTTGGAAGAGATTCTTGGAATTTTTTCGAGTCTAGATTAATGCCCAGGAATTCGATGGAAGTGCTAGGACCATAGTTTTTTCCTCTGCCAGAGGAATTCCGAGGTTGGCAAAAACTTTTTGGGTGATCGTTAAATGTTTGTTTAGAGGTGACGACGGAGGAGAGATAATTAGGAAGTCGTCTAACAGGTGTATAGGGTAAGGAATTCCGTGATTATTGAAAAGTATCCAACATACGGCTTTTGCGAGCATGTCAAATATTTTCGGGCTGCTTTGCAGCTGAAAGTTAACCAGACTGCAAAGTAGAATTTGGAGCAATGCATGCCTAAAAGTTGCAAGAAATCTGGGTGGATTGGCATGATTTTAAATGTGGATGTAACGTCGACTTTAGCTAGCCAGCCATTTCGGCCGGTGGTTTTGATAAGGGATATGGCTTGGTCTACACTGACGATCAAAATTAGAGAACAATTTATAAATAATTGAACAATTCTGAAATAATGTCATCTTCACTGCTCAACAGTTGAATGATTTTTTTGTCCCTTCTATACCATGCTACCAGAACACCTTTTCCACAAAATAACAAAAGCATTTCAACAAAAACCATTATTTTGCAGAAAACACACTGATCAAAATTAGATAACACTTTCAGATACCGCTCAGTTATTGGTGTCAATCTGTCATCTGGTGCTAAATCCCTTCATTATCTGTCAACCCCTATTTAAGCCTAGTTCACACTACAGGATTTTAAACATTAGCAGATCGCTGTGCCGTTCACACTACATGACCTGACTTTGTGTCTTTTAGTCTCTTTCAGTTCATTCAAGCTACCAAACCACAGCCAATGAAATTTTGAGGGAGGAGTCGTCAGAAAAAGCTGAACACTATTGGCTGCTTGTGTGCGGATTACATCACTGACAGCGTTTCAAGCTTTGGAGAAAGCATTTAAAAACATCGTCAAATCAGCTGATTTATCAGTGGATTAATCACTCATCTGCAGGTTCCAGTGGATAGATACACAGAGAGTTTTAAATTTTTGTAATTTTATAACTCTTTGAAATAAAACTAACATATTTATAACACCCTGCTATTTTCTAACTATCAGTGTATTTCTTTCTGACTTTGTTATTTTTTTTATTACAAAACAGTAAAGAACTGAGCAATTCTGCCTTAAATTACCATATTGGTCAAAATGACTGCATGCATGTCTGATACTTTTCGCTGTGACTTTAAATATGTGTGCATTTTCTTGCCTGGCAACTTCCTGCTAACATAAACAAAACTTTCTGATGGCAAAAACATCAATTTACTTTAGATATCTTTAAAAACAGCATATTATGTGCTGTGAAATAGCTCCTGTTTGAAAGTGAAAATGAAAGCCAAGACATTTAAGTGTTTTAGTATCTTAACTACATATTTATAGGCTGTATTACAAAAAAAAGATTATATTTTTAGGGTAATGGTGTTATTAAATATGATGCCAGACATTAAAAGCTTAATTTTAATATCTCAATAATAGCTTTGAATGTAAATATGTTGTGACAATATGACGTTTTATATAAGAACCGTCAGAATGAGCAGTATGGTAATTCTAATAGTTACAGAATTCTAGTTCCACTGTTAATATATCCTCCTCTCATGTCTGTGCTAACGCAGAATGAAGCCAGTGCACCGATGCCCATTCTGACCAATCACAGATGTTTCTGCTTAGCTCCTGAACACACAGGCACGCGGCTCATGCTGATATGCTCTCTCATTGGCTGCAGCTCGTCACTACATCTGACCACACGTGGAGTTGAGTCGGCCGACTGCTCTGGAATATTTAGCATGCTGAATGTTGGATTTCCGTCTGCGAGGTGTCGGCGACGCGTCAGCGAGCCTCGTTGATGCGTTGCTCAGTAGTTCACACATAAAGAGCGGCGAGCGCCGTGCACCCGCAGATTTCTTCCCGATCACAGCCCGATCTGTCGGCGAGCTCGTTAACTTTCAAATCAGGCTTAAAATCCTTTAGTGTGAACTAGGCATTAGCTGGCAGCCTAACTTCCAGTTTCACTGCCTCTGCAAGGTGGTGGACCGTTCTAAAGTGACTGAAAGCCTTCGGCAGCAGTTTGTCCAGATAAGGTCGAAAGGAATGACCCTTTCAGCCATAGCAAGACAAGTTGGTTGTTCTAAATCTGTGATTTTCAGAATATTGAATCTTGACAACATCACAAACTCATTCAAGTCCCTCAAGAAGGCTGTTCATCCACAGAAGAGAGGACAGGATACTGCGGAGGATCTCAATGGGCAATCGGTTTTACATTACAGCTGGAATTGCTCACCAGTTCGGCACTGAACAGGGTAAAGATCTGTCTCGTCATACAGTGTCTCGATGTTTAAGAGCATTTGGACTGAAAGCCATCTCTGCAGTCACCAAACCTCTCATTAGCAGAAAGAATCAAAAGGCTAGACTAAGCTTTGCTGAGGAGCATGTTGTGTGGACAGAGGAGAACTGCTCCAAAGTTCTCTTCAGTGATGAAAGCAAGTTTAATTTATTTGGGTCCGATGGGAAACAATATTTTTGGTGAAAAACTGGAGAAATACTGAACAAAAAGTGTGTATAGGAGTCAGTGAAAAGTGGAGGAGGAAGTGTCATGGTTTGGGGCATGTTTTTTGCAGAAGTTGGACCTCTACAGCTATTTGGCAGAGTAAATGCAAATTTTTATCAGGGCCTTCTTCAACAACATATGATTGCTTTCCATGCTACAGTCGTTGTTCTCTAATTTTGATCAGTGTGTTTTCTGCAAAATAATGTTTTGTTTTTTTTAAATGCCTTTGTTATTTTGTGAAAAAGGTGTTCTAGGACTAATGCCAAATATGTCAAACATCGGGGCTGCGAAAGGTCCGATCATAAAATCGTCATCAATTTCTTTTTTGATAAGCTGATCGATTGTTTCGGGTTCGGCTTTTGCAAATATAAGATTAGGACAGCAGAGTTTGAATGAGGTAGAGGCTGAAACACCTAGGTGGAGTCCGTGAGTTAAACCTGAAATGAGAAAATTAGAGAAGTTAGTATTAGGGTGATCTTTTAACTCAGAAATGAGGTGAGGAATATTCACTGGAGTCAACAGGCAGTTTTTATATTTTTATTACTAGCTCTGAAAATCGGGCAAACTAGTTTAACGTGTGCCCCACCGCAAAAACAACAGACATGCAGGTATTTGCATGGATTTTTATGACATCTGCCAAGATTAAAGTTATTACAAATGTTACTGGAAGGAGTGTAGCGCATAGAAGAAGGAGGGAGAAGAGGAGGAATACTGGAATAAAATGGGCAGGGGACGTAGCTAGTGGATTTCGGGGTCTGATCTGCGTTAGCGGAGGGAGAGATGAAAGGGCAGGAGGTAGTGATGTGAAGACTGGAGCGGCAGATCGCGCAGGCTAAATTGCGGCATCCTAAAAAGACCCGATTATGGAGATCAAAGTCCACGGCCCCTCAGTACGGATTTTGATTCCAATGGGTTACCCGGATTGTGCATTTAGCAGAAAATAATTTATGATAGGTGTAAAAATGAGTGCACACGTAGGGGAGCGCAAGTTCGGCTATGATAGCCATGTAGTTGTTTAACTCGCGCCTCCCATGGGGGAAGGCAAAGCAGATGACTTCTGTGTAACGTGCGAATACCATTGTAAACTTGGCTAGAGATCGGATGCGTGACTGTGTGTTGAATGTTTCAAAGTGAAGGTGAATTTACCGCAATCCATCTGACGTTCTGCTGCGGTAGTTGAAATTGGTGACAGGAGTGTGATGAGGTCTATATCTGCACCTGAGAGAGTCTGGTTCCTTGTAGCTGAAGAGATACTAAGAGGATCCAGAGCCAGAGCATTGGGCAGCATAGAGAGGGGGGTGGGGGTGAACAGTGTGTAGGGTTTGAGTTGGATTAGTGCTAGTGTGTGCTCAAGGGAGTGGGAAAGAAGGGGAATAGGGTAAGTTGTATGAGAGGAGGACGGTTGGTTAGGGAGAATAGGATAGGAAGTGAAAGGTTGAGGAGGCATAGAAAAAGGTTGATTAACCTGAAGGGCAGGAGAAGCGGAAACATTAGGATGGAAAGGATTAGAAGAAATTGTAGGGATGAGAGGACTAGCTGGAGAACTAGAGGGAGGGGCAGGAGGCCAAGAGAAGAAGGGAGGGAAAAAATGAGAAGTGGGGAGTTCCTGGTTGAAGTCCTGACGGTGTGATGTAGTTGGTGGTGACTGGGATTCCTGGGGGTGTGGTCCTGTGGGTGAGCTGCTGGATACGTGTTTGGTTTTGGATTTCCTTTTTCCTGGTTAAGTGCGGGTGGGTTGAGGGTAAGGGGTGTGTCTAGCGCTGGGTGTCCTGGTGTTGGGTCTTTTACTGGGGTTGAGTGACAGGTGGTAGTCTGAAGTGGCGTTGGAAAAATGTTTGAGTAGTTCTGGTTTATTGAGGGTCCTTGGGGCGTGAATGCCGAGATCTGCAAGATGATGCAAGAGTTCTGAAACGGTGATTCTTTTGGGTTGGCGCAAGGAGGAAGCAGATACATATGATGAGGTAGGAGACATGACTTGCTGTCTGGATGTGGATGGAGAAGGAGAACTAGTGTGTAGAAGTCTGGTGGATGAGCGGGTGGTTTAACGGCCTCTTGCGGAGTCCTGTGGCTCGCTTTGCGGTCCCGGGGGGAGTTCGGGTACTGCGGGCTCTTCCAACAATGTAAGTAGTACCGGATTATTGTCTACTGGATTGTTGACGGAATTGCTGGGGCTGTTGCCGTTGTTGTTGTTGATGTCCATTTTTATGATGAAGCAATTGTAGATGTAGTTTGTTGAAGACAAAGTGGTAGTAGTAGTAGTTATTGTTGGTGTTGTCTTTTGATTAGATTTAGCTGTAGCTTAGCTGTTGCTGTAGTTGTTGTAGTTGTCGTAATGGTAATAGAAGTATTCAATGTCGTTGTTGTTTTGTCGAAACTGTTTGCTTGCGAGTGGCTCTTCAAATCAAAGATGACTGTAGTGAAAAACCCTGGCTCTTTATAGTGGGTTAGGAATGGCCTGATTGGTGGATCATGCATGCTAATGCAGAACCAGTCATGTTCAATCATAGTCACATGATCCTCTCGAAATTAGTTTATGAATAAACTTCACTTAATTAACAGAGTTGGATGAGTTCACAATACTTTCTGCGTTGTCTGGTGAAGAGTGTTTGTTTTCAAGTTAAGTGAATCAGTTCGGTTCTCGGAATCGGCTCCCTTAAGTGAATTAAAAAAGTCGGATCCCATCCGAAACCGATTGCCTTTTTGAATAATAACGTAAAAAAACAATATGATTAATTACCATTTCATTATAACTCAGCCACACGCATTTACACTATGTACACTAATTACATGTTGATGAGACTTCATCAAGATGGCGCCGCGAATAGCCGCCTCGGTGTAAAGCTTTGCAGTGTTTGCACTGTTTTTGTTAGTTTGTCCTGTTTTATGCTTAACAAACACAATCAGTTAAACCAGTGTAAGAACCACAGCGGTTTGATAAAAAACTGTACATTTCTAGTCAAACCATTCTTCTGCAATTTCATACCAAAAACGGAAATAAGGGCAGTATTAATAGCTATAAATGTGGGAGAGCGTTGATATTATGTGATTGTATTGTATTGCAATATGGAACAAGTAAATGTTGATGTTAAATCTAAAGTAATTCACAAATACTTGAAAATGAAATGATTTAATGACAATAAATCTCTATGGTTACAACTGAATTAATAACAAAATATTGTATAAAATGATAAAATATGAAATGATAAAACATATGGTATAAATTGTACCCAGCTTAAATGTAAAATTAAAGTTACCAGAGGTAGAAGGAGAGACACAGGGGGAGGGAGAGAAAGAGACAAAGAGAGCAGGCCCAAAACCCTGATTGATGTAGAGTCAGAGAAGATAAACTTCAGAGGAGGAGAGGAGCAGAGCAGGAGAGAAGCAGGCCAGGAAAAGAGAGGGCAGGAAAAAGAGACAGAGCTCTTTGCTTCCATTGAGAACGCACATTGCCAGCTGTTTTATTCCCTAACTGAGGCCCCTCACGGCACAAATGCACTGGCTCACAGCTGGCACTTGGGCATGCGCAAATATGCGTTTCCCCCAGTGAGCCTAATCGCACAAACTTTGTGCAAAGTCAGTAAGGACGAGAGGCAGGACTTGTTTGATGCACCCCTCTGGCCCAACCGGACCTGGGCTTCGGAGCTCACACTCCTCGCAGCGGCCCCTCCTTGGCGCATTCCCCTAAGGGAGGACCTCCTCTCTTAGGGATGGGGCACCATCTGGCACCCATGCCCAGATCTCTGGAACCTCCACGTGTGGCCCATAGATGGAGCACAGAGGACTTAAATGACTTACCGCCCGCGGTAGTTAACACCATCACTCAGGCTAGAGCACCCTTTATGAGGCATGCCTACGCTCTGAAGTGAAGTCTATTCTCTGAGTGGTGCGCTTCTCGCTGAGAAGACCCCCGAACTTGCCAGATTAGCATTGTGTTATCTTTCCTTCAGGATAAGGTGGAGCGTAGGCTGTCACCCTCCACACTGAAGGTTTACGTGGCTGCGATCTCCGCTCATCATGACACGGAACACTGTAAAAAATGGACGGTATTTCAATGGTAAAAAACTGAAAAAATGCTACAGTACAAATCTGTTACCTGGTTAACAGTATATTTCCTTATTATATACAGCGAATAAACATACAAAATTAACTTTCCCAGAATTCCCTGCATGGCACATCACTTTTTCTGCATTTTGTTTACATTAATATGGATCTTTTTAGTTGTTTCCCCATCAGTTATGTACATTAGAGATTTATGTTACATCTAATGTTTATAAACAATGTTTATTTTATGACTTTAATTTTATGCGTGTTACCATACTGGTATTTAGTAGCTGAGTGAATGACACTGAGCACCTTCTCTATGCTAATACTCTTTTCTGCTTGTAGGAAAAGTTGATTGTGATGAGCATTGACTCATTATGTAACTTCCTCATTACCACCTGCATGTGGGTGTGCTAACGTGTCTAACTGTGTAACAAAAGATGTGTAAATATTGGTTATTCAAAATACAGAGTTATTACCTCTATAAATTTATAAAATACGGTAGTTTACCGTAAAAACAAGAAATTACTTTTACGGTTTGTACCGTGTTTTAAACAATAAAGTACTGGTAAATTTTACGGATTTATTTTTTACAGTGTAGATGGCAACACGCTCGGGAAGCATGATCTAATCATCCGATTCCTCAGAGGCACGTGATGGTTAAATCTGTCCCGCCCCCCTCTTATGCCCTCTTGGGATTAAGCTCAGTGTGCTCCCCCTTATTAGGCGGTCCCATGTCTTCCCTAAACCGCTAACCAGCTTATCATATGTAGCACTCCCCCTCAGTAGAGCTAGTCCATATATGTCTAGTCCATGCCTCTTTATCATCAGGTCTTCCCTCTCTGGGTAGCAGGTGGTCTCCGCTGCGTCCTCCCCCTACGGGGACTCCACGACTAGGGAAATCCCTAGTCTAAGTAAAAGCAAACTTACGACCCTTGATTAAAGTTTAAGCATTTATTCCCATGTAATGTTAATTTGTTGGGTCTTGGGGATGTTGGAAGGTTGCGCTTTTGGTGATGTCAGTGCGCTCACGCTTTGGCTGGGCAAACTACACATCAGGAGTGCGACGGGCTTTGGGTGCTGTGGCGCTTTCCATACAGTCTCCCAAAGTCTGTTTATACAGACACGCGTAGGAGTTCCCTTATGAAGGGGAACGTCCTGGTTATGTACGTAACCCACGTTCCCCGAATAGGGAATGGAGATGTGTGTTTCCACTGCCACAGCACCTGAGTCTCCAGCTGGGAGCTGAGCAATTGGCTCTTCAGCAGTCAAAATTCTGACGAGTTAACTCACACAGCCGACTGATTCAGTTTCAGTTGTGGAGCTAAGCTCTGCCAATTCAATTGGCATTTCATTGGCCCGTTTTCATATCTTCAAAAGTGATTGGTCATCTAAAGCACTCCCAAAGTCTGTTTATACAGACAGACGTCTCTGTTCCCTATTCGGTGAACATGGGTTACGTACGTAACCAGGACGTTTGTTCTGTAGACTATCAGAAAAATATTTTTTTAAGGGGCTAATAATTTTGACCTTAAAATGGTTTTGACCTTTTGACCTTTGACCTTAAAATGGCAAGAAACATAATTAGACATACTGTGAAAACTTCCTTGCTCCCCATTTAACATAATTTGGGAAATATTTATAAAAAATTCAAAGTGTGTGTATATATATATATATATATATATATATATATATATATAACCTGTGAGATAGAGTAGCTGGCTCAATGTTACATCGGTCACAATTAGGCTCTATATTCAGTTTAAATTTGGCTAGTTTCAATTCAGACCAATGTAATCTATGTACTACTTTAAATTGCATAAATCTATGTTTTAAATAAATGGAAGATGCGTGGATACTGTCTAAAACAGATTGCCACATAGCTTCTGATAGTTCTGTCTCTAGCTCCACCTCCCATTTTCTTTTTCATTGTACTAGGGGTTCCAGATTGTTGGAATTAATTATAGAATATTTTGCCAATAAGTCCCTTTGAGTATGGGTTTAGTCAGTGGCGCAAAAAGGGGTTATGCAGTATATGCGGCGCATAGGGCTGCCACACATGGAGGGGCGCCATTGTGCCAAAACTATTTTTGGAATTATACATATTATTGTACATATCATACAAAATAAACATATTTTTATATTGAATAAAAAAATTATACCACCCCTATGAAACTCACATAGCAAAGTTGGGTCGAGGATGTCTTTGCGAGGTATCCATGTTTGTTCCTCTGGGCTGTACCCCTCCCAGTCGATGAGATATTGAAGTTGTCCCCCCCCCAGCGTTTGGACTTTAGGATCTCACGGATTTGATAATCCTCCTCTCCGTCAATGACGATTGGTAGGGAACCCTGCTCATCGGCTGCCACCTCCCTATCCACCTCAGCTGGGCCAGCAGCAGGCTTGAGCAGTGACACATGGAAAGTGGGAGAGATACGGTAATTACTAGGCAGTTTAATTCTGTACGAGACTGTTGAAATTTGTCGTTCAATCATGAATGGACCCACATACCTGGGACTGAGCTTTTTGCATGGAAGTCTGTGGCGAAGGTCTTTGGTGGACAGCCAAACCCTCTGTCCTGGGGTATATGTGAGGCTAGGGTGTCAGCTTGCTCTTTAAATCTCCTTACAGCGTGGGATAGATGTGTATGAGCTGCATTTCACGTCTCCTCGCATCTATTAAACCAATGATCTAGGGCAGGGAGTTCCGATGGTTCGCCAGACCATGGAAACGGGGGGGTTGGAAGCCAAGGACTACTTGGAAGGGTCTGAGCCCAGTGGATGCTTTCCTAGGCGAGTTCTGAGCGTATTCAGCCCACATGAGAAAACGGCTCCAATCTTCTTGATGTTGGTGACAGTATGTGTGGAGGAAACGTCCAATCTCTTGATTAAGTCGTTCAACTTGTCTGTTGGATTGGGGATGATATCCAGATGTAAGATTGATTTTGATGTTGAGATTTTTGAAGAAAGCGGACCACACTCTAGACGTAAATTGGGGACCTCTTTCAGACACGATGTCTTCGGGCAACCCATAGTAACGGAATACCTGGTTGCATAGGAGTTCCGCAGTTTCCAAGGCTGTGGGTAGTTTGGGAATGGGAACGAGCCTGCATGCTTTCGAAAACCGGTCAATGACAGTGAGTATGGTGGTGTGACCCAGAGAGAGGGGAAGATCAGTGATGAAATCAATGGCAACATGGGACCAGGGGCGACGAGGGATCTCAAGGAGTTGTAGGAGCCCCGCTGGGTTGTGACGGGAGGTTTTGTGCATGCTACAAGAAGAACAGTTCTTCACGAATTTAATGACGTCTTTCCTTATGTCGGGCCACCAGTAGTGGTTAAGAACAATGTCGAGGGTGCCTGCAATGCCTGGGTGACCGGAACTGAGGTTAGTGTGTATGTGGTCCAGAAGTCTGCTTCTCAATGGCTGGGGTACATAGACTTTACCCTCGGGACAGGTGGGTGGAGTGAGATGTTGACTGGCAGTTTGGGTGATCTCCGTGATGATATGCCAGGTGATGGGAGCCATCAAAATGGAGTCAGAAATGATGGGTTGTTCAAACTCCTGGTTGGGTTCTTCGTCGAAAAGGCGGGAGAGGGCATCAGCCTTGACGTTCTTAGAACCGGGAGTATAAGTGACTATGAAGTTGAAGCGTGTGCTAAATAAAGCCCATCTAGCCCGTCGAGGGTTAAGTCTTTTGGCTGAGCGAATATATTGCTGATTTTTGTGATCAGGGATTACCGTGAATGGGTCCCTCCAGCCAATGCCTCCACTCTTCCATAGCCACTTTCATTGCCAGGAGTTCACGATTGCCCACATCGTAATTTCTCTCCGCTGAATTAAGCTTGCGTGAAAAGAAGGCGCAGGGATGGAGCTTGTTGGACGTCACTTGACGTTGGGTGAGGATAGCGCCAATGCCTGTATTCGAAGCGTTTATCTCCAGGACAAAGGGTAACTTGGGGTCTGGGTGGCAGAGAATAGGTGCAGAGGCAAATTGGGCTTTGAGATGATTAAACGCTTTTACTGCGTCGGGTTTCCAGTTTAGACGGGAATTGCCTCCTTTAACCATTGAGGTGAGCGGTGCGGCTACAGAGCTGAAGTTGCGTATGAATCTTCGATAGAAATTAGCGAACCCCAGAAAGCGTTGCAGTTCTGACTGTATTCGGCTTTGGCCAATTCACTACAGCATTTACCTTTGCTTCATCCATCGCCACTCTGTCCGCACTAATGATATAACCAAGGAAGGAGGTGCAGGTCTGATGGAACTCGCACTTGGACAATTTGGCGAATAGCAGGTTATCAATGAGTCTCTCTTGTACAGCTCTGACATGGCGAATGTGCTCTTCTAGGGAATCTGAGTAGACAAGGATATCATCAATGTATATGATGACTCACTGGTTCAACATGTCTCGAAATACCTCATTTATAAATGCTTGAAAGACGGAAGGACTGTTTGCCAGGCCGAAGGGCATCACCCAGTATTCATAGTGGCCAGTAGTGGTAGAGAACCTGGTTTTCCATTCGTCACCCCGTTTTATGCGGATGAGGTTGTAGGCGCTGCAGAGATCAAGTTTGGTAAAGTACCTGGCTGAACGTAGATTTTCCAGAGCGGCTGGGACCAGAGGTAATGGATAATGGTACTTAACAGTGATCTCGTTCAAACCTCGATAAGCAATGCAGGGGCATAAACTTCCATCTTTTTTCTCAACAAAGAAGCCAGCACTAGCCGGTGATGTAGATGTGCGAATAAATCCTTTTTCCAACTCCTCCTTTATGTAGGCATACATAGCTTCGGTTTCTGTTTGAGACAGAGGAAAGATTCTTCCACGAGGGGGCATTGTGCCAGGCAGTAATTCAATGGCGCAATCATACTCACGGTGAGGATGAAGTTAAGTGGCTTTTTTCTTACTGAAAGCCTCAGCGAGATCCTTGTATTCATCAGGAATTAGGGATTTTTGGGAGTTTCAGAACTGGTAGCAATGGTATTGAGCTGGATGGGAACAACAGAACACAGACAATTCTGTGGACAAGATTCACTCCATTTATAAATCTCACCGGTTTTCCAGAAGATGAGTGGATTGTGGGTTTGTAACCAGGGCCAACCAAGGATAATGGGGTGTTGAGGAGACGTGTTGATGAGAAACTCGATCTTCTCCTTATGAAGCGAGCCTGTTAGAACTGTAAGTTGGTGAGTGCGGTAAGTGACATTTCCATCCCCTACATTTCCGAATCACAAGACGCGACAAGAAATGTCATATCCATGAAATTACCAGCAGCTCCTGAGTCAACCAATGCGACAGTGTGAATAGTGGTGTTCCTGAAACACACTGAAATGGGCACAAAAAGAGCATTACTGTTCTTAGAGAGAATAGAGGTTGCACTCATGGTTAGTGACTTGGAGCTTGGCTTATTGGGACATTTGATCTTGGTATGACCACAAAGTCCGCAATACAGGCACAAATTGTTCATTATACGTCTGTCTCGCTCTTCACTGGTAAGTTAGGCTCGACCTAGTTACATGGGCTTGGCTGGGACAAGAGAGAGGAACATGACAGGGTCTGCAAGAACGAAGCAGATTATCCAGCCTGATGGATAGACCAGTGAGCTGATCGAGCGACTTCCCATCATCTCTACATGCTAGCTTAGTTTGTAATTCGGGGTTCAGTGCTTTACGATAGAGGGTCTTTAGGGGGTCGTCAGCCCAGCCAGTTTGCGCTGATAGTGTCCGAAAGTGCAAGGCAAACTGCGCCGCTCGTTGATTGTTCTGCTGTGTAGAAAGCAATTCTTCACCTGCGTTTCGTCCTCCTTCCAACAAAATGTCAGAGTCATAATCCTGCAAAAGGATTTTTTCAATATTGAGTCCAAAGTCTTGGTTGTTTTGGTAGGCGCGGGCGTTTGTGATAATCATCGCCTTCCTACATCGAGAGACCGGGCCAGCGGTGTGTGAACAAGGCTATACTCACCGGCTCATTACACTTACAACAACTGTGAATTTGTCAAGTGTAGGTGCGTAAGATGAAGTCAAGATGCAGAAATAATTGTATTGGCAAATGCTTCGGCGTGTTCGACTAAATTAAAGATCCTTTTTTCGGATACGATGTGCGTGATCCACTTTTAGTCTAGATGGAATGTTTTGGTCTCTCAGGACGGCCGGTATCAGCTTCTCCACAAATTCCGTTGGGCGACCTTTTTCAACTTTCTCTTGTAGCCCCGCAATTTTAATATTTTGCTGACGGGAGCAACCCTCCAGATCATCAAGCTTGACGTACAGGGCTTAATTGGCGGCCACGGTATCCTTGCAGAGAGCCTCTAACTCAGAAATGCGGCTGTCATGCTCGACTCTCGCACCCTCGAAATCGGAGATACGGGAGTTAGTTTCGGTAAGCGATGCTTGCTTGCTTTTACAAAGTATTTTCAATAGAGTTAAATCTGTCATTCATCGACTTATCCATAGCTTAAATAGATGCTTGGATTGCTACCAAGACTGGGGATAAGGCCGTGGTCTCGTCGTTGACAGTAGCACTAGCCGCTTGTTCAGTTTGTTTCTCCATTGATTGTTCGTCAGCATTGGCTGGTTGATCATATTGCTTAGTTTTAGGTTTCATCATCTTGACTTTAAGCACAAGAAGGTGTCATTTCATTTTGATTTATGATTAAATTAAGCTGTTTTTTTGAGGTTTTCGGAGGAGCTCCTCAAACTACGTCTACTCCATTCGGTGCCCCCCCCCCTGAACCAGTAACCTTCTTGCTGTGAAGTGACAGCACTTGCAACAAGTAAATGAATTAATATATTACCACCCAAATCAATCAAAAGACTACAGCATGTGACTTCTCGGAACCATCAACAAGTGCTGATTTGGCTTATTCATTCAATGAAAAACAGCTCTAGCAAATGCCTACAATATAACACCTTTGTCACACTTAATCAGTGATGGGTAAATTAGGTTTTTCTCCTGTTTTTTTCCCTTATTGAATATGTCAGATAACATATAGCTCAGTAAAATGGTTTGTAATTCCACATCAAATTGACTTTAAAGCACCTGCTTTTATTCGTCAACCTTTAAAAGTGTCCTTTCTATCTCTGCTCTTTTTTTCTATCACTGTACTGCATGAAATTACAATAAATGCTCAAACTGGCTCACCAAATTCCACACAATCCAATTTCTAGGAAGTAAGTGGACCATATAGGTAATTAATGACCATTCTGGTCTAACAAAGGGTGGTATGTGAGGGTATTTCTCATTTCTACGTCTTGTTGGAGTCTTCTCTGCCTTTCATTAAAAAAAAAAAAACTATAATTACAATCAGCGTTTTGCAGTTTTCTAATAAGAGGCCATAAAACTCATGATTTGCCGCATCATAACATCTGATTAGTATGAAAATGTTGTACAGTAGGGGCAGGAATTAACATTTCCTTGAAGGGTCAATATTTGACCCTCAGAATTTATTGCAATGGCTATTTTTGTAACGATGATGTGACACTGACAATGGGTATGGATCCAAATGCAGGTTAGTTGAGACAGAATTGGTCAGGTAAGCAATGATCAACACAGGAGCAAAGAGATGTATAAGGGCAATCCAGAGTCATAGTCAAAATAATAGGCAGATAGTCACAAGGCAGGCAGCAGACAACTTAAAAAAAAAAAAAAAAACCAAGGCGAGGGTCAAAAACACAGCCAAGCAAGACAAAGTAGTGATGTGACTTTGTGTGTCAATGCTTCGAAGCATGTATCAAAAAACGATACATCTCGCAGTGAAGCAGTGTATGGGAGCTTGATTCGTTTTGCCATTATAACATGATCAATGACGTCCATAGCTTCATTTTCGCCTATACCCACGTGACTGCTTCGAATTTTGATTCAAAGATTTAAACATCCTCATGGGTTAGTAAAGTGTATAGCGAGAGATAGGCGTCGATTACATACATTTCTACTGTTTCAAAGCACTGCACCGGTCCCACACACCAGTAATTAAATTAAAATATAATAGTAATTTATAGTAAAAAGGTTATGAACCATACTAAAGTGTATTAGTGTATTTTTTACAACTATCTTTAAAGAAAACCACTGCATATCGTAGTATTGTGTTTAAGGGAGGCCAGCTGGAGAGTGCACCCCAAAACTATCACTCACATAGCCTCCTCCTAGAGCATTTGCTTCCCATACAGGAATCACTGGTTTGATCCTCCCTTGGAACGAGTGGGTGGGTGAAGGATTAGATGCAATACAATAGATGTAATTACTTTTGAATACCTTGGATTTTACTACAGTTGCGGTGGAGTAATGTAACGTACCTTATGTGTAAAAACTACAGTAATAGAGTAAATTTTTAATTTTACTGTTGTTGTATTATTACATGAATGAGTTGCTCAGTTGTGAACATTTGACATTATTGCAAAACAGTGCTTTCCCACACTTTAACAAGAAGAGGTCCTCATCGAGCTCTGATTTAGAAAGCTTCGAGTAACGAACCTTTTTCCGATACAATTGTGTCGAGGGCTTCACTGGTTCAGAAAGCTTCATTTCACCATCACTAAAACAAAGGTAACGCCTTGTAATATCACTAAACAGATAACAAGACTCAGTAGTAAGTATCTCTAAGTGAGCTGTATATATGTGTGTTTAATCAGTACTTTACAATCAGTCAGGATCAGGAACTGGTTGTCTGTGTGTGGTGCATGATTGGTTCCCCTTCAAATAGGAACTTCGACATGTGTCTGTATAAACAGACTTTGGGAGTGCTTTAGACAGCCAATCATTTCTGAAGATATAAAAACGGGCCAATGAAATGCCAATTGAATTGGCGGAGCTTAGCTCCACAGCTGAAACTGATGAGCCAATTAGGGCTATATTAGTCGGCTGTGTGAGTTAGCTCGTCAGAATTGTTGCTTCAGACCCGATCTGAGACTGAAGAACCCTTCTGCTGAGCTGACTTCCAACATTGAAGAAAGCCTTACCTTTACCAGTATAGGAGAAGACGTGTAAGCGGCGGACGAGCTGGGTTTCCTGTCCCCTTGGCGTTTCGCTGGTGATCTAAAAGAGCAGTTTACTGAAAGAGCAGAAATCCCTAAGAGAGCACACGGTCGTACAGCGCGTCTTTTTAAAGATGTCGTTTCGACCGTGCGTTTCTGGATGCGGTGGTTTCCTCACCCCGAATGACAGGCACGAGTATTGCATCACATGCTTTGGGGTCCAACATGTTGATGCGGTGCTCGCGGACAGTTCTTTCCCGCATTGCGATGGCTTGACTGTTGCGCAACTGAGGTCGCGGCGAGCTCTTTTATTAGGGCAAGTCAACCCTGCTGCTCCCGGCCAAGCGGTTAGCACTCGGGCAGACCTGAGGGTTACAGTGGAGAAGGAAGACCCAGACCCCCTGCCACCCTCCGGGGTTGTCAATATGGTTACGGATCTGAAATTGGACATGTTAGCCATGTTATCTCGGGCTACTTAGGCTGTGGGGCTGGAGATGGCTTGTCCCCCAGAACCACGGCCAGACGCTTAGACAGGTGCTACGTAGGGGTGAAGGCAAAGCCTTCTAGACCCCCCATCCCCTTCTTCCCGGAGGTACATAGAGAGCTCACGCAGGCATGGAGGGCACCTTTTTCTGCCCGGTCCTCGTGCGCTCCCGCTCTCACCTCCCTCTATGATGGAGCGGCCAGGGGATATGAGGCGATTCCTCGGGGGGGGGGGTTATGCTAGCCGTTCCACTCATGGAGATTCGCCCAAACTCCCTTCCAAGGCGTGCAGGTTATCTGAGTCTCTCATGGCCAGAGCCTACACTGCTGCGGGTCAGGCCGCCTCCGCTCTGCATGCTATGGCCACCTATCAATGCTACCAAGCCTTGAAGCTGGCCGAGATGCAGGAGGGAGGTTCTCCCCCGGGCTTGCTGCATGAGCTCCGCACGGCAATCAGTTATGCTCTCATGACCACCAAATCGGCTGCTCGTGCCCTGGGGAATATGATGGCCACGTTAGTGGTCCAGAAACGCCACCTTTGGCTGAGCTTGGCTGATATGAGTGACGTTGACAAAGCTCGCTTTCTTAACGCTCCCATATCCCAGGCTGGCCTTTTTGGCGACACAGTTGGGGAGTTCACCCAGGAATTCTCAGGTGAAAGAGCAGTCCAAGGTGATGGGTTAAGTCATCGATCAGCAGGCTCGGAAAACTGCTCCTCCCGCTACCCCTCCTACTGCCGCAGCTCCTCGCCGAAGGTGCCCACCCGCGGCTTCAACATCCGCTCCACTTCTGCTGCCCACTCCACCAACCAAGCGGCAACGCCGAGCCTCCAGCGGGACTGCGACGTCACCGCCCCAGGGTGCCGTTAAGTCTGGTAAACAGACAGCGAAGGGACACTCTGCTTCCCGGGATGAGCACTCCCATCCCGAGCTGCCCCTCTGCTGGCATGTCAGCGATAACTCCGATGGTGTCATTAGCGTGCGCTCTGCTGGCTTGATTAGCGCCGCTCAGCGCGTTGCGGTGGCTCAAACGGACGGTCAGACTCGGCTATGCGATTCAGTTCGCTATTCGCCCTCCAAAGTTCACAGATGTCCTTTTCACGAGGGTGATCCCTAAGAGCGACCCTGTCTTGCGAGGGGAGATTGCTGTCCTCCTGGCGAAGGATGCAATCGAGCAGGTCCCTCCAGCCGAGATGAGGTCCGGGTTTTACAGCCCGTATTTCATCGTGCCCAAAAAGAGCGGGGGGTTAAAGCCAATACTAAATCTGCACAGACTGAACTGTCATTTATACAAAATGCCTTTCAGAATGCTCACGAACTTGATTCAGAGCGTCCATCCAAAGGATTGGTTTGCAGCCATAGACCTGAAGGACGCATGTTTTCACCTCTCCTTTCATCCACGCCACTGCCCTTTTTTTTCTTGTTCGCGTTCGAAGGACGAGTGTGGCAATACAAAGCCCTCCCCTTCGGGCTTTCTCTGTCTCCGCGGGTTTTCACCAAGCTCGCGGAGGGTGCCCTAGCGCTCCTGCCCTTTGCGGGCATCCGCATACTTAGCTATCGCGACAATTGGCTCATTAGCCTCGTTCCGCGATCAGCCGATTATGCACAGAGACAGCTTCGGCACCTCGACCAGTTGGGGTTTCAGGTAAACCGAGAAAAGAGCAAACTTTGCCCCGTGCAGAGGATTTCTCATCTCGAGGTGGTGCTGGATTCGGTCGCTATGGTTGCGCGCCTCTCCATGGAGCGCACCAGGCTGATACTTTCCTGTGTGAAGGAGCTCCAAAGGAAGATATTGGTCGCACTAAAATGTTTTCAGAGGCTCCTGGGGCATATGGCATCTGCAGCTGCAGTCAGGCCGCTCGGTTTGCTTCATAGGAGACCACTTCGGTGTTGGCTTTGCGATCGAGTTCCCAGACGGGCATGGCGCGCGGGCACACACCGGGTGTGCATCACTCCGCTGTGTCTCCGCACCCTCAGCCCCTGGACGGATCTGTTTTTACTATGGGCCGGAGAGCCCCTAGGGCTAGTATCCAGGCATGTTGTCATAACGACAGATGCCTCCAGCATGGGCTGGGGGGCCATGTACAACGAGCATGCAGCCGCGGGTTCGTGGTCCGGACTCCGCCTGCATTGGCATATCAACTGCCTGGAGATGTTGGCAGTGCATCTCCTCTGGAGTCACACGTGGCTGAAAACGCTGCGTGCCATCCACATTCCGGGTGAGCTCAACCGTGCAGCCAGTGCGCTCTCACGGCAGCTACTGTCCCGAGGGGAGTGAAGACTCCACCCCGATTCCGTCCAGCTGATATGGGCGCGCTTCGGGGAAGCCCAGATCGATCTGTTTGCTTCCACAGATAACGCACATTGCCAGCTGTTTTATTCCCTGACCTAGGCCCTCCTCGGCACGGATGCACTGGCTCACAGCTGGCCATTGGGCACGCGCAATATGCGTTTCCCCCAGTGAGCCTAATCGCACAAACTTTGTGCAAAGTCAGGGAGGATGAGGAGCAGGCCTCTCTGGCCCATCCAGACCTGGGTTTCGGAGCTCACACTCCTCGCGGCGACCCCTCCTTGGCGCATTCCCCTAAGGGAGGACCTCCTCTCTCAGGGACGGGGCACCATCTGGCACCCACGCGCAGATCTCTGAAACCTCCACGTGTGGTCCATAGACGGAGCGCGGAGGACTTAGGTGACTTACCGCCCGCGGTATTTAACACCATCACTCAGGCTAGAGCACCCTCTACGAGGCATGCCTTCGCCCTGAAGTGGAGTCTATTCTCTGAGTGGTGCACTTCTCGCCGAGAAGACCCCTAAACTTGCCAGATTAGCATTGTGTTATCCTTCCTTCTGGATAATATCGAGCGTAGGCTGTCACCCTCCACACTGAAGGTTTACGTGGCTGCGATCTCCTCTCACCATGACGCGGTAGATGGCAACACGCTCTGGAAGCATGATTAATCATCCGATTCCTCAGGGGCGCAGTTAAATTCTAGTCCTAGCGGGTCTGCAGAGAGATCCGTTCGAGCCACTCGAGTCAGTATCACTTAAAATTCTGTCTTTAAAGACAGCTCTGCTGATCGCATTGGCGTCATTCAGGAGAGTTGGGGATTTGGAAGCATTTTCGTTCAGCGATTCGTGCCTTGAATTCAGGCCCGGTTACTCTCACGTTGTCCTGAGACCCCGGCCTGGCTATGTGCCCAAGGTTCCTACCACCCCATTTAGAGATCAGGTGGTGAACCTGCAAGCGCTGCCTTCGGAGGAGGCAGGCTCAACCCGCTCACTGCTTTGTCCCGTTCGCGCTTTACGCCTTTACGTGGAACGAATGCAAAATATAAGATCATATGAACAGCTCTTTATCTGTTACAGTGGTCGGCAGAAGGGAAGTGCCGTATCAAAACAGAGGTTGGCCCACTGGTTAGTTAATGCCATCGCCCTCGCTTATCAATGCCAGGGCGAGCCGCGCCCTCCTAATGTGAGAGCACACTCTACTAGAGCTGTCGCTTCCTCATGAGCGTTATCACGCAGCGCCTCTCTCACAAATATCTGCAGAGCTGCGGGTTGGGCGACACCTAACACATTCGCGAGGTTTTATAATCTTCGAGTGGAGCCAGTTTCCTCCAGGTTATTGGTTAACCCAAATCAATCGGGGGGGGGGAATTAAGCTCAGTGTCACAAACGCTTGCTGCGCCATGCTCCCTAACCCGGAGATGTGTGCGCCTTTTTTCTACTCTGCTAATAAGTTTCCCTTCTCAGGCGAACCCTAGAGAGTTTCTCCGAGGCCCCCATCATTGACTCAGCGGAGGAGTCGAATGCATGGCTCAGTGTGCAGTTGGTATGCCCATTTGGTCTCCACGCATATTGAAGATCGGTGCCAGATATGCGCATCCCCACTTGGTGATGCCATATGCATTATTACCACGATGTGGTTATCAGGCGGTCCCGTGTCTACCCTAAACCGCTAACCAGCTCATCTTATGTAGCACTCCCCCTCTTTTGGCCTGGTCTATATGCCCCCTTACCATCAGGTCTCCCCTTCTGGGTAAGCAGATGGTCTCCGCCATATCCTCCCCCTGCAGGGACTGACGCTTTCCCAACGTACTGTCGTATTTCAAAAAAATCCCTAGTCTATATTATCTAGGTAAAAGCACACTTACGACCCCCGATTAAACATTTATTTTCTATGTAATGGTAATATGTTGGGCCTAGGGGATGTTGGAAGTTTGCGCTCTTGGTGATGTCAGTGCGTTCACGTTTGGCAAACTGCACATCAGGAGTGTGACGGGCTTGGTTGCTGTGGTGCTTTTCATACAGTCTCCCAAAGTCTGTTTATATAGACACACGTCGAAGTTCCCATATGAAGGGGAACGTCCAGGTTAAGTATATAACCCACGTTCCCCGAATAGGGAACGGAGACGTGTGTCTCCACTGCCACAACACCTGAGTCTCCAGCTGGGAGCTGAGTGATCGGCTCTTCAGCAGGCAAAATTCTGATGATCTAACTCACACAGCCGACTGATATAGCCCTAATTGGCTCATCAGTTTCAGCTGTGGAGCTAAGCTCCGCCAATTCAATTGGCTTTTAATTGGCCCGTTTTTATATCTTCAGAAATGATTGGTCGTCTAAAGCACTCCCAAAGTCTGTTTATACAGACACGCGTCTCCGTGCGTAACCTGGACGTTCTTGTAGTTCATTTACCAGCAGATTTGTAGTCCTATGTGATCTGTGTGTTTACCAGTAATCTGCACAGGCTGGATCGCTGGTGATCGTGACAGTATGTTATCTTCGTAAGGGCATTTTTGTTTCTACCCACATTATTAAATGGACCCTGGTCGGCTTTTTAGCTTAAACGTGTCAATTATTTGATTACATCAAATAGAATACTATAGTGTTACAAAATAATATTAATAACAAAAATATTTAATATGCAATATTTGAAAACAATTGAAAGAAAAAAGAAAAAAAAACGGGTGAACATTATTATGATCAACTTTTACTACACTAACCAAAATTTAGTAAATCATGATAAGCCATTGTTTATTTGTAGTGAAGCTATTAATATACAAATTGTCATCAATATTATTAAACTGTCATCCTAACTATAAATATTAAGTAAGATTTTATTATAATTTCAATTGAGTTAAAACCTGAATAACTGAATAAAAGTTAAAGTAACATAAAAACAACACATTTGTTGCAGAGTAAATTAAGATGTTACTGTTTAGGGAGACCGATTCTGATAGTAGAGTTATCGTGATACCATTAATTCATCTTATACTTTATCAGCTGAAGCATAACGATACCAAGTAGTATTGCGAAACTGTAATTCATAACTCAAATTATAAATAAATTTGTCAGAAATACTAATTTTATGTTAAAATAGGCCTAAATTATTTTAATTTATAATTTCCCCCAAAATTATTATTGAAAAAAATTGCACGCCTAAAAATATATTCATTCTTTTTTTTTTCTTTTGTAGATAACAGACAAACATAAAATAAAATAAAATAAATATACAAATTATACCAAATGATATTTGTTACAAAAAGAGCATTTGTCAAACAAAATTAGGCTATATGAAGTGGTCAAAAATTGCTTGTTTCTTGTTGCTATTTTGAGATTTTTTATTTACAGTTTTTTTTCTTTTTCAGTTTTATCAGGTAACAATCCAAAGTAATTCAGAATGTCACCTAGTGAGTCAATCTTTTTAGGAGATTGTCGCGGTTGTTGTAGCTACTAAACTATATTGACAGGAACAGAAATGAACTGATTCAGATGTGCTTTTGAACTAAATCAGAAAACGTGCAATAGGCTACCATAAAAGGCACAAATTCTTCGAAGTTTTGCAACCTTTAAAAGGCTATTAAACTAAAGGAAACTAACTACATACTATTAAAATAAAGTGGTCTGTTGTTGCACAAATGTGTGAGCATTTTAGTGACTTTTCCATATTCAACATTAACTATTGTATATAGACCATTAATGAATATACTACCATTTACAAACTTTAGTGGTACCGCCAGGATTGTGGAGCCATAGTATCGCAATACTACCATTCTACCTGTCAACCCTAATTTTGAGACCGATATTCTGGCTACACAGACTAAACATGTTAGTCTATCATTTTATGCAAAAGCTACTAAATGAAGCTGGCATAATACATTAAGCTTAACTGTGCACTGGTATTTTTTGCTGTCTTACTGATATTTTTTGCACGACCAGATTAGTAGCTAAACAAGCCGCCCTCCTCCTGTCTCAAACTTTGTGTTATTTTTCCCAACTCTGTGATGAACTAAACTTCTCTCACCCCCGTCTGCTCCTTTTGCCTGACCTCTGCCGTTCACTGTGAGTAATTAAAATTAATTAACTTGTCTGGTGTGTGCCTGAAACCAATTAGCCCAATGTAAACTTGCTTGTCAACAAAGCATTTTCATGTGAATGTTTTTGAGCAGCTTGTTAAGATGCAGTGGCCTCTTCTGGGGGAGTGAGAGATGATGGATGTTTACCTGCATTGAGGTGGGCGAATCATGATTTGAAGCTCGACTTTAATTGCAGCATTTCGATTAATGAACAGCACGACAGCACGATCAAACACACTGTAATGATAATAATGAATGTGCTGGATCAGGAGAGTCATTGAGGGCATCTTGGAATAAGTTTCTTGATGAGTTAAATAACAAATTTTAATTCCTTTATTCACTATTTATCATATTCAGCTCTAATAAGAAGCTAGAAGCTAAAATGTGCTTTTTGCCAAAAGCTTTGTGACATCTGCCTTCACGAACGGTCTCACCGGAAATATTTTTTTGAGAACAAAGAAACAAGTTCCTTGTACAATGTCTTATTTCAGTTTTTGTTTTCCTAAATCCACTAGAGGCCGCCATGTATACATTTTTGACAATCTTAAATTTGTTACTGGGTCAAGTTTTCTTATATGCCCTATTTCTTGTAAATCCACCTGATGCTGATGTGTACATTTCTGCCCATTTCAACATGCTTCTTGTACACATCTATGAGAGAGGCCAGCAAGCTTTCCATGCATAATGTATTGGTTTGATATCAACTGACCCAGCCACCCCTTCTCTAAACATATACATATTACATAAATATTACACTGAGTTTGAAGGATTTCATTTTACATGTTTTGTGGAACCAACTCCACTCTTCCTCCCAAGTCTAGCACCATTTGTGGTAGCAAACCAGTCATGCTAGAAAAGCCATCCATCCAGAGAAAAGCAGTCAGCTGTATTGCCCTATAACTGTGAGGCTTACATACAAAATGCAGTCATTAAGTATCCTAGGGCACAAATTTTTTTGGTTCTAAAAAACGTATTACTAAGCACATTTTCCTGTGTTGATATTTACATTTAACGTTAATGACATCTTGGTGGTAAATATGATGCAATAGCTGTGCTTCGTTTTTATTGAATTAATTTATTTTCACCCTGTGTAAATATATGATTAATCCAAAAGCTTTCAATTTTTACAATAATTCCTGAATTTATAGGGGACATGCTTTACAGTAATACATCAAGAAATTTGTTGTGGATTGATGTAATAGTAATTAAAATTTGATGTTATTTTAAGTTACAAAAATAAAACTGCTTCTGTTAGTTCATGTGGCCCATAAAAACAATGTTTGAGTTAAAAAGAATTAAAGTATTAGTATACCTTTATCCATAGTGTTATCTATTCTACATACTTACTCTATAATTGTATTAGAACATTCTGAAACAATTCAAGATTTTATTTCAAATTCAAATATTGTAGTTTTGAGAATTTTGTTTTACAAAATTTATGTATTACTATTTTTAATAACATTTGGTAATATTTTTAATTTTTTAATGAAATGTTTAAACACTTAAATGATTCAAGTTTCCTGACAGGTTTGCAAATATTAAATAAAATCCTTACTTCATACCCTGTGTGGAAAGTTCCATGCACAAATCTGAGTTGTCATTATCCTAAATTGCTTGGTGCACAAGCAGCTGACCTGTAATTCCTATAATGTCAAGCTTTAGCCTTTTGGTCTATTTGGGTTTGGGGTCAGAAGGTTGTGACTGTGGGCTGTGGCATTTTAACCTCCGGTGAAAGTCCTCAGTGTATCATAGAAAGAAAGGGAAGTTCCCCTGAAACATGAGCTCTCCACCTCTCCCTGTTCTTCATATGAAGTGGAGAAAAAAGCATCTGGGTAAAAATTCAGTTAATGTAATGTAACGGTTCCCTCTCTTGCCGTGGAACTGATTTGGGGTCTATTTTATGGGCTTCACATTGAGTAAAATAAAGTAACTTAATCATTCTAAATAACCCCAGAAATCTGAGCCTCAGCTTTATTTCAGTGTGATCTGATTTTTTAATAATTGTATGGCCATTTTAATAGCTCATATTCATTTTGTGCACCTAAATTGGTTTTAAAGCTGAAGGTGAACTTGATTCAGTGTTCGCTGCAAAATCGCTTGGATTACTTGTTTCCCAGTCATACTGTTAAAATAAGAAACTGTTCTTATCCAATCCATCATCTCTGAAACATGCCAGACAGTGACAAATGCAGTCTGCATCTGGCTAAACTTAAAGGCGTATTTGCTATCAATTTTCCAGTTTATTTTCACTGTTCTGGGGTCAATGTTATTAAGTGTTTTACTTAAAAAGTGATCGGTTAGAAGTATTTTTTCATGGTAGGTTGTAGATTACCTGGTAGGCAACCTGGTATGTTGATGGCAAATGTCTTCTGGTGTTATTAAAAAACATTGGCTTGAATATTTAAAATTTTCAAGCATTTGAAATGACATTTTAGAGCCTATATGCTTTTTTAGATGGACACTGTTTTGGTTTTAAATTGCATAAATATCATTACAGTAAAAATCTGTAAAAAACAGACAAAGCAATAATAGGAAAACAGTTACCGATGCTTGTGTGGTGCAGCATTACTGTGAGATCCAATAAAGTGACCAAAACATTGTCTTTTTATTTTAGTTCTTCAGAATATCCAGCATTAAATGCTAGTTAGTAAACATATCCATGAAAAACAGGAACAAAGGACTAAGTACTCATGGGCATGGTAAAACTTAATTAAAAAAGGGTAATCCACTATTTCCTAATGTTATTAGAATGATGAAGGCAATGCAAGAATGTGTTTTGGCCCCAGACAATGTATTGTTTTCTTCAGAGCACCTTAATCACCTTTATACAACAGTTTGACGGCACAATCGTGTGTATAGAATAAAAAATCAAACATGGAGGGTCTTAAAAACCCTTTTGTAAGACAAAACTACTTTTTTTCGCCACTCATTTAAATCTGCAGTGATGTCAGAACAGCAGAAACTGTTGATACTTCACCAACGTTACTTTAGAATTAGTAGTTGAATGATTCTGTAGTGTAATGTCTAAAATGATGATAAAACAGGTAATTTTTGTTCACATTTTAAGATTACATTAATAAGGCTGAACGGCATGAAATGCCATCAATCTACAGAGATTTCCCAGTTTTTCTTTGTTGACATTAGGATTTCACAATAATTAACCCTCAAAAATCCAGATTAAAGCAAACACTACCAGTTTCTGTGGTATAAATACAGCAATGCAAAATACAAAAGATCAACTTAGAATGTCACTTACCTAATTTATAATGATTTGTTCTGCTATAGTTTGAAAGTTACGCTGAGAAAATGCTGTTTTCTTATTATGTGCCCTCTGTCGGCATTTTGTTGCTGAATTTCAACCATCACTTTCTTTGGTCTGCTCAGGCTGATGGTGGCCAATGCACTGAATCCGAAATTATAAACATTTCAAATAGACACTGTCCTTATAAATAAACTGCATAGATGCAATCTAAACAACTACATTCTCGACTAAAAAGCCTTAAAAGTACATTATGTTGTCCAACAGCAACAATATTTGTCAACTAATATTGAGGGCAGCTTTAATACCGGACATTTATTAGGTTTCATTGCACTCATATCAACAAGTCATCAATGCATTAATTCTAAATTAGCATTGTTACATTTTATCTGCAAGGCTGGCAGCAGTAAACAAACCCAAATATCTTTAAAACTGAGAAAACTATCCAGACATTATTACAAATGTTATGCTGCAGATAATGAGGTTTAAAACCTGATCTTAACTAGATACGTGGCTCACCACAATGAGATATGTGCAAGATGCAGTGCGTCCTACGATCCATATCGTTTTTATACAGTAACTGCCACTAACAGCTAAGTGCATGCAAATGGTATTTAGTTCAAGCTTATAACATAAATGTTTCACACCATCTCTTTGTTGTTACAAAAATAATCTGAAAATAAATATGAGCATTGGGCATTATGCATACTTGGGAAAAATGCTTGTTACGAATATTGAAAACATTCAAATAAACCTACCTTTGTTTAATGTGTTTTTTTTTTTGTAGCCTAAGCAGCTTAAGCTTACATGCTACATTTAAAAAAAAATGTAATGTGAAAGGACGCTGACAACAGAGGTGCGGATCAAATTGCAGGGTTTATCTTGCAGAGAATGGTCAGGCAAGCAACAGTTAACACAGGGGCAAACAGATGTATATGTGCAATCCAGAGTCGTGGTCAATACACTGGAATGTAAACAAAACAACAAAGCCAAGGTCTAACACAGAAAGGCAAGGCAAGGAAAACATGCCATAATGTTCACAAACAGTATAACAAGACTCAGTAACTAGTGTGTGTGTGTGTGTGTGTGTGTGTGTGTGTGTGTCAGTGCTGCTTTTAAAGTCCATGTCTTAAGTAATGAATAGCTTCAGCTGTGTGTGTTATGAATCAGTCAGGATTAGGAACCGTCATGTGTGTGCAGTGCATGACTGGACCTTGTAGTCCATATAATGACGGGTTTGTAGTTTTATGTAATCTATGTGTTTACCAGCGATCTGCTAGTATTAGATCTCTGGTAATTGTGACAAATAACATTTTATTTTTGTTTTATATTGTAGACTATTTTTCCTCTATATCGTAGTCCTTACATTTCTAAAAATCCAAGATGAATTATAATTTTGCTATATAATGTTTTTATTTCGTCCACGACAAGAGTTTTTCAACTTACATAATGTGTTTAGAGTAAAATTCTAATGTCTTAAATTCTTGAATTTCTTAAAATGGGAGTGTGGTAACAAGATAGCAAAAGAAGAAAAAGATCCCCCATGTACATTTCATGAAATGTCTTCATCAATTGTTCTTCTCTGCACATCTCTCCACAAAACCCACTTCAGCCTGGAACTTCTTTCTTCATACAGGGGTCAATGTTTCCGATATAGCCGACTCACTTCCAGCCTGCCGGAGCAGGAGAATAGCCGAAAAATCACCTGACCGAGGGACTATTCACTACGCCCCAGCGAGCTGCACGCAGGTATGTAGAGGTGAATGATGTCTGATAGACTTCATTGAGCAGCTTGACATCCTCCTTCATGGTACCCTGAGTGGCCCCAGGGACTGCTGTCAGTTATGATGGAATCACTGCTGAGGTAGTTGTTTAGCTCCTTGCTTTCCTTTTGTTTTAATGCTCCCAGTGGGGGACAAACTTGGCAAACGGTTGTTTGGTGATGGATGGAGGTTGTGTTGCACAAGGCTGGACGACATGGCCCCATGGTAAAAATAAATAAAAAAATAAAATGATGACGGCAAGAGGTATTATGCTTTGTGTAATGACAAGTGCACTTTTACTTGTTATAAATACTACAATACTGATTAATTAAAAAAAGGTTTTGTTTTACAGTGCGCTTGAAAAAAAAGTTGTTAATAACAGAGATTACTTATTATTAATTATTATAATTAATTAAGCAATTGGTTCTATGACAAATTTTGCACCCTATTTTTTACTTATTATTATTATTATTATTATTATTATTATTCCTTTATTTAAAATAAATAATCAGTTAGTTTTATGGCAAATTTTTCACTCTATTATTTTACTTCTTCTTCTTCTACTTATTATTATTATTATTATTATTATTATTATTATTATTATTATTATTATTATATAAGTAATTGGTTCTATGCCAAATTTTGCACTGTAAAGATTGAATTATATAATTGAACATTGATTATAATGTTAAACATTGAATTTACAATGCATAATTGTTACTGGTAGTTTCTTTGTGATTGCTTTTTTTGGTGAAAATTTAATGTCTTTTTTTTACTGTTTATTTTTCTACTATTTTTTTTTTCTTTTTCTAAGTTAAAAAAATTCAAGTATATTTGTATACTTTGTTTTGTTTATTCAATGTTCTGTGGCAATTTTTGCAGTGCAAATTTAGTTTTGTTTTCTCAGTCACTTTGGTACATTTCTCAGATCTGAATTGAAATTTGCTAAACAGTAAGTGCATTTCTCAAAACAACATGAACAAATAGCAAATAAGCCAAGAATAAGTCTTTTGCCCAAAATCCTTAGTTCATCTCTCAAAACCTAATTTCTGTATGTCAGTGCCGTCAGAATGACAAGTCTTTGTGTCATTGTGTATGGAAAAGACATACAATCTTATCTATACAGTTACTCAGTCATGCTCTCAATAAAGCAGTGTACTCTGAAGAGGTGTTCTGATGTAATCAAAGACATTTTTTTGTTGTTGTTTGAACTGTAATTTGTTGATTTATCGTGTCATTGTGATATAGAATGTAAAAAAAAAAGTAGAAACAAATGTAGAAATGTGAGCATAGGAGAATCTCCTTTCAGATGCACCTGGAAACGTATAGAAAAATGCATTATGACGAAATTTTATAACAACTTATTCAAGTATTTTGCATGTAAAGACATAAAAAGGGTGAGACTATTCTGACAGAAACCATTATAATACATTTTTATTAACATGACATAAGCAATTGATATTTTAGGAGACTTTAGAGAATTGTACAAAATCATTTGCATGGATATACAAAAGCATTTGCAACTTGCCTAAAGGAATGAGAAACTGCTTTTGATGTGCACAAGTGACAAAATGATCTGAAGATTGAACAGGTAATTCTGACAATTTCAATTCTGATCTGACAATGTACAAAAGTGACTAAGAAAAACTGTAATAGCAACTGCAGTGAACATTATTTATACAAATAAGTTTTGTTTGTTTTTAAAGTTATATTAAAAAACATGTATTAAGTAGTATAAGTACATTTTTCAGAGTAGTACTGTCAGTTTCTCACATCCAAAATTGCATGTTTTATTCATTGATACTTGTAGTTTTTGTGTGTGTGTGTGTGTGTTAGTGTGTGTGTGTGTGTGTGTCTGTGTGTGTTGTGAAATATACCAGCAACTAAAGGGAAAATTGTTTCTTAAATTGAATTGTTTCTTGGTTCACCTTTATTTAAAGGGGTGGTCCAGAATGTATTTTTAAAACTCAAATCAAATCCCTTTTACTGTCACATCATCAGCAGCACGTTTGCTATGATAAGTGAAAAGCTTAGGTGCTGGCTCCAGACAGTACAAAATACAGATACAACGAAAGTGCAAAATACAGACAGTGCAAAATAGAACAGCATAAAAAATAAAAAAACAGGACAATGTAAAATTGACAGCGATATGTACAATAAATGGGTGTACCCATAGTTGTAGGCAGTATTGTTTCAAGTATGGATTGGTCAAAGTGCAGTGCATGCTACATATTGATGGTTTGCACTAAGGTGTAAGGAAGAGTCTGTGTGAGGTGTGTTAAGTGTTCATTAGCCTTATAGTCTGAGGGTAGCAGAGAGAAAAGTCTATGGCTTGGGTGGCTGGAGTCGCTGATAATTTTCTTAGCTTTCCTCATGCACCGCCTGGTGTAAATGTACTGGAGTGAGAGAAGCTCACCTTCTACTACTTGTCCAGTTCACACAATCCTATGTAAGCCTTTGCGATTCCTGCTGGTGCTGTTTCTTTACCAGGTGGTGATACAGCCAGACAGTATGCTCTCCACAGTGCAAGTGTAGAACGAGCGGAGGATGTGGGGGCTCATTCCAAACCACCTGAGATGCCTAAGGAAGAAGAGGTGTTGTTGTGCCTTCCTCAGCACTGCGTCTGTGTGAGCAGTCTATGTCAAATCCTTAGCGATGTGGACTCCAAGAAACTTAAAGTGCTGACTCTCTCCTCTGGTGTCCCATTGATGGTGATGGGAGTGTGTTCTCTCTTCTCTCTTCTGAAATCCACCACCAGCTCCTTGGTTTTGCTGATGTTGAGTAAGAGGTGGTTTTCCTCACATCACTGCGTCAGAGTGTGGACCTTCTCTCTGTAGGCCGTCTCATCATTATCTGTGATTAGGCCCACCACCGTCGTGTCATCAGGAAATTTAACGATGACGTTGGAGCTGTGTTTGGCTGTATAGTCATGTGTGTACAGGAGTACAGGAGTGGGCTGAGAACACAGCCCTGTGGAGCAATAGTGTTGAGGATCAGTGTGGATGAGGTAATGTTGTTCATTCTGACCACCTGGCGTATGCTTGACAGGAAGTCCAGGATCCACTTGCATAGAGAGCTGTGTAGATCCAGAGCCTGGAGTTTCACCACCAGCTTGGCAGGCACTATATTGTTAAATGCTAAGCTGTAGTCCACAAAAAGCATTCTCACATATGTGTTTTTGTTTTCCAGGTGAGACAGAGCAGTGTGCAAGGTGAAAGCAATTGCATCATCAGTGGAACGATTATTTCTGTATGCAAATTGCAGAGGGTCAGTGTGAGCGGGCAGTACAGAGCAGATGTGCTTTTTAATCAGCTTCTCAAAGCAGTTGCTGGCGGTTTCGGTATCGGCCGCGGGAGCGCACACTGTGTGCGCACTGTCCTGGGCTTCAAAGCAGGCGTAGAATGAGTTGAGCTCATCCGGGAGAGACGCAGCAATGTTTACAGTGGTGGGTTTGTTACTTTTTAAAGTCTGTGATGTAATTAAGTCCCTGTCACATGCTCCGTGCATTATTGGTGTTAAATTGACCCTCTATATGTTTCTTTATTTAACCAGATAAAAAAAACCCATTGAGATCAAGATCTCATTTACAAGGGTGACCTGGCCAAGAGGTCTGCAACACACGATTTATATAAAAAAATAAAAATAAAATAAAAATGTAATAATATTAGTAATAAATATAAAATTGATATAATATAAAAATACAGTTCAGTTTTCCAGCTTTACCACATTTCAATATATTAAAAACACATACATTGAGAAATTGAATGTTGTTGTTTGTTAAAACGGATAGAGCGAAACGATGTCATTGGGAAGAGCTCAGATATCTTTAGTTCAGACTGAAGAGTAGTCCAGGATGAGGGGGCGGCATGACTAAAGGCTCGCTTCCCAATTTCAGTTCGAACCCGGGGAACAGTCAAATGATAAGCTTCACTTGAGCGTAGGGCATACTGGCTTTTAGACTTATGGAGAAGGGAACATAGGTATGAAGGCACCAGTCCCAGAAGAGCCATGTAGACCAGAGTCATCCAATGGGTGTACCTTCTTACATACAGAGAAGGCCACTCTGCTTTGGCATACAATTCACAATGGTGAGTAAGTCTTTGACAGCCTGTAACAAACCTTAGAGTAGAGGTCTGCAGGTCTGTAGAGACCAAATTTCTGCGGCGCGGGAATAAATTTTCGAATAAATCGCGGGAGCGGTCGGTAATGGGTTTAATTTGGGACGGGAGCGGGCTGTCTAGCAATATCGCGAATATTGCTATGCGAATGAGAGAGAGAGCTTTGCCTGTCTGTGTGCTTGGTGCTTGTGGATGTGTATGTTAGTGCGCGCGCGAATGAGAGAGAGAGCTTTCTCAGATAGCAAAATACACTCGGGCCAGTTCCGGCTAGATTCTCGCCTGCCAGAGACTTACCAATCGGGCCAGATGCGGCGGCCGTAAGTGAGCCCATGCTGCCGCATTCCCGCCGGAATCGGCCCGAGAGTAATGTGCGCTGCGGCCCGGAGCTGGCGCGACTCAGTATTTATATACCTTTATATAAAACCTTTTGGTATTACATTGGTACTTGATACATTGTATTACAACCCTTTGAGTTGATATAACAGCAAACGCCTGTGTGTCTGCTTGGTGCTTGTGTGTGTGTTAGTGCGCGCGCGCGTTTGAGAGAGAGAGAGCTTTGTCTGTGTGTGTGTGCTTGGTGCTGTGTGTATGTGTTTATACAGACAGCTTGGCTGTCTGGACTGTATAGCTGGGTGATTGTTGGTTTTGTTCTCCCCCGCTCTTTAGCGGGATCGGGCGCGGCGGCCAGAAAACAGGGCGGGTCGGGCAGCGGGACAACAAATTCTTGATATAAGCAGGAGCGGTCGGGTTCGGGCTAAAACCTGGCGGGTGCGGGCGGGAGCGGGATTCAAAATTTAGTCCTGCGCAGATCTCTACCTTAGAGCACTGTGATAGATGGAGTTTAAAGGCTTAAGACATTTGTTTGAAGCATGCATATATAAAACATCACCATAGTCAAGCAAGGGTAAAAATGTTGCAGACACCAAATGTTTGCGAGCTTTAAGAGAAAAGCAGGATGCATTTCGATAGTAAAATCGGAGCTTAACTCTCAATTTCCTAACCAAATTTACTATATGTTCTTTGAAAGAAAGCTCCTGATCGAGTAGAAAGCCTAAATACTTATAGCTGGACACTAAATTTATTTGTTGACCTTGGGCAGTGGTAATTAATGGTTGGTTCTGCACATGAGTGGAACAATTTGTGAAAATCATTAATTTAGATTTGTCTACATTTAAAGGGCACCTAGGTTACCCCTTTTTTCAGATTTAATATAAGTCTTTTGTGTCTCTAGAATGTGTATATAACGTTTCAGATCAAAATACCCATCAGATTTTTCATTATACCTTTTACAAGATGCTGTTTTATACTGATTTCCAGCAGGGGGTGGTTTTGTCGTACTGTGCCTTTAAGCCGAGTTCTGCCCGCCCACTATTTCTACATGCCTCCTCCCTCAGCTGCGTCAGAAAACAGACAGACTTAAAGGAAGAGGGTCTCACATAGCATTTGTGAGATACTACAGTAAGAACTAACCTTTACTAATCAGTATTGTGAAGTTGCATTGATGAGTCACACACAATATCGTACACACACACACACACACACACACACAGATACACACGCAGGCAGGCAGGCAGGCAGACAGATAGAGCGCGCTTAGCTTAGTTAAGGCTAACCTCAAGTACTGTGTGGATATCTGTTATGCTAATGTACAAAATAAACCTGATTTAACTTCCACAAACCGGGATTGAAGCGTCTTCTTTTATAATTGTTCTGACACGCGGCTGTGCTGATGAAGTAAAGCTGAAGTAAAACACTGTAATTAATTACACACATACTCTGTTTTAAAACACTTTAAACATGTGAAACTTACTCTTAATCACATTTGATGATGATTGCTGATCCTAGCGAACAGAACAAAGCTTTTATTCCCGGTTGCTTTGCGTATGTCTGTCTGGTCTTGTTGACATACACATGACTACCGGAACATGTTAATGCCCGCAGCTGTCAATCAATTCGGTGGGCGGGGGATCGCACACCAACGTAATGGTGCGATCGATTTGAAAACAGCTCCAATTGGCCGACCCCTTTTTTGTAGTTAAATTGAAAAAAAAAGGACTGGGTGTGTTCATATCACCCCAGTATGACAGTCTATACACTATACCAACACACAGATCTGTCCAAACAGCTTGAAAAGTAGATTTTTTACCATAGGTGCCCTTTAAAACCAATTTAAGATCCTTAAGATGAGACTAAACAATATTAAAAGCAGACTGTAAAAATTGAATGGCCTGAGAAAATGAAGGGGAGCAACAATAAATCACTGTATCATCAGCGTACAGTTGATAAAAGGCATTTGGAAGGTTGTCTCACAAGTTATTAATATAGATAGAGAATAGTATAGGCCCTAATACTGATCCCTGCAGCACTCCTTTGGGCACCTCTAAAGATAAAGAAGACAGCCCGGCCATATGGACACACTGTGTTCTATTGGACAAATAATTAGCAAACCAAGTGGTAGCTTGGTTTGACATACCGATCCGTGTTAAAGAATTAATTAAAAGTGTATGATCAACAGTATCGAATGCCTTTTGAAAGATCAAGAAAAAGAGCAGTGCAATAATTCTTACGATCCATTGCCTGTAAAAAATCGTCTAAAACCTTCAGTGTGGCAGAAACAGTACTATGTTGCTTTCTGAATCCAGACTGGTAATTTGATAAAAAGTTATTTGTTTCTAGAAACAGGTTAAATTGATCACTGACTAATTTTTCAAACATTTTTGCAATGATGCATAATTTGGAAATTGGTCTATAATTATTTACTTCCGATGCTTCTCCTCCTTTTAAAAGGGGAAGTACAAAAGCTGACATCCAAATTCTAGGGATATGACAACTAATAAGACTTAAATTAAGAATGTGGGTGAGTGGCTCAGCTATATAATCTGCAGCCACCTTTAAAAAGAATGTATCCAGTTTTCTGGTCCAGCTGCCTTTTTGGTGTCCAGCTTTGTCAGGGCTCTATGAACTTCAACAACTGTCACTGGGATAAAATTAAAAGAGGAAAAATTAAAGCTTATTTTTCTATTTGGATAGAAAATCTTTGAAGGGGATTCATTTAAATTGGAGTTAAAGGTTTCAAATAAATGTCCAGCAGAAATAAAATGTTCATTAAAATGGTTTAGCATGGATGCTTTATCTGTTAGGTTTGTTCCATTTTTGATCAAGAACTTGGGAAACTCACTTACAGATTTCAAACCAGACATAGATTTGACAGATTTCCAAAACTTCTTTGGATCATTTAAATGTTTAGTCATTTTAGAGAGGTAAAACTCTGACTTTGAACTCTGGCTCTCTTTATTAATAAGGTACATTTATTTCGCAATTGACGAAAACTCAGCCAATCAGCCTCTGATTTGTTTTTTCTTGCTCGTGCCCAAGCAGTATACCTCTCCCTTTAAAAAAATAGCAATTTCTGGGGAAAACCAGGGATTATTATGCCCTTTTACTCTAAATGTTCGCAAAGGTGCATGTTCATTTATTAATTTTAAAAACTCATCATAAAAGTACTGCCATGCTAATTCTACATTGTCAAAAAGGGAAACTCTACACCATTTAAAATGAGACAAGTCATGGGCAAAAGCTTGCTCATTGAAGTGTTTGAGATCTCTCTTGACAAGTATCTGAGACTTCAGTTTAGGCAGCTTAACATTTCTGACCACAGCTTTGGCACAGTGGTCACTTATATCATTTGCAAATACCCCAATATCCATATATTTGTGTGGGGTGTTTGTGAGGATTAAATCAAGCAAAGAGGATCTAGAGGGACTTTTGATATTTAGCCTAGTTGGACAATGAATTAATTGACTAAGGTTTAAGGAATCACAGATATATTTTAAGTTGTCAGATGATCCTGTTAACCAGTCTAGGTTCAAATCACCCACTAACACCAGTTCATTAGAATTCAACTTGGTAACATAGTTATGCAGTGAGGTGAGAGCCTCACTGCAAGCTGAAGGGGGTCTATAACAACCCATAATTGTGAGAGACTGATCTATTATGAATTCAATTTTTAGAACAACAAATTCAAACTGTTTTGGGATAGAAACAGAGGATAGGAGAGTAGCATGTAATTTGTTTTTTATATATAAAGCTATACTCCCACCTTTTCTAGGGCGATCACAACAATAAATGTTGTAACCTGGTATAGAAATATCAATGTCCCGTACTGCTTTTTTAAGCCAGGTTTCAGAAAGAACAAGAATGTCAACATCTGTAGATTGAATCCATTTATAAAATCTAATTTTGGTAGTAGGCTGCGAACATTTATGTGTATAATACCAAGACCAGACCTGCTTTTAAAATCGCCAGGTGTACCAATATTATTTATGGGGGGACCAGGATTTAGCTCAACATTGCTGGATAAAAGGAGCAGAAGTGTGATAAGGCATTTCCATCTAACCTTAGATTTTAGAACAATCTCTATATTATTCTATATTATCTCTATATTATTCAAATGAAGAAAAATGGTGAAAGGCATTTCGTTGTGAAAAAATTGTTTTAGGACATAAATGCACATTAAACAAAGCAGATTACATTGAGGATGATGATAGCACTTCTGTTCATTTAAAACGGGCCAGAAGTGAGACAACATGTTCGAATCAGTAGACGACCACACACAGACCAGTTTGTTGTATGACCCCAGAGGGGGACGTGGCACATTATTGTACATATAGCCACTATGTTGGGGTACAAATTCAATTGTCCAAAACAAAAGTAATAAAAACAGAAAGTGTTTCATTTTCACTAAAGACGAACAACTAGTCCACATTATTATTTTTAAAAGAATCTACTAGAGTAGTCAATATGTCCCAGTAAACAAGAACACCACAGCTCGGTAGCCCACCACCGCGGCCGTTGACGATCACAGCTGATCCATGGCCCACAACGACCACTGACTGACTAGCTCACCTCCTCCGCCGCGAACGCGATACAGCACCGAAACACCTCAGATCACTCCTCTGTGATCCAGCACTGCAGCAGCTTACTACCACGGTTGAATGGTATAGCACCGTAGGCATCCAACAGCCAAAGATCCCATGCTTTTCCCTTCGAATTATTTTGTTCTATCCGCGCGGTGCACGCAGATCCCCGAAAGTTCAGCAGCTGTGTCTGGTACCTCCGCAGATAGCCAGGTTTCTGTAAGGCAGATAATGCAGCAGTTTCTTGTTTCCTGTTGGAAGGAAATGTGCACCCGTAGCTCGCAAAGTTTGTTGTCCAGTGACTAAACGTTAGCCAGCAGAATGGTGGGGAGCGGAGGTCGAAATGCACGGCGTCGTAGTCTGATGAGGACGCCGGCTCTCTTTCCTCTTTTCCGGCTGCGTTTCCATCATCGCTTCGATTGTGTGACCCAGACAAAGGGCTCTGTTGCCGTGTTTGTAAACAGAGCGTCGTTAAAGAGCTCAAAGTCCATTCTTTGATGTGCAACGAGGGAGCCAATTTCCCGAAGTGTGTGCCAGTCATTCATTCATTTTTTTTTGCTATTTCTGCGAAGAATTTTGGTAAAAATCTGTGGATTTCTGTGGAACTGTTTTGGGAGTATCATAAATAAAAACCTTAATATGTGAAATAAAAAAAAAACTTTTAAACTTTTATTTAATGTCTAAAATGAAAATCCAGTTAGATTCATTTTATTTGGTAAACAAAGCAAGTTTCTCACATAATATCTCTACTAAAAGACTGTATTGTACATAAATCAGATGAACATTTTCATATTAGTCAATAATATTACTGTAATTAATTAAAATAAGTAAATAAATATAGATTTACACACATTTACACAAGTAAATAAACAGAATTAATGATGGGCTAAAAAGCTACGGAAAATCTGCGAAATTTTGCGCACAGATTCCATGTGGGCCTAGTAATGAGAGTGTGTACTGTACATCCAGCATTAAAAACGACAAAAATACAAGTAAAACACACAAAACAAAACAAAGTTTTCTGGGAGCTCGCAACACGGTGGCCATGCTCGGCGCCATATTAATGACTTGGTTGTGTTTATGGGTATAAAGCAATGTGTGCACATGCTTCACTTGTAAAAAATCATATATATATATATATATATATATATATATATATATATATATATATATATATATATATATATATATATAATTTATTTATTTTTTCATATTTTGATTATATACAGCTACTCGGTTAACATGAAAATGATAGTTAAATGTTCTAGTTCCTGTAAAAGCCCGCCCTCAAGTGGCTCTGATTGATCAGCTAATATAATGTGCTATGATTCGTGGATTGGCTCCAGGTCACTACGCACTTTGCCTGTTGTGTAAATATGGTCAATCAGTGTAGCAGTAGCAGTTTGAGCCTAATCAGACAGAAAGTGAGAACAAAGACAAACCTCAACCTGCTCTTTAAAATAAAATCTGACAAGTGTCTTTCATATATTTTTGGGTTATAAGCATGTTTAAAGAATACGAAACGTTCACATCTTTTGTGAGATCATTTTTTGAGATGTAAAGCGCAGGGAAAGTGGCCGCATAGGGAGACACTACACAAGCTGGTGAAGATTGTGGGTGTTTACTGCGGTTTGACGGATACAGTAAATATGAATTTGTAGCTAAATTGTTAATGTTGCCAAACAGCATTTCTCATTGTTTACATCTGTAAGTGACCACTAAATCACTATATCCCTTTAAATAATTTAAGAGCATCAGAGCATGTCACGTGTTTGGGTAGCCTAGGTGACTAATAGGTTAATCAGGCTAGCAGGAGCGAAGAGAAGACACATTGCTGTGCGATTTATGGAAAAAAGGAGGCTAAATCCTGCACAATTTATTTAATAAAAACCCTTTAGTAAAGCGGAGCGAGGTATGTGAAGTTAATACTTAAGCCACATGAATTTGTTTGTATGTATATGTTAATCGTGAGCTCTGCCTTCTTATTAGTTGTTTCAAACTGTCTTCATATACTTCATTGTTTCATTTTCATATGTCGCTCTGTACATTATATCTTTATTTGTCATATTATTCTGTATACGAGTTATTTTTATTGATTTTTGTTGTTTCTTTGTGTAGTTTCACGGTGCTACACAACGAAAGTTTAATGGCTCTCGTCTTAAGCATAATAAAGAATCAAGCACCCGTCAGAAACTCTCTGTCTCGTTCATGGAAACCAAAGGGCAGCTACAACATCCATGCTACAACAAACCATTAACATTAGAAAATACGCATGTAATATATCAACTTTTAATAAATTAAAATACTTAAAGTTGTGGCTCACAATCCACAGCTACTATTCCGGTTAGAACTGCTCCTTCTTTGAGGAGATTTAGCCGAATCCAGCACTGAACTAGGAGAGATTCTGGAAGCTGTCTTTTATCAAATGCCAGAGCTATATTTTTATATTACTCTGGCACATAATTAAGATTAAATTGTAAGCACTTCTCTCTTTGTGTCACGCTGGTAGACAAGGAACACAGAGATGGTTATATTTTCAGTTTTATTCAAAACAAAGTCACTTAATCAAAGTGGGAAATCAGAGGGTTGATATTAATGCTGTAGCAATCTTCTTTAACAGCACTGTAAGCGTCAACAACAGATGTTATCGATCTCACTAGTAGTTCGCTTGTAGGAACATCAGTTGGCGAGTATAAAGACACAGTTCATCTAGTAGATAGCTGGGGCCTCATGTATCAACGTTGCGTACCCACAAAAACTTTGCGTACGCCAGGTTTCACGCTCAGAATCGCTCACGTTTGGATTTACTAACGATGAACTGAACGTGGGAATGTGTGCAGCTCCATAAGCAGTTTATGTCGGTGTCTGTTTTATTTCCATTGGCGACTCCTAGAGGCAGTTGTGTTTACATTTACATTTAGTCATTTAGCAGACACTTTTATCCAAAGCGACTTACAAATGAGGACAGGGAAGCAACTTACACAACTATAAGAGCAACAATGAATAAGTGCTATAGGCAAGTTTCAGGTCTGTAAAGTCTAAGAAGGAAAGTATTAGTACTTTTTTTTTTTTTGGGGGGGGTACAGTTAGTGTGATATTCAGAGAGGCAATTGCAGATTAGGAAGTGAAGTGGAGACTAAATAGTTTTTTTAGTTTTTAGTCGTTTCTTGAAAATAGCGAGTGACTCTGCTGTTCTGATGCAGGTAGGGAGTTCATTCCACCAACTGGGCAGATTGAGCATGAGCGTTCGCGAAAGTGATTTCTTCCCTCTTTAGGATGGACCCACGAGGCGACGTTCATTCACAGAACGCAAGTTTCTGGAGGGCACATAGATCTGTAGAAGTAAGAGCAGATAAGGAGCAAGGCCAGAAGACACTTTGTAGGCAAACATCAGATCTTTGAATTTGATGCGAGCAGCAACTGGCAGCCAGTGCAAACGGACTAGCAGCGGAGTGACATGTGCTCGTTTAGGTTTATTGAAGACCACTCGTGCTGCTGCGTTCTGGAGCAGCTGAAGAGGCTTGATAGAGTTAGCTGGAAGCCCAGCTAGTAGAAAGTTGCAGTAATCCAGTTTGGAGAGAACAAGAGCTTGAACAAGGAGTTGAGCTGCATGTTCAGATAAGAAGGGTCGGATCTTTCTGATGTTATAGAATGCGAATCTGCACGATCGAGCAGTTATAGAAATGTGGTCAGAGAAGTTTAGTTGGTCATCAATCGTTACTCCAAGGCTTTTCACCATTTTGGATGCAGTAATGGTTGCCCCATCCATCTGGATTGAAAAGTTATGGTGTAGAGTCGGGTTGGCAGAAACTACAAGCATTTCCGTTTTTGCGAGGTTCAGCTGAAGATGATGATCTTTCATCCAGTGTGAAATATCCAACAGGCAGGCTGAGATGCGAGCTGGAACCGAGGGACCATCAGGATGAAACGAGAGGTATAGCTGGGTATCATCAGCATAGCAGTGGTAGGAGAATCCATGTCTCTGGATGACTGGTCCTAGAGATGACGTGTAGATGGAGAAGAGAAGTGGCCCAAGAACAGAGCCTTGAGGTACCCCAGTGTTTAGATGCTCTCTACAAAGTGTCTAAACCTTGCAATGGCAGCTGTATGAGACGGGTTCATCTAGCAGGTGTATAAGGTTTCCATACCATACAGTTGACCAGCCAAACATTAAAGCACAATTTGCAGCGGTCCCCTGTTTTCCCAATGTAATCTGAGCCATCTACTGCAAGCACATTGCTTTAAAGACACTATTTGAAGATGAATTTGCATGCGTGAATCAGAAACATTTCCATTCAATAAATGTGCGAATAAAATATGATGCACAAACTTATTAATGATTCCTACTTGTCTTTCTTGTGATAAATAGTTGGCAAAATCTGATATGTAGCGGGGAAAAAAAGAAGAAAGAGTTTATCAGACGCTGGATTCGAACCGAGTTCATGCTTGAATGTGTCAAAACATGTTGACATGCGTCTTACGAACTGCGCCACTGAAATTGTTGAGGGAACTGCAACATTTTTCACCTATAAACCACACTATTTCTTTTTTAATTCACTCAGTGCGATGTTCAGACCCAACTGTGTTAACCGCATCAGCTAAACTCTCCCACTCTATTTTTTTCTTTTGTTATTAATTCCGGAGAACAAACTTGCAAATAACACAGTTTTTCTCCTGTCTACCTCCGAAAGCAGCACTTCCAATTCACATTCTGTTCAAAGTTTCTCTTTTTGCTTTCTTTTGCCATTGCTTTTTCGTTTGGTTTTGCCAAAGTAGAGTCATTAGCATATTCATACGGGGAGGGGTTTTGTGCTTGTGCATGTTGCGCTCAGTTTCACGTTCATTTGGATGTACAAAAGAATATGCGTGAGATTCGGCACAAAGCTGTAAATGTGCGTACGCAGAAAAAAATTCAGATGTATGAAACACTGCGTACGCACATTTACAGCTTTGTGCGTACGCAATGTTTTAGTATGATTTCCACGCAAGTCTTCGCACATGAGGCCCCTGATATTTTGGTAAACCCTACATAATTGTGTGCGTTCCTCTAGATCAATGAGAAGAATCAGAAAGCATGTAATGATCATCTGTTGAGAAGAATACAAGCACACAGTTCATTAGAGTGATAGCAGATCTTCTATTTAACATCAGATAAGAATAATCATTTCCCTTGATCAGTATGAAGGACTGGAAGACTCATAAGGAACATCCATAAAAGAAGGGTAGAAGACAAAGGAGTGAAGATGAGGACAACCATCCGACTTCAATACCAGCCCTCCACTGATAGGAGAAGGTAGGCTTTTATATTGTCCTTGAGGAGGAGGAGCAGGTGCAGGTGATTGGAGAGGGAGAACTGTAAAGCTGCGGTCACAGTGGGCTTTTCCTCCCATAGACTTCCATTTACACGCACGCGAATGCGTCAGACCGGAAATGCGGGGTCATGCGTTAAGTTTCGCAGGGTGCTGTGAAGCAAAGTTCAAGCTTGGTGAACTCTGACCTGCGTAATCGCAGTACTTGACTGCGTGAGACCAATCGATGATTAAAACATGACCTCTCTTTACAGAAATTTAAAACATGAAACAATCGCTGGCTTTTTTAAATGTCTATAGAGTATGAACGAGCCGTGGGTGTGACACTTTGTGTCATGTCCTTTGAAAGCCCAAATACAAAAACAATAGACACTTTGTGAAAAAGCAGTGTTTGGACGGCATTTTATCTATCTCACCTATAACATTACAGTGCATCTGGCCACACCCCTTTGCTTTGCTATGGTGTATGTGCATAACCAGAAGCATTCATGATGTCATTAGCCTGGATGGATTTTTTGTAGTTCCAATGTCTCCCTTTGCATTGAACTTTGAGCGTAATACATTTAGATGTTGTTTATGTTCACACATGATCTAAAGTTTAAAATTCAATATCGTAGTGGATCAGCCCTTTCAGTGCACTACTAAATACATTAACAAAATAATAAATTAAAATGTGGTTGAACGTAAATTTTATTCAACCATTTCTTCATAATTAAAAACTTTACTATCAATTTCTAAGTAAAAACAGTTTCTCAACCTTTCTTCTTTTTACAGTATAGTCGATAATCTCTCTGTTCTGTCCAAACATGTTGAGAAAAGAGCCAGGTGAAGGGTCTTAACTTTAGCAGACGGTTGCCTGGCAACTTGATCATTAGCCCGTCTTCAAAGCTTTCATCAGAGGTTTGGAATTATGTATTGTTAAACACAGTTGTCAAGCGATACAGGATGCCCTTTGATTTGTGAGTCCTCAGAAGCATCTATATCCTTTTTTATGGGCGCAATAATAGCAGATCATCATGCTTGCCTTCGGGCTGGCAAATATTTGATTGCTTTTTTGGCACTGATTTCTGGCTAAAGAACACAGCAAATAAGATTGTCACAGGATTAAAGTTTTAGTCTGCATTTAAACTTGATAACGATTTTAATCTACTTGCTTTTCAAGAACACTGCGCATTATCCAAATGTAAATGTTGTATTACCACACATTTTGAATTTCCCTGTGATGTTTGAGTTGAGTCACAGACACGGTATATCATTTATAGAATTTAATACACTGCTTTTTTGTAGGCAATAGCATTTAATATTGGACAAGCCGCTCAATCTTTTTTTTTTACTCTCTTTTCTGGCTGCATTGCTATTCTCTGTTACAAGTAGAGCATTATATCCAAGTGATTATACTTTCTGATACTGAAAAACAGGCCTTTTCCCAACAGCATTGCATCCTGGCAAGTACAATTAAATCCTTCACTCTGTATAGCTGTAAATAACTCTCAAACTCCTTGTTCACTGTTTATTGGAATATTTAAATGTAGTCTATTAATATGACATTTATTGAAGCAAGTGGCACATTATGCATTTCAAGCATTCAAATAAAGATCTAGTTTAAATTCTTGTTTTATTAATGAAGGATTTTGCCTTTGTTGAACTGTTTAAAATATTGAGCAGTTTTAAGCACTTTCAGTTCACTTTCTTTCTTTATTTATTTTAGAACTGATGAATAAAATGTTTGACAACCAATCTGAAACCACCACACAATTTTGACTGGAGTGAGTGCTAATGTTATAATGTTCTTTAAAAAGCCCATATTATGCATTAAAGAGGGTCATATTTTGGTTTTGGAGTCTCTCCAACAACATGCTGAAATGCATACAAGGTGAAAAAAAACACTTTCATTGTTTTATTATATGCATTTATTTTTATCCTAACGACTCCCATATGATTCGTTCAGCAATTCATTTGTTCCCAAACCCCAACTTAGCGGTGATTGTTCCGATGACACTGTCTGTTGTAATTGGTCGACTGCATTAAGTGTGAGACAGAGAGAAATGCTCACCACAGCTTATGAACAATTTTGAAGTAGTCAGAGTGCAGAGTATATGTGTGAGCATACCTACCAACATACCTGTTTTTCCCAGGAGTCCTTCATATTTCAGACCCATCTCCCGCCACCCTCATGCTTTGTTATTTCTCTATAACTCGCGTAATTTTACTTACGCTCATTATTTACACTTGTGAAATGGAGGAAGGTACTGATCCATGAACTGCGTACTGTAAATTTCCTGTCAAGTTCTGAAAAAAAGTCACATACATTTTTCCTTTTCTGATCCTTCCTTTACTAAATGACCAATGACTCCCCCGTTGTAAGTGTGTAGATTGATGAGGCAAGATGGCGGCGCATACACATCGCAAGGCTGAGTGACTCTCCAGTTTCTGCAGTTTTGCAGAATTATTCCTGCTTATTTCAGGTCTGTTCGTGCAGAACAGTAGTGCCTTTACATCGTACACCCGACAGGAGATTTTGGATATTGATTTGTGCATTCTGGGCAGTTTTATTTGCAATCTTCGACTCATTCCTGTGATCGTCACAACACCTGAGGCCGAGCACCCTGCCCGGCCGGGCGGAAGTCCTCAAAGGAAGCGTCAACACACCACACCAGCTCTCTTTACCCAGCATCTTTCTCACCAATGTACAGTCACTGGTGAACAAAATGGATGAGATTCGACTGCGCATCAACCACAGCAAAAGATTATGGAACTTTAATGTCATGATTTTTACAGAAACATGGCTAAACAGCATCACACATTTTGAGCAGACAGAACGGCGCATGACTCCGGTAAGACCAGAGGCGGAGGATTATGGTGCACAAACTATGTCATCGTTGGGAGACATTGCTCTGTTTACCTGGAATTTCTAATGGTTAAATGTAGACAGTTTTATTTACTGCGGAAGTTCACCTCCACTATTATAACTGCTGCTTATATTCCTCTTGAATAAACTTCATGCAGCCATCAGCAAACAACAGGCTGCACACCCACAGGCTGCTTTTATTGTTGTGGGGGATTTTAATCACTCATTCTTAAAGACAGTGCTCCCCAAATTCCATCAAAACATTTTTTTGCCACTCAAGGGCAAACAAAACCTTAGACCATTATTACACAAACATGGCTGAAGCATACACTGTGACCCCACTTGGGTCAATCAGATCACCTTTCTTTGTTCCTCACCCCCAAGTACTCACCCCTCATCAACCGTGTAAAGCCATCAGTAGCCACGTTTCCACTATCGCGCCTAAAGCGAGCGAGCCAGGGCGAGCCAAGGTCAGTCGCGTTTCCACTGTCACTTCCGGGGCCTAATTTGGCCAAAGCAAGGCTTTCTTGGGGCCAGCGGCAGGCCTTTTTTGGCCCGCTAAATACCTTGTGCCAAAGAGGGCCAGCTTGGGCTTCAGGGCGGAGTGAAAGGGCAGGCGGAGTTTGCCCGAGTCTGTTAAAGATGGCATGCCGTCATTACACTAGTATTCCTATCGCACACGAGTATATGCGCAAACAAATAAATTAATAAGCAAAAGAAAACATATAGCTGGTCAGTTTAAGATAGGCTATTACATAAAACACCTTATAGGATATGGGGTCTTTTTGCTTATGATCACCCTTATGTTTCCCTTTTAAATGTAGGCTGTTCTATAAAAAGTTTTAATTTGACATTTCCTTGCTGTGTCCTTCTCGGTGTTTCAATAGCGCATAACAATTTTTGGTAACACTTTATAATAACTACACACTATAAATCATTTATTAAGCATTAGCAAATAGTGAATTTATTATCCGTTAAGCATTAACTCTACATTAATAAACGTTAGTTAGCAGTTTATAACTGCAGATACAAATGCTCTATTCTTGATTTATAACCATATTTATAATGTGCTTAATAATTGTATTTATATACTTAGTAAATGAATAATTTTTCATTACTAAATTAAGTATCGCATTATTTACAAACCAGTTGTATTTAAGAGTAGTTGAGGGTTTTTAGGATCATTCAGAATGAGTTAGTAAATGATTAATAAACTATTGAAATTAACGCTTATATATCTTATTATTCAGGCATATGTTAATGGTTACTATGCATGTTAATAAATGCTTTATTAACTCAACTTCACCTAGGTTTGTGACCTAATCTAAAGTGAGGACTATTCATGCTTTATAAATCCATTATAAATGACAAATAAAGGCTCAGTTAAATTCTAAACAGGAAAAATGACATTATTCATTCCTATTCAATTCAAGATACACAAATGAAACTGTACTTTAAATAAAAAATAAATCTTTGCAACCTGATCTAAAATAAAATCACTATAGAGTTTAAAGATTACATTTATTACATTGTTTAATTATTATATTGTTGTTTTATCCAGTTTTGTCGTATTTTGACACTCCTGTTATTCAGCAATAATTTTACATTTTAGAAAAGATTGCAAAGATTATAGTTCATTTGATTCTAAACCTTTATTAGTCATTTATAAGGGATTTTTAAAGCATGAATAGTCCTCACTTTAGGTCACAAAACTGCATGAAGATGAGTTAATAAAGCATTTAACATATTAGTTAACTATTAGTATATGCCTGAATAATAAGACATATAAACGTTGATTTCAATAGTTTATTATTCATTTACTAACTCCTTCTGAATGATCCTAAAAACCCTCAACTACTCTTAAATACAACTGGTTTGTAAATAATGCGATACTTAATTTAGTAATAAAAAAATTATTCATTTACTAAGTATGAAAATGCAATTATTAAGCACATTTTAAATGTGGTTATAAGTCAAGAATAGAGCATTTGTAGCTGCAGTTATAAACTGTTTACTAACGTTTATTAATGTAGAACTAATGCTTAATAAATAATGAATTCACTATTTGCTAATGCTTAATAAATTATTTATAGTGTGTAGTTATTATAAAGTGTTACTCATTTTTTTACATTATTTTAAAGACACAGCAGCCAGTAAAGGTTGTCATGAGTTTTTGTCTGGCGTAAAAGGCGTGATTGTGTGTGATAAGTGCGCATTGTGAGACCTGTCTGTTGGGCCAGGCAAAAGAGCGTTCGCTTGACAGCTCTGTTGATGCCTCGACGTTTTTTTTTTTTTACATTTATTTTGGAGATAATACAAAATATGAATACAACAGAAAGACATAAAACTTTTACAAACATTCTAAACTTTTGCAGCCTCAAAACAATAGTGTCATATCTCTATAAAATAGCCTATATGTATTAAAATAATTTAAGAAATTACAAATATCGGATATAATAAAATCACTTTAAATAGATAAACCAATATAAAATAAACACAAGCTAGCTGGAACAATGTAGGTAGATACAGTACATAAATTAAACCATTTAAAGCCATATATAACTTTACTTTTACAAAGGCCTATATGAAAAAAAAAAGATTTGAGATATTTTCTAAAAACAATAAACACAGAATGAGGTTTAAAATGTTATTTATAAAATATTTGGATATGATGATATTAAACAAATGGTGCAAACAGAGCATTTCTGGGGTGAAGAAAAGCAGAATCTACCCCACCTTTTTTTCTGTCACTCAGTCCTGCGCAGCGCCGCTTTAAACGCATCGGGGAAAACTGCAATTACAACATAGGTTCTATATCCTCAAACAAGTGTTTATGTTTTTATATGACGATGAAATTAAATGTTAAATGTAGAGCTTTATTAGTGAATAGCTGCTGAGCGCAACAAATATGGCTATATTTCATTAGGCTACTTGCTCTTATGTGCTGAAACAGTTAACACGATGTCTATCAAAACAAGGAAGTTATAAAATACACTTGCTACTGAGTTATCACCGGAGAATTTCTGTGGTTTTATGTCCTTCTGGGTCCCTCCGGTAGTGGCGAGATCTACTAGTCGATGCACAATGCCAACAGTCCGTCGGTAAGTAAACAAATATAATGAATGGAAACACATAGGCCTGTGTGTATAGACCAGGGGTCGGCAACCCAAAATGTTGAAAGAGCCATATTGGACCAAAAAGAAACAAAAACAAATATGTCTGGAGCCGCTAAAAATTAAAAGTCTTATATAAGCCTTATAATGATGGCAACACATGCTGTATGTATTTATATTAGCTATATTAGCCTACTATAAAAATGACTTTGCTGGCTACAAATACATACTGAGCCTTCATGATTAAATGTTCATTTCCCTGCAGTGCATCCTGTAGAGAATGATTATGATTAATTATAAAGCATTATGATTAATTATCAAGTTTAACTTCATTACAGTATTAATGCATTATGTTTAATTATCAAGTTTAACTTCATTACAATATTAATGCATTATGATTAATTATCAAGTTTAACTTCATTACAATATTAATGCATTATGTTTAATGATCAAGTTTAACTTCATTACGATATTAATGCATTATGCTTAATTATCAAGTTTAACTTCATTACAATATTAATGAATTATGTTTAATTATCAAGTTTAACTTCATTACAATATTAATGAATTATGTTTAATGATCAAGTTTAACTTCATTACAATATTATTGCATTTGTTTTGCTTTGATGAAATTAAAGAAATGCAATAAAGAAATCAGATTTTTTATGTTTTTTTTTTTATTTTGAGGATTCCAAAAAACAACATCAAAATTAATGTGCACAACGTGTCCCTTATCTGGGCAACAAACAGTGCAATAAAACGCAGTCTGCCATTTTCATTTCAAGATCAGCTCGAGTCATTCCTGGGAATGTGCTCAGCCAACACAATCTCATGGCAATTCGTAACTTTTTCATTTAGTGGCTAATTCGTATGAATTCGTACGATCTAATTTGTAAAATTTAGTACGATTTGCTTTTCCCCCAATGACGGTTGGGGTTAGGGGTTTGCACATCAACGATCGCACCTTGTAAATAATTACCGTTAAGTGAGTGATCGGGATGTGCTTCTTAGAATTCTCTCAGGGAGGGAAAATGAGAAAGCGTGCCCCGCTGTACATCTTTGGCAAAGACAGCTTGCGCTCCATGACGCATCACACAGCTGCCGGTTTGTTTACAACAGCTACCTGCCTGGCATCCCGCCCTGCTGATAGAAACGTGTGTCGCAGGCTATGACGCAAATCTTCGTTGACAGAAATGTTGAAATTAAATATTCTACATACTTTTACAGCATTGGAAAACGTTAAGATTGTTTGTCCTCCTATAGAAACCATATTAAAACAAAAAATACATTTTCCTCCCTCATCGTTTTCCATTTTCAAACATTTTTTGAAAAAGTTCCAGGGAGCCACTAGGGCAGCGCTAAAGAGCCGCATGCGGCTCTAGAGCCGCGGGTTGCCGACCCCTGGTATAGACATATAATGTAATACTGTACAGTAACTTGTCATCTGTTTGTTTCAGCTGTCTTCATTTTAATCGTTTTGTGATGATGTGAGGTTGTTCTCTTTCTATCTGATTCCCACGGGAGTGGGCGGGTTGTGTGACGTTTTGATTTGGTGGACATTCTGGGGTCAGGGTTTGCTTGACCCGATTTGAGCTACTAGCTCGACAGTGAGAATGCCACATGATTTCGGCCTCACTGCTCAACCTCTTGGGCGATTGGCCCAGCCCGGTCCAATAAAAGCCCTGGCTCACACTGGCCCAACAGTGGAAATGCAGCTAGTGAAAACCATCAAAGTGTAGCCAGCAAGGGTAGATTCCACACTCCAGGACAGGTTTCAACAAACAGAATGGAGTATATTTGCTTCCCAGGCCACCTGTGGCTCTCACACAGACATTGACAGTTACACTTCCTCTGTCCTAGAATACATCAGTGTTACAACCCAGAAACAGATCACTACATGCCCGAATCAGAAGCCATGGATGAACAAGGAGGTGCGCCTCTTGCTGAAGGCACGCAACACTGCCTTCAGATCAGGGTATGCACAAACCTACAGCACTTCCAGGGCTAATCTTTGGAGGGCCATTGAGCAGCACTTTTCCAACTCTGATTCTTGGCGCATGTGGCAGGGCATCCAGGCCATCTGCAACTATAAAGCAAGCCAGACCACACCCACAGCTACAAATGTGTCTTTCCTGAACAAGCTAAATGACTTTTCAAGAGTTCACTGTCATGGTCTGTCACCTGCATGTTGTCACAGTCATTTGTGTTTGTTTTCTCGTAGCACATGGCATTGTTTTGACAGCTCGCCATGTGCTCCACTGCCTCACTCCACCCACTCATCAGGTTATTCATTAGATCATTATTTCATTATTCGCACCTGTCTCTAGTCTTAGCCTTATTAGTCTCCCTATTTATTCTTCTCTCTGTCATTGTCTTGTACCGGGTCGTTAGTGTGTTTACCTCACGCGGTGGCCTCTTAGATTGTGTCCTGTCTTGTATCCATTTTGACTCCAGTGCCAGTTTTTTTGATTTCGATTTTGTGGTTTGGACTGTTTCCTGTTTTTTTTCCCCTTTCATCAGATCGCCCTCGCTGCTATCAGTTGTGGCAGACGCTTCCCTCTTTACTTCCTGCTTCAGCCTTTTCTATACCGCCCACCAGCGATCTTCTCCCTCTCTGGCCGCCTTGTATCCCGCCCGGGCGCTTTCACTTCGGCCGCTGATACTGCTGTGTTACCCGTATTGACTGGAGAGTTGGACCACAGTGCGCCTCCTGCTGGAAGCGCTTAGTATTGCCCTTAGCCTGAGTTTACCCATTTCCCGTTTTTTGACTGGAGAGTTGGACCGCCGTGCGCCTCCTGCTGAAGCACTTAGTATTGCCTGTAATTATCCATTCTGTCTTTTTGCCCCTTTTTGACTGGCGACTTTGGATCGCTGAGCGCCCTCTGTTGAACTTTCTTTATTTATTTTTTGCGAGAATTTTGGGCTTTTCTGTGGCATTTACAGCACCCTGTGCTGGGAATTTTTTGTTGTATTATATCCCCTCTACAGGCCACTGAAATAATAAATACCTGTTTTTCCTGCATTTGATTTCTACTGATTTTTTTATACTGACACTTGTATGACAGAGACCGGGTCGTTATAAAAAAATCAGGATCACTACGCCAGGATCACATCCACAACTGACCACAACTGACCACTCACCTATCACACTCACCTCCTCGGTGAGTCGGATCAATGTGCGTAAGGCTGCTGGACTAGACGGTATTTCTAGGCTTGTCCTCAAAGCATGCACTCTCAGAAAAAAAGGTACAATGAGGGTACAATTTTGTTCCTAGAGGGAACAAAATATATAATTGTACCTTTAACGGTCCCAAATTGGTCCTTAGGGTACAATTTTGTACTCAAATGGGCCATAAAGGTACAAACGTCCAGATTTACGTAGGTTTGAAAGGTACACTTTTGTACCTTTTATAGCACATTTGGGTTCAAAATTGTACTGTAAAGGACCATTTTGGCACCTTTAAAGGTACAATTATATATTTTGTTTCCCTATAGGAACAAAATTGTACCCTCAGCTCATAAAATCAAGACACCATATAACACTAATTTTTAATTAATTAATACTAAACATTAATACTAAAATACATAATTAAAAATATAAACTTAATAAATTGATTGAATAAAATACTTTAATTAAAAAAATTTTATGTATTCAAATGTATTTCTTTTCTCAAAAATATTTACAATTTAATGTAGAATTGAATGTAATTTTAATAATTAAAAACGTAAATACTGGTCTTTGCTTACCGTTTAAGACTCTAAATGGGATGTAGAATAAGGATCATGCAGTCATGTTGCTGTCTCTTTAAGAATTCGGCTCGTTAGTAGTGTTGGTTACTGAGGCGGTCGAGTATGCTCATGCTTGCTGTTTACACAGAACTTTTCAAAGAAAAGTTTTGGAGTCCACACTTTTTAGGTAAATATGTATTTATGATATACTGTCAGTTACATTTTTACATGTGAAGCCGTGTTGATTTTGTCTGACTCTCGGGTCTCGGCTTTCCCCCGCTTAAAGACCGCGAAAAAATGCTCCGGACTGCTTGGTGTACGTTGGCCTGCAGGATGAAGTTGGCTAAGAGGTCTGCAGCTTATTAAAGAAGTTAATACAATATGATATTGAAGTCACCGAGGGACATAACGTTATAGAAGGTGATTAACTATACTGTTAGTTTTCTCGGTGTAAAAACACCCTTTATCGACTACGCATTCGCCCCTCATATGCCTATGGACTCACTGCTCTATTCCGGTCCGAGTGGTCAATCGGGCGGCAGTAAGCGAGCTGAGGCTGCTGCATCCGAGCCGGAATCGGTCCGTGAGTATGTTAACGTTAACGTGCGGTGTGGCCCGGAGATGGCGCGACTAAAGCCTGATTTATACTTCTGCGTCAAGAGACCGGCGTAACTCACGGCGCATGCAACGCGTGTGGCTGTGCATTTATACTTCTGCGCGCTGTCTCTGTTGGTCTGCATTAACACTTCCGAAACGCTAGTTGGCAGTGAGGTGTAAATGTTCCTCTGTGTCGAGTTTCTTCTCTGCTTTTTTGCACATCAGGGATGTACAAGTGGCTCAAACTCGCTCATTTTGAGGCAGAAACTGGCGGACGTGCAAGAACTATGAGGTAAACACAAAACAAAACTTTTACATCCGGAGCTCCTTCACGGGACTCCACACTTAACAATCGCTCGTGCCACTTAAACAATCGCTCGTGCCATTCGCGCGGCTCTCGGTCCCGCCCAGACTTGTCAGCGCTACCAAGCCGACCAATCACAGAGCTTACGCTACGCGTCGTTGTGACGTGTAGTTACATTTTTTGAGAGGTGCACGTCAGTGACGGCGATGGCCACGGCGAAGGGCTATGCGTCAGCGCCGTAGCATACGTCGGCGTTTGATGCAGAAGTATAAATCAGCCTTAAGTCTTCATATACCTTTATATAAAACATTTTAGTATTAATAAGTTACTGGAATTTTTAATTATCGATAATGTTTTTTTTTTAATCTTGAGGCCATTTTCTAGCAGTGGTTGACCGTGGAAATGTTATTTTAGGACACTGAGGGTTGCCAATAGCATTAGTTAATTCACGGTTATATACACCGCCATTTTGTAAAAAATAGAAACATATTTTGTCACCGGCAAAGCGAGTGATTATGTAAACGTGGCTAATTACAAATGTGGCGTGTGTATTCCTGTACATATCTTCGTTTTAAAGTCTACATTAACGTTGAGGAGTGTCCACAAACTCTCATGTCCAGAATTGTTGGTGCTTTACTATTGTTTATGCTTATGTTAATGTATAATTATTAACATACCACATTGTACAATTTGAATCAACGTTTTAAGTAATGCTTTGTTCTTTAATGTAATAATTTTTCTAATCTGTTCTGAAACTGGCACCTTACAGTATTTGAACTATTTTATAAATATCTAAAAATAAACAAATAGTTATTGTTTTCTCTTATTGCTTTCCAGAAGTTTTTGAAGTTTCCATATGACCTTCAGGACAGTTGGAACAATGTAATGCAGCCTAACAGCATCAGAGCAATAAAGGCATGTCATATGAAAGCATGGCTCAGTACAAGATGTAAGTATATCTCATTATCTATATACCATGGCTTTAATGGCTCACATACTATTTTAAATTTGTAGGTTTTTACTTATAAACAACAATAAAATGTACACACACGTGTTTAAAATTATTTTCTAGGTTTTCATCAAAAGATGAGAGATCAACTGAAGAATGCTATGTACATGACTCTAAGGTACTCTTTCTAAATTTTCTCTACTTAATTAATATTTTTAAATTCTAGCTTTGGATGGATTTTTTCATATTTGTTTGTATGCCACATCTTATGTTCCAGGAATTGATTTTACAGCAGCACTTGTCATGTTGCCAGCCTTGTTCAGCGAGAAACTTCAACATTTTGTTGTACTCAGGTGTGTAAGTTGTTTTCTGTTTAGTATATGCTGTGATAAATTCATTTTATAATTCTTGATATTCTTTATATTAGGATGGCAAAGTGGGTAGTGCTGTCACCTTACAGCAAGAAGATCGCTGGTTCGAGCCTCGGCTGGGTCAGTTGACATTTCTGTGAGGAGTTTGCATGTTCTTCCTGTGTTCGTGTGGGTTCCCTCCAAGTGCTCCGGTTTCCCCACAAGACCATAGACATGTGCTATAGGTGAATTTGGTAAGCTAATTTGTAGTGTATAAATGTGTGTGTGAATGAGTGTGTATGGATGTTTGTAGTACTGGGTTGCGGCCGGAAGGGCATCTGCTGCATCATTCACTAATGAGTGAATGAATTTAATATTAGCCCTTTTATCTGTTATACTTTTTTTAAATCAGTGAATACTAATTATTTCACATTCTATGCATGTTGATTTTCTCTTCATCAATGATATTAATGAAATTATTGCTTTGTTATTTATAGTGAACCATCTTCACCACATCCAACAGTTCAAGTACAGGAGGACACCACCGACTGGACAACAAGACGAGTCACGGCAGTCTTCAGAATTGATGGCATTGCGATTGGCCGGGGTAAATGGTGTGGACGAATATACATTTTTGACATATCCATTTCCTTTGAAGAACACCTTGATGTTTCTGCAGTGGAATGTTTTGAATGAACTGTGGATGATGACAAGCCTCGACCTACTCCAGTTACCAGAGTGATCAACCTTGTTTTTTGTTTCTCTAAATGCTCTTGGATAATAATCACAATCATCAAGTTAATTCAGCACACTGCTCTCATTCATGCATAAAACAAATTTTAAAATAACTTGTGGCCCTTATGACTATCAATGAACTTTTTCCAGTTATGAGTGCCTTACATGTCATGTTTACCAAAAGCATAAACGTATTGTGTTACAACAAATTACAACTCTTTTTGAGGAAGTTGAGAAGGAATCTACTGATGTTGAGGAAGAGGCTACTGATGTTTTTGGTTTTCTGCACTGTTGAAGCAATTTATAGAAAAACTCTGCCTTCATTCTAAAATACAGGGAAAATGTTGATGACAAATTATTTATTATGACCAAGTATTCTAACAAAAGACAAACACTTTGAACTTTATAAAGTGCAGTACTTGATGTAGCCTGTGTAATGTGTTTATAAATCTTAAACAGTATTCTTGTGGTCTTTGTATTAAGTGTAGATGATTTACTGTACAGTGAGTAAACAATTTTTATTTGTTATCTAAATTGTTCTTTTTACTGTTTTACATGTCTGCTTTATACTTGCTGTGTAATTTTATTACTTGAAACATTCAGTTGTGAATTTTAATAAAATATTATTACATTTCTAAATAAAAATAGACATCTGCGAACCAAAATATTTGATTTATTTGTGGATGCAGTCACCAAAGGATCAAAATGCCTGGGTTTTCCCTGAAAATGCTATATAATATAAGAAGCTACATTATCGTACCTTCCTTGGGGGTACAAAATTGTCCCTTAAATGGTACAAATGTAGAAGGTACAATTTTGTACCTCTAAACAGAGGTACAAAATTTTACCCTTTAGGGTACCACCCCAGTGACGGGCCATTTGTACCCTAAAAGGCTTTTTTTCTGAGAGTGTGTGCAGAACAGCTCGCTGAGCTATTCACAGACATTGCAAACATGCTTTAAAACCACCTCTATTGTGCCAGTGCCGAAACACTTCAGCCCAACATGCCTGAATGACTAGCGCTTTGTAGCACTCACACCCATCATCATGAAGTGCTTTGAGCGGTTGGTCCTGGCACATCTTTATATCTGTACTGTTGGTGTGAACGTGTTAGTTCGGAGAATGAAATCGACGCAAAATAAGGATTTTTAGTCCTTTTTCAGATAAAAACACTGACAGCCAATCAGTATTCATCAGTCTTAAAACAACTTGAGAATTTGAAGTGGGCATTATGCATTTAATAATGATAGAACTCTGACAACCAATCAGAACCAGTCCTGCATTAAAGAGCATGGACGTTTAAAGTGACAAGTGGCCACAGTTCAACACACATTTATAATAAACAGAATGATATTATCTGTCACAGTTAGCTAAAAAAAAAATAACACAAAGAAACAGTATTGATTGAACTATTTTATTTCTGTTAAAAATGTTCACAGCCAACCAGAATCCACCCTGATGTAACAAAGTACAGCATTTAAAGCAACAGGTGAACACACTTTAACTTACACTTATAATAAACAACATAATCTGCTCGTGTGAACAATTATGCAATTATTACAAAAATGACACAATGAGGAACGAAGTCAATGTAATCAGGTTCACGACTATTTTCCTTCAACTGATACATGATTAAAATATTTACAGCCAGTCTGAATTCATCCTGCTAAAAAAATAAATAAATAACCAAAGAAGAAAAAAAAAATCTTAGATGGAAACCTGGCTACTGACAGCCAAAGAGAATCAAACCACTAATACCTTGAGAATAAAGTATCCATAGTAGGTTACATGTACAGTTTTTCTCAGTCTCTTTGGTACATTTCTTACAACACTATTTACATTTGCACAACAGTTATGCATTTCTCAAAACAATTAGTCATTTGTGCACATCATAGTAGCAGTTTTTCATTCATTCCAACAAATTGCTTTTTTTTTTTTTTTGCGACATGTATCAATTGCAACATTATCATTTGCTTATGTCATGTCAGTCAAAATTAACTAAGCTTGTGAATGCTGAATAGTCATTCCATATAAAACTAATAATACTCATTTCATTACTTGAGGCAGGACATACAAAAATGGTGAACTAGTTGTCAAAATTTGTCAAGAAAATTTTGTAATTGTTTTTTTTTTTTTTCTGAATACATTAAACAATTTCATAAATGATTTACAGACCTGTGTATGTTGTAGGTTTAGTTCCAATATGTACTGCAATATTGTTTACTGTTGTGCACAGCTCTACCCAAAGGGAGTTTACGTTTGGTGTAAATTAGGGTGTACTTATTCTTTTGCACAATGCTGTGAATAAATGCATTAACTGTTGTGCAAATGTAAATAGCGATGTGAGAAATGCACCAAAGCCACTGAGAAAAACTCTAATAACAGTGAAAATATTGATACATGTAGCTGATCAAAAGTAGTTCTGTTTTAAAGGATGTAAATATACCTCCTTTCCTGTCATTTTGGATATTCCAAAAAATAGTTGGGACAGGAGCAATTTAAGGCTAGTAATCAGGTAAATTGGTTAATCATGTGATTTGAAACAGGAGATGTCAGCAGATGATTGTCATTATGATTTGGTTTAGTCCTTTAGGAGCAAATATGGGCAGAGGATCACCGCTTTGCCAACAAAATACGTGAGAAAAATATTGAAATGTTTAAAAACAATTTTCCTCAAATAAAGATAGGAAGACATTTCAATATTTTACATTTAAAAATGCATAACATTATTGAAAGATTCAAGAAATCTGGAGGAATTTCAGTACAAAAGAATAAGAGCGCAAAGAAAGCCCTATGTTAACAGTGTGCAAAATTGCAGTCAACTTCTCTGGGGTCTGAGGCATCTAGGGTGGACCATCACACAGTGGATTCATGTACTGTGGTCAGATGAAACAGTATTTTCAGGGATTTTTTTCTGAGAAATGGATGTCGTGCTCCAGACCAAAAAATGAAAAGGACCATCCAGACTGTTACCAGTAACAAGTCTAAAAGCCAGGGCCTGTCATGGTGGTGCTGTCAGTGCCATTGAAAAGTAACTTTCATTTTTGTGATGGTGCAATTAATGCTGAAAAGTACATCAAGATTTTGGAGCACAATATGCTGCCTTTTTTCCAGGGATCCTCATGCATATTTCAACAAGACAATACTAATTACAAAGTCCATTACAAAGTCCTGGCTGCAGAGGAAGAGGATTCTTGTACTTGACTGACCTTTCCGTAGCCCTGACCTGTCTCCAAAAGAGAATGGGTGGTGCATTTTGAAGTGCACGATGTGACAACAAAGACCCCATACTGTTGTCCATCTTAAGAGGAGGAAAGGGAAAAAAATACACCTGAAACACTTGATCACTTTGTGCTATCAGTCCCTAAACATCTTTCAAGTGTTGTGAAAATTGTGAAAAACATTACAAATTGGTAAATGCTGTACTGTTCGCAACCTTTAAAAAAAAAAAATGTGTTGCAAGAATCAAAATTGAATACGAGTTTAGTTTGAAAAATATATAAAGAAAATTAATAAAGAAAAATAAAAACCATGAGGAACTTGATTCATTTGTTGTATTTCTGCAATGAAATACAAATTTAAGTAAATTTAGCAAGCACCACTTTCTCTTTTTATATACATTTTTCCAGCTACTGTCCCAACATTTTCTGATTTGGGTTTGTATTATATTCATGTAAAGGTGTTTTTTTTTTTCAATTCATGTTTTTCAACCTGTAACTTTCAACTGTAAATTATAACATTTCCTGGTCTACTATTTTCTTAATTTCAGCTATTTTCAATTAATGAGAGACTTAACATAAACTAATTATAGGTAGATAGTCATATTCCAAATATATCCCATTTTTAAATGTTTTCAATTATAGCTTAAAGTGTTAAGTGTGACCTCTACTGGGTGTCTTAAGCTATAAAAAAAAAACCCTAAACAGGAGCTGAACTTTTCAGGATGATCAAAACGAATTGAGCATTGTAAATTCAAATTATGTTTTGTTGCTGTTTTTCGAGAGAGCTGTGTTATGGAAACTAACGCCCCCGTCATTATCCTCAATGAAGCTGTCCAGGCTGCCTCTATTGCAAACAGGCTGGTAGGTTGAATGGAACGCGCTGCTCTTGTTGCGTCGCGCCGCTCAGTCAGTCACTCAATGCAGAGACGCGGGGGCGCTGCTGACTTTATTCTGTCGCTCTCGGACCGGAGCGCTTCACACAAACTGCCCAGTGAGTTGGACGCACTCCGCGGCTCGGCTGCACCTTCTTCACCGCTCCGCTCTCACTGCCGTCCGGAAAAGTAGTGGAAGTCACTGGCTCTTATTTGCGTACGCGCTCACACGGACTACTGCCACCGTTGCGGACTCAATATAGAGATATTGGGATTATTACACGTCACATATTTCACAGAACTCACTGAGTCTTTGCGGCTTCTCACCTACATGATAAGGAGAAATATTGAGTCACTTCATTTGGTAAGTTACACTTGCTTAGTTCCAAATTATGCGCGTTATTTTTAATAATGTTATTGTTTGGTGAATGCAAACACCGTTTCTGACGATCTCTTTTATTGCATTATTGTAGAAAAACAAGTGTGGCTTATGTTTAGGTTATTATAAAAACATAGTCCATTTCGTGTGCAGTTAAAATAATTGAAACCTTCCAACTTCTTTAAGCTTGCCCGTTTTTTTTTTTATTTTTTTTTTATTTTTTTTTATCATGTTACCATTTTCATTAACACTGTCGAACTTCTTTTTTAGCGGAGCGTATAAGCTTTCGTGTCTGTTTTGAGGAACTTTTGCTCAAGATTTAATATTTACCGCTTGGTGGTGCTGCCTCAGAGTGTTTTACAGTCCGACTGGGATGAAGCTTTTGACAGTTATAAAACAGTCTTAACGTCTTAATACAATTCCTTGCATCACTGATCTTGCATCGGTGCGCAGAGACCGACAATAACGACACTACTATTAGTCTACTCATGGTCAGCGGCGAAATAGTCAATTTTCTCCCTTAAAACCAATATTTATATAGGGTATGTAAAAATAATTCAAATAAATGAAAGTAATTAATGAATTTATTTTTTCTTATTTTAATGTGACCTAATTTGCTAGTTCAAATGACTTCTCTGCATGCATAAACAGCTTGAAAACATTATGAGCACTAAGCATTGTTAATGTAGACTAGGGAATTAATGTGCTTTAACAAACTGCCATTTTGCTTAAAATTCTATTAAGCATTGTGTTAATTATATGTTCCCTAATCTCTGTAAAGTGTTACCAGTAATATGAGCAAATACAACTTTAATAGTGTATTAGTAAATTATTAAATTAACATTAGCCTAACTAAATAGTTCTTTAGAAGCATTTTACATAGTTAATTCATGTTATCTGAAGGTACTAATATTGGTTGTTGCAGTTTCTTTTGTGGGTAATTTCTCAGGCAGATTTAATCTGCAGCTAATAGTGATTTTTAATTAAATAAATTTCCACATCATCTAGATCATTTTGAAATGTTCAGTTTTAAATTAAAAAAGTTTGAAATGTAATCACTTAGTCGCCACAAAAGAAAAGCGTATTTTTAGCTAATTATGTAGAGAATTAAATGCCTGCATTAAAAAAAGAAAAAGAAAGAAAGAATAGAGTACCATTTATGATCTAAGTATAGAAGTATATATTTTTGCAATTTTGCAAGATTTATATAGCAGTTCTATATGCATGTAGCCATTTAAAATGTATAGCATGATCTATGCTCTATATAGTTAACAGACGTGTTCTCATTTTGTCTTTGTTGTGATCAGTTGATTACTTCACTATGCTGAAACATATTGTAATAAGGTATGTGGTTCCATGAAGAACATTTAATCAATATTCCATTCAACCCAAGGTTCTTTATGGTGAAAAAAAAAAAAAAAAAAAAAAAAGATTATTTGGAGCTGCATTGCAACTATTTTGAGAAAAGACTTGGTTGCTGGAGAATTTGATCAGTTTTGGGGTCACATCTTGTGGTTTGTTTAGTCTTTTTTGTGATGCCATTTGGAAGTGGATTGAGTCTCATCTTTCCAGTTCTATTGGTCGGCTTGTTTGGGTTGCACCAAGGTTTAGATGGTGATGCACACACTTATTCAATGGACTACATAACTAGAGAAATCACATGGTTACAGTTTGGTTATGAACTAAACCTGCTAATGTGAACACATTTGTTCTTCTAAATCAATTCACTAACAAGGTCTATGAGGAGCCCTGCCTGCTCCGAAACCCCCTTTTTGAAGTGTTTAAGACAAATGAATACGTTACCAAAATTACAAAGACTCTTGTGGGTTTATATTAATGACTGACAGTTATTAATGACAGCTACATTTGATTGTCTCCTTATATTTAAAGAACAATTAGTCATGAAATGCATTTGTTCACTTTATTTGATATTAACACTCATTCTGAACAGTCATGACCAATTAAGTTATTAAACACTCTTTTTGGGCATCTGTTGGTCCATGAAGAACATTAAGAATCTATGGAAACTTTTTCATTCCACAGAAAGATCATATTGTTGGAAAAAGGTTCTTTACATGTTTTAAATGTTCTTCAAACTATGAACTTATGGGGAAATTGTCCTTTTAAGAATTTGTCAGTATTCTTTGTTAATAATAATTGTAATTTTTAATTAGTAATTTGCAATGAAAAGCTTATTTCAATTTAAGAAAAAACTCTTATGATTGTTTTTGTTGTCCACGGTCACAAATAGTTCTTCTATATTTTCCATTATACCTTTATTTGTAATAGATCTTAGGATGATAATACTCTAAAAATACTCATTGTGTGTTTATATTAATGACAGGCAGTTATTAATAATCGCAGTTTTTTTGATATTTTGTCTCCTAATACTAAAAACAAACAAACAAAAAAAAAAGAAACAATCAATTTGTTTCACCTAATTTCCAATTTCCCAGCTGGACCATAACCGATCAAGTTCATTAATATTAGCACTGGTCATTTATACAACATAAACTTTCTGTATTAGATATTTTTAGAGCTCAGTTGGCGTTTCTGTGTGGAGTTTGCATGTTCCCCCTGCCTTCGCGTGGGTTTCCTCCTGGTACTCCACTTTCCCTCACAGTCCAAAGACATGTGGTACAGGTGTATTGGGTAGGCTAAATTGTCCGTAGTGTATGGGTGTGTGTGTGAATGTGTGCGTGGATGTTTCCCAGAGATGGGTTGCGGCTGGAAGGGCATCCGCTGCGTAAAAAACTTGCTGGATAAGTTGGCGGTTCATTCCGCTGTGGCGACCCCAGATTAATAAAGGGACTAAACCGACAAGAAAATGAATGAATATTTTACAGCAATGTACTCTTTACAGCGTGTATCACCACGCTTGCGTTATCAACAAATATATCTCATTTAATTTAATAGACAGTGTGTCAGGTCACTAGCCATAATAGCATCAAATCTGGACATTCGCACAGTCGTGAGTAAGTTGCCAATGTGATCTTTCTCTCTTTTTAATCGCTCACTGTATGGAATCTGTAAATGGAATTGACCATTTGAAGTAGTTTGGGAAGCAGATGCATTTGCTTAATGACTCTGAACACGTTTGGCATTCCTGAAATCAGCCTTTCCTGCTCCATAGATCTCCACCATTATGTATTTTACTTGATCTGAATATATGATGACATTCCAGTTCTGGAAAACATCCAGGTTTCCTTCAGTTTTTCTTTACTTGCTTAAATATGGTTGCACTTCAGCATAAGATACTCAAAGCTTAAGCTCTATATAGTGATTGTGTATAGTGTATCACCACCAGCATGCTTCTGGGAAAACGTGCCCCTGGTCCAGATGCTTAAGTTACTTTTAGATCATAGCAGTGCAAGTCCTTTGAGTTCATTCGCCTGCAAAGACACGGTCGTTGAGGTCCTGTAGGACAAAGCGGCTTGGGAATGTAAAGGAAAAAACACTGAATTCTGGAAGAGTATTATGAGATACCTTTGGGCAACGAGAGGGGTTCAAATTACAGCACAGATTCAACACTGAATCTCAGTGAACATGTAAAAACAGAAAAAAAGAGAAAGCCTCTGGATTTCCCTAAACCCTATACTCTTTAACACTGTTATTGTCCTAAAGCAATAATTTACTCAACATGAGTTCATAGAGTGTATGGTTCTCATCTGTACTTATCACAAATGTCAGGTATTGTGTCGTACGGGGAAGGTGTTTTTACTCCAGAATTGCTCATGGGAGTTTAGTAATGTGAAGACTACTGCCTTCATTCAAGTAAATAAAGTTCTTTATTAGCATATGTGGTTTTATGAAGAACTATTATTGTTTATGGTGAAAATTGATTCTATAGATGTTCAAAGTGTTCTTCACAATTTCCCCACATTTCCACTGCATGCGTGTGTGGGTCCAACATGGCCACCGATGGCTGACAAATCTAGTCACTGCTCGTGTTTACACCAGGCACGTTTAGGAAGTGTCCCAGAAATGGCTTTTGTGACAGTTCATTTAAGATAGGTGTCTGTTCTATTTTTGCCAGATGTCACATGCAAGCTGCACAGGTAAACTTCAAATTCAACTCAAAATAAACATTGGATGCATGATAAATTAGATCATATTAAACATACCTGAAGCTAAGGATGTCTTTTAAATGACTAAAACACAGGACAAAACAAAACGCAAAATTGTCGAAGCCGTGATTTGCCATGTGTCCAGTTTAAATGTCAATTTACGACTCTTCACTGAGTTGTTCTTCACAGAACCACAAATGCTCCTCCTTTTGACCTTATTCTTTCACATAAGAGCAGGCACAGCCATTAGAATGTAATTGTCAATTACTTCCATTGATTTAAAAAAAAAAAGCTGGTTATGCGCCTTGAGGTCACAAACTGTTATTTTCTTGTTATATTAGTTATATTTTTTAATGTAAGAAACACACTTTTTGTAATGGAAGTAATTTGACCGTTTATTGACATTCGTTATTCCTTGTCACTTCCATAAAGTGAATAAATTGGAAATCCTAAAACAATCACAGAAAATAGCTTATGTCTGCAATGCAGAATGAGCTCGATAGCAGAAGACAAATTAAGACATTTAAAAATGTCTGAGACTCTTACGGGTTTATATTAATGACTGGCAGTTATTAATGACTGCTATAGTTGATTGTCTCCTAAAATTTAAAGAACAATAAATCAGCTCATGTATTTGTTCCACTTAATTTGTTAATTTAGCACTGTTATTGTCCTAAAGTGATCATTTAGTTAACATGAGTTCATAGAGTTTACAGTTCTCATCTGGACTTATTTGTCAGGTATTGTGCCATTCACTGAAGGTGTTTTTACTTTAAAACGTCCTGTGGAGGCTTTAGTAATATAAAGACTGACTTTATTCTTATTTGTAACCCAAGATATTAGTTTGCCACTAACTCGCATGGGTTTCTAATGCATCAGCCTCTATTGGGAAGTTGTTTGTATGCCGTCAGTAACACCTGCACTACTTGACATCCCAAAGAGCCTGTTGTTCCACTGCCTTTTTACATTCCTATTAACATAATCAGGACTTATTCAAAATGCCAAAGGATTTTAATAGGACAGTTCAACCAAAATTTATGTAAAACCTTTTACTCAGCCCTCATGTCGTTCCAAACATGTGTGAGTATCATAATTCTGTGTAAAAGGGGGGTCAAAAATCTATCTATCTATCTATCTATCTATCTATCTATCTATCTATCTATCTATCTATCTATCTATCTATCTATCTATCTATCTATCTATCTATCTATCTATCTATCTATCTATCTATCTATCTATCTATCTGTTTGTCTCTCTGTCTGTCTAGATCTAAACATGTTAACAAAATATAAGAAATTTATAATTCTGTTTCGAAAGGATGTCATAAATTGGTCAAAAATGACAGATAAACTTTTTAAGTATTACAAAACATCCCTATTTCGAATAAATGCTGAATTTTTATGATCTTTGATACAGCCAACTTTGCTTTCACAAAAAAAAAATATATAAATAAATAAGTAGCAAAAAACTTGAAAATAAGACATATTAAGAGCAACATTAATAATTGATATTAACTGAGCAGCAAATTAGCACATTAGAATTATTTCTGAAAGAGCATGTTATACTGAAAATTGAATATTCAGCTTTTCTGTAACATGAATAAAAATCTTACTAAGAAATGTATTTGCTGTATTCTTATGAAATAAATGCAGCCTTGATGAGTGCTTATTTAAATAAAAAATACAAACATACTGTGTGGGGTTGTAATATAGTCTGTAAACCCTGCTGAAAAATCCAGCTTAAACCAGCCTAGGCTGGGTGGCTGGTTTTAGCTGGTCGACCAGGCTGGTTTTAGAGGGGTTTTGGCCCTTTCCAGGCTGGTTTCCAGCCATTTCCAGCCTGGTCTTAGCTGGTCAGGCAGGGAGATGACCAGCTAAAACCAGCTTGACCAGCCTAGACAAGCTGGGAGTCCAGCCAAAACCAGCTATATCCAACTTAAACCAGGCTGGTCAAGCTGGTTTTAGCTGGATTTGGCTGGTAATTTGGCTGGAAGTGGCCAAAACCCCTCTAAAACCAGGCTGGTCAACCAGCTAAAACCAGCCAACCAGCCTAGGCTGGTTTAAGCTGGATTTTTCAGCAGGGAAGTTATTTTGCACCCCTTTGATTTTAATTTTATGTCCCAAAACAGATTCAAATAATCTTCTTTGGTCAAGAAAACACATAAACATTTGAAATAGCAAAACGTCAATTTAATTATGATGACAGAATTTGACTTTTTTTGTGAACTGTGCCTTTAAATCATATAATTCCATTCATTATGCCGTGTACTGAATTGTGACTTTTTTTTTTACCCTATTGTTTACTAGCGGTTTGTCCCTTCACTATATTTAGCCTGCCACATCTCCAGCTCTGGTACTGATCAAAGAACAGTTTGGCTGAGTTGAGAGGTGAGAACGCAACAATAGCTGCCACTTTATTACCCTTGTAGAGCAAGTCAAACTTGAGGAAACAGCTGGTCTAATGATCAGACGGGTCAATCCTAATGACGCGCTAACTCATTCACTGAGCTAGATGCTAAAGGGTTGCTATGGTTACTCACAACTTAACCTTGATGGCAGACCAGATGACAATGGAGAAGCCAGTGCAGCATAAGGCGTAATTGTCACCCGTAAAAGTTTATTGACGTCGAAGATTAGATAACAATGTAGGACTAAAACATGAGTTATGATGTCAGAGCAGGTTCAGCTGAGGTTGGACTGATGTGGTTGCAGCACTTTGTAATTATCAAGTCAAGTCAAGAAACCTTTGTTTATAGAGTGCAGATCATTTCAAAGCCACTTTCTATTTAATAAACAGGAAAATAACTGAATCAATGATGCAGACTTTAACAAAACATTTCAAGTTCTACTATAAAGAAGCATTGTAATCTAGCTCAAACCAGTATTATGTTGCATCAACACAACCTCATGGCAATATGTAACTTTTTGATTCAGTGGCTAATTCGTATTAATTAGTAATTAGTAGTATTTGAATCTCTTTCAAATAATTTAGCAAGATAAAGTCATTGTATGCAGAGCCATAGACCTTTATCTATGAAGTATAATTATGTAAACTGTTCATGTTAATTGAAAGCTATGTCGTGTTTGCTAGCATCGCACACCTAAGGGTTAAACAAATAACACACAGCACTACTACGATTACAGAAAAGTTTGAGGTGTTATAATTCACTTACCATTTAATATGATTTAGTGCGATTATAACCTGCTATAAAAAATACAACAACAACAAATGTTGAATGTTGTGAATGAGAAGCTGTAATGTAGCCGTGGTGGGTTAAATTTTAGTGTGGCACCCCACCATGGAAGATTGAATGTTGTGGAAACCAGGGGCTTTTTTCCCTGGGCTTTCATTTTACAGCGCTTTCATAAAAATCACATTTATCTTATTTTCATCAACTCAATAATTGTACCATTTTCAAAAACCTGACCTTTGATAGTAACCGATTTAAGAAAAAATAAATTAATAAAAATATATATTAGTGCTGTCAAAATTAGTGCGCTAACGTTGTGGTCGACATGTGTTCAACCTGCAAAGAAATATGGATAAGATCAATGAGGCTCTTTTTGAAGGCAAGTTTTATTATAAAACAATTAATTTCGCATTAACAGGCTATCAGCGTTTCCTCCAGAGTCTCATGCAATTTTATATGTTTCATTTTTATCTTTGGACTTTTGTTTCAATATAATTTGAGACCGCATGGCGAACGGAAAGAAAAACCTCAGCATTTCGTGACTTAGTGGTCCTTTAAGATAATCAAAAATTGCTGCTTACATGGTAGACTCTTAATAAGAATATTATCTTAATCATATTAAAATGGGAGTATTGGTGTCCATGTAAATGTGCTCAGAAAGTGCCAGATTAAGTCGCGAGTTTTCAAAGACAGCGCATTCCTCTGCCTTTCAGCATGTGCCCTCCAATGTTTCATTTAATTTGACATGTTTCTTCCTTAAACGCAACTTTTGTAAAGCGTGTGCTTAGCGTTGTTGAGTCAGAATCCTTGTGAAATATAGCCATACATTAGAACGCGTAGTTTAAGCAAATTTGATGAACGCGATCATGTGTGTTGAATCTGAAGGCAGTCGCTCCGGCTGCGCTGTTCTGCACGCGTTGTGTGTGTGTGCATGGGTGTAAATCTAATTTAAAGGGTCACGAAACACTAAAACACATTTTTGGTTGTTTTTGCGTTATTTCAAGCAAATTCGTACTTCCTGTTTGAAACGAATTTTTGAATTTTCATGACATAATAGCGTTGTATTCCAGCGTGCAGACTGGGCGTCTGTGCCAGAGTGTGTCTTATTACGTCTTACAGTGTGATGCATTAATGCATGAGTAAGGCTTGGTTCAAACCAATCAGCGCGCTCTATTGTGCAACTTCATTAATATTCATTAGTGTCACCGCGTTTACGCCACAGAGACGCCACGTTGTGTTGGCAAAACAAGCGTGAAGTGTTGCTTTTATAGTTTGCTGCCATTAAGTTTCGTTTTCATTTTCTCTCTGTGAGAGCTCAGCTGGATCACGTGTGGATTAACAGTGTACGCGACGCTCGACAACAATAACTTACGTGTCTAAGGAGGAACATTGTTTACCTGAGAGCTGTTCTCATCTAAACGCTGAAATCTGGATTCGCTTGTAACGTTAGTCTTCTCTTCATAAAGACGCGGCTCTAGTTGCTGGTGATTGTCCTGTCTCTACAGATTTGGTAAGTGAGCGACCAATGCTCTTTGTTTATTCAGTTTGTTCGTATCGAATTAAGTTAACTATTGCACTGAGTGCAAACATAGCACCGCATTTTGTGACCGGAATAACACACATCTAAGTGCGTCTAATGCATCTAAGTTTCCGGGAAATGCGGAGTTTTTTTTTCTCTCATTCGCCGTGCGGTATCAAACATTGCATGAAAAATACACGCTTAGAGCAGATCCTCGAATCAAATATCGCGTTTGTCGCGAGGGGCATGAATGAATTCCCTGAATGAAAGAGCCAAACTGCTGTTAAAGTCCAACTTTTAATAATTTGGCAAATAATTCGACTACAGATGTCCATGTAGGTTAAACACCATCACTTTCTCATGTGTGTGTATTTTGGCTGAAACTCGCGCGTGCCCAAATAGACACTCCCACACCATCCCACTTTAGTTCCTCCGACACTCCCCCCTAAACAGAGCTGGACACGCCCACTTTTCTGACTTTTTCTAAAGTAGAGGTGTGAAAACACCCTGCTGAAACGAGGGGGTTCCATGGCCCTTAGACAGTAGGGGGGAAAATAAATATAAAATTTCTTTTGATCATTTTTTTTGAAGAAACACAAATAATACAGCTGAATTATACTAATAAAGATATGTCCCCGCAGTTTAAAATGGTTTCATCATTATTATTATTATAGCATGGAGACTACATCATTATGATTATTTTCAAAGTTTTACTCAGGTTCAATGACAAAGCAATTTTTTGTTGTGTTGTTTACAGTCAATAGACTGACTCCTGAAGCAGAAAAGATGCAGGAAAAGACGTTTTCCATGCTTATAATAACTAAAATTACATTACACTTGTTAAATTGACTGATCATATTGTAAATCAATGAGTCTGTGAAGTTCATTTGCTAAACAGCCACAACTCCAAAAACATAAAAAAATAAAATAAAATCTTCAGCCCCACAAGAACTGTCATTATTCCTTTAATAAAAGCACAACACCCTTACCTGGCACTGTACATCTGACTGACTCACTTATGAGCACTCATTCTAAAAGCCAAATTTCTTAATATGTGAACATTTAGTATGTGGCATTAGCTGCACTAAAAAAATATCTTATGTCCATTTTCTCTGTCATTTTATCTAATGCATGACACTGCCTGGCAAGTTTATTTATACTGTAGCACATTTTATACACAATTGTAATTCTAAGTGCTTTACATAAAGAATGCAAAACTATCACAAATGAAACGATGCATGGGAAATGGCTTTGGCGTGTTAAGTTGCAGTGCACTTTGCAACAAGCTAACGTTACTACATGAGTAATTTTAACCGCTAATAAAACATATTAATGGACAATTACATTGGTAATAAGCATTTTTGCTGCAACAAATTTATGAATGAGTCTTTATTAACTTCATTAAAGAGAATCGCTTTATTTAAGGTTAATGAAATCCCCTACTTATTGAAATTCAAAGTTAAGGCCGTTCTCACACTATGTACAGTTGCCTCAAACCGGGCCAAAGCACGTTTGTCCTCCATCTCATCTCCCCCGACGTCCCGCACTCAGATTACAATCGGGCCTGGGCACGCTTAAGTCATCGATGCTGCGTTGTTCAGTAAGCGCTCTCGCCCAGCACAGTGGAGATTTCCCTAGTTACATCGTTTGATATGCAGTGACATGGAGTCAAAATTTCGCCGAACAGATCTGCCACTTTTGGTGGTCATAAATAAACAATCATAAATCTCTTGTGCTGCAGAAATGAGGAGGTTTGCTGAAGGTGCGCAGCTGTCATGCAGTGAGGTGTTTGCGTCTTTAATAAACTACGGCAGTTTGCGTTCATTGAACAGTAAGATTGATTAATAAATCCATATAAAACAGTCCCTTAAAAGTCACGTCTCGCTTTCAGTTTTGGGCTTTGGAGCGTTTTGCACTCACACTACAAGCGCACCGCGCCAAAGCCCAAATGAACCGCATTCAGGCTCACCTCTTCCAACTGGGCCAGGGCTGGCCAAGTGAACTGTGCCTGAGCCCGATTCAGCGCACTCACACTTTTTTAACGATCCTGGGCACGGTTCAGATAGCATAGTGTGAGTTAGCCCTAACTCAGCAGCAGCCGCACACCTGACTTGTGTGTGCGTCTGTGTGTGTGTAGAGTAGGTGAGATGTGGGAAAGCATGCAGTGGGCCAAACCACTCTGAGGAAGGAACAGGGAAACTCAACTGTTTCTAAATGCATTTAAAATGATTAATAAAGTTTTATTTCTACTTAGACTATTATTTTAGATATATATACATATATTATTCACAATAGAGAGTTTGTGTGTGTCTGTGTGTGCGCGCACATTTCTTAGCAACAAACCTGCCTAAATGTCATTGTCCGTAGCCACTAAATCAAAAAGTTACCAATTGCTGTGAGATTGCGTTGCACTCTCAGCTCACATCATTCAAAAGAAAAGGGCCACATTGTCCCCTGTCAACAAACTGGACTGTTTTAGCAACTGGTTGAATATAAAAGGAGGACTAAGCAAAATTGTTTCTACTTTGTAATTAATGTTCTCAACTCACAGCAATACAACTTTACAATGAGTACAATTGTTTGTATCCAATACTTTAATGTTATTATATATTGATTTATTTATTGATTGTATTTTTCCTTTTTTTTTGCAGTCCACTCAGAATCCAACTTGGAATTTTTTTTTTCTTAATAGGCATATGTGCCTGTTATGCCTGTGTTTTAATTTCTGTAATAAATATGGCTGTCAAGCCAGGATCATGATGGTTTATTGTGGGTATGTTGTTTACATGAATAAACAATTATATTTTTTATTTAAATTAAGTTTTTTGTCTTGCATTTACAATAATTTTACATTTGAATAGCCAGTCTTTTAAATGTGATTAACAGCGATAAATTTTCAAAAAAAGTGTGATTAATTAGTTAATTTTTTTTTCAATCAATTGACAGCACTAATATACAGGCGCTGTGCGGCAGTTTTCATATGCGTTTAACGTTTAAGATTTGAGGTAATAACATCGCCATGATGGTCAAAGAAATCGAAACATTCTTTTCACCCTGACGCAATTTAGTAGGGCACTATAAAGGCTAAAGAACTTCATTCTTATAATTGCTTTTTGCAGCCTAGGGCTATTCTCACCATGTATCTTTTCTAAAACCGACAGTATAGTGTAAAAGCGTGTTTATTACGAAGAAAACTAAAACAAAATTATATTTTAATTGAACACATCACATAATGAACACATACAGAACTGTCTATTTAGTATTGTGTAAAGGCAAAGCTGAATATCTGTGGTTAAAGTGCCACCCAGTGGTCAAAAGCTGCTGGCGCACCTATCACCGCCACGGCGGCCGTATGAATGGCGGCAAAAGGAACACATTAAAGTAGAGACATCTGTATATTAATTAATTTATTTTTTATTAAATCGGTTACTTTCAAAGGTCAAGTTTTTGAAGTGTTACAAGTATTGTGTCAATGAGAATAAATTGTTATATGTGAAATAGTTTGTCATGCATATTACATATTTAGTCAAAAGGTATTAGCTACACTGGTAAAAATGCTGGGTTCCACACATTCTTTTTTTATATTGGGGCAAGATGAAGGATTTAAGTTAACTTATTAGATTTTACAAGTTTAAGTGGATTCAACATAAAACAATTAAGTCGTCCCCAAAAGAAACTCAAGAATTGTGCTGTCAGCTCATTTTAAAAAAGTAGTTTGAACAAACAGCATATTTGAGTGTAGTGCTTGCCAAGTCATTGTTTTATGATTTGTGAGACACCTTCATTATTATAAGAATTGCGTCCATTATTGGGGGTTGCTTTTAAATCACATGCTCTGCTTGTAATCATGTGATCGATCAAAAACATTAAGATTGCAATGAAAGAAAAAGCTTAGAAACACTAGAGTCTGGAGAAAACATTAGCTGGTATTACAGTAGCCGGTCTGAACATCAACCTGGCTCTTAAATTATTCCTTTATTTCTTTGCTGGGAAGAAAAGACATCGACATCCATAAAAAAATGACACCCACCAAGCAGAAAATGCAGCAGTAATAGAATATACAGTTATTTATGTTACCCAGAACACACAAGGAAAATCATTGTGAATAAGAAATGTGTGCAATAACAGATATTTGCATTAGGGTGGGATTCGATTTCTCAGAGGAACACAGAGTTTGCTGAAAAACAGTACATACTTTTCTGTGTAATTATTACAAATGTTGCGTATGGAAAACAAAATCATGGCAAATTCAGATGGATAAAATTAAAAACACCTGTGAAGCAAAAATTGCTTTTATGACCTCCTACAAAAGTAGTTCCCCTTCGGATGGGGAACAGAAATGCTATAGTGGATGTTTAATCCACGAATGGGGATTTCGTTTCAGAAAGCCAATTGTCTGAAAGAGTATATAATGAGCCAATGAAATGCCAAATGAGTTGGCAGCATAACCTTGCGCACGTGTGCCTTATTGCCAATTAGCTCCGCATATAAGCACAGGAAAAGCAAGGAAACGCCATCCTTTTTGCTTCAGAGACTATTACAGCCTTCTGAGAGAGTCGATGAGGGTTCCTCCTGCTGTGATCCAGCGATTTCGAGCGAACAAGAGCAGTCTCCCGGTCCAGAGTGTATACACGCAGCTGCAGACGGTCGAGCTGGGTTTCTCCCTTTCCTGGTGTTCTTTGGGTCCGGTCCTTCAGAGCGGTGCGTATAAAGTTGTAATTTCACCTAGATGGGTGCTACGTAGAGGACCAGAGGGCTAAGCCTTCGAAGCCTCTCATCCCCTTCTTCCCGGAGGTGCAAAGTAGGCTCACGCAGTCTTGGAGGGCACTTTTTTCTGCCTGTGCTGCGTGTCCCTCCGCCCTCACCAATCTTGACGGTAAAGCGGCCAGGGGGTATGTGGCGATTCCGGTGGTATGGTCGAGCGCGGTGGCGGTCAATCTTTGTCCGCGTCCACCTACCAGCACTACCAAGCGCAGGCGTTGGCCGAGCTGCACGAGGGTGGGTCAAACCCAGGCTTGTTACATGAGCTTCGCACCGCAACCGACTATGCTCTTCGGACCATCCGCTGCGTGTGCGTTGGCGTGTGCGTTGGGGAGGACGATGTCCACATTACTACTTAGCAGATATGCGCGATGTCGACAAAGTCCGCTTTCTTGACTCCCCCATATCCCAAGCTGGTCTGTTGGGCGACACTGTCTGTGAATTCACCCAGGAATTCAAGATGGTGGGAGAGCAGTCTGATGCGATGGGTAATGTCACCTATCGGCGGGACCGTAAGCCCGCCCGCCGAATCATCCATATCTACTACTAGCAACACTACTACTTGCCGAAGGAGCCCGCCTACGAGAGCTGCCCGCCCCCGTACACGCCTCTGGCAAAGCAAGCTCGTTGAGCACCTCGAAAGCAGGCAGCCCCCCCTGCCCAGAGCGCTGATAAGTCTGGTAAACGGACCGCGAAGCGTCCCTGGGACAGGTCACCTGGAGAAGAGGGAACTCGCTCTTTCCCCGCTGGAGGGGCGGGCCCCATTTCCAACGGCACTCTTTTCCACTTCCCCGGATGTGACAGCCCCAAATCTGCCAGTCCTGGGACACTATGCTTCTAGCTTGCAGGTTCGGTGGATTTCGCCTGTGGCTCACGAGCGCTGGGAGGATGTTCTCCTCGAGCCCCCTCTCCAGAGTTTGGGTGCGGAGTGAGAGCCAATCTCTCGCCTCCAGCTCTTCCGCGGTCCCCTCGCGCTTTCCGGATCAGCACACCCACTCCACGCTGCCCCACTGCTGGTACATCAGCAATTGTATCGATTAGTCCGTTAGCGAGAGCTCTGCCTGCCTGGTTTGCGCGAGCCAGCCCTTCACGGTGGCTCATACGCACAATCAGACTCGACTATGAGATTCAGTTCGCGAAACGGCCCCCCAAGTCCAAGGGTGTGTATTTCACCAGGGTAAGCCCCCTGTCCGTCCCTGTCTTGCGAGAGGAGATTGCTGACCTCCAGGCGAAGAATGCAATCGAGCCGGTCCCTCCAGCCCCTACTTCATCGTGCCCAAAAAGAGCGGTGGGTCATGGCCAATCCTAGATCTGCGTGTTTTGAACCGCTGTCTGCATAAGCTGCTGTTCAGAATGCTCACGCAGAGGCACATCCTTCGGTGCGTTCGTCCTCGGGATTGGTTTGCAGCAAAAGACCTAAATGACGTGTATTTCTATGTCTCCATTCTTCCTCACCACCGTCAGTTTCTGCGGTTTGCGTTCGAAGGTCGAGCTTGGCAACTAAGGGTCTTCACCAAGCTCGGGGAGAGTGCCTTAGCGCCCCTTCGGCTTGCGGGCATCTGCATACTCAATTATCTCATCGACTGGCTGATTTTAGCCCACTCTCGGGAGCAATTGATTATGCACAGAGACAAGGTGCTCCGGCACCTCCACCTGTTGGGGTTTCAGGTCAACCGAGGAAAGAGCAAACTCGCCCCTGTGCAGAGGATCTCTTTTCTCGGGCTGGAGCTGGACTCGGTCACCATGGCAGCGCGGCTCTCCGGAGAGCACGCTCAGCTGATGCTGAACTGTCTGAGAGAGCTCGACAGCAAAATAGTGGTCCCACTGAAATTATTTCAGAGGCTCCTGGGGCATATGGCATCCACAGCCGCTGTCACCCCGCTCGGATTACTCCATATGAGACCACTCCAGCACTAGCTTCACGATCGAGTCCCCAGACGCGCATGGCACGTGGGCACACACTGAGTTACTATTACTGTGCTGTGTCGCTGTTCAGCTGATATGGGCGCGATTCATGGAAGCCCAGATCGATCTGTTGCTTCCCCCGAGAATGCTCATTGCCAGTTGTTCTTTTCCCTGACCGAGGGCTCTCTCGGCACGGATGCACTGGCCCACAGCTGGCCTCGGGGCATGCACAAATATGCGTTTCCCCCAGTGAGCTTGCTCGCGCAGTTACTGTTCAAGGTCAGGGAGGACAAGGAACAGGTTTTGCTGGTTGCCTCCCCTGACAGATCCCTTTGAGAGAGGACCTACTCTCTCAGGGACAGGGCACCATCTGGCACCCTCGTCCCAATCTTTGGATCCTCCACGTGTGGTCCTTAGACGCGAGGAAGACTTAGGTAACCTATCGATTGCAGTGGTTAATACTGTCACTCGGGCTAGAGCCCCCTCCTCGAGCACGCCTATGCCGTGAAGTCTATTCACTGAATGGTGCTTTTCTCGCAGAAAAGACCCCCGAAATTTGCCAGATCAACGTTGTGCTTTCTTTACTCCGAGAGAAGCTGGAGAAGCTCCCCCTTCTTAGGGCTTGTCCATATATTTGCCATCATATCTTCCCATTGGGTAGTAGGTGGCCTCCGCAGCGTCCTCCCTATCGGGACTGCATGCTTTCCCAACGTACTGTCGTATTTTCCTAGAATTATCTAGACGCTTGCGACTCCCAACAAATATATCTAAATCTGTAAAACTTCTTTGAAGTGGAATAAGTAAGGGCCAGGAATCACGTTGGAAGACCGCTCCTCTTTTTGATGCAGGAGCGTTCACGCTATGCCTGGCTATCCTTTCATCGGAGGCGAAGGTAAGGTAAGGTGCTGTCATTATGGCGTTTTCCAGACATTTCCCATTCGTGGATTAAACATTCACTATAGCATTGAAGTTCCCCATCCGAAGGGGAACGCTCTTGTTACTAAAGTAACCCTCGGGGAACGGAAATGCTATATAGCATCGCCATAATGATTGTTCCTTAGCTGTAAGTGTCAGTCTCTTCAGCTTAAAAGGATGGTGTTTCCTTGCTTTCCCTGTGCTTATATGCGGAGCAAATTGGCAATAAGGCAAACGTGCGCAAGCTTACGCTGCCAACTCATTTGGCATTTCATTGGCTCGTTATATACTCTTTCAGACAATTGGCTTTGTGAAACGAATAGCCCATTCGTGGATTAAACATCCACTATAGCATTTCCGTTCCCCTTCTCGTGGAACAAGGGTTACTTTAGTAACCAGAACGTTCTGTCCATAGGCTTCATTATATGTTGAATGCTTTTCAACTATTAAAAGGGCTAGTTCTCAAAAAAAAATCCCAGGCAATTCCAAACTTATTTAAGTCTCATTCTTCTATTGAAAACAAATGTAAATCATTTGAAGAATGTTGGAAAGTGGTAGCCAATGATTTTATTCCTACAATAGATGTTATTGGCCACAGGTTTCTTACATTCTTCAAAATTTCTTTTTTTGTATATAATATTATATGCTCATGTCAATAATATCATCTCGTACATAATTAAAATAGATAACACAGTAGCTCAGTGGTTAGCACTGTCCCCTCATAGCAAAAAGGTTGCAGATTTGAGTCTCAGCTGGGTTAGTTGATATTTCTGTGTGGAGTTTGCATGTTCTACCTGTGTTTTAGTGGGTTTCCTGCGGGTGCTCTTGTTTCTCCCACAGTCCAAACACATGTGCTAAAAGTTAATTGAATAAACAAAATTGGCCATAGTGTATGAGTGTGAGTGAATGATTGTCTATGGGTTTTTCCCAGTACTGGGTTGCTGCTGGAAGGGCATCCACTGTGCAAAACATATGCTGAAAAGTTGGTGGTTTGTTCCACTGTTGTGACCCCTGATGAATAAAGTTATTAAGCTGAAGGAAGATGAATGAATAAACATAATTAAAACAGACAGTCAATATTGTACAAATTTAAAGAGATATTTCATCCAGAAATTAAAATGACCTCATCGTTTATTCTCCAGTTTTAAACCTTTATGATATTCTATCCAATGGTTTCTGGCACCCATCGACTTCAGTTATAAAAATTATAAAAGTCAATGGGTGCCAGACACCAGTATTTCTGTGTTCAGCAGAAGAAAAAAAAAAACACAGTCTTTCAACTAACGAAGGGAGAGTAAATAATAGCAGATTTTTCAGTTTAGGTGGACTATCCTTTTATCAATAATGAGTGACGTTTAAAAGGAGCAGCATTTACAGTTTGATTTAAGGTTGTTTAAAACCCTTTTTAGACCCACAAGTCTGAAAGGAATTGAAATTTGTGCTGTGTCAAGTTTTTGGTGAGCACACAGTTCAAGAGAGAGACTCTTTTATCATGCTAGAATAGTTCATTCGATCTGCAGGGTTGCCAAATTGGAGAAGGACTAGAGTAATAGGACCTGCTTTGAACTGGTGCTGTTCTGCAGGTGGATGCCAGTGCTTTCAGGAGCATTTTTACAAAGAAAAGAAAGCGTGCGAGGGAGCTTTTTAATGCGCTCTGCTTCAATGGAAACCGATATGTTCGCATGTCAGTGCAGATTATCCCCATCTCTCCACACTGCCTGGTATGTTTACTTAGTCCTAAAACCACAAAACCTCATTACCCCTTCTTTTGCTGTCATTTCAAAACCACAATCCTTATATTTAGGCCCTGACTCAGAGAATGTGAAACTTCACGTTGACAAATCCCCTCGCTCTCTGCAATTCTGCCCTGTGCTCATATGAAAGGCTTGTTTTTTCTCTCTCCCTTTTTTTTTTTTTTTGCTCATTTAAATAAGGACAGCGCTTCAGCAGCACTAATAGAGGTCCAGTTTATAATCCCATCAGACCTCGGGCTGTTATTTTTAGGAAGAGACTTGGAGAGCATCCTGTTTTTGTTTCAAACACTAGACCTTATGTTCTTGGAGAATAAAAGATCAGGAGATTTTCTTTTTTTTCTGTCTTTTCCTCTTAGCTTACTGTCGTTTATTAATGTGATGCCAGTCCACCAGCGGTTCTTCTTCTGGCTGAATCATGAGTTGTCAGTTTTCTAAAAGTGATTTTTCATGCTTTCTAAACTCAGTTTAACAGGCTCGTAATTTTGATGCGGGTGAATGACGTTGCAGCGTAGGATTGAAAGGGATGTTTGAGCGATTATCCGGGTGTTTCTGAAGATTCCCGAAGAGCTTTAATCAAATCACTGACATGTAAACGATGATGGTTGACAGCTGGTTTAAAAATGTCTGGATTTATTTTGTGGCGCGTTTATGTGGAACTGTTGAGGTTGTATGGCCACTGTAGGGTTCTTAATGTACGAGTTAATGTTTGCTATTTGGGATTATGGCATAAAAGCTTTTATGTAGTGTACATTAATAGTCAGTTAAGTGACTGAAGGTTGAAAAAGTTAATCTTTCTAATAAAGCAAAACATTTAATTCAGAACTGATGACAAGCAGTAAAATTAAATAAGTATCAATTGCTGGTGGTTTTGGGGAATAAACAATGGTTAAATGATATCGAGGTAGAATGATGAAACATTCTTATCTGACTTTTGTTATTTGCTGGTTCATATTTGTAAGGTATGAGACGGTCCACATTGCGTAAAGCATTCATCCACAACCCAGTACTGGGAAACACCCATACATACACTCTCATTCACAAACACTCATACACTTCAGACAATTTAGTTTATAGATTTACCCTATCCCGTTGGTGGATGTCTGTGGGGGGAAATCAGAGCACCTGAAGAGGAAACCCACGCCAACACGGGAAGAACATACAAACTTCACACAGAAACGCCAACTGCGAACCAGTGGCCTTCTTGCTGTTAGGCGACAGTGCTAACCTCTGAGCTACCATGCCAAATATTATTATTAATATCATTTATTTATCTTTTAAAATTAGCAAATGTGTGACGCTTAATACATTACAATTTCAGAGTGTTATATTTTAGCATTATTGGTCATTGTTACACATGCATAAAATAATAATCACTTTTTTTTTTGCATTTTAATGTATTATATTAAAGTTGTAAGGTAATTAGAAATAATCTTTAAGCTAAATTTGTAACACTTTATAATAACTACACACTAAGAATCATTTATTAAGCATTAGCATGTAGTAAATTCATTATTTGTTAAGCAATGAATTATTGCATTATTTCAAACCATTTGTATTTAAGAGTAGTTGATGGTTTTTAAGATCATTCAGAAGGAGCTAGTAAATGATTAATAAACTATTGAAATCAACGTTTATATATTTTATTATTCAGGCATATATTAATGGTTATTTTGTATCTTAATAAATGCTTTATTAACACTACTTCATGCAGTTTTGTGACCTAATCTATACTGAGGACTATTTATGTTTTGTAAATTTCTTATAAATGACAATTTAAGGCTACTAAAGGAACAATAATCTTTACAATCTTATCTAAAAAATAAAATTACTGTAAAAATTGGATAAAACAACAATATAATAATTTAACAATATATTATGATACAACATTTCAATGTTATTCAATGATGTTTAAACTGCACAGTAATTTTATTTCAAAAAAGGTTGCAAGGATTTATTTTTTATTTGATGCAGTTTCATCTTTAAATAAATAGAAATAATAAAGTAATTTATGTTCTTTTTTTCCTGTTTGGAACATAACTAAGCCTTTAATTGTCATTTATAAGGGATTTACAAAGTGTAAACATTCCTAACTTTAACATACAAATTAACTATTAGTATATGCCTAAATAATAAAAATTATAAATGTTAATTTGAATAGTTCATAAATCATTTATTAACCCATTCTGAATGATCTTTAAAAACAACCAACTCTAATAACACAGAGATAAGTTTGTTAACAGATATACGTGATAGACACTATTTGTAGGTGTTCTGTTTTTACAAAAAAATCTATAAATAAAGTAAAAAAAAAAAACTATTCTTAAATAACTGGTTTGTAAATAATGCAATACTGATTTATCATTGAAAAACGAATCATTAACAAAGTATGAGAACACAGTCATTAAGCACATTATACATGTGCTTATAAGTCAAGATTACAGCATTTGTAGCTGTAGTTATAAAATGCTTACTAACATTTATAGATGTAGAGTTAATGCTTAACAAATAATGAATTCACTATTTGCTTACGGTTAATAAATGGTTAATAGTGTGTAGTTATTATGAACTATTACTGTTAAATTAAGTACAGTTAATTTATGTTAGTTTAAGTTAAATATAGTACAACAAAACCACATTAAAAGTGTGTGAATGCAATTAAATTCTTGCTGGAGATATATATATATATATATATATATATATATATATATATATATATATATATATATATATATATATATATATATATATATATATATATATATATATATATGTGTGTGTGTGTGTGTGTGTGTGTGTGTGTGTGTGTGTGTGTGTGTGTGTGTGTGTGTGTGTGTGTGTGTGTGTGTATGTGTGTGTGTGTGTGTGTGTGTGTGTGTGTGTATGTGTGTGTGTGTGTATGTGTGTGTGCGTGTGTGTGTGTGTGTGTGTGTGTGTGTATGTGATTATTTAAAAAAAGGGTTATATTTTATATATATTCTATAAATGACCAGCATCTAAACTGTGTATATACTCAAATTGTCTGCATTTCCGGGCCTTTTCTCTGCTCTCCTTTAGGTTGTGTTTTGTAGAAAAGCTCCAGCTGGTGTTGTAATGCAGTGCGAGTGTGTTTGATGGATTCTAACAGCATTGTGGCCGTCTGTGGTCCGCGTGCGGACTGAGTGATGCAGATATTCAGAGAAAGAGAGCACTTAATATGTATTTAGGGCTTTTTTTAGATAGAGTTGTAGCCCAGCGCCTCCCCGCTGTTCTGAAAGCTCATGTCAGACTGCGAAACAGCATCCATCTCTGTCTGGGGTCCCTGTGAATGTGGCAGAGCAGATACAGCCAGTGTAGATTGATTCCTGTTGCCAGAGGTTTGCTTTAGGGTGAAGGAGGTCTGCGTCTAAAGAGAGCCTTTAATGAGTCGCCTTGGAAGGTGGTCTGTGTGCTACTGTTCCACGGCTTTTGTTTTGACGTGATTCTGTCGTTTGCACTTTCTGTGGACTTCAGTGTTTTCTTTGAATGGGTCCAAATAATTTTACAGCAAAAAGGATTAGAATATTAAGTTAAGATCATGAATATATTTTGTAAATTTCTTAAATTTCTTAATATTTAGTAAATGCATCTAAAAAAAAACCTCAATTTTTGATTATGTATATATAAAGAGTGCGCGTCCCAAGGACGCTGGTCCTATGACGACACGCATCCAGAGACACACACAATGACAAAACAAGTGCTCGAACCAAGAAAACTAGAGCCGAGCACAACAGGACAAGACAGAGCTAGTGTGCGGACTCTACCACCAAAACAAGAATTTGCAGATTTCTAGATTTCATTTAGTCAGCCAAATAGTATCCTATTCTAACAAAACATACCATGATGAAACGCTTATTTATTCAGCTTTCAAAAAAATGTATAAATCTCAGTTTCCAAAAATTGAGACTTATGACTTACGGTTGTGTGGTTGGTCACATGTTTAATCTCTTATTTCAATTATTATATTTTTTGTATTACATATGATTAAATATCTAGTGTTTTGGAGCTTGACTTAGTATTAATGGTAACACTACAATAACAGTACATGAATAATGATGTATTAATATGTAAACTAAACATTAGTTTATAATGAATTAATGATGAGTTAGGGTATGCACTAATCATAAATTAACTTAACTACAACATGAGTCACATGAGTTCATGTGTGAATGACGGCTAACTTAATTACTTGTTAGTACATGATTGTTGGTTAATTAATGTATTAATTACCACTTAGTTTATGCTTAATTTAACCATGATGAACTCATGATATGTTAATGTATAATTATGTTGTGACTTTACTTGGAGGGGCACATCATCATAAATCCAAATGTTGTAGTTAAAGTTAATTCATGATTAGTGCATACCTTAACTCATCATAATGTTATAATAAAGTAATGTTTAGTTTACATTACATTAATACATCATTATTCATGTACTGTTATTGTAAAGTGTTACCGTATTAATCTCTATGTAAATCAATACAGTCATCTGATCTCTAGACTTTTATATAAATACAAGGAACAACAAAGACAAGATGAAGCATGAGTAGAGTGAGCAAACAATGTGTATCTTAATAGCTCACCTTGTCAGTATTGTGCTCTAACCTTTAGTTCCCCGTCACCATGCTTTTCAAGTGAAAAGATCAACACAAACTCTGCATTTTGCTTTCCTGACATGATATTTGTGAAGTGTCTGCGCTGTGCATCTGCGCCATCCAAATCAGAGGACACGTCAGGAGACTTGACATCAGCCCTGACAGGTGAAGCATCCGCAACTCTAGGGATGCACTCGAGTCAGACGGGACTTGACAGAAGTGAGAGGATAAACACAACCGCTCTCTTCTGCTTCATATAACAGTCTGACAGCTAGGAGGACTATTTTAATGGTCAAGTATGTATTTAGTCGAAATGTAAACACAGTGATTTTATGCTTTTTTGTTGAGATCAAGCGCATCAAATGAAAGCAAATGAGAAGCATCTTGAAGGGGGCAGGACGTGAGTTACTAGAGAGCATTTGCTTGGTCAAGATTTGATAAGAAACCAACACAGACTCATTCTGAAAATGTACCGATATGTGCTTCCCAATATATACTTACCGCTATATTTCATGAGAGCACCAAATACATGTTATTTTGCAGTTTTTCTTTTCTCGAGTCCACCAGAGGCTGCTGTGTATGCTTGCTGTTCTCGTGTAAACCCACCAGAGACCACTGTCAACTGACTGACTGACCAACTGGAATCGTTCTTTGCCGGACTTGAACCCCATCATCAGGGTCAACTCCTCTCTATGTCTCAAGTCCACCGACGTAAAAGGCAAGCTACTGGGCAAACTAGTAGCAGCAGAAAAGCCATCCATACGGTGGTAGGTGGTCAGCTGGTAAGTGCGAATAGGAACGCCATCATACCACATCGTAGCATTCGTTTTATGCAGTCATACGCTCTTCTGGCTACATAATCTCTAGAAATGTATAGAAGGGTTTTCAGAATGAGCCTATGTTGTGAGAAATTGAAGTAAGATGTGACATGAACAAAATCGTTGATCCATTTAGGCAGAAGTGACACACTGCAAGCTTTTTTTGCTCATATCAGTTTCATAATTTCTAAACGCAAATTTTGTCACTGTTATGCTGCACGCTAGCTTATAGATATTTTTAAACCTAACAAACTGAATCTAACATCTAAAAAACTTTATTTTAATTTTACGGGGCATTTACTATACTGGAAGACTGTATGGAATAGAATTTTGGCATCTGCCATCATATTTAAGGAAGCATTACCCTAAAAATAGAACCTTTTTGTAGTACAGTTGTCCCTCACCATAACGCGGTTCCACTTTGCAGTCTTGAGTTTAAATTATTAGTATTTTTTTTTCATTTGACATGTTTTTTTTTTACAGCGCATTGTGTTCTGCGTCCTGATTGGTCCTGTTGACAATTTTCCATGAGTATCCTCTGTGCCGTATCTCCTGTACAGTACAGAATGCATTCAGCTGGCCAAATTAACATAAATATTTGATCGCTAGCAGTGTGACTGTAGTTCTGCCCTGTATGTGTGCAAGTTTTCTTCCCAACAAATGAAACATTCGGCACCATCAAATGCACCCATGGTAGCACCCAAAAGGTAGAGGAAATGCTAACCATAACAAAAAGTTGAACTTCTAGACATGCTAAAGTAAGGTAGAAGTATTCATGCCTATCTGAGAAAATAGTGTAGTGAGGGGTTTTACAGCCTTAAAACATCTACAATATTTGTGAAAAATAAAGCAGACAACTTCGGGGATTTCACCTATTGTGGGCTATTTTTAGAATGTAACTCCTGCGTTTAATGAGGGACCATTGTACAGACACTTTAGAATGGCAAAGTTTTTGTTGTTGTTTTTTTTATTTAGTAAATTTACTTTTTAGTGTATGGATGTTTCCTAGTGATAGGTTGCGGCAGGGAGGGCATCAGCTGCGTTAAACATATGCTGGATAAGTTGGTGGTTCTATCTGCTGTGGCGACCCCAGATTAATAAAGAGACAAAATGAAAATAAATGAATGAATGAAATTTATGTTTTTGTTAGCAGAAAGTTCATTCATGGTAGAAATGCTTAGAACTTTATCATTATTCATTCATTCATTTTCTTTTCGGCTTAGTCCCTTTATTAATCCAGGGTCACCACAGTGGAATAAACTGCCAACTCCAACATGTTTTTACGCAAAGGATGCCTTTCCAGCCGCAACACAAGTCTGGGAAACATCCACACACACACTAATTCACACACACACTACAAACAATTTAGCCTACCCAATTTAACTGTACCTCATGTCTTTGGACTGTGGGGGAAACCAGTGCACACGGAGGAAACCCACACAAACACAGGGAACACATGCAAACTCCATACAGAAACACCAACTGACCCAGCCAAGTCTCGACCCAGCGACCTTCTTGCTGTGAGCAACAGCAATACCTACTGCGCCACTGCATAGTCCTGTATATGGACTTAATTTTAGCCAACTAGTTTTAAAAATTGTTAAAATAACTAGAACTGAACACTAGCTCTAGAGGCTAACGCTGGAGGTATCAAGGCAGACATCTTGACCAATTGAAACTGTTTCTGAATATGTTTCCAGATTTTTTCGATTTCTATATATTTTGTGATTTGTTTTTATCATTTGAACTTTCCCACTTTATTAAATTTTTTCTTATTCAATTAAAATAAAAAAGACAAATTTTAATAAGCATTACATAAATACAAATCTATTGTAGAAAAAATAAAAAAAATAAAAGGCTGTATACAAACTACAAAAACTGTATTGTAAAAAAATACTTTAAGCAATAATTCAGAATAGACATCTAATTTAAATTTTACCATACTTGTTAAGTCTTAAAGTTTTGCAGCTGTAAAAGCTGACATTTGTTTGTTTTTTGCAAGCCAATATTTGTATTTTTAATTAAAGGACTTTAATGGACTAAACTGTAAATATGTTCTGATATTAAGAAATTAAGCCACAAGGTCACCATGTAAATGTTGACATCCAGAAATCTGCTGTTGTATTAATGAACAACCTGATTTTATGGAAACCAAACCTTTGCTAATCAATACAAAACCTCCTAAGTTCTGCTTAAAGCATCGAGCGGCTCTGCACGGCTCTCTGGTGAGCGAGATTAAACATGCCGACTGGCTCCTCTCAGATGAATGCTTCTCCATGCAGACTATATGAAGAGATCAATGGCAGATTTGCTCATAGAGGCACGTGTCATTTTCATTTAAAGGCTTCAAATTGGTTTCAAGTGATCTCTTTCCAAACTTCTGTCCCGCTGAGGGGCTCCAGAAAGAGTTGAGAAGGGGAGTGGGAGACAACATGAGACCGGTGGGTGTGAATCCCCCTCCAGCACATGCTGACAACTTCCTGCCTGCTGAGAGGAGCCACAAAGTATGCTAATCAGAGGATGACAAACACAAATGAGGGAATGTTATTAACAAGCATGTTTATTTGGTGTCTGTATGTCCTACTGACTATCTGTCTTTCTGCCTGTCTGTCAATTCATTCCTTTTTCTATGGAGCTAGATTAATCTCAAATAATAATTCATGCAAAAAAGCATGATGTACATTCATTCATTTTCTTGTCGGCTTAGTCCCTTTATTAATCCGGGGTCGCCACAGCGGAATGAACGGCCAACTTATCCAGCAAGTTTTTTTACACAGGAGATGCCCTTCCTGCCGCAACCCATTTCTGGGAAACATCCACACATACATTCACACACACACTCATACACTACGGACAATTTAGCCTACCCAGTTCACCTGTACTGCATGTCTTTGGACTGTGGGTGAAACCGGAACACCCAGAGGAAACCCACGCGAAGGCAGGGAGAACATGCAAACTCCACACAGAGTTGCCAACTGAGCCGAGGTTCGAACCAGCGACCCAGCAACCTTCTTGCTGTGAGGCGACAGCACTACCTACTGCACCACTGCCTCGCCCAAGATGTACATGTGTAGCCAAATTCACAAGCATAGAACCATTTTCCACAAGCACAAAACCCGAGATAGCAGTGCACGTTGGAAAGTTTATCAAGGATGTACCACTGGATCACGTCTCATTACAGTTAAACGTGATATTTAGTTAATCTTTTAATCTAACGACTCTTCTGTCTTTTGAATCTATTAGGTAACGTGTCACAGTGTCAGTATACTGCTTCAACATTTCGCTTTAACGCTTGTACTTAGTAATTTTAATGAAAACCTCAGATGTTACTGTGGTAGTTTGTCGATACTATCATAACGACACAGATCACTCTGCCTATTCATGCCAGAGTCTCACGGAAAAAGCAATTGACACTTGGTAATTTATGTGTTACTTATCTTTATTTATGATGTGGTCATGGGTAAAACAAAGATTATGAAGGTCAGGTAGTTGAAACATTAGGCTACAAATAATTAATTTGTTACGAATTAATTAATTACTCATAAAAAATTATTTCACCGCCGCCTACGACGTCGTTGCCATCATCCTTCACGAGATGTTTCACATTAGACATTGTATGATGCCAAATTGGTCGACATTGACCAACCCTAGTGTGAAAGGGTGTTTCCGGTTGCAGCAGGAAGGGCATTTGCTGTGTAAAACATATGCTTGAATAGTTGGCAGTTTATTCCGTTATGCCGTAGGAAAATGAATGAATGAATGAATGAATGAATGTATGAATGAATGAATGAATGAAAATCTTTTATGACTGCAAATGTTCAAATCGTCTTTCACGTGTGAATTGGCTTGGATTTGTGTGTGTATATTTTTGTTAGTTCCCTGATAGCACACTCTTCTGACACAGGTAACTCATATCCAAATGTTAGCTCAGTTTTCAACCATCAGTCGCTACCACATCACTCTCCATTTGAAATACGGAACTTGAGCTTCAAAAGACATGAAAAAGGAACACCTTCCTGTTCTCAGTTCACCTTGCTGGATAGAGGACTAAATTTAATTTTTCCTTTCTAAATAAATTAGATTTCACAAAAGGTGTGCACACCTCCATTACAATCCTTTTGGCGGGTTATGGTTATAACAGTTATAGTTTTTAAATTTGCCTTTTGTGATATGTATTTACATTTTTTGTGAATATATATATACATATATATTTTGTTCACTTGAATTTAATTGTATGCATTTGTACATTATGGCTTTTGTATAATTAATTATTGAGACTAATCTAGCTCCATATTTTTCTATCTTTGTCTATTCATCCATTAATTCTTTGCCTCTCAGTCATCTATCTGTCTAAATTTTTATCTGTCCAACTATCTATTTGAATGCGTTTGTCTGTCTGTCTGTTATTTAATGTTAATCAGATCTGTTCTTCTATTGTGTTTTATCATATCTGTCTTGTATTGCTGAAATTGAAGCACCATCCCACATGATCTCGTCCTAATTTCTTAAAATAGTCTTTATTACTGATGATGACGCATGATAATGTCTTTGATTGCCAGCCCAACATTTGTCATTTTAGGAAACAAATCTGCTTCAAATTTGTCAGTTTATAGAAATCTTTATTCCATTGATTTAACATACAGTTTATGATAAAGGCGACGGACGCAGTGGTGCAGTAGGTAGTGCTGTCACCTCACAGAATGAAAGGTCGCTGGTTAGAGCCTTGGCTGGGTCGGTTGGCATTTCTGTGTGGAGTTTGCATGTTCTCCCTGTGTTCGCGTGGGTTTTCTCCGGGTGCTGTACCCAATCCAAAGACATGTGGGACAGGTGAATTGGTTAGGCTAAATTGCGTATGAGTGTGAATGAGTGTGTATGGATGTTTCCCAGAGATGGGTTGCAGCTGGAAAGACATTTGCTGCATAAAACATGTGCTGAATAAGTTGGTGGTTCATTCTGCTGTGGCGACCCCGGATTATTAAAGGGACTTAGCCGAAAAGAAAATGAATGAATGAATGAATGAATGAATGAATGAGTTGATGATAAAACTGTTAGCACAATGCTGATACATCAGTTTCCTTCGGGGGTTTCTGGTTTCCCCACTGTCTAAAGATAATTAGTCAAATATTCATTAATAATAGGTAACTAAATAATTTCTTTTGAGTTTGCCTCATTGACAGTACATAATACTGTATGTTTTTTTTTTATTTTGCAGGATACTAGTCTTTAGCTTAAAGTGAAATTTAAAAGCTTTTGATTAACTAGGTTAGCTACTAGGCAAGTTATGTAAATTAGGCAAGTAATCTGCAGCAGTGGTTTGTTCTGTAGAAAAAAGGGGCTAATTTTTATTCCAGCCAAATTAAAATAAACAACACTTTCTCCAGAAGAAAATATAAATATAAAGGGGAAATAATCCTTGTTCTGTTAAACATCATCTGAAAAAACATTAGTATTTTATAGGAGTGCAAATCATTTTGTTTTCACCTCCATATACATATCATGTCATGTGCAGAGTTTAATATGGCATGTTTATATACAGTAGACTCTAGTGGTGTCATACATTATCCAATCAAAGTTAGCTGCATTTAAAACATCCTCATTGTTAATATTTTTTCCTGTCTATTTATACAGTAATTGTTGCATTTTCCACAATCAGGTTTAATGATGCACCAAATTGATACTAAAAGCTAATTGATTTGAAAGGTTACTCTGATAATGACAGTTATTTATGTGGAATGAGCCACATTTTATTGTCAAAAACAAATTCTGTTACTCCATTTTCATGTCCTTTGTGATTGGTCAATTTAAGCATTAGAAGACTTTCTCTTTCTTTCTTTCTTTCTTTCTTTCTTTCTTTCTTTCTTTCTTTCTTTCTTTCTTTCTTTCTTTCTTTCTTTCTTTCTTTCTTTCTGCAATGTTCTTTTCACTCAGTTTAAACATATTTAACACATTTACGGAGTCTACTACGTCTGCTATTTAAACTAAGGTGTCTAGTTTCCTGGTTGTGTCAAATGGCTAAAATAACACTATTAATCAACTGTATTGTTGGTAACTTAAAGTATTACATTGAGTGTTCAGCTTTATGGCAGCTCGCTCTTTTATTTTTACTTGTTCATGGTATGAGTGTACACGTTTACCTGTGGGATGTCTTGCAGTCTAGTGTGCTGACAGTTCAAAGTGCTCCTGCATTTGTATTCACTTTGGATAAATGTCACTGGAGGAGGGCTAGTTAGCTGGCAAATTACCCTACCTGTCGACCTGGAGTTCCTGCAGAGAAACAACTGCCACGCTGTTACTTCCTCATTTATGTTTTTTGTGTCTTTACCACCTTCTACTACCTTTCAAAAGAGAAAGAGTGCTTGAAAGAAAGTACAGAGTTCGAAGAAAAAAATAAATAAAAAAACTAACAGGAATCACCTGTTGTGTTTTAAGCGTCCAATTTTGCCCAGTGGGTTATTAAGCCCTCTTGCCAGCATGAATATAATATCAACAGGCGTCTTTTCTGTGACAAGTGTTGAATGAGACTGAATGAATTATGGTGAGCTCTGAACCCTGCAGTGCCGTAACACGCTTTACCTCCCAGAACAGAACAAACATCTGTTGTCTGATAAATAAAGAAGCACTTTCTAAAAGTACACTTTGAACCTCCACACCTTTCGATCTCACACACACACACACACACACACACACAAACACACACATACGTTGATATTAGTGGATTATGAGGACTCTTCATAGGCATAATGTATTTTATGCAATAAAAAAAGCCTTATTGTTTGCCACCAAGCTTCTCCTACCTATAAATCTAACCCTCACAGGAAATAGTGGCAAAGTTTGAATGAAAAAGACCCTGTTAATTATTATTTTTAAGCCTTTAAATTTTTAAGCATTTCCAATTTAACCTCCCCAAGAGTACAACTACAGTGTAAGTCGTATCTATGATATTTTACAGTGTTTATAAACCACCAAAACTAGCACACACACATTGTGTTTTGATGTATTATGAGGACTTCCCATAGATGTAATAATTTATAGATACTGTATATTCTGTCCCCTATTGCCACGTTCAGACTGCATGATTTTAGCCCTGATTTTGACTCGCCGATAGGTTTTGAGAAATCGCAGACAAATACCTGAAATCACAGGCAAATCTGTGCTCGTCCACGTAAGTAACAATGACAGTGTGAACTATCAAAGACATGATCTGAGAGAATCATAGATAAGTTGGCGACATTATGTTAGATATTATAATAGATGTTAGATATTAGGCATGTCAATTAACTGGACCTGTCGGCTATTCAAATCATGGCGTGTGAAAATGTGTTCTGATTGAAAATACATTGGCGATTACCTACAGCCAATGAGAGAGCACCGTCCACAAGTATGGGTATCTGCAGGCTAGCGGGAGGTTGGGAAGGAAGTTAAAAGGGCTTCTTTTCTGTCTATTTGGACCAAAGAAATGAAGGAAAAACTATTGGAAATGTGGCAACACCCATGTCTGTTGACATGTCATCTAAGCAAAACCACAACTGGGTTGATAAAGAAGGTAGTTTGAGAGAAATTGCTAATTCCCTTCAAAAAATCTAGGCTAGCAAAATACGAACATGTTCTACCCCACTAAAGACTTCCTTGTAGATAAATGATTTGTGGAGACTGTTTATTCTGTACCCTACCCCTACCTCTAAAAACAACTTGTAAACCACCAAAACCAGTACACATACACAAAATGTTATGTATTATGGGGACTTTCCATAGATGTAATGCTTTATTGTATATTCTGTCCCCTAACCCTACCACTAAAAGCAACTTGTAAACCACCAAAAACCAGTACACATACACATTGTCTTTCATGTATTATGGGGACATTCCATAAATGTAATGATTTATAGACACTGTATATTCTGTCCCTTAACCCTACCCTTAAAAGCAACTTGTAACCACCAATACCAGTACACATACACATTGTCTTTCATGTATTATGGGGACATTCCATAAATGTAATGATTTGTAGAGACCGTTTATTCTGTACCCTAACCCTACCTCTAAAAACAACTTTTAAACCACCAAAACCAGTACACATACACAGTGTGTTTTTATGTATTAAGGGGACTTTCCATAGATGTAATGCTTTATTGTTTATTCTGTCTCCTAACCCTATCACTAAAAACAACTAGTAAACCACTAAAACCTGTACACATACACATTGTTTTTCCTGAATTATGGTGACTTTCCAAGATGTAATGATTTATAAATTTATAATTTATAAAGTATATTCTGTGTTCTTACCCTAACCATACCCCTACCCCTAAAAGCAAATCATAAAAGACATTTTTCTCTTTGGGACCAAAAAATAAATTAAAATTCCTACATGGGTTCATTTTACTTGCGGGAACAATGCTGTTATTTCTGTTAAAAATGTATTACAATACAACGTGATAAATATCAGGCACACACACACAAACACACACAGCAAATCATGGTCACTAAATGTTTTTAGGTGTTAAGCTGGCAGTGATGATGGTGCCTATTAGCAATTATTCAGAGTTATAAAAAGACACACTTGTTTCTGGACACTCCGTCGTTTCTCATTGACCTGCTGAGCTCTGCGCTTTGGAACTGCCCCGTTTCACCTGCTGACCTTATGACAGCTCTCACAGCAGTGTTTATCCATTTCTTCTCTTCTGACAGACGTAAACTATGAGCTGAACTCTGGCATTGCTGAAGCTGCCCTTCAAACCCAGACCTGACCTAGACTCAATTACTAGACAAAAATAAGCTCTATTCCATAATGGAGCAAAATGTCTTGGTCCCTGCTGCATAAATTGTGCATTTTGCTTATGCAAAGTCAATGTGGGTTTGGAGCTAGTTTTCATAGGTTTTATTTAGGGCTACACAATATATTGTTTTAGCATAAATTTTGCAATGTGAGAATCTGCTATAGTTTGCAGTTTGCCCCTGTATACATTTCTGGACAGCAGAAAAAACCCTAACGACAGTGTTTTCAAAAGCAATCCAAAAAAGAAAAGTCCTCAAGGGCTGCCTGGTTTTTACCACATTCTCACCCTGTTGTTTACTTGTTTATTTTATTTTTTGTCTTTTGTTTTTGTTTAACCTGCTTTTTGGATCTGTTCTTTGCCGGACTCAAACCCCATCATCGCAGTCAATTCCTCTCTGTGTCTCAAGTCCGCCAACATACATGGTGCGCTACCAGGGCCGGCGCGTCCATAGAGGCGACCTAGGCGGCCGCCTAGGGCAGCAGTATAGAGAGGGCAGCATCCGCAACACCCCCCTTACCACCCACGTCCTCAGTTATGTCCGCGACACCTCCCTCACCACCCGTGTCCTCAGATATATTCGCGCATAGGCAACAGAATAGAGAGGGCAGCGTCAGTGAGCGACACCTTCATCAGTGCCCGCTTGTCCTCAGTTATAGCCGCGCATAGGGCGGCAGAATAGAGGTCCGTGACACCCGCGCGTTCTCAGTTATATCTGCGCATAGGGCGGCAGAATAGAGGTCCACGACACCTTACTTCATTTTCATAACCGGTCACTTTCGTTTTCACATTGGGGTTGAGGGCGGTGTGATCGTCCTCTGCCTAGAGCGGCAGTTCAGCTTGCTCCGGCCCTTTGCGCTACTATGCAAACTGGTAAAAGTAGAAAAGCCATCCATATGGAGTTAAGCGGTCAGCACGAAAAGAAACAGAAGCTGTTGTGGCGTCATACCTCTCCATATCATTAGTTTTAAAGATGATTTATGACCATACGCACCTCTGGCTGCATATTTCAGGTTCTCCAGAAATGTATACATATGTTTTCACAATGAGCCTGTGTTGTACAATTTATTGGACTATATTATATTGGACAGGTTTTTTTTATATTTCTTTTATATTTTTGTAATGAAAGAAATTATTGATTAAAGAGATTTATATTGTACACTAGGTTTTGAAACAGAGCTATAGACTGTATATCAGCCATTAGTAAATGCAAATCTTTAACTTTTTTTCTTAGTTGTAGTTAAACTCACTCAAGAACAATACGTAAAGCAGATAATTAACACATTTGAAACAGTGTTTTAAGATTGTGAGCCTTTGCTCTGTGTAATTTTCTAATTATATAAATGGAAAGGGCCTGAGGTGTTTAGATGTTGTTAAAATGATCTTTTTACGCTTTTAACACTTTCTTGCTTTGATGCTTAATTTTGCTGCTCGAGCATGAAAAAGATTAGTTAAAAGTTATTAAGATTAGATAAAGTTATGAAGCATAAATCACTCCAAACTAAGTTTCTTTAGTTTGTATATCAGAAATTAGTTTCTACATAATTTTAAAACTTTAATTTCAACTAGATTGTAGTCTTCATATTTCCTTCAGGAACATACATACACATGCACTGTTTACATCCACAGATGTACATAATTGACATTATGAGTAAACTTTTTGACCCGTACTTGTGTGTATTTGACCGTTGAAAAATAAAATATTCTATTATATATATTATTCTATTATAAAATATATATTATCATAAAAGAATATTCCAGCATTGTGTAGTCTGTGCTTCATGTTTGTGCCGTTGGATCTAATCTCACTATATTTGTTAAACGTGATATATAACTCATCTTGTTGTCTATATCTAACAACATATTCCCCGACTTGAGTCATTTGAATCTATTGCTTGTTCTCAGGTAACGTGTTTTGGCTGAGCGCAAGTATAATCGGTTAATCGGTTATCAGTAAGTTAATATCTTAATTAATATAACCGCGGACACCGATTCTGCAGAATTGACTCATTGCTTGTCTTTTTTTTTCTCTATTGTATAAACTTATTGGACGTTATACTTTTGAAATAGTTATTATGGATTATTAAAACTGATATTCAGTGAAAGAGAGGCTATTTTTCGTATTTTCAATGAAAATGAAAGGAGGCAGGGATGTTATAGGCTCCGTTTTGTTATAAATATGCATGAAGAGGATGCTCATATTAAGCAGCTACACGATGCCTCAACATTTTTGATGTCTGTTAAGTTGCTAATATCAAAATGAAAATAGGCAGTTCCTCACATCATGTTTTCATTTTATTGTTATGACAGTGAAATAACATAGCCAGGGTGATGCGAAAGACTTTATAAAGAACACTCGGGAGTTTTTTTTCCATATCAAACTTGCAAAGTCTGAACTTACATGGATAGGATGCAGGACTGAACTGTGTGTAGGCTACCTAATATTGAGGAAAAAGCCCCAATCAGACAGGCGAATGTCTGCAGCCCTGTCTTCGTTTTCCGATGTCTCCGTTTTCCCCCATCCACACTGAGACGGAGCAGCAGCAATTTAGAATGAAAACAGCCTCTTCAATGTTTCCAAAACGCTCCGTTTTTGGGGCTTGAAAACTTCGTTGTAGTGTGGACGGATGGCGTAACCGTAGCAAAACTTATGCGTTTTCAAGCTAAAACGCATTAGTGAAAACGGGGCCATAAAATGCAGGCAGATGCTTTGTTTGCTGTTTCCAGAATTACTGAGAGTCCTTTTTTCTGGAAATGGGTAAGGGAGCAGCACCTCATTTGCATTTAAAGAGACATAATTTTAGCTTAGTTCACTACCATACAGGCACAGAGAAATGCGGACAATCACCAGATTACAGCACATCACTTATTCATCAGATATTCCATGATCCAACAAGCACCAGTTTAGCATTTACAGTCAAGCTTTAATAGACACTGACAGGGGGAACACACTGGTCTGACAAAACTCAGTAAAGAGTCCGATTCTGTTTGCTAGCATTTGTTGTAACAGTGTGAATTGGCATTCAGCCACCCAAAAAAGACATTTACAATATTGTACACACATTGTACAAAAATGGTTATTTCAACACAGTTTGGTAAAGCTAAACCTTTTGTTGGTCCATCTTTGACCTAATAGGGATTGAAGTAACAAAGCATTCTTGAGAGTGTGTAATTATTGGTCTGTGAGTTTTCCTGAGCTGACATTATGCAGTGACATTAAAAAAAACACCGGAGACTTATGACAATGTATAGTAGAAGTCTTTAAATGAATACAATCATGATTATTTTCATATAATAAACCTATTAACTGTGCAATTTAAAAGTAAATGAAAAAATAAAGTAACAGAAGGGTATGTTTAAACATCACAATTTTTAAAGAAAAATTAAAAACATCTTATGTACTTATTGTGGTTATATTCAGCATGTTATATGTAAAAAAAACTTGAAAATTTAATGAAAACTGTGTTCTGTCTATTGTTAGTTTATAAGCATGTGTAAGTGTTTTTTTATTTATTCATTAAATACAAATAATTATTAATTTATCTATTCGACACATTCTGTCATGGAATGCACAATATAGTGTATTTGGTTGCTTTACAAATCTGTTTTGACCGCATTGTCATCAGCATGCATTGTTCAATCAATCAATCAATCAATCAATCAATCAATCAATCAATCAATCAATCAATCAATCAATCAATCAATCAATCAATCAATCAATCAATCAATCAATCAATCAACTAATCAATCAACCAATCAATCAGTTGTTGTAGAAATAAATGCTAATATGGTTTCAAATGCTAAAAAATTACTTTTTCCTATCAGTGCTAAAACCAAAGCTTGACTGAAGTGTATTAAATCATGCACTACCTGACAAAAGTCTTGTCGTCAGTCCCAGTTGAAAGAGCAATAATTACTTGACTTTGAATTGATCAATTGGAAAAGTGATGGTAGAATGAATCATCTTGTTGAACTACATCATTGCAAATACTCCAGAAGACCTATTAGAACGCACATGGACCCAATATTCTCACAGAAATCAGTCAAGTTTGGTGAAGGAAAAATCATGGTTTGGGGTTACATTCTGTATGTTGGTGTGCTAGAGATCTGCAGAGTGGATGGCAACATCAACAGCCTGAGGTATCAAGACATTTGTGCTGCCCATTACATTACAAACCACAAGAGAGGGCAGGATTCTTCAGCAGTATAGCACTCCTTCTCAAACTTCAGCCTCCACATCAAAGTTCCTGAAAGCAAAGAAGGTCAAGATGCTCCAGGATTGACCAGCACAGTCACAATACTAATTAATATTCATGCACAATACTAATTAATTAAAGTGCCCTACTGAAAAAAAAACAGCTTAAACCAACATAGGCTGGTTGGCTGGTTTTAGCTGGTCAACCAGGCGGGTTTTAGAGGGGTTTTGGCCACTTCCAGCCTAGCCAGGCTGGGAGCCTAGCCAAAACGAGCTATGTCCAGCTTAAACCAGGCTGGTCAAGCTGGTTATAGCTGGTTTTAGCCAGCTAAAGCAGATTTGACCAGCTAAGACCAGGCTGGAAATGGCTGTAAACCAGCCTGGAAGTGGCCAAAACCCCCTCTAAAACCAGCCTGGTTGACCAGCTAAAACCAGCCAAATAGCCTAGGCTGGTTGAAGCTGTTTTTTTTTTTCAGCAATGTGATCAAAAGTGAAACCATTTGAGAAAATGTGTGTTACAAATCATTCTATTTTAAATATCTTGAAATAAAATGTTTCACGGCTTTCATAAGCAGCGTGATTGTTTTCAACATTGATTTAAACTGCATATTAGAATGATTAATCTTTAATGCTATTTTAAAAAAAACTGTTTAATATTTTATGTATTTTGATTAAATTAGTACAGTCTTGATGAACATAAAAGACTTACAAAACATTACATTAAAACATAAAAAAAGTCTGACTGTCCTCAAACTTTTTTAATAGTTAAAAAAAAATTAGGTATGCGCATACATTAAAAACTAACATCAAAACCACTGCAGAAACTAGCAAAAAGTTTTTTTTCTGGATTCTAAAGTAATTTTGAAAATGCAAATCAACATGCAATAATTATTCTTTCTTCTACTGTGTATTTAAACAGCAGACACTTGTTAGCCGTGTCGCATAACCTGCTCTGCATGGACCTTTCAGCATTGGTAAATTTCATGTTGATTAGAATTGGAGAGGGATAATGAGGATTATGTGCACTAGGATTTCACTCGCATGCTTATAAGGGATCAGTGTGCTTTGGAAACAATTAGTGTAACACATCCTGTTATTCCTGCCCTCAGAATCAGCTTCAGTTTGCCATGACTGCTCATCACACACTGGGGATGGGTGATATATTCTCCTCACAATAGGAATTCGTCTTCCCTCGATAATACCGATAAAACCTGGAATCTAGAATCTGCCTCTGCAATCTGGAAGTGGTTTGGTCCGGTCTGTGCAGTGCAACAAATCTGTCTGTGCAATGATTAAATGTGCTCTACAGTTTTTCATGTGTATGAGTGCCTTTATGTCCAGACATGGTTTCATATCACAGATTAAGGAAAAACTTTGACATGTTTTGGTGGAAAAAGGCATGATTTGTACAATGTACAATATCGATTAGCATAGCATAAAAAAAATATATAAAAATTTACAAAAATGCCCTGAAGGGGCAGCACGGTGGCGCAGTTGGTAACGCTCTCACCTCAAAGTAAAAAGGTCACTCGTTTGAGCCTCGGCTGGGTCAGTTGGCATTTCTGTGTGGAGTTTGCATTCGCATGGGTTTCCTCCGGGTACTCTGGTTTCCACTGCAAGTCCAGAGACATGTGATAGAAGTGTATAGGGTAGGATAAATTGTCCGTAGTGTATGTGTGTAAATGGAAGTTTATGGATGTTTCCCAGTGGTGGGTTGCAGCTGGAAGGGCATCCTCTGCGTAAAACATATGCTGGATAAGTTGGCGGTTCATTCCACTGTGGCGCTCCCTGATTATAAAGAGACTAAGCAGAAAAGAAAATGAATGAATTTATAATATTTACCAACCCTTATAATTGTTCATACCTATGTTAATGCATAATCGTGTCAATCAGTCTATGCAAGAAAATATCCTTCTATAGTCTGAAACCAGCAGATCTGGAGCACCGATATCTTAAGGGTTCGCAAGAGTTTTAGTTTTCTCATCATTTTTTTTTTAAATCTACATAAAGTACCGTTTACACTGAAAAAAGTGACTCATTGGATTTACAAGTTTTTTTTAAGGTGAGTGGTTGTAAACTATTTATATGGGCTGAATTAAATGGGCATGCCCTTTAGACTTCGCACCTAGATTGTTAAAATACAGCCCAAAAAATTTATAAGTAATGTTCAACTTAATTAGTTTGTTTAAATTCATCTTATATAAATCCTTTGCAACATTTTGCAATGAACCTTTTTTTTCAGTGTAGTCTGAAAGTAAGGTCAGATTAGATGCATAGATTGTATAGTTTGACGTAACGTTACAATATCACCTGAAATGGTTATTCAGAGGATACTGTAAATCAGAATACACTAAATAATTCCTCAAAACACAAAAATTAATTGTAATAATAAATTAGATGTAATGTAGATGCAGATTAGATGTTTAAAAATATACATAAATGACTGAAAAAATTTATTACACAAACTAATTTTACTGAAAAAGTTGACCTCCTTAATCATCAATCATCAATTCGCACACATTGACTTTAAACACCATCACGGTAAAACGCATGATACTGAAGTAATGCAATAAACATTGTTTATCGACATAGTTATAAACAAAAAATTCTAAAGTACATAACTGAGGAGAAAAAATAAACACTAAAATGTAAATGTAAATCACATAAAGCATCATGCAAGGAATTCCAAAAAAGCCCTTTTATGGTTATTCCCTCACACACACACACACACACACACACACACACACACAAACACACACACACACACACACACACACACACACACACACACACACACACACACACACACACACACACACACACACACACAAATATAACAACAAATATAATAACAAAAATTAAGAATTTTAAAACATAGCAAAAATAAAAGAAATAATGTTTAATAAATACTTGAATGTAGACATATATTTTTAGGTTCATATCACCAATTTCTGCAGCTCAATGTTTTATCTGAGGGAAGGGAAATAGAGAGCGAGCGAGAATGCATTCTGTAGGTGAACAGTGAGTAACAGAGGTGAAAGAAAACACTAGAAGGCATGTTTACCAGTAGTCCTGGATGATTTAGGAATCAAGGGTGTTTGGAATAATTTGGTATGTGTACGTGTGTGTGTGTGTGTCTGACTGGCCCACCTGCAGGCCACATGTGGCGGCAGACTGGAAAAAAAAACTACAGTCGTCATTAAAGTGAAGGGTGAGGGGGCTCATTAAAACATTATTTATGTGGGCTGTGATATTTTATCGCCACCACATTGCTCGGTAAGGGCATGTTGAGCCAAGAGAAGAATAACTTATTGTTGTGCTTCCTGAGACGCCCATCATTAAAAAGAAATGTTGGGGTGTGAGGCCGAACTGCTCCCAATGCAGCAGAGAGTGGAAAATTCTCCATCTTGTTAGCACCTGTTTCTGTTGCTGTTTGTTTATGAACTGTTCGGGGGAATGAACTCACTCGCGTTTAAATTTAAATGTTGACAGGTTATGAGAGCTCGCCATGAAAGGTTTATGAATGTTTTTCCTCTGTGGTGTTTATCTGACCGGAAGACTTTAAAATATGTTTTTGATGGCATTTTTATCATATTAAGGGTACACTTTACAAAACCAGTAAAAGGTTAAATGTTTAGATAACTTAGTCAGATATTAAGTATTCTTATTATGTATTTTAAAGTAAGTAAATGATTAATCATGTATATTCGTTTAAATTTAAATTCATGACTAAAATCCTTAAATTATTAAACATATCTAAAGAGCCTCTATTATGGGCTTTTGTAAATTATTTTCCATGCAGAGTTTAGCACTAAGTGAATGAAAACATCCAGCTGAGGTTTAAATCTGAAAGTGCACCATGTTAAAACTATTGATTCTCAAAAAAAGAGTTAACCCATTTCATTGTTCAATAGTTTTTCTGATGATTATTACAATAACCTACCCTGCAACTTGAGATTTGTTGACCATCTGTTAAAGGAAGGATCTGCACCTAAGACTATTAATGCATGGGACTGTCAGACCTTGATAGGGACTTGTCAGTGCACAGTTCATATGGACCACTTTCTTCTTTCTGTGGATCACAACCTGTAAGTGTGAAAATGTTTGCCTCCTTATGTTGTGTAGTTTGCAAAATTTCTGCCACTAAAAGTCTTTTAAAGAGCCCCTATTTGTATTATAAAAGCTGATATTTCAGTTTTTGGGGTCTTTAACAACACACTGATATACATGCAAGGTCAAAAAACACGTTCATCGTCTTATTACATGCATTTGTTTTTATCTAATTATCCCAACGATTCCTATATGATTTGTTCAGCGATTCATTTATTCCCAAACAGTTTCCTTGCATGATGATAATCTGCACTGATCGGTCCAAGGATTAATCTGTTGTGATCGGTCGACTGGGTACAGTGTGAGATACGCCCACCACAGTTATAAAGTAGCCAGGGTACAGAGTATGCAGTGTAGAGTAGAGAGTATGCAGTGTAGGTTATTGTATCAATCATCAGAAAAATGTCAGGAACAAACACAGCACATGGTATACTGTGGTACTATTCCCATGGTCCCCTGTGTTCCACTAATGTTTGAAGGGAAGTGTGCGTTCACATTTAACCGCATAGGCACTTCAAATTTGCCGATGTCCTGTATTAACGTTGATAAGAGCAGGCAAAAAATCCGAACACAAAACAAATCATTCATTTAACTCTGAGTCAAATCTCTCATTTAGGAGTCAATAGTTTTAAACAGTGCACTTTCAGGTTTAAACCTCAGCTAGATGTTTTCATTTACTTAGAGGTAAAAGTAAATGTAATTTTTAAAAACCCATAATAGGGACTTTTTAATTCTCCACTACCATTATAGCCACTAGATGACAGCAAACTATTACTTTTTGCATTTGAAGACCTTTTTTTATTCTTAGTTTAAATTGCACAAATTTTGACAAGGTAAAACAGTTATTGCATTTAAAATCTAATTGATAAGTTTATGCATTATACTTTTTCTAGTTATTACGTGTTTTAGTGTCAATTCAATTCATCTTTATTTTTATAGTACTTTTACAATGTAGATTGTGTCAAAGCAGCTTAACATAGAAGGTCGAGTAAGTTGAAATTGAAACAGTGTCTGTCCAGTTATCAGAGTTAAAGTTTAATTTAGTTTAGCTTAGTGTGGTTTAATTTTCACGGCTGAAAGTCTAAACACCAAAAAACAAATCTATCAATGCTCCACAAGTCCCAAACCTAGCTAGCCAGTGGTAACAGTGGTGATGAACAAAACCTTGTCAGTCTTAAAATTTGGGTTATCATAGACCTAAACAGCTTAAGTGTCATAAAGGATCCCAAATGCACAAAACCTATCAATCAGTTGTGAATTATCAGTTGTTCTTACACAAACATAGAAAACACTGCTTTTACTTTTATGTCAACCAGAATGCACCTCAAATGTATTGTTAGGTTTGCATAATGCAAAGGAGGTGTATAAGAGTGTATGGGTGTTTCCCAGTGATGAGTTGCAGCTGGAAGGGCATCCGCTGTGTAAAACATATGCTAGATAGTTTGTCAGTTCAATCCTCTGTGGTGACCCCAGATTAATAAAGAGACTAAGCAGAAAATAAAATGAATGAATGAATAATTACAGTAAGAAATGTCTTGCAAAAACATTTACATATTTTTACCAACCTCAAACATTTGAAGAGTAGTGTGTTATTAAATTGCACTACAATATTTTATATGAATTATTTCCAGTGCAAAATAATTATACAAGTACACATTCCTGATCTGTGATTTGATTGATTGATTGATTGATTGATTGATTGATTGATTTATTGATTTATTGATTGATTTATTGATTGATTGATTGATTTTATAAGATTATGCGCTAAGGAATTTGACATGTATCTTGGGAGGTATCTGTCATTACATGTTTTACTTTAAATTATTATATATTACTATATTATCAGTAATACGAAATAAAAATACTGTTACTGAAGGGTTAGAATTACCCATCACTTGTCTGCTAATTTCAACCACATTCAGAAAGCAGCATCAGTCTGATACTTTATCCACCACCATTCATGCAGCTCTTGCTATTCCAGCTGCAGCACCCCCTAGTCCTTCACCTCCTAAATGCCTGTTTTCTTTCTTCAGTCAGAAATTTCAGGCAAAACAAAAGTCCTCTCTGGTGTGGTGGTGTTTTGCCCCATCTGTCTGGGTTAAAGGCCACAGGAAGCTGGCGACTCTGTAGAAGGTGATTTCCTGAAGTTTGTGGTCAAATCTGCCCTTGCAGTTTTTAGCAGATGGCGAGGGTAAGAATCATTGCTGGCGTTATTTTTGCATATTTGTAGCCATTTCTTAGTTCATGGGGAAAATCTGACTGCTATTTGTCTCAAAAATAATTTATTTAATAAAACTGAAGTGAGGCAGCCTGACAAATAAACAGGCTTTTTTTTTTATTTTTATTTTTTTATTTATTTATTTTTTAATGAGGTTTAAATCTCTCTCTTGGTTAAATTTGCATGACCCAGTGGTAACATTCAATAATACAGAACCATTATGAAGAGATTTTCATTTCACATGCAAGAACGTTTTATTAGTTTGGTCGCTGTGTAATTCTATACTACTACTGTTTAGGGGTTGGTAATAGCGTCTTATGCGCACCAATCGTCTATTTATTTGATTAAAAATAGAGTGAAAACAGTAATGTGTGTAACTGTTTAGTTTAAGATGATTGCTTTCTATTTATTTTTTTATAAAATCTTCAGTGTCACATGATCCTTTATTAATTGAATGTGATGACTTGGTGCAAAAGACTTTTCTGATTAGTATCGATGTTAAAAAATAGTTAAAGGTTTTCTGTGGAAACAAATATGTTTTTGTTCACAATACTTCAGAGGAACAGCATCTAATACATTTTAAGACCATTTTTGTTTAATTAAATGTGTCCTGTTATTATATGATCTTGTGGATAATTCTAGCCAGCTTCATAATAATACTTTATATTCATTGTTACACTTATAAAAATAGTAATGTAACCTAAGTCATCTGGGTTGATTTACTTTCATTATATGGACAATGGCACCACGATGGCTCAGTGGTTAGCTGGTTCGAGTCCCAATTGGCATTTCTGTTTGGAGTTTGCATGTTCTCCCCGTATTTCCCAGTACCGGGTTGTGGCTGAAAGGGTAAAAACCTATGCTGAAATAGTTGGTGGTTTATTCTGCTGTGGCAACCTCTGAAATAGAGACTAAGCTGAAGGAAATGAATGAATATATGAACAATCTTTCTTCAAAATGAGTAAATAATGATAAACTCTACATTTGCTGTTGTGTAATGGATAAGAAATGTGTTTGATTACATGTCTCTTTCCTGATCAATCATCATTTGCAGTCTTTGATAACGTGTAATGTCATTAAATTTGGAAGGTAACAACTAACTTCTGGAAACAAAAGCAGAAACGTACAATGGCTACTGAAACCCTAATGTTTGTACTGGCTGCCTTGTCACCATAAACCCCAAAAAGAGCTGACATTAGAAACATTACACCAACAGTCTCTCTTTTATTTTCTCTCTTTTTGATGATTACTTTTGTTTTGGAAATCAGAAGTGATTTACCAATGGTAAATCACAAATGATAACCAATGAGACTGACGACACTGGAGTTCACGTGATTGATCTGCTATTGTAGGGTGATGCCAAATTCATTTAGCTGCTGCTCCTGTGCCAGCTGCTGGTACTGAATGGTTTCAAGAAACCAGACAGACTGGTGATTCATAAACAAAACTAGGTATCCAGTACTGGGAATGTCAGCTTACGATCTAACTGTCTGACACTGGCAACCAACTGCCATACTGGCAGTGTAAATGGGGCATAATATAGAGCAGAGTGTGCCACCAACACCCCTCCCCATGGACCCTTGAAGCTGCCACTGGAAGAGCTGACAGTATACAGAGACAGCTGCCATCCATTAGGGGAAAATCCATCCATCCATCCATCGTCCTATACATCCATTCATTCAGTCATTCAGCTATCCTTCTTTGTTCATTCATCATTCATCCGTCCCTCCAACCATCCGTCCGTCAAACCATCCGTCCTTTCATCCGTCCATCTATATAACATTTGATCCATGTGCCTATATATCAATTCATTTGTTCAACTATTCATTTGGTCATCTATCAATATGCCTATATATCATCCAATCCTCTGTCCGTCTTTCCATCACCTGTCACTTATCTTGGGCCGGGTTGCGCTCTCAAAAGGGAGCCACAGAATTCTCTTTACCCAGACACTGTCTCCAGCACCTCCGGGGGATTCCAAGACATTTTTAGGCAAGCAGAGATGTATAGTACTTCTACAGTTTCCTGGGTCATCCCTTGGGCCTTGTTTCACTGGGACAAGTCTGGACACCACCATAAGTAGGCATCTCACCCATGTCATCTCACAGCCATGTCACCCTGCAGCCCAAGACCGGTTACTCACTGAAGCTAAGCAGGGCTGAGCCTGGTCAGTACCTGGATGGGAGACCACTAGGGAACACTAGGTTGCTGTTGGAAGTGGTGTTAGTGAGGCCAGCAGGGGGCGCTCAACCTGTGGTCTGTGTGAGTCCTAATGCCCCAGTAAAAGTGAAGGGGACACTACACTGTCAGTGGGCGCCATCTTTCGGATGAGACGTTAAACCGAGGTCCTGACTCTCTGTGGTCATTAAAAATACCATCGCACTTCTCATAAAAGAGCAGGGGTGTAACCCAGGTGTCCTGGCCAAAGTCCCTCTATCGGCCCTTACGATCATGGCCTCCCAATCATCCCCTTCCACCGAATTGGCTCTATCACTGTCTCTCCACTCCCCCAACAGCTGGTGTGTGGTGAGCGCACTGGCGCCGTTGTCCTGTGGCAGCCGTCGCATCATCCAAGTGGATGCTGCACACTGGTGGTGGTGTGGAGAGACCCCCCTCATGATTGTGAAGCACTTTGGGTGTATGGCCATACACAATAAATGCGCTATATAAATACACATTACATTACATTACATCTAGGAGACATGCGAAACAGATGCTTAAGCCACCACAACTGGCTTCTCTCAGTGTGGAGGAGGACTGGATCTTCTCTATGTTCCTCCCTCTCTGAAGGTGAGCCCTGCCATCCTGCAAAGGAAGCTCATTTCAGCCAATTGTAAGTCACTTTGGGTTTAAGGTAAATGTAAAGGTATGGAGGAGTTCCCTCCTCTCCCTGGAGAATGAGTAAAGTACAGTCTCAAAAATATTCATGTCCTGTAAGCAGTATATTTGACTGAGAGCCTAGGCTGGTGGGACGAAGCTGACAGCTAGGCTGGTGGGGACAGTGGTAATGAGCATCACCATGAGCCTTGAGGTCTACTAAGGATTTCTGGAAGGAGAAGAGAAAGTGTGACGACCAAAAAAAAAAAAAAAAAGCAAGAGCCATGAAGCTGGAAGAGACTGGTGTCAGAAGTCACCATAGAGTTCCATAGAGGACCTCCAAGAATAAAAAAGAGCAATTTAGGATAAAAAAACAGTGTATGCCTGGGACATTTCAAATTGTTTTTTTTTTCTTTGCTGGTTGTTTTGGTCATATTTTAGTTTCATTTTATTTTTTTATTATTTTTTTTAATTATTTTTTTGTCATCATAGTCGATGGAAAATGTGAGCAAAACGAGCCCTGGTGTGCACAGCCTTTTTTAGTTTAAATTAAAAATAGTTTTACGCAGTATTTTGAAGTGACATTAAATCAGTTTTGTGCACATTCATTATCATAATACATTAAATTATTGAATATTGACATACAATATAGTTACATTTATTGGATTACAATGGGTGTCAAAGTAAGCAAGGAAAAAGGGACATAGCAACTAGGGGCTTGTATAGGGGGCCATAGTTAAGTCTTGGGGGACTTCAAAATACAATTTTAAAAAAAACATTAATTTTCAGAGCAAAATGTAATACATAGGGCCCAGAATTCCTAGCTAGATTCACTCAGCTTTTCCTTTAAAAACTGTTACAGATCAGTTTTTGACACTCTATGCCAAATGGATTGTGCCAAAATTAGGTTGATATTGTGTAGTTTGAGCATTACTTAAATACCGCATTTGCTAAGAAAGGGCTACATTGCCCACTGTCTGTCTCCATTAGCAAGACCATTTTAAACCCAACACATAGACTCTAAGGTTCACTTGGGTTTTGAGAGCTGTAGATTGCTATTGCATGTACTATATCAATACAACGGTGAGTGTTTTAATCACTGTTATTCTACCTAAAAGTGCACTTAGTACAGCTAGGTTGTTTCCCTGCAGTTCAGAAGGTGACCCACTGTAACCTGACTTGAGTGCAATAACACAGCTGCTCAAACCAAAACAAGCTCTCGTCTTGTCTGGTTAAGTGGCTGCTGTTGCCCCAGCTCATGGCCCTGGCTGCTTACAAACACACATGAAGAGCAATGCTCTCAGCGGAACCCTAGACATCTGCTATGGATGAGAAACTGCTCACAGATGCACCATCCTGTTTATCTAGGTACAGTTGACATCAAACAAATACCAAGGAGCACTGCGCATGGGTTTAAAGGTCAGAATTTAAGATCACCAACCTGTACTGCTGTTTTTTTTATTTTTTTATTGTGCATGTTGAGTCTCACATATGCTCAGATTTTTTTATTGTTTTAGGGGCTGTTTGCACATCTCAAATGTGGGAAACTGAAAATGTGACCTTAAGAAAAATTCTAGTTAATACACGTAACACATTATTATGTCATTTACAGAAGCATGATTTTGAATAAACGGCGATGCCATGTGTATGCTACTAAAACAGTTATGAACTTTAGATCTGTATAAACTATATAAAGGTATTAGTTGGCTTTAAACTGTAAGTGTAGTCAACAAATTGCTTTAGAATCAAAGGGTTTACTTGTTTTTTAAAATGAGATAGCTGTCCACGTTTTACAGTATTTGGACAATCATCTGTTTCTTTAGAACAGGGACAGCGTGGCATGCATATTACATCATTTTTATTTATTTTCACAGATCCAAATAAAAGGGAATATGTGATCTGTTATCTTATGTGATTTGCTTCTCTACTAAATGTCTCTTGACTTTAAAATGCTTTGATATTTGTAATTCACTGCAAATGTATTTATTTATTTGTTTATTTATTTATGGTAATCTTGAATCAAAGACTGACAATGTAGTGGCTAATTTGTAATTTGTAGTGGCGGTAACAGGCGGTAACACTCAATGCAACAAGACTTTAAGCCATAGGCTTAATTGATTTTTCATACTATTACTATCCAAGTATAGTATGCACTTGGAAAAAATACTACGTTTTGAATGAGTGGTAAGGCATTAAGACTTGCATTGCCAAGAGTCAAATGAAAAGTTTCTTAAACTGCTTTCCAGTGCGAACGTTATAAGAAATAATATCTCAAAAGTCCTGCACCAACATAAACAGTACTCCCAAAATAATGGTTTTGGACGCTCAAATTCAGCTTGCCTACCTAATGGCATTGTATATAAATTAGGATTCAGCCACAGAGAAACTGCACTCAGAATTGCAGTAAAGTAACCAAGCACTACTTATATTATGTCCCCAGAAACCCTTGTGGATCTTTTCATCTACTCCCTGGATTTGACTGCTCATATTCTATCTAATTAGCCTGCTGGGCCGCTGTATTTCAATTACTCTAACGAGGCCTGCAGGATAAAGCATACGTCCCCAGTTAAACTTTATTGTTTAAACTTCATTGTCTAATGTCCAGACGGTAGTATTTGGAAAATTGCCTCACGCAATTGTCAGACCGTTGAGAGGGAACAAGAAAGAGAGAGGTTTGTTTTGCGGTTTCATTTCCATGCAAGTACAGCCAGCAAAAACATCAAATTATTTAACAAAACATGTTATATTTAAATCTCTCTCTCTTTTCTGTTAATTTCATGAACTGTTATATGCTAAAAATAATCATTCTGAAGGTCTTATTTGGTATCTTTTGTATATTATATTATATTATATTATATTATGTCAAGGCGAGGCAGTGGCGCAGTAGCTAGTGCTGTCGCCTCACAGCAAGAAGGTCGCTGGTTCGAACCTCGGCTCAGTTGGCGTTTCTGTGTGGAGTTTGCATGTTCTCCCTGCCTTTGCGTGGGTTTCCTCCAGGTGCTCCGGTTTCCCCCACAGTCCAAAGACATGCGGTACAGGTAAATTGGGTAGGCTAAATTGTCTGTAGTGTATGAGTGTGTTTGAATGTGTGTGGATGTTTCCCAGAGATGGGTTGCGGCTGGAAGGGCATCCGCTGCGTAAAAACTAGCTGGATAAGTTGGTGGTTCATTTCGCTGTGTCGACCCCGGATTAATAAAAGGACTAAGCCGAGAAGAAAATGAATGAATGAATGAATGAATATTATATTATATTATATTATATTATGTTATGTTATGATATGTTATGTTATGTTATGTTATGTTATATTATGTTATGTTATGTTATGTTATGTTATGTTATGTTATGTTATGTTATATTATATTATATTATATTATATTATATTAAATTATGTTATGTTATGTTATGTTATGTTATGTTATGTTATGTTGTTATGTTATATTATATTATATTATATTATATTATATTATATTATGTTATGTTATATTATATTATATTATATTATATTATATTATATTATATTATATTATATTATATTATATTATGTTATATTATATTATATTATATTATATTTTGGGGCTTGCTTGTAGATATTGCCTTTACTGTCAGTTTTTATGTGCAGCATTAAGAACCTGTAATGAATCACTCAAACAGGAAGTGATGCAACAAGCACAAACTAATTGGAAACTGTAAATAGTGCTTCTAATCATTTCTTCTCCGTTGAGTTTTGGACAACTTTTAAATGTGGGTATAAAATTATGACATTACTCATAAATTAAGCTTAAATTGCTATTTCACAACTCAATTAAAAACTGTACAAGTGAAAGCAGTGCCTTCACACACACACACACACACACACACACACACACACACACACACACACACACACACACACACAGATATGTTTTCATTTATTGGGATTTTAAAATGTTACACTTTCCTATTGTTTAGCATTTTAATTGACATTTTTGTAATTAAAAAAATAATTAATAACTTTAGCTTGCATTCACATTTTCATTTTAAGCATTACTAAATGAACCTTTGATGGATTGATTGATTGATTGATTGATTGATTGATTGATTGATTCATTCATTCATTCATTCATTCATTCATTCATTCATTCATTCATTCATTCATTCGTTCATTCACTCATTCATTCTTTTAATTTCAACCACTTTTCTGGGGCAGGGTCATGGGGGCAGCAGTCTTAGGAGGCTTATCCCGAGGCGTTTTCAGGCCAGCTGAGAGACATAGTTCTCCCAGCTTGTCCTGGATATTCCCTGAGGCTTCCTCCCGGTGAGACATGCCTGGAACATCTTCCTAGGTAGGCATTCAGGAGGCATTCGAAACAGATGCCCTAGCCACCTCAGCTGACTTCCCTCGATGTAGAGGATCAGCGGCTCTACTCCGAGTGCCTCCCAGGTGACAGAGCTCCTTACCTTATCTATAAGTATGCACCCTGTCACCATGTGAAGGAAACTCATTTTGGCTGCTTGTATCCCAGATCTTGTCCTTTCAGTCATGACCCAAAGCTCATTACCATAGGTGAGAGTAGGAACATAGATTGACCGGTAAATCGAGAGCTTTGCCTTTCAACTCAGATGACACATTATGCTGACACATTCTTTAATATAATTCTTCTATTGTTAATGGTCACTTTTAAACAACGTAACGTATGCTTGTTGAATTAAAGTATAATTTTTACTCATCCCAACATTTTGAACAATATGTGTATTGTTTTTTTCGCATTCATAATGCAGTCTCTGGAGAATCGACTGTATGTTTTGCTGTTTGAAAGTGAATCCACAGGGGTCGAGCATCTCATAATGCAATTATTCAAACTCCTTAATACATTAATTGGTTGAAATCTACATTAAAATTCATGTTGTTTAATAATGTGCTGCATTTTAATGGGGTGTACACCACCAGATTTTATTTTCCTTTTCTCTAAGATGTTAATAAGCTTGTTAGGCAAAGTTTTTAAGGCAAAAAGCATCTCATCAGAGAAGAAATATCTGTCTTAGATATGGAGTTTTCTGACTTTGCCCCACATTCTGTGTCTCTGAAGATAATGGAATACAGGTCATTAGGTATTAGGCATATATGCTCTGTAAACATCAGTTTATCATGTAAGTCTACAAGTGTCCAAAAAACACACTTTTAGTGCTTTTATAACTTTTAGTATATACATACACTGAAAGTATATAGTCACAATTTTTAATGTGTCACAACAACAGTAATCTCCCATTAAAGCAATGTTATTGTAAAAAATATATAATTAAAGCATATTAACAAAAATAACTATAAGCAATAGAAAGCAGGTAATGAAATAATGAAAGGATGATCACGCACACCTGGTTCATCTAGGCCTGTTAATAATATCTGCTCAAAGAATAATTAAAATGTAAGCAGTGACTGTTGCTCCTTACAAAAGAATATGTGTGTTTTTTTTAAATCTTGAGCTCTTGAAAGCAGCAGGACTGTGGGTGCACGATCATCACTCTTTGTTCAGTCTATTTCAAAGGGAGCCGATCGCACTAGTTGCGCTTCCTCTATGCACAGTAGCTTCGCACAAGTAAACGGGAGTGTGCACACTTTTTAACAGTCGCGCACATCAGCTGTTAGCGCGAGTGATCATGCTCTCGTTCGGTATTTATCTTATTTTTTGTTGTTTTGCTTGCGCAAAAACTGTTATTTTTGTCAGTCGTGTTGCTTCTCGATTCTAAGATCACATTTGCACAAAAATTAGGCCATGCTTATTGTCAAACCTTGCTTTTAAGAAAACTACAACTTATGACAACTTAAAATACAACTTATGACAAAAAATTATTTCCAACCAGCCAAAGTGGCTAACTGGCTATTGTAGGTGTCTGTCTAACCAGCCAGAACCATATATATATACACACACTATACTGTTTAATTTTTTCCCCAATTTCTGTTAAACAGATATATTTTTCAACATATTTCTAAGCATAATAATTTTAATAAGTAATTTCTAACAACTGATTTATTTTATCTTTGCCATGACGACAGTAAATAATATTTTACTAGATCTTTTACAAAACGCTTTATTATAGCTTAAAGTGACATTTTAAAGTTTAACGTGGTTAATTAGGTTAACTAGGCAGCTTATTGTAATTAGGCAAGTTATTGTATAATGATTATGTGTTTTGTTGACAAAAAAAAAAAAAAACAGCTTAAAAGGGCTAATAATTTTGTCCCTAAAATGGTTTTTTAAAAAAAATTTAACTGCTTTTATTCTAGCCAAAATAAAACAAATAAGATTTTCTCCAGAAGAAAAAATATTATCAGACATACTGTAAAAATTCCATTGCTCTGTTAAACATCATTTAATATTTAAATTAATAATTTTTTTTTAAATGAAATATTTAAAAAAGAAATCAAATGGGGACTAATAATTCCCACTTTAACTGTATATAAGAAAATTCATTCATTTTCTTTTTGGCAAACTTCAATAATTGTCAATAATTTTTCAATATTTTTTCAATAATTAGGTCCTCAGCTGTATATTTAAAAGTGTACAATGAAGCTCAGTAAAGTTCAAAATCACATCAGGACACTTTTTGCATTTTGTTAATAAAAACATTTCTATACAGTCAAACAGGTTTGCAACAACACTTGTAATATTCAGGTGGATAAACTCTCTCTGTTTCTTCCCTTTCTGGTTGTTGATGTGCTGATGTCTGCCTTCATACAGGTGTTAAAATATAATCAGCAAATTGCTTGTTGGATGACAAAAGTGTGTGTGTGTGTTTTTTTTTTGTTTTTTTTTTGTGTGTGCTGTCAGCACTGTGAGCATCTGGCAGCTCTAGACGGCCTGTGAGGAACTGCCTATAATCTATCCGCCTCAATGCTAGTTCAGCTACGCCTGCAGCTGCGCGACGTGCTCAGTCCTGTTAAAATGTCCCGTCATTCAGAGCTGCAATATGTCGCTTTGTCTTCCTCCCATTCTCTCTCACTCATTCTCTCATTAGCACTGACTCGTGCGACATTGTGTCTGCTTGCATCTTCTTTTTATGGGACAAATTACACCCCACACGTGTGATTAATTGGATCCAGTGGAGCCAAGTAATTATTTACATTGCCGCCCTTTGCATATCTGAGGACTCCATATAAAAAAGTGTGTGAGAGAGAGAGAGAGAGAGAGAGAGAGAGAAAGAGTCAGCACCAGTATCTTTTTACTGAAGTTGTTGTTTTGGAGTTTAATTATATGGCAGATGAAGTAGTTTTCTTGTTATTATCTCTGTGCTTTGACAGCATGTATTTCGAACCTGATTTACACTTGCACACTCACTGCCGCCTAGGCTTTTCTAGTCTGAACGTGTGTGTTTTTGAAATATCGAATTTTATTTAGCCAGATCATACAATTGAATTTACAAATTGTATTTTTGTCATTTGGATTAGTGTTTTGTATTTATGAATTGGATTTTTTTTTTTTTTTGAGTTTCATTTGTGCATTTTTTAATTGTTATTTGTATTTACGAATCGGATTTTTTGTATTTTTGAACCGTGTTTTGAATTTATGAAATGGATTTGTGTATTTTTGAATCGTGTTTTGAATTTACAAGTTGTATTTTTGTATTTTTGAATCGTGTTTTGTATTTGCTAATTGGATTTTTTTATTTTTTTATTCGTGTTTTGAATTTAGGAATTGGATTTTTGTATTTTTGAATCGTGTTTTGAATTTATGAATTGGATTTGTGCATTTTTGAATCGTGTTTTGAATTTACAAGTTGTATTTTTGTATTTTTGAATCGTGTTTATATTTGCTAATTAGATTTTTTATTTTTGAATCTTGTTTTAAATTTACGGATTAGATTTGTTGTATATTTTAATCGTGTTTTGTATTTGCTAATTGTATTTTTTATTTTTTTATTCGTGTTTTGAATTTAGGAATTAGATTTTTGTATTTTTTTAATCGTGTTTTGAATTTAGGAATTGGATTTTTTGAGTTTGATTTGTGCCTGTTTGAATCATGTTTTGAATTTATTAATTGAATTTTCAAATTTTGTCTATTTGTTTTTTGTATTTACAAATTGCATTTTGTGCATTTTTTAATCGTGTATGAATTAAAAAATTAGATTGGTGTATTTAGGAATTCTAATTTGAACTTACAAATAGGATTACAGAAGTTTTCTATTTAAAGCTAAATTTTTATTCCTTTTTTATAGTTTATTTATTTATTTATTTATTTATTTATTTATTTTCGCATTATGAGACCTTTATCTTTCCTCTAACAGTTTTTCTAATAGTTTGAAGTTATTTATTGTCTGTATTGGTGTTTTAAAAAACATCAGCCAGTTTTTTTTATTTATTTATTTTTAACAGTCTTATTTCTCTCTCTCTCTCTCTCTGTCTCTCTATCTATCTATCTATCTATCTATCTATCTATCTATCTATCTATATATATATATATATATATATATATATATATATATATATATATATATATATATATATATATTTCAAAATACTAAAATGTCAATAAAATTTGTATTGAAAAAGTGCAGAGTTAAATTTTCATCAAAAGCCAACAGAGCAAAGATCATTATGCATAAATCATAATGTAATTTATAACTGTAAATGCAGTAAATGGAAAAAAAAAACCTTTAATCACAAAATATGTAAACTGTTAATAACTGGATATTATTTACAGTGTATGTTAATTAAGCTAAAATACATTTAATTGATACATCGAAAATGTGGTGGTAAAATGTAAATTAATGTAAACCATCGTTATTAAAATAAACCATCGTTATACAATAACTTGCCTAATTACCCTAACCTGCCAATTAACCCTATTAACCTAGTTAAGCCTTTAAATGTCACTTTAAGCTGTATAGAAGTGTCTTGAAAAATATCAAGTAAAATATAATTTACTGTCATCATGGCAAAGATAAAATAAATCAGTTATTAGAAATAAATTTATAAAACTATTATGATTAGAAATGTGCTAAAACAACCTTCCCTCCATTAAACAGAAATTGGGGAAAAAATCAACGGGTGATAATAATTCAGGGGGCTAATAATTCTGACTTCAACTGTAAATATATATATATATATATATATATATATATATATATATATATATATATATATATATATATATATATATATATATATATATATATATATTTATATTTGGCGGCGTGGTGGGTAGCACATTCGCCTCACAGCAAGAAGGTTGCTGGGTCGCTGGTTCGATCCTCGGCTCAGTTTGCGTTTCTGTGTGGAGTTTGCATGTTCTCCCTGCGTTCGCGTGGGTTTCCTCTGGATACTCTGGTTTCCCTCACAGTTCAAAGACATGCGGTACACGTGAATTGGGTAGGCTAAATTGTCCGTAGTGTATGAGTGTGTGTGTGAATGTGTATGTGTGTGTGTGTGTGTGTGTGTGTGTGTGTGTGTGTGTGTGTGTGTGTGTGTGGATGTTTCCCAGAGATGGGTTGCGGCTGGAAGGGCATCCGCTGCATAGAAAACCAACTGGATAAGTTGGCGGTTCATTCCGCTGTGGTGACCCCGGATTAATAAAGGGACTAAGCCGCCAAGAAAATAAATGAATGATTGAATGAATATATATATATATATATATATATATATATATATATATATATATATATATATATATTTTTTTTTTTTTTTTTTTTTTGTATTAATATTTCATATTATTATTACTCTCAGTTTATTACATTTTTTGATTGCATAAAATCATTCGTTCAAATAAATGTTTTATTATTTATTTATTTATTTATTTGTTTGTTTTTAAATTGAAAACAATAACATTGTTTCCATGATTGTGCTTTTAATTATACTAATATTAATAATAACAATTACAAATAATAATAATAATAATAATAATAATAATAATAATAATAATAATAATAATAATAGGAAGAAGTATTATTATTATTAGTAGTACTAGTAGTAGTAGTAGTAGTAGTCGTTGTCGTCGTCGTAGTAGTAGTAGTATGCTTCCATTATGATTTTTTGATTAATTTATGGCATGCATTTAATACATCTTTACTATAAAATTGTTGATAACAGAATTAATTAACTAAAATAATAATATATTTTTTATTTGCCCAAAATTCACCCATTATTCACCCATCCGTTTTCAAAGACCCACCCAAAAACCAATCCTTCTTGTAAGTGAACTAAAAATAGACACACACCTTTACGGTTCACTCATAAGCATTACCCCATTTATGTATAAAGTTTAGCGCATTGAGCTGCTGAAGGGCTTTAGTACTTACAACGCTTACATGCAGCTGTGGATAGTGATAGTGCAATTTGCAGCAGGATTCACTCTGCTCTTTGAGGCCAAGCGTGTAATTAAACCTCTAAAAATGTCAAATGTTCAGAGTGACAGGCATTATGGCTCTTATCGGCGCACCTCCAGGGGTGTGTGTATTTGTGGTATATGACGGGTTAATCTGAAGCGTGCGCCTCTTAGGGGGAGTTTTGTGTCACCTAAAGCACACACGTAGAAACTGGCGTCAATAACAGTCACCTGAAATGTCACTCACTCTGTGTTTCAATGCATGGTTTAAATAGATTTGTACAACTTAGGAAAACATTTGATTTGTCTTGTCATCTCTTTTGAGAGCTTGTGAAGGTTTGTGTCTGGTGATGTGAACCAGGCTTATTCCTCGTGTCATGCTATGGCATTTAAATGTCCTGAAAAAGCAAAGCTTTGATGAGCATTTGAAAAAAGGATATATATCTCAGTACTTTGTGCTCTGTTTTAACAATCTTAGCGCAAAGTCTAAAGTGCATGGTTTGTGCTCTGACACATAGTCTAACTGGGTTGTGCTTATTCTCTTGATGAGCTATGAGTGTGTTGTGAGCATAACGTGCATTAGACCAATCACAGTCTCATCTCATATTCCCTTTACTGTAAGTTGCGTCACGCCATGGCACATTTGCTATTTACATGGTGGACTTTGTAAGTGCAAAAACAAAATGCTTCACTAACGAGAAAACAGTTAAACATACCATCTGTGCAAGGATAAGAATGGGCCTTCTCCATTTGGCCTATTTTCTTCTCTTTACTCCTTTACTTTCGTGGACAAGGAAACTGTGTTGTACACGCTCCAGTGACGACATCCATTAGTCTACATATTTAATTTAGTTTGTTAAGCGCTTTTGTTCCTAACAAGACTATTTCTAAAGTCAGTTCTAATTTGCAGCAAATGAATAAATAAACAATAAAAACAAAATGTGGTCAAAAACTTATATCCAAACACACATCCTATTCTTATGGCCCATATGGTGATGCATACGCCTCCAAAATTTGACAGGTAAACAAACCTAAACTTGCTTTCATTCATTCATTCATTTTCTTTTTGGCCTAGTCCCTTTATTAATCACAGCGAAATGAACCGACAACTTATCCAGCATATGTTTTACGCAGCGGATGCCTTTCCAGCCGCAACTCAACACTGGAAAACACCCACACACTCTTTCACACACATACACTATGGCAAATTTAGCTTATTCTATTCACTATACTGCATGTTTTTGGACTGGGGTAAACCAGAGCACCTTGAGGAAATGCACTCGAACACGGGGAGAACATGCTAATTCGACACAGAAATGCCAACTGACCCAGCTGAGGCTCAAACCAGCGACCTTCCTGCTATGAGGCGATTTTGCTACCAACTGCTTACTATATGGCCTAAACTTGTTTATAATTAAAACAAATATTAATATGCATATAATCAATAAAACTGATAATAAAACTGATAATAACCACACGAACACGGGGAGAACATGCAAACTTTACGCACAAATGCCTTCTTGCTGTGAGGCTACAGGGCCAGCCACTGAGTCACCGTGCTGCCAATATTGAAATATATGTTTACATTTTTCTAAAATAAATTTAATGGATGATAAAAATATCAATCTGTAAATATGTTTTATATTTTAATTGAGGGAAGTAAATGTGTGTTGCAGGTAGGGTTACGCAATGTCGACCAATTTGGCATCATACGATGGCTAATGTGAAACATCGCAATGAAAGATGGCATCATCATCATAGGTGGCGGTGAATTTATTAGTTATAAAAAATTAATGATTTTGATTAGTAAAAAAGATGCACAACCAACAGCAACCAACCAAAGCGAAAGATTGAAGCAGTGTACTGACGCTGTGACACGTTACCTGATAAATTCAAAAGACCGAAGAGTCATTAAATAGAGAGAAGATTAATTAAATATCACATTTAACAACTATAGTGAGACACGATCTAGCAGTACATCCTTGACAAACTCTGATCTGCACTGTTCTCTGGGGTAAGCACCCACTGACTGCCTGGAGTTTAGACACGTGTGGACGTGTGTGTGTGTGTGTGTGTGTGTGTGTGTGTGTGTGTGTGTGTGTGTGTGTGTGTGTGTGTGTGAGTGTGTGTGTGTGTGTGTGTGTCTTTGTCTTTGTGTGTGTCTTTGTGTGTGTGTGTGTGTGTGTGTGTGTGTGTGTGTGTGTGTGTGTGTGTGTGTGTGTGTGTGTGTGTGTGTGTGTGTGTGTTTGTTTGTGTGTGTATGTGGACACGTAATGTGCGTTTTCAATGGTATAATGTGAAAGGAGGGACGATGGCATCGTCTATCGATCCAACCCTAGTTGCAGGTGTTCAAATCACACCCATGGTGTCAAATTTAACACAGGTTAAATGTGTATAGGTGTCCAAACTATAGAGTGTAAAAGTTACACTTCTGTCAGTGTTAAAATCTTTTGTAGAAAAGACAACTATCTAAAGAGGCCTTTTCAAGTTGTTATGAAATCTATGTTTTTGAATATGAAGATAGTGAGTGATTTATTTAAATTGTTTATCCTGACATGTTGAAAATAAAAAGGCTAAAATATTTTAAAGGTTTCGTCAATACAATATATTGTGTTCAATGGGGGGAAAGTTGTTGTTTTTTTACCCAGACATTTTAAAAGAACTTATTTTTATCCAAGGTTATCATACCATTAGGATCGTATACCAGTCCCTGTCTAGTGGCTTGGCTATTTTGACTTGTATTTCTGATAGATGTATATTGGACTTTTTTTCACCTCCTCTATCTTGACAGTGAGAGTTGGATGCTGTTCCTCCTGTTCAGCATCAGCACTCATGTTCTCCTCTGATGGGGATTCAGCATAGCAGGATGACTACTTTATCCGACAGTGATGGTTTCGTGAGGAGATAAACGTATAGTAAGGGGAGACAGTAGCGCGCCCTGGGAGCCTTGGTCTTGGCTTGTGTGCTGGTATTGCTCTTGAAAGCTTCATATGTCGAATATACTGGTGATTTATCTTTTTAATCATGGGGGATGTAGACATCTGATATAAAACAGATCGTAGAGTGTTGTCTGCACTGTCTCTGTTAAAGGGGTCATGAACTGCCTTTATTTTATGATGCTCTCCAAGGTCTGCTTATAATGTCATCAAGGTTTTTACATCAAAATCATTCTTTCGAAGTAATAGGCAGTTTTCTGTCCTGTTTTTTGAAATAGTTTTGAAAGATGTGACACATTCAAGACATGTAAGTTTTCATTCAGTGTAGCTTGTCTTATCAAATTCCAATAAAACAACTCTCTCCTATCAGTGCTTACTTCACAATCGCATCCAGTAGCTCAGAGCTTGTCACAGGGGCATAAATAAAATATTGAATGAAAGTGAAACTGCCGAAGTGCAGTTGAATTTTAAAAAAAAATGAAATACACGAAATTACATGAAACTCCAGAGAAAACCTTGATGGTGACGTAATGATGTTAATCGATTTATGGACTTTAAGATAAAAACTTACAAGGACATGAAGGATATTCTAACAGAGACTCATATAAACAGCTTAATCATATTATTGCCTTATTTAGATTATAGTAAATAATTTAGTTACTGATATCCATGTACACATAGTCAATAACCACTTTCACAAAGTGATACCAGTGAATATCCGGAGATCTACCGATAAATTCAAGAAAGCGCTGTTCACATCGGTAAGAACATTCTGGAATTTTTTTGGAAAAGACCATTCACACATACATTCCAAAATACAGGTAAATTCTGACTTCATTAACCAGAAATGACCTCTAAATGGCTGTGCTTGTATTTGTAAACACAGAAGGGGTCGAGCTTTTGTTGATGGTTGATGGTACATAATATGTGTGTGTGTTGTAGCCCTCACTGGCTGCTCCACGTGCACATACATCAAGCAACTGAAGCAGAGTTTGAAGGTAAAAACGAATTTACTGGTATTTTCATAAAGGACCTGTTCTATGGTGGCCGAGAGAGCTTAATGCGCAGCAGTTTAAGAAAACACATGCAATTACATAAAACACCTGCAAATAAAGAAACAATCTTCGTCAATTTGACAGCACATGTGCTGCAAATTGGTCACAACACAAACAACTGAAGAAACGCGCTGCAAATTGGTCACAACACATACAACTGAAGAAACACACTGCAAATTGGTCAACAAAAATAACTAAAGAAATGCACTGCAAATCGGTCACAACAGAAAGAACTGAAGAAACGCGCTGCAAAACGGTCACAACACAAACAACTGAAGAAACGCGCTGCAAAATGGTCACAACACATACAACTGAAGAAACACACTGCAAATTGGTCAACAAAAATAACTAAAGAAATGCACTGCAAATCGGTCACAACACAAACAACTGAAGAAGTGTGCTGCAAATCGGTCACAACACAAACAAATTAAGAAACGTGCTGGAAATTGGTCACAACACAAGTGGAGTTCATTTATAAACTAATTTCGAGAGGATCACATGCTTATAATTGCTTGCAGCTGCCACGCATTTTCCAATTGATTATTCACCAGTCAGATGATTCCTTGGCCACTATAAGAGCCCTAGGTTTCATACCACAGACATCTTCAGTTTGAAGAATACCCCCTTCCACCCCTACATCTCCTCCTTTTCTAGATGGGTGGCATGGTGGCCCAGTGGTTAGCACTGTTTCCTCACAGCAAGAACATCTTTGGTTCTGGTCATTAACAAAACCTTCAGATGTTTCTGTACAGAGTTTGCGCGTCCCCCCCTTGCTCGCTCACAAAAAACAACATTAACATTACTTTATACCGGACACTGTAAAAAGGTCATTCCCAGCCACTAGACTTTTCTGACAGGTATTCAAGTGTCATCGAGTGACAGATGTGAACGTATGTTGTAGGACAACGAAACGGGAGTTATTGTTAGAGATTAAAGACAGCAAACATTTGTGTTTTTTATTTTTGCATTTTTATTTGAAACATGACAATAAAAAACACAAACACTGTAATGAAAGTATCAAAACATATGCTTGTTTGTTGTAAATATGTGTAATAATGACAAAAAATACTCATTTGTGCATCTCTTTACTTCCGTCTGCAGCCATGCTCCATTGCAGATAGTATATTCTGGGAATTTTTTTTAGCCCTTGGTTTCAAGTTTGGTTCTAAAAAATCTCTGTTTTAAGGGGTATCTAGCCCTTCCTCTTAGCCCTACCCCTTCACATGAACACACAGGGGAAAAGCTAAGGGGTACAATTGGGATTGGGCCTTACCCAGCTAGCAAAATTCATGTAGCTCAAATCCGGCCCACACGAGACATTTACATCCGGCCCACATACCGCATTGAATGATGGCACTTAAGCGTTCCTTTCCTGTTTGCCAGATCCAGGCAACAATTAAGCCATAGCATAATCACATTTCAGCCAGAATTCAACCAATTCCACATATTGGCCAGAATTCAAGCAAATGAACCAGAACTGACCCTATTCTGGGCCACAATTTGCTTTTATTCTGGCCCAGATCTGGGCTACAACTTACATTTGTTGCGTGTGGCAAAGTACAAAAATCCCAGCATGCATTGCAGTATGAATAAAATATATAGCTTATTGATGTTCCAGTTTTCATTATTTGATTTTGATTCTGCTGTTTATGTTGATGTTTGTTGATTTTGTCACTTTTAGTATCCTTTTTGTGATGTTTGTGAGTTTTGTTCATTTAGTAATTGTCACCATTATTGAGGTTCATACGCTGATTATTAATGTCTCTGTGACCAGCAGTTGAACCATATAATTTTTTTTAGCTTATAAACCTTCATAATATGGCACGTGCAAGCATGTTATTATGTCACTTCTAATAACGGATTAAACATTGGTTAACATCAGTGGATTATATTATTTCATCACAGGTTGTGCCTCACCTAACTTTTTATTTATTTGTTTATTAATTAATTAATTAATTTATATATTTTTTTCTGTAATGAATAAACTTTTCAAACAAAGTTCTTAAAAGTTACAGCAGCCCAAAAGAAATTTATATTAAGAGCTTCATCGCTATCGGCCCAACTAAAGCAAATACTTTTCTTCATGATGGTGTCTTTAATCTATGTGGTCCACATATGTTTTGAGATGACTGGGCCACATCTTCCATTTCTTCTCTTGGCCACTATAGGCTAACGTTTGCATTAGCCAAAGTTTACTGTGTGGAATATTTGCCAAAGTGGCCCACATATGTTTTAAAATAACTGGGCCACATTTGCCATATTTTGTCTGGGCCACATTAGGCTCACAGCAGCAATAGCCAGAGCTTACTGTGCCAAATATTTGCCAAAAGTGCCACATATGTGTCTTAAGATAACTGGGCCACATTAGGTTTAGACCGAAATAACCCTTAAATGACACATACCACATATTTGCCAACTGTGTCCTCCATCATTTGGGTCAAATTTATCATTTTCCACATGGGCCACAATAGGCTCACATTCAGATTACATTGTGCCATAAGTGCCAAATCTTTGCCTTAAAGGGCCCATATATAAATTTAAATCTTCGTCCCACATTTGCCATTATACAGGTGGGACACTTCAGGCTCACATTCATTTGTCTGGGCTGAAGGAATACCACCAGTGCCACATAACTGCCTAAAGTGGCCCACAATTGTATGCCATCTGGGTAGTCTATGCTACATTATAACATTTAAACCACAGTCTGTTTACAACAGTCTTGTATGTGAGCATGGGTATAATATTTGTGACTGTATTTGCACTGTATGTTTTATCTTAAAAAAAAAGTCAATAATCGTCGGCGCCAATAGCCTAGTGGTTAAGTGCGCCGACATATAAACCATGGTACTCACAGCGACCTGAGTTGGATTTTCGGCTTGAGTTTTTTTGCCGACCCTACCCCTCTCTCTGCTTCCAATGCTTTCCGGTCTGTAACCTTATTTGTCCTGTCTTAATTAAAGGTGAAAAACCCCTTAAAAAAATTATTCAAAAAAAAAGTCAATCATCAAGGATCATCTAAAATTTTCTGCTAAAAAAAAGTCACATTGATATTGGCTGGCCTAAAGGTGAATAAATTAGCAGCACATTTACATTTTTATGTAAACTATGTATTTTTAATGACTTCTTAATAGCCTATAGTTGTGTGTCCTGGCAAAAATTCAGCCTTGACCTGTAGTTGTTTTTTCAAGGCACAGGTTAAATGCATCTTAACAAATAGTTTTGTTTCCATGTGTATGAACCTCAGGCTATTCTCAATGGCTTCGAAAACGCTTCAGTGTGATTGTTTCAGTGACCTTGTGATTATGGGCTGTTACTCTTAAAGAGAGCCACAAAACTACACAGCCACAGCTCGCTTTCAGCATCAAGAACGCTTCGTCTATTATATACCCAAGGATAGTCAGCTAGTTCCATCAGAGGCCGCGTATAGAGAAACAGACAGTTAAAAATAAAGGCTGGATACCTCTGGAGAGTCAGGGTGTGACGGGCTGAAATTGCTGGGTTTGCTGTCCCAGATTTAAATCTGACTTTGTATGTGGCCAATCATCCCAAAACTACTCTTTAAAAGCTCCAAAGCTATTGCACTGAACATAACCCTCAATATGTCAGTCTTTAAGTAGTATTGTTTTCGTAACTAGCCTGCAATTGTGGCTCAAGTTGAATCCCGTTCCAGACAAGCCCTCCATCAATTTCACCCAGTTGTTGGCTGTCAAAGTGTGGGAGAAAGAAGAGCGTTTGTGTGTGTGTGTGTGTGTGTGTGTGTGTGTGTGTGTGTGTGTGTGTATGCGCGTGTAGATTACTTTTTTCTTTCTTTTTTAAGTAATATGGACTTCAGCAGATCAGCGTGCAAGATTTGAAGATTAGCACTTGGCTGTTGTCTGATACTTGACAGATGTTGTGTGCTCAGATGTGCAGTCTGTTTAAACGGTGTTGGTTTAACAGATTGAGAGCGCACTGGACCCAGAAGCAGTATTAGATTCGAGATGGAAATGGTTCTGTCTGGCTGAGAAAAAAATATCTGTTGAGGATAAAGAGGTTGCTAGCGGAAAATTCCTTTCTTGCTTTGAAAAGCAGTGAATGTTTACTGACTGACATGCACGCGCTGCACCTGGGAAACTGCTGTGATAGTTATTTGCTCAACCAGCTATCACTTCAATCACTTCAATGGGTTCTTCTTTAATGTTCAGCTTTGCCTTTAGTTTTCTCTTATCAATATATATATATATATATATATATATATATATATATATATATATATATATATATATATATATATATATATATATATATATATATATATATATATATATATATATATATACATATATACTGTTAATTTCAGCAGATTCTTTCTTTCCTTCTTTCTTTCTTTCTTTCTTTCTTTCTCTAATAATATTTGAATAAATAAAATAAAATGGCTGGCTATGCGGTGAAGATAATATATTTTTTTGTTGGTTTTTTTTTTTTACATAAAAATACTATTTCAGAATTCATACTTTCTTTTTTCATAGTTAAATGTGTATATACTCATTGGCCACTTTATTGGGTACAATAAAGGCTAAATTAGGCTGCCTTGTATCAACGGTTCAGGCTGCTGGTGATGGTGTGGGGGATATTTTCTTTGCACACTTTGGGCCCATTAGAACCAATTGAGCATCGGGTCAATGCCACAGCCTACCTGAGTATTGTTGGTGATCATGTCCATCCCTTATTGACCACAGTGTACCCATCTTCTGATGGCTACTTACTGCAGGATATAACGCCATGTCATAAAGCATAAATCATCTCAGAATGGTTTCTTGAACATGACAATTAGTTCACTATACTTAAATGGTCTCCACAGTCACCAGATCTCAATCCAATAGATAATCTAAAGGAGTATTTCCAGTATCTTGTTGAATCTTTGCCACAAAAGATTAAGGCAATTCTGAAGGCAAAAGTGTTCCCAACCCGGTACTATATATATATATATATATATATATATATATATATATATATATATATATATATATATATATATATGAGCAATATCACACTCGTAGCAGTGCGATATGGCTGTATATCGCCACTGACGGGAGCTGGCCTCGTGCCTTAGTGCCCCAACCAGTGCCAATATACAGCCATATCGCACTGCTACGAGTGTGATATTGCGTAATTACAATAGTTTGACGGCATAATTGTGTGTATAAAAACAAAATCAAACATGGAGAGTCTCGAAAACCCTTTTGTATGAGGAACTACTTTCTTACGCGTTGGATTCAAATCATAAGCTAACATATAAACAGCTGAGCAAGCATCTTTTAACTTTAGATCTGTAGTGTCTGCTTTTTCTGGCTGTATGTAGGCGAAGTAACACACAAAGGGTAAAGAGGCTGTACGGGTGCTGATATTACTTACATATACCACGGCTATCAGCCAATCAGATTCGAGAACCAGACAAAACCGTTGTGCAATTTGAGCACAGTAAAACCCAATAAATGAAGAGAACTCAAACCAACTGAGTACTGTTAAACCTAATAAGTTAAGGCAACTCAAACCAATAGAGGAAACCGATTGAAAACCATTTAAGTAAAAAAAAACTAATCTAAATGAATACTGTGAACTTACTCCAATTAAGTTAAAGTAATGAGGTAGTTAATTAACTCATTACCTTCAACACTGAGTTCAAAACTCTTTTAAAAAAAGTGTAGAATTAACTTTCAGTCGATTTTAAGTTAACTACACTCATTTCATTTAACAAAGTTGACTTTTGGGTTTTACAGTGTATATATATAAAATAAACATTGTTTCATTTATTTATTTTCTTTCTTGTACAATTTTTCGAGACACAATTATCTACATACATAGACATTTTTTTATTTAAAAAACACAGACTAAATGAGAAACCAAACAAGACACAGGTGAAAAGAATCATGCAACATTTCTGTCTGATCTCAAATGGATAAAACCTAAATATAGATGTAAACAGAGTTTAAAATGCTTTGAGCACTGTCAAAAATACATTTTAGTCATGAAAAGGTAGTCAAGAAAGCACTTTAAAGCTAGGTATTCATGCTTCAACAAAGCCTATATGAGTTGGAAAAACTTTATTCTAAAAAAAATCTCTCTGTTCTTGGTTTAAAAGTTACTTTAAATGCATCATTTCTGCAGCTTGGCTTCAATGAAAGATGTTTTTGGACTAAGGAAGTCCAAAGATCTTACATAAGAAGATATTACATTTAGAAGATGTTACATAATTTTAGAGTACAACGATTTATGTCAAACAATTTAAGAAATATTTAATTAAGGAAACCCAGGGTGCTCAAATATTACTGGGCAAACTGGCAGTGGGCACTGGGCAGGTTATAGAGACAAAAATAAAGACTGCACATTTTCAAAGCAGAATAACAGACTTAGCATTGTTTTTTCAAATAAATGAATATGTTCACTTAGTACGTTTTTTAATTTTGCAAAAATATATAGTATTTCTATGATTTCGAAGAGTCAAATCTGTACAGTACAGTACAAACAGTTTTAGGTGAAACTGTGGTTCTTTATAATTCATAAATGCAAGTTATCGACTATTTGCACTTTAAGAATCATGCAGTTAAAACCAAACTAATAAGCATGATTCCTGACAAAACATTGAGGTCATGTGAAGTGAAAAAACTGGTCTGTGCAAAAAATCTGAACATTATTTACTATTGCATTTAAGTCAAATGCTTCAGCAAACAGCCCATTCACAAAAATAAATATGCTAAATGTCAAAAGTCTAGCACATTCACAATAACCAGCTCATAAAACCACCTGTTACAGCTCGTGGATGTACATTTTCTATCAATTACAGTTTGAGGATGTCAATTTTAACACCAATCAGGATGTCCAATCAGGATCTACCTTCAGATGGAGAGGTCTGATTCAGGCACGACTGAGCCTTTTTCAATCCTCCGGAGCTTGTATGAAAATGCCCTTTATTTATGCTTTGTGTTTTTGGATGCCCAGAGGCAGCCTGAACCACACAACCCTGTGCTTTTGCCTTTTTTCAGACCAGATGCTGCTAATGCCTCCTCAATCCAGTTGCCTCAAGGGTTTTGGTAGAAATATCCATTTTAGTGGAGACGTCAAAGTGAAAGACGGAGATGGGAAAGATTGGAATTGATCTGCAGTGGAAATAAAAGCTGCCTGTGTCTGTCTGCACTGGTTTGTGTTTCCTTGCTGTCGATCTAGAGTGTAGGAAACCGCTATTTACCGTCTTGTCCCATTATTGGCTTTTCTCCGGTAAAGTCTGGTGTTTTTGCGGTCTTGTGTCTTGTCTGTTCTGTAAGCAGAAGAAACATCTTTAAGATGGTGCAGTATGTGTTTCTCCTTTTTCAATAAGTGGGTTTGAACTTCACAGTTAAAGGACATCTGTGCAAACATGGAACAGCACAACATGGGTATGAAGAAAAGAGCTCATACTTTGGTCTGCCGCACAGTATGTTCATTTAAAGTGCATAATTATAAGCTCCTGCTTGTGGCTTTGAATGATGTGCTAGTGCTAGTCAGTGACCTTGAGGGTACAGAGTCTGTTGAATGAATTGAACGACACCCAGAGTGTTTAGTAATAGTTTAAGATTTAATAGTTGTATTTGGTCGACCTTCAAACTGGTTTGAAATCTGCTCTTTCATTTTTTCCTTTTGATTATGACTATTCATTCTACCTTAAAGAGATGGTTCAGATGAAAAAAAAAATTGCTTTCATTTACTCACTTTAATGCAGTACAACTGGTAATCTGCAGTTGTTGCTTTAAAGCAATTTTTACCTTTTATTTAACCCAAAAAGATGACATTTTATCAGTCTATATGGATGTAATTAGATTCTGTGTGTTTTCAGTTGAATTTATTTTATTTTTTAAACTTGAAACCAGATTTTTTTTAGATGCCTCATTCATTTGTTCATTCAATAATTTTCCTTTGTCGTAGTCTCTTTATTTATCAGTGGTCATCACAGTGGAATGAACCACTAACTTATCCAGCATATGCTTTACACAGCAGATGCCCTTCCAGCCGCAAACCAGCACTGGGAATCACTCATACACACACATTCACTGTGGCCAATTTTGTTTATCCAATTCACCTATAGTGCATGTCTTTGGACTTTGGGGAAAACCTGAGCACTCAAAGGAAACCAACACAAACATGGGGAGAACTTGCAAACTCCACACAAAAATTTCAGCTGACCCAGCCGGGACTCAAACCAGCCTACTTCTTTCTGTGAGGCAACAGTGCTAACCACTGATCCACCTTGCCACCTTAGATGCTTTAATTTAGGAAAATTTCTTAAATCAAACCAATCTTTCCTTACAGGAGAATTTTTTTTTATATATAAATAATTAAAAATAAATAAATAAATAAATAAATAATGCTCAATTTTTGTAACAAAAATCTGTTTTCATTGAGTAACTCTTATTTTAAAAAGTAGTATCAATAATACTATAAATGTATTAAATCTAAATTAATTTGTTTATTATTGTTGATTGGTTGGTTGGCTGACTGACTGGCTGACGGACTGATTGATTAAGTGATTGATTTATTGATTCTTTATATATATATATATATATATATATATATATATATATATATATATATATATATATATGTATGTGTGTGTGTGTGTGTGTGTGTGTGTAGTACATGAGAGAGTTGATGAATAAATCTTTCTCTAGAGTCAAGCGCTGCTCACACTGTGAGATTTCAGCCACGGTTTTGTTATTTGAGACAAATTTGGGTAATCCTAAAAGATTTGTGAAACCTATGCTTAAATCTCTGATCTTTGATCAATGATTTGACTTGTTCACAGAGAGCAGCTTAATGCCCGTTGCGATCAGATTTTTCCAACGATGAAGTTCTGCCAGTGTCACAAGATTTTCGACAGTTTCCTGTAGTGCGATAACAACATCAATCCAAGAACCAATAGGAGCACTAAGTGATGTTTTGTAAACACATTTCGGGTGGAGCACATGCATATGTTTTAGTAATTTAATACGTCATTGACAATCATTCTATTATCCAATCAGTTTTAACCCAAACCCCTATAAATACCAAAGCTGTCCTACCTGCAGTATCTCACAACTTTAGCATTCCTCCACCACCCCGACACCTCACCTCTTAAACATTATATACCCGGGGGGAGCGTTCTGGGGCCAGGCTAGACAATGTCAAGCGGAAAATGTCAAAACTGTTTTTTTTTTCTAGTTTTATTATTAAAATTACCGCTACATATTGTTTACGTTTGCTGTGAGGAATCATTTCAGAACACAGGACAGTGAAAGTGTCACGAATGGATGACGTCAAACTCCGGGGGAGTTTTCTACCATGTTTGCTGCATCTTTATTGTCATTCAGTCTGACTTTATGACAGCTGAGATCTTACAGTGTAACACGAGAGCCATGTTCGTGCAGTCAGACATGCTACAATCATTTAGGATTATAAATAATAATAAATCGCACTGTGAGTCGGCCTTTAGATCTTAAAATGAATCCAGTTCACAAAAAAGTTAATTCACAAATCAAGAGTTAAGTAACTCACTGACCCAGTAATTTTTCTGCTGCACTTAACAATGCAGATTATAGTCTATCATCATATCAAATCTTCTGTATCACATTACTTCAGATACTTCCAATTATAGCGTAGTTTAATGGTTCTTCTTCACCCATTGTATAAAGCTTAAAAAGCTCCAGTCCTAAGCCTAGTACATTATTTAACAGTTTTCTTTAGCTCCAGAACGAATGACACGAGATTGAGTAAATGAGGGCACAAGTTTTCATTATTTGGCTGTACTATCTCTTCTATTTCTCTCTTAAATTCAGTTCAAGTCATAACCAGATTCAGTTTTATTGCCAAAGATGATTCAGCACAAAAAGCGGCAGACTGTAATATGTAGAGTATCCCTGATTTTCTGAAGAAATAATGACCTCATATTGGGCCACTCTTGTCTCCCATTACTTCTCCTCTGTTAAAGGAGGACAGTTTAACTGGTTTTAAGCAGGAAGCTACTCCTAGCCTGTTTTAGCGCTGTCACATATATTGATATTTTCCTCTGTGACGGACACTGGACCGCAACAGGAATATGTCATGTTGTCATGTACAGCTATGATTAAAGTAAACTGTAGTCTTGTTTATGACACCCTGAATAACAACCAGTTATTATGTTGTCATGGCGAGGATTGGTTAAGCTTGCAGGTGTTATTTTTCTGCTTTTTGTTCAGGACATGGATATTTAACTCTTTGATTCAAACTCAAAATATCTACAGGAGCACCATAACTTTTTTACAAAAATTTTTAGAACATAGAGCAATTGAGCTGGCATAAAATACCTCTAATGGACGTTTGCACTTTTTTCTTTAATCCACCGCCGAGTTGGTCATTCCCACTAATGTGATTCTTAGCATTTCTATGCTCTTTTTGTGTGTCTGCTTGAATGATGATGTGGAACTTTATTTAAGCAAAGCAGCAAGCTATGCAAACTCTTATGTAATGCAGTAATTGGTCACATCAGTAATGTTCAAAAGAAATATGGGTTTAATGTCCCACACATTTGTTGTACTGCAAATGTTTGCCATTCACACAGGGAAATAAATAATAATAAATCAAATCCTTGCACTCTATATTGGATTTTGGGATTCAGTGTGTTGCTTTTTTGTGTGTTTGAGTGTAATAGTCTAATAAAAACGAACTTGGAATTTTGGAAACCTTATAAAAAAGTGCAACTGAATAAAAAATTAATTCTGAGCTTATGTCTGAAACTTGTTACAGTTTTTCTGAGAAAACAATAGCCTGAAATATAGACTTTATAAAAAGAGAGTTTATATCTCTTTTCTTATTTATTAAAGTTGCAATTCTGTGTTTATCTGGGGTAAAAGTCAAGATATAAACTCAGAACTGTGACATTAAAGTGGTCTTTACATTTTTAGATTGACTTTGTTTTGTGAACTCTGGCTTTACAATTCTAAGTTATCTGAGAAAAAAGTCCAGTTTTTAGAGTTGAAGTTCAGTTTAGTTCAGTTCAGTGTGGTTTATTTGCTGAAAGTTCAAAAACTGAAGAGCAAATCCATTTATGCACAACTCCATAAGTCTCATTCCAAGCAAGCCAGTGGTGCCAGTGGCGAGGAACAAACTTCACCAAGTGACGAAAGTAATGGAAAAAAAATTCCTTGAGAGAAACCAGGGTCATTTCTCTTCTAGTTAAACTTATCGTGCTCTCCACTCCTCCATGACCACCACAGCATATGCTTAGGATACAGCCTGGTCCAGGATTATGGAGACTTTTAAAAGTCCTCTATGGTTGGCAACATCTCTTCATACAGTATGTGTTGTCCTTGGGGTCCTCGATACTTGGCATCTTCTCTTCACAAGTCTTGGATCCCATCAATGGCTCTCTAGAGGCCTCGGAATGAGGATCCCCAGGTGGAAATGGAGAACAATTATATAAAACAAATTATACAAATTTTATATGAAGATGTAAATGCAGACTTTTTAGGTATATCTTATCTAATTGTGAGTTTGTCTCACAATTATCACAAAGTTCATAGTAGGGCTGTGCGCTTATTATAACAGTATTGCAATCGCAATTTGCAACGTTGCGATTTGTTAATCATAAGAGGGTGCAATACAAAATATATCTGTATTATTTAATTCCCCCCACACAGAGCAAATGTGTGACAGTCGGCTATGTGTCAGTCTTACTAGCCAATTAAGTGAGCACACTTTCGTTCTGCCCAATCAGAATTTCACAACCAAACTATGCCTACATTGAAAAAGAAAACAAACAGCAAAGGGATGACAAATGGAATTATGGGGTTTACCAATTCAGAAGCATTAATAGACAAATTAATATCAAAGAAAAACAGCAATTGTTATATGGAAATATTTTGTTTTCAAAGTTACAGACAGAGCAACAGGTGATTTTTAAGAGCTGTCGCAGTATTGTTGCCACGGCTGACAGATTATTGAGCTGAAGCTTGAAAATTAAATCCTAAATCAAATCACAATCCCAATATGTAAAAAAAATAAAATAAAAATGTTCACAATTAGATATATTCCTTAAATTGCACAGTCCTAGTTCATAGCTATGATTTTATTTTCTAGAATTGCAAATTTCTTTCTTTTTTTTTTTTGTTGAGAAAATTCCCTCAGACACTGAAAAACTGTGAAATTTATCCTGAATTTGTACTAAAATAAACTCAAAATTTTTGTAACACAGAAAAGATGTTCTTTATATGTGACAACGAACCATATGTAATTCATCCATCACCAGAAAGCTTAATAAATACACTCTCCATTGATATATGATTTGTTATGTAAGGACAATGTTTGGCTGGGGTACTACTATTTGGAAAATCTGAAATCTGAGGGTTCAAAAAAATGTAAATACCGAGAAAATCATCTTTATTGTTGTGCAAATTAAGTTCTAACTGATGTAAATTCCAAATTCCGATTATGTTTTGATATTTTATGGTAGGTGGTAAATTTACCACGTCTTTATATTGATATGAAAAATATGAAAAAAACTTCATTTTGAATCATACAATGTTTTGGCTTTTGGTCTTTTCCAATGTGTTTTTGGCTCCTGGGTCAAATATAAAGGTCTATCCAAACGTCATGCAAATCCAACTGTTATATCTCAGAATTCTGAGTTTATGTTTCATATTTTGTGTTAATATGTCAAAAAAGACCTTTTTCCTCAGAATAGTAACTATTTCTCGCAATTTTGAGTTCTGAGAAAGTTATAATATAACCTGGATATCTCCGGTTAGTAAAATGTATATCTCTGTCTATAAGATCTATTTCCTGGTCTGTTGGATGGACTTTGCAGCAGCACTTTCAAGACAAGCGCTTGTAACACTGCAATGCATGTTCTGTCAATCAAAATCCCTTCATCTTCCATTCAATAGGATTGCCTCTCTACACTATGTCAGTACAGATGAAATTGAGTCAGTCTGCACGAAGGCCAGTACAAAACTCGATTACGACAAAGTTGCTCTCATCAACAGGGACCACAGGGACTCAATAACTGAAACACTGCAGATCTGAATGGCCTGTTGATGGGCCTGGAGACTCATGTCTGTAGAGCATAGAAATGGAGTTTTACATCCCCTTGTCTTGTTGAACAGATTCCTGTTAGTAGATGCTGGACAGTGCGGAGCCACAGCTTTCTACTAAATCTACAATCCATTTTGTTTGATTTTCTCTTATAATCAGTTCCCACTTGTTTTCTGCACAGAATACAATAAGTCAGTCAGTCAAACTAACTGACTTAATCTAACTAATCAATCAATCAATCTGAGTTTTTAAAGATAATTGCAACTGTTTTCTCTTATAATTATAATTGTTTTGCTAATTGTTTATTTATGCAACAAATTTCCTTTCCTTGTTTTAATTCAGAAAACACCAAATTGTGAAATGATAACACAGATTTGTAAGATATAAACCTAGAATTGCAAAAAATTTGGTCACAACTTCATATTAGCCAGAAGTCAAAGCATAAGTCAGTTGTAATAAATGTTCAAGTCTGAGAAATGTTTTGAGTCAGACTTAAAATGTCAAGAGATAAACTGAGGAAAAAAATCAGAATTGTAAAAAAACCCATATACAATTAATACACATAACAAATAATTGATTAAATCCATGACTTACTTTATCATTTTAATCAGTAGTATGATACTATTAAAAAAAAGAACGAAAGAAGCTTGTGCTATTTATAGATTGTTCTTTGTGGCCAGATATCAGAGTTGTAGCATTTGAGCCTGTGAGTTTTTCTGGCTGTGTGTGAGCAGTGTGAGGCCTTGTTGCAGTGTGTGTATGTGTGTGCTGTTCAGAGGAGATGGAGTTCAGTCCCCTGTGTTGATTTGTGGAAGTGAGGCCGGAGGTCAGAGATGAGAGCGCAGGAGGTTTGGGAGATGAATGTGACGCCCTCAACAGCTGCATTTTCTTTATCTGGCTGCATGCTGGCTCTGACAAACTCTTTTTACTCTGTCTTGATATAAACTCTTCATCCTTTCATTTATTAAATTTAATGAATATATATATTTTTTCTTTTTTATCATTGATATTTTTTAACGATTGTAGTATGTGCTCTAGTGCTATATTGATATTGATACTAAATGTGATCATTTAATGTCAGTGGTGTATTATAATTTATCTTTTGCATGTGTTTTTGAGGTCCGTGACTTTAAAGTGATTTTAAAAGCCTTTAGGCATAGCAAATTGAACTTGTTTATAACTTTAATAGTCATGAATTGTATTAAATAATTTTTATTTTTATTATACGATCACTGTACCAGAATACAGTTTAGGCTGATTTATAATTCTGCGTCAAGCGCATGCTTATGCTCTGGCGCAGCCTGCACGCAGTTAGTTCCAGTTAATCGTGAAATGTCAATTTTGTTCTCTTTAACTCTGTGGATGGAAATGCTGCTTTTTTCTTTTTTTTATGTGATATATGTAATGGTCCATAAACCCTATTGATTATTTTAATGTGGTGGTTTTACATCCCTTCTCAGTTTGAAAAAAAAAAAAACAGTAATATCAACTAATTTTATGTATTTTATGTCCTTTTTTTATATAATTTACAATAACTGCTGGTTAGCCTTGTAATAATCAGTATCATACACAGCACGGTCAGCCAGTCCTTATCTTCAGGTACTTTAAATAATCATCTGTTCCATAATAGGATTTTCAAATGACTGATTAATGAAGGTTATGGAAGTTATTCTAATATTTTACCAGAAAAATCAATCAAACCTTATCACACTCTTCAATAACTCTCTTCTATTTAATCTTTCTCTCATCAGATTTGCGTGGCAGATGCCCAGTACCCTATGCCCCTGTCCCAGCAGTACTGAGCAGTGTCCCGTGGACCCCCATGGCGGAGGGAAGGCCCCTGGCCCGCGGCCTCGTCCTGCTGCATAGCCTGCTGCTGCTGATGCCCAGAGGAGTGCCCTGCCGGGGGGCCATACGGGCCCTGGAGTCCCCCTGCCACAGAGCTGAACACCCGCTCATCTCTCACACAGGTCAGCACTTCTGTCCCACACACCTTCGCACAGAGAGCTCTGTACTTCATTTGGCATGTTAATTAATGGTGCTTGCTGATATAAGCATTGTTAAAAGCTATGTTTCCAGAATTTACTTATATTGCATAAAAACATTAGCAAATAAAACACTAGTTCTATTCCATTTGTTCAAGAGAATAAAATAGCACCTTCTTGGAAACTGGTGTGGTTGATGAGTAATAAAAATAATCAGTCCTGCTAGCTTAGAAACCACTTCAGCTCTTTGTTTCCCCTGTACCAAGATTATTGGTATAGTTAAATAAACTGTAGTAACTACAGTGCCTATATATGGAAATCATCATACCCCTTTGAAATAATGACCTTATTTGTCTTACAGCCTGAAATGAAATCACATTGCAAATAACTTTTCCAGCCTTTTCGTTGTTTTCGTTGCTTTCTCCTAACCTGTGCTTTTTTACAACTTTATGATTTTCTGTAGGCACTATATATAACTATTATATTATATTACATTTAATAGTGTGTGTGTGTTTGTATATATATATATATATATACATATATATATATATATATATATATATATATATATATATATATATATATATATATATATATATATATATATATATATATATATATATATATATATAAATAAAAAGTTTGGTTGCAAAAATGGGATAAACACCATTTTTTGATATTTGGAATTTTTAAAATTGGAAATCCCTGTTCAGATGTACCTTAATTGCTGCCATTATTTACATTTAAGAATGCATTTTAGGCCTACTACAAAATGTATTTTTTGACAAAACACGATATCTGCTAGACCAGTTTTTTTTTTACAAAGTGCGATATTACAGTTATAGAACATTGAGGATGCTGTGCGAGCTCAGCATCCCCTGGGTAGAGAGTCGCCGCCGGTGAAGAGCTCCGAGTTTGCTCATTGATTTAATGATAGAAGATGAAGCCTTCAACCTTACAAAAAATGTACAAAACGCTACAAAAGTAAACCAGAATAAAATACCTCTGTCAACAATGTGCAAATGCAGCAGGAAACGAGTCTCCGCTGATGTCAATTTAGAGGAAGGCCAGGGAGCACCTTTTTTCCTGCGCTTCTCCCACCATACATGTCTGCAAGGCGACATTTATAAGTGTACTTTGTAAGTTTATTTTTTAAATAATTCCTTACATGTAGCTGAGTAGCCTATCTGAAGATTTATTTATGGGGTTGCACCTATAATTCATTCATTCATTCATTTTCCTGTCAGCTTAGACCCTTTATTTATCCAGGGTCCCCAGAGAGAGTGAAATTAACCGGCAACTTATCCAGCACATTTTTACACAGCTGATGCCCTTCTAGCCGCAAACCTTCTCTGGGAAATGCACCTATTATTTATAGCCTCACGTTAATTCTTGTTGTTGTTCATTTATTATAAGGGAACATAAAGAGCATAGATTGTTATGGAGAAAAACAAACGGTTTTGCTTTTTCACAACAACCAACCTATAGTTTTAATTAGTTAACAGAACATGTCCTGTGAAATGCAAATTGCAAAGTTTAATGTTTGAGCAGCTTACTCTTGTGCAAAACTCTTAATGATAAAAATGACATTTGAACAGACACTAAACCCAAAACTTTACAAATTCAAATTAAATTAGTTTTTTTATGAAGTATTATGAAGCATTATGAGGAAATGATGAAACTTCTTCATATATTAAATATTGCTTGACTGATGTGTTTTGCAAAAAAATGCCCTCTAAAGCTGTATCTCTAAACTGGGTTTTTCAAGCACAGTTACTGTTTAATAATTCAGATTTCGATTTTATTTCAGTTTTTTGTGTCTAATGTTGGTTTTGTTTAGTTTTGTTTGTTTTTTTGTTTGTCGATTATTGTGAAAATTTTATTTCAGTTACAAAAATAGTTTTCAGGTCAAAAGTTTTAGTCTTAGATTTGACGAAAATAACCTTGCCCCCTTAATATACGCAATCATTGTCATGTTAACTTACATTTTGAGGTGGTGTGATGCTTGTGGAAATGATTGTGTAAGCATGTTGCCAGAGGTAACTGAAAAAATCATTTTGAGCATGGTACATAGCATGTAATGAAATATACAAATTTTACATTATTATGTGTTAGATTTAGTTGATTTAGTTGATATCTGGTTTAGATTTTATGTGCCAATATATTTGGTATTTTTCAGCTGATAGCGGCTTATTATCAATGGATTTGTGTGTGTTTTAGAAAGTCTTTATTTATGTAATCATTATTTTGTTAAAAACATTTAATCAAATGGAATCACACTTATGATTAAATGACATAAATTGCTGCTTAACTAGTTAAAGGTTAGCAGTTGTGGAAAAATCATTATAAACAGGATAAACAAGTTACCTTTACCTTTTTATGTATTATATTTTTTTATTTTCAGAAAAAAAGTGTCTAGATTATATACTTTAATTCAGTTAAAAATATATAAGTCTGTGCATGTTCATGTGTTTGTGTGTGGTATTTTGCTGCATATTTTAATAATGCCTAAACTTTAGAATTTGTTACTTTCATTTTATAAACCACATAAATTTTTCTTTGTTTTTAATTTGGGAATTTATGACACAAATTGATGCTTAAGTATTTCATCAACAGAGGAATATTTATGCTTTTTTCATTAGTTTATTTTTTATTAGATTTTTTCATAAGCTAAACACTAATAAAACACAAATGCACACAAATTCTCGATGGCAAACATCAAAATCAAATATCAAGCAATTATGTGAGTTTGATTTGTGTGTTTGTAAATAGTCCTTGAATTTTTGCTTTCTGACAGGACTAAATCCATTCTCCTAAACTGCGTGTATTGGCCTAAATCATAGAGACCTAATTGCATTGACAAACTCAGTCACCTACCCCACAGCTTAAATTACAACACTCCCTTGCCTGGAGAACATGTATTATAATCAATGTAAATTTAGCAGGCGGATTTCAGTAATTGTGGAGCTGAATGTCAAAGCCAAAGGGGGTCTATTGGGGCTAATGGAGTGGAAAGGCAAGGTCAGTGTTTCAGCTTTAGTGATCTGCTCTGACTGTAAGTGGGAATGGAAGTGCCGGTAAACGTGACCTGGTGAGTAGTAATGCAAACTAGTAGCTAATTAATCGATTGATTTCTCCATGTGCCAGTTCACCGTTTGTGTTACAGGAGTGTGAGTTTCAGTGTCTGACACCCAGCTCACTCACACAATGCTGAAACACAATGCTTTTAATTAGCACCTTATTCATTAAAAATGCACAGTCAATACAGTGATAATGGTGTCGGTGCCCAGCGGCGACAGGGAGGTCTGTCACACACATGTGCATACATAAACATACACAGCCCTCCCATTTCCAGTGCATCCAGAAAATTTTCATAGGGCTTCACTTTTTACACATTTTTTATGTTACAGCCTTATTTAAAAATTAATTAAATTAATTTATTTCCTCAAAAATTCCACACACAATACCCCATAATGACAATGTGAAAAAAGATTTTTTTAAATTGTTGCAAATTTATTAAAAATGTAAATAGCTAAAAAAAATCCAATGCACATAAGTATTCACAGCCTTTGCCCAAAACTTTGTTGATGCACCTTTGGCAGCAATTAGGTCTGGGCTCTGGCTGGGCCACTCAAGGACATTCACAGAGTTGGGAAGCCACTCCATTGATATTTTGGCAATTTGCTTTGGGTTATTGTCCTGCTGGAAGATTAATCGTCACCCTAGTCTGAGGTCAAGAGCACTCTGAAGCAGGTTTCCATTCAGGATTTGTCTGTACATTGCTGCATCCATCTTTCCCTCTATCCTGACTAGTCTCCCAGTTCCTGCTGTTGAAAAGCAACCCCACAGCATGATGCTGCCACCGCCATGCTTCACTGTAAGGATGGTATTAGCCTGGAGAGGAGCGGTGCCTGGTTTTCTCCAAACGTAATGCCTGGCTTTCACTCCAAAGAGTTCAATATTAGTCTCATCAGATCAGAGAATTTACTTTTTTATGGTCTGAGAGTCTTTTAGATGCATTTTGTCAAATTCCAGGTGTGGAGGGGCTTCCGTCTGGCCACTCTACCATACAGGCCTGATTGGTGGATTGCTGCACAGATGGTTGTCCTTCTGTAAGGTTCTCCTCTCTTCGCAGAAGAACGATGGAGCTCAGACAGAGTGATCATCGGGTTATTGATCACCTCCCTGACTAAGATCCTTCTCCCCCGATCACTCAGCTTAGATGGCCGACTAGGTCTAGGAAGAGTCCTGGTGGTTCCAAACATCTTCCACTTAAGGATGATGGAGGCCACTGAGCCCACTGGAACTTTCAGAGCAGCAGAAACCTTTCTGTAACCTTCTCCAGTCTTGTGCCTCAATACAATCCTGTCTCAGGGGGTCTACAAATAATTAATTTGTCTTCATGCTTGGTTTGTGCTTTGACATGCACTGTCAACCCTGAGACCTTATATAGACAGGTGTATGCCTTTTCAAATCATGACCCATCAACTGAATTTATCACAGGTGAACTCCAATAAAGCTGCTGAAACACCTCAAGAATATTCAGTGGAAACAGAACGTACCTGAGCTCCATTTAGAGCTTCATGGAAAAGGCTGAGAATACTTCTGTACATGTGATTTTTCAGGGTTTTTTATTTTTAATAAATTAGCAAGAATTTTAAGAATATTTTTTCAATATTTTGTCATTATGGGGTATTGTGGGTGGAATTTTGAGGAAATACATGATTTTAATCCATTTTGGAATAAGGCTGTAACATAACAAAAAATGTAGAAAAAGTGAAGTACTATAAATACATTCCAGATGCACTGTATATGCATGTATGTTATAGTTATGTTATATTTTATATTGGTAATATATTAAAATAGGCAGGTTATCAAAAAAAAAAACAATAACTTGGAATAAAATAGGCATAACTGTCAGGGTTCTGCCACTTTGGTCTTGAAAATTCTTGTTTTGGTGGCAGAGCTCTGACACTTCTCATGTCTGGTCCTGTTTCTGTCTCTGTGTGAGCGCGCGCCGTCGTGGGTGTACGTAGAGTGTGCGCGCTCCTGCTTGACGCGGCCGCGCGCGCGCTCTGCGTCCCTCAGACGCGTGCGCTCTTGTACTCGTGTTTGTGTTTTCGTCTGTCAGCAGCATGGTGTTTTATTCCCAGCGTCTCAGTCTTGTTGGTTTCGGTTTTGGTCGGCGCTGGGATGAAGCATGCATGCTGCATATGTGAGCGCATGGTGAGTGTTTTCATTCATCGTGTGCTCGTGTCTTGCGTCTTTTGTCAAAGCACATGGCTCGGTGTTTACATTGGTCACGTGCTTTTGTCGTGTGCTTCAGTGTTGTGTTATGTGAGCGCATGGCTTGTATTGTCTATCTGTGTCATGCGCTCTCCCGTCTATTGTCTAGTCCCACCCTCCTTGTTAACCCATATTTAGTTAATTGTGTTCACCTGTGTTTCAATTTACTTTTTTGCTTCATAATCCCCCTCTTGTTTTCAGTCCTTTGCCAGTTCGTTGTCTACACTCCCCGTGTTCCTGATCCAGTCTTGCCTTGTTCTTGTTGAGCCAAGTTTGTGTGTTTTGTTAATGTTTTCCCCTCGGGGTAGTTTTGTTTTGCTTTTTATTTTTATTTTATTATTAATAAATACCCATTGTTTCTTTGCACTTGAGTCCTCGCTCCTTTTCCCCACCACAACCGTGACAGTACGAACTGGCCATAAAGAGGACTCAGCAGAAAAATGGGTAGCTTCCTCTTTTCATCTCCTTTTCTTGGGGGCTCTGTCAAACACCAGCTGCTTCAGGTTGTCCAGGAAATCTCCCTGCAGCGGGGAGAGGTGGACATCAGAAATTTCGCCCACGTCTTCCTTGCTGTAGTGGATGGCCTTGAGTATGAGGATAACCTGGACCTCAAGGAGACATTTAACATCTGCCTAACGGAGCCCCTCAGCCCTGTGAAGATGGAGAGGCTGGAGTACCTGCCATTTTGGCGCTTTGTGTTTAAGCTCCACCAACTCCGCACAAAGCGCCAGCCCACTGACTGCTTGACATATCCATCTGCAGTCAGTGGGGGCCCCAGTCCTCCAATGACCCAGAAACGGCGAAGGAGGAGGAAGACCGGGTCTGCCTTACCTGTCGCCCACCCAGAGGTGACCGAACCTGCTGCAGCCCTTTCAGTTACCATCCTGGCTGCAGCATCACTTACTGAGGCACCCGCAACAGACACTGCACCAGTCCTGCAGGCAGTGGAGTATACTGCAGTGTCTGAAGAGGTGGCCAGCTTCCCGCCACCCAGACCAAGGAAGCGTCGGAGGAGAAAGGGCTCCTCCACCATACTGGCTCCAGCCCCTGAGCGCCCTCCAGTGTCTGCTCCAGCCCCTGAGCGCCCTCCAGTGTCTGCTCCAGCCCCTGAGCGCCCTCCAGTGTCTGCTCCAGCCCCTGAGCGCCCTCCAGTGTCTGCTCCAGCCCCTGAGCGCCCTCCAGTGTCTGCTCCAGCCCCTGAGCGCCCTCCAGTGTCGGCTCCAGCCCCTGAGCGCCCTCCAGTGTCGGCTCCAGCCCCTGAGCGCCCTCCAGTGTCGGCTCCAGCCCCTGAGCGCCCTCCAGTGTCGGCTCCAGCCCCTGAGCGCCCTCCAGTGTCGGCTCCAGCCCCTGAGCGCCCTCCAGTGTCGACTCCAGCCCCTGAGCGCCCTCCAGTGTCGGCTCCAGCCCCAGAGCGCCCTCCAGTGTCGGCTCCAGCCCCAGAGCGCAGCTCAGTGCCGGTCCCAGTCCGGCTCCTTGCCCTGCCGGCGCCATCCAGACGTCTAGCCCTGCCGGCCCCAGCCCGGCTCCTTGCCCTGCCGGCACCACCCAGACGTCTAGCTCTGCCGGCCCCAGCCCGGCTCCTTGCCCTGCCGGCACCACCCAGACGTCTTTCCCTGCCGGCACCACCCAGACGTCTAGCCCTGCCGGCCCCAGCCCGGCTCCTTGCCCTGCCGGCACCACCCAGACGTCTTGCCCAGCCGGCTCCAGCCCGGCACCTTGCCCTGCCGGCACCTACCAGACGTCTAGCCCTGCCGGCCCCAGCCCGGCTCCTTGCCCTGCCGGTCCCAACCAGACGTCTTGCCCAGCCGGCCCCAGCCCGGCCCCTTGCCCTGCCGGCGCCACCCAGACGTCTCGCCCTGCCGGCGCCACCCAGACGTCTCGCCCTGCCGGCGCCACTCAGACGTCTCGCCCAGCCGGCCCCAGCCCGGCTCCTTGCTCTGCCGGCGCCACCCAGACGTCTCGCCCTGCCGGCGCCACCCAGACGTCTCGCCCTGCCGGCGCCACCCAGACGTCTCGCCCTGCCGGCGCCACTCAGACGTCTCGCCCAGCTAGCCCCAGCTCGGCGCCCTGCCCTGGCGGCCCCACCCAGACGTCTCGTCCTGCCGGTCCCAGCCCGGCGCCTTGCCCTGCCGGCTCCCCTCTGGTCTCCTGCCCTGCCGGCTCCCCTCTGGTCTCCTGCCCTGCCGGCTCCCCTCTGGTCTCCTGCCCTGCCGGCTCCCCTCTGGTCTCCAGCCCGGCCGGCTCCCCACAGGCCTCCAGCCCAGCCGGCTCCCCACCGACCTCCTGCCTTGTCTCCCCTGATAGACTCTCCCTGGATCGTCCCTCCTGCTCCTCCCTGGTGTTCCCTCCCTGCACCCTGGACGGACCCTCCGGCTCCACCCTGGCTCCCTGCCGGGGCCCCCGACCCACTGAATCCACCCTGGACTGTCCCTCCTGATCCTCCCTGGTCTTGCCCTCCCATCCCTCCCTTTTTTGTCTTGTTGAGTCCGGCTTGGCTTCCCTCCCTCCCCCCCTTCATGTCGTCTTGCCTGTTCACCCCCCTGTCTTGTGTCTGTTGATGTTGCCTGTTGTCTTGTAGTGTTTCTTGTCTGTCTTGTACCTTGTTGGATGTTCCCTTTAGGGACGCCAGGTGGCGTCCCTTTTGGGGGGGGCTAGTGTCAGGGTTCTGCCACTTTGGTCTTGAAAATTCTTGTTTTGGTGGCAGAGCTCTGACACTTCTCATGTCTGGTCCTGTTTCTGTCTCTGTGTGAGCGCGCGCCGTCGTGGGTGTACGTAGAGTGTGCGCGCTCCTGCTTGACGCGGCCGCGCGCGCGCTCTGCGTCCCTCAGACGCGTGCGCTCTTGTACTCGTGTTTGTGTTTTCGTCTGTCAGCAGCATGGTGTTTCATTCCCAGCGTCTCAGTCTTGTTGGTTTCGGTTTTGGTCGGCGCTGGGATGAAGCATGCATGCTGCATATGTGAGCGCATGGTGAGTGTTTTCATTCATCGTGTGCTCGTGTCTTGCGTCTTTTGTCAAAGCACATGGCTCGGTGTTTACATTGGTCACGTGCTTTTGTCGTGTGCTTCAGTGTTGTGTTATGTGAGCGCATGGCTTGTATTGTCTATCTGTGTCATGCGCTCTCCCGTCTATTGTCTAGTCCCACCCTCCTTGTTAACCCATATTTAGTTAATTGTGTTCACCTGTGTTTCAATTTACTTTTTTGCTTTATAATCCCCCTCTTGTTTTCAGTCCTTTGCCAGTTCGTTGTCTACACTCCCCGTGTTCCTGATCCAGTCTTGTCTTGTTCTTGTTGAGCCAAGTTTGTGTGTTTTGTTAATGTTTTCCCCCTCGGGGTAGTTTTGTTTTGCTTTTTATTTTTATTTTATTATTAATAAATACCCATTGTTTCTTTGCACTTGAGTCCTCGCTCCTTTTCCCCACCACAACCGTGACAATAACGCTCCATTGGTACCGTTTTGAAAATGCAATTCGTCCTGTCTCACTGAGCTTTTGAACCAAAGCTTTCAAATCATGGACGAGCCCCAGACTACACATTTAGCAGCTGCCCTGCCGCAAAAACCAAATACCTGCATGCCAGCTCTCACAAACAAAACCCTTCTTCAGGAAAAACATTTATTCAAAGAGTGCTGGGATCTGCGGGTACTGGCGCTTGCTGCTTTTCTCTTATGTGTTTGTTCAACTCCTCCACTAAGTCTTCTAAAATAAGCACTGAACTCCTTCTGTCCTTCTTGGCCCTATCATCTGGAGTTCAGATTATGCTGTGTTTTATGAGCAAGCTCTTGTAAATAGGTATAAAAAGACATTTTGTGAAGACTGCACAAAAACTAATGTATATGTATAGCAGATTTCTCTTATTTTTCTGTATTAAATATTTGAATCAACAGGCATGTGGTAATATTTTACAGTTTGTTTGTTTTTCTCAAAATGCTTAGATTTAGTTTAACCTTTATTCTTTAGACACATTTAGTGAAACCATTCGGTCATCTGCCTATGCTTTAGATGAAGTCTGCAAAACTACAAGCACACACTCAAAAAAATCAACTAGGCATGTATTGGATTTACAAAATAAAAACTTGTCAGATTGAAAAGAACAAATCAAGTTTACGTATGTTAAATGATTAATTCATGTTATTTGAAACTGAATCAAGAAATAATCAAATGAATTTGATCAGAACATGTTGATTCAATGAGACTGAGACGCTTCAAATCGACAACTCTCACTCTGGAGAGTCACTTCGCGCATATCAGTAGGTGGCGGTAGTGCTTTGGATGTCACCATACGAAAACAACAAGAAGAAGTATCACCGCGTGTTTTCGGCACAGTTTGGGAATTGGTTTTCCCAAGAGCTTGAATGTTATGCATGTTATGTTGTTGGCTACATGTTTCCTATACATTTTATATTACATATTACAATTTTGGATATTATATAACATTTTGTATCAGAATATTTAAGAAGAAATTTGTTTAAATGTGATTGGTGCCTGCTAAAGGCTATAATAAAAGAAATATATATATATATATATATATATATATATATATATATATATATATATATATATATATATATATATATATATATATATATATATAACATATTTTCTGTCCTTTTTGTGTTGAATTACTTAATTTTAAATCTCGCTTCATAGTATTGTCATTTAAAAAATGTTATTTAAACAACAGGGCGAGGCAGTGGTGCAGTGGGTAGCAAGTTCGCCTCACAGCAAGAAGGTCGCTGGGTCGCTGGTTCGAACCTCGACTCAGTTGGCTCAGTTGGCATTTCTGTGTGGAGTTTGCATGTTCTCCCTGCCTTCGCGTGGGTTTTCTCCAGGTTTTCTGGTTTCCCCCACAGTCCAAAGACATGTGTAGGTAAAGGTGAATTGGGTAAGCTAAATTGTCCATAGTGTATGAGTGTGTGTGTGAATGTTTCCCAGATAGGTTGCGGCTGGAAGGGCATCCGCTGCGTAAAAAACTTGCTGGATAAGTTGGCGGTTCATTCCGGTGTGGCGACCCCGGATTAATAAAGGGACTAAGCCGACAAGAAAATGAATGAATGAATGAATTTAAACAACAGTATTGCTGATTACTAGCTGATTTAACAAGACATAATTTTGTTAAAGTAAAGCTTTAGTGTTACATTGAGTAAATTAGAATCATTTTAATTAGAATAACACAATACAAACAATTTGAGTCAATTAGTTGCAAAGAAGTTAGACTGACATATTGAAACCATGTTTTATCTACAAATGTGCTTTGTGTTCATACAACATGTTCAAAGCAGCTCAGGTTTACTTGATTGGATTATATGCATAAAGGGTGCCACGATTAAATCATGTTCATTCAACAATTTTTTTTTTTGAGTGCATTACATGCTTTAAACTCAGTTTGATCTTGTAAAACAGACGTTTGGCAAAACTTTAAGCACAGTTTACTACATTATTATGCACATTACTGGAAATACAGAGCTCTTGTTTGACATTGGGAAAATACTTACATACAAAATGCTTTACTCATTTACTTGAAATAGCTGTTACAGAAGATTCCTTTGTGAAATACAATGAAAATACTATGTTTTGGGAAATAATATTTTATTATATTCTTATTCACTTCCTCGCTCATTTCTAATAACAGTGAAGATAGATATAGCAAATAGATATTTTATACAGTATATGGTGTACCTCTTTTTTAATATTTGAATGTGTGAGTGTATGATTATGATTACACTCAAAAATAAAGTTACAAAATCTGTCACTGGGACGATACCTTTTCAAAATGTACATTTTTGTCCATATCTGGTCCTTAAAACATACATATTAATACCTAAAAATACAAATGTTCACCTCACAGTTACTTAAAGATACAAAAATTAACCTTAAAGGTACTAATGTCCACCTGTAGGGTACAGAAGTATACCTTTTAAAAAGGTACCACGTCAGTGACAGATTTTGTACCTTTATTTCTGAGAGTGTACTCGATCGTTAGAAAAGTATGTTTTATACTGTATGAATGTGAACAGTATGAATAGAACTTGAATGTACAACCACCATTTTGTTATCATCTTGTGACCCATTCATGTCGCCTCACTAAAATGGGCTAAAATTCTCTAATTTTTTATCATTCTTAATGGTAGTTATTATTGATAATTTCAATTATAAATGTGCTTTTATTTATACATATGAATGTAATTTACATCCAGTTGAAGTCAGAATTATTAGCCCCCCTTTGCATTTTTTTTAATGTTTTAAATATTTTCCAAATGATGTTTAATAGAGCAAGGAAATGTTCACAGTATTTCTGATAATATATTTTTTTTCTTCGGGAGAAAGTCTTATTTATTTTATTTGGCTAGAATGAAAAACCATTTTAAGGTCAAAATTATTAGCCCCTTTAAGCTATTTTTTTTTTTTCAATAGTCTACAGAACAAACCATTATTATACAATAATTTGCCTAATTACCATAAAATTCCTAGTTAACCAATTAACCTAGTTAAGCCTTTAAATGTCACTTTAAGCTGTATAGAAGTGTCTTAAAAATATCTAGTTAGATATTATTTACTGTAATCATGGCAAAGATAAAATAAATTAGTTGTTAGAAATGAGTTATTAAAACTATTATGTTCAGAAATGTGTTGAAAAAAAATCTGCTCTCTGTTAAACAGAAATTGGGGAAAAAATAAACGGGGCTTATAATTTTGACTTACATACAAATAAACAGGGGGCTAATAATTTTGACTTCAACTGTTAGTAATATTGTAGACAAACTAGTTTTAATGTCATTAAAGATATAATCAAATGTATGCTTATGCATGCAGACACAGTATACACTTTATATATGGCTTAAACATTATTCTATTGTTACTTTATATGTTCACACTAATTCTCTGTATCTTTGGTATTTTGAACTGCAGATTATGCTGCAAAATTCTTCAATTTTAAGTTGCTCTGAATAATAGCATGTGTCACCCGAGTAACAGTAAATACAAGTTAGATACATGTCCAGTAATCAAACACTGTCAGAATATCACAAATCATGATTCAATATATGGATAAAAGCACATCGATTACTAAAGCTTCTCACATGTTAAATTAACGTCACTAGCAGATTGCCTTAATAAATACCTTCTGCTTCTCTGAAACTCCATGCCTTGTGAAACCATTTCCCCTGTAATTATAGTCAAACAAGGCGGCAGCGCTGTGCTTATCGTGACAAAGCCTATAGGGAAGAGTGATTGATGGACCTTTTTTTATTTTTTATCTAAACCTTTCAGACTTTGTCAGGCCACCCAGTAAGCCAATTTGGAGGGAATTGAAGGCTGAGAAACATTTTGTTCTCTTCTTAAATTTGCCTTTTTTGAATCAAGCCTGAAGTCTGCATTTATAGTAGAGAATGTTCCTAGCAGCCTCTCTGAAAAAAAAAAAAATCAATAAAAAGGGTTGAGTCACAGAGAAGCATATGTCCATCCTGACCAAAAAAGACACTGTTTTGTTTTTTCTTCTTAAATGGAGCACCTCTGCTCTCAGATTCATTCCGAACCTATGTGATTTGTTTGGCTGGCCCTGGACCGATTGAAAGAGGTTGGTCAAATTGCAGTTCGGTTAGAAATGATGACACAACATCACTTTTAAGTGACTGGTTAATATAGACTTATTAGTTTAACTTTTCAATAAAAAGGAAATGTCATAGTTTATCAAAGATGCTTAAACCTCCCTTTACTTCTGCTGGAAGCTTCAGCAAACATCATAATACATGCAACAAAAAGACTTTTATGAAAATTTATGAGCGTCATAAGCATTGGATTTGTTCCGCAAAATATTCAGCTGTGTATCACAGCATCCCAAACAACTCAAAATAAAGCAAAAAAATATATAACTAAATATATAACTAACAACCTTCCAGGGTGGGGGGACAATTGCGCAAGGACATTGTTCAAGTAAACTGTGCCTAGTGTGAGTGCACCCTTATTCTCCTTCAAGCGGTTCCAAAACTTTATGAGTTTCTTTCTTTTTTTGAAGAACACAAGATAATTTGAAGAATGCTGTAAACCTGTTACCATTGACTTCCACAGTATTTGTTTTTCCTACCGTGGAAGTCAGGGCTATATGTTTTTGGCTTTCTTCAAAATAGCTTCTTTTGTGTTCATTAGAAGAAAGAAAATTGTTAATGTTTTTAATAACTTAATGCTGAGTAAATAGTGAGTACATATTGGTTTTGAGTGGACCATCTGTTCTTTAAATTGCAATAAAGTATAAAAGTATCAGTGTTAGATCTTTTTATGAACTATAAAGAGATATTAAAGAGACATTCTTGCCCCAAAAAAAGAACTTTTATTATTAACTCAACCTCAATTGGAGATATTTTTTTAACAAAAACAAATATATATATGTTGGAAATTGGCAGTCACTGACATCCATAGTAATAAACTATGGAAGTCACTGGCTACCAGTTTCCAAGAATTTAAAATATATACATATATATTGTGTTCAACAAATCGAAGAAATAGCAAGTGTAGAAAAGTGGAGGGCAAGTAAATGACCAAATTGTCGTTTTATTTGTGTAGAACTCGGCTCATGACTGCTAGTTTGTGCAGTAATGTTCTAGACAGATGTTGCACATTCATAGTGAGTCAGGTTTGCATTTAGTTTAGGCTTCAGATGAGTTTTTATTTTATTTTTTTTCGTTCTGGGAAAACAAGACTTTTGTTTTGTTGTCGATGACAGGTTTAAAAAACAGATGGTTCCCCACAGGTGCAGTGTGTATCTTATGATCAGTCAGAGTGTCTGCACAGGCTTGTCAGAGCTTTTGCTGTATTGCATGGCTCACTGGGAAAAGTACAACATTGTAAATTGTACATGTTTTTGTATTTATGTTCACATTTATCTTTATCTTGGTTTCCTATCTGAATGCTTTCTAACATTTCAGTTAAAAGGAATGTACTCTAAATTCAATTTTTTAACCTGTTAACCTTGTTTCTTATTACTATTATTTTTCCATTATACATATACATATTTGTAATTGCAAGATGCAAAATGACTTCCATTCTGTCTAAAAATGTGGTAATATATGAAAACAGCAGGCTAAAATCTGTTAAAAACATACTAGCAATTTTAAAAACATTAAGACTTATCAAACTAATTAATGCAAATCTACAGTATAACAACATGCTGATTCAAGTTAGCAAAACATTTGTGCACAACATTTCAGCAACCTGCAAACGATGTTAGAAAGTAAGAAAATGTTTGAAAGTATCAACATGAATTCACACTAACAGCATGTTAAGCCATGTGCAAAAGCTGTTAGAAACATACTTAAAACATGTTAAGCTAATTCATGTTGGCATGGTGTTAAAACATTACAGCAACATTATACTTAACTACCAACATGCTAGTCTTTGGATTTTTTATGATTTATCATTAAGTGCCACCATTTGGTAACAATACATGCTCTGTGTAAAGTGGTTTTGTGCAAGTTTAATAATAAGTTTGTCTTGGGTTCCTCCCTCTGTAATTTTGGTTAGACAACTTGTTTAAAAGCAACTTAAGAGTCTGAAGAACCAGCATTTACACAGCTGTGGCTTGTCAGATGTTCCTTCCTGTACTTTAAAGGTTCTTTGGAATAAACAAATATATTAACATCTATTAAAAGAAACAGCTTAACAGTTTAAGAAAACAGAAGAGGAAAGGCTAAAGTAAGACTTCTCGAGGGTAAATTGTTTCCATGGTGGGGTTGAGTTTTGGAAAGTGCCTGTTATTTTACATCTTCATGCTATTTTTACAAGACATGCAAAGCTGCTAATGTGGCTCTTTCACACAACCTGCTAAATGAAATGTTTTTGCAAGTAGATTTTAGTTCTCCACATTTATTGTTTTATCATTATCATTTTAGTAAATTTAGCATAACTATTCAATGTAAAATAAACCTCTAGTGTCTCCAGAATGGGTTTGGAAAGTTTCAGCTCATAATATGCTTCAGATCACTGTTTCAAATTTTACACAATTTGGGTGTAAGCAAAAACTTTTTTGTGTGTGTCACTTTAAATGCAAATGAGCTGTTGCTTTCAAAAGAGGGTGGGGCTTTTGATTGCTATTTTGACATTAAAGAATGAACAAACAGATAAAATGTTAGAACCTTAGTCAAAAACTGATGGAGCAGAAGAGGTTTCGACTTACCGCTCTGGTGGACCGGACCCAAAGAACGCCAGGCAAGGGAGAAACCCAGCTCGACCATCTGCCGCTGTGTGTCACACAGAAATTATCTAGACACTTTGCGGCTCCCAAAAAATATAGGTAAATCCGTAAATCTTTTGTTGAAGTGGGAATAGAAAGGGCCAGGGAACACGTTGGAAGACAGCGCCTCTGGTGATGCAGGTGCACTCACGCTCTCTTTTGCCTGGCAAATTTCTCATCGGAGGCGAAGATAAGGTTCAATCATCATGGCATTTTACATACATTTCCCCATAGTGGACGTTTTTTCCACATAGCATTGAAGTTCCCCTCCTGAAGGGGAACACTCCGGTTACTAAGGTAACCCTCATTCCCAGAGGGAGGAATGGAAATGCTATGTTCCTTTGCCATAATGATTGCCCCTTAGCTGTTGAGGTGAAAGTCTCTTCAGCTAAAAAAGGATGCTTAGCTTTGCACGTGCTGTGTCTATATTGCCATATTGATTGCAATGAGCATCAGCTGCGCAAGCTGAAGCTGCGAAGTCATTGGCATTTCATTGGCCCATTTATATACTCTTTCAGATGATTGGCTTACTAAACTAAATCCACATAGTGGAATTCTATAGTTCCACATAGAATTTCCATTCCCCCCATTTCCCCCCATTTCCATTTCCATTACCTTAGTAACCAAAGCGTTCTTTTGTATGTATTTGTAGAGTAAAGTTGAGTAATATTATCGACTAGTTGTTACTGCTGGCATCCCAGCTAGAAGGGAACGTTCTCTCAACTTTGGCTAACATTCCCTACAGGTTGTGTTAAAGTTTTAAAGAAAACATTTTGATGAAATATCCAATGAATATTAAAAAAATGTTTTTCCTCAAAACCATGAACAAGAACATTCTAGCAATGTTTTGAAAATGTTGGTAAGGGACCAGATTACACAATTTTTTCTCAGAAAACATTTTCACAATGTTTCATAAAGTCAAAGTAAGAACATTCTCACAGACACATTGAGAAATGTTTTAAGAACATCATTGAGATGTGAGATGTGGAATGTTTCTTTGTAAACTGTTCTAACAATAAGACATTTGAACAAAGCTAGAACAAATCTGCAACATTTTAAAAACATTTTAAGATTATTGAAATGTCACCAGATTAAACCATGCTCTCTTAGAAAATGTTTTCACAATGTTTTATAAAAAACAAAGTAACTACATTTTCACAGTCACATTAGAGAAATGTTGTAAGAACATGATTTATTTTCAATAACGAGACAGAAAGACAATGAACATACTAATTTTAACCTGTACTTTTATATATTAAAATATATAAAATGTTATGTTCAAAAACTTATTTTTATTTTCAAAAATAGTGGCAAAGCATACAGATTTAAAGTGACATTTCATTAGTATTTCATACAATTAGTAAAATTTGTATTATGTGTCAGCAAATTATTCGTTTTAAATATACCAGATTTTAAAAATTGTTTTCTTTTTTTTTCTTTTTATTTGTTACACATGTTATACAATGAGCACAAGAATGAAAGAAAATGCAGTGCTTTAAACTCTCTTTTTTACATTGCTACAGTAAAATTAAATATTTTAAATAGTTATTGAGAGTGTTTTGTGTATGTTATATCTTTACTGTATATTTTGGAAAGAAAAAAGAAAACAAACAATGTTATTAACAAACATGTAGAATATTTAGAAAATATTGTCCTGACTTATATAAGGCTTTCTGGGAACTACAACAAAATATCTGCTGAAAATGTTAGCGTATAATATTTTAACAATGGTACCATTAAACGGGATTAGAATGTTTTAGAGAACATTTAACTGTCTTTTAAGAGAATGTTCTGGGAAGAAAAATAAAACAATACCTTGAAATGTTATACTTATTTTAATGTTTCTACAATGTTACGACTAAACAAGTTTAGAATTTTTTTAGAGAATGTTTTCTTATCTTTTAAGAGAATGTTCTAGGAAGTGAAATAAAACAATACGTTGAAATGCTATAATTTTGTTGCAATGTTACTTCGAAACTTATTTAGAATGTATTTAGAGATTGTTTTCCTACTATTAAAGAGACCATTCTGGCAACTTAAAGAAAACTACCCATTAATAATGTTATAAAAATGTTAGAATATAATGTTCTAAAATTGTTAGCTGCAAATGTGGTTAGAATCTTTCTAGAAAATGTTTTCCTATCTTTTAAGAGAATGTTCTGGGAACTAATAAACTACCCACCGAAAACAGTAATGCAACATTGCTTGGTAATATTCTCAGAACATGTAGAGAACATTTCTAGCTGAGATCATTCACAAAACAGCTAAAAACACTTCTCAACTATAGAATATCTCTGAACACTACAAGTTCCTTTCATAAGTATTTATTCTTGTTTGTATTGCCTCTTCTTGATGAATCACACAATGCTCTTCTTTTGTGATTAGCTTTGGACAAAAGTGTCTGCTAAATCAATGTTTCTCAACCACTTTTCTGGAGGAACATCATGTTATTGTTAGCAGAGAGTAAAGGGGCTGTAATTGTGTGCCCGACAAAGGCAACTTCCAAAACATGCAGTGTTGGTGGTTCTCCAGTAACATGGTTGAGAAACAATGTGCTAAATGACCAAATGTAAATGTACTGTTATTTTATGTGCTGGCCTTGAAATTAACATTACACTATTAGTATATTTATTTTATCTTTGCAGATGTAAAAAAAAAAAAAAGAAAAAAAAAAGAAAAACTGAATGTTACCTTAATGTACAGTGCATAATCGATGTTTATGTGTTTGTGAATTATGCTGATAGTGAGAGTTTTTGCTTTGACTACAGTATACAGTAAATATTTATTTCTGCCAAAAATATATTTGATAAAGATATCAATAGAACATGAACACATGATCTGAAGGTCCTTGCATTAAAACATTGCAGACCTTGGAAAATCTTGTTGAACTCTGGCTGAAAATATTTGGGAAATAAAAAAAAAAAACTGTTAAAACATTAGTTTTTAATTTGATGGCTAAATTACTAATGTTGTCTATTGCAAGAAACATTATGGGCGCACAAATGAGTCTTTGCTCTACTCTATGAGCATTCTGACCAGTCACTGCTCTTGAAGAAAAACTATTCATCTAGTGGGAATGCATGATTTTTCATGATGTAAAAGAAACCAGGGCTAAGCACAAAATACATCAAATAAGTTGGCCAAGTTGAAATAACTGTCTTAAGTTCTTAAGTACAGAAAACTAGAAAGCAATGAATTGCTATTTTGACAGTCTTTTCTCAAATCTAAATTCCTATAAATTGAAAAGAAAGAAAAAAAAAAAAATAAAATAAATATATATATATATATATATATATATATATATATATATATATATATATATATATATATATATATATATATAAACCTTTCTATATTTTTAATAGAAATCATTATTTTAAAGAATATGTCCTGATGGTTTCCTTTCTCTCCCTCGCGGTTCAAGTGCGCGCTGCGTGATGAAAAGACAACAACAACGCGCGCATATGTTGAAATTTTGTAAACAGTTGTGTTGTTTAAATATGATATTGCATTAATGTGCATACATGCTTTATAAGCTGTAAAATTAAAGGTAAAGCCTATTTGTTGCGTTTATGACGCAGATCCAGGTCAACATCAACGCTTTTTTTGGCACCAACACGTCTGTTTCAAACAGCAATATTCTTTTTCCATTTTGCTTCTTTGGCAAATGTGTCTGTAGCCACGGGCTATACGTTATCGTCCTGCAAGTTAAGTATGTCTTGCAGTAAAACAAGTGGCCGACCACAGCTAACGTGTTTTTTTTTTTATTCAAAAAACGCAAGGCGCACCTCACAGCCTTTATGTTGACAAGGAAAAAAGAACAGAAGAAGCGCGGTCCTCTTATGAAACGACTGAATCAGCTGGGTATCGGTTGTGCAAAAGTGTTGCTGTCTATGTTTTTACAATTGTAATATTTAATAATATTGTGAAATTCAAGATTTGTACATTCATACAGCTCTGGATAACTTAAAACAGCGATTATACCTTCCGAGCGGCATTAATGCGTCCTAAAGTAAACCGAAACGGCTATAAACTCCAGCAAGATAGAGTGATTATATACAGAGTCATACTTTATCTTTATCTTTAAATAAAGTATAACTATAGAAACTGTGTTCATCTTAACTGAAAGCTTCTGCATGTTTGCTGGCCTCACGCATCGCGCACCTGTCAGTCAGTCAGCACGTAACCCCAAATGATTAAACAGATAGCGCACAGCACTATACGGTTACAGAAAAGTTTGGGCTGTTATAATCCACTTACCTTTTAATACGTTTTGATGCGATTATAATCTGCTATTAAAAACAACAACAACAATAACTGAATGTTTTGAATGGGTAATGTAGTCGTGGATGGATGCATTTTGGTCCCCGCCATGAAAGAATGAATGTAGCGGAAACCAAGCTCTTTAAAAGTTCTCTCTAGTTGTCTTGACAACACAAACTGCTGCTCTGGGATGAGCCGCGTGCAAAAGATGCCCCTCTTAACGCAAAGGCGCATTCAATCGGCCCCTTATGCAGCCAAACTAGAGTTATATAAAATAATCATTTTAATCGTTTAACTGATAGCATTAATCGGTCACAAACGCACCCTTTCAGTTAACGGTTAATCGATTATTTTGAGCATCCCTAATATATATATATGTAATGTGTCAATCAGTTTTTTTCGAGTGCGAGTCATTTAATTTTGAGGATCTACTGATACGAAAACCGATCCGATACTTCTATAATACATTAAAAAAGAATAAAGAAGAGTGAAGAAACAGATCCAGTATGTTCCTTATTTTTATTAAATTCACCTTATTTTAACATTCAACAACTCTGTTTGTTGTGTTAAATGTATCCACCCCTTAAAATCCCTTGAAAGTTATATCTCTCACAGTTTGCTATGGCAATAGTAATAGTTTGCTATGGCAATAGTATTGAGAATATATATATATATCGACTCTTATCGCGCGATAAAAAAATATTACCAATAATCTATTCTCACAGTTGGATTGTGAGCTGGGTCTATTCTACGCAAGCTATGATGACTTTTATCGTGATATTTTAGCGTGGATGTACAATATACCTGACTGGTGAGCCATCTGGCAAAAATGTGCCCTTCTGAATTAAATCAGCAGGATGCCTGACTTAAACTGCAGATCGGGAGTTTCACTTTAACTCATGCACTGGTGAAAGTGTTATGGAGTTTACTACCACACGCTGATGGAAAGAAAAAAACTTCTACATTTCATGATGTGTGTGTGTGTGTGTGTGTGTGTGTGTGTGTGTGTGTGTGTGCGTGTGTGTGTGTGTGTGTGTCTGTATGTGTATGTGTGTATGTGTGTGTGTGTGTGTGTGTGTGTGTGTGTGTGTGTGTGTGGGTGTGTGTGGGTGTGTGTGTGCGCGGTCCTTTACTGACAGCCATGTGTGTGTGTGGATATTGTCGCAAAATATGGCGAAAAGTCCTACATGGCAGTGTTTACTGATCGCGGTGTTTACTTCAATAATGCGACTAATATATGCATACTCCACATGTCTTAATTCCATTTCTGTTTAGTTCCGTTATGAATTTTTTGAGATTAAGGAGATCAAAAATCGCTGTTCGAGCTCATGTAGGCCTACAGTTCAAAATTTATGTTTAACAGAATAAACAGTTAGAAAACATAAGTACTTGTTATTGAACATAATTTATTTTCATCATCAATTATCATAGTAGAACAGTTTCTCAAGCAGTTTGTGATGCATTTTGAAAACAGGACATGAGCCCCTGGTCTAATGCGCCACCTGGCTTTAGAAACCTCTTCTTAAAGACTTCTTATTTGGATAGCACACATATTCTGAATGCCTTCGGCAGAATTCAGATGAGCCATTTTAATCTAGATTAAAAAAATTGATCTATGCCCACCTATAATATAATATATACAGCGTTACTAGCCACTCGCCATTTTCACTAGCCACAATTTTGTTGTTTAGAAAAAATATTTTATTTGCATAAATTTGACATTGGAATGCTAAAATTACTTGATTTAAATTATGTGTTATGTCCACATGCCTCCTTAACATTTTATATTTTTATTTTATTTGATTTTTAGGGCTGAACACTAAGAATTTATCTTTTTTTTTTTCTCTGGCCACAAATTTTAAATAATGTGTCAAGACAAGCTTAATATAGCTGTGTACATGCACTTTTTATTCAACAATAATGTTCTTAAAAAAAACAATTGACATTTAAAAAAAAATATTCTCATTTATCTAAAACTATACACAGTACTCTGTCCAGGCTAAAAGTCTCACATCATCCGGTAACTATAGATAAATGGTGAGTTAATCTCCTATTAAAGCAATGTTATTGTAAAGGATAATATTTAAACCATATTAACAGAAATTACTACAAGCTAACAAAAGCAGGTGAAAAACTTTCTGTATGCGGTAGTGAAAGCTTGATCACCTGCACACAATTAACATTAGGCTCAGTAATAATTAGTTCAAAGTTTGGTAAAAGTGAAAGTGGCAACTGTGAGCGAGTATCACCTGTGTCTCACCACATGCCTGATCATCCTCTCATTCGGTGTTCACCTGCTTTTTTTTTGCTTGCGTGAAAAGTTACCAGTCGTGCTGCTTCTCGGTTCTAAGAGCACATTTGCAGGCATAATGACAAGCTGTCTTTAACTAAAACTCTAATCTTTAGTGACGAGTGGGGGTGTCTGTCTAACCCACCACAGCTGAAATCTGCGCGCATTTGGAGGGCTGGCAGGTGTTATTGTCAAGCCCAGTATATTATAACTCATTTATTTAGTCGTTGCTCTGATGACAGTACTTGTATTCAGCTTAAATTGCAATTTAAAGACTTAACTAGGTTATTGTGTTATCCCGGCAAGTTAGGTTAATTAAGCAAGACATTGAATAACAGTGGTTTGTTCTGCAGACAATCTCTTCTCAAAAACATTGGAGTACCAAGAAGAGAATCAAATGTCTCCATATTCACTTACGAGCTCCACTCAACCTGAAGTTATAGGACTTATCCAATAGAGACTTGCAAGATTTATGGAGGAACATTGTGGTAGCTGATGCTGTGGATCTTTAGGGAATTCTGGCTTCCCTTTGTATGCTTGAGCCACTTTTCTTCAGAAGAAAAACAACCACATCAGAGTTAGAGGAGGCTTTGTTCTGCTGTAGAGCTGTTAAACTGATTCTTCAAATAAAACAACTTCATTGAAGGAAGGTTGTAGGCTATTTTTAATTTATTCACTTAACTGTTTTTGTTTTGCTTATGCTGTGTTTATTATTGCATGAAGGACATTATAATACATGCAGAAATATTTATTAAGCATTATGATTGATTAGGTAATATGATATTATGTGACACTAAAAACTAAATGCTTTTAATGTTGAATTATTTAATGTATTATTATTCATTCATACATTCATTCATTCTTTTATTCATTCATTCATTCATTCATTCATTCATTCATTCATTCATTCATTCATTCATTCATTCTCTTGTCGGCTTAGTCCATTTTATAATCTGGGGTCGCTACAGCGGAATGAACCACCAACTTATCCAGCAAGTTTTTACGCAGCGGATGCCCTTCCAGCTGCAACCCATCTCTAGGAAATATTATTATTATTATTATTATTATTATTATTATTATTATTATTATTATTATTATTATTACATATAGTCCATCATCCTACATGGCCTTTATAAAAAACAATAAGATACTTACTTTTTGAAACATATTTAAAAATATTGTTTGCTTTACCAGTAACTGGTAATAATTTCAGTTTATTATTATTTATGTAATGTTTATCTATCTATCTATCTATCTATATATCTATCTATCTATCTATCTATCTATCTATCTATCTATCTATCTATCTATCTATCTATCTATCTATCTATCTATCTATCTATCTATCTATCTATCTATCTCTATCTATCTATCTATCTGTCTGTCTGTCTGTCTGTCTGTCTGTCTGTCTGTCTGTCTCTATCTATCATCTATTTATTTATTTATTATGTGAAACTACATCACATAGCGATAGCCGATAGCACAAAATAACAATTGCCAGCATTACTGGAAGCACAAACCCAGCAGCTCTCCCATTACACAGAAGAAGGAAGGCAAAAAAGAAAAAGATGTTAGACAAGCCAAGAATGAAGCTTTAACGCAGAGGCCAGAGGTTAATATGACAGGCGCCACAGCCAGAGCATCTGATATGCATACCATACACAAACACAAAGCAACACACTCCAGAGCCCATAAATCGAGGGAAAATATATATTAAGAAAACATTGAGCAGAGTCTGTTATTGATGTGCGCTGACATGTGTCTTCTGTTGTTCTACAGATATTGAGCCGTGGATCCACCGGTTCAGAGCTGAAGGCACTGTCGATTATTCACAGCTGACCTTTGACCCTGGCCAAAATGAACTCATCGTGGGTGCAAGGTACTGCAAACTTCTTCATTTTCACTCTCAGTTTAAACTCTGTGGAAGCTGCAAAGGTTTTTTATTTATTTTTATTTTTTATTTATTTTTTTTTACTTTTATAAAAATATATATATGGAATATTATATAAGAAAACTGTTTGTGTGGTTTGCTTTTTCTACTTCGAGCTGATTGAATGTAGTTAAGTAGGCATTTCATTCAGACATATTGGGAAAAGGCCTAGGGAGAGTTATTACAACCTCACAGACACCTTCTCATCACCATTTCTGTTTGTTGTTAAAGCTCTGTAAAAACTGACAGGTATCAATACCTAAAACATACGTAATCTGAGCATTTAACTGAAAAGAAACAGGAAGTACATTTTTAGATTTAAATTTTAGATTACAAGAACAATTTGATTTTTCTTTTTTTCTTGTTAATTTTATGTGTACTGCAAAGATGAAAGCTTTTCCTATTGCTTTTATGTGGAGGACTAAAATATTTTTTTATTGTTATTTGTTTTATGTGTTTTATCCTATTAAACTCTTTATTGTACAAAAATCTGAAACCATAAATGAACATAAAAATACTGCTAATATATCTGAAAGTACTTGTTTTTATTTCCCATGGTCCGAAAATGTATGTAAATGGTCAAGTGACTGTAAAACACCTTCACTTCTAGTAGAATTGACAGCAAACTTAGCCTGGTTATTAGTCTGTTGTGGAACAAGCTAGAGTAAGGAATAAATCTACATAGTAGCTAAATTGAGCCTAAATTAGTCTGCGTTTGTCCAAGTGAGTCCTTTATCTTTCTTTTGTCCAAAACTCCTCTGGTACGTGATGAAACCAAATTGATAAATAGGCTCCAATATCGACAATACCAGGACCCCCTTCCTTCTTGTCCCTAACACACTGCATAAAAATCCCAAAACATTGTGCAATAGGGTATATGCTGAAGTATGCGGAAGGACTTTTTGCAGTAATCTGGGTCAAGTGCTCCTGGTGATCTGTATGCCATTACAAAATCGAAGCGTTTATGGTCTGTTTTCTTTAAAAATAAAAAAAAAGCGGGAAAAAAATCTCCACTGGCTGAGTGATATCCAATATAAAGTGGGTCTCAGAATGTACAAAAAGCACTGTTATAAAATACACTTTCCCCACCATTTCTTTAACAATTTAACATTTAGTTTATCCTAGTATATTCAGTGCTAGCTTCTGCACTAACCTGCTAATCCTGATGGGCGCATGCTTTTTATCTCGACGGCCAATGGCTTTTTATCTTGTTTTATGCTTGAGCAACTAAATGAATGGCAAAGTCTATTTAACTGGTTATATTTTAATTATATTACAACATCAATGCTGTGAAAGGAACCTTCATAGCTCAAAGAGACATAGCTCTGCATACCCTATAAGGAGTGTTTCACATAGGTGTGTGGGCTTCACAAACCACCTGTAAAAAAATACTTTTATCTTACTTTTTTTATCCAAGACTTACAAAATATTGCACATTTGCATCTGACATTCTTACAATCTCACAACCTTACAATCACTCCTTAAGTCTAGAAAAAATATTGTGCTTTTCTAAAAGTGCTCCAGACGGTTGAGTGGGCTTGACAAACCTCCTGTAAAAGCACTCTTCTCTGTATTTGCACTGAAAACTTTATTTAAACGTTTATTTAAACTAATAAGGTCTCAAGAAAGGCTTAAAAAATATTTACCAGTGAATGTTTCACAAATAATTTTTTTCAAATTTAAAATACCCCTTTAGCACAGTATCTTGCACAATGTAGTTCTGTCTTATGTAAAAGCATTACGTTGCCTTTTGTGCTTTCTTTCTAATCCCAACATTAGGAAATTAATGAACTATTTTTAATGCAGTTCTGGGCACACTAGAACAGTAAGAGCTTGTTAGTTTGTTTGTTGTTGTTTTTTCCTACTTCATTTCAATTGTGTTTTAATGAGGAGGGTCAAAACAAGTCAGAATGTAGCCTGCTATTTGTAAACTAGAAAAGTAAAGTTCGTAGACAAACTTTGTGATTGCTTGAGAAAGCCTCGTCTAAAAGTTTGAAGTAGTTTTAAAGTTTAAATAATTAAAATAGTTTAAAAAAAAATTAAACTGTTTGCTAAGTGAAACTGTGTTGCTAAGTGGTTGCTAGGGTGTTCTGAAAGGTTGCTAGAGCAATCTGAGTGGTTGCTAGACAGTTGCTAGAGTGCTTTTACTTGTTGTGAAGGTGTTGCTAGGCGGTTGCTAAGGTGTTCTGAGTGGTTGTTTGGCAGTAGCTAAGGTATTGCTAGGCGGTTGCTAGGGTGTTCCAGGTAGTTGTTAAGGTGTTTCTAGGTGGTTGCTAAGTTGTTGCTAGGCAGTCGCAAGTTGTTGCTATGCGGTTGCTAGGGTGTTCTGAGTAGTTTCTAAGGCATTGTTAGGGTGTTTTATGTGGTTGCTAAGGCATTGCTAGGTGGATGCTAAGGTGTTGTAAGGTGGTTGCTAGAGTATTCTGAGTAGTTGCTAAGGTGTTGCTATGCGGTTGCTAGGGTGTTCTGAGTAGTTTCTAAGGCATTGTTAGGGTGTTTATGTGGTTGCTAAGGCATTGCTAGGTGGTTGCTAAGGTGTTGCTAGGTGGTTGCTAGGCAGTTGCTAAGGTGTTCTAGGTTGTTGCTTAGGAGTTGCTAGGGGGTTCTGAGTGGTTGTTAGGCAGTTGCTAAGGTGTTGCTATGTGGTTGCTAGGCTGTTCTGAATAGTTGCTTGGCAGTTGCGAATGTGTTGCTAGGTGATTGCTAAGGTGTTCTGAGTAGTTGCTAGGCAGTTGCTAACATAAATTAGCATGATTCTAGTATTAATTAGCATGTTGCTAGCATGTTTCTAGTAAAAAAAAAATCCCCCCTCGTCATTAATCTGTGCAGGGGGGCCCCCGCATTTAGTGCTACAACACTGTATGTTTGTTAGTATGTCCAATGTAAAGTCAATGGCAGTTTTTTATAATGGAAGTCTATAGGAAAGTTCCTATGGTGCCGTAAGTGGTTACTAGGGTATGGCAACCCTGCTGAAAAATCCAGCCTAAACCAGCCTAGGTTTTAGCTGGTCGACCAGCCTGGTTTAAGAGGGGTTTTGACCATTTCCAGGCTGGTTTCCAGCCATTTCCAGGCTGGTCTTAGCTGGTCAGGCTGGAAAATGACCAGCCAAATCCAGCAGAAACCAGCTTGACCAGCCTGGTTTAAGCTGGACATAGCTGTTTTTGACTGGACTCCCAGCTTGGCTAGGCTGGTCAAGCTGGTGTTAGCTGGTCATCTCCCAGCCTGACCAGCTAAGACCAGGCTGGAAATGGCTGGAAATCAGCCTGGAAGTGTTCAAAACCCCTCTACAACCAGGCTGATCGACCAGCTAAAACCAGCCAACCATCCCAGGCTGGTTTAAGCTGGATTTTTCAACAGGGAAGTAACTTGAAAGGTCATCATTGGTTGGCAGATTGGTAGTCTGAGTTAAATGAGCCCAACCTTAAGTCTGTTTGACAGTCTGGTGCTAAGTTATGAGGTCACAAAGTTAAGACAATGGGACTTTTCAGAATTTTCCAGGTCAGTTTTTGGAAAACCCTAAGTAGTTTGGAGGTTTGGAGTTAGTTTGGTGGTTGTAGTATGAACAGTCAAGCAGGACAGGATTTCTTAAAATAAAAGAAGAAAATGAAGAAGAAGAAGAAGAAGAAGAAGAAGAAGAAGAAGAAGAAGAAGAAGAAGTAAATGACAGAAGAAGAATAATAAGTTTATGTAATATAACAGATAGTTGGATTTCTCAAGCCACCATGATAGTTTTTATGTTACAATCTTGATATCATTGTAAGTAAACCACAGAGAACAGTTTATGACCCCTGTTCGTTACATTTATTTTAACAACTCTCTCAACAATGTGAATTACTTTTATATTGCAGTTTATTTTCTGGCCACCATGCAGTGTCACCAATAACAAGGGTTTCTGTATTCTACACATACAGTAGCTAGTTTAATTAGCACTCAGTCCATGTGTCTCACCATGCGAATGAGTGTGTTTCAATGTCAGCAGTTGCGACAATGTGTCTGCTAAGCCTTACATTTGACTATATTTGACTATATTCAGCAACATCCCACTGCGAAAATGTCACAATTGCCAGGTTTCCATGATTAGCCAATAGTGACACATAATTCGAGTCTTCAAAAAAAAAAAAAAAAACACACACACACAATGAAAGCTCAAGACTTTCGTGCCAGACAAAGAATGGTACAGATTCTTCTCACCGACACATACTTTCATTAAAATAAAAAAAAAAAATGTCAGAGTGAATGTGAGAATAGGATAGGATTTCCTCTGTCCGGCTCTAATTAATGAGTGTGATGATTTCCACATAGACTTTCACACTGTCCTGCCATACATCTTCAGCCAAATTAATCTCATATTCCCGATCTGTCAGCAGCCTGGATGGTCTCCAAGCAATTATTTTGTGACAACTGCAGAAACGGTTTGATATGAGGCACTGTAACAGTTCATTCACCCACAGGGCCGAAAGCGCTAGAATAATTACTTTTTTCTTGGAAAAGCAGGGATTAACATTCACTTTTTTAGTGATTCTTTGTATCATGAGCATTTTTAGGATTTTACTTCAAAGTAACGAGATGGAAAGTGTTAGTTAGCTCTCACAACCTGCTCCAAAGTGCAACACATAATTATCAAGTCTGACTTGGGCAAACATTTGGAAGTATTGCGGTCGGGGTTCTTTGTTCCCTCTAAACATCAAAAAATGTCTTGCTGGTGTTACAGAGAAGTGTACATCAGTAGTAATGGCTCAATCAAAAGACTCTTCTGACCTATACGGTAGGTTTTTTAGATATACTGCACTGTTGTGTTGCTGTAATGAGAAAGCTTACTCAGTCAACCAGTTCCAGCAAATGATTCTGTCTGTCAATATACAGTATGTCTTGTACTTTGGTTTGGAGACCTCTCAAATAAGGCGAAAGAAAACAGCTGGAACCTGTGGAATCCAGTTACGCTTTTTAGATTGAGGTTTGGAACAAGGGGAGCTCAGTAAATCATAAAATCAGAGTCATAAAAATGTTAGTATACTTTTTTTTTATTATATTATCTTATTTATATATATTTTTTTTGTTTTTTGTTTTACAAATGATAATATTAGATATTAATAAAAATGTATATGATCATAGTATTTTGTTCCTCTATTTATTTATTTTATTTATTAATTTTTTGTATGTGTTATGCTGATTTCATTTCAGAATGTGCCATTTCTTAATGATAAGAATATTATATTATATTATATTATATTATATTATATTATATTATATTATATTATATTATATTATATTATATTATATTATATTATATTATATTATATTATATTATATTATTATATTTTTCCTTTGGCTATTTATCAGGGGGCGCCATAGAAGAATGAACCACCAACTATTGCAACTGTATGCAGATACCCTTCCAGCCACAACCTAGTACTGGGAAACACACACACACACACACACACACACACACACACACACGCACACACACACTCATACACTATGGCTAATTTAGTTTATTCAATTCACCTGTACACCTGTTCACTGCACCTTACTTGAAATTATATTATATTATATTATATTATATTATATTATATTATATTATATTATATTATATTATATTATAGGAATTAAAATATAATTTTAAATTAATTTTGCTTTAAATGAAACATTTAACACATTAAAATGTTCTGCATGGAATTGCATTTTTATTATTATTATTATTATATTGATTATGTACCCTAATATAAGCTAAATGGTTATCATATCAGATCATCTCTACTGAGAACTAAGACTTAGACAGCTATAGTTTAGATTACAATTGACAATCTGGTTTTTCTCTATGGGCAGGGTGAGTCAGGGGCTGTAGATCAATGTTGTTCAAATTGAGCTGTGAAAAAGAAAACAAAAGTCTTGTCTTGGTGGAACTCCATGATGCTTTCAGCTTGAGCAGTTGTCCCTGGAGCAGATGGGTTTTCGATGCCCAAGCCCTCATAAGCACGCCACAGTCTGGCCTAATGGACTGTGTGAAGGATCTCCAGAGGAGATGATGCTTTTCAAGGTCACTGAGCAACAGGGATCTCAAGAAGACACTCAGCAGATCAAAGGATGTTTCTGCCAATTACTAACACCAGACTCAGCAGACCTGCCAAAATTCAGCAGCTTAGAATGCAAAATATTTAGTCATGCCTCATATATACAGTCCCCTGTGAAATTTGAATTCTTTTTTCAAATACTTCTGAAGTGATATTTAATGGAGCAATAAATGAATGAATGATTTTTTTTAAGGAGAAAGTCATTTTAAGGGGTATGGTTAGCAGTTTATAATGTCCTAAATAATAATGTCCTTGTTAAGTCTTTAAATTGCATTTTAAGATGAACATACCTTGCAAAAGAACTGCTCTAATTCATCCTAAATGTGGTTATTGGGTTGAGATCAGGACAGAAAAGTTCCTCCACACCAAACTCATTCATGTTTTGGTTTGGGGAAGCATACCAAGAGCTAATTCACCCAAACATTTAAGTTCTGTCATTATTTACTCATCCTCCACTTGTTAGATTGGATTCCATATGACTTCCATAATATTGTTTGTTTCTACTATGGATTTCAGTTGAAGCTTTTTCACAATATTGTTCAGAATTTCTCATTTTGTGTTCAATAGAGGAAAGAATGCCATAAATGTTTATAATCACTTGGGTGTTACTAAATGATGATGGCATTTCCATTTTGAGGTCAACTATCCTCAAGAGTTAATTAACTGTAAGAGTTATGTCACTGGAACTAAGGGAAAACCCCTGGAAAATACTGATCCCCACACCGTAATCCCTCCACCAAGATTTACACATTGAAAATGCAGTCAGTCATTGGAGTGCCAGACAGAGAATCTTTTTGATTTTTATAAATAGTGATGTTGAGTACAACCAGATACTTACAGTTAAAATGTGAAAAGTTGACCAGTCAGATTGAATTTAGGGATAAAGTTATGTAGTTCTTGGTACATGAAATGTGTATTTGTGCATTTGTACATATTTTATTATAATATTCTTCTATGACTAATGAGGAATAAGGATTTAAAGGATGTTGACCCACCTGGCCAGATCACATTGTGCCCGACACTCCGCAGAACTGCATTCAAATGGACTTACAGTACAACTAGAAATAAACATGAATAACCCACAGCGAGCACAGTACAATCCAAATACCTTCATACTGATTATGCAACTTTGTGGTCATTAGAGAAATAAAGGCCCAGTGGTCTGTGCAATAGCCATTGATAGTGAGAACCTCAAAAGGCTTTAACGGTAATGCAGTGAAACTCAATCAATAGACATGTCGATTCAGTAAGTGGACGTTAATCACAGCAACCTGATTTATCTTCTACTCTCTTATACAATAAGACAGGCTCCACTTTCAGCTTATGCACCATATTGTTTCGGCAAATGTGTTTGTACTTCCATCATTCACAGATGGATGTAAAATCATGTCCGACGGATATGTGATTTGTAGTTCCACATATTAAAGTACATTTGAGATTAGAGTTGGCAGAACACAATATTTCAACTAGGTTATATACTTAGCCTGAGACTTTTGGAGAACCAAATAGAGTTTTTTTTTTTGTTTGTTTGCTTGTTTTGTTTTTTTTTTCACTTCTAAGAATTAAAATGCATGCAGCATTTACAGGCCCCTTCTGCTTTCAACAGGCACCATATCCTTAGGCAATGTCCAGTACTGGCTCATTAAAGTGACAGTACGCTGCATGCTTTGCATAAGAGTTTTTTTTCTACAATATACAGTACAGATTGCCTCATGCCTTCAGCCAGGTATACAGATCATGTGAAAATCCAAAGTTCAACTTTGTTATTGTAATTTATGTATGATAAGTTTGATGTGCATAGGGAGCATATTATTGCAATTTATTCAGCAATTAATTTGGCAATTTAGTTGTTTTGTATTATTTATAGTTTTTTTTTTTTTTTTTTTTTTTTGAAAAAAGCTTCTTTCACATTTCTCCCCAATTTCTATTCCACATGGATTCACTTAAATTGTTGCAATTAATTCATGCCTGTGGCCGCTTTTTGCAAAGAATTATATTATGTTTTTTTCATGCAGGCTTCACAGCAGTTTCAAAGTGAAATGTCCAGTAAGTGTTGTTGAAAAGAGTGTTCAGTTTATTTCATAAGCAAAAATACATGAGTAAAGTTGTTTGTTCATCTACAGTATATATCAAAAGAATACAAGCTGATACTGCATGGGAGTAAGACACGCTAACAAGGCCTCTGAATACAATAAACTTTAGTGTTAGTCATTAGTGAATTCCCTGCTGATAAAAACAAGAATATGCTGGGAAGGTAGGTTTAAGTCATGGCTGCTAGTTTAAGTTGGTTTTTGCTGGTCATGATCTGGTTTAACCTCATTCTTTGTTGATCAAGTGCTGTTTTTGCTGGTCATGTCAAACACAACAAAACACACCAGACATGTTACTTATATACTTTTGAATTGGAAAAATCAAACAGGAAATATTTGCTTGTTCAGTGTGACAGCACATGTAGTAGCTTTCAAGTCCAAATGCACTATTAAACTGTACTGGGATGCTTAATGGTACTTATGAACATAAGTCAAATCAAATCAAATCACTTTTATTGTCACATCATCAGCAGCACGTGTGATATGATGAGTGGAAAGCTCAGGTGCTGGCTCTAGACAGTACAAAATACAGATAGTGTAAATACAACAACAGTGCAAAATACAGACAGTGCAAATGAAATTCTAAAATAAAAATTCTCTTGGATTTCCTCATGCACCGCCTAATGTAGATGTCCTGAAGGGAGAGAATGCGGCCTATGCGATTGCTGCTGGTGCTATTTGCATTCCAGGTGGTGATGCAGCCAGACAGGATGCACTCCACGGTGTGCCTTCCTTAGCACTGCGTCTGTGTGAGCATTCCATGTCAAATTCTCAGCGATGTGGACTCCAAGAAAATGGAAAGTGCTGACTCTCTCCACTGGTGTCCCGTTGATGGTGATATGGGTGTTCTCTCTTCTCCCTCCTGAAATCCACCACCAGCTCCTTTGTTTTGCTGTTATTAAGTGAGAGGTGGTTTTCCTCAGACCACTGCGTCAGAGTGTGCACCTCCTCTCTGTAGCCCGCCTCATCATTATCGGTGATTAGGCTCACCACCGTTGTGTCATCAGCAAATTTAACGATGACGTTGGAGCTGTGTTTGGCTGTACGGTCATGTGTGTACAGGGAGTACAAGAGTAGGCTGAGAACACAGCCCTGTGGAGCACCAGTGTTGAGGATCAGTGTGGATGATGTAATGTTGTTCATTCTGACCTCCTGGCGTCTGCTTGACAGGAAGTCCAGGATCCAGTTGCACAGAGAGCTGTGAAGACCCAGAGCCTGGAGCTTCACCACCAGCTTGGCAGGCACTATGGTGTTTAGTCCACAAGTTTAGTCCACTTTAGTCCACAAACAGCATTCTAACATGTGTTTTTGTTTTCCAGGTGAGACAGAGCAGTGTGCAAGGTGAAAGCAATTGTATCGTCAGTGGAACGGTTATTCCTGTATACAAATTGCAGAGGGTCAGTCTGAGCTGGCAGTACAGAGCAGATGTACTTTTTAATCAGCTTCTCAAAGCACTTGCTGAAGATGAGTGTCAGAGCAATCGGACTTCAGTCATTCAAGCATGTGGTTTTAGCTGATTTCGGTATGGGCACAATAGTAGCTGTCTTAAAGCATGTGGGAACCACAGACAGAGAGAGCGAGAGGTTAAAAATGTCTGTGAAAACTCCCGCTAGCTGGTGTGCGCATGCTTTAAGTACATGCCCAGGGATGCCATCTGGGCCGGTAGCTTTCCAGATGTTCATGCGACGGAAAGATCTTGTTACTTCCTTACTGAAACAGAGAGTGTGCTGGTGGTTTTGGTTTCTGTATCGGCTGCAGGAGCGCACAGTGTGTGCACGCTGTCCTGGGCTTCAAATCGGGTGTGGAACAAGTTGAGCTCAACCGGGAGAGATGCAGCAATGTTTACAGTGGTGGGTTTGTCACTTTTAAAGTCTGTGATGTAATTAAGTTCCTGCCACATGCTCCTTGCAGTATTGGTGTTAAATTGACCCTCTACCTTGTCTCTGTATTGACGTTTTGCTGCTTTGATGGTTTTCCTGAGGTTGTAGTTTGCTTGCTTTTGTTCTTCAGCATGTCTTGATTCATAGGCGGATGTTCACACTGATTGGGCTGTTCGAACTTTGCCATTCATCCATGGTTTTTGGTTGGGGTTGATACGGACAGTTTTTGTTGGGACCACGTCTTCTATGCATTTTCTGATGAAGCATGTAACTGTGTCTGAGTACGCTTCGATGTACAACGAGGGAGCCAATTTCCCGAAGTGTGTATCTGTCGTAGGTAATAAGAGTGTGTACATCCAGCACGAAAAATGACAAAAATACAAGTAAAACACACAAAAGTCAACAAAGTTTGCAGGGAGCTTGCAACACGGCGGACATGCTAGGCACCATCTTGATGACGTGTTCAGCTTATGAAGTGCATAAGCTGTAATATTTTTTTTTTAAATCATGAATACAATATATATGAAGAGTTTCATTGCAAAATGAGATATATCCATTTTGAGAAATGTTGGTTATTTGACATTATTATTTAGGACATCAACAGTCAAGTTTATTCAAAATTTTTATACATCAAACTATTACTTGAGCTCAGTGAAGGCCAGGAACACAATATTTTCAAATTCAGGATATTTTTTTATTTAACTTTTTGCCCATAAATAGTTCATAAATAAGTCAAATCCATGCCAAACTGCAACATATTATCGTAACTTTGTCAAACGTCTTAAATAGGTAGAAAAAAAAAACAAAAACAAAAAAAACATCATAAATATATGTAATAGTACATACAAAGACTGATTAATAACAACAAGATTCTGAGTTAGTTTTGGCCAGAACATGCATAACATAACATAACTTTATTTTTTTATTTATTTTATTTTTTTTTTGCAAAACGCTAGATATCCACCTTAGGCTTTATTCTACTACTGTAATACCATTCAGAAAAGCTAGTGAATCAATGGTTTGTTTAATAAGTAAGATTAAGTTAGTTAGATATACGACTTGTAGCTTGTTACAGAAAGAGTGGAGGCTCCTTCCACCCCGCTGCTGAAAACCAAACCTGTATGATCAGAGCGAGTGGAGTCGCCTCGTCTCGCCTCGCACGGTCATATTTAATTAATTATTTCACTGTAATATTAATACTAATCATCTTCATCATCAGTACCTGACCAGCCACTATGGCTATAGTTGCGTTTCCAGTCACAATTTCACGCAAGAAAAAGGGAGCGCGCACGTGTTTTAAACAGTCGTGCGCATCACAACAGCTTCTGGCGCAAGTGATCATCCTCATTTTGTATTCACAGAAATTATTTAAAGAATAAACTTACAAAGGATACTTAGAAATGTAGCCTTGCAGACAGGTGGGGAGGAGCGGAGGAAAAAAGGTAGTTTTTCACTGTAACCCCTGGCCTTTTTCTTGACATCAGCGGAGCTTGACAGACGCTCTACTTTTGTAGCGTTTTTATACATTTTTGTGAAGTTGAAGGCTACATCTTTATCTAATAGTTTGTCGGCATGACACAGACCAACATTACTCGCATTACTGAGTAAACTCTTCACCGGCGATCCTCTTCCCAGGGGATGCTGAGCTTGGGCCACATCCTGAACATTCTATAACTGTTATATCGCACTTTGTAAAGGAACTGGTCTGGCGCATAACGCGTTTTGTGAAATTTTTTTTTTTTTACTAGGCCTAAAATGTACATTATTAAATGTTATTAATGGCAGCAATTCACAAATATATTAAGGTGCATCTGAACAGTGATTTCCAATAATAAAATCTAAATGTCAAAAAATGGTGTTTATCGGGTTTTGCAACCAAACTCTTCATATATATCCATGCATAATAATATCAGGAGGCCATAAAGTGATTTTTGTTTCTAAATTGTTAAAATATTGTTATCTTTAACAATATTCCAGTATTTAATATCTTTAATGTGCATGAGATATGACTTAAAAGTGGTCATAAACTAATTTTTCTCAATTCAACTAAGTAGAGCAACTTGGACCTGGATGCTGTATTCCATACATAATGACAACAATCAGATAGATGCTTCATTGTTATGAATTGGCAAACGAGTTGGAACACTTGCCACACCGATTACTTTTAAATGAATCAACTACACTTGAAAACAAGTGTTCTCTGGGTTTATATATTGTATGAATCTAATGCGAGTCCTGTAGTAACTTCATGAATTCCCATCTCTGCCATTAAACAACCATATGATTGGCCACAATTTTGTAAACAAAGTGGTCGCTGCCATTTTGTTACATTTGCCTTCCAGAATAAGTTGGAGATTACTTCAGAGGAAGTAGTGTGGTGTTATAGAGAATAACATTGTGTAACACCAAAGTTATTGATTTTTATGGTAGGTGCATAGTTTGATTGACAGGATGACATCTAATCCAACAGCCATAAAGGAGGATGGTGTTGTAAGGTCGTTCTTTTCGTGTGCGCTTTTTTCTTTTCTTTGATTCAATCATTTAGAAACTAAATTTAAGAGACATCTGAGGTTGAATTCTATTGGTGATTCCAAAAATAACTTTTAATTATAAGCTATCTGACCAGAATATCAAAAAAACAGCTAAAACCAGCTCATGAACAGCAAGAATTAGCTTAGCAGTCATGTGTCAAAACTTACTTTTTTCAACAGGATTTTACAAGCGCTGTTCCTACTACCAAGTCTTACACTAACCACTTTAGTGGACCTCACTCCCATCCGAGTAATAGTACCATTGCTAAACTTGCAGTTCTTCTACTCATTTTAAATGCATTTCATAGGTGTGTCCGGCATAAAAAGCAGTTACTCTATCAAGAATGCTCAAGACCAGACACATCTAGCTTTAATCACTGGTAGCCTCCATAACACCTAGGTCATAAACCGCATTGCAATCATGTTCAATCTTACTCTATTACACTCACCCCCTAAACTTCCCTTCTGGGTCACGGTACCAATGCAACTCTTGATGTCACACAGACTCCTATGTCATACAGCCTCAAATTCTTTGTTTGTAGTTATTTAATTATTTATTTAAATCTTGGTAGAGAGACTTTTTTTTTAATAAGCCTCAATTGGGAAATATCTGTTCATAAACACTGTGCTGCCTACTCTCTGAGACAAATTATGTTCTTTTCTGAAAAATAAAATTTTTTTTGTCTTCTTTCCTTTTAGAAATCATCTCTTCAGGCTACATTTAGAGGATCTTTCACTGATCCAGGTGGGTGAAAAGTACATATCTGGCTTGTATACCATATCTGGTCTTTTTTTTCTGGAATTGCTCAGACACCCAGGATGAGACCAACAGGTGTTGCTGCCGCCATGTGTGAATGCCAATTACATTGGCTTCATAAGCTCAGAGAGAAAGACTCTGCCAGTTTAAAAGTTGTCAGTTCGGCACAACGCAGGCGTGACTGGCGTTTGTGCCCCACGGGCTGGTGATGTCTGTTATAGCCATATGTAATATTTCCCTAGGCTCCATATTGGATTTGTGTGGTTTGAAACCTGTTAACAGCTTTTATTTAGGTGGCCAGATGTCTGTTTGTGCTAAATTTAATTATAAGATTCTGGCAAACAGTCAAGTTCTTGGAATCTCAAATTGCTGGCATTGAATTGGGAATGGGAATTGGGAATGATGTTTGCTAATCAATATGATGAGGGTGATAAGGATTAAGGAGTCTTAAGGGCTGTTTACACTGACTTCAATAAATCACTAGATATTGTTGAGTCTCTGTTCTTTATGATGTGGTGAGTCAAGACCTCAGTAAAATGATGAAAACGTATTATTTAATTACAAAATCAATAATTATTGTTTATATTAATATATTTTACTATATTTATATATTTAAATTATATTGTAACTCAGTAATATGTATAATGATAATTCTGTCAACTAAATTAATGTTTTATTAACATTTCTGTGATAAACAGTTTACAGGGTCTGTAGTTTTTTTTTTTGTTTTTTGTTTTTTTACTTTTACTTAAAACTGAATATAACCAACATCACTACAAACAATGCATAATCTTAAATCTTGGATCATGTGTCTTGAACACAAAAGCGAATGACTTTTGGTTACTTTGTCATTTTAAATCACTGTCACCATGCACACTGCTTTGGACCAGAGCCTCTCCAGATGTTCTTCATTATAAAGCTCTGGACATCAAATCCTATTAATGCACTCAGCCTAAAAGGCAAATAGAAGTGAAAGAAGACCCCCATATCTCCCAAATTAGACCTTATTCCCTTAACAAGTTTCAGATATAATTATCCAAGCATAACTGCTGTGTGCTAAGATAAGTTACTATTTCTCTCACACTCTCTCTTCCTCTCACTCTCTCTCTATCTCATTGCATGTAACATCTTCTAACTCTATAAACAACCATTTAATTTTTGACATGTTTGGAAATGTATGTGAAGCCTTTCCCAGTGTGAAGAGGTTGACTCTTTTAAGCCCCCCAATATAGGCAAACATTGGCTGTTAAACAAATTAAACATCATGGGGGCTTCTCAAAAAGTATGACCTCCTGGGGAAAGAGAAAACAGACCAGGCCAGACGTTTTTGTTCTGACCTGCTCACGGGGAGCCAGCATCACAAAGATGAGCCCTGCCATTCCTCTTCAGCCAATCCTTTTCTCTGTAATAGGATTCCTTCACTTTCCTCACAGCGCGGTGTCTTGTGTGTACTTTTTCTGTTTGGTCTTTTTATGCCCTTTGTCACTTTGCCGAATGTTTCTCTGAAAGGAAAAAATGCTCTGATGAGATGTTTTGACCAGAGGTTCCCAATTTAGCTTGACCCAAGGCCCAATTCCATTGTGGTGGATGAGCGCTTGTAGGTTGTAACTAGGGTAAAAAAAAAAAAAAAAAGAAGTGCACTCATGTCTAAATGTTTTCTTTTCAGATTTTTTTTTCTGGAATGTGTTTTTTTTCTCTTCTAAAACTCATGCTACAAGCTTCAGCAAAACAGATGACATCACACACGAAGGGGTAATATGAATGATGCTGGCAAAATGGCGCAATGAGCGAGACGTCCTGAGACCTGAGAAGGAAATGACCTAGAAAGTGCTGCTTTTATCCTTCATTGATCTCACAGAATAGAGCTTTCTGTTGCAATGATGCATCAGCAAAGGGAAAAATAAACCCGCTGAGTGACCCAGAGTGTCTGCAACACCTCCTCTAGTGTTTAAGAGCACAGGTCTGTGATGCATTAAAAGCCTTTTAATGGCAGGATAAATGTGGCAGCACTAGAGTAGATGTATATGCTGATATTATATAATCATTATATGAACATGGGCCAGGCACATTATATTTCATGGGTCATTGTACCAAATGGGTGCCATTAGTTTCCCTTACTGTAAATGCAAGTTTGGAAAAATTACTTCAATCACTGATACAAACTTATACAAATGTGTTTGTTATAATATACTTAGCAAAAGCAGATGTTTTGCTGTTTTTACTTAAAATTATTTGCAGCTGAATAAAAGATGTTTTACTATTTAATTGATATATTTATTATATGTGTATGACCATATTGAAACTGTACAGAAAATTATAGTGTATATTAACCACCTCCTAACACATTTTACCAACCCAGGCTCATTCTGAAAATGTAGTCCAGCGGACGTTTCTGGAGACCGTGAAATACGTCCCGGAAGGAACGTATTTGTGCAGTTTTTGTTTTCGCGAATCCGTTAGATGGCGCTATGTGCGCTTTTTCGTATCTCGAACGTCTCTCGCGAGTGCCGTTCGCGCCCGCGCTGTACTGGCGTCAACCCACCAGAGGCCGCTGTCTGACTGACCGAATGATTGACTGCGCGACTGGCCAATCGGATGACCCACCCTCCTCCTTCCCTGAACCCAACCAGTTTTACCGATTGACCCGCCCACCCGCTCACTTCCCTAAACCCGAGCACTTCACTTTATTTTTTGGATTCTGTTTTTGTCTTACCTGGTTTCTGGAACCGCTCTTTCCCGGACTCGAACTCGGATGCCTTTGTCAACTCCTCCTCTCTGCATCTGAAGTCCGCCGACGCACACGATGAGCTGACCGGACAAACTGACTGCAGCGGGAAAACCCTCCACAAGGAGGTAAGCGGTCAGCCGGCAAGCGCGAAAGGGAAGCGCGTCACACCGCTCCGTAGCGTTCGCTTAAAAAAATAAAATGCAGCAATACGTACCTCCCGGGACGTATTTCGCGGTCTCCAGAAACGTCCACTGGACTACCTTTTCAGTATGAGCCTGGGTTGCAACTCACCCATTTATTGCACAATTAAAAGGTAAAACATCTGGAATTCAAAAGTGGAGCAATCTTGGCGATGCACTATTTTCTATTATTATACTGGAATGCTGTCAATTATTTCTCTCACATCTATAAACACTATACAGATGTTTTATTTCAAGGCATTTATCAGTTTTATGTGTGTAGTTTAGTTTTGTGTTTCCATCTTATTAATGTTTCTATAAAGCAGCAGATTTTCTCTGAGAGTGCTGTTTAGTGGCAGTTCAGTGATGAATATTTGTACATTCTGAAAAGCATTATGTCTGTGAGAAGTCCCCATAAGACATGAAAACTCAATGTGTGCATGTTTCCGTGATTGAATTTGTGTATTTCTGTTACCATTTTTTACATTACTATCCTATTGCTGAATCCTGTTTATTTGCTCATTTATTCAGCTCTTTCGGTAGGCACCTTTTTATAAATAATACATCAAAGTATTTAGCAACTTGATACATACAGCAATGTGATCAAGACCTGCCTAGAATTAGACATTCATGGGCTTATAGATATTAAACACATAGTGATATTATAACTATATGTCAGAATTTTTAGCCCCCCTTTGAATATTTTTGTTCTTTTTTAAATATTTCCCAGATGATGTTTAACAGAGCAAGGACATTTTCACAGTATGTCTGATAATATTTTACTCTTCTGGAGAAAGTCTTATTTGTTTTAATTTGGCTAAAATAAAATCAGTTTTTATTAAAAAAAATAATAATAATTTGGTCCCACTTTATATAAAGTGTCCCTAACTACTATGTACTTACATGAAAAAATAGGTTTGGTGGCATGGGTAGGTTTAAGGGTGGGTTAAGGTGTAAGGGGTGGTCAACAGTGTATTTACAAATGTAATTACAAAAGTTAATTACAGATGTAATTACATACATGTATTTAATCAAGCATGTCCACAGTAAATACATGTATTTACACAATAAGTACATTGTAACAAACTATTAACTCCTATTTAAGTACATATTAGTTAAGTCCACTTAATATAAAGTGGGACCAATAATTTTAAGGACAATATTATTAGCCTTTTTAAAGTATTTTTTGATAGTCTACAGAAACCATTGTTCTACAATAACTTCCCTAATGAAAAATATCTAGTAAAATATTATTTACTGTCATCATGGCAAAGATAAAAGAAATCAGTTATGAGTTATTAAAACTATTAGGTTTAGAAATGTGTTGAAAAAATCTTCTCTCCGTTAAACAGAAATTGGGCTAAAAATAAAAAAGGGGGCTATTATCGATAGTCTAAAGAACAAACGTTCGAGGTTACTAAAGTAACCCTTCGTTCCCCGAGGTGGGGAACGGAAGCACTATAAGTGGATTTGATGTTCTAAATCCACGTATGGGAGATTCGGTTCAGAAGCTACTCGTCTGAAAGAGTATTGAACGGGCCAATTAAGAATGAATTGGCAGCGCAAGCCTGCGCAGGTGTGCGGCATATGCAATCAACTGAGTATATAAGCACGTCTGGCGCCAGCAGACGCTATCCTTTTTAAGCTGAAGAGACTTTTAACAGCTAAGGGACAGTCATTATGGCGACGGAGTATAGTGCTTCAAGGGTTACTTTAGTAACCTCGAACGTTCCCCTTCGGGGGGAACTCCAGCACTATAAGTGGATTTGATGTTCTAAATCCACGTATGGGAGCCCATTGAAAGCGCCATAATGACTGCACCTTACCAACACCCACCATGAGAGAGCGGTCAGGCAAGCGTGACGCACCCAGATCATGAGAGGCGCGGTCCTCCAACGTGCCCTTGGCCCAAACTTATCCCACTTCAAAGGAAGTTTTACGGAATAGGTATACTTTTTGGGAGTCGCTAGCGTCTAGATAATTCTAGGAATATACGACAGTACGTTGGGAAGCGTGCCATCCCAGTAGGGAGGACGCTGCGGAGACCATCCGCACCCAATAGGGGGAACAAATGGAATTACATATGGACTAACCCTGAGAAGGGGGAGTGCGCATAAGAAGGTGGTTAGCAGATAGGGAAAGCACGGGTCCGCCCAGGGGGGGGACTTAACCGTGGCGGAGAAAAGCATATGGGGATCACCAGCGGGGATCGGCCATAGCAGGCACCTATACCCAAAACGCGGGCTGACCAGCGGGCAGACCTACTACGTAATGGGCCAGCAAGTGACTCCTCCGCTGAGTCAGTGCTGGGGGCCTCGGAGGAATCTGCAGGGCTCACCGAATGGGGAACTTACTGACAGACAGGAGGGTGCACATCTCTCCGTGTTAGGAAAAAAAGGCACCGCAAGCATGTACAACACCTACCGAGTTGTTTCCTCAATCACCAAAGGTACCTAACACCCTTGAGGAAACCGGCTCCACTCGCAGATTATAATATCTTGCAAATGTGTTGGGTGTTGCCCAGCCCGCAGCTCTACAAATGTCTGTTAAAGAAGCGCCACGTGCACACGCCCAAGAGGATGCAACGCTCCGAGTGGAGTGCGCATGCACTCCCGGGGGGCGCGGCTGACCTCTGCTCAAATAAGCACATGAAATGGCCTCCACAATCCAGTGGAATAAACGTTGTTTAGACACGGCACTTCCCTGCTGCCGTCCGCCATAACAGACAAAGAGCTGCTCAGAAGATCTAAAGTTCTGAGTACGGTCCACATAAATGCGCAGAGCGCGAACTGGACGAAGTAAGGACAGGGCTGGGTCTGCCTCCTCCGGGGGCAGCGCTTGCAGGGTTACTACCTGATCTCTAAAGGGAGTGGTAGGAACTTTGGGCACATAACCCGGGCGGGGTCTCAGGATCACGTGAGAAAATCCCGGCCCGAATTCCAGGCACGAGTCACTGACCGAAAATGCCTCCAGGTCCCCGATCCTCTTAATGGAGGCCAACGCGACCAGCAGAGCTGTCTTCAGGGACAGAAATCTTAAGATACTGTATCGAGTGGCTCGAAGGAATCAAATCGCAGGCTCGTGAGAACGAGGGCGAGATCCCAAGAGGGCGTGAGAGGGGGGCGAGTTGGATTAATTCGCCTAGCGCCTCTGAGGAACCGGATGATGAGGTTATGCTTTCCCACGGTGCCGCCAGCCAACGCGTCATGGTGAGCGGAGATGGCAGCAACGTAAACCTTGAGAGTGGAGGGCGACAGCCTACTGTCCAGCTTCTCTTGAAGGAAAGAGAGCACAACACTGATCTGGCAAGATCGGGGGTCTTCTCTGCGAGAGACACACCACTCAGTGAATAGACTCCACTTCAGGGCGTAGGCGCGCCTCGTAGAGGGGGCTCTAGCCTGAGTGATGGTATCAACCACCGCGGGCGGCAGGTTACCTAAGTCTTCCTCGCGTCTATGGACCACACGTGGAGGTTCCAGAGATCGGGACGAGGGTGCCAGACGGTGCCTTGTCCCTGAGAAAGTAGGTCCTCTCTCAAAGGGATCTGCCAAGGGAGGGCCGTCGCGAGGAGGGAGAGCTCTGATATCCAGGTCCGGTTGGGCCAGAGGGGCGCAACTAACAGAACCTGCTCCTTGTCCTCCCTGACCTTGCACATTAACTGCGCGATCAGGCTCACTGGGGGAAACGCATACTTGCGTATGCCCCGAGGCCAGCTGTGGGCCAGTGCATCCGTGCCGAGAGAGCCCTCGGTCAGGGAATAAAACAACTGGCAATGAGCATTCTTGGGGGAAGCAAACAGATCGATCTGGGCCTCTCCGAATCGCGCCCATATCAGCTGGACAGACTCGGGGTGGAGTCTCCATTCTCCAGAGTGAATCTGCTGCCATGAGAGCACATCGGCTGCACGTTTGAGCATACCTGGGATGTAAATGGCGCGCAGCGACTTCAGTCGCGGGTGACTCCAGAGGAGCAGACGGCGGGCGAGCTGAGACATGCGGCGAGAGCGCATACCCCCCATGCGGTTGATATACGCCGCCGCCGTACTGTCCGTCCTGACCAGCACGTGTTGCTGCTCCAGCGCCGGAGAAAAACGGCGGAGAGCAAGGAACACTGCCAACAGCTCTAGGCGATTGATGTGCCAATGCAGCTGGGCACCTACCCACAGGCCCGCAGCTGCATCCAGCTCCATCCCGAGAAATGAGATCCTCTGCACCGGGGCGAGTTTGCTTTTTTCCCAGTTGACCTGCAACCCAGTAGGCGGAGATGCCGGAGCACCTCGTCTCTGTGTGCAGTCAATTGCTCCCGAGAGTGGGCTAAAATCAGCCAGTCGTCGAGATAATTGAGTACGCGGATGCCCGCAAGCCGCAAAGGCGCTAGGGCACCCTCCGCGAGTTTGGTGAAGACCCGCGGAGACAGAGAGAGCCCGAAGGGGAGGACCTTGTACTGCCATGCTCGACCTTCGAACGCAAACCGCAGAACCTGACGGTGGCGTGGAAGAATGGAGACATGAAAATACGCGTCCTTCAGGTCTATGGCTGCAAACCAATCCTGAGGACGAACGCATCGGAGGATGCGCCTCTGCGTAAGCATTCTGAACGACAGCTTGTGAAGGCAGCGATTCAAAACGCGCAGATCTAGGATTGGCCGTGACCCACCGCTCTTTTTGGGTACGATGAAGTACGGGCTGTAAAACCCGCTCTCCATCTCGGCTGGAGGTACCGGCTCGATTGCACCCTTCGCCAGGAGGGCAGCAATCTCCTCTCGCAAGACAGGGGCGGACAGGGGATTGACCCTGGTGAAATACACGCCCGTGAACCTGGGAGGCCGTTTGGAGAACTGTAGTTCGTAGCCGAGTCTGATCGTGCGTATGAGCCATCGCGAGGGGCCGGCCCACGCTAACCAGGCAGGCAGAGCCCTCGCTAATGACGTCATCGCAGCAACCGTTGACATACCCGCGGAGGGGCAGCGCGGAGCGGGTGTGCTGATCCGGGGAGCGCGAGGGTCCCACAGAAGAGCTGGAGGAGAGCGATTCGCTCTGGCTCCGCACCCTGACTCCGGAGGGGGGGCTTGGAGCTGGGAGAAGGGAGACCGTCCCCCCAGCGCCCGTAAGCCGCTGGTGGAGCATGCAGACCCTGCGAGCTGAGAGGCGGCACGTCCCAGGCTGGCAGGGCCTGCATTGCCCGTGAGCCACTGGCGGAGTGAACCGAACCTACGAGCTAGAGAGCTGAGCTCAAACTGGCAGATTTCGGGCTGTCACCTCCGGAGAAGTGGAAAAGTGCCCTTTCATTTCATGGCAGTAAAAAGTGCCGTTGGAAATGGCGCCCCGCCCTCCAGCGGGGAAAGAGCAAGTTCCCTCCTCTCCAGATGACCTGTCCCAGGGACACTTCGCGGTCCGTTGCCAGACTTAGCGGCGTTCTGGGCAGGGGGAGTGGCCTGCTTCCGAGGTGCTCGACGCGCTCGCTTCGCCAGAGGCGAGTGCGGGGGCGGTGCAGCTCTCGTAGGCGGGCGCCTTCGGCGAGGAGCAGGTATGGATGGCACGGCGGGCGGAGCGGGCTTACGGGGCCGCCGATTAGACATCACCCATCGGACTGCTCTCTCACTGTCTCAAATTCCTGGGTGAATTCGCAAACTGTGTCGCCGACCAGCTTGGGATATGGGCGAGTCAAGAAAGCGGACTTTGTCAACTTCGCGCATATCAACCAAGTTTTGTTAGAGGTGGGGCTTCTGGACCACTAGTGTGGACATCGTCCTCCCCAAAGCACACGCAGCGGACTTAGTAGTCCGAAGAGCTTAGTCGGCTGCGGTGCGAAGCTCATAAACCTGGGTTGGACCCACCCTCGTGCAGCTCGGCCAGCGCCTGCGCTTGGTAGCGCTGGTCGGTGGCTATCGCATGCAAGGCGGATGCAGCCTGGTCCGTAGCTTTGTAAGCTCTAGCTTCGAGGGAGCCGAAAACTCACAGGCTTTGGATGGGAGACGAGGCAGATCCCGCCAAGAAGAGGCGCTGCGCGGATTAACCGCCATCGCACACTCAACCTGAGGAATCGCCACATACCCCCTGGCCGCTCCACCACCAAGAGTGGTGAGGGTGGAGGGACACGCAGCACGAGCAGAAAAAAGGTGCTATTTAAGACCGCGTGAGCCTACTGTGCGTCGCCGGGAAGAAGGGAACGCCCCTCTAGTCGGTCCAGCCGCGGAGCTGGGGGATAAACCATCTCCAACCCACGGCCGAAGCAGCCCGGGAAAGCACGGCTAACACGTCCATTTCAGTATCCGTTTTGACAGCGCTCACCTGCCCGAAGGGGGCGAGCGGGTCCGGATCATCGTCGGACAATGAAAGCCCACCCTCCGATGCCGCGGAGGACATCTGATCTCCGGTGTCAGCGAGCGTGAGAGCTACCATCTGATTAGACGGATCACTCCCAGCGCCCGAAGCTTGGATGGAGCGCTTGGAGGAGCGAGAGGTCCGCGAGCCCTTAGGCGGCGGATTATCTCTCGCTGGAACCCTCAGATCTGCCCGAGCGCCCGCTGCAGAACAGGAGGCGACTGGGGTGGCTCGCTCTCTCACGAGAGTTTGCCGCGATCTCAACTGCGTGACGGTCATGGCATCGTAGTGACGACATGAACCGCCCCCGAGCACCACATTAACATGCTGGACCCCCAAACATGTAATGCAGTGATCGTGCCCATCATCCGGAGCCAGGAAACCCCCGCAACCAGAAACACACAGTCGGAGCGCCGTCCTGAAAAGGACGTGCTGCACGACTGTGTTGCTCTTTTAGGATGCTTTGCAACAATACGCACCGCTCTGGAGGACCAGACCCAAAGGGACGCCAGGCAAGGGAGAAACCCAGCTCGACCATCTGCCGCTGCGTGGACTCGCTCTGGACCGGGAGACACTCGTTCGCTCGAAGTGGCTGTAGACAGCAGGAGGAACCCTCATGAAGCTTGATCAGAAAAGTCTCTGAAGCGAAAAGGATAGCGTCTGCTGGCGCCAGGCGTGCTTATATACTCAGTTGATTGCATATGCCGCACACCTGCGCAGGCTTGCGCTGCCAATTCATTCTTAATTGGCCCGTTCAATACTCTTTCAGACGAGTAGCTTCTAAACCGAATCTCCTATACGTGGATTTAGAACATCAAATCCACTTATAGTGCTGGAGTTCCCCCCGAAGGGGAACCATCATTATACATTAACTTGCCTAATTACCCTAACCTGCCTAGTTAACCTAATAGTTAAGCCATTAAATATAACTTTAATCTGTATAAAATTTCCTTGAACAATATCTAGTGAAATATTATTTACTGTCATCATGGCAAAGATAAAATAAATCAGTTATTTTTTACCGTATTTATTGTGTGTGGCCGTACACCCAAAGCGCTTTACAATCATGAGGGGGTCTCTCCACACCACCACCAGTGTGCAGCATCCACTTGGATGATGCGACGGCAGCCACAGAGCAACAGCGCAAGTACACTCAACACACACCAGCTAAGAGACAGTGATAGAGCCAATTCGGTGGATGGTCATGATTGGGAGGCCATAATTGTAAGGGCCGAGTGAGGGACTTGGGCAAGGACACCAGGGTTAAACCCCTGCTCTTTTTAATGTTATTTTTAATGACCACAGAGAGTCAGGACCTCAGTTTAACATCTCATCCGAAACACGGCGCCCACTGACAGTATAGTGTCCCTTTCACTTTTACTGGGGCATTAGGATTCACACAGACCACAGGCTGAGCGCCCTCTGCTAGTCTCTCTAACACCACTTCTAGCAGCAATGTAGTTTTCAATTGTGTTCTCCCATCCAGGCACTGACCAGGCTCAGCCCTGCTTAGCTTCAGTGAGTAACCAGTCTTGGGCCGCAGGGTAATATGTCTGTGGCTATTATGTGACTATTATTAAAACTATTATGTTTAAAAATGTGTTGAAAAGCTCTTCTCTCCAATAAACAGAAATTAAACAGGGTGGCTAATTATGTAGGGGGGCTAATAATTATTACTTAAAAAAAAAAAAAAAAAAAATATATATATATATATATATATATATATATATATATATATATATATATATATATACACAAACATTAATAATAACTGTCAATATAAATATGATATAAATCAACTAAATCAACTTTTGCTTTCAGCTCCTTTATATATATTTTTTTCTGAGCCGTTTTTGTTTTTTTAAGAATAAAGGTTATCGTATATTGATCCAAAGTGAAGGTTGGCATCATAATTTGGCATGACTTCAGTTTCTGCAGGTCCCATCGCAATAATAAGAAGCAGATTCAGATCAGCAGAGTATGTTGAAAGAGACGTCTCTGGAAGGTGAGGCAGGTCAGATATACTTTAATGAGAAGTGAAATTCTCAGACTAGTTTAATTTTCTTTAAAAAACTCATAACCGAATGAGAAAGAGGTCAAGAAGTTATGGGCAGGACCAAATGAAGCAATGATGGAAACTGTTGAAGTGCTTTGACAGAATTCGTTCTCATATGTTGAGAGAGTGAGTTAGCAGACTCACTGACAGATCCACATGAGATCCCATGATGCCTTTCCTCTATGTGTGTGTAGCTGTTCTGTCAAGCTGTCGTTCATAAGAGAGATAAGGGAGGCAGTGTTTCAGATGTGATTTCACAATGTAAACTTGCCTGTTGATAGACTCACTCCACATAAACTAGTTATATTCTATATTCTAGTTATATCTCACTGTGAGCTGCAAGACCTACTGTCAAATTATTGCAGTTCTAGGATAAATAGTCTGCTTAAACAAATATACATACATACATATGTATATATATATATATATATATATATATATATATATATATATATATATATATATATATATATATATATATATATACACTGTAAACGATTTCTTGTTAAATTAACAGTAAGTTACTGGCAACAATTATCCAGTAGCTGCTGTATTTCATAAAACAGTAACATTACTGTAATACTAATTACATTAGTATTACATTTACTGTAAAATGTAATACATCATTTTACTGTTGTTGATTTTTACTGTAACACTAATTACAGTAGTGGTGCACATACTGCAAAACTGAAAACAGTATTTTATTGTACATTTTTACCATGAAGAACTACGGTATTTTAATGTTACTTTCATTATTACTGTATAGTATTTTATAGTTATTAAATGTTATTTTATTTTATTTAATAGTGCTACTTTATAATGGGTAGAAATGTTCAAAAATTGCACAAGTGTTATTTTAACTGTTCAAGACGTACAAGAAAAATAAAGAAACTGAAACTTTAACTTCACAATAAAGGTTTATTGTGTAAACCATGCTAAAACAGTACATTTACATTTACATTTAGTCATTTAGCAGACGCTTTTATCCAAAGCGACTTACAAATGAGGACAAGGAAGCAATTTACACAACCAAGAGCAACAATGAATAAGTGCTATAGGCAAGTTTCAGGTCTGTAAAGTCTAAGAAGGGAAGTATTAGTAGTATTAGTTTTTTTTTTTTTTTGTACAGTTAGTGTGATATTCAGAGAGGCAATTGCAGATTAGGAAGTGTAGTGGAGACTAAATAGTTGGGGTTTTAGTAGTTTCTTGAAAGTAGCGAGTGACTCTGCTGTTCTGATGCAGTTAGGGAGTTCATTCCACCAACTGGGCAGATTGAGCGTGAGCGTTCGCGAAAGTGATTTCTTCCCTCTTTGGGATGGAACCACGAGGCGACATTCATTCACAGAACGCAAGTTTCTGGAGGGCACATAGATCTGCAGAAGCGAGAGCAGATAAGAAGGAGCAAGGCCAGAAGTCACTTTGTAGGCAAACATCAGAGCTTTGAATTTGATGCGAGCAGCAACTGGCAGCCAGTGCAAACGGACTAGCAGCGGTGTGACATGTGCTCGTTTAGGTTCATTGAAGACCACTCGTGCTGCTGCATTCTGGAGCAGTTGAAGAGGCTTGATAGAGCTAGCTGGAAGCCCAGCTAGTAGAGAGTTGCAGTAATCCAGTTTGGAGAGAACAAGAGCTTGAACAAGGAGTTGAGCTGCATGTTCAGATAAGAAGGGTCGGATCTTTCTGATGTTATAGAGTGCGAATCTGCACGATCGAGCAGTTCTAGAAATGTGGTCAGAGAAGTTTAGTTGGTCATCAATCGTTACTCCAAGGCTTTTCACCATTTTAGATGCAGTAATGGTTGCCCCATCCATCTGGATTGAAAAGTTATGGTGTAGGGTCGAGTTGGCAGAAACTACAAGCATTTCCGTTTTTGCGAGGTTCAGCTGAAGATGATGATCTTTCATCCAGTGTGAAATATCCAACAGGCAGGCTGAGATGCGAGCTGGAACCGAGGGATCATCAGGATGAAAAGAGAGGTATAGCTGGGTATCATCAGCATAGCAGTGGTAGGAGAATCCATGTCTCTGGATGACTGGTCCTAGAGATGATGTGTAGATGGAGAAGAGAAGTGGCCCAAGAACAGAGCCTTGAGGTACCCCAGTGTTTAGATGCTGTAGGTTGGACACCTCTCCCCTCCAAGACACCCTGAATGACCTGTCAGTGAGGTAGGATCTGAACCATTGTATAACAGTGCCCGCAATGCCCAGTGACTCAAGCGTAGATAGCAGGATCTGGTGGTTGACAGTGTCAAAAGCAGCTGACAAGTCCAGCAAAATGAGGACTGATGATTTAGAGTCTGCTTTAGCCAGTCTGAGATCCTCCACGACCGAGAGCAGGGCAGTCTCAGTTGAGTGGCCTTTCTTAAACCAGCTTGCTTGTTGTCCATGAGATTGTTTTGAGTAAGAAAGCCCAGGACTTGATTGAACACTACTTTCTCCAGAATCTTGGCCATGAATGGAAGCAGGGATACTGGTCTGTAGTTTTCAAGTAGCGTATGGTCCAGGTTGGGTTTCTTTAGCAGTGGGGTTACCCTAGCCTGCTTAAATGAAGTGGGGAATAAACCAGAGTCAAGAGATGTGTTAATTATGTGAGTCAGTGTTGGTATGACTGCAGGAGAGATGGCTTGCAAGAGATGAGAGGGAATGGGATCGAGTGGACAGGTGGTTGCATGGCTAGATAGCACGAGTTTGGACACCTCAGACTCAGAGAGCTGAGAAAAAGAGGTGAGTGTGTGTGGTGTTGCTGGTGTACCTTGCGTGTTTGTTGTAGGTGCAGCAAATTGAGCGCTGATTTTTGCAGTTTTGGTGCAAAAGAATGTAGCAAAGTCATCAGTAGTAAGTGTGGAGGATGCGGGTGGAGGAGGAGGATAGAGGAGGGAGGAAAATGTTTTAAAAAGTAGGAGAGGATTAGTGGCATTGTTGATTTTCAGACGGTAATATGTCTGCTTTGCCAAAGCAACCTCAGCTGAGAAAGAGGAAAGAAGAGTTTGGTATGTTAAGAGATGTGCAGGATTTTTAGTTTTCCGCCAAATTCTTTCTGCAGCTCGAAGTTTTGAGCGATGCTCACGGAGAGCATCCGAGAGCCAGGGTGCAGGAGGACTGGCACGGGCTGGCCTGGATGCAAGAGGACATAATCGGTCTAGACATGATGCTAGTGTGGAGCAGAGTGTATCAGTGGCACTGTTCGAATCAAGTGCAGAGAGTTTGCAAGATGGAGGAAGAGAGTCTGAAACAATGGTGGATAGTCTATTGGGTGAGAGAGATCGTAGGTTTCTGCGAAAGGTAACCAGTGTTGGAGTGTGTGGTGGCTCAGGAGTAATGTGGATGTTGAGAGACAGAAGGAAATGATCAGATATTTGTAGTGGAGTTACTATTGTTTGATCAGCGAAGCAGTGTCGTGTGTAAATAAGGTCTAGCTGATTACCTGATTTGTGGGTAGCAGAAGTAGGTGCTCTTTTTAGGTCAAAAGAGGCAAGCAGAGTCTGAAAGTCTGCAGCTTGCGGTTTGTCAACGTAAATGTTGAAGTCACCTAGCACCAACAAGGGAGTGTCAATATTAGAAAAAGATGAGAGAAGAACATCCAGTTCATCTAAGAAGTGACCTAATTTACCTGGTGGGCGGCAGATGACAACCACATTTATGTAGAAGGGGTGGATAATGGTGACTGCATGGAATTCAAAGGAGCTGATTGTAGGCAGGGACATTATCAGAGTAAATTTCCATTCTTTGGAAATTAGTAGTCCAGTCCCACCCCCTCTCCCTGTGTGACGAGGAGTGTGGGAAAAAGAGAAATTAGCAGAAAGAGTAGCATGTGTAGCAGTGTCCTCCAGCCTCAACCAGGTCTCAGTTAGAGCCATGAGATTATAGTCAGAATATGTAGCTATGGAGGTAATAAAATCAGCCTTGTTAACAGCTGATTGACAATTCCAGAGGCCCACGGAGAGAGAGAGTTGTGAAATAGCAGATACATGTATTGAACGAAGGTTGTGAGGATTACGCCTGCAGCGTACCTCCCGTGTTTTGCGAGTGTTAGTAACAACAGGAATTAGAAAACACATAATAAAAGTGCACTGATAACAAAAAAATAAGTGTAAAGATAGAGTAAAACAAGAAAGTAAAGTACTCAAGTGCTTTGTCGGTGTCTTTGCTCGGTGGAGTCGCGCAGGTAGAGTCGAAGGTCTTTACACTCGTCGGTCTTCACACGAGGCGGTCTTCACACGAGGCTGCCGCGACCGCTGCCGCGGTGAACTAGTTGTTTATATAACCCCAAAGCACTAGCTGATTGAATTCAGCTGGACACGCCTCCCGAGTCAAAACAAGGGCTGAAACTGAGGCGGACGACGCGAAACCGTCCGCGTTCGCTACACAAGCTCTTATAGTAACGAAGGAAACAGTGGCTAAACACTTCTAGTATGATACACAACTGAAAGCAAGTTTAAATGTCCTACAACTTTACACAAACAGCTGAAAACAAGTCCTCAAACCATACACAACAACTGAAACAAGTCTTAAATGTACTTACAGGCTGCTGGTCTCGATGTTAAAGTGCTTCTCCAGTAGCAATAATTCAATATAACAGAGCAACAGAACACTAATAAACAATTGATCATTAAAACCAGTCAACAATTAATGCATCAAAAATTATTACAATTTTAAAAAAGGTGAGAATACTGCTACAAGACAGGAAATGATGAAGGCCAAATGATGTGGAAAGGGACAGTGAAAAAGGGCAGCAACATGATGATGATCCTGCAAAAATGACAAGCAAAATCAATCACTGAAGTAAAAACTAATCATCCCTCAAACCATTTAATTCATTCAGAAACGAAACACTGCACTGCTGTTTAAATATATATATATATATATATATATATATATAGTTTGATATATATATATATATATATATATATATATATATATATATATATATATATATATATATATATATATATATATATCAGTTATATAAAACAGTTTTTTAATTGTTTTTGTTGGTGAAATACAGTTTGTTGTCAATTCACAATTACACTAACGTTAATGAGGAAAAGATCAGCGGGCATTGTTCTTGAAGATCGCTAGTCAGGTGTCCACACAGGTGTGTAAAAAATAAAGTCTCATCTTAACTTAATGTCCGACTCTGTATAGCTTGAATATCTGATTCCATGATCACACTACTAGTGCTTCCACGGATTTAAGAGGGGTGAACACAGTTGATTCTGACTTTAAAGGGCTACATATTTAAAATTAAATAAATAAAATAATCTAATTTAACGTGACTAATGTTAATTAAATACTTTAAGGCTTTTAACACGTATAAATCCACTTCTAACTTACAGACAAGATTGCGTTAGAGAACATAAAAGCTGTGGGTGATTTTTTTTTTTTAAATAATGCTAATGATAAGTTACAGATATATGGTTTGCATAAAACAAAGTAATCACTAAGCATTCATTTTTGGCAAAATCTGCAGAGAGGCTCAGCGACACGACGAAATGTGTTAAAGTTGAGTAGAGAACTAAAGAGCAGTCTAGCCTACTTCATGAAATGTTTGTGGTAATATTCTGCTGTCAATTCATATTACTGTATTTCAATATGCAGCAGTGATGGCATGTCAGCGAGACAAATAAACATTTTATCGAGTCATTTCATACAATTTATTTATTTATTTATTTTTTATAAAAAAAAATTATACGAAAAAAAGTATATTTTAGTATACGAACACCTCTCCAGTGACATTTCCTCAAACTAAATCATCATAACGTTACTGTGCACAGCATCAGTAAAACGTTTAGAATAATTTAAATACTTAATTTTTTAAAACAGTCACTGCTGATTACAAACTAATATTAAAGCTAAGCTTACAGAAATCCTGTATGCATGACAATATAAAGATGTATTACTCACTAATGTCGAAGCACTTCCAGGTCATCAGAGATGTAGACAGGACAGAATGTGTGCTATCAAATGAGCTCTTGTGCAGCCTTTGTTGGACATCCAGGTAGTATGTTCACCCACACTGTAAGAAACAAAAACAGAAACAATTTATTAAAATGTGAGGAATAGTAAACATGTTTGGTCTACAGAGAGAAGAAAATGTTTACTTTAAGCATTGATCCTAATGAATCTATTTCTGAACTACATTTAACCTTATCACGGAAACAGCATTTTTGAGCTTTTAGACCAGGGGTGCTCAACCTTGTTTGCTTTAAATTAGAATTAAAACAATAAATCTCTATGTCAAATAAAATACTTCAGATCTAAATAAAGCAGGTGTTTTTACCTAAAGGTTCCTTCCCTCCAGTTAGTTTGGCTGCAAATCCCTCCACATCTGTGCTTTATTCGGTTCTTGTCTTAAGAGTAACTGGTGTCGCATTCCAGGTCCATCACAATCTGGGCTAGAAGGACAATATGACAAAAGACAAGACACATATAAATAAAAGTCTCAGAATAAAATATTTAAAGGAATAGTTTACTGTTTTGCCACTATTTACTCCACGTGTTTTAAACTAGTTTGAATTTCTGTTAAACACTAAAGCAGATATTTTTAAGAATGTTAGTAACCAGTAACTATTGACATCCATATTTAAACCAAATTTCTTTAAAAAATATGAGTTTGTGTTCAACGGAACAAAATAAATATGTAACTATTTTGAAACAAGTGGAGGATGCCAAAGATGCTATTATTTTCATTTTTGGGTGAACTGTCCCTTCAATTCAAGTGTCAAGCAATAGTCATAAAAACTGATGTGTCGCTTGAGGAAAATTAAATCAAGTACCTTCTGTGAACAAGCAGAATCATTATGCCATTGTATTCAGTGATTCTCTTTTACATTTTCCCACTATGAAACGATAGCTTCAACATGCAATCCATGTTAAGACAAAAATGAATAGCATAAAATAACATATTGAACTAAACTTACAGTTTCCAGGCTGTTTGAAAAACAAACAAACACATATGCCCAGTAAAATTGCTAATAAACACAAAGACAACAGTTATAGAAAAAAATGTTTGTCTAATATTTACTCAGCACTTGGTAGGCAAATAGCATAGCCGTGGCTGTTTTAACAACAGATTTTTTTATCTTAGGAACTGCTGGAAGAAGAAAAAGAGGTTGTACATGAAACTCCTCACAACAAATTTGTGAACAACTTGACATTTAAAAATCTAATCAAAATGAGGAAGACATCAACATTACCTTAAATAATCAAGTGAGGAGTGATTGGTAGCATCAGTTTTTCAACATCAATTATTGTAGCTGAAAAACAGATAAATATAATAAGAGTAAAATATGACTTAACATTAATTAATCTAAATCTATGGTACAACCATACCAATCTGTATGGGGTTAAAATACATTTGTACACAAATCATTCCCTGACCCCATCAATTTCTCTTAGAATAGGACGGATATATATATATATATAGTGATAATGACTTTGGCTTATATCTGTGTACTCAGAACGTACACTCACCTCAGGTACACCTGAACACCAAAAATTAAATGTACAATTAATGACACACTATACATCAAGCTCATTAACATTATTGAGAAAAAGACAATTAATATGTATTTTGTTAATATTAACTTTAGCTTAAAATAAATTAACTGCATTTAATTTTCAGCTCCATTTAATAAAACAGTTAAGCCTCATTTCATTATGAGTTTAGTTTAAATAACTAACTTACAGTTGAAAAATTTTACCACAATGATAGCTTAGTCATAATGACTATGTGAAGACCAGAGCTTACCTTAACGGTAAATGTTTAACTTTTCATGGTGACTTCGCCTTCATCTCAGTGTTGTGCTGAAATAGAGAATGCATTAATGCAGTTACAATAAGTTAAAGTTATGTTTTTTCAGGTAACTTAGCGTATGGTCAAAAACTCACTAAAGATAAACTCACTGTATCTAATACCTCGCAAACACTACAATGACCGCCTGGCGTCTGTTATTTCTTGTTTAAAATACCATTCGTTAACGGACAGCGTGACATAACATAAGAACCTAACGTTACAACTAATGTCACTTGGTTAATTCTTTTAAATTACACACTCAATACACAGAAATATATACAAAACAATCCTTCAACGGACAGAATTTGACTTTAAAACACTTACCGAGGATGAATTCGCTGGATGAAAGACGACAGGTGAATTTCAAATTAGGAGAGTTGTTGCCTTCAGGTCGAGTCGTGTCCGTTCGGTTCTATGAATCGGCTCCTTAGTGAACAGTAAAGATTTGAATCCGCCTAAAACCGATTCCTTTTTGTATATGATTCATTACTATTTCGTAATACTGCTTGGCCACACGCATTTATACACTTATTATACACTAATATATATATATTCTAATAATTTTGTATTTAAATAAATTTCAATCGAGCATAGTTGTACATGTATACAGATGAATTGAACAAGTAATTGTACAAGTATTGTCAGGGTTCTGCCACTCTGGTCATGTAAATTCTTGTTTTGGTGGCAGAGTTCGGACACTAGTCATGCCTAGTCCTGTCCTGTTGTGCTCGGCTCAAGTTTTCTTAGGTTGAGCACTTGTCTCTGTCATTGTGTGTGTCTCCGTGTGCGCCTTCTGCGTGCCACCGACGCGCGCGCTCTTGTACAAGTGTTTGTGTTTGTTCTGTCAGCATCGCGCTGCTTCATTCTTTTCAGTTTTGGTTGACGTTGAGATGAAGCATGTGCGTTGCTTATGTTTGACAAGTTTACAGATTAAATTTAATTTTTAATTTTTAATTTTATTTCCTATACATACATGCATAACATATATTTCTATTTGTTACACAGACTTGAAAATGTAAGTTTTACATAAGTTTTAATAATAATAATAATAACTCAAAGTGCTAGATAATATAAAATATTTTGTTTTATGATTGGCCACCATACAAACTACTTCTGTTCAATAATCTAATCAGATCTGTTCAATAATCTAGGTCAGATGACAAGAGCTTGAAGAAGTGCAGCTCTATTGTTTAGTTTGCATGCTCTCCATCTACCCAGAGTCCACCTTGCTCAGCCAATTTTTCCTCTGTCAGGTCTGCCCTCCCTTGAGCTTTTTGCATATTGTACAGTAGCAGCACTCCTAGCGCCACTGATTAATTGCCTGAATAAATGCATTGTAGTCAATTCATTGTATTTCAAGCTTGACAAATGAAAGCAGCGTCTGTTTCCCTCTATTCAGGAGGTTTGCGAGAATACATTTAAATCATTTGTTAATATGCAACAGAGAAATTGCCGTCTTTATTCCTGATGCATATGTATAAGTTTAAGACAGTGTCACTACATTATTTATTTCTAAATGATCTGGATAAGGAGGTGGTAAATGTTAAGAGGTGCATTTTTCAAAAAGTGTTGTCAGCCAACTATGGTTGCAATTTTTATCATTATTGTTTGAGTTTTTGGCACTTACACAGGATTTTGCTGGCGTTTGTAGGTGAAATAAACACCAATAAATTGTGTTATTCTCACAAATGTGTTTAAAGGTGCAGATTATTGACAAGTATGTGTTTATTATCATTCATTTCTTTGATAGTACTTTAAACTTCCCAGACAATTTATTAGATACACCTTACTAGTACCAAGTTGGACCCCCTTTTGCCTTCAGAACTGCCTAATTCTTCGTTGCATGAATTCAACAAGGTACTGCAAATATTCCTCTGAGGTTTGGGTCCACGTTGACATGATAGCATCACACAGTTGCTGCAGAATTGTCGGCTGCACATTTATGATGTGAATCTCCCGTTCCACCACATCCCAAAGGTGCTCTATTGGATTGAGCTCGGATGACTGTGGAGTCCATTTGAGCACAGTGTACTCATTGTCATGTTCAAGAAACCAGTCTGAGACGATTCGCACTTTGTGACATGGTGTGTTATCCTGCTGGAAGTAGCCATCAGAAGATAGATACACTATGGTCATAAAGGGATGGATGGCAGTAATACATAAGGCTCAAATGGTACTAATGGGTACTAAAGTGTGATAATTAATATATACCCCATACCATTACACCACAACCAGCCTGAACCGTTGCTACAAGGCAGGATGAATGCTTTCATGTTGTTGATGCCAAAATTTGACCCTACTATCCAAATGTTGTAGCATAAATCGAGACTCATCAGAACAGGCAACGAGTGATTATTTGAGTTAATGTTACCTTTCTATCAGCTTAAACCAGTTTGGCCATTCTCCTCTGACCTATGGCATCAACAAGACATTTTTGCCCGCAGAACTGCCACTCACTGGATATTTTCTTTTTTCTGACCATTCTCTGTAATCCATAGAGATGGTTGTTCATGAAAATCTCAGTAGATCAGAAGTTTCTGAAATACTCAGAACAGCCTGTCTGGCACCAACGACCATGCCACGTTCAAAGTCTCTTAAATCCCCTTTCTTCCCCATTCTGATCCTCGGTTCGAACTGCAGCAGATCTTCTTGACCATGTCTACATGCCTAAATGCATTGAGTTGCTCCCATGTGATTGGCTGATTAGAAATTTGTGTTAACAAGCAGTTGGACAGGTGTACCTAATAAAAAGGCCGGTGTGTGTATAAAAAAAACCTCAACACCCTTAGCAAGATTCGTAAATAAATAGAAAACTTTGACTGTATGTATCTTCGTTATCAACAAACACACAAAAAAATGACTTGCTGCTTGTTTAACCTACTTATTTAAAATGAGTTGAAATAACCCAATTCTTAAGTTTTTTTGGGGGGACAACTTAATTGTTTTAAGTTCAATCCACTTAAATAAAAATGTATACATTAACTTAATTGATTTGTGTTAGGACAACATGAAGGAATTGTCTATGAAGGAATAGCATTTTTTACAGTGTAGATAAACGATTTGGTATTTCATTGATTTTGCCTTTAAATGATTTTCATAATGTGCATTTGTAAACAATATGAACATTTACAAACAATTTTGCAGACTTGTGTGAATGGAACCACAGATGTCAACAGGGGATGCATTTCTCAAAATGTCTATTCTGTCATTACCAACATAATCAAAATGTCACTTGACTGCAGTTGCAAGAAACATTTCCTTGCAGTGTTGCAAATGTTTATAGATTGATCTGAGTTGCTTTTTTAAAAGTACTGTTAGGTGACTGTGGTTGCAAATTCCATCCTTTCCAACATAGTAAACAGTTTGATGTTTGACAAAATCATTATTCTAATATTAATATTCTAATGGAACTACAACTAGTGTGCTTTTCCCAAAACAAATGTTTGTCCACTATGACAGCAAGTAGCATTGTTACAAACATTGTCCAGCAATTTGGAGATTCCCCAAACCATGGTTCCAAAAAGAAAAAAAATAAATAAATACCAACATTTATAAACAGCATTGCAAACTTAAGTGATTTGAACTACTGTACGGCTCTATACCTGTGCATTTATTTTATGTTAGTTCTGTCATTACCAACTTTGTTTAGGATTAGTTCACCAAAAATGAAAATTGTGTTGTTAATTGTTTATTACTTGTTAATTATTATTATTTTTCCAACGCCTGCCTGGTCTTTGTTCATCTTCAAAACACGAGTTAAAATATTTTAGATGAAATCCTAAAGCTCCCTCATTCTCCATAGACAACATTGTTCTCAAGTTCAATCAAGTCAAGTTGAGCTTTATTGTCATTCTACTACGTGTGGACATGGACCTTGGTACTATATAAATAAACATAATCATAAATATGAACATAACACTGGATGTAAGAGCTATTTTTAACCTATACAGTACATAACTTTCAAACTAGAGCAGTAATCTAACACTAGACTTTTCTGACAGGGTATTTCGAGTGTCATCAAGTGACAGAATGTTGTGGGACTGCTATACAGGAGTTATTATTAGGCATCACAGATTAGATTTAGCATGACGTTAAAACACAAACGTGGTTCTGAATGTATTAAAACATATGCTTGTTGGTCATAAAAATTTGTAATAATGACAAAAAATACTAATTTGTGCATCTCCTGACTTCAGGGTGCAGCTATGCGGGTTCCGGGTGCAGCCTGCCTTGCTCGTTGCCGTGCAATTATACATCTGCGCACTGTTTGTGTTGTTCTGCAATAACACTTCCGAAACGTTAGTTGGCAGTAGGCTTTTATGTTCCTCTGTGTCGAGTTTCTTCGCTGGTGTTTTGATTTTTCTGAATGCTACTTTATTGGAGAAGTAGCTCAAACTCGCTCATTTTGAGGCAGGAATCGTTGGACATGCAAAAACTTTAATAATTAGGTAAACACAAAACAAAACTTTGTATCTGAGCCTCCTTCATGGGACTCTGCACTTGTAACCGCTCCATCGTGTTGGCGCGGCTCTCGGTCTCACCCACACTTGTCAACGCTACCAAGCCGACTAATCACAGAGCTTGTGCTATGCGTGGTTGCGACGTATAGTTACATTTTTGAGAAGTGCGCATCAGTGTTGGCGACGGCTACGGCGGACCATGCGCATGCGCTTGAGCAGAAGTATAAATCAGCCTTAAGGGGAAGGGCTAAGGGGTAGAACTGGGATTGGGTCTTAGACTAGAAACTATTTTCTATATATATTGTTTGCAGTGAATTAATAGCACTTCCCAATCTAGAGCCAAACCAGTGAGGTAAAAAGCTGTATTTCAACCTGAAAGCGTTATTTTTTTACTTTGTTACAAGTACGCTTCTTTTCATGTTTTGGACAGAAAACTATATTTATTTACTTGAACAAGCAAGATAATTGGCCAGTGGGTAAATTAAGTAAATTAATATTGTTTACAGGTAAAAGAAAAAAAAAGGGGGTGATTGCATTTTTAAATTACTTTCTCTTTTTCTTATTCATTCATTCACTTTCTTTTCAGCTTAGTCCCTTTATTAATCTGGTGTCGACACATCTAAATGAACGGCCAACTTATCCAGCTTATGTTTTAGGCAGTGGATACACTTCCAGCCACAACTCATCACTGGGGAACACCCATACACTGTCATTCACATGCATACACTACAGTCAATTTTAGCTTACCCAATTCACATGTACCGCATGTTTTTGGACTTGTGAGGGAAACTGGAGCACCCGGAGGAAACCCACGCGACCACGGGAAAAACATGCAAAAGCCACACAGAATTGCAAACTGGCCCTTCCAAGGCTCGAACCAGCAACCTTCTTGCTGTGAAAAAATTACAAATATATATATAATTTTTATATATATATATATATATATATATATATATATATATATATATATATATATATATATATATATATATATATATATATATATATATATATATATATATATAAAAAGAATGTTTCTACTGTCAAAGTTCAAAAAAGGAACCCAAAAAATTTTGTCAAAACATTCTATGTGACTTAAGTGTTTTCAACTGCAGTTATACAAATCTTTAGGAACACTTTTGTGTGGCAAAAAAAAAAAAAAAAAAAAAAAAACTGTAAATATGACTCTTTTTCACAATAAAAATAGCGTAATCTAAACGGGGCTTTAATTTGTGTTCTGAAGATTAAAAGGTCTTGGTTTGGAACAACTTGACAGTGAGTTATTAATGACAGAAATTTTATCTTTGGATGGACTATCCCTTAAAGCAGTCATGTCACTTGTAATAAAAGTTACATGATTGTACAAAGTGACGCAGCTCAGTATATAATTGTTCCCTTTTGGGAGCCACAGAGGAAATGATCACAAATGCCAAAAGGCTTCTTTCTAAATGGCTTGTTGACCAATAGCCTCGGGTTAGCGCTGTATGCCCTCTTCTAACCTGCTGTGTCACTTCAACACACATGCACTCATAACACTGTGCCGCTCACTTACTCTCTATTTAACTCAGCAGTAAAGCTCCTCAACACATGGCAGCACTACCAGCCCGCTACCTGCCATTTACATTCACTCCAGCAGGAAATATGGTAATCATTGTGATTTAAACTGGTGTTTAGCAGTTGGCTCTAAGGATATATGCCCACAAGCACAATTCAACTAGCGGCTGTACTTACACACATGGAGCAGGGCGCCTGCTTCAGCAGAAATACAGCCATTACTGTGATCTATGATGCTATCGTGTCAGCTGGTTGTGGGGGTTGATGTTGTTCAGCCGTGACACTGGATCTTTTGTTCGTTTTATCTTATTTATTTGGAGTTAATCACTCCATATATATATATATATATATATATATATATATATATATATATATATATACACACACACACACACACACACACACACATACAGTATATATATATATATAGTATATATATGGATGGATGGATGGATGGATGGATGGATAGATGTATGTTTGTGTGTGTGCTCTCTCCTCTCCCGGCTGCTCCTTCTGTTCTCCTTAAGAAGGGTGTCTCTCTGGCCCAATTACTAGTTTAAAAAGGTGTTATTTATTATTTCTGATTGGCCTGCTGATTAGCCGCCGGGCTCTGAACATGCTCTCCCCCCTCATTGGGTGTTCGATCATGCTTACCTCTCCACATTACCCCCACCACCCGCCTCAGGTCATTCCACTACTGCTACCTCCTGGGAGAAAACTGCCCCCAGACCTTGATTGGTCACATCCGTCTATATTAAAAAGGGGAGAGCCAAATTAGTAGCGTGCAATAGTGGCCCCCCGCAAAGTATAGATTTTACCTTTGAGAAGGCATGTTGGCACTGCTCCGACCATTGGACGGTATCCGGTCCCTCCTTTTTAGTGAGATCAGACAGTGAGCTGATGAGGGCCGAATAATTAGAAACAAGACGTCTATTATATCCTGCCAGTCCCAAAAACTGTCTCACCTGCTTTTTAGTCTTAGGTCTCGGACAGGTTGCAATTGCTGCCGTTTTATCAATTTAGGGCTGCACCTGCCCATGATCTAAGTGGAAGCACAGATAACTTACCTCCACTCGCCCAATTGCGCACTTCTTCGGGTTGGCTGTGGGCCCAGCTCGTCTCAGCGCCGACAATATCACCCTTAGATGTTGCAAATACCGCTGCCAATCATTACTGAAAATTATGATGTCATCTAAATAAACAGCGGCATATGCTGTGCAACGTAGCCGGTGCACCGAACAGCCCAAACGGAAGTGTCACAAATTGGTGTAATCCAAACGGCGTCGTAAGGGCTGTTTTTTTCGCAGGATATTGGAGTTAAGGGGATCTGCCAATATCCCTTTGTTAAATCCAATGTCGAGTAATATCGAGCAGCACGTAACCGGTCAGGCAACTTGTCAATATGCGGCATTAGAAATCCGTCAAATTTCGACACATCAGGGACTTTTCTACAATCCACACTGACCACACAGAACCGGACTGAGCCGTCCGTCTTGGGTACCAAGACAATCGGGCTGGCCCAGTCAATGTGGGATTCTTCTACCCATTACAATTCTTATACCCATTTTCAACATATTTCTCGATTCTTCCTGAATCACTTTTTTTTGTGTTCAGGCAGGCGATAGGGCCGGGTCCTAATAACGACGCTCGGTTCGGTCTCGATATGGAGCTGAATCAGATTAGTTTGACCAGGCAGGGGTGAAAACAAGTCAGAATACTCACGTTGAAGGTTCCGGGTATTGATGAGCTGGCCAGCCAAGAGACGATTGTCCCCGGTGACCAGAGCACCCTGCCGCTGTCGGCCGGTGCTTTCTGGCCCCAGGTCATCCTCGTTTGTAACCAGCATAGCCAACATTACCTCTCCTGCTCCCTCCATTGCTTCAGCAAATTAATGTGATATATCTGACGTGAACTAGCCCTATCAGAACGAACTACCTCATAATTTGGAAAAGTAATTTTGAGCTGGAAGTGGGTAGCGGTACAAGTACTTTATCTCCTGTGAAAATGTGCGCAGTTTAGTGGCCCTGTCATAACGCCGGCGTTGGTCATCCTGGGCCTTAAGCAAATGCTCCGTAGTAAGCCGCCCCAGTGTGTAGAGTTTTGCTCTAAGGTCCATAATATATTAAATTTCATTTTTACTGTTTGAAGGCTCGTCCTCCCAAGCCTCTCTAACGACATGCAAAACCCCTCAGAGCTGTCTGCCATAGAGAAGCTCAAAGGGGGAAAAACCCGTGGAGGCTTGGGGAACCTCCCGCACATCGAAAAACAAGGGCTCTAACCACTTATCCTAATTTTTCGCGTCCTCATGAGCGAATTTCCGGATTATTGATTTAAGTGTGCGATTAAATTGTTCCACCAGCCCATCTGTTTGTGGGTGATAGACGCTAGTGCAAATCAGTTCAACGCCCAACAATCCGTAAAGTTTGCGCAATGTGCGTGACATGAACGCGGTGCTTTGGTCTGTGAGAATCTCATTGGGGATTCCCAATCGGGAGATTATATGAAACAGAGTTTTAGGGTAGAAAAGAACAGATTCAGTAGCAGGTGAAACAAATTTTATTCTTCTCAAAAAAACACAAAATATCCTCAAAAAGGCAGTGCAAAACTCAAAAAAGCTAAACTCAGAAATCGGCGCAGTTCCGGGTGCTACCACCAAGGCTTTACTGGGCAACAGAAGAAGAGATGAACAGGATCAGGTGAGTTCCGGATATTACCGCCAGGGGGGGAGAGAGCGATACCAACCACTCGGCCAGGACAGGAGAAGAAGAGCCTTACGGGTGCTGCTGGGCGTTTTCCCTTGATGGAGGTTAAGTAGCAAGAACTGGGCAGCCAGACCGAACCACAGCGAGCCGGATGACGGGACAAAGTATCAAAATAAAGGAGAGTGAGAAAGAAACAAAACCAAAACAAGCTGGTGCTTAGAGTCTGGGGAAACAGTACACGACAAGACAGATTACTCACAATGGATCAACGTACAAGCCTCACGAGCATGTAAAATGGACTGACGAAAGACAAGAGACGAGAGGAGACTAAATAGGGGAGAAATCAAACAGCAACAGGTGAAGGAGGGAATCGCAAATTGACTACCAGGTCTCTAAGGTGGGGAAACAACAAGCACGCGGACAAGGAGCACATGGCCAGCTGTCAAAACAAAAACCACGTGCTCCAAACACACAAAGACAAAAAAACAGGTAAGTCATTCCATACTCTTAACACAGAGCCTCCGCAACACTCTTTGCTGAGACGTTACGGCATGTCTTAGCATGTCATCACACGACTGCTCCAGTGGAAAGTCTTTCCAGTGGGAAATTCCCAGCCCTTCTCCTGAGTCAGCACGCGACGTCACTGCTTGGGATTCTCCCAGCTAAGCGACACGGCCCCTATCCGGTGACCAGGGGCAACAATTAGGGTGGCGGGGATGCAAATCAGCACAATCACCTCCTACAGAGAGCAGAGTTTTGGTGCGCTATCCTTGTCCCCGCCAATGCATCGGCGTAGCCCTTCTCACTATAGCCCCAGGGCCAGCAAGACCAACCGATTGAACCGGAGAGAGACCTGGCTCTGTCTAGGGAACCGCCAGGGGTCGTGGCTCCACCACTCCTTCTAGATAGGGCCCAGCCCCCCTTGGGACGCTCGGCAGATCCGACATCTGTGCACCCCCATATGGGTGCTGGTGTGGGTGGTCCCCACCGTCTGGGCTTGGGAACAGGAGGAGATAGAGGGAGAGGGGAGAAAAGAGAGAGAGGAGAGAGGTTATTTTTTTGACCCTGGACCTGGCCACCAGGTAATCCTCTGCCAGCCGGAAAGCCGTGTCCAGATCGTCTGGCCAGTGGTTCTGGACCCACTCCAATGTCCGGGAGGGGAGGCGAATGATGAATTGCCTAGTACTACGGCATCCATCAGCTTGGCTGTGGTTCAGCCATCCTGCACCAGCCATCTGCGGCAGGCGACAAGGAGCTGCTCGGGGAACACAAAGCGCTGGATAATGGCTCATTTCAGGTGAGCATATACCAGGAGACTCTGGGCCAGTTACTGCTGTGCAGCAATCTGTGCTTTGCCCGACAGCAGTGGGATGATCCGACTACTCAGCCTGTGGCCAGCCACACGCCTCAGCCATCTTCTGGAAAAGATCAAGGAATACTTCTGGGTCATCCTCCAGCACCATTTTCTGTAGCGTGAAGGGAGGGTGGAGGGATGGTCAGATGTTGGAGCGAGCCGGATCTCTTGGGTCAGCAGACTCCGGATTACCTTTTGGTCCACCCGCTAGACTTGGAAACAAGGTTCTAGATCTTTCTTCAACTCCACCAGTGCATGATGTTGTTCCTAGTGGAGAATCGCAAGTGTCTAAATGACTTCCGCGTATGGACTAGTAGAAGGAGTAAACATTCTGGCAGCGAAATTTCTTCTTCTTCCCGGGTTTCGGCACCACTGTAGTAAAGTTTGTTGTTGTGCGGGAAGAAGAAGACAGGGTCGGCGATATCAGGTAAGTAATATATCTTTATTTTATAAATGCACAACACTCACAGCTGTGTATGTGTGTGTGTCCTCTCTCTTCTCCCGGCTGCTCCTTCTGTTCTCCTTAAGAAGGGTGTCTCTCTGGCCCAATCACTAGAATAAACAGGTGATATTTATTATTTCTGATTGGCCTGCTGATTAGCCGCCAGGCTCTGAGCATGCTCTCCCTCCTCATTGGGTGTTCGATCATGCTTACCTCTCCACAAACGGTTACAGAAAACAAGTAAAATACACATAAATAAGAGAATGTGTTGAGAATGTGGTAAAATCTGAAAACAGGGTAAAAATCAGGCTGCCGTGAGGGCTTATTTTCTCGATTGTTTTTTAAAACTGTTGGTTGGGTTTGGGGAAGGTGGTGGGTAAGGGGATTGGTGCTTTTAACAACACTATCGGTTGGTTTAGGGAAAGAGGAGGGTGAGTCAGTCGATCAGTCATTCAGTCAGCCAGTCAGTCAGTCAGTCAATAGCAGCCTCTGGTGGATTTACGCAAGTACAGCGGGTGTGAATGGCACTCGAGAGACAAATTTCACCTCTTTTTTTTTTTTTGCTCCTGGGACATATTTGGTGCCCTCCAGATTATATTTAGCGGTGAGTTTACAGAAGGAGCCTGGGTTGGAATTGAAATTAAATCAATTGATGAATGGACGGATGGATAGATGCATAGATGGATGAAGGAATGATATAATGCATGAACAAACAAACAAATGAACATAACTGTAAACCCTCCAGTTTTTCCCGAAATTCTTCCGTATTTTACAGTTTTATCCCACTATCATCCTGTAAAGGTATTTTCCCATATTTCTCCTGTATTTTCAGTCTTTCTATGAAGGGTGGCAATAAACATTAAGGAGCCGATCCTCCCTATACGCAACCCATACCACCGAACCTCTAAGGGCCGCCCCTTGCTCTTAAATGTGAGTCTGTTCTTTGCTTTCGCTTTATTTAGACATGAAAACACCTTGAAATAAATATAAAAATGGCGGGATTCCCTTTCCTTTTCATTACTCCTCTTATGCAGTCTTCAAAAGAGTCATATAGCTGTGCATTACTGTCAGCTGACGCGCTCCAAAGTGATAAATAGATGCTGTTTCCCAATTGGATTCTGTACACGGAATTTGAAGCAGAGCAAAAGTCTGGGTTTTGGGTGCGTGTTTAAATAAACTTACTGTATACACATAATTAATAATAATACCATCTAAAGATGTTGATCTTGGTGTTTTTTTTTTTTCAAATTCAACAAGTTTTGTTTTAAATGAGCAAAAAAAGTTAGAAAAGCAATTAAATGCTTAGATGTGTGTATTTATAAAGTGACACCTCTGTTATTTAATGTAATCAAATGAAAAATCTAAATAAATGAAATTCATTTTTTGTTCTTTATTCAGATTTTAGAACGTGATTCTATTTCTTTATAATAGCTATTAATTTTATTTAGCTAAACTTTTTTTAATTTATTTGCTGCTAATGTGCTATTAGTACTATTAATTATTATTTTTTTAATTACTTGTTTAATTTTAGGATACGAAGGTGTTGGAAGGTTATCCCTTATTATGGTGGCCATATCCCTTATTTTCACAATTCCCAATGTTGACAGGTATGCAAATGATATCAGGTATGTAAATTTAAACAGTATTTAACTCCAAGATATTAAACCAGAATTGCAACCATTTCAAATTAACTTCCAATTGTAAATTATAACAATATTAAATTGCCAATTAATCAACCAGGAAATCAATCAATCAATAAATCAATCAAAAAATCAATCAATCAATCAATCAAAAAATCAATTAAAATCAATCAATCAATCAGTCACTCAGTTAGTCAATCAGTCAGTCATACAGTCAGCCAATCACTTAATCAATCAACCAATAATATTTAAAATGTGAAATAACATTTTATGTGAACATGTTTAAATAAATCAATTGTAATTGGTCAACGTTTTCTCACCATAGATGTCATTTTAGACTTCTGAAATTACAGTAATCTGAATATTTGAAAAATGAATAGATCAGGTTTCAGTTTTATTGGTAAACCCTACAAGAAATTATTATTAAAAAGCATTTTTGAGTCATTACATCTGGTAAAAATGTCCAGTTGGTTTATAGATTTTTTTAATAGGATCTGTGATTAACCTCAGTGAGAGAGCTTTAATCATTTCAGCAGTGATTTGCATAAATTACACACTTTCAGACCTCAAACGTGAAAACTATTTTGTGCTTTAAAGATGTAAAAAAGTTGCAGCATGAGCTTAGTGAAAGTGCATGGCTGATTTACCTATACATTTGATTGTAAACTGTGCATAATTTGACTGCAATTCTCCTGATTTCATATTTTCAGATGAAAAACATGGCTAGCAGCATTTGTCTGTGATGTTGACTTTGACACATCATATCCTTAACTTGCCTTTAATAAAGAGTATAAAGCCGAGGTAACAGAGACAGATTGTCAGTCATGTTTTTCATTAACCTCTCTTACTCACCGTCACTAAAACAATTACATGCACTAATCAACAGAACCCTTGTGTTAATTTCTGAGGGTGGCTGTTTCAATTGTTTCTAGTTACTCAGTCATAAAAATTAAACAAATATGAGCTCCCCTTCAGCAGTCTACATACTGTAACTCCATCAGATATCTGATTAACAAGAGACTAGGCTTGTACTGTGGTCTTATATACCAATTACAGTCTGATAATGGCTACTTAGGAACATACTCTAGTGAATGCTGTGGGGATTTTTTCCCATCTACATATATAATGAGTGGAAATGTATTGGGTTTTGGTAAAGAATCACCTTTGGCTAGTATTTATCCAATAGAATAGAGGTTTCAAACTCATTTGATAGACACAGTTGCAGGGCATGACAAATTTAAAAATATAAAAACACACAATTAATGTGATTGAATAAGATGCTATACTTTGTCACTTGTTGACTCATATGCCATTAAAAAGGATAGTTCACCTTAAAATGAACATTATTTTCATGAGTACAACTTTACAGAAGATTTCTAGCTGAAACTGTGATCCTTATTGATACATAAGTTTCATTTTAATGGCTATTAGCAAATCGAGAGTCAAAACAAAACAGTTTATAGAAATAGTTTATAGCAATAGAAAAAAATGTAATCTGCCGAGGCAACAGTGTATTAATGGTGGTTTGTTTTTTTGTCTTTAATAGTGTGGCAATGAAAAGAAATTCCTCCAGCAATTTATTTTCTTCAGGCTACTGACTTCACTCCATCTGAAGAAGCCAGAAATTGAAGATTTGTTGTTCAATGATTCTGCACTTTCACAAAACCACTAATCAAAAACAACAAAAGTGAAGATCCTATTGAAGTAAAAGGTACTTTTCAGAGCTTCTGTGATTAAAAGAGGAATTTTTGTGAAAGTGCCAAATTCAGGTTAGTGTAGAATCCATATTTTTTGTCTGATTAGTTTGATTCATTACTCAAAACTAAAAATCAAGAGCAATGCCAACAAATAAAATAAATAACAAATAAAACAGTAGTCATCTTTTGAAGTGGATCAAAACCTTACATCAAAGTTGCCCTAAAACTACTGAACAACACCCTTTCTTGTCTTATGATGATTTTGAAAAACCTCTTTGATCCACATCAGATGTTGACTACTGTGTGTGCGTGCATGTATGTGTGTGTCTGTCTTTGCTCCTTTATATAATATAATAATATAATATACTATACTATAATTAGATTTTTTATTACTGTACATATATGTTCTTTCAGACTACTGAATGCATATATACACACACACACATATACACACAATTTTTTTTTCTTTTTTAATATTTCCAAAATTATGTTTTATATTGCAACTATTAAAACTATTTTGTTTAGAAATGTATTGAAAAAAATCTTCTCTCTGTTAAACATATATTGTGAAAAAACTAAACAGGGGGGCTAATAAATCATAGGGGGCAATTATTCTGACTTTAACTGAATGTGTGTGTGTATATATATATATATATATATATATATATATATATATATATATATATATATATATATATATATATATATATATATTATGATGATGCAATGCAATTGTCGCTTTAAATGCTTTAATACAGGATGAATTCATATTGGCATATTGTCATCAAATTACGGCTTGTTCACATTAAGAACAATAACTATAATGCTAATAAAAGTAAAACTCTTACTAGTGGTTAAAACTAAAATATCAGCAGACATATATACACAGTGGAACAGTGGGTAGCAATATAAATGAAATAAGACCTCAATATACCATGCATTTAGTTTTGCCTGAATGTGTATACTTTTTAAGTGTCAGTACCCATTGGCTTGCATTTTAAAAACACCAAGGACTTCATTTAGCCCTGAGGGTGAGTAAATTAACGGCAATCTTTCATTTTTGAGTGAACTATCTCTTTGCATAATTGTTGAAATGAGCAGAATTCATCAAATATCCAAAGCGTGCCTGTGGTTTACATTCTTCATACAAACATGCACAACAGAAATGTTCACTGTCATTTATGCATGCTTTTGATTTTGTCGCGACACTGTGAATTCCAGCCAGAGCTCGGAGAGGGCTATTTGGTGGGTGAATAAACCCACACGGCGCTGACTGGGTCTCTTTAGCCCACCTGCTCCTCACAATGACCACTCAGTTCTGGGTTCTGAACAGCACCATCTGGAACAATGGAGCAACTCTGTCCATGCAGGACTGGTGCAGCTGGAAACACATTAATGTGTGCATAATTATCCACATATGTTGACTGTTTTGATGTTTACGGTCAAAGTTATGTATCTTTAAAGGGATAGTTCATCTATTGGTGAAAGTTCTGTCATTATATACTCACTATCAACTTGTTCCAAACCAGATTAAGGTTGTATCTTCTGTTGAACGCATAGAAAGATATTTTGAAGAATGTTTTTAGCTGGTAAGCAGGCCTGGAGTGTCTATTGGGAGAATGAGAATAATTCCTGGTTGGTCGCTAATAAATTGGGCATGGGTTAGGCAATCACACACAGTATGCAGAAAATGAATCTTGTTCATTTTTAATGAGAGACACAGAGAAAGTGACAGTTTGAAGACAGTGTAAAGAAATGCTGGGTTCCTTACAATTGATTTCTGTTGGGACAACATGAAAGAGTTAAGTTAACTTATTAGCTTTTCCAACTTTAAGTGGATTGAACATAAAACATTTAAGCTGTTCCATAAAAAAAACTCAATGAATGTGTTGTTTCAGCTTGTTTTAAATAAGTAGTTTGAACAAACAGCAAATGTAATTTTTTTGTGTGTTTATACAGGGTCAGACAGAATTTGTGAAGCATTTTTGCTTATTAATTGCAGAATTTTGTTAATTTGATTATGCTAAATGATTTCAAGTGTATAGGATCTAAAAATGCAATAAATGACATCTAAAAAAAATAGTAACTTCTTAACTTTTATTTAAGGTTTGTAATGAAAACCCAATGAGAAGCATTTGTTTGGTAAACGAAGCCACAGCTGTCTCATATAATAAATTCAATAAAAGACAGAGAAAGTCTAACTTTACAAATTGTATTGCACAAAAAACACCTGAACATTTGCATATTTTTTATTAAATATTATAAATAGTACATGTTTAAATAAACTGAATGACTGGCTCAGCAATCAGCAGAAATTGTCTGTAGACGATTATTTGTAGGGATAGTTATAGGCCATATTCTGAATGCTAAAAGGCAAGCCACATAAGCATGGTGTGAGTACATTTTAGTAGATTGTTTGCTTAAAGTCAATTATGTTAAAATGTTAATTAAAACATTAGTATGCAGTTTGGTAAATATCTATATTATTTTTAAACATTAAAAAAAAATGTATCTTGTAGTACAGTAGGCTAAAGTCAGTAAGCTAATATTACTCCCCACTCTGCGGGAAGTCATTGACTTCTATAGCATTTATTTATCTATTTTTGGGCCCCTGTGAATGTTAATTGCTACTGGTCTAATTTTCTTTTCTTTTCTTCTTTTGCTCACTGCGATTCTCTGATTAGTTGATTCTATAAAGCATTACAGCTAATGTATTTTTTCCTGCTCAAGTTCCTCTATTAAACAGAGTATTCCAAAAAAATTATAATTAATGAGAACAGATGGGTTCAACGTAGGTAAATGCAACTGATTACCTACACTGGTCTTTAAAGATTTAACAGTTACTCTGTTTTTCCCCAGAAGCAGACTGTTTCACTCAATACCTTCTGGCTTCACACTCAATGCTGAGAAAAAAAAAGTCTATATTAAGTTAAACCTTTTAAACTGTCAGTTTCACACCACCAGAATCATTCAAGAAATGGCAGAACACAGACATCATTAAAAATTCCTAGTGTGTGTTCAATTCAAAAATTCAAATGCAGAATCATTAAAATGTCCTGAAAATTAATCCTTATGTTATTTAAATTCAATTTCAAAGTTTATCGTTCCTGCGGTAAAGTTAGGATTTTTTTTAGGACAACAGTACCTCCAGCAGAAAAGACATCCAAAGATGCCATTATAAATTGTAAAGAAATCTTTGTGTTTGAAGCTAATGAAGACAACAGATGTCAATGATTCATTTGAATGATTCAGCTTGACATGTTAACTTAATTGTTTCTCAAAATAAAATAAAATATTGGCTGCATCCAAAATACTCAGTAGGTATAGCATTTTAATGTGAATTTACTACTTGACGGATAGAAAAGTACTTTCTATAGAGTATGAATGTGAGTGAGCTCAAACGTAATACGAATGCCATTTTGTCATTGTCATGTGACATACCTGCTTCACTTCCATTCATAAATTCTCTCATGGTGCATCATGGGATTTTGCAGCATCTATTGGATGTGCACTTCAGAATCTTGCCGGCATTCGTACATCATCTGGGTACTTCTTGCATACTGTTAATTAAATTCTGTGAATACGGACATACTACTTAGCTCACATACTGTTTTTTGCATACTATATGGTATGGAAGAATTTGATTTGTGATCAGTCATTGTTCTCAAAGTGGAAAAAAAGTTTTTGTTTTTACCATATAGAGATATAGCCTGCACAAACTACATTAAATATGCTAATATAGTTAAATATTTGAGCAATACCTACATTAAAACTATTTATTTACTATCATTACATTTAGGAATTTGCATATTCTAAGAAACTGGTATCATAATTAGTTCATTTTAAAACATCCAAGACTATAATTTGCTTTTTATGATTGAAAAATGGGCAAGAAACAGTTGTTTACAATCTAAATTGTGTTAATCATCATTTTTGAAGCCAATAATACTTTAGATAGCACTGAAAATGAGGCATATTTTATTGAAATAACAAATGTATGCTGTAATGGTGTCTACCTGCCTCTTCCCCATCATTCACCTTTGAGTGCAAATAATGTTCAAGTTGTTAATGGCCAAGTTCAAGTTGGTTAATGGTTACGTTCAGCATTATTAAATCATTAAATAGCTTGACTGATGAATGATGCCAACTAATAAATGACACTGTTTAGACTATACTGGAAATTCATAATGCAGTTTTCCAAAGCGTAATTTAACTTAATTTGTCAAGGTAATGGTTTTGGTAATTACATTTAATTCACGTTTTACACCATTTTTGCTGAGCTAAACACGGCACTTCGAGTGGGTGACTACTAGCAGTTTGTGCTGGCACACACAAAAATAAGCTTTAAGACATCCTAATGCTGTTCTTGCACAGGGGAACGTTCTGCTGATGTGCAGTTTGTTTCTATGACTGATTTTCCTCAAAATAGCTGGGTTCCAGTCTGGTATATAAGAAGGAAGCCTGTTCCTCATTCTGCTGTGAACAAGGCTTCTTTTCAGTTACATATGGTCATGAAAATACATGGTTCATGGGGGCTATTATGATTTTTTTCCTTAGTGTGTAATATAGTTGCATGTGTATATAAATAAACTATGAATTGCACACCATAAAGGCACAATATGCACAGTTTTTTCATTAAAATATCCAAAAACTGATAGAACAGTGTTGTATATTGTGCTGACCTATGTACTTATATTATCCCAAATGTTTTGAAGAGTGTTCAAATCCTGAGAAATAAGCAATTTAAAGATTGTGTCCATGCTAAAATATACCCTAAACATCCTTTTTTAGTTTAATAAGAAACAAAGAAACACCAAAAATGCTTTTATACTGTACAGTATGTTGGGTATTTATTCATTCATTTTTTTTTTTTTTGGCTTAGTCCCTTTATTAATCTGGGGTCACCAAAGCGGAATAAACTGCCAACTTATCTAGCCTATGTTTTACGCAGTGGATGCTGTTCCATCTGCAACCCATCACTGGGAAACACCTATACACTCTCATTCACTACAGACAATTTAGCTTACGCAATTCACCTATAACACATGTCTTTGGACTTTGGGGGAAACCGGAGCACCCTGATGAAACCTGCGACAACATAGGGAGAACATGCAATCTCCACACAGAAATGCCAACATGACTATATTTTTATTCTTTAGCTCAGCCATGAAGAGGATTTATGCAGGAGGATGTTTTAAAGATGACAACCCCAATGATTCTACGCTCAGTCAAGGGGTTCATTCTTCATTCGTGGATTACTCAGTAACCTGGATTTGGTCATTGACGATTTGACATGATCAAGGATCCAAGTGTTGTTGTCAAAGCAACAGTTCTGGTAGCTCAAACCTGGGGTCCGTTCTTCGTACCTTTCTTAAATGATCTAAGATGATTTGGCAGATCCTAGATCTGTTCATCTTGATAACTGATATCTGGCTAATTAAGTTCTTCAAACAAGTTCAGGAATCAAATTACAATGTCAGGGTGAACTGATCTGAGATCACTGCGTGTGTTGTGAAGGACTGACCTATCGATCCTCGAAATCATGATCAGCAATCCAGCGTAATGACGTCATCTGATTACTATTCATTTATCCATGTGAGCTAAATTACATCAAATTCACAGTAAATGGTTTGTTAAATATGATACGCAATAACTTTACACCTTGTTGTGGGCTGCATGCTTGACCCTTTCATGTGTCAAGAGCAGTTTATTTAGTTTTACAGTTAGAGCGGATTTTCCTTATTATAGTGGCCATAGTAGTATTATTGTAGGCAGCTTTTTAATCGGTGTAAAGAATAAATGGATGTTTACAATAACATTTTGATATAGTAAAGGCGTCTGCAACTTTTATGAAGCATCAAATCACTGTCATATTAACTGTAAACATGTTCATGACTGCTATATATACTATATGTATATATGTATACTATATACTATATGTATATAATTTTTTTTATTTTATTAATAACTATAACTTTATATATATAGTTAAAAATATTTACATTTTTCCCAAGTGTATATAACTACTACTGTATGAAAATATCAGAATTCGGTACATACTTTTGTGTATTATCTTTGTTTGAACTGAGCCGATCTAATCCTGTTTATATAAATTGAACCTGCTCCCGACCAGGGGTCTGTTCTTTGTACCTCACTTAAATGATCTAAGATTATTTGGCAGATCCTGGATCTTTTAATCTTGATAACTGATCTCTCGCTAATTTGGTTCTTCAAACAAGTTTGCGAATCAGATTAGAATATCTGGATGAACTGATCTGAGATCGCTGCGTGTGTTGTGAAGGACAGATCTATCTATCCTCGAAATCATGATCAGCAATGCAACGATTGGCTGACGGCACAGCAGCGTAATGACATCATCTGATTAATATTCAATTATCCATGTGAGCAAAATTACATCAAATTAGCAGTAAACGGCTTGTTAAATAAGACATGCAATAACCTTCCACATTTGTTGTGAGCTGCAGGCTTTACACTTTCATGCGTCAAGAGTATTCATCATGTATTTCAATGCAAATCAATGTATAGTTTTACATTTAGAAAATATTTTCTTTATTATAGTAGGCGTTTTTTAATCGGTGTAAAGAATAACTGGTTGTTTACAAAAGCATTTTCATATTGGTAAAGGCGTCTGCAACTTTTGTGAAGCATCAAATCACTGGCATATTAACTATCAAAACATGTTTATGTATGCATAAATGTATTATTGCTTTAAAAAAAGTCACATATTGTGCATTTCTATTATACACAATTTGTACTAAAGCGATCTAAAAAGTTCATATCAAAGTTTTCTCTTTGCACCACCAGGTGACAGTCTTTGTACTTTCATTTTGAGGGTGCAGATTGCATACGTTTTATTAATATGTATAACTTTATTTAATTTATTAATGACTATAACTTTATATATATAGTTTAAAAATATGTACCACTTTCCCAAGTGTATATAACTACTACTGTAAGAAAATATCAGAATTCGGAACATACTTTCCGTATTATCTTTGCTTGAACTAAACCGATCTAATCCTGTTTATATGAATTGAACCTGCTCCCGATCAGGTTTGACCTAGCAGAACTGTTGCTATGACAACAACTCTCAGATCAGCTTTGAAGAACGAAACGATCCTGGATCGTGTCATATCGTCAATATCCAAATCCAGCTAACTGAGTAATCCACGTACGAAGTATGGACCCCAGGTTTGAGCTAGCATAACTGTTGCTATGACAACAACTCTCAGATCAGCTTTGAAGAACGAAACGATCCTGGATCGTGTCAAATCGTCAATATCCAAATCCAGCTAACTGAGTAATCCACCTACGAAGAGCGGACCCCTGGGGTCTGTTCTTCGTAGCTCGCTTAAATGATCTAAAATTATTTGGGAGATCCAGGATTTTTAATCCTTTTAATCTTGATTACTGATCTCTGGCTAATTAGGAAAATACCATAATAAAGAAAATATTTTCTAAATTTAGAACTAAATACATTGATTTGCATTGAAATACATGATGAATACTCTTGAAACATGAAAGGGTCAAGCATGCAGCCCACAACAATGTGTAAAGTTATTGCGTATGATATTTAACAAACCGTTTACTAATAATTTGATGTAATTTTGCTCACATGGATAATTGAATATTAATCAGATGATGTCATTACGCTGCTGTGCCATCAGCCAATCGTTGCATTGCTGATCATGAATTCGAGGTTCGATAGATCAGTCCTTCACAACACATGCAGTGATCTCAGATCAGTTTATCCAGACATTTTAATCTGATTCATGAAATTGTTTGAAGAACTAAATTAGCCAGAGATCAGGTATTAAGATTAAAAGATGCAGAATTTGCCAAATCATCTTAGACCCATAGCGCCATCAAAATACACCTTTGTTTGTTGTGAATACATGCCCTCTAGTGGTAAAAATGTTGTGTTGCACCTTTGAAATTTACTTGCATGTTAGCCCTGTGTTTTTAGTTACATTATTGCATTTTTGACCCTCAGACGTCTTCAGCATGTGATCTTTCGAATGGTTTGGTTAAAGTGAATCATTTTGTTGAATCAATTGATTTTAAAGCTTGAGACAAATGCACGCTTGTCTATTGCACTAGTTCTTGAACAAACAGACCTGTTGGAAAAGCTAACACCATAGTTTTTACAGATGTGTTTAGCACATTTTTACTTTTTCCATTATATTCATGAAAAAAATAGACACATGTTTTGTTCTGTCACATGTATTTCTTTGAATTTTAGTTTTAGAATATAGATATCTTCAAAACTGCACCTTATTCTATGTGGCTTGGTTTTTCTTCCACCCTCAAACACAGTATGAGACCAATGAAAATGAAACAATTACAATTTTTAAAAATGCAAGGCTCTGTGTAGTCGTTCGTCTTATCACACCATCGCTATACTTTGTGCGATGTCAAATTGTATACCAAAATATTTGTTATTTACAAGACGTGCATCTGTGCAATGGCCAGCGTCATGTTGACAGTCAACCAAAACCAATAATGACTATTTTTTTGAGACTTCTGATTGTCCACTGATTTTTTTAAAAGGTGAAGGAAGAGAAACTGTAACAAAAATAATCATGTGCATGTGGACATGGCCACAGTTTTCAATGATTCCTGTGTTTAATCCATCATTGTTTCTTTTGTTGCAGTTTTCCTATTTCCAGTTAGTCTTCTTAGTAGTTAATTAGTGCACACCTGTTCTGTTTCTCCCTGATTGCATTATTTAAGCCCTCTGTTTCCTTTCATTCTTTTGTCCAGTATTGATTTGTTTAGCATTTGTGGCACGTTTGCTCCTGCGTTTTCACTGTGTGGAATTATCATTTAAAATGTACCACTTCATTGTAGGGTTTTATTTAAAACAAAGCATGATACACTCAGTGTTTCCGCTTTAGAAGCAGAACTAAACTTTTAAAATCCAAAGTTAAAAAGTGAGGCAAGCAGAGTCCATCCATTTGGCGGTCTTCACCTGTTTATAGTTATTGCAGGGGTGAAGATACCACTTTTACCAAGCCAGCATGGTCCTGGTGCAGATTCCTTGTCCTCATCTATTCTTGAATGCTGCCCGTTTGTGTCAGGATCCAGTTCACCTGGCTAAGGATGCAACAAAAACAGGCTCAATCTCCAGAATGCAAACCATTCTGGTGGAAAGAAGGTGTCCGATGGTGCAGTCGAACTCTGGTTCAAAACCAAAAAAAGAACCATCAACAATATCCAGAGAGGTAAATGTAAGCACCCTTAAAAAAAGTATTTAGACTGCACTAGCAAAAATGTGTAATTTAAAATGTTTTTTTTTGTCATTTAAAGCTATCTAATTGTATTCAAGTACAGAGGAGTTTAAAATCCATCAAGGGGGCCCACAAAAGCTGGGAAAGGGGTCCAGGGAAATGTGGAAAAAAAAGAAAGAAACAGAAAAAATGAATAATACATTTTATTATAATACATTTTTAGCCTTGGCTGGCTTAGTTGGCATTTCTGTGTGAAGTTTGCATGTTCACATCGCGCTCATTTGGGTTTCCTCCGGTGGCTCCGGTTTCCTCCACAGTCCAAAGACATGTGGTACAGTTGAATTGGGTTGGCTAAATTTTCCGTAGTGTATGAGTGTGGATAGGTGTGCATGGATGTTTCCCAGAGATGGGTTCCGCTGTGGCAACCTCAGATTAATAAAGGGATTAAGCCGAAAAGAAAATGAATGAATGAATGAATGAATGAATGAATGAATGAATAAATACATTTTTTTTACATATAATTCAAATATTTATTTTAAAATTAGTAAAGAATTGTGCAAATATATAAAAAACAGATAGTAAAAATAATTAAAAATCAATTGAATATGTTAAAACAGTTTAATGTGTAACTGAATAGAAAATAAATATATTTATAACAAAATTTTACATTTTTTATAGTGTTATGTCAGACCCATTCATAATATTTATTTTATTTTTATTTTATTTGTATGCATTTCTTTAACATTTTAGGATTGGGGTCCCTCAGACAGGGTCCCTCCTGTCTCTGTTATTTAATGATATAAAGCCCCTTTTATAGTATAGACCAATTAAAATCCTGTAAATTAATATGGGTCCCTTAAAACCAGCTGTAGCCATCGTGCTGCTGCCTAGCTATAATTATGGCATCTGACAGCACACTTTGAAGCATGAAAGGCTGTAGTATTCAACCCTCAGCAAATGCCAGCCGTTTTCTGCTCCTTCCTATCATTCCACTGCAGTTATGTCAGGCAGAAAGTGCTATATCAGGCGCTAATGGTTATTTTGACACATTAAATCATCTTTCATGTCAGCCTGGATGTGAAGGAGTTTCCTGGTGTTTCTGTCCTCCTGCCTATTTCTTCACCTCGTAGTGAATATTTGGTATGAATGGCCCTGTGGGGAAACTCATTCAGTGGCATGACTGCACAAGACAACGGATTTTCATTCCCACATTTGCACATTCTCACCCCGCTATCTGTAAAGATTCCTGAGGGGATTTTAGAAGTGCCTAACGCCTGATTCCTAGGGGCTTCAGCTTCAGTGCTTGACGGAGAGCATGTCTGAAGCTGGGGCTGACACCACCGTCATAGCAGTGTCAGCGAATGAAATTGGCCAAAATTAGTCAGCTGCTGTCTGAGCTCGGGGTATTTGCATGAAGTGATCTGATTGGCTTACGCTTCCCAACTTTTGCGAGCAACGCTGGTGAAGTGGCATCGATGAATCCACAATTCAGTTTGGCAACGATTGACGTCATCCATTCAAAGTAAATGGGTAGCATTGATACTGACAATTTTATTTATTTATTTATTTATTTTGCAATTTTTACTTAAAGGTGGAGTATGTAAGACTAGGGGTTGAACTAAGTATTCCAGTGCAAATTCAAATATTGTTTGTTGCAAACACAACACAAAAAACATAGAAAAAATTAGAAAAACATCCAGCGAGTAGAATAGAGCAAGTGAACTAACTCAGCTAATGTTTACATTTTTAATATTTGTAGAGGCTGCTACTGTGCTTTAGGGGTCAAATGTGTGGCCATGCCCACACATATCTAGATAGCCTTCATGGGTGAAATGAAATACTTTGTGTTTTCTACCAGGGCAACCCAGGGTGCCAAAATATAATTGGGCAAAATGGTAGTGGGCAGAGTTACACAGACCAAAGACAGACATTCCAACATGGAACACACTATTTCAAAAGAGAATAACTGGCTTCAGCATTGTTTTTTCGGTAAACAAGAGGTTCATTTAGCATGAGCATTTAGTTTCTTAAACATACACATATTATGATATTTATTTTTATTCTTTTTTTTTGCTTTAGAAAAATCCAAACTTACGTACAGCACCTTAAATATTAGCCTGTTACGAGAGGTCATGAGAGCACTACGTTCTGTTCAGCCTGGGGCCGGTGTGACATAACTGTACCGTCTCATAAAGCGGTGATGGAACACTCTCCAGACACAGTAAGATCTCAGCCAGCGGCCACAGGGCTTCTGCTGTGCTCTAGATCACCTCAAAATGAGGTTACCGTCTAGCCGGAGTCACGCCTCTGTGGGGAATGATCATTTCTTATTAATTTTTCAGCTTTGGAAAAGATGAAAATGGTCGTTGTGCATCTGTAACGTTCTCCTTAATTGTTTTTTGATAGTTAGTTCCTTGCTTTCTCTTGGCAAGCCTAAAGTCTCACACACTTGGATCTGAGCCAGAGAGCTCATGGTCAATAAATGCGAGGAGCTCATTTGATATTAAAATCCATTTGGAGGCAGTTGCAGACATCAAGCTTGGCATTATCCTGCATTCCAGTGCCAGCGGTGAAATGTGAATGCGGTCGCCGTCTGTGGACGCCGTCATTGTCTGCTGGATCCTCATTTCTCAGTGAAGGACAACACACACACACACACACACACACACACACAGACAGGAGTGCTGCTTCTGAAAAGCCTGTTGTTTTTCCCAGAATGCAGAGGAGCTGAATACAAGTGATTATCATCCAAGATCTGCCGGATTTCTATCCAAGTTCATTTATCCTCTCAGTGACAATCAAAAATACCTAGCTAAACACAGAGTTTGGATTGAAAAAAAAGAGTTTATTTTACACTATATCCTAGAGATCAGTAAATTTAACAATTGTTTGAGGCATAGATCAATTGTATGATGTAGCAGAACTCTTTTATTAATGACAAGCTCACAAAAATGCTCACTGTACAAATATGTAATTTCATGGTGTTCTCTGTGTGTGTCTGTTTACAGGAGGCAGAATGGCATTGTGATGAGTTTACCAAAGGAGCCTGTTTCAGTCGTGGGAAATCAGAGGTAAGTGTTTCCTATTTTGGTCAATGTTATAAAAAGGGATTTTAAAAAGGGCCTTTATGTTCGGCAGTGTATTATCAAAATTCTTTTGTACTATTACAACATCCTGTAAGTTTCAAAACTTAAATCTTAAATCATCTTAAACTGAAATCAATATGTCAATGTTTCATGTTATCACATAATAGTGTTTAAACTCCTCCTCAAAAGATCACCTGCTTCTACATCAATGTATGATAGCTCCACCCAAAGTCTCTTTAAATCAAGTCATATACAGTAACCTACATCCCAGACATGCAAGTGCGGATCTTCCATCTCTTTGAATGAGGAAACATCAAATTCAAAAAAAAAAAAAAAGAAAAGAAATTTGTGTCTCATAAATTATTTCTTATCATTTAAATAATGACAAAAAACAAACAAACCACAATTTATTTAAAGTTGCTCAAGCTGATTCACATGTGCACCAAATGGGAATGAATTTACAATACCAACTTTCTTTATTTACCCAATGTCATCCTCTGAATAATGCACTGTCTGTTTCCACTGTTATTCTGAGGTCATTTCCAAATGATTCCATTTACTGATAGCAGTTATCTTCCAAATATGGCTTACAGTCCAACAAAGCTATTGCAGTCATGTGGTTTGTGTTTGAATGGTTGAGGCGGGAATTCATTTAAAACAATACAGTCAGATCATGGGTCAGTCAGGAAACTGTTCCATTTGTTTCATACAAATTACAAAGCCAGAGAACCATTGCTTTTCGAGTGTAATGGGTTTATTTAAAGGAAGAAATTTTAGGCTCTATGTAAATATATTTCTTTTGTCTATGAGTATTGTCTAACAAGTATTTGTGCGATTCCAGCATATGTGCTGACCACAGAGGGTTCACAGCAGTGAACCTGCAGAAACTAAAGAAACTGTTTAAAGAAACTGTCATGAACACATATCTGAACCAGACTCGCCTCTACCCTGGAGAATCATCAATCAGTACGATAGGTGCCTATGGCTGCGTCCAAAATCGCCTACTACTCAGTAGGTACTGTATTTGAATTGAAATGTACTACTCGATCATTAGAAAAGTATGTTCTATACAGTATGAATGTCAGTAGTATGAATGGAACTCGGACATACTACAACCGCTGTTTTGTCATCACGTCACCTACCTGAGTCAGTTGCATCACTTCTCCCATTCATGAATTCTCTCATGGTGCATCATGGGATAGAGTTGTGTCCATCCGATGCACACTTCAGAATCTCACCGTATGTGTTAGGTTATCTGAGTACTTCTTATATACTGTTTTAGCGTACTATATAGAATGGAATTGTGTGATTTTTGGATGAAGCTAAACTCTATGGATCTGCAAAGTTTTACTCTAATTAAACACACCTGATCCAATTAATTAAGTGCTTTAGAAATAAGTATGTTGATTCAGTTTTAAAACTTAACTGTTTGATACCCCTGGGCTAAAGGAGGTGGCTTTCCTCCCTAGAGCATCCATATTGATCACAGCATTTTTAGTGCTCAAATCTCAAATCAGATTTTTTTGCATAGCTGTTCACATTGTTGTTATAAATGTGACCAATTTAAGAATTGCAGTGTAAACAGAACATGGTCCTAAATTGACCCGCATGTGCAAAAGCACAGATATGCACAGCGCAAAAATGTTTAATTTTGCACACAATGTGTGTACTGTATGAAGTAAGCCTTGTCAGATTCTGCCTGATATTTATAAGATTATTGGCCTTTTCACAGACAACTGTGGTGTATTTTATGAACTTTAAAGGGTTGTTCTGCTACTACTAATGTGTATTTCACCATTTAGAACCTAAAATAAGTCTCTTGTGATTGAAAACACTGATTGTTTGTGATTTATGACAACCGCTGTGCTTGTCTTTCTGACCACCGTTGTAGTGAAGTCATCAAGGCTTAATATTGAGCAGCCGCAGACTGAACTGTGAAGGCGGAGTTGGTTTATTTCTGTTTGCAAAGTTATTACATTTTACTTTATTATAAACAACAGACACGTGCAGAAAGAGGGTTTGGGTGTTTGATCACCTGCCTTTTATTCTTTTTGAGAAAAAGTTCATCCTTAAAATGAAAGTGCCTGTCCTTTGTGCATGGATCCCCTATCCGCAACACCTCCGATGCTCTGCAGCTTCGTGATCAACCCGTGTCCCAATCGTTAACCAGATTGGTTAACAAGCAAGTTTTGCCTTTTTAAAAAATGAACAACCAACTTTCTGTGGTAAAGAAAGCGCTCAAATGCCCTGTGTGTCATTCTACTATGCTGCTGAGGAGTGGATGATGTCTGCAGCACAGAATGATGACGCATGTCGCTCAAAGATTATGTAAAAGTCACATTAAATCCTATATAACCGTTCACACTGCAGTCGCATTGCAAAACATCAGAAATGTGCCTGATTTAATAGTGGCACAAATCTGAATTGAAAAGATCAGAGTCCATGTGGTTTGGGTTGTTCGCTCTCTCAAGACAAAAACAGATCCACATCACATGTGGGCAAAAAAAAAATCTGATTCAGGCCACATTTGCCTGCAGTGTGCCAGCCTCAGTTTCACAGCAAATTCCTTTACAGACAAATACAATTTAAAGCTGGATTATCAAAAATTCAGACTGAAAGACATTGCTGTGCCAACTATATTGAATCTAACAGTAATGTGACCTTATTTATGTATAATATACAGTAATATTATATTTTCACAGGTTGCAATATTACTTGTTACTGTTTGACTGTTTTTTTTTTTTTTTTTTACTACGATTTCCTACAGAATTGATTCTGAGAGATGCACAAGGATTTAAATGTGCTTGTACTGTAGCATGCCTGTACAAAACAGTTACTCTCTGAACTCATTTTGATGTACAATTAAGAAGTTAATTTTCAAATTCAAATAATATTGTTGGAATGTTAGTTACGTTCTTTAGCAAAATGGAACTACTGTACATTACTTAAAGTTTGAGGTCAAGGAAGAGAAAAAGAGAAAGATTAACATCAAAGATGCATAAAGTCTGGTCTTGTTGATATGTTTATAATCGTGACTACCGGGACATGTTACTACACTGCTGTCAACCAATTTGGTGGGCGGGGGGGAACCACACTCCTACGTCAAGTTGCGGTCGGTCTGAAAATCGCTCCAATTGGTCTACCGTTTTTATGTTGTTAAACTGAAAAAAAAAGGACTGGGTGTATTTATATCACCCCAATATGACGGTCTATACACTATATCTACACATATGTCTGTCCAAACAGCTTGAAAAGTTGATTTTTCACCATAGATGCCCTTTAAATTACAGAAATTTACCAGAAGTTAAAATTCCAACAGATTTCTGTAATTTAATGTTTGTTATTTTACAGTAAAATTCTGTAATTTAATGACCGTTATTTTACTTTTTTTCTGGCACCCCAGCTGCCGGAAATGTTCTCCCTGCGTTCACGTGGGTTTCCTCTGGGTGCTCCGGTTTCCCCCACAGTCGACATGCGATACAGGTGAATTGGGTAGGCTAAATTGTTTGTAGTGTATGAGTGAGTGTTTGTGGATGTTTCTTAGAGATGGGTTTCGCTCGGAAGGGCATCCACTGCTTAAACACGCTGGATAATTTGGCGGTTCATTCCACTGTGGCGACCCCAGATTAATAAAGGGACTAAGCCGATAAGAAAATGAATGAATGAATGAATGAATGAATGAATGATGTATTTTATGAAGTTGCTGAGTATAAAAGACAATATACAAGGGAATAAAAAATTACAAATTGTTAACTTAGCAGTGTTAAATTTCTTGAATGATCTTCAAGTTTGAACGTTGTATAGACCTTACTGACGTTTAGATTAATAGCATTAATAATAATAATTCCTTAAATTTATACAGCACTTTTCTAGACACTTAAACCACTTTACACATTTGGGGGAATCTCCTCATCCACCACCATTGTGTAACATCCACCTGGATGACTCTACAGCAGCCATAATGTGCCAGAACGCACACCACACACCAGCTAATTGGTGAAGAATGGAGCCAATTATGATATGGTGATGGTTAGGAGACCATGATGGACAAAGGCCAGAGGGCAAATTTGGCCAGGATTCTGAGGTTAAACTCCTACTCTTTTCGAAGGACATCCTGGGATTTTTCACAACCACCGAGAGTCAGGACCTTGGTTTAACGTTTCATCCAAAACACAGCACTCCATGAGCAGTATAGAGTCCCCTTCACTATACTGAGGGCATTAGGACCCACACAGACCACAGGTTGAGTGCCCCCTGCTGGCCTCACCAACACTACTTCTTGCGGCAACCTAGTTCTTCCATGTGGTCTCCCATTCAGGTACTGACCAGGCGCAGCCCTAATAAGCTTCAATGGGCGACCATGTGAGAGTTGCAGAGAGCTAGCTGCCAGCGTATGAACACAGATGGAAGAACGATTTACTTCCCAAAATCTAATATTTCCTTTTAATCAATTTAATGTGGTGTAAGGATTTATTTAAATTTTGCCCATAAATTCAAAGCAAGACAGTTTTGTTAATTGAGAATTCATCTCCAACCTGCTAGACAAATATATTTTTTTATTATTGTAAAAGGTATTAGATTTTATAAGTCCATGAGAGTAACTTTTCACAACCTGTTTTGCTGATATACACCATGCAATATTGATCTATTCAGAAGCAACTCAGGCAGCATCCTGTTGCTATAGCAACCACCTCAGGCAAATGCAATTTCTTCTCAGCGTCACAAAGAAATATGAGCTAACTAACTTGTAATCTGACCTTTTTGGTTGTAATTTATTAAAGGCCTTTTGTTTGGGGGCTTCCTTTGGTGGGGAAGGGGGTGTGGGTTAAAATCTCTAAACCCCACTGTAATTCACACCCAGAATGAAGGTTGTTTTAAATGTTACCTGTACTTAAGAAAGCAATCGCCCTCCTAAAATAGCAGAGTCATTATTTATGACAGCGCTCTTGCTCGGGCATTCCCATGTCTCTTCCACTTTACTATGGAGCTGTATTCATGCCACTACAGCACTGACTCCCTTGTGCTTTTGAAGGCTGACTGAATCAGATCAGATTTGTGCTACAAAATGTTTCTTTAATGTCTTTAATATTTCACTTACTCCAGCTCTATCAAACATGAGACTGTGGATCCCCTGTTGCTTTATAGTATGCTAAGCCATTTTTAGTCCTGGGACCACTGGGTATAGGGTATAGGGCCTGTGTTTGGATTTGCCGGCCATTCCTCCAGCCCAGGCTGAACCCCAAGGTGTATTTCTAATGTCCCTGTGTGGTTTCAGTCTACACAATGTGAATGGCCCTACAAGGTTTTTCTTTCTTGTGAAACATATTTTGGGGACCATAATATGATGAATTACTCTGACTAACATGTGTCTAATTCAGAATTGTAAGATGTGGCTGTCGTAACTTGCTTGCAATTGTGGAGCTTTTCTGTACCGTGTGGAGATATACTTAAATATGCCAAAAATAATGGTGTGAAAATGAAAAATTTGGTTCCAAAAAATTCTAATATGACTTTTTTTGTGCAACACAGGAGTTTTTTTTCACCTTATTCAGACTGCCCAAATCCAATTGAAATCTGATGTAAATAATTGGCTGTCCACTTAGTGTGTCACATCCTTTTTTTAAAGATTTGCAGAGCAGCCTATTGAACCACTTGTGGGAATGTTATAAAAATTGGCTAGTCCAGGCACATTGGAAATGCGTGCCTTAGTCAATATTTTTGCAAAATGTAAAATGTAAAATACATTGCCTGTAATATTTCATTGCATATAACAAATCTACCAGAGAGTGCCGTCTACTTTTTTGTGAATCTGAAATATGTTATATATGGTGCATTTTATTATGTTTTAAATACACATACACATCTATGAGCAGGTAGGACTTGTTGTACACATCTTCTAGCAAACCACTGGCCCAACCAGTAAAGTTTTCAGAAAAAGCAAACAGAAAAGAGATGTATATTTAAACACATTAAGTACATGGTTAAGTGCATGTTAAGTGTATGGCAACATGTTTTGACACGATCGACCATGAACCTGGTTCGAATCCAGTGTCTGATAACTCATTCTTCTTTTTTTCCACTATATCATATTTTGCCTACTCTTTATCACGAGGAAGACAAGTAGGAATCATTAATAAGTGTGTATTATGTTAAGCGCATTTGAGCATCACAAAATATTTGCACATTTATTGAATGGAAATGTTTCAGAATCATATATGCAAATTCGCCCTCAGATGGCATTTACTGTATATAGCAATGTGCATGCAGTCGATCACTCTAATTACATTGGGAAAACCGGCGATCACTGCCAATTGCAATTTAATGTTTGGCTGGTCAACACCATGTTATGGGAATTGTATATACCTGCTAGACATGTGGATGATCCCGTCCCGTTCAGCTGGCATTGCACGGCTCAAAGATACTTTGTAGTGTGCAATTTAACACAATTGCTACTAAGAGTTGCCAATGGGAATAAAACAAACACACACAAGAAATGCGAGTACACCAGACATGAACTTGGCATAGATCAACGCACATTTTCACATTCATTACATTGTTAGTAAATCCAAACGTGAGCGTGAATTCTGGGGCCTGTTTCAGAAAGGAGGTTAAGTGAAAACTCAGAGTATTTTAACCCTGAAATGAGACAAACAAAGTTTTCCGTTTCAAAATAGCAGGTTTGTTAAGCTCAAGAATGCAGGTTAAGTCAAGCCTGTTTCTGAAAGAGAGGTAACTTTAACTCAGAGTCAGTTACTGTGGTAACTTACTCTGTGAACCTAACCTGGTCAGGAGCAGGTTTTATTCTCTAAACTCAGAGTTTCTGTCGGTCTCCTCCCCTTTTTTAAAGATGAAGCGGTATTTCTCGCCTTAGCCTTACTTTTCCACCCACCTATTTTAATGCTCATTTTGGAGATGTGCATAAAAACGATTGATGGAAACATCATGATGCACTTAACTTTTAAAAATATGCATAAAAAACACGCAAAACTGAGCAGGATAAACTTTTATTCCATAGAAAATATGCGCATAAACTACAATGGAAACACTTTTACTGAATAAATTACAGTATGTACATTAAAAAAGGTCATCATATGATGATAAAAATGTGTGTGAATGGACAAACCAGCAGGCTGAGCACAGTGTAACACGTCTTAAATGTTGTTTTAGTCATTCTAAAATGCCTTAACTGTTTCAGTATTAGTGTATATTATTAGGCTACCTCTGAGTATCTGGAGCGTGTCAAGAGTCTCCGCGTCTCATGGCTTCAAACGCCCACACGTGTTCATTGTCTTCTTAGGCGCAAGTACATTTAGGCTATTAAATAAATAATTGACGCAGCTTCTTCTACCACAGTAAATTCTGTTTTTACTGTTGATATTTGGCGCCAGTTAATCAGGAAGTGATGATTTTGTTCTCTTTGACTCGTTGGATGGCAACGCTGCTTTATTCACATCTTTTATACAATATTCCAGTTTTGCACATAAATGCATGTAATATATTTGGATGGAAACATGGATATTGCCTACTTTTTAGCACACAGAACAATAAATAATTAGCTTAAATTTATTAACCTTAGACATGAACTGTAATCAGATTAATGGGATTATTATTCTTTCTAAAAATTTAATTTAGTACTGCTTACCTTCTAAATGTTATATCAAACTCTATCACTTGATCAAGAAAAAAAGGCAGACACACAAGTGCACTGTTAAATCTATTAAAACTAATAAACGTGTAAAAAAGCTTAAAAAAATGTATAAACATCACACATTACATTTCTTATTTTATTATACTTAAATATTGATATATTTCAAATATAAAATTATGCATTAACTTGGGCAGCTGTTTTTCCAGGCTAACTGTCTCTGTTTCACTGATGGTTGCTTCTTTTTAAAAATACATGCACTCATATTTGCTGTAACATTGCATGATCACATCAAGTTCAGCTGGAGAAAGAAATGGTGATCTCTTTTTTAAAGATGTTCCATGTTCACTCGTAATATCTGCGCTCCATTGATAATGCCTTTTTATAGTCACGGTGTGCGCGCTTAACTCTGAGTTGGTCTACTCAAAGTTGATTGACCCAACTCAGATCCGCTCTTCTGAAACCGAAAACTCTGAGTTTTTAATCTCTCTGTAAATCAATTCAGAGTTCAAGTTTAAACTCTGAGTTGTTTGAACATCCTTACTGAAACAGGCCCCTGGTGTACGTAAAGTTTTTGTGCGTACAAAGCATTAAAACATGAGGCCCCAGATGTTTTCTGACTGCAATGGTAAATTGGTCACATTTACAGCTGATAAATCATGTTTACAGCCTGGTACAAAAGATGGTTTAGGTGCATATAGCTAATATTACCCCTTATGACAACTGTGAGGGGGTTAATTTTTGCATAATTTAAGGTATGGCCACTTGAGTGACAGCTAGGTCTCAGTCCTTGCTGCCTCGTCACCTCAGCTGAATATGGCTTAGCCGCTGGACTCAGCAAATACATCATATTTTTGTGTTGTTTTATGTGGCTTTACACAGTAAATTGCCTTTTGAAATTATTTCCTACAGTTATAATATAATATTGTTTGCTGTGTGCACTAAATTGTCTTCACAAACCATTTAAGATGCCTCCATGTCTCAGATGAGGGAAATTATACTTAAATACCATCTCTATAAATGTATTTGTTTTATTTAATATAATTTATCATTAATAATTTTCTTTAGACCTGTAATGCACTTAGAATCTGACAGATTGATTAGCTGTAGTCATCTGAAATGTTGTCATACAGTGTTATGCCTGGATTTCATAATTAGCCTTCCATTTACTAACACAGAATATATTTTAAGTGTTTGGAAGTAATTCACATTTCCCTACTGTAGAAAAACATTATAAGAACAATGTTTATGGCAAAGTGTATTACAAAAGGGTTTTTTAAAGTCTAAACACTTTATTGATATAGTGTACCAAGCTAATGTGTTCAGAACACAAACGAGTCGCAGGTAATGAAGTACCAAGCGTTTCTCAAGATAAACCTGTCATGAGCTCCGCTCATGTTCTGCCTCTTTGCCCTTGTTTCGTATCCCCGGCCGGTGCGATGACAGACGAACCAAATGGCGATGGTTGGCCACGCCTATTTGTAGCTTTTTTTTACGCTCTTCAGAAACCTATGCGTGACATCACAGATACTACATCCATATCTTTTACAGTCTATGCTTCCACCACTTCCCAAAGGTACTTAATTGGACTGAGATCTGGTGACTGTGAAGGCCATTTGAGTTTAGTGAACTCATTGTCATGTTCAAGAAACCAGTCTGAGATGATTCATGCTTTATGACATGGTGCACTATCCTGCTGAAAGTAGCCATAAGAAGATGGGTACACTGTGGTCATAAAGGGATGGACATGGTCAGCAGATATAATAAAGCGTAGACTGTGGTGATGAATGCTCAATTGGTACTAATAGGTCCAAAGTGTGCCAAGAAAATATCCCACACACAATTAAACCACCAGCAGCCTGAACCATTGATACTCATAAATCAATACTATTTTTTCCAATTATGAACATCAAACCATGTCATCTTGACAAAAAAAAAAAGTGGAATATGATAGTTGATTAATCAAACCATTCTCGCATAATATAAAGTTGGAAAAAATTTGGCTGAGCTTACCAAAGTGGATGTAAGGCTGTGGATACATCGGAGATTGCCCTTATTTATTCTTCCTTACATTAGTCCACTAATATAGTCCACTTTAAGCAAGTAAATGAAAAAGAGTGAATGAATTCACGCATTCAGTGCACTGGAAGAATTGTTGTTTTGTTTCTGTTGTGTTTTTGTTATAAATCCCTTAGACTGATTATAATTTTCTTATGGTTTATGTAAAGAGTTAAGGCGATTTCTTTTATATGCTTTAAACACCCATGTTCCATTTAATTACTGTTTGCTTTAATAACAGATTTGTACATTGCATCATTGCACCAACAGTGATTTTAAGTTATTGTATGGCTTTAGAAGATTTGAAATGTAGCATGCAATTTGTCTGAACTGCTTTGTGTAGCTTGAAAGCCTCAGTCCTCAAAAGAAGAATGAAAGTAATTCAAGTTTACAAGAACAAGATTGTAAGAACAAAAGTTCCATTTTTTTACCATTACTTTTAAGACTACATAACTTTTTTGCTTATTTTATTATCACAAAGCAATATGAAAAGGTTTTTTTCCTCCACACAGTATCTTTAATTGAATTCTGTGAGTAATTGTGTCTTTCAACCATTGCATCTGGTTTCCTTGAGTCGGCCGCTTCAAGAACAAAGCAAAGCGCTTGATGGAGTGAATGGTGTTCTGTCGAATTCGTTTTGTTTATAATGCAAACAGTTCAGAACAGACACCATATTACGCTATGGAGTGTAGCCATCTGTCAGAGGTTTTCATAAACATGTCACATCGTGATGTGGTAGGCATATTAAATCTCAGTTTATTTTTGCATACAGCAAAGCACTGTCCTCCAGGCAAATTGCATTAGCAAATGTAAATCATCCTTTTCTTTTCAGGACTCCGCTTAGTGCAGGAAAATGAACGCTTTCTGGAGTTAACAGCCATTCTGATGAGGAAATAAAGTTGACCCCTCAAGCACTGCCTTGAAGCACCTTTAAATCAACACAGAGAGAGAGAGAGAGAGAGAGAGAGAGAGAGAGAGAGAGAGAGAGAGAGAGAGAGAGAGAGAGAGAGAGAGAGAGGGTGACAAGGTTTCAAGTACTTGAGTATGATTTACTGGCTCAAAAGCCTTGTAAAAACACACTGAACTGAAGCAGTACAATTCAACAAGTCCTGAAGCAGCTCTAATACAGCATATATATATATATATATATATATATATATATATATATATATATATATATATATATATATATATATATATATATATATATATATATATATATATATATATATATATATATATATATATATATATATATATATATTTCTTATATCTGTATCTTACAAATGTAACACAGTTCTGTGTTGCGTGGGCTTTGCATTTCTGGAAGTTAGCCAAAGTCAATTTAAGAGAAGTTAGTGCAGTCAGCAGCCATCTTGGAAAAACAACAGAGAGCTGTTTTTGGCATAGATACAATACACTACCGCCTTAAACTGATCAAATGTGGCAGTAAATGTATTAATATTATTACTGAAGGTTTCTGTTTCAAATAAATACTGTTCTTTTGAACTGTCTATTCATAAATGCAACACAGATTCCAAACAAAGATTTGAAGAGTAGAGCTATTATCAACTGGAACTATGGATCTTCTATCTGTGTGGTGACAGTGTTATTTGCTGAGCTTCCTTTTTTAAACAAATGAGAAATTATAATAATTAACATAATATGATTTGTGACATTTAAAACTGAATAATAACTGCTAATAATTCTCTGTCAGGAAAAAGGACTATATTTTTATTTTATTTTATTTTTATTTATTTTTTTGTTTCTTTTAATTTTAATTTAACAATTGTATTTGCATTGCTTAAGATGATATATATTAACTAAGCCTCTTCTCAAGTGTGATATGCCTTTCATGCTAATGAAGCATTTTTGCATAAGTAAATGAAGCTGATAGAAATGCAAAGGCCTTATTGTCTAAAATTAGCTCAAGCTCTGCAGTGAAAATTCCTGTGAGCAGAGCAGAGATGGGTTGAAAATGAGCACAGAGTTTGCAGTTGAGAAGTCTTGTGCTTTTGACGTTGTGCAGAGTATTAGAAAAAGAGGGTGTATGTATGGGTGCGGCCAATTGAGTATTGTATGGGTGCGTATTGTATGGGTGCGGCGAATTTCACTAAACTCCACCTGTTAATATCAGCTGCGTATAAAATAATAGTTAATAAGATTTTTGACATTGAAGAAAAACCTCTCCTGACTTTTTTTTTTAATTTAACATGCATGGAATTCATTAGATATTCCCACATCTCATGTTAAGTGTTTTACAATAAACAATTTTACTAAAAATAACAAAAGTAATTTTTAGTGAACAAAAATAAATAAAGCAGGTCTCCAATTTAGTTGTTTTCTTTAAAAGATTCATTTTATTTTGTTAATGGACAATTTAGAACAAATAAACTATATGAAAAAATGTGTTTGTTTAAAATTGTTCATGTTTTTTTTTTTACTTTAAGACTAATGTACACTAACAAAAACAGTATTTTATGTATTTTCAAGTGTAGTCATCAATGAAATCTGAAAGCTAAATCTAAAAGCTAATTTATTTATTTATTTATTTTTGTTCAAAACAATTGCAATTGGTTTAATTTACCGGCTAAAACATTTAAATTAACATTTTAGAACAAACAAACCTGTTTTAAAAGTTAATTTTCTCTTTTAAAACAAAAGTGTTTAAATTTAATTCTGACTATTCAATTTTTGTAAATCACCTTGTCAACATTTGTGATACTGATAAAGAAGGCTTTTTTCTACAGCTAACATGCTTTAACATATTTTCCATTATGTCTTTTTCACAGGAGGAGTGCCAGAATTACATCCGTGTCCTCCTCGTCAATGGTGACAGGCTGTTTACCTGCGGAACAAATGCATTCACTCCTATTTGCACCAATCGCACAGTAAGTAAACGCATCAATGCACATAATATAATGCAGAGGTTTCCTGGCCTGATGTTACTCCACAGCTTTGTCTCAAACTCTCTCTCTCTCTCTCCCTCTCTCCGTCTCTCTCTCTCTCTCCCACATTGACCTCTTTTGACATTTTCATCACTGCGTGGGTTGTGTAGCATAGCATGTGGTATTTCAAACTAAAGCCTGTGGTTTATTTCAATAAGAGTTTTGTTCGTGCTTCATCTCAGAAGAAGCTTTCTTGAGATTGGGACAAAAACAACAACAACAACATCCAAGGCCTGATACTCTAATAAACCATGTACTTGTAGGATCTCTAAGTCCTGTGTCCTTTGTGGAAAGTTCACACTTGATATGCAGGTATCGTAGAGACAGCTCGTGCTTTATCTTTGACAAATTTTTCCAACACATAGTTGCAATAACTGCCACTCAATTCAGCTGATTGAAAGATAAGCATCTCGCCAAGCACATTTACTGACATCCTCCCCCATTATTCCCCCTCACACCTCCTGGTTTCCATTCATGCATGTAAATCTCCTGAATTTGAATGACTGGATTACTTGTCTATCCTTTCCTCAAACCTGATAATGATGATGACGGTCGATTCACCAACGATGCCAATCATCACCTCAGTGGCTCTTTGAAGGATGGCGGGAATTATTGACTCAAAGCTAAATCACCCTAGGGATTTACCATCATGAGTGTCTCGTGCCAGCAGCAAAGGACTTAGCGCAGACAGGAAAAGACTCTGGCGCGTCCTTGTAGCACCGCCAGTGAAGCTGTATCTTTAAACGGGGCTGTAGTGACGCTCGGCGCGTAGCACAAACACAGCTGCTGGTGTCCTGAAGAGGCGTCTTTCAACCCTCTCTATTAATGTGCATTATGGGTAGCATGTCCATATCTGTGAAGGCTTCCGAGTGCCATTTGTCAGAAGGTGTTCCATCAATAAATGTCTTTCATCTTTCTTTGCGCCCAAGAAAAGGCACATCCGTTCAGGCATTGGCCCTGGCACCAGCTTCTGGCCTCGCCTTGCCAAACATGCAAATTCACCCAACTTTACTGCCAGCTAAATGGGCTCCGGGGCCATAAAGGAAGCTGAGACACTTGCAGCCATTGGCGGAGGTTTTCTTCGCGCCAGCATCAAGGATAATCCCCCTTTACATTGATTACACAGGGCAAGTGTTGTGGCCGTCAGCTGCATGTAAGATAAAAGCATTCAAGAGAGGCCACACAGGATCTAATCCGCCTTCGGGACAGACCGATAGGGTTGAGCACAATGCACTATGTCAGATTTCCTGGTGCAAAAATAAGCTAGTCACTGAAGGCATGACATTTCCAGCCGCATAGATAAATTTACTGCGGCTTGAAATGTATTGCTTAAGTCCAAATCTATTCAGTTGACTTTTTTTTTTCTAGTAACGGATACCAGATGTATTTGGAGGGTAGGAGCATCATCAAAACTGAAGGTTTAATTGGATTTCACAAATGTGTTTTTGATGCCAGGTCACTTTTTTTAAAGGCATTTCTGGTGTCATTTTTTTTCTAGTATGATGAACAGGATTTGGCTGTGTGCATAAAGGAACAAGAACTAACTGCTCTTCAAAATACATCGCATGTGAAAAGGGAAGCAATGTTTTGAATCAGAGATTCCCAATGTTTTTTACTTGAAGGCTTCTGGCTGTCCTAAACAATATTTCAAGGCCCTTGACTTTTCTGGTTATGTATGATTTACTGGGTGAAGATTTTTTCTAAGATATATTAAACTTAGGCAAACTGGAGAAAATGCATATTCATTTTAAAAGTGCTTGAGGCATTATACAGTTTTAAAATTACACTATTAAAAGAATAGATTACTCAAAAATTAAACTATTTGCAATTGATTGTCCTACCCTCAGGCCATTTAAGATGCTTTTTCCCTCAATAGAACATCAGTTTTTGCTGAAATGGTGGTCCATTGTGATTCATAAAATGCAAGTGAACAGCTACAGACACTTTGAGAGTCAAAAAGCATACAGAATTAGCTAAAGTAAAATGACATGAAGCTTAAACACTAGATGGCCATAAATGAGGTAAGGACCATTTGTCAGGGCTGTGGATTAAATGTGCTTAATTTGTAAATTGTGAGGTCTTGGAACAGATCAGGGTAACGGATTTGGCGTGTTATGGCCCGTTTTCACTGACTGGTACAGTACGGGTCAGTGTGGGTCACCTTCATCAGACTTGCATTTTCACTGCCTAAAGGGTACCCATTTAATGGGCATGGTGTAAGACAAAAAGTTTCTATCGCCATCATTCAAGCTCGAGAAAATGTCAAAGGTAAGCTGTACGGATCATTCATATATCAAACAGGAAGCACTTCTCACAAAACAGATGCTTTATTCACATACATAATTGTGTATAAAGCATCTGTTTTGTTTGTAAGAAGTCCTTTGTGAGAAGTGCTTCATTTATAACTTTTCTATGTACATAATTTGATGCTGGATAAGTTGGTGGTTCATTCCGCTGTGGCGACCCTGGATTAGTAAAGGGGCTAAGCCGAAAAGAAAATGAATGAATGAATGAACACATGTACAGTCTCTTATATGTTATCAATTACAGAAAAACTACACACAGCATACATTTAGTCCTTATTTGGGTTCAAAAACAACACGCAACATGTAGCCCAGAGTCAGTGCAAACATCTCATCTGTGTCTTTACTCTTTACCGACACATGTAACCTCTGTTAGAAAGTAATTCCATCAATCCGAGTTCATAATAGTTGAAAAGCAATGATAAACATGGCAGTTTGTTCATGATTAAGGTTGCTGAAACAATCATTTGCTCCTTTATTTTGTCTGGCTTCTCCTTTGTTTTTTCACGGTTCGCTGTCATGTTTGTACTTTTCTGAAAGGATCAGATGTCGGACGCATTTCAGTAATCACGCTTACATTATTTCATAAGCTCAATAAGTTCGTTATTTCAAATATAGACGCACACACAAGTGATTGCGAGCTCCCTTACGACGATGACAAGTTTTGTTTGTGCTCGGGTCAATCATGGCTTGTTGTTATATGCATATAGTATTACAATGTAATGTCTCGGCTGTGTATTAAAAAAATGGTGGTTCCTTTGTTTTCATTCTGCCTAGCTCCACGAGTGAGAGACGCTTTTAGCTGCGCATCTAGCTCCGCCATTTGGTACCCTTTAGTCCTGCTAGGTACCCCCCAAAGGATGTCATGGATGAAAGTAATGAGGGTTGGGGAGATGCTGAAGAAAGCGAAGAGCGGGACAGTAAAATGAGGTGCCGGATCAGATTTCGGAGGTTCCGATCTACAAAATAATGCAACCTTGACAGAGTGCTTCTTTTCCCTTTAAACACATTTACATGTATCCATTTAGCAGAAATTTGAATACATATATTGCAGTCAAGGTACACATTTCATCAGTTTTCATTTTCCTCAGAGGTTGAAACCATGATATTGAGGTTGCTAGTGTAGAATTTTCATTTAGTTGTTTTTGATTTTTGCTTTGGCAGTCAAATATCACAAGCATCGTTTTAAGACTTATTTGCAAGTCTTCCAGGGTTAAGATCAGGTAATTTTAACTTATGATTGATGATTTATTAAATGCTCCTGTGTCTCTGTCTGCCTGTGTGAAGAAACAGAAATTGGGATGAAAAAAGTTGCCCAGCACGAAAAGTCATACTTGGTTTCTATGATAGCATATCCCTTGTGCTTACTGTATACAAATGGAAATCACCTTCCTGTCATGGTAGCTTCCCCTTCGCAGGCTAAATGTCACGGTAAGCAAGAATCAAGGCTTTGCCATACTGCACATAAGGACAGAACGGGTGTGTTGCGAACGATTAGCATTTAGCCATTGCAGCCGCCACTAGGCGTGAAAAACAAGTAATGAGATAAACATTTTTTTTTCCATCTCACAAAATACTGTAGCAGAAGACATGGCCGAAAGTTGGAAGAACATTTCTACTGTAACGAATGATTTGAACGGTGAAATAGTTTTCATTGCTACATCAGCTCCTCTGGCTGAAACTAACTTAAATGAAAATGTTTGGATGTACAGTATTTTCTCTGCACAGATACTGTATTTATTACATATATATATATATATATATATATATATATATATATATATATATATATATATATATATATATATATATATATATATATATATATATTTATTTATTTTTTTTTTTTTTCAATTTGTATTTACCTAGATATTTGCTAGCCTTTGAAATTGAAGAAGTGCAGTTTTTCTGAATTCAATCTCTTTCTCTGTACAGCTGACTAACCTGACTGAGGTCCATGATCAAATCAGTGGGATGGCACGGTGCCCCTATAACCCTCTGCATAATTCCACCGCCCTCATCACTTCCAGTGGAGAACTGTATGCTGCAACTGCAATGGACTTTTCAGGCAGAGACCCAGCCATCTACCGCAGCTTGGGAGGGCTTCCACCTCTGCGTACTGCTCAGTACAACTCCAAATGGCTCAATGGTAGGCTTAAAATATGAATGAAAGATTGAATTGAATTGAATTGAATTGAATTGAATTGAATTGAATTGAATTGAATTGAATTTATTTGAATCGAATTGAAAACAATTGAGTAATCTTAGTTTAGGCATATATAATTTCATGAAAACGTAACAAGTTAGGGTAGTTCACCTAAAATTAAGATTGTCATTGTTCATTTACTCTCATTTAATTCCAAACCAGTGTAACTTTCTCTTTGTAACACAAATGGAGATTTTACAGTATACAGACTGGCAGTCTCCATCACTTTTATTGACTGAGACTGTCATCTATCATCTGTGTTTTTGCTAATTTAAGGAGGGAAAATCTGCCTTGCGCCGTGGCGCATAGTCTAAAAGGGTTGAGTTTATTTTCTTAATGAGTTATAGGTGTGTTCTGAGAATAAACCAATTAGAGTCTCATCTCCCATTCCCTTTAAGAGTCAGCTGCGTCGCACCAAAAGCGCATTCGCTATTTACAGGACACAAAGTAAGTCTAAGTGGAAAAAATGAGCATTTCACAAGCAAACAGTTAACAGTTAACAGTTTTTAACAGAAAACTGTTAAACAGAGCATCTACTGCGTGAGAATGAGAGATAATGGAACTACTTTCACTTTCGCTCTTGGATAGGGAAACCTTTACGCACAGACATCAATTAGTCTATAAATAAATACTTTAGTTTGTTAAGCGCAAATATTCGTTTCAAAACTATTTCTAAATTCATTTCTAATTTCCAGCAAACGAATAAATGAATAATGATAACTAAATGTCTTTAAAAACCGGAGATATATCCTAAAACACATGATGTGCACCTTATGGTCTAAAACCTGACAGGTGGGCAAATCTAAGCTTGTTTTTAATAAAACAAATATAAATATGGAACTAATAAATAATACTGCTAATAATAATAACATTATACAAAAGCAAATTGTTATGAATGAACTGAAAAAGCCTCCCGAGATGAAGAAGACATAAAAGCAGTGATTTTACATATTTATTTAGGCTAGAAAATAATATGTTTTGTAATATTTTAATCCTTTATATTTATGTCCTATATCTATTCTTATTATATCCTATATATCCTTAATATTAAAATTTTTACATATGTAAAGATATTTGCCTATTGCTCTCTTGTGCGTATTAAGCAGTGCGTAAGCGAGGCGCAACTCTGCGCCGGAGTTTAGACCGGGTTAGTTTTGGTCTAATGAAAAATCTATTATAGTTTCTCAAAATAGCAACGCGCCAGCGGTCCGCCTCAGAACGCCTTCCTTTTTAGACCAGAACGCCTATGGGCGCACAAATGAGCGCTACTGCATTTGCTATTTAAACAGCGTAGCGCAACGCCTCAAAACGACTCTTGCGCCAAGCTGAAACTACAGTACCAAAAGACTACTGCGCCAAGCCTTGCTCCACTCTGCGCCGGGTGTATGATAGGGCCCTAAATCATCAAACAGGTGCCAGTTAGGTCACTCCTTGCATATTTGTGAATAAATTGTTAAACATGCAGAAACTGAGAGGCACGCAACCACATATGGAAAACTTCATAGCATGTGAAAATATTTGTTTTGCACTAAAATTAGTGCTTGGTAATGTTGCATTGTTTTTGCAACATGTTATTATTTGTCAGACAGCATGTGAATATATTTCCTGCAAAATAATAGCAAATTGTGGCATGTTGCAAAATATTTGCATCTTATGTTTTTTGATGTAGTCACCAGCGACTGCTCAACATTGACTCGTCTTCGATAACATTAAAGTCAACTTCCAAAAATCTTAAGTCATTCAACCACTACCTTGGACACAGAAGTATATATTTTGAAAAAAATAAAACACACACATTTAGGTAATCAAGTATGTTGTTTCTTTGTATAATGTCCATTGGAACTCACATAGGATTTTATGAATAGTATGACTTCATACATAGTAACTACTTTCTTGCGAAAATCTAGGCAAAAAAAAACTAACATATAGATAAATTTTTAAATAGGCAATATTTTAACTCGCATATTTAAAATCTAAACAACTACATTTTTGTCTCAAAAATACATTATGTGGTCTAACAGCTGCAGTATTTGTCAAACTATAGTGAGTTTAGGCCTCTCGCTATGGGAAGAGTGATACGCACAGGTGAAGCGGCTGGAACAGTGCTGATACTAGTAGAATAGTGCACGGCTGGTAACCACTCAAATTTGGGAAACAGAAAGAACTGCTGTTTAAACAAAGACATCTGTCTTTTGCTGAAGCTGAAAAAATGCAGATAGAAATGTATAGACTCACTGGCCACTTTATTAGGTGTTACTTGTACCAGTTTAGACCCACTTTTACTTTCAGAACTGCCTTAATTCTTCGAGGCATAGGTTCAACAAGGTACTGGAAATATTCTTCAGAGATTTTGGTCCATATTGACTTGATAGCATCATGCAGTTGGTGCAGATTTGTCAGCTGCACATGATGCCAATCTCCCGTTCCACCACATCGCAAAGGTGCTCTATTGGATTGAGACTTGGGGACTGTGGAGGCCATTTGAGTACAGTGAACTCATTGTCGTGTTAAAATAACAGTCTGAGATGATTCACGCTTTATGACATTGAGTGTTATCTTGCTGGGAGTAGCCATCAGAAATTGGGTACACTGTGGTCATAAAGAGATTGACATTGATAGCAACAACACTCGGGTAGGCTGTGGTGTTGACACAATGCTCAGTTGGAACTAATTGGCCCAAAGCATCACAAGAAGTTATCCCCCACACCATTACACCACCAGCAGCAGCCTGAACTGTTGATACAAAGCATGATGGATCCATACTTTTGTGTTGTTGATGCCAAATTCTGACCCCCCCATCTGAATGTCGCTGCAGGAATCAAGACTCATCAGACCAGGCAACATTTTTCCAATCTTCCATTGTCCAATTTTGGTGAGCCTGTGCAAATTCTAGCCTTAGTTTCCTGTTCTTAGCTGACAAGAGTGGCTCCTGGTGTGGTCTTCTGCTGCTGTAGCCAATCCACCTCAAGGTTGGACGTGTTGTGTGTTCAGAAATGCTCTTCTGCATACCTCGGTTTTAACAAGTGGTTATTTGAGTTACTGTTGCCTTTCTATTAGCTTGGACCAATCTGGCCTTTCTCCTCTGACCTCTGGCATAAACAAGGCATTTGCACCCTCAGAACTGCTGCTCACTGAATGTTTTCTCTTTTTTACACCATTCTCTGTAAACCCTAGAGATGGTTGTGCATGAAAATCCCAGTACATCAGCAGTTTCTGACATACTCAGACCAACCCGTCTGGCACCAACAACCATGCCATGTACAAAGTCACTTAAATTACTTTTCTTCCTCCTTCTGATGCTCGGTTTGAATGCAGCAGATTGTCTTGACCATGTCTACATGCCCAAATGCATTGCGTTGCTGCCATGTGATTGGCTGATTAGAATTTTGCCTTAATGAGCAGTTGCACAGATGTACCTAATAAAGTGGCCGGTGATTGTATGTTTTGGTCTAAATAATCAAATTTTATTAAATACATCAAACTTAATGTTTTTAGTGCAACTGTAATGCTCATTTGACAGAAGCTAGATGAAGTAGGGTAGGCAGGGTTCAACATGCCTTCATCCTAAAAAATCCTGAACAGTGTTACACAAACATAAATGTTGATGTCTTAAGGGAAGCCAATTGAAAACCACTGATGTTTTTTTTTTATAGAAGTATGAGTTCTGCTTTTGGTGTAAAAGCAAATTTAACCATTTACTCCAAAATGAAAAATCTGTCATCAATAATTGACTCGCAGATGATTCCAACTCTGAAGGAAAGCAAGCAATGTTAGACCCCAATGAAAATAAACTTAAACATAAAACATTTCACTATACATCACACAAGTTGGTCAGTCATACAGGTTTAGAACAACTTGAGGTTGAAAAAAGTAATGACAAAATTTACATTTCTGCATGATCCATTCTTTTAACTTACACTTTGATCTTTACTCCAAACTCTCATACTCTTTACTATCAATGTCCAAAAAATCCCTGAGCTGACGGGCTTAAAAATGATTATCAGACAAACTTGACAGAGAAAAACTTCACCTGCTTTACATTTACATTGCATTACCTTTTTTCCGATTGATTTTTTTCCTCCTTCATGTTGTGCAAATGTGCTCAGCTCCTCACCACAAAAGAAAATGAATTTGCTGTCAATCACAAGCTGCTTCTCAAAGTTGCCCCTGACAGTTGCTCTTTTTGCCTTTGAGAAGCTTGTGCGTTCATCAGTTTTGAATGGCGAACGATAATTAAACGTGTAAGCTGGCTTTGATCATTTCTCACCGTAACCTTTCTGTTCTCCCATGACAAATGAGTTCGTCCATTACCTTAGCATAAGATTAATAAACGCATCTCGATGGGCCAGCGGTTCTGCTCCATATGCAATCCGTTATTAATCACTGTCATCCTGTCTCCCGTTTCTGTCAAACTCAGAGCCCAACTTCGTCTCCTCCTATGACATCGGCAACTTCACGTACTTCTTCTTCCGTGAAAATGCTGTGGAGCACGACTGCGGCAGGACTGTTTTCTCTCGGGCTGCCCGCGTCTGCAAGAATGATATCGGGGGCCGTTTCCTTCTGGAGGACACCTGGACTACCTTTATGAAAGCCCGGCTCAACTGCTCACGGCCTGGCGAGATCCCATTCAACTACAATGAGTTGCAGGGAACCTTCTTTCTGCCTGAGCTCGAGCTCCTCTATGGGATTTTCACCACTAATGTGTAAGTAAAGAAGGGTCTTTATCATGCCACACAATTTTAAAGGGAAAGTTTGCACCAAATAATTAAAACATATTCATAGTTTGGTCACTATCAAATGTTTTCAAACCTTCATGAGTTTTTTTTTCTTTTCTTTTCTGTTAAGCACAAAAGAAGATATTTTAAAGAATAATTAAAACTAATACTGAAATGAATAAAAGCTATATTAAATTTAAGCAATTTTAAAGTATAGAAACTAATAAAAACTGGTAAATGTCCCTCTGAAATGTAATAAAAGTAACTGCATGTCAAAACGAAATAATCTAAAACAATTATAACCTTGGTGCTGCTCAGAGGTGGGTAGAGTATCCAAAATCTGTACTCAAGTAAAAGTACAAGTACTTGCTGAGTTTGCATGTTCTCCCTGCCTTCGCGTGGGTTTCCTCCTGGGGCTCCGGTTTCCCCCACAGTCCAAAGACATGCACTACAGTTAAAATTGGGTAGGCTAAATTGTTTGTAGTGTATGAGTGTGTGTGTGAATGTGTGTGTGGATGTTTCCCAGAGATGGGTTGCGGATGGAAGGGCATCCGCTGCGTAAAAAAACTTGCTGGATAAGTTGCCGGTTCATTCCGCTGTGGCGACCCCAGATTAATAAAGGGACTAAGCCGACAAGAAAACGAATATATAGGGCGACGCAGTGGCGCAGTAGGTAGTGCTGTCCACTCACAGCAAGAAGGTCGCTGGTTCGAGCCATGGCTGGGTCAGTTGGCGTTTCTGTGTGGAGATTGCATATTCTCCCTGTGTTCGCATGGGTTTCCTTGCGGTACAGGTGAATTGGGTAGGCTAAATTGTCCGTGGTGTGTGCATGTGTGTGAATGAGTGTGTGTGGATGTTTCCCAGAGATGGGAAAACAGATATTGGGGTAAAATATACAGGGGGCTAATTATTAATTATATATATATATATATATATATATATATATATATATATATATATATATATATATATATATATATATATATATATATATATAGTAACACCATTTTATGATTTTATGTTAAAAAATGACCGTCCTTCTCGGAACCGCAGATGGCCATGGCATGACCACAGTGTAACTCGCACGTCTCCCTCGTCAGCCATCATCTCTATAGCAACCTCTCGTGACACAACCTCTCCAATGCAGCGCCTCGCAATATTTGCAAACAAAACATATGGATCATATTTATTACCATTTGACAGTAACTGAGGAACGCTGCGAAATGTAGGGAAGTAAAGAGTAATGATTTTTCTCTAATAATTTACTTGAGCAAGAGTAAAAGTACACATATTTAAATGTACTCAAAGTACACGTTACACAATAATTTTACTCAAGTAAATATAACGAAGTGAATGTAACTCGTTACTACCCACCTCTGTTGCTGCTTTATATTTTTTGTGGAAAGCATGATCTTTACAATTCAAATATATATAACAATACTCAATACTGATGTAAACATCTTCCAAACATTTACTATTGTATCAGCAAATATCTGCGCCCGGTCAGTACCTACATGGGTTGCAGGCGGAAATGGTGTTATTGAGACCAGCAGGGGGCGCTCAACCTACAGTCTGTGTGGGTCCTAATGCCTCAGTATATTGAAGGGAACTTTATACTGCTCAGTGGGCACTGGCTTTTGTATGAGACATTAAACGGAGGTCCTGACTCTCTGTGGTCATTAAAAATCCCAGGGTGTTCTTTGAAAAACGGAGTAGGGGTTTAACCCCGGCATCCTGGCCAAATTTACCCACTGGCCTCTGTCCATCATGGCCTCCTAACCAGCCCCATATCATAATTGGCTCCATCACACTTCATGTCTCCTCTCCACCAGTGAGCTGGTGTGTGGTCTGGTGCAATATGGCTGCCGTTACGTCATTCAGGTGGATACTGCACACTGGTGGTGGATGAGGAGAGTCCCCCAAAAATGTGTAAAGTGGTTTAAGTGTCCACAAATAAAAGCAATATAAATGTTAGGAATTATTATTCTTATTATTAAAATTTATTTATTTATTTATTTATTTATTTATTTATTTATTTATTTATTTATTTATTTATTTATTTATTATTAAATGTCCACATAAGTCTGGTTTGGGCCCGTTATTTCAAACAGAACCATCAGCAAAATGTTGTTATTATTAATAGCACAGATTTTTTATGATTATTATATAAAAATAATGAGAACAATTATTTTAATACTCTACACTAGCCTCTTTTTCCTATCTCTTTTTCTGCTTAGCAACTGTTATCTTTCTTCAAGTGTGAGAACTGTGTCTCATTCAGCAATTGACAGATCCATTTTTCACATTATGATCTACTATGCTTTAATGATTGTCAGTAAAAAAAGCGTTTTATGTGTGTGCGTGTGTGTGCTGACGATCTGCTTCTTCTTCTCTCAGTAACAGTATTGCGGCCTCAGCAGTGTGTGCTTTCAATCTGAGCGCTGTTACCCAAGTGTTCAGCGGCCCTTTCAAGTACCAAGAGAACTCGCGCTCTGCTTGGCTTCCTTACCCCAATCCTAACCCCGACTTCCAGGTAAGCACCCGGAAAATGACAGCCATGCATTCGCTCCATCTGCTTTAAAAGTTAAGTGGCACTTTGCACAAATAGGCTACAGATTAAGGCTTGAAACTGGAAATGGTCAGTGAAAGAAGGTGCTTGACCTTCAAAGAGCACCGATCATCATCAGGAGGTCATTCTTAATAGTTTAATTTTGGACTCAATTGAAAAGATTAGGTTTTAGACCTGATGAACAATATTAGGGGCTTGATTTGCTTTTTAATTCAATATTAGATAAAACTATACAACTTTTCTTTTGAATGAAAAAAAGATTGATAATATAGCACATCAAATATGCTATTACAGTTGTAAACTGTCAGTCTTTGTTGCTTTATGTTGAGTTTTGCTATTTGTTTTCTTCCCTAGTGATAGTGATAGTTTGACTTCCTAGTTTTTTATTGGCTGCTTCTGAAAGCTCTAAAGCTCTGTTTACAGCTTCATGTTTTCACTGATTGGATAATTGTCTGATTTATGAAAAAAAGTTCCACTTACTGTATATTTGGCTTAAAAAATGTATCTAAGCTAAATGGATATAAACAAAGTGCCTTTAAGGCAAGTAATTTCACTCTGCAGCCATCTTTGAAACACCTCTCGGGCAGTGTGCCCGGGCATTCTGTCTGAAAGGGGAAACATCAAATTCTCCAAAATGTCGATATGTCTTGTGTATTCTATAGTCTTAAATAAAAATTTGATCTTCAAATCTACGTGCTATATGCAAAGTTTACCGGGTTAAGTCAACAAAAGCATCAGATACACCACATTTGATTTCATTATTATTATTATTTTCATAGAAAATATAAATCTAATTCGACACACACATTATTTCATGTGTAGGCAACAGGAAGTTTTGTACACCACTCGTTTTCCAGTAGCAGGACAGGCTTACGTGATTGTTGTCATTATAGCCTAAAACTGATTTGTGCATAACATACTTTGATAAAAGCAAAATACTGTGCTTTTGTAAATGAAAGAGAAACAATATTTTTATTTAATTTTTACTCTCCATCACAGTGTGACATGCCTTTGCTGGTAAAACTGCCATTTAATGTAAATATAACAATGTAATTTGACCAGTCAAAAATAATGTAATGTAATGTAATGTGTGCATTTATATAGTGCATTAATTGTGTATGGCCATACACCCAAAGTGCTAAACAATCATGAGAGGGTCTCTACACACCACCACCAGTGTGCAGCATCCACTTGGATAATGTGACTGCAGCCACAGGACAATGGTGCCAGTGCGCTCACCACACACCAGCTATAGGTGGAGTGGAAAGACAGTGTAGAGCCAATTCGAATTGAAAATTTGATTTATAATATATCTGTCTTTATTGCATTTCAGAGGGCAATTACATCTGTGCATTTCATGATCACAGTTATTTGGGTGTAAACAGTCCCATAAATCTGACCTTTTTCTGATCACATTTTGAAGGCAGCATGGATGTTTCATTCACTGACTTCGATATCCAACAATCCTGATATCCGGCATCTTATATTACTGCTTTGGTGTCAATTTGTGTTTTTTTATCAACATTATCTAGTGCGAGGTTACTATTTTTGTAAGGAAATGTTTGCTTAGCTATCACCGAAGCTCTCTCTGTTTTGTTGTACGTGATTAAACCATTCTGTTGTCTCAAAAGTCTGTCTGAAATCGCTTTTACAAGGTGCCTTTTTGCACAAACGCTACCTCCAGGGTCACTGGCTGATTAGGCTGTGAGTAAACAAGTCAGCTTCCTAAGCATTCGGATCCAGCCTTTGCCTCCTCCCTCGCATTCCCTTGTTAGCTTGTTAGCCCCTGTGTATAAAACACCATTTTTCCTGTGTTTGTAAGTTGTTTGGGGGATGTGGTAATGTTGTTTTTGTTTTTCCTGAATTACGAGCCCTGTTTTACCCTGTCTGTGCTATCATTTTGGATTTACTAATATTTCATTGTTACCCGTGGCTTCGCTGTACCCAATCGATTTCAACATTTATGATAATAATAATATTGATAATAGTTGTTGTTGTTTATTTATAATTTTTACAACAACCACAAAAATAACTAGAAAAGTAAAGTTCAAAGGCAAACTTTATGGTGAATTGAGAAAGTCTAGTCTGAAAGTTTGAAGTAGTTTTAAAGGGCACATATTTTTTTACCCCTTTTTCCAGATTTAATATAAGTCTTTTGTGTCTCCATAATGTGTCTGAAATTTTTGGCTTAAAATACCCATAACATTATTTATTATAGGTTTCAGAAGTTTCTAATTTTTAGCTTTAAACAGCTCGTTGCTGTTTTTGTGTACTGTGGCTTTAATGCTGGTCCGAAGACAGCACACTATAAAGGGGGAAAGGAACATGTGGACCAGGGGCCTGTTTCAGAAAGGAGGTTAAGTGAAAACTCAGAGTATTTTAACCCTGAAATGAGACAAACAAAGTTTTCCGTTTCAAAATGGCAGGTTTGTTAAACTCGACAAAGCAGGGTAAGTCAAGCCTGTTTCTGAAAGAGAGGTAACTTTAACTCAGAGTCAGTTACTGTGGTAACTTACTCTGTGAATCCAACCTGGTCCGGAGCAGGTTTTATTCTCTTAACTCTGAGTTTCTTTCGGTCTCCTCCCCTTTTTAAAAGATGAAGCGGTATTTCTCCCCTTAGCCTTACGTCTCCACACACCTATTTTAATGCTCATTTTGGAGATGTGCATAAAAACGATTGATGGAAACATCATGATTCACATAACTTTTGAAAAAACGCATAATAAAACATGTGCATGACTGAGTAGGTTAAACTTTTATTTGATTGGAAAAGATGCGCATAAACTACGAAGAAAACACTTAACAAATTACAGTATGTGCATTAAAAAAAAGGTTTGTTAGAGATGATGATGAAAATGTGTGTGAATGGAGAAACCAGCAGACTGAGCACTCTGTAGAACATGTTAAATGTTGTTTTGGTCATTCTAAAATGCCTGAACTGTTTCAGTATTATTGTATATTATTAATTACCTCCGAGCGTCTGGAGCGTATCAAGTGATCACGTGATCATTGTGTGTCAGCATTGTCTTCTGAGGCGCAAGTACATTTATTAAATAAAAAATAATTGGCGCAGCTTCTTCTACCACAGTAAATATATACCACAGTTTTGCACAAATTTATGTAATATGTTTTGATGGAAACAGATATTGCCTAAATTTTTGTCACACACAGAACAAAGTCACGTACGAGAATGGCTTGTCCTTTTTTCATAAATAATTAGTTTAACCTTTGACATGTACTGTTACTAGATTAATGGGATCATTATTCTTTCTAAAAAGTATTTTTAGCACTGCTTACCTTCTTAATGTTATAACAACCTTTATCACTTGATCAATAAATAGGCAGACACACAAGTGCACTGTTAAATCTATTAAAACTGATAAACGTGTATAAAAGTTTAGAAACATTTTATAAACGTCACACATTACATTACTTATTTTATTATACTTAAATATTTAAATACTTTAAATTAAAAATTACGCATTAACTTGAGCAGCTGTTTTCTTATGCTAACTGTCTCTGTTTCACTGATGGTTGCTTCTTTTTAAATATATACGCTCATATTTGCTATAACTTTGCATGAGCAGATCAAATTCAGCCGGAGAAAGAAATGCTGATCTCTTTTTTTAAGATGTTGTCATTGTCATTCGTAATATCTGCGCTCCATTGATAATGTCTTTTTCATAGTCACGGTGTGCGCGCTTAACTCTGAGTTGGTCTACTCAAAGTTGATTGATCTAACTCAGATCAGCTATTCTGAAACCGAAAACTCTGAGTTTTTAATCTCTCGGTAAATCAACTCAGAGTTCAAGTTTAAACTCCCAGTTGTTTGAACCTCCTTACTGAAACAGGCTCCAGGTGTAAACACTGAGACTTATAAGAACAAGTCAAGGATAAAGAAGTGGGCGTGGCAACTGGAAACAAGGAAGGAGGAATGGAGGGGCACATGGTGAACACAAACACAGGCTGAGCCATGTGTTCAGACACAACGTAAGCATAGACACGTAGAATAGAAAAGGCAGACAAGGAAGCTCTATGACACAATGGCAGTTTTTTTACAATGGAAGTCTATAGGACAGTTGCTAGGGTGCTTTAAGTGGTTGCTAGGGTGTGGTTAAAAGTTTAAATATCAACAGTGGTTGGTAGATTGGTAGTCTGAGTTAAATAAGCATAACCTTAAGTCTGTTTGAAAGTGTGGTACAAAGTTAGGAGGTCACAAAGTTTGCTCCAATGTTATGTCAATGGGACTTTTTTTAATTGTCTGGGTTTCGAAAAACCGTAAGTCAGATCAGTTGGAAAAGATACAGCAACCCGAGTCAGACCAGTTTAGAGTTTTAGTGTTAGTTTAATGGTTGTAGTAGGACAGTCTAGGAGGAGATGCATACATAAATTAATCTCAGAAGAAAAAAAAAAAGAAGTAGAAGTTTATGTAGTATAACAGTATGTTGGCTTTCTCAAGCCACCATAATAATGTGTCAATAGTTTTGCATTTCCATCAAAAGAGTAAAAATACATTTTCAAAAAGGAAACCTATTTTATATAGTAGTAATGTTTCACAAATTAATGTATATTTTGTGTGAAATGTATGAAAATAAAACACATTTTCACAATTTAAGTTTGATGAGCATTGACATTGTCATCGTGGAGTATGACAGCATGAGAACATCTTCCAAAATGGATGTAAAGAAATGTAAATCTACATACTGTATCAGTTAATGTTTGATGAGTTGTTCCCAAACACAAGCCAGAATCATGTGAAGCACTGCAATAAAGATTCAATCATAGACTAGTATTTGCTTGCATAAATCTAGGCAGCACCTTTTTTTTTGCCAAGCAGTTTATAACAAGTGCCATAATCTGGCCTTAAAATGACAGTAATATTGTTTATGGCAATTATTTCTAGCACAGTACATTGCACACCAATAAGTGGTTATTGTGACAGGCCTAGACGTTGAATGTAAATTGTTAAAAACAACAAGTTCTAAAGTGCAACAGGTAAAAAAAAAAATCACCATAATTTGGAAGAATGTATAAATAATTCTAGTTACTATCAAAAAAATAATGCGAAATGCCAGACTGAATTTGTGAAAAGTGCCAGGTCGCTTTCTGTTGGCAATGCTCCAGTGGTAAACAACCAAAAGAATAATTGACTTTATTACCTCAAATACCACCTATGTGCTCCTAATTAAAATGAGATGTTGACTGATGTTTCCGGTGCTTATTCTCTGGAAAATGGTAATATGAGGTGAAGGTAATTTGTATTTTATGAGCATTGTTCCATTATCCAAAGCCCATAAACACAAGAGTCTGATATTGTCTTTGATATAAAGAGGGGACGGATCGAAACGCAGTTCCGCAGGCCTCTCTCATGGTTGTTAATTTGCCTCCATTTCCATGTCTTTGTAATGCTCATGAATTTATTAATACAGTTTCCAGCTTATAACATTTTTGGCAGGATATTTACAATGATAAGAGCTAATAAACCTGCATTCATCTCCTGTGGAGGATTGCCAGCTACTTCACAATGAGTCTGAAGTGCTTTTGGTTTTAAGACTCTCTTCAGAAAACATGCTCAAACATAGTGATCAGCATGGAGGAGAAATGTGCTGTATGTATCTAAAGTGTTCAGCATAACTTTCAGGTAATTGCTTAAATAGTTTGGGCCAAATTATACTTTTTTTTTCTTCACTGGGCACTGTTGAGTGTGGTGCAAATTCCGTCATCAGCACAGTATGCGTTCTTTTAATCATGCATATACAGTACATGCAAACAACAGATGCCTGTGTTGACAAGTGCTTGTGTGAGGGTATTACAAGATTTCTGCGACTTTTTAATAAAGTGACAAATAGGAAAGGTTTATTTGCATAAACTTTAAATTGTGAGGGGGAAACTGCTTAATTCTGGCCTCATAATTTTTTATTTATTCATTCATTTTCCTTCTGCTTAGTCCTTTATTTATCAGGGGTTGCCACAACGAAATAAACCACCAACTATTCCAGCATATGTTTTTATGCAGCAGAAACCCTTCCAGCCACAACCCAGTACTGAGAAACATTCATACACTCAAGTTTCTTAACAAAATTAACTGCTCTATTTCCATATTGCTTATTAAAGTATTTAAAGTAAAAAATAAAATGTGTTCTATTTGCAGTTTTTGGCAAGCATTTAGGCTTCGTTGCTTTTCAGGCTTTATTATTCATAATTGTGGTTTATTTTGTGTCAGAATTACATAAAAGTATTTTTTTTAACAGTAATTACATTTCTTTATAAAAATAAAAAACGTCAGAATGTTTAATTAAAAGTCCCATTTATGTATTTGTTATTATTTGTAATTTCTATAAAAAAGCTTCCATTTTAATAAAAAGAGTTTGTAAGAGAGAATTTGTAAAAAACCTGACTTGAAATCGACAGAACTGTGATATAAATTCAGATTGCAGGAAACAAAGTTTACAATTGTCTTTCCCCATATAAACTTTAACTGTGAGTTTAACGGCTTTCTCAAAATTGTAGCATATTTAATGTTTGTATTTTACCACAGACTTTTATTTATTTATCTTTCTTCTTACTTTCTTTTTAAGTGCAATTAAAATCTTCTATTTACATCTTCTATGCCAAATTGAAGTGACATTTTTCCTAATGAATGTAAAAAAAAAAAGTAAATTGTATTAAAAACTTTTTTGATTAAATACACCTCTAACAGCCCCGTAGCCAACCTGGTGAAAGGGGTGTTTCTTTTTTCTTAAAATGTGGACTTTTTTGCAGTTCCCCTTCGAGGGGAACTCCAGCACTATAAGTGGATTTGATGTTCTAAATCCACGTATGGGAGGTTCGGTTCAGAAGCTACTCGTCTGAAAGAGTATTGAACGGGCCAATTAAGAATGAATTGGCAGCGCAAGCCTGCGCAGGTGAGCGGCATAAGCAATCAACTGAGTATATAAGCTCACCTGGCGCCAGCAGACGCTATCCTTTTCGCTTCAGAGACTTTTCTGATCGAGCTTCATGAGGGTTCCTCCTGCTGTAAAAATCTACAGCCACTTCGAGCAAACGAGTGTCTCCCAATCCAGAGCGAGTCCACGCAGCGGCAGATGGTCAAGCTGGGGTTCTCCCTTGCCTGGCGTCCCTTTGGGTCCGGTCCTCCAGAGTGGTGCGTATTGTTGCAAAGCATCCTAAAAGAGCAACACAGTCGTGCAGCACGTCCTTTTCAGGACGGCGCTCCGACTGTGCGTATCTGGTTGCGGGGGTTTCCTGGCTCCGGATGATGGGCACGATCACTGCATTACATGTTTGGGGGTCCAGCATGTTAATGTGGTGCTCGGGGGCGGTTCATGTCGTCACTACGATGCCATGACCGTCGTGCAGTTGAGATCGCGGCAAACTCTCGTGAGAGAGAGAGCCACCCCAGTTGCCTCCTGTTCTGCAGCGGGCGCTCGGGCAGATCTGAGCGTTCCAGCGAGAGATAATCCGCCGCCTAAGGGCTCGCGGACCTCTCGCTCCTCCAAGCGCTCCATCCAAGCTTCGGGCGCTTGGAGTGATCCGTCTAATCAGATGGTAGCTCTCACGCTCGCTGACACCGGAGATCAGATGTTCTCCGCGGCATCGGAGGGTGGGCTTTCATTGTCCGATGATGATCCGGACCCGCTCGCCCCCTTCGGGCAGGTGAGCGCTGTCAAACGGATACTGAAACGGACGTGTTGGCCGTGCTTTCCCGGGCTGCTTCGGCCGTAGGTTGGAGATGGTTTATCCCCCAGCTCCGCAGCCGGACCGACTAGAGGGGTGTTCCCTTCTTGCCGGCGACGCACAGTAGGCTCACGCGGTCTTAAAGAGCACCTTTTTTTTGCTCGTGCTGCGTGTCCCTCCACCCTCACCACTCTTGGTGGTGGAGCGGCCAGGGGGTATGTGGCGATTCCTCAGGTTGAGTGTGCGATGGCGGTTAATCCGCGCAGCGCCTCTTCTTGGCGGGGTCTGCCTCGTCTCCTATCCAAAGCCTGTGAGTTTCGGCTCCCTCGGAGCTAGAGCTTACAAAGCTACGGACCAGGCTGCATCCGCCTTGCATGCGATAGCCACCGACCAGCGCTACCAGCCGACTAAGCTCTTCGGACTACTAAGTCCGCTGCGTGTGCTTTGGGGAGGACGATGTCCACACTAGTGGTCTAGAAGCCCCACCTCCAACAAAACTTGGTTGATATGCGCGAAGTTGACAAAGTCCGCTTTCTTGACTCGCCCATATCCCAAGCTGGTCGGCGACACAGTCTGCGAATTCACCCAGGAATTCGAGGCAGTGAGAGAGCAGTCCGATGGGTGATGTATAATTGGCGGCCCCGTAAGCCCGCTCTGCCCGCCGTGCCATCCATACCTGCTCCTCGCCGAAGGCGCCCGCCTACGAGAGCTGCACCGCCCCCGCACTCGCCTCTGGTAAAGCGAGCGCGTCGAGCACCTCGGAAGCAGGCCACTCCCCCTGCCCAGAACGCCGCTAAGTCTGGCAACGGACCACGAAGCGTCCCTGGGACAGGTCATCTGGAGAGGAGGGAACTTGCTCTTTCCCCGCTGGAAGGCGGGGTGCCATTTCCAACGGCACTTTTTACTGCCATGAAATGAAAGGGCACTTTTCCACTTCTCCGGAGGTGACAGCCCCAAATCTGCCAGTTTGAGCTCAGCTCTCTAGCTCGTAGGTTCGGTGCACTCCGCCAGTGGCTCACGGGCACTGCAGGCCCTGCCAGCCTGGGACGCGCTGCCTCTCAGCTCGCAAGGTCTGCATGCTCCGCCAGCGGCTCACGGGCGCTGGGGGGACGTTGTCCTTTTTCCCAGCCCCCAAGCCCCCCCTCCGGAGTCAGGGTGCGGAGCCAGAGCGAATCGCTCTTCTGTGGGACCCTCGCGCTCCCCGGATCAGCACACCCGCTCCGCGCAGGAGTCAGGGTGCGGAGCCAGAGCGAAACGCTCTCCTCCAGCTCTTCTGTGGGACCCTCGCGCTACCCGGATCAGCACACCCGCTCCTCGCTGCCCCTCCGCGGGTACGTCAACGATTGCTGCGATGACGTCATTAGCGAGGGCTCTGCCTGCCTGGTTAGCGCGGGCCAGCCCCTCGCGGTGGCTCATACGCGCGATCAGACTCGGCTACGAACTACAGTTCTCCAAACGGCCTCCCAGGTTCACGGGCGTGTATTTCACCAGGGTCAATCCCCTGTATGCCCCTGTCTTGCGAGAGGAGATTGCTGCCCTCCTGGCGAAGGGTGCAATCGAGCCGGTACCTCCAGCCGAGATGGAGAGCGGGTTTTACAGCCCGTACTTCATCGTACCCAAAAAGAGCGGTGGGTCACGGCCAATCTTAGATCTGCGCGTTTTGAATCGCTGCCTTCACAAACTGTCGTTCAGAATGCTTACGCAGAGGCGCATCCTCCGATGCGTTCGTCCTCAGGATTGGTTTGCAGCCATAGACCTGAAGGACGCGTATTTTCATGTCTCCATTCTTCCACGCCACCGTCAGTTTCTGCGGTTTGCGTTCGAAGGTCGAGCATGGCAGTACAAGGTCCTCCCCTTCGGGCTCTCTCTGTCTCCCCGGGTCTTCACCAAACTCGCGGAGGGTGCCCTAGCGCCTCTGCGGCTTGCGGGCATCCGCATACTCAATTATCTCGACGACTGACTGATTTTAGCCCACTCTCGGGAGCAATTGAATGCGCACAGAGACGAGGTGCTCCGGCATCTCCGCCTACTGGGGTTGCAGGTCAACTGGGAAAAGAGCAAACTCGCCCCGGTGCAGAGGATCTCTTTTCTCAGGATGGAGCTGGACTCGGTCACCATGGTAGCGCGCCTCTCTGGAGAGCGAGCTCACCTGCTGCTGAACTGTCTGAGGGAGCTCGACAGCAAGTTAGTGGTCCCACTGAAATATTTTCAGAGGCTCCTGGGGCATATGGCTTCCGCTGCGGCTGTCACGCCGCTCGGATTGCTCCATATGAGACCACTTCAGCACTGGCTTCAAGATCGAGTTCCGAGACGCGCATGGCATGCGGGCACACACCGAGTCTCTGTTACTGCGCTGTCGCCGCACCCTCAGCCCCTGGAACGACCCCTCGTTCCTGCAGGCCGGTGTGCCTCTGGGACAGGCGTCCAGTCATGTTGTTGTTTCGACAGATGCTTCCAGCACAGGCTGGGGAGTCGTGTGTCGCGGGCATGCAGCTGCGGGCCTGTGGGTAGGTGCCCAGCTGCATTGGCACATCAATCGCCTAGAGCTGTTGGCAGTGTTCCTTGCTCTCCGCCGTTTTTCTCCAGCGCTGGAGCAGCAACACGTGCTGGTCAGGACGGACAGTACGGCGGCGGCGCATATCAACCGCATGGGGGGTATGCGCTCTCGCCGCATGTCTCAGCTCGCCCGCCGTCTGCTCCTCTGGAGTCACCCGCGGCTGAAGTCGCTGCGCGCCATTCACATCCCAGGTATGCTCAACCGTGCAGCCGATGTGCTCTCACGGCAGCAGATTCACTCTGGAGAATGGAGACTCCACCCCGAGTCTGTCCAGCTGATATGGGCGCAATTCGGGGAGGCCCAGATCGATCTGTTTGCTTCCCCCGAGAACGCTCATTGCCAGTTGTTTTATTCCCTGTCCGAGGGCTCTCTCGGCACGGATGCACTGGCCCACAGCTGGCCTCGGGGCATACGCAAATATGTGTTTCCCCCAGTGAGCCTGATCGCGCAGTTAATGTGCAAGGTCAGGGAGGACGAGGAACAGGTTCCGTTAGTTGCGCCCCTCTGGCCCAACCGGACCTGGATATCAGAGCTTTCCCTCCTCGCGACGGCCCTCCCATGGCAGATCCCTTTGAGAAAGGACCTACTTTCTCAGGGACAAGGCACCGTCTGGCACCCTCGTCCCGATCTCTGGAACCTCCACTTGTGGTCCATAGACGCGAGGAAGACTTAGGTAACCTGCCGCCCGCATCACTCAGGCTAGAGCCCCCTCTACGAGGCGCGCCTACGCCCTGAAGTGGAGTCTATTCACTGAGTGGTGTGTCTCTCGGAGAAGACCCCTGTTCTTGCCAGATCAGTGTTGTGCTCTCTTTCCTTCAAGAGAAGCTGGACAGTAGGCTGTCGCCCTCCACTCTCAAGGTTTACGTTGCTGCCATCTCCGCTCACCATGACACGGTGGCTGGCGGCACCGTGGGAAAGCATCATCATCCGGTTCCTCAGAGGCGCTAGGCGAATTAATCCAACTCGCCCCCCTCTCACGCCCTCTTGGGATCTCGCCCTCGTTCTCACGAGCCTGCGATTTGATCCCTTCGAGCCACTCGATACAGTATCTTTAAGATTTCTGTCCCTTAAGACAGCTCTGCTGGTTGCGTTGGCCTCCATTAAGAGGGTCGGGGACCTGGAGGCATTTTCGGTCAGTGACTCGTGCCTGGAATTCTTGCCGGGATTTTCTCACGTTATCCTGAGACCGCGCCCGGGTTATGTGCCCAAAGTTCCTACCACTCCCTTTAGAGATCAGGTAGTAACCCTGCAAGCGCTGCCCCCGGAGGAGGCAGACCCAGCTCTGTCCTTACTTTGTCCAGTTCGCGCTCTGCGCATTTATGTGGACCGTACTCAGAACTTTAGATCTTCTGAGCAGCTCTTTGTCTGTTATGGCGGACGGCAGCAGGGAAGTGCCGTGCCACTGGATTGTGGAGGCCATTTCATGTGCTTATTTGAGCAGAGGTCAGCCGCGCCCCCCGGGAGTGCATGAGCACTCCACTCGGATCGTTGCATCCTCTTGGGCGTGTGCGCGTGGCGCTTCTTTAACAGACATTTGTAGAGCTGCGGGCTGGGCGACACCCAACACATTTGCAAGATTTTATAATCTGCGAGTGGAGCCGGTTTCCTCAAGGGTGTTAGGTACCTTTGGTGATTGAGGAAACAACTCGGTAGGTGTTGTACACGCTTGCGGTGCCTTTTTCCCTAACACGGAGAGATGTGCACCCTCCTGTCTGTCAGTAAGTTCCCCATTCGGTGAGCCCTGCAGATTCCTCCGAGGCCCCCAGCACTGACTCAGCGGAGGAGTCACTTGCTGGCCCATTACGTAGTAGGTCTGCCCGCTGGTCAGCCCGCGTTTTGGGTATAGGTGCCTGCTATGGCCGATCCCTGCTGGTGATCCCCATATGCTTTTTCCCCCACGGTTAAGTTCCCCCCTGGGCGGACCCGTGCTTTCCCTATCTGCTAACCACCTTTTATGTGCACTCCCCCTTTTCAGGGTTAGTCCATATGTAATTCCATTTGTTTCCCCCTATTGGGTGCGGATGGTCTCCGCAGCGTCCTCCCTACTGGGATGGCACGCTTCCCAACGTACTGTCGTATATTCCTAGAATTATCTAGACGCTAGCGACTCCCAAAAAAGATACCTATTCCGTAAAACTTCTTTTGAAGTGGGATAAGTTAGGGCCAAGGGCACGTTGGAGGACCATGCCTCTCATGATCTAGGTGCGTCACGCTTGCCTGACCGCTCTCTAAGCAGCTCTCTATGCAGTCATTATGGCGCTTTCAATGGGCTCCCATACGTGGATTTAGAACATCAAATTCACTTATAGTGCTGGAGTTCCCCCCGAAGGGGAACGTTCGAGGTTACTAAAGTAACCCTTCGTTCCCCCGAGGAGGGGAACAGAAGCACTATACTCCGTCGCCATAATGACTGTCCCTTAGCTGTTAAAAGTCTCTTCAGCTCAAAAAGGATAGCGTCTGCTGGCGCCAGGTGAGCTTATATACTCAGTTGATTGCTTATGCCGCTCACCTGCGCAGGCTTGCGCTGCCAATTCATTCTTAATTGGCCCGTTCAATACTCTTTCAGACGAGTAGCTTCTGAACCGAACCTCCCATATGTGGATTTAGAACATCAAATCCACTTATAGTGCTTCCGTTCCCCTCCTCGGGGAACGAAGGGTTACTTTAGTAACCTCGAACGTTATCTGCCTCGTTTTATAGTTTAATTACTTAATTATAAGATTTAAATACTACATTTCGTGACATTTTAAGCATTAGCTTTAGCTGCATTCGCTTGTCGGATGGTCATAACCTCACTTTCTGACATACTTTAAATTTTCCTAAACATTTATAAAACATGTAGAATAAAAGTTACCAGTGAATTTCTTACGTCAGATTGTAAAATGAACATATTTGTTAGCATGAGCCAAAATTCATTAAATTAATTCACACCAACGGGACAGCCTAAAGAGGAATCTGCTTGGTTCTAAAGCCTGTTACGATGGGTTATTTTCACTATTTATGATGGCATAGCAGTCAAAATAAGCTCATGTGTGGGACAAATTCTGGACATTTGTCAATTAGGGGTGTGTCTTACGAACCACCCATAACCCCCCCGCTATGGGTCTGTCTAATAACAACATCGCAACGATTATACACTCTGATCAACCTGCTTAAATTCAGCACGAAATCTAAGAATTTGGAGCAGATGCTGGTATTGACCCCTTTAAAATGACTTGACTACCATATTAAAACCTTTTAAAAACTGTCTGATCAGCATGAGTGTCTTTTTTTGGATCAGCTGAATCAGACTCTCTCATCCAGCTTATTAAAGCTGATCCCTATGACCTGATAATTAGATTTCTGAACTCCAGGAGAGATAAAAAAAACTTTTTTACTTCACATTCATTTTCTCTTTGAGGCACAAGGATTCATGAGCTCCACGAGCCCCACTTTATCTAGCTTGCTGTGACATCTTCATCAAGCATTTGTCCATGTTGTTGAGGCAAAGATTTACGAGCTTCAGATTTATGGTTTTCAGCATTGATGGAAAATGGCTTGCTGGGTTTTCTGTTTCTGAAAGTCCAACATGCGGCTGGTTTGAGCAGAACTGCGCCTGCACTGATCTCTTCAGCTGATTGATGTTGATTATATGTGATCCAGGAGAGTGTGCAGGTTTTTTTTTGAGGCCGGCTAATTTAGTTTCTCCATAGACAATCTTATTCAGGGAGAAAAACAGTCATTTTGGGAAAAAACTGCTTGCTGTGCTTCTCAGGCCTTTCCTATAGATTTCCAAATACTATTTGAGAAGAACTTTTGGGTAATGTTTGTATTTCCCCTCAGACTTTTATTTATTTGTCTATTTTTCTTAAGATCTGCACAGCCTGGTCTCAAATGGAAACTTAACTATTTCAATTATTGTCTGAAAAGTGGATAATTTGTACAAATTCATACAATTTAATTGTTATGAAAACATTTTTAAATGATATGTGCCTCCAAAGTTATATGAAGTTATCAGATTGTTTGTTGCATTAATTGCTGAAACATTTATCATGATATATTGTGTCATAACAGAATTGATATAAGATGCAGAAAAGGGTTACTTTAAAATAAAACATAAATATGGTGTATTGCTTTATTGTACATAAATATTCAGGGTTAACATGTTTAAAACTAATGAAACTTCAAAAGGATTGTATCATTCAATAGGTAACACCTTACAATAGTCTCATTTGGTAATGCAAATGAATCGTTTTTAATATTACAGTACATAAAAAAATTATCAAAGAAAAACTTGTATAACTGTGATTGTAATGAGTTATTAAATATTAAGACAGGACAGTGGCTACGTTTCCACCCATTAATTCCATAAAAAACGGTTGATGGAAAAGCCAAGATGCACATACATTTTCAAAATGTGCATAAAAAACATGGTTTTTTAAACATTAAAAAAAGTAATGTGATTTTTGTTATAAGAGATCATGTGATGGTAAAAACGTGTGTAAATAGACAAACCAGCAGGCTGCACACACTTTAAAACATCTGAAATGTTGTTTTGGTCATTCTAAAACACCTTAACCATTTCAGTATTAGTGTTATTATGATAATAATTATCTCCAAAACTGTAAAGCGATTCTGTGCTCCACGTCTCACACCTTCAAACACCAGCACGTGTTTATTGCATGTAGGCATTTGTTTTCTAAGGCGCAAGTCATTTATTAAATGAAGAAAAGATTAATGCAGCTTGTCCTACCCCAGCAAACTCCGTTTTTACTTTCGATATTTGCCGCCAGTTAATCAGTAAGGGATGATTTTGTTCTCTTTGACTTATTGGATGGAACGCTGCTTTATTCACACGTCTTTTATGTAATAACCCAGTTTTGTGAGTAAAGTTAATTCACATCTTTGAATGCAAACATAGCTACTGATGCTGATTTTATACAGTATGTTATAATGAACATACATGATATTATGAATAAAATGTGACAAAGGAAAGACTTAAAAGTGTATTGTTCATTCCATAAAACAAAAACCAACTTTATGAGAAGCCAAACGTGTCAATTATATCAATATTTAGACCACAGGGGTTAATCTTAGTTTCTGACGGGCTGCAGCTCTGCACAGTTTAGTCCCAACCCTAATTAAACACACCTGATCTAACTAATTGAGCCCTTCAGGTTTGTTTGAAACCTACTGGTAATTCTGCGGTCACACTAGATTTTGTGTGTGCAAAATTCTGTAGTACAGTGCTTCGAAAAGGGGTGGGATTAAACAAGATGATTAGACATTTGAAAAAGTGAGCAATTGGCCCATATTTAAAAATTCTGTCTAGAGAGGTCATGTTTTGACCATTGGTTGGTCTCACGCAGTCACATGATACGATTTCACTGGTCAGAGTTCAACAAGCTTGAACTTAGCAATGCAGCAAACTGCGAAACTTGTCGCACAAACTTGCGTTTTCGGTTTGTCGCATTCGCGTGCATATGAAATGAAGTCTATGGGGAGAAAAGCCCAGTAAGACCACAGCTTACATGTGTTGGAGCAGGGCTGAAACTAAACTGTGTAGGGAATTTGACAGGGCTGCTATAGACTTTTGGCTTTTCATAAAGTTTTTTTTTTTTTTTGTAAGTCTTATAGAAGAGGTAATACACTTAAGTCTTTCTTTATCGCATTTTGTCCATAACAATATCATGTTCATACAATATCATATGTTTGTTATTCCAATGCCTTGCATTATTGAATTTCTGCACATGTGTAATCTGTATTTCTCTCTTTTTTTTCACAGTGTGGTACTATAGATTTTGGCTCGTATGTGAACTTAACGGAGAGGAATCTGCAGGATGCTCAGAAGTTCATCCTGATGCATGAGGTGGTGCAGCCTGTGGTTCCTGTGCCGTATTTCATGGAGGACAATGTGCGCTTCTCTCATGTGGCTGTGGACGTGGTGCAGGGCAAAGACATGCTTTACCACATCATTTATCTGGCAACAGGTACTGTATCAACTCACATCTGCATAAACGAAGATTTCTGTTATTTCTGTATGTTTATTGTAGTCTAAAATAAGCAGTGCTTCTGATGTGCTGTACCTTATTGATGAAGGTTAATGGAGGTGCAGTATATGATTGAGCTACTAATAGCTTACTTCTTGCTGCAGAAATGCTAATGGAGTCCATTAGTTTTTGCAGATGCTGGGACAGTAATGAGTGTATAGAAGCTCATTTTTTACCTCAGCTGACTCTAAGACACATAAGTTGAAAAGAAGAAGTCAGCGATAAAGACACATTTACTGGTAATTTACCTTGTTGGTTATTATAGTTGTAAAAATTGTAGTTATAAAATGTTGTTATAAAATGTTTTTTATCATGTTCATTTTGGTCATTAGAAATAAACTGTAACTAAGAAAAATTATTTTTTTTCTTTTCATTTTATTACAACTAAAGTGAGTAAAACTGAAATAAAAGTAATGAATATAAATATGTACAATTTTAATTTTTATAAAAAATTAAAAATAAAAAAGTAAAAAAAAAGTTTTTACTAAGTTATAAATGTGACAATATTTATGCATTTATTGATTTACTTATTTGCTTATTAAATTTGTTGCATTTTTTATTTATTTATTTAAAATAATATATACAAAATAAAAATATCAAGTTACTACATATTTGATTAATAATAATAATAATAATAATAATAATGTTAACAAAATTATTACAAAAATATTATAACCTGATTACAGTAAATAATATCTTACTAGATATTTTTAAGACACTTCTACACAGCTTAGAGTGACATTTAAAGACTTAACTAGATTAACTAGGCAGGATAGGGTAATTAGGTAATTAATTTATTGTATAATGATAGTTTGTTCTGTAGACTGTCGGGGGAAAAATAGCTTAAAGGGGCTTATAATTTTGACCTTAAAATGGTTTTTAAAAAATGAAAAACTGCTTTTATTCTAGCTGAAATAAAACAAATAAGACTTTCTCCATAAGAATAAATATTTTCAGACATACTTTGAAAATTTCCTTGCTCTATTAAACATCATTTAGGAAATATAAAAAAAAAGTAAATAAAAGGGAGGGCTAATAATTCAGACTTCAACTGTATATAGAATTTGTTTCCTTTTGCCCTTTTCTGTAAATATTGACATTTTCCAATTATATTGTGAAATTTCTGAAACTCTCATTCTAAAATATGTGATAGAACATATATTTTGTTTTTTTTAAACTGTTTAATAATGATCATATTATTTGTTATACGATAGGTAATGGGCACCGCAATTGTTGCTAGAAGGGATACAGCAATTGGAAGTTAACAAGAAGTATTTATATAGTTTATTAAATTACATATAAATTCTATATTATTCACCCTCTCCTGTAGCGTGGTGAAGTCCAGATGGGACACAGCTGAGGATCTTTAGGTCAGTATAGCATAATTGTTTGTGACACTGTACAACAAACAATATTTTTACATTATCGTGGGGGTTGGTTTTAGGGTTGAGGTAAGGTTAGATGCTAATAAAATACAATTAATACATAATATAATAAATAATATGCTTCTAGTTAACTTCTAATCACAGCTCTATTCCTTCTAGCAACAACTGCAGGAAATTCAAGCTGTTGGCTTTGTTATTTTTATTCATAATTTTATTTTGAAATGTTAGAAGGTTAGAAAGTAACATAAAAAGGTAGTTATAGTATCATAAACAGTTTGTATGTTACGTGAACAAAGCACATTGTCCAGTTATATTGAGAAATAATTATTTTTGCCATCTTCATAGACATTCGCTTGTAATTTACAAACCTGAAATAGTATGTTTTAATATGTGTATTTGAATGTCTATACCCTAAATTATGTTATTTGTTTGAAATCAGGGATAAATTGGGATTTATGATAAGCGCTGTGCACCTCTTTCTTTGCCTCAGCACGTGGTGTCAAATTAGAATTTTAGCAGCCGATGATGTGCTCTCTGAATGTTCTAATCACATCGATGTGATTGTAGGCTTCAGGGACAAGCCAAGGCTGATCACACTGGTGTAACTATACGTGTGAAATGATTAACATTGAAATATTTAAATACTGAAATATTAAAAAATAAACTTATAGTATTTTAAATAATTTGTTTTAATATAACTTATTTTTGGTTTATAGTTTCTGTATTATATGCAGTTAATTGTTTGGATAAATAAAAGAATTGAATGATGTAATTATATTAATATATTGAACATTAATTTAACATGAAGAACATGAAGTAGTGATACAAAATATTTTATCTTTAAAAAAACAATAATAAATTACATTTTAAAATATATTCACATAAAACAGTCATTCTAAATTTAAATTATAGTTCACAAAAATATTGTACTAAATTTATTGAAAAAAAATCTCCCCTCCATTTAGCTTTTTCCTTTACAGAAGTGCATTTTATTTTATTGTTGTATATTAAAACTGAAGTCACCTACAAAATTGTACTAACCCCAAAACTTTTGAACTACACATTTATACACAAGTACGCACATAAACATCTGTCTGTTAATTCAGACAAAATGGGTCACTTGTAAACAAAAACATGGATAGGGCATAGTTAAAAGTACAGATCTGAGGAAAAATATAGATTAAAAAAAAAAAAAAAAACAACAACATTAAAGCCTGTAATATGAAAGTAGTCCCAGGTGGTTGACTTCTCATTAAACCCACAGCTTATTAGAATGTTACTTTTACCATAAGAAGTTTGTGGAGTGAAGACTTGTACATTGGGGAAAACTGACTCTGGTAATTGGTGGTCTACTTGAATCACTGGTCTTTGAAGCAGGCAACAGTTGGTCACTAGGCTGAAGAAAAGGCATTAGACACATAGCAGCGATGAAACATCAAAGGCAGCATGTGCTTACATAAAGGAAAAATGTACTGTAAGCTGTCATTTGCCATCCAGATGCACACCAGAGCCCAGGAAACCTCCAAACCCACACTCAAAAAAAGAAAAGAAATCATTGTTGATAGGGTGTACTTCAAGTCTGTGTGAACTCAAAATGTGCTAGGTAATCCACAAAATAAAAACTGTTTTGTAATCTTCAATCAAAGTCTGATCACCTGCTTTCATGTTTGTAGTGGAGGTTCTTCTATGCTGACGTCAGTTTTTCAACTTCAGCCACAATATTCTTTACCCCTCCCCTTTTACCGTTAGTTTGCTATGAGCGAATGATGTCCAATTTAATAATTCATTAAAGTTAGAAGCACATACTTTTATTTCAGTATGTTGAAACAATAAAAACATATGCACCTACGTCGTAAAACATTCAAAATATATGCACTTTATCACTAGCTATACACTTTTGGGATCTTAGGCCCCGTTTACACTACTAGTTAAATATGACCCAATTCTGATTTTTTTTTGCTCATATGTGACAAAGATCAGATCTGTTCTATGGCTGTGTAAACACACAAAAAAAAAAATGCATTCGGATATTCAGAGATCGGTTTCAGGCCTCCTTCATATGTGGAAATAAATTAGATATAGATCGGATACGTGACAATGCGACTGTCATGTAAACAGGCAGATCGGATTTATTGAGGCATTCCGTTCTGTAAATCCTTAAACTTGTGACAATGTGGTGCTTCTTTGCGGTTTAATGACAGAAAGAAGAGCGTGTGTGGAGATGCCGACACGGTAAACAACATCAAAGTAAACACAGATGAGGAAAGTCTTCAGTCGCCACAATTTGCTTCTACCAGACCTGAGATCTCGTACCCACAAATTCCTCTGAATGGTGGAGGACATCATAAAGCATATAAACCATAAGCGCAAGCTTCGATGACGGCCCTTTCCCACCTCCGCCGCAAAATCATTTTAAAGTTGGGACGAACTTCTTGTTGTAACTTTTGCTTTTTGTCACTATTAATACACGCACTGTGGGCTACACATAGAATAACTCTATTCTCTCTAACACCAGTGCGCACAGACGCTAGAACCCGCCTTTATGCATGCGCAACATCGTAAATTCTATTGCAAGTGTAAACGCATGAATTTCATATGGGTCACAATTAAAATAACGTGTAAACGGACAGGCAAATAAATCAGATATAGGCAACAAATTGGAACTGGGCATCAAGCATATGTGTGCTTAACTTAATAAATGTTATTTAAATTATATTTTTATTTTCTTTTTAATTTAAAAGGCTTTAATATATAAGCAGGTTAAAGCTGGCATTGCAAAAAAGTTCTCTAAAAAAATAAAAACCTATATTAAAATATTACAACTAGACAGAAAAAAAAAAAAAACATTAAAACTCCAAGTTAAAAAAGCACATCAGTTCACAAAACTCCTAAAAGACGTGGAGGCATGAACTGAACTTTTATGACACCCCTGTTACCGTTAGTTTGCTGTGAGCGAATAATGTGCAAAAAATAAAGCTGTGCCCCTGCTCAATATTTCGTTACAGTTAGAAGCACATCAGCATACTGAAATAAAAGTCTCAGCAACTTCCAGTTCACATGGACTTTGTCATCATAACACACATTTGTAAACATTTGAATAGTGTTATTGCAAGTTAATCTAGGCAAAAGCAAATTCATTTTGAGCCAATTACTTTAATTTGAATGATCTTGTGAATTTCAACTTGTGAGTTTACCCTTTCTTGAGTCAATTATTCTTAAGCACCTCATTTGGACAACAACAATAAAAACTACTGCATTACATTAGCACAATTACTGCTTATTGCGGGAAGCATTCAATACTTTTCTGCACATTAGTAATACAAAACCTTAGTTGAAACTCTTTTAAACCTCTAAATGAAGTGAAAAGTAAACTCTAAACAGTCTTTCTTTTTTTAAAGGGGACCTATAATGCCCTTCTTTACAAGATGTAAAATAAGTCTCTGATGTACCTAGAGTGTGTATTTTAAGTTTTTGCTCAAAATACCCTAGAAACAATTTATTATAAATCTTTGAAACTGCCCCTTTTAGGCTTTTATCCTAAATCTAATTATGTCATTTTGGTGATTGTCACTTTTAATTTTTTTTGAAAAGAGGACAAATGCATATGTGTCAGCATAGTGGCAGTTTCAAAAACAAAACTAACGTTCTCTCCTAATGAGGGAGAGTTTGTCACTAGTGCGTGGGGTTTTCCCCCTCTGATGACATGTACAAAGGGAGAATGTCAATTGTCAACAGTGTTTCTGCAGACTGTTTTTATCAAGTGTGATTTATAAAAAAATAAAACTAATACATTTAATTAATAACTTGACAGCATGAAAACAAGCTATGTATAAATCATGAGCTAAGTGTGAATTTTAATAGCAAAATCCTTCTGAGTAAAGTTTACTCCGTTTAGATTAGTATTTGGTCCCTCTCTAAATGGAGTTAAAGTTACTAAAGTTAATGAGACAATGAATAGATTAATTAAGTGATGATTGAGCACTGATGATGAACACCTGCTGTTAATAAGTAGAAACTCAGAAAAGAAAAACACAAAACTACAACTGACTTCAGTCACAGCTTTAGATCAAATCAGCTGAAATATAATACATTGAATCTCTCAAAATCTCACCAAAGGATCATTAAGCAACTGCGCAAACAGCAGCTTTGCTTTTTATCACCCGTTTGCCCTTATTTCAAGAGGGACCAAATACTCTCTGAACTTAGTAAATTTTACTTGGAGATTTTGCTGTGTTAAAATACAACCCATGCATTTTCTTGGTGAGGCAGATAAAAGGGTTAAGGAAAAACTAATTTACTTTTGACCATTTATTTCTGAAATTAATAGATATGTGTTACTTGTCTAGAAATGTTTTCTTGATTTTTATATTTGGACTAGAAACAAAACAAAAACTCAAAGTAAGGAAAACATTCTTTTTTTGCTGAGCAATAAAAAAAAATATTAATGTTGTCCTGACATTTAATTGGGTTAAAAATTATACAAATAAACCGTCAAGTGTTGTCAGGGATGGTGTTCTTTTAGCTCATTTAAAACTTGATATTTTATTGAAAATGCATATTCATGGACAGCTAAAAAACAGTGACCATCTAGTTACATGTACCTGTCAGCAGAAACTCAATTACAGGGAGGCATGTGTTTTTGAATTGTGTAAAATAAACACTTGTTAAAGGGAAGAAGCCACTTGTTAAACTGGTCCTCATTAACGCACAGGACATGTGTGATTTAAAAGATCGCTGTTTGCTAATTGGGCGAGCTATGGGTTTTTGGGTATTACTTCTAAAAGACACCAACTGTTTTCGATTATTGGTAAGAGTCAAGGCCTCATGCTGATTTAACAGCATTTACATTGTCTGTCTGGTCTGACAGATGAGAGATAAAGAGATGAAAATGAGAAAAGAAAGAGAATTGTTCACCCCAAAAATGTAATTGTCAAAATGTCATCTGTAAAAAGCTGTATGACTTTTTTTCATTGTGGTAGTAAACAAGTTTTTTTTGGTCTCCTGATCTTAAAAGCTGTCCATAAAGTTCATGCCTCCAGGCCTTTAGGAGTTTTGTGAACTGATATGCTTTTTTAACTTTAAAGTTTAATGTTTTTTTTTTCTTTTCTGTCTTGTCGTAATATTTTCATATAGGGTTTAATATTTTATACATGTTTTACAATGTCAGCTTAACCTTCATGTTCTGTTGGGAAGGTTTTCATCCATTCTGGGGTGATTTTGGAGTCTTAATTTGGCCATAACTTTTTTGTGTTTTAACTAGATTAATGATTTTTGGTGACAAATTTTTTTTTTTTTTTTTTTTTTTTTTTTTACTTAATGATACACTCTTGGCACATTTATGATCCTTTTGTTATGTTACGGATGAAAACATGTGCTGAAATAAACTGCTCTAAAAAAAAAAAACTCTTTTTCTTTTCTTTTTTAATTTAATTTATTTTTTTATTTTACATATCAACCTCAGTCCTGGTCAAAACTGCTAAATTGTTTAGAAAATAACAGGATTTTAATTCTTTAATTGCCAAATGTATTAATGATGTCACTGAATTGATGGGGAAAAAAATGCAAAATTACTTATTTTCAGTGTATATTTTTACCTTTAATCACAGTCTTTGCGATGTAAGGATTAGTAACAACATTGCATTTGATGCATTTTTATTTTATTTATTTATTTTTTAGTGCAGCATAAGCCTTTCCATTTTTTTCTCCCTAATTTACTGTTTGTAGCTGTTTTTGCCCCATTGACTTCCATTATAACCACATTTTTTGATTGCAAAACCATGACACCACATACTCATGCATTTTTCATCCTTGGTTGTTTTCCCTGATGAAAAGAGGTAAAAATTTTACCATCGTTTTTACTGTATCTTTTATTCTAGCCTAAATAAAACTAACAAGACTTTCTGCAGAAGAAAAAAATATTATCCGACATATGTGAAAATTTCCTTGCTCTGTTAAACATCATTTAGGAAAAAATTTAAAAAGAAAAAAGAAAGGGGTTTTAATAAATTAAATTCAACTGTAAGTACAATATTGAAGTAATTGTAAAAAGTAAAGTCCACCCAATTAAATAAACAAACAGAAACCAGCACAATTTTTCACAATGTCTCATTTCGTGTTCCACAAAAAGAAAGTCCTTTGGAAAAACCTGAGGAAGAGTACATTTCTGCTTGAATGAATTCTTTTGTCATGGATGTCAGCGTAATGATTCTCACTTGAAATCAACATATTTCTGAGGCGCTACACAATAAATCCTCAAGCAAGGCGAACAATGTGCCATGTTTATAGTGTTAGCCTGAATTCAGTCCACACAGCAGACAATAATAGCATGAAGTGTGAGGAACGCTGCAGGAATTTCACAGCTGAATGGAATGAAATAGAGCACCGAAGCCTGTTTTGACAAGGGCAGGGACCTAATCAGTGGCTCTTGTAGTATCTAAAAGTTCATTGGCCCACATGTTGTGTGACTCCTATAAAACATCTGACAGACAGAAGAATAACAGCAGATACTACGCGGATAAAACAGACATTATACAGCTTATCAAACCAATCCAGTTCACTCTTTGTGACATTATGAGACCAGTGAATGTCCTCCACAAAACCGCATGCTCCACAAGAGAGGGATGTGTTACTCACAAAAAGGCGATTCAACCGATAATTCTGCCCTCTTTTTTCGGCTGCACAAAAGCCACCCTTTTGGGTAAGATAATGAATCTGGAGAGCTGTTCGCCCGTTTTGCCCTTTCTGATCCAAATAGCACATCCAAATTTAAGTCGACAGCCCAGGTGGCAAACTTGCACTTCATGAAGGCTTCGTGTGAATGGAAAAATACAGTGTACTTTTGCTGAGCTGATCCATCTCAATCACTTAATTTGACAAACAGCATGTTCAGTTAGTTATTGCAGTTCAAATTTAATAATCTTATGTAGTATGTGGACTGGGCAAGTAAAAAAGACTCAGAACTAACATTAGCACAATTATTACTACTCAAGAACACTACTCTTTTAAACTCTTCTAAGTCTAAGTCAAGATGATGAAATGTCTTACTCTTTATATGAACACTTAAGATTAAAGCTGATATGAAAAAAATAAAAAAGTAATCTCAAATCATGATGGCGAAATATAGTTGAAGGCAAAATTATTATCCCTAGTCTTCTTCAGATATTTCCCAATTGATATTTAACAGAGCAAGAACATTTTTAAATATTACTGCTATTCTATTTAAAGGTCAATATAATTAGTCCTCCTAAGAATGTTTTTTATTTTATTTTATTTTTTATTTTTTTGTATGGCTATAGAGCAAAATACTGTTGTACAGTGACTTGCCTAATTAACTTAACTTGCCTATTTGACCTAATTAACCTTGTTAAGTATTTAAACGCACTTAAAGCTGAATACTAGGATCTTACAAAATAACTAGTAACGTATGTACTGTCATCATGGCAAAAACTAAATCAATTAGTTATTAGAAGTTAGAATTAAAACAATTATGTTTTAAAATGTCTTTAAGAAATTTATTCCTTTGATTGATGATGTCACATCAAAAGCTCAGTCGCGATTGTTCAACATAAGCGTCATGTTTAATCTTCTTAATAACCTGAAGGGGGACTTATCTAAAGAGAGGGATTTTTCTTTCATTTTTCTTTCAGCTTAGTCTCTATTTCAGAGATCGCCACAGCGATATGAACCTCCAACTATTCCAGCATATGTTTTACTGTTTTACACAACGGATGCCCTTCGAGCTGCAACCCAGTACTTGGAAAGTGTTGTAAAATCTGGGAAATCTCTCTGTTTAACAACACTTGGGAAATATTTTTAAATAACTTAAATTTCACAAAAAGGCTAAAAACTGTATTATAGAGAAGGCTAATAACTGTATATCAAGATAAATTCAGTCAATTAATAAATTATATATTGGCCACATGAAAAGAACTGTTTATATTTATAGAACTAATATAGAACATTTTTTTTACATTTTAAAGTGTAAACTCAAAAAAGTAGCTCATTCAAATGAGATTATATTTCTCACTTTATTTGGAACCTCAGGTCAAATGTAGAAATATTAAATACATTTTAATGAAATACAAACTATTTTTTGAAATCCAAATGATGATATAGTAGTACCATAAACAACACCACTAAATAGTTTAACAACACCACTAAATAGATGATGCAAAAGGATGCAAACATTTTAACTTATCCATAAGATTCTGCGTATATTGTCATTGCCAATACTCCTTCAATAATGCAGGAGACATGATTTGCAAATAAATAAATACATTTTCATCTTTCAAAAAACCTTGCAGGCACAGAACATTAACATGATGTAATATTGAAGTTGTACCCCAACATCATGGGAATGTTAATTTTTTTTAAATGAAAATCAAGTTGACATCAGAACCAAACAGCAGGTCAATGTCCAATCTAAAGTCAACCTAAAATCAACCAAATATCCATGTAATTTGATGTCGTTATTGGGCGTCAAAAAAATGTTGTCTTAGATGCTGGCTAGACATTAAATTTTGGTCACCTGACTTCATGACCAAATCTAATGTACTATTAACATCTTATGATGTTGTGTGCCTGCTGGGAAAAAAGAAAAGAAAATAAATACACTTGACCATACAAAAAGAAACTCAGCTTATAAACTCCTGAAACAAGAATGGAGTTCATTTTGAATTGACAGATGGATCACTCACACAAAAATAAACAAATGAATAAAATAAAATACAAAACAATATTTACATTTTCCTGAATTAAAGATAATAATTAAAAAAAACTAAACAACAGTATTTACAATTCACCATCATGCAGTTTATGAACAAAAAAAAAATTGAGACAACATAATTAACGTAATTTACGTAATTTAGAGTATCCAAATACAAATTAGCAAAGGCAAACCTAACAAAAAATAAATGTTTACAAAAGGGAATTAATAAATGAATGAATAAATGAGTAAATATATAAATAAATAAAATCAACACTAATACATAAATCAACTTAATAACAATAAACTTTTCAAACTAGTTTACACATTTTTTAATTGAAACTTGTTGTTTTTAATCATATTAAGCCCTCTGTAAGATTACTTTTGTTGCTAACATTAAGTGGTACGCATGCTCCAAAGTGGAATGTATAGCTCAGAAAAAGGTGATTCAACCAATAATTCTGCCCTCTGTTCAACTTCTCAAAAACCACCCTTTGGGAAAGATAATGACTCTGTAGAGTCGTCCTGCCCTTTCTGATCTAAATAGCACATCCATATTTAAGTGGCGAGCCCAGGCAGCAGACTGACACTTCATAGAGTTTTCATGCGATTGGAAAGATCTGAGGTCATTTCCTTTCCAATCTCATCCAGGTCATCCGAGATGCTCCACTTGATCTCCTAAACTCTTTTTCTTCCCCTCTTCTCTCTTAAAGTCTAACTCACTTGTTCTCAAATTTCTACTTTCTAGATTACGGCACCATTAAGAAGGTGCTCTCCCCTCTCAACCAGACCACGGGCAGCTGCTTGCTGGACGAGATTGAGCTTTTCCCCCTGAAGAAGAGGCAGCCAATTCGTAGCCTGCTCATCCTTCACAGCCGCAGTGAGCTATTTGTAGGAGTCAGAGAGCAGGTCATCAAAATCCCCCTGATGCGCTGCAACTTCCACAAGTCTAGAGAGTGAGTACTGCTGCTGCTCACAGGGACATGCTGAGAACTGCTTTCTTAAAGCAACCATTCACTCCAAAAATGATCAAATGTTTTGGCTGCATTAAATACTGCTTATGAAGTAAAAAAAAAAAAAAAAACACTTTTGTTTGTATAATTTAGTTTAGTTTTCAGTTTTTTTTTTTTGTTTGTTTTTTTGTTTTTACGAATTATGTGCTTTATGGGTTTTAAAGAATGTAAATGTATGTTGTATTATATGCCAGTGTCAAATATGATTTTCTGTCCAGAATCTCTGTGCAGACAGTAAAGTAGTGAAGTGAAGTAAAGTGAAGTCAAGTTAAATGAAGTGAAGTCAAATGAAGTAAAGTGGTGAAGATTTTTTAAACATATCAGTCAAACATTTTAAAGGTAACCCTTTATGATAAGGTTGTATTCGTAAATGTGGGTAATGCATTTACTAACATGAACAAACAATGAACAATACATTTATTATAGTGTATGTTCATGTTGGTTCATGAAAATACAGTTGTTTGTTGTTAGTTCATGTTAACTCACGGTGCATTAACTAATATTAGCAAGCATGAATTTGGATTCTGTAAATGTTAAAGTGGTGGTCCACTACGATATCATATTTAAAACTTTAGTTGATGTGTAATGTAGCTGTGTGAACATAAGCAACACCTCTGAATGTAATACGCTCAAAGTTCAATACAAAGGGAAACTTTGGCTTTTACGGAGTTAGCTTAGCAAAGCCTAAAGCAAACGAAGCTTGGGGACTACAAATAATACATCTGGGTTAGTGAGATCATAAAAGCTTCAGGTTACGCGCATACACTTTGCACAGCAAAGAAGCGTGGCCAGATGTGCGGTAATGTTCTAGCTAAGAAGGTTAAAATGCCATCCAAATGCTGCTATTTCCACAGAGTGTGTTCTGTTTCTGTATTTGGGCTTCCAAAGGACACAACACAAAGAGAGAAGTGCTTGCAATTTAATTTTAATTTTGTGCCAGAGAATGATTAAAAAGATATAGCTCTAGCATTTGACAAAGCACAGCTTGCAGAATCTCTCCCAGTTCAGTGCTGATTTCGGCTAAAAACTGAAAAAGGAGCAGCTCCAACCAGAATAGACAAAGCTGTGGATTGTGAGCCACAACCTGTAACTATTTTTATTTGTTAAAATTGATCTATTACATGCATGTTTTCTTGCATTAATTGTTTGCTGGGACATCAACAAGGATGTAAACAGGAAATGCTGTTTAGCACCATTAACAATTTAGCTGCAAATTCATGTTTATCTATCAAACCTTTTAAACACCCACAGTCTTCAGCAGCACTGCAGTGTCTCTTAATGTGACTTTTTCCCCTGCATTCTACATCTAAAATAACAAACTTGCAAAAGATATGCAAATGTTTCATATTACTTACACATGCTTATTCCGAATATATTTGAAAGACACTTGTCAGATTTTATTTTAGAGAACAGGTTGAGGTTTAGCTGTGTCCTTTTCATTTTCTGACTGATTCAGGCTCAAACTGATATGGCTACTCTGACTGACAGTATTTACATTAGAGGCACAACATGCATGCTAGATGAGACATTTGAGAAAAGCTTTTCCCGGTGATGTGGAGGAGATTCGCAAATCACTGCACATTATGTTAACTGACCAATCAGAGCCTCTTGAGGGCGGGCCTTTCAGAGGAACCATGAAATGTGAAAGCTGTTATCCAGTTAGCTCAGCAGCAGTATATAATCAAAGTAAGATATACTAAAAAATATGATTTTTTACAAGTGAAGCATGTGCACAGTTTGCTTTGCATCTTATAAACACAACCAAGCCTTAAAAATTCACTCTGGACCACCACTTTGATTAATAAATGCTCTACGTGTATGGTTCATACTTAGTGCATGTTAGTAAATACATTAACATTATCTTTTGTGACCTTATTGTAAAGTGACTATTTTCAACATAACAGTTTTAAAATATAATTTTTTAAATATATTTTTGTCTTTGCTTTTATGATCGTACATAATATTTTACTACTTATTTTGCACTATGTAAATATTCAGCCTGATTTGCAATTAAAAAGCTTATTAGATAATGTTTTAATTAATTAAAACAACAAGTATTTTATCGCCTGTTAATGCAGTTTTTATTATCATTTGTATTATATTAAAAGTCCATTGCTCACTGGCTCTGAATACACACAGACAAACAATGAGTCACAGGAAATGTGGAATTTTATACTGTACTGGATTGGGACGGATGTCATCTTGCGTCTTAACAAATGAGAACATCTATAATGAGCCTATTGCTGGGTTCACATCAACTCGGAACATTACTCACTCTAGCTTACTTGCAGGATGTTTTTAAAGCTAAATTTTCTCTTAGAACTTACACGAAAGATATACTTGAGGCAAATTCTGTGCGTTCATCAACTGTGTGGCACATTCCATTTAATTTTTGCGATGACTTTGTTTGTAATCTATATAAAGTTGCTTTTGATATGAACCATACATATGCTGCAGGCAGTGGCATTTATCACTTTCTGAAGTCATTTAGATTTCCCATGCTCTGTAAGGAGTAGTGTACACTGTAGGGACCCTGTATTTCTGAACATAGTTTAGCATTAAGCTCTCATCTATGGAGCTGGTTGTTTGAGAACAGTGTTGTGCAAGGACAGGAACTGAAAACCACTGATTAATGATCACTGAATTATCATTAAATACCCCGGCAGTAGCTTTGGTTTTATATATAATTTGTTTACAGAAATGTTTAAGTTAAAATAAACATGATATCTTCAGCTATTAGTTAATAAAGGTTGATAAAGTTGAATAAAAACTCTTATTGCAAAGTGTTATTGCACTTTTTATTGTTTACCAGAACTTTAAAAATAAAAGTGTGCAACACAGTACATTTGAATTCATTGTTGAATTTTGCATCTACACTGTAAAATCCAAAAAGTTAAGATAACTCAAACCATTTAAAAAAAATGATTGCAACAAACAATTTAAGTTAAATTGATTCCTAATGAGCACTGTGAACTTAATCCATTTGAGTAAACGTAGCAATTTGAGCACAGTAAAACCCGAAAAATGAAAAGAACTCAAACCAACTGAGTACTGTAAAACCCAGTAAGTTAAGGCAACTCAAACCGTTTGAGGAAAAACCCATTGCAACATACCATTTTAGGAAAAATTAATAAATAAAATAAAATAATCTATATGATTACTGTGAACTTTAGGTTAAAGTAATGAAGTAGTTATTTAACTCATTACTTTCCACACTGAATTTCAAACTCTTTTCAGATGAGTAGAATTGACTTTCAGTCAATTTTGAGTTAACTACACTTGTTTCATTTAATAAAGTTGACTGTTAATGATAAAAGAGCATTAAAGAGGACTTCACAATTGCAATTTGTAAATTATTTTGTGAAAGCTCTAGTAGTTTCCAGAAAGTCCTTGTTTTCTGCAGTTACATTTTTTTAATGAATGTTATTTACCTACTGTATTTGATTTTGCCTTTGTATTCAGGTTCAGAAAGGTTCACAAAGATAAGTATTTGTTAACCTGCACTCAAAAATGGCATTTGCTCTTTGTTTAAACTATATTTAAAAATGAGCTGAAACAACGCAATTCTTCAGTTTTTTAAGGGGACAACTTAATTATTTAATGTTCAAGTCACTTAAAATTTGTAAAAACTAAGTTACCCTGCAGGCGTAAGATGTCCACATGATGTCAGATTGTTGTCGTAAACCAACGTAGCCCATTGTTATGGGGATGTTGGATTTTGTTTGGAAATCAAAATTGGGTTGACGTCAGAACCCAAGGTCAGGCTGAAGTCAGTGTCCAATGTCTAACCTAAAAACAACCAAATATCAATGTCTAATCATGTTACACCTTGACCTTGTGTGGACGTTACCACCATGACATCTATCAGATGTTGGATTTAGGTCACTTTCTAACACAACCTAAAATCAAACAAATATCAACGTCATTTGATGTCGTTATTGGATGTCAAAATACCGTTGTCCTTAGACGCTGAATAGACATTAAATTTTGGTTTGCTGACTTTATGACCTAAATCGAACCTAATATTAACATCGTATGATGTTGTGTGCCTTCTGTGCATCTTAATTCCTCCTTGTTGGCCCTACACAAATCAATAGTGTGGAACCCAAATCAGTTAATTACTTCCAAATAAAATGAGTAATCAGAATTTTCCCAAATTTCCATATGTGAATGCCTAGTAAATGTGTTTTAATGCATTACTGTAACTCGTAGTCTTACTGCAAATCCCTTGCATTTTATACCAGAAGTTACATTTCATAATAGCTTTTAATTTATACCATGTTTTTGATTTCTCGCAAGATAAACGATATAACTAATCTTACTAGTGTTTACAGTACATGCCTGCAACTTAATGTTTCAGTGCACCAGAATAACCGTAATGTCAGAAAGATCCTCTGCTAGAGGGCAACAAAGAACAATCATCATGTTTGACATTGTGCCTCCAGGCCTTCGTATTAAGAGCACTGCTCTAATCTCTGCTCATAAGGAGAGATGGCAGCCTGTTCATCATCTCTCTCCATTTGCATTCCAATGAAAAGCGCTGAGTTATGTGAATATGAGCTGAGTTTTGCCTGATGAGCTTTTTCCCCCCTGTTAAGCATTTTAAAGGTTTTGAGAGGTCAATTACTCACACCTTTTGCTTTCAGACACAAAAAAGGAGAGCGGATGCTATTTATATTTAATAGACAGACAGGCTTTTAAAAGTGCTTGGTTTACACTGTTATCATTCAAAATGCTGTATCACCGAACCCCAAAATTTACATTACTGAATTCTTGTCTGCTTTGAAGATGTGTATATCAGTCCTCAATGATTTTTTAAAAAAAGCTTCTTTTTTTGTCTCAGGGATGTTCTCTATTTCTGATGAAAGCTATTACCAAGACTCGGGGGAAATATTGCCAGATTAAGTTATGCCATAGCAAGCAATATTTATAATAAGACGCATGTGTGCTCTTTAAGGTGTTTAACTGTTTAAAGGGTTCATATCATATGTTTTATCATTCAATTTATTTCCCAGAGGTGCAGTATTACAGTTATTAAAGTTTTTGTTCCACTTAGTATCATAATGTAGTTTACAGGAACGTTTTCTTTGCTTCGCTGCCTCCTAAAGCCTGAAGGTCTGTTTTTGATAGCATGCCTTTATGATGCTCATTTAACTATAAATGTGCTCTATAAATGTACTACATGTGCTGCACACCGCTAGAAAAAGCATCTTTTGGACTTTTATTCAGAATGTATTTACTTTTTTTTCTTCCTTTTTTTTTTGCTTTAGTATCTGTTACCATGTTCTTGTTTACAATTTTCTTTCCTCACCAATGTGTGCAGAGCTGTAGGTGCTACACACAACTACAAAAACTCTGGATCAAACTTGTTGTTACAGTTTATTTACTTAAAATAGCACTTGAAAAGTCAGGGTGGCCAAGTGGGTAGCACGATAGAACAGCAAGAAGGTCGCTGGTTCGAGCCTCGGCTGGGTCAGTTGGCATTTCTGTGTGGAGTTTGCATGATCTCCCATGTTCTCTTCGGTTTGCTTCGGTTTTCCCCACAGGTCCAAAGACATGCACTATAGGTAAATTGGGTAAGCTAAAATGTCAAAGTGTATGTGTGTGAATGTAAGAGTGTATGGGTGTTTCCCAGTCTTACGTTGTGGCTGGAAGGGCATCTGCTTCGTAAAGCATGTGCTGTATAAGTTGCCAGCTCATTCCGCTGTAGCGACCCCTGATTAATGAAGGGAATAAGCTGAAAAAATAAAGTGAATGAATGAATGAGGACTAGAAAATAGAAAATATTCTATTCTATTCTGTTCTATTATAATATATTATATTTGCTGGTTGTATGGTTGCTGGTTTGAGTCCCGGCTGGGTCAGTTGGTATTTCAGTGTGGAGTTTGCATGTTCTCCCCGTGTTCATGTAGGTTTCCTCTAGGTGCTCTGGTTTCCCTCACAGTCCAAAGACATGCGGCATAGGTGAATTGGAGAACCTAAATTGTCCTTAGTGTATGAGTGTGTGTAAATGAGTATGTATAGGTGTTTCCTAATGCTGGATTATGGCTGGAAGGGCATGTTTGCTGTGCAAAACATATGCTAAAATAGTTGCCAGTTCATTCATGTAACCAGGGGAATGACACTGACAACTGTGGTCAATACAGGGGCAAACAGATGTATGAGATTAATCCAGAGTCAAAGTCAAATTAACAGGCAGATGATCAGAGGCAGGCAGCAAACAGAATTAAACAAATAAGCAAGGCAAAGGATCAACATGGCAAAGGCAGACAATAGAAAACACGTTGTAGTGCGTTGTAGTGTCACTCAAAAAAGATAACTAGACTCAGCAATGAGGGTTTCAAAGTGAGCTGTATATATGTGTGTGTAATCAGTACTTGAGCAGCATCAGCTGTGTGTATGCAATCAGTCAGGATCTGCAACTGGTTATGTGTGTGGAGCATGACTGGTTCTTGTAGTCCATTTACCAGCAGATTTGTAGTTCATGTGAATGTGAGTGTATCAGCGACCTTTGGTGGTTTGATTGCTGGTGATCATGACAATTCTGCTGTGGCAACCTCTAACATAGAAACTAAGCCGCAGGAAAATTAATGAATGAACAAATTATAAATTATACTATTTTTATAAACTATACAGTAGAATTTATGTACTAGTGTTGTCACAATACAAGAATTTCATTGATGCTTTTAATGTGATCAATATACAATGGAGAAAATTAACACACCATGGACATGAACTCTGAACACAAGCATTGTTTTTTGTACATTTTTGAAAGTTATTCTGGTGGAAATATATTGTGACAGTGTCTCAATCTGCATTATGCTCACTTTAGAAATCTAAGCAATTTGATTTCAATAACATTTTATAGGTATTCTGGAAGGAAAGAAGGATGTATGTATGTATGTATGTATGTATGTATGTATGTATGTATGTATGTATGTATGTATGTATGTATGTATGAATGGATGGATGGATGGATTGTAAAGAAAACCCAACAAAAACTAATATACCCATAAAGTTTAATAAATTTCAATTCTAATTTAGATTTTACAGAAAAAAAAAACATTTATAATGTATGTACTTAATAAAACATATTAAATGCATTTGATTTGATTTCTGCCGGTGATTATGAACAATAGGATTTGCCATGCTATATTTAGATTTTACCATGTCTGAAAGATTTACATAAGTCATTTTGGCTATGTAATGTCAGCGCATGTTGTCTTTGGACTTGGTAGAAAAGTTAAATTGAAAAAATTTACAGAATGTCAATTTACAACTTACATCATGTTTTCATAAAGAAGATTTGGATTTCTCATTATATTGCATGCCCTCCTCACTTGTGCTCTTCTTTTGTCATTTCTCAGTTGATTGATGTTGCCATAAACTCTCATATAGTGAGCATCTGCTCTTTCTCTCTGTCTCTCAGAGCCTGTGTGGGGGCCAGAGATCCATACTGCGGCTGGGATCTGGTGCTCAAGAAATGCACCACGCTGGAAGAGAGCGTCAGCATGAGCCAATGGGAGCAGAGCATTACACGCTGTCCTGTGAGTACCCACAATGCACTTCAATCATTCATGCAGCATCTCACCCCTAAAGCAAATTTTTTATGATTTTTTTTTTTTTATATCAAGAGTTGAGATGCTGATCCAGTCTGTCGGTGAAGAACAGTGACAAATGTGCCTGCTTCAACCGTAACGTCAGTCTTGCAGGATTAACTTTTTTGCTCATAACTGCAAACACCCTTAGAAGAGTTTTAGAACAGTGTTGAAGAAGCAATGCAGGTCTGATGTATTGTTTCTTTTGCATGGAAGCAAAATGTTCTTTTTTTCTGTACAAAAGGAGAATATACTGTATAGCGGTGATCAAAATTAGAGAACAGTCACAGTTTTCAAAATGTTAATATTAATGATCAGTCATATTTGAAGTTATTCTAGCGGGCGTAAAATAGCAGGTTTCATGAGTTACAAATATTCTGAAGTACAGTACAAAATATGGAGTAAGATTGGTCTCAATAATTCATGCATAAAACTAAATGTATTCACGTGAATAATTATCTATATATTAACAAAGACAATTCACAAGCATAATATAACAATACATATTCATAAAATATATTGTACAAATGCAAAACACCATTTACAATCATATAACTGAACCCAATGCGACTAAGTTTAGAATTAAGCATTTTATCCTCTATACAGCAATGCAAACGAAGAATTCGTTCTATTCATATATTATGTCTTTTGCATGCTCTGATTTTTTTTTTTTTAAATGAGAATGGAAATAAAGAGTGATGCACACATTGACGCCTACATCGCTAAATTCTAAATTAAGTCAGATTGTGCAAAAGGTGTGAATACTGGAGTACATCAATTACTGTGCTCTCGGCAGGTTGTGATTGATTGAACAGTGAGCTTGTATCTGATTGGCTAAAGGGTACAAGTGAGCTATGTGAGAGGATTGCACTGCTGGGAAAGTCTCAAAAACACACATACACAAATCTAGGGTGATTCACACATGAAAGATGATTTGAACATCACAAATTGCCGTCACACATTTTAAATATTAAAATCTTTGCACACTGTAATACATTTGCAAATATTGTTTTGCATTTCTGAAATGTATATTATAATTATGTACATTTTAATTTTTTGCTCATGAATTTGGTTTATGTGTGTAAATTGTTTTTTTTTTTACATGAATTATTATCAAGACTGATCTAACTTGATAAAAATTAAATAATATTTTTTTAAAAAGCATTGATCAAAATCAGAGAACATTTTCAGATAAATAGCAGTTATTGGTGTTAATCTGGCCCCTGGTGGTGATTTCCATAATCATCTGACAGAACTTATCTAACTGACAGACACAATTTCCAGTTTTCACAGAATTTGCAAAATGGTGAGCCACCCTCTAACAGCATGCTGTCCAGATGAAGACCCAATGGACCATGTTAGTCATAGTGAGAAAACCTGGTCTTGCCAAATCAATGAGTATACTGCAACTATACAGTACAATATCCCTAACTAAATTAAGTCAAAAAAAAATGAATTGTCCATAAAATAAAAATGCATGAGAGCACAGGATAATGTGGAGAATCTAATTAGTCAATCAGTTCAACACTGCAACTGGAATTGGGCAGAGAACTAGTCTAAAGTGCACTTTAATTATGAAAAATGGTTTTAGTAATTATTTATAGTTGGCGTCTTATACTGCTACATTGTGGTGTAAATGCACATATTCCAGAAGCACCAGTCACACAGAAAATGGATTCCATAAATGTAAAAGCACTGAGCTAATAGGCAACCCAGAGTCCTGATATAATCCTGACTGAAATATCAATATTTTTTGGCTAAGAAACTGAAGAGCTAAGAAACTTGGGTCACACCTTATTTTGATGGTCTGTTTGTTAAATTTAAGTTACCTTATATCTGCATGCCAACTAATTCTCATTAGATTATAAGTAGACTGTTAGGTTAGGGTTAGTGTAAGTTGACATGTACTTGCACAGTTTCTTATGGTCAGTTAAATGGCTGTTAAGCATTAAGCAGACAGTCTACTAACTCTCAAATGAACCATCAAAAAAAGTGTTAACGAAACTTGATCTAAAGAAGAACAGATCCAGATCACAGCAGAGCAGAAAGAAAATACATTAAGTGACACAAAGTCCTGTGATTTTCCTTCTCGTTTTTAACTTGTAACCTCAGGTATTTGAGCAATCTTTCATCCATCTGCAATAATTGTTATTCTTTAATTGTGATCACTGTATTTTATCTAAGGAATAACCTATGGCTTGCCACGTGTAAAAAGCATTTTAAATGCACTAGGTAGGAGCAATTCAATGTAAAGCATTTTAAACCCTTTAAAATGGCAAACTTTTGATTACCCTTTTTTTTCTTTGGTCATTTTCCAAATTTTAGATACATTAAAACTTTAGTGGGCATAGATCTTTTTTTAATCTAGATCATCTAGATTTATCTAGATGATCTAGATTAAAATGGCTCATTTGAATTCTGCCAAAGGCATTCGGAATATGCATGCTTCCCAAATAATAAGTCTTTGAGAACAGGTTTCTCAAGCCAGGTGGCGCATTAGACCAGAAGCTCATCACCTGTTTCCAAAATGCATCGCAAACTGCTTGAGAAACTGTTCTACTATGATAATTGATCATGAAAATAAATTATGTTCAATAAGATGTTATTGTGTTTACTAACTGTTTATTCAGTTAAACATGAATTTTGAACTGTGGGTCTACATAAGCTCCAAACAGCGATTTTTGATCACCTTAATCCGACTAAAGTCATAACTGAACTAAACAGAAATGGATTTAAGAAGTGGAGTATGCATTTATTTGTGGCATTATTAAAGTAAACACTGTAATCAAACTATTGCCATCATGTAGGACTTTTCACCATATTTTCCGACAAGATCCACACACACGGCTGTCAGTAAAGGACCGCACACACACACACACACACAAACACACACACATTGCGAAATGTGGAAGTTTTTTTCTCCTTCCAGTTAAATTCCATAACACTCTCACCAGTCCTTACTCCTTATTTACGTCCAATTCCCCAGTTTGTGATGAAGGCATGAATGAAATGTTCATGAGTCAAAGTGAAATTGCCAAACTGCAGTTAAAGTCAGGCATCCTGCTGATTTGATTCAGAAGGGCACTTTTTTGTCAGACTGCTCACCGTTCAGGTATACATCCACGTTAAAATATCAAGGTGAAAGTCATAGCTTGTGTAGAATAGACCCAGCTCCCAAACCAACTTTGAGAATAGATTAACGGCGATATTTTTTCCAACGCGCAATAAGAGTCTCACGTTAATGCAGCATGTTAACACCAATAATGGCCTACCACTTATTAAAACTAATATATGCTGTGCAATATTTGACCAATTTTTAGATCTCCCCTCATTATGAAGCTCATAGTAATGTGTGATAGCTAGCACCTCCTGATTTTGCCAAGTGCAAGTTGTCCTGAGACCAACAGTTTTTATGATGACCCAGGAACAACAACGCCAATCAAATGTTATCACGTCATCATTATGTGCCCCCTGCATAGTCTGCAAAAATAAAAAAAGAAATAAAAAAAGACACATGCATTTTTTTTTAACAGTAAGCCACTCATCTAGAAAAGGAGGAGTAGTAGGGGTGAAAGAGGGGATTCTTCAAAACGAAAAAGGCTGTTATATGGAACTTAGGGTATTTATAGTGGGTATTTATAGGGGCTTAGGAATCACCTGATTGGTGAATCATAAATTGGATAATGCAGGACCAGCTGCAAGCAATCATAAGCATGTGATCCTTTCGAAATTAGTTTATAAATAAACTTCACAAATGTTTAGAAAGAAGACACTTGGGCTTATTTATCCATCATCATCGAGTTTATGATGCTCAAAATGAAGAAAAAAGTCATGTAAAAAAATTTCAATACAGAAAAGTAATTGGTCAAAAGCTACACATCTCCTCAGTATATGTTTAGAATTCGATGCCAATATCATACAAAAAGAAATTTCTGTTTTCCAACCAATCAGAATGAAGAATTTCAACAGACCATAGATTAAATTAAAGTGTCTTATTTGTAATCTACTTCTTCTAGCATTGTATAGCTATAACTACAATTAGATTTAATCTTAACTATAAGAATTAGATTATTTTAAAAAATCAAGTGTTTTGAAATCATTTCAGTAATTTTGATGTCCTCTGTATAAAGCCATTTGTAAGTAGCACATGTGGAAACATTGCAGCAGAATTTCCCCCAGCCATGCTGTTTAAGAGTGTCATACTCTGGTAACATGGCTTCATATTCCCTTTCTCTTTTGTGCTGACATGCGCCCCTGCCTGAGGCGTCCCAGACTGTAGATCACTCCCCGAATGCTTTGTCCCATCTATCACATCTCTCCCATTTACAGTCGCTCTGAAAATATTTGGACGCTCTGGTGGTTTCAAGTTCTAAAGGTTATACCACATCTCTGAAAGGGCGATCCACACACACATATATATAATAAACTATATCAGGTGTTGTGTCTCACAGGGTCTTTAGGTAAGAGACCTTGTATCTGTAGCTGAGAAATGACATTTTGTGTAATAGCAAGTTGCCTCCTACACTGCCTGAAGAAAGAACAGCATGGAATTGTTGAACACACACGTCGAAGTGTAAAAGCGTAGGAGGGTTTGGTCTCAGAGTCACTAGAATGCAAGATTTTATATTGATTTAGTTTCACACATGTTGTTTATACATATTGGGTACACATATTTAGTTTCAGGTGTCATTCGCTGTCAGAGCCAATAATTAAAATCATGCTTCAAATATGTTAAGGAAGAGTGCAGGTTTGAATATATTTTTTAGTGTACAAATTCATTATTTCATAAGAGGGCATGCAGTGTACTGTAATACAGTTCTTCTGCTATTATGGTTGTTTGGTTGGTTGGTTGGTTGGTTGGCTGGTTGGCTGGATGGTTGGTTGGCTGGCTGGCTGGTTGGTTGATTGGTTTGTTTTGCTTTGCTTTGCTTTGCTTTTCTGGTTATCATCTGGTTTTTATATGTATATTTTAGGCCTGCATGATTAATTAAATTTAACCAAAATCATGATTTGAAAAGGTGCAATTTTTCAAATCGCTAAAGCATATTATTGCAATTATTTCGAAGAGGCAAGCTCAAAATTAAAACAATCCAACTAACATTACTTATAAAGCAGACAACAGTTACAGCAAGATTGTATTACAATTAATATATAAATATAAATGTATATATAAATTATAAATTTTAATACAAGAATTCTTATGCTGTGAAGTAAAATCTAAAATCATGTATGTAAGCATTGTCAGTGCACCCTGAATGTCATGTAATCAAAAATGCAATGGTAAGGTTTTATATATCTCTATATAAGATTTTTAATATGATTTATTTAATTGAATTTAAAATACTGTAGGTATTTTCTTAATTTGTCATCTCAACTGACAACTTTATTGGGGAAAAAAGGCTTTAAATAAACAGTAGCATAGTGTAACATACTTTGTGCTTATGCTTGGTTTTTCTTTGGTGCTTTTAAAAGCACCACATCAAACCTGCAGCTCTTTTATGAAACTGTAGTCAATTGCATTTTAAACCGCAAATCACAATTTTAATCAGATAAATTGCAATTAGATTTTTTTTCACCAAATTGTGCAGCCCTAGTATCTTTGATAATAAAGATTTTGCTCGGTTCATTATCTTGGGTGCATTACTAGACAAGATAATAAACCTAATAGGAAAAGAACTCAAAGTAAGCACACCCGGCCTGATCTCACAAGGAAATGTAACTATTTTAGGTTTTGTCCGTTTAGTGGCTAATTTGTACAAATTCAGTCGTACGAATATGTTCGATTTTAAAAAGCAGCTGTAGCAACCAACAATAAGCAAATCGAATGTGATCATACAAATTTATACAAAATAGCTACTAAATCTAAAAATTAAAGAGATATCGCTGACACCATACAGTCAAAGTCCCTTTAAAGCAAGTCATTTCACTCGGTGGCCGTCTTTGAAATGCTCGGGCATTCTGTCTGAATGGAGAAACATCAAATTCTCCAAAACTGTTTGCCAAGCTTAGGATTACATTACATATTTGGAACCACCAATATAATTAAACAAAAACCATCTCATAGGTTTTATTTCAAAATGTCGGAATCAAACAGAAATCGGCATATTTCAGTTTGACCAAGCTAATGTGCATGCGCACTCAAAAGGAAGGAGTCACCAACCTCATTTATGGCTGTTCCACACATTATCATCCTCTGGATAATGCTTCGCCAGATTGCGCTGGTTTTCTGAAGTAATCCACAACTTGATCTTGATGGTGAATCTTCTCCAGAAATTACAAAAACTTTTTGTTTACACATTTGTGGCCGTTTGAGTAACTGCTGTCAGGTGATGTGCATTTGACAGGACTGACTGTAACTTGCTTTGGTTTTATGCAGATTACAAAAATTATGTATTTTGAAGTGCACTTGGAACATTTATAAGTATTTATCGGTACACTTTTCCCCATTAAAAACTATATGTGTGACATGTCTTGTGTATTCTATAGTCTTTGATATAGTTCAGAAAATTAGAAAACCATTTATTTAAACTCTCGCTAATCAGAGTGAGTAAATGGCTTAAAACTTTACCTGTGCTGAAAACCTTTTTTACATATTTAGCTATTATTGGAGCTGTGATGTGTCTACTGTGATGAGTTTATCGGTTCATTTGCATAATAATTAATCATAATTTATTTATCAGAGGTTTAAAACATTATAAAAATTTAATTCTGAAAAAGGTTTGGTTATTAAATGGTTTTGAAACCTTTGGAAATTACAACATTTTCTCTTAACACAAAATAAAACTCTGAAATCATTTTGGTGGTTGTATTCAAGTTTGTATTTTTACTTGAGGCTTTAACATTTTGTTTTGCTTTTGATTATCATAATTTTAAAGAGTAAAAAAATACAGTACTAAAATGCTTAAACAAAAATATTTATTAAAACACCTAGCTCAGGGTTAAACAATTTCTTTAATACATCAGGTAATTTAGTATATTAGATAATTTAGTATATGAGATAATAATATATCAGGTCATTTAGGGCTGCCATATTATAATGCCGTAATTATTTAATATTCAGGCTGCCAAATGTAATATTGCGTGCAAAATCTGATATATAATATTCTGATGCAAAAACATAAGTAATACTGTGTATAATAATACTATGTATAATTGTAAACGATGCCATTATCCTCTAATACGTCATGGACTTGAAGAAATAATTCATCCCCCTCAACACAGAGAAAGATATATTAAAGAATGACTTCTACACAACGATTGACTTTCTGTTCAACATGAGCAAAAAAAACAAAAAAAAAAACAATCTGGTTTGAAACAAGAAAAGGGGAAATAAATAATGCCAGTATTGTCATTTTTGGGGATGAACTGACCCATTAAAAGGCAATAAAGTCTCATAGCTTTCAACAATAACAATAAAACATTTTTTTCTAAGCATTATAGTGTGTGTTTATTGTATGGTGAGCTCTGCTGTGTCTATAAAATGCTTGCTAGTCTAAATGAGCTGCTATCAGCATACACCACTTTTATTGCATATCATCTACTGCATATCACTAACACATACAGGCCATCTTACTCATTTGATACACTTTTTTGAACACTATATATTGTATATTTGTTTGCCTGTTCATCTACAGTGACTGATTGTATCTGAGCTTGACTGACATGTTGAAAATGACTTCACTAGTGGAGCACAGTAAAACTAGATGGAGATGCACTTCATTCACTAAGCCAATGCAGTAGGAAAATAAACAGAGAACCACATTTATTTTCTCTGGACGGAAAAAAAAAAAAAAACATTAACTTACAGTATCATCCCTATCTTAAAATTGGCAGAAACCCCATCTATATTTAAAAGAAAAGCAAGGCCTTCGAAAATGAGGTTTGTTTTTACTTTTCCATCGCATTGGAAATGTGATTCTCTTCTGCGCTCAGTACAACAAAGAGCGCAAACAATTTCTTTCCACATAGAAGGTCATTTATTCTTCTTTATTTATAATACATCGACAATCTTTCCCACAGAACACATTGTGTTTTATGCAAAGGGCAACATTACCTTTTACTATTGTTCACAAAATATGTTGTCCTGCATCTGATATACCTCAGATGTTAATAACCAGAGTGCAATAACAAAATTACATTAGCTATTCATTACTGCATTCTCATATTATGCCTCAAATGAAAATTTGCTCTCGTTGCAAAGCGTGTTCATGATCATGGACCGATTTCTAATAAACTAAAAGCTATATTTTAGAATGGTTTCATTTAATAACTGGCAAATGTGACCTTATCTGCTGCAGCCATTGAATTTATATTCTGCTTATTTTGCTCTGTGCTTGTGTGTTTTTAGGTGAGAAACGTGACTGTAGATGGTCATTATGGAGCCTGGTCAGGGTGGAAAACTTGTAGTCACAGTGATGGTGGCAGTGTTGGTTCGTGCCAGTGTCGAACCCGAGCGTGTGACAGTCCAAGTCCTCAATGTGGCGGACAGCCTTGCCAAGGAATCAGTGTTGAAGTGGCAAACTGCTCCAGGTATAAACAACTCCACAAAAAATATGCTCAAACTCTACATAATATCTGTAAACTAGTATTTGTCCATATTTTTTATGCAGTTGAATTGCATTAAATTGATTTTTTCTTCCAAGAAAAGTTAATGTTGATGTTGTTGTGACTTTCATTGACATTTATAATAGTTTGAAGTGATCTATTGTCTGTATTGGTGTTGTAAATGAATTCCTAAAGTAATCCTTAACATTTCTGATTTTGACTATGAAGTAATAATCTCCACTTTTTGAAAATGCTGCTTTGGAATGATACATACTGTGAAAAAAACCTGATTTGAACTGAATTGAATTAAATTACGGTATAACCTTGTGATAATCTGCAGTACTTTATCTGTTATTTTACAGACTTATTTCTACATTATTTCACATAATATATATTGTTACTAAACTCACTTTATTAAACTACAACTCAATATAAAAAGTCTGCATCAAGGTACCAAAATGCAATTCATAACTGTAAAAAAACTGAAAACACCTGTACACTTCCCTATCTTTAAAGGGATAGGGAAGTGATGAAACAAATGCTGTTGATTTGCTCACAATCAGTCCTTCAAATGTGTAGGTGGCTTTTTGTCTTCAGTAGAACGTTAAAGAAGATTTTTATGTTAATTTGTTAGACAGAATGATAAAAACAGGCAAAAACTAAATAAATACCTGTGGCTCATGATGAAACATTGAGATTTTATGAAGGGAAATGATCAGTCTTTGAAAGATACTGAACATTTTTTACAAGATTGTTTATTTTATTCCACAGTCTCATTTTTTTAATCATAATTGCAACTTAATTTTGTTACATTTGCAATGTTTTTTTTCAATAAATAATCACTAAATATAGAATAGAGACTGATTTGTAGACTGATATGTAGAAATACATATGATATTTCTCATACAATATACACTTAGTAGCCACTTTATTTGGTACACCTGTCTAACTGCTTGTTAACGCAAATTTATAATCAGCCAATCGCAGCAATTACATTTGGGCATGAAAACATTGTTAAGACGATCTGCTGCAGTTCAAACAGAGCATCGAAATGAAGAAAGATAGGTGATTTGAATGACTTTGAACGTGGCATGATTGTTGGTGCCAGACGAGATGATCTGAGTATTTCAGAAACTGCTGATCTACTGGGATTTTCACGCACAACCATCTTTAGGGTTTAAAGAGAATGGTCCGATAAAAAAATATATATCCAGTGAGCGACAGTTCTGTGGATGCAAATGCCTTGGTGATGCCAGAGGTCAGAGGAGAATGGAGAGATTGGCTCCATCTAATTGAAAGGCTACAGTAACTCAAATAACCACACATGACAACCATGGTATGCAGAAGAGCATCTCTGAATGCACAACACATCCAACCTTGAGGCCGATGGGATACAGCAGCAAAGGACCACATCCTGTCAGCAGCAAAGGTGCCACTCCAGTCAGCTAAGAACAGGAAACTGAGGCCACAGTTCGCACAGGCTGACCAAATTGGACAATAGAAGATTAGAAAAACGTTGACAAGTCTGATGAGTCTTAATTCTTGCTGCAACATTCAGATGGTAGGGTCAGAATATAGCATCAACAACATGAAAGCATAGATCCATCCTGCCTTGTATTAACAGTTCAGGCTGGTGGTGGTGGTGTAATAGTGTTGCGGATATTTTTGGCCACATTTTGGGCCCATTAGTACCAATTGAGCATTGTGTCATTGCTAAAGCCTACCTGAGTATTGTTGCTGACCATGTCCATCCCTTTCTAACCACAGTGTACACATCTTCTGATGGCTACTTCCAGCAGGATAATGTGCCATGTCATAAAGCACAAATTATCTCAGACTGGTTTCTTGAACATGACAATGAGTTCACTGTACTTAAATGACCTCCACAGTCACCAGATTTCAATCCAATAGAGCACTTTTGGAATGTTGTGGAATGGAAGATTCGCATCATGGATGTGTAGCTGACAAATCAGCAGCAATTAATGATGCTTTCATGTCAATATGGACCAAAATCTAAAAATAAATTTTAGTATTTAAGGCAGTTCTGAAGGCAAAAGTGGGTCCAACTAATACTACTACTAAGGTGTACCTAATAAAGTGACTGGCGAGTGTAAATATGAATAAATGTCTAATATGATTTAAGTAATTCTTAAATTGGAAATATCCACATTTATCTCACAACTGTAATGTTCACATAACTCTCATGTTAAATATGACTTTTGTGAAGTAATACCTGTACAGTCACAATATATTTCATGATTTATATCTCATTTATATTCATGTATACTGGGTTATTTTACTTTATAACTCACAATCACAGTTTGAGTTCTCATAACTCATTTTAGAAACTTATAATTGCATATCCCCAAATTCTCCCTGACATTTTTTTTTTCAGATTATCTCAACGTGACTCCCTTTTGTTAATTTGTCAATTTTCTGTGAGAAACTAAGAAACACAGGTCTCTGTGGGATTCTGATCTAAATTTGAAGACAAAATTATTTCACCCAATTATGTGTCCTTTTTTCAATCCCGCATTACATAAACAAGCTTAGAATGGTCTTAACTGAGATCCTCAGTTAACAAACTGAAGGTTGGATTATAGCAGCCAGCTGTGCCAGCGTTTGATTAGTGATTACTGCTATTATGTATCTGTCTGCAGAAATGGGGCATGGACACCGTGGACTGCCTGGGCTCCATGCAGCACCAGCTGTGGGATTGGATTCCAGGTTCGGCAGCGTTCCTGCAGTAACCCCACTCCCAGACATGGAGGACGCGTCTGTGTGGGCCAGAACCGGGAGGAGAGGTACAGATACAGTCACAAACACAGCACACAGGGCCCTATTAAACAGTCGGTCCATTGCAATTTATTTATTTTTATTTTTTTTTACTTAAGGAAACAACAATGCTTCTCAATTCTAGGGAAATTTATTTTTTTAGTGTCAGTATTAAAAATCACAAGTTATTGTAGTTTATATTTCTTAAATGTGGAAGAAGGATATATGTGCACTTAGTGTGGAATAACAGTATAACTCCAATGCATCATATTACTTTAAACCACTAAAGATCTAATTCCTTTATCTTAGTTTTAATACAGTAACATATTTTTTTTTTCTAAGTTCAGGTTAATAGTAAGCATTTATTTCAAGTTTATTATTATTATTATTTAAAAAAACAGAAAATACATTATGAACAATGTACAATACATACCCCTTCTTACAGTACAGGCAAGAAAATCAATTATTAATTATTAACTATAAATAAATAAATATATCTTTATCATGAAGGGCATAGTCTTTAAACATTCGATCACCTCTTTTATTGCAATTGTCCTTGCCGTTTATTACACATGTAAATACTTCAAACTATTCTCGCGCTCCGCCCTCCAATCTGGATATAAATAAATATATAAACAATTAAACTCAGCTTGCCATAGTTTACACAGGACCAGCCGGAAATATGCATTAATACAGCTTTATTATAAATGGCATGTGGTTTATTTTGATAAGTTAACTGTTTTTGTGCTGTTTAGCGTTCAGAAAGAGAGAGAAATTTTCCAGGCTTTTCCTCGCACCTCTTTCAGTGGACTTTACCCTGGTTTTTGTTCACCTTTTCAATTTAATTATACTTTCCCAGCATCCCTCAAATCCTTTCTTACTCTGTCCTTCCATTTGTTCATATCGGCTCTCCTTTTTTTTTTGCAGAGGATCTGCCTTTTAATGTCCAAAGCAGACATGACAGCAATTGGCCTCTCTATTCTTTTTAGAAGACATACACAGGTTTCTTTTTTGTGTGTGTGTGAAGCTGTTTTAATGTTTAAAATGCAGACTCTTGGTCATGCGAAAATATACCTAAACTGTTTCTGTATACAAAATTCACACATAAAATTAATGTCATGTGGTTATCTCATTTTGAACTTTTTGAACTTATACGGTTGTTCATTGTATGCACTCAAATGTTGCTGCACGTTGCTTACTACACATAAAGAGATGTACCACAGCACACAAATACACAAATCTTTAAATATGGAAAAGGAAAGCATTAAAATGTAAAAGATTATTGTCTACATAAATATAGTAAAAGCCTTGGCCAACACATTCGCACTTCTGACTGTTTACATATTGATGCTCAGTCAGGACCACTGTTTCTATGTTACCTTCAGCAGGATAACGAGCCATGTCAAAAAGCACGAATCATTTCAGACCGGTTTCTTGAACATGATAATGACTTCACTGTACTTAAATGGTCTCACAGTCACCAGATGGCAATCCAATAGATCACCTTTAGGATGTGGTGGTACTAGTACTAGTACAACCCTGTACTAGTAAGGTGTACCTGATAAAGTGGCTGGTGAGTGTAAATATTAATAAATGTGTAATGTTATATAAGTAATTCTTAAATTGGAAAATTATATTTAACTGCTGATGTTTTATTGCTCACAATATCAACATTTATCTCACGACTGTAATGTTCACATAACCCTCATCACGGTATGGCTATTTCATATTGAACTCTTATTATTCAACTATGACTAGGTATACCCAGTTCCCCTTCGGTTGGGGAACTTCAGTGCCATGAATGGGAGGATTCGGATCAGAAGCCGCTTATCTGGAGAGTATTGAACGGGCCAATGAATGAAATTAATTGGCAGCGTAAGCTTGCGCAGGTGTGTGACATCTGCAATCATCTCAGCATATAAGCACACCTGAAGCCAGCAGACGCCATCCTTTTCGCTTCAGATCCTTTCTGAGTGAGTCGATGAGGGTTCCTCTTGCTGATCAGCACTTCAGAGCGAACGAGTGTGTCTCCCGGTCCAGAGTGGGTCTTCGCGGTGGCAGACGGTCGAGCTGGGTTACTCCCTTGCCTGCGGTTCTTTGGGTCCGGTCCTCCAGAGCGGTGCGTATAGTTGCAACTTTCCTAAAAGAGCAACACAGTCGTGCAGCACGTCCTTTTCAGGATGGCGCTCCGACTGTGCGTTTCTGGATGCGGGGGTTTCCTGTCTCCGGATGATGGACACGATCACTGCATTGCATGTTTGGGGGTCCAGCATGTTAATGCGGTGCTCGCGGGCGGTTCATGTCGTCATTGCGATGCCATGACCGTTGCACAGCTAAGATCGCGGCTAACTTTCGCAAGAGAGCGAGCCACCCCAGTTGCCTCCTGTTCTAAAAAAGCAGCGGGCGCTCGGGCAGATCTGAGGGTTTCAGCGGGAGCTAATCCGCCGCCCACGGGCTCGCGGACCTCTCGCTCCTCACGGCGCTCCATCCAAGCTTCGGGTGGTGAGAGTGATCCGTCTAACCAGATGGTAGCTCTCACACTCGCTGACACCGGAGATCAGATGTCCTCCGCGGCATCGGAGGGTGGGCTTTCACTGTCCGACGAAGATCCGGACCCGCTCGCCCCCTCCGGGCAGGTGAGCGCTGTCAAATCGGATCCTGAAGCGGACATGTTAGCCGTGCTTTCCCGGGCTGCTTCGGCCGTGGGGTTGGAGATGGTTTATCCCCCAGCTCCGCGGCCGGACCGACTAGATGGGTGCTACGTAGAGGACCAGAAGGCGAAGCCTTCGAAGCCTCTCGTCCCCTTCTTCCCGGAAGTGCACAGTAGGCTCACGCAGTCCTGGAGGGCACCTTTCTCTGCCCGTGCTGCGAGTGCCTCCGCCCTCACCGCCCTTGACGGCGGAGCTGCCAGGGGGTATGAGGCGATCCCGTCAGTGGAGCGCGCTATCGCGGTCAATCTTTGTCCGCGCGGCGCCTCTACGTGGCGGGGTTTGCCCCGCCTCCCGTCCAAAGCCTGTAGGTTGTCTGCCTCCCTCGGAGCCAGAGCTTATAAGGCTGCGGGCCAGGCTGCTTCTGCTTTGCACGCGATGGCCACCTACCAGCGCTACCAAGCGCAGGCGCTGGCCGAGCTGCACGAGGGCGGGTCCAACCCAAGCTTATTACATGAGCTGCGCACCGCGACCGACTATGCTCTTCGGACTACTAAGTCCGCCGCGTGTGCGCTGGGGAGGACGATGTCCACACTTGTGGTTCAGGAACGCCACCTCTGGCTAAACCTGGCCGATATGCGCGACGTTGACAAAGTTCGCTTTCTTGACTCGCCCATATCCCAGGCTGGCCTGTTCGGCGACACCGTCGGTGAATTCACCCAGGAATTCAAGGCGGTGAAAGAGCAGTCGGATGCGATGGGCAATGTCATCTATCGGCGTGGCCGTAAGCCTGCTCCGCCCGCCGAGCCATCCACCTCCGCTGTTCCTCGCCGAGGGCGCCCGCCAACGAGTGCTGCCCCGCCCCCGCCTCCGGCCAAGCGGGCGCGGCGTTCACCTCGAAAGCAGGCAGCCCCTCCTGCCCAGGGCGCCGTTAAGTCCGGTAAACGGACCGCGAAGCGTCCCTGAGACAGGCCATCCGGAGAAGAGGAAACTTGCTCTTTCCCCGCTGGAGGGCGGGGCCCCGATAACAACGGTACTTTTCAGTGCCACCAAAACATCAGTAAAAGAGCACTTTTTCCCTTCCCCGGATGTGACTGCACGAGTTCTGCCAGTCCGGGACGCGCTGCCTTCCGGCTCGCAGACTCTACGTGCTTCGCCAGTGGCTCACGAGCGCTGGGGGGACGGTCTCCCTTCCCTCAGCCCTCCAGCCCCCTCTCCGGAGTCAGGGTGCGGAGCCAGAGCGAATCGCTCTCCTCCAGCTTTTCCGCGGGACCCTCGTGCTTCCCGGATCAGCACACCCACTCCGCGCTGCCCCACCGCTGGTACGTCAGCGATTGTAGCGATGACTCCATTAGCGAGGGCTCTGCCTGCCTGGTTAGCGCGGGCCAGCCCCTCGCGGTGGCTCATACGTACAATCAGACTCGGTTACGCGATTCAGTTCGCGAAACGGCCCCCCAAGTTTACGGGCGTGTATTTCTCCAGGGTCAACCCCCTGTCCGCCCCTGTCTTGCGAGAGGAGATTGCTGCCCTCCTGGCGAAGGGTGCAATCGAGCCGGTTCCTCCAGCCGAGATGGAGAGTGGGTTTTACAGCCCATACTTCATCGTACCCAAAAAGAGCGGTGGGTCACGGCCAATCCTAGATCTGCGCGTTTTGAACCGCTGTCTGCACAAGCTGCCGTTCAGAATGCTCACGCAGAGGCGCATTCTCCAATGCGTTCGTCCTCGGGATTGGTTTGCAGCCATAGACCTGAAGGACGCGTATTTCCATGTCTCCATTCTTCCACGCCACCGCCAATTTCTGCGGTTTGCGTTCGAGGGTCGAGCGTGGCAGTACAAGGTCCTCCCCTTCGGGCTCTCTCTGTCTCCGCGGGTCTTCACCAAACTCGCGGAGGGTGCCCTAGCGCCCCTTCGGCTCGCGGGCATTCGCATGCTCAATTATCTCGACGACTGGCTGATTTTAGCCCACTCGCGGGAGCAATTGATTATGCACAGGGACGAGGTGCTTCGGCATCTCCGCCTACTGGGGCTTCAGGTCAACCGAGAAAAGAGCAAACTCGCCCCCGTGCAGAGGATTTCTTTTCTCGGGATGGAGCTGGACTCGATCACCATGGTAGCGCACCTCTCCGAGGAACGCGCTCGCCTGTTGCTGAACTGTCTGAGGGAGCTCGACAGCAAACTAGTGGTCCCACTGAAGTTCTTTCAGAGGCTCCTGGGGCATATGGCATCCGCAGCCGCCGTCACGCCGCTCGGGTTGCTCCATATGAGACCACTTCAGCACTGGCTTCACGATCGGGTCCCCAGACGCGCATGGCACGCGGGCACACACCGGGTCTCGGTTACTGCGCTGTGTCGCCGCGCCCTCAGCCCTTGGAACGACCCCTCGTTCCTACAGGCCGGTGTGCCTCTAGGACAGGCGTCCAGCCATGTTGTTGTTTCAACAGACGCTTCCAACACGGGTTGGGGGGCCGTGTGTCGCGGGCATGCGGCTGCGGGCCTCTGGAAGGGTGCCCAGCTGCATTGGCATATCAATCGCCTAGAGCTGTTGGCAGTGTTCCTCGCTCTCCACCGCTTTTTACCGGTGCTGGAGCGGCAACACGTGCTGGTCAGGACGGACAGTACGGCGGCGGCGGCGTATATCAACCGCATGGGGGGTATGCGCTCTCGCCGCATGTCTCAGCTCGCCCGCCGTCTGCTCCTCTGGAGTCACCCGCGGCTGAATCGCTGCGCGCCATTCACGTCCCAGGCACGCTCAATCGTGCAGCCGATGCGCTCTCACGACAGCTGTTACGCCCTGGAGAATGGAGACTCCACCCCGAGTCTGTTCAGCTGATATGGGCGCGATTCGGGGAGGCCCAGATCGATCTGTTTGCTTCCCCCGAGAACGCTCACTGCCAGTTGTTTTTTTCCCTGACCGAGGGCTCTCTCGGCATGGATGCACTGGCCCACAGCTGGCCTCGGGGCATGCGCAAGTATGCGTTTCCCCCAGTGAGCCTGCTCGCGCAGTTTCTGTGCAAGGTCAGGGAGGACGAGGAACAGGTTCTGCTAGTTGCGCCCCTTTGGCCCAACCGGACCTGGATATCAGAGCTCTCACTCCTCGCGACGGCCCTCCCCTGGCGGATCCCTTTGAGAGAGGACCTACTCTCTCAGGGACAGGGCACCATCTGGCACCCTCGCCCCGATCTTTGGAACCTCCACGTGTGGTCCCTAGACGCGAGGAAGACTTAGGTAACCTACCGACTGCGGTGGTTAATACCATCACTCAGGCTAGAGCCCCCTCCACGAGGCGCGCCTACGCCCTGAAGTGGAGTCTATTCACTGAATGGTGCGTCTCTCGCAGAGAAGACCCCCGAAATTGCCAGATTAGTGTTGTGCTCTCTTTCCTTCAAGAGAAGTTGGACAGCAGGCTGTCGCCCTCCACTCTCAAGGTTTACGTGGCCGCCATCTCCGCTTATCATAGCGCGGTAGCTGGCGGCACCGTGGGAAAGCATAACCTGGTCATCCAGTTCCTTAGGGGTGCTAGGCGAATTAATCCATCTCGCCCCCCTCTCATGCCCTCTTGGGATCTCGCCCTCGTTCTCACGAGTCTGCGATCCGATCCCTTTGAGCCACTCGAATCAGTATCTCTAAGATTTCTGTCCCTGAAGACAGCTCTGCTGGTTGCGTTGGCCTCCATCAAGAGGGTCGGGGACCTGGAGGCATTTTCGGTCAGTGACTCGTGCCTGGAATTCGGGCCGGATTACTCTCACGTTATCCTGAGACCCCGCCCCGGTTATGTGCCCAAGGTTCCTACCACCCCCTTTAGAGATCAGGTAGTGAACCTGCAAGCGCTGCCCCCGGAGGAGGCAGACCCAGCCCTTTCTTTACTTTGTCCAGTTCGCGCTCTGCGCATTTATGTGGACCGTACTCAGAATTTTAGATCATCTGAGCAGCTCTTTGTCTGTTATGGCGGTCGGCAGCAGGGAAGTGCCGTATCGAAACAAAGATTATCCCACTGGATTGTGGATGCCATTTCACTCGCTTATTCGAGTCGAGGTCAGCCGTGTCCCCCGGGAGTACGTGCACACTCCACTCGGAGCGTTGCATCCTCTTGGGCGCATGCACGCGGCGCCTCTCTAACAGACATCTGTAGAGCTGCGGGCTGGGCGACACCCAACACATTTGCAAGGTTTTACAATCTGCGAGTGGAGCCGGTTTCCTCAAGGGTATTAGGTAACCCTTTGGTGATTGAGGAGACAACTCGGTAGGGTGTTGAAACACGCTTGCTGCGCCATTCTCCCTAACACGGAGGTACGTGCGCCTTTTTTATCTGTCAGTAAAGTTCCCCGTCAGGTGAGCCCTGCAGATTCCTCCGTGGCCCCCAGCACTGACTCAGCGGAGGAGTCACTTGCTGGCCCACTACGTTGTAGGTCTGCCCGCTGGTCAGCCCGCGTTTTGGGTATAGGTGCCTGCTATGCGTGATCCCCACTAGGCGATCCCATATGCTTATTCCGCCACGGTTAAGTCCCCCCCCTGGGCGGACCCGTGTCTTCCCTCTCCGCTAACCACTCTTGCTATGCGTACTCCCCCTTTTTTAGGGCTAGTCCATAGGTAAATTCTGCCATCTATCCCCCCCTTGGGTAACGGATGGCCTCCGCAGCGTCCTCCCTATCGGGATTGCACGCTTCCCAACGTACTGTCGTATTTCCTAGAATTATCTAGATGCTCACGACTTCCCAAAAAATATATCTAAATCCGTAAAACTTCTGTTGAAGTAGGATAAATTAGGGCCAGGGACACGTTGGAGGACCGCGCCCCCCATGATGTGGGTGCGTCACGCTTGCTTGACTATCTCCTCATCGGGGGTGTTGGTAAGGTGCAGTCATTATGGCGCTTTCCATATTCTCCCATTCATGGCACTGAAGTTCCCCAACCGAAGGGGAACGTTCGAGGTTACAGAAGTAACCCTTCGTTCCCCGAGGAGGGGAACGGAAGTGCCATATTCCGTCGCCATAATGACTGTCCCTTAGCTGTTTGAAAGTCTCTTCAGCTTAAAAGGATGGCGTCTGCTGGCTTCAGGTGTGCTTATATGCTGAGATGATTGCAGATGTCACACACCTGCGCAAGCTTACGCTGCCAATTAATTTCATTCATTGGCCCGTTCAATACTCTCCAGATAAGCGGCTTCTGATCCGAATCCTCCCATTCATGGCACTTCCGTTCCCCTCCTCGGGGAACGAAGGGTTACTTCTGTAACCTCGAACGATTTTCTTAATAAGGTATATTTATGTAAATGTGACTGTAGCTGTATCTGCATGATAATGACCTGTTTTATATTGACAAATGATTAGAGCTAGGTTTAATGGTTTTAGTGCTATGAGCTGAGTTACTGTATGTTCTCATAAATGTATTCACAATGTAGTATAGTTTTTACTGCTTACCTTAAAAAAAAATAAAAAAAAAACTTACACTTCAATAATAGCTAAAATATTACCCAAAATGTCATTTAATCATAACTAAAAAATTGCCAGTGTCTTTTGTGTCAGTAAATCAATGCTAAAGGTTTATTATTTAAGGCAAATGATGACCCTTTAAATCCATGAACTGATTAAAACATATCCTAGTCTACCAAATTAGGTTCTGCTGCGTCTGTAGTGCCACGTTTATCAAAGGTTTTTCTGGAGCCTTATTTATTACAATTTTGTTTTTGGAATGTGCATTAATAATTAATTTATCTCACAAATCTAATTGAGCACATGCCAGATTTGAAAAGGCACAGCGCTGCTTTTTTGTTTTATTTTTTTTCTTCACCCTCACCTGCTGCATGCATGATCGTGGCTGTGACAATAATGAATGAATAGATGCAGCTCATTTCATTGCTTTTTTATTACTCATCCTATTATGCAACGTTCATTTCTAGAAAGCTTGTTAGTGCATAACCAGCTTCACATGAACCTAGCGCTCCAGTGCGAGAGGTGCTTCTTTATCTGCCCCATAATTTGCGTGACTGGGATCCAATTAAAATTAAACATGCTAAGGCTTGTTAATTACAGAGCCCGTAATACTGTAGGTATATGAATTTGCAGTGACTGATCATGGCAGAATAATGTCAAAGCGGCGTTGCCCTGAAGATGTGTGGGGTTTCTAAGCAACAGGGCATCGCTGCTGAGAAATGAGAGCTGAAGTAGAGGATAAAGAGATGCGAGACAGAGAAGCATCTGCTAGAAACAGTTGTGGTCCCTTCATTTGAGGTGCAACTTCCCAGACTTGCACTTCAGTATTTTGTCTTCAAACATTTCAGTTCATATTCTCACTTATGGAAAAGATATCGATGTGTTAAATTGCCTGAATCACAAAGATTTTTATAACAGGGCAGAACAATTTCAGGCAATGGAAATTATCACTTTGTTCCTCTTAGACTAGACAATTATAAATGGTTCTCTTTAGGAACCAATGCTGACCTACAAGGTAAAAAGTAAACAATAAAGAACAGTTGTTTGTATTTTACTTGACGTTATGTCATATCACATTATTTTATTGTATTTGAAAAATGTTTCTTGTTAAATTGCTGAATGTCTCCTCAATTGTAAGTCACTTTCGACAGAAGCATTTTCCAAATGAATAAATGTAAATGTTTAAAGTTAAACCCATTTAAAAAATACTTTACTAATTTACGTTGCTGTGCTTTGTGTTATATTACATTACTTTCTTACATTACATTTTCACATCAGATTAAGTTATTTTATTAGAAATATGTTTAAATATTCATCCCATCTCACAGGAAAACATACTATAGTGATATATAGTTATTACTTTCATGTTTACTATCATGTGGTTAATGTTTTCGAATCATATTATAGTACTAAAGTACTTTAATTGATCTGTTGCGGTTATTCTGTAGTTGTTACAGTATCACAACAATAGGGATCTATTTTAATAATCTAGGCGCAAAGTCTAATGCATTAATGGTGTGTCCGAATCCACTTTTGTTATTTTAAGGATGACAAAATATGCTTTGCGCCATGGCACAGGGTCTTACATGGTTGTGCTTATTCTCTTAATGAATTATGGGAGTGTTTTGAACATAACATGCATTAAACCAGTCTCATCTTACATTCCCTTAAGGCGTCATCTGAATGTTTTATTTTTTATATTCAGTTTTAATTTTTAGCAAACAAATAAATAAACAATATTAACGAAGTGTGGTCAAAGTTATATCCAAACACACATCCTATTCTTATGCTCCATATGATCCAAAACCCTACAGTTGGACAAATCTAAACTTGTTTTTATTAAAACAAATATAAACTTACATATAATAATTAATATAACTTCTACTTTTTTTACTGAATTAGCACTGTGCTGCGTCCGACAGATCGCACTATTATGTTTTTTGTTTTCTTTTTCATTCTTTTATAACCTATTTTAACTAATTTTAATTTGTTTTTATCTGTTTGTAATAATTTTTATTGTCTGCATTTTATGTTCCTAAACTTGTCTTTTTATTCCTGTTTATGTAAAGCACTTTGAATTGCCACTGTGTATGAAATGTGCTATATAAATAAACTTGCCTTGCCTACTAATAATATTATACTAATGCAAATAATCATGAATAAACTGAAAAAAGTTTCCTCAAAATAGTAGCGCACCAACAATGCACCTTAACACACCTCTTTTCTAGACTGAAACAACCATGAGTCCACAAAGCGGTGCAAATGGATTTTCTATATAAACAACGAGACACAAAACGGGACACAAAAAGAGAAAATTATAGTTGTTGCACTGGTCTGAAAATAGCAAAAAATCACGCCATGCACGTCTTGAACCTTATTGTGTCGGGTGTATGATAGGGCCAATAGTAATAGGGCCCAATACTGTAGTATTCTAAAATGTGAAAGTACACTATATTAGTATATTTAACCACATTACATTACAGTTACTGTAGTCAAAAAAACAAATGTATAATGCCGTATTTATTACAGCACTAACATAACAGTGTACTGTAGCATTCATCCACAGTGTTGTAAATACTATAATATTAAATGTGTAAAACACTTCAGTACAGTGTGGTTCAAAAAGCCTGTAGTATGTACTAAAAGTGCTTTTTCATGTGTCATTTTGATACTAAAATTACATGTAAAAATGTCAAAATACAAAAAAAATAAAATAAACTGAAACTGAAATGACAAACATGACAAAATAAAAGAAAGATTGCAATATAATTTAAATATAATCAAAATTCCTAGTTTTTTTTTTTTTATCCAAGAAAGCATTTGTTTTAATTATAAGTCAGAAAGTGTGCAACTTCTCTTCCAGATAAATTATGGAATTTATCCTATATTTATCCTTATACCTTTGGTATTTATTTTATTCATTTATTCAGTCTCAAGCACTTTTAGCAAAAACATGTGAACCAAACCTGATCCACGAAAATATTTTTTTCATTCAAGTGTCTTGGCTTTTTAAAAAATGTATCTGCTGAGCAGTAAATTCTTCCAGTGGGACAGAACAGAACGATCACAGCACTGTTCTTTGAGTCACCACAGAAACACAGACATGGGGCTTAAGACACGGAGAGGGCTGCAGATTGCTAGACGTTTTAAAAATATTTTTTGTGGAGGTGACTGAAGCACAGGATTTCTGCCACCTTTTGCATTTTCCATCTCCTGCCCCCCGCTTACACTCTTTATCCAAGGCGCCGGGGTACTTGATGCCCTTAGGTGTCTAAGCATAAAGCCTGTGAATGATCAGCAAAAAAGTTCTGGCGCAAAGCTTTGAGTTTGGCTCTAGCCCTAGCAAGTCTACAAGAGTTTTCACACCGCCCATCCGCTTTAATACAACACCTCGACCAGCCCAGCGGTGCATAATGGCTGTGAAAACACATCCGGGGAGCACGTCAAGGCCCTCAGTTTTCATTTAAGCTTGAAGGGAGCGGAGTTAATGGCTCAAATGTGCTTTGTCAGTTGCTTTAGCAAGAACGATCCTTAGGACCGAAAAAAGAAAGCCGCATTCCTGTTTTTGTTCCATTTGGACTACTGCAGATTCACTATAGTTTTGGTTCTTTTGTCCAGTTTTGAAAGAAGTTTGGATTCACTTGTTAGTGCTGCGGGGAACTTTTTCTCTTGGTCGTCCTGCTCTGTCGCTGGGCATCTGTTCAGAGGTATTTAGCTCATATGTACAGCCACACTTTATTCCCTGTTCGCCACACTGCTGCCAGATGGCAAAGTCCTGAACATGCGGCTCTGCAGAGGGCCGGTCACCATGAGATGTCCTCCAGGAGGGTTAGACAAAGACAGAAGGAGAGAGAAAATTAGAGAGTCAGTTAAAAGAGGTGCTTTTATGCCTCTTTTTACGAGATGTATTACAAGTCCCAGAATGTGTCTGTGAAGATTCAGCTCAAAACATTTCACGGATCATTTTTTATACCATGCTGAAAATCTTCCTTTTTGGGTGGAAGCAAAAGCACTGTGTTTTTGTGAGATTCTCTTTAAATGCAAATGAGCTGCTGCATTTCAAAAGAGGGCGGAGCATTTATGTCTTGTGCCTCAGTTATTGTACGTTTGAAATCTAAATTTACTGTATGCTTTGCTAGCGCGCATTGTTAACCCTTTAACTCCCTGCTCTACCAAATGGTTGACCATATTTTGACTGTTTTAAATAATGGTTTACGCACACAGAATTGTTGGTTTACAAAATTCACAACAAACATGATCCTGTTCCACTACTACACTTGATTTTGATTTAGTTGTTTAAAAACACAAAAAACAAGAAAGCGTGTTAAATGACAATCTGGAATATTTTACGGCACTTCAAATAATAAAGATGATTTAGTATTCAATGGTGTCTTATTTTGATTATGTGATTAAATAAATTGCTCTTACACTTCCTTTTTTCAGATCTGTCATAGTATATGTATTAAAGAGCCCATATTATGGGTTTTTGAAAATTCCCCTCCATGTAGTGTGTAACACAGCTCTAAGTGAAGTGAAGTATCCAGCTAAGGCTTAAATCTGTTAGTGTACAGTGTTTAAAACTGTTGATTCATCTATAAAAGAGTCGACTCATAGTGCTACAAACGAGTCGCCTTGATACCGATTCATTAGGTGTTTCGCCATGACGTACGAAAGAAACCAAGTTATTCACGTGCACGCGCAAACCCAGGAGATTTCAAACCTGAGGCCCCGCCCTCTGACGCAGAAACCCAGACACACACACACACACACCCACAAACACACACACACAAACATGCCGGTCGATTGAAGTCACACTGCAGATGGACATTATCGATTCTCTACCCAAAGATGAAACCTCAGCATTATAGCCAATTATAGTTAAGTGCGTGTGTGTGTGTGTGTGTGTGTGTGTGTCTGTGAAAAGAGCAGAGTGAGAAGCTAGGAGATCTCCTCAACTGTTTTTGGAGTTTTTGCTCAATAAAATAGTTAGTTGTCTGAATTTTCAAGTCCATAGTCTGTATTTACATTGACCCACTGGCAGCTAAAATCCACGCCTACACTATCGAGCGTGTATGAACTGTGATTACTTCTATATTGCTGATTAGCTGTTTGGCATTTCACTCTCTGACTGAAGGCAGTCGACCAATCGCAACAGACTGTCATTGGTCCAATCAGCGCAGATTAGCTTCGCGCTAAGGAGGGGTTTGGGAACAAATGAATCACTGGACGATTCATACAGGAGTCGCTGGGATAATTAGGTAAAAATAAATGCAGATTATAAGACCATGAAAGTGTTTTTTGACCTTGCATGCATATTAAACTGTTGTTGGAGACCATTACAACCAAGATATGACCCTATTTCATGTATAATATGAGCTCTTTAATTCTTGTACTTTTACCATAAACTGACATATTAACCATTTGGTATAGGCTGATATTTTAGACATTATGGCATGTACTTAAAAATGCATTGAGTGTGTTAACTAGCGACATTAGGAGTTACAAAATGCAATCCAATTTTTTTTCTTGGTGGAGCAGTTAAAGGGTTATTTTTTAGGTGAACAATTAATGTGTACTAGTTAATCCGCTGAAAAAAGGGTTGTTTTGGTAATCTTCAATCAAATTCTGACCATTTGCTTCTATGTTGAGAAGGGTCTGGCTGCAGAGTTGAGCTTGCATCTTCTGGCTTGGACTCTCGTGCTTGCACGCTCAGGCACCCGCACTTCCTATGCAAGTGACGTCATTTACAATCACACCTGCACCTGTCACGTCACTTGAAATCAACACAAATAAACCAAAAGTAAGTTTCCAGTTCATTTGCGTTGCCAGTGACGACGTTGTCAAATAATTCTAAGTAGCCTACTTACGTTGTACAACATGACAGAACCCAGCCCCCGAAAAGCAGTTAGTATATTCATCAAATGAGTATATGCTTTGATGTAAATTTACTAAAGCAGGCTGCTATTAACATTCGTACCAGCAAAGCTTATTATTTTTATCAACTAAATATCTGTCTAAATACACACAGAAGGTATTCTTCCACAGTTATAAAAAAAAAACACCTGGCAAATTTTAATTTTAGTTTTAAATTTTTTTTTTTTACATTTTACATTTTTTTTTTTCATAGTTGTAGTATTACAACTAACAGATACACATTATGGACATACAGCAATGATTCTTGAACGACTTGGGGAAACTATTCTTTATAACTATTCTTGATAAGTTAGCACGTCTGCGCAGGAGTGCATCCATATGAAATCACAGTTGTAGCGCAGCTTCAACAGTCTACATGATCCCAGCTCAGTTTTATAGGTCCTCCAAACATAATGTTGAGATCGACTCGATAAGGGAACGTCTCGACTCGCTTAACGGAAAGAAAGCGATACGGATGATGTGTAACATTACTGCAGAGCTGTTGTAAGGCAAGCGTTCGTGGTTCGTTACAATCTGTTTACGTAACTATAGCAACTGCAACACCCTTCGCTGTGTGTTGCCAGAAGCCACAGTGAAACGCTTAGAAAAAAAAAGGCACTTGAGTTAGGGGAAAGAGCTTAGAATGACCAAGAGGCGATACTTTTTGGAGTGAAAGCGCGCTATCTAGTGGCTGTTTCCCGAATTACACTAGAGTGTCGCCTCTTGGTGATTCTATACTCTTTGGTAAGGGTGACAGATAAGAAGTTTGTTGCAACAATCCTAATGAAATCCGTTACCTCAGATATATTTCCGCCTCAGGGACACCCTTAAGTTAAATTACAGCAATTGCCTGACAAATCCGACCGTGCAAGCCTGGAGGTGCGCAAATCTGCAGCCAGACTCTATTGTCTATGGTTGGAGTGACAGTTCTCTGTGACGTCAGTTTGAGGGATTCAGTCACAATATTCCTAACCCTCTTATTGTTAGTTACTACAAATAAATGATGCAAAAAACGAAACCCCCCACTCCTTACTCAATATTCAGTTTCAGTTGGAAGTGCGCCGACATGCTAAAATAAAAGTGTCTTAAAGAAAATAGAAATACTATAGAAAATATTAATTAAAGTGAGATCTGAGAGGGGTGTGCTCATTTATTCTGAGCACTGTATCTGGGTAAATGAAAAACATATCATTTAAATATATCTTTTTCCACAAAACTATGATCTGGACTGCTGTCCCACAACATTGTTTAGCACAAACATTTATATTGCTTGAACACACAATGAAGACTGACTTAATACCAGTAAATCATTTTTAAAGATTTGTTAAAACAGAAAACCAATTTTTGGTGGGAAAAGAACTCGCATGCTCTTATGGGTCTTGGGGCCTAGTGGTCCAGTCTCACTTTGTGCCAAGGGCCCTAGTTTTCATTGTTGACAGTCTCAGGTCAAACAGCCTGAGGCTTTGGAGGGTTATAACACTGGCCCCCATCGGCCCCGTCCATAATCCAGCTCTGGTCCAGAGCCATATATCTGTCCCGGCACAGCAAGTGTGTAAACACAAGCCAGAAACTGTCATCCATTCGTGCTCAGAAAATCTCCAAAACAAGACTGAACGCCTGCAGGCGAGAGAACTGTTGTTGCAACACTCCAATACTTTGTTCTGCCTGAAATCCATTTGATAAATGAATGTGTGTTTTTTTTTTTACATACTCCTTCATTCTTTTCCTACCCCATCTCAAATGTGCTATTAATTACAACTTTTTTCTTGTTCTTTTGATCGCTTGTTTTCTTTCTCTTTTTTTGTGCCAGCGCAGGGGCAAACTTGTTAAACTTAGCAAATCCGATTTGAATAAGCACTATTTGCATATGCTAATTTGCAGTGGGTTTCCCCTTGACTATAAATCTTTCTTATATGGATCTCACTGTTTTTTTTATAGCAAGCAACATCACAACAACTTGCCGTAATTGAATGGCTTTCCAATGGGAATGTGGGGTGATTGCATTTTTAAAATACTTTCTCTTTTCCTTATTCATTCATTCATTCATTCATTCATTTTCCTTTCGAATAGTCCCTTTATTAATCCGGGGTCGCCACAGCGGAATGAACCGCCAACTTATCCAGCATGTTTTTTATGCTGCGGATGCCCTGCAAGCTGCAACCCATTACTGGAAAACATCTATACACAGTCATTCACACACATACACGATGGACAATTTAACTTACCCAATTCACCTGTACCACATGTCTTTGGACTTGTGGGGGAAACCGGAGGAACATGGGGAGAACATGCAAACTTCACAAAAAAAAATGTCAACTGACCCAGCCAAGCTCAAACCAGCGACCGACAGCACTACCTTCTGCATCACCGCGTCGCTCAAAAAATGTATTTTTGTTAATCTCAGCAAACCACTGCTGACATTTTCTTTGTTGTTATTTGGAGTATAAAATGACAATTAGCCAAAAATAACCATAAAGTGCCATGTTTGTAATGTTTATGTACATTTTTAGACAAAAAATGTTTTGTAAAAAAAATGGTTGCAGACATGAGGAGATAAAAATACTCTATGCAATTTCCCTGAAATTTTTGTTTTGTTTTTTCTACAGGCAAATATCATCCTCATGGTAGCAATATAATAATTATATTTCCATATACACACTTTTATTTTCAAAGAAAGAGCTTTACACTCATTTCACCAGGCACATACAAATCGTGTTAATAAGGTGCAAACTATAGTTAGTCTAATTTACATAGGAAGGGGATGTTTGGAGTGAAAAGAATGACAATACGTTGTTTTAAATACACCACAGCAATATGTCAGTGCTTTTACAGTGCCTTCTATTTAAACTAAGGTTAAGTTTACATTATAGTAAAGTACTAAAAACCTTTGCATTATTTAAAAGATAACCGTGCAGTCAACAAACTTCATCAACATGTTCACAAAAACCCAAAATGACTAAAAATGTATTCCTCATGCTAAGTCAGTTGACAATGTTACTTTATAAAGAAACACTATGTTAACATCCTGTAGACAAGCACATAATATCAGCATTTTCATAAATCAGATTTTTGTAGTTAACACTGACAATATAATGATATTAAAAACTTTATAGTTTGAATACAGTTTTCAAAAAAATCAACTCTTCATGTCAATGGATGGCCAAAATTAATGAAAAGCTTTTAGGGCTCTATTTTGACGGTCCATGCGCAGAGCGCAAAACGCAGGGCGCAAACGCTTTCAGGGCGTGTCAGAACGCATTTTTGCTAATTTACGGACTGGAAAATGCGCTTTGCGCCAAGGCGCATGGTCTAAAAGGGTTGAGTTTATTTTCTTAATGAGTTATAGGTGTGTTTTGAGAATTAACCAATTAGAGTCTCATCTCCCATTCCCTTTAAGAGGCAGCTGCATCGCGCCAAGAGCGCATTCGCTATTTACAGGACGCAAAGTAAGTCTAAGTGGAAAAACTGAGCATTTCACAAGCAAACAGTTAACAGTTGACAGTATTTTAACAGAAAACTGTTAAACAGAGCATCTACTGCGTGAGAATGAGAGATAATGGAACTACTTTCACTTTCGCTCTTGGATAGGGAAACCTTTACGCACAGACATTAATTAGCCTATAAATAATTAATTTCGTTTGTTAAGTGCATATATTTGTTTCAAAACTTTTTCTAAATTCAGTTCTAATTTCTAGCAAATGAATAAATGAACAATAATAACCAAGTGTGGTCAAAATACTGAGTTATTTCCAAATACACCTGCCATGCCCCATATGGTCTAAAACCTGACAGGTGGGCAAATCTAAGCTTGTTTTTAATGAAACAAATATAAATATGGATATATTAAAAAAAATACTGCTAATAATAATAACATTATACAAAAGCAAATTGTTAAGAATGAACTGAAAAAGCCTCCAGAGATGAAGAAGACATAAAAGCAGTGATTTTTTTCATATTTATGTAGGCTAGAAAATAATATGTTTTGTAATATTTTAATCCTTTATATTTATATCCTATATCTATTCTTATTATATCCTATATAGCCTATACCCTTAATATTTAATTTTTTTATATGTAAAGATATTTGCCTATTACTCTCTTGTGCGTATTAAGCAGTGTGTAAGCGAGGCGCAACTCTGCACCGGAGTTTAGACCGGGTTAGTTTTGGTCTAATGAAAAATCTATTATAGTTTCTCAAAATAGCAACGCGCCAGCGGTCCGCCTCAGAACGCCTTCCTTTTTAGACCAGAACGCCTATGGGCGCACATATGAGCGCTAATGCATTTGCTATTTAAACAGCGTAGCGCAACACCTCAAAACGACTCTTACGCCAAGCTGAAACTACCAAAAGACTATTGCGCCGCGTCTTGCGCCACACTGCGACGGGTGTATGATAGGGCCCATAGTGTTTAATCAAAAGTAGTGTTGTTTAAAAGGGTCCTGTTATGCTTTTTGAATGTTAGTCTGTGTGGAGTGTTAGAACCTAAAAACAAGGCTACACATCTAAATCATAGGCTGCAAAAGTTCTGTGCTATCTTTTTGACCAATATTCTCAGCTGTGAAAAATCTGAAATTTTTGATATCAGATTCTTTAATATGTGGTATAACATTTATTTCATTTTTTTAAGCAAAGACAGTTGCGAGATTAGAGCTGCTGGATTTACAACACACACACACACACGCACGCTTACACACACACACACACACACACACACACACACACTGCTACTCCCTAGTTTTAGATAATTACAGGAATAGTAACCCTCTCTCGAATGCCTTGAAATAATACACAATGCACAAAATTTGTTCTGCTTCTTCTCTTTTTTACTGCCTATTTTTCCTCCCTACAACATCTGTACTCTTTTTTTTCTGGTTTGGGGTCATCACAGGCTCAGTATGTTTGTTCTGATTATGACCCAATCTTCAAAAGGAAGCTGACTTCATTTATTATCGGCTTCCTTTCAGAGATCCCCTGATTACAGCAAGACCACATGAGAGCTGGAATGATTGACTGTGTGTGTCCAATCATCATGCTTTATACCAATTATAAATACCTTTCAATTACAACTGCTTGTTCAGCCCACACGTCTGGCTCTGCAAGTGGACAGACGGGTTTAGAAACCCCCTCTCGCTCTTCCTGCAGACCTCATTTAGATAAGACACCGCTCCATCAGTGCTCATTACACTGAGACGAACCCAGACTTTCCTGTCCTTGGAGACCTACACAAGCGCTAGCAGTCATTATCACATGTTTGCAGTTTCTACCTGTTGAATTGAACAATTGTAGCCTTGCTCAAAGGTTAAACTTGACTGCATTTGAAATTGCATAGTCTCTCATGTTATAAGTTTATTTTGATTCATTACTTGACAAAAGTACATTTATGTATATTATTATTTTGTGGAGTATGAATTTAACCAAGTTGTGTTGTATTCGTTATGTTGTTATAGAGTGCAAAAAGTCTGAAACTGAAAGAGCTCATTCACTTCTTTCATACAGAACTTTATTATAATGGTAATTTACAAACCTTTGAAGACACATCCGTTTTGAGCTCTGAAATTCTTACTTGTTGTCAAACTACAGTATTTCATAAATGTAATTATCAATATGTGAACCTTTTTGAACCTCAATGAAGCTACAGAATGTAAAATGTAAAACAGAAAATTTATTAAAACTTTTGTTATGGTTTACATGCCTCAAAATTTGCTATATAGACATAACCAACATATTTGAATCAAATGTTTTTTTATTCCTCCGTCTCTCAAAATAAAGGTATGCAAGCTGTCACTGGGGTGGTACCTTTTGAAAAGGTACAAATTTGTATCTAAAAGGTCCATATTAATACCTATGGTACATATTAGTACTCTAAAAGTACAAATTGTTCTTCTTAAAATTATTAAATTAAATTAAATTTTAAAATTAAATTAAAGTACTAATATATACCTTTGAGGTACCAATATGAACCCTTCAAGTACACGTGTACCTTTTCAAAAGGTACCAACCCAGTGACAACTTGTGTACTTTTTTTTCTAAGAGTGCACACACAATACCCCATAATGACAATGTGAATTTTTTTTTTTTTTTTTAAAGTTGTTGCAAATTTATTAAAAATAAAATACCTGAAAAATCTCATGTACATAAGTATTCACAGCCCCTGCTCAATACTTTGTTGATGCACCTTTGGCAGCAATTATAGCCTCGAGTCTTTTTGAATGTGATGCCACAAGCTTGGCACACCTGTCTTTGGGAATTTTTGCCCATTTCTCTTTGCAGTATCTCTCAAGGTCTATCAGGTTGGATGGGAAGCGACAGTGTACAGCTATTTTCAGATCTCTCCAGAGATGTCGAATACTATTTAGGTCTGGGCTCTGTCTGGGCCACTCAAGGACATTCACCGAGTTGTTGTGAAGCCACTCCATTGATATTTTGGCAATGTGCTTTGAGTCATTGTTCTGCTGGAAGATGAATCGTCGCCCCAGTCTGAGGTCAAGAGCACTCTGAGGCAGGTTTTCATTCAGGATGTCTCTGTACATTGCTGCATTCATCTTTCCCTCTATCCTGACTAGTCTCCTAGTTCCTGCTGCTGAAAAACATCCTGCCACCACCATGTTTCACTGTAGGGAGGGTATTAGCCTGGAGATGAGAGGTGCCTGGTTTTCCCCAAACATAACGCCTGGCATTCACTCCAAAGAGGTTAATTTTAGTCTCATCAGAGCAGAGAATTAACTTTTTTATGGTCTGAGAGTCTTTTAGATGCCTTTTAGCAAATTCCAGCTGTGGAGTGGCTTCCATCTGGCCTCTTTTCCATAGAGGCCTGATTGGTGGATTGCTGCACAGATGGTTGTCCTTCTGTAAGGTTCTCCTCTCAGACAGAGTGACCATTGTGTTTTATATCACCCCCCTGACTAAGGCCCTCCTCCCCCAATCACTCAGCTTAAGCCTGGTTTATACTTCTGCGTCTAGTGACCAGCGTAACCCACGGCGCATGGAATGCACGTAGCTGTGCATTTATACTTCTGCGCGCTGTCTTTGTTGGTCTGCATTAACACGTCCGAAACGCTAGTTGGCAGTGAGGTGTAAATGTTCCTCTGTGTCGAGTTTTCAAACTCGCTCATTTTGAGGCAGGAACCGGCGGACGTGCAACATCTTTAACTATGAGGTAAACACAAAACAAAACTTTCCATCCGGAGCTCCTTCACGGGACTCCACACTTGTAAACATTCGCTTCATCAGGCTCGCACCATTCAAGCGGCTCTCGGTCCCGCCCAGACGCGTCAGCATACGCCGGCGTTTGCCGCAGAAGTATAAATCAGCCTTTAGATGGCCAGCTCTAGTAAGAGTCCTGGGGGTTCCAAACATTTTCCACTTATGGATGATCGAGGTCACTGTGCTCATTGGAGCTTTCAAAGCAGCAGAACATTTTTCTGTAACCTTTCCCATTCTTGTGCCACCCGACAATCCTGTCTCGGAGGTCTACAGATAATTCCTTTGTTTTCATGCGTGGTTTGTGCTTTGACATGCACTGTCAACCCTGGGACCTTGTATAGACAGGTGTATGTCTTTTCAAATCATGTCCAAACAACTGAATTTACCACAGGCGAACTCCAATTAAGCTGCTGAAACATCTCAAGATCTCAATTCAGAAGATTCACGCCAAAAGCTATAAATACTTCTATATTTTTATATATGATTTTTTTAGATTTTTTATTTTAAATAAATTTGCAACAATTTCAAAAAGTCTTTTTTCACATTGTCATTATGGGGTATTGTGGGTAGAATTTTGAGGAAATAAAATTATTTTATTCATTTTGGAAAAAGGCTGCAACATAAAAAATGTGGAACAAGTGAAGCACTATGAATACTTTCCGTATGCACTGAACCTAATGTTTTATATAAAAGTTTGATGATGATATGATATGATTCTCCCATAATGATTCTCAGTGTAGCTGGTTGGAAAATCTTAAATAAAAAAAAATGGGAAAAACCATTTAAAACCAGTTCTACTGAAAAAGGTGAACAGGCACTAATGAAGTCCATAAACAGAACTTATTTTGTTTCTGTAGATATTAAGTATTCAAACAACCTTATCTAAACCACTCTACTGAACCATTTGCCTTACAGATTTACAATGTTTTTACTTTTTATGCATGTTTTTGCAGTTCTTTTCAAATCCTATCAGGAATATTCATTTTAGCATACCAAAGCATGAGATATTTTAAACATAAGATATACTAAAACATAAACACTAATTTCATTTGGAATAATATTTAGAAGCATGTGAATTACGACGCAGCAACAGTCTTGTTCTTTTGACTGTTTTCAGTCCAATTATTGTTGATGGATTTTACAGTGGTGGTTTTCAAGTTATGAGTAAAATACCATCTTTAACAATATTTAATATGTTGTACTTCAAAGTGAATTAAAACACCACTATCAAGTTCTAAAGCTGATGTTTTATTTAAAGTATGGTCCTAACAAGTAACCTTATAAAACATGTTCTGTTAATGTAGTAGAACAAAATGTTCAAGTGTGATCAAATTATAATTACCATAGACCTTGTTTTGCTCAATAATTAATAGCCCCCATTATGAAACCTGTTTGGAAAATTTCATGGGCATCCAAAATATTTTAATTTGTGCATCAGAGGATTCATAATTCACAAAGACCTGTGTTTATATTGTAAAATCAGAATGACTAAATAACTACGAGATGAGTTCGTGAATGAATGTTTGTATTCTGAGATATGTGTTTTCATCTTTCTTAGATACTGCAATGAACACCTGCCGTGTCCTCCGCATGTTTATTGGTCAGCTTGGTCTCCTTGGGAGCGCTGCACAGTTCCTTGCGGTGGAGGAATCCAGTCACGGCGAAGAACGTGTGAGAATGGAAATGAATGCCCTGGATGCAGCACTGTATGTAACAATAATATTAATACTAAGTTTATTTTTAAATGAGTATCTCAAGAAATTGAAAGCGTGTCTTTAGTGCTTATTTGTAGGTTGGATCAGTATAATATTACAAGAACTAATGTGGCATTATGACCAAGCCTATGGTTTATTTACAGTTCCCTCCACAAATATTGGCACTTCTGGTAAATATGCGTAAATGGGGCTATGTCTTTAAAAATGTATTATTGTTTATAAAAAACATGCTTGTTTAGAATAAAAAGTTGCTAACCTGACGCAGTTTTATCAAAAATCTAATATATTTGCTATATATAAATGCTTATGTCTGTAATATAAGTATCATTAGCACCCATATGGACTCATATAAGCATATTTTGTAAAGCTCATTACCATGGATATTTTATAGTTGTTTTAGTTCAACTGGGTGACCAGGGGGGTATTCCAGAAAGTAGGTTATGTGAAATACCCGGGTATGTTTAAGAGTAAGTAGGTGGATAACCTCAGCTTTTGGTTCCAAAAACAGAGGTAACTTTTGAGGTATGGTACCTAACCTTGGGCATCATAGATGTGCTCCCAATAAGTAGTTATCTCTCAAGAGCAATCTCTATCTGTTCATTAGCTACTACAGCAGGGCAGTTTTCCAGATCTACCTGAGCTCAAACTCCCCTCTCGCCCTGCAACGGGAGGGAGCCCTGCACTTGAGGATCTTTTGAGCTCAGGCCTCTCCTGGGACAATATGCCAAACACGCTTAATAATCAATCATCAGCTGCGTGTGAACTCTTGAAGTAACGTATTTCACAAAAATGTTGACAGCTCCACCTCTAGTGGATTGGTCATTTGAGACATGCAGTGTAAGATACACAGATAAACTTATTTTACGTTTAGCAAATATATAGGCTGAGACACATACAGTATCTCCAATGAACCTGGACTTAAAAAGCTTCCACACTCGTCCAAAAACAAACTTTTTTGCATTAATCATAGTTCATATTTGTCAAAGCTGACAATATTAGTGGAGCCCAATGTATTTAATCAAATAGATCAAATAGACTCTTTCTCCAAAAACCATTTAAGAATGATACCATCTTCAAACTTAGGAATCGTACTGCACATCTAAACCTACATACTGTATTAGCTAAAGGCAATCTTAAATTTCATATGCTTTTTTGGAAAGTTGCCAGGAGCTTGGTGTGTGTTCACCTGACTGGAGTAAGCTGGGATTTTCCAGACATAAGCTGACTGTGATATTCTTACTCTACTTTTAAAAGCAGTCACCCAATCGCTGCTAGTTTAGAATTAGCTCATATGACTGTGGTTTACTGTTAATGCCATGTGTGGAAGTGGTTTGTGCTTTAAGTAGTTAATTTGCTATTTAAACCTTTTTATAAAGAATAATAACATCTGTCCAGTTAGCAAATCAAAGTTGAGAACTTTGATTTTGCTACATAATCATGGCATCTGTGAACTGCCATGGCTTAAAAGGAATGTTCACTCAAAAACTTAAAAAAGCTACAAATGTACTCAATGATCAAATGGTCGTATTCTTATTTTTTATGTGCATTTATTTATTTATTTATTTGTGTGTGTGTGTGTGTGTGTGTGTGTGTGTGTGTGTGTGTGTGTGTGTGTGTGTGTGTGTGTGTGTGTGTGTGTGTGTGTGTGTGTGCGCGTGCGTGTGTGTGTGTGTGTGTGTGTGCACATGCATGCGTGCGTGCGTGTGTGTGTGTATAAGAATGTGATTTATTTGTTTAATAATACATTACATTTCTTTTTTGTTTTCACTAAACCATTAGACTTGGTATATGTCACTTTTCCAGTTCAATATTGGTCACTATTCACTATTATGTATTGTAGATAAACACAAGGCCATTTTATTCTTATTTTATTTTTTATTTTTTGCTTTTGTGCGTCTGAAAAAGAAAGAAGGACATACAGCATTTTAACAATGCCAGTAGGAGTAAACTGAATTGAAAATGTTCCATTTTTCTTTGAAAACTGTGTAAATAGCAAGTAAACTAAATTATAAATTAGCAAGTAATTTATAAGTAAGTAAGTAACCTGTATTTATATTTATAAGCAAGTAAGTAACCTGTCCCAGATAGTCTGAAAGGTGTGTTCATGTTTAGCAGGATTGGTTTGATTTAGTCTAAAAATAATTGGTGTAAATGCTCTGTGTAGTGTGCTTATTTTGAATACATGTGAATGCTGCTATCTTTACTTTGGAAGAGAAACTACTGACAAGATTGATCTCTGCCTGCTTTCAAATTATTTCTGGTACTGTTTGGCTGTAATATGTCACGTCAACAATGTAAGACAGAAGATGAACAGAAGAAAAATATACTATCAACTTAGTACCTTAGTTATTAGGGGTTGACACAGAGGAATGAACCCTCAATCACTCTGGCATTTATTTTATGTGACGGATGCCCTTCCAGCCACAACCCATCCCTGGGAAACACCCATGCACTCTCTCATTCACACACACACACACACACACACACACACACACACACACACACTACAGACAGCTTTTGTTTACCTAGTTTACCTATTGCGCATGTCTTAGGACTGTGGAGGGAACCCAATGGAAACCCACACAAACACAGGAAGAACACGCAAACTTCACACATGAATGCCTTCTGACCCAGCTGGGATTGAAGCCAAAAACCTTATTGCTGTGAAACGAGCAACTTCTTGCTTACCACTCAACCAACGTTGATGTGGCTCATTACAGTTCAATAGAGGCATCAGAAAGGTGTCTTGTTTGCAACAGACCTTCATTTTCATGACATGAATGTCAAGCAGTGTTTTGACACCTTCCCAGATTAAAAAAAAAAAAAAAAAACTTCAAATTTTCTACTAATAAAAGTACTATCACACATACAAATATACTGTACAGTAAGCATGTTCAGCTCAGCACACACATATGAGTATATGGTAAATTACAAAGCAAAACATACACCGTTTTTTTCTTGGATTGCAACACCATTAACATTGAAACAGCATTTAATGACATACACATAAAACAGAAAAGCACTCAAAATACATAGTGCTAGTTTTGCCAATCACATAATCATTAATACAGAATTTACTGCTTTAAAACTGTTAATATTCTGCATTTAACAGAATACCCATTAGTATTGCACACAAGAGCGGAAAAACATACAAAAATAGCCACCAAAAAAAAATAATATATTTTATTTATTAATTACAACTCCTATACAAAATAATAAGGTGGCCACAGGTTCACGTATATAATGATCTTTCTAGCTATAGCAGTCATCCTTTCCAACAAAAATTTTCTCAAATTAAATTCATTATTAGTCAATGTTTATTGAATATTTAGCTTTCCAGTGTTGGAGAATAGCTTTTTTTGCTAGTATGCAGTCATAAATCAATTTTGCACTATTTTCTTTTTCTGATTATAGTCCTAACAAGGAGATACTGCTATTTCTGTATCAAAAACCATCATAAAACTTAGCATTTTGGTCTTTAACGTAACAATTGGAGTGCTAGAAGAACCAGCACTAAATGAATTGTCAGTCAATATCAGTCATTTTAAGAATACAGATTTATTTTTATTCTTGCCAAAGGCACCTCAGTAACAATAACATAAAATATTTGATAAGAGGACAAAATAAACACAAACAAGGGAAAATATTAATAAACGATCACATGAACTAAAGATGAACTAAACATTGGATAACATATGTATATTGTATAGGTATCTGAGCACTTAATAGATAAATCATCAGTGTTGGGTAAGTCACTTTAAAAAAGTAATATTACATATTTTTGATAACAACTGAAAAACTGTAATCTGATTACATTACTAATTACTTCATGTATGAAGTAATCAAAATATTTACTTTTAAAACATAAAATCTACCTAAAAAAAATACAAAATAAACTGCGTTCTGGGTTTGTCAGAGGTAATTGGTAATCTAAATGTACATATTCCAAAGTATTAAGCTGATCGGTCAGTTCTTGTCACGTATCTCGCGGTTTTAAACTAAGTGTGCCTGGGAAATACGAGTGCATGTAAAATGCACTTCCAATATATGCGCACGCAATATTCACTCCCAATATATATGCATACGTGCAAAAGACGTGATATGTGAACGGCCCCATAAGCAGTTATGCTTCTCTTTACATTCAGAAAATACCTTCACTCCCGATCCTGCACATTTTTTGATTTTTAAACTGACATTGCAGCAGAAAACTTGATTTAGCATTTGTTCTTCCAAAATCTATATTTTTAGATTGCTTTGACTTTAGTAACTGTAATCAGATTACACAAATATAAAATGTACTTCGTTACATTACTGCGTTCTTCAAAAATGTAATTAGAACACAGTAATGTGTTATTATTACACCAAACTCTGTAAATCATAATCTATCAAATTATAGCTCTTACATGTATTATTTTATTAATTCAATTCAATAATTGCTCTATATTGCAATTGCTTTGTATTGCAAAAAAAAAAGAATTTTTAAAGTTTACATTAAAAATAAGAGAATACACATACAGTTGAAGTCAGAATTATTAGCCCCCCTATTTATTTTTTTCCACACATTTCTAAACAATAGTTTTTATAACTCATTTCTAATAACTGATTTATTTTATCTTTGCCATGATGACAGTAAATAATATTTAACTAGATATTTTTCAAGACACTTCTACACAGCTTAAAGTGACATTTAAAGGTTTAACTAGGTTAATTAGGCTAGCTATTCAGGTTAGGATAATTAGGCAAGTTATTGTTCTGTTGACTATCAAAAAAAATATTTATAGCTTAATGTGGCTAATAAATTTTTCCTTAAAAGGGTGCTTAAAAAATTAATAACTAGCTATTCTAGCCAAAATAAAACAAATAAGACTTTCTCCAGAAGAAAAAAAATATATCAGACATACTGTGAACATTTTCTTGCTCTGTTAAACATCATTTGGGAAAAAATGGAGGGCTAATAATTCTGACTTCAACTGTATACTGTATAATAAATAGAGTAAATAGTAGTTGTAAAAAAAGATATATACATATAATAATTAAATAAAGATATAAATAATATGGAATTTATATATTTATATTTATATATTATTTTTATTACTTGTTTATCTGAATAAAGAAAAGGAAACTACTTAAATGACCACAAAGCAATTTACACAAACCTTCTTTTGTGATTAACATTAATAACTGCATTATTTTCACGTGAGCTGATTCTAAGCTAGCAGAAAGTGGATGACTTGTTTTAATCATAGAGTTAGAAAATCCCAGCCATTTCAAGCTAATAAAAAAAATTCACAGATTGAATTTTGTGTGAACTGCCGCTTTAGGAGAACATTCAGTCCCAATGATAAAGCTCAGTCACATTACTGTATGTGCATGTTCATCCTCTAGAACAGCTGCCTTTGATCCATCACCATGCAGACGACACCAAAAACACCAGCACACCAAAGCATCTTAGGAATGTTGGTATATATATATAATTATATATGTGTGTGGGTACCAGGGTGGTGCGTTGCCTCATTTGGATTTTGGTGCTATTTTTGTGCCCTGTGAGCTTGAAGTTGCATGTCTAAGTGGTAATACTTTGAACAGATGCAGAAATAAGCTAGCTTCATATTATTTTCTGTTACTGATGAGTGTCAGACTTTGGTGTAGCCCATACGTGCAAGCAGCTGTTATCATTTTATGAAAAATTCACTTTGAAATACTAGTTGGTGGTTGTTTTGTCTGCCACAATAAAAACATGATGTGTCAGTCAGCTGGGGATTTTACATGGGGTTCGTTTGTAACCTCTCTCTAATGATGGTGATAAAGCCCTCAAGAATGCAGCCAGGTGTCGGAGTAGACAGAGAATTAATAATGAGTACCTGGCAACCCATAATAGGTTGTCTGTTTGAGAGATCCTTCATTTGTTCAGTGTAATGATGCTCTGATAATAAGGCTCAGACGTTACTGTCTCTTCGTTTTATGGCAAGTGTATTTTCAGACTCAACACGGCTGAAAGTCTGAGACAGGCTTCAGTCTGTCAAATGCAGAATTTAAGTTTTTTCCCCTTGCCTTGGTGTTAATTAGGTTTGTGAAATGATAAAAATAAAGTATCTCACAGCAAAAAATATAGATAGTTTAAATTGCATATGTCAGTCAACACTTTTGAAACAACTTTCTATGAACTCTCACAAGATGACATCATATTCTAGATTTATGCAACTCTTCAGTGTTTTTTTCTGTATTTTATTTAGTAATACAAAAAAAATAATAATAGGTCTTGTTTGCTATATATAAAATAAAGAAGTATTTATGTATAGCAAATAGCAAAATATATTATATTATATTATATTATATTATATTATAATATATTATATTATATTAATTATATTTATTATATTATATTTTATTTCATTTTATTATATTATATTATATTATATTATATTATATTATATTATATTATATTATATTATATTATATTATATTATATTATACTATATTATTCATTCATTTTCTTTTCGGCGTACTCCCTTTATTAATCAGGGGTCGCCACAGTGGAATGAACTGCAAACTTACAGATGTTACTACTTCAATGTGTTCCTTGTGCCGCCATTCATACCGCGGCGACGACGGTACTTGATGCGCCAGCAGCATTTGACCGCTGGGTGGCACTTTAACCACAGATATTCAGCTTTGCCTTTTCACAATGCTAAACAGACCGTTCTGTAGGCGTAGCTTACTGTATGTGATGTGATGTGTTCAATTAAAATATAATTTTAATTTAGTTTTTCTGGTAACAGACATAGCTTACCTAATTCACCTTTACCAGGGGTCACCAATCTCGGTCCAAGAGGGCCGGTGTCCCTGCAAGTTTTAGCTCCAACTTGCCTCAACACACCTGCCTGGATGTTTCAAGTATACTTAGTAAGAGCTTGATTAGCTTGTTCAGGTGTGTTTGATTAGGGTTGAAGCTAAAAATCTGCAGGACACTGGCTCTCCAGGAACAAGTTTGGTGACCCCTGAACTATACCTTTGGACTTGCGGGGGAAACCGGAGCAGCCGAAGGGAAACCCACTCCAACACGGGGAGAACATCCAAACTCCACAAAGGAATGGCAACTGACCCAGCTGAGGCTTGGACCAGCGACCTTCTTGTGAATAGCAATTGTGCTACCCACTGTGCTAACGTGATGACTTCTTTTTTTTGTTTTTTGTTTTTTTGCTAAACTACTAGTGTAGTACTTTGATGGGGGAAAAAGTTCTAAAAGTTCTAAAAAAAAAATTATTGATCTTGATTTGAATATGTTTTGGCTAATTTCAATACATCCCCCGTTTTAAGTCAGACTGACCTGTTTTGAAACTACTGTTGCCTGCTGTATGCTTTTGAGAACCACTTTGCTTGAGAACCTCAAATTTTTTAAGTTATTTTTTAGATGCTTGTCCAAAGACCTCCTGGTCAACATCCATCAGAATACGTAAATTTTAATCAAATGCACATTGTAATTAAAATAAAATGCTATTCAGTTCATGTCAATAGTGAAAAGCATGACTAAAATTTAATTCAACCTCCAATTGAATGGTTTTACAAAACAGCATGGTCATTTGCGCAATTATTCTTAATACATCTCCCAAAATACACTCAGAATGTGCACACTGTTTGATAGATTCCACCAGGAATTGAGTCCCTTTTATTTCTCATCAAATAAAGGCTTATGTGTACCTTATTAAATACAAGACCTCGAAAGTTTTATCTTTTATGATGTTTTTAATTAATTTCTTTCAAAAATATTTCAAACTACTTCCATAAATCTATCCTCGGCCCCATAAAAACCTCCGCTACGGTGAGTATTCATTTTTCAGACGTTTTGGTCAGACAGAGACAACTTTTCTCCAGGGATTTTGAACATTCCCAAATGACAGTGTTTTTCATTATACCCCCCTGATGGAGTGTATCGCGCTCTGAGGTCCCGCCTGACTGATTGTGTGCTTTTCTGTGCTAATAATTGAGACGATTTGTCTTGGTGGTCCAGACCTGCGTGTCTCAGGTGAACCGCTGGTAATGAATGCAATCAGTGACACCTGTGTAATGGAGCTGAGTTTGTTGTTTTCTGTAAAACATATTGCACAGCAGGCTTTGTTTCTCTGTGGAGTTAGGTGTATGTAGCGGTTCATATGGTAAAAATATGTAAATTCAAAAGATGTTTCAAATTATAAAATATGATATATTTGCCAAAAAAGATTTTAAAAATAACTAATTTAATATATAAATATTGTTATAAATAATAATAATAATAATAATAATAATAATAATAACAATAATAATAAGTGCAAATATATAGCACTTAATATATCTACTTTGTATAGCTATAACTATTATTTTTTAGATTAAAATATAACTTAATATATAACATATAAGCAAAACAACAACAATTATATATTGTATAAGAGTATAAATGTATAATTATATAAGAGTATAATTGTTGTTGTTTTGTTACTGGTAACTGCTTGTACCTGGTTAGCTCTTTATATTCTCATATCACATCTAAAACCACGTTGAAAACGCCATGCATGCTGCTTTGTTTATGGATTTAAATGCGTTTGTGAGCTTGCGATCTACTGCCTACATAACTTCATTAACTGTGTCATACATATACAGTATAGGTGTTTCAACCTGATTTGTTTAAACACAGATAGACTAAGAAAATGCCCGTGTGTGTGTGTGTGAATGTGTGTGAGTGCATGTGTGTGTGTGCGTGCGTGCCTGCGTGCGTGCGTGTGTGTGTGTGTGTGTGTGTGTGTACAACTCTGAATGATATCTCAATATTTCAAGCATACAAACGTCAGACAGCCACTAGGCTGTTCAGAGCTGTACCCAGACCTGTGAAATGGTCCACAAAGGAATAGCACACACATACTCAAAGTACAATCTGTTTCTTTAACGAGGCTAAGTGTACGCTTAGCCATCTTATCAAAATTGGTTAAAACAGGTACAATCTACATCTAAACTGGCAGCTTACAAACAAAGAAATGAATTTAAAAGATTGTTTGAACAGTTGTTTCCAATTCTTTAAAAGTCCAGGTCCACTCAAGGTCTCCATGACCTCTGACCGGGCTTGGTAGATCCTAAGAAAACAAATCATTTGGCATATAGAAAAGCAATTACACACATATTATTCCAGTTTTACTCTAAAGTAGGATGACCGGGTCATCATATGATCTAGACTGTTACACATTCAACTTTATTAATAATTATAGAGACATAAGAAAGGATATGTGCTAAATATCTATATCTAAACAACTTACCTAAAACAAGTCTCAAAATATATGTGTTTCAGCAGCCACATAATTTGTCAAACTACAGTTTAGTCTTCTGCTCGCTGTGATACACATAGCTGAAGAGCCTGCAGTGCAAATATTATATATTTGTAGCAATATGGTGCATATCAGTACCTTAAAGGTGTGTATTAGTACCTAAAATGTACATATTAGTTCCAAAAAAGTACAAAAGTATACCTTTTGAGAAGGCACTGCCCCAGTAGTGGTTTTGTACCATTATTTCAAAGTTTATGGGTCAAAGACATGAGCAGTAGAAAGGCCAATTATGAGCTGATATGAACATACTTGCTGATCCGCTAGTTTTTTTTTTTTTTTTTTTTTGTGGACACAAAAGATTGAGAGTTGTGTGTGAGTGTAAAAAGAATGTAATGATGTTAGAAAGCACCAGAGAGCGCGGCTGGGATTTACTCATTAGTCAGCAGATGCCTGGAGACCGAAGCTGCGCACAGGGCATCCCTTAATCCCTGCTTCACTACCCGTAATGCATTAGTGACGGACAAGAAGTTTGGATAATGCAGTAAATTTGAGGATGAAAAATATACTTGGAGCCTGGAGATGGAGAGAGTAGGGGGATAATGAATAGATGTTGGTCGGAAAAAAACAAGCATGGAACAATGGAGAATTAGGAAAGGGAAGAAGTAGATAAAGTGAGATGGATGGAGAATTGTAGGAATGAAGAACGTGAACAGGATGAGTGATGATGGAGGGGGAGGAAGATGAGCAAACGGTCTGAACGCCTGTGTTATTATCCGCGCGTAACATCGTTATTGGCTGCAAAGCAAGGTTCAGTCTGGTCAGTTTATTAAAGACCGATTCCATGTGCCTTAAAGGGTCATGATGGTTATATTGATGGAAGCTTGCAGATTTGAAGGTGCTGCATATATCACTGCATCTGCTGCAGCTACAGCAGCAAAGTTCCTTGATTATTATAGCAAAATAAGAGTCAAGTTCATAGCTTTATCAGTCTGGAAACCCTTTCATTTATCGTTGGTTTTAGTACACAATGTTGTGGCTGCAGGACAGTAAAGCTTTAAATAAATTATCAAAACGTTTTGGTCAATTTTGACTGAGATGCTAATGGTCTAATCCAATTCAATGATCCATGCTAAGCTAAGCTAAAAGTGCTTCCATCAGACTGGCTTAATGTATTATAAAATGGTAAAACTCATCTGTTTAACAGTAGGGGACTTGTAAAATGAGCCTAATAAAACAACGTAAAGATCCAAGATGAGTCAAGGTATAGCAATTGAGTACTGAATGCGTCATACTGTACTTTGTCAATGTGTCTCAATTTTGATTTAAAAGACCAAATTGTCAGCCATAATACACTGAAAAAAAATTATTCATTGGGTTTACAAATTTTTTTTTTAAGGTCAATGGTTGCAAACAGGTTATATAGGCTGAATAAAAAAAAAAGAAGAAGAAAAAAACAAATGAAGTTAAACATTACTAAATTTAATTAGCTTTTTTAAATTCAGCCCATATAAATTGTTAGCTACAGTTTTGCTACTTTTTTGTGTATTTTAATTTATTGTATTAAAGTATAAAGGGGTTAAAACATTTGACAAATATAACTGTTTCTCGATAAACATAAAAATAAAAACGTTATTATAAAATTATCTATTTACCTAAAAATACATTTAACAAAAAGGCACACTGTAAATAATGCTGGGTTCCACACAATTGATTTGAGTTAGGACAACATGAAGAAATTAAGTGAACTTTTTATTTTTTTATAAATGTAAGTGGATTAAACTTAAAACTTAAGAATTTTGTTGTTTTAACTTTTTTATGAGTACTTTGAATTAAAAGCAAACATGTTTTTTGAGTGTAAGTAAATAAACATTTAGAAATATAAAAACACTTTTAAAAAGATTAGTAGGGTTTAAACTTAACAATATACTTGCATTTAATAAATATAACAATAAAATTTTTCAAAAATTACATCAAAGTTATTATGTCATGTAATAAGCCCAATTTTTAATCACAACAAATGCAAATTAAGAATTTTCTCTCATACTTTTTTCCCCATATCTTTTTATATGGAAAAAAATAGAAATATATAAGTATTTTCATATGTTCTACATGTCTACATTTTTCCCCAAAACTGTTCCAAAATCTTGTTAAAGGTCAAATAAATTATATTCTAACAGTTACAATTAGTTACACTCTTTTTACTCCAGCTTTAACCCGGTTTAATCATATTTAACAAATTTGGAAATGTGCGTTGAAACAGCCCAACATTTAATTTTAGTGTGTAGTGATTCATGAAAAATGTTAGTAGAATAATAATGACAAAGGAGGGGGGGGGGGGGGGGGGGGGGGGTCATAATAAACAATTAAAAAGGCTAGTTACTATCTACATGTAACATCATCACTTTTTGAGCAGTTAAGGTTGTGTCAAATGTTCAAAATCCAGAAATCACTGGAGACCCAGTAGAAAAATAATGAGACAGCACACGCATCGCCACATCAGTGAGTGTTAAATCACCATTATGATGTGCTGCCCATATGTGTGCGTTCGCCCAGCTGTTGTGAACAACTACCTCATTGAAAGCAGTGTAGCGTCAGCACAGCAGGCTGATGTGTTTGACTGCATTCTGCTGTATTATCACTTTCCCTTAATACCCTCCAAAAGAGATCTTTGCAGTCATGCTTTGCAGCAAATGAAAGTTTATGAATTTTCTGACGGCTGCTTGTAAGGTGTTGTATTGGAAACCTGAAAGACTTTCAGAGTGTTTGTTTTTTCACACACACACACACTATTTGTGCTGTTTCATATCCTGCGAGTTGTTGTTGAGAGGTGTGATATTACTTTTCAATGTGATCAGACAATTTTCTTTCCTATAATAATGAAGGTATTATTCATTATAATCCATCTATTCTTCAAGAATGTAAATGTGCAACACAAAAAGGTTTATTTTATTATGAATGCTGATCTCAAGTTTTGTCATTCCTTTCTTTCTAATATATTTTAAACTGCTACATAAAACATTTCACATCCCAAAAAATTCTCTATGTATATTGTAAAATAGCTTGTGATTGATTGGTATTTTCTATTAACATACACTTTTTGAAATTAGTCTCTACAATGATTAACTACAGTTTAACAAAGTGACTTTTTGTTGACTTTTTAGTATTTTGAAACAATAAATAATGTATAGAGTATTAAATATGTACAATAAAGGTACTGAAAGAACTGTAAATGTATCATTTCAAACTAATAAGAACTCAAAATTCAAATGTAATTTTAAATGACCTTAAATGAGTTAATCGTTAACCAAAAAAAAAAAAGAAAAGAAAAGCAGATAAAAGGTTAGAATAAAAATTTCCACCTACCAGGGTTAAGTATTTATTCTTGTATGTATATATATTCTGAATGCCTGCCTGAAAGAGTGGCAAAAATTATGGCTTCTTTAAAAAATAGTTCTACTGTACCTTCATAACTTACATTTTTATCAACATGAAAAGTAGAGAAAGTGTTAAATTTTTCTGCTTACTCCACACACATAAGCAAGCAACCAATTTGGTTTCAGGCAAAGGGGGTTTAGGTAACGGAGTGTCCAGCTCAATCATCTGACCCTAACCAAATTGAAATCTAAGTTTTCAATTGAAGTGTTAAAGAAAGGAAGTGTTAAAGTTTTCTGCACAGTTACATAATCAGAAAATAACCATTAGACTTGCATTGGAAAGTGACCCAAAGCATTACTATTTGCCAGAATATCATAATGACCAGTACTGATCTAGTAAATTAACTATCATACAGCACCATAGCAACCACCCAGCTTACCCTGGCAACTGCCTAATAGCTCATAGCACCTCCTTAGCGGCATAAATTTGCATAGCTAAACCACATTTTTTTCATCATATTTATCTCTCACAGTGATGGAAAGAAACTCAAAGCAATGCACAATTTTCTGTAATATTTAAATGGCATGTTTACATAACCATGCAGACACATTACAGCTTGTATAGTTGTCATCTATTCATTTGCAGAGACATCCAGACATTGAGTGGTTAATGGAAACTTGCAATTATCGTGTACCTCGTGTGCTCTGAGAAAGAGCAGTCTAGCATGAACATTCGCTATGCGTAGACACAAACACAACACTAACACCCGGGCTCTCTCCTTTGTCTCTAAGAAAACACACTGCAAAAAAACTGTCTGATGCTCGTTGAAGTAAAAAAGCGCATAGTCAGCTGATTTGACTGTGATGTTTACCATCGTTAAATATTAACAAAGAAAATGTGAAAACAAAAGCAGGTGGTCAGAGTGTGTGTCAAACTATGGGCTGAACTTTTCTGTATCTTTCACCTTGTATGTTTACTCTCTGTCCTTGAGTAAAAGAGGTGAAGAAGGGGGATTGGAGGCTTCACATCAGTCTGACAGATTGACGGATGAACAAAAAGCACTTTTATCTTATTTTGCCAAGGTCTGGCATTCATTCAAGGTCTATTAAGCATAAATAAACGTGGCAGGAATGGACACAGCTCCCCACTTCGCCAAATGAACACATATGATTTACAGGAAATCTATAGCTCCTTGTTTTAGGCCAATTTATTAAGGTGTCAGGACATGAAACTGACTGCCTCAAGTGTTAGACGCTGCTTTGAGAAGATGCTCTGGATTATCATAAATCGAAGGATTGAAAGCTCATAACTGCTGGTACAGATCAAGGATATGAGCCGAGCAATGTCGTATCAATTATAGAAATGCAATAAAACAATCAGGATTTTATGAGGTTAGATTTGCCGCTAGCCACCGGTGATCTGGGACAGACAGTGCTGGCGAAAGTGTCCCATGTCAGAAACGATTTTTGTCATTCTTTTCAAAATGTCCTTTTAGCTTGCCCATGATGTGCTTCCTTATTTGTTCTCTCATATTTCAGAGGCTTTTTCTCCTCACGGGCCATAAATTAAACTTGATCAATGACCTTTTCTGCTTGACTTGTTTGCGACTTGCCACATTCAGCAAAGAGAACGATGGAAATATTTCATAGGCGTCTGCAAAATCACAGCAAATCCCCAAAGAACTTTCTCAGCCAAATTGCTAATAAATGTTAAATTGCGGAACATATATTAATAATATTTTCATATTATTATAAGATTAGAAATCAAATATTTATTAAATTATCTATATCATCTATAGCTAATATTTTATATTTACATATTTAGGTTTTGTATATGTAATCATACTTTTTGAAATATATGTTATACAGTATAATGTATGTGCATTTTTTATAATTTATTGTGAATGTTCTTAATGTAAATGTTTATATAGTTTGAATATGTAGAAGAGGAAATGCTCTTGAAATGAGTCTTTTACTGAAGCCCTGCTCATACTGTGAACCGTTTTTATCGTGTTTCATGTTTCAGCCACGATTTTGTTATCTGAGACAAATTTAGGAAATCCTGAAAGATTACTGAAATCCTATAAGCTAAAATTTGTGATCTTTGATCGTTGGTTTGACATGTTCACTTACAGCCGCTTAAAGCCCGTTGCGATCAGATTTTTCCTCCGATGAAGTTCTGGCAGTGTCAAAAGATTTCAGACACTTTTCAGCAATGTGACAACAGCTGCGATAAACGTCAATCCAAGAACCAACAGGAGCTCACAATTTAAAGACGCAATCCATGCAACAATTTAAATGACCACAGAGAAACGTTAAAACAGTTTTTTGCTTCCTGGTGTTAATATTGAGACATGCCGCGTGCAAAATTGCCGCTACATATTGTTTACTTTTGCTGTGAGGAATCATTTCAGAATGCAAGATGGTAAAAATGTCACGGGTGGATGACGTCAAACTCTGGACCCTTTTTCTTTCATGTTTGTCATTCATCTTCATTGTCGTTCAGTCTGACTTTATGACAGCTGAGGTCTTACAGTGTGACATGGGAGCTATGTTCGTGCAGTCTGACATGCTGCAATTGTTCTGGATTATATATAAAAAAAGAAATTCACAGTGCAAGCCAGCCTTTAGATGAGTATGAGCAATCAACAAATTGGTTTTAGGCAAAAAGAGTTTAGATAATGAAGTGGCCAGCTCAATCATCTGACCTCAACCCAATTGAAAACTTCTGAGATGCATTTTCTGAGTCTCAAGTGTACTTTGTACATATTACTGGGTATAAATATTACAAATTAACATATCATACTCAATAAATTGCTATATATATATATATATATATATATATATATATATATATATATATATATATATATATATATATATATATTAATTATGCATTTATCCTACTAAAATGGGTGTTGTTTTGTTTATTTTAACTTTGATAAGTTTTGATCCACTTCAAATTTTCACTACTGTATATTTAATCTGGATATAAGTAATCTGTATTTTAAACTGTGTAAATGTATAACATAAAATATACTTCATATAATATATAATATATTTCATTGCTTTTTTATACAGGAATTCCAGTCCTGTAACACCCTTCCCTGTCCGGATCTGAAGAAGACCACGCCCTGGACCCCATGGACCCCAGTGAATATCTCAGACAATGGTGGCCACTACGAGCAGCGCTTCAGATACACCTGTAAAGCTCGAGTCCCAGAGCCCGGCCTGCTGGAAGTTGGACGACAGCGAATCGAAATGAGGTACTGCTCCAGCGACGGCTCCACGGGCTGCTCCACTGACGGTGAGATCTCATTCTGTCTCCGTTCTTCATTCGTCACCCCGCTCTTTCCTTTTCTCCGCTCTCATCTGGCTCTTTGATAAAGTGAGCCCGCAGTGACTTTGAGGCAAAGCCACTTGATCTATTTGTCCATCAGGAGAAAGACAACATGATGTGTTCTAGAGCTTCTTTCTCTCTTTCTTTCGCTCTTTCTCTCATCTATGTGGGCTCAATACATCAGCTTTTGGAGTGGCGTCTTATTCAACAGAAGTGCTCTTGGCTGCATTCGGCCTCAGACAGACACGAGGAACATGCTAATGAAGTCAGATCAGCTGCTGTGATTTATTTATTTATTTTTTAATTAAAGGAATCGTTCACCCTAAAATGAAAATTACAACATAATTTACTTACTCTCAAACCATCCTCTATGTATATGGCTTTTTTCTGTCAGCCGAACATAATAGATAGTGACTTTTATTTTGAAGCTTTCAAAAGTGCTTAAATCTACTGTAAAACTAACCCATATGCAACTAGGGGTTTAACACTGGCCATATGAAGCGGCCGAATGCATGTTATATCCTGCTGACGTATACAACATATGACGTAAGACGGGTAGACACATGTACATGCCATTATGATATATTAACAGTGGTGTAAAGTAACACATTACAAATACTCAAACTACTGTAATTGAGTAGTTTTTCTCAGGATTTGCAATGTACTAAGTAGTTTTAAAGGGCAACTATGGTAAAAAAAAAAATCTACTTTTCAAGCTGTTTGGACAGACGTGTGTAAGTATAGTGTATAGACCAGGGCTGGGTAAACTTGATCCTGGAGGGCTGGTGTCCTGCACAGTTTAGCTCCAACTCTAATCAAACACACCTGCTTATAGATTTCTAGTGATCTTGAAGACACTGATTAGCATATTCAGGTGAGTTTGATTAGTGTTGGAGCTAAACTGTGCAGGCAAACATCGGCCCTCCAGGACCGAGTTTGCCCACCCCTGGTATAGACCGTCATATTGGGGTGATATAAACACACCCAGTGCTTTTTTTCAATTTAACAACATAAAACGGTGGACCAATTGGATCGGTTTTCAGAGCGACTGCAACTTGATGTAGGAGTGCGGGCCCCCCTCCCACCAATATTTATTGACAGGCTAGCGTCACCTAATCTTCAGTTTGTCATTTCACGTTCGCCATTTTCAGCGTGAGTCAAATCACTAAAGGAAAACCCTTGCTCTATTTTTACATGCAAGGCTCACTGGGCTCAACACAAGATCAATATTCTCCACATAATCGCTCTAATTGGAATTATTAGTTGTACCTTTAGGTAAGTTTGCAAACATGTGTATTTTTCATTGTGTCTACCTTAAACCTCAGCCATTTGAATTTCTCACGTTCACAGAAGCTCCCTGTGATCTTAACTAGGTGCAGCTGGAAAAGTGCAAGCGCGTTGCTTCATGTGCATTGGAAATAAAAATAACAAACTTATAAATAAAATAACAAACTTGCCTGCAGGTCGCACACCAGAAGCTGAAGGATGCAGTGACATGCGGTCAGATATTTCGCCGAATAGATCCGCCACTTTTGGCGCTCATAATCATAAAGCCCTCGTGCTGCAGGAATGAGGATGTCTGCTGAAGGTGTGCAGCTGTCGTGCAGTGAGGGGCTTGCGTCTTTAATAAACTACGGCAGTTTGCGTTCAGTGAACAGTAAGAATGATTTATAAATCCATATGAAAAAGTCCCTTAAAAGTCACATCTCGCTTTCAGTTTCAGTTCAGCCTAAGTGAACCGCACTCAGGCACACCTCTTCCAACCGGGCTAGGGCCGGCCAAGTGAACCGTGCTTGAGCCCGCTTCAGCGCACTCACACTTCGCAAACGATCCGAGAAACGGGCCTGGGCACGGTACGGATGGCATAGTGTGAGTAGGCCCTCAGAAGAACCTTAATACTAATAATAAATCATAAAAAAGGGGTAAACTATGTCCCCTTTAAAGATGTGTATTTTTACTTTCCCTTGAGTAACATTTAAGTGCAGTGTTGGTACTTTTACTCTTCTACTTTCCTTCATCCTGCAGTCACTACTTTATTTGTTCTTGTCTATGGGGATTAGAAAAATCAGTCCTGTGATTCCAGTCCAATCAAATAATCAAATTACACATAGAAGATAAATCGCATCATAATGAACTACCTCAAGATCCCCAAAACTGGTTGGGAGCATTAAAAGTGTCCAAGTAGATTCACACACAATGACCCAGAGACTATTTTGATGTACAGTATGTTACTGATGAGAAGATGGTGGATGTTTACTGTATGACCGAAATGGCTTAAACACCCAGCAGGCACAGGACGTCAACATGACGTTAGATTGACATTGTACCCCAACGTCATGGGACATTGCATTTTGTTTGAGAATGAAAATAGGGTTGCAGTCAAAACTCAACATCAGGCCGACGTCAATGTTCAACATTAAACAGACGTTGATTACTTTCCAACGCAACCTAAAACACAATAAAACATCAACGTCTAATGATGTTGCAGCTTGATGTTGTGTGGGTGTTACCAATATGACGTCTATAAGACATTGGATTTTGGTTGTCATATGTGAAAAAAAATATCAGTATTTGACAACACTGGCTTGACGTTGGATTTTGGTCACTTTCCAACACAACTTTAAATCAACCAAATATTAATTTCTTTTAACCTTATCGGACATTGTCCTTAGATGCTGGCTAGACATTGAATTTTGGTCATCTGACATTACAACCTAAATTTAACCCAATATTACCCATTATTATCTTATGACGTTGTGTGCCTGCTGGGCAATAACTAAATGCACTACATAATGCTACATTTACACTACATATACTACATTTAATGCATCAGCTTTTCACAGCATAATACTTGCTACTCACTACTCTTGAGTAATTTCAAAAGGTCTACTTTTTACTCATACTTTGAGTAATAATTAAAACAGATAATTTTACTCTACTTGCACTACTAATTTTACTTAAGTATGATTTTTCAGTACTCTTTCCACCATTGTTTATTAATATGTAATACTAATATTTAATAATATGTATATATGTAATATTTAATAGACTGTATAATGTTATTCAGTAATGACTTGTCAATTTTTTTTTCTCGTTTATTCTCTGCTATGGTAAATAAACTGTTTTTTTTAGTAGTTCCCATGAGACATGAAATCCCGTAACGTCGGCTGCGAATGCATGCTGGGTGAATTTGGAGAAATGTGCATAAATAATATAATGAGTATGCAATAATATAATAATAGGTAAACATGTTTGCATGACCAGTGTCATCTCCTGAAGCGTAATCAGGTTAAGATGCAGTTTTTAATGACAGAAATGTACTTGTGAGAACACTTCATGTCTGGGTGTTGAACCACAAGGTTGCTAAAATATGACTAAAGTCTGGGACACACAGGGCTGAGTATTGCTGGTGAAATAGATCACTCTTATTGTCTGCTCAGCTACCAAAATGGAGAAACTGTAGTTACAAAACCAAGAAAATGATTCTAGTAAAGAAGGAACACAAAGGAAACAGGCTGACGTTTAATTGAATTTCTTAAATGTTTGGAAATTATATGGATTATCCAATTATCAGACATGTTTTCATGAGCGAATCCCTCTGTGGTAAGCGTGAAATACAGTGAAAGTTATATAGCCAACACAGAATCTACACATGCAGAAATCTGCAGATTTTCAGCCAATCATTGAGTTTAATTAATGGCTTATTAATTTGAATTCATTTAATAATGGCTTATTAAATGAAAATGTTGATTTGATTTATTTATAATACAGCTTGTAAAGTAATAATTTAGGATATACTCCCAAAATTATTCCGCATAAATCTGCAGATGCAGAATGTATGTAATTGTTTCAGTTGGTTGTCATCTATTTTGTGTGTTGACGTACAGCTTTTAGTCCAGACAGGAGCAGATGCAGCCAATGTGAGGTAACAATACAGAAAATTTTCCTTACGGCTAGTTCTTTGACGTCAGCAATGTGTGTCATGGGTGTAAAACTAAAGGGCAATTTAGTCAGAAGCCTAAGACTGAAACTAAATCTCCCACTACCACTTGCACCTAATTTTATTCATTTAAATGAATTGAGCTACACATCTTTGAACTAGCTGTGGTTTGTACACAAGCTGTTAACTGGTGAGTTATGAGAGGCAAAGTGGCGCCAAGGTATTAGATGAATATTTGACGGAAATGCTGTGAAACCCTGTAAGAGTAAATTGTGTTTGTGGGCAATGTTTATTGACTCTCATTCTCTACAGTGAAGCTCTGATCTTCAACACACATTTATTAAGAGATGCCACACACGAAGCTAATGGCTAATGAGTTTTTCAGCACTCATTTCCATTTATTTCTATGTCTAAACAAATGTAATTTTAAAAAAATGACTCGTATATTTTTTTATATGTTAAATAATGTTGCAGCACTACTATACAATGAGAATTTTTATTTATAGAAATTGGAAAAATGTTGCCTGGTCTAATGAATATCGATTTCTGCTGCAACACTCAGATGGTAGGGTCAGAATTTGCCGTCAACATGAAAGCAAGGATCCATCCTGCCTTGTGTCAACGGTTCAGGCTGCTGGTGGAGGTGTATTGGTTTAGGGGATGTTTTCTTGGCAGCCCATTGGTACAAATTGAGCATTGTGTCAACGCCACAGCCTGCGTGAGAATTGGCGCTGACCATGTCCATTTCTTTTTGACCAAATCTTCTGATGGCTGCTTCCAGTGGAATAGCGCGCCATGTCATAAAGCACGAATCATCTCAGACTGGTTTCTTGAACATGACAATGAATTCACTGTACGCAAACAGTCTTAACAGTCTCCAGATGTCAATCCAATAGAGCTCCTTTGGGATGTGGTGGAATGGGAGATTCACATCATGGATGTGCAGCCCACAAATGTGCAGCAACTGCATGATGCTATTATGTCAATATGGACCAGAATTTCTGAGTAGTATTTCCAGCACCTTATTGAATCTTAGCCACAACGAATAAAGCCAATTCTGAAGGCAAAAGAGGGTCCAACCTGGTACTAGTAAGGTGTACCTAATAAAGTGGCTGGAGAGTGAATGTTCATTCATTCATCCATTTTCTTTTCGGCTTTTTACCTTTATTTATTTGGGGTCGCCACAGTGGAATGAACCGCCAACTTATCCAGCACATGTTTTATGCAGAGGATGCCCTTCCAGTTGCAACCCATCTCTGGCAATTATCCATACACACGCATACACACTCATACACTACGGACAATATAGCCTATATAATTCAACTGTACCACATGTCTTTGCGCTGTGGGGGAAACCGGAGCAACCTCAGGGAGAACATTCAAGCTTTCTTGCTTATAAAATACAAGAAATTAAAAACAAAATAAATATAAACAAAATGTATATGCACAAAAAGCATATGCAGTCTCCATTCAGTTATATTTAAGTTCATTTTAATGATGAATTAATATAAAATAATTCATTATAAAATGATGAAGGATTAAAATAATTCTATATACAATTCCTCAATGTTGCATCATTGTTATGCATTTAAATAAAACATCCAACAAAGATGTAATTACTTTTTGCATCTCAGCCATTTTTTAGCTTAAAGCGGCTTGCTAGACCTCTGCATGGCCTGTCATGACAGATGCTTCTTCTAAGGGCTTTTGGACAGTTGTTAACTTACTGCATATCATACAGAGAAGGCCCGGTCCCATAATCACCTTCACACTAAAGATGTGTGTTGATGTCAGTGAAGCCACAAGGGAAGATGAGCTCTGAAATAAATGGTCTGCCACTTGGCCGAGATTTAGCCTCGCGTCACGACTAGCCCGTATCGATTTGAATCTGTAAGCCATGCCTGTGTGAAAGAGAGGGTGATATAAAGCACAGCGTCTTCTTACATACAGTTCATGTACAAACTCTAAAGTGCTACGTATTAACAGTGCTATAACTTTATAAATATCTATATTAGGGTCCTATGATTCTGTGATGCAGAAAATATTAATGGAATCACAAAATTAAGGCATCATTTATTTTTTTACTGATTTGATTTTTCTGAAAATTTGGTAAATTTAGGATGAACTTTTCCAGTATGAACCAGCATTTGTGAATATTAAACAAAAAAAGGCTATATGACACTTGCGGCATACAGTATGTAAATCTGTGACACTTGTGGTATTTTCAGCATCTGTTGGCTCATTAAAAGAGGATAAAAACCTATGAACTTCATCTGCAGAGCTCACCGATGGAAGGATGGATGGATGGATGGATGGATGGATGGATGGATGGCTGGCTGGCTGGATGGCTTGCTGGCTGGCTGGCTGGCTGGCTGGCTGGCTGGCTGGATGGATGGATGGATGGATGGATGGATGGATGGATGGATGGATGGATGGATGGATGGCTGGCTGGATGGATGGCTGGCTGGCTGGCTGGCTGGATGGATGGACGGACGGCTGGCTGGCTGGCTGGCTGGTTGGATGGATGGATGGATGGATGGATGGATGGATCCATCCTGTTCAAAAGAATTCACAAATAAATATTGGAAGAAAAGGATTTCAAATTTTAGAAATCTAAATTCTAATTTTGTGTTTGTTTTATTTTTCCATAAATGAAATGAAACCGGTTTTGACCAATGTTTTGACAAAACTAAATTTAATTTGAAGCTGAGCATCAAATAAGATATAATATTGTAATATTTTGTCCTTAATCCATAAATGTCATTTGTGTCATATTTTGTGAATTTAGGCCACTTTACACCACATGCTATAAAAAATTACATTACAAAAATTACTACAAAAAAGCATTCACAAATCCAGTGGCAGATGATATATCTGCAGCACACACTTCTAATAAACAGAACATTGTGTCTTACACGATCCAACTTCATTAACTTTGGAATTGGGCCAAGAACAAATTCATTGATTTGTGGATTAAGGTCCATTCACACCAAGGTTAATGATTTTTACTTTTGTTTTTTTACCTCATTGATGATACCTCATTTCAATATAAATGTTTTTTTTTTTGTTCTTAAAGATGTTTGACCAAACTCTTATTTTATTGTGGTTTCACACCTGTGGATTGATTCTTTTGTTCCGAAATGGGATTAAAATTGTTACTATGTTGCACTTTGTTCTTGGTGCAGTTCGCTGTAACATTGGAAAAGTTTCTAAATGGACCAAAATAACTTAAACGTGAAAAAAGCATCACTTTATTTTGAATGATGACACCCACAGACATAGTCACAGATATAAATCAGAGGTAAGACTTTTTCATACATGGCAGTGGGCTTATACATTACAGGCTTTACATTATAGAGAGAAATAACAGATAAACCTAGATAGCTGTTCGATCAATTTTTGTAAGAGTTAAACAGTTCTTCTTAGTAGCTAGTTAACATGCTTTCACTTTCACAATCGTACTCAATTGCACACCAAAAGCGGACCAAAAAAGCATACAGAGAACTCCTTGAAGAGGAACACTTGAACACTTTCAAACAAACCCTGGAGTGGTTAGTTTGTGGTTAGAATATAATCGGAATGCTACAAAGAAATGCTGCATTGTGTTATTTATTGCTGTTGGTCCGGAACAAATGAAAGAACTACAAATGTGAAAGCACCTTTTAATAAATCAGATTTGTTTTAATGCACTAAAATGTATTGTCTATATTCACTGAGAAATTAATAAAAATATACAATTTTAAAAGGGTGTACTCATTTACAATGACTTTCAGCAGGAAGTCTGCAGACTAACTGAGTGAGCTGGCCTGTGGAAGTCACCTTGGCTTAGTTCATGTATATGTTGTCAGGTCTTTGAGGTCTGAACCTTTTTCTTTTTCTAATATCAACATTATGAAAAAAAAGATCTGTGAAACAGTCCTGGCTGACATTTTTATATTGGAAATGCATTTGGTGTCAGTTTTTCATGAGCTTTGTGTAGATAAGGTTCCTTGATACCTCCACTGTTGTTTTTAGGAGCAAATTCAAGAAATGATCACAGCAGCTGGCCATTATTTACACTTAGATTTAGTGAGTGATCGTCTGTTTACTTCATTATAATAAGTAGATTAAGCCAAATTTAATATTACACTTGGTCAGATAACAACATCACTTGCATTGACAGATTTTACCCATGTTTTCTCAAACCTTGATGGTCATCAGTTAATTTAACAGTTTGAAATTTCTGTTCTTTGAGGTTGTTGTACGAATGGGTCATGACGGTCATCTTGTCTTCTAATAAATTCCCAGCATTGCTTTAATTAACATGCAGACAGTGTGCTGGGCTTTCATTTTTATACAGAGTATAGTTCAAGGTAAAGTAAGTAATTAGATATTTTAGTAGACTCCAATGGGTTTTGGCCATGCCCACATTCGTCACCACTACCAAGCAGACCAATCACAGATCTTGTGCTTTGCATAGTCAGTATATGTGTTTTATATTGTTTTTCTGAGTGGTGCTAACAAGGTAAGGCATCATGTTATGGCAAAGGCTATTTGACTACATGTATTGAATATAAAAAATACAGGGTTCCGCACAATTCATTTATCCTGTGTCAACACAAACTGATTTAACTTTCTTGACAAATTTAAAGAAAAATTGAACATAAAAAATTTAGTGTTCTCCCAAAAATTCTCAAGAATTGTGTTGTGAATATATCCAAAGACATGCGGTACAGGTTAATTGGGTAGGCTAAATTGTCCGTAGTGTATGAGTGTGTGTGTGTGAAATGTGTGTGTGGATGTTTCCCGGAGATGGGTTGCGGCTGGAAGGGCATCCGCTGCGTAAAAACTTGCTGGATAAGTTGGAGGTTCATTCCGCTCTGGCGACCCCGGAGAAAATGAATGAATGAATGAATATATATATATATATATATATATATATATATATATATATATATATATATATATATATATATATATATATATATATATATATATCCTGCATGTTCTCCCTGCGTTCGCGTGGGTTTCCTCCGGGTGCTCCGGTTTCCCCCACAGTCCATAGACATGCTGCAGGTGAATTGGGTAGGCTACATTTGTCCGTAGTGTATGAATGTATGAGAGAGACAGGCCCAGATGACAGGCCAGCCGGAATGTGTAAAAAAAGTCGTTATCATATGGACAAGTCTAAATGGAGGACTTGTTCCAAAGAGCTGACTAAGCCAAAGAAGAAGAAGAAGATATATATATATATATATATATATATATATATATATATATATATATATATATATATATATATATATATATATATATATATATATATACATACATTTTCAGATCCTTGGATTTGGTATGTTGACCTCCATCTAGCTGTTTATGAGTGTCTCACAACATGTAAATAGCCATAGGTGGTTTACAGTTTCCTTTACAAAACAACACCATTTCTCTTTGCGTATTGAAAGAGCAACTGTTTAGCGTTTAACCTTCAGTACAATAAAAATCAATACATGCTCCGCTGTGTCAATTTGTTTGCTGGAGTAATGGCAGTGGCTTGAGTGAATATGGCCACTTATCTTCAAAATCCTTGAGGTTTTTTTTGCAATGTAAGCCGGAGGCCGTAACTGATGATGGCGCCGGTTTGTAATTTGCCTATGAATGATGCCTTTATTTATCTCAGAAACAATAGCACATAATTTTCACGTACGACTTTAGCAGTATTTTCTCATCTAAATACCGTGCTGCAAGGATGGCTCGCTCTCTCCATCTCTGTCTGCCTCTGGTTTTTCTGTCTCAGAGAAGCGGCTGATTTCTCCAAGGCTGTTTACTGTCGGTTCCCCACAGATCTGCCATCGGTTAGAGTCTCGCTCAGTGTCAGACTCTGCAGACCTCAGAGTTTCTCTGCGGTGCGTTACACACTCATGTCCTTGGACAGAAAATAGAAAAGCTCACTGTCAGTTATTCGGGTCTCAACCTTATAAAAGTCTGGCCCAGAAGTCTCAGAGCACATCTGAGACAATCTGGGATTCAGAGTTAAAGTTAAAGCTGAACTTGGGCAAGGATCATTCTTGCACCTCGCTGGAAAACATACTTCAATCCTGCTGCTATAAAAGCAAAAACTGGCTAAAACCTAATACATTCGGAAATTCATTTTTATTTTGTTCTTTCTAACTGTTAGAACCTGACACATAAAAAGTCTAAATAATAGTTGTGCATGCACATGTTTAATCATATTATATTCATATTAATGTATCCATTTTAAAATAAATGTAATATTCTTTTGTAATTTAAATCTACACTTTAAATAATTAAGATCAGTTTCAATGTTAAAATATTTGTATTTGTAATATATGCAGTCAATTAAAAACATATTATACTTTGTTTGCTTTTTACCAGTGGTCTTCTGAATTCTGCTTTTTCTGAGCCCCCCACATACTGCTAAGTTGACCGTTTGTGTCTCGCTTTCCTCTTGCGCCGCTGGGATGCTGTATGTCACGCTAATTACATGTATTTGCAGAGGCGTTAACCACCCACTACGCACAGCCATCAGGGAGTCGGCTCTAATTGCCCACCCCCTAACTTTTAATAAGCGCTAGTGACCGCTAGACAGTTTACGACCGCTCTGGGGAACAGTGTTAAAGCCACACTCTTAATCCACAAGAGCTGTTATTTTTTATTAATCTTACCAGATATAATGCCGACAATCTTGCTTAGCAGATCCTCAGCTGATCTTATTGTCCAACACATCACAGAGTCTTGAGTTAGGAAAGTTTAGAGCATTTGCTTTAAGAATATGCATTTAAAGAGGCAATAATGTGCCAGTTTAAAGGTATTTCTTGATTCATTGGATGTATTAGAATACATAAGCATGCAGTAATGTTTTAAAAATGTACTATTCTTCACATTTTAGTCTATATTATTACCAAGTTTTAGAAGCTTCTGTTTTCAAAAAAGCCTAGAAAAGACACACAACCACACAATCATGCCCCCTAGTTACTTACTAAAGCTAGTAACTAAATCAAAAGCAAACACTCCCCTGATGATTGAACCTTTTAATTTTTACTGTAGACTTGCTCTGACTGAATCATTTAAATCAGTGAATCATTAGTTGGAGACTCACTCTGACAGGATTGTCTTAATCAGTGAGTTCAGATCTGGAGATTCATTCTGACCAAATCATTTCAATCATTCATTTATTTTTATTTTCAGCTTAGTCCCTTTATTCATCAGGGATCGCCACAACGGTGTGAACCGCCATATTATCCAGCATATGTTTTACACAGCAGAAGCCCTTTCAGATGGAACCCAACAGTGGGAAACATCCATACACTCTTGCATTTATACTCATATACTACGGTTTATTCAGTCCACCTATATCGCATGTCTTTGGACTGTGGGGGAAACCGGAGCACCCAGGGGAAATCCACACCAACACTGGGAGAACATGCAAACTCCACACAGAAATGCCAACAGGCCCAGCCAAGGCTCAAACAAGTGAGTTTCATGCTGTGAGGCAATTGTGCTACTCACTGCACCACCGTGATACCTCATTTCAATCAGGGAATCGTTAATTGGAGACTCAATCTAATTGAATAATTTAAAATCTGTGAATCACTAACTGAAGACACACTCTGACCAGATCATTCAAACAAGCAAACTGTAATATGGAGAAACACTCTTTCTGTACCATTTGAATCAGTGAATTGAATCAGTGAATCATTGATTAAAAACTCTGTCATTCTAATCTGTGAATCTTTAACCAGATTATTAGAATTATTGATCATTAACTGGAGACTCTAGTATGGTCATTTGAATCAGTGAAAAGACCTTTCTCTTGCTCTGATTCCAAATGAGTGAGACATTTGAATAAATCATTTGAATACATGATTCAATGAATCACCAACTGGCTATTTTAATGTGACATTTACTCCTTGACAGGCAATAACCAGCCAAGACCAGCATAAAAAAAAACTTCCAATAAAACCTTTGCACAAATACACACATAATAAACTAAACACAACATAGATTAAACAATACAAGAAAGGGAAAATCTTTCAAAGCATCATACGTCCTCTGTAATCATGCTTGCTTTGAATGTGATCTCAACAAGCACCCAGCACAGCGAAGTCAAAATCCAGTTCAACAATACAACTTTATACTTTGGTAGAAATCGATGTAGCTGGTCATTCCTTGGTTAAAGTCATTGAGCGCTGCACAGTTTGTTTACCTGCGGGTCTCGCATGCACTGACACCTGTGTTCCCCTGCCATTAGCCATCAGAGCCGGGCGTCCTGCTTTGAGCTGTGAGTAGATTATGAAGTAGTCTATTAGCTTTGAGAGATCTGTGTGCGCTGCTGCTGCTAGAGAGATTACAGGTCGACCCGTGTGGAGCTGCTGCCTGCTCAGAATGGATAAATGGCTGTGGCTCAGAGGGACTGTCACAGTTCAATCTGTCTGAAGGTCAGAGGTGCGAACACAGGGGTCAGTGTGCAGACAGAATGACAGAGATGCTGCTGCAGAAAAACACACTCGATGTGGTCAGATAAAAGTTATTTGATTCAAATGTATAGTTGTGTGATATGTGCATGGTGCTTGTTAAGTAATGTTTTAGGGTATTTTGTTGTGCAGTACAGGTGGTGTTGGATTTAATATTTTGTATATTGTATATTGTTTTAATTATAGCTTGAAACATTTGTTGAAAGAATCTATGAAATAACAGTAATAAACAAGGTTAAGTTAAAGTAAAAACACTAATAAATTTTAAGAGGTACTGAACTTGAATAGAATAGAATAGAATAGAATAGGATAGAATAGAATAGAATAGAATAGAATAGAATAGAATAGAATAGAATAGAATAGAATAGAATAGGATAGGATAGGATAGGATAGGATAGAATAGAATAGAATAGAATAGAATAGAATAGAATAGAATAGAATAGAATAGAATAGAATAGAAATAGTTTTGCCCACAGAGGATATAACTATTTTGCAATATTTTAAAACTATTAAATAATATATTCACAGCTTACAATAGTGAATACAATTACAGCAACACAGGTTAGATATTTTATTATTTAAAAAAATATATTACACATTTAAAAAAATAAAAGTGTAATTATTTACAAAATTAAAAATACAAATCATTTGTCATTTTTTGGCCCAGTTTTGGCCCAATTTGTCATTTTTTGGCCCATTTTTTGGCCCAGTTTTGGCCCAATTTGGCCCAGTTCAACAAACAAGGTTTAGATTAAAGGGGTGGTCCAGACAGTATTTTTAAGGCTTGGTTGTGTTCATAAGATGCAAAGCAGTGTGTGCTCATGCTTCATTTGTAAAAAAAAATAATAATAATAATAAAAAAAGCACATTATTTTTTCATATATCCTGCTCATATTTCCTAGTTCCTCCGAAAGCCTGCCCTCTAGAGGCTCTGATTTTTCAGCTAACATATTGTGCTGCAATTCACGCATCAGGTCCAGGTGACCAGTAAGCATCTCTGTTATAGCATTACAGCACATCTGGCCACACCTCTTCACTGCGCTGGGTGAATGCGTGTAACCTTAAGGGTTTATGACATCATTAACCCAGATGTATTTTTTGTAGTCTCCAAACTTTGTTCACTGTAGGCTTTGCTAAGCTAATGAAAAAGTTAATGAAAAACCAATGTGGTGCTTTGCATTGAACTATGAGCGTACTACATTCAACATACTACATGCAATTGAATCCGGGCATGAAAGTACTGTATTTATTGCATAGGTCAGAGGCATCACTAGACCCTATTTACTAGGGCACGTGCCAGTACCCCAGTAAATGCATTTAGTTACAGTTTACTTTTTATATAAGTGTATTAATCAAGAGTGGTAATCCCAGGATAAAGACAATATACTCTATGTACAACCAAATCAACGCTTACATAAGCAATGTTGTTTAATTGAAAACAAACTGACGCTTACGTACAGAAAAGCAAAACCAGAAAATGCCTTAAATGTTGCTTGCACTCCTGGTGTGAATCCTGGTTGTTTAACATGCAGGCCGGTGTCAGCACGCAGTACGTTTTAGAAGTCTGAAAAACTAATGTTTAAGTTATATGATGATCATGTTTTGACTAAAAATGGCTAAAGATGGTTTTGTTTGTATGAAGCACAAATGAGAGTATAGTCAGTGAGGTTAGACTTAATAACATTAATTCTCCGTCATCAGAGTCAGATCTCAGACAAAAAAAAAAAAGATTCTATCCTTTTTGTATTCTCTAGAATTGTCATATTAATAATTATTTTATTATAATAATAATACTTCATTTATAATATTACACTTATAATTTTAATTTATAATATTTAGTATGGTTATTTATATAAGGGCAAATTATTATTTTTTTATGGTGGGGGGGGGCAATAAAGGAGGCTCGTGCTTCAGTAAAGCTTGATGTCCAGCAACACCCCTGGCTTAAGAAGGAGGTAATTGAATAGAAAACTAAGTAATGTATTATAAATGTATTATAATATAAATGTGTCATAAACAAACTGAACATTAACAAAAAGTGACAAAAGGAACTGAAACAGGCTTATAAATATAAAAAACACTTATATGACTGGATTAAAATAGGTGTAGCAAAAATTAGGATTGTTAAAAAAAGTTTTAAATGAGTAACCAGCAACATGGCAATTAAACTTCATGTGAAATCAGTTCAGAATTTGCAATGAAATGTCGAAATAATTGTACAAATTTGAATTTCCAGTCTTAAGCATTCACTTGTTTGTGAATCAATATGAATGTACTAAAACTTGTAGTGTGACCACCACTAACAAGGTTCATACTAACTGGTTGAGTCTTGTGTGTTTCAGGAGATTTGCTGCGTTCTGGACGTATCACTGGATTGACAGTAAATGGAGGCTGGTCCGTCTGGGGCCCCTGGAGCCAGTGTAGTCGAGACTGTAGCTCAGGTGTCCGAAATCGCAAACGCACCTGCTCCAACCCCAAACCCAAGTATGGAGGAATTACCTGCCTCGGGCCAGCCCAAGAGTTCCAGGAGTGCAATACCACACCATGTCCAGGTCAGTTCCTCATGCATAAATTCTGCGACTTAAACAGTTTCTCCAGGCATTATTTTCTCCCACTGTGGAAATTAAGTGAGATTTTAAATATCATATTTTTGATAGCCATACACTTGTCATTCAAAATTTTGGTGGTGACGATACTTTAATTGTATTGTTTAAAGAAGTTTGCATACTTTCCAAGAATGTGTTTATTTGATTATAGCTACAGTAAAATAGTAATGATGTGAAATATTATTACAACTTAAAATAACAATGTTCTACTTTTAATTAAATATCTTTGTAATGTGTACAGAAGTTACATTTCTTTTTAAAATACATGTGTATGTATGTATGTATATATATATATATATATATATATATATATATATATATATATATATATATATATATATATATATATATATATATATATATATATATATATATATATATATATATATATATATATATATATATATTTATATTGAAATCAGAATTAGTAGCCCCCCTGAATTATTGTTGAGTTAGATGAGAAGAAAGAATTAGAGAGAAGATGTTTTCAACACATTTCTAAACATAATAGTTTTAATAACTCATTTCTAATAACTGATTTATTTTATTTTGGCCATGATGACAGTTAATAATATTTTACTAGATACTTTTCAAGACACTTTAATACAGCTTAAAGTGACATTTAACGGCTTAACTAGGTTATTTAGGTTAAATAGGCAGGTTAGGATAATTAGGCAAGTTATTGAATAATGATGGTTTATTCTGTAGACTATCAGAAAAAATAGCTTAAAGGGGCTAATAATTTTGTCATTAAAATGGTGATAAAAAAAATTTAAAACTAGCCAAAATAAAAAATAAGACTTTTTCCAAAAGAAAAATATTATAAGACAGACTGTGAAAAAAAATCCTTGCTCTGTTAAACATCATTTGGGAAACATTTAAAAAAGAAAAAAAAATCAAAGGGGAGCTAATAATTCTGACTTCAACTGTATATCGGCACTGGTGGGAGGCGTGTGTTGGCATATACATCACACTGCTACAAGTTTATACAACTGTTCGATGGCATAATCATGTATATAAAAAAGAAAATCAAACAGGGAGAGTCTAAAAATCCTTTTGTATGAGGAACTACTCTCTTTCGCCATTCATTCGAATCTGCGGCTGACGTCAGAACAGCAGAAACCGTTGCAACTTCACAAACGTCACATCAGAGCTAGTATTTAAAAGATTCTCCTGCATAATGTCTAAAGTGATGACAAAACAGGTGATTTTGTTGACATTTTAGGATTATAAGGCTGAAAGGCATGAAATACTATCAGTCTAAAGAGATTTCCGATTATTTCTTTTATTTTTGCAATCTGGATATCACAATAATTAACCTCGAAAAAGCCAAAGCAACACAAACACTAGCAGATTACTGTTGAATTTGCGATAAGGAAAAACGCCAAGCACATGCGGGCATTTCTTCTTTTTACTGAACTAGTCTGCAGTAAGGAAAACAGGACAATCATTAGATGGCCAACCTAAAAATAAATCAGGGTTATACAAAGAGTGGCCAATACAAATTACCAACATTCCTTATATGTGAGTCCCATCTCACAGTCAATACACTACAATTACTATGGTATAAATACAGCACTACAACATTAGAATGTCATGAGTTTTTCTCTTCTAAGGGCTTATGATGCAGTCTCTGTCACCAAATTGTGGATTGACAACGTTAACCATTTTTGCTCTGCTCAGTATGGCAGGCTAATGAATGCACATAACTCTGAACTTATAAATATTTAAATAGACACTATCCTTAAAAAAATAAACTGCATAGATGCAATCTAAACAACTACATTCTCACATAAAAAGCTTCAAAAGTACATTACTGCTGCAATATTTGTCACTGGAGTGAGTTTATTGTTCTGCTGTCATTCTATGTGGGCAAAGTAATATAATATAATATAATATAATATAATATAATATAATATAATATAATATAATATAATATAATATAATATAATATAATATAATATAATATAATATAATATAATATAATGTAATAAAATATAATATAATATAATATAATATAATATAATATATGTGTATATATATTATAAAATATATTATACCACTACTTAAAACTAAACAGTATTGAACAGTATTTTTCATGTATGGCACAGGCTTCCACAGATTTCTCTGCTCTGATAAATTCTGATGTTGTGATGTAATAGTATGTATGCATATTAGTGTATGTTTGCTTCTATTGTATGTGTGTCGTATTTTATTTATTCAATAAAATACACAAAATCCCTACATTCTAATACGTTGCTCCTTACTCACTGACTCACAAAAAAATTCACAATATTTAAAAACTATTGAAATACAGTCATTCAAAATGTGTACATTTTACATTTAAATTGAACATTATAAACTCAGTTTTTATGTACACTGTATAAAAATTCACAATATTTAAAAACTGTAGAATTACAGTAACTTCCTTCGGAACCTTTATAGCCGGCAGCTTGCTCTCTGCAACTCTCACATGGTCGCCCACTGAAGCTAAGCAGGGCTGCGCCCGGTCAGTACCTGGATGGGAGACCACATGGGAAAGCTAGATTGCTGCCGGAAGTGGTGTTAGTGAGGCCAGCAGGGGGTGCCCAACCTGCGGTCTGTGTGGGTCCTAATGCCCCAGTATAGTGACGGGGACGCTATACTGCTCAGTGAGCGCCGTCTTTCGGATGAGACGTTAAACCGAGGTCCCGACTCTCTGTGGTCGTTAAAAATCCCAGGATGTCCTTCGAAAAGAGTAGGGGTTTAACCCCGGCATCCTGGCCAAATCTGCCCACTGGCCTTTGTCTATCATGGTCTCCTAACCATCCCCATATTCCACACTGTTAGACCTTACTAACACCACTTATATATATATATATATAGCGACATAAAGCAGTACATTGGGTAATAATGGTTGAGCAGTAATTTACCATTTATTATCACAGTAACTATCTTTAATGGGTACATAAAGTAAATTACTGTAATTTATTCTTTGCACTACAAAATTTCATACAAATCCTGCTCCTTTTACAGTAAAATACTGTTTCCTTTTAATACAGCAAAACACTGGCTATTTTACAGTTATTTACTGCATAATCTACAGTAAGGGTTAACAGTGCAATTGGCTTCATCGCTGTCTCCTCTCCACCAATCAGCTGGTGTGTGGTGTGCGGTCTGGCGCAAAATGGCTGCCGTCGCGTCATCCAGGTGGGTGCTGCACACTGGTGGTGGATGAGGAGATCCCCCCATTGTGGGCGCTTTGAGTGCCCAGAAAAGCGCTATATAAATGTAAGGAATTATTATTATTATTATTATTAAAATCGTCATTTTTCGCTGTGTTTCTAGCGTACAGGAAATAATTCCAGACAAACAAAATACCTGTAACCCACTTTCCTGCAGTATTTGAACATTTAGAACACAATCTCCCTGTTTTAAGGCGCAAGGACCCCAATTTACCAATGGAAATAGAGAAATCTCTGTGGCATCGTTGTGTGTAATCACATTTCAGGCTAATTGTACCGGCAGCGACAGGAAGGCAGGATTCAGTCATTAAAAAGCTTGTGACAATGGTGTAGATCCTCTTTAAAGTTGAAGGAGGAGGAAAAAGCTCTCTAATTAAAAGAGCACTCATCGTTATGTGCGCTGGAAACATGCTGTCTAAATGGAAATGTGCTTCTTGGGTGTTTTTTATGATACCTAACTGTGAACAAGACACAATCAGGCTGTGCCGAATTTGTTTTGCAAATGTAATTAATCGATAGCTAGTTCTTTGTTAGAAATAAATGTCACCACAAAGCATGAAAGGAAGCTGTACTTGAGTTTATTGCGTCTTCATGATGTGCCGTAAAGCTTAATTGCTCTTCAGTCTTAATTTTACATCAGCCGTTTTCCACATATTTCCTGTAAATTGACAGTAGGGAGACCAGTGGGACGATTTTATTAACAAAGACCCCAAGACACTTTAAGACCCAATTAGCCTTATTGATGTTTTTTCTCGGCTGGAGTAATTGCAAACATATCATGAAGCACTGTGCAAATTTCATAACCGATGACGAATCAGCAAACTGAACACACTGTTGAACTGCGCTCTGCACTACTCTAAGTTAATTCAGTGCTTGTCTACTTCCAATGAAACGTGTTGGATTCAATAGCTTCTTTGTACAGGCGACGGCAGAATAATACAGATGACTTTCATCAAGCGTTTCCCAGCAGGAAACTTGGAAAAGAACACATCAAATTGCTCTGCACTACCATAAGCGTCTTTGAACCGGAGCTCTTGCCTGTGACCAATATTCTGACTGTGTCTTTTATTGGTTGCTTCTTGCTGAGGTAAATCTTTACATGTTCAAAGTCAGACCTTTGAAATGCATTATTTTGTTTTGAGAAAGGCAGACGGAGCTGTTGTAGCGGATCAGAAAGGAATGAATCTTTTTTCCTTGTCGCAGGCCACATGGGTGAAATGAGATGATCAGTCACACACTGGCAGACAGGAGAGGCTGTCATTTTTATACAATTGAGAAGTTATAACGGTTGATAAAATGCAATATTTTGGTTACTTGTGCCGTTTATAAAAAACTGTCTAGTTTTTCTCCACTGAATGAGATACAGTGAACATCTGTCTGTCTGTCTGTCTGTTTGTCTTTCTATTTGTCTGTCTGTCCATCCAACTGTCTTGTCTGTCTGCCTCTCTATTTGTCTGTCCATCTGTCTATTTTTCTATCTTGTCTGTCTGCCTGTATATCCGTCTGTCTGTCAATCAATCTATCTATCTATCTATCTATCTATCTGTCTGTCTGTCTGTCTGTCTGTCTGTCTGTCTGTCTGTCTGTCTGTCTGTCTGTCTGTTTGTATTTCTATTTGTCTGTCTGTCCATCCAACTGTCTTGTCTGTCTGCCTCTCTATTTGTCTGTCCATCTGTCTATTTTTCTATCTTGTCTGTCTGCCTGTCTTTCCGTCTGTCTGTCAATCTGTCTTTCTATCTGTCTGTCTATCTGTCTGTCTGCCCGCCTGACAGCCTAAATGTCTGTCTGTCTGTCTGTCTGTCTGTCTGTCAATCCATCTGTCTGTCTGTCTGTTCATCTTTCTATTTGACTGTCTGTCCATCTAACTGTCTTGTCTGTCTGCCTCTCTATTTGTCTGTCCATCCGTCTCTCCTTCTTTCTATCTGTCTGTCTGTCTGTCCATTCATCTATCATTCTGTCTGTTTGTCTGTCAATCCGTCTGTCTGTCTGTCTGTTCGTCTTTCTAATTAACAATCTGTCCTTCCAACTGTCTTGTCTGTCTGCCTCTCTATTTGTCTGTCCATCCGTCTATCCGTCTGTCTGTCCGACTCTCTGTCTGTCTATCTGTCTCTGTCTGTCTGTCTGTCTGTCTGTCTGTCTGTCTGTCTGTCTGTCTGTCTGTCTGTCTGTCTGTCTGTCTGTCTTTTTGTCTGTCTTTTTGTCTGTCTGTCTGTCTGTCTACTTATCCTGACAAAGCTATCTAATTCATCTTACTTCAATCCAGAAAAAAAGTAAAATACTGAATTTGAAAAGCACTAAAACAAATTAAATATATAAAACACTAAAATCTACAAGAACTTATCAAAATCATAATTACATTTTTTTTGTAAATATTTTAATTATATAGGTTTTATGAATTGAGTTATGATTTTTTTATGATTATTATTATTGTATAATTGCAATATTTCAGTTTTTAAGTATCATGTTCATAGCCAATTATTGTCAGTGTATTGCAACTACTCTTATATAATAATAACATTTTAAAAAAACTAAAAAAAGTAATTGTTTGATATTTTGTTTAATAAAAAGTAAGAACTAATTTATAAACCATTTAAATTACCTTAAAAATTTATTTATTTTTAAATGTCATCTAAATAAATGTTGAGTATTAAGACTTTTCATTACGGTTAAATAAAACAGTAAAATAAACATTCTAACTTCATTAATTACGAATGGTAGGGTCAGAACTTGGTGTCCACAACATATAAAAACATGCATCTATCCTGCCTTGTATCAAAGGTTCAGGCTGGTGGTGGTGGTGGTGTAATAGAGTGGGGGTTTTTATTTTCTTTTGGCACAATTTTGGCCCATTATCACCAATTTAGCATTGTGTTAATGCCACAGCCTACCTGAATATTGTTGCTGATCATGTCCATCTCTTTATGACCACAGTGTATCCATCTTTGCTATTCCAGCAGGATAACATGCCATGTCATAAAGCATGAATCATCTCAGTCTGGTTTCTTGAACATGAAAACGAGTTAACTTTTCTCAAATGGCCTCCACAGTCACCAGAGCTCAATCCAATAGAGCACCTATGGAATGTAGTGGAATAGGAGGTTTGCATCATGGATGTGCAGCCCACAAATCTGCAGCAACTGCATGATTATATCATGTCAATATGGACCAAAATCTCTGAGGAATATTTCCATTACCTTCTCCTAGTAAAGTGGCCAGTGAGTGTAGATGTATGTGATTTGCTAAAACTCAATATGCTTTAAACATCACTATAACATAATGCTGTTTTAAAAATGTGTGCAGTGAATTTTCTGAACTATTTGAGTAGTCAAAATAATGTGCATGTGGTACACAGTGATCAGTATGCTAAGATTTCACACTAAATCTACTGTCAGAGTCATAAGCTCTCACCTCTCTCCACACAGCTGTCAGAGTGCTCCGCGAATGTAAAATGAGCCTCGGTGTGCTTGTTTTCCTTTAATTAGCTCCACGACAGTCGTAGTGTTGTGTGAGATGTTCTGTGTTCCCCCATGTTGTCGCGGGTTGTGACCCAGAGCTTGGCAGTCGCTGAAGAGGGAGGCAGTGAATTGATGGTTCGTTTAGCCTCATTAATTAGAGCAGGGGTCAGTGTGAGAGCGCAGGGGAGAAACAGGGCTCCGGAGCAGATTGTGTTGAACAGCTTCTCCCCTTATTGACCCCTGATTCCCAGCAGCCTCTGCATCTGGATGGAGCTTGCTCTGACACCAGATGATTTCATTGTGGTGATCATATCAGAGGTAACAGGGCTGATGTCATTCATAATGTGCTACGGGAGGAATAATAATCCGGCACTCACATTGGGTTAATTTTTAGATGGTTGTGTTTATATTTTAGCTTAAGTTTTTTTAGAGTGTGCATATGTGTAAATGTAATAGATTTTGTGTTTTTGTTTTCCTCTTACTGTACACTCTCAGAAAAAAAATGATGCAATGTTGTAGCACAGAAGGTACAAACCCTTTTCACTGGGGCAGTACCTTTTTATGAAACAGAATTGTGCCTTAAGACAATGAAACAAATATGTGCCCTTGCAGTTTGTACCTTTAAGGACATGATTTGTACCATGGGAAACCAAAATGTACCGTTGGTATTTAAAATCTCCAGATACAATATTGTAGCTCCATCAAAGGTACAAATCTGATCCATAAAGGTACCACCACACTGACAAAACACTTTGTACCTTAACAGTGTCAAATGTGCTCATTCAAGAACTTTAAAGGCATTTTGCTTTATCTAAAATGTGTAAAATATTTTTCAGTAAATATAAAACATCAAATTTTTAACGTTTAACATTTTTAACGTTTTTTAAGTTTCTTTTTGTGTAAATGCACCTTTTCCATTTACAATAAAAATAGAAATATATTTAACTTAAGTCAAAAGATTTATTTTTTGCTAAACATTTCACAACACTTTTCACATAAATGTTACAGAAATCCATTCTCCCATGTACCATATAAAACATTTTATTTTCAATTTCCGCACAATACCTTAACTTAACTTAATTTAATTTACTTTAGTTTTAAAATAGAAATATGATTATGCACAAATATTGTAACCCGATATGCACAATGTTTGATTATTTTTACAATACTAAAATGTCTGCATGAGCACTTTTCATATGAAGAACTTTTGTCAGCTCACGTGCGTAGTGGAAAGCAAACTCCAAAAGATGCGTATATCAATAATGAAAATGTATCTATTAGAAAATGCTTACAAAATGTTTATTAAAAATGCCTTAAATGTTTAGTTTACAATACATATACTTTTGTTTTACCAGTTGTTTTTTATTATATAACTTAAGAATTAATGTTTATGAGTTTCTTAAAACATATTTTATATATTGATTTATGTTTTAATATAGAAATTATTCATGAAATCACTTTCCAGTAATGTTTATTTTCATAGGTATTGTAATAAAGTTGTTCGACACTTACGTGCCTTTTATAAGAACAATTGTGTACCTTCATTTCAGTTGTATAATAAAAGGTACAGAAAAATATCAAAAGAGGTATTTTCTGTACCAAATAACAACTTTTACAAAGGTACAAAACTGTTCCTTAAGAAAACCACAAACACGACAAAGCCATTTGACTATCATGATCATAAACAATAATGTCAGGACTTTTCATCTTAATGACACTGACACTTTGATTGACATCAATACTTGGTTTTGAGGAATAACCTATCCACTATGAGCATGTGATGCGCTTTTGCAGGTTATCTATTAGGTTTTGCAGTTTGCACTAATTGTTTTGAGAAATACATTAACTGTTGTGCGGATATGCACTAGTGTTGTGAGAAATGCACCAAAGCGACAGAGAAAAACTGTAATACGTCTTTGCATTTTTATTCATTGGCTTGAGAATAAAACTTGCCAAACTTATGTCTTTGGGAAATTTTAAAAGCACACAGATGTTTTAATGAAATCTAGAAGTTTCCATTCCTTTCTATTGAAAGTCCCAGAATTTAGGTAATTTAGGTTAATGTCCTGGTTTTAGGTTAATGTAATCTAAAATCTAATCCAGAAAGCTTTCAGTGGAGGGACAAAAATCCCTCAGGTTTCATTAAAAGTAACTTAATTTATGCATTGAATATTCAGCACAATTTGTCTTATTATAAGAGTTGTTCATTCAAACACAAATTTTATTTTCGTTCACACAAAAATTAAAATGACCCCATAATTTACTCACCCTCAAGTCAATGGTGGCTGTAAATTATATATTTTTTTCTTTCAGAAGAGCACAGAGTAATTTTAATTTTCATACTCTGTAAAAATGAACCCATATGCTGCCAGCGAGGTTACACGTGTCTTATGAAGTGGATTGATGTGTTTTTGTAACAGAAATATTTCCAATTTTTAATCAATTTCAACCACTGACTTCCAGCTCAAGGGCATGTTATGCATTTGACTGACACATACAACATATGACGCATGACATAAGATAAGTAGATAGGTAGTGTACATAGTACATTAAGAGTAATATACTATATAATGATGTACAATAATGCCAAGCCATCGAGTTTTCTTGTTTGTCATCTTCTTCTGTGGTAAATAGAGTGTTGGTTCCCACAAGACATTTATTTCTAAAGCTTCTGCTATGAATGCCTATTATGTCATAAATATTTCTGTTACAAAACCCATCGGTCTGCTTTATAAAACATGCTTTACCCTCCTGCCGGCGTAGGGGTTAGTTTTACCATTAATTATGCAGTTTTGGAAGCTTCAAAATAAAAGTCACTATCCAACACCCTTATACAGCCATGGAACAGACCAGGATAAAAAACAGCTCTGATTGTGTTCATCTGAAAGAAGAAAATACACTTAAGTGGAGTAAGTTAGAGAGTGGGTAAATTATTTAGTTTTGGGGGAACAATTCCTTTAAGATGGATATCTGATTTAGGCTGGTTTATTCAGACCAACTTAAAAAAAAGTATAAAACCCTTCCAGAAAAGAACAGATAATGCAAGCCCACCAGTTCAAACTTCTTTCACCCTTTTAACAGATCAGCTTCCTTTAAAGAGTTTGGTATATATAAGCTACACTGTGATTGGCTGACTTTTTGAAATGCAAAATATGCAAAAGCCCCACCAATTTTTTGACTATTCATGCTCTGACATTATTAGTGCTTTGAAATATGCACTTTTTATTCAATGTTTGACTTAATCTCAACTGATAAATGAGGAGAGGGTGTGACAGAGTAGATCCTCCCCTTTTATAAAACAGCACATCAAATAAAAAAAACGAGAAGCGACTTGAAGGGCTGGGGCTTGTCAGATGGTTGAGATGTCTTTTGATTGGTCAAGATTTGATGAGAAACTGAAGTATGAGATGATGTGGTACAAATGATGTTTCTTTTCAGTTTTATATTTTCTAAAAAGAATTATGACACCATTTTAAAGCACAGTAGATATCCAGATATCCTTTAAACTAACAAACATTTAAAAAACTTAAAAAGTTAATTTCACGTTAATTTCCCCCCTTTAAATGGGTTCTTATATCTAGATCGTAATAGCTCTTACATTACATCTAACATTACAAATATGATGCTTGCTGAATGACCTGTTCATATTAAATCTAACCCTTTTATTTGTGTTTTGTTTATTGTAAATCCTGTTCTCCATGATATTTTCTATTCTAAATATAATGAGACAAAACTATTGTCTGAATGACTCCTATTTGCTGAGCAACACCATGAAGTTGAGGAGGGGTGAAACACGATTTTTTATTTTTTTTTTAGCCTTGATTATTAAATTTTATTGTTATAACTGCAATTATACAAATGAAATTGCAGTCACATTCAAACCCCTTTAAGAAAATAATCTCGGTATAATTCAAAAGAAATGTTAGATGTTAATACTGAAATTATTTATGGCATGTGGGATCTTGTTTTGAGATGTTGAGATTACAGTTTTATTGTAGTGATTGTATTAGGGGTAATTAGGATGATATCATTCATATTTATTGTGGTGATGCAACGTAAATGTACTGGAACTATTTAATGAAGCATATACACTTTTCCACTACCAAATGTCATGATCAAACACAGTCATAAACCTGCTAAATAAAGTCTTAAATTATTATACAGTCTTAGCTTTCCAGCCTGGCAAACAAAAAGTGCTCAAAACACCTCTAAAAAGCCAACTGACCAGTTTTTTTTTTTCAACAGATTATTGTTTTGTTTTCTACCACTTTTTTTTTTCTTTTAACAGCCTTGTGTTCTGTGAAGAGTTTTATATGTAAATGAGCTACACGTGATGTGAAATAAGTAACAGCCCACCAAATTTCTGAACACTGAAAAGACTCTGAAATAAAAATTATAATAGTTCTTTCCGAAAGATCTGTTTTTGCAGATCATTTTCCAGAAATGGTTTTGTTTTGGAAGTATGCATACATATTAAATTATACCCCTTAATTTGTATTTATATATTTATTTTAAGCTTTCCATTACGGATCACATTTAAATGTAATAAAGCTAAAAGTGCTTATTCTGAATGACTGCTCTTTACTGCTCAAAAGTATGGAGAAAATGATCCCAAAACATATCAACATGCTGATATCAACATGAACAATTGTAACACATTTACACGCACATTCCCGCTTAGGAAATCTCAAAAATATTTAGGAAATATATTCTCATTTAAATGTAATGAGTCTGAGTAAATAAGCAAAAGCATAGAAAAGAAATACACATTCTCCTCCATCTGTTGTCAAGTATTTATAGTTTCCATCACCCTCAATGTTATTCTGCAAAATATTTCCACTATTTACTAAAAGAAATGTCACCCGCTATCCCCAAAATTATTCATGACAGAAGCATGGTAGTCATTTAAGCGTTGTCTTTTCCTTATCTTTCAGTGGACGGGAGCTGGTCGTGCTGGTCACCTTGGTCGAAATGCTCAGTGACATGCGGCGGAGGCCATTACATGCGCACACGCTCCTGTAACAACCCTCCACCTGCCTATGGAGGTGACATCTGCCTGGGTTTGCATACTGAAGAGGCCCTCTGCAACATCCAGCCCTGTCCTGGTATGCACACACATTTGATTATTTTTAACTGGAATGATGGTACTGATTAAAAGAACACAACATCCAAACAATTACAAAGAGTCCATTATGTTTCACAGTACAAACAATGTGCAGATAAATAGCAACTAAATTTCTTTTACAGGACATTATTATTAATAAATACAAGTCACTTTTATTAATCAGTTGGATAATTGCATACTAAGGATAGAGATGATCGTCTTTTACAAACACTTAAACTACTTATTATAGCAGATACAGATTGGTCAATTGTTTAGAGTCTTTCTTATTCAGTCCAGCAATTTGTAATCCTCTTACACACACAGTCTAATAACGTGTCCTAGGGTAGGCTATAAATTATAACCATCATTTTGTTGTAGCCAAACATTTCAAAGCATTTGATAATGGTTGATATTTTCGCATTTTGTCTGTGTTGCACAAGCCCATATATACATCAAAACAACAACATACTTCCAAAATCAGATTGTTTTATAGACATTATTCACAGCTACAATTTCAAAAGTGTTTGGGGTACACACACACACTTCAAAACTTTCATCAAGTCCGACACTGTGTTGAGGAAATTAAATTTAAAGTTCATTACAATCCTGCATTAATTCTTTACAAAACAGTTTACAGTACTGTGCGCACTCATTTTTGTTTCTACTGTTAGAAAAATAGTAAACTGTACCTTTCTACTTACAGCTACCACAATAGTACAGTACCAGAAGGGAAGAGCTACACACGCCATAGATAATTGGTCTACAGAAAATCATCACTTGCACATACAACAAGCCAGGAAAATGACAGTACAGAAAGTGACATTTTGTAAATGCGCATTCAAAAACAGTGTCATAATAATAATAATAATAATAATAATGCTACTACTATTACTACTACTGCTAATAATAATAATAATAATAATAATAATAATAATAATAATAATAATAATAATAATAATAATAATAATAATAAGACAGCGCAAAGCAATAAACTTTGGTCAAACAGAGCTCAAACAAGCTTGTTGCAAGAACATGATCTGCTGTATGTCCTCCATTGTTCACGGGGGCTTTTGCATGCCATGTCTAAAAATGTGTGGAAAGCATGAGGAGCGTTGCATCCTCTCTATATCTGTTTACACTTGCACATTTGTCTACATTTAAAAGCTGCATAAAAAATGTGTTGTAATATGCAGTAAAGGTCATGCAACAAGGATTATCAAAAAGACATTTATTTAGCCAAAAAACACTCATAACATGAACTAGAACATTAAACGCTGGCAGGACAAGGAGTTGTGACAATACAATACAAGACAACGAATAAACTGAACTCAGGGGTATAAATACCCAAGACAAGACTGAACTGATAAAGCTGCGGTCACACTTGACTTTTCTCCCCATAGACTTCCATTCATACACACGCGAATGAGTCAGACCGCAAACGCAGCGAAATTGCATCACTTGACTGCGTGAGACCAATTGAGGATCAAAACATGAACACTTTGGACAAAAATTTAAAACATGGAGCAATACGCTCTCTTTTATTAATGTCTAATAATCTTGTTTAATCCCGCCCCTTTTTGCAGCGCCGAATTTCACTTTCACAAACTCTAGTGTGACCGCAGCTTACCAAACAGGGGAGAGATACAAGTGGAATTCAGTGAAAAACCGTCTGGATAAAGGAAATGCAAATCACGTCTGCACAGTTGAGGTGCAGGTCAAACTAACACTAGAGCTGTGCTGCCCTTCATCAAAAGAAATCTTCCGTAGTGAATATTCAGTTTGCTTTTCAGCTTTAATTGACTTCAGGGGAAATTCAGTTTGTTTGAGCTGAGTAAATACATGTTCAATTTTATACTAGAACTACACATCATACACAAGAAGCATGCACTTACTCCTGATTTCTCTCAACACAGGAAAGAAAAACTGTCAGTCAATAAGCAGGAAAACAAAGTAACTTTCATTACTTCTAGGGAAAAGTAATCTCGTATGTTTACTTGTCAATTAAAAAAGTAATGTCTTACTTTACTAGTTACTCGATAAAGTTACCTATAAAAGTAATCTGATTACAAAACTGTTTCTTGTAATGTGTTACCCCCAACACTACACACACACACTTTGACTCCAACAGGAAATTACATGGCGTTTTTGAACAGGAGGCCTTTGTCTTGTACCTGCTTTCCTTTCATCATGTCTCGTGTATAAAGCGCCCCGTAGGAGAATGAAAAAAGAGGAAATCAAAATGTCACACTTCATAGAAAAGCAAATGGTAAAGCCGAGCTTGCGATATGAAGATAATATGCATAAGCCCCGCTGCAGGGAGTGCAAGAGAGGAGGCTAAGATAAGGGGATTGATGACGGAGTCAAACCTCGCACATTGATCCACGGAAAGGTGAATGGGAGAAGAGAGCTTGTATTCAAATGTCAGTCCATCCATTAGCCAGAACTGTAGTGAGGTTACCGAGTGACCTTTTATTAGCTGCGTTCAGGTCTATCTGTCACACCATTCATTACAGGCTCGCATGTAGCTGTACAGTGGAGACGGAGAACGGGGGTAAGTGAGAGGAATGCTAATCAGAAGACCCCTTGCTGGAAGATCCTGAGCTGGATTTCAACCTTTCAGGCGCCGTTGTAAAGGCTGATTTAAATGAACTAAGAGACTAAATAGATAATCAGTTCTCTCATATAAAAACTGCATTAAACTATTTTAAGCCGTTCCTTCCTGCAAAATGAAACTGTTTAATTTTGCTAAGCGGGTCTGACTGTTAGGTGTTAAAAGAGTCACTTCCAGTATGAAAATTGTTATAATTTACTCATCCACCACTTGTTTCAAACCTGTATGGGTTTCTTTCTTCTGTTGAACTCGTACTTTGAACAATGCTTGGATACGAACAGTTTAGGGCAGGGGTGTTCAAACTCAGTCCTGGAGGGCCGGTGTCCTGCTAAATTTAGCTCACCAGGTGTGTCTGATTGGGGTTGAAACTAAACTTTGCAGGATACCGGCCCTCCAGGACCAAGTTTGGACATGCCTGGTTCAGGTTCTACAATGCATTGACATAAGCAGGAAAGTATTAATAAAATAAGAGGTGATTCTGTAAGAGAATTACTCCTGAAACCCTTCAATGCATGAGCCACACAAACACCTTTTACAGAGATGTTTATACAATAAATTTTCATCTATCATTTTGTAAGATGGGTAAACTACAGCGGTTCGAACTGTAGTTCTGCTGAATGACTAAAAGTTATCAGTATGATGATAAAAAAACTGTACATTTCTGGGCAAACCCTTCTTCTGCAATCTTACACCAAAACTAAAAAGTAAAGGCAAGTAAAAAAATTGCTTTTCAAGAGTTCACACTTAGCTGATGATTGATAATAGAGCTTCTTTGGCATGCTGTCCCGGAAGAGAGCCCTGAGCTTATGAGATCCTCGAGCCCTGGGCTCCCTCCCGTTTGCAGGGCGAGAGGGGAGTTTAAGCTTAGGTAGATCTCGATGACTCCCTGACATCTGATTGGATAATCGATCATGAGCTGATGCTGTAAGAGCTGAAAACAATCATAAGCACGTGATCCTCTCGAAATTTGTTTATAAATAAACTTCACAAAATGTGGGAGAGTGTTAATATTATGGGATTGTATTGTATTGCAATATGGAGCAATTGAGTGTTGATGTTAAATCAAAATGAATTCACAAACACTTGAAAATAAAATTATTTAATAACCAGTGTTGGGTAGAGGGCCATGACACCCCTTACTTTCGGTTCAAGTCTTTCTCAGAATTTTATTAAAAAATGCATCATAATGGGCGTGGAGCTCCGCGATCAGAGGCAGGAGTGTTCGTGGCCAGCAGGGGAGAAGGAGGGGAGTGATCAACTGTTGCCAGTTAGCTCACAAATTGAAACACAAACCGTGAAGAGATGCATGATTGTATAGTTTACAAAGTTAAATGCAAAGAAATAAACAGTAATTTAATACTTTGCTACATTTGTCATTTGTAATTTCATATACACAACCATAATTTATATCATTATAAAGATAATCATGTTTATATAAATACTATAGATAAGGACTTTTCCCTCAATCCCTGGATCTGTATGCAGACTCAGTGCAGCAGGTCTCTTGCCCTGCCTATTTCAACCATTAGCCCTGCTGGTAATCTGGAGGATTTAGGCAAACACAGCTGCACGGCAATGTGTCTAAATGTGAAAGGATTCCACTGATAAAGGACAAAGTCCGCCATACTTGTACTGCTCTCCCAACAAAAATGCTTGCTGCACACAAACAGCTCTGCTGTCTCGGCCTTGACAGGATCATTGGGGAAAACATGCAACAAACCCTGTGGATTATGGAAACAAACACATACAACCCTTCATGAACGGCTAAATACTGTGTGTTGTGGGTCTGTGGACATGGTCTCACTCAGTCATCAACATAGAATCTCACAGCTTGGAATTGGGAGGTCAGTGTCTTGCCTTCGGAAAGCATGCGCAGTCATGAATAATTAAGAAGCAGGCTCTTCACATAGGATAAGAAAACTCCACTATGAATAATAATAAGAAACCGACGCATCATATTTGCACTTGCAGTTTTGCGCTACGTCAACGATTTTGATACCGACCCAAAAATCGTTTTAAACCAGGAAGATAAAATTAGCTCCCTAAAGCTCAAAATTATCCAGTTTTTCCCACAATTAAAGCTGACAGGTGCTAACATTGTCTTAACTGATGCTCATCACACAAATCTGTTAAAATCTCAAAAAAGTACTCTTGAAGGTTTCTTGAACCTTTAAAAAAGAAATAGGTTACAAATTACCCATTACTACTGGAAAATTGTAATCTGATTACATAACTAATAACTTCATTTAAAAAGTAATCAGATTACTTAATACTTTACTTTGACGTTACTTTTAAAACATATATAATATACCTATAAAAATGCAAAAATACACTGCAGCTCTTTCAGTAATTTAATGTTCACTGAAATACAATGGGTTGATCCTAGCAGCATCAAAAGAGTTAAAGAGTTCACCCAAAACTTAAAACTCCCTCATCATTCACATGTTCCAATCTGTTTGTTATTTTTAACACAAAAGAAGACATTTATAAGACAGCTGGATACCTGAAACCATTGACATCCATAACATGCAAAAACACTGCAGTGTTTGGTGTTCTGTGTTTGTCTGAGGTAATTAGTCTACTTAAAATGTGGATATTCCATACAAAGCATGAATTTGTCATTTCTTGTTTGACAGTTCTTGTCACATGACTCTTGGTTTTCAACTAGTTGCACCTGGGAAATGCAAACGCTCCTAATATGCACGGGTGCAGAAGACGAGATATGTGAACTGCCTCATGAGGAGCTACGCTTTTCTTCATATTCAGAAGATATCTTCACCTCTAATCCTGCACAAAAATCCAAACTAGCCTGTTTAGGTTGAGTTGGGCCGCTGTGTTTTGGGGTTGCTAGTGTCCTCTTTGGTAACGAGTATTGTCATAGAATTCTTTCTGTTCTAGTGCTGAACAAGTTGCTGGTTGAGTTAAAAGCAGTCGAAAGTTTTTTAGAGACTGGACATTTCACAGCATTATTTTTGTTTTTCTGCTCAGTGAAATCAAAGTAATGTCTGTATTTCCACTTGAAGAAGCAACTACTCAACAGCTGCTATTTCAGCTTGCGTTCTCCAGCAATTTTAAGATGCATGCTTATTAACTGATGTTGGAGGCGAAAACGAGATTCAAAAGATGATATCTTTTTTTTTTTTAGAAAAACTATATCTGTAACATAACACAATTACACTGACTTTAGCAACTGTAATCAAATTACAAAATTTAAAATGTAATTCGTTACATTACTGCGAATACAGTAATGCGTTACTGTGAAACGCGTTACACCCAACTATTTAAATGACAATGATTTGCTATATGGATACAACTGAATTAGTTACAAATAACTGTATAAAATCATAAAAAGTGAAATTATTAAATTGTGCCCAGCTTAAATGTAAAATAGAGTTACCTGAGAGAGAGGGAGACAAAGAACAGAGAGCAGACTCCAAAGAGAGCCTGATAGCAGTCAGCCTTTGGAATCTTTATGGACCTTCTTGGTAAAAAGATAATGTTTTACCATAAAAAAAAATACATATGATAATTTGCACTCTTACAGTTTTATGCATTTTGTTTGTTTGTTTTCATGGCAACAGAGTTTTTGTGACTGAAAATGCATAAAGTCAGAAATCTCCATGTAAACACCAGGGGCCTCATGTACGAAGACTTGCGTTGAAATCATACTAAAACAATGCATATGCACAAAGCAGTGATTGTGCATACACAGTAAAAAAATCAGATGTATGAAACACTACGTACGCCAAATCACATGCATTTTTTCTTTGTACATCCGAATGAACGTGAAACTGAGCGCAACATGCAAGACCGCAAGACCCCTCCCTGCCTCCTCCCTCGTATAAATATGCTAATGACTCTACTTTGGCAAAACCAAATAAAGAAGCAACGGCTAAAGCAAGCAAAAAGAGAAACTTAGAACAGAATGTGAGTTGGAGGTGCTCCTATTGGAGATAGACTGGAGAAAAGGGGTGTTATTTGCAAGTTTGTCCTCCGGAATTAATAACAAAAGAAAAAAAAGAATGGGAGAGTTTATCCTAACGCAGTCTCGTTGGACACCTTGTTGGAATGAGCTAATAGAGTTATCTTTGAGCCTTCAGCAGCATGAATGGCATAGCTCATAAAGCGCATGGCAACATATTTTGACACTATCATTTCTGAACCCGGTTCGAATCCAGCAACTGATGAACTTATTTTTCTTTTTTCCCCATTACGTATCAGATTTTGCCTATACTCCTTATCACGACGAAGATAAGTAGGAATCATTAATAAGTGTGTGTATTACGTTAAGCGCATTTGAGCATCACTATCACATTATTTGCACATTTATTGAATGGAAATGTTTCTGATTCACGTTTGCATATTTGCCTTCAGATGGCATTTTTATAGCAATGTGCATGCAGTCGATCACTCTGATTACATTGGGAAAACCGGCGATCACTGCAAATTGCACTTTAATGTTTGGCTGGACAACTGTATGGTATGGAAACCTTATATACCTGCTAGACATGCAGATGATCCCGTCTCATACAGCTGCCATTGCACGGCTCAAAGATGCTTTGTAGTGTGCAATTTAACTCAAATGCCACTAGGTGTTGCCAATGGAAATAAAACAAACACACACGAGAAATGCACGTACGCCAGACATGAAGTTGGCGTGGACCAACACACATTCTCACGTTCATTTCATTGTTAGTAAATCCAAACGTTAGCATGAAACCTGCCGTATGCAACGTTTTTGTGCATATGCAGCATTGATACATGAGGCCCAGGGCAGGAGAGCCTTTGAAATTAATGACATCTTCCTAACATAAAGATGATGACATCTTTACTAACAAGGTGCCAGTGGCCTAGCAAACACAAAACTGCATTTTTTTTTTTCAGTTTCATGAATGTATAATACATACTGTTTGGAAAATGTTGTGTAAATGAGAAACTTTTTAAAAATGCAAGGGAAAAACGTTTCGTAATATTATTGTTGTGTAAACAGCCTAATGCAGTAATATTTCAATTATGGCTGTGTTTAGGAATTTAAAATAGTTTTATTATTTATCATATCTAGTATTTATTATGTATATTGTTTTTCATTTCTACCTATTATTATGTTAATTTTTTCTTTCTTTTAAATTATTGTTGTTACATATATGGGTCAACAGTGACCCATATAGGAAATACTTGCATATATTTGCAAAAAAACTGCTTTTCAAAAGGAAAGGAAAATGAAAAAAGGGATTATCAAAAACAAGTTAAGCTTTAATTAGCCAATTAAGGCTTCATTTTGCTCTAACATGCTCTTTTTTACTTATTTAAACTTAACAGAAGAACTACATGTAAGATAATTTATTAGTGACTGTTATTTTACAGGTAAATGACTGTATAAGGGTACACATCTGCTAATTTTTTAACAGTAAAACAACATGTAAGTTTAGATCTATCACTTACAGTAGAACACTAAGATCTATCACTTACTCTCAAACTCTTATTTTTAAAATCATTGATTTATTTTCTTCTGCAAAGTTTTATGTTGAGTCTTAGGTAAGATGGAGCAGTCTCCCTTTCACTTTTCATCCTCTCTGCATGACTTTGCATCTGATTTGCACTTGTTGTTGTTGTTGTACAGAGAGCTGGTCTGATTGGTCAGAATGGTCCCCCTGTGACTCATCAGGGTCTCAGGTTCGCCTCCGGCATTGTGACGTCTTGTTTCCCACCGGCAACCAGTGCTCTGGCAACAGCAGCGAAACTCGTGCCTGTCTGCCCATCTCCAACTTCATCCCAGGTGGGCACACAAATACACACACACATAGACTCTCAAACACTTGCCATATCGACCTCTGGACAAACAAGGATCTTCCCTTATTGACAAGAAGTAATGCGAGACACACCAAACCATTGATTTCTGCAGTGCTGGGGTAATTAGCCTCTCATCCTCTGCTTGTCTAAAGGACACGATCGAACAAATGCATTACAATGATAAGTTTAGTAGTGTAGCATTTGCATTCATACACTCGAAATCTGAGCTATCAAAGAATATGTTTAACAGACTTGAATATGAATCTTGTATTTAAGTACGTGTACTGTTGATGAGCTACGATGTACTGTCACCTCGTTTTTAATGCATTTGTCTTGAAAATGATGAGTTATTATGTGATCAGCTCATTTTGTATTATGATCATCAAGGGAGTTATTACTTCACTTAGTGTTGCGCAGGGAGCAAGTTTTTAAGACTAAGCCTTGGGTAAATATAGTGTGGCCTCAGAGCCCTCATGTGTTTCACAGTGTAGCATTGCATTACAGCTCATTAAAAAAGTTTTATAGCTCATTTACTTCCATTACTGATCATAAAAAACTGTGTCGCAGGTGCCACTTTCCTTATTCAGCTTTTTGTGAATTTTGCTATAATAGCTTGAGTTGGAAATTTACTTGCTGTAATGTGCTGAAACTTCTAAAGATCTCATTTATCAGCCTGACGGATTCATTTCCCTGTTCTTTGTTTGATTTCTTTTTTTCTTTTTCCTCAGAAACGTCTGTTGCACGTTCAAGTCAGGAGGAAAGATGGTGTGGAGGTGAGTAGTGTATACTGGATGCAGATTCATAAAAAATGTACAGGCAGTCTTTATGTCACTCTGCAGTGGTTCATTTTTTGATAATGTGACCTGCTGACTGAACATTATTGCTGTACATTTATTATGTGGCAACTTGTCAAATAAATAAAAACACCTACATGAAATATTGATTTGAGTTTAAATGATTTTATTGTAGCTTCAGGCTTAGCCTAGATAAGGTAAACTTCCCAACATAAAAAGAAATTTAATTTATACGTTTATTTAGCATGGGGCATTAAATTGATCTAAAGTGAAAGTATATAGACATTTATAATGTTATACAAGACTGCTATTTCAGAGAACTTTTCACAGCAATATTTAACATTGAATATATCAGCTTGTATTGTATACTTAACAGCCTTCTGAAAATGGACAAGATTGAACCAGGAGCCTTATGCCACAAGACATAACAAGTGTCACAAAATAATTTTAAGCAAATTTGTAGGCAAGGCAAGTTTATTTATATAGCACATTTCATACACTGTGGCAATTCAAAGTGCTTTACATAAACAGGACTAAAAGAGAAGTTTTAGAAAACCAAAAACAACTAATAACACTGATTAAAAACAGATACAATCAGATTTAAATGTGTTATAACAGGTTATAAGAGAATGAAAAAGAAAAGAAAGACATAATAGTGCTATCTGTCTGACGTAGCACAGTGCTCATTCAGTAAAGGCACAAATAAATAGATGTGTTTTAAGTCTTGATTTGAATGTGCCTAATGTTGCAGCACATCTGATCATTTCTGGAAGCTGATTCCAGCAGCGGGGGGCATAGTAGCTGAAGGGGGATTCACCCTGTGTTGAATGAACTCTTGAAATTTCTAATTTGCTTGATCCTATAAAGATTTGAGGGATCTGTTTGTATTCAGTGACCCTATCTGTAATGTATTGAGGTCATAGGCTATTTATTGATGTGTAGACAAGTATTAGTACTTTACAAACTATTCTGAATGTAACTGAGAGCCAGTGTAAAGAGTAGAGGTGTAAAGGACAGATGTAATGTGCTCAGATTTTCTGGTTCTGGTCAGAATTTTGGCAGCAGCATTCTGGGTGAGCTGTAACTGTCTGACAGTCTTTTGGGGCAGGCCAGAGAAGAGTCCATTACAGTAGTCCACCCTGCTGCTGATAAAAGCCTGAACAAGTTTAGTTACTTACTGTAAGTGTAGTTACATCACTTTGCCTTTGTAAGGCAGTATACCAAATCTATACCACTGTAACACCTTTGCTGTGTAAAGGTTAATAAAAACTTTTATTAAGTCCATTTTTAGAATCTGTGGACATATTAAAATTTCCATCCAACATTTTATATGAAATATTCTAAAATGTATCATTAACTTTAGTACATTGTTGTCATGCAAACTTACCCTTAGAATTGTTTTTGAAGGGCCATTTATTGTAATGTGTATTTATGTAGCGCATTTATTGTGTATGGCCATGCCCAATCATGAGGAGGTCTCTCCACATCACCACCAGTGTGGATGATGCAAGGGCAGCCACAAGACAGCAGCGCAAGTGCGCTTAACACACACCAGTTATTGGTGAAGTGGAGAGACAGTGATAGAGCCAATTCGATCAATGGGGGGTGATTGGGAGGCTATGATTGATAAGGGCTAATAGACGGAATTTGGTCAGTACATCAGAATTACACCCCTACTTTTTGCGAGAAGTGCCATGGGATTTTTAATGACCACAGATAGTCAGGACCTCAGCCTAATGTCTCATCCGAATGACAGTTGTGAAGGATTATTAAATAAATTGAGCCTTATGAGCATAGCAGTTCAGATTTTACTACATGAACGCATTTAACTGCCAAATGGTACAACTGACCAATCAGAACTAAGCATTTCACAGACTAACAATTCTAGTAATCATTTATCCAATGTGCATCAGAACTTCTGTTCAGCATGCTGATTGGAGAGACAATGTACCTCAGTGCTTTTTTTGGAAACATTAAGCAAATGCGCAATCATTGGCAATTCATACAAACTCACCAGCCAACAGCAATACTGACTGTAATTTATTATAGTGTTTAATTGGCTCGGGTAATGGATAATTGATTTCCATTGGCTTCAGGATCAATGCCTAGATGCTCAACCGTCATGCTTATGTCAGATCATTTAACCATTAGGCATTTTGCTTTTCTTCCCAGACTTCAATGTGTTCCACATGATCGCCGTGGGTCTGAGCAGCTCCATACTCGGCTGCTTGGTCACTTTACTGGTGTACACATACTGCCAGAGATACCAGCAGCAATCCCATGATGCCACAGTCATCCATCCTATCTCTGCTGCCCCGCTCAACACCAGCATCACCAACCATATCAACAAACTGGACAAGTATGACTCAGTTGAAGCCATTAAGGTGGGTGTTGTTCAATCAAGCCGGTGAATATTGTTTATAGAGCCCAACCATTGGATTCTGGAAGTGTAAAGTACATTCATTTTCTCTATCAGCCTTTTTTTCACCGCAATGTTTCTGTGAATGTATAAGATCTCTGATTTATTAGCCACTATAGGGAAATAACAATAATATCAATGTGCAGTAAACTGTTAAATTGCACTCTAAACCTGTATGTTTAAAATTAAGAAAATATCCCAGCAGACACACAACATCATAAGACATTAACATCACGGTTAGAGTTAGGTTGTGACGTCAGGTGACCAAAATTCAATGTCTAGCCAGCTTCTAAGGACAGCATTATTTTGACATCAAATAACGATGTCAAATTATGTTGATATTTGGTTGTGACCAAAATCCAACATCGAGCCAACATCTTAAACCAACATCAAATGTCAAATACTGACATTTATTCAACAGTTATGGCAACCAAAATCCAATGTCTGAGGTCATAGTGGTAATGTCCACACAGCATCAAGCTATAGCATCATTAGACATTGCTATTTGGTTAATTTTAGATTGTGCCTGTTGGGATATTACAATAAAAATATATCAGTTTGGATTATAAAATTTTTACAGCAAAAAATTGAATAAATTGAATGACACCGAAGCAGCCATCCACTTTTAAGCCTCCTTTCCACTGCACATGACAAACGACAAGCAACAGACCAGAAGCATCATTCATTTCCAATGGAAAGTAGTCTGAGAGCTGCGTGGAGTTCCGGTCATCTTCGTATGCGTAAAATTCGGATCCAAATTAAGCTGCGGATCAGTTAAAATATTTGAATTCCTGCGACTAGACCGTATGCGACCGGCCGATCGAATGTTATGTCTTCCAGTGTTGTCCAAGCAGGTCTGTGTTCGTAAGATGAGAAATAGTACATTTTTTTTTTTTTCATCAGAAAAAGTCTCAAAAAAAATATCTATTCATAAATCTAAGTAATAAAGTAATATAAATATCCTTTTTTATGTTGTCTCCACATACCCTCCAATATTTTTAGCAGTCTATGAGTTTCTAGTATTCATTCATTGAACCATGGTGAACGCACAGAGAATAAGGGCTCTTGCTTTTGCACTCCTTTACTCCTTTGCACTCCTCCACTTTCTCTCTTATGGTGCACGTCAGAACTGAAAATTCTGTGCGACTGCCACAAGGGTGCGTATTCCAACAGTCGTGTCAAATGTCGTGTGCAGTGGAAAGGTGGCTTTAGAGTTCTCACCGTACCTGCCAAAGATATTGTCACCATCTTAGTAGCAATATAAATGTCAAGTTTTAGAATGCACAAATACATTTTCAGTTTTTTAAAAAGATAAGGTTAGTTCTATATTGTATCTGCTGCTATGCTGACTCATAGGCATTCGTAGCTCCACCTACAGTATATATATCTGTAATCAACAACTTAAAATGAATAGCTGTTTTTCATTTTGAATTTATTTGATCTGTCATTTGACTTTCCCTCCTAAAAATATACCTTTTTTGTTTTGTTTTTATTAGTTTTTTATATTTTCATAAACGTCCTTGGTTCTAATCAGACTAAGTATATTGTTGTGATTCATGCTATAGCTGGCTGACTTGGTTCAAGACTTGTGACATTTTAATTCAGACTTTTTTTATCCAATACGGGGAAAATAAATGGAAAAAACTTCCAGAAGCAGTGTTGCTGAAAAAGTGGTTGCCACTAATGCACTGTATTGTAGAAATAAGACGACAAATCCAATATTTGGCCTGTGTGTGAGTGTGTGCGACTCTGTCTTGTGTCTAAATCAATTCATACATTCATACACTGCTTTCTCATAAGTGAAGTTTTGATTCAGTTTGTAACTCTATGTTTGTGTGAGATTGTCTCAAATGAAATCAGAAACCAATATGCAGCTCATGTCAATACTTTTCTGGGAATGATATTGTTGTTACTGAGCTGCAAAAGTATTTTCTCTTAAATGTAGTCTTTTTTATTACATAATGCTCTAAAGTTATGCAATATTCTTTGGGATTTAGGCACATGGATCTTTTTTCATAAGCACAGCAAAATAAGCTAAGCCTCATTTTTCACATTTAGTCAGAAGGACAGTTAAGGCTTCATTAGATCTGAATGTACAAGACTCATAACTAATTACAGAAAGTGCTCTTCACTTATTGCTTGTTCAGACACTTTTGTGAAGTTGCATACTTCATCATCTGGATGCATTTCACTAGAATAGCATCACATCAGCTCAGTAGGGTAATATAGAAAATAATTCTGTGTTTTATTCTGTTGAGACTATAGAAGTTCACAATCTCGCCTGGCTTTTTCAAGGCTATACAGTAAATGAATGCCATGCACAGCATACTTGTCATATTGTTTTTCTCTTCTTCTGAATGCTATCATTTTGTTATTGTAAGTAAGTATTTTCTAGAACAGGATCCTTAAAGTCAACATGACATTAAAATCAATCTTACATGCATTTACTTTCTCAAAACACATTCCTGTGCATAATTCCTCAGGATATCATTCTAAAGGTTGAATGGTGTTACACAAATCGAATTACAAGAATTCTGAAATAGTACCTATAGACAAAAATAATGCTACCTAATAGCTAAAGAACTGGTTTGTGCTGTAATTTAAAGGGATAGTTCACCCCAAAACTCACCTTCATAATCTTTGGAACACGAATGAAGAAGTATGTAATGTTATTTATCTGTCCAAAATTAGTATGTTTGCTTGCCATTGTAGATGTTCGTATCCAAGCTTTAAAGCGTTTTCCTAGAATATTTGTGATATTTTGAATTTAACATACCGCTGTGATTGCCAAAGGTTTGTTAAACATTTGTGAATGATGGATATTAAGAAATGAGTGTGTGTGTGAATTGAAACCGCATTTTTAATGGAACCATATCTGTCTCAAAAATAATACATTTACAAAATATAATTCATATATTCACAATACAGTTCACATTTGCAAAATCCAATTTGTAAATTCAAAACATGATTCAAAAAGGCACAAATTAAAATCATAAATAAAAAAACATGTAATGTAATGTGTATTTATATAGCGCATTTACTGTGTATGGCCGTACAACCCAAGCACTTCACAATTATGAGTGAGGGGTCTCTCCACTTCACCACCAGTGTGCAGTATCCACTTGGATGATGCAACAGCAGCCACAGGACAACACTGCCAGTGTACTCGCCACACACCAGCTATAGGGGAGTGGAGAGACAGTGATAGAGCCAATTCAGTGGCTAGGGATGATTGGGACGACATAATGGGTAAGGGCTGATGGAGGAAATTTGTCCAGGACACCAGGGTTACATCCCTGCTCCTTATAAGAATTATAAGAATATGTCATGGGATTTTTTGATATCCACAGAGAGTCAGGACCTCGGTTTAACATCTCATCCAAAAGACTGTGCTCACTGACAGTATATAGTCTCCTTCATTATACTGGGGCATCAGGACTCACACAGACCACTGATTGAGCGCCTCCTGCAAGCCTCACTAACACCACTTCCAACAGCAAATTAGTTTTCCCATATGGTCTCCTATCCAGGTACTGACCAGGCTCAGCCCTGCATGATTAAAAAAATACACAAATCCAATTCATAAATACAAAACACCATTCATAAATACACAAATCCAATTCACAAATTCAAAACAATTAATAAACAGTAATCCGGTTCAAAAATATTTATAATTTTTTACCTGTGAATTGACTTATTGTGGGTTGTATTTATGAATTGTGTTTTAAATTTACGAATTAGATTTTATTCATTGGATCATACATGCTGTGCATGTATGAATTTTATTTTGTAAATGTTTTTTTTTTTTTTTAAACTGATCTAGAACCATTTTTTTATCGATTTAATTGTGCAGCTCTACTCTCGACCTACTGGCTTTATTCTCAAACATTACTCAATGTTTGGTTGAACTGCACAAGCCAGACGTGGATTAAACTTTATCGAAAAAAAATATTTGATATGAAGGTAGAAAAAGTACTCTTAGTTCTTTTACCTGTTCTGATTTTAACACAAACCAAAGACTTTCAGCATTGTTTTGTGCCTGTCATAAAGGAAAGGAATTCAGCTGTTCTCTCAATAGATTTCAGTCATTTGCTTTCATGTTTATATGTAAATCGTGTGAACTAATTTCACAGTATGTGATCAAGAGACTAGAAAAAGCTTACACATTCTCCCATTCATAAAGAATTCAGATAAGTGGTAAACAAACAGAATAAAATGGCATGTTTAAATGAAAACATGTCTCCATTGACCAAATGCTTTTATATTACATTTTAAAGGGGCCCAAAATTAACCCCAAAAATTTTTAATGTTCTGTTAATTTACACACTTTCAAGCCATCCAAGATGTAATTAATGTAATTAATGTTTATTATATATATATATATATATATATATATATATATATATATATATATATATATATATATATATATATAATAAACATTTGTAGCTGAAACTGTGGTTTGTGGGGATTCAGAAAAATGCAAGTCAATGGCTATTTAGTCAAAACTTTTAGGCTGCATTTACACTGCATATCTTGATAGTCACTTTTAATTTTGTGACTTTATCTGATTGTTTTGATGACCCGCATACATCATACTGCATTTACACAGCACAAGACAAAAGCCAAGACAAGAACAGGAAAATAAGAGCGGGCGCTGACTGACAGCTGATAATAAAAGAGCACTCTTTTTTTCCATTCCTATATTTAATCTGTTCACATGGTTATATTTTAAGTTATTTTGCTATATAGTTTATAAAAGAAAAGTTTTTAGTTCTCCATATTCTTTTAATTGAGGCTTTTTAAAACCAGTCCATGTCATGTCCATAGCATGGTATATGCACTTTTTTATGAAAATACATATTAGTTTATATTGTTTGGTGATTGATATGGCGCTCTCTCATTAACATCCTTAAATACTTTTGCTATATGACAGTATAAAAGCTTTGGGGGGAAGGGGTTGGGGGGTGCTCTGCTGTAGTCTGTTTTGAAATGAAAGCATCAGAATTTATGTCATGTTTAAACATTATACGTTTTTCTGACGCGCACTGACAGGTGAAAATCCGGTCTACCTATTTACACTGAAGACACGAGGGCACAGATCTGATTCATATCGGATACATTTCCACATATGAACAAGGCCTGAATCTGATTTGAGTAAATTAGAATCCATGCACTTTTTACCTGCTTACCAGTACATGGGCCATATCCCATCTGGGCCACAAAGGAGAAAAAAGTAAGAAATGGGTCACTTGAACCATACAGTGTAAATGCAGCCTTAAAGTCTAGAATATAAATTCAGGCATAACAAAACGATTTAATGTGGCTCCTGCTGGTACGTTAAGATCTTATTAAATGAAACAATCAGTTTCTGCAAAAAAGTGAACATTATTTTACTTCATAAGACTTCAGTGTATCATTAGGTATCACAGGTATTTATTTTGTCTTGTCTGTATATGTTGTTTGGACTCTAAAAGTGACGGTACGCATTAATTCTGAGTGACCAAGGACCACAATCTCAGTTAAAAATATTTTTTTAATGTCCTTTTGAAGAAAATAAAAAAGTTGTGTAATAAATTAAGATCAAGTTTTCTTTTTGCGGGGAAGTATCTCTTTAACACCAGATGTAAATAGGGCCTCTGATGGGTTTGTATATAAGTGTTCAATAAATATATACAAATGACGATAGTAATTCAGTAAATATCCACATTTCGGTGAACTGTCCCTTTAATAGAATCAAAATGATGATTTGATGAATAGAAATAAGAAAGTCTCAATGCTTTACATGATTTTGACATTTGAAAAAACACAAATTCTGGTTTAAAAGATGTGGTGTTTATAAAACCTTCTGGGGCGAGGGATAAAATCAACATTTATTTCTCTTTCCTTTCAAAATCCATCACAGAACATGAAGAATAAAGAATTACTACAGTATTTCATGTTGACTTAAAGGATAACGTCACGTATAGTGGAGAGTGTAGTCCCTCCTGCTGCTCTGAGGATGATTGTGCTTCATTCCTCTTTTCAGCCTGATGTTTCCGTTCTCTTGCCTTTGGACGAGCACCACATTTGCCAGCCTTTGTCTTCTAACACTGGTGTAGCGCGAGGCCTGGAGATTTTCTACTAACTCTTGACCGGCATTCCCATCCTCTCCTCTGACTCAGACCCCTCGCGAATCCCTTCTCCTTCCCCTGACCCTCGTGTACGTGGCAGGTGTGATCGTCCATTCCTTCTGTCTACATTGCTCACCAGCATTTCCCATCATCCCACAGAGTAGTTACTCATGCTTGTGAGAAGGCAGTGTAATTTCAGTGTCGTAATTATGGCTGTGTCTATGACCATTTTGTAGCAGCATGCTTTTTTTCCTGTCTCTTTTATTCTCATGCCTTGTAAATCGGATTAATGTTTTCTTCTGAATTCTTGTTTTGCTTTGTGTAATTGCCACCCCACAGTGAGCTCAGTTTCGGCTTAGTGTTTTTTCGAGTTATAGAGGAGATTTCTACTAAAAGTTTTGTCTTTGTTTTTTACCTCATTATGAAACATTATGAATTATTATGAATCATCTAAGCAAGATTGAATATTTCAGTATATTAATAAACATTTAAGAATAGATGTCTAAATTATATTTATATTATTTTATATTATATTTGTAGAGCATGTCTTATTTATTGTTTTATTCCATTGTCTTAATGAACATTTCAACTTTTATAATAATTTTGGTAACACTTTACAATAAGGTTGTATTAAGTAATTTTAGATGATGCATTAACTAACATGAACAAACAATGAACAATACTGTCACAACTGTTGGTGGGGAATGGACGAGGACTCAGGTGCAGAACTAAATGATAGGTTTTTATTAATAATAAAACAAAATAGACAGCAAAACAAACTACCCTGAGGGGGAAAACATTAACAAAACAAACAAACTTAAATAAGCAGGCAGGCAGGGATCAGGATTGGAAGACGACAGGACATGGCAATAAACAACGACAAACTGGCAGACAAGAGGAGACTATAAGCAGAAATAATAAATAAACAAACAGGTGAACTGAATAAACTAATAATGGGTTAACAAGGAAGGTGGGACTAGACAAGGGGTGGCCAACCTTGTTCCTGGAGAGCCACTTTCCTGCAGATTTCAGTTGCAACCCATATTAAACACACCTGCCTGTAATTATCACGTTGTGTTCAGGTCCTAATTAATTGGTTCAGGTCTGTTTGATATAAGTAGCAACTGAAATCTGCTGTAAGGTGGCTTTCCGGGAAAAGGGTTGGCCACCCCTGGACCAGACAATAGGCAGGAGAGCACATAACACAAAGAAACCCCACAAGCCATTTGCTCACATAAAGCTCTGGTCACACTGGACTTTTCTCCCCATAGACTTCCATTCATACATATGCAAATGCGTCAGATTGGTAACGCAAGCTCATTCGACAAGTTTCGCTGTTCACTGCGTCACAAAGTTCAAGCTTGGTGAACTCTGACCTACAAAATCGCATCACTTGACTGCGTGAGACCAATCAAGGATAAATAAATGACCTCTCTGGACAGAAATTTAAAATATGAACCACTTGCTCGCTTTTTTAGATGTCTAATCATCTTGTTTAACTCCGCCTCTTTTCGCTGGACCATACTATAGAATTTTGCAAGCTCAAACTCTAGTGTGACCGCAGCTTTAAACACACAGCCAATGAGAGAACTCAAAGCACAACACTTAAGCATGCTGCCACAATGTAAACCCAGAGTCATGTGCTTAGACAACACCAACATAATCAGAACGCAAGACACAAGCACATGATAAATGAAAAACCTTACCGTGCGCTTACATGCAGCATGCATGTTTCCAATCCCAGTGCCAACCGAAACCGAAACTAACTAGATTGAAGCGCTTAGAACAAAAACACTAAGCTGTGAACAAAACAAACAGACCATGATGAGAGCACGCATCCCGAGCTCACCCGGACCTCACGCACCCGCATCAAGCGCGCCAAAATAGCCTAAACGGCACACATACAATGACAAGGACAGACAATGGCAAGAAATGTGAGTCTTGAAAAAACTTGAGCCGAGCACAACATATTAGACAAGACAGGACTAGTGTCTGGACTCGCTACCTAAACAAGAATTAACAAGACCAAAGTGGCAGAATCCTGACAAATATATTTATTACAATATTTGGTCATGTTAGCTAACGTCACTTAATGAAATTACAGTCATTCATTATTAGTTCATTAACTGATGGTGCATTAACTAATGTTAACAAGCATGAATTTGGATTGTAATAAGGCATTAGTAAATGTTGAATTGTGATTAATAAATGCTCTGAAAGTATTGTTCATACTTAGTTCATGTTAGTACATACATAAACTAATGAAACCTTATCTTTTTTTAACATATTAAAATTAATGATCTTTGTCTTGAATGTTTAATTATTTAAAAAAACATTTTAAACCAATAAAAATGTTGATTATATTAATATACATTTTATATATGGGTGGCAGAAACAATCCAAAAAAGGAATGAAAAGTTTTGTTTCTTTAGCCATTTTCATCTGTCTTGATGCTATGAAATGTTGACTGCTCTGTTTTTGACTGCACTTTTATTATCCTGCGAATGATCTTTTCTGCCTAATATTTTAAGTTTCTTGTGTATATTTAACCAAGTGGATCAGTCTTTTGTTAAACCCTCTCCATGGTTTGACCATCATTCAGTCTCAAATTAAGACTTTTGTTCCATTTTTCAAATGATTTGTGATTTGATTTCTTTGCCTAGATCCACAACCCCAAATACAGTCTGACTGTTCATCCATGCAAAAAAGAGTAAAATCAAGCATTCTCCATTCCTGTTTTTTTTTATTATCTCTGACAACACTTTGTTCTCTCTCTCATTCACAGGCTTTCAATAAGAATAACTTGATCCTGGAGGAAAGAAATAAGTATTTCAACCCTCAGCTAGCAGGAAAAACATATACCAACGCATATTTTACTGACGTCAACACATACGACGACTTTTAAAGCTGGATCTGTGATTCCAGTCATCATCTTCAGCACCTAGTGATATTTTCTTTGCCTCTTTTTCTTCACTTGGATAAATAAAAAAGACATTTTATGTGGGACCATTTCACCATCAAAGGCCAATAACGCTGTACAGAACCGTTTTCAGAGTTAACAAGGACATCATGCTTTCCAATTGTGGACATCCCTGAATGAAATTGAACTCCGGTGGACAAATAAATCAGGCGATTTGATTCAACCGCTGATAAACTCTTGCTGTAAAGATGACACATGGACGCTTTGCATGATTCTCATCTAATGTGTTTTTTCTTTAAGCGTCGCTTCATTTATTTGCATGGTTGGTCGCATTCCAGTGTTTGTGGGCGTGGCCTGCATCATAAGTGGGCAGAGCCTTGTTTCCTGTGCCGAATCAGATGCCCCTGTGCCTCACTAAGGACCTACAGTGGTCTAAAGTGCATCAGCCTGCCCTAAAATGAGGTTTTGCCACAACAGACACACACACACAACCCATGTGTAGATAACAAAGAATGTGTTCATATATCTCTCAATATGGGGCACTTGTTAGTTGAGCTCTTAGCAGTGGTGGGAATCTCTGTGTTTTGTTTTTAGTTGTTGTTTTTTTTTTTTTTCGTTGTTGTTGTTGTACAAAACACTTTTCATGAGGCATATGTCTGTAGTTTTTATAGATGAGTCTATTCTGAAGAAAAGAAAAGTGTTTCAAAGTAACCCTGTTCAGTCACCCAAATGAGACTTGTCATATTAACATTCGTCTTTATGTGGTGTAAGGTCTGCAAAAACAGAGAGAATGTGAAACACTACAGGACCTTTTTATGTAAAACATTGATCATTTGAATATTATCAACATGTTTCTATTTGTTTAGTTGTTTAAGTAGATTTAACGAGAAGACAATTATTATATATAAAAACAAACTGCTTTTCAGCACAAAAACTGCTATTTCAGCGTTATTTTCTTTTCAGACTTCTGAATGAATTTACTTATGAACTTAACCATCCATCCATCTTGGAAGAGGTGCTTGGGAATTCACTTTTCCGTTTTCTACTAATTCTTTTCTACTTGTAAAACTTTGTTTGCTTGTTTTATGTGCATAAATTAAAATTGCTTCATATACCTGGGTGTGTGCGATTTATGAAGTGTTATGTACTTGAATTGACTTATTTAGTCAGCCGGGCCTTATTGCAAATATTGACCTCTTGGATAATTTGCAACACTTTCATAATTGAGTGAGCTGTGCTCAAAAAGAATTCAGTTTTCTCTTGAACTGATGAGCAGTACAGTCAGGGTCGGCGCGTCTATAGAGGCCGCCTAGGGCGGCAGAATAGAGAGGGCGGCGTCCCCGAAACTACCCTCGCCACCAGCGCCCTCAGTTATATCCACGTCTAGTGCTGCAGAATTGATAGTGGCATCCCCAAAACTACCCTCTCTACCTGCGCCCTCAGTTATATCCGTGTCTAGGGCGGCAGAATAGAGAGTTTCATCCCCGAAACTACCCTCGCCACCCGCACCCTCAGTTATATCCGCGTCTAGGGCGGCAGAGTAGAGATAGCGGCGTCTGTGACACTACCCGCACCACCCGCGCCCTAAGTTATATGCATGTCTAGTGGGGCAGAATAGAGAGAGCGGCGTTCCCGACACTCCCCTTAGCACCCACGCCCTCAGTTATATCCGCGTATATGGCGGCAGAATGGAGAGGGTGCCCCCCCTTCCACCCCCGTTTATGGTTGAGGGCGGCATGACCGTCCTTTGCCTATAGCTGCACTTCAGCTTGCTCCGGCCCTGAGTACAGTGTTAGTTTTATTGCAGTTCACACTTAGCTGATGATTGATAATAAAGTATGCTGGCATGCTGTCCCGGGACAGAGCCTTGAGCTCATCGGGAGAAAGAGGGGAGTCTGAGCTCAGGTAGGTCTCAAGAACTCCCCCGAATTTGTTCGCTCAGCCTATTCCATGGTTATTAGGGGTCGCCACGGTTGAATGAACCGCCAACTACACCCACATATGGCCATGCGGTGAATGCCCAGTACTAAAACATTTATATACTCTGCCAGTTTGGTTTATTCAATTAACTTATAGCACATGTCTGAACTGTGGGAGGAAACCCATGTGAGCATGGGGAGAACATGCAAACTTCACACAGAAACGCCAATTGACCCAGCCAGGACTCGAACCAGCGACCTTCTTGCTGTGAGGCGACAGTGCTGCTAACCATTGAGCCATCATGCCACCCTGTCCTGGATTCATCTAGGAAAGAGGGGGAGTAGTAGGGCTGGATGAGGGGGTTCTTCAAGGTGAAGATGACTAAGGTAAGAATATCTGGTTATTTATAAGCATTTGGATTCGACTGATTAGTAAATCATATGATAAAGTAGCTAAAGCGGGACCAGCCATGGTCAGTCATAAGCAAGTGATCCTCTCAAAATTTGTTTATGAACTTCACTAATTATGGAAGGCTATCAAGGGCCATTCATTCATTCATTTTCCTTCAGCTTAGTCTCTATTTTAGAGGTAAGCCACAGCAGAATGAGTCATCAACTATTGCAGCATACAGTATGTTTAACGCAGTGAATGAACTTCCAGACTCAACCAAGTAGTGGTAAACACTCTCACACTCTCTCATTTACATTACGGCCAATTTAGTTTATTCAATTCACCTATAGCGCATGTCTTTGGGGGAAACCGAAGAACCTGGATGAAACCCACGCCAACACGGGGAGAACATGCAAACTTCACACAGAAATGCAAACTAGCCCAGTAGGGACTCAAACCAGCAACCTTCTTGATGTAAGGCAACAGTGCTAACCTCTGAGCTACTATGCCCCCTTATCAAGTGACAAAAAGTCTTTAAACAAAACGTGAGAAATTTGATTGTGTCACCTTATTTACAGTTACAATATCAATACAATATCAATGTGTCAACAAGCATTACGGGCTACGAAATTGCTGTATTTGAAACTATCAGCATAATCCATTCAGAAGGGCTCATCCCCTCATATGCCCTAATCTCCTAGAAGGCCGTACTGACAGCTTAGAATGAATTAGAGCACAGGGGTGAGCCCTTCTGAATGGAAAGAGCTGTTCAACACCTCTGCAAAGGACCATAAGGGGCCCAAAGTGTGCATTGGTTGTACCCTTTAAAATCCTTCATTACCAAGAGCCCTTCAAAGTGGCTAGTTTTGAGCACTTTCATTTGGAATGGTACTTCAATATGGTGGCCATGATTGTTTTCGCATCAACGTGCCTTTCAGAAGGCAATATATTCCAATTTGACTGCACTGTATATTTATATATGCGACATGACAGAAATTTGGAATTCATGTTTACAAACATCAGATGTCATGTTTGACATATACTCAAACCCAGCAAGAAAAACAGAAATGTAAGTGTGTTATGTGATTTCTAGAAAAAAAAGATCCAGTTCCTAACCATATGCCTAAAAATAATTTTCCAAAACAGTTTTGTCCACAATCACGGTTAAAAAAATGTAATTCACATAAAAAAGCAAAAATACTCCCCTTAAAAGTGCAGTCAAGAGCATGCTAAAGCAACAGGTGGCAATTTACATCTAACATTAAAATCATGTTGGCCAATCAGAAGCCTTAAAAAGGGTTATTATCATTTCTGGTTGGCTGTCAACATGCCATCCATTTCACAAAAGTGTCTTATGTAAGCAACTGAGCTCCAAACTGTGTTGAAAGAGCTGAAGTTTTGAACATACCTATGTTTGTGTGGACAGGGCCTGAGATGAATAACAAAATTGATAATGTACACTAATATAAAATTGTTAATAAATAATAATCTCTAAGAACTGGCCAACCGGCTCCAAAAAGAGAAAGAGACTCTTCAAGAATTGCCCAGTAATTTGAGGCCAAAAATATATATTTAAGGAATATATAAATAATAAAAACTACACTGTTGCTAAACCACAAACAAAAGTGGAGAATTTGCTGTGAACCAACCAGAGCAGACTTAGCTCAGTAGCTTGTCAAAAATGTCATGCCTATCATATCTTTGGATTACTTAATCTACTGTAGGTGGTGCCTAGTATTGTCGAGCTGCCACTTGTAGAAACTATGGAATAATCACAAATACCACGCTTGTGAACTTATGATCTTTCTACAATCCACTGTAGCATTTTAACAGTGTCCTCGCTTCATGGTCCACAATACTCTCTCAATGTACACTTCTACCAAGGTACCACTAGAAGCCAAATTCTGCAGCAGTCATGAAAGTATGGTTACAATCCCAAATGTAAACCCATAGACCAGCTGAGTCTGCACTTTTGTGTTTTTCCTCTTTGGCTGTGGGGTAAGTCTGCTTTAATATTTATGCATGTTTAAAATTACTACCCTTTTGTTATGAAAACATTTACTGAGTTAGACTGCTGTAAAAATAAATCAGATACAATTTTTTTAAATATATATATATTTTGGATGAATCTGTTAATCAACCTCAGTCCTGATCAAAGCAACGACGTTTTACAAAATTACAGGATTTTAACTCTTTAATTGCCAAGTTCTTAAATTATGTCACTGATTTGGTGAAGAAAAAAACACACAAAATGACATATTTTTTAATATTAAAAGTAATTGTGGACTGGATTTTTTTTTTACCACAGTCTTCAACATGTGAAAGATTAGTAAAAACACTGACTTTGATGCATTATGTTCATTTTTTTTTCTCTAATTTACTGTTGGTGGCTGTTTTTTCTTCATTGACTTCCATTATAACCACATGAACACTCAGTCTTTGTTTTTATTTGCTCCATGTAGTTTTGAGAACTGAGATGCATATTTTGATTTTGATAGATTTTTTTGCACAGGCTTATCTAAAAGGTTAATGGTGCGAACTGATCAACAGCAAAAATTACAAATTTTACCTTTTAACAACAGGAAAAAACACCAACAATCAAAAATGCATGATTATATGGTTTCATGGCTTTAGAATACAAAAAAAAATGTGGTTATAATGTAAGTCAATGGAGCAAAAACAGCCACAAACTGTAAATTAGGGAGAAAAAAAGTCCAATTAATCCAAAACAATGTTGTTTCACATAAATAATTGATAAAATAATTTTAAAATGTTTACATTTTAGAATGAAAATATATAATTTTATGTGTTTTTTCACTGAATCAGTGACATCATTTGTGAATTTGGCAATTAAAGAGTTAAATTACTGTAATTTTTTAAGCAATTTAGTAGTTTTGATCAGGATTGAAGATGATTAACAGAATTATGAAAAAAATATTGCATTCAATAATGCATTTAGGGCACATAGAACTTAAAGGGGACACGTGTAAGCGCTGTTCTTAAAGTTAAAACGATGACACCTTATAATATCATAGACTCACATAGTTAGTGGTGATTGTATATCCACTAGACTGCAAGTGCACACAGCCCCAAACCAAAATGGCACCTGAATGAATGAATAAATGAATGAATTAATTTTTTATAAGACTTTTACTGTGTATTGCTATAAACGCAAAGCTTTATAATCACATGAGCCCCCTCATAGCCCTCTCTCTCCTCAGCATCCACTGAGATGATTGGATAGCAGCCACAGGACAAAAGTGTCAGTGTGCTCACCACAGACCAGCTGCAGGTGGAGAAGAGAGACAGTGATAGAGCCAATTCAGTGGAGAGGGATTATTAGGAGGCTTGATGAGTAAGGGCCAATTGAGGGAATTTGGCTAAGACACTGGGCTTACACCCCTACACTTTATAAGAAGTGCTGTGGGAGTTTTAATGGCCATAGATTGAGGAATCACTGAACAGGTTTTATAAATCTTACTTGATTTTGGAAAAGTTTAACAAGTGAATAGACAATTTATTAGACCATTTATTAGACACATTCATAAAACTAAAAGGAATAGTATTAGTAAATAGACATGTGTTGTCCTGTTATCAGAGCCCACAATGCAACAAACAACATAAGCCTTGAAAATATCTAAAAGAATGCATATTATGGAGACTTAATGTTTAATCATATTAGACAATAGGCCAAGTGCATTCCAAGTATTTGATGTGTTTGAAAAAGCCTATTTTATTCCAAGTTTTGCTTGAATATTTGTCACATTTACACTCATTGGCCACTTTATTAGGTACTGTCTAACTGCTCATTAACGCAGATTTCTAATCCGCCAATTACATGGCAGCAACTCAATGCATTTAGGCATGTAGACATGGTCAAGACGATCCTTGAGGCAGATGGGCTACAGCAGCAAAGGACCACACCAGGTGCCACTCCTGTCAGTTAAGAACAGGAAACTAAGGCTCACTAAAATTGGACACTAAAGGATTCCTGATTTTTGCTGAAACATAGGATGGTACAACAACATGAAAGCATGGAGCCATCCTGCTTTTTATCAACGGTTAAGACTGGTGGTGTAATGGTGTGGGGGATATTTTCTTGGCACACAGCTTACCTGAGTATTGTTGCTACCCTTGGCCATCCCTTTATGACCACAGAATACCCATCTTCTGATGGCTATTTCCAACAGGATAAAGCACCATGCCATAAAGTGCAAATCATCTCAGACTGGTTTCTTGAACATGACAATGAATTCACTGTTCACAAACAGTCTCAACAGTCACCAGATCTCAATCCAATAGAGCACCTTTGGGATGTGGTGGAATGGGAGATTCACATCATGGATGTGCAGCCAACAAATCTGCAGCAACTGCGTGATGCTATCATATTAATATGTACCAAAATCTCTGAGGATTATTTCCAGTACCTTGTTTAATCTATGCCACAAATGATTAAGTCAGTTCTAAAGGCAAAAAGAGGTATCTACCCGGTACTAGTAAGGTATACCTAATAAAGTGGCCGGTGAGGATACATGGCTTTGACCAGTAGGTGTCCGAATTACTGTATGTGGCATTTTAACACTTTGAAACAGTGACTCGACTTGTTGATTGATTTGTTGTTTTGTTTTACAAAGCTTAATTTCTCCCTAAACTGTTGGGGCATTAGATCCCACATATACTGTAGACCACAGCGTTTAAGCAGTCATTCTAAGTAAAGACCTCAAGTGCATATGTTGGTTCAGCAAATGTGTTCAATGAAGGGGGCTGCTTTTAAAAGCTGAAATGATAAATGGAACACCCTAAAGTCCTGAAGAATAAATAGACCGACACACATGGTACCCATTTTATGTCCACAGGTTTATATAGATGCCCAGTCCAAAACTGCCAACCTAATACCTTGAAGTCTTTCTCCCACTCCACAGTATTTTGACATAATGCAGATTTGTCTGGGTTGAAATCTGCTCAGAATTAACCTCAGTTGAGCAGATGTGCTTATCAAAGGCTCAGAGCAGCTACAAAGGGTGTACCATGAAATCTATGCTGTTGAATGGGACCCCCTATGGTCTTGTGGACTCAAAGTCAGCATGAAACAGAGGTTAAGATTTTCCCATATAGTGACATATATCAGATTAAAATGGTCCTAAAATTGGCAAAAAAAAAAAAAAAAAAAAATAGGTTGATGCATGCTTTGGGAACTGATTGAATCATTGGAAGTGCAGGACAATGGATGAATGGACAAAAGCAAGACACACTGATGACCTTACAAAAAAGACATTCCATGTGACCAGACATGAAGAAAGGACATTTTAAGGGAGGAGGGAAGGTTATAGTAATTGATAAAAGATTATAGAGGCAAATTATTCATTCATTCATTTTCTTTTCGACTTAGTCCCTTTATTGATCAGGGTCGCCATAGCAAAATGAACCACCAACTTATACAGCATATGTTTTACACATGTTGTACCGCATATCTTTGGACTAGGGAGAAACCGGAGCACCTGGAAGAAACTCACACAAACACAGGGAAAACAGGCAAACTCCACACATAAATGCCATCTGAACCAGCCGAGGATTGAATTAGCAACCTTCTATCTGTGAGGAGATCGTGCTACCCACTGTGCCACCGTGACGCCCTATGGAGGCAAATGAATTTTAACAAAATAGTGAAGTGCCCAGATATATTGTTTTTAACAAGCATTACTACAGTGGTTCCTCGTTATTCGCAAGAGTTACATTCTAAAAATAATCCGCAATAGGTGAAATCTGCAAAGTATTCAGTATTACAATTATTATAGATGTTTAGGCTGTAGTTTACAATTTCTCACTTTTCTCTCAAAGTTGAAACCTTCGTAGAAAAATAAGTCCAGTACTGAAGAATGAAACCAAAGATCCAAACAATTTGATCCTCATGTGTTTATTCCGTAATAGCAGCCGCATAACTTCTACCTTTCTTTAGCACATCCAAAAGTCCAACTTTCTGTGTGATGGTTATAATCTTTCACTGCTTTTTTGGGTGCTACTGCAGGTGCCTTTAACGGTTCAGAATGTTTTGTCAACATTGTGGGGAGAAAACTTGCAAACATACAGCACAGCACTTCAGAGTCACACTGCTAGCGATCGAAGATTTATCAGACACACCTGGGCTAGCTAATCAAGCTCCTACTAGGCTTTCTAGAAACACTCTTACAGGTGTGTTGAGGCAAGTTGTAGCTAAAATCTACAGGACACCGGCCCTCCAGTTTGAGAATCCCCAGTCTACAGCCAATCAGGACGCAGAACACAATACGATGTAGAAAAAAAAAACATGTCAAAACTGCAAGGCTGCAAAAAGTGAACCGGTTTTAAGCGAGAGACGACTGTATATACATAGAAATATAAGAACAAGAGTACATTTTGATATTATGTTAACTAACACACATGACATCCAATATAAGTCCACAAGACTGCAAGTTAACACAGGCACCCAATCTGAAACTAGCACCCTAAATTCAGGCTCATAGCAGCCACAAAGGGGGCACTCATTATCAACCTTCCAAAATCCCTAGATTTTTGTGAACTTGAAGTCCTCGTGATTCTGCAGTTGCTGAGACTTTTATTTCTTTATACTGCTGTACTTCTAACTGAAACAGAATATTTAGTAGGGGGGCAGGGTTTACTTTTTGCACATCATTGCCTCGTAGCAAACTAACGTAAAAGGGGTGAGGTTAAGATTAATGTTGCTAAAATCATTAAACTGATGTCAGCAAGAACCAGCAGTCCAAATGTGTGAGCAGATAGTCAGACTTTGACTGATTTAAAGAAAAGATAGGTGTTTACTAATTGTTCATGTATTTATTCATTTTCCTTTAGCTTTGTCGTTTATTTATCAGGGCTTGCCACAGCGGAATGAACCACCAACTATTCCAGCATATGTTTTACGGAGCGGATGCCCTTCAAGCCGCAACCTAGCACTGAGAAACACACATACATTGTCACATTCACACACACTCACACACACACACATACACACACACACATATACATGCATACATACACAAACACACATACACACATACACTACTACCAATTTACTTAATCTAATTCACCTTGACTCACGATCACGCTTGTGTAGTTTACTAATCTTGTATTGCTCACTGTGTGTTTGGGTTCTTATAGAGGCTATTCATTTGTTAAAATAGCGTTTTTGATCTGCTTTATTTAGGAGTTCTATATCTGTAAACATAGTCTGCGGTGATTAATTTGTCGTATGTTTCTCTCTGTGACCCAGTGCTCACCTCATATTGGTATGCGTGTTGTACAGTAGAGCCGCATGGTTTAACAAACAAGCACACATACTGTACACACGTAAACACATCCATGTCTAACTCAAAAGGTTAAAGGTATAATTCACCCAAAATTGACAATTTACTCACTATTCACTCTTTCTTGAGTGATTTCAAACCTTTAGAAGTTTCTTTCTTTTAAATACTAATGAAACAGAAATACTAAAAGTTCAAACCGTTGATTCCCATAATAGGAAAACATATACTTTGGGGTCAATGGTTACTTAACAATGTTTTTTTTTTTTTTTCAAAATATCTTCTTTTGTGTTCATAAGAAGTAAGAAACCCAAATTAGTCTTGAACAAGAGAAGGGTGAGTAAATGGTGACAGAATTTTCATTAGTAACACTTAATTTTGATGGTTAATTTGAGAATTAGAAGACTGCTTAATATCTGCTTAATATCTGTTGATACTGCTGCTAAACAGACTTTGCAAGTACAGTCAACTTACCCTAACCCTAACGCCAACCCTAACCCTAGCCCTAACCCCAACCTAACACTCTACTTATACTCTACTGAGAATTAGTTAGCATGAAGATGCAATGTCACTTAAATTCAACAAACGGACCATCAAAATAAAGTGACCTTTTCATTTTGTGGTTATTATCCCTTTAAGTCTGCTTTTAAGATGCTAGCTGATTTACAACAAGCTATGTCATTTAATCATTATGAGAACTAAATCACACAATAAAAGGTAAAACTAATATGTATGTTATGTCATCATGTATACTATTAATATTTATGTGGCACAAGGTTTCCTATTGAGAGTCCACTGAGAGTACATTTTTAATTAGATCAATTGTAAGTATTCATTCGTTCATTCTTCCTCGTCTTAATCCCTTTATTAATCTGGGGTCGCCACAACAGAGTAAACTGCCAACTTATTCAGCATATGTTTTACACAGCGGATGCCCTTCCAGCTGCAACCCAGTGATGGTCAACACTATGACGAATTTAGTTTATTCAATTCACCTATAGCGCATGTTTTTGGATTGTTAGGGAACCTGGAGCACCCAGAGGAAACCCATCCGAACATGGGAAAAACACGCGAACACGGGAAAAACTTGAACAAGCAATTTTCTTCTTGTGAGGCGACATTACTAACCACTGAGCCACCCTGTCACCTTAATTTGAAATATTATGGCTAAATAACTATTATTTAGAAGTTTGTAACAATAACTTATAACTAAAACCAAAATTACAAACATAAACCATTGTACGTTACCTGAAAAATACAATTTATAAGATCAAAAATGATGTTTAACTCTAATTTCTACCAGTTTATCTAAGATAAACTTATACTAAGTTTATATAAGATACTTCCTGTTTGACATCATGCTCCAGGAAGTGACATCATTTTTGGTGGAGGGAAACAACAAGCAAGAAAAGTAAGTAGCTCTGAATTTCTTGATTTCTGTGATGTTTTGTTTGTTTGTTTGACTTTAAATAAATCTTTCTGATCCCCTTTGAAAATGTGCTTAAAAAAATGAACTTGTTTGGAGCCTCGTTCTGGATGAGCAATGTTATGCAGCATACTGTTCAATATTCTGTCATACAATATTCTTCTAATCATTGTTTTAATTGCCAAAATATACTGATGTCTTTGGCCTGAACCAGAGGATTTTTAGAAGATTTAGAAGATTTTACACATTCTATTGTTAAATTACAAAAAAAAGCTTGTGAATTGCAGGTATGAGGCCTGTTTATATGAGATGCAAGACCCTGCAGGGTAATAGTGTAAACATATTAGATAATAGTTATCACTGTACGCTACTGAGGAAAAGTTGGTTTTATTTTTGACATTCGTTCAGTGACAACTTGTAACATGCTCCCTGTATTGTTTACCTAAAGATAAAATTCTCATTGTGTTAATATATAAAATGAACTTTAACTCAATTCGAATACTTCCCCAGCAGATTTATTACAATAATAATTTTAAATGTTTTGTATTACAAGGTTTCTAGCATGTTTAATTATCCAATTTGTGGGTTACATATGTGCTAATTCGCTTACAAAAATCTGACCTTTGGATAAAGTTATCCTTTTTAGTAAAAACCCTGTTTAGTTTTTTTCACATATGAGAGAATATGGAAATCTTTTTTTTTTTTTTTTGCATAATTCAGAAAATACTGCGAATAGTTTACATTTGTGTGTTGTAGAATGTTTTCTCCAGTCTAAGTATGTACACTGTAAAAAAGTCCCAGAATTTCATAACATGTACAATTTTTCACAGTAAATTACATTAGTATCACTTTACAGGACTTAACTGTGTTTTTTTTTTGTACTCAGAATCTTATTGTGAAATTAAGGCAAGCACCAAATTACAGTAAAGGTAAACTTATTTTTTGCACATTAGTTTATAAGAATCCCAACACTCTTTTAATTCAACATAGAAATGAATACATGAGTTTTATGCTACAGTACAGTCACTTTTTAGACATTTAGAAATATTTACAGATTTATTGGTATTATGAACTACATCATGGTAATTTACATGGAAATTTACATCCAGTAGCATACAGTGAAAGTTTTGCAATTAATAGCCTTTAGTTTACTTTACATTTAAAGGCGTATTTGTATAATTTTTTTCTCTTTGTAAAAACATGATTAGATATGAATAAAACTGTGAGCTTTTGGTGTTCGTCCACGGTAAAAATATGCGTTCAGTAACTTGACAATTTTCTGTATTTTGTGATCCGTGTTAATTATTTATTTATTTATTTATGCTTTTTAGTTGCATTGTGGGACCTTTATTGTTCCTCCAGTAACGTTTAATGTTGATAAGTAAATTTTAGTGATATTTTTTATAGTTTAATGTGATGTATTGTCTGGTTTATTGTTATAAGTTACAACACAGAAATCTGGTTATAAACTGCCACTGATTTTACTGTTATTTTACAGAATTAATTTCTTCAAATATTATTTAGTCATTCATTCATTTTCTTGATGGCTTAGTCCCTTTATTAATCCGGGATCGCCACAGCGGAATGAACCACCAACTTATCCAGCAAGTTTTTTACCCAGCGGATGCCCTTCCAGCCGCAACCCATCTCTGGGAAACATCCACACACATCCACACACACACATTCACACACTACGGACAATTTAGCCTACCCAATTCACCTGTACCGCATGTCTTTGGACTGTGGGGGAAACCGGAGCAACCGGAGGAAACCCACGCGAAGGCAGGGAGAACATGCAAACTCCACACAGAAACGCCAATGAGCCGAGGTTCGAACCAGCGACCTTTTTGCTGTGAGGCGACAGCACTACCTACTGCGCCACTGCCTTGCCTATATGTAATTTATTATATAATATATAATTCAAACCACTAAAACTATGGTAATAGTCACTTTGATAAAATGCACAGTTGAATTTTCATCATCAAAAGTCGACAGAGAGCAGATCAACATCCCCTAATACAATTCTCAACTGTAAATTAACTGAAAAAAAATGTAAATCATAAAATTGGTGCTGCTAAAAAGCTTAAAAACTCAGTGAAATGTACAGTATGTATTGTATTTAAATGTATGTGATGTAATTAAAGTCTACAGAGACAAACTGATAAAGTTCAACAAAAGAAACACATAACAGTTTATTTAAATTGAATTTAAAAAATAAATAAATAAAAAAGGCCAAAATCTTAAAACTGACAGATGCATGAAAATACAGAGCTTCTGTTGGCTGTGTCTAACATTAAAGGACTTTGTTTTTAACATTGAACATTTACAATTTGCTCTGAATGCATTGAGAAGCAGTGTAAATCAATGCTGGCGCTGAGCTCAAAGCACTGTGGCCTGTGGGGGAATCATTACATTCAGATATGGACACTGTTTGTTTCAGTCAATGCCTGCTTTACCTTCTCTCAGCTTTACTGATCAGCATATTAATGCTCGAGCATCTCACATTACAACAACAAATCGACATAAAAAAAATATCTACGCCTCGGGTTTATGCTTGTTTGTGTGTTATTTGGCTTTTCTTCAACCATTTCTACATTAACTGCTGCTGTAAGATCCCATTATTTATATTTTTGAAGGTTATGGCTTTGTTGTTCTTCTTCCTTTTGAACAATGTAATATTTAGTTCTTTTTGTTTTCTTTGGTTTGCTTCTTCTGTACAGATAAGATTTTGTTTGTGCTTCTGTGTTTATTTGCATTTATGGAAAAAAGATTTTGCCACTCACAAAATAATCATCAATCACCAGTGTAAATAATGCAGTAAACTGTAGCGCAGTAAACAGTAAAGCAGTAGCTGACATTATTTATTTATGTTGCGTTGCATGCTGGGAAAGTTTAGTCCTCGCAGTGGTTTGAATATTGAATTAACAGTAGCAGAAATATAAAATTATGTAACATTTTGTTATGAATTGAGCATGAGTATTTCTTTCTTTCTTTGTTCTGCTATTAATTTAAATTCTGAAAAATGTGAATTCTAATGTATATTATTATTGATTAATATATAATGAATATTGTTGTTATCTTCAATCAAATTAGACACTTGTATGTTTTATTTATGTATAAATCCTGTATTTGAATGCATGTATTTGTTTGTTAGTTTTTATATTGTTAATGCATCTAGAAATTCAGAATTATTATTGGTTTTTATTCACTATATTTTATTTAACTTGCAGTAATATTGGGATTAGTTAAAAATTATGGTTATTATCTAATTAATCCATAACTATTGTCAGAGTCATCTACTGGAAAGGATCTTTCTCTTGCACTTTTTTATTATTATGTTGCTGTTGTTGTTGTTGTTGTTGTTGTTGTTGTTGTTGTTGTTGTTAATAATTAAACTAAAGTTACTTTCCCTTTTACCTATGTATAATTCCTATTTAATTATTTTTTCGCTTGTTATTAAAGATCATTTAAGACATGTAAACAATAACAATGCTGCTAATGTATTTTCCTATTTTACATTTTTTATTTCCAAAGCTTCTGAGAATTCAAAAAGGTTCACATGTTGATAAATAATGTTATGAGAGCTGTTTTAATGTTAAGTTATGATTGAATTGCCTCATATTTCAGTTACTGTATGAAATAGTTTAATAACAAGCAGGAAATGCCAATGACATCACCATATTGAAATAGTCTATTATGTTAAAGTATAAGGGAAATTAAGAATTATTATTGATTGTCATCCATTCACTCATTCGTTCATTAGTTTTTTTATTTTCAGTAGTCAAAGTTTTAATTATTTAAAATTAAAATGTAAACATAAATTCATTTAATCATTCGTTCATTTTCTTTTGGGCTTAGTTCCTTTATTAATCAGGGGTCGCCACAGTGGAATGAACTGCCAACTTATCCAGCACATGTTTTACGCAGTCATAACCCATCACTGGAAAAATATAAATATATTTTTTGATATACAGTATTTATTTATAATAAATATTATAAATAAATGGGCGGGTGAGGTTTTAAGGAGGGGCCATGGTCCTGGTCCTCAATACAAAAAAACTGTGATGACATCAGAATACAACAATGCATAATTAATTTATTTACATTTAATAAATTATGGTCATTTTCTAATCATTCTATAAAAATGTTCACAGTTATCTACAGTAATTATAATAATTATCATTATTATTAAAGTAAACAGATTTTTATCAATCCATGATAATAAAAAACAACAACAATAATAATAGTAATAATAGTAATAATAATAATAATAATTATTATTATTATTATTATTATTATTATTATTATTGTTGTTGTTGTTGTTGTTGTTGTTGTTGTTATTAATACTACTACTAATAATAATAATAATAATAATAATAAAAATAATAATAATAATAAGTATCTATAATCTATAACTAATTTCACTGTCATGCACAGAGAATTATCCCTGACTTTCTCATCATTCACTCAGATGCACCGCTGCCATGTTACAGTATAAAACCAGCCTGATCTCACGAGAAAACATAATTATTTTACGTTTTGCCAGTTTAGTGGCTAATTCGTACGAATTCGTACGAGTTCAGTCGTACGAAATGGTACGATTTTAAAAAAGAGGCTTGGCACCTGACCCCACCCCTAACCCCAACCGTCATTGGGGGATAAGCAAATCGTACTAAATTGTACGAATTAGATCGTACAAATTCATACGAATTAGCCACTAAATGAAAAAGTTACGAATTGCAGTGAGATTGGGTTGTATAAAACACTTTCTCAGAAGCACTGCTTGTCTTCTAATATTTACCAAGTTATCCTTCTGACTGATCTCAATGAAAAAGCTTATAAATGAAACACAAGATAAAGGCCAGAGTTTTTAACCTTCTCGAGAAGTATGTTCTCACATCACTTTTGAAAAATCTGTGAGCTGTATGGAAAATCATATTACAGGAGAAATGGCAGTAAAACAAATGGGCTTAGGACTGCACAAAAACTTTGTGTGCTCCCATTCTTTCACTCAAAAACCTATAGCTCAGATTTCTGTCTCTTTGTGTGGTATTTTAAAGGATGAGAGCAGCAACACTCTGGGATTTTTGTATTTTTCAGAGAAATCACAGTAGAACGTCAGCATAAATTTGCTTATGAGTTGTTCAGAATTTTTGCTTGCCTCTGTCTTGTTCTTTTAAACCTGCAGTACATGTACATAAACATCATTCGCTTTGCTTTTTTCACTTATTCACCTCACTTTAATTAGAGGTTGTGACCTCTATTACAACAGCTGCTGTAGGGAACAAAAATGGCCATAGTTAATTTACTTTGTCCCAGTGTGTGTTTATGAGTACATGTGTACACAATTTAGGTTATATAAGATATGTGACAGCCAAATAATTATTGCCTTCCATCCATTTTACACCTTCCAATGTCACACATTCATTTTTTCAATGTTACAATTTGTGATGTTAAACAACAGTTCAGTAAGCAACAACATTTTGTCCCCTCTTAGTCACATTCATGTCATTCCAAGTTTGTGTGACTTACTTATTTAGGTGGGAGACAAAATGTCATCACATGTCCTGTTCAAGCTCAGAAAGAATCCATATCTGACAAATTTTACATGTGTATATGCAAATATTAAATTATTTGGTCTCAGAAATCTGTTCACAAATGTGACTCCTGAGCATTTCCAGTGTTATGGATGTGGCATTTGCAGTAAAAATACTAAAACATTAACTCACATAGAAAATTATATTGAAACATCTATTTATATTATCCAAAACAGCTAGCCACAGAGTTAAGAGATCAGAAAAATATCAATCTGTAAACATTTTTTAGATTTCAGGTGAGGAAAATAAACATGCATTATGGATGTGACAAAAAAGTATGCAACAACCCAAAAGAAAACTGCTAATCAAAAGGATAAGAGTTAGCTCTTTATAGAACAAAACTTATTGATTTTATTTTATTTGACATTTTTGCATTTATAAGGGAAAAGCTTGGTTATGAATGTGACATCTCTCTGTTAAATATGTGACAGATGTGAAATTGGTACTTGTGTGACTTTGGTAAATCTAATATAATTGTTTGAAAACATTAACAGAATATTTTTGCAGTACGGTAAAATACAAGCCAATACACACACACACACACACACACACACATACAAAAAAACTTTTTCAGCTTTCACTATTTTGGTGAAACTTAATTTTTTTCATGGCAAGGTTGACATTTGCATAAAATTACTTGCATCTCATTCTCAGTGGTTTACAGTGGAAAGGTGTATTTTGTTCACCTAAAATTCAAATCTGTTGTTCATCTAGACACCCTCAGACTATCCAAAATGCAAATGAGTTAATTAGAAGAACAATAAAGAAGATTTAACCTGAAAAATGTGGTTCATGGTTAATCAGCTACCAGCACAAACAAATATATAAATAAAAAACATGCAGAACTTAATATTACTCATGACTCCTGCTGACACAATGAGATCTTATGAAGTTAAACAATCAGCCTGTGCAGGAAACTGAAGGTTATTTCACGTGCAACATTAAGACTTGAACATGTGGAGACAATTAAGTTAATCCGAAAGCATGGAACATTCATTCATTCATTTTCTTTTCGGCTTAGTCCCTTTATCAGGGGTCACCACAGTGGAATGAACCACCAATTTATCCAGCATATGCTTATGCAGTGGATGCCCTTCCAGCTGTAACCCAACACTGAAAAACACCCATAAACTCTTACATTCACACACATTCACTATGGCCAATTTAATTAATTCAATGCATTATAAGTGAAATTCACAAAAGTGATTTTGTGCCTCTTTTAGGATGGATACAGCACCATTAATTTTCAGAAGACAGGCAACACAAAGTGATGCCATGTACAAGTAAATGAAGAAGAGAAGCAGTCCATGAATTGAACCCTGAGGCACTCCACAGCTAAATCTTGTGACGTGGACAGTTCACCCCTCCAAGACACCCTGAATGACCTACTTAAGAGGTAAGATCTGAGCTATTGTGGGGGACAGTTGTCATGAGATGCCCATTTATGATGCTTTTAGGTTTTTGTTTTATTTATTTAGTTTGAAAGGACCTACTTGTATTAGAAAAAGAGGGACAGGCACAATTAAAAAAAAATTATGTATATATATATGTATATATGTATATATATATATATATATATATATATATATATATATATATATATATATATATATATATATATATATATATATATATACGTATATATATGTATATATGTATATATATATGTATATATGTATATATGTATATATATATATATATATATATATATATATATATATATATGTATATATGTATATATATATATATATATATGTATATATATATGTATATATATGTATATATATGTATATATGTATATATATATATATATATATATACATGTATATATGTATATATATGTATATATATGTATATATGTATATATATATATTTTTTTTATGAGCAACACATCATGCTTCACTCAAAAATAACTCACATAAGTTTGCAAGAACATGAGATTAATAAACGAAGAAAGATTACAATTTGTTTGGTGAACTATCTCTCTGAAGTCTTTTGATTTAGCCAGAGTTTTTTCCCTGAAGCTGTGTCAATGTGAGGCTGTTGATGATTGCTGTCAAAGAGAAATAATTCACTTGCTGTACTGAATACTCGAGCAATTTACAGTCCACGGCCTGTGTGCAGCACTCATGGGAAATGGATGTTAGCTTCCTCTGCAAAAGTGCCTTATATCAGTGAGATTAGCCATCTTGACTCTGACACTCCATCCCTCATGCATTTCATGACCTTCTGATCCTCTCCGAGATGGTTTCTACTAGAGTTCAGCAACAGTACTTGCTACATTTGTCTTCACTACCCTTAACTACTCCTTTAACTCCAGTCCAGGTCAGCAAACTGTTTGTCAGCCGATCCATCTGAATGCTGATTCCTCTGCGCTTTGGCCACTTTTGTAGTAGGCGTTTCATCGATTGTGGTTTTAAAACTTTGCTGGCCTTACATGAACAGTATAGGCTTCATCATCTCTAGCTCTTAATGTTACATAACAGGAATGGTTTGTATTTTAGTTTTCATTTCTTTTTATTGTTTTCTCTGCTCACCTGAAGTGCAGCCTTCTCATTTTGCTCCCTAAAATGTTGTCTATAAAACAATATTAGTATTATCAATTAATTACGAGCAGCAAATAACAAGAAAATGTAGTTTTTAAATTTACTTTTTTTGTTGCTGCCAACTTTTAATAGTGTTATGACTGTTTTCATACTGCAAGCTGAGACTGCATTCAATTATTTTATTGCATACACATTAACCCGCCTCTCACAGTGACATCGCTATCTCTATTGAGTGGATGGGTCTGCATGCCTGAGACTGCATGCGCCTTGCATGTGCCAATCTGCAGCCATTTACTATTGCACTTTTTTCAGGTCATTATTGCTGCTTTCACTTCTTTGGTCCTCAGCAACAGTGTTATCGCTAACTGATTTGTGACGGGATACCAATTTTCTCAAATTGAGGTCACAGTTGAAAAGGTTTACCTGTTAAAAAATTATTATTTTTTTATTAGTGTACTTAAAGGGCCATGAAACCCTCACTGTCTAGGCTTGGTGTTTTTACACCTCTAGTTTGAAAAAAGTCAGGAACGCGGGTGAGTCCAGCTTTGCTTATGTGGTAGTGTTGAGTGGCGAATGAGGGAAGTTTCATTACAAGCACATGCTGATTTTCACAGCAGTGAAACAAACACAGACTTAGGGGAGATAGACAGTGACTACGTTTACATGGACATCAGTAATCAAATTATTTGCTTTAATCTGAATAAGACAATAATATGATTAGGGTGTTTACATGAGTTGCTTTTTGAATATTTCTTTCATGATCTTGTTTAACATGCACATAATAAGATTAACGCCATTGCGTCATCAGGCTATTTACATTTCCTCTGGAGTTTCATGTAATTTTGGGTGTTTCATTCTATATTGTTGACTTTAACTGCAGTTTGGCACTTTCACTTTCATTCAGGAACATTTCATGTATGCCCCTATGACAAACAAGATATTAGATGCGAGGAACTGCTGGAAGAGTGTAGTTATAATGGAATTTTTGATACAGCATGCCATATCGGAGAGAAAAAAAAAACTCTGCCTTTCTTGAATCGCGTCAAACAGCCGTGTGTATATATTATCCTGTCAGAAAATGTGGCGAAAATCCTGCATGATGGTAATAGTTTGCTTTGAGGTGTTTACATGATTACATTTGAGAGCAGCATTTACAATGGATCTTTCAGTCCATAATATTGTAGTGATGTTAATGTATTGTAAACTTAGTATTTAAATCATGTTGACTAAGGCATGTCTTTAAAAACTGAAAGAGTACAGCTGTGGATACTAACTAGCTTTGCCAACTGAATAAACATAAAAAAGAACACTAATCACACACTTACCAAATCTGTAGTGTAAGGACAGTGGAAGATGAGTGGCAAATCCAGATTTCACTGTTTCCAGATGCAAAAAGCTCTCGGGTAAAAAATTTCCTTACAAACATATTTTTGCTGCATGTTAGCAGACCACTGTAATCCACAAGTATGGACCCACACGCGATCGATGCTCCCATTGTGGGAAAAATGGAAACAACATCTTTGTTGCAATACATAAACACAACAGTGACGACCAATGTCTCCCAATGAACAATTCTTCTTCCACTTGTTTTAATTACGGTTGGCAACACAATGTGGCATCTGTCTGAACACTGTAACAGGAAAAAATGCACCTTATACACAATAGAACCTGGTTCAAACCAAGTCTTTGTCATGAAATAATGCTGAAAACCAAAAGACATCACACTGTACCTGCCGTCACAGACATCCAGCCTTCATCCTGGAATTTACACAAGGATCTAATTGCTGTGACGTAGCTTCAAAATTTCTTTTCAAACTAGAAGAACGAATTAGCTCTAAATAACACAAAAACAACCAATAATCAAAATGTTTTTTGTTTTTTTAGAAAAGTTGGATGCACTATGAAAAAAACACTACATGAAAAAAAAACATACAAACTGCAACAGTTAAACTGATCAGTTCAAGTTTAGTATTTCATGATGAGGACATTCATCTAACATTATTGTCCACTAACAGTAAATCAAGTTTGAGCACCTATTGCATGACTTAATAAAACAAAACTGTGTTCCTGTTTGTCTCAAGGCCCTATGTGGTGCTCTCAGATTTTATCTTTCAAATATATAGCAATGTTTTATGCAAAATATAATCTCCTCATTTTGCTTAAGAGGCCCTGCTGTCAGTCAAACTGTTAATAAATATTTTATACTGCTTTTTGTGAACCAGTCCAAGGTTTTCAACTCAACTATAACCTAACCAGCGCTGTGGAAATCTCTGCACTGCCCAAATCAATAATTATTTCACACAAGGAAAAAAGAAACAAACTTTGGAGAACCATAGCCTGCATGGCCCTTCATCGGCAAATGGCTGTTTAGCTCTATATAATTATATAATTGTTACTAAAAATACTTGAAATAGTCTTTTATCACTAATTTAGGTGCTTATAGGCAGCTTACTAAATGAAAAATACATAAATAAAGCTTGTGTCTAATGTACTTCAATACTGATTATTGTACTTCAATACTGATAATTGTTAGTTGTAGCCATATTTTCTTTTTTGTGCTATCTCTACTCAGCTATTCAAGAGTTTTGCCAGTTTTCATGTCATACATTGCCCTGTTGACATATTTTAAGTTCCTTATATATTTACAACAACACTTTGTGATATTTTAAACTGGTCTGGTTCAGCAAATGATAGTCACCTCTGAGTGAAATATAAAATGGGTTGAATAAAAATATCTAAATAATCTCAAGAAACATTGCATACATAATTTTTATTTTTTGTGTTTTAAAGGGAGAGTTCACACAAAATTGCATTTTGTCATCATTTACTACTTGTTCCAAACCTTTTTGACCTTATTTTTTCTGAACATGGTTGAAGATATTTTGAAGAAAGCTACAAAGAAACGGTAACCATTGACTTCCATAGTATTTACGTTTCAATAGAAGTCAATGATTACAGGTTTTTAGCTTTCTTCAAAATATCTTCTTTTGTTTTCAACAGAACAAAGAATCTCACACAGGTTTGGAATCACTTAAGGATGAAAAAATAATGAGTACATTTTCATTTTTATCAACTATACCTTCAAGGTAAAAAAAAAAAAAAAAAAAAAGTTAATAAATAAATTAAATGACTTAAACCCTCACTAGCTTTTCTGGAAAAACGTAATCTGTTAAAGTTAAATAATACAAAAATGTAGTTCTTTTATTATAAATTTCTTTTCTTCGCTCATCACCACCAAATGTCATGGCTGTTTTCAGATCACACTGAATTGTCAGACATCCTTTAATTAGTTTTCTTAAATTCGCAACCGCACTGTCAAAATGTGACACATTTCCAAGTGAATCTAGATATTCAGCAGTAAGGGGAAAAATCACATGAAGTCATAATTATTTGTTGACAGGTTATTGGAAAGTAAGCTTGCAAAACTTTTTCAGATAAGAAGCTGCACTTAAAGGATTAGAAATAACTGGAGGAGTTTACAAGATGGCCACAAAATGAACCGACTTGCCTTGACTTGATAACGCGTACTGAAGATTCATGCAGAACATTTATCGAGAAGGCTAATAGAGTTCATTTTGATTTCATCTTGCCTTTAATGTCATACTGCACACGAGCAGCTCTTCGCCAGCCTTGACCGGCGTTAAGGTGAAGCCACGAAAATGATTTTTTCCACAGTTCTTAGCCATGTGTGAGGTTGCTGATGCCACCACTATTGTTGTCACCTGCTGGGAAGCACAAAGCAATTTCTGGGAAACACAGACACGCTGTGAAGTGCGTGGTTGAGGCTTAGTGTGTTTGTGCGATGGGATTTGTCAAATAGAATTCTCAACACAAGGAGATGAAGGAGAGATTTCAGCCGCAGTGCACGGTTCCCTAGCTGCCGATTTCACTTTAAATATTCCTGACACAATAAGCAGCGCTGTCAGTCAGCAGAGCTGCTGCTAGGATAGAAAAATGGACACAAGCGAATGCAGCTTATGTCAGACTTGCAGAGCCAGGAGTTTTGTCTTTGGTCTTGATGATGAATAAAACAATGCAGAGTTTGCATAAAGATAAAGTCAAGTCTAAAAATATCAGAGAGCTAAATCTGAGATTTAACATCGCATAGATAATGTTTTTGATAGAGTTTTGTTCTTGTTTTTTTTAAGGAAGGAATGTTATGGTCTGAATAAATATAAATATTTACAATTCTGTCATGTTTTATCAGATATTCTTGGTCACATTGAAGTTTTCAAACTTTTGTGTTCTGTTTTGTCTGTTCTTAGTCTCTGCTAAAGTCGTATAAAAGACTTTCACAATAAAACAGTCATGACTTCTGGGAAAATCTGATTGCATTTGGTCAACAAGTGAATGAGGGATAAATGTTCATGATTTTATCATTTTATTATTGTGTTTATCTTTCAAAAATGTCTAACATTTGTTGCATATTTTAATTACTGAGGAACCAAAACAATCATTCAATAAAAAATAATTATACTATACATATGAAAATGAATTTACAATTTCAATAAACCAAGTTTTCAATAAACCATAATTTACTTGCATAAACATTAATTTTCAAATGTAACCATTCATACTTATGTTTATCAACACAATTCAGTCCTAAAATTGTGTTGGATGTTAATACAAGTTTTTCACAGTCCTTTAACTTCCAGGGTTGCCAGGTTTTTACAGCAAAACTAGCCCAAATGCCAGTCAAAAACAGCACAAAATTATCCCAATGGGCAATCAAAACTAGCCCAATAATATTAAAACTTAAAATATGCTCCTAGATCATTTGAAATCATCATTAGTAATTATACACGTTCAGGCATCATTAAAAAAATTACCTCATCCCCACGTCACACCTGTAACAGCACGTGCTTTTCTGCTGTGTAAACTATCAGTCAACCTTCTTCCTGCTCTCTATAATAAAATCTGACAAGTGTCTGTAACGAGTGAAAATGGGGTCCGGCTCCTTTAAGAGACCTCGTCTTTGTGTGTGTGTGTGTGTGTGTGTGTGTGTGTGTGTGTGTGTGTGTGTGTGTGTGTGTGTGTGTGTGTGTGTGTGTGTGTGTGTGTGTGTGTGTGTGTGTGTGTGTGTGTGTGTGTGTGTGTGTGTTTGTGTGTGTGTGTGTGTGTGTGTGTGTGTGTGTGTGTGTGTGTGTGTGTGTGTGTGTGTGTGTGTGTGTGTGAGAATGTTGTCTGCGTCTATGTGTGTGTAAGTGAATGTGTGAACGTTCTGTAATAAGCGTATGTGCACGGAAGTTTTTTATTTTTTATTTTTCTCTGATGCTCAGATTAAGTTATTTTCTGTAATATATCGTGACAGAAGAATAAAGCACAAGATGTGGGATGCTACCTGTGTGAGCCTTGATTTATTATTCTGCTGCTACCACGAGTCAGGTGAGCTAACCTGTATTTTTTTTTACTCTATGTGTTACACGACGTCTTTCATATATATCTGGAATATGCAGGTGTAAGTAATATGAATCATCCACATATCTTTTGCGACTTTATATTCTGAGATGTGAAATGCTTGAAAACCTGCCTGAAGACAATCAATGCTGTCGCGCACACACATAAGAGACACAAACGTGCTGGTTGAGTGTGTGTGCGTGTGTTTACAGCAGTTTGACTGATAAATAAGTCTTTGAAGCTAAATCGTTTGCCCGCAAAGCAGCATTTCTCATTGTTTACATTGTTTCTCATTGTACAATGCCTCTGGCCACGGCCCTTACCTGCGCAGTTTGGATGCGCAGTAAACGAATCTTTGTGATCTCACAGGGGGGCGGAAGTATTTGTTGTAATCCCCAAAATTCGTTCATTGTAGGCTTTGTTAAGCTAACTCTGTAAAAACTAAGGTCTCCCTTTGCATCTTTGCATTGAACTTAGAACTTTATACATTCAGAGATGTTGTTTATGTTCACACAGCTACATTACACATCAACTTAAGTTTAAAGTTTAGCTGCTTTTACCCCTTTAAAGCAATCCAAAGAAACTGCATTTCTAAAAAATGCGGGTAATGCATTCCATAATTTAGTTCTAACAGGGTTGAGCTTATTCTCTAAATGAGTTATGGGTGTGTTTTGAGATCAACCGATCAGAGTTTTATCTTTTATTTCCTTTAAGAGTCAGTTGCGTTGCACTATTGTGCATTTAATTTTTTCATGGTGGACTTTGTAAGTGGAAAAACTGAACGCTTCACTACTGAAAAAACAGATAAACAGAGCATCCTGCAGAAGAATGAAACAGAAGAATGAGCCTCCTCCAATTGAGCTTTACTTTCTCTTTCTCTCTTTCGTGGATAAGGAAATGGTGTTGAACGCACATGCATCCATTAGCCTACATAAATAATTTTGTTTGTTTAAAACTATTTCTAAATTCAGTTCTAATTTCCAGCAAACAAATAAATGAACAATAATAATAAAATGTGGTCAAAATTAGTTATTTCCAAGTACACATGCTATGCTTCATATGGTCCAAAACCTGACAGGTGGGAAAATCTAAGCTTGTTTTTACTAAACTGTTTACACATAAATATGTGTTTAATAAATACTACTAATAATAATAGTAACATTATACCAACCAGATTGTCATGAATAAACTAAAAAAGCCATTTAGATTAAAAAAGGCATGAAAGCAGTGATTTTCATGTTTATGTAGAAATTAATATTTTGTTATATTTTTATCTTGTTATTAGTTTTCATTTGTAATATTGAAAATCATTTAAATATTTGCATATGGCTGTACATCCTGCGTGTTTTAAGCAATGTGTAAGCGAGGCACACGACTAATGCGCTCTGCACTGGACTTAGTGTGAAAACTAGACCTGTTTTCAGCTGGTCTATTGCACAGTCTGTTTTAGTTCCTCAAAGTAGCAACGTGCCAACAATGCACCTTAACACACCCATGAGTCCACAAACTGGTGCAAATGAATTTGCTATTTAAGCAACATGGTGGAAAATGGAAAAACTAAGATTGCGTTGGTCTGAAAATAGCAACACATCAGGTCAAATCATCTTGCGCCTTGTTGCACTGGGTGTATGATAAGGTCCATAATGTTTATTTTGCTAGAGCACATTGATGTTCTGAAGGTGAATAATAAATCTGTACATGTAAATCCACTGAAAATACAACTTTAATCCAAATTTAACCATCTGATTTTACTCTGGAATAGCAGTCCTTCTCAGTTTGACAGCTTGGACGAAATATACTTAGCCACATCCCTGCAACCGATAGTTTGCTATGAGTGTAAGATGAAAGGGTAAGGGCAAAAAAAAAAAAAAAAGCCTGCCCCCTGCTAAATATTCTGTTTCAGTTTGAAATATGTTATAATACTAAAACAAAAGTCTGAAGCAACTACAAAAAAAAATTAAGAAGTGATTAATAACATAATTTGGCAAATAGAAAGAAAGGCAATTAATTAGAAACTCACTCTAACCCATTTTAAGATTGCTAGAATAAAATGATCAATAGCGCAGCTTGTGATAAAGTAATAAATCCATTAAATTAGAAACATCACTTTCACTGCTGTGCTCCCTTACCTTTGGCAACTATGTTATATCTTCATAAAGATGTGATTTGAAAGAATGAGTCTCCAGAATGGGAAAAAGTCGTCGTCTTTGAGTAAAAACAGTGATGGCAGAGGTGCGTGAGGTGGATACTGAAACAGACTGAAGTTGATCAGAGCCAAAGACAGACAGATGATGCTCATCCCCACAGTTCTTCTCATTAGACATCTGGACCCACAGGTGGCTGAAACAAGCCTGGGATTCAGCTGCATGAAGCTTTGGTCCAAATCCCACAAGCTTCCTTCCACCTCCATCCCAAACCTACGTGCCAATCCCATTTAAAGCACTGACATTTCTGATTACCAGCTGCAGTGTCCATTTCCCCCTCATCTCTTTGGCTTTTAGAAAGGTGAATGAGAACTGTTGTGTTGTGGCTCTGTCTGCTCACTCTTTGGCAGCTCATTGAGGGCTCAGTCATTTGCTGCCTTTTTGGGGAGGGGAGGGGGGGTGTTATATGAGAGCTTCTTTCAGTGGCCGTTGAGAACAATCTATGTTTGTGCCTAAACAGACAGTCTCCTAAAAATTGCAATTATCATTATTTACTCCGCTTTATGTCATTCTGGACCTGTCATTCTTTTCTTCTGCGGAAAACAAAAGGTAGAGTTTTTTTCAGGATGATTCAAAATGTCTTAAATTGGAAGATATTATTCTAAGTTATTTCTGAATTGTGATCCTGGACCACCCAGCTGTTCATAAATGTCCATTTTTAGCTTTGTTTTAGGAAATTGTGATTTACACATCACATGAAAACAGAATAAATAAGATTTGGATTGATGTATGGGTTTTGTGATACAGTGCTCAGCATAATTGAGTACACTCTATTGTGAAAACGAAAATTTGTTATAAATTTCTCAGTGGATTTGGGTAATATAAATTGGTGCGTTTAAACAAAACAGAATTATTAAACAGATTATTATTAAAATAATATTTTAGTCACATAACATCTTTAGAAATTGAAAGATGACACATTTAAATTTATGCAAAATATTGTAAAAATATATTTTATTTTAAATATACAGTTGAAGTGAGAATTATTACCCCCTTGATTTATTTATATATATATATATATATATATATATATATATATATATATATATATATATATATATATATATATATATATATATATATATATATATATTTCCCAAATGATGACAAATGACAATAACTTGCCTAATTACTTTAACCTGCCTAGTTAACCTAATTAACCTAGTTTAGTCTTTAAATGTCACTTTAAGCTGTATAAAAGTGTCTTAAAAAATATCTAGTAAAATATTATTTACTGTCATCATGGCAAAAATAAAATAAATTTCTTCATTGGAGATGGTCTTTACTTAATATTTACATAAATAAAAATTTTACATTTTGACATACAATTCTCGGCTTTTTCCACATATATTTCCATGTGACATACTGCAAGAATAACCAAAATATTACCTTACAGAATATCTGAAGATACTAGACAAAAAGAAAAATTCTAAACATTTATACGAATGCTTGATTAAAGGATAAACAGCAGAATTTGTTATGGAAAATGCTTTAAATTACAAAAAATATATATAATAAAAAAAATAAATAAATAAATAAAATATAACATTTAAACAATGAGATTACCTGATCAAATATAACATAACCAGCAATGTAACCACTAACCAGAAAAATATTTTAAATGAACTTTCCTTGTATACAGCATAATTAACAATTTGCAATTAAAGAAAAAAAATGTATGCTTGCTGTTCTACATAAATTATTATATAGCTTAATATATTATAGGGGAGATGCATTGAATTGTTTAAAAAAAAAAATTCTAAACAGTTGTAATATTGCTTCAGTTTTTTAAATAAAACGTTTGAAATAAATAATACTTATAATAATAAAAAATTATATATAATTATATATATATATTACTTTGATAAACGAAAATTAAAAAAAAAAAAATTAAATTTAAATTTGACAAATTTATCTGAACAATACTTAAGGTTTATTTTCTAAAGAATAAATAAAAAAGAATTATGAATTACATTGCTAAAATTTTTAACATTATTAAATCTCTTTCTACCAGCAGCTATAAAGCTTCAAAATTACTTAAAAGCACTTAAAAAGTGACCCATATGATTTAAACACTTGATTTGGATGAGGTTTACTATTTTAAAATATGCATGGACAAGGAAAGCACTAAAAAGGGGGATGACTAAAAGGGGTGAGCTATTTTTGCACCTGACCATACTGAATCAGCATTTATTAGAAGTTTTCAAATCAGATGAAAATTTTAAGAGAGGAGAGTATATAAATTAATCATGGTATGTGTTTTATTAGTATTTGCCCTACCCATGATGTGGGTTTTTGCACCATTATTTAACATCTTAAAAACTTATATTAAATACTTTGCTTGAACTGGCTGTAGTTGTTGCAGGAGGAGGCGAGACCAAGAACAGATTGCACATGGTACAAGATCATTCAAACAAATTGTTTGGCAGATACAGTCTGTCTGTTTTTATTTGCTTCAGGAATTAAAAGACAACTTATAACAAACAACTTAGATGAGTCTTGTAATACCAGCATGATCTTAGTTATCTTAGTATGGGATGATAGTATGAGATACTTGGTATGAGAGATCATGTGTGTGCATGTAAATGACATGGGAATATCTATAGACCATATTCATCTTATTTAGCAATGTGGAAGTGCACTCTTTTTCTGCTATTGTTCTAGAACTTGTGAATGATTTGTCTAAGGGGAAGACAATGAGATCTTGTCTTTCGCCTGAACTGTCAAAAAAAGGCAAAACATGCATAATGTGGACTATCTCACGTAAATACAGTTAGGCTTCTATAAGTAAAGTTAGAGGGAGGGATGCAGTCTAGTTCTGAACTCTTACATTTTTGCAAAAGGTTTTAGTCGTTGTCCTGTTTCCACTTATTAGGCTTATTAGGTTATTATGTCTGATTATTTGTTCAATAACTAAACAAATAGGTCCTAATAAAATAAAATATTGGGTTTTTTTGTGCACTTTTACACATTTGTCTAAATTGGTATTGTGCCAATTATTTTGGTAAATCTGACCCTAAATCCTTTGTGAGTCAATTAATCATGTTCAGAATGACTCATATATGTGTCACACTCATCATATTCAGTAAATTATGACAGAGAAATGATAGTGAAGATTAAAAAAAGGATAGTTCACCCAAAAATTAACAATTCTCACTATTAAGATTCTGTGGGTTTAAATAAAAAAGGAATCAGTAAAATAAGTTTGGGTTTTGATTTAAGCAGACATTTGCAGAAAGTGGATGAGACTTCAGTAGTACATGTTGTTGGTGTAAATCACTGAAAAAGACCACCTGTGTCTCACTTTCGATGTCATTTCTTAGAGGGAAACATCAGAACTAAACTAACAGGTGATCCATCAGGCCTCTGGGCTTCAGACACAGGCTCTGGAAGTGTGTCGCCTCTGATGTGGATCTCCAGACAAAAAGACTGCTGACAACTCAAGCTTTCATCACTCGTCTTGCTTGTTGCTTAACACAGCTTGTGTATTAAGTGTTCATGTTGTGTTCTTGAACTAGTTTTCCTGAGTAACCCGCTGTGATGATTGTTAGACAGAATACGCATGCTTTCTTGCTGTTTCTTTGACTTATAAATACAGCTTTAGGCTTCACTTCAGGCTCAACACTTTTATGCAGTCAATGTTCTTTATACAATAGTTGACTTGGAATGAGACTTTAAATCGTATTGATGGTACATTAAATGTCATTTTAATTATAAATGATAAAACTTACCTTTATTGTTAATGTCATATTGATTAAAGATAACATAAGTAAGCACATCAATCTCTTGAAATGAAGGTTTTTTTTTTATAAAGGGAAAACAAAATACAATGGGCTCCCTCATTTTTGCTGAATTGTTGTGTTTTAGCTACATGAACTGGTTTTTAAGGTCATGCCACATCGTCTCGATTGGATTTAGGTCAGAACTTTTACTAGGCCACTCCAAAGTGTTCATTTAGCTTTTTTTTCAGCCATTCAGAAGTGGTCTTGGTGGTGTGATACTGGTGTGCTTGGATCATTGTCCTGCAGCAGGAACCCATTTTGCTTCACCTTGAGGTCACTAACAGATGGTCAGACATTCTCCTTCTGGATATTTTGGTACACAACAGCATGGTTCCATTTATTACAACAAGTCTTTCAGGTCCTGAAGTGGCAAAACACACTACCACCAACACCACCACATTTTACTGCTGGAATGATGTTCTTTTTCGGAAATGTCATGTTACTTAATGGCACACATATTGAAACACACACCTTCCAATAAACTTTAACTCTTGTCTCATCAGTTTACAGAGTAGTTTCCCAAACATCTTGGGGATGATCGAGGTTTTTTCTGGCAAAACTGAAACAAGCCTTTAGGTTTTTGCTCAGCAGTGGTTTCCATCTCGGAACTCTGCCACACAAAACCACCGTCACTTTCTTATGGTGGAGTCATGAACATTCACCTGAACTGAAGCAAGTTAGTCCTGCTGTTCTTTGAATGTTGTTATGGGATCTCTTGTGACCTCTTGGATCAAAATTGGGTAATTTGGTTGGCCAGCCACTTTTGAGAAGTTTTCCACTTGTGCATGTTTTTGCCATTTGTAGATAATGGCTTGTTATGCTGTAATGGATCAGAGGGAAACCTAAGGCGGATTAACAGAAAGAAAGAGTAATGATAACTTAAACAAACAATGTAAAAGTTGTTCAGAGCAGAAATGTCATTAATATCACCACAACAGAAGAAAATCAAACAAATAAGACTTAACTTCAGTTGTTAACTGAAATAGGATGATGGCGATGATGGTAAACACAGTTTAGGAATCAAAAGACGAGATCACAATCAGCATAACAGGCAAACTGATGAGCAGCCAGACAGGCAAATGGGATAAAACAACTGGTAGGGATATCGAGCTGAAGAGAAAAGAGTCCGGGTTCTAACAAGTAGATCAGACAGTGCATGAATGAATGTTCCAGGCTTATGTAGCGTGAGCAAGTAATTTAATTTAATTTATTTATTTATTTGTTTATTTATTTATTTATTTATTTATTTATTTATTTATTTATTTATTTATTTATTTATTTATTTATTTATTTATTTATTTATTTATTTATTTATTTATTTATTTATTTATTTATTTATTTATTTATTATTATTATTTTTATTATTAATATATATTTAATTGCAGTCTTTATTTTTTAATGGTTGAATGTCAAATTGCTAATATATATACACTTTTGTTACAATTTACTATTTGTGAAAATTTTAACATTACACATTGCATTATGGTTTTTAGATAGTACTTGAGTAAATACCTGCATGTTATTACATCTGTAAATAATTTATGTAATTACATTGCACTGTTGACCATCCCTTACACCTTAACCCACCCTTACACCTACCCATATTATCAAAACTGTTCCTAAACCTCCTACCACCTCAAGTGCACAAGAAGTTCAATACAGTACATTATGAGTACAGTAAGTATATTAAACTTTTTAAGTAAGTACCTTATAGTTAAGGTCATTTAATATGAAGTGGGACTACAGTGCTCAGGATATAGGAGTACACCACTCAGAAATCTCTTTTAAATTCGTATTTTCAATAGGAAGCAATACATGTAATATTATATGTGAGCATATACATTAGATCAATCTATACTGAAGCCAAAGCTGGAGCTTATCTAACAAAATAACTTACGATAACTGTCCAAAAACTAGTACACCCAAATTTATGCTATAGAACAATATTAAATACAAATTTAAAAAAGAGGAAAAATCAAAAGAGGTAAAAAAATTTTTAAAAATGTAGTTGAGATTATGAAATTTATTTATTTATTTTTTTGCAAAATTTAGAATTTAAATGTATGATACTTCAATTACGAAATATGTTTGGAGACTAAAATATTATTGTAAGAAATATATCTGTTTAACAAATTAATTTTGTTTGAATGCACCAAAATACATTGCCTATATTCACTGAGAAATTAATGAAAATATTCATTTTTAAAATGGGGTGTACTCAATTATGCTGAGCACTATATATATATATATATATATATATATATATATATATATATATATATATATATATATATATATATATGTATATATATATATATATATATATATATATATATATATATATATATATATATATATATATATATATATATATATATATATATGTGTGTGTGTATATGTATATGTATGTATATGTGTGTGTGTGTGTGTGTGTGTGTGTGTGTGTGTGTGTGTGTGTGTGTGTGTGTGTGTGTGTGTGTGTGTGTGTGTGTGTGTGTGTGTGTGTGTGTGTGTGTGTGTATATATATATATATTATTTATTTATTCTAATGGAAACTAAACCACCTTTTTGTGATAAGATGGTGAGTAAATATAACAGCAAGTAATCCTTTTTGATTGAAGTATGCCTTTAAGGTTGTTCAAAAAGGCTTTCCAACCATTGATAAATGACTTACACTGTCATTCACTGTCAGTGAAGTACACTGTTGGGATTTTCTTAATCATAAATTCATATGGAACTATACTGTCTATTCCATTGAGCTCAGAATGCACTGACAAGGCTCAGCTTACATGATCTCCAGAGAGAATGAACATTTCTGTGCCATTTAAAACACGGAAAGCCTCCAGTAAGAAAGACATCTGCCACATCTTAAATCCTATTGTGTGAGGATATTCTTTGTGTCTGGTGATACATTGTAAGCTTAATTCATGGAGAAGATTGTGTCTGTAAAGATGTGCTTAAAAGTTACCTGTCAAGTGAGGCATAAATATTGCATGATTTTGTTGGTGCTGTGTGTAATAAGGTGTTGTTCAACAGAAATGGAGATGGGTTAGCCTTCTGCTTCTTTTGTCTGTCCCAGATGTGACCTAATTTAAAATCCCAAATTAATCTTGGATCTGCAGACAAAAACAGGGATATTGAATGAGCTATTTTTTTTTCGTTGGTTAACAGTCTAAACTTGAAATATGCTTGTTTCATTGACAGCTACCCAAACAAAACTTTAGTCATTGCAGTTTGATTTTTTTATGTTTTTATTTATTTTTATTTTTTTAATTCAAATTTTTTAATGCAACTATATATCTTTACTTTACTGATTCCATTCAAGAAGCGAAACTTGTATAATATTTGCATTTATTCCACACAGATGGATATATTTCAAGTGTTAATTTATTTTATTTTAATTTAAAACAAATTCAGCATCTCTGAAAATTAAAATATAACCTAAGACCAATACAAAGAAAGGACTTGAAACATGAAAAGTATGAGCGTGCACAGGATTTAATACTTGGGGCTCCTTTTGCCTGAATTACTGCAGCAATGAGGCATGGCATGGCTTGGCATGGCATGAAGTGGATCGATCTGTGGCACTGCTCAGGTGTTATGAGAGTCCAGGTTGCTCTCATAGTGGCCTTCAGCTCTTCTGCATTGTTGAACGCGAGTTTGCTGGGCAATTAAGAACAGGAATACCATGGTTCTTGAAACTGGTAACTTTGGCACTGTGTGGAGGTGCCAAGCCCTGTTGGAAAATGAAATTTGCATCTCCATAAAGTTGGTCAGCAGCAGAAAGCATGAAGTGCTCTAAAATGCCATGGAATAGAGCTGCGTTGACATTGGACCTCAGAAAGCACAGTGGAGCAACACCAGGGCATGACACGGCACCCCAAACTATCACTGACTGTGGAAACTTTACGCTGGACTTCAAGCTACATAGATTGTGTGTCTCTCCTCTCTTCCTCCAGACTCTGGTACCCTGACTTCCAAAGGAAGTGCAAATTTTACTTTCATCAGAGAACATAACTTTGGACCAATCAGTAGCAGTCCTGTCTTCAGCCCAGGCAAGACGCTAAGAGAAGAATGCGATAGCTGTAACCCATGTCTTGCATATGTCAGTGCATGGTGGTTTTTAAAGCACTGACTCCAGCTGCAGTCCTCTTTTTGTGAATCCACATTTTTGAATGGGTTTTGTTTCACAATGCACTGCAGAGTGCAATTATTCCTGTTACTTGTACACCTTTTACTAACATATATTTTCCTGTGTGCTTGGACAGAGAACCCTGTGGACAGCCAGCTTCTTTTGCAATGACCTTTTGTGTGTGTGTGTGTGTGTGTGTGTGTGTGTGTGTGTGTGTGTGTGTGTGTGTGTGTGTGTGTGTGTGTGTGTGTGTGTGTGTGTGTGTGTGTGTGTGTGTGTGTGTGTGTGTGTGTGTGTGTGTGTGTGTGTGTGTGTGTGTTGGCATATGTGGTTTATGGAACCAATTTTCAGGTTTACCCACCAGCATTATAAGACCATTTAGTTTATGAGACCATTTTTGGTGGTCTCATAAACTAAAAATTTAAGTTGATATTAAAAATGGTTTAAATGATGATTATTCATTACAATGACCTAAATGATAATTATAAGACTTGTTTCAAAAGTTCACATTGTTATTTGGTTATTATTACACTTGGTGTGCTTTTTATGACCTTTACAAATATGGTCTTGTAAACCATGATGTGTATGTGTGATCTTTGAACAGCGCCTCTGTAGGCGGAACTTGGTACTGCACTTCTATACACACTCGCGCCAAATCTTACACAATTTCGCGCCATACATTCAATCGCGGGAAAACGTCCCTCATGAAGACTGTGGACGTGACAGTCGCGCTTCAAGCAGTGAAACTCACATCAAACAAGTAAGTCATTTGTTTTTAATACTTTGTACATTATTTATTATTATATGTACTGTATTATTCCACTTGTTATTCAAAATAGCAAGTTTATTTATATATTTATATGCGGCGCGTACTGTTTTAGACAATAATAATTAGTGACTGGGAACAGAAGATGAGAACAAATAAACGTTAGAAATATGTGTTTGTAATGGTAGTATCAGACGTAAGTTAGTTCTTCAAAATCTGTATTTGCTATTAATAGCACGCGCTCGGCCTGTATCTGGCTCGGAAGCGCCGGTGTTGATTTAACCCAGAACCGGGCAGAGCTCACTCCTGCGCGGTAAACAATTCGCCGTCTGATTCCATGAGATGTAACGTTATAATAGATGCACTATGTAATTTGTGATTTTTTTTTCTACACATACTTTTATGTGAGAAGCAATGACCATTCGAATATGGTATAAATAACATGGTAACAAGGTATATTAAACATAAATATGACGTAGAAACTATTTACTAAACTTGAATTATTAAGCATGATTGAACAAAATGTTTGAATTTAGTAATGTAAATGTGTGGTTTTATTTTTTCTATTGTTTTTTTTTTTTTGATAAACTTGTGTTCAGTTAAACTGTACATTTGAATAAATGAACTTTTATTATGAAAAGAGGTTAACTAACCCTAGTTAAATAACTTTATTTGATCAAATTGTCAAAATAGTGCACTACTAACTTATATTTTGTTAAATGGTTTGAAATGTGATAACTGTATTATGATATTTGATAACTATATTACTATTTTGTTCTGTTTTGGTCTTCTTTAGAGAATTTTACACTACGTCACATATATTAATACTGCTTTGCATATGTGGTATTGTATTGATATTATAAACTGTGAAGTTTAACCTTATATAATATTTTAACAGTGAATGAATGGTGGTAAGAGTCAAAGCAGAGGATTAAATCCTTTGAAAGATGCTGCTCATCATGTGAGATTGGGGAAGGATAAAGACATGCTTAAGTGGAGGTACATCAGTGACATCAAAGGTACCAAAGTTTTGTACATGTTTTTTCTTACTGCAGGTAACCCCCAGTTAATGTTTCATTATAAGCATAGTGTATAAAATGTTAAGATGCAAAAAGGAGTTTAATTTAACACAAAAAATTAAGTCATGAATGTCATTATAAATGTCAACAAATAACATTTACATAATAATAATAATAAAAAAAGAAATGTCCTAATTGAAAACCACACTTTAAAATATTAATGTTTAATTTAAGAGTCTAAAAAATGCTAATATTAATGATTTCCATATTAGTGAAAAGTTAAAACTATTAAAGATTGTACACTATCCAGGGCCTGATTAACCAATGGTTAATAACACACATTGATGGAATAAGCCATTTACACAAATTTTGTTAGACAAGTGATGTCTGACCGACAGAGACAACATAACTAAATAGCGCCAGTGGTGTAACTTGTAATGCACATAGCAACATGTTTTGACGCGATTGATCATCAACTCGAGTTCTAATATACCGTCTGCTGAACTTATTCTTATTTTTTTTCTCCCCATTGCATATCAGATGGGAAATACATTTATTTTTAATAGGTAGGAAACATTTAAAAAAAAATTTAAATAATGCAAATGTTAAACAAAGTCACAAGTGCCTCGTGTGTTTTGATGATGTTTATCTTATTTCTCTAAATAGTTATTTTAAATATATATTAAAGTTATTTTCAAATGTTAGCAACATCTTAATAGAATTCATTTGTATTTATTTATTTGTGATGTTAGTCACTAGGGGTGTAACGGATCACTGTTGATCCGTGATCGATACGGATCACAACCCACGGTTCGGAATGCGCGTGACTCGTAGATTAATAACTTTTTTTGAACTTATAGGTTAATCCAACATTTATAACAATCGCAGAGAGATCGCCTCCCGTGTCATTCAAATTGCATGAATGAAAGCATTTTGGCTTCCCTGTAAAATATAATGATGACGTTGTGGGACCTACCTAAATGCTTTTGGCTATTAAGGTGTTTTTTTGTCACTGTTTGTTTAGCCTGCATTAATGCATTCATTATGGTAAGAATAAAATCACTGTTTAATGAAACAAGATGCTGGTGAAAGCAACTACATTGTGTAACCAACAGATGGCGACAAACAAACATCAAAATTATGTCATTGAATAGGTTTTCAAATATAATACACTTACAGTATAATGAAACATGAAGTTTTATGTGTTAATTGTTGAATCATTAATTGAAGATAAATATATGTTGTACAAGATTTCTATATATTTTGCATTATCAGCAACAGTAGCAAAGATCATATTTCATATTGAATACTTTTTTTTTTAGCTGGTTATTTTCTGATTTTTATTTTTTATTAAAATTACAGGTGCTATATTCTGTTTGTTAAAAGCAATGTTTTATGCAGTAACATTTTTGTATAAATGGAAAGCAAATTGTCTCCTCCCTTTTTTGCTGATCCAAAAAATGGTCCGATCCATAACTCAAAAAAACGTAGAGTGATCCGAACTGCAGATTTTGGATCCGTTACACCACTATTAGTCGCCCTTTCCCAAACCCTGGTTAGCCTGTTGATTATCATTTGCCACAACTAGCTCTACTTCACCCATATTCTCCTACCTCATGGCTCTGTTGAAGAGCATTTAATAGGTTGCACATGCCTTAATAAAGGTTGCCTCCCTCTCTTTAAAAACATTTTTTTAAGAAACTAGGCATTTCCTCTTAGCAAATAGTCAATATCATATATTATTATTATCATTGTATTTAAATTGTCAGAAAATGTCACCATGTATAAAAAGCATGCAGATTTTTTCCTTTCCTTCTTTCCTTTTTTTAACTAAACAGCATGCTCTAATTGGTGAAGTGCATGTAAGTTTTGAAATAACCTGCACTGAATTAAGCGGACTGTAGTGTAGTATTTGCCGTAGATCAAAATGAGTGAACAAGTGGATTTGGCAATCACAAGAGAAAAAGAGGAGAGGGTGCATCTTTATTGAGGCATGTTTCATGTATTCACTCCTTCAAACAGACCCATGATGAGGAGAATGAGGGTATAGAAGACGTTATGGTAATGTTATGTGCAAGCCAGCATTAACCAGGCGGAGGATGCTAATGGCAGTGCAGACTGGATTCATCGTTTGTCTGAGGGCATACTCGCATGCTTTTCCCCCCTTCCGTCTCCCCCTACGGCCTGCACTCACATTGCATTCGGGCCGGGGCACTCTTATGTCATCGAACATGTGCTGTTCAGTAAGAGCTCTCGCAAAGCACAGTGGAGAATAGTAATAAATACTTTTTAAAATATATATTTTAGTACTGCTTCAGTTAACTTGAACAAGTGTACTTATACTATCAATTTTCACAAATTTTATTAATAAATTTTAAATGCTTAAAAAATAAGTTAAATCTTTGTAGTCTATATATATATATATATATATATATATATATATATATATATATATATATATATAATTTATTTAAAAAATGTGGGCAATATATTATAGATTCGTTTTGAAAAAAATGTATTCTATTCTTATTTTTTTTTAATACAGACCTCTTGAGTTCTTAATCCGGGCCTGACACTATCAAATAGTAAAGTATTAGATAATTGTTTTGGGCCAGTTTCCTGTACAGTGTACTTTTTGTGCACTATTAAACCAACATAATGAATTTTTTCAATGATTTAGTTTCTTCTGTATCAGTTTTCACTGTTTGTCCAGAAGAGTTTGTGACGGATACTCTGTGGAGTCAGTGTTCATGTGTTGACAGAACTGTTTTTATTTGGCAGAGTTACAATTTTAATCTTGTATAAAAAAAGTACCTTGTGTTTAATTTTAAAACATTGTTCTGCACGATATCACAACATACAATTGTAATTTTAGAGTGTGTCATGTGGAGGAGTTGACCTTCTCTCCTGTAACAAACATGAAAAAGCAAAGGTAGGGTATATTGGATTTTATTTTAAAAATTGGCATATTTTGAACTGTATGTAGTATTAAATATAATGTTTAATAATGTCTGTTTAGCACACACTTGGGTTGTTTTAGCTTTATTTTCTGTGTTTTGATTATGTTTTTCAGTCTCTTCATGAGCCATTATCTTTGAATTCTGAATAGAGTGAGCTTCAAAGAGGTTTGTCTATATAATTGTCTTCTAAATGTTGATCTGAAGAGATATTTTCTTATTGTTCCGGTATCTGTGCAGTTATTTTTATATAATAATACATTTGATATGGGTGTAGTGATACATTATTATATTGAGAATCGCAATATAACAATTCAAAGTTTTCTCTTTAGATTAGCCTCTATTCACACGGTGAGTATTATGCGTAAGATTAAACGTTTACACAGTGGCAGTATAAACTACTGTTGTTAAATGATGAAAATAATGCAAGTTGAAATCTGATGATGACAAATGCCTGATTATACCAGTGAAAATGATCTATTTGCATGTGGACCATAAGAGAGTGCAAGCATACATCTAACACTTATCTTCAGAATTTTGAATTTGTATTCTGATGTCATCTCTGTCCTGTGCATTAAAGACCAATTTAAAGTTTAACATGCCAGATCTATGCAAAATTGAGCATTTTAACCATTACTAGGCCTACATATTATAATAATATTGTTTTTTACCACATTTGAGAAATAACAAATATTACTAATATTTAAAGCTTTTTTATAGCTTACAATATTGAGATATCAAGAGAAACAATGTCAAGTTTGCTGACCTAGCAATAGGCTATTGTTTTATTATCTGTGTGTTTGCTCATGGTTTATGGGGACCAAGTATGTCTACTGAATGTGACTTAGCAGTAGGCTATTGTTTTGTTAAATCTGTTTATTCATGGTTTATGAGGACATGGTTTGTTATGCGAGACTTATGCTTTCAGTAAGTGAATGTCATGTTTTCTTCATCTTTCTTTGCTTCTCTCTTTCAGCGCCTCCATGAGCCAGTTGCTTTGACAAACACAAACAGAGTTGTCTTCTACAGAGGTTTGTTAATTATTTTGTCATGCTAATTTGACACTCCTTAAAGGGATAGTTCATCCAAAAAGTGCAATTGTCTCATTATTTGATCACCCTTTACTTGTCTCAAACCTTTATTGGGATATTTCTTCTGTTAAAGACAAAAGAAGATACTTAGAAAAAATATGGAAACCTGTAACCATAGACTTCCATATTATTGGTGTTTTCTGTTGTGGAAGTCATTGATTGCAGGTTTTCTTCTTCCATCAAAATATCTTGTTTTTGTTGTTTAACAGAAGTATAAACCCTTAAAGGTTTGGAACACTTGAGGGTAAATTAATAGTGAGTAAATATAATTTTTTGTGTGAATCATCCCTTTAAGTGCTAAAATGACAGTTTCATATTTCTACTACATTCAACGTAGCAGTCCTGTGTGTTTAGTCATGGTTTATGAGGACCAAGTATGTCTATTTTATGTGAGTTAGCAGCAAGCTATTTTTTTATTAAATCTGTGTGTTTACTCATAGTTTATGAGGACATGATTGGTTATGCAAGACTTGAAGCTTTCAGTAAGTGAATCATGTTTTCTTCATCTTTCTTTGCTTCTCCCTTTCGGTACCTCCATGAGCCCGTCGCTTGGACAAACACAAACAGAGTTGTTTTCTACAGAGGTTTGTTAATTCTTTTGTCAAGCTATTTTGACACTCCTTAAAGGGATAGTTCACCCAAAAATGAACATTTACTCACTATTAATTTACCCTCAAGTGTTTCAAACCTTTATGGGTTTCTTTTTTTCTGTTTAATAAAACAAATGAGATACTTTGAAAAAAGATGGAAACATGTAACGATTGACTTACATAATAGAAAACACAAATAATATGAAAGTCAATTGTTACAGGTTTCCATCGTTTTTCAAAGTATCTTCTTTTGTGTTTAACAGAAAAAAGAAACCCATAAGGGTTTGGAACACTTGAGGGTAAATTAATAGTGAGTAAATGTTAATTTTTGTGTGAATCATCCCTTTAAGTGCTAAAATGACAGTTTCCTATCTCTGCTAAATGCAGTGTAGCAGTCCTGTGTGTTTAGTCATGGTTTATGAGGACCAAGTATGTCTATTAGATGTGACTTAGCAGTAGGATATTGTTTTAATAAATCTGTGTATTTACTCATGGTTTATGAGGACACAGTATGTGTAGGTTTACATGGTGCTACCAGTAGACTATTATAACATGTGTTTCTTCATGGTTTATGAGGGCATTTTTTGTTATGCGAGACTTCAAACAGTTAGTAAACAAATGTTACGTTTCTTTATCTTTGTTTCTCTCTTTCAGTACCTCTATGAGCTCGTCACTTTGACAAACACAGAGTTGTCTTCTACAGAGGTTTGTTAATTATTTTGTCAAACTATTTTGACACTTTTTAAAGGGATAGTTCTCCCAAAAAGTACAATTGTGTCATCATTTGCTCACCCTTTAATTGTCTCAAACCTTTTTGGGGTTATTTATTCTGTTAAAGACAAAAGAAAATACTTACAAATAACATGGAAGTGAATGATTACAGGTTTCCATCTTTTTTTGTTTTCTACCATGGAAGTCAATGATTGCAGATTTTCTTTCACCAAATGTCTTGTTTTTGTTTTTTATCAGAAGAAATAAACATGTAAAGGTTTGGAACCCTTGAGGGTAAATTGTTAATGAGTGAATGTTCATTTTTGGGTGAATCATCCCTTTAAGTGCTAAAATAACAGTTTCATATTTCTGCTAAATGCAGTGTAGCAGTCCTGTGTGTTTTGTCATGGTTTATGAGGACCAAGTATGTAGAATGCAATGTTAGCAGTAGACTATTGTTTTATAACGTGTGTGTTTCTTCATGGTTTATGAGGACATGATTGATTAAACGACACTTAAAGCTTTCAGTAAGCGAATCTCATGTTTTCTTCATCTTTCTTTACTTTTCTCTTTCAGCACCTCCATAAGCCAGTCGCTTTGGCAAACACAGAGTTGTCTTCTACAGAGGTTTGTTAATTCTTTTGTCAAGCTATTTTGATACTTCTTGAAAGGATAGTTTTACCTAAAATTGAACATTTACTCACTATTTGTTTACCCTCAAGTGTTCCAAACCTTTATGGTTTTCTTGTTTCTGTTTAACAAAACAAATAAGATACTTTGAAATAAGATAGAAACCTGTAACCATTGACTTCCATAGTAGTAAAAAACAAGTAATATAAAAGTCAATGGTTACAGGTTTCCATCGTTTTTCAAAGTATGTTTTGTTTTTAACAAAAGAAATAAACCCTTAAAGGTTTGGAACACTTGAGGGTAAATTAATAGTGAGTAAATGTTAATTTTTAGGTGAACCATCACTTTAAGTGCTAAAATGACAGTTTCCTATCTCTGCTAAATGCAGTGTAGCAGTCCTGTGTGTTTAGTCATGGTTTATGAGGACCAAGTATGTCTATTAGGTGTGACTTAGCAGTAGGTTGTTTTATTAAATCTGTGTATTTACTCATGGTTTATGAGGACACAGTATGTGTAGGTTGACATAGTGCTAGCAGTAGACAATTATAACGTGTGTTTCTTCGTGATTTATAAAGGCATGATTTGTTATGCGTGACTTAAAGTAATTTAACAATGTTAAAAAAATCTTATCTTTGCTTTTCTTTTTCAGTACCTCCCTGAGCCCGTCACTTTGACCAACACAGAGTTGTCTTCTACAGAGGTTTGTTTATTCTTTTGTCATGTTATTTTGACACTCCTTAAAGGGATAGTTCACCCAACAGTACAATTGTGTCCTCATTTGCCTACCCTTTACTTGTTTCTTTATTTGTTCTGTTAAAGACAAAACAAAATACTTTTAAAAAGATGTAAACCTGTAATTCAAAGTAAGTAAATGTTCATTTTTGGGTGAACCATCCCTTTAAGTGCTAAAATGACAGTTTCTTAATTAGACTAAATGCAGTGTAGCAGTCCTGTGTGTTTAGTCATGGTTTATGAGGACACAGTATGTGTAGGTTTACAATGTTAGCAGTAGACTATTGTTTTATAACGTGTGTGTTTCTTCATGGCTTATGAGGACATGATTGGTTTTGTGAGACTTAAAGCTTTCAGTAAGCGAATGTCATGTTTTCTTCATCTTTCTTTGCTTTTCTCTTTCAGTACCTCCATGAGCCAGTCACTTTGTCAAACACAAACAGAGCTGTCTTCTACAGAGGTTTGTTAATTCTTTTGTAATGCTATTTTGACACTTTTTAAAGGGATAGTTCACCCAAACAGTACAATTGTGTCATCATTTGCTCACCCTTTACTTGTTTTAAATCTTTATGGGTTTTTTTTTTTCTGTTAAACACAAAAGAAGATACTTTGAAAAAAGATGAAAACTTGTAACCATTGACTTCCATATTATTTGTGTTTTCTATTATGGAAGTCATTGATTGCAGGTTTTCTTATTCCATCATAATATCTTGTTTTTGTTGTTTATCAGAAGAAATAAGCACATAAAAGTTTGAAACACTTGAGGGTAAATTAATAGTGAGTAAATGTTCATTTTTGAGTGAACCATCACTTTAAATGCTAAAATTACAGTTTCCTTTTTCAGCTAAATGCAGTGTAGCAGTCCTGTGTGTTTAGTCATGGTTTATGAGGACACAGTATGTCTATTAGATGTGACTTAGCAGTAGGATGTTGTTTTATGAAAACTGCGTGTTTCTTCATGGTTTATGAGGACACAGTATGTGTAGTTTTACATAGTGCTAGCAGTAGACTATTAAACCGTGTGTTTCTTTATGGTTTATAAGGGCATGGTTTGTTATGCAAAACTTAAAACAATAAGTAAACGAATAGTAAATTTTCTTTATCTTTGCTTCTCTCTTTCAGTACCTTCATGAGTCCGTCACTTTGACAAACACAAACAGAGTTGTCTTCTACAGAGGTTTGTTAATTCTTTTGTAATGCTAATTTGACACTCCCTAAATGGATAGTTCACCCAAACGGTACAAATGTGTCATTATTTGCTTACATTTTACTTTGGGTTTTTTCTTCTGTTAAAGACAAAAGAAAGTACTTTAAAAAAAAGATGTAAACCTGTAACCATAGACTTCCATAATAGAAAACACAAATAATATGAAAGTCAATATTCATTGGTTTTCAAAGTATCTTTTGTGTTTAACAGAAGAAATAAACCCATAAAGGTTTGGAACACTTGAGGGTAAATTAATAGAGTAAATGTTAATTTTTGGATGAACATGGTTTATGAGGACACAGTATGTGTAGGTTTACATAGTGCTAGCAGTTGACTTATAATTTGTTTCTTCATGGTTTATAAGGGCATGGTTTGTTATGCGTGACTTAAAAAGTCCCTTCAAGTGCTAAAATTACAGTTTCCTATCTCTGCTAAATGCAGTGTAGCAGTCCTGCGTGTTTAGTCATGGTTTATAAGGACCAAGTATGTCTATTAGATGTGACTTAGCAGTAGACTATTGTTTTATTAAATCTGTGTATTTCTTCAGGGTTTATGAGGACATGATTGGTTATGCGAGACTTAAAGTTTTCAGTAGTTTTCTTCATCTTTCTTTGCTTCTCGCTTTTAGTACCTATATGAGCCCGTCACTTTGACAAACACAAAGACTTGTCTTCTACAGAGGTTTTTGTAATTGTTTTGTCAAGCTATTTTGGGACTTGAAACCAATCATGTCCTCATAAACCATGAAGAAACACACGTTATAAAACAACAGTCTACTGCTAACATTGTAAAACTACACATACTGTGTCCTCATAAACCATGAAGAAACACACAGATTTAATAAAACAATAGTCTACTGCTAAGTCACATCCAATAGACATACTTGGTCCTCATAAACCATGACTAAACACACAGGACTGCTACACTGCATTTAGCAGAAATAGGAAACTGTAATTTTAGCACTTAAAGGGATGATTCACCCAAAAATTTACATTTACTCACCATAAAGGGATGATTCACCCAAAAATTAACATTTACTCACCATTAATTTAGCCTCATGTGTTCCAAACCTTTATAGGTTTCTTTTTTTCTGTTTGACGAAACAAATAGATACTTTGAAAAAAGATGGAAACCTCTAACCATTAACTTTCATATTATTTGTTTTCTGTTATGGAAGTCATTGATTGCAGGTTTTCTTCTTCTATCAAAATATCTAGTTTGTTGTTTAACAGAAAAAATAAACACATAGAGGTTTGGAACACTTGAGGGTAAATTAATAGTGAGTAAATGTTCATTTTTGGGTGATCAATCTTTTTGAGTGTTAAAATGACAGTTTCCTATTTTTACTAAATGCAATTTAGCAGTCCTGTGTGTTTAGTCAGGGTTTATGAGGACCAAGTATGTCTATTGGATGCGAGTTAGCAACAGGCTATTGTTTTATTAAATCTGTGTGTTTACTCATGGTTTATTAGGACACAGTATGTGTAGGTTTACATAGTGCTAGCAGTTGACTTGTAATTTGTTTCTTCATGGTTTATAAGGGCATGGTTTGTTATGCGTGACTTAAAAAGTCCCTTCAAGTGCTAAAATTACAGTTTCCTATTTCTGCTAAATGCAGTGTAGCAGTCCTGTGTGTTTAGTCATGGTTTACGAGGACCAAGTATGTCTATTGAATGTGACTTAGCAGTAGGCTATTGTTTTATTAAATCTGTGTGTTTCTTCATGGTTTATGAGGACACAGTATGTGTAGGTTTACAATGTTACCAGTAGACTTATTTTATAACGTTTGTGTTTCTTCATGGTTTATGAGGACATGATTGGTTTTGTGAGACTTAAAGCTTTCAGTAAGCGAATGTCATGTTTCCTTCATCTTTCTTTACTTCTCTCTTTCAGCACCTCCATAAGCCAGTCACTTTGTCAAACACAAACAGAGTTGTCTTCTACAGAGGTTTGTTAATTATTTTGTCAAGCTATTTTGACACTCCTAAAAGCGCTAGTTCACCCAAACAGTACAATTTTGTCATAATTTGCTCACCCTTTACTTGTTCCAAACCTTTATAGGTTTAATTCTTCTGTTAAAGACAAAATAAAATACTTTAAAAAAGATGGAAACCTGTAACCATTAACTTCCATATCATTTGTGTTTTCTATTGTGGAAGTCAATGATTGCAGGGTTTCTTCTTCAATCAAAATATCTTGTTTTGTTTTTTATCAGAAGAAATAAACCCTTAAAGGTTTGGAACACTTGAGGGTAAATTCATAGTAAGGAAATGTTCATTTTTGGGTGAACCATCACTTTAAGTGCTAAAATGACAGTTTCCTATTTTTACTAAATGCAGTTTAGCAGTCCTGTGTGTTTAGTCATGGTTTATGAGGACCAAGTATGTCTATTGGATGTGACTTAACAGCAGGCTATTTTTTTATTAATTCTGTGTGTTTCTTCATGGTTTATAAGGACATTATTGGTTTGCGAGACATAAAGCTTTCATTAAGCCAATGACATGTCTTCTTAATCTTTCTGTGCTTCTTTTTTTCAGTATCTCAATGAGCTCGTCACTTTGACAAACACAAACAGAGGTGTCTTCTACAGAGGTTTGTTAATTCTTTTGTCAAGCTATTTTGACAGTCGTTAAAGGGATAGTTCACCAAAAAATGACAATTGTTTCATCATTTGCTCATCTTTTACTTGTTTTAAACCTTATGGGTTTAATTCTTCTGTTAAAGACAAAAGAAAATACTTAAAAAAAAGATGGAAACCTGTTACCATAGACTTCCATAATCGAAAATACCAATAATGTGAAAGTCAATGGTTACAGGTTTTTATCAGTTTTCAAAGTATCTTTTGTGTTTAACAGAAGAAATAAACCCATAAAAGTTTGGTACACTTGAGGGTAAATTAATAGTGAGTAAATTTTCATTTTTGGGTGAACCATCACTTTAAGTGCAAAAATGACAGTTTCCTACTTTTACTAAATGCAGGTTAGCAGTCCTGTGTGTTTAGTCATGGTTTATGAGGACCAAGTATGTCTATTGGATGTGACTTAGCACTAGGTTGTTGTTTTATTAAATCTGTGTCTTTCTTCATGGTATATGAGGACACAGTATGTGTAGGTTTACAATGGTTTACATAGTGCTAGCAGTAGACTATAGATTATAACATGTTTCTTCATGGTTTATGAGGGCATAGTAAAGGGATAGTTCACCCAAAAGTACAATTGTGTCATCATTTGCTCACCCTTTAGTTGTTTTAAATATTTATGGGTTTATTTTGTCTGTTAAACACAAAATAAGATGGAAACCTGTAACCATTGACTTCCATATTTTTTGTGTTTTCTATTATGGAAGTCAATGATTGCAGGTTTTCTTCTTCCATCAAAATACCTTGTTTTGTTGTTTATCAGAAGAAATAAACCCATAAAGGGTTGGAATGCTTTGGGGTATATTAATAGTAAGTACATTTTCATTTTTGGATGAACCATCCTTTTAAGTGCTAAAATAACAGTTTCCTATTTCTGCTAAATGCAGTGTAGCAGTCCTGTGTGTTTAGTCATGGTTTATGAGGACCAAGTATGTCTATTGGATGTGACTTAGCAGTAGACTATTGTTTTATTAAATCTGTGTGTTTCTTCATGGTTTATGAGGGCATAGTTTGTAATGCAAAAAATAAAACAGTTAGTAAACGAATGTAAAATTTTCTTTATCTTTGCTTCTCTCTTTTAGTACCCCAATTAGCTAAATGCTTCGACAAACACAGAGTTGTCTTCTACAGAGGTTTGTTAATTCTTTTGTCAAGCTATTTTGACACTCCTTAAAGGGATAGTTCACCCAAAAATGACAATTGTGTCATCATTTGCTCACCCTTTACTTGTTCCAAACGTTTATAGGTTTAATTATTTTGTTAAAGACAAAATGAAATACTTAAAAAAAGATGAAAACCTGTAACCATTGACTTTCATATTATTTGTGTTTTCTATTGTGGAAGTCAATGATTGCAGATTTTCTTCTTCCATCAAAATATCTTGTTTTTTTTTGTTTATCAGAAGAAATAAACACATAAAAGTTTGGAACACTGAAGGGTAAATTCATAGTAAGTAAATGTTAATTTTTGGGTGAACAACCCCTTTAAGTGCTAAAAGGACAGTTTCTTATTTCTACTAAATGCAGTGTAGCAGTCCTGTGTGTTTTGTGTTGGTTTATGAGGACATGATTGGTTTTGCGAGACTTAAAGCTTTCAGTAAGCCAATGACATGTCTTCTTAAACTTTCTGTGCTTTTTTCTTTCAGTATCCCAATGAGCTCGTCACTTTGACAAACACAAACAGAGGTGTCTTCTACAGAGGTTTGTTAATTCTTTTGTCAAGCTTTTTTGACACTCGTTAAAGGGATAGTACACCCAAAAATGGCAATTGTGTCATAATTTGCTCATCCTTTACTTGTTTTAAACCTTATGGGTTTAATTCTTCTGTTAAAGACAAAAGAAAATACTTTTAAAAAAAAGATGTAAACCTGTAACCATTGACTTCCATAATAGAAAAAACAAATAATATGAAAGTCAATGGTTACAGGTTTTCATCGGTTTTCAAAGTATCTTTTGTGTTTAACAGAAGAAATAAACCCATAAAGGTTTGGAACACTTGAGGGTAAACTAATAGTGAGTAAATGTTCATTTTTGGATGAATCATCCCTTTAAGTGCTAAAATTACAGTTTCCTATTTTAGCTAAATACAATGTAGCAGTCCTATGTGTTTAGTCATTGTTTACGAGGACCAAGTATGTCTATTGGATGAGACTTAGCAGTAGACTATTGTTTTATTAAATCTGTGTGTTTCTTCATGGTTTATGAGGACACAGTATTTGTAGGTTTACAATGTTAGCAGTAGACTGTTGTTTTATAAATTGTGTGTTTCTTCATGGTTTATGAGGACATGATTGGTTTTGCAAGACTTAAAGCTTTCAGTAAGCGAATGTCATGTTTTCTTCATCTTTCTTTACTTCTCTCCTTCAGCACCTCCATAAGCCAGTCACTTTGTCAAACACAAACAGAGTTGTCTTCTACAGAGGTTTGTTAATTCTTTTGTAATGCTATTTTGACACTCCTTAAAGGGATAGTTCACCCAAACAGTACAATTTTGTCATAATTTGCTCACCCTTTACTTGTTCCAAACCTTTATAGGTTTAATTCTTCTGTTAAAGACAAAATAAAGCACTTAAAAAATGGAAACCTGTAACCATTGACTTCCATATCATTTGTGTTTTCTATTGTGGAAGTCAATGATTGCAGTTTTTTTTCTACCATCAAAATATCTTGTTTTTGTTGTTTATCAGAAGAAATAAACCCTTAAAGGTTTGGAACACTTGAGGGTAAATTCATAGTAAGTAAATGTTCATTTTTAGGTGAACCATCACTTTAAGTGCTAAAATGACAGTTTCCTATTTTTACTAAATGCAGTTTAGCAGTCCTGTGTGTTTAGTCATGGTTTATGAGGACCAAGTATGTCTATTGGATGTGACTTAGCAGTAGGTTGTTATTTTATTAAATCTGTGTGTTTCTTCATGGTATATGAGGACACAGTATGTGTAGGTTTACATAGTGCTAGCAGTAGACTATTATAACATGTTTCTTCATGGTTTATGAGGGCATAGTAAAGGGATAGTTCACCCAAAAGTACAATTGTGTCATCATTTGCTCACCATTTGCTTGTTTTAAATCTTTATGGGTTTATTTTTTCTGTTAAACACAAAAGAAGATACTTTGAAAAAAAGTGGAAACCTGTAACCATTGACTTCCATATTTTTGTGTTTTCTATTATGGAAGTCATTGATTGCAGGTTTTCTTCTTCCATCAAAATACCTTGTTTTGTTGTTTATCAGAAGAAATAAACCTATAAAGGGTTGGAATGCTTTGGGGTATATTAATAGTAAGTACATTTTCATGTTTGGATGAACCATGCTTTTAAGTGCTAAAATAACAGTTTCCTATTTCTGCTAAATGCAGTGTAGCAGTCCTGTGTGTTTAGTCATGGTTTATGAGGACCAAGTATGTCTATTGGATGTGACTTAGCAGTAGACTATTGTTTTATTAAATCTGTGTGTTTCTTCATGGTTTATGAGGGCATAGTTTGTAATGCAAAACCTAAAACAGTTAGTAAACGAATGTAAAATTTTCTTTATCTTTGCTTCTCTCTTTCAGTACCCCAATGAGCTAAATGCTTCGACAAACACAGAGTTGTCTTCTACAGAGGTTTGTTAATTCTTTTGTCAAGCTGTTTTGACACTCCTTAAAGGGATAGTTCACCCAAAAATGACAATTATGTCATCGTTTGCTCACCCTTTACTTGTTCCAAACGTTTAAAGGTTTAATTATTTTCTTTAAAGACAAAATAAAATGCTTTAAAAAAGATGGAAACCTGTAACCATTAACTTTCATATATTGTTTTTTTCTATTGTGGAAGTCAATAATTGCAGATTTTTTTCTTCCATCAAAATATCTCGTTTTTGTTTTTTATCAGAATTAATAAACCCTTAAAGGTTTGGAACACTTGAGGGTAAATTCATAGTAAGTAAATGTTCATTTTTGGGTGAACCATCACTTTAAGTGCTAAAATGACAGTTTCCTATTTTTACTAAATGCAGTTTAGCAGTCCTGTGTGTTTAGTCATGGTTTATGAGGACCAAGTATGTCTATTGGATGTGACTTAGCAGTAGGTTGTTGTTTTATTAAATCTGTGTGTTTCTTCATGGTATATGAGGACACAGTATGTGTAGGTTTACATAGGTTTACATAGTGCTAGCAGTAGACTATTATAACATGTTTCTTCATGGTATATGAGGGCATAGTAAAGGGATAGTACACCCAAAAATGACAATTGTGTCATCATTTGCTCACCCTTTACTTGTTTTAAATCTTTATGGGTTTATTTTTCTGTTAAACACGAAAGAAGATGGAAACCTGTAACCATTGACTTTCATATTTTTTGTGTTTTCTATTATGGAAGTCAATGATTGCAGGTTTTCTTCTTCCATCAAAATATCTTGTTTTTGTTGTTTATCAGAAGAAATTAACCCATAAAGGGTTGGAATGCTTTGGGGTATATTAATAGCAAGTACATTTTCATTTTTGGATGAACCATCCTTTTAAGTGCTAAAATAACAGTTTCCTATTTCTGCTAAATGCAGTGTAGCAGTCCTGTGTGTTTAGTCATGGTTTATGAGGACCAAGTATTGGATGATTGGATGTGACTTAGCAGTAGACTATTGTTTTATTAAATCTGTGTGTTTCTTCATGGTTTATGAGGACACAGTATGTGTAGGTTTACAATGTTACTAGTAGACTGTTATTTTATAACGTGTGTGTTTCTTCATGGTTTATGAGGACATGATTGGTTTTGCAAGACTTAAAGCTTTCAGTAAGCGAATGTCATGTTTCCTTCATCTTTCTTTACTTTTCTCTTTCAGCACCTCCATAAGCCAGTCGCTTTGACAAACACAAACAGAGCTGTCTTCTACAGAGGTTTGTTAATTCTTTTGTAATGCTATTTTGAAACTCCTTAAAAAGATAGTTCACCCAAAAATGACAAATTTGCTCATCCTTCACTTCCTTCAATCTGTGTTTCTTCATGGTTTATGAGGACACAGTATGTGTAGGTTTACATGGTGCTAGCAGTAGATAATTATAACGTGTGTTTCTTCATGGTTTATGAGGGCATGGTTTGTTATGCTTGACTTTAAAAGTAAGTAAACGAATGTTGAATTTTCTTTATCTTTGATTTTCTGTTTCAGTACCTCCATGAGCCAGTCGCTTTGACCAACACAGAGTTGTTTTCTACAGAGGTTGGAAATTCTTTTGTCAAGAATTAACAAACCTCTGTAGAAAACAACTCTGTGACTGGCTCATACCCAAAAATGACAAATGTGTCATCATTTGCACACCCTTTATGGGTTTATTTTTTCTGTTAAACACAAAAGAAGATGGAAGATGAAAACCTGTACTCATTGACTTCCATATTTTTAGTGTTTTTATTTTGGAAGTCAATGATTGCAGGTTTTCTTCTTCCATCAAAATACCTTGTTTTTTGTTTAACAGAAAAAAATAAACTCGTAAAGTAGAAAAGTCCAATAGTACGAAAAATAATAACATGGAAGTCAATGAGTGCACGTTTTAATAATTAATTAAAATAATAAAATAATTTAAATAAGTGAATAATAATGTCTCTCTCACTTTCTCCCTTCAGGAAATAACAGGTGAATCTTGACAGAAATCCAGGAAGCCAGACAGTGATGGTGGTGATGGTAAGAATTTCTGTCAATAACAATGCAGGAAGAAACTAAGTAACTAAAATTACTTTGAAAATAATGTGCATTTTAGGCCTTTTTTATTTTAAGCAAATTTTAAGCATGATCTAAAGGGTTGAGTTTATTTTCTTAATGAGTTATAGGTGTATTTTGAGAATAAACCAATCAGAGTCTCATCTCCCATTCCCTTTAATAGCCTTGCATCGTGCCATAAGCGCATTTGCTATTTACATGACGTAAAGTAAGTTTATGTGGAAAAACTGAGCATTTCACAAGCAAACAGTTAACAGTTATTTTTAACAGAAAACTGTTAAACAGAGCATCTACCGCGCAAGAATGAGAGATAAATGATCTACTTTCACTTTCGCTCTTGGTGGATAGGAAAATCTTTACGCACAGACATCAGTTAGCCTAATAATAATAATTAATTGCGTTTGTTAAGCGGAAATATTTGTTTCAAAACTATTTCTAAATGCAGTTCTAATTTCCAGCAAACGAATAAATGAACAATAATAACTAAGTGTTGTCATAAACCTGAGTTATATCCTAAAACACATGTTGCCCGCATATGGTCTAAAACCTGACAGGTGGGCAAATCTAAGCTTTTTTTTAATAAAACAAATAAAAATATGGATATTATAATTAATACTGCTAATAATAACATACAAAAGCAAATTGTTATGAATGAACTGAAAAAAACTATTGTGTCGTGCATTGCGCCACATTGCGCCGGGTGTATGATAGGGCCCTTAAGTGCAATGAGGGTTAATTTTGGAAAATAGAATTAAAGAAATAAAAGCTAACTAAAATGAAAGCACAAACACATAGTAAAAACAAATAAGTAGGCCTAAATAAATAAATAAAGCAATGTTTTAGCCAAAATATAAAGAGATGTTCAGTGTTTGCTGTTTTGATAGGACTAAGACAGTCATTAAATAAGCTTTTTCATTTACTTTTTTATTTACATTTTCGTTGTTGATTATATTTTACTATCTCATTTTATGTCTAAATTATTGTACATAACAATAAATGAATAATAAAAAATTAATTAAAAATAAAAATAGGCCTAAATAATTATTTATTTAAAGACATTGCGGCGAAACACTGAGAAACGGTCCAGTGCATGATCTAAAGAGCTTAAGTTGAATGCTACTTCATCAAAAACATAAAAATAAATTGACCTACCTCAAGCAGATCACTAAAAGTATAATACAAATAGTTTTGCCGCAAGACATAAATTAAGTTTCACAAGTTTATTTTTAATAATTTAGTTTCAGTTCAGTTCTGTTTTTTTTTCTTTTTTTTTTCTTCAAAACGTAGCCTATACAGTAGCTGTAAATACTCTTCTATTTGTAAATAAAGATAAACAATGAAACAAAGCATTATAATTTCTTCATTAATCAATACATACTTGTGAACAAGTTTATTATCATTGTAAACTTGTTAAGTTCAAAGAGGATTCATTATAAAATTAAAGAATAAAGAAGACATAAAGAATTAAAATACAACTAAAATGAAAGTACAAGCATAAATGCAATGAGTAGGCCTTATTAAATAAAGCAGTGTTTTAGCCTAAATATAGATAGATAAACAGTGTTTGTTATTTTAAAGTGATAGGACTAAGATGGTCAATAAATAAGCTTTTTATTTACCTATTCATTCACAGTTTTAATTTACATTTTGTTGATTATATTTTACTCTTATTTTTACCTATTAAAAATCTTATTTTTTTCTTATTATTACTCTTATTTTACTTTTATTATATTTATATTTTACTATTATGTTGTTTTGTCTCAATTACTGTACATTAATAGCAAATAAATATTTAAGTAGGCCTAATTATTTATTTAAAAACATTACCAGCAAAATAAGAGAAACGGTCTGGCGCTATTTTTATATACAGGCCTATCATAATTTAAAAGAAAGCTGCAAGGTGTGCTACATTATTTTAAATTATTTTTTCTGTATGTTACTTGAAGTTCAGTGCGTATGCGCTGAGAGACAACAAGGCAATATTGACAAAATATTGAATTTTGTTTTTTTATATTGCATTGCATTAATTTGCAGAGATGTTTTATAGTTTATACAGGCCTAAAATAAACGCTTTGGTACAGAGTTATTATTTTAAAACAAACCTGTGTTTGTAATGATGGATGTAGGTGTCACAAAATACTTTTTAAATCAGTGTTTTTATTAATATGATTATCATTTATTGTGAACAACACATAATAAATACTGAAATGTCCTTAATACACACCTTATTTTTTTAATAATTACAGTGCTTCCCGCTAGGGCTGCTCTATTATGGGAAAAATCATAATCACGATTATTTTGGTCATAATTTTAATCACAATTATTCAAAATGATTATCAGTCAAAATTATTAGGGCTCCTGTGAAATTATTATTATTATTTTTTATAAATATTTCCCAAATGATGTTTAACAGATTCAGGAATTTTTCACAGTATTTCCTATAATATTTTTTCCTTTGGAGAAAGTCTTATTTGTTTAATTCAGCTAAAATAAAAGCAGGTTTAAATATTTTGAAATCTATTTTAAGGTCAATATTAATAGCACCCTTAAGCAAAATAGTTTTTGATGGTCAGCAGAAGAAATTACTGGTATACAATGACTTGCCTAATTATCCTAATTAAGCCTTTGAATCGTACTTTAATCTGAATGCTTGTATTTTGAAAAATATCTAGTAAAATATGTGCTGTCATCATAACAAAGATGAATGAAATCAGTTATAAAAAATTTGTTATTAAAACTATTATGTTTAGAAATGGGTTAAAAAAAAAAGTCTTTCCATTAATCAGAAATTGGAGGGAAAAGGGTTGCTAATAATTCAGGAGGGCTAATAATTTAGATTTCAACTGTATTCATTTATTTTCCTCCCTGCAAAGGAAAGGGAAATATGTACAATAGAATAAAAATATGAAACATACTGTGCTTTAAGCATCTTCACTGTAAAAAAAAAAAAAACTTTTATTATAGCTACTAAAGTCCTTCAGTCAAGAACAGTGAGGGATTGTCTTCTTTTGTTGTTTGATTAATGGTAAAAACAGTCGGCAGCAGGAATATCACGCACTTTCACTTTAAGAGCAGTACGGTTCTGATTTATGGTTTCTCTTTCACATGTCTTTTGATTCTCAACTCGTTTGTTTATTACATAAATGAGAGTTAATATGAATAATCACTGAACATCGCGTTTTGATACCTATTTGACCATTAAAATGCTCACATTAAGATAACTTTAGATGTGTGTGCTTTGCTCTGAGCACACAGTGTGCGAATATGTGTGTGCCGCATACACACACCATGCGGTCTCATTCATGCTTTTAAAACATGAATGATTCGAATGTACATCAATGAATGATGCACATGCCGTGCTGCAAAATTACAATGCATGCTTTTAGTAATATTCACGTGAAACTGAGCTTTGCAGAGCAACAAATGTGTACAACTGAAAAGAGGACGATATATGATGCAACAATCTTTTTATCTCGATTAATGAATTTCATATTCGTTTGAAGCCATAATCAAAATCGAATTTTCGATTAATTGCATAGCCCTACTTCCCGCATGTTTATAATATACTTGCGGTGGTAGCAGGCCCAGCGCCAGGATATCATAACTGAGGAGGCATTTTAATCCCATGACTAATTTTGGTCCCTCTTGTTCCTTTCATTTAGGCTATTTATTCACATTAATTATTACTTTGCATTACTGCCCAAGTTACTCAAGGCAGTAATATACTTTTTTATAGTAATAATGATATGCAGTTTTGCTATTATTGATTTTATACCATTTATCAACGCAGACAGATCATGGTTCATTGCCAAACGAGTGCTTTATATCAAATTTTATTATCCTTATATGGGCCTATAATAGGCCTATAAAGGTTTAAAGTTTTAGGTAAAGACGTCAAACTATGCCCATACATGCAAGCCAATCCACGGTTAGACTATTCTATAACCGGTAAATAAATATAGTAAAATCAGCATTACTGAATCATGCTTCAAAAAACCTTAACCAACCAAAATCAGTGTTAGGAAAAAGTTAAATGTTACAATGAAATGTCATTAAAAAAAATTTATTAAGTTACATTTTAAGGCATTAGTACGGAGACTCGGAAGGGACGTGATGGTGAAGAAAAAATTGGGTGGAAGAAAAAAAAACTGAGTGGGAGAAAAAAAAAAGGTGGTAGAAAAAAAAAACAGTGATAGGAATATATATATATATTTTAAGTTTTTGTTCCCTCACAAAGATGTTTTGCATTATCCAGACTTCCTGTTCACTTCATACCTGTCAACCCTCCCGTATTTTACCATTCTATCCCTCTATCATCCTATTGTTAAGTATTTTCCCATATTTCTCATATATTTTTATTTTTGAAAGCATTCTGAAACAAATATAAAAATGTCTGCATTTACTTTCTTTCCATTAAAAGCTGTGGGTTGATCATCGCCCTTCATATGCAACCTCTGAATCAGGGAATGATAAACTGATCCCAGATCAACTTCTGTACATGCCGTTTAAAGAGGAGCTAAAGTGCAGGATTCAGATCTGTGTTTAAACAGACAAATATACTTAACAACATGTAAACATGTCCGTCCTGTGTGTTTTATTTTGAACACAACTCATTTTCTCTTTAATGAGCACAAACAGTTACTTAAGTAATGGAATACTTTCATTATAGATCTGTGCATTCTTAAATTGACACCTCTGTTATGAAATAAAAGAAAATGAGAGATTCATTTGCTGCTCATCACTTGTTTGATAACAGAGGTGTCGCTTTAAATGGTGTGTATAGAATCTGATCTGGGATCAGTTTATCATACCTAGCACATCCGTATACATGCATTTGCTAATTCACAGGTTGCATATGAAGAGCGATGATCGACCCACAGCTTTAATGGAACGAAAGAGAAATATGGGAGAATCCCAGCAAAAACGGAAGGGTTGGGAGAATCCTGGTTAAACAGGAGGGTTGACATGTATGAAGTGAACAGGAAGTGTTTGTGGAAAAACAGTTTTGCGAGAACGCAAAACATCTGCGAGGGAACGCAAAAACTTCCAAAAGAGGATTTTTAAATAAAAATATAGTCAAGGTAAAATGTTCAAAAACTAGGTCTGACTCACTCCTTTTCTTCCGCCGTCTCATTAACACACCTTTATTAAATTACAATAATGAACAAATTGCACAAACAAACAGTAATATTTAAGAGTAAAGTAATGAGCTATTTAAAAGTACACTTTAAAGAAAACCACATTTACAAGAGAGACTGTGCCTTAAAGCATATACTAATCTGTCACACTGCTTTTATTTATTATTTTAGGTTTGTTTATGAATGAATTATTTAAGTTAAATATTTCATGTATGTGGTTTAATATTTAATTGGTCATTAAATCAAATGAAAAAGCTAGCTACTTTATTTTTTGACGCTTCAACCGATCAATAAACAAAGAAATGAACAACCACAGATTATTTTATTCTCTCTGTAAAGTATTTAGATACTTGGACTATACTAAATAATTAGACTATTCTATATAGTTTTTAACATTGTTTGGGCTCAGTTGGGATTATTTGTTAATGAACAGCCACTCATCTTTCCATTAAACATTTTGATATTAAAATTATGTTTTAACTTTATGTCTCCAAGATTGCATTGTAATTTTCTAAGTTAAACTAAACTAGTTAAACTAGACAATTAAAATATGCTGTAAAAAAGTTTAGGTTGATAATTTAGGTTTTATTTTGGCTGGAAATGATTTACTGCTGGTTTTATCTGACCAGAGAACAACACAATGTTGGAATTGACGCAGTAGCATTGTGTAAAGTGCGATATGAGACGGCATATTTAATCCTTGCACTATTTTAAGTGAATGCATATGTATTCCACCGACTCCAAAATTAGGAGTTAAGAGTCTCATCCAAAAAATCCAGAACCGAACATCCCTAATCGACGCCCCATTGATATTTCTGTGAACATCAGGTGCCATTATTAACTGTTTATCAAGTTAAATTTCAAACTGAACCTATAACTGTTTTTGATTAATTCAAAGTATAGCCCAGACTATTTTTTCCTTTTCAAAAGCAGTAGCAGTATAGCCTAAACAGGACAGTTTTACAAATGTACAGATAAGCATTTTTATAACTGAACATCACAAAAGGCCTACAAGAATTTTCTGTCCATTTTTATATACAGGCCTATTATAATTTTAAAGAAAACTGCTAGGTGGGCTATATTATTTTAATTCTAGCCTATATTGTTTTTATTAATTTCCTCTGTATCTGTCACTTGCGATTCAATGCACACGTGCTGAGCGAGATGAGAAAAAAAGGCAATATTGACCATTTTTTATAGGCTATAGGCCACTATAGTATATAATAGTTTATTTTTACATATAGTATTGCATTAATTTGCATTGACGTTTTGTAGTTTGTTGAGGCCTAAAATGAATCCCTCGATTTGGAGTTATTTAAAACATAATCCTGCGTTTTTAACATTCTTTAAACCAATGTTTTTTTATTATTATTATTTAATGTGAATAACTTTTAATTAAAAATTGTAATGTATTTATTACACCACTTTATTGGGAAAAAAAACGATCAATTACAGTGCTTCCCGCAGGTTTGAAATATAGGACTTGCAGCATTGAAACACACCATTTACCCACATCACATAGTTAACTATGCGACAAACAAAACTTAATTGCATTTTTAATAATAATTGTATTTATTATGACACTTTTTTTTTAATGGGTTAAGGTAAAAAAAAAAAAGAATGTTACAAAAGACTGAAATCAAAAAGAAATGCTTTATGCTATTTAGGAGCAATGTGCAGCCGCTGACAGGTAAAATTCGCTTTTCTCTCTCAAGTTCAAAGCAAATTAGGCTTGAAGGTGTTGACGGTGATACCGGTTTTAAGACGCAACACTGGTGACATCACGTTTTTACCGTGACACCGTCCTCACATTTGTTTTTTCTAAGTATTCGTTTTTTTTATTTATTTTTTTATTAAATATTTATTTTAATTAAATGGAAAATACAATTTGTAATAATTTACTTAAGACCAGAGCATGCTTTATAATGAAAATCTGAACATAGTAATGCGTCATATTTCATTTATCACATGAGAATAAATATGCAAGGCATACTCTCATTTTAAAAATCAAGCGACCATCATCTCACAGTGTTTAATAATAAACATCTTATTTTTATTAAAACAAGAATGATGTAGCAATGCCGCGCCATTGACAAGCCAACTGCAGAGAAACAAAGCAATCATCACGGCAACTGAAGTGAGCACTTTTTCCGAAGTTCAGCTCTTCTTTTTTGCACTTTATGCATTTCATGTAAAAAAATAAAAGATGAATATGCCTACAAGAATGTAACCTGTGTGTGCGCGCGTCTTTTATCACCGAGGCCGCTCTCTTTAAAAACCGAAAGTTGCTTCATCTGTCTGGAAATATTTCGGCTTTTAATAAATGAAAAGTTAATTTAGGTGAGCCAATATTAAAAATTGCTATAAAGTAACTGTGAAGTGCGGCTACACATCGAATCTGAGGTCTGATCTCATCTCTCTCTCGCTATCATTCAGACATCGAAACGCCACACAGGTCAAGTCGCAAAACTGAGGCTGGTACCAGCTGACAGGTAGAACAGCTGAAGCCTTTGCGAAATCTGTCAAAATACAGCGCTGAAATTAACAGGCACAAATATCTTTGAGCCAGAAAGTTACGCCTTATCTGTCAAAACGCAATTCGAGCCAATAGGAGTTGTGTAGCCTATTAATTATATTAATTCCAATAAAATGAAAACCAAATTAAACTATTCATTGCATTTTTCGTTTGATAAAAATATACGTAAACGAAAAAAAATCAAAGGGTGGTTAGTTTGTATTAATGTGTCTTAATATTAATAAAAATATGCTCAGCCTATTTAAGCTTCACGGTTATATGCTGCGCACCACGTTACTGAACTACAATATCTCCGAGGGAGACTATATAACTCGATAGACAACATTACCTTGAGGGATTTTAAAAATAAAAGGTGTTTTAAAAAAGGAACAACACGCCAATCGACAACAAATAAAACATCTTGCCAGGGTATGCTGTGTGTAATCCGCCACTGACAGTGACATAAGAAACCTGCGCCTGTCAACTGTGCTTGTAAGAGAGCTCAAAGCTGGTATCGATATAACCAAAAAAAGCAAGATCATATAGTTATAAATATTCCATAACAATACTTATCGAAATATTTATACATTTACATGTTGATTATTTTTTTAGCCTGTTAAATAAAATTACTTTTATCTAGCCTGTCTTTAAATTTTTTACACAATGTTTAATTTCTTAACATTTCTTTCTTTTTTATTTAAAGTTTATCTATAAAATGAGTGCTAGCTTGTTTAGTTGTGATCATTATGCAAGGATCATATTTCATATTCGGTTTATTCCTCACTAGCCTATAAATTCGTTAATAAGGCTATTTTATAAACGGATTGTTCATAAGGACTAAGCTATTAATATATAATGCATTAGGCTAAATAATACATTAAGAAATTGAAGTCAGGTAGGACAACAAAAGACAACCAAACATGTTCCCCCTGTTAGCAAATGTAACCAAAAAGTATCTTTACGTGCAACAAGCTGCTCATCTAAGGGTGTGTTCAGCACGATGGGGAACATAGTGAGCCCCACAAGATCCCATCTTAAGCCAGAGATGGTCAACATATTGGCCAGGATTCCTCGCAAAGAACAAGTAAACCTCACTGTTAATAAATGCCAATTTACAGTGTTTTATTTATTTCTTTTTTTTAAAGACTGTGTCAACCTGTCATTTTTGTAATGTAATTTTGAAAGTTTTTCTTTTATATTTGTTTCTTGTTCATTTTGTTTAATCGTATTTAAACTTTGTGCAATTTAATTACTTATCTTGCTATTTTATTTTCTTATTCGTTTTAAAAACATTCTAACATTCATCACATTCGTCCATTCAAACAATTTACGCCGAATTGGCAATTCCCGCAAAACTGAAATTGAAAGTATAATATGCATTTATAAGCTATTTAAAAGCAGAAAGAAAAGAGGAAACCCGACCCCCACGGTGATACCGGTATTACCGGTGTTGTCACATGTCGATTAACCGGTGGGGAAATTTCCTCATCGTCACAACCTTAATTTGAATGCCAAAGGATTTTAGATGTGTATATAAAATAGCCTATGTAAAATATTAACGTCATCAAATTAACAAAATAATGACAAATTTGAAATAAATGACAGAAAAGTTAATAAAAACAGACATTGTCTAAAAAATATAAAAATCGCAATATTAAAATGAGTAGATTTTTTTAAATAAAATGCGTTGATTAACTATTACTAATGGTGTATATATTTTACAGCCAGTCTAGATCTCAGTACGTTCTCTCCCGAGTATATAGCCAAAGTTTTTCTTAGTCGTTTACATTAAAGAATCTATTAATTACTTTTTCTCTCTGTATCGCGGCTGAGTGTGCGCTGTCAGCTGAATATAGGCTTTAATTAAATCTAAAAAGCAACTAGCCTGCGAGCTAATATTTGTTCTTTTTTTTTCGCATAACAGCCAATTTCAACCGCGAGGAGATACCAATAGCTTGATATGCAACATTTTCTAAAATGTTATTTAGCTCGGAATAAAAACAATTCACAAAAATTGATTTAGTGTTTTTTTTTTTTTTTAAGATTGGATTAGCCTATTTCACAGTGTGTAAACATTAGAAATAATAATTAGGCTAAAATACAGTAGATTACCCCTTCATTCAGATATGTCGTTGTTTGGGAAATTCTCCCCTGGTCTTGAAGCTTCTCTAGCTTCTTATCTGCTCCACAAGCGCAGCGCGCTTCTTCCTCTGGCTCTGCACCAGGGCTGGGTTTCCCAAATAACAACATAACTCACGGCAGAAATATCATAGTACAATGTGTCGTTTGGGAAAAGAACGATGTAGTGACAAGTGTGTCCCAAAACCTGTAGTTTCTCTGTCATAGATCTATTGTTTGAACCACATTAGTTATAATGTAAAATGCCCATAATGATGCTCTAAACGAGGTGGTAACAACTTCTTTAGAGAGAGAGAGAAAAAAAAACATTATTTTATTTGCAAATTATATTGTTTTACACAATCACATTTTAAAAAAAATCTATCATAGTTTTGGTGAAAACATGCACTTATTTTCCATATTAATTGAAGTATATATAACGGCACATATAAGACCAATTTTTGTTTCCTTTACAAATATTATTAAGAATTTCATTTCTAATTTCATATATAAATTATATAAATCATTAATGGTTGTAGGCCTAATTTACAGTAGGCTATTTATTTAGAAATAGAAAAAACTTTTAAATATAATATTAATTATTATTATTATTATTAAAGTAGGATATTGCAAACAATATGCAAAATAAATGCAAACAATATTCCATGACTCCAATATCAATTGCTACGAGCCTAATATAGAAATTTTAATTAACACGTAGTTCAGTCCATAAGTTGCTGTGAATAGAAACAGCCTATATGAGCCTACATTTCCATAAGTTGGCCTATAGGTAAAAGGTATATAACTGGGGATTTTGTGTCAACCTTTCTTGTGAAATATACTCAAGATATACCCCTGCCCTCATCTCAAACAAAATGTTTGGCTATTAATGAAGCAGCCTGTCTGAGGTGTTAATGGGGCATTGCGCTTTAACCGAAAACAACAACAACCCAAAAGCACTAAATTGGTTACAGGGGTTGCTTCAGAAAATTGCCTAATAATAATAATAGTAGTAGTAGTAATAATAATAATAACAATAATAATAATAATAATAATAATAACTACTGGCTTGTTTATAACTAAAGTTGTTTTTACTTCGGTTGCACCACATGCTTTTAAGGCAAACCGTAGTTAGTAAGGTCATAAGCTCTCCGTAAAGTCATACGTAGTTGCATTAAATCACCTAATATCAAATAAAAAGTGTTTCAATTGTTAAACTGATTTAGAATTCTGCAACTAATGCATCTACATATAACTGTTATTTGAAAATTTGCTGTGAATGCACACAAATTACACAAAGTTATCAAAACATAAAACTTGATTTTTTAAATATTCTACACGTTAAAGAAAAAATAGCAGGGAGAAAAAACCCAGTCATAAAGAAATGTATGTTAACACAAAACACTCCTTGAAACAAAATTAAACTCTTCATTTACAAACCGAAAGAAATGCGAGATTTGGGAAGAAAATAAGGCTGTGAATAGAGGGAGATCATCGCAAGCTCCTCGATGTAAACTAATCTCACCGTCATCTCTTTTCTACCATTATACATGGGGGGAGGCTGCGGTAAATTTTTAGTTGGAACACAGAGTTAGGTTTAAACTAAGTGAAATGCTGCAACACAGAAATATTTAGTAGTGCGTACATTGTAAATTAGTGTCCCTTTAAGTCACAACTAGGCTTCATTTTAACTTACACACTGCTGGTGCAACTGGCCCCATGTAATCAAAAAAAGGCTGCATATTAATAAGTGGTTCGTGGGTTATAATCTAAAAGCTATTGCCAGTCAAACACAGCACAGCCATTACAGCAAAATAAAGAGATTTAAATGGACATATTGCACATATGGAATTATCCACTCACTGCATGTCGTCTACCCTGATAAACATGCTAATTGTCTTATTATTATTAATATTATATTGTATGCACTTATGAAATTAAAGTTTATAAAGCCTGGTTTATACTTCTGCGTTATGACCGGCATAACCCACGGCACATGTAACGCGCGTAGCTGTTTATTTTACTTCTGCGCGCTGTCTCTGTTGGTCTGCATTAACACTTTCGAAACGCTAGTTGGCAGTGAGGTGTTAATGTTCCTCTGTGTTAAGTTTCTTCGCTGTTGTTTTGTTTTTTCTAAACGCTTCCTGAACATACAAGTGGCTCAAACTCACTCATTTTGAGGCTGGAACCGGCGGACGTGGAACAACTTTAACTATGAGATAAACACAAAACAAAACTCCTTCACGGGACTCCACACTTGTAAACAATCGCTCTATTGGGCTCGCGCCACTTGCACGGCTCTTGGTCCCGCCCCCAGACTCGTCAGCGCTGCCAAGCCGACCAATCACGACCATCAAAAAAATCACGAGCTTGCGCTCTGTGTCGTTGCGACTTGTAGTTACATTTTTTGAGAGGTGCACATCATCGACGCCGACAGCCAATAAACAATGCTTAAACATTAAAATGTGCTTTTAGAAACTTAAAATATTTATGTTTCTAATATTTAATTATACATTTTCTGTGTTTAATATAGGGGATAGAATAGCATACAGTATTAAAAAAAAAAATGTAGTCCTTTATACCGAAATAGGCCGGCTATAAGAGGAGGCGCTCTATTAAACAAGCAGAAATAGCACAGGCTGTTCACTCTGCATGCATGTGAAAGAAATAAACAGAGAAAAATAAACAGACGATAAATAATAGGCGACTCACCTTACGTGCCGATATGCCCATTTATTTAATTCATAACTGCCACTAATAGCTATGCAAAAGGGAACCTATTTTGAGTGCATGAGAGTGTTTTGCATGTAGTGACAGATTTTCAAATATTTGTAACCTGGCCTATAATAAATAATAATAATTATTGATAAAGCAAGTTTTACTGCAATCAGGTAATGTGTTTCATTGACTCGATAACCTTAATATTTTGTAGTGTGTGCTGTGACGCGATTTTCATTTCTTGCAATGTGCCCACGTTTAAGATTTGAGGTAATAACATCGCCATGATAGTCAAAGAAATGTAAACATTCTTTTTACCCCAACACAATTTAATAGAGCACTATAAAGGCTAAACAACTTCATTCTTATATTTGTTTAATTTTTGCAGCCTGGGGCTATACTTCTCACCATCTATTGTATCTTTTCTAAAGCATACAGTATAGTGTAAAAGCATGTTTATTACTAAGAAAAAAAGAAAAAGTATTTTTTAATTGATCACATCACATAATCTACTGTAGGCTACATTACACATACAGTTAGGGCTGCTCTATTATGGGAAAAATCATAATCACGATTATTTTTGTCATAATTGCAAACACGATTATTCAAAACTATTTTTCAGCTGAAGTCAAAATTATTAGCGCTCCTGTGAATTTTAATTTTTTTCTTTTTTCAATAAATATTTCCAAAATGATGTTTAACAAATTCAGGATTTTTTTTACAGTATTTTCTATTATATTTTTTTAATGTTTTATTTTGGCTAGAATAAAAGCAGGTTTAAATATTTTGAAACCTATTTTAAGGTCAATATTAATGACTTGCCCAATTATCCTAATTAAGCCTTTGAATCGTACTTTAATCTGAATGCTTGTATTTTGAAAAATATCTAGTAAAATATGTGCTGTCATCATAACAAAGATGAATGAAATCAGTTATAAAAAATTTGTTATTAAAACTATTATGTTTAGAAATGGGTTGAAAAAAATCTTCTTTCCATTAAACAGAAATTGGTGGAAAATGGTTGCTAATAATTCAGGAGGGCTAATAATTCGGATTTCAATTGCATATATGCAGTTATTTTCCTCCCTGTAAATGAGCAAAGGGAAATATGTACAATAGAATAAAAATATGAAACAAACTGTGCTTTAAGCATCTAATAAATGATCACTGAACACAGCATTTTGACACCTATTTGACCATTTAAACGCTCACAGTAAGATAACTTTAGATGTGTGTGCTCTGCTAGTCTAGGCTAAGTGCACACACACAGCAGCATGTACAAATCAGATTATAAAAAATGATCAAGAGCATGCTTTTCCTTTTATCCTTTATTTTTAGTTTTTTTTTTTTTTTTTTTATTTACACATTTTTTAAGTGGTGAGGACAATATTCACTGGTTCCCCCCTCCTGTATAATAATTAAATTTTACATTTTTAAGAACTTCACAAATAGCCTAAATAACACTTTTCAGTATCAGTGATAATATAAATAGTAACTAATAATAATAGGAAGAAGAAGAAAAAGAAGAACAAAAAATATTAGCCTATTGATAACAATATAAGTGAGATGTTGAGGAAAAAACAGCGTAGGCTACTAACTCTCCACTGTTTTTGATTCATATTTTAAATTATTTGACAGAAAAGCTAGCATGCTGACACATTGTCTGGATTAAGCAGACCTAGTTGGAGTTGCAATGTTTCCAGCAGCACTCAATACACGTTCAGACTTTCTATCGGAGTGCTTGTAGCGCAAATGCACAAATGCTCTTTCCTATGCTACATTTCTCGTCAATGTCTTTCATTTATCACTTTCTCTTTTGTATCCGGCCATTTTTAAATAGGGTTCTGCGATATCTGGCTGACAAAAAATAAAAAAATAAATCTTAATTTTTATAATTTTATATATTTTTATTTTATTTTTTGTGCTCATAATATTGACCTTTGCAGTTTTTTCCTTTTTATTATTCAGCTAAACTAAAAACCGGAAGACTTTCTTCAGTGGAAAAATATAATAGGGAATATTATGAAAACATTGCTTGCCTTTTTTTAAAATTAAGAATATTCTTTACATTGAAAGGTCATATCACTTTCAGTAGTCTACAATGATTCAAAGCAGCTACTGAAAGTTATACTCACATATGTTGCTGTTAAATCATGTAGTTGTGTGATGCATAACTATGGTGTAAGTGCACACCTAAGGATTAACCTTTTTTCCAAGAAAGAGACTTTTAAACGATATTGATGAACAGTTGATATGATCTATTAAAAGTCAGTGATGCTAACAGTTAATCATCTTGTTCGCTTTCAGGCTCTAGCACTGGCAGAACAACCTACATGAGAAGACCATGGACAAAAGCAGACGTGAAGGCTGTAATGAGTTCAAAAGACTGATTATTATTATACACATTTTCTTTTTTTTTTTTTCCTTGTCACAGAGTGACAATATTTAACCATTTTCAAACATGTAAATTAAAAAAAAAAAACATGGCCCAGGCCCACTTCTGTTCCATGCCAGTGCTTTACAGTCCATCATCACTCTAGGGCAGAGTCTCTACATTGCTCTACAGATTGCCTCTGCTTCTCAACCCATGTCTGCCACTACTCCACAGTCTGGTACTGCTCCACAGTCCAAGTCCACGTCTGCTTCATGAGCCTGGGCAATACCCATCACACAAAAACACATAACCCACAAATGCAGTCCCTCATACTGAACATTTACAACAGTGTTGAGTAGCAAAAATACATGTTTTTGTTTTTTTATTTACATGTTTGAAAATGGTCAAATATTGTCACTGTGACAAAAAAAGTGAAAATGTGTATGATAATTAGTCACATTATAACACAGTATATTACTGTCACATTACGAAATTTAGTTTTTAATCTGTTTTGTGTTCATATAATTATGTATGTATCATTCAATTTGTGGAATCAAACTTTTATGTCTAGTTTTATCTTTTTTTCTTTTTATCTATCTTTTTATTTGTTTTTATCCATCTAATTTTTGTTCTTGTCAGAGTGATAATAGTTTATGCATTTCATAATAAAATGTATATACATGTTTAATTGCCCTGCTGTTTTCCTGGACTTCAAAAATAAAAATAAAAAGTTTTTTTTATTCCTGTCATTGAGTGGCAATGTTTTATATTTGACAGTATTCTAGTGCACTACCATGTTGTGTTCTAGTATAAATATTTAAATTTGAAAAAGAATAATCTGTTGAACGACTTAATTAAATTTTAAAATACCATTAGTTTGTTTATAAGCTGTAATCATTCATTCATTCATTTTCTTTTCGGCTTACTCCCTTTATTTATCAGGGGTTTCCACAGTGAAATGAACCGCCAACTTATCCAGAATATGTTTTACGTTGCGGTTGTTCTTCCAGCTGCAACCCATCACTGGAAAACACCCATACACACTCATTGTTCAACAGTACATTAAACAGATTGTTTAACTGATACAACACAATAAGCCTACAGATTTGTTAAATCAAAAGCGTATTATAAGCAAAATAGGATTTTGTCATTTAAGAAGTGACAGGCAGAACCTTAGCAACTGAGATGGGTTTAGCAGGGGTCTAGCTGAGGAAAGCCAGAGTCTGTTCTGTTGTCACCCTTACTGCAATAGCAGAATAGTGTGATATGTAAAATGTGTTAATTAGTCCTCTTAAACCATGAAGGGGCTAGGTTTGTGTGTAACATGTAAACAGACCTTGTAAACCATGATTTTGTCTGGCCCCATAAGCCTGTGAAATGTCACATAGTTAATTTAAGTGTGTTGTGAAACTGAATTTGCTGTTATTAAGCGTTGTTTGCCTTTTGTAGCTTAAATAAAAATTTTTGGCACAAGTTTTATGTTCGTAGGATGTTGGCAAAGGTATGTCCCCGTAAACCACCAAAAAGTCACATTGACCTCATAAACCATGTATGCCTGTATGTGTGTGTGTGTGTGTGTGTGTGTGTGTGTGTGTGTGTGTGTGTATGTGTGTATATATATATATATATCAGAGGTCGCGTTAACCGAATATTTTTCGTCATTGATGGATTTTTTTCAGCAGTGACAGAAATATCTGAAGGTGATCCATCATTTTGACGGATTTTGCTGAAGGTGATCTAATTTGTAGCTTACTGTAATTCTTACTCCTGTCCAACTGATGGCGATTACCCCTGTTTTGTATCCTCTTTGTCACCACTGCGTACAGTTGCAAAAATGTCAAAGCAGCAGAGTGTGAGAAGTTTCTTTAAACGGCCGAATAGTTGTGATATTAATAATAAAGGTGAAAAAAGAGGAAGTGATGCAGTGGACGATGAAGAACAGACAAAAATACGATCCAACCAAGCGGCAGCTAGCAAGGAAGTCAGGTTTATTGTTTTTATATTGATGTTCTTGTGCACTAAAAAATAATTTATTCATTTTACTATTATTTATTGCTTGCAATCAAAAAAAGTTTATTATTATTTATTGTTTATTTTATTATTATTTATTATTTTTGTTATAGGATATGTAACCTGTTTGCATTTTATTCAAAAGTTAAATGCAGTGCCTACACTTCGTGTTTACATTATAGCCTGCGTTTGCTGTTATATCAACTCAAATGGTTGAAATACCATGTATCAAGTACCAATGTCATACCAAAAGGTTTTATATGAAGGTATATGAAGACTGAGTTGCGCCAGCTCCGGGCCGCACCGCACATTACTCGCGGGCCGATTCTGGCTCAAATGCGGCAGCGTTGGCTCGCTTACGGCCACCCCATCTGGCCCGATATCACACAAGTAGCAGTGCGATATGGCTGTATATCAGCACTGGTGGGAGGCTTAGCGTTAATATTGCGTTTATACAACAGTTCCACGGCACAATCATGTATATAAAAAAGAAAATCAAACACAGAGTCTAAAACCCTTTTGTATGAGGAATTACTTTCTTCCGCCATTCATTCACATATGCAGCTGACGTCAGAACGGATATGACATATATACACAATGCATATCAAACATTAATAGTGATGGGTCATTCTTGAACGATTTATTCATTTTGAACAAATCTTCAAAATGACTCAGGAACTACGACTCACTCTCAGGGAATGATTCATTCATCCGCGCATGCGCACATTTGTGCAGGTGGTATCGTTCATTTCAAGTCTTTTGAGTCATTCACCACGGAAAGGCAGAAGCCAATCATTTGCGTTTAAAGCTGGAAATAGAATTGATCCGTTCATCTCTCTCATCTCCTCTATCAGGTTTGAGTCATTCGTCTTTCTTACTTGAATTCATACTACAGCAGAATTGGATGTAGAAATTAGTAAATGGTTCTAAATCCTCTTTAAAGACGGGTGCATCATGATCATTAATTATTTTAATATTATTATTATTACTAATAATGCTACTATTATTAATTATATTATTAGTAGTAGTTATTATTATTAATATTATGATAATGTGCATTTCTGATCTTAAACTGTAGCTTCACTGTACACTGCAATGAGAATCTCAGTAATATTTAAGCAAAACAGAATTTTTGTTGCATCATGGATTAAATTTTAGACTTTTCATTAAATCATCAAACAATGTGTAACTACAAAGTATTTTCTTAGTTATTCAAATTCTACAATTACAAGTGATTTGTAATTTGTCCATTTATACACCATTTTTTGTTTTGTTTTTTTTTATGCAGACTTTATGTATTGGTCTAATATTTGTATAAAGAAAGATTGCATTTGCATTTACTCATTTAGCAGAAGCTTTTATCCTGTGATCAACAAGTAATGACAAAAGAAGCACTTCAAATCATCACAAAGAAGAAACAGACTCAGCCTATCAAAAGTTCAGTGCTGGTGTTTTTAATGCTAAAAAACCTTAAGCCAAGTCCAACAAGTGAAGCCACACAGTGTTGTTTTAAAGCTTATTTAATTCTAGTTATTTAAAAAAGCCAAGCTTGTTGAGCACTGTTGTTTTAATATTTTAGAAGGTTATGTAACTTTTGTATTCTTTATTTGAATTTATTTTTCACTTAAATTGTGGTTTCATAAAAAACATCTATTTGGAAGAGTTGCCATGTTTGATATAAAGCTTTTATGGCACAAACGTGTTATTTAATTTAAAGCTTAATTGTTTTCATGCATTAAAAAGCCTAGCTTGATGTGGACTATTTTGTTTTTCTTTTGATTGTTTTTCTTTTGATTTTTTTATTATTGTGATTTTAAAGTAATCTGTTTAGTTATAAAGCTTTACTGGTAAAAAATAATAATAATAATAATAAAACAATAAACAACAATTAAACAGTGTTAAAGCGTGTTACAAAGCGGTTCACAAAGACAATTTGATTTAATCAATAACTCATCTCTTATGCTTTCTTTCACCTTATATGACAAAAGAATGAATGACTCGAATGAACTAAGTGATTCATTCAGACATCCCAAATGACGTGACAGGCAACATGGTGCCTTCCCCGCCCACCTCCAAACACTACTCCAGTCAGGCAGATGCTTGCAAAAGGCTAGTAATGTTAATGTAATCCTCCTATAGACCTTTTTCTTAGCAGCTACATAGAGGGCGCCATATAGACCTGTGCTTTAGGTAGAATGTTTAGAACTTCCGTTTACAGAGGGTGATGGCAAGAGAGTGGTGGAAAAAAACAATGACATCTGCTATGACATTAAGTTATTTTGGCGGTAATATTTGAGCATATCAACTCATTTACACTGACATCATGAAATCAGTAACTGGAATTATAGATGAAAACTAAAACCCGCACACTACATGCGACTATTCCCACAGCATTCAGACAGGCAATTCCTACAGATTCGAACGGGGCAAAACAAATCACAAAGGCGATTGGTACATTTATAGCTGTGCATATGATCTTAAACGGTAGTGGAAATTTTAGGTTTCAAGAAAACGTTAAATGTAATAGAGCCTCTTTACATGATTCCTTCATAATCCCATTTCAGTCAGATAATTCCTGCTTTCAGATCCACTGAAATAGCAGGTGCCAATTCAAGCAGATCTGTTTAACTACTTATATATATAACTTATATATATTTATATATATTTAACTACTACAATATTACATTAATTTTTTTATAAGCAGCTTTTTAGTTTTGAGTATAATAAAGGATTTGTTTAATTTGCTGCTAAGCAGAAACCCCAGAAGTATAGCTCTTTCACTGTTTAAAGTAAAAGAAAAAAACAAGTTCATACTTTCATGATGTTAGTTTTAATACATAACAAAAATAAAAATCTGAGAAATCCACTGTGTCGTATCGAACCGAATCATGATTTTTGTGAACCGTTACACCCCTAATATATATATATATATATATATATATATATATATATATATATATATATATATATATATATATATATATATATATATATATATATATATATATATATATATATATGTATATATATGAAGAGTTCAGATGCAAAAACCTCTATATTTCACTTTAAAGACCAGGAAAAGGACTTATTCTTTGCCATAAAAGTGATATTACTGAATTTTATATAAATACCTACATAAATGTTAGGTAGGGTTGGCATAATAAAATAATTATGGGAAGTCCCCAAAAATGATTGTGTTGTGTTGTGTTGTGTTGTTGTGGATTGCATGAATAACAATACATTAATTAACCCTCTTTTTTATTTTTATAACTAAAGTATAGTTGGAACCTCTAAAATCGTTTTTGCATTTGAATTTTGAATTTGTAATTTTTTTTTATTTGATACAGATGCCAAAATGCAATATCTGCCCTTTGACCCATATATCTTATATATTGCATAAATTAATTGTCAGCCCTTGTGCATTAAGACCCTTGTAAGAACATGCAGACACAGTAAATTTCTGCTATTCACAATTTATTTTTATGAATATTTCTTTATATAAGCTATTCACAGTTTTTGTATAATATACAGGTATTTCTTGACTCAAAAAGTAATGACTTTAGTCATATTTGCTGAAATATCATCCACTTTGAATGCTACCTCAGTGAATACAGAATAATTAGCAGGCACATAGATTCGTTTTTAATTCGAGTGAGATGTGGGTTACTAAGAATAAATAAAACTGAACACAGAAGCAGGTGGAATCGCATAGTAGCTGGTGTTATAATGCATCATTCACATCAGCCTCCATTTGAGAAATGAATCCTGTCATCAGCGAGACTCTATACACCCCCGGGTGCTTTAAACACCTTTACAGATTCATTCAGTGTGTTTTATTAGTCTCCATAAAGCGCTGAATTTCTGCTGTTAATACTGATCTATGTGTGTGTGTGTCTCAGTACCAAACATATTTGAAATGATTGATGGCTTCGAGATTTTTGGCTTTACGGTTTAGCCGTACAGTGGTTAAATACTGAAAAGCATGCATTGACAGTTCTTTGACAATTTACTAAGTGTATTAGATATTCGGTTGCCCTGTGCCCTTTTTTTAAGACATATAAGGCAGTTTAATCAGTGACTGTACTGATTTGCACTATGGCATTTCAAGGACTGCTGCTCAAAAAGCAAATTGAGAATCTCAAACATGAAAGAGATGAAGAGAGAAAGCATTGAAATGATCCCAGCATCTGGCTCTTCCCTTAAGAATAACGGCTTTGAAAAAGCATCTTTCCGTATGGTAGGACTAAACGCTGTTAAATTAATGCACACTTTAATTATCGCCGACATGCTGCAAGACAACGTCTATTTTTCTCTGTCTGCCAAACAGCAAACTCATCTACATATCATTTTTTGTACCATATGTAGTCTGGATTAGAGTATAAAAGAACTACAGAAATCATCATGCTGAAGGCTCCTTTCACAGCACATTTGTTGCAGGTTTTTAAGAAGTTACCATTTTCACTAACAATTAAGGTTGCGGGGGCATTTCTGAGAAGTTGCGGTGATGACAAGCAGACAGAATGATTTTGTGATATTGCTAATTGCTAAAATCCCTTGAAATTTGATCAGAATGACATATTCAATGTTTATTTGCCTTAAAATGGCTTTTATGAATATTCAAAATATCATCTAAAGAAGCAAACAATCCACTCAGCCAAATCGAGTTTTTATATATTAATTATTATACTTAATTATTATTCATTCATTCATTTTCTTTTTGGCTAAGTCCCTTTTTTAATCAGGGGTCGCCACAGCAGAATGAAAAGCCAACTTATCCAGCATATGTTTTACGCAGCAGATGCCCTTCCAGCTGCAATCCGTTACTGGAAAACACCCATGTATACTCATTCACACACATAAACTGCGAGCAATTTAGCTTACCGAATTCACCTATAGTACATGTCTTTGGACTTGTGGGGGAAACCGGAGCACCCGGAGGAAAGCCACACAAACGCGAGGAAAACATGCAAACTCCACACAGAAATGCCAACTGATTCAGGCAAGGCTCGAACCAGCAACCTTTTTGCTGTGAGGCGACAGTGCTACTCAGTGTGCCACCCTCCTTAATTAATTTTCATTCATTCATTTTCTTGTCAGCTTAGTCCCTTTATTAATCTGGGGTCGCCACAGCGGAATTAACCGCCAACTTATCCAGCACGTTTTTACGCAGCGGATGCCCTTTCAGCCGCAACCCATCTCTGGGAAACATCCACACACAAACACACACACACACTACGGACAATTTAGTCTTCCCAATTCAACTGTACCGCATGTCTTTGGACTGTGGGGTAAACCGGAGCACCCGGAGGACACCCACGCGGACTCAGGGAGAACATGCAAACTCCACACAGAAACGCCAACTGAGCCAAGGTTCGAACCAGCGACTTAGCGACCTTCTTGCTCTGAGGCCTTCTTTTGTTTTGTAGCAGAAATAGTATTTATCAAATTGATATGCATATAAAGCAATAGTACAAAAATCAATATTTATTACTGCAATGCTTCATTTGTGTTTGATGCAAACCATCAATTTATTTTTCATAAAGTAACAGAATTTTTATAGAAGATAAAACTCGCACTCAACAGCATTCAAGACAGCTTGATAATGAGAAATGTAATTCATTGTTATTGTTATTGACACTATTGTCATCATTAATATTTAATAATTATAAGACATTTATTTTGGAATTATTGCACAAATATTATGTCATCACAGCATTAGTTAGATAGATGTTTCTGGTTGTTGTTAGTCCTAATTGATGTTGTTTTTAAATACAATAAATCCCTTAATGTACAATTTGCAGCGGTGCTTATTCATTTTTGGTGGGTGCTACCAAATTTTTTCTGGTGCTCCTAAATATTTAAAGTTGGGAGCACCAGTGCTACCAAGTAAAAAAGTACATTTCGAGCCCTGTTTTATCTTTGCCATGATGACAGTAAATAATATTTTACTAGATATTAGGTTACTATAATTAGGGTAACTAGGCAGGTTAAGGTAATTTGGCAAGTTGTTGTATAATGATTGTCTGTTCTGTAGACTATTGAAAAATATATAGCTAAAGGGGGCTAATAATTTTACCATAAAATTGTTTTTAAAAAATTTAAAACTGCTTTTATTTTAGCAGAAATAAAAAAATAAGACCTTCTCCTGAAGAAAAAAAAAATATCAGGCATACTGTGACAATGTCCTTGCTCTGTTAAACATAATTTAGGAAATATTTAAAAAGGTAAAACAAAAAAATCAAAGGGGGTTTAATAGTTCTGATTTCAACTGTTTGTATTATATCATCTTTGCTTCAAATAACAAAAAAAAATTTACCACTTATGTGAGGTGTTTCTATTGCGTCTTTGGGCAGGACAGTAAATTTGACGTTGTTCTCTTCTAGCTGCAATTATCAGTATCACGCTATTTTTTTTTTTTTCAGCTAATAGGACTTTAAAAAATTATGTCACAAAAATGAGTACACCCCCTCCTACTTCTGCAAATATTTATTTATAACTTTTCATAGGACAACACTGCAGAAATGACTCTTTGACAAAATGAATAGTAGTCAGTGTAAAGTGTGTATAGCAGTGTACATTTATTGTCCTCTCAAAATAACTCCAAATACAGCCAATAATAGCTGAACCCCTGGCAACAAAAGTGAGTACACTCCTAAGTGAAACTGTGAAATATCAAGGGGCATGGAGTTGACCAGAGCTTCACAGGTTGCCACCTTATTTCTCTTCCACTCCTCCATCACAACATTATGGAGGTGGTGGACATTTGACACCTTGTGCTCCTCCACCTTCCTTTTCAGAATGCCCCAGAGGTGTTCTATGGGGTTTATGTCTGGAGACATGCTTGGCCAGTCCATCACCTTTACCCTCAGCCTCTTTAGCAAGCCAGTGGTCATCCTGGAGGTGTGTTTGGGGTCATTATCATACTGGAACACTGCTCTGCAGTCCAGTTTCCTCAGAGAACTGCTTCAGTATGTCACAGTACATGTTAAAATTCATGTTTCCCTCAAAAAAATGTCGCTCCCCAATGCCAGCAGCACTCATGCAGCCCCAGAACATGACACTCCCACCATCATGTTTAATGGTAGACAAGACACACTTGTCTTTGTACTCCCCACCTGGTTGCTGCCACACAGACTTGACACCATCTGAACCAAATGGGTTTATCTTTGTCTGAGACCACAGGACATGGTTCCAGTAATCCTGGTCCTTAGTTTGCATGTCTGCAGCAAATTGTTTGCAAGCTTTCTTGCATCATCTTTAGAAGAGGTTTCCTTATAGGACCACAATCATGCAGACTAATTTGATGCAGTGTGCGATCTGAGCACTGACAGGCTGACCTCCCATATTTTCAATCTCTGCAGCAATGCTGGAAGCTCTCATCTGTCTGTTTTTCAAAGACAATCTTTGGATGTGATTCTGAGAATGTGCACTCAGCTTCTTTGGCTGACCATGGCGAGGCCTGTTCTGGGAAGAACCTGTCCTCTTAAAGCGCTGAATGGTCTGGGCCACTGTGCTGCACTGTGATCATTTTATAGCCTAGGCCATCTTTATGTAAGGCAACAATTTGTTTTTTAGGTCTTCTGAGAGTTGTTTGCCATGAGGTGCAATATTGAACTTTCAGTGGTCTGGTTGAATGGAAGAGCTTTTAGACCAAATTAAACTCGCTTGCTATCTTTGGATACCAACACTTATGAGTTACATGACACAGGGAAAGAAAAATGACTAATTGTGCTCAATTTTGACATTTTCACTTAGGGGTGTACTCACTTTTGTTGCCAAGGGTTCAGCTATTATCAGGGGTGTAAATCCCAGGGGGGACGGGGGGACAGGGGGACATGTCCCCTCCCATCCAAAGCTTGCCCCACCCCCCTCACTAAAAAATTTTATTAAAAAAATTGAATTGTGAAAAATATATGTATATATAACTAAAAAAAATGTAGAAAGTAGAAAGAAAACCGCATTTATCATTTAAAATGCATTTAGAAACATTTCAGTTCCCCCTCCCCTTCCTCAAAGTGGATTGGTCCACTGTGTGCTTTTTTTTTCCCCCGCATCTCACCTACTCACACACACGCACACGTCAGGTGTGCGGCTGCGGCTGGGTAAATGTAGAATTTCAGTTAGTGAGTAGGGGAATTTATTCACCTTAAATAAAGCGATTCTCTTCCATGTAGCTAATACCGACTCGTTCATAAATTAGTTGCGGCAAAAATGCTGATTAAGGATGTAATTCTCCATGAATCTGCTGTATTAGTGATTGAAATTACTTATCTAGTTAACGTTAGCTTGTCGCTAAAGCTTAAGCCGTTTCTCATGCATTGTTTAATTTGTGACGACTTGGCATATTGTTAACTTAACATTAACGACCCCAATTAGCATATTGTTTTGCTGTGTATTTGCTAAATGAGCACTGTGCACACTAACCCCGCACTGTATTATTGTATAATCAGTTTCTATTCTGTTTTAAGTGACTCAATTAATTTGAAATTAAAATGTTAACCTTTTTTAATTCTTTGTTTTTATTGTGATTGTTTTTATGATAGTTTTCTATTCTTCTATTCTTTTCTATTATATTCTTTATGTAAAGCACTTTGAATTATCATTAAAATGTGCTACAACATAAATAAACTTGCATTGCAGTGTCATGTATTGGATGAAATGACAGAGAAAATTGACATAAGATAATTTTTCAGTGCAGCTAACGCCAAGAACAAAAACTTCACGTATTAAGGCAATTTGGCTTTCAGAATTAGCGCTTATCAAAATACTAATGTTACAATATTAATCACAGACAAAGGAGAAAGAAATGATTGAGGAACAGGCAGAGCAGGGTCAGTCAAATGTACAGTGTCAGGTAAGGGTGTTGTGCTTTATTGAAGGGATAATGACAATTATTTTGGGATGAACAATTTTTTTATGTTTGTTGTGGCTGTTTAGCAGATGAACCTCACAGGCTCACTGATTTACAATATGATTGGTCATTTTAACAAGTGTAATGTAAACCAGTTAGTTATTATGAGTATGGAAAATGTCTTTTCCTGCATTTATTCTGCTTCAGGAGTCAGTCTGTTGACTGTAAACAACACAACAAACAATGCAATAAATAGTATTGAAGAAAAAATTGCTTTGTCGTTGAACCTGAGAAAAACTTTGAAAATAATCATAATGATGTAGTCTCCATGCTATAATAATAATGATGAAACCATTTTTAACTGTGGGGACATATCTTTATTAGTACAATTTGGCTGTATTATTTGTGTCCCCTTCAAAAAAATGCTGGAAAGAAATTTTAAATTTATTGTCCCCCCCTACTGTTAAATCAGATTTACGCCCATGGCTATTATTGGCTGTATTTGTAGTTATTTTGAGAGGACAATAAATTTACATTCTTATACAGTGTTTACAGTGTTGTCCTATGAAAAGTTCTAAATAAATATTTGCAGAAATGGGAGGGGTGTACTCACTTTTGTGGCATACTATATATATATATATATATATATATATATATATATATATATATATATATATATATATATATATATATATATTAGTGCTGTCAATCGATTAAAAAAATTAACTAATTAATCCCACCTTTTTCTTTTAATTAATCGCAAGTAATTGCGATTAATCACATTTAAAATACTGAAACTTGAAATTTTGCCTATTTAAATGTAAAATTTATGTAAATGCAAGACAAAAACTATTTAAATTCAAAATATAATTGTTTGTTAGAATTTTGGTTTAACTTGTAACACAGATTTCTTCATGTAAACAACATAACCACAATAAACCATCAAGATCCTGGCTTGACAGCCATATTTATTACAGAAATTAAAACACAGGCATGTTAAAGCCATTTGAATTTCAAAACAATCAATACCTATAAAGAAAACATTGATTTCCATGTTGGAGTCTAAGTGGACTGCAAAAAAATGCCAAAACACAGGCATTGCAGATATGGAAATTAGAAAATAATAATAATAAAGTATTGAATACAAACAGTTGCACTCATTGTAAAGTTTTATTGCTGTGAGTTGAGAACATTAATTATAAAGTAGAAACGATTTTGCTTAATCATCCTTTATAATTATCCAGTTGCTAAGACTAGGAGTATCCCGCAAATGCACAGAGACTCCCGGATGCCCGCAAATGAATGATAATCTCCAGCAAACCGGTCCTTAAATACATTGCACACCCCTTTCCACCGCATCCCTTCTAGCTGTTCAGGTAGGCTATGTCGCGCGCAACTCACCTCCACCGCTCTTCAGGTACGTCGTGCGCAACTCACCCCCACCGCTCTTTAGGTACGTTTCACGCGCACACGCCCCTACTCGGATACGTTGGTCACTCAACCCCTGACACCCCTCATTGGGCTTGACACAGACACACACACACAGAAATACACGCACAACGCGCTGGAGCCACTCCCTTCCGATTTAACACGCATGATCACGTTCATCAAATTTGCTTAAACTAAACGTTGGAGGGCTCATGCTGAAAGCCAGAGTAATGCGCTATCTTTGACAGCTCGCGACTTCACTAGAGACTTTCTGAGTACATCTACATAAGACACCAATACTCAGATTTTAATATGATTAAGATAATACTCTTATTAAAAGTCTACCGTGTAAGCAGCGATTTGATTACTTTGAAGGACCACTGAGTCACGAAATGCAGAGGTTTTTCTTTCCATTCGCCATGCGGTATCAAATTACATTAATACAAAAGTCGAAAGTTTAAAATGAAACACGTGAAATTGCATGAAACTCTGGAGAGCCTGGTGATGCGACTAATTGTTTTAAACTGAAACTTGCCTTCAAAAATTGCTTCCTTGGTCTTATCCACATCCCTTGCATGTTGAACACGTCCACCACAACAGGAAGTAAAAAAAAACCTGCAACTGCGATAATTGCGTAAATTTTTTTAACGCGTTAATTATTTCAAATTAATCGCATGCTTTAATGCACTAATTTTGACAGCACCTATATATATATATATATATATAGGTTACTCAACTATGATGACTTCTGCTACTCAGAAACCCGGAAATGTGAAAAGGGTCCATAATTGTGCCTTCAGCTGTATGCTTAATTCAGAAATAGGTTCCTAGAAGAAATAAGCAAATGTATACAGGGTGATGCCTAAGAATGCTGATGCATTTCATGTTTGTGATAGTTTAAAAACACTTTTTTTTATTATTATTTATCACCTTTTCAGGCCCTCAGAGACCAAATGGTTGTGCTTAAACGTACCCTGAATCATCAATTTGTAACTCATTTGGATTGGTTGAATTAATTATTTTCAGATTAAGTGCAATTAGTTTGAACACATACTATCTTCAGTGTTTTTTATATTCTTGGAGCACCAAATGATCCCATTTCTCATTTCTATGAGGCACAATCTTGAAATGGAGCTCTGCTACATTTGAATGGCCTGATCCAGAACATATTGATCATGTGAGAGAATGATTTCTATAATGCTAAGCGTTCCTTGAAAAGTGCTATCTCTCAAAATCAATTTTCATTTTCCACTTTGTCCCCAGACCAATAATAAAATTAATCTAAACCTGAGTGTAATGCAGAAACTGATATCATTTCCCTGGATAAATGTTTTTTCTTTAACCTTCCAATTAAATCTATGAGTGTATTAAATGAGCTTTAGGACGAGTTATTGATTGCTCACGCTCTTCAAAGAATCACTACATTAAACTCACCAAGAGTTAAGAAAGAAAACACAGCAAGACGATAAAAAACTGAATTTTACCCACGATGGCATTAAGAAAAACTTGTAAATGAAGGTCAGTGTGTTGCGAGGTTTTTAATATTCTTATCGAGGGCACCTTGTGCATAAATGCATTGATAGGATTCAAGACCTGTAAAGAGATCTGGCCAACCATTCAGGACATTGAGGACAACATATATACTTAATACACAAACACACTTCACTGAACATGTACACATCACTTACATGCTATACGTAACTGCAGGTTAACTATGAACTGTTCAAATCTGTTAAAAGCTATTAGTTGCTAGTTAATCATTCATTCATTTATTTTCTTTTCGGTTTAGTTAATGTTATTAATAAATAATAAAGTTATGGTGACATAATAATATAATAATAATCTTAATAAACTAAAAATAAAAAAATCTTAATAAAAAATAATCTTAATTCACTTTTCTGAACTTGATTGTAAGGCAATAATGTCCTCCTTTTGTAAAGCTGCTTTGAAACAATAATTATTATTAAAAGCAATGTACAAATAAACTTGTATTTAATTTAAATTAATTGAATACATTTTGTATGTCTTTTTTCTAATAATTCAATTCAGACCAGTCAATTTTCCTGAACATGCATTGGAATAGTAGTAGTACTAGTAGTAGTAATAGTAGTAGTGGTAATAATAATAGTAATAGTAATAGTTGGTTGTCTGTTTTGCCCATTTTTTAAATATTGTTTAAAAGAGCAGTATTTTATTAAAAAAAAAAATCTCTGTGGCTTAAAGTTTGAAACCAAATGAAAGACAAAAATATCAGTTTCAATTTTTTCCTGTTTAAAATAACAATCATGATAATAGTTAATACAGTGAAACCATTATAACAAAAACTTGTGCAGTTTCTAATAAGTAATAAATAAATCTGACATTTTCAATGGTTGTAAATATTAACGGCCTCTGCTCTGATGTTCAGTTTAGTTTAGTTTATTTGTAAATTGTGCCAGAATTAGCCAAGAAGGGCTATCTGTAGACCCTTGACAGCATGTTTGAAAGTCACACCTAACATTAAAACACTGGCAGGAATTAATATCAGTCTTTGCATTAACACAATTGTTTTTTTTTTTTTTAAGTTTATTGTCTTTCAATCCTTTCAGTTCAGAAATTAAGAGCTGAGTGATATGACAGTGCATAAAAAGTTGAACTGATTGTCTCTTTGAGAGGTGCTAAATAAATGTATAATCCTTTTCCAAATTTTGCATTCTTCTCTATGCCTGGTTGCATTAACTGAGACCGCTGTATTGCAGAGGTGTAAAGAGTACCTGAATGCCATACTTGAGTAAAAGTACAGATACCTTACTGTAAAAATTACTCCATTACAAGTTACAAGTCACCAATTCCAATAAGACCTGAATAAAATTATTAAAGTATACAATTTTAAAAGAACTTAAGTATTTTACTCACAGTGAATGTAGGCTCAAAAACACTAAGAAAGGTTTTATTTCCTAGTAAAGACATTAAATTGAACACCTCAATGTTTCAAAATGACAAAACAACATAAATTAAAAAAAAAAAAAATTTTCAAAAAAAATAAAAGTAGTAAAAAAATAGTAAAAACAATTCTGAGCTGACTTTCATGTGATTCACCTGTCAGTCTCAAAGGAGGGCAAATATTTTAATTTGAGTAGTTTTTCAATTGATTAGGATGTTTTCTCTTTATTAAAATTAAACGAAAAGGAGCAGTTTTATTTTTTCAACTTAGTAAACTACATATAAATTCAATGAAAAATACACCACAAACTCACAGATAAATGCACCTGATGCAAAATGTAAAATGTTTATTCACGATGCACAAAAAAAATAAGCTAAAACATAGTCATTTCATGTCACAGTGGTTTTGCCATATCAGTAACTGTATTAAATTCACAAAATTCACATTAAATTAACATTAAATAGACTCTTACTTCAATGTGTTTTCTCAAATTTGAGGATAAATTCTGAAAAGCATTTATTTTCGTGGTTCGTGGCAAACAAAGTAGACACTGCATCCTGTAAGAGCTATTCTGAATAACAGCAAATGAAAACATTTCTTTCAGGTAAGGCCATGGATGGTCATCAGTGCTGGCACTGCTTGATGTGCCAGCTTCGGCTTCATCATTGGCTGCAGCCATGTTTGATATATTCAATCAAAAATGTAGTCAAGTAGGGAGTAAAAGTTGCTTATATTTTTAATACTCAGTACAAGTACAAAGTAGCCAAAAAATAATTGAGTAATGAAGACCATTTACTTAAGTACTTTACACCACTGCTGTATTGTAAGTGTTGTTTTTAATATAACAGTCTCACAAGCAATGAGAGTATAATACAAGCTAAGGTAAACTTAAAAATAGAGGAGAAAAATATATCATTGTTGAAGTCTCACTAGGAAACGTTGTTGCCGATCAAACAATGCCTGGGGTGTGCATAAAAAATAGGTGGTCCAGATTGTGTGTTTAAGGCTTTTTGTATTTATGGGGTGCAAAGCAATGTGTGCTTATGATTCATTTGTAAAAAAAAATATGTTATTTTTTTATATATTTTACTTTGATTACATATACACAGCTACCATGAAAACAACACACTTCCTAGTTCCCCCAGCCTGCCCCCAAGAGGCTCTGATTGTTCAGCTAACATAATGTACATAATATACTGTGATTTGCAGATTGGCACCAGGAAGCGCCACACCTCTACTAGCATGTGCTTTCGCTATTGTGTAAATACTGTCAGTAAGAGTAACTGCTATATCAGATTGAGCCTGAATCTGACAAAAAAATTAAGTGGATACAGCTAAACCTCATGCCTGCCCTTTAAAATAAAAGTCTTTTTTATGTTTGTGAGTTTGTTATTTGAGATAAAGGACGCACGGAAAGCGATCGCATAGAGAGACACAAGATTGTGGGCGTTTACAGCGGTTAGATGGATAAATGGGAATTTGTAGCTAAATTGTAAATGGTGCCAAAGAGCATTTCTCTTTACTACAACATACCATTAATGCTAGAAACTATGCATGCACTGTAATAGGTCAATTTTAACAAGCTAAAATTAAGGTTGTGGCTCATAATCCATAGCTTCTTCTCTCATCTTTGGAGCTGCTTTTTATTTTTTATCTTTTTGCCGAATCCAGCACTGAACCGGGAGAGGTTCTTGAAGCTGTCCTTTGTCAAATGCTAGAGCTATATGTTTTTAATAATAATCTGGAATATATTTAAGATTAAATTGTAAGCACTTCTCTCTTTGTGTTGTGTCCTTTGGAAGCCCAAATACAGAAACAGAAGATGCTTTGTGGAAATAACAGCATTTAGATGCCATTGTAGCCTTCTCTGCTATAACATACAGTGACTCTGGCCACGCTTCTTCGCTGTGAGGTATGCGCATAACCTGAAGGGTTTATGACTTCACTAACCCGGATGTGTTTTTTGTAGTCCTGAAACTTTATAGGTAGGCTTTGCTAAAAGCCAATGTCTCCCTTTGCATTGTTTTTGAGCGTATTACATTCAAAGTAGTGTTTATGTTCATACAACTACATTACACATCAACTAATGTTTAAAAAATTACCGTGTTTTGTTTCAATTGGTCTGTCACTGGGATTTGGCCCTCAATGGATTAACATGAGATTGAAGAAACAATGTGTTTTAGGCTCATTTTCATGTACTAAACTCTTACTGTATCCAAAATTCATTCTGTAGCACCTTTAAATGAGCTTAAGATATAGCTTTGAGTTATCAAATGTACAGTCTCTACATTAAACTTAATAAAAGAAAGAAGACTCATACAAGGCATTGAAAAGCTGAGTGTTACCCAAAATGCCCCTCAAAACACATGCAAATGAAGGTCAATGTGACGTGTTGCGAGGTGGTTAATATTCTCAGCTCTGGCACCTTGTGCATAGATAAACCTCTGATGATCTATCAGACATCCAGTTTGACGAATGACTTTACTCTGCATTCATTAGACAAGACGGAGATCACAAGATGCAAAACCATAGGAAACAAAAAATACGGCAATATCGTTTGGGACACACAGAGCCCCATTAACCTCCTCGGCAGGTATTCATCTTTATTATCATCAAGCGAATTATAATTTGTCAACATGGGCCCAGATGCCGGTAAATACAACACTTAACCTTAAGAACCTTAAGAAGATTACAGAAGAAGATCAAATATTGTTTTAAGTACACAAATAATTTTGTTAGAGTGATTCTTTGGGTGGAATCAACAAGATAAATGGTTTGAAATATAAGTTCTAGTGCCCTCAGTCTGGGTTATCTATGGTTTTATGTATAAATGATGACAGTAATAATGAAACAAATTTCCCCTGAATGTCCATTTTTTTCAGTGAAGCGAGAAATAAATGACTTTCTTTGTTAAATGTTGTGCCTGTTGTGTCATTGCTGGTTCAAGGTTTCTATCTTTCTTTTTTTTTCTTCAGGGAAGGACTGTTCCCTGAAATGCATTGTGTTATTTTAGGTTGAATGGATTTAATAGCATTTAGTCTTCTGAATTATTCGAACAGGCTGATATCATACATAACTGAATAGAAGGTACGTTTTAAAAACACAGGTAATTTAATGCACTTGTCAAAGCTCACAGGCAGACATGAAAGTACAATTTGAAGTCCTTTGTAGATATTTTTAGCACAATGATAGCTTACATATTCTTGTCACTCTGTATGTTTATTTTACAAAAGCACATTGTCTTGTTGTTATTGTATGCATAAGTAGAGCCTTTACAGTTCTGATTTACAGTATATGTATGTCCAAAATTGATAGAATATTTTAAGTTCTTTCCACTGTTTTCACCAGTTGTAAGTCAACGCACATTTGTCGAATAAACATGTCATCTAAATGGCTTTTTTAATCTAGAAATTTCTCACTTGCTTGATGACTTTCTAAAGAGGAAGATTCTCTTTAAAATATTAATGAAATATTCAACTGTGCTCTGCATTTTTTAAAGTTTGAAACCCCAAAAAAATAAGCATAAATATTAGTTTTATATTTTCACTATTATAAATAATTATATAAAATAATTTAAAATGTAAATAAATATAATAATAAATCTATTATTATTATTATTATTATTATTATTATTATTATTATTATTATTATTATTATTATTATTATTATTAGGCAACATGGTGACTCAGTGGTTAGCATTGTCGTCTCACAGCAAGAAGTTCTCTGGTTCAAGTCCCTGCTGGGCCAGTTGGCATTTCTTTGTTCCGTTTGCATAATAATTATAATAATAATAATAATAATAATAATAAAGTTAAATAATTTTTTAGAGATTATCTCTCTAAATTACTTGAATTCTGTTTGTAACTCTCAAAATGGCTTTGGAAAATAAAGTATTTTCAGAAATACTTTTTAATAAAGTTATTTGGGAATAACACATTTTTTATTTATTTATATTTTGTATAATTTTTTATTTTTTTTTTATCAAATAATCCTAAATTATATAGATTTGAGAGTAAAACTTAGGTTGTGTTTTAAAGTGAACCACCCCTTTAAAATCCAGCCCAACTATATTCATCCCTTCTTTTTCACAGTCACACACTTCTCTTTTTCGCTTTCACGCTTTTCAACTTTTTCCCCACCAAAAAAAAAAAAAAAAAAACTCCTCTGGGTTTGCTGGATCTGTGGAGCGAAGAGTATATTCGACACCTTTCAGAGAAAATTGAGATGCAGTCTCAGCAGTAGAGCTCTCTCGTCTGAGGAGTGCATGAAGCTGACTTCACCATTATTACATGTGAACGTTAACAATGGACTTTTTATACACACATATGCAGCTTACAGGAATGTGCTTACTGGAGTCTGATGACCGTCAGCTCCAGTCGAAAATAGAGAGAGAGTGAGAGCGAGCGAGAGAGATAGAGCAGGTGGTAGTATTATACGTGTAAATGGAATAACTGAGAACGGGCCATTGGATTATTAAAATATACTTCATAGGCAAGGTGGTGATGCTATTACATCTTGAGTGTGCCCATGTTCTTATAATTCAATGAACCAAAGTCAATTATAATACATTGTGTTTTAAGATATGTGTTGGGTTTTTGTTCTCACTGCTGAGTAGGACTAGTTATTGTGCTGCTGCTGTTGTTGTTGTTGTTGTTGTTAATAACTTACTAATTAATAATATTATAATTAATTTTCCATCATTGGATTTATATTTGATTATTATTTATTTATTTGTTTATTTATTTATTTTTTCAAAATTAAGTAATGACATAATATGAACTTTAAATTTCAAACAGGCTGCCAAAATCAACAAAACAAAAACATTTGCTATACTTCCTAAATAATTGCTTTATTATAAATACTTTAAATTGGGGTCTACCTTTAAAAAGCTTCTTTACAACTTCAGCTGACCATAAATCCCTAATGATTTGATATCTTTAAAATTCATGCTTCTAATATCCAAAATATTGTGGTCTTCTGAGTTACAGAAACCGAGCATCCTTATTTTACTTTACTTTACTTTACTTTACTTTACTTTACTTTACTTTACTTTACTTTACTTTACTTTACTTTTATTATTTTTATTATTATTATTATTATTATTATTATTATTATTATTATTATTATCATTATTATCATTATTATTATTGTTGCATCAAATATATTGTTTGATGAAAGCCAGCTAAAGTTTTCATGAAAGGGGCAAATTAAATATTAATTTAAAAAATTTCCTTCCTAACTGGTTCAGTTTGACTTACTGTAAACCATAACTACACTGTAAAAATGGCTGTGATTTCAACGGCAAAAAAAATGTGAAAAATTAGTAAAAATCCGTAACCTGGTTAATTGTAGGTTTCCTTAATATATACTGTGATTAACAGTATACTGACTTTCCCAGAATTCCCTGCATGGCACATCACTTTCTGTACTTTTTGTTGTCATTACTATGGATCTTTTTAGTTGTTTTCTTATCAGTAATGTACATTAGAGATTTATGTTACATCTAATGTTGATAAACAGTGTTTATTTCATGACTTTAATTTCATGCGTGTTACCATACTTGTGTTTAGTAGCTGTGTAAATGACACTGAGCACCTTCTATACACTGATACACCTTCCTGCTTATAGTTAGTTTGTTTGTTAAGCATTGGTTTATTGCAGTATGTAACTTTCTCATTACCACCTGCATATGGCTGTGTGATCTTATAGGATTGTAAATTTCAGCATAATGATATAGAACTGTAATGTGGACAAGACCTTCCCATAACTACTTTATATGTGCATTTATCTAAAATTAACTCCACGCTTTTCAAATGTTCAGCAGCCAATCAGAATCAATCATTCAACAGACCTCATAAAAATAAGTACAATAATGTATTTTTTCTTGTAATGAAATTATGTTCAAAAGAGTTTTCAACCAAAATAAAAACTCTGTGTTTAAAAACAATAATTTTAACAAGTATTAAAAATGCTTTGGCTGTATTTGAATGATACAGATTCACAACTGTGGTTAATTTTCTCAAGTTACCATCTGAGTATGGCAAAAATGGTTCAGCATCTTTCAAAAAGAGATATTTTTCTGTCTTTGAGTATGTTTTTTTTTTTTTTTTTTTGTCTGGCCAAAAGTTGGCATAATACACTTGAGAGTGGTGTTTTGTTGACTGATCCAGAAAATAATGTGAAGATTGTTTGAATTCTCTATGATAAACATTAGATCTGGCACATAAAACTGAGTTTATTCATTATAATTGAACATTAACAGTAAATTTTTTTTATACAAAGATTATAGGAGTCTGTTGACCGTCGAGACTGAAAATAGAGAAAGAGCAGGTGGTATAAAGCCGAGCACTATTGACATTGATGAGACAAGCACTTGATGAAATCCCACCCAGAGCCTCCTGTCACACACCAACAGGACCAATACACTCCTCAGTCATCCTTCATTAGGCTGACTTGCTTTTGTTTTTGTTCATGTGGCAGTGAAGAGCCAAAGAAATGTTTCAAGGAAATAAATTGGATTGAGGTGAGATTTGTTCACCTTTTCAGTCTTGTAATGTTCAGCAGAGTCTGAAATTAACACTCGGTAATAGTTAAATAGAAGTAAAAATATTCGGCTTTGGCAAGAATATGAAACTGTGTTGCTTGTCAATTGGCTGGTAATTTGCCAAGTTAACCTAACCTCTTTCAATTGCACTTTAAGCTTGATATTCATATCTTGTAAAATATTAGGTAACACTTTGGTTTAGGTCACAATTTATGGTATTTAAAAACCATTAACTAAAACTACTAGCTTAATAAACTAATAATAAGCTGTTTATCATTAATTAGTAAGGTAGAAATTGTGTTTAGACTTTAGAGAGGATTAGGGATGCAGAATAAGATCATACTTTATAACTACTATTGAACAGTTAATAATAGGAACACTAGGAAGGTAATGAGCCAGTAGTTAATATTGTGACCTAAACAAAATTGTTACCAAATATTTTTTACTGTCATCATGGCAAAGACAAGAAATTAGTTATTAGACATCAGCCATTTAAACTGTCATGTTTTAAAATGTGTTTTTAAACAGCACTTGCTAAATATTTGAATAAGCATTTTTAATTCCTAAGGGGGCTAATAATTTATGGTTCTATATTAACGATAGGTGCAAAGTCTAAAACGCATGGCACAAAAACATTAAGGGCATGTCTGAATCCACTTTTGCTAATTTAAGGATGGAGAAACATGGTTTGGACCACGAAGCATGGTCTATCAAGGTTGTGCTTATTCTCTTAATGAGTTAGTGGTGTGTTCTTAGCATAACATGAATTAAACCAATCAGAGTCTCATTTCCCATTTCCTTTAAGAGTCATGTGCATCACACCATGGCACATTTGCTATATACATGGTGGATTTTGTAGGTGGAAAAACTGAATGGAAAAAACTGAACGCTTCATTAGCGACAAAACAGTTAAACAGACCATCTGCAGTGCCAAGATAAATAATGAGCCTTCTCCATTTAGCCTCTTTACTTTCTGTTTACTTTACTTTTACTATTTACTTTACTTCTTTACTTTTGTGAATAAGGAAACAATGTCGTACGCACTTCACTGAAGACATCCATTAGTCTGGCATCTTTTCAATTCTAGTTTCTAGCAAACGAATAATGAACAATAAAAACAAGTGTGGTCAAAAAACTGAGTTTTTGTGGTCAAAAAACACGTCTTATGGCCAACAATGCGCTTTAACACACCACCTTTCTAGACTGGAACACCCATGAGTCCACAAAGTGGTGCAAATGGTTTGCTGTTTAATCAGTGTGGCACAAAACATGAAAATTAGGGTTGCACCTGTCTTAAAATAGCAAAACACAAAACACGTATTGCACCCTATTGAGCCAGGTGTATGATAGGGTCCTTAGTGTTTATTATTTATCATATAAATATTGTTTCATACATCAAAAAAGTAAATAAAAGTTACTTTGTTAAACTGCAAAGTTAAAATATAAAAACAACAAAAGTCAGCAAAGATGAAGACCCTATAATGCAATTTATAACCGTACAGGAATAGATACACAGGCAAACCACAAAAAAAAAAGAGTAAGAGTAACAGAAAAGAGAAAAAGATTAACGATTCAAATGAGAAATTGTTTTTAAAAAAAAAGATAATTTTACTAGGTTATTTTATTACAATTATAAAAAAATACACACAAAAAAATGCAGTAAAAAATGGCAGCTGAGGTTGCCAGAATTTAACCGTTAAAATATAATATAGAAACAAGGGAAATTTCAAACATTTTACGGTAAGTTACTGTATTTTGTACAATTGTTTTGTTACACCAATGTTTTGAACATGCAACAACCTCCTGCTCTCCCTCGTGAAGCGAATAGGAAGTAGCTGAAACTGCAATTCATCGAAATTTCACTAGTCCTGGCTCTATAATAGAGCAGATTTCTATTGAGCCCACAGTTAAAATGGCCAACTTTACAGTTGAACTTTACAAAAAAAAGGTGTTTACAGCCTGGTACAAAAAACAATATCAGTTCATATAGCTAATATTACCCTTCATGACAACTGTGAGTGGGGGTTGAATTTTTTTTTATAACTCATCCATTTCAATTATATTAGGTTATATTAAGTCTGCAAAATTAAGGACGTGGCCACTTGAGAGAGAGCCAGGTCTCGCTGGTCACCATCACGTCACCTCAGCTGATTCCGGCTGATGAGCTGCTGAAAGTGGCATAATAATAAGTGGCTTTACACAGTCAGTTGCTTTTTGGAATTATTTACAATTATCAGATGATATGGCATGCTGTGTGCACTTTATTGTGCTTATAAACTATTCATGTGGCCTCAATTTTCCAGGTAAGTAAAAATTATATATACCATCTCTATAAATGTATATTTGTTTTATTTAGGATAAATTATCAATTATAATTATTTTCTTCAGACCTGTAATGCACTCCAGACTCTAAAACATCTGATATGTTGTCATACAGTTTTATGCCTGATTTCATAAATAGTCTTGCATTTACTAACACAGACTATATTTGAAGTGTTTGGAAGTAATTCACATTTTCCTCCTGTAGAAAAATGTCATTAGAACAATGCTTAGTGGCTCAGTGTATTACAACAGTGGAATAAAGGACTAAACACTTTATTGATATAGTGTACAACCAAGCACATGAGGTCAGAACACGAACGAGTAGCAGGTAATAAGGTATTAAGCGATTCTCCCAAAGAAAAGTCTGTCTAAGCAATATGCCAGCAGGCGTCTGTAGCTATGCCACTTTGCCCTTGTTTGGTTACCCCTGGTTGGTGCGATGACCGTGAACAAAATGGTGACAGTTGACCACGTCTAGTTGTAGCTTTTTTGTGTTCTTTAGAAACCTATGGGTGATGTCACGAATACTACTGTACGTCCATATCTTTTACGGTCTAGAGTTTTGAAGTACTAACATATACATAACTATGTTAGACAGACAAAAGCAAAGTGTGAAAAGTTCATTTACAGTTATTCACCATATATATTAGAAAACCTTACAGTTCAACAGGTTATGGATTTTTATTGTTGAAATCACAAACATTTTTTAAACTTCAGTTTAACACTTTATTAATGTATGCTTATTGATTTGTTTTCTTTAAGAATTTAACTAAATAATAAAAAAAGTTAACAAATGCACATTTTAATAATAAAAATGATAAAAAATCTAAATTAGAGGCACTTTAATGCTTTGTTTGACCTGTATTTTTCACGGCTAGTACATTTTCTTGAGTCACCAGCCATTTACAGGTGTAGCAAACCATTCATTATCTTTCCTCTATCTTAAATGTTCTTATTCTGTCTTTGTGTATATTTACTCTGGCCAACATCCAGCATAGTAATAGATCGGAGAGAAAATTATGTAGAATTATGTAGAGAATGTTTGAATTCTCTCTGAAACACAGCCGATCTGTTTGGCCATGAGCACTACGTTCAGATAATTAGTTCTAAAGAGCATCATCTTTATTTGCTTTATGGATATTAATTCAGCCATTTGTGTGTGTGTGTGTGTGTGTGTGTGTGTGTGTGTGTGTGTGTGTGTGTGTGTGTGTGTGTGTGTGTGTGTGTGTGTGTGTGTGTGTGTGTGTGTGTGTGTGTGTGTGTGTGTGTGTGTGTGTGTGTGTAGGTGGGTGATTCATTATTTTTAGCTCAGGTGTTTGTTTATATCGATTCGTCCTCATTTTCCTCATCCTGTCATTTGAAGTTTTGACAGCACTGAAGGTGTCTGGGTCTTATACTTTACGTCGGGGGGAGATACATCTCGTATATAATAAAACGCCATCCAAATGAAAACAGATTGGGAGGCCAACCATGCAGCACCTTGGGCCTCCATTACTGGGTTGGCTTGCTGAGCGCAGAAGACGGATGAGACTATTCATTTTCAGTGCCGAACGGCCTCACTGCGTAAGTGGAGCATGCAGCAAATGCACGCTGTTGAACACAGTCCCAACATCAGCCAGTTTTACTCAAATTTACTTGTAATGAGTATTAAAGGAAAAGATGCCCTGAATAGGAAGGTTTGCTGCAGGGATGGTTGCAGCAGCTGTGCACAAGTAAGAAAGTAGGCTAGTCATAGCATAAACACCATTAAGCTGTAATTTGAGCATTAAGAAATATTTCTCCTTTACATTCAATTTAATGTGGTGTTTACATCATACAGTTTTGCATTAAAAAACTAATCTTTTATTTGTATTGGCCCAAAAGCAACCTTTTGGGTTTTAAAAGTTTCAGGAGTTTCAAAGTGATTTTTTTTTTTTAATGAAGTGAAGTTCATGATTGACCCAGCTGGCCCACATTAGCTAATCATGATCCTCCAATCAAAGGATCGCGAGTCATTATATATATCCTGATTTTCTTTCTACAACTATCTTCGTCTGGAAGACCCCCCAACAACCCCCCCCCCCCCACCCCCCCCCATCCCCTTTTCCTTCTTTATCCAGAATGTGTGGCACCGGTGGCCTAGTGACTAGTACTGTTGCCTCACAGCAAGAATACCAATGCCGTTGGGTCCTCGTTGGGTTATCTGTTATTTCTGTGAGGAGTTTGCATGTTCTCCCAGTGTCCGTGTGGGTTTCCCCTGGGTCCCTGGTTTCCTCTCTTCCTTAATAGTATAAACAGCTCTGAGTGAGAAGCAGCCATCTGCCATATTTTTGCAACATGCCTTCTGTAGATAATATCAGCAACTAAGAGGCAATATAAATGTGAAGTTGTAGAATACACAAATGAAAACTGTAGTCTCCAGAGGGGCCAATCACACTGAACGTGCTTTTAGCGTTGAGAGGTGCATCTTTTAAATTATTTGCTAATGGATCAACCTAAAAGGTATAGTTTCAAAGAGTTATTTCTGGGGTATTTTGTGCTGAATTTTACATCTTTAATGAAGAGGCATAATAGAAGTCACTATAGTGAGAATTGGTCTACAATAAACAACATAAAATTAATGACATGCATCTCATTAAGTTTTCACGGTGGATGTGGATTATTTGTAGAGCAACCTTTTTTTTATTATTGGTCCCACTTCATATAAAGTCATCTTAACTACGTACTTTAAAAAATAAAAATACGTACAATGTGTTTTTGTGTTTATATTGTATTGCATGTACTTATTTGGTAATGTTAGGGGCGGGTGTGGGTAGATTTAAAGGTGGTTTAAAGTGTAAAGAAATGGGTCAGTGTAATTATAAATACAAAGAAATAATTGCATAGATAATTTTTAAATTTCCTATGGGAAAGTACTTGCCATGTCCAATTATTATAATCATCTTTCAGCTTGTTGCTAGGGTTTGGCTGACAAACCAATCAAGCTTATAGAGTTAATGCGGTAGTCAGATGCAAGTAATGAAAATTTGTTATATTTTTCCCATTTAAAATGTATTATTAATATTAATTGTTCTTGTTTGTTGTTTTTCTACCAAAATCTGGCAACATGAATAAATTAGGGCTCATTCCTTTTTCATTGTGTTCTCTTCATTTGTGCAGATAGTTATTGTTAAGCACATAAAAATCTGTTTCTAACAACTCTTTCAGTTCGGTTAAGCAGAATTTCTGTACAGTGTCATTTTGGCTTCAAAGGTTTTCAATAAAATACATTTTCTCATTTCAGTGAAACATTATGATTTTCGTTTTAGTTAATTTCACATGCTTTCATGTGCTTTGCAGCCTTTGCATTTTTGCACAAGGCTTTTTGTGGATAAGAAACTGGTCTGATTAGATTTCCCATATGTCTTGCTTAAAGGTCCCGTGAAATTAAAATTATGTTTTTCGATGTTAGTAAGACTATTGTAAGGACATCTGTAAGCTACTGGGCTCTAAAACAGCGACAAAATTCGTGTTTGGAAGAAAACATATAAACATCCAAAGCTTTTTGTCACTTTCACCTGAATGGATCAGCAGTTTTTTTTTCTTCATGTCACCGCATAATTCAGTTTTTCATAAAATCTTGACCAATCAAATGCTCTCTAGTATTTGACAAGCCCCACCCCTTTCAAGATGCTTCTCCTTTGCTTTTCATTTGATGAATTTGCGCTCAACCACTCTCACTGGCAGAGCTGTGAAAAAACACTATAGGCTGTTCTATAGCTGCTCTACTCTGAGCTCCTCCTGAGTGATAGAGGTCCTCACAACGGATAGATACATCGACCGCATTACTGCTGCCGCTGCACCAGTCCACCTGTCAATCTCTTGTTCCATGATTTCCTCACTGGTGAACAAAACCCCAAGATACTTTAACTCTTCCACCTGGAGTAAGGACTTTCCCCCAACCTGAAGATGGCAAACCACAATTTTTATTTTTAGCACTATGGCCTTGGACTTGAAGGTGTTAATTCTCATCCCAGCCGTGTCACACTCAGCAGCAAACCACCCCAGTGTATGCTGAAGGTCCATGTTAGATGAAGCCAACAGAACAACATCGTCTGTGAGCAACAGAGATGAAATTCTATGGTTGCCGAACTGGACCCCCGCCCTGCCGGAGTCCAAAGTGCACTTATTGACTCATTGCTTTATTGCTGGCAGTGAAAACCAATCTTGTACTCTGTTCATACAGAGATGAGACTGCCCTAAACAGAGCGCCTCTGACCCCATACTCACTTGATCACCATCCATAGAATGCCAAGAGAGACACGGTCAAATGCCTTCTCCAAGTCCACAAAACACATGTGGACTGGTTGGGCATACTCCCATGAACCCCCGAGCACCTGGTGAGGGTATAAAGCTGGTCCAGTGTACCTCTTTTCATGTTTCAGTTGAAATTATGTCAAACATCTAATAAAAATGCACATTTAAAAGCATTTCATGAGACCTTAAAATGAAAATGTAGTCTTCTAATTTGAGCTTAAAGTTTGCTTAAAAGTGCTATTTCTCCAGACATTAGGTATAAAGGAACACACCTCGGTATTTTGCATTTTGTAAATCCAAATTGTAGATCAAGCCTTGTTTCTGCACCTTGTTTTGAATTACATCTCATATGGGTTGCAAATTAAAATGTCAGAGCTGTTGAGTTCATAAGATTTTTGAGTAAACCTAATGAGGTAAAGGACCTTGCGATCAATGCCGTCCAAGCAAAGCCAGAAATTACAGATAGATTTAAAGACACAGAAATGTGGACATGAAATTTCCCCCAAGAGCCCTGATTATCCAGCCCAGCTGTGTTTGCTCTTTGACAGAAACAAGAAAGAATATTTACTTGAATTTTTGATTGCAGTGTTTATTACAGCCATAAATGCTTTTGTCATTGTAGAATACATGACCACCATACAGTCACCAGAGAGTTATTTAACTGTACGCACTTAAGCAGGTTGGAAATGTAATTTACTCTCGTTGTTCCTTAGTGGCAATAAAAGCTTAATTTTATGCATCATAATTTGACCTGCTGTGATTAACGGCCCTGATCGAATGGCTCATCCATAAAGCTCAAGCCGAGGAACATCAGACATGTGATTCGATCAGGTCATCTAAAAATGGTATCAGAGACATCATGGAGACTGAGTTTTTGTTCTTTTATAGTCAAATCAATCAAAGCCTCACCTTGAAGTGTTCTCATCATGTCAATAAGGCATATCAAGATTTCACATTGTGAAATAATGCAAGCAGTCGCATCATAACTCAGTATGGGTGTGTATGTGTGTGAATGAGTGTGTGCAGATGTTTCTCAGTGATGGGTTGCAGCTGGAAGGGCATCCGCTGTATAAAACGAATGTTGGATTAGTTGGCGGTTCTTTCTGCTGTGGTGACCCCAGATTAATAAAGGGACTAAGCTGAAAAAATTAATGATGAAGAAATACTATATATATATATATATATATATATATATATATATATATATATATATATATATATATATATATATATATACATATATATATATAGTCGATGACAACTTTATTTGAGTGGTTCCCAAAGTGGGGGTCAGGACACACTTAGGGGCCGCTTTGGTAATTTTCAAAAATGTAAATTATTAAATGACCATATTTTATACATAACCTTTTCATAAATTTTCTTGTCGGCTTAGTCCCTTTATTAATCTGGGGTCGCCAAAGCGGAATGAACCGCCAAATTATCAGCATGATTTTATGCAGCGGATGCCCTTCCAGCCGCAACCCATCTCTGGGAAACATCCACAAACACTCATTCACACACACTCATACACTACGGACAATTTAGCCTACCCAATTTACCTGTAGAGCATGTCTTTGGACTGTGGGGGAAACCGGAGCACCTGGAGGAAACCCAGGCGAACACAGGGAGAACATGCAAACTCAACATAGAAACACCACCTTAGCCAAGGATCGAACCAGTGACCCAGCGACCTTCTTGCTGTGAGGCAACAGCACTTACCTACTGCACTACTGCTTCGCTATCCATAACCTACTAAAGATAAAAATAGTTACATTAAAATACAACATGCAAATAATATATTAATAGCCTTATGGGTTTTTTCCATTGGATTGTGACCCCTGAGTTGTTTACATTAGATTAACGACAATTAACAGCAAATAACAGCAAAAAATAACAGCAATATAGCGTCAGTTGTCGCAGATTGATTTTACGACACCAGCCTAAACCTTCTGACACCATTACAGCAGCACTCACATTAAAATAAATACAGGCCATGACTGAACTTGGAGGATGATCTCAGAGTGGCGATCTCTAAAATTAAACTAAGAAAAGTCTTGTGCTGTAAACATTGTGCCCACTAGTCTCATTTGGCGAGGTTAATATTAAATTAATCAAATGAATATGACTATAAAAAATTGTTTTTGGACTGTTGAAAAGTTTTTGTGTTGTTGCATTATACTGAAAAACCTCAAGACATGGACGCTTTATAAATGCAGCAAACCGTTTGGAAGCATCAAAAGTGTCCAAGAAAATGTCCAAAATCTTGCATCAAATGCACTACTATACATTTTATTTACACACACATGCACAAATTGCACTTAAACATACCAGCTTTTCACAGCATAATACTCAATACTCACTACTCTTGAGTACTTTTAAAAGGGCTACTTTTTAACTCATACTTTGAGTAACATTTACAACATATACTTTTATTCTACTTGCACTACATTTTAGGCAAGTCATGTTACTTTTGTTTAAATAAGATTTTTCAGTAATCTTTTCACCACTGACATTGTTATTTTGGGGGTTGAGAGCTGAAATGTTTGGTAAAACACAATGCAATGCAAAACAAACTGGTAAAAACTGTAATATATACAGTTGAAGTCAGAATTATTAGCCCCCCTTTGATTTTCTTTTTCTTTTTTAAATATTTCTCAAATTATGTTTAGCAGAGCAAGGAAATTTTCACAGTATGTCTGATAATATTTTTCTTCTGGAGAACGTCTTATTTGTTTTATTTCGGCTAAAATAAAAGCAGTTTTCAATTTTTTTAAAACCATTTTAAGGTCAAAGTTATTTGCCTCTTTAAGCGACTGTATATTTATTTTCAAATGGTCTACAGAACAAACCATTGTTATACAATAACTTGCCTAATTACCCTAACCTGCTTAGTTAACCTAATTAACCTAGTTAAGCCTTTAAATGTCACTTTAAGCTGTGTAGAAGTGTCTTGAAAATATCTATTAAAATATTATTTACTGTCATCATGGCAAGAGAAGATAAGTCAGTTATTAGATATGAGTTATTAAAACTATTGTATTTAGAAATGTGTTGAAAAAAAATCTTCTTTTCGTTAGATTAAAATTGGGGGGGGTAAACAGGAGGCTAATAATTCAGGGGGGCTAATAATTCAGACTTCAAGTGTGTGTGTGTGTGTGTGTGTGTGTGTGTGTGTGTGTGTGCGTGCGTGCGTGCGTGCGTGCGTGCGTGCGTGCGTGCGTGCGTGCGTGTATATGTATATATATATATATATATATATATATATATATATATATATATATATATATATATATGTGTGTGTGTGTGTGTGTGTATGTATGTATGTATATATATATATATATATACATACACACACACACACACACACACACACACACACACACACACACACACACACATATATATATATATATATATATATGTATATATATATATATGTATATATATATGTATATATATGTATATATATATATATATATATATATATATATATATATATATATATATATATATATATGTATGTATATATATATATATATATATATATATGTACTGTAGATAATATTGCATAAATATACATGAGTTCCTTTTTTTATAGGAATATTATGGGTTTAGTAAACATCATCTGCATAGTATGAGTATTCTGTCTATGAGATGGCTCCACTAACATAAAGTAATAAATGCGTGTGTGTGCATATGATTCATTCATTAGTCTTTTTGTACTTGAGAGCCCTACAATTAAATACATTTAAAAAATAACCTAATTTGAACCTGCGCGGACTGACCTACCGCTGTGATTATGCTATAGAGGGATTTTTAATTAGGACCTTATTAAGAGCTTGACAACAAACATGATTCAATTTGAAATCTGCCTGTGGATGGTAATTACAGCTCACATTTCTGCATAAACTTGATTGAGTCAAGGACTTTCTGAAGAGACCTTTATTCATCCTTATGTCTGCATGAGCTGCAATCCGGTTCCTGAACTTATCTGTCCTCAGAAATACATCCTGAAACTTCACAGAGATTGTGCAAATATGGAATTTCATATCTTAGTGTTGCTTAGTTTTAGTCCAAATATTTAGTCATGCCAAGTCACGCTTATTTAAACAGCGTTTTATACTATACATCTGGTTTTAAAGCAGCTGGTAATAGAACAGGAGAGATAACAGTCTACAGTAAATGTTATTTGATTTCAAACAAATCCAATTTCAAATGTAAAGGAGAAGATAATGGTGTCGTTTTTCAGCTCAGTTTAGGTCAGTGTTGTTTCAGTTCACTTCAATAGCTGCCAGAGTTGCAAAGTTTATCAATTATGAAACAAGTTCAGTTACAAGCAGTTGTACAGAAGCCAATGATGATATTATTCAGCTCAATTCATTCCAAATGTTTATATCATCCAGTAATGTCAGGGTATGGCAAGATGTTTTAACTAGTAAACAATATAATATACCAGTATATATTTTCATGGTGGTAGTATATTTTTTTCCCTTAGATACTAGTATCTTTTCCATTAAGTGCTAATTCCATAGGCCGCATTGATGTCAAAATGACATCAAAAATGCAAATCTAAGCCATGACATCAACCATAGATATTTACATATCTGTCGCCTATGCTATTTTTGTCTATTGGAAGAAATGAGTCAATAGAGCCACCATTTTAGTACAGGGTAGCCTGTAGTCTTGAAAATGAATGTGGGACAAAAGTGCAGTGGAGGACTTGCCATCTAGAGCCAGAGATATATATGCATAAATACATATATCCATAATTGGGAGTGTTCCCGTTGGTCAGTATGCAAACATTTTTTTGAAATAATGAAATTATAATTTGACATCACTTTTCTACATCGATGGATAAGTGATCGCACGGGCATGGCCAACAAAAAGCATTTGTTTGTGTGCATAGGAATGCGTTACCCTCCCTCCCAATTAAATTTCTCCTGCTTTCACTTCTTATTCTAACAGAGGGGATGATTTGTTTATGAATGAATCCCCTTTATAAATGACTCCTTTACTTTCAGTAACTGACAATAATACAAGTTTCTGGCACCGCAGCATCTTGTTGTCATACTTCATTTACGTTGTTCCCCTATTTTTTTCAACAAAACTAGCATAAGCCTGGTACTAAGTGTGAGTTGGTGCTACTTTGCCTCATGGTGCAGTAAGTGCCTGTATTATCATCAATAACGTTACCTGGTGAGCACAAAAGTTCATAACGTACATATAAAAAACAAAATCTTACCTATGAAATGTTCTGCCTTTGTTCGCTTGTCACTACACCTGTACACAGAGCTAAAGTCCAGCATTTTCACATTGGCTTTATTCTTGACTAAGTGCAGTGGAATGACATTTGTCCTGGGAGGACTGTACAAATGTGGCGGCACTATGATTATAATTATTAATTGTACTATTATAATCTTAACCCTGACTGGTTTAAATATTTAAAATTGATTAACATTTGAAAACATTTGATATTTAAAAAGCCATCAAAAAGTCACTGGTAAAATTAATAAAATAACTTAAATAGTTATGCTACAATATAACAAAATGAAGGAAATGAAAATGAAATCTTCACAGTTATGGCATGCATTTTCAGACCTTTAAAGAACCTTTCAGTGACTCTTCTTAAAAGAATTATTAAATGATTCATTGTCAACTTTTTCCAGTTATATCAGTTTGAAAAATGACAAGAATGTGTTAATTTACGTTGAAATTAGCCTTTAATAAATCAGGAAGCTAAATGAGGTCAAATTAACCATTCTTACATTTTTATCATTTGTGTCTGTTGGTGAAAGTGCAATCATTCTGATGAAGTAGAAAAAAATAAATAAATATATATATATATATCCAGACCTGGGCATTTTACAAACCCTGGCCACATGCGGCCCACTGGACTTGTTTGATCGGCCTGTGTGAAGTATTTATTTAACTTAAATGCACATGCGATATGTCACACTCAGGTTTTCCAGTCGCCGTGAGTTGAAAAAATCTAAACATTTCAGAGTGCAGCGAGCAAACCACGAATCATGTGACAGAAACCAACCTGGCAGCTTCACTCTTTGTATGGAATTACACAGCAATAAAGGTAGACTAATTACCTCAGATTAATGATTTAACAACTGCAGATACAGATCCTCTCTCAGTGATAATCATTACATCACATTACCACCTCACATTCAACCTGACTTCACTGCTCTTGTTCAGCCAGACACAAGCTAGAATAGACTGATTTCATGCGGCTGCCTTTTTTAAAAACAACATCAAGGCTGCGGTTGGAAGAAACCCGGAAATATCGCTTGGCAGTCACATAGGAACATTGTGCACCTGGCTGTATATCTTATCAGCGAAAAGAAAGTGACAAATTTATCAGGTTCAGGGAAATGGCACTGGGTAACTAACATTTTTTTTTTCCTGAACGCACGTTTTAGATGTCATTTATCAAACTTAAGGTAATGAACTGATTCTTTCACTATATTAGACTTGTCACGGTATTGAATTTAGGTTCTGAAATTTTAAAAACATCCACAGACATTTAAGGCACTGTTGAACTTCTTAAACAGCGCTTAATTGCCATTGTGTTCACATGCTTAACAGAAATAATTGTGATTTGGCTACAGAATTTATCAGTTCACCCACTGCACTTCACAATGTTTAATGAGTGCAAACACAGATGAACGATCCACTTGATGAATCGACTGATCTTCGCAGCTTTGAAGCACTCCAGTGTCCCTGTATCTGTGTTTACAATCAGTGAAGAGCTGTGAACTGATCTCCTTCATGGCCAATCACAGTAATTTCTGTTGAGCACTGGTGAACACAATGGCAAATCAGCTGTTTAAAAATGCGCTCAGTGGCGCTTAAATGTTAGCAGGAAATGGACGTTATTAAAACTTCAGTAACACTGTTACAGACAACACGAGGGTGTGCTACAGAGTACTGCATTTTTTTAAATGCTCACCAGGTTACAAAGGCTGAAGCAGAGGCGCATCCCCATGGTGTTTACCTGGTGCCATGAACCAGGGGGACACTTTAGCGTATTTCTCTTAAAGAGATTGTGATTTAGTTTGATGTCTAATATGCTTTTAATTGTTTAAATTAAACTTAACTGAATGATATTAAAGTGATGTTTACAGTATTTCTGCATTTTGAAGTTGAGGCAACAGCTGGATGTTTGTAGTCCACAGCATGTTGTTGTAATGTTTACAGTGCTGATCCTATACTTCCAGGGGGGTATTCCAGAAAGCTGGGTTAACTTACCATCTGCTAAAACCTAAACTCTCGGTTGATTTACCCAAAACCTGCTTACCGCGAGTATGTTGGTTCCAAAACAGGTGACAAGAGTTAGTTGAATCAACCTCCTGAAGATAACCGCGGGTTAATGCACGTGCACGGCACACACCTGAAGGCATTTTCAGTAGATCGCCGAATTCACGAGTCACCATAGAAAGTCACGGTGAGAAAAAAAGGGCAACGCACTTTAAAGAGGCGAAACTGGAGGTTTTAAACACAGAGATTACACATCTGCTTCAACGAAGGAAAGAAATATAGAATAAGAAATAGATAAGAAAATAAAAAATAAATAATAAGAAATTTTTTTAGTTCATTAAATTACACATGCCACCCTCCATTTTATTGTAATGATAAATTAAACTATTCTTTAACATCCTTTTTGAGTATGTTGTGTAACCATTCATGCATTTATTTTTCTTGCCATTAATTTCTTAAGGCCACAATATGTGTATTGACTAATAAGGCTTATAGAAATTGTAATCTTTCTGGAGCTAGAACTCTGTCCAAAGTCATTAAACATAGAAACATTATCATAAAAGGTAATATTTAATTACTGGAGCTCTTTATTTAACACTCTAGAATATTCTTTCTGCCATGCAGCTAATAGAAAGAGGCCTGTCTAACTGCTGTGTCCTATGATAAAGGCTTTTCAGTGGTTGAGTTTTTGACTTAAACCACACACTCTGTCACTGTTGTAAGTGATTGTTGTCAGATAGCTTTAGGTTCTTTTTATTTTGCATGCAGACGAAGTTCCTTCTGCCTCAACTAACAAGCAGTGTAAGAATTTTCTGCACTTTTCCATATTTGAATATTACTCTTGGATCACAAAATCTTTTATCTACATATTTAAATTCTAAAGTAGCTGTATAAGGTCCATCTTCAAAGATAAAGTCACATGAGCATCAACTTAAGGTGAGAAATGTATATGAAAAATATGTTACACGTTGAAAGGTGTGTGTATAAAGCAGTGTACAAAATCATTCAGTTTATTTCAGGAAATGAAGAAATCAACAGATCAAACTATTTGATTAAACATAGTTTTTTGACTAATTATATTTTTTAGCACTCTTCCATCTGTTTTGTCTGCTTGGGTCACTGAGATTTCCTCTGGGTCAGGCTGCAGGTACGTGTCATCGTATAAGGCAGAAAAGGGTATCTTTTGTCCTCCAGCAAGTAACAATGTAGTGCCCAGTAATGATTCTATTTTATAATACAAATATAATAAAAATAAACATTGTGTTAAGCAACATTTGCTTTATAGTTTTTTTTTACTATATTTGTGTTATACACTTGAATCATTACTTCCTGAAAATCAGCCATTTAGCCTCAACATAGTGATGAGGTGGGGTGTGTGATGAGCTGGTAAGTGGAAGCAGTAATGAGTTTAATAGTTGAAACACCAAAAGATTAAGGATAGAAAATTAAGTTATACCTGCACACTTATACTTTGGACAAATTTTATATTATCAGTGTCCTTTAGTGACTGATGGAGCTTTAAAATCGGCTGCAATTAATGCACACAATAGCATTTAGAAACCCTGAAAAAAATATTATATTAAAAAATGTAGGTGTGTGTGCGTGAATGTATATATAAGAACGACGTCTTACATCTTAAATTAAAGATATATTTTCCTACAAAAGACAAAGCTGCCACTTATAATATTATACAGAAAAATGTGAGGGTGCAGAAGGAGAGAAAAAACACAAGATCTGTAAGTGAGATTCGAACTCGCTCCGTTGTGCACTCCGTTGTTCTTTATCGACGCACTGTCCACTACGCTATTCCCAAGCTCTGAATCATCTGTGTAATGATACGCAGTAATGTATGACCAAGGAACTGTACAAAAGTGTAAAAAACAGTTCAGTGCCAGGCTTACTGTACAGGTGGTCCTACTGCCACATTGTACAGTTGCCTAAAATGCCCTGACGCGAATACAAAGAGCTGCACTGAATGTTTTTTATGGTAAGCGCAGACCCGCGGTTTGTCACATTTGATTTCAAAAAGGTTTGTTAAATACATTAACATTATGAATTTGGTTATGAAAAAAACTATGCACTTATAACCCTCTCACAACGAAAAAACTTGTATCTGTGTGTCCACATCCATAAATATTCTCATCAAAAGAGCACGCAATGCTCAGTAAACTCTCTGAAACAGACAAACTCTGAAACATAGCAACTTACTCTCTGAACATAACCTGCTCCGGAGCAGGTTATCTTCAGAGAGTAAGTTGCTATGGCTACTTAACATACCCAGAAGTTACCTCCGATTTTGGAACCAAAGTTGAGGTTATCCACCTACTTACTCTCAAACTTACCCGGGTATGTCACATAACCTGCTTTCTGGAACAGCCCCCAGGTTCCTTCCCACCACAGCCTCATTTTCGTTCTTTAAAATGGCGGCCGCATGAAATAAGCGTATTTTCTCACTGAACATAAAAAAATAAATAAATGAATAGATGAAAATGAACTAAAGTGAAGTAATCAAACAAACAACCCTGTGGCATAATAATATATGAAGTTGGTATTGTGATGCTGGTCTTTAAAATGCTTTAAAATATTTTTGCGTAAAATTGATCTCTTTTTAAACTTTAGAGTTTTTATGTTTTATTTAATAGTTTCACAAAATGTTCTTGTTGTTGTTGTTGTTGTTGTTTACCTTATTAACTGTATTGGTCTTGCCCTCTAAAACCGCCCAGAGTCTAGTGTGGGCCCTTGGAAAAATCATTTGCCCACCCCTGGTTTAATCGGTATGATGAACATGTAACAACATTTTTTCCACTGACTAAAACTTAACAAAAACAAAGGAAGATTGACTAAGCATAAAAAGCTAAACATTTGGCACAGATGTTAGACTTAATAATAAAAAAGGCTAAAAGAAAATCAACATTATTTTTGATCTTGTTTTCAATCTTCTACAGACAAAATCTTTGTGAATGTGAAGTAAACATCTCAACCTGTTCCTTGGCTGTTCTCTTCAGTGTGCCAGAGAGATTGAAGACGTGCGTTTTGCACATCTGATATTCTGTAACCCCTGCCTGGTGATTTATTGAAATATGTGGCTAATGTTCATTTATAGGGCAACCCAAAGGTTGTGTCCATAAATCTGCCTGCTGATTAGCTGCTCACTATTTTCAATTAACAAACTTTAATCACTTAGTGTGCGCGATTAAGCCAAAGTGTGGCTGATTGAGAATATTACAGTCTGTGCACTACAGTAAGTGATTTTTCTTCTTTTTACATGTATTACTTTAGCAGATGTTTTTATCTTAAATGACTTACAAATTAGGATGATGTTGAAGGAACTTGTCAGGAGAACAAACTACATTCATAGAACATGATTTTGGAAAATATTAGATAAGCAAACCAGCTAGAAGAGAGAGAAATTTTAAAGCTAAATCTGATTAAAAATAAACAGCAGATTAAATATCTCTACAATAATAATAAGAAAACTTTAGTTGTTTTTTTCCAAGAAAAGACATTAATTTTCCAGTCAAATTTTGTGATCAAACCAACATGGAAGTATTTGCTAAATCAAAGGAGGCAGAAAAATACATTTTTGCTACATAAATTCACATTTATGCTCTTTGTTTTATAGTTTAATGCTTTTATAGTGTTTTTTGTTCATTTTGTTCTTTGATGAAAAGACATCAATTAAAAGATAGCTGAGACTATTTTAACATGAAGTGTCATTGACGAAAAAAGACTTGACTAATATTACAAAAATATATCTTTACCAAAATGTGCTTCCCCAAAATAGGCAGCAATATACAGTACTACAAACTGTTTTAAAAGGCCTTCATGAGCTTTTTTGCTTGTGGTTGCCAGATGTCAAGAGCCCAATCTGATCTTTTCACTTAAAAGAATACATTTTCTGCCTGGTGTTTTGTTTAATCTCTTTAATTTGCCAACCATTTAAATGTACACTGCAGAAGAAACATGTATGCTTTGAAAATACAGAGAAACATGTCAAATATTCTGCTCATATGAAATAGAGCCAGTTTCTCTCTAAGCTTCAGAGTCATATTTATTTTCTAAGCAAATGGTGTGATCAAATAAACTATTACATATTGATTTACTCATTAACACTTTACAGTAAGGTTGTATTCGTTCATTAAAGTTAATGTATTTTCTAACATGAACAATGACATTTATTACAGTATTTATTCATCTTTGTCAAATTTAGTTAATGAAAATATAGTTCTAATTTTCCTAGTTCTTTTTAACTCAGTGCATTAACTAATGCTAACAAGTATAAGTTTGACATTTTAATAAGGCAATAATAGTAAATATTGAACTATAAATAATAAATCCTGTACATGTATTGTTTATTATTAGTTAATGTAAGTAAAAACATTAGCAAACAGTAACTAATGAAACCTTATTTAAAGTGTGACCAATAATCAAAAATATGAAATGATATGTATAAAAGCATTTTTATATTGCATAAGATCTAAGTCTGTTTAAACTAATTATTATTTAGGAACTACTTCTATTGATTCTATTGAATTTAGTATTTTTACAAAATTTTGCCCTTCAAAATATTTCTTGAATAACCTTTTCTTGGCCCAAACTTGACTCCAGAGATTGTATTGGCTGGATTTGTGTTAATTGGTGCTGTTAACATTAGTTATTTTGAATGATTGAATTAAGAATAACCTCTTATTCAGTGGTTTTTAAAATATGTTTGTGCTGACATAATGTAACAAACATTTTTACGTATCCAAATTAAAACAAGAATATTACATGACTTTGTAAAAATATTAAAATGTAAAATATATGACAACTTAGATATTTTTGGCTTTCCAACATTTTATTTGAAACAATCTTTACAGTGTTTATCAAATTTAATCATAATAAATCAGGATAAATTTTGATCATATTCTGTATTTCTTGAACAGCAAAGACATCAGCATATTAGATAAAGACTGTGTTAATGGAATAGTATGAAACATTTAGCATTGAATGACAGGAATACATGAAAAATACAAAACATATTTCAAATTGCAGTGATTCCTCACAAGGGCTGGTGGCGCAATGGGTAGCACAGCAAGAAGGTCACTTGGTTCAAGCCCCGGCTGGGTCAGTTGGCATTTCTTTGTGGAGTTTGCATGTTCTCCCCGTGTTTGTGTGTGTTTCCTCCATGTGCTCCGGTTTCCTCACAGTCCAAATACATGCTGAATAGGTGAATTCAATTGGACGTAGTGTATGTGTGTGTGTGGATGTTTCCCAGTACTGGGTTGCAGCTGAAAGAGCATCCATTGTGTAACATATGCTGGAAAAGTTGGTGACCCCTGGTGAATAAAGAGACTAAGCTGAAAGAAAATTAATGAATAAATGATTTTTCACAATATTACTGTTTTACAGTATTTTTTATGAAACAATACAACCTCTGTGGGCTTAAGAAAAATTCACAGATTTACAATCATGTCTGGAAAAAAAAAATTGACGAAAATTAAGTAAAAATAATCCCAGAATCTGCTGTAGAAGCCGGATCACATGAGGAAATGTAACTATATTACATATTGTCAGAAACGCTGGTTCCAACCGAGGCTCATTGCAGATACATACCCAGGTCTACATTTCTGATTACATCGAAATATGTAACTGGAGGTACATCTGCTCACAGTTTTTTTTTTGTTTGTTTTTTTGTTTTTTTTGTAAATCCACCAGAGGCTACAGTGTACGCTTTTTGATGATCTCAAAATTCTTGCATAAATCCACCAGAGGGCGCAATTTACACTTTAGCCAGCTTGCTGTCGATTGACTGAACCACCCCTAAACCCAACCAATAGTGTTTTTAAAAGCAATCTAGAAAAAGAAAATCTGTCCGTTTCTTTTTTTACCTGGTTTCTAGAACCATTCTTTACCGGATTCAAACCCCGTCATTGCGGTCAACTCAGCTCTGTATCCTAAGTCCATCAGCATTTGCGGCAAGCTAGTAACACTGAAAAAGCTGTCCATATAAAGGTAAACAGTCAGCTGGTAACACTAAAAGGAATAGAAGCCGTAGTTGGCATCATACCACCCTGTAGTATTAATTTTATCTCTGACTACATAATTCACTTGCTCCAGACATGTAGACAGGGGTACATATCCTTAACGAGCCAGTGTTGGAAATAGTGGCAACACTTTAGAATAATGGTCAATTACTTAATGTTAGTTGATCTATATACATTACATATAACAGCGGGTGGCACGGTGAAGCAGTGGGTAGTGCAGTCGCCTCACAGCAAAAAAAGTCACTGATTCAAGCCTCAGCAGGGTCAGTTATTAAAGTATTTGTTAACCGTAGATCAACATTTACTAATGCATTATTACCATCAACAGTTGTGCTTGTTAACATAGTGCACTGTGAGTTAACAGGAACCAACAATGAGCTAACCTTTTTAAACTTAAATAATTTAAACTAACTTTAACAAAGCTGAAGAAACACCACTGTAACAAATGTATTACTAATTGTTTCCTCATGTTACATATTTTAACTAACATTAACTAATGGACCATTGTATTAAAGTGTTACCAAAAAAATTCATAGGAAATAACAATTATTTAAAGGAGGCGTGTCCACAAACCCCACCCCTAAACACACCCTTATGGGGAAGGAGCAAATCTTGCTAAATATATTAATGAGATCGTACAAATATAACACAAATTAGCCACTAATCAAAAAGTCATAGAAATTGGAGTGCGATGTATGCAATGACTGTCATTAAAAAAGACTGATTATTTATACAAATCAGTATAACATACTGTTATATTGACATTAACAGTCATTACCAATCCAGCAATGACTCTTCTATGTATTTATCATTAATCTGCTGCTATCTGTGAGCACCTATAACGTAGACTTAAGTGTTTGGTCCCCCACAAAACAAAAATACTACACTTTTCAGTACAATTACCAGATGATTTATTAAAGGGCTGCTGTCCACTTTGGGTGTAGATAACAATCATTAATCCAATTAGCGATGAGCCACTAGAGCCTGGAGGACTCTGGAGAAACAGGTTTTGTCATTAAAATGATTAAGCCTATATATAAGCATCTCTAACACACATTTATCAGTGATGATTAAGGAAAAACGGTAGGATGGATCTGGTTTCAGAGGGTTTTTAGGAGGTTGGTGAGACGGTGAATAATAGAGATGCTCGTTAGGGATCGTTACAGATTGTTATTGCTCTTGTGTGCCATTATAGATATAAAGTGTATGAGAAGTGCCACTCCAGCTATTTCTGTTTCTGCACCTCAGCACTCCAAGAACCAAATCCAGCTCAAATAGCTGTTGACAAACTACTTTCCTGCAGTAAGTGCATACTCTGAAGTTCAAAAGCAAGATGAAGTCAGTCTTTTTGCTGGAATAAATCTTTACATAGAGACAAATGCATGCTAAAACTTGATTCTTTAAAGACTTTCTGCTTGTATGCTATTTCCATCTTCTTAATGATTAGACGTGGAATTTCTCAGCAATTACCATTCCTACAGCATTTTTTTCTTCACTGTAAAACCCAAAAGTTAAGGTAACTCCAACCATTTGAGGAAACCAATTGCAAAAAAAAGTAAAAAAAAAAAAAAATTATGAGTACTGTGATTACTCCATTTAAGTTAAAGTGATTAGGTAGTTAATTAACTCAATACCTTCAACACTGAGTTCAAAACTCTTTTCAAATGAGTAGAATTAGCTTTCAGTACATTTTGAGTTGACTACACTCATTTCATTTGATAAAGTCTGTTGGGTTTTACAGTGTTGAAGTTATATTACTAAATAAATAAATAAAAATAAATAAATAAATAAATAATACATGTTTTCTCTGATCATATTTATATGAAAAAATATATATAACTATTTTTGACATGCTTTTACAATGAGGTTTAATAAGTTAATGTTAGACAATGTATTTTCTATAATGAACTAACAATAAGCAATAAAAATCAAAATAAATATGCATAAATACTGTTATAAATGTGTTGTTCTCTATTGATTATATATGCTGCAGTACATATAACCTTTTTATAAACATTTTTAATTTTTATATATTTATTAATTTTTTTTTTCAGTTTTTAGTGTTACTTGTCTTTTTTGTAATTAATTGTAAATTTAACAATTTTGGAAGTCTTTTTTCTGCCACTGATTAAAAAAAGTCATTTCAATCCTTAGTTTTACAATTCTTCAAAAGAATTCATATCTGAGAAATTAGTGTATGATACAAATTTGGTTGTAGCTAGAGTAGAGTTTATTAATAACTATTCTGACCCTTTTTCCCTCTTTCTATCTTACAGTTGTAAAATGATATGTTATTCAACAGTTTTTAGTTTATATCTCACAATTCTGAGTTTAAATCTTGTAATTTGTAACATCTTGCAGTTCTGACTTTCTCCTTTTCTAATTTCCTATATAGTTTGTAAGATGTCTTAAAATTACAACTATATCTTACAACTATAAGTCTTGCAAATGTGCACCTTTTTTCTCAAATTGCATCTTTGGTTTTCATAGTTATGCATGCTTTATAGGGATGTCCAAATCCGATCACGTGATCGGAAATTGGGCCCGTTCACGCAGTTTCAGACTTGATTGGAATCGGACGTTAACTACCGATCAGGATATATACTCATTATTTATGTTTTAACACATCTATAGTCATGTGGTGACACAGAGTTAGACCTCTTTCTTAGCTTAGAGTGCAACATGACATCACTTAGTTGCTGAGATGCTATTGGTTACATGCCGGCAAAGTCGAACACAGAACCAGCTTGAAGCGGAAAGCGCGAGTATGTCTGTGGTCCGGAGGTATTGAAGGATAAAGTAGATGATGACAGCATTGCCATAGTAAACTGTGAGATATGTAAATTTGGGATTAAATGAGGATGAAAGGAAAAGGCTACATTTAACACAACAAACCGGTTAAGGCACCTCAAAAACAAACACCTGACACTATACACCGAGTTTACCCAGCCAACCCAACCGAAGACAAATCAGCTCCATGCTGTTGGAGAGTTTGAAGAGAAATAATACCCCGTGACTGTGCAAAAGCACAGGACGTCACAGCCAAGATGCCACAATTAATCGCAATGAGTGACCTGCCATTCGCCTTTGTAGAGAATCCTGGATTACTTATGCTTATGGAGCACATAAGAATTTGTGTTATTTATTATTTAATTGTTCAAGCTACTTCCCAGTGCTTTGTTTCTTAACTTATTCTTGCTTATTCTCTTTGTTTTCTTAAGGTGAATTAAATAAAAAATAAAGAAAATCCTTGATCTGTTTATTTGCTTTTCGTTATTCTTTTTTTAATGTATTTTAGAAGTATCGGATCGGGTTTCGATATTGGAAGATACTCAAAATCAAATGACTTGTACTCAGACTCGAGGGCAAAAATAACTGATCAGGACATCCAGAAGGTTTTATTTCTTGAAGTCCTAAGTGTAACTCATAAATCAGACTTTTTACTCAAAAGTGCAACATTAGTGACTTTATATCTAGAAATTCTGATTTTAAAGGTTTATAGCTTAAAATTGCAACATATAAACTTAAAAATGCAAGACAAAGACAACAAAAGTTTAAATTGTTACTTGTTAACATGTTAAAAATCATCATACTTGGAAAAGTTACTTAAGAAAGTAATGCTTCACATATTGAGTTTCTCCTCAAAAAAGAAACTAATTGTATTACTTTTTAGGGCAAGTAATGTATTAAGTTACTTTTTCTGACCTAGCTGAGGCTTGACCTCTTTCAAAACTCTTTCAAATTTTTCTTTTTTTTTTAATAGAAGAGCTTTGAAATTAACAACACACTGTTTAACCTTTATTTGCCTTAAAAAAAAAAACACACAAAATGAATGTCGGATAATGCTCTTCTTTTGAGAAATTTCTGACCCCAGAGCTCTACATGCCATATAGATTAATGAAAGCAATGTGATAGCTACTTTTGTACTTTTTGTCTTATCAAAAAGTAAAATCACTGTCCATTCAGATAATCCTCTTTTCCTTTTCTTCAATGTGTTCAAAATAATGAGAATATTTCTATCGCTGAAATGTAAGGCTGTCTGCTTTCTGTCTGTGCCTGCATTCTCTCATTGTGTGTGGGATTCAACATGACTTTGTTTATTTTAATTCAGCAATTTATTTTTTTAAAGCGAATTAACTAAATTGAAAAGTAACTCGCTTTACATTTTTTTAAAAGTAACACAAACATTATTTCTTAATTTTTAAAAGTAATGCCCTACTTAACTTGTTGCTTGCAAAATTATACTTATAATATTCTTAAAATACTTTTTTTTTTGTTTAACTCTCAAAGATAATCATATTAACTGCTATTCTTTTTGGTTTTCTACCAGACGGAAGACAAACAAGACTCTTGAAACATTCAGTAAAAGCTGCTGCTATACCGCCACAGCTCTACAGAGTGATTTAAATGTAAATGTTCAACAATATTTTCCCTGTATGAGCGGTGCACACATTATAAAGCAAATACATTATGCATTACTTTATATAATGTTAGGAAAGCATGCATATTCCTGCTAACGCTCTTACTAATTCGCATAATATTGCTTTTGCATAATCATGAGAAAACCTTTTTCCCTGTTTGGTTATTGCTTATGAAATTTCTCCAAAAGTTTCTGTAGAGCTAACATGTACTTTTTTGCCTTAAGGACTCAAGTGCTGTTGGGGTCAAGGTGGCCCGTAGCCCAAAGTAAGAGGGTCACAGAGAGTAATTAAAGTCGCCTGTAATCTGTAATGGCTTTACTGACTGCTGGTGTATGTGTTTCTGCTGTCCTGCCTTATTTTGTTCATAGTCATTTGTTTTTTGTCTGTCATTGTGAGGGTCAGAGACATGAATGTGTGAGGTGGGGTTAATGTTCTGACCCCTAAATGGCATCTGAAAGGATTTATTAGGCTGACAGGCAGCTCAGTACCTGCAGAGAGGGCAAGAACGGCAATGAGGATGTTATAAAATATAGAGAGAGAGTGTTTGTAACATTAAATGAGTTCATATTAAGCAAACATTCCGTTCCTTGTTGTTTTTAAATAAGAGTTTAATGGGTTATGAAAACATACTATAAAATCTTGCTTTTTTCATTTATTATGATCTTACAGATAATGGAAAAAGTGCACAAATCACATACAACCCCAAGTCAGAAAAAGATGGGACAATATGGAAAACGCAAATATCAAAAAAGTAGTGATTTCCAAATTTACTTTGACTTTTATTTCATTGCAGATAATACGAACATAAAATATTTTATGTTTTTTGTCTGATCAACTTCATTCATTTATTCATTCATTTTCTTGTCGGCTTAGTCCCTTTAATAACCTGAGATCGCCACAGCGGAATGAACTGCCAACTTATCCAGCAAGTTTATGCACAGCGAATACCCTTCCAGCTGCAACCCATCTCTGGGAAACTGATCAACTTCATGTCATTTGTAAATATACATTATTTACTGTCATTCAGACCTGCAACACATTCCAAAAAAAAGTTGGGACAAGAGCAATTTAGGGCTAAAAATCAAGTAAATTGGATAAATGATGTAAAACAGGAGATGTCAATAGGTGATTGTAATTATTGATTTGGTACAAAAGCAGAATCCAAGAAAGTTCTAGTTCTTTAGGAGCAGAAATGGGCAGAGGATCACTAGTTTGCCAACAAATATGTGAGAAAATTATTGAAATGCTAAAAACAATGTTCCTCAAAGGAAGACATTTAGATATTTCACCTTCAACAGTGCATAACAAAATTAAAGATTCAAGGAATCTGGAAGAATGTTGATGCGTAAATGACAAGGCCGCAAGCCAAAGCAGAACTACTCTGATCTTCAATCCCTCAGGCGGCACTGCATCAAGACTCGTCATTCGTCTACTGTATACATGATATCATCACATGGGCACAGGACTACTTAGGCAAACCTTTGTCAAGTACCACAATATATTAATGCATCCACAAATGCCAATTAAAACTGTTAACAGTGTCCAAAAGCTCCATCGACTTCTCTGGGCTCTGATGGACCATTACACAAACGTGTACTGTGGTCAGATGAAACAGTATTTCAGGTATTTTTGGGGGAGAAATGGACACCATGTGCTCCTGACCAAAGAAGAAAAAGTTCATCCTGAGTTTCCAGCAACAAGTCTAAAAGACAGGGTCTGTCATGGTATGGGGTTGTGTCAGTGCCCTTGGCAAAGGTAACTTGCACTTCTGTGATGGCACCATTAATGCTGAAAAGTACAACATGCTGCCTTCTTTTCCAGGGACGTCCATGCATATTTCAACAAGACAATGCAAAACCACATTCTGCACACATTACAAAGTTCTGGTTCCAGAGGAAGAGGATACAGGTACTTGACTGGCTTGTCTGCAGTTCTGACCTGTCTCTAATAAAAATTGTGACAACGCAGACCCTGTACTGTGGTCCACCTTAAGACTTGTTTGCAGGACAATTGCTGTACTGTTCCAACTTAAAAAAATAAAACTGTAATAATAATAGTAAGAAATATTAGTAGTAATAGTGTTAGCATTATTGTTGTTATAAACAGTATCAAGAACGAGCCAAACTTCATGATAATTTGTAACAACCAAATCTTTAATTCATTCATTCAATTTCCTTCAGCTCTTTCCTTGATTTATCAGGGGTCACCACACCGGAAGGAATCGCCAAATATTCTGGCATATGTTTTCGCCACGGATGCCCTTCCAACCACAATTCAGTACTGGGAAACACCCATACACTCATTCTCATTCACACACATGCATACACTACGGCCGACTGGTCCAGCTGGAAGTCAAACCAGCAACCTTCTTGCTGTGAGGCCACAGTGCTTACCACTGAGCCAGAGTGCTGTCCACACACAGACAAGCTAGTTTCATCAGATTAATTAGTTGTTATCTGGGAAAAACATCATGTGTAATAAAAATACATGAAATATTCTCTAAAATGTAACCTTACCCTCCTTGCATATCTCTAGAAAGCTATCAATTTCTGACAAAAAGGTAATTGATGCTATTTATCTTGTCTAGGCTGTTCTTAAAGATAACATTAAGGAAATAATAGCTTTTATTGAGCAAAAGAATAGTCGAAAAGAAAAGTCGCTCACAGTGCACTTCTCTTTTTATAACCGGCTAAAGATGGTTTTGCAATCTTATCAATATTTCACAGAGGAAGTTACAAATCTTTTCAGACGCAATGCTTTGTTGAAGACTTCTCTCTCACTCTTGCTTTCTCTTTATTTTTCTTGCTGTAAATACAACGAGGACCACATGAGTCTTGTAGTCTCAGAGTCCCAGACCTTAATTAAAGCTGTTTGTTTTGTTTTCATGATATGCCATCATTAAGCAGTGAGCAAAAATAGGCATGGAAAGGGGAAAAAAAAGAAATTACTGTATGCATTATGGGAATTCCTGCCATGCTGGATGGCAGTTTAATTGGCTCACTTATCAATCTGTGAAAATCAATCATAAATGCGAATACGCATTGTTTCATATCAGTTTTTATAAGGTTAAAAAAGACCATATGCTTCAAATTGCTGCCTTTGTGTAACCATAATTTGTCTTTTTAATAGATTTTGAGAAGTTTGATGTTCTAGAACCGAGTGTGTTTAATTATCTTCATTTGGGTATGATTGAAGTAATTATAGGTCTCGAAATGATCCACAATGTGATGTTTTTGTCAGCCTTTTATACCAGCAAGGCCTGAAGGTGGAGAAATGTGACCTGTCTCGATACAAAGGGAATGGCTGATGGAAGATTTAGCACAGATTTCTTCATCAAAGTGACCTCAACTTCCACATGAGTCTGAAATATTAAACATAAAAAAATAAAATATTAAATATTAATAGAAGAAAGTGTGGACACCAGACTTGTGAGTCATATAGGACTGAAAATGGCTTGAATTTGAGGGAGTAAACAGGATGAAGCACTTTACCAAAATAACTCGCACCAAGTCAAAATTGCATTGTTCAGAGAGAGAGGGAGTCAGTCGAATTAGTGTTTGTTACATTTAAAATTCATTCATAAAATTTTGTAATAAAGGCTTATAAAATAACATGTATTTTACTTCCTCACTTTTCAACCAATCTTTAAATGTAGGAATTAAAAATTATAAAGCAAATAAAAACTAAAGTCATAGCCGGAATTAAGTTCTTGGAACTCTTACATAGTCGCCCACAGAAGCTAAGCAGGGCTGCGTCTGGTCAGTATTCGAATGGGTGACCACTTGGGAAAGCTAGGTTGCTAGTGGTTAGGGGTGTTAGACCAGCAGGGGGTGCTCAACCTGCTGTCTTTGTGGGTCCCTAAAGCCTAGTTTATACTTCTGCGTCAAGTGACCGGCGTAACCCTAGGCGCATGCAACGCGCGTAGCTGTGCATTTATACTTCTGCGCGCTGTCTCTGTTGGTCTGAATTAACACTTCCGAAACGCTAGTTGGCAGTGAGGTGTTAATGTTCCTCTGTGTCGAGTTTCTTCTCTGCTGTTTTGCTTTTCCTGAACACTTCCTGGATGTACAAGTGGCTCAAACTCGCTCATTTTGAGGCAGGAACCGGCGGACGTGCAACAATTTTAACTAAGAGGTAAACACAAAACAAAACTTTCCATCAGGAGCTCCTTCACGGGACTCCACACTTGTAAACAATCGCTCCATTGGGCTCGTGTCCAGCTCGCGCCATTCGCGCGGCTCTCGGTCCCGCCCAGACTCGTCAGCGCTTCCAAGCTGACCAATCACAGAGCTTGCGCTATGCGTCGTTGCAACGTGAAGTTACATTTTTGAGAGGTGCACGTCAGCGACGCCGACGGCCACGGCGAAGGGCTATGCGTCAGCACCGTAGCATACGCCTGCGTTTGACGCAGAAGTATAAATCAGCCTTAACTCTCCAGTATGTGGACTCTATACTGCTCAGTAAGCCCTGTCTTTCTGATAAGACATTAAACTAAGGTCCTGGCTCATAAAAAAAAATGAGTAAATTAGTTTTTGAGTGTCCAGAAAAAAGCAACATATAAATGTAAGAGTAATATTATTATTATATAAAAACAACATTGATTTTCCTAATAGATTTTTTTAAGCAAAACTGAACCATATGAAATACTCTAAACAATTATTCACATATCTGTATCCATTTCCTGCGTCACAGGACTCAGAATTACAGAAGTTACTTTTTAAGAATTTTTCATTAATTTCCTTAAACTGGAATGAAATATAGGCAAGGCAAGGCAAGGCAAGGCAAGGCAAGTTTATTTATATAGCACATTTCATACACAGTGGCAATTCAAAGTGCTTTACATAAACAGGAATAAAAAAGACAAGTTTAGGAAAATAAAATGCAGACAATAAAAACAGATAAAAACAAATTAAAATGAGTTAAAATAGGTTATAAAAGAATGAAAAAGAAAACGAAAAACATAATAGTGCGATCTGTCGGACGCAGCACAGTGCTCATTCAGTAAAGGCACAGCTAAACAGATGTGTTTTCAGTCTTGATTTGAATGTGCCTAATGTTGGAGCACATCTGATCATTTCTGGAAGCTGATTCCAGCAGCAAGGGGCGTAGTGGCTGAAGGCAGATTCACCCTGCTTAGACTGAACTCTTGGAACTTCTAGTTTATATGATCCTAAAGATCTGAGTGATCTGTTAGGTTTGTATTCAGTGAGCATATCTGTAATGTATTGAGGTCCTTGGCCATTTAGTGATTTATAGACCAGTAATAATACTTTAAAATCTATTCTGAATGTAACTGGCAGCCAGTGTAGAGACCTGAGGACAGGTGTGATGTGCTCTGATTTCCTGCTTCTGGTCAGAATTCTGGCTGCAGCATTCTGGATGAGCTGCAAGTGTCTGACTGTCTTTTTGGGAAGGCCAGTGAGGAGTCCATTACAGTAATCCACCCTGCTACTGATAAAAGCATGAACAAGTTTCTCTAAATCTTCACTAGAAACAAAGCATCTGATTCTTGCTATGTTTTTGAGATGATAGTATGCTGATTTACTGACTGCTTTGACATGACTGTTGAAACTCAGATCTGACTCAAGAGTCACACCAAGATTCTTGACCTTATTTTTTGTCGTTTGACCTTTAGAGCCTAGGTACGCATTCACCTTGAGAACGTCATCTCTGTTCCCAAATGCAATGACTTCAGTTTTCTCTTTGTTTAACTGAAGAAAGTTTTGGCACATCCAATTTTTAATTTCATCAATTCATTGGCAGAGGGTGTCAATGGGGCTGTAGTCATTAGGCAGTAAGGCTAGGTAGATCTGAGTGTCATCAGCATAGCTGTGGTAGGAGATTTGATTCTTTCTCATTATTTGGCTCAGAGGGAGCATGTAAAGGTTGAACAGGAGAGGTGCCAGAATCGAGCCTTGTGGGACTCCACATGTCATGGGTGTCCACCTCGACCTATGATCACCTATACTGACATAGTAACCTCTCCCTTCAAGGTAAGATCTGAACCATTTGAGGACTGTCCCAGACAGCCCAACCCAGTTTTCCAGCCTATCCAGAAGTATGCTGTGATCGACAGTGTCAAATGCAGCACTGAGATCGAGCAATACCAGCACTGTTATTTTACCTGAATCTGTGTTTAGACGTATATCATTGATTATCTTTATAAGAGCGCTCTCTGTACTGTGATGTGCTCTGAAACCAGATTGAAAATTATCTAAACACCCCTTGAAGTTTAAGAACTTGTTAACCTGGTTGAAAACAACTTTTTCAATGATTTTGCCAATGAAAGGGAGATTTGAGATTGGCCTGTAATTGCTCAATAGGGTGTTATCCAGGTTGCTCTTCTTCAAGAGGGGTTTAACAACTGCAGTTTTAAGTGAGTTTGGAAAAATCCCTGAGAGAAGTGAATCATTTACCACTTTTAGAAGATCCATTTCTAAACAGGTAAACACCGTTTTGAAGAATGATGTGGGGAGCGTGTCAAGACTGCAGGTTGATGTTTTTATAATTTGCACCATCTCTTCTAAGATTTTACAGTTAATTGCCATGAAATCAGACATAATGTCTGACTTCTCAAGTTGTGGTTGAGTTTGTTTGATATTGACACAACTTGGCTGATTGGATGAGCTGATTGCCTTTCTGATATTATTGATCTTATCAGTAAAGAAATTAGCAAATTCATTACATTTGCTTACAGAGAGTAGCTCACTGGGAATCCGACTGGGGGGGTTTGTGAGCCTCTCTACTGTTGCAAAGAGTGTGCGAGCATTATTTACATTGTTGTTTATAAGGTTTGAAAAGAAAGTCTGTCTAGCAGTTTTTAGTTCCACATTAAAAGCCTGAAGACTGTCTTTATAGATATTATAATGGACTACTAGTTTCGTCTTTCTCCACATACGCTCAGCTTTCCTGCATTGTCTTTTCTTCATTTGGACTGCTCTTGAGTTTCTCCAAGGGACTCTCTCTTTGCCAGTTCTCTTCCTAACTTTAACAGGAGCGATGTCATTTATTACATTTTCAATTTTAGAATTAAACAAATCAAGGAGAGAATCAACAGAGTCTGCAGATATACTTGGTGCCAGCGATATGGCCTTCATAAACTGCTCACTAGTGTTCTCATTTATGCATCTCTTTCTGACAGAGACAGATCTGTCTTTAATAGCTGGAGTGATCAATATATCAAAGAAAATACAGAAATGATCAGATAGTGCCACATCCTTAACAACAGTCGATGAAATGTGTAAACCCTTAGTTATAAGTAGATCAAGAGTGTGTCCACGATTGTGTGTGGGTCCTTGAACATGCTGAGTCAGATCAAAAGTGTTAAAAACAGTCATCAGTTCTTTTACAGCATTGATTTCTGGATTATCAATGTGAATATTAAAATCCCCAGCAATACTAAAATAATCATATTCAGATGTTACTATTGATAACAGCTCTGTAAAATCATCAATAAAAGCTGGAGAATATTTTGGAGGTCTGTAGATAATGATTAGTAAGATGCGTGGAGACCATTTTAGTGCTATACTCAGATATTCAAAAGACAAATAGTCACCAAATGACACTTGTTTACATTCATAGACATCTTTAAACAGGGCAGCGATGCCTCCACCTCTCCTATTAGCTCTGCAAACACTCAAAAAGTCAAAGTTTAAAGGAGCTGCTTCATTCAGAACTGCTGCACTACAACTGTCATCTAGCCAAGTTTCATTTAAAAGCATAAAATCAAGGCAATTTGTGTTGATAAAATCATTGACTAAAAGTGACTTATTATTGAGTGATCTGATGTTTAGAAGTGCTAACTTAACAGTTTTAGTCGTTTTCTCTACAGAAGTCTCAGATATACATTTAATAGACACCAGATTTGAATGATTTGCTATACGGTCTGAAAGAGTCTTTGGTTTTCTGTCACGTAATAAGACACATATCTGCGTAGAGAAAGCTACAGACACACTGGGTTCCTGCTTGTTCTGTAAACATCTGATAAAGACACTGTTACCTAAGCAGGCCCCCGAGACACATCAATGGCAGTTTTTAAGTTCACCAGCTAAAGATGAGGTGTTTTTTGGGACCTGGCGCTGTCGCAAAGACCTGAGGCCTTTCCTAGGTGTAGGGCGAGGTGGGCTTAGAGATGGGCGTGTGGCTTGCTGACTTTTGGTTGCTAACTGGGGGCTAGCAGCAATGGAGTGTGAGAGTTTAGTTCCAGCACACACCAGTTCCTCCATCTTTTTTGAAAAATCCAAGAGAGGCGAGCAAGATGACAATGAGAACGTGTCCGGTGACAGAGGCTGTGGGTCTGGGGTTTCTGGCTGCTGAGATATGTTTACCTGGCTGTTTTCCTGGGGATCATCAATGAGTGCTGAGACTTGATGCTGTTCTGATGCATCACAGTCTGCCTGTGTTGAGCTCAGTGTGCAGGGCGCAGACGGCAGTTTGTCCGTTATCGGCGGTTGTTGTGGCTGCGTGGTGTTATCTCTGTCCTTGTAGGATGCGTCAGCCACAAGTCCACTCAGGAGCTGATTTGAAGTCCTGTGGTCATCCGGACATTTGCTAGGTGTGTGTGTGTCATTCAGTTCAGTGGCATACACAGCTGATGGATGATGGAGGGAGAAGAGGATGTTGTCTTTCAGCACTTTTGCACCAAGCTTGTTTGGATGAAGGCCGTCTGATGTAAACAGCTGTCTTTGGTTCCAGAAGAGATTGAAGTTGTCGATGAAATTCAGTCTTTTCATGTTACATGTTTTCTGCAGCCATGCATTTAGACCAAGGAGCCTTGAAAACATATTTGTCCCTCTTGCAGGGAGTGGTCCACTGATGAACGGCTGAATTTTCAATCTTTCAACTGTTTCCAAAAGCTTACAGAAATCTCTCTTGAGCAGTTCTGACTGCTCCTTCCGAATATCATTCTTCCCCACATGGATGATAATCCGTTTTGCAGTCTCATGTTTCCTTAATATGTTCTCAAGTTCTTTATTTATATCAGAAACTGTAGCATGAGGAAAGCAGTATGTCATGGTATCTCTGCTCCTAAAATTTTTGATTATTGAGTCTCCAACAATCAATGTTCTTATCTCTGTTGCGATCGGAGCAGAATGCCGCTGTCTAGTCGGCCTTATAGCAAGGCAGTGGCGCAGTAGGTAGTGCTGTCACCTCACAGCAAGAATGTTGCTGGGTCGATGGTTCGAACCTCAGCTCAGCTGACATTTCTGTGTGGAGTTTGCATGTTCTCCTAGCCTTCATGTGGGTTTCATGAAGGTGCTCCGGTTTCCCCCACAGTCCAAAGACATGCGGTACAGGTGAATTGGGTAGGCTAAATTGTCCGTAGTGTATAAGTGTGTGGGTGAATGTGTGAATGGATGTTTCCCAGAGATGGGTTGCGGCTGGAAGGGTATGCGCTGCGTAAAAACTTGCTGGATAAGTTAGCGGTTTATTCCGCTTTTTAATAAAGGGACTAAGCCGACAAGAAAATGAATGAATGAATGGAATGAAATACAAAAACATGATCTGCAGTAAACCAAACCCGTAATTAATGTAAAATAAAAGAGAACATTTGATTCTGTTGCTAATTGTTGCTACTGGGATTAAAAGATCTGTTCCAACTCTATTTGATCCAGCTGCGCTAAAAGAAGCAGTAAGTGCTACACTTTCTATATTTATAGCATTTTGAACAATACTTTTTGAGCCACGGAATTCATAACCACTGAAATCACTACAGTGGAGTTGCGGTTTGTTGAATCGGCTTTATTTTGTACAATAACCGCTATCACAGATCTCCATGCAGTATCATATTTACCCATTTGGTGGGCATCCTGCTATCCTGCTATGCATGTGCACATAAACTTTGTAATAGCATTTGTATGTGGCTCATTCATCATTGCACGAAGGCTGAATAACCTTCATAACTACATAAAATAAACTATGGGAGACTTCCTGGCCTAACCGTGGTATTATGACTATGGGTCTTCAATCTGAGTTGCTGTTGATCATTGTGCTGTACTTATCCTGACATTGACCATGGTTATCCTTCTCTGAAGTGACATGAGTGATGAGTGGATGGCAGAGACTGTAAAATATATGGACTTAGTATGCGTGACGTCACCCATTGGTTTCTAAAGAGCGCAAAAGAAGCCACAAGCAGGCGCGGCCAACTGTCGCCATTTTGTTTGCGCGTCATCACACCCACGGCGGGATACCATACAAGGGCAAATAGGCGGAGAGTGAGCGGAGCAACAGACACTGCTGGCAGTTTGCTTGAACCTGGTTCAGACACACTTTACTTTGGGAGAACGCTTAATACTTTATCACCTGTGACTCGTTTGTGTTCTGACCACTTGTGCTTGGTTGTACACTATATCAATAATTAGACTTTTTAAAACACTGCTGTAATACATTGAGCCACTAAACATTGTTCCTATGACGTTATTCAACAGGAGGAAAACGCGAACTACTTCCAAACACTTCAGATATAGTCTATGTTAGTAAATGCTGGACTATTGATGAAATCCAGCATAACACTGTATGACAATGCTTCAGATGACTGTTCTAGAGCCTACAGCTAATCAATCTGGCAGATTCTGGAGTGCATTACAGCTCTAAATATAAATATGAACGATAAATTATCTGAAATAAAACAAACACATGTATAGAGATAGTATATAAGTATATAACTTTACTTTTTAAGTGCACTCAGCATTGCTTGCCATCTAATAATTGTAGGAAACAAGTCCAAAAGGCAGTTGACTGTGTAAAGCCACATAAAACAACACAGAAATATGATAAATTTGCCGAGTTTAGTGGCTAATCTGTAGGATTCAGCTGAAGTGAAGTGACGGCGACCAGCGAGACCTAGCTGTCACTCAAGTGGCCACTCCCTTAATTATGCAAACTTAATTTAACTTAATATAAAGCAGGGGTTTTCAAAGTGTGAGGCGCAACTCCCCTGGGGGGCGCCAGAGCATGTCAGGTGAGGCGCGGGAAAAAATATAATATAATAAAAATATAATTATTAAGTTTAATTATTATATAAATGTTTTATTTATATTTAAACGTTTTAATTAAACAAAGCAAAAAAATAATACGTCAAATATAAGAAAACCTTTTTACCCAGAAGGCCATAGCTGTGAATTTGCTTCTGTTTGGCAAGCCCGCCAATACAGGTATAAGCCTATATATGATCCCCCCCCACCTCACGGAGGCTGCCGTCTAAACCAAAACAAACGGACTGAAAGCAAAAGTAAAATGTGTCCGGGCCCGGTGCTCTCTCGGCTTCCTCTGTCCTCGTTCCTCCTTTTATGATCCAGAGCTCCTTCCGTGGGATCCGAGGCAGGTGCGCACCACAGGTGTATCCACTTACGCGGTGGCCTCACTCCTCCCCTCCCCTCACTCCGTTCCCACGGCTCTCGGCCACGCCCCCTCGCCACAAAAGTCTTCAAGTTCAGGGCTTAAACCCAAAAGACGACGATATGATGATCAGTATTTGAGTTTAGGATTTACGTGGACAGTACCAGCTGATGAACCACGACTTTTATGTTTGGTTTGTCAAAATATTTTGGCTAATGCCAGCATGAGACCTGCAAAACTTCGACTGTTTTGACTGGGATGGACAGTTCTTGGATCTGTTCCATTCATATTGAACCATCATCCTAGTTTTAAAAATGTTATATTAAAATACTTGTTATTACTCTGTAAATAATTGCACGTTCATGCAAATGATGATAAAAGTGAGTTAACAGTCTGACATCTGTCTGTGTCTTTATATATACTGTATATATATATATATATATATATATATATATATATATATATATATATATATATATATATGTGTGTGTGTTTGTATGCGTGTGCGTGTGTGTGTGTGTGTGTGTGTGTGTGTGTGTGTGTGTGTGTGTGTGTGTGTGTGTGTGTGTGTGTGTGTGTGTGTGTGTGTGTGTGTGCATGTGTGCGTGTTTGGGAGGAGGGGGGCGCCAATGGATAAGTTGTGTCAAAAGGGAGGCCCACTGTCTTAGACTTTGAAAAACCCTGATATAAAGGAAACGGATGAGTTATAAAAAAAATTCACCCCCCTCACAGTTGTCATGAAGGGTAATATTAGCTGTATGAACGAAAATCTTTTTTTGTACCAGGCTGTAAACACCTTTTTTTCTGCTGTAAAGTTGGCCATTCTAACAGTGGGCTCAATTAAATTTTGCTCTGTTTTGGAGCCAGGAGCGGCCAGGACTAGCGGAATTTCGGATGAATTGCAGTTTTAGTTACTTCCGTATTGGCTTCCTGAGGGAGAGCGGGAGGTTGCCGCTTGGTGGATGGGGAGAACTTTCATGTGAGTGGGGAGGACCAGCTCATTAACATTTAAAGGCACAGGCACAAAACAGCTAAAACTCCTAACCACAATTTGTTATATCATTATGAAGATAATCATGTTTATATAAACACTATAAATGTGGAGGGATCTTATGGAATCAAGTCCCTACCTAAAGTACCGCAGTCATGGATTACAAAATAATTTGTGTGATTCAAAAAATTAACATAGCATGTAAAATTATAACTAAATGCAGAATAAGAGACAACAAGGTCGCATACCAAAAGATGAGCGTAAATCAAAAATGAACACATGTTTAGACATAATCAGTTTTACATATTTTGTGTGCTTGACTTATCCCATTTGCTCTTGTTCCCAAATTCTGCGCTTGTATTTCCAAAAGATGCAATTCGAGTTTCATTTAAAGCACTAATTTAGTCCACTAGTCGAGATTGACTGTTGCTCCTCCAGCCAATCAGACGAAGGGGGTGTTGATGTCATTCTCATGGCTGCTCAGTGCTGAATTTGTTTCCAGGATATATATATATATATATATATATATATATATATTTACATTTACATTTAGTCATTTAGCAGACGCTTTTATCCAAAGCGACTTACAAATGAGGACAAGGAAGCAATTTACACAACTACACTGTATATATATATATATATATATATATATATATATATATATATATATATATATATATATATATACAGTTGAAGTCAGAATTATTAGCCCCCTTTTGAATAGTTTTTTTCTTTTTTTAAATATTTTCCAAATGATGTTTAACAGAGCAAGGGAAATTTTCACAGTATGTCTGATAATATTTTTTTTCAGAAAGCTTTATTTGTTTTATTTTGGCTAGAACAAAAGCAGTTTTTAATAAATAAAATAATTTTTCAGGATAAAATTATTAGCCCCTTTAAGCTAAATATATTTGACTGTCTACAGAACAAACCATCATTATACAATAACTTGCCTAATTTCCACAACCTGCCTAGTTAACCTTATTAACCTAGTTAAGCCTTTAAATGTCACTTCAAGCTGTATAGAAGTGTCTTGAAAAACAGAAAGACAAAACAAATCAGTTATTAAAAATTGAACTGAAAAAATAAACAGGAGGGGCTAATAATTCTGACTTTAACTGTATTTTAGACAACTGCCCGTGATCGTAGGAATTCAACACACAAATCTGTTAAAATCTCAAGAGTTTCTTGAACTTTTGAGAGCTTTCCAGAGTTTACTGCTAGAGGAATTGACATCACTTGGAGCAAGTTGCATAATTTTTAGATGGTTTTATTAGGTTAGAAATTGCCACAGAAAACAGACCCAGAGGTTGATGATGATGTTACAAGAGTTATTGATTATTATTCATATTTAATTGAAAGGATTGATCATGTCCTCCAGAAAGGTGTCATAAATTTGTTGCATGCTCATTAGCTTCCATGCGCATTTGCAATCAGATTTTTTGTTTAAGAAAAAATGTATGAGGATTTATGAGTTCTTGTTTACATTCATCTGTGATTCCAAATGTGAAATGTAATCATAAGCTAATCATTTTAAGAAAATTTGATGTTTCCCCATTTCCTGCACTTGTCTGCCTGAGAGACATTTCATGGTCGGCGAGGGAAATGATTTGCCCTAAATGGACTTACAAGTATAAATATATATAATATAAACATATTTGAGGATCCCACTTGGCACGTTACTGTTGTGCGCATGCATGATTATGAACGATTCAGATTTATACCTTCCAATCCGTCTCAGCATGAATCAACATTTATCCTTTCCTCATCATCTTGTTTCTCATTATTTTTATTAAATATAATTATTTAATTATTTGAATGAGTATTGAACTTTGAATTGATTTTAACTAATGAATAAGTTAACACATTGCTTAATATAAAAATGTTCAGTGCATTTGCCTTTCTCTTTATAACCTTTTTCAGGAGTCAAGACCTAAAATGTCTAAATTGATTTGGCTATTTTTAAGGTTAATTCTTTTAAAGTGATTCTACTTTTTATTCAAGATAGACTTTGTGTAGTAAAGTTATTATAACTAAATGTAAGCAGAGCGACCTAGGAACTCATTGCGAGTGTTGAAGCTGGCTTCTGCTGATGAAACTGCAAACTATCTCTGTAAACTTGATTTATTTATTTAAATTTCTGACTCCGGCTCTTCTTCATCTGACAGACTGGTCATTCTTTGGGTTAAACTGTATACCATCCCTACAATTAAAAATAATAAGCATCACACAAGGTGCTAGTGAACTGATTTTGCATACCAGGTATTGAATTTACTTTACCTCAGATTAGTTCATTTGGCTGTGATGGAGCGGTAATACACATGCTTGTGCAACTTTGCCATGCTTGTGGCTTTGAGAAAGAATAAAAAAACTTGCCTCTTTTTGCACAGATGGAGTTGTTATCGCGATGCAAAATGCTTAATTTTCAAATAGGGCTTTTTACTTGCATTTCCTTGATATATATGGCTAATTCAGCTGAAATCCATGTCATGAATGGAAAACCCATTCTTTTCAAATTTGCTGCATTTTGCACTGTTGAACACCAAGGAAGAAGAAAAAAAGATCAATACTCATAGTATCTCAATATCAAAAAGAGCATGAGGCAATAAAAAGTGGACGTTTGACACAGCAGGTCACAGCTCAGCCTCTCAACAGCCTTCCTCTGATAAAATAAACCTGGCTCTTATCAGTGCTAAGAGCTGAATTCTTCTCAAACATCTGTCTGCATAATGAGCTGTTCGAGACAGAGTTCATCGTGGCCCAGTTTCTGTCTGGTCTGCCTGCTTAATGACTTACAGAAACATCAAGAGGGAAAAAAGAAAGGAGCATGGAAATGGATGGAAGTGGAACCTCTCAGACTCCTCCAGGCCTTCATTTGAAATGTGTGAATAATTTCTGGGGGGAAAAAATAATAATAATAAGACATGTGAGAATTGGTTGGAAGTGCTCTTTAATTTAACGTCACCTTTCACCCTGTAAAAAAATCTACTCACAGAACAAATTAATGATATAGTGAAGTACATTTTGTGGGTTAAAAAAAATAAACATATAATTCCTATGATTATGGAAGTCTGGTTTCTTTATACAGGGAATGATTTGACATTTCCCAACCAATATCCTTTAACATCTGAAAATGCAGTCTAAAACAGCCTCTTTTAATGTACAATTTAACTTTATTACAGTTTTAACCTTGAAGACCCTCCTCACACTGTGTTATAAAAGCCTGAAGTTCATTTTAATTAGCACTATTAGATGAGTAGTCTATCTAATCCTCCTCAATCCTCAGTGAATATTCTTCTCAATATGCTCAGATTGCTGTAATTAGATCTTTCTATAGAGCAGCCATCTATACGATTAAGGCACGGGAACTCCCTCATTGATAGTGACAGGTATAATTAAATCATGTCAAACATTTTTTTCATCATTTCGTGTCCTTGAAACACCGTGTCAGAAAAGGTCAAGATAAGGATCGGAAGTAGAAGCTTGTTTGAGGGTTTTACTTTTTATGGATTTATTTATATTCAAAAAAAATATTAACTTGAACTTCTTTGTTTTTTAAGCTTTTGGGGACCCTTTAATTATATTTCACCTTTATATTTATTTGATATAAATAGCCTAAATATTCTAAATGATTTACTTTTAAACCAGCATTTAAACATTTCAATAAAATATTTCATCAGTTGCTCACAACTTGATATGAATATTAAAAATCAAAAACAGGTGTGTGCATGAGTGTCAGCGTGTTTGTTCTTATTATTGTTTTCCAATTTCATACTTTAGTGGTAACTTTTCCACTTTACTGTTAAAGTAGTCAGTTATTTTATTTTAATTTATTTTATCATTTATTTATTATTTTATTTGTTATCAGGTCACAATAAGATTTTGTTAGTTAAAGGGCACCTATTTTACCTCTTTTTTAAGATCTAAGATAAGTGTGGGAGTGTGTCTGTAAAGCTTCAGCTCAAAAGAGCCATCAGATTATTTAATATAGCTTTCAGAACATTAGAATTTTCTGTTCTGTACACAGAGTTTGTTGCCTGTGGCCTTAATGCTGGTTCTCCCCGCCCACCTCTCCCTGCGTGCCGGTGAGTGTGTGCTTCAGTTCTGCCTTGGCTGCATCAGATAAACAGCACAGTGACAGATATGAGTTTTGATAGCTAGCCATAGACTGTAAAATATATGGATGTAGTGTCCGTGACGTCACCCATAGGTTTCTGAAGAGCGCAAAAGAAGCCACAAATAGGCGCGGCCAACCGTCGCCATTTTGTTCGCGCGTCATCACACCCACGGCGGGATACCATACAAGGGCAAAGAGGCGGAGAGTGAGCGGAGCTACAGACACTGCTGGCATTTTGCTTAGACCTGGCTTTAGACACACTTTACTTTGGGAAAACACTTAATGCTTTACCACCTGCGACTCGTTTGTATTCTGACCACATGTGCTTAGCTGTACACAATATCAATAAAGTGTTTAGACTTTTAAAAATACTGTAGTAATACATTGAGCCACTAAGTATAGTTCTTATGAAGTTTTTCAACAGGAGGAAAACGCAAATTACTTCCAAACACTTAAAATATAGTCTGTGTTAGTAAATGCAAGACTATTGATGAAATCCAGCACAACACTGTGTAATAACACTTCAGATGACTGTTCTACAGCCCACAGGTAATCAATCTGCAAGATTCTTGATTGCTTTAGAGCTCTAAAGAACATAATAAATGATAAATGATCTTAAATAAAACAAATGTATTAATAGAGATAGTTTACAAATATATAACTTTACTCACATGGGAAACGGAGGCCCCTATCATCTGATAATTGTAGGAAATAATCCCAAAAGGCAACTGACTGTGTAAACCCACAAAAACAAAACAAAAATAGGATGAATATGCCAAAATCAGTGATTAATCTGCCGGAGTCAGCTGAGGTGAGGTGACAGCGACCAGCGATACCTAGCTGTCACTTAAGTGGCCACGCGCTTAATTATGCAAACTTAATATAACCTAATATAAAGGAAACTGATGAGTTATAAAAACATTCACTCTCCTCACAGTTGTCATGAAGGGTAATATAAGCTGTATGAACCAAAATGGTTCCTTGTACCAGGCTGTAAACACCTTTTTTTTCTGTTGTAAATTTGGCCATTCTAACAGTGGGCTCAATTAAATTTTGCTCTATTATGGAGCCAGGACTAGCGGAATTTCGATGAATTGCAGTTTCAGTTACTTCCGTATTGGCCTCCCGAGGGAGTGTGGGAGGTTGCCGCTTGTAGCTGGCGCTTGTGCTGTAAAATGCTGTGGCTGTTCTTATTGTTTTGTGATATGCTGTTCTATATGTAGGTGATATGAAAGCAACAGCACATACTGTATGGGCACTGAGTCTGTATGTGTTTTTCTTTAGCATATCAGTGAAATGGAAACTCAATATAAAGTCATTTTATATGAAAAATATTTTCCGTGTAATGTATGAAGGTAGAGGCAATGATGCTGGCCTGCGTTTTTCATTTTATTCTACAATGATTGTATTAACCTGCAGAAAAAGGGAGTCGGTGAGGTGCAAATTTTACCTCCTATTATGTAGGTCAGACTGTCTGCTGAGGGAAAGAGGATTTACCCTTTTTTTTTTTACTCTGTGGAAAACAGAAAAAAATACTATGTCGAGCAACATGAGCCACATATTGGCCATCATATAGATTGCTCATGGTAAATGCCTCCTTTTGCAGCACTTACTGTAACTATTGCACTTTTTTGTGCTTTTTTTAAAGGTGCCATATAATTTATTGATACAATATTTTAAGTTGTTCTTTGAAATATAAATAGAAGCTTTGGTAAGTGCAAAAAAATAAAAAGTCTCCAGAAATGATTTTACATGTCCATTTCAAACCCTAATTTGCCCTCATTTTATATAGTTGGTTTTGACCATATTTTGGAAGGGTCATGATGAATTTTAATAAGCTCTGCTATCTTGCAGCTCATCTCAGTGCCTGACACACACACACACACACACACACACACACACACACACACACACACACACACTTACAAAATAATCATATTTCAGTTGTCCAAAATATTAACAAATTGAATTGATTACTTGTTAAATTTCTATCGTTTCAACTGTGCAGAGGTTAATTTTAGCTAGATTGAGTTGGAGAGTAATTTTAGGCCACCAGAAAACCTATTTTGCTTCTGAGTTGTGTAATAGATTGAATATTGGCTAGATTATAATTGACAAAAGGGACATGCTGAAGAATTTAGAGTTGTATTTTGTGGTTTTATTGGCAAAAACCAAGACAGGAATTAATATCAACCTTTATATTTGAAGTGTATTGTCATTCTTTCACTTTAAATTTATAGGAAGAGCTGAGGGATATTACTCAATGCATTAACATGCATTAAACACTGGTATATGGTGTTTACATGTGTTTGTTGCCTCATTACAAACATTCATAAATGTTACAATTGACATGTTAAACTAACAAAAACTGCATTTAAACAGATCATATGCCTCTTTATATTCTCACATTTTTTGTTCTGAAGAGTTGTGAACGCTTCACACTATTTTGTTCTACTTTATAGCTTGTACTATTTTCAAAATAAAAGTCCCATTTACATAGTAAGTGTAATACACGCTTAGATAAACTTAAAAATACAGGAAAACTTATTGTTGTCATCTCACTTACAAATGTTGAGGACAATTAACAGCTGCCTGGTGTGTACATATTAATGATCAAATGTGGATTATCAGAGTTAGTGTTTTGTTCAGATTGACCTTTTTGTCAACAGTATTTTACTCAACAATGGTGTTTGAGGCTCACAGTATAACATTTCTATGTACTGAACTTTTATTATTCAGGTATGCCTGGGCTTTTGAAAATCAATATTCTGATCTATTTCTCAGTGAATTTAGTCAATATGTGTCGGTGAATTTAAACAAAACATTTTTATTAAACGGTTATATTCATTACAATAAGAGTGGGGTCATTGAACATCATTAGCAACAGAAAGATTAAACAGTTAAATTGTTATGCTGCAAAAAAAAATCTTAAACTACTTAATTTCAACTTATTGGATAATTAATATATATTTATGCTAGGCACTGTATATCCATTTTTGTCTATTCTATGGCTATATTTTTAAATAATTTAACAAATTTTTGTTAATTTGTCAACCAACATGAGCCTCATATGTTATAGAAGGCCATAATACCAATTGCTTACAGTTTATGCCAGTTGTGTGACTGACCAGGGGTGCGTTTACGAAAACCAACATTAGCCAACTAAGGTCGCAAGTTCTGTCACTACAAGCATAGTTAGTTAAATTAGTGTTTCCCAAATCCTTCGTTCCAACAAACATTTACAAACTGCATCGCAAACTTTAACGCTTGTAACTACACCTCTGGAGCTGTAGTAAAGCATAGATCCTGGTTGTGTTCTATTCTCGGTTATCCCCCAATGCCCTATTGGATTAGAATATTCCAACATTTAAACTCGGAATGATTTAAAAAAAACATTGAAGTCATCTCTCTTAGGTGTAATTCACTTTCAAAGTATTTTTACAGCTCAGTTTTAGCAATCTTCATATTGACAATTCCGTTCCCTTCGTAGTGCTTTTTTGAATAATTTATGCCATTTTGAATGCAGCCGTGCCTCATGACGAATGCTAGCGGAATTTACGCTACGTCTCCAAAGCTTGTGAAAACAAAAATATATAGCATACGGTAATCCTTTTAATTTATAGTAGGTTATTTTTTAAGTAATGTGTCTGTAGCCTACTGTATATGGGCCTTTTGGTTAGAAGATTTCTGCAGTGGTTTGAATGTGTCACAGTTGTAAAAGTAGACATTCCAAAACAAAAAGTAAATAGCAATAACAGTATGTAAATATGTGTAAAACAAGATCATTTTATACAAAAAATGATAGTCATTTTTTTTAAAGTTGTTACTCAGTCCCATTTAGAGCATCATTATGGAGGTTTTACATTTTAATTAACGGGATTCAAACGATGGATCTGCGTCAGAGAAACCAACTGGTCACTACATCATTCATTTCCCAAACGATGCATTGTACTATAATAGTTCAGCCACTAGTTAAGTCGTTGTTTGGGAAACGCACCCAAGTTCAGCAGCACTTATAAACGATTTAAAGAAAATAATTCTTTCTCATATTCAAGGCTGATCCTCCAAAGAGTTTATTTGACCTCATTTGCTGAGATGACAATGTCCTTGCACCAAAGAATGATTGGTCAATCCATCTTATTTTGACTGAATGGTGACCAATGAATGATGGCAGGACTGATATTATTCCAGCATGGGGAAGCAGGGCTCCTCTGAATGTCAGCAATTACAGTGTTATCATCACCTGCCCAGACGGTAGAAGGACTTATGGCTTTAATCGTAAGCGATACCGTGAATGAGTCTGAACCCGAGGCTATTTTCCACACTTCTTCACCAATCGCTTTAGAGCCAAATTCAACAATGAAGCGCTTAAGCTGGAGTCTAATGACCACATCACGCGTGGAGAGGAGGGAGGTTTAATATCTCCATTACTTTCCTCTTCCTGTCACTTGGTATAAAACTGTATATAATAATCATTTCTCACGTTTTGCAGAAGTTGATACAATTACAGCTTGTAAATGACAGATTTTTTTGACTTGTTTTCAATCACATATATTTTTGCTGGTTTTTCTTTCATATTGAAAAGTGTTTCTTCTATAGTTTAATATATGGATAAAGGGATAGTTCACCTCACACAAAAATACTCACCTTGTATTCTCAAGTGTTTCTAAACCTTTCTTTCTTCTTTTAAACACAAACATTCCGGCTGAACTGACCCTTTAAGGGAGAACTGTGTGTATTATTAGAAATAAGTATTTATTTATGTAATATTTTAAGTATTATTATACATTCAGTATTGAACATGTTATGTTTTCTTCCTGGGAATATTTCTAAAGGAGCTGTTGACATAGAATTGAACCAGTGGCATAGCGGATGGGCCCGCAGGGCACGCGCCGCAGGGGGGCCCCGCAAGATTAGGGGGCCCCGCGTCGTCGCGATTTTCAATAATTGAAAATCCGGCAACCGCAATAATCAAACTCTTGGGAACAACTGTGGTCGGAACCAAAGTTCACAGGTCTGTGTTCTCTGAACACCTCTCAAGCGGTGGACTACTTCATTCTGATTGCTTGCCGCCAATGTTGCCAACTTAGCGACTTTTGGCCACTTTTCAGACCCCCCTAGCGACAAATCTAGCGACTTTTTTGTGTGTTATTGGAGATTTTTTTTAGACTGTCATTTGTCCATACTGTACCGTCCCTACTCTTCTCAACGAGCTGCGTGTGATGCCGCCGGCCCCTCCCCCGCCTCACAGCACTGACAGACGGCCCAGTCAGTCCTCTACAGCAGCCTCTCCCACCTGCAGCCCGAGAGCAGATCACCCCTCTGCGTACCGACGACAAATGATTTAGCACAGGCAGTGTGAAGGTATTTCCCTTGTACAGTCAAACCGATCTACTTCTACTTTATTTTAACAATTTATTTGGACCGTTTATTCTTTTTTTGTTCACAATCACAGATATTTTAGTGACAGTTTCTGAACTTGTCTGAGTTTATTACATATGAGAGATTACTGCACATTCACTAACGTTACACATCTATAATGATATACTGTATTCAAACAGCAATAAATTTAGTTAAATAAACATGCTTATATAAAGTGTAGTGCAATTATAAATACCCCTTTATTAACCATAGGCTGTTAAACAAAAAAACGTGATGACGTCAGTGATATGCAAATTGACGTATGACGTATAAACCGTATGACGTATTGACGTATGACGTTGTAAACCTCTAGGACTTTCTTTGTGGATTAAGAAAAAAGTTGGTTTTATAGAAAAATATATTTTCAAAAAATGTTTTTTTTTTACACAATAAATATCATTGGAATTCAGTATTCCCCCAACTTCTTTCACCAAAAAAACAAGTCTAAGGTTGCTTTCATTTCACAACTCATACGGGTATTCAGGGAATCAGCGTTAACCCACCAAACATGTTTCACACCCTTAATTTATTCCTTCCACTGATGGCATAAATATGTTAATATATAAGCTCTGTGCTCTTGAAAAAGTCAACAGTTGGTCTGTTAATTGCACCAGACGAGCGCTTGGAGACAAAACCAACTCCAGCTCTCTGCAAACAGTCAATAACGTATAATTATTTATCTGGATCTTCCTGCGCTTGTGTGAACCCCAGAAGCCTAATGATGTGATGTCCATCTTCCTTACATTCAGAATATATATACAAACGCTGCCCGTGTACTAATCTCTAGCCTCTGAGCACTAGACTCAGAGTCAACAACTAATTAAACACGTCTTTAAATAGAAACTGCATGGGAGGAGATGTTTTTCCACCTCTCATATTCATATCATTAACGCCATTAAATACACAGGGAAGGATGCAGAGATTATTCAAACTCAGACTCTGCAGAATTCAAGACAGGCTAGAGGATGTTTGGTCCCAATTCACACGGATAGGTCTGAACGCGTGTGTCGGATAAGATGAAAACCTGAGGCTGTTCGCAAACCTGCAAATAAATGGCGGGATTAAAGGCAAGTGGAAAGGCTCTATGTCATAAATCACAGTCTGGCTGATGGAGAGCCACAGCGCTGAGACTGGAGTAATGCCGCCTTTACATGCATGTGCAGCAGAGACACTTGGATTACAGTGGAACAGGAAGCCGATTTCAGTTTAATAAACGTCACATGATGATACACTGCAGCTACACTTGACAGCATTGAAGTTCTAACTTTAACTTTTTTAACTTAAGGGTGCCTATGATGCAAAATTTACCTTTGGAAGCTATTTAGATGTAGGTAGGTAGGCCAACAGACCTGGCACTACGGAGGGAAAGATTTTCCATTTTTTTTAAATGAAGGATTACTTCACACAAAACTAAAAATTCTTTCTGTCATTAATAACACTCCTGTCATTCCAACCTTCAACCTTATATATTTTATAATTTAAAAAATAGCAATTAAATTATAAAAATTGTGAAAATAAAGCTAGGCCTTTAGTCAAGAGATCTGGTGCCCGCGTCAGGTCAGGTACTGCTGGTATACAGCCTTTAAAATGCGCACACGGCGGCGGAAGCGCACTCTAAACTCACACCGGAGAAAACTGGACTAGTGGGTGACATGAAGAAAAGCGGCCTAATTCATTACATGTTTTGGTTAACTAGTCTTTTAAATACAACTCTCTTAAGCTCTAAAGGGAAAAAACGCAGAGGAAAAATTTACTGTTAAATAAATTTTAGCAGAATGCAACTGCCAGTCATTTTCACATTTGTTTTTCAGTTAGGGGATTTGTAGCCTAATAAAAATGTTTACGCCAAAATGTATCCAGTTTTCATGGTAATAACTGTTAATTTAGTTCTCTTTTTTAGGTATTTTTCTGTAACTACGTGATACATTTTTTTTAAAATAACATTAGATTGTAACTTTTCACTATTTCCTAACACTGATATTGGTTGGGTAATGAAGTATGATGACTCGGTTATGCTGATTTTACTTTATTTATTTACCGGTTATTGAATAGTCTAGTTGAATGTGTGGACATAGTTTGACGCCTTTAGATAAAACTTTAAACATTTATGTTATTTGAAATAAAACTGAAAGAAATAAGGAGAATAAAATAATTTAAAGCACTCATTTGGTGCTGAAGCCATGATCTCAGTGCGTTTATATAAACAGTATTGTTGCATTACCTTCATTAATAAAATCAGTAATAGTGAAACTGTGCATATTATTACTACTATAATATATATATCACTGCCTTCAGTCAGTAACTAAGGCAGTAATGCAAAGTAACAATAAATAATTGAATAAATAGCCTAAATAAAATGAACAAGGGGGGACCAAAATCTATGCCCCCTCAGTTATAACATCCATTACTTTTAGGCTAGCAACGCTACTGTCCAGCACTGCAAAAAAAGTCCCAGTTTGTGAATGTTAAATTGGTTTATTTAGCAGTGTATATAGCAGTATATACTAACGTGTATCCTGTCACATTTGCTGCAACTAGATGTGCAAAAACAGTGCTGTTAAATGTGTGTGTGTTTACTGTAAACTTTGTAATGGAATTTGTGACGCATCATTGCAGAAAAGCTTGAATAAACTTAACCACATATATATTAAATAAACTTATTTGGTATTTTTTACTTATAAGCAATTTTCAGCAATCATAATTAATAATCTGATGGGTATTTTGAGCTGACACTTTACATACACAAACTGGAGACACCAAAGACGTATCTTACATCTTGTAAAATGGGAAAAATAGAAGCCCTTTAAAGAAACAGTCAACCCCAAAAGAAAAATTGTCCCAGAATTCGTTCACACTCAAGCCATCCTCCATCCTCAGTGTATATGACTTTTTTCTGTCAGAAGAAACAGTTAGAGCAGTTTGATTAATGTGCTTTTCTAACTAAAATATTTCTCATTTTCAAATTTTAAACTCACATCACTGAAATTTGCATGCACGTCAACAACTTCTAAGCTGACATATATTCATTCCTGTCTAAAACAATAATACAGTCCTTTAAATATAATATGGCCAACATTTATTTAACATATCTTTATTTAGGCCTAAAAATGTTAGTGTAAGATCGATCTTCAAACAATTGTGTTAATATAAATTTTGCAGTATAGAACAATATTTCAGTCACATTCACATTCTGACATTTTATTTTCACATATTTGTTTTCTTTCAGTTAGTGTTTTCAATGTATATGTAATCACTTTTGTACATTTTACTTTACAGGAATACTAATATGGGACATGTTTTCTATGATCAGTATAGTAAACAGAAATAAATAACAGTAATATAACAGATATACTAAATAACAGAATATAAAGAAATTATATTGTTTTACATTAGTAATATGTTACATGCCAAAAGATATGTATAAATTTTCGTATTTTAAGGTTTAGGGTTTTTATAAGATGCATTCATTTTTTGAAGATGTTTATCTTGTCAGCCTGCTAACATCAAACAATGAATTCAACACCGGCTCATTGGAGATATATGCTTTAGCCTATAGTTTTGTGAATCTGCAAAAACATGTAAACAAACATTTGACTGCATAGGTGAAAGAAACACCACAGGGCAGTCTGACTCCATCACTTTTTGTTCTTTGTAACATGATAATATTTACATTGTCATATTATAAATGAATAATTTTTGATAACACCAAATCAAAATTGCAAAACAATTTAATGGAACCTATGATTTGTAATCAAATACAGTTGTTACCTGTTTATTTCTATATGGAAATTTGTACTGTGTTGGACTTGTGATGCTTGTCTGCTGAAACTTGATTCAACGAAAGACATAAAAGCATTGTAAAATCAAGGTAAATCTGTGAGGTTGCAGTGCATTTTTCTCTCTTGTTTGATTTTAAAAGCTCTATTGTTTTTGTAAGGGATGGGTTTAGATCAGTGTTTTATAGTCTAGGTCAGGGGTGCCAAAACTTTTTTATATGAAGGACCAAAAACCAAATATCATTTTGAGCCATGGGCCGAAGGTAATATCAAACTACATTACATTAAAGCTACCATGACAATTTTCTCATTTATTTCCTAATATTTAAAAATAAATAGAAAACATTACTTTAAATCATATTAGTTAATGCAGTATAGCATTTTAATTATAATTTAATGCAGTAAAAACATAAACAATGATATTTATAACACAGTGTTGTTCAATGCTGAATACAGTACTGTAGCAAAGCAGAATCTGCCTTTGACTTGATTTGCTCACCAAAGTCTCTGCATTGTCGGGTAACAGTACATTTTAACAAAAACAAATAAAGTTACATCATTTAACCGAAACATTAAATTTCAGTTGGCTTTTAACAATAAAACAGTTAAAGTGGCAACATTAAATTTTAATTGACAGTCTTAAAAGGATTCCCATCTTTGTTCCCCTTTTCTCAGAGGGATGGTGGGACAAATCGATGGTTACCATCGACCAACTTTGACCCACAGGCCCTACTTTAGACTTCACTGCTCTTGGTGATCTGAATGACAAGCCTAATATTCTCCTGGATGTGTACAAGGAGGATGTATATTTTTTAATACCCTAAGTAACATATTTCAAGTAGCAAAAATGTAGACAGTGCCCTTCTGTAGATTTGTCATCTGAAACGTGCAGCAAAATGTATCAGAGCAACATATTTAAGGTTTTGCATAAATGTCATCGGAAGCACATATTTCCAGTGAGCCAGGGCTCAATAAATCCAGCGAAATGTACATGTAGTGGCGCCAGCTCTGGTTTTACATCAATAAAGGTGCTCTGTTTTTAGACATGACTAAAACAATCTGCATGCATCAATTGGAAATGAGGTTAGAGCATTAGAAAGACGGAGAGCGTCTCACAAGTGCATTTATTTATGTGGCATGACCTACCTTGAAATTGCAAATTACGATTTAAGTAAGAAGTTACGAAGTGAGAAATTTGCTTTTATCCTCAGACATGAAAGTCGGACTGAAATACACCAAAGCATAAAAAGGCTTTTGTGTATTCAACTCATTTACTAACTCCTTTAATTAGTGCATACAGACTTCAATCATTTTTATATAAATCTAATTAGCTATAGCCCTGTATAAAATATCACTTCAAACTTGGCATCACAGAGTTTTCTCAGTATTTTTATAAATCTGCAATCTCTTGCATGAGCCCTTGTGTTTAAAGAATGTTTCAGTTAACAATTTGTGTCAGGAAATCGTTGAATTGATGATGGAAAGGACTGACATTTCTCTCCTCTGTGAAAACTGTGATTTTACACAAGATAAATGATGAAAGCGTTCACCCAAACCTTCCCAAAAACATTCTGTACTCTTGGATTCTTCATATGAAGCTTGCAACCATTTCAGGGTCATTACTGCTGCACTCATTAAATTGAAAATCTATTAGCTTTGTACTGAAGGCCTTTTAGTAATTATGAGGACTAATTGACTCCCCCATCGTCCTTTTTTACACTGACTGCAGTACCTGAGATGGATCTTTTATAGTACATTTTATCTTCAAAGTTTAAAAAATATGCTCCAGACCCTGTGTTTGCTTTCAAGCTATTTGCCAGTTGATTTGTTTTTCTGTTCTTTGTGTTCTGCCTTTAAAATGAATCAGTCTGCCGGAAAATGTCACATTGATGCAGTAAATGGTTTCTTGTGGTATGGATCTAAATTCACTGCACCGTCTATTCAGAGAGCAATACTGAAATCCAACACTATTCCTTTGAAAGCATCACCTTTCTTTGCCTAAAAGTCATTTTCTTTTTCAATATTGTGTCTTTTGTTACAGTAAATGTGTCTAAATATTCTATAAAACAAGATATAATATAATATTAGATGATATTATGATTTTACTCTTTTTTTATGATTTTTCTAACATTTTTCCATTTTACAAACATATCAAACAACCCTTACAGAAATAATAATAGAAAAAAAAAATATATATATATATATAAATACAAATAACATATTGATAAAAAGTAAATAAATTAATTAAAATAAATAAAAAAAGAAGATAATAATAAAATAAAACCAAATTAACAAATAATGCGAGGCAGATGTCTACATATATACAGTAATCTCAAATGTTACATTTCGAGTAAGGAAAGATTACAAACGGATGTATTATTGTGTTCAAAAGCTGAGGTGATCAGTCTAGATCCAGCTGGAGAGTTTTAACATAGAAAGAAAGGGCATCCCAAATTTTAGGATTTTACTCTTAACAGGATTTCTTAAAATTACGAATAAAATGTTGCACACCTGCAACTCTATATAACATACAAACGTAATTTTTTTTAAAGTAATATTTCACAATATTACTGCATTTATATTTTTACCAAATAAATTTAGTCTAGAAAAGGATATAAAAATAAGATTAGACATTACATTAAGATTTGAAAGATTTCAATAAACAAACCATTAAAATCTAACTGATCATAAATATTAATAAAAAATAACCATTATACAGTAGTAAATAAGCACTAGTTTTTATATATATATAGGAGGGGTGTACTCATATACACACACACACACACACACACACACACACAGTTGAAGTCAAAAATATTAGCCCCCTTTTGATTTTTCTTTTTTTTAAATATTTCCCAAATGATGTTTTACAGAGCAAGGAAATTTTCACAGTATGTCTGATAATATTTTTTCTTCAAGAAAAAGTCGTATTTGTTTTATTTTGGCTAGAATAAAAGCAGTTTTGAATTTTTTAAAAACTATTTTTGGGACAAAATTATTGGCCCCTTTAAGCTAATTTTTTTCAGTTATCTACAGAACAAACCATCGTTATAGAATAACTTGCCTAATTGCCCTAACCTGCTTAGTTCACCTTATTAACCTAGTTAAGCCTTTAAATGTCACTTTAAGCTGTATAGAAGTCTCTTGAAAAATATCAAGTAAAATATTATTTACTGTCATCATGGCAAAGATAAAATAAATCAATTATTATTAATAAGTTTTTAAAACTATTATGCTTATAAATGTGCTGAAACAATCTTCCCTCCATTAAACAGAAATTGGAAAAAATAAACAGGGGCGCTAATAATTCAGGGGGGCTAATAATTCTGACTTCAAATGTGTATATATATATATATATATATTTTTTTTTTTTTTTTTTTTTACGTATGACTTTTACAAAGGAGGCCAACTCTAAGCATAAGCATTATACTGCTATCTCAAATTTCAGTGCTTTATTGTCATAACATTATTTTATTATCATCACATCAGTTGTATTTGCGAATTAGTGAACATAAATCAAGTACACTGTTAAAAATTGTCCCGTTAAAAAACAGTAAAATACTGGCAGCTGCAGTTGCCAGCAATGTACTGTTATTTTACAGTATGTTGCTGTAAAAATACATGGACTACATTGATTTACACAATACTCAAGTGAACTAATTTTGCTCACTGAAAGCAACTGCCTCAACTTGGTCAACTGCTGAATGAGTTTATGAAGTAATGTGCTATATATGCTTAGAAGCATACTTATAATGATAACTTATTTTAGTTAATTAGAAAAGTTCGGTTTAACTCTAATGTCTTATTTTTCACAACAGCACACATACATGTAAATCTGGAATCACCAGAGAGATTCTGACTGCATCAGCCACTAAACAGCCGCTATCTTTAAATAGAGAAACATGCAGAATAACATCAGCAGTTCATTGTTCATCTTTAACTCATACACTAGCTCTACTGTCCTCCACAACGGTGACACACAGAAGAAATTAGCTTCAGGTTTTACAGTAAAATACTGTTTTTCCTTGATTTAACAGTAATCTACTGGCAGCTGTGGTTGCCAGCAATATACTGTTTTTTTACAGTCTACTTCCGTTGTGTAAATTAACAGTATATTACTGTTAAAATACATTTTTACACTGCGTTTTTACCTCTCACACCTTTAACCCTTTAAACCCCAGAGCCTATACTTCAGTTTTAATTGAAGTGTCCACACTACTGAGTGTTCAAGAAACATGGAGCAAAGCTGAAGTAAATTCATTAATTAACTGACTAATTAAATGATAATTGAGGATTAACAATGAACAAATGAAGAAATACTGAAGGGAAAAAACAAGAACAGAACATACAAAACTTTAGTCACAGCTTTATAATGAAATAACCTGAAGAACAACAAATGATTAAATCATTTAAATGATCAGCAGATGATTAAACAACTCTACAAACATCATCACCAGCTACGCTTATTACTTAATACATGTATTTTTGTATAACATCTACTAAAGTTCTTCTTGAGAAAAAGTTAAAGTTTTACGTCACCATCATGGAGAACAGAGTTTGCTTTAGTTGGGCTCTTAGCCCTGTCATTTTTAACATTTATTTATCTTGGCTGCTGCAATTGTTAAGAACTTTGTTTAAAAAGCTCCTTTGTTGAGGCAAGCCAGCCAAAAACTTAAATAAGATCTGGTGATGTTCATATTGCTATTAAATGGCAGAGTCTGTTCTCATTTAGTATTATAAAATGTACTGCTCCTATTCAATGTTAAATCTATTGTTTTACATTATATGTATATATATTGCAATGATTTCTGGAAGTTTTTAAGAATATCTTGGACAATAACACTGCTCTATGGTGTAAATCGCACTCAAAGAGACATCAATAATCAGAATATGAACCTCAATAATGGTGACAACAAATTTAACAAATTAACAGTTTAACTCACAAACAGGCAACTGAAAGTCTAAACATAAACAACAGCAGAATCAAACACAAATAAAGAAAACCGTTAGACCATTATACAACATTTATTTATACCGCAATGCATGCTGGGATATTTGTACAGTGCCACTCCCAGCATGCATTGCAGCATGAAACATTTGAGATGTTACCATTGTTGAGATACAAGGTCAGATTCATGAGGTCTGGGTGTGTAGTTGTCATAACTGAACTGTTTTTGTATGTTATTTCTTAACTGTTAAGTAATTTCAGAGGTATCTTTTCTGTTTCCACTTCTCATTAATTAAATTAATACCTGCAACTAAGCATAAAATCTATTGCATGAGGCCCTTCATCCAGATTTATACCAAAACATTTATCAGAACTAATTTCAGATAAATAGATTTCTTCATTTATTGACTTCCCAACTTTATTGCTATAGTACAAACGTTTTGTAAACTCTGTATTACAGCAGTTGGAAAGTCTTCTTAAATGAGTTCAAGGGTGAAGAACCCAACTAAATCAGCCCCTCACTCCATTACGGTGACACAAAAAAACACCTTAATTTCTGTTGGATCTCAATGAGAATTGTATGGACGTCAAATCAGTCAGTAATAAGTGTGTCTGCTGTTGTTTGTGGAGTTGTTTAATGATCCTCTGCTGAGACTGAAGGTGTTTTATTTTATTTTATTTTATTTTATTTTATTTTATTTTATTTTATTTTATTTTATTTTATTTTATTTTATTTTATTTAATGTTGTAACTCAAGTCACTGTTTGTGTTTCTTGTTTATTTTCTTCAGTAATTGTAATTATTAACAGCAGGTGTTCATCAGTGTCTGAATTCACTCATTAGTGTTCATTAAAACTGTCAGGTGAACTATATTAGTTAACTAGTGTATGAAATAGTGAACAAGGACACAAAGCGTGATTTCAAACACAGACTTTAAAACATCGAATCTGAACTCTGTTAGCTCACAGTTTTCTGCAGTTGGTTACTTTCTCGAAAACAAAAATGATACCCAGAAAGCACTGTTTTTAACAGAATATTACTGTTTTAGTGAAAAAACATTATTTTATCGTAGAATCTGACCGTTTTTTAACAGCAATTTTTTACAGTGTATAAGACGACAATATATAATATAGTAGCAAAACATTTTATGGATTTTAGGACATGACGTTAAACAACTAGAATGTATAAGAATGGAAGAAGTATTTGAGTCACATAGAGGGGGTAATCTGAATAAAAGATTATAACAAAGAGAAACATTCTGGATTCATAAATTAAAACCACATACACCAAGAGGAAAAAATGAGGAATTGGAGCTTTCTGTGTTTCTTTAATGGGTTGGTGTTCAGCTAAAATTTGTGGATCATGGATTTTGAGCATGTAATGATACAAATAATGTAGTGGGAATTTATTTTTTATTGTTTTGGATTGTCAGAATTTAATTGCATTGATATAGACATGAATAAGTAAATGATGATAATTGACATGTTATTTTCCTGTCAAATAAGGTATATATTTCTTGGGTGGTTAATTGTAGTAAATAAAATGAAAATGAGATTGTTTTTACTTATTAAGTGTTCGTCTCACTGATGACGTAATGTGACTGACTGTGGGATAAAAGGGTGGAGTAAGAGGATTGTGTCACACACTGAGGAAGGCATTGTTAATCATGACCTTCTGAATATTATTGACAAGATTAACACACCAAATAAAAAAATGTAAAAAAAAAAAAAAAAACACGAGCGCACAGTGCAAACTTCATTACTCAATATTTTATTTATATCATAAAGTAACTTGAATAAAACTCTACACCCTTTTGTATAAGTGTAGTATAAGGCTTGTGAATATGCTTCCACAAAATCGCACCAGTAATACGGCTTTACCTGTACTTGGTGTACTGAGGTCCAGTAATAAATGGTTAATAACACAGAAAGTATGCAAAAAAGTAATTCACTAATAAATCACTGAAAAGTAATCACTCAACTCAGTTTATAGCAATCACAGAATAAAAGTTCTATAATAATCAATCATGTTCTCCTCAGAGCATCTTTACATTGTATCAATTTATTAAAGGATTTTTTTAAACATAGATTCTGACAAAAGGAAACAGCTGCTTGTTTTCAAGTAATCAATTGATGTGTCAGTGATTGGCTGCTTTACTCAGCACTGCAAAACACACAAACACTCACCAGTGCAAACACAGATAAATATATATTTTTCACTACTGTGTTCACACAACACAATCTCACGGCAATTCGTATTTTTTTTATTTAGTGGCTAATTCGTATGAATTTGTACGATCTAATTCGTACAATTTAGTACGACTTGCTCATTCCCCAATGACGGTTGCGTTTAGGGGTGGGGTTAGCTGCCATGCCTCCTTTTTAAAATTGTACAATTTCGTACAACTGAACCCGTACAAATTCGTACGAATTAGCCACTAAACTGGCAAAACGTACTTACGTTTTCTCGTGAGATCAGGCTGGTTCACACCACCGTTCACACTCTCATGATCCAATATGTTTACATGTTTTCTAACATGATAAATCAGTCATTTGTTTAGTGAGGCTTCTGTGTTCATGCTTAAGTGCTACTCTAATTTCAACATGCTGTTTTGGAGATGTTTAACAGCATTGGTCTTTGTGTTAATATTACAAACCCCGTCAAAACAATAATCAATCTTCTTTGTGTTGCTTGGGAAGTAATGTGATTGAAACCACAGTTTATTGGACTTTCGAAACCTTTCAAGCGATGGAATAGTGATAGGTTTCCACCGAATGTGCCATAGCACATTACCATAAAGTTGATCTTATATTAACTCTTCTTGATGCCTACACCATCCAACACATGCTGCGACACTTTTATAGACACTCTCCACCAGCTCCCATTGACAAAAAAAATGACTTCCAGCTTCTATGACAGTCACATAGGTGCCAGTGTGAATGCATGGTAATGGTTTCAATAAAGGGTGTTCTTGAATTGTTTCAGAGAGCTTGGCACCTGTAGCACCTCCACTGAACTCAGCCTGGCTCTCTACAATGTAAGACTCATAATGGTAACTGATATCATTAGCCTTTTGGCTTGACTACTTTATCAAACAACTAATGATGAGTTGCTAATGTTACAAGGTGTCCACATTCACCATCTCAGAGAGCAGTCTTCTAAGAATCAACATCTTTAGTTTGAAAGTGAGGGGGACATAATGATTGAAAAGCCACACAATTAGATGGAAAGTTAAATTTTTTGGTAATCTTTAATGGTGTTTAAAGTCTGACCATTTACTTCTGCGTTTGGAGTAACAGTTGATATCAGTTTGATGGCTTCAGCCACAATATTCTTAACCACAACCCCTTACCATTAGCTTGCTATGAGGAAATGATGCACACACAAAAGCCCTGCCCCTACTCAATTTTCCAATTCAGTTGGAAGTACATCAATATTCTGAACTAAAAGTCTCAGAAACTTCAGATTCATGTGGACTTTAATCATCCTTTACCAAACATTTTAAATACCTTTCACAATTTCACAGCTTGGTTTGTATTTTATTTGTACAGCATTAACTCGGTGTCAGACTACAGTTAGCTACTGTATTTGTATAACAAATCTGTGGTAAATGTAGATATTCATGTACATTTATCTACCACTGCATACATGCAATCATCTTGCTCTTATTCATGTTTACGCACCGACTTTATCACAGGCAGCTTTCAATAGCAGCTCAGACAAACAACAACTGATGAGGCATCTACAGTATGTATATCTACAGTTGAAGACTAAATTATTATAAAAAAAAAAAATGTAGTTCTTTAGTGTTGAATAGATCAAGGACATTTTTCACAGAATAATTTTTTCTCCGGGGAATGCTTGTTTTGTTTAGTTTGGTGGTAATTAAAAAAATGTAAATTTCAAAACTGTAATGTCAATATTTTTAGCCCCCTTAAAATTCTTTTTTTTTTCAATTGGCTAGAGAACAAACCATTGTTATTCATTGAGTTGCATAATTAACCCAACTTGCCTCGTTAACCTAATTAGTCTAGTCTTTTAATTGTATTGAATACTACAATCTTGCAAAATAATTAGTAAATTGTTATGTACCATAACAGCCGATTTGAATGTCATCACGATTGAAAGAGCAACATCAGTAGTTATCAGCTGATAGATACGGGGCAGTAGGGACCTTCTACGTCTACTGGTAGACTCTGAAGGCCGTTATCATCCATCTACCTGGTTAATCATATACGGCTGCAGCCGGAAGTTAGCGATAATAATGTATATTATTTATTAAAATTCCCTTTAATTGTATTTAATTAACGTCTACCCCTACCACAACTCTAAACCCAACCGCCACAGTAATAAAAGCAAATTTGGATCTGGAGTCTTCTGTTAGTATAGCTGATTAAACACGAGAATTATTTATATTATTTATTAAATTTCCCATTAATTTTATTTTATTAACGTCTACCCCTACCCCAACCCTAAACCCAACCATCACAGTAATGTAAAAACAGATCTGCATCTGGAGTATTCTCTATTAGTGTAGCTGATTAACCATGTGAATAAATGATAACAGCCTTCTGAGCCTACCTCTAGGCGCAGAAGGCCCCTACTGGCCCATATCTATCAGCTGATAACCACTGAAAATTTGCATTAAATCCATTAAAGTCCATTAACATTCAAAGTGGGTGGCTATAACAAATTAGTTATTATTATTATAGTTTCGTTATTAAAACTATAATGTTTTAAAATGTGTCAGGAAGAAAATAAAGTCTCCATTAATCAGGTCTTAGGAAAAAAATTTAACAAAAATAATCATTTCAAAAGAGATAATAATTTTGTCTTCAACTGTGTGTGCAAAAACAATATTTATTTATAATATTCACCTTATTCTCCGCCGACGAGCGGGCGCTGCCATTTAAATCTTTTTGGCTCGAGACTTCATTATGCTGCTTGATGCTGCAATTTGATATTTTCTTATTATATTATTTTACTTGGTCTGTATAGTCATGCAGACATTTGTTGGCATAGCAAGTAGTTTGACCATTTTCTGCCATTTTTTATTCCTAGTCATAGGCGACTGAATCATAAGTTCTAAGACAATCGCGAAAACAGGTGCACTTCCGCATTTTAGAATAAGGTCAATAAAATACATCTTAATATTTTATGTGATGTAAATACTTCAACATACTGATTAAATACAGATTTTGTGTTCGTGCACTTTAAGGTGATTAAACTAATAACTAAAAACCTTGATTTGAGCCCTTTTCTTTGCACAACTGGTGACTAATCTCTTCTTTGAGTTCTTTTTTTAACTCTAGCACATTTATAGTAATAATTATAGGTTAGCGTTTAACTGTGAGAAATCTGTAACTTCTTTTTTGTCAAGGTCTATGGAGATCATCAAGCCTTTTTTTCGGCACTTGGCAGAATTGAAGATGTCATTACCCTTCCCTTTACAGCAGCGATGAAATGTCAAACCTAACCAAATAATTTCCCAGAAATGGTCAACTATCATGGACATGGACATACTGCCCTGAAAGCTGCGGTGGGCTGAAGCAAAGGTTCCTCTAATGATAATCATTACCTCTAGCACACATCTTTCTGCTTCATTTAAGCTATTCTTAACAGGAAGATCTATCATAACCACCAGCACTCTCCGAGTTTGAGGCCTTCGTGATTTATTCAGATTACCATTTCACTTCTATAGACATAAAGGCACCTTGAACCTTTTTAATTAAGAGCGCCTAATTTAGAAGTAAACCCATCATTAATGCAGCACATTCATTATGGGATTCATTTGTGCCTTCGCAGCGCTGTCCTGAGAGTTATTCCCCAGTACACATGCAAATAATACTCGTAAACAAGCAGAGAGGCTCGTGGGAGAGAAAAGAAGAAAATTAAAATAAGACAAAAATCTGATGATTTAATCCCCTTGCCTTTTTGGATTTGTCTGTTTTTTAAATGGGTCAGCTAAATCAAACTTCACAGAGATTTTACTTTTACTGTGTTTGAAGGGAAATACCCATATATGCTGTTTGCAAAAGGGTTTGTCTTAATCAGTTCTCTATAGTAAAAGAAATAGGACACAAAAACATATAAAAAATTGTGTTTATCTTTGTTGCTGTCTTTGGCCCCATTTACACTAATACATTTAAGTTTTAAAACAGCGTTTTAAAATGAAAACGATCCGCGTTCACACTGGAATTTTGCGTTTCTGAACAACTCTCCATCCACACTATACCACTGAAAACGCACATCATGTGACCACACACACACACACAATGTCATGCACTGCAGTGATGAGAGCTGTGCAGGTCACACTGTTTATCAAGGATCTACCGCTGAGTCTAATCTCACTATATTTGTTAAACATGATATTTAATTTATCTTGTTGTCCATATCTAACAACATATTCCCTGATTTTGGTCTTTTGAATCTTATACTCGTCTTCAGGTAACATGTTTTGGCTGAGCGCAAAGATAAGTTATTAATTTATGTTACCACGAACACTAATGCCACACATTGACTGATTGCTTGCATTTATTTCCTATATTGTATAAACTTATTATACATTATACTGTTATAATGGCCATTATTGATTATTGAAACTGATATGCAGTGAAAGAGAGGGTATGTTTCATATTTTTTATGAAAATGAAAGGAGGCATAACATTGATTTTGCTATCCAAGTACATAAAACTACCACATACATCACACGCATTCCATTTATCGCAACTTTTGTGTCTGGTATTTAAATAGTCAGCTGTTCAGCTGTTTCTACCGGCAGGTCGGAGAGGGACTGTCAGACGGCAAGTTTTTTTTTTTTTAAATCCCACAACTGCGGTGATGAGGTAATAATTTCGCAAAACTGAGCAGTTCTAACTACTGATATAGCTTAATATTTGTTTTCACAGTATAAAATGTATGTAGTTTTGGTGAAATTAAATAACTATTCAATAAAATTTGCATCATATAAATGTACATACATGCGATTTATTCAGAAAAACATCAATTATATATGATATAGCCAGTCACATCTGATTCTGTAATAGTTAAACCACAGAGTTCATTTGTCTAGCTTTTCATTTTATAGCTATATTCTAGCATGCTATGTCAGTTAGCTTTAGATTATAAATCTATTTTATTCCTATGAACATACCTAAGATGGCTGGAAGTGAACATATAGACCATCTATTGTCCATTCCTGGAATGTTCTACTACTTTAGTGAGGCATATATGGAATTTCTGCCTAAGAGTGCCCAGTATGAATGAAACTGTATTAAAGTGTGACAATGCCCGCATAATCCTATTTTGGAAAAAAATTATAATAATCTCCCTCTATAGAAATTTAAAGTAAACATATTTCTAGAGTATAGATCTTTATTTTTTATTTTTTGTACTATTTTTGATAAAATTTTTATTATATTAAAAATAGTAGTATCAAAATAGTATCAATATTTTGCAAGGTTTTGAATTTAAAAATGTCCCTATCTTGACAAAACTACACCTCAGTTAATCACTCTGTCCAATGAACATGTTTGTAGCTTTGTATCACATTGGCAAACAACTTACACTATAAAATAAATCATATCATCAGATTTGAAGACATGCAGAAAAATTACATTTTCAAAAAACAGACACTGCGAATCAGGAGGATAGGAGGCTCAAGAGGTATAATATGACTAGTGACAGACTGGTAAATAAGAAGCGAGTTATTTTTTATTTTATTTTTTTTATGTCGGGGGAGGGTGGTGACTTCTTTAGGGCTAATCCCCTTATCCCTTTCGACCCTAGCAACACCCTTAGTCTGAAAGCAAAACAAATTTCTAAATACATTGCTACTTAAAGTTTTCAAGCGATGACAATCAGACTCCAGAAAGATTTAAGAATTCAAAACAATGTTAGAAACATGCTAAAATGTTTTAATATGTTGGAAACTAGTTCATGCTAATAATGTCTTAAACATGCAGGCACACCAATTCATCGTATTATTATGATACATGGTAATAATAAATTAAAGCTAATTCACTTTAGCAACATGTATAGCAGGGCTGCTCAACTCCTTCCTGCAGATCTACCTTCCTACAGAGTCCAGCTCCAAACCTTATCAAACATACCTGAACTAATTAATTAGGACCTGAACAGCACTTGATAATTACAGACAGGTGTGTTTGATATGGGTTGGAGCTAAAATTTGTAGGAAGGTAGATCTCCAGGAACAGGGTTGAGTACTATAGCAATGCTTTTACCATGTTAAAAAGCATGTTAACATTGTTATAACATCATAAAGTATAAATTTATTCTGCCAATACTCTTTTAACTTGTTAAATTTATGCTATCAATATGTTAATTTTTCCTAGCAATGTGCTAACCATGCTAAAAACATAATATACTTAGAAAGTGTTACAACTTTAACCTAGACATCCAGTTATTCATCTTCCTTTGCAATAGCAAGCAACTAGCCTAGTACATGCTAACACCATGTTAAATCAGACAAAAATGCAGTGTGTTAAAATACCATATGCTAGAAACTAACACTTTTTTTAAAAACATGCTAGTAACATGGTAATGAATCAAGCTAACAAAACGTCCTAAATGTTAATCAACATACTAGCATTGTGTTAAATCTCTAAAATGTTGTTGGGGTCTCCAACAACATGCTGATATGCGTGCAAGGTCAAAAAACACTTTTATTGTCTTATAATATGCATTTATTTTTACCTAATTATCCCAGTGACTCCCATATGAATCATTCAATGATTCATTTGTTCCCAAACCCCTTCCTAGCACGAAGCTAATCTGTGCTGAATGGACCGATGACCTAGTCCATTGCGACTGGTCGACTGCGTTCAGCACAAGACAGAGAGAAATGCCCACCATGGCTACAGTATGAAGTAGCAGAAAGTATGAGAGAGCCCAATGCAGGAATGCAATAAAGCAATGCAGTTAAAGACCAGCATACTGCTCTACTCTTAAACCTTACCCCAAGTGATAACAACAACACACACTCAGTATTAATCCACACAGTGGCAAAAGTTGAACTATTTTGAAAATTGACCATGCTGGGCGTGTGAGGAACAGCTGATGGTGGCCATAGCAAATGCTAACAGCAGAGGATCACTAGCTCAGAAACGCACTGGGTAAAGGAAGAAGCACACGTCACGTTTTTAACATGGTTTTGGAGGCGATATGTGAATAGCCTCATACTGATTTAACCCAAGAGATACATTACAAGCACGCAGGGTGATTACAGCTTATAACAGACAATTAAACACATATTTTGCAAACTACACAAAATGAGGCAACAATTTTAATCACACATTACATGTTATTATCCAGATGAAGAAGAAACTGATCCATTTAAACTGTAAAAGTTACTTACAAGGTCCCTTTCAAAGTCTAACAAAGTCCCGTACAAAATAGTCTCTGCTGATTCTTCAATAGCAAATGGCCAGCAAATCCCACGTTGCAGCGTAGGTTATTGTATCAATTGTCAGAAAAATGACCGGAACAAACACAGCAAGGTTGGCTACTGTGGTATTGTTGTGAATATGAACTTTAACCCTTTATTCTCAGCAGCCGAATCTCCATCTGTCAGGGATCGTCATCTTCGCGTCATGATCAGTCTCGTGATCCCCCACGCCTCCGCTAGTGTTTGAAGTGAAAGCGCGTTATACAGGAACTACATATTTGATAATTTACTGTTTCAACATTGATGCAATCAAACAAAAGTTCCGACAACATGAATAAATTGTTTGAAAGCCAGCATTTTTTACAGCATACTTAAACATAATCTGCTAAATAATTTTTTTTTCTAATTTAGTTTGTTTGTATCTCTTTCTTTCTACCTTATTTTAGGTTTAAGCTTACATTGCTTTTTTAAACATTCCGGTTTAAGCTAGTGAGGTTGGTTTTCGCTGGTATCTTACTTTACACAGGCTATAGGAAACAAGCTAAAGCCTTCTACTTCTCGCTAAAACTAAAACTTTAAATCTATATTGAAATTGAAATCTAAATCTTTTGTGAATCATTTTATTGGGTTTGTCTTGAATATTCATTTTAAAACATTCCTTTATTATTTTAGTCTTACATTAAACTCTGGAATAAATATGCACATATTATGTATCATTTTTTCGAGTCTGACTCAAAAGTGGGGTGTCAGTTGAGGGATTAAGCATTTAATCAGCACACCAGCATGAAGGATCATCTCACACTGTAATATCCGCTGAATATATAGCTTTAAACAATATTTTTAAAAGAATTAATATAGCGTTATGTTTTCAAATGAATAATCCAGTCATGTTAGAAGAGCAGCTTTTTTTTTCTTTTATTTCACTTTTGCTTTTTCTTTTAAACAAGATTACCATGGTTTTGTTTGCCATCATACCATCACTCACTGCGTCTACTCAAAGGCAATCTGATTGTCCCCATAAAATTTCAAGTACTTGTTTTAAAATTTAAGCACCGCACTTATAAATTCATGACCGTCCCAAATCACAGCGCCATCATTACTCACTGCTGTTCAGAAAGAAAGCATGGAAGCCCTTTTCCCTCTCTGAGACAACATTTGTAATCAGTATAGGATCCCTAAATTCACAACTAATGTGAGATCCTAACGGGCCTGTGTTCATAACTTTATAACCTCACGAGGTGGAGGATTCTGCAATTATTCTTCCATGATTATGCTTTCTCATTAGCCCGCTGACCCTCTGGAGTGTTGACGTGAATCATTGCCTTCAAGAGTCCTCGTGCACAATCAGTGTTTACCAGACAGAAATCTCTCAAGTCTGTTCTTTAAGCAATAACACTTGAGACAAAAGTGGTCTAAAATGCATGTAAAGAAAGGTCAAAAGGATGATGATTAATGTCACCAAGCAAAGGGGGATTCAGAAAGAGAACTGAAATGTCACAAAACCTTTGTTTAAGCAAAATGTGATTTCAAAAACACTTGCACTTGGAGAAGACAGTCTGCGGTCAGCTGGTCATTTCTGGTCAAAATAAAACCATATAATAGTTACCACTAGTTATAGGGCAATGATCAGATTTACTTACATTTTGCACCAATTCAAACTAATGTTAGGATTTTTTTAAACATCATTCTGTTCTAAAACACTAGGCATTTATCAGTGGTCATATTCAAAATGTAGAACATCTCAGATATTTTAGTAATACATTTTTAAGTAAATTAGTTAGCAAAACTTCTATAGAAACACTTTTTGGCCTTATTTTAGTGACTTTTTTTTACTAAACATGTATTTTAAAAAAAATACATCGCCACATTCATTCCACTCACTTATTATTGTCATAGAGTTTGTGCTAAAGGGGTGGTCCACTGCGATATCATATTTTACATTTTGGTTGATGTGTAATGTAGCTGTGTGAACATAAACAACATCTCTGAATGTAATATGCTCAAAGTTCAATGCAAAGGGAGACATTAGCTTTAAAAAGTTAGCTTTGCAAAGCCTACAGTGAATGATGTTTGAGGACTACAAAAAAAATACATCCAGGTTAATGAGATCCTAAACCCTTCAGGTTACATGTACACGCATAAACCCTGTGCAAAGAAGGGGGCGTGGCCAGATGCGCTGTAATGTTATAGCAGAGAAAGCTAAAATGTCGTTCAAACATTGCTATTTTCACAGACCTTGTTTCAGTATTTGGGCTTTTAAAGGACATGAAACAAAGAAAGAAGTGCTTACAAATTAATTTTAATTATGTTCCAGAGAATTATAAAAAAGCTATAGCTCTAGCATTTGACAAAGGACAGCTTCCAAAATCTTTCCCAACTCAATGCTGGATTCGGCTAGAAACTCATTAAAGAAGGAGCAGTTTAACCATAATAGAATAATCTGTGAATTGTGAGCCACAACCTGTGAATATTTTTATTTGTTAAAAATCACAGAATCACAGCACATTATGTTAGCTGACCATTCACAGCCTGTTGAAGGTGGGCTTTCAGGGGAACTATGAAATATAAAAGTCATTTTCATGTTAGCTGAGTAGAAGTTTTTATAATTAAAGTAAGATATATGAAAAAATATCATGATTTGTTTTTACAAATGAAGCATGAGCACACATTGCTTTGCACCAACACAACGAAGCTTTAAAAATAGTCTTTAGACCACCCTTTAAAATGTATTCTCAGAATTTATCTATTAATATATTCATAAGAAACTGAAAAAAGCATAAATGTCAGGACAAATGAAAACTTCTCCAAGACCCTGAACCCCCCACACAAACTCAATTTATGCAAATGCTGAATCTGAGTTGCATATAATGCGTGTTTGAAAATGTGACATGCACTAAAAACCTTTTCCCAATTTGTAATACATTTTTTTGCCAAAATAAAAGCTTCAGTTTAACATTTGAAAGTAAAGAAATCAAAGAAATCATAAAGTCTTGCTTTGTAATTGTAACGCTATTACATAATGTTATTGCTACATAAATTGATCATTATAAACTACAGTTGTTAATGCTATTACTTTGATGACATTTTTATCATTTGTTTATTAATACTAATAATAATATTAATAAATACTAATTATAATTACAACAGAAATACAATTTTGTGTGTCTTCCAAATTTGTTCAGCTATTTTTGTAATGTTACAAATTTTACTAAAAATAACTAAAAAACACTGATTCCATTTTTTTTATGGTCAGTCAATTTTCACAAGCAGGTGTGTCTATGTTTTAGGAGCTTGTTATTATTGAATAATATTGACACTTTTTTGGTTTGCATTTTTTTTTGTCAAGTTAATTAAAGTTTTGGGGGTGTCAAAAAGTATTAAAAGAGTGGTTTTTAGAAAGGTTTGACAATATATTGGCAGTGAAATAAAAGACTTGCTATGTATCTTCATATTGATATAATTTCTGCTTATACCCAGGATCAATTTCAAACCAAAAAGGCAAAAATGTTTCTGGGAAGAAAATGAAAAAGTATCCTCTGTTATATAAAAAAACAATAGTCAGAGCTGGAGAACCCAGAAATGCTGCAGATGATCCTCGATTTGGCAGCTTTTGACAGTTTTCTCATCCAGTCTGTCATGTTTTGGTTTCTCGTGTCTAGCATCCTCCTGGCTGCGGAGTCTGATGCATTATGCATATTTTACCTCAGCTGCATCTAAACTCTACAGAAACGATCTTCAAAGAATGAAACAGTCATGCAGTGCTCCTCTTTAATAATTGCATAAAAGGCACAGTTAAAACACTTCCACCAAACATATCTAATCCGACCATATCGAGCCTCAGATAATTCTCTAAATACTTGAAAAGAAGAGAAAAAATATTGAAAAGCAGGTTGTTAATGAGCTTGACTATCACTAAATGGCACCTGTGTCACAGATGTGAGCAAAAAAGTAGCTTGCACATCTGTCTGTGAATGTGATACCGTTTGTTCGTGTAATTTATGTGTGCTTTCTCAACTCCAGATGTCCTGTAGATACCGCTTGTCCTCGCGAAGTCCTGCCACTATCTTCATTGCATCCAGTTTATCAAGCTGAAGTTCGTTTCCAATGATCTCCAGTAAAGTGTCATTCACGTCCTTTGCCATGTTCTTAGCATCCCTGTAAAATCATAAGATACGGTTTAATTTCAGGTGAACAAAATGTGGCAGAGCAACCGAACAAAAACCCCTTTCACACAGTAATACCAGTACATCTCAGTAAAATGACAATCAAAAACTTTACTGGTATTTTTCTTTTTAAATCTATTGTTTACACAGGCAAGGACATTCCATAATGTTTCTGGAAAGCACCACTCACACATCCTTCAAAATAATGGTAAATTCTGACATTCTAACCCCCCCAAAAAAAGTTTAAATGGCTGTGTTTGTATTTGTTAACATGTAACTGTTTTTTGTGGGGTTTCTTGTATGTTGAAGGTTTAATATTTATTTGAAACATCCACATTCCTGCAGCAGCTTTTGTCCCAGAGATGTACCAAAATACTAAACTATAATAGAAGAAAATAGTTTTCCCAAGCATCCGAAGGCCGAAGCGCTACTGGTAGCTAAAAAAACAGTTATGTTTAGACACTTGACTACACAAAGATTTGCAATTAATTCAGTGGAACTATGGAAAGGTATTGTGAACAACTCTAATGAAGAGGTGTGGACACTTTCGCGTGTCGAGAGGTATGTGCTGCATGTTGTGAGACACTCTGAGCAATGGTGTTGTACGAAAATCTGACTCTGTAGTTGACAAACTGCACTTCCCCTTCAGGTGCACCTCACACAGCGGTTTATCACAAGCACAGTTGGCAATAAAGAAACACTGACTACGTTTACATGGACATCAGTAATCATTATTGGCCTTAATCTTAATAATTTAATATGATTATGGTGTTTAAAGAGTTGCTTTTTGTATTTTTCTTTTATGATCCCATTTTACGTTATAGCCAGAGACTAAAATATATGGACGTAGTATCCGTGACGTCACCTATAGGTGTCTAAACAATGCAAAAGAAGCTACAAGTAGGCACGGCCAACCGTCACCATTTTGTTCGTGCATCATCGCACAGATTGCGAGATACCAAACAAGGGTAAAGAGACAAAGCTACACATGCATGCTGGCATTTTGCTAAGACAGACTTTTCTTTGGGAGAACGCTTAATACTGAATTACCTGCGACTCGTTTGTGTTCTGACCACATGTGCTTATTTGTACACTATATCAATAACATGTTTAGTCCTTTAAAAACACTGTTGTAATATATTGAGCCACTAAACATTGTTCTTACGATGTTTTTCTACAGGAGGAAAACGTGAATTGCTTCCAAACACTTCAAATATGGTCTGTTAGTAAATGCAAGGCTAACTATGAAATCCAAGCAGAACACTGTATGACAACGCTTCAGATGACTGTTTTATATCTATATATATAGAAGCTGTTTTATAGCCTGCAGCTAATCAATCTGTCAGATTCTGGAGTGCATTACAGTTCTAAAGAAAATTTTAAATGATAAATGATCTTAAGTTAAACAAATACATTTATAGAGATGGTATAGAAGTATATAATTTCACTCACCTGGTAAATGGAGGCAACTTGAAAGGTTTGGGAGCACAATTAAGTCTACATAGCATGCTATGGTATCTGATAATTGTAGGAAATAATTCCAAAAGGCAATTGACTATGTAAAGAAACACTAAACCAAACAAAAATACAATTTACAGTATATGCCAAGTTCATCGGCTAATCGGCCGAAATCAGGTGGTCAGACAGCAGGTCTTAGCTGTCACTCAAGTGGCCACACACTTAATTATTCAAAAACAAAAAGGATGAGTTATAATCTCCCCTCACAGTTTTTATGAAGGGTAAAATTAGCTATATGAACCAAAACATCTTTCGTACCAGGCTGTAAACATATTTATTTGCTGTAAAAATGGCCAATTTACCACTGCAGTCAGAAATCATCTGGATTTACTGAAGCCAGCCCCCAAAGGTGAGTCGATGAATTGCAGTTTTAGTTACTCTTGCATTAACTTCCCGAGGGAGAGCAGAAGGTTGCTGCTTGGTTATAGCACATAATTAGACTATCATCATTGCGTCACAATCCACATTTCCTCTGGAGTTTCATTATGCGAAAATCCTATACGATGGAAATAGTTTGATTGTGGTGTTTACATGTCTGTATTGCACATCAATAATGCAAGTAAAATCAGCAAACTCCACGTCTTCATTAGATTTCTGTTTAGTTTATGATTTTAGCTGGATTAATCAAAAAATTGCTGTCTATGTGGTATTCTCTTAATCAGATTATTGTCTTAATTGTATTAAAATCGGATTATTGGTGTCCATGTAAACACACTCACTGTCATCAGAATGTTCTGATTGGCTCGAAGTAGACATTTCATGTCAGCTCATTCTGAACTTGTACGTGCTCATTTTACGTTCACACAAAAAAAATGCAGGAATTTACTGTTAATACTACAACTTCTCATTACGAAAAATGAAAAGGGTCTGTTCTCACATTATCTCTTTACAACAATTTACTGGTAATTTTCCAGAAAAAAAGTATATAGTCAACATTCAAAGTGAATCAAAAATGTTTTTCCAAAATTGTTTTAAGAAGAATGGGTGTTATTTAAGAGCGGACTGGCAATCTAGCAGACCGAGTAGTTTTCAAACTTTTTGGGCCAGGCTGATCCTCTTATGATCTGATCAGCCCATGAACTGCTTATTTCTATTTAATTAATTGACGATGCTGTGATCTGTAACGCTCTAAAAGTATGATTTTTTTTTTCCGGACAGATCGGCCCATGTGACATAATCTGCAGCCCATTGTTTTTTTTCTTCATCGACATTAGGCTGACCCAATTAACAAACTCCTATTTTGTGCAGCTTGTATGGAGAACAGAAGCAGCGCGCAGACATTTGCTTTTTCACATGCAGTGGATTGCCGGCTGTCGAACAGATCACTCTAACTCTGTCTATTCCATCTAGTTACCTATCTATCCATCTATATAAATACACTTTGTATTTTTACTTTTCATCTGCAGAAAGTCCCATGGCAACTTTATCCCATGCTGTTTCCTTAACCTGCAACTCTTTATTTTACAAATTATATAGATCCTAAAGTGCTGTATGCTTCTCACACTCTATGAGGTGTGTCATTCGTGTCTTTTCAAGTGTACTATTGCATGTCAGAAGACAATCACCTGTTATATCATATCCTTTTGTTTTTGATTGTCAGGATGAAGGTTTATAGTTATAACAATATTTATACAATATAATTTTGATGATACTTATACATGATCAAACTAGTATGCAACTTAAGCAAAGCTAATTCTGAAATTGTTTTAAATTTGGTTTTGTAGTTTGGGCCCAAATAAACTTGTTGGATTTTTTTAATTGTTTAAGTTAATTTGATTGACTAAATAAAATCTTTAAGCTATGTTTTTGTGTTTCACTGTTGAATTAAATTAAAATTTTGTCTCTGATATTTTGCTTTTATTATTTTATTTTGTTAATCAACATTAACTGTGTGCATCAGCAGGCAGTTTTTGTTGTTTAATATAGGCTCGTTCAAAACATACAAGATAGACATCCAGTGTGGATTATCATTTTATTGTTATAATACTTTTTTTTGTTTGTTTGTAATTAGTCAACTCTCACTGTTTTTCTATATATGGCTTTTGTGCTTTTGCAGATTAGAAGTTGGTAAACATATTCAAGGGCGTGTACAGATGGGTAGCATTTTAACTGTATGTAGTGGGCCGCTCTGGCCCAAAATGCCAGAGCCATTTTTTTTTTTCGTCCCAGTCCAGCTCTGGTGTTATTCAATTAATTTAGGACAACTTTGATGAAAGTTGGTAATTTATTTCAAATGTTGACTACTGTATGCGTAAAAGGGGCTAATGATTGTTAAACAAAGCCTAAAAATGTGTTTTTGTACCCACCCACAGACATAAAGGCAGCCTTTGTCTTCCAGGAGAATTTTGGCAAGATTTTTAGCATGGAGGATCAAGTTATGCTGGACATATGTTGGTCTGTTAACGGTTTCCGCAGCATCGGGTTCATCTCTGGAGAAGCACACAATCAGATGGCTCAGGGTCCCATTATGCACAAATTTCTCCAGCTCCTCTCTGAAAATAAAAAAAAAGATGCTCTTACTACAATGTTTCATTGCTATTTCATCAGTCTGTGGTTGTTTTTTGCGGTGGTTAAACTAAACTTGCGCATTAAAACATACGAATGGTACAAATGGCAAATTAGATTCTCTGAGATTTTGCAGTGAAGTAGCAAACAATTGAGCTCATTAGTGTTGCATTTGAAACTCAGATTTTCGTCTCCCTCATCCATCTGGCAAGGAGTTTATAAAAACCTCAAGGCTATTGGTGTAAATTGCTTCTGTAGCAGCTTTTATTTTCTAGCTCCTCACACAAGTTTGGCTGCTTTTTCAACACAAAAAGAGAGATGGAAGAATGTGGTGTTAACAGACAGGGTCAAGCTCAAGGATTGAGACCCTTTTCTATATTGATTGCTCTGCTTGTCTGTCTCCTAAACTGTCCGCTTGCCAAAAGCCAGACAATATCACGTTTATGATTGTCTAATAGGAATAGCTTATTTTAAACTAGATATTTTGTTTTTATCTACTACACTCAAGTCTCTCAGTTTTGAAAACCAAAGGAGGAATTCTGTACTTGTCACTGTTTTTAATCCAATTACAATAATTGGGGCCTTTAAAGGCATAGTTCACCTAAAACAATTAAACTTTGCTGTTGAACTACTCAACTCAACTCACTTTCAGGTCTATCAAGAATCAATATATAGGTACATTTTTTTCTACATTACAAAACTAAAGAAGATTTTTATAGTTAATACTGGTCCTTGGTTAATTACAAAACCAACACACTGGCTTCTTGCACTTAGAGTCATAAAATTATATTTAGGCGAAACAAAATGAATGCCTATATCTTCCAAAGACACACTGAGGTCTCATGAAGCTAAACTACCAGTCTGTGCAAGAAATTCATTATTTACAACATGATTGCCTTTAATATCAACAACCTTGTCAAATGAGCACAACTAGGCCTGTCACAATAATCAATATATCGACTTATCGCGCAATACATGGACATGACCTCGATCATTTTTGGTGATGCAATATATATCACCCATACACAAAAACCAATTTAAGCAACATTTTAGTTTATTGCACAACCTCTCTATCTCTATTGGAGGTGTATATCTCCATCTCTAGTGGAGGAGTACGGGTAAAAAAACATTAGTATTTACTATAAATTATTATAGTATATTTTCATGTGAGTGCTTGACAACTGAAAACAGATCTGGTATCAGATATTGCAGCCTCTCTTACTTTTTACCTTACACTTTTTTGTTAACATTAATTATTATTTATTTGTTTAGGAGGATATACATTTCATATTCTGAATATAATGCCTAATTGTTAAATTGTTGAAATGACTATAATTAAACAAAATATTCTTAAAAATAAAATATTGTGTTTATCGCAATTTTAGTTTGATATATCATTTCAACAAAAAATAGATACCGCGACAGGCCTAAGCACAATACTTTATTCACAATAAAAAGGGAGGATGTGTGTACTTTGTAGTAAAATTGCATATGTGCTTTTTTCCAGATACTCCAACCTATATTTAATAAAGTAAAATTAGATTTGTATATGCACTTTTAATTGGAAAGCTTGCCTTTTCTTATATTTTCATAGTTATGCAACATATTTCGTATAATATTCAGCAGATTTATGTTGATAAAGGTTTCAGGACTGAAGCCGCTGATTAGTTGATAAAAAATGCTCAGCTTATAACACACATCAATCATGTCACTTTAAAAGTCCTCAACATATCATCAGGAGCCTTGGTTATTCATTTTTGTCTGTATATGTTTGGGTGAGGGCTCTCAATATGACAATTAAATTGCATTTATGAATGACTAACTAGACATTTCTGAAGAAAAAAACAAAGTAAATTAACAGCAAATGTTCATTTTTGGGCCAACTATCAACTAAAGCTTCAAAAAAAGAACTTAAAAGTATTAAAGTGTACCTGTGGACAAATAAATCTTCTTAAGTCGTAACTGCTGTGAGCAGATTATTGAGTTGTTTGTGCAGTGGATCAGTATGCTTTATAAAATAAATTGTTATTCAGCCTAAGGGTGATGCTCTAAAGTTGACTGATAAGTTTAAGGGCACACAACACACACAAAATATTATCTTAGAATTGCTTGAATGTAGTATTTTCTGTGAATGTTGTTTTTAAAGGAATGTGTGTGTGAAAGGAAAGCCATAAACAGAATAATATATAGTTATTTAGATGAGCATGTTTTAATATATACATATATTCCTATACATACAAACTAAAGTGAATATGAGAGTCTTTGATAAGTGGGTGAGTTTTAAACCTGATCCACTGGCAGCTCCATGCAGTTAAATTTTTCACCACATTGTAAAAATGTGATTGCTCGTGGGCTAGGATGTATGATGCAAGTATGATGATACAACTTGTTGAAGCCATTAATTAAATCTGAATAAATTCTGCTCAATATTCAAATAAAAATAATCCAGAAAAATGTAGAAAATATTTTAGTTGGACAATACCCCACCTGCCCTTAAAGAAGATTTGTGGCTCTCAGATGGTGAATATATGACAACATTGATGTAGCTTGCACAAAAATGAAAAACAATTGCTTAATGCAACTATTCAGGCATCTACTGTATTATTATGAGGACGCAAAATCTAATATAACAAACTGTGGATGAAGTATGTCTGCACACAACATCAAAAAACAGACATACTCTTACAGAACTAATTGTAGTTCTTTCTTTAAATAAATGACTATTTTACTATTGTCATAAGGATTAACATTTATCTTCACTAATGCCGTAAACTATGTAGAGTCCTATTATTTGCACATTGTTATATTTCAGTCTATAGTTAACAACAAAGTGTAATACATTCAATTCAGATACAAACAAATAAAATGAGTGTAAAACTTTTTTCTCTAAAATCTAAATTTGATAATAGAACTCTTATTTATTACAAATTCTTATTATAATGTGGCTTTTATGACCTTTCTTTTACACAGAACGCTGGTCATCCGCAGCCAGAGGGGTTGGGGAGAGCAAGATCAACCTCCTCATCCTCCTTCTCCCAGTGGCCAGGCCCTCCAACCACCACCACAAAGTAAGTATTTGGTACAATTGTTTATATTTTTCTAATGTAATCTTACCTTATATTACATTACATTTTATATTATATTATTTTATAATCACTGAAAAAGTAATATACTGAAAGATCTTATTAACAGTCAGGTCTATTTATTTTGTTTTTGGGGTCCATCTGAGAGCCACATCCATCTTAACTAGTCCAGGCAAGCTGACTTTCTGGTCGCAAATATTATATGTTTACAAAGAAAACAGACTTTTCTAGAGTCTAATCCGCTGCTCCCTCTCATTATGTAATCCAAATCCGTAAAAACAAAGAGGCTGTGTGGTGGCGAGGGTCTAAGTTGAGTGTTCTTTGTTTCAACAACACTGATTGAGGCTGATTTCACCCCTTTAACACTCATAAGTATCATGTTTGATTAGAATTGATTGCAGATGCCTTGTTTTCCTTAGCAGGCAGCCTGATAGTTAGATTTTTCAGTTTCAAAGAGTGTTGAGGGTTTTCAGGCCAGGTTCAGTCATTTTCTCGTCTCAAAGACCACTGGCACTTTCTACTTTGCTCATTAAAGCATAGCAGACAATGAGGGTTTATACAACACAACTCAAAGCACATTGCATTGATCCACTTAATCAATACAGAGGAAAAAAAGATGATAAATGGGTCACACTTTACAAAGGAATTCAATTAGTTCATTCAATTAGTTAATTGTTATTTACACATGACCAATACTTGTATGACATTTAATCTTATTATTTATTAATGCATTAGTAAAATCAAATGTCTGCTTGTTAACATTAATGTGCTATGAGATATGGACTAAATACAGGATTAGTTGTATTAAGTAACTTTATTGAAGATGAATGAATACTGTAATAAAATGTATTGTATGTTGGTTGTTCATGTTAGAAAAACAAAGTAACATTAAAGCTGCATTTGAAACTGAATTTGAGCAAGTACATAATCTGTCAGTGTCTAAATGTAATGCTAATTTGCAAGTTAAACAATGCTGATGTTAAGGCTAAAGGTCTTTGAGCAGTGAAGTCGGAAATCCTAAGAATGTGTCATGCAAAAAGAAACCTAGTAATATAGGTCAAATGTTTATAATTAGTCCATTGTAGGGAAAATTTATTTTGCTCTCTCTTCATCAAAAAATGAAAAAGAAAGATGGAATTTTGTCCTTTCAAACCACTGCATGGAGAGGAAGGAGAATTGCAGGGAATTATTGAAAATTTAAAAGGTTATTGCAAAAGTTCAGTGCCATTTTGTTACTTTGCTAGCGAATTACCACTGAATAGAACTAGCAGAACGTCAAAGGTGTGGCAGACACACACACACCGTACAGCAGCACGGGAAGGGTGCACGGCAGGCAATGAAACCAGCATACAGCACTTGTTTGCAACCATTCGCCACACTTTAGTCCTTAAATTCAACATTTCATTTCTGGATTTTGGCTTTCGCTTGTACGGTGGCTATGAATTGTCAAAATAAATTAAAACATTTTCTACGGATGCAAAAAATGTAAAGGCAAAAAAAATTTTAGTCAGATCTGATTTTTTTTTTTATTATTATTTTTATGGACAAAGGGTCTTTGAACCCTGGTTCCGAGGATTTTCAGCATGCAAGAATTTTAGATGAAAAGTTTTTTATATTTTTTATATTTTTATATTGGCAACTTCAGAACAAAAGTATAACAATAATTTGAAGAGCTTGGTGCAATAATTACTATTGGTACATACTGTAGTTCAACTTATTGTACAACTTTTGTCCCCTAAAGCTGGTCATGAAAGTCATAGAAGACATGTTGCTTGATCAGATCACATTCTCTAGTGAAAATTCTTATTTGGTTTAAATTGTCAAGCATCTGCACTGGTCCTGTGACTGACAGCCACACATAATCAGCAAATCAAATGTGCCAATGCTCAACCCATTTAAAGTTGGTACTTCTGAAAATAACTACAAGTGCATGTTTCAAACAGAAATGGCAACAACTAGGCAAAAGTTACAGACTGCAGCTTTAACTAATGTAATGTAAAGTGTTGGAACAGAAATGTAATGTAAAGTGCTTCTGATCAATGATTGGGGACAGACACGAATAACAATTCTAAACAGAATCTATTGGTGTCTGTGCCTAATAAAGGCAAGGACTGATAGATCCAAATGGCATGTCAAGACCTTGAGTCTGAATCTTGATTTTATTAGCCCCTATGTCAAGCAGAGGCAAGCGTTGATACAACATTGTGTGCCGCCCCTCAGTCGCTACACACACTCAGTGCTCACCAATCCAGGCACCAGTGTCATTACTCAGGACCTTGCTTTGAGTTATGACTGTGTGCCTATGGGACAGCCAGACCCCAATCATCTTATATAATGCGTCGTATCATATGCCCCATACTCTCAGAGGGAGCACTTTAATTTCATTGCTTTCCCAATCATTACTCTCAAGGACAGTGCAACAAGAGCCTCTGGCTGATAGCAACCAAAAGAAGACGCCAAAAGCCTGCGTAAAGCTGGCAGATCTAGAGAAAAAAGGCTCTCAGGTTATGGAGATAACGTATGATCAGGTTGCAAAGGGGACATGGTGGAGTAATAGTGCTGAGAGTCTGTCTGCACTGCAAAAAGTAATTTCCCAAATCAGTATGTTTGTCTTGTCTTCAGTGCTTAAACCAACTGATTGGTTTGGGATGTAAAATTGCATTAGATAATGAGCAAATTTAGTGAATATTTCGAAATGACGATTATTTTATTAAGTTTAACCAGTGGATTTTGAGCATATATCTAATGAAAGCAATGGTAATGGGATACTAATAATACAAAATAAATGTGTATGGTATGGATATACAGTGCTCGGCTTATACAAGTACACCCCTCACAAATCTATCTTTTAAATTCATATTTTTAATAGGAAGCTATGCAATATTTTTAGGGCTTGACAGGACCCACCAAGATGCTCTTACTAGCAACTTTGGCTGGTTGAAAATAATTTTTTAATTGCCAGTGCTGGCTAGTCATCAAAGATTAGAATTATAATTTATGATCATTTGTCAATATGCTCGATTTCAGAATCGAGAATTCAATTCAATTCAATTCAGCTTTATTTGTATAGCGCTTTTACAATGTAGATTGTGTCAAAGCAGCTTCACATAAATGGTCATAGTAACTGGAACAGTGTGGTTCAGGTTTTAGTGTTTAAGTTCAGTTCAGTTCAGTTTAGCTCAGTTCAGTGTGATTTAATCATTACTGAGAGTTCAAACACTGAAGAGCAAATTCATCGATGCGTAGCTTTACCAATCCTGAACCATGCGAGGCAGTGGCGACAGCGGAGAGGGAAAAAAAAAAAAAAAAAAAAAAAACTTCACCTGATGGGTGAACCTCACCTGAGAAGCAGCACGACTAACTGTTTGCGCTCAAGCAAAAGAAAGCAGGTGAAAGGTGTGAAGCAGCTGTGCCTGAAAACACAACTGGTTGGATTGGTTCTTATTGAAATAGACTGGACAAAAAGCAATGCGTGTGCACCCAAAGTCCTGCTGCTTTCAAGAGCTCCAGATTTATATGCAACAGACACTTTCGCTTTAACCATTCTTTTTAGCAGATTATTAATGGGTTTAAAGTTAACTGTGAACATGCACCTGATCTTTATTTCATTATCACACAAGGCATTTTTCATCTGCTTTCTTGCTTATTTACTTAATTATCATCCTTTGCAATTGCTTTAAAATATTATTAACTCTCCATTTATGTATGGTTGGTGATCTGGCACATTTAGCCTTAATAGTCTGCAATGCATGGTTTTATGACAATCTTTTTTTTAATGTTATTTAAGAACATTTTTGTTGAATAAAAAGTGAATATATTTTAGCAGCTATATTTTGCTTGTTTTGACACATTATTTTTTTTTTTTCATTTGTGGCACGGAAATCATTTTTTGGTCTCGCCAGAAAACAAAAACGGTAAATCCTTAGTGTTGAGCCCTAAAAAGTCACGTGAAATAAAACTATTGTAACATGACACTATGAAACTCACTTGCAAGGTTATTCACAATACACAAAAAAAGCTTCATGAATGAGGAGGCAAGTGGACATTAATAAAATTGAAATTAAGTAATTTTAGCATGGGGCAACATGGTGGTGCAGTAGGAAGTGCTGTCGCCTCACAGCAAGAAGGTCGCTGGTTCGAGCCTCAGCTGGGTCAGTTGGCATTTCTGTGTGGAGTTTGCATGTTCCCCGTGTTCGGAAGGGTTTCCTCCGGGTGCTCCGGTTTCCCCCACAAGTCCAAAGACATGCGGTACAGGTGAATTGGGTAGGCCAAAATGTCTATATTGTATGTGTGTGTTTGTGTGTGTGTGTGTGTGTGTGTGTGTGTGTAAATGAGTCTGTACAGGTTCCCCAGTGATGGGCTGGAAGGGCATCCGCAGCGTAAAACATACTGTATGCTGGATAAGTTGGTGGTTCATTCTGCTGTGGTGACCCCAGATTAATAAAGAGACTAAGCCGAAAAGAAAATGAATTAATGGATGAATTTTAGCATGTCAAATTCAAATGAATGCATTTAAAATATGTTTTCCCATCAACAAAATTGTGGCTAGTAAAAAATGACGACTGTAACGTTGGAAAACTAGCCCCAGTGCCTGGTGATCAAAAAAGTCAAGCTCTAAATATTATATTTGTACATATACATTATATAAGTCAGTACTGAAGCCAAATCTGGAGCTTATCTAACAAAATAACTTACAATAACAGTCCAAAAACTAGTACACCTAAATGTATGTTATAAAAAATTTAAATACAAATTAAAAAAAAAATCAAAAGAAGCAAAAGAATGTAAAAACTTTAGGTGAAACTTTTCAGATTGTAATTTATTTATTTATTTTTATTTTTTGCAATATTTTTCTTGAATTTAATACCTTTCAATTTCTAAAAATATTTGGTGACTGAAAAATTATTTTAATAAATATATCTGTTTAATAAATCTATTTTGTTTAAATGCACCAAAATACATTGCCTATATTCACTGAGAAATGATAAATTGATAAATAATAATTGATAAATTATAATTTTCAAACGGGGTGTACTGAATTATGCTGTGCACTATAATTAATGCTTATAAACAAAAAGTTTATTCTAAAAATTACAGTTTATAATGATGTTATTCAAAATTCAAGATATATATTTTTAACTTACTGTTTATTATAGGTGAACCTCTTCACAAACAGCACAAAAAATGCACAAACAGTTATCTACTAACTCCTCTGTATGGTGCACATAATGGTATTGAATGATATACTGCTACTGGAAAAGTATTGCAATACCCTGTGTTGACAGTTTTTAATGGTATTAGTATCAGTACTTTAAAAATCAGTGCGTAAATAGAGTGGCATTTGCTTTGTGTTGACAGCATGTGTGTGCCATTATCCAAGCAGCACAGAACTGTATAAATACAGACACATTATTCAGAATTGATAAAGAAATTTGCATGAATGAAAAAATAAAGCACAGGACGTGTCTGATTTTAAAATAAGTGAAGCATGACAGACTCATAAATAAACTTGTGTTGACTGACACACACCTCAAGCACTTGAATAGAAATTACCTCTGCCAGTTCAGCTTTCTTTAGCATTTAATGTGTTTGAATGATCAAATACATGCTAAATTATGTCCAAATGCCCATTTTTGTAAATATCCTCATAAACATAGTCAGTAAAATCTTAATGTAAACAGTTGAAAAAGCATTTAGGTGTGTTTATTATTGATTAGATTATTACTTTGGGTCAGCACAGCTTTTAAAATGACCACAGCCTGACCTCATGCCCATCATTCAGTGTCAAATAAACAAGAAGATAAAAAGAGAAAATAAATCACAGATCATTAGTAAATCACTTAATTAACCTTAAAAATCCTGAAAAACTATTAAGCACAATTTATTTTAACTTTTTTTTTCATAGAATAATCTAAATTGTGAAATAAGAGCTAATGCCCTCAAATAGGCTTTAAGTAAAATAAGTGTCATTTGTTTAGTAATGTTTTTCAGTATCCAAGTTTAATGAGCCAGTTGAGGGCAATAAGAGCTCTTATTTTGCTTCAATCTTTTAGCTAACTGAACAAGATTGCAAATATCTATATATAACTGTAGACTAGGCTGTATCAGAGACAGATATTTGCTCACCATAAAGGTGGCAGTGTCATGTGATTTATCAGTTTATTAACACTTTAATAAAATGCAGGGCACTACAGTGCTTCCTACAGGTTTGAAATATACTTGAGGTAGTCGGATTGAAACACCATTTACCCACATCACATAAGTAAAAAACTACATGAGACAAACAAAACATATTAAATTTTTTTATAAATAATTGTATTTATTATGACACTGTTAAACACTGTTTCTTTTCAATGGGTTAAAGAAAAAAAGAAGAAAATAAAAAGAGTATAAAAAATAATTAAAAAGAAATCCACTATTTCTCTTACTTTTATGCTATTCAGGAGCCACGTGCACCCACTGACAAGTAAAATCTGCTTTACTCTCTCTTTCAAGTTCAAACTTGAATGACAAAGCATTAATTATGTATAAAATATGTAATATATTGACATAAAATTAATAAAATATACAGTAAATGAAAAATAAAATGGAAAAAAACATGTGCAGATTATTTAAATAAGGCCAGTCCATCGATTAACCCTTACTGTTGTTGTACATATATTTTGCAGCCAGTTTAGACCAGTCATTTTAATCCTCGCTGAGTATATAGTAAAGTTTTACTGAGTGTTTAGATTCAAGAATGAATTCTTCAATGTTTCTTTCATTGCTGTGAGAAGCGAAGTAGGCTTAAGTAATAAATGTCATGCAAATGCACATAACAAAAGCTTCAGAAAGCAAAAGCAAAAGCTGAATCCTGGTCATTTTACAAGATTTAGAAACCTCAGCTGGATGAATTTAAATTGTAAAAAGGCACATCTCTGTGGGTCTCTGCAAAGCACGTGAGATTACTTGTGGGAGTGTTGACAGGTCTCACAGACACAGAACCATTTGGTAAAGGAGAGAAGATTGTCCACCATTTACCTGATCGCAGATGTTTGGATATATTAGGCGGATACAAAATGCGAAATACTGTAAAAGGATGACAATATTAGAGAAATATGTCATTAAATATACTTAGGCAGCTGTTAATATACCTGGGTGGCCCACCCAAGTCTAGTCTATGTGTGGGAAGCACTGCACTACTATGCTAGCCAAATTTTTTTATAAACCGATTTTAAAGTTACGCCTGAATCGTCTTTTTTAAATACTTTCTGTTGCTTTACATTTTAGTCAAGGTATAGATATTGTGATAGGTCTCATATCAGACCATGATTTTTGGTATCGTGATAACACCGTTCACCAAAATGATCTTTGAAAATACGGATGAGGAGAGTGATTTTTAAAGTGTGTTTGTTTCATTGCATACACACGTACCTGAAAAGGAAGTCTTTGTCTTTGTGACGGCATCCAAAAAACAGCCACATCTCTCCGAAAGTCGCCTCCTGGTTTGCTTCACGCTCTTTTTCTCTGTCAGGTCAAAACAATATTTGGAAAATTAAACAATGTATGTTAAAAAAAAAGAGTTAAAACAGCAAGCACTCCATGGTATCATTTCTAAATCTCTTTTAAAATGATTTGATTTTTCAGGCTGATATCTGACCAATCTGGTTTGTCAAAATGACCTTTACTGTGGTACCAAATCAATACTTAAAGAAATGAATAAAAAAAAAAAAAAGCTATTTCAGCCTTTCTGTAAGTTTGGTAATACAGAGTACAGACCCAAGTTCAGTAGCCAAGGGCTTTCTGACAGACAGGAGACTGCTTTCTAATACTCGCATGCATATTTATGTGTTTATGCCTCACGGTAATGTGTGCAAATGGTCAAACGTACTTCCTACTTAAAATGTCTCTTGGTGAGCTATTAAATGTAAATAGGTGAAGGTAAGCAGGTGGGGGGAAATATGAGGTTTGTGCATTATGCTGTGTATTCAGTCTAATAAACCTGACACAGTTAATTATTTTGAAAACAATTTTATTACTAATACTATAATAGCCCTTATTTCATCAGGAAAAAACCTTTTCCAAGAGCGTCCTGGCGAACACTAACTGTACACCGTTCACATAGAATGTCATTTATCTATCAATACACACATAAAATAACAAATCAGAACATCTAAAGAGCAGTGTTTTATATTTCACATCATTTAAAATCTTTTTAAATGTATGGATTGAAATCCACTGCTTAAACTGCAACTTAGCTTGCAAGCTATTCCAAGCAAAGAAAGCTTTTATAGCGTTTTCTCTTCGTTTTTGTATGCACCAGTGTAGTATTGTAATACATACAATAAAATACAATAAAATGACTGAGACCAAACTGAGGACTAGAACTAAAAACTGTTTTACAAAAGCAAGTTTGCAGATAAGAAGGGAGTAAACCTAGAATAGATTATAAACAAAAATATGTCAATGTTTAAAACTATAAACAGATAAAATAGACCATCCAACCTGAATGTACAACACACAATGATGAGCATGGGTTTTAAGATTTGTTATAAGCTTCAGAAAACCATGATAAACAGTGTCCAAAGAATGCAAGCGCTGAGATAATGCATGCATATATAAATAACCTTTCCATAGTCCAATACTACGGTGGCCAAAAGAACTTAACGTGCTGCAGTTTAAGAAAACACGTGCAATTATAAAAAAAAAAAACACCAGCAAATAAAGTAACTATTTTGTAGTGAAGTTGTAGGTAATCTTTGAAAGGTAAGTTTTTTTTATAAGCCTAAATAATTATAACCTAAAGCCGTACACACACTATGTACAGTTGCCTTACCGGGCCGAAGCACACTTGTCCCCCCTCTCGTCTCCCCCGACAGCCCCTACTCACATCGCATTCGGGCCTGAGCATGCTTACATTATCGAAGATGTGCTGTTCAGTTTAGGAAGCGCTCTCACTAAGCGCAGTGGAGATTTCTTTATATCCTTATATCATTTTAGTTGTTTAATATGCAGTGACGCCCAGTGAAATATTTTGCCGAACAGATCAGCCACTTTTGACGCTCATAAACAATCAAAGTCCTCATGCTGCAGGAATTAGGAGGTTTGCTAAAGATGCAGCTGTCGTGCAGTGTCGTACCTCGCCAAAGCCCAAGTGAACCGCGCTCTCGCACACCTTTTCCAACCGGGCCACGATTCAGAGCACTCACACTTTTCAAATGATCCGGAAAATGGGCCTGGGCACGGTTCGGATAGCATAGTGCGAGTACGCCCTAAATAGCTGGGTCTGTTCAGTTTTAGGGTCCTCTTGAAACATTTTTATTGTGTTCCATGCTATTTAAAAATGTTGTGAGAAATGCAGCGCGTTTTTGGAAATTGTTTGAGTTGTAAGAAAATGCACCTCGGTTTTTAAAAATCTTTAGTGTTGTAGAAGCCCAAAATTATTTTCAATTTTTTTTTTCACCCATTGCTGAATATGTGGGCCAAATTGAGAGTGTGTCAATTAAGTTTCCAAGATACCTGTACTGACAAACAAATGCAATTTGAACCTTGAAAAGCAGTAATAGAACACAGGCTTTGATGCACTGGTTTTGACTTAACATAAATAATAATAGCAAAACAACTGTACTGAAAACAGGAGAAAACAATCTTCTGCTTACAATTCATTTAAATTTGTTCCCTTTTACTGATATTAATTACTTATGTTATTACTTTTACTTTTAATTACTTTTTTAATTATGCTAACTTGGTGCTAAAGAAATATTTAATAGCATGATCAATGATTATTCTTGTTTTATTCTGAAAAATATACATTCTTTTTTATTTAGATCAACAAGATGTTTTTTTAAACATTGTTATATTCATTTTTAGACACAATTCCAATGACTACTTTTCTTACAAAATAGAAGAAATGTCTTGAAATCAGATAATATAACCACAATGCATTGAGCAGCTGATAAGCCTTTCTGGCTTTATTCTACAAACGTGAGAACAACCGGCTGGATATCCTAACTTAATGCACAGGTGGTAGTGCTAAATAAACGCAGGCAGATCTAACATAATCAAAAAACAGTCAGTTTTTCCTATTCACTCAACATTGCTCTGAATATTGGTTAAATGGAGAGACAGATGTATTGATAGACGAAGTATATTTTGAAAAGGGGAAAAAATTGTTGATCATCTTAAAAATTGTCAAATATGAGAAAGTTAATCTACATAAATGACAACTTTTACAGTCTTCTGCATTTAATATGATCCAACTCATAGTTTCATGATGAAGAAACCATGAACTGGCCAGGTCGCATTTAAATGCATCCTTTGTCTGCTATATTTGCACAAAAACACAATTGCTTTTTGTAGCAAAAACCTTGATATTTATCTCGACGGCTTCTTTGCGAGTGAGTCCTCCAAAAAGATCTGGCAGTGTTCCCAGAATTCCCTAAACTAAGGTGACATGCACTATCTGTACACTGCACCTGCTAAAGGTAGACAGACTTCTCCAAACAGATAAGAGAGAAGGTGTCGAACAAACACAATCAAAACAGTCTTCAGGCCCAGGAGAAGAAAAACAGCACATCGTCTACTCCACTGCATCTTTACTCAGACATGATAATAGAAGAAGAGATCCGTTAGGGATGCGTTTCACAGGCCAGAAGCAAACTCCACTGCGTCTGCTCCTTTAGCCATCTCAGCCAACTCAAATGAAGCGTTCAGAAATAACACATGCCGTCTGAAACTTGCAGAGGCATTAATAGAAGCAGAATGTAGAAACACCCGAAGGACTTTCAGGGTGAGATGCCCTCCATCATGCTGATATCAGTCAAAACACTGCAGCGAGCCGGGTTTCAGACACTAAGCTCTCCCCATCTGCTGAACGTACAGTTTAATTGCGATTTGAATACTAATGAGCCACAGTGTGGATGAGATGACCACAGGAAAACTAAACAGAGCTTCTCTTTAAACATCTACAATCTGCTCGGGTTCATTTCGTGTCCTTGCTTCAGTGACCCGTCAAATGCGCTGAACAACTGGCGAGAAAAGCAAAATGCTCTCTTTTGAGTCGTGTTGTCGTTTGTGCGGAGTAAATATATTTAATTTAGAGGCGTGTTGAGCAACGGCCAGGAAGTGGCATGCTAATGGTTATTTAACTGACTGATGTTAATTAAATAAAGCGTGGCTTTTTATTCTCCTGGTTTATGACTGATTTATAAGTTGTGAGACATCAGTAAACAAAATGACAGCAAATAAATCATGCCCTTTGAAGCAAGTTGCTTGTATTTGGCAGCAGTCTTGGTAACATGCCATGCATGGCTATTTTCTATAAAGGCAATAAGCATATAATAAGTACTTTAGCAAACAAACCAAAATAGACCTCATAATTGCGACTGAAAATTGCAAATGTATACCGTGCAATTGCAGCTTATGTCTATTTGTCAGCAGTGCTTGCATACCTCTGGAAGCATATTACAGAAAATTACTTATTTTAGGTCATAATTTAAGAGGTGATATGTTAAACAAGGATTACCCACAAATTAGTATTATAGAAGCCAATCGTAACTTAATTTGGCATTCATATGCTGTCTTACAAAATTGTATTTTACCTCTAGTAAGGAAATCTTAAACTGTGCCTTCAAACTTGACAATACACTCCCAGGTCTGTTACGAAGCAACCAACACTGTGTAAGTGCTAACAAAATCAAAGAAAAAACAATGGAATAACTTTAAGCATTAATCGCTTCAAATATAACCAGTAACTCTCCAATCCCAAATCTTTAAACCACACAGCTGTGGCTCTCTCACAATTGTCATATTTGCAGCCATTATCGCAACTGCGGCTTCACACTTTAATTATAACCATTTCTCACAATAGAGACATTACACATTACAACTGAAACTTTATTAGTTACACCTGTTCAACTCCTCATCAAGGCAAATTTCTAATCAGCCAATCACATGGCAGCAACTCAATGCATTTAGGCATGTAGACATGGTCAAGACGATCTGCTGCAGCTCAAAACAGAGTATCAGAATTGGGAAAAAAGGTGATTTAAATGACTGTGAATGTGGCATTTTTGTTGATGGCAGACGGGTTGGTCTGAGTATTTCAGAAACTGCTGATCTACTAGGATTTTTACGCACAACCATCTCTAGGGATGACAGTGAAGGGTTTGAAAAAGAAAAAATATCCAGTGAGCAGCAGTTCTGTTGGTGCAAATGCCTTGTTGATGCCAGAGGTCAGGGGAGAATGGCCAGACTGGCTCGAGTTGATAGAAAGGCAACAGTAACTCAAATAACCACTCGTTACAACCGAGGAATGCAGAAGAGCATCTCTGAACGCACAACACGTCCAACCTTGAGGCAGATGGGCTACAGCAGCAGAAGTGCAAACCGGGTGCCATTCCTGTCAGCTAAGAACAGGAAACTAAGACTACAATTCACACAGGCTCACCAAAATTGGACTATGGAAAATTGGAAACACGTTGCCTGGTCTGATGAGTCTCGATTTCAGCTGCGACATGATAGGGTCAGAATTTATCATCAACAACGTGAAAGCCTAGATCCCTCCTGCCTTGTATCAAAGGTTCAGGCTACTGGTGGTGGTGTAATGGTGTGGGGTATATTTTCTTGGCACACTTTGGGCATCATGTCAATGCCATAGCCTACCTGAATATTGTTGCTGACCATGTCCATCCCTTTATGACCACAGTGTACCCATCTTCTGATGGATACTTTCAGCATGATAACATGCCGTATCATAAAGCACAAATCATCTTAGACTGGTTTCTTGAACATGAAAATGAGTTCACTGTACTCTAATAGCCTCCACAGTCACTAGATCTTAATACAATAGAGCACCTTTGAGATGTGGTGGAATGGGAGATTTGCATCACGGATGTGCAGCCGACAAATCTGCAGCAACTTTGTGATGCTATCATGTCAATATGGACCAAAATCTCTGAGGAATATTTCTAATATCTTGTTAAAACTATAACATGAAAGATTGAGGCAAAAGGGGGTCCAACTCGGTACTAGTAAAGTGTACCTGATGAAGTGGCCGGTGAGTTTGTCTCCTACTGACTACAAATTACAATCGTGACTATATACTTCACAATTTTGACTTTTACTGAAAACTTCAACCTTATCATTTACAACTGATTCTTCCCGTCTCACTCACTCATTTGCTTCACTTTGGTCTATTCCCTGCTTTGTCAGGGTTCGCCACAGTGAACTGAATCAATTAGTCAATTGCAATTGTTTTATATAGCCGCAACCCAGCATTGACAGTACAACCCTCAGAGAAAAACAGCCAAACTCTCTCTCATTCACACACTACGGGCAATTAAGTTTATCCAGTTCACCTATGTAGCATGTCTTTGGACTGTCTGGAAAACTGGAGCACTCGATTGCCCAGTTAGCGCGGTTCGTTTGGCATATGTGAACAGGGAAATCGCGCTCTGTTCCGCGCCAAAGTAATCGCATCAGAGATCGCTTGAATGAGGTGGTCTCGGCTCGATTGAAACAAACCCTGGAGCGGTTCCATTGCAGTGAGAAAGCGATCCGATCCGAGCGCAGTTATATCAAAGTGTTTTATGGATATGTAATAGGCTTACGGCTATATGAAGGGGGAATTACGAGTATGGCGGGAAGTTTCACGAGTCTCAGGATGCCCGCAAATGAGTGATGATCTCCCGGTAATCTCGCCTCTCCCTCCGGGTCCTTAAATAGGCTATGTCGCGCACCCTTCTCACCCCTCCCCACCGCATCTCTCCTCAGACACATAGCGCGTGCACCCTGTCAATCACCATCAAACCCCCACCTCTCCTGACAGCTTAGTGGGACGCTGTAAAATAAACCCTGACACTCTGACCAATGTGAGGAGGGTTTACCCGCACGTGACTTGTTTTAGCTCTTTTGGTCTGATTAGAAACTTAGCAGTCTGAAAGCGAACTGCTCCAAGAGCAAAGAGCAACAATGTAACAATTGTAATCTCTGTTTCGGAACAACTGAATCAATTCACAGGTGTGAAAGCACCCTAAAACACAACTTTCCACACATTCTATTGTCTCAATTGATTTTTCTGTCCCTTTAATTTAGGCGCACCTTTGTGTCTAAATTTAAGAATTAGCACTCACTAAATATAAAATCTTGCATTTTTACCTGATTTTTAGTCAAAGTCAGTATGGGCCACTGAAAGATAAAAGTTGCTCATGCCCCTCTTTATTCCTTACTTTGCCCAGCCATACCCATATTTTCTGCTCACAGTTCTCCAAGAACATTTAAGTTTCAGGGTTTTTTTTTTTACATTCTGAAAGACACTTGAACTGAAAGAGGGGTGTTTCATGACCCTTTAATTAAAAATCATGTCTTTAAACCTCGCAGACGCAACCATTTTTCACAACATTATCATACATTACAATTTTGACTTTATACCCACAGCCACATTTACAACTACTTCTCACCTCAATAGATGCTCACAATTCTTACATTTATTACTAATTTAAAATGTATCTACTTATTAAGAAAATGTATGGGAAATGATTTTCATTGAAAGTAATTACTTTATGCATTGTCTTGAAAAGATATTTAAATTAAAAACATTGACAAACACAGCCTCATCCATTTCCCCACTGGCCATCTCTTCTGAAAATGATATTTTGCGTGTCAGGGTTAATGTTTTTATACTACTATGGGTCCCGCCCACCTGCTCAAAGCTTGGCTCAACTGAGTTTGGCATTTGAACAAACAGAGGGTCCACAGCAGACCCATTAGCATCTGGGAGTTCAATATCCAATCTGGAAATGGGCTTCAATAAACTAGCTTTAGTGGGGCTTTATGCTGCCCCAGAGGGGCCGGTACCAATATGAAAAACCTGGATTCTATTTTGTAACACCATGCAGACCTGTTCCCAACCTGAATACAAATCAACTGTACTGCGACAGCAAGGACGACATATCCGCATCCCTAAAAGAAATTACAGCCTGCAGACGGCTAGAACAGCAGCTAGTGCAATAGCTGGTACCTTTTCATAAGTACAATGAAAGCGAGTCAGTAGCCCACCCTGAACATTCACCTTAATAAATCAGTATACTATGTAATCCTCCTCACTCTCTTTTTAAAATATCCGTAGCATTATGAAGGCAAAATGCTGGCTGTAACCTCAGAGCCCATTGTAGTCACTCAGAATAAAAAAATGTTGACCCTTGTTCTATGCTCAAAATCTGAACAATGAAAAGGAAGTGAACAAAGAAACAGATGTGGAAAAGCTTTTTATACCCCTTTATAACAGTTAACCACAGTTTTACTTTTCCTAGCGAAAATGTGAGTGTTTTGGGTGCCTGCCAAAGCATTGCTAAACATTCAGTAAGGTGTTCTAAGGGAATTTAATGCACTGTGGTTGTTACAGAGTTCTTGGTGATTGCCAAGGCCTTGCTAAAAAAAAAAATCTGTAAAGCAATCTAGGAAATTTAGTGTGTCAATATTAAAGTACCCCTGAAATCAAAATGTAAGTATTTGGGGTTTTAGTACCAATATGTAAATAATAAAGTTAGACGTTTTTATAAAAATAAAAACCATGACCATGAACTTGCTCCCTAGAATCTGAAATTAGTCAAACATTTACACATAATTGCGTGTCTGATAAATTGTGTAAAATCTTGCAAATATTAAATAGCCTGAATGATAAAAGGAGAAACCAATAAAATTCAGGATGCTGAAACACAACACACAAGTATATTCATATATATAATCATATATAAAGGAAAATACATTGCACACAAACATATACATAGCCAGCAAACAGTCAACTAGTGTCTAAAGTTAAATACATATAAAACATAAAAATAAAAACTTGACTCAGCATTGCTATTATAGACCGAGGCTGTCATAAGTCAGATGAACATTAGCTCAACAACTGATTGGAAGTTTTGGCTCCCTTTTTTAAAGGAGGTGGAGCTGCTTAATCGTACCATCAGTCTTTTGTTTCAACTGAAATTGTCACACATCAAACACAGCTGTGCATTCCAAGGCACTGCAGTGGTGTAATAACAATGAAAAAAAATTTTTATTGTTTAACTTCGAAAGGGCTTCATACCTAGAGAAGACAGCCCGTCAAAGTACAAACCAGTAAAGTGTGATAAAGTATACTATATAAAATATTTCTGTCATATACCATGCCAACTTTCACACAGATCAAACTACTCGTCCAGTTTCTTAATCATTGGACAAAAAAAAAAAAAAACACCCACGCAAACACAAAGCCAAGGCGACACAGTCAGCACACTGACAGAAAAGTCAGAACAGTTGCTTCTGACATGAAACAAAGCCTTTTACTATTTTTCTAAAACATTTGAATTTCTTCATGCATTATGAAAAAAAAATTGCTATAGAGACTCAGTTTAGACATGTGAATTTATTTTTTCTTTACTGCATGATATTGGAAATAAAACTGACATATTTAGATTTTCTGTGACATATATTGCAATATTAGGCCCGTAGCCAGCCTGGTGAAAAAGGTGCTTCTGTTGTTTTTTCTTTTTTGCAGTTATTTCCCTCATTTTCTATTTAATTATGAGGTTATAATACTGCATTTTAGTGACATTTTAAGCTGGATTAGCTTGTCGGATGGTCATTATAACCACACTTTTGATGTACCAAAATATTTCCTAAAAATTTAGAATAAAGAAATATGAATAAATACTAATCTTTAAAATACAAATAGATTAAATTGTGTTTCATTAGAAAAAAAGGGATCTGTTGAATTAAATTAAAAACTGTGGCCTATTGTAATTTATTAGGCAAATAACAAACTGGCCAGCACATTCAACTTTCCTTAGTCAGAATTTGGGGATTTTAATAATAAAAAACTAATACGAGTTTGCTTACTGATTAGCTGAAGTCACACTGATGTGTTGGTCAACAGATGCCTTGGCTTGGTCAAAGTGTTTTTCACATTTAGTTTTTAATATTTAGAGTTATTTTCACAATTTATGATGGTGTAGCAGTCAAAATAGGACAAATGAGCTCATAAATAGGACAAATTCTGGACCTTTGTCATTGAGAGGTGGGTCTTCCTAACCACCAGAACACCCTCCGGCTACCGGCCTGAATATGAATACAATTTCACCAATGACTTGAACAGCTTTATGAAGAATTCATATTTTAGAGGAATTTTGGTATTTTGCAACTGTATGAAATATAAATAAATTACAAGCGATAGACAAATTTTAATAGAACAATAATACATAGGAAATAAACACTGCTTTATGGTTTACTGTGGAGTCTAGTATTATTCAGGTACAGAAATTCAATAGTCACAAGTAAAATAGCACAAATGTTATAATTCCTTGAGCCAGAATACACAGGAAGGCGGATCAGTTACATTTACACAATAATGGCGTAGCCAAAAACAGAAATGTTGTAACAAAAAAAATTTTCACATTTACATATAAAGATTTTTAAAACAATCCACATGTACACATGTGAAAACTAGGCATGAGTTTTACCTTGTTGAAACTCGTGTAAACAAACAGGGAGAAAGCATAAAAAGTTTCCTGGTTTTGGCTAAAACATTGTCATCTAAATGCCCCACAGTCATACAATAAATAACACAAATGAACAATGCAAGATGTAGAAGGACTTTAAAAAATGTATACATGTATCATGAAATCAGTGATTCAATAAAACGGCTTCAAAACAAAAACAACGACTTCAGAAAAGCCAATCAATACTATTTAAAAGTTGAGGGTTAATCACTTACTAAATTTTGAATGAACTACCAGATTATATATTTTTGTATTAGTGTATCAACAAACAACAGGTAAGCGTTGTTCCGCTTTGGTGTTTCAATGCAGTTGCACCGGTGCTAAGGTGTCGGAAACATCAACAATACTTATGCAAATTAACCCTCCTGGTAAACATTGGATGGTAAAAATCCTTCAAAATCATGTCCTTTAATTTTGTACTTCTAAATGTAATAAATGTTCTTATTTTTAGTGTTGAGTGCTCTCCTCCTAAAACTCAGTGGCAGCCGGCAAACAGATGAATTGGTTTTGACCTTTTGTGAGATTCTCCCACTTTCTCCACAGCACAATACATTTCCGGCTGTCTGCCTGCTGCCATTGATTTACAGATGAGGAAAATCGAAGCATCCCATGCTGTTTGCTCCTAAAGAGGAAACACTGAGCTTTGTGACACAAACAATGTCCTGCTGACAGAATAGTGATCGTTATCTTTAATTGAAGGCTGGCATCAAGGGTAGCTGTATTTAGGAGAATCTTAAGCGCAAGAAAACAAAGTTCAACAGCTAATGCTGATGGTAAACCTGCACGTCCATGACTAATCCGTCTTGTATTCATTACACAATTGTGCATGATTATGTCTAGGAAAATGCTTTTGTAAATGTGCAAATTGCTTGTATATAATTCTCTTACAACCAAGCATGCAACATGCATTATAACGAACTTTACCGAACTAAACTTTTCTTAAAGGATTTTGATTTGATGCTTTTAAATGTATTTTAGGCAGTACGGTATCCAAGAAAGTCACTGGTTCTGGTCTCAGCTGGGCCAGTTGGTGTTTCTGTGAGGAGTTTGCATGTTTTCCCAGTGTTTGTGTGGGTTTCCTCCGGGTGCTCCAGTTTCTCCCACAGTCCAAAGACGTGCTGTAGGTGAACTGGGTAAACTAAATTGTCTGTAGTGTGTGAATGAGTGCGTGTATGGGTGTTTCCCTAATACTGGATTGCGGCTGAAAGGACACCACTGCAGAAAACATATACTAGAATATGGAATATTTCAACCTCTGAAATAGAGACCAAGCTGACAGAAAATTAATGAATGAATGAATGGATGGATGAATTCCATTTTAAAAGAATCAAATCCAAATCCTTTAGATTTACACCTGTTTGCAATATTTGGCTACTAGATGATAAACACAGTTTGTCATAATTTAAGACTCAAACATATCACAATATTGTTAGATTTAAAGCTGTTGCATCAGTGTGCAGTCTTGCTTCATGTGTAGTACATGCACATAAAAACAAAAGCTGTTTTAGATTACTGGAGTATGTTTTTCAAAAATAATATTTCTTAAATATTAAATTATAATTTAAATAAATAAATAAATGACTTGCTGTTTATTTGTATGCGCCCTTCTAAATTGGAGCTTTTTGTATTATAATAAAAATAAATATGTATAGTCTATCTTGTTCTATCCCATTCATCATATGTTGTTGGCTCAAAAACTAAAACTGCTATACATTTAAATTAAAATAACTTAAATGCATTTGCTTCTATAGTTAGCTTTTCATAAACAAATTTGTGTCTTTTTTTAAAGTTTATAGCTATACATTTTTTATTTGCTCCCAACTAAATACTTAAATTTATAATGTTTACATTTTATATTTTAATGTTTACATTTATTTATCTATATTAAATATCAAAAATTACTTCTGCTGCTAAATTATCTTCTAATCTAGTTTTTTAATATTTAACACATTATGGTTTTATATATACAGTTAATGTCAAAATTATTAGCACTACTGTGAAGTTTGTATTTTGTCAAATTTGCCTGGAATGAAAGCAGTTTTCCCTTTTTTCTCTTTTTTTTTCGCTTTTTTAAGGACAATGACAATTATATTTAAATTGCAACCTAAAAATTCTTATATTGCATTTTAAGCTGAATACTTTCTTGCAAAATAACTAAAAAATATGATGTACTCTTGCCATGGCAAAAAAACAAGAAATTAGTTATTAAAACCAAGTTAAAAATGTGTTGGAAAAAAAATCTCTCTGTTGGGAATTATTTAAAAAAAGAATCAACATATCACAGGAGGGTTAATCAATTTGACTTCAATTATATGTATGTGTGTGTAATAATAATAGTACCGATAATAACACTAACATACTAATATAATGATTTATATACACAGTCCAGGGGAATAATAGTCATACTACCAATATAACTAATGCACCAAGAAATAATTAATAAACAAATCTGTTACAAATGCATGGCCTGGAGCCAAACAAACACATTCAACTGCATAACTCGACCTTGATGGTTTGAAAGGTGATGTGATGTTTGAGGACAACTTTTGTCATTCATCATTAATGTCTCATCCCACTCTCATCACCCTCCCGACATTCATCAAGCGTGCTTGGCTCGGACATTCACCCCTGTGATTACCTGTGGCCCTCATGACACTTACAAACTATTGGTGTACACACACACACACACACACACACACACACACAGCAGGAATCCCATCACCATCTAACCCTGCGCCAGGGCAGACGGCTTCATTCATATGTAGTCCTGGAGTGTCACTCTTCATAGGCCTTTGGCACAGGGTATAAATCACGCACACCGAGATGACAGGCCTCCACAAGACACCTTTACAACCACATCCTGAATTTATGCCCTTCTTCATTGTAACACCAGGGTCTTCAGAAACACTATTAGGCCTCACAGATAATGTGGCAGCAAGCAGGTCAATAACACATTTACACTTTCTCTTCTTCCCTCAACCTATCTGGATTTATCCTCATCACCCTAGAGCTGTTTTTATGCCGCTTTTGCGAATCAAAATCGATAAACTTCTTTCCGCTTTTAAAACCTGGTTTATTTTTCTACATTTAATATTTATATCATATGATATAGACCAGCAATATTACATGATGGCTGTTTTTGTCCTATAGATCACAAGTGCATTGATATTTCTAACAGTTCATTTAAATAAAAATTGATATACAGTTGAAGTCAGAATTATCAGCCATCCTGAATTATTAGACCCTGTATATTTCCCTCAATTTTTGTTTAATGGAAAGAAGACTGTTTTTCAACACATTTCTAAACATAATAGGTAATTTAATAGTTCATTTCTAATAACTAATTTCTTTCATTTTTGCCAGTACATAATACTTTCTTAGATATTTTTTAAGACAGTAGTATTCAGTTTAAAGTGCAATTTAAAGGCTTAGCAGGGCTGATTATGCAAGTTAAAGGCTGGTTTAAACTTCTGCACCGAGTGATTGGCGTGACCCATGGCGCATCCCTTGCATGTTGTCGTACATTTATATTTCTGCGCGATGTGTGTGTCCTTGCAATAACACTTCCAAAACGCTAGCTGGCAGTAGGTGTTTATGTTTCTCTGTGTCGAGTTTCTCTACTGGTGAACGCAACCTTAATGTAAAAGTAGCTCAAATTTGCTTATTTTGAGGCAGGAATCAGCAAACGTGTACAACTTTAATCATAAGATAAACACAAAACCAAAGTCTGCATCTGGAGCTTCTTCACGCTGCTCCACACTTGTAAACACTTACTCCATCGGGTTCATGCGGCTCTCGGTCCCGCCCACACTCATCATTGTTGCAATGGTAGTTACATTTTTTTGTGAGGTGCACATCAGCAACGCAGACAGCCACAGCGAGGGCTATGCATCCACACGCAGGCAGTGCCAGAGCATACGCATCCGTTTGACACAGAAGTATATATATCAGCCTATGGTAATTATGCAATTCACTGTATAACGATGGCTGGTTTTGTAACCAATATAAAAATTTGCTTAAAGGGATAAAAATAATGACCTTAAATGTTTTTTTTTTTTTAATTAGTAACTGCTTTTATTCTAACCAAAATAAACAAATAAGAATTTCTCCGGATTTGTGCATGCGTGGGAATTTAAGAAAATTAAATTCACAGAAGGGCTAATAATTTTGACTTCAACTATGTTTTATACAGGGTTCGAACACGTTTCAAGGTCAAATTTAGACAGTTTTCAAGCACTTTTAGGTGCATTTTCAAACTTTTCCAGAACTCACATGATAAATATCAGATGCTGTTTGTTACAATTCTTTAGAAAACTAGAAAAATTTGATGGCATCTTTGTCCCAAGCCCAACATAGAATTAGTCATTTAGTCTCCTAAAAATAATTTTCTTGCTTTTTTAAATGTGCCATTTTTTTTAAATAGTTCAGTAGTATTACCTATTTAATAACATTGACTTATGAAAGCAGTACAATCACATTTTCATGCACTTACTCCAAAGCCTAAGCACGTCTCAAACCTTGACAAGCCTACATTAAAATATAATAGTTGAAGTCAGAATCAGTAGCCCCCCTGAATTATGAGCCCCCCTGTTTATTTTTTTCCCAAATGTCTGTTTAACAGAGAGCAGATTTTTTTCCAACACATTCCAAATTAATAGTTTTTATAACTCATTTCTAATAACTGATTTATTTTATCTTTGCCATGATGACAATACATTATGTTTGACTAGATATTTTTCAAGACACTTCTATACAGCTTAAAGTGACATTTAAAGGCTTAACTAGGTTAATTAGGTTAACTAGGCAGGATAGGGTAATTAGACAAGTTACTGTATAACGATGGTTTGTTCTGTAGACTATTAGAAAACAAAGGGCTAATAATTTTGACCTTAAAATTATTTTTAAATGAAATTTAAAATTTAAAAACTAAAAATTAATTAAAACTGCTTTTATTCTAGCAGGGGGGGGGGCTAATAATTCTGACTTTAACTGTATATATAATTTCTAGTTTGTTCATTTCTGATCAACACAGTGTTTCTTTCTGACTGAATCAGTTGTATTGAATTAACTGAGTGAGCCAATGATTCAATGCCATTCAAGTAAGGAGTGCTTTACTTCATTGCTGAATAAATGAACAAATCCTTTAAACGAATAAGGTGAATTTATGATTCAATGTCTACTTTTTTTATACTCGTCTACTTGATTTTCATTAACACAATAATTACTCATTTTGTGTGTTTGTTTCAGAATTTGATCATTACTTTCAGTAGCATTTAGCAGTGATTGGTTAGCATTTTCAAGTTACCTTAATGGCCGTTACATTAACATAATTTTTCCGCTTATTGTTTTATCAGGCCCGATTTTGATATCTGTGCAAAAATGTTATCCCATTGCACAACAATGACTATTAAATATCCTGGCAACTACAATAAATAAATAAAACATTAAGAAAATAATACAGTTACAGAGTCAACAAAACAAAAGGGTGAAGGGGGTAAAAAGCATAGTTTAAAAAAAACTCCTGAACGTACCTCTGTTGGAGAAATCCAATAAAAGGTGCAACACCAGTCCCAGGTCCAACCATGACTACAGGAACACAGGGGTCGGATGGTAAGTGGAAGGTGCTGCTGGGACGAGCTCTGACATGTACCTGAATGTGACATTTAGATACAATCAATTTTAAGTGCAGATGGGACATCTATAGTCTCAAATCCCCCACATAACATCCATTTAAGGTTGTAGGCAGAAACTATTTTCTTTTACAAAAACAAACATTGTCTATTTTGAGATGTTGGGTTTTTGACTTCTAATAAAGTGTTTTGTAGTTGTTGTTTTCAGACTAATGGAAAGAAAAGACATTAAGCGTTTCTTTTGTCCCCTTTTATCGATTTTTTAAAAATTATTTTATTCAATTTTATGAAATGTGCTATATAAATAAACTTGCCTTGCCTTGATTCTACATTTTATTTCACAAAAAAGTTAAACTAATATATATATATATATATATATATATATATATATATATATATATATATATATATATATATATATATATATATATATTAGCGCTGTCAAAATTAGTGCGTTAACGCATGCAATTAATTTTAAATAATTAACGTGTTAAAAAAAATTACCGCAATTAACACAGTTGCAGGTTTTTTTTCTTCCTGTTGTGGTGGACGTGTGTTTACAATGCAATAAATGTGAATAAGACCAAGGAAGCACTTTTTGAAGGCAAGTTTCAGTATAAAACAATTAGTCGCATCACCAGGCTCTCCAAAGATTCATGCAATTTTGGGTGTTTCATTTTTCACTTTCGACTTCTGTTGTAAGTTGATACCACATGGCGAACAGAAAGAAAATCCTCCGCATTTCGTGACTCTGTGTTCCTTTAAGGTAATAAAATCACTGCTTAGGCTATACGGTAGAATTTTAATAAGAGTATAATCTTAATCATATTAAAATCGGAGTATTGGTGTCTTATGTGAATGTACTCAGAAAGTCTGGTGAAGTCGCGAGCTGTCAAAGACAGGGCATTACTCTGCCTTTCAGCATGAGCCCTCCAAGTTTAGCGTGTTTCCTCATTAAACGCAACGAAAGCGTATGCTTCGCGTTGTTGTGTCAGAATCCTTGTGAAATACAGTAATACTTTTGGACGCTTAGTTTAGGACGCTTAGCAAATTTAATGAACGTGATCATGCGTATTGAATCTGAGGGGAGTCGCTCCAGTATGGAAGGCCGTTGGGGCCAAAACGTCTGCAGCGCGTTGTGTGTGTGTCTGTGTGTGTGTCTGTGTCAGGCCCGTTGAGGGGTGTCAGGGGTGGAGTGAGCGACGTATCTGAGTAGGGGCGTGTGCGCGCGAGACGTACCTGAAGGACGGTGGGCGTGAGTTGCGTGCGACATAGGCTACCTGAAGAGCTAGGATGGATGCGGGAGGATTAAGAAAAATTGTTTCTACTCTATATCTAATGTTCTCAACTCACAGCAATAAAACTTTACAATGAGTGCAACAGTTTCTATTCTATAGTTTATTATTATAATTTTTCATTTTCCATATCTGCAATTCCTGTATTTTGGCATCTTTTTGCAGTCCACTTAGAATCCAACATGGATATCAATGTTTTCTTTATTGGCATTGATTGTTTTGAAATTTAAATGTCATTAATATGCCTGTGTTTTAATTTCTTTAATAAATATGGCTGTCAAGCCAGGATCTTGATGGTTTATTGTGGGTATGTTGTTTACATGAAGAAATCTGTGTTACAAGTTAAACAAAAATTCTATTAAACAATTATTTTTTTTTATTTTGATTCTTATAAACAATTATATTTTGAATTGAAATAGTTTTTGTCTTGCGTTTACATTAATTTTACATTTGAATAGCCAACATTACAAGTTTCAGTATTTTAAATGCGATTAATCGCGATTAATTTAAAAAAAAAATACATACATACATTAATTAGTAAAATTTTTTTTAATCGATTGACAGCACCAAAATATATATATATATATATATATACACACACACACACACACACACACACACACACACACACACATAGTTTATATATTTTTTGTCTATTTACAGTACTTTCAAAATTACAGTAGGGCTGCTCAATTATGGAAAAATCATAATTACAATTATTTTGGTCATAATTGTAATTACGATTATTCAAAATGAAGTACTGTTGGAAGTCAGAATTATTCACCCTCCTATAATTTTTTTTTTTTTTTAAACAACCTGTCACTTTAAGAGCAGTACGGTTCTGATTTATGGTTTCACTTTCACATGTCTTTTGATTCTCAACTTGTTATTACATAAATGAGGGTTAATATGAAGAATCACTAAACACAGCGTTGACACAAATGTGCATGTATTTGACCATTAAACCGCTCACATTAAGATGGCTTTAGATGTGTGTGTTCTGCTCGTCTCTGACTGTGAGCGCATACACACACACAACAGCATGCGATCTCTTTCATGCTTTTAAAAACATGAATGATTCGAATGTACATCAATGAATGATGCGCATCCCGTGCTGCCAAGTTACATTACAGTACATGCTTTTAGTAATTTTCATGTGAAACTGAGCTTTGCAAAGCAACAAATGTGTACAACTGGAAAGGGGGCGATATATGATTCAATAATCATTTATCTCGATTAATGTTTTTCATAATTGTTAGAAGCCAAAATTAAAATTTGAAACTGAATTTCGATTAATTGTACAGCTCCAAGTGATAGTGATAAAAAACAAAGTGAATGTTTTTACATTTAAAAACATTTAAAATGTTTTTTTTTAAATAATCTGATTTGCATTAGTTGTATGCAAATTAGCGCAAATTTCCTTAAATAATAGAGTTTGTGTATTTTAAGATATATTTGCAAATGCAATCAATTAACTGTGGGAGCAAAGTGATAAATATTAGTTTCTATGCCAATCCCCTGCAGCATCTTGCCTTGACTAAAAAAAAAAACACTTCCACACATTTAACTGATAGCATCTAAACCACCATCTTTAGTCCTATGATTATTAGTATGATTAATTATTGTTGTGCTGCAAGGATTAGTCCACATTCTTCAAAGCTTATTTTTGTTTACCTTTTACCTCAAATCAAACAACCCAATTCGTCCCAAATCCTCCCAGGGACTGTGAGAAGCTAATTTGAAGGTGAGCGGGCTCCGCTAATGTGTGTTGTCTACAGTGCTAACCTTCGGCAGGGCTGATGTGCCTGGACGCTCTGAAGCCAGTGCCGTCCCATGAGGCTCCAAGATTGAGGAGACGTGATCGACCAGCCAGCCCGTACACAACCCCTTCCTCGCCGGATGCTCGGGACGTGCTGGGAACTCCACAACATTGAACACCAAATGAACTTTCCCCGGGTGCTGAAGGCTGGAGCTGTGGAACGCAAACGAAAATAAGAGGCTAAGCGCTAACAATCCAGAACCAACCCTGAACATGAGCAAGCCGGTGGACCTCATTATCTCCCTCTTAATGGCCTGCCCGTATAAGACCCTGGGGAGCCCTGCTGACCGGACTTTAATATTTCAGAGCCCTAATGTTTCGGTGTTATTATACCAGCATCAGCGTAGCGAACATAAGACATTAGTGTAGATGCCAGACCACTTACAAGCCAAATACAAGAGCTGAAAACAAATAAAAGTGGCAGGCGGTTTTAAAATGCGGCTTACTTTGATCATGATAAATAGAGTATCGTCGACTGACACTGAAATCACATCTGTCTACAATAAAACCGTGTGACATCAAAGCAGGATGCAGACAGAAATAATGACCTAAAACCTGGATATGTCTCCACTTTAATTTGTGTGCCCCAATATAAAGCGCAGGTGTTTTAAAAGAGGTCTCTTTACCTGGCGGCGGAGTAGGCTCGGGGTTGAAGCTTTGGCAAGTGTTCTGTAATGAAGCAGAGGAGAGATCAGAGATGGAGATGCTTTTTTGACCTTGAGGTTGTTCCCCTGGGGCTCGAGTTTCGCTTTTACACAAGTCTTTAGAGTTTCATCTGTGGACTGAATGAGGGCTAATTTCTCAGAATAGCTCAATTCACAACACAATGTTTCATTACAGCAAATTTTTAGGACAGAAAAGCAAGTATAGGACATCCATAGAAGGAAAAATGGTTCAATTTTTGAGAAAGTATGTGTCAACTCAGTTAACATAAATATTTAGTGTTTTGCAAATATCTTTGTTTGTGTTAAGCTGTGGTTTGTGCTTGGGAAGTTCTGCCTGCGGCACTGCAAAAATGGGCAGGATTAAACAATGTGATTAGACATTGATAAAAGTGAGCGATTATTCCATGTTTTAAATTTCTGTACAGAGAGGACAGGTTTTGATCTTTTATTAGTCTCACGCCATCACGTGATGTGATTTTGCAGGTAATGCTGTGGTCACACTAGCATTTGAGCTTGCCAAATTCTGTTGTTTGGCACTGTGAAATGGCAGTGGGAATAAACAAGATGATTAGACATTGATAAAAGCGAGTGAATGCTCCATATTTTTAATTTCTGCCCAGAGAGGTTATGTTTTGATCTTCTATTGGTCTTGGGCAATCACGTGATGCAAGTTTACCAAGCTTGAACTTTTGACTTCAGCGAAACGTGCTGATAGAGTCTAGATACTATAGGATACAGCTGCGCATACACACATCAATATAGCATCATTTTTATGACACTGTATAAAAATAATTAATATTTTTACAGTACTGTGACAGTTGGGAATAGACATTAAAAAAAACTATTTATTGGGTAATTTAATAACATGCAAGGTAATAAATGATGCAAGGTACAACTACTGTTTTTACATTACAGTAATGAGTAATGATTGTATTTAGAGATGGAGTGGATGGTAGTAATATACAGTTAATGCAAAATTAAATAATATAAATAATTCTCGTTAACTTCAGGACGCAACCATATCTGATCTAGCAACAACCGGGGTAAAAATGAATTAAATACCATTCATTCATTTTCTTGTCGGCTTAGTCCCATTATTAATCTGAGGTCACCACAGCAGAATGAACCGCCAACTTATCCAGCATGTTTTTTGCCAGCTGACCCAGCCGAGCCTCGAACCAGTGACCTTCTTGCTGTGAGGCTACAGCACTACCTACTGCGCCACTGTATCGCCTAAAATACAATAAATGGGAAATTTAATAATTACTACAAATAATTCTCATTAACCTTGAGCCGCAACCATATCTGATATAGCAACAACCGGGTTAGACGTCAATAAAATACAAATATTGAGAAATTTAATAAATAAAACAAATAATTCTCGTTAACTTCCGGCCATAACCAAACCTGATCTAGCAACAACCGGGGTAGACGTTAATAAAATACAATTGGTGGGAAACTTAATAATTACTATAAATAATTCTCATTAACTTTCAGCCGCAATTTTATCTGATCTAGCAACAAGCGGGGTGGACGTAAATAAAATACAATTAATAGGAAATTTAATAAATAATATAAGTAAGTTTCGTTAACTTCCATCCGCAACCATATCTGATCTAGCAACAACCGTTGTAGACGTTAATAAAATACAGTTAGTGGGAAATGTAATAATTATTGGAAGTAATTCTTGTTAACTTCTGGCAGTAACTTTATCTGATCTAGCAACAACAACAAAACTTGTTGCATAAGCTTGCATTTCCAGTCAGCCGCAATCGTATGTGTTTTAATGGAAGTCTAAGGGGTGAAAAGTGCAGTGTGACCACGGCTTTACACAGAAGAAAGAAACTCAAATTAGTTTAAAAACAATGAAGGATAAGTACATGATATAATTTATAGTTTTGATTTAACTCATTATTTAAGTCTCTATAAAAATGGTCTCAAACTTAATTCCTGGAGGGCCACAGCTCTGCACAGTTTAGCTTCAACTCACACCTGCTAAGTTTCTAGTAGTGTTGAACACAGATAAGTTGAATCAGGTGTGTTTAATTAGGGTTAGAGCAAGACGGTGCAGAACTGTGGCCCTAAAAATATTGAGTTAAAGACCCATGCTCTTTAATCTTAATGTAAAAACTACACTATCTTAAATATTATATGGAATAGCTCAGTTTTATTAAAACAATTTGAATACTTAAACTTAACTTCTTTATACAAGAAACAGAATTACAATGCAATGCAACATATGTGAATACAAAAAAAAAAAAGCTTAAAAAGAGTTAAAACTTCAGGGCAGCGCGGAGCTTTTGGGTAGTGATGTCACTTCACAGCAAGAAGGTCGCTAGTTTGAGCCTCGGTTGGGTCAGTTGGCATTTCTGTGTGGAGTTAGCATGTTCTCCCTATGTTGGTGTGTGGGTTTCCTCTGGGTGCTCCAGTTTCTCCCACAGTCCAAAGACATATGCTACAGGTGAATTGGGTAGGCTAAATTGTCCGTAGTGTATGAGTGTTAATGGGTGTGTATTGGTGTTTCCCAGTGATGGGTTGCAGGTGAAAGGATGTCTGTTGTGCAAAATATATGCTGGATAAGTCGGCAGTTCATTGTGCTGTGGCAACCCCTGATTAATACAGGGACTAAGCCGAAAAGAAATGAAGTTAAAACTAACACACATAGACACACAGACAGACACACACATACATACATACATACATATATATGGTGAAATTATGTAACACTGTTATCTATTTACCTACTCTTTTGTATGTTGTAGGGCTGTAATTTATAAATAATTTATAATGCCTAATTTATAACATTACCATAGTATTTGTAGTGCATTGAGTGTGAGATATGGAACTCGCATATCAGGAATATGTGTTGTGTTGGCAGAAAGAAAGAAGAAATGCCCGCATTGGTTTAGCGTTTTTCCTTCTACAAACACAACAGCAGTCTGGAAGTTCTTGCGCTGCTTTTTTTCAGGGTTAATTGTGACATTGTAATGGTCGCTTATGGTTTGATATGCATTGTATGTCATGTCCCCTTTAAGAGGACTTCTTCTGTGGTTGTTTTATCTTTGAGACGGAAGCATGCCTGCATGGAAGCTCAGTTCAGTTCTGGCGAGCTCTAAGAAATGTGTGATGGTTGTTCTACCACTGTATCATTCTTTTATTTCAATAATGTAACATTTTATTTTGCAAAGGATGATTAAGTGACTTTTTCTTTCCCTTTTGCCTATTCAACTGTTATTGACTGGCACGCATGTAGTCGACAGCACTTGGGAGAAATGCATAAAAGCCAATAGGAAGAGCGAAAACTCTTTTTTTTCCATTCCTAAAAGTCTCCGTGTAAACGCTAGGACACCTGGCACCAATCACAATATATCGATTGCGACAGAGAAATACTGTAGATTTTAATAGACTGTATGGAGATATCTCTGTAGACGAATGGCATTTCATGTGACGTTTAGTCTTATAATCTTAAAATGTGAACTAAATCAGCTGTTTTGTCATCGCTTTAGACAGCCTTGGCCTCGTGCCAATGCATGTATCGCACCAGTGCAGATATGCAGCCATATCGCACTGCTACTCATGTGATATATTTATTTATACAACAGTTCTGTCTGGTTCTCAAATCTGATTGGCTGATAGCCGTGCGATATTCTGCAATATCAGAACTCCTACAGCCTCTTTACCCTTTGTGTATTACTCCACCCACATACAACCAGCAAAAAGCAGACACTACACATCTAAAGTTTAAAAGATGCACGCTCAACTGTTTAATTGTCAGCTTATGATTTGAATCCGGATGAAAGTAGTTCCTCATACAAAAGGGTTTTTAAGACTCTTCATGTTTGATTTTGTTTTTATATACACAACAATGCCGTCAAACTGTTGTATAAACGCAATATCACATGAGTAGCAGTGCGATATGGCTGTATATCGGCACTGGTGGGGACACTAAGGCCTGCGGCCTCGTGCCAACGCACGCCTCCCACCAGTGCCGATATACAGCCATATCGCACTGCTACTCGTGTGATATTGCTCATATATATTATTTCTTTGCTATTAAAAAAAGACATATTTAAACACCCATTATTAGTTAGTGCTTTTATCTAGCATTATTAATTTCCGTCCAATTCAAAGTAAAACTCTACTACTTAGTGGGCTTTGAAGAAAATATTTGTACACTTATAATATTCCTTATTTAAAGAACCGAGTTATCCATTTCTCAGCTCAAATAGAGTGTTTAAAAATCTGCATCATCAGTCAACAACTGACATACAATTTTCTCTAATTTGCTAAAAAGATGAAACAATTTGTAAATTTCAAGCACGCCATATGCGAATGCTGAAGGTCCTCAATATTAACAATTAATTTCAATCAAACATTCAATATAGTGAGCAGCTGTTGCAATTACAGCGTCTCATCACTACAAACAAATGCATCAAATATGCACATGGTGTTTTGTTAGGGAAAGAATGCTCTTTATTACAGGAAAGGTTGGGATGAAACTGACGATTGACAAAGATTTTCCTGTCAGAAGAGACCAGTGCAGAGTGATTTCAGAAAATAATATGAATGTGCTGTCAAACACTGCTGAACCAGCATATCTCTGTGCCGTGGAGAATCACCCTGTTAATCCTTAATTTGCCAAAGCTGCAGTAATATTCACACAGATTAAAACTTTACATGCAAACGCATCCGATGCAACAATCCACTGACCACATAAATCAGCAAAGGGTCACTGTATTATGATTACTTTGCAGTTCTCTGTATCTAAAGCATGGTAGGCATTAATAAATTCAGCACTACCAGCTGTTCCTCAAAATCAAGGTGACAGCACATTTCTCACCTTGATGGAGGATTTTATAGCATTTCACAGCGGAGGCTTACACCTAAATAATCGTGAATTATTCTAACTATATAAAATGACTAATGATTAAATGTATAATATATGAGATTATATGAGATGCCAATTTAAAGCATCAGTACACTCCCAGTAACAACACACTACGTTTTACTCCTTTGTCAGCAAGAAATTTCTAATAATTTAAAATAATACATTTTGTATGATCACCTATTGTTTTACAGATTTTAGTATATACAGGTCAGAATACGAGTGCTCCTTTTTTCTGTTGGCTAAATGATAATTGAAAATTATTTGGCTTTTATTTTTCAAAAACAAAATGCAATAAAAACTAAAGTAGAAACAGATTTAATATTATCTGGATGTGAAATATAATTCTATTATCTTTTATTTTATTTACCGTGTGTGGAATCACATGACCTCACTCTGTTAGGCTGAGGCTGATTTATACTTCTGCAGCCACATCTGATCTCTAGTCATGTAGGACACATTCTTGAGCCTTACTTTGTACTACATTGATAATGATTGAAAGCTGCACCAGAGATGCCTTGATACGGAATATTTTCCATTAAATTAAAATTATTTTTTACATTAAAATATTTGTTTACAGAAGAGCCAAAAGATGCAGCATTTAAAATATTATTTACAGGATATAAAAGACTTATTTGATGTTGAAAAGATACTGCTTATTTTCTACTTTTAATACGAAAAACATTGAAAATAATTTATTTTGGTTCCAAAAGTGCAAGTAGACAATGTGTGGTTTTAACTTTAGTTTATTTAGAGTTGATGCTCAATAACTAACATAGATTGTAGAGTGTGTCTTTCCTTCAATTAAAATATTACAAAACTTGTCTATGAGTGCAAAAAACTAAAATGAAGAAATAAAATAATTGTTAATCATAATCAAGTTAAAATGTTCAATCAATGCCAAATTGCCCAGCCTTATCTTTTACATATTAGAAAATATCAAAGCTATTTGCATTGCACAATATTTTCTTTCACAGTGTGCAAAACGTACACTACCATTCAACTTTTTCTCCTTTTTTCCAAACTAAATTCAACTTTTTTCTTACCCGCAATAGCCAATTATTTTTTGTAAGAGAATTGTGAAATTTATTGTAAATCTTAGTCAGCAGAAGAAAATTCATTCAAAACATTTAAAAATCTCATCTGTTACATCTTTTACGATTAAGTAGGTTCTCGCTCTTCTGTTGGACAGATATTTTGAAGAATGTTGAAAACTGGTAGTCATTGCTTTTAATGGCAATTTTTTGGGGATTTTAAAAAAAATATTTGATCATGGCTACTTGTTTCTAACATTCTTCAAAATGTAATTTGTGTTGCAAAGAAAAAAAGAAACTCATAAAAATGTGAAAACACAAGTTAAATGAAGAGGAAATTTTCAGTTTTGGGTGAACAATACGTTTAATTTTTACTTCATATCTCTGAATTTATCATCATTATTCCTTAAAATGTGTCTCAAAGCTACTCTGAAGTTTAAAAATCTATTTTCGGAGGATAAACCTGCAGTTATAGAACCCAATTTCACCTTAAAAATGAGAGTAAACGTGAACCACTGATCCCATGATGTTTTACTGCCATCTGCTGGTGCCAAAAGTGAGAATGCAACCTGCATATTCTGATACTAACTGTATAAAGCATTCAAATTCCAATTTCAAAAGCAGCTGCATGTTTACTGACCAAAGAGAAGGCTGAGTGGGGGGCAGCAGGATGGGAAGGCCCGAAGGAGATCCAGCACACACACACTTGAGTCTCTGACAAAGCTGTTGTAGTCGGCCGATCCTTGTTTACTACACAGTTCCAAAAGCCTTCTCTTCTCTGAAGCGTTTTGAGTGAAGTCCACCAACGCTCGCAAAAATGCCTAAAACACAAATCAAGCAGATGAGTAAAAAGACCGATATCATAATAAAATGTTTCTTTATTAAAAGTATGAAGTACCAAACTGTACTAAATTACATTAATTTAAATGTACTAAATAATTAACAGTGGATAGTCAATTACTGTAGGAGTATGGAGCATTATATTACCAAAACTTTATCATTACACGAACAAAGATGATTGATGATAGTTAATCATTTGATTTTCTATAGCTTAATTCTTTGTATCTAAGGTTTAAAAATAGTTAATATTTGCTCTGATTTTTTACATCTTTAACTTCTATTTTTACATCTAAAATCTTCTGTTTTTATACTCTTATTATACTCCATAATTTAGATTCTTATTGATATTAGTTTCTTTAAGATCAAGGATGGTTGTATAAGCATTTCACTGCATACTGTTTATGACTGTGTATGTGACAAATAAAATTAGAATTTAAATGAATTGCAAAATTATACCTTTATAGCCTAGCATATAACAAAAAATGTGTGTAAATGTGTGCAAAAAATAATAAGCATGCAATATAAAAGACAACAGGTCATCAATTTGTCCCATTTAAATTAAAGATTTAACTAAATTAAAGCTTATTTTTATATAAAATCTACCACATTCAGACAATAATAAACAAAAAATAGAAATTACTTTATGCACTTCATAGAGTGAACAGTATTTCAACAGCTGACATATTTAACCTACATATGATTTTCATTTGAAAATTTGAAAATTCGCTGAATCTGAATCAGACTGACTGAATCATTTGTGAGTCATTTAATCAAAGAAACTCTTTTTTTTAATTAGATCTTTTGAATAGAGGAGTTGTTGGCTTAAAATGCTCAATGCGGTCTGTTCAGTTTTGAAATTAATATAAAATGATAACAGATAGTTTTGGGTGAACTATTCCTTTAAAAACAGTAGAAGTTAAACTAACAAAGTATGTCAGTGACAAGAAAGCAAAATAAACCATCAAAAGCACTGTGTATAATGTAAGTGCGCTACAGCTAACTCAAAGGTGCACAACTTCAACAGCACAGCAACTATTACATTAAACAAGGTTAATAACAACACAAAATTACTTTTTTCGGAGTGCTCCTTATCTCTAAACACCAGGTGAGAATAAACTGCAAAGAGCCATTCTGTGGGATGTGAAGTGGAACTTTTGCTGCTGTAAAAGAAAAAAAAATTGCTATGCATTTATTCAACGTTTCGAGTTGTTTAATCTTAATCTGGTGTCTGACTTGTTGGCCAGAATACATTATTTTATCTCTTTTCTAGGACAGTTTGTTCTTGGTGTCACAGATTGTGTCAACAAAGGTTGTGATACCTTTCTTGCTGGTGTTTTTAAGCAGATTAACTTGAACGGTGCAGTTCTTTTGCATTTGCAGATCCAGTTTGAGCAGCAGCTCTTCAACCTCACTGGCTCTGTTTGGACAGAGAATATCAAAAGCGTCTCCAGGCTGATAAACCTGCTCCTGCTGCTGCTGAAGAGACAATGTACGCTTTTAAAAAGATACATTTTACTGGATTTTTTAAAATATAAACAAACAGGTCTATCTGAGCCAATCCAAACATTAAACAGCCTTTGAAATAAGGGTACATAATGCATCATACTGTAGACTCAATGATGAGATGTCCCATTTTAGTGTCTGCATCAAATAATATATAGCTTTTTAAAAAGATCAAAGTTAAACAGTTGAGTTTTACCATTTTTGAATTCATTAAAACAGGGTCTGGAATCTGGCTGGAGCACTTTTAGCATAGCTTAGCATAGATCAATAAATTAGATTAGACCATTAGCATCTGACTCAAAAAAATAATAATTTTCTAATTTAAAGTTTGACTATTCTGTAGTCAAACTCTGTTACGTTGTGTACTAAGGCGGAAAATGAATGAAAAATGCCTAGGAACTATATTCTCATTCTGGTGTAATAAAGAGCTTTGCTGTCATATCATGTCTACATTATGTAGGCACAATGAAAATAGTCCCAAGATAGGTAAATGGATAACAGTGCTACATAATTTCACCTTACCTGCTGCAGTCATGGTACGACAAAAAAAGTCTCTTGATTGTTATGATTGAATGACAGTATAGTTCCAAGCTGCATCAGACTATAAAATATACTGTTTTATTTAGTAAAATATGTCTTAGTAAGAGAAGAGTTAAGCTCTACAGAAAAGTCCAAATTTAAATAGTAAAAGTGATCATATATATATATATATATATATATATACACACACACACACACACACACACACACACACACACACACACACACATATACATATATACACACACACACATTTTTTTTTAATTCTAATCTACTAAATTAAATCTAATAAATACAATAATCTAAATATAAGTGCTCCAACCACACCCTGAGATCAGCTAAATGCATTTAAAACTCAACTTAAAACTAAGGAAGTTTGACTGTTAAAAAAAAAGCGGAGTGCTCATTTAATGTTACAACACATATTTTACATAGATATAATTATTTCATTATAAAATTAATGATTTGTATCATTTACATCAGCCAGAATTTTAATATTCTTGCATGAACGTGAATGAATTTGGACTTACCGAAATATCAAGCTCCAGCAAGAAGGCAGTTTTCACTGCATCATCTTGAGTTAATTGAACTGCCTTTGAAATTGGCACTTCAAGATAACTGTCTTTATCAGGCAGGACTGTCTCCTATGAACAGAGTATGCTTATTAGCAGAAGCACAGACATAATAAACACAGTTAAAGGAATTATATATTACACAAAGCAATATATGGCATAGTTTCTCAACCTTTCAACTCAAATACCACCATAGTAAAACAAAATTACAGTAAATCTCTTAATTTTTCTGATATTTCTGTGGTGATTTAAACAATAAAATTTTAATATAACAATTCAATTCTGTGCATTCTTCAATAAAAATAATAAAATAAGGAGAACAAAATTTATTTAAAAATTACATATATATATGAGCAATATCACACTGTATATCGGCACTGGTGGAAGGCGTGCGATGGCACAAGGCCGCAGGCCTTAGTGCCCCACCAGTGCCGATGTACAGCCATATCGCACTGCTACGAGTGTGATATTGCGTTTATACAACAGTTTGACGGCATAATTGTGAATATAAAAACAAAATCAAACACGGAGAGTTTCAAAAACCCTTTTGTATGTGAAACTAATTTATATTAATATATAATTTATATACTAATTTATATTAAAATTCTGGCTGATGTAAACTAAATTATATATATATATAAATAAATTATATATATATATATATATATATATATATATATATATATATATATATATATATATATATATATATATATATAAATTATATATATATATATATATATATATATATTTTTTTTTTTTTTTTTTTTTTAATAATGATTTTTTTTTTTTTTACAGTATTTTTTTTTTTCAAACTTCTATTTTGAAGACTGTTGGAAACCAAACAGTTGATGGTACCTATTGACTTCCATAGCTGCAATAGTTGAACTACCCATGTGCTTCAAATTATCTTTTTGTGAAATTCAGAAACAGTTTGCAGAGAAATAGGGAAGAAATTTTAATTTTGGGGTGAAATATCCCTTTAATGAACCTCATAAATAAGTGCATAAATGTTAACAAATACATTTATGTTCTTTAACCTATGCTTACACAAAAACAGTTACACTTGCTACATCTTGCTCGTGTTTTAAAGACTGATCCGATTATTTAGGAAAATCATACCTCTACATTTTCTGTCCCCACCAACAGGATCTCCAGATATGAAGGAGGAAGAGCAGGAACATTAAGCACAGACTCTGACAATGGTGGGACAGATTCCTTCAAAGATGCAACCAATGAAGTAGAGCCAATCTCTGTAGCAATGCTGTCAGGTGTAACAGTTTTTCCTTTTGGCGAGTCTACTTCACTCAGCTTTAAAAGTTGAAGGTCAACTTCTAGATTTTTTTTTTGATCAGATGCATTTTGATGATTACTGTCCTGCTTACAGTCACTGAGGGTCTGTTGATCTGAAGTGGACATGGTGGAAAATGCCTTTTTCAGAGCGTCCCAAAGTCCCTCAATCCAAGGATCCACCACTACTTCTAGTCTGGAAAAAAAGGAAAAGGATAAAAAAAGACTCAGAGTCTGGCATAGTAAATATATGAGAGAATCCTCTTCTTTTAACATTCATGCTCACCCAGTGCCATCATCTGCATGTCCAGTGGCATAGAAATGTTTAGCACCAAGTTTCTGCAGGTAGCTGTCTATGGTCTTCCCACCATTGCAGAAATTAGCATAATTTGTGTCTCCCAAACCTGCATATATGACAGCATGAATAAGGCTATTTTCACACAGCAAGTCTTAGTGCTCAAATGTTTTCACATATAGCTGTTCACAGTCTTTTACTTAAATGTGGCCAATGAAAGATTTCCAGTGTGAACTGATCAAAGTTCTAAACATTCTCATTATTTGATTCAGTGTAGCATATAAAGGTTGAATAGTAGAGGTGCCAGAACTGAACCTTGTGGGACTTCACATCATGGGTGTCCACCTTGACCTATGGTCACCTATACTGACATAGTAACCTTTCACTTCAACATAAGATCTGAGCCATTAGAGGAGCAGAAAGCCTGACCCTGTTTTTAAGCTTATGAAAGAGTCTCTGATCGATAGTCAAATGCAGCACAGAAATCAAATAATACCAGCACTGTTATTTTGCCTGTTTTCGTATTTAAGCAAATATCATTGATTATTTGGATAAGTGTGCTCTTTGTATGATTATGTGGTCAAAAACCAGATCGAAACTAGTCTAAACATCCCATAGAGTTTAGAAACTTGTTAGCCTGATTAAAAATAACTTTTTTCAAAACGGACCTATCCAGATTTTTTTTCTATAAGTGGTTTAACAACTGTAGCATTTACCACTTTTAGGAGATCTACAGTAGTCAACATTTGAAGTGGATCATCACCTTTCGTCAAAGTTGTCCTAAAATTACTGAACAACACATATTCTTATCCTAGGAAAAATTCGAAAAACATTTTTAATCACTTCAAATGTTGACTACTGTACATTCCAACGGTTTAACACAATGCCGATGAGCAGCTTGATGTTTTAATAATCTGATTTCCTAATCATGATGTTTTCATAATCATACAATCTACTCCAATATTTTGCTCTTTGATTTCTGATATTAGAGATTAGGGCTGCACAATATATTGTTTCAGCATCTATATTGTAATGTGATCATTTGCAATAGACAAATCGCAAAATGTGCAATGTTGAGCCTAGTATAATTTATCATTTTTAAGATTTGAGGCCTGTGACTGTATGAGATTAAAAACATTGAGGCATCAGTAACTGTAACGTTTGTAAGGTACCATTAGACTCGGAAAACAATGTTTATTTTAATGGTATCTTTTTTTAAATTGTATTGTTCTATGCTTGTAGATTGTTTTTATTTAATGTGATGCACTTCTCTACAGAACCATCTCAATCAGTTTAAAATTATTCATTCTTTCGAAATAAGAGATAATCAAGTCATCGGGGGAAATAATATTCATATCGCAATGTATATCGCAGAAAAACTAAATGTTGCATTGTTAGATTTTTCCAATGTCGTGCAGCCCTATCAAAGATCTCAGTAAAAAAATTTGCAAACCATTGCATTTACTTCAAAGAAGAGTTCCTTCAGAATCTTACTAGTACATGCCAGAGTAAAATGAAAATAAATGTTAAAAAATGATGAACATAACCTTTTTAGTGTTGCTACAGGTTTCATCAAGTCAAATTTAAGACTTTTTAAGACCCTTTTAAGACTATTACGAATGATATTTTAGACTTACACAGGGCTAAGCACTAAGGATTTTTAGTAATGGTGCAGTTGGACCAATGGAATTGGAAAAAAAAAATTTTGTTATTTCATTAATTTTCTTTTCGGCTTATTCCCTTTATTAACCTGGGATCACCACAGCTTAATGAACTGCCAACTTATGCAGCATATGTTCCACGCAGCGGATGCCCTTCCAGCTGCAACCCATCCCTGGGAAACATCCATCCACACCCATTAACACTCATACACTACAGACAATTTAGCCAACCCAATTCACCTGTACAGCATGCCGTTGGACTGTAGGAGAAACTGAACACCCTGAGGAAACCCACACGAACGCAGAGAGAACATGCAAACTCCGCACAGAAACACCAACTGACCCAACCGAGGCTTGAACCAGCGAACTTCTTGCTGTGAGGATACAGCACTACCTACTGCGTCACTGCATCGCCATAGTCATTTCTTAACCACATATTTTAATGTGTCAAAACTAAAAAAACTCTAGTTGTATAGACTTTTTTCAGCACGTTTCTTTTTTTATAACAATTTTAACATTGTTAAAGGTATATTTATTATGAAGAACTACACAAATAATCAAAAAATATATATTTGTTTGCTTTTTGTCCAAATTAATTGAACTCCTATTCAACCAACTGCAATGTGTTTCTGTTATAAAACACAAGTTTTATGCCTTCCTTTACTTTCTGCAAAATGTCTAACAGCTGTTTAGAAATCGATAGATAGATAGATGGATGGATGGATGGATGGATGGATGGATGGATGGATGGATGGATGGATGGATGGATGGATGGATGGATGGATGGATGGATGGATGGATGGATGGATGGGTTTTGGCCCGACTGGGTAACATTATATCAACAACTTTTAAAATTAAGACCTGTTTAAAATAATTTTAGACCTACAACACAAAATTTTTGTAAATTTAAGACTTTTTAAGGCCTAAAATTTTGTTTTTGAAATTTAAGACGTATAAAGACTATTTAAGATCCCACAGATACCCTGCATTTAGACTGCATTCGCATTGCAAAAAATCCCACATGTGAAAGTGTCACAAATCGAAATTTCAAAGATCACTTTCCATCATCCATTTGGTTTGTGGTGTTCAGTGTGTCATGATCGGAGTAGATTTGAGTAACATGAGCACAAAAAAAATCTGATTTGGGCCACATTTTGGCTACAGTGTGCAGCAACCTAATTGCTCATAGGTGGAGCTCACTCTTACCCAACAGCAAGTTCAGCTTACCTAACAGTGCATACCGCAGATGAGAAAGATGGTCGTGTGGCAGAGATTTATTCTTGATTTTTCTTACAAACTTCAGAGCGGTGTCTGGAGGGTCACCATCACCGGTAGTGGAAACCACAAAAACGACTGGGCGGCTTTCACTGTCTAGGTTGTACTGTGAATGTTCAAGATCAACATCAGCCAACTCTGATTTGTGCAAGATCCCTGAAAATTGCTGTGAAGAAGCAGCATACCTTGTCATGCTTGCTCAGACAGCTGATGTCTGCTGTAAATCCATGCTCAGCGGCTTGTTGGCAGATCTCTTCTGCTATAGACTGAGCCTGACCACGCTGAGATCCGTACAGAATTAAGAAGTGAGCGGCAGCTTCACACGGCATATTATAAAAGCTTGAGAAAGATGTGGAAAAATATTTCTGCATGTGACATCATAATGCATTAAAAACCTATATGTGATTATTAACCAGAATAAGTGCTGTTTTATAAAAGTCAGAACTCTCATAATAAAACTGTCATTAATAAAGTAAAAAATAAAATACTTTTTACTGCATTATTATTATTGATGAATTTAGGAATTGAGAAATGAATTGAAAAACACAAAATGATCCACATTAAAAAATCTGATTTAAATATCTGTTTTTATACATTTCTAGTTTTTATTTGATGAATAATTTAAAAAAAAACATAACTGCAGATATCAACCATATTTAGTCAACTGAAATCAAGTAAATTTAATGAAGTATATTTTTACTTAATCACTTTATAAATCTCATGATTGCTCAAACTCTGTCCACATTCATATCTACAGAATTTCTAAAATAAACAGTACTAAAAAGGTTTTTAAAACAAGTAAATTAATTTGACAGGCATAAACCACTTTCAAATGCATGTTACTTGTAGAAATGGTTTGTCAATAAGCATACTGGCACGTTTATCAACAAAAACCAATCCTAAATGTAGAGGGCAAATGTGGAAAAGCAAATATGCCATTACTTGATGAGGGTTTATTATTTTTAGAACATTATCATAATTTAACATACTAAACACAAGTATTATTTATATGCTTTTAAACAATAATTAGTTAATTATTAAAAATTATTAATAATTATTATTCAATAAAATATATTATTCAAAACATAAATAAATTCCAAAAGAAGGTTGCATAGCATATGATCATTTATGTTCAATTAACCTTTTTTTTTCATTGAAATGTGTATTTATGAGCTTCGTTTTTTTAAAGGAACCTCTGTATTTACATTTTGTGATTGTGAGAAGTTCTTTTAGTTTATTACACGTATGTACTGTATGATATAATGAAACAATTTACTTTAAATATGACCTAATCTGTGTACGTTTGTAATGTAAAAAGAATCATTATAATATACAGGTGCAAACGGAAATCAAGCAACCCTGATCATGTGAATATTGCATAAATTTTATAAGAGATATCCAAAAAGATATCAAAACAAGCTGTAGCTTCACCAAGTCTAACTTTAAAGTCATGTAGACCTCACAAAGACACTTCAAAAGCAAACGTCGGTCACAAATGTAAAACGTAAATGATGGAGAGAGAAAAAAGTCACCTTGCTTTTGCAAATAACAACACAAACAGCCTCTTCGGTCATGTAACATACTGAAATCCACACTGGTGTGCTGTCAGAAGCATGAACGGGAGGAACAGGTAATCGGAAATTACGTTACCAACGACGAGCACATGGCCTTTCTCAAATACACAAGTTGTACGTGTGCACATACACAAATCAATTTTGTAACGTCTATTTGTTAGTCAATCTGCATGAATTATAAATCTGTACCCGCACTCGCGTTATTTGTTGTCGTTATCGCGAGAATGGAATAAACCATTAATATGCTTCAATTTAAAAAAAATTATTTAAAGATTCGTTAATTGCTTTTTCTCCTTCATAATTGTCTTAAATGTTTAATATTGTTATTTAATTAGGGATTAAATGGTAATATAATGTACAAAAATGTGGATGTTTTAACATGGTCAACTTGGTTTGGTCCGTCCCTCCCCGAGATTCTTCCAGAACTAGCCGGCAGATCCGCGCGGTGAGGTGCGCAGCTAGAGGATTAAATTCTCTAGTATAAAATCACTTTTCATAACTGTGCATTTCTTTGGGGTGGAAATTAAACATGTCCGCGCTTGGGACTCTCGCCTTCGATGAATATGGAAGGCCTTTCATCATCATAAAGGACCAGGACAAGAAATCTCGCTTGACTGGCCTGGAAGCACTGAAGGTAACGTTACAAAAGCTAACGGGCTAATGGGCTATAACGGAGATTTTAATCATATCTGTAATCCAGAATACCGCATTTACTGTATACTGTAGATTGATTCTTTATGAAAACGTACTTCTGCAGTCTGACATGTTAAGAATGCATTCAGTTATTGCACATTTATTTGTCTAACGTGATCAACAATGTGCGCATGTCAAGGGATGGTCCATGTGCTTCCTCTAGTCTAGTCTAAAGACGTCGAGTCATAATGCGCAATGCCTTCATTCATTCATCAGACATGTCTTCATCACATTTTATTTGTGGCAATATACTTCAGTTGAATGTTGTTAATAAATAAGTAATGATGATAGCTATCACTCTACTTCCCCCAATTGTTTGATTGCATAAAGAATTGCAAAAAGCCAAACTTTTCTAAACGGACAGGTGCATGTTTTTGTTGTGTTTTTTGGGGGCTTGCAGTGTCTTGCCTTGTTTTATAATGACAGTTTCAGTTCTATTATTTGACAAAAATCCTATAAAGAGGATTGGGTTGTTATTTGAGACACGCCTTACTAACAAATTTTTAGTTTATATATACATACATACATATACATTAAATTTATATAAGATATTCTACCAGAAATGCACATTATCTTTCCCTTAAAACCGTAAATTGCCATTCTTGCCTACCCATTTGAGCCTCCCAAGCCCAAAACCAAGCATAAGCTTGGCGTGGCATCTACTGACATCAATGTTATTTCTGTTCTCTTCAGTCTCACATTCTTGCAGCAAAAGCAGTTGCTAACACCCTGAGAACATCGCTAGGTCCAAATGGTATGTTTTTAATTTTGCATGTACTCTTCCTAGTTTATTTCATGCTGTTTTTTTAATGCTGTTAAATGTTCTTTACAGGACTTGACAAGATGATGGTGGATAAGGATGGTGAGGTGACCGTGACCAATGATGGTGCGACGATCCTCAGCATGATGGATGTGGACCATCAGATTGCCAAGCTCATGGTTGAGCTCTCCAAGTCTCAAGATGATGAAATTGGAGATGGAACCACTGGTGTTGTTGGTGAGCTTAGCTTGATATTCTTCTTCTCCCCTTTTAAAACACAACCACAACACTAGCAAGAGCATTTTCTTTCTGTCTTTGTTTAAATGCATTGATTTGCTCGTATATAAACATGGATAAATGTACAGCCTTACAAATACATTGAAATGCACATTAGAAATAATTAAAAAATCCTATTTTCCAAGCTGTGTATACATTTTATGTGCCATTACAAAAATGAGCATGTGTGCATACTGTTCTGGAGATGATATGCTATGGGAAATGACCCAGCTTATACAAAATCTAATAATAAAAGGTCCTTTTACAGATCTAAGTATGATATATATGCTTTACTTTAATATGATATATGGATGCTATTTACAATATTTATACTTTATGTACAATATACAGTTGAAGTCAGAATTATTAGTTCCCCTGAATTATTAGCCCCCCTGTTTATTTTTTTGCCCAATTTTTGTTTAACAGAGATAAAATTTCTAACACCACAATTTCTAACAAATCTCTAACACATTTCTAAACAATAGTTTTAATAACTCAATTCTAATAACGGATTTATTTTATCTTTGCCATGATGACAGTAAATAATATTATACTAGATATTTTTCAAGACACTTCTGTACAGCTTAAAGTGACATTTAAATGCTTAACTTGGTTAATTAGGTTAACTAGGCAGGTTAGGGTAATTAAGCAAGTTAGTTTATAATGATGGTTTGTTCTGTAGAGTATTAAAACAAAATATAGCTTTAAGGGGCTAATAATATTGACCTTAAAATATATTTTTTTTAATTAAAAACTGTTTTTATCCTAGCCGAAATAAATCAAACATGACTTTCTCCAAAAGAAAAAAATATCAAACACACTGAAAATTTCCTTGCTCTGTTCATCATTTAGTAAATAGAAAAAAAAGAAAAATTCAAAGGGGGGCTAATGATTCTGACTTCATATCTGAATATTATAGTAAAGCATATACAGTTAATCATTTCTTGTCAGGCTTCTAAAACTGCTAAACATTTTTCTAGACTGGACACTTTAATGGGGGAAAATGTTCTAAGATATAAATGTCACCCTAATTATTTTTTAATGAATTATTCTTACTTGTTTTGTGTTTACTCGTTATAGCATGAAGGACTTTAGTAATTAAATTAGTACAAGGCTAAATGGAATGTATAAGTAGGTGTATGTAGGTTTATACGCAAGACATACTGTTTTGCTGTCTGAATTAAATTGTCAAGTAATTGATAAAAACCACTGGTGAAATAATAATGTAATCTTACTCCATATAGTGGAGAATGAAAAAATCATATTTAATGTTTTGTTTTCTCTTATTGCTGCATGTAGTTGTCAATATGTAATATGTTACTTTTATTACTGTTACTGATGTGACAAGAAATAAATCTTAAATAATGGTAAAAAAAAAAAATAAAAACAATAAAATTGAGCAGGGTACATTTAAATGTAGAGAGAAAGAACAATTTAAAGCTGTATCACACTTACTATTGTAATGCTTAACATGTTGATTTCATGCAGGCCTACCTGTAGGCTATAGTTCATATTCCTAAATGTAAAAAGTGTTTATGTACTATGTTTGTCCGCTTGTTAAGTGTGACTTTACGTGAAGCGGCTTTACTTTCACGTGATTTTTTACTTAAAAAAAAATCTAAATCGCAGTGTGTATATATAAATACATCCATGCCTAATATTCGATGATCAGAAAGTAATACATTTTTTGTAAATTGTTAAATATTGGTGTTTGTGATGCAGCATGTCCAGAGACCGTTGTGTACACCGTGATTTCATATAAAATTCACTTTTATTTTCAATATGACTGAAAAAGTGGTCATAAACAAATATTTTGTCAATTCTAACATGTAGTGGCTTGGACCCGGAAACATTTCATACGTCACGATTGACAAGCAGATTGAAGTCTTATTTTCTTGCTTATTGAGTTACTGTAATGTTTGTTTTGTCCTGTAGTTCTGGCCGGAGCTCTTCTGGAGCAGGCAGAGCAGCTGTTAGACCGAGGCATTCACCCCATCAGAATTGCAGATGGTTATGATCAGGCCGCAAAGATCGCCATCGAACAGCTCGACAAAATCGGTGATAGTTTCCCTGTGGATCCTAACAACACAGAATCTCTCGTTCAGACAGCCATGACCACACTAGGATCCAAAGTGTGAGTTTTTCTGTTACTACGTGTTTGATTTGAACAGATAATTACTGAGAATATTCATTATTAATATTTTTTCCTGGTTTATAGGATCAACCGGTGCCACAGACAGATGGCAGAGATTGCTGTCAATGCCATTCTGACAGTGGCAGACATGGAGAGAAAGGATGTGGACTTTGAGCTCATTAAAGTGGAAGGAAAGGTTGGTGGTAAACTAGAGGACACTCAGCTCATCAAAGGTGTTATTGTGGACAAAGAGTTCAGTCACCCTCAGATGCCCAAGGTTTGTGTTTAGTGTTAATGTTCATTTCATGCATGCTCTGATTCTAATATTTTAGGATATTTATTTATTAGTGCATTCTTCCAGGTGCTCAAAGACACCAAAATCGCCATCCTCACCTGCCCATTTGAGCCTCCCAAGCCCAAAACCAAGCATAAGCTTGATGTGACATCAGTGGAGGATTATAAAGCTCTGCAGAAGTACGAGAAGGACAAGTTTCAGGAAATGATCCGACAGGTTTGTATATTGCCTGCTTTTGTTTTGCGGTTCTTAAGGCTGATTTATACTTCTGCCTCAAACGCATGCGTATGCTCGGCGTTAACGCATAGCCCTGGCTGTCGGCGTCGCTGACGTGCGCCTCTCAAAAAATGTAACTACACGTTGCAACGACGCGTATCGCAAGCTTTGTGATTGGTCGGCTTGGTAGCGCTGACGAGTCTGGGCAGGACTGAGAGCCATGCGAGCGGCGCGAGCCCAGTGGAGCGATTGCTTACAAGTGTGGAGTCCCGTGAAGGAGCTCCAGATGGAAAGTTGTTTTGTGTTTACCTCATAGTTAAAGTTGTTGCATGTCCGCCGGTTCCTGCCTCAAAATGAGTACAGCCACTTGTACATACAGGAAGTGTTCAGGAAAAGCAAAACTCCAGCGAAGAAACTTAAGACAGAGGAACATTAACACCTCACTGCCAACTAGCGTTTCGGAAGTGTTAATGCAGACCAACAGAGACAGCGCGCAGAAGTATAAATGCACGACTACGCACATTGCATGCGCCGTGGGTTACGCCGGTCACTTGACGCAGAAGTATAAACCAGGCTTTATGCAGATATATTGATTAAATTATTATTTTTTATTTTATATGGATCTAATTGTTTCATTGTTTATTACAAATTATTATTATTATTATTATTAAGGTCAAAGATGAAACGTGTTAAGCAATATATGTAAAAAAAAAATCTATACATTTAAATGTAACATTAATAAAGTGTGTTAAAGTGTATGGAAGTACTTTTTAAAAATGACAAATGCTAATTATTATTATTGTTATTATTTTGTTAATTTGCATAATAGCCTGCCTCAGTAAAGCATCAATCTTTAATTTTGAGCAATAAGAGCTATTTTAAAGCTACAGCACTTTTTTTTTCATTACTTCAATTTTCTCAAGAAAAATGTTACTTAATCTTCTACTTTAATTTCTTTACAATTCATCTTAAGGTCAAGGAGAATGGCGCCAATCTTGCCATTTGCCAGTGGGGATTTGACGACGAGGCCAATCATTTACTCCTGCAGAATGAGCTTCCTGCGATCCGCTGGGTCGGTGGACCTGAGATTGAGGTTTGTAAGAACTAAACGCAAAACACTACTGCTGGGGTTGGCATTTGAAAATGTTTCTTGAAATAAGTGTCTTATTGTCAATACAGTATTTATTTGATCAGTAAATAATGTTATATTATGAAATATTATATCGTTTTTAAAATAAATAAATTTTAATGCATTTGAAAATCTTGTTTATTCCTGTGATGGCGGCTGATTTTAAGCAGGTATTACCGCAGTCTTTAGGGTAAAATAATGATTCAGAAATCATTCTGTGACATTCAAGAAATTTGTTGTATGCTGTTTATTCATTTAAATTAATTCATTCATTGTTTTTACTAATATCAGCTAGTTCAGGTTGTCTGCAGGGTCCTAGAAAGTATTAAAAGTTGGATCCATTTAGAGAAATTTAAGGCTCTTAAAGTATTAAAAAATATTAATTTTACAAGGTATTACGTTTTGTAACAATATGCTAACGTTTGCATGAATTTAATAATTGAATATTGTGGTGTTGTGCAATTTTTTGGAAATCAATACAATCCTGCTAGATTTGACATCACTGCTTTCTTTATTGTAGTAACCAGGGAAACACTTATTCCTCTTGTTCTCTCGGCGCCACCTGCTGGATCAGCATTTTTATTCAGTATATGAATAATGTTTGTTTAGGATTAATTTCTTACGATCAGTATTTAGTAAAAACACTGTACGGTAAAATGTCAATGATGAGGTCTTAATGTATATACAAAGTCTTTAAAAAGGTCTTAAGTCACTGAATTTCATTCTCTACCTGTATATACCCTGTAGTTTATCTATCTTTGGATAACACCATTTGTTAGAAATGAAAATCTTTAGTCAATTTAAATCTTTAAAGTCTGTGTGAAATCTAAATTTACCATGTTCATTTTGCTAGCCCACATTTGTTAGGGAAACAATTCATCTGTACAAGTTAATCCACTGAAACAATTATGTTGATTTTTGTTATCTTAAATCAAAGTCTGACCATTTACTTTAGCATTTGGTGTGGTGGTCTTTCTCTGCTGAAACTGATTAGCTTAACTGATTACCGTTTCCTACAAGGCAATGATGCACAAAAAGAAAGCACTTCCCCTACTCAATATTCCATTTTAGTCTGAAATACATCAACATAGTAAAATATTTCTCAGCAGCTTCAGGTTCATGCAGGCTTTAATCTCATGTCTGATCAGTCTAATGCTGAATAAGCGTAGCAATTTGTTTTCTATTTAATCTCTCCATCTGTAACACAAATGAGTAACAAACAATGAATTTCTGCAAACGTTTCCAGCTCATCGCCATTGCTACTGGAGGACGTATCGTACCCAGATTCTGTGAACTGACCCCAGAAAAGCTGGGCACCGCTGGACTGGTGAAAGAAATCTGCTTCGGGACCACAAAAGACAGAATGCTGGTCATCGAGGAGTGCAAGAACTCCAGAGCCGTTACCATCTTCATCCGTGGCGGGAACAAAATGGTACATTTTTAGTGCTAAACATGGATGTTTGTCACCCAAAGAAAGTACATGTTTTATATCTTTCTCTTTTTGTCCTTCCTATCTGCTGTTCATTCAAATCATTTAGATTATTGAAGAGGCCAAAAGAGCTCTTCATGATGCTCTGTGTGTCATCCGTAACCTGGTGAGGGATAATCGTATCGTGTATGGTGGTGGAGCCTCAGAGATAGCCTGCGCTCTTGCGGTTAATGAAGCTGCTGATAAGGTATGCTATTTCTGCGGTCGACTATGCTTTTAATTCTGAGGTACAGGATGTTTTTGTTGAGCAGATTGTCTTGTGTTCAGTGCCCGTCTCTGGAGCAGTACGCCATGAGGGCATTCGCTGACGCTCTAGAGGTCATCCCAATGGCACTGGCTGAAAACAGCGGTTTGAACCCCATTCAGACAATGACGGAAGTCAGAGCCCGACAAGTCAAAGAAAACAACTCTGCACTTGGAATTGACTGTCTACATTTATCAACGAATGGTATGGACTTTTTATTGTAAATTAGTGATTTATTGTAAATAAGCAAACAATAAAATGGAAGGGAATTACGCATGATGAATGAGTTTTGTGTACAAAAATCAGAATAGACATCATCTTTTAAATTTGAATCTAATATTTATGTACGTTATAAGACATTTTGTGCATTTGTTTGATTTAAACTTTTTTTTTTAAAAACACAACATTGGTGAAATATTTTCTATTATCATTGAGAAACCTTTGTGACGTAATATCTTTGTAGAGAAAGTGATGCACTTTATCCCAAAATTGCTGTGTGTTCTAGTTTAAACTTTTGCCAATAATATAAATAATTGCATTTATCTGACGAGTTTTAAATTGATAAGTTGATTTATTATATTTGACATTAAAAAAAGACTTTTGGTTTTTGCAGACATGAAGCAGCAGCATGTAATCGAGACCCTTATCGGGAAGAAGCAGCAGATCTCTCTGGCCACTCAAGTTGTAAAGATGATTCTGAAGATTGATGACATCAGAGGCCCCGGCGAGCCTGAAGACTGAGCGTCCTGTAGCAGTGTTGAAATGAACGGTCTCAAGCACTTCTAAAGGAATGTGTCGAACCTTCGTACTGTTATTTATCATTTGTTACAGTTCATTGTCGTAACGAAGTGATCATTAAACTTTTGTTTTCAAATTAGTGTCCTGTTTGTCATTTTAATTAGCGTCTTAGCTCAAAAATACAGACGTGCAAAAGCTTTCTGGGGTAGTCAACTGATTTTTATCACTTTAACTTTCACCTGCAATTTACATGTACTTGTTCAACCAGTTGATCATATCCTTCCTTGCTTCCTCTATGTAGGGTTTGTCGTCAGGGTTGATGTCTTCTCTCTTGCGATGGACAAAGCCATGTGTCTGTTTGGGGAAGATTTTCACTTGGAAGTCAGCAGTGCACTTTTCCTTCAGTCTTGTCTCTAGTGTCGTCACCTTAGTTAAGGGAACAATAAAAAACTGAATGAAAGTACAAAGTTTATTGGCCCTGAGAAGGGTTTATTTCTTTTACACACTGGGTTCATAAAATTCTTTTAGCTCGTTTATTTTTCTTACCTGCTGAAATTCAAATGAAAGCATATTATAGAATAAAATTGTAAACTATTATTGTATTTTAACTATACCATGATGCTACAAATACTGCTATATTAGTTGTAGTTAAGTTGGTGAATAAATATTAATTTTTATTAGTAATAGTTTATTATTAGGTCGACCTGTATGAATATCTAATCTTAATCTACACTTTATTAGGTACACCTTACTAGTTGCCTTCAGAACTGCTATAATCCTTTGTGGCATAGATTCAACAAGGTACTGGAAATATTCCTCAGAGATTTTGATCCATATTGACATGATAGCATCACACAGTTGCTGCAGATTTGTTGGCTGCACATCCATGATGTGAATCTTCCATTCCACCACACACCAGAGGTACTCTATTGGATTGAGCTCTGGTGACTGTGGAGGCCATTTAAGTACTGTGAACTCAAAGTCATGCTCAAAAAAACAGTCTGAGTTGTTATCCTGCTTGAAGTAGCCATCAGAAGATGGGTACACTGTGGTCATAAAGGGATGGACATGGTCAGCAACAATACTCAGGTAGGCTGTGGCGTTGACATGATCCTCAAGTGCAACTAATGGCCCCAAAGTGTGTCAAGAAAGTACCCTCACACCATTACACCACCACCAACCTGAACCGTTGATAAAAGACAGGATGGATTCATGTTTTTATGACTAGAAATACTAGAAATTATAACCCTACCATCTGAATCTCGCAGCAGAAATTGAGACTCATCAGACCAGGCAACGTTATTTCAATCTTCTATTGTCCAATTTTGGTCAGCTTGTGTGAATTGTAGCCTCATTTTATAGTTTTTAACTGACAGGACAACAAGGCAATTGCACACACAGAACTGCTGCTCACTAGTTTTTTTTTTTCTGACCATTTTCTGTAAACCCTAGAGATGGTTGTGCATAAAAATTCCAGTAGATCAGCAGTTTTTCAGACCAGCCAATCTGGCACCAACAACTATGCCATGTTCAAAGTCACTGAAATCACCTTTCTTTCCCATTCTAATGCTCAGTTTGAACTGCAGCAGATCATCTTGACCATGTCTACATGCCTAAATGCATTGAGTTGCTGACATTTGATTGGCTGATTAGAAATTTGCGTTAACGAGTAGTTGGATAGGTGTACCTAATAAAGTGGCTGGTGAGTGTAGTTTACATATGTAAAATTAAATGACCATACCTGATCTAGTGGGATGACTGCATCATTTTCTGCAAAGATGAAAAGTGTTGGACTCTTCAGATCAAACCTGTCTTCTCGTTCTCGAACAATACCTGGATAAAAGGATTTTTAAAAATATATATTAATATACATGTTAGCTTTGATTGTTTTTAAAAATTTGTGCTTGACAGTTTTTGTAGACAAAAAAATCACTACCATAGACGGAGACGCCAGCTTTGATTTCTTCATACTGAAGAGCAATGTAGTGTGTGGAAACGCCACCCCAGCAAAAGCCCACAACACCTATCCGCTTCACACCGCACTGATCCTTCAGGTACTTCAACACAACATCTACTTCCCTGATCAAAAGACAAAACCGATTACTGTTTTCTTTGAGTGCATCAAATAATATCATTTCAATGAACTGTGTCTGTACTTCTTGATCTCTGTAGGCTTTTTGTCTTCAAGCCATTGTGGAAATGTTGACCAGTCGTGAGATGGGCTCCAAGGCTCTTTCCCAACAAAGAAATCAGGACATATAGCACTGCAAATGCAACATAATCAAGTAAGAAAAGGGATTTCCAGAACAATTAGAATATTTATAATGATATAAATGGATATTTACATGTATCCGTTGGATGAGAGCATATCCGCCATGTATCTGGTGTTTGGAAGTTGCCATCCATAAATGTCTTGAATTACAATAATGGCCTTCTCTGATGCTGGAGGCTTCACCACATACGCTTTAATGTGCTCGATTTGAACTTCCTCTCCAACACCTCCATATTCAATCTTGTCCCCGATATCACACGGACAGGGCTTCGCTTCATTTGCCATCTGCTTTTGAAAGGAAAATTGTAAATTAATCACTTATTTACTATGATCTAAAAGTTTGTGATACTTATTTTTCTATCACAATTTTAAATGGAAGCCAAATGTACACCATTTACTAGAGACACTGGGTGTTAACTTATTGATTGTTCAGTTAGTATTAAACATTTAAAGTAACAGTTTATAACCTTAAAGGCAATGTGAGTTAAACAAAATTATAAACCCAGAATAACTTTTTACTAATTGTAACTGGCAATGAACAGGTTTACTCTTTAGCCTAATCATGACATGGAGAACTCTTTACATTGCATTATTAACATAATTTTAACTCTATTAACATAAAATAATATTATTTTATCTTTATGAAACTATTGTGTTTGTGTTATTTTGGTTTTGGGGGTAGGCTATAACAAAGATTCAGATGAAAAAACAAGAAGCTAACAACTTTTAGTTATAAGAAAGCATTCTTTGTCATCAAATAAGACCAAAATAATCATTAGAGAATGTTAATAAGCGTGTATTTTCATGAAAATGGTGGTTTTATTATAGTAAATGTGTATGAACCAAGTGTTTTTTGTTGAATAACCACTATTTGCACAATAAAATACTGTAGTTAACCTATTGTTAATGTGACAAAAGCATTATTTATTATTATTATTATTATTAATTATTTTTGTCTTGTTTTTAAAACTATAGTGCATTTTCATAATGATAGTTTCTTCAGGATGTCAAAAAAATGGCTCCCCTGCTGAAAAATCTAGCTTAAACCAGCCTAGGATGGTTGGCTGGTTTTAGCTGGTTGACCAGCCTGGTTTTAGACGGGTTTTGGCCACTTCCAGGCTGGTTTCCACCCATTTCCTGCCTGGTCTTAGCTGGTCAGACTGGAAAGGGACCAGCTAAAACCATCTAAAGCCAGCTTGACCAATCCTGGTTTAAGCTGGACATAGCTGGTTTTGGCTCGGCTTCCAGCCTGGCTAGGCTGGTCAAGCTGGTTTTAGCATCTCCCAGCCTGACCAGCTAAAACCAGGCTGGAAATGGCTGGAAACCAGCCTGGAAGTGGTCAAAACCCCTTTAAAACCAGCCTGGTTAACCAGCTAAAACCAACCAACCATCCAAGGCTGGTTTAAGCTGGATTTTTCAGCAAGGTCGCGAAAACCACAATAACATACTAACATTAATAGACTTTCCCTGAGTAAACAGGCATATTTAACGTTAAGCATGTTTAAAGTCCACAACTCACTTTACACAACTGTGTAAAATCGTTAATCTATCGATCATCAGAATCCGAAATACAATAGTGGTATTGTGTAAGACTAAATATTTGACATTTTTACTCAAAATCATGTGTATCCTCCACATTCTCACAAACCTTTTTCATAAGAAATCTGTAAACGAGTCACGTGATTGAATTATGAAACTACATTCAACGTGTGTTAAAAAAAGTCACAAGAACATGTTTTCGGTGAAGTAACTTAGCAGTGAGCTGCTGTGGACCAAAACACACTGCGTTCTCAAAGGTTATACTTTGCAATAATGCACTTACCGCACCGCTGAATCTTAGATTTATGCGCTGTATGGAAACGAAAGGTTGAAATCTGATTCAGTCGACGAAACCGACTGCAGAACTCAGTGTTTGTCGTCTGTTCCAGCAACGCCCACCAAATGCTCTCAACCGTAGACATAACCTTGACTGTAACTCTCTGAATGTTTTAGCAAATCATCATGAGTTAGCAGAATAAAATGTTCATCCAGATGGCCTGTGCAGTTGTTCGTAATATTTAGAGTGAATCCTGCTGCGAGGACAGTTTTGGCATTTGTTTACATTTCCTAATGTCGTCACTCACATGTTCAGTCATCATAGCAAAGAGCATAGAATCCCCTATAAGCTTTTTGACACTGAAGAACACAGATCTAGCGAAAAGACAAACTGTAGAGTTTGCATGTGTTGTCAGCTATAGTTTTGAGCTATATTTTCTAAAAAAAAAAAATTTTTCAAAGTCAGTCTCTGTTAAGACTATTATATGTTTGTATACAATAACGTATACAATATGTTAGATGCAGATGTCGTGTCGTTTTTCTGCACTTTCCCATTTAGAAATTATTTAAAGGTAAACTATAATGTACATCATCTGCAAGCAAAAGAAAAAAACTTAAACCGTATATGTGGTTGTTTCCACAAGAGGGCGTCCTCGTACCGGTTTTGTGAATGTTGGACGCTGGGTTCAATAAAGCCAGGTTTTATCTGTGCTGTGGCTGTGTCTTATAACTGCTGCTTTTGTAGAAAACGTATAAAGGCAGCATACTTTTAAATTTAGGCTCATCTGTAAAATATCATGCATTACACTATTGCAGTTTATATTGCTAAATTCAGATTTTTTTTCTGTTACCAAAAAAACAATGTTAAATTATTTTTGTATGTTTTTATTTAATATCGCAATTTAAATGTGTTGTTTTTGAAGTCTGTACATTTTTCTGTTTTTTTTTTTTTTTAAATAAATTGACCAAAGTAATAGTAAATAAATACAAATATTACTATAATGGAGTAATGAAGGGGCACGTCCAGAGTTCTAAGTGTTCCACGGTCAACAAGGGTGGAGCTTATGATACAACTTTTCAACCAATTGATACAATGTTTCAACCAATGACTGTAAAAAAATATGGACGACGCGACAGCCCCTTTTCCCATTGAACGCCTTGAGGGCAAAACGCCTGTTTGATGGGCACAAACTGTCGCAAAAGACTGCTGAAATTGAAGCCTTGACATGCGCAGAAGGACTGTCTGATGGAGCCAGAGGAGGAGCCGCGAAAATGAGCGGAGTCCAGCTTCCAACCAAATGCTTTATGTAAAATCAACCACGCCCCCCGAACTTCTCAGCATGCGTTTGCTGTCTTATCAACACAAATGGATGTAATAACGTTAACAAATATGAGGGTTTTATATATTCAATCGCGCCATCTCCGGACCGCAGCGCACAACTTACTCGCGGCGTCGCGGGCTGATTCCGGCTCGCATGCGGCAACGCCGGCTCGCTCGGCCGCAGCATCTGGCTCGATTGACTCGGGCTGGAATCGGGCAGTGAGTCCAGGTATCCGGAGTAGGTCCAGCAGAGGTGTCTGAGCTCTGAGGGGTAAGTCTCCGGCAGGCGAGAATCTAGCTGGAACTGGCCCGAGTGTGTTCTGCACCTATTTCAGCACAATAACCAGTGCCTTAATCGACTAGAACCATCTTTCGGGATATTTTATTGCAAGTGTAATAATTTTTTTTTATTTGGGCTCAAGTCTCCTTCATTAACACGGAGGAGGCGGGCTTTATGACTTGTACTGCAGCCAGCCCCCAGGGGGCTATCTAACGGCCGAGACCTTCACTCAAACGCAGGCTTGCGGCACACTTGGTTTCAACCAATCAGATGTGCGTGTCACGACAGCGCAAATGTAGGCGCCAGTTTTTAAATCTCATCCTAACGGCATCATCGCGATCTGTGAAGCTAAGTTTATTTCCTTAGTATTTGCATCTAAGACTATTCATTACTCAACATATTATATTGATTGTAATCAGTACTGCCGCTCTCTATACGCAGAGTACGCAGGTGGCGAAGGGCACCTACTCCGGATGGGGGCACCATTTTGGTTGCTCAAAAAAAAAAATTAACCTGGAAAACATTTATTTTTTTGGTTCAAGTAAATTAGTAAGGCTGACATTTAAACTTTGCCACAACTGCACAAATCTGCCTGATTTGTTGTTGTTTACGTTCAGTTTCTTGCTTTGCTGCTATGCATTGTGCTTTAAACATGCTTTTATGACTTTTCACGTTTGCCACTCTTCCCCATGTTGCTGATAATTACACAAACGCAATTATTTTTTTTAACTGTGCAATACTTTACATTTCTGTTTGCACTCCAGCTACATACACATGCACTGCACAATTATTTTACTGTATGTATTATTAATTATTATATAGTTATTATATTCTATAATTCTCGGCAGTAATCTTTTTTTATTGTTTTGTCTATTTCTATACATTTCTTATTACTGCTGTTCTTTCTGAGAGCTGCCAAGTTTACTGAATTTCATTGTATCGTTTGTTACGACCCTGTCTTTTTTCTTACCTTTCGGTGGCCTCGCAGTGTGACATCACAGTTAATTAGTTAATTTAGAGAATGTATATATGTGGTTTTTATTCATTTATTTATTTATTTTGTGAAGAACGGCACTTCCTCTGGTGGACCGTTATTCCACAGAGAGGTCATTTTGTTCCAACTCTTGTGTTGCCGTCTTATGTTTTTTTTAGTTTTTTTATAGGATTTTAGCTGACTTCTTATTTATTTCAAATCCCTAGACAGTTTGTTATACTTTGTTATTCCCTTTAATAAATGTTTATTTCATTTATAAACCTTTTTGTGTATCTGATCCTTTTTATGGTACGGATGGTAGCGAGCTTGCCGTAACACGTTGCAATGCCAAAGTCTCTTTAGTCCTTACATCGGTGTATTTGTGTGTTTTTATTAGGCCATTTTTTTTATTTTTGTACATTACAATATGAAATAACAAAACTGACTATTATTCTGTGATTTCTGAAAGACTAATAATATAAATTACTGTAAGCCACAGGCCATAAACCATTTTTATTGCATGAATTCATTAATGATTATTTTTCTGAATGATAACAAAGTTTTTGTTTATAAATGCACTTTTTAATTCTTAAAAACCACAAATGCCTTTGATTTATACTGAAAGCAAGAGTCAGTTTTTGTCACTATAGATTATAGTGCAGGTTAAATCCACATTTTTGGTTGTAGTTTAGACATGAAGAGTGCTTGACTAACCCATTATCTTAATAGTATGTCATGAGTTTTTCTTTAAATTACTAATTTCTTCTGTATTGTACATGGAGGTTCAATGCTAAAATTTGTCTGAAAAGAAGATGAGGTGGCATGATCCAGCTCTGCTCCAGAGGCACCAGCAGCTGCACATGCAGACACAGGATGCAGCACTGAGGACCATCCATCTCTACAGGTACAGAAAGGGTTTTATTCTTTACCTTTTGTAAATGTTTGAATTTAGGTATGCTTCTGCAGAAGACATGTCTGTGTTTATTTTAATGTAAACTATTATTTTGTTGTATCAGTGATAATGGAGTGCGAATGGATGAACTCAAGGTCCAAACAGTCTCAGAAGGGCCAGTACCCAGTATTTTGGGGGTTCACAAACTTTTACAGGAGGGTCATCTGCAATTACAGTTCCGTAGCATCACACATGACATCATTACTAAAGAAAAAACACAAGACGTTGAAATGGACTGATGAAGCTAAACGGGCATTCATTGACTTAAAGCAGGGGTGTCAAACTCAATTCCTGGAGGGCCGAAGCCCTGCACAGTTTAGTTCCAACCCTGCTCCAACACACTTACCTGAAGGTTTCAAACAAGCCTGAAGGACTCAATTAGTTTGATCAAGTGTGTTTAATTAGGGTTGGAACTAAACTGTGCAGAGCTGCGGCCCTTTTGGAACTGAGTTTGACACCTGTGCCTTAAAGGGAAAGATTCACCACACCTCCATTTTTAAACATCCTGACCCCAACTCACCTTTCATTTTGGAGGTTGATGCCTCAGATCTGGGCATAGGAGCAGGGCTGTCACAAAGGAACACCAGGTAAACTGCACCCATGTGCGTTCTTTTCAAGAAAGCTGACTTCTGCATAATGCAACTATAATGTGGGTAATAAAGAACTACTCTAAATGAAGGAGGCTATTGCAGGATGGCGACACCATCAGCCTCCTCAAACCATTCCACAGCCCGGTCCCATCTTTCCATCGACTTCATCACTGACCTACCTCCATCAAACAATTTCACCACCATTCTGTTAAAGAGCCCATATTATACATGAAATAGGGTCATATCTTGGTTGTAAGGGTCTCCAACAACAGTTTAATATGCATGCAAGGTCAAAAAACACTTTCGTGGTCTTATAATCTGCATTTATTTTTACCTAATTATTCCAGCGACTCCTGTATGAATCGTCCAGTGATTCATTTGTTCCCAAACCCCTCCTTAGCGCGAAGCTAATCTGCGCTGATTGGACCAATGACAGTCTGTTGCGATTGGTCGACTGCCTTCAGTCAGAGAGTGAAATGCCAAACAGCTAATCAGCAATATAAAAGTAATCACAGTTCATACACGCTCGATAGTGTAGGCGTGGATTTTAGCTGCCAGTGGGTCAATGTAAATACAGACTATGGACTTGAAAATTCAGACGACTAACTATTTTATTGAGCAAAAACTCCAAAAACAGTTGAGGAGATCTCCTAGCTTCTCACTCTGCTCTTTTCACAGACACACACACACATATTGCACACACACACACACACACACACACACACGCACTTAACCCTGCTCCGGACGACAACGCGCGCGCGCACACACACACAAACACACACACCTCCGGACGACAGCACACGCACACACAGACACACACACTACTCCTCGTCCACGGAGCTCCGTTAACAAAGCAGCACGCATCGCGTTTTTAACGTGACTTTGCACGCGATAAGAGAATATAGCCAGTTAACCTGATACAGTACACGCGGTTACAAGTAACAAATCACAACTAAATACATTTGCCATCTAGAGTCAACGAGGCAACTTTAATCGCACATACTTACACTTGAGAAATGGAGGAAGAAAAATCCATCCTGACGTCCATCAGTAAGTTACTCTTAACTGATCCTTCCTTTAACAAACGCTGATGAAGTATTCTTTGTAGCATGTAGTTTCCAGAAGTTTCCAGTAGTTTCCAACTGCTTGGCTATAATGCTGAGGTTTCATCTTTGGGTAGAGACTCAATAAATCCATCTGCAGTGTGACTTCAATCGACCGGCATGTTTGTGGGTGTGTGTGTGTGTGTCTGGGTTTCTGCGTCAGAGGGCGGGGCCTCAGGTTTGAAATCTCCCGGGGTTTGCGCTTGCACGTGAATAACTTAGTTTTGTTCGTACGTCATGGCGAAACACCTAATGAATCGGTATCAAGGCGACTCGTTTGAAGCACTATGAGTCGACTCTTTTATAGATGAATCAACAGTTTTAAACACTGTACACTAACAGATTTAAGCCTTAGCTGGATACTTCACTTCACTTAGAGCTGTGTTACACACTACATGGAGGGGAATTTTCAAAAACCCATAATATGGGCTCTTTAACCATGTCGTCTGGTCCCATTACCAAGTTTACCCACAGCCATGGAAACCGCTCAAGCTTTATTCCAACATGTGTTCAGAGTTTATGGACTACCAGAAGATATTGTCAGTGATCGAGACACACAATTTACATCACAGGTTTGGAGAGGCTTCTGTAAGCAATTGACACAAATGTGAGTCTCACATCTGGATATCATCCCCAAATTAATGACCAAGTCGAACGTCTCAACAAGAAAATAGGCCAATACCCCAGGATTTACTGCAGGAGGGACCAACATCATTTGTCTGAGTTCTTACCATGGGCAGAATATGCACAGAATTCATTAACCTGCTCCTCAACCGGACTTACCCCCTTCCAGTGCATCTTAGGATTTCAGCTTCCATTGTTCCCTTGGTCTGGTGAGCCTTCTGCAGTTCCAGCGGTCGAATGGATTCAGCATAGTGAGAGGATGTGGGACAGTGCCCATGTCCACCTCCAACAAGGCTGACCCCGACCAGGAGGCCCCAGAACCACCCCAGCCATTGGACATTGATAAAAACCCAGCGTATCATGTCCTTTTGTTGTACGGATTCATCAACTGCCAGTAGCTCAGTGAGTGAGTGTATCCGGTGTCCCTCAGGGTTTAGCTCCAACTTGCCTCAACACACGCGCCTGGGTGTTTCAAGTATACCTAGTCAGACCTTAATTAGCTTGTTCAGGTGTTTGATTAGGGTTGGAGCTAAAATCTGCAGGATACCGGCCCTCCAGGAACAAGTGTGGGTATCCCTGGCACAGAGTGTGTTGTGTGTATATGTATAGTGTATTGTGTCCTTTCGTATGGTTTCATCAACTCCTAGTAGATTAGTGGTTATGTGACTCACTTTTCATGCCAGAGACCCGGGTTTTATCCTAGATGGCAGATTGATCATCAGTGTAGATGTTTAGAGTGTATGGTGTGTGCATATACATAAAGTGCATTATCCCGGGTCTCTCATGTGAAAGGTGAGTCAAATAATCACTGAGCTGGAGGATATGGAGTGTATTGTATATGTATAGAGTGTATGGTGTGTGTGTGTGTGTGTGTATATGTATGGAGTATAACATGTGTAAATGTTTAGAATGTATTATGTATGTGTATACAGTGTATCATATGTGTGTGAGTATATGTATAGTGTGCATGTGTATGGAGTGTATTGTGTGTATATTTATATATGGGTTTATCAACTCCAAGTAGCTCAATGGTTACGTGACTCACCTTTCACGCCAGAGACCCGGATTCTATTCCAGAGTGTATCACGTGAGTATATGTATGGAGTGTATCCTTTGTGCATATGTATAGAGTGTACCATATGTGTATATGTATGTATGGAGTGTATTATATGTGTATGTGTTCTGCCCCTTATATTAAACGCCTTACTTGATTCGACAGAGAGATAACATCTTCCAATGACAACAGACTCGAGGCATAAGTTTGAATCTTTTACTGTTTATGGAATAACCTAAAACATACAAAATACAGAATGCTAAGTATGCTAGAACAATATGTACATACACAAGCACAATCGGCGCTCTATCCAAAATAGACCACTGGTTACGCACTTAACAAAATCATATATGTAGTCATATATTACAATTAAGTAAATAAAGAACACAATAAACATCTTGCATGTATAATGATATTTCTTTTGCGTAAGCATAAACAAATATAAGTCAGATTATGATCAAATAATGTCTACATAACGAATGTGCCTAGAGTACAACTTGTATCAGGGAGCAAATGATAGCGACGGCAGTGTGCTCTTACATGTGGTTTCTGAATACCTAGGCTCACATTTATGATGTCATGAAATAAGGACTCTAACATAAGTGTAATACCCATGTAAGACCAGAAGAGGTCGTACTAAATACCAGCTGGATAAAACAGAACACTCCCCGCCTGGTATTCCGTGAATAAGAAACCTTTCTTGAAGTTTAGTCTTGAACAGTCTATTAAGTCATCCTGAAGAAGCAGTATGACCTCATTTATTGGTCTGAGGAACAACTTGGGTCCATATTTTCCAATGATTTTTACTTGAACTTTTCTGACTCATCCATCTTGACCAGGCTAAGTTTCTATCATAATTCCCAGTGGCCAGTTGTTTTGTTTGGACTGGGAGTCTTTAAGCAAGACTATGCTTCCGCTGGAGATGTTTGTTGATGTTGCCATTTTCGCCTATACTGTAGTGTTGCAAGCGACTGTTTTTGCCATTTGTTCCAAAAGGTACTTGCAAGGCCCTGAACCTGACACCACTGTTGTTTGTATAAGTCTGGCTTTTCACAATTCTCGAGTGGAACTAAGTTGGTACCGGACTTTTGGGTAAGTAGTGTAGCAGGTGTCAAGATGAAGGATCCGCTTGATCAGTTTACACTGGTATCAAATGTCTGTTGTTCATAATGGCAGTGACTTCAGCCATAAAGGTAGAGAGTACCTCATGCGTAAGCCTGGAGGATGTCAGCTGAAGAAGCATGGAATCCAAGATTTTGCGGGTAAGACCGATCATCCTCTCCCATGCGCCACCCATGAGCGATGAATGAGGGGGGTTGAATGTCTATGTGCAACTATGATCTGACAGAAATCGTTCCACTGCCATTTCATCCATGTTAGATGGTATTTGCAGGTCTTTACAAGCTTCAATGAAATTGGTTCCTCTATCCGAGTGAATCTGTTTCACTGGACCTCGGATTTCCAAATACCTCCTTAAGGCATTAATGTAGCTGGAGGTAGTTAAGGATAGGTAGGCGATCACCTCTATGTGGACGGCTCTGATGTTTAGACACATGAATTACACTGCCCATCTTTTGCTTTCTGCAACCCATCTCTTGTCTTTCGAGCAGATACCGACCAAGGGTCTAATACATCCAGTACCACGTGTGAAGGGAGGCTCTGCACTGAGTCGGTCTTTGGGCAGATCTGCCATCTTTTGAGTTTCCCAGCCCCTTCTGAGTTTACTACATACGACACGGGAATGGATAAGACTGCCATAACGTTTTTGCCTCCTATTATCCAGTAGCCCGCAGATCTTATCGCACCTTCTGCAACAGTGCCAACCTTTGCATGATGGAGTGTAGCCTTTTTAGTCTTGCATTGAGAAGTGTGCAATGTGAATCAACTTGCCAATAGCTCTAATTAAGCAGTTTGAGACTGAGATATTTGACAGTGTCATATGCGTGCAAACTTCTACATCTTGATCGGGATTAACAAGTGGAAAGGGTGCTTTAGAGACAGTCTCCGATTTCGGTTGATGCAAGAATGCAGGTCCACTGAACCAAATTGTGTCTTGCAATTTAATTGGAGTTATCGGTCGTGTTGCGATGTCCGCAGAGTTGTGGTCTAAGCTCACATAATGCTACTCCGAATCCTTTGTATACAGTTGCTCACGTAGACATGAAATCTACGTTTCTCGTTGCAGATATAGCCAAGAACAACTGAACCATCTGTGTAGAGGTTTATCTAGTCAAACCTGATAGCAATTTCTGCAATGATAGTTTCCATCATGTTCACAGACAACATAGCCACACATAGTTCCAAGCAAGGAATTGAGAGCTCTGGTAGTGGCGCTAATCTTGCTTTGCCTGTGATGAATCCTGCATGGCAATTACCATTCGAGTCAACTGTTTTTAGGTAAGCGACAGTTATCTTCTCGGAAGCATCTGAAAATGCAGAAATCTCCTTGAATTTGGCACCTGACAGTGATATGAGTCCATAGCTCCTCGGTACTTGTATATGTTGCAACTCTTGCACATAGTTTTTCCATGAATCCCACAGCTCCTGACCGCTCGCAGGAAAGGATGAGTCCCAGTTAGTAGCGTTGCAGTCAATTCTCTCAGTAATAACTTGCCCTGAACTGTTATAGGAGCCACAAATCCTAGTTGGTCGTACAAGCTGTTTACCACTGATAACAGTCAACGTCTAGTGTATGGTCTATTATCACTTTGCACTTGGAAATTGAAACGTTCTGTCTCTAAATTCCACAGTAAGCCAAGAGTGCGCTGCATAGGAAGTGAATTAACACCTAAATCCAGTTCTTTCAGTGAGTAGGCATAATCCTCAGACAGAAACGCTTGCATGACTTTCTTACTGTTTGAAGCCAATTTGTGCAACTTCAAGTTAGATCCAGCCAGCATGTCTTGTGTCCTTTTTAGCAAGCTTATGGCCATTTCTGGCGAGGGTAAAGACTTCAGTTCGTCATCCATGTAGAAGTCTTCCTCTACAAACTGTCTGGCATCTTCACCAAAATCAGTTTCTCCTTCTTGATTTTACTTTGCAAAAGCTCTGTCAATCCCAAACCAGACTCTCCCACATCATTCTTATCCGCACATTCACTTGCTGTCCATTTAAACTGAATAGGAGGTATAGCAGAATCCAAAGAAGCAGATGGATTATAGTTACCTGGTGGTTTACAACACTTCTAAGAGTCCCCCGGTGTAATAGGCGGTTGGAAAAGAAAAAAAAAAAACCTTGTGGATAAACTGAAAAACTGTACAATTGGTCTTTAATGTTCAGTTGCAATCCAGTCAATGCTATATAATCTAAAACCAGAACAATTGAACACAATAGGTTCTGATCTGGCAGAACTACAGCTGGAACCTGAAAATGCAAATCCTACAAATAGACTTCAAGTACTTTCTGGCCAAGAGGAACAGTAGTATCACCATTAGTTAGGTAAAGTGGTCCCTAATGCCATGCATATAGCCGTTCATTTGGGTTCTTTTATCTTATTCCATAAATCAACATGGAGCAATGTATAGGTAGCTCCTGTATCTACAAGTGCTTTACCACTACAGTTCCAAACCACCATGGGAAAAACCAACTGACTAAGAATTTTCATACCATCTCTCTTATCCAGCTTCTTACTAGATGACACATCCTTTTTTACAAAGCATTGAGTATCATAAGCAGACAGCATAACTCGTTGCTAATTTTAAGGTTGGAACTCCTTTAGTCCCTTGAAATTGTCCACCAGATTGCTTTCCACACAGAACAGCCTTAAACTTAGAACATTTAGTGACCGCCAACAAAGCAAACTTGTCACACTATGTTTTGGAGGCAAGTTAGATTTTATCTCAACTTCTTTTGATTTTTAGTCAAGAAAAGAAGTCTTAGGCAACTGTAACTGCTTGATCTTTATTTGATGATCATAATCCCTCTGTAATTGTGTTCCTAATCGCACAAGTTCTTTAACAGTCTGTGCACAGCCACAAAGTTGACTAGCACAACATGGATTCAAAGCTTTTAAAAGAGCTTTTAAAACTTCATAATCAGTAGCTTTTTTTTCCAACATTTAAATAAAGCTTGATATGAAAAGGCAAAGTTTCAAACACTTTCATTTGTCCTTTGCTGTCGGTTTCGCACTTTCTTCTAGCACATCCTGATAATGGAGGCATGTCTAAATGCCAGGTTAAGGGAATATAAAGGGCACAGTAGGCTCGGTGAGTAGGAGAAGCATTTTAGCAACGAGACCAACCGTGTGGTTTGATTAGGGCTCCTCTTCGTGGTTTCTAAAAACTAAGTTTATACCGTGTTTTATTTATATTTTATGTTTAAATTGTATCTATGTTTTGTTCATCACGAACTGCATCCATTACTGACAATGCCAAAGCCTAGTGCCTTCAACAAAGGAAAGTGCGCCGACGACCAGGTTTCCAGAGCTAGTGCTAAAGCTAGCAGCTCATCCGACATGGTAGAAACAATTCCCGATGCCACTCTTTCCATGTGACGTGAGATGTGTAAAGAGATGTCCGAATCCATTCTGCAAGGTGTAAATGCCCGCTTTGATGCCTTCGAACTTACTTTTCAAAAGCTTATGGCCACCCAGACCGAGCTATAAACCCGGATGGCCAATCAAGAGCTGGCGACCAACGACTTTGAGGCGAGGCTTAAAGAGCTGGGATCTAAGTACTCGGAGCTGTCTAAAAAAAACAGCCAGCTCCAGGCTAAAGTCATGGATCTAGAAGCTCGGTCCAGACGTTACAACATCAAGATTGTAGGTGTACGTGAAGGAAAAGAAGAAGGCAAACCTACTGAATTCATCTCAAAACTGAGTCCCAAACTATTCGGGGAAGAGCTTTTCCCCCATCCAGTCAAAGTGGACCGAGCGCATCGTCCTCTCCAGCCTAGACCAACCGAAAGCGAAAAGCCACGCACAATATTGGCACGCATTCATCACTTTCAAGAAAAGGAACGGATCTTGCGCCTCGGGAGGTGTCAAACATTGGAATACAAAGGAAAAAGAGTCCTGATCTTCCTCGACTATACTAACGAGGTCATGTCTCAGTGGAACGCTTTCTGTGAGGTCATTCAAAGCCTGCGCCAAAAAGGAGTCAAGTGCTCGCTACGATACCCAGCTAGGCTGCAAATTCAAAGTCAGTCAGCAGGGCCACCTACAGTATTTGTGAATCCGATGAAAGCTGCACGATTCTTGGAGGGTTATGATGAAAACTCAGAAAATCCGCCTCATACTTGTTATGCTCTCCCCCTTTGCAGTTCTCCTTACAATCTTATTAAAGGGGTGGTCCACTACGATCTCATATTTTAAACTTTAGTTGATGAGTAATGTAGCTGTGTGAACATAAACAACATCTCTTAATGTAAAAAGTTCTAAGTTCAATGCAAAGGGAGACCTTGGTTTTTACCGAGTTAGCTTAGCAAAGCCTACAATGAACGAATTTTGGGGATTACAAAAAATACTTCCGCCCCCTGTGAGATCACAAAAGTTCGTTACTGCACATACCACACTGCGCATGCAGGTAAGGGCCGTGGCCAAAGGCACTGTAACATTACCACAGAGATTCAATATTAATTATGTTCCAGAGAATTATAAAATACACCGCAAGCATGATTTGACAAAACAGCTCCAGAATCTCTCCCAGTTCAGTGCTGGATTCGGCTAAAATATCCTCAAAGCAGAAGTTGTAAGCTACAAGTAAGTGTTTTTGTTTGTTAAAATTGACCATGACATGTACAGTGTCTAGAGTTAACGGTATGCTGTAGCAATGATGTAAACAATGCGAAATGCTGCTTTGCGGGCAAACGATTTAGCTACAAATTCATATTTATCAGTCAAACTGCTGTAAATACACACACACACACACACTTCACCAGCACGGTCTCTTATGTGTGTGCGCTACTGCACTGATTGTCTTCAGGCAGCTTTTTAATGTGTTTCACATCTCAGATAATGAAGTCGCAAAGCATATGTGGATGATTCATATTACTTACACCTGTATATTCCGGATACACGTGTAAGACGTCATGTAACACAAAAGGAAAAAGAAAATACAGATTAGTTTACCTGACTCGTGGTCGCAGCATAATAATACATCAAGGCTCAACAGGTAGCATACCACATCTTGTGCTTTATTCTTCTGTCACGATAAATTACAGAAACTAACTTAATCCGAGCATCATAGAAAAAGAAAAAGAAAGTCTAGCGCACATGCGCTTGTTACAGAAAGTTCACACCACACACACATAGACGCACACACAGATGCTGTTAAAGGAGCCGCACCCCATTTTCACTCGTTAGTTACAGACACTTGTCAGATTTTATTTTAGAGAGCGGGCGGGAGGTTGACTGCATGTTTACACAACAGAAAAGCGCGTGCTTTTACGGGCGTGACGTGGAGCCGATCCGCCAATAGCAGCACATTATGACGATGACCAATCAGAGTCACTTAAAGGCGGGCCTTTTTAGAGGAACTAGGAAATATGACAGTCGTTTTCAAGTTAGCTGAGTAGCTGTGTATAATCAAAGTGAGATAAATGAAAAAATTACGCGATTTCCTTCAAGTAAAACATGAGCACACATTGCATTGCATCTTATAAACACAACCAAGCCTTAAAATTACATTCTCAACCACCCCTTTAATATTTATTTAGTTAATATTCTTTATATTTCATTTCATTTATTTTTTTTGTTTACTTGTCACTTTATTCGCCAATTACATCACTCAGGTTTTAGTATTACCATGCGATTTAAATTGTTTATTTTATTTTTAACCACTATTATTATTGTTTAACATTTATTTGATTTATTTATAAAAAAAACTTTATTTACATTATACATATTTTAGAATTACTGTTACAACCGCCCATTTATTTATTGTCATTTTGTTTTATTTTTTCATTATTATTATTATTATTATTTTATTTTTATTTTTTTATCGGTCTGTTCTTCACAGTATCAAGACTCTGAGGTGCATATATTTGAGGCCTCGAAGAGTTCCTTTTACTTTCATAGTTTTCATACTTTTGTGGACTGCCCGGCAGCTCCTTTTTGGATCGATTTGGGAAGAAAGTGTTTAGTTTGGGGAGACACGATAGGGGGTGGGGAAAGTTGTGGGTTGATGTTGTTCAAGTTGTCTCAGATGTGTTTTATCTTTTATTTTCTTATTTTGACTTTTCCTATATTACACTTGCTGGTTCAGTTTTTTCTTATTGTCTTGATACAAATCATCTGCCAAAGGTATGTGTCCAATTTCATGATTACCCCATTTTACAATGATGCATAGGTCTACTGGTACTGGTACTGGACTGACTGAGGGGAAGATGCTGACTTTAGCATCTTGGAATGTTAAGGGGGTCAGAAATACTGTAAAAAGGGGAAAAGTATTCAAACATCTTAGATCTTTATCAGCGGATGTGATTTTCCTACAGGAAACTCATATCACAGCTATCGAGCAACGAAAATTGAGATGCAGCTGGATATCACAAGTATACCAGTCAACGTTTACTTCTCATGCGAGTGGTGTGGCTATTCTTTTTTGAAAAAAATATCCCATTTCAGTTTTCATCTATGCTTACAGACTCTTATGGCAGATATATTTTAATTACTGGATCCATTAATTCACTGCCCCTGACTCTTTTGAATATTTATGGGCCAAATACCGATGATCCTAATTTCTTTAAGAAGATATTTGATTTACTCCCTGACACAAATAATTCTAATATTATAATTGGGGGAGATTTAAATTGCTATTTAGATCCTTATTTAGACAGATTATCCACATGCCCCCCACCCGGAATCAAATCGGTCAGGGTCTTAAATAATTTTCTCAAATCAAGAAATATGGTGGATATCTGGAGAATACAGCACCCAACTGATAAAATTTATTCCTATTATTCACACGTTTACACATCTTATAGTTGTATAGATTAATTCTTAGTTGACTCCCAGTTAATTTCTCGTGTTACAGAAACTAAGGCCCCGTTTACACTAGTGCGTTTTAGTTTTAAAACGGCGTTGTAGAATGAAAACGATCCGCGTCCACACTCGCGTTTTACCCAGCGTTTCTGAACAGCTCTCCGTCCACACCAAAACGCTGAAAACGCACATCACGTGACCACACACACACTCTCGGGCAAGCGCTCCAGCATTTCTACCCAGATGAGAGCTCTGCTTGTCGGACTGCTCATCAAGCATCTCCCGCTGGATCTAATCTCACTATATTTGCTAAACGTGATATTTCATTCATGTTGTTGTCTTTATCTGACGACATAGGCCAATTCCCTGACTTTGGTCATTGGAATCTATTAAGTTACTTGTTCACGGGTAACATGTTTTGATTAAGCGCAAAGATAAGTGAATGATTAATCCAGGTACATTGACTGATCGCTTGCCTTTATTTCCTACAATGTATAAACTTATTGTATGTTATACTTTTATAATTATCGATTATTAAAACTGATATTCAGCAAAAGAGAGGGTGTGTTTCGTATTTTCACTGAAATTGAAAGGAGGCAGTTGTTATTGGCTCCGTTTTGTTATAAATATCCACAGAGTGAAGATGACGCTCATGCAGCATGACGCCTCAACATTTCTGCTGTCTGTTAAGTTGCTAATATTAAAAAGAAAATAGACAGTTCCTTAAATCATGTTTACATTTTATTGTTGAGAAAGTGAAACAACGTAGCCAAGGTGATGTGAATGAAGTTATAAAGTACACTGTTCCCTTTGAAGATTTACCCGTATCCTCGGTATGTTTTCCATATCAAACTGAGAAGGGGGAGACTGCAGCCTTGATCAAACTTGCGAAGTCTTAACTTACAAGAAGAGGATGCGAGACTGAACTGTGTGTGGGCTACTTAATATTGAGGAAAAGCCCCAATCAGATAGGCGAACGTTTGCAGCCCCGCCTCCGTTTTCAGATGTCTCCGGCTGTTTCTCAATTCCAAGAACGCAGAGAATGGACTTGCGTTCTTGTAGAGTGCGGTCTTGCCAGGTGTCCTCGGAAGAACGAACTCAGGAGACCGCGAGGGCAGAGAACGCGTCCTTTGAGAAATGGGATGCTGCGTTCTTCCTGATGGTCATGTGACTTTCACACGTTTTAAATGGAAATTATTTAAAGATTACAGCCTTCATACAACGATTTATTGTTTCCCCCCTCTTCAAAATATATACTTTGCATAAAAACATTATAAATATACTCTGCACAATATAAATAAAACAAATTTTAATACAAATTTCAACAAACAAACACCCTTAATGTGTTTATTCCTTTATTAAGATGTTCATGTTAATGTTTACTTTCACCGTTTCATTTAGGGAAACTCCTGAGGTAAATAAGTGATATCTCTGAACTTTAATAATAAATCTAAATAAAATGCTGCGCTTCCCACCTCCAGTCGCAATGACTTCTGGGACTTCCAGAGCAAGCTCGCTGCTGAAGTCTGCATCGGTGCGTCCTCGATATCAAGAACACATCCGGGAAGTTTCACGCGTCCTCCGTACTTGCGGTCTTGAGTATTGGAACTGAACTTAGGCAGCTGATGATGACGTTGCACGAGAACACAAGGACGCAAGACCGCTGAAGAACGCATATTGAGAAACAGCCTCCGTCTTTCCCCATCCACACTGAGACGGAGCAGCAGCGTTTTAGAATGAAAACGGCCTCTCCAGCGTTTTCGAAAAGCTCCGTTTTCGGCGCTCGAGAACTCCGGCGTAGTGTGGACGGATGGTGTAACCGTAGCAAAACTTATGCGTTTTCAAACTAAAAAGCATTAGTGTAAACGGGGCCTTAATATCACAGCATACTGATTTCTGATCACAGTCCTATTACAATATTAGTTGATCTCTCCCTCCCAAAACAGTTCTATTTTTGGCGTTTTAACTCTGCTTACAGACAACAAATTCATAGACTAAATGACGAGTAAATTAAAATAATTCTTAGAATTTAATGATTATGGTGAGGTGTCAGACTCCACACTCTGGGAGACTTTAAAGGTGGTTATCCATGGACATATTATTTCTTATGAATCCAATGTTAAACCCCCTCATTTCAGCAGGGTGTTTTCACCATAGACTGTAAAATATATGGACGTAGTATCCGTGACGTCACCCATAGGTTTCTAAAGAGCGCAAAAGAAGCCACAAGTAGGCGCGGCCAACCGTCGCCATTTTGTTCGCGCGTCATCACACCCACGGCGGGATACCAAACAAGGGCAAATAGGCGGAGAGTGGGCGGAGCTACAGACACTGCTGACAGTTTGCTTGGACCTGGTTCAGACACACTTTACTTTGGGAGAACGCTTAATACTTTATCACCTGTGACTCGTTTGTGTTCTGACCACTTGTGCTTGGTTGTATTCTATATCAATAAAGTGTTTAGACTTTTAAAAACACTGCTGTAATACATTGAGCCACTAAACATTGTTCTTATGACGTTTTTCAACAGGAGGAAAACGCGAATTACTTCCAAACACTTAAAATATAGTCTGTGTTAGTTAATGCAAGACTATTGATGAAATCCAGCATAACACTGTATGACAACGCTTCAGATGGCTGTTCTAGAGCCTACAGCTAATCAATCTGTCAGATTCTGGAGTGCATTACAGCTTTAAATATAAACGATAAATGTTCTTAAATAAAACAAATACATGTATAGAGATGGTATATAAGTATATAACTTTACTCACATGGGAAAGGGAGGCCACGTGAATGTTTTGTGAGCACAATAAGTGCACTCACCATGACATTCCATCAAATAAATGTAGGAAACAAGTCCAAAAGACAGTCGACTGTGTAAAGCCACATAAAACAACACAGAAATACGATAAATATGCCGAGTTCAGTGGCTAATCTGCAGGATTCAGCTGAGGTGACATGACTGCGACCAGCGAGACCTAACTGTCACTCAAGTGGCCACGCCCTTAATTATGCAAACTTCATATAACTTAATATAAAGGAAACGGATGAGTTATAAAAAAATTCACCCCCCTCACAGTTGTCATGAAGGGTAATATTAGCTGTATTAACCAAAATCTTTTTTTGTACCAGGCTGTAAAAACCTTTTTTTCTGCTGTAAAGTTGGCCATTCTAACAGTGGGCTCAATTGAAATTTGCTCTGTTTTGGAGCCAGGAGCGGCCAAGACTAGCGGAATTTCGGATGAATTGCAGTTTTAGTTACTTCCGTATTGGCTTCCTGAGAGAGAGCGGGAGGTTGCCGCTTGGTTTTCACACCTCTACTTTGGAAAAAGTCATAAAAGTGGGCGTGTCCAGCTTTGTTTAGGGGGGAGTGTCGGAGGAAGTAAAGAGGGATGGTGTGGGAGTGTCTATTTGGGCGCGCTGTCAAAACACACACCCACACAGGGGACAAAGTGACGGTGTTTACATGGACATCTGTAGTCGAATTATTTGCCAAATTATTAAATGGTGGACTTGCAACGGTGAACTGCAGTTTGGCTCTTTCATTCAGGGAATTCTTTCATGTCCTTCGCGACAAACAAGATATTTGATTCGAGGATCTGCTCTAAGCATGTATTTTTCATGCAATGTTTGATACCGCTCGGCGAATAAGAGAAAAAAAAACTCCGCATTTCCCGGAAACTTAGATGCACTCGGCAGGTAGCGTCAGAAAGCCGCTTGTGTTATTCCGGTCACTAAATGCGGCGAAAATCCTACACGAGGTTAAAGTTTGGTTGTGGTGCTAACATGTTTGTACTCGGTGCAATAGTTAACTTAGTTCGATACGAACAAACTGAATAAACAAAGAGCACTGGTCGCTCACTTACCAAATATGTAGAGACAGGACAATCACCAGCAACTAGAGCCGCGTCTTTATTAAGAGGAGACTAAAGCAAATCCGGATCTCAGCGTTTGCAGATGAGAACAGCTCTCAGGTAAACAATAATCCTCCTAAGACACGCAAGTTATTGTTGTCGAGCGTCGCGTACACAGTTAATCCACGCGTGACTCCAGCTGAGCTCTCACAGAGAGAAAATGAAAACAAAACTTAACGGCAGCAAACTATAAAAGCAACACTTCACGCTTGTTTTGCCAAAACGTGGCGTCTCTGCCGTCTAAACACTGACAGTAATGAATATTAATGAAGTTGCACAATGGAGCGTGCTGATTGGTTTGAACCAAGCCTTACTCATGCATTAATGCATCACACTGTAAGACGTAATAAGACTCACTCTGGCACAGACGCCCAGTCTGCACGCTGGAATACAACGCTATTATGTCATGACCGTGACGCAGCTTCAAAAATTCGTTTCAAACCGGAAGTACGAATTTGCTTGAAATAACACAAAAACAACCAATTTACACTTTTTTGTGAAATATAGGTGTTCTAATAGTGTTTTTAGCAGTGTGGGACACATATACGACTGTCAACAGCTCAAAAAATGTGTTTTGGTGTTTCGTGACCCTTTAAAAAAGAAAAAGAGAAACGACTCTCAGAAATAAAAAACGTACTTCCTAGTCTAGAGTCAATATATCAGACTTCAAAATCATCTGAAGATTATAATAAAATAGTAAAACTTAAATATGAATACAACTCCATCCTTGATGATCAAATAAATAATTTACTGTTAAGAACAGGACAAAAAAAATTTGAAACTGGTGATCGGCCAGACAGGCTTCTGTCACGACAACTTAAAGGAGCCCATGCCTCTAAATCAATTCATAGTATCAAAGCTAAAGATGGTACCCTATTGACAAACCCTAAACACATCAACACCCATTTTAAAGAATTTTATAGTGAACTATACACCTCTAGTAATATGGCTGTAAAGTCTGACCTAACAGATTTTTGGGATTCTCTTGAAACGCCTATTCCCAGTGATATAGCCAGGGGAGAGTTAGACTCAGACTTAACTTTAGATGAGATAATTTCGGCCATTAAGTCTTTTCCAGCAGGAAAGGCGGCTGGGCCAGATGGCTTCAGCTCAGAATTCTTTGTTTTTGTGACATTCTGGCCCCACTTCTTTTTAGAATGATAATTGACTCTAAAAAGAATAATATCCTACCCAACACATTATATGAAGCTAACATATCTCTTATTCTAAAAATGAAATCTGAAAAATGAAACTGATCCAGCTAGCAAGAGGCCAATTGCCCTTCAAAATGTTGATAAAAAAGTTCTTACTGAAACATTAGCCAATCGGCTCATATATACATATAAAACATATATCTTCCATAATACATTCTGATCAGACAGGATTTATTCCAGGCAGATTTTCTTTTTTCAATGTACATTGTCTCCTTAATATATTATACGCTAATCACTCCAAAGTTACTGAACCGGCGATTCTTTCTCTGGATGCACATAAGGCCTTTGATCAGGTCGAGTGGCCCTATATGTTTGGATCGCTACAGAAGTTTTCAGTGGCGTGACCCACAAGGCTCGGATCGAGACAGGTCTGGCTGCTGAAATTGCACTGCCAGCCCTGCTATTTGCAAAACCAGACAAGCCCATGGTCCTTAATATGTTAAGTATAGTACTGAAAAACTCGATTAGAATTTTAAACCAAGTAAGGAAAGTCTTGTCCCTACCAGAGACCTCTGTGTACACACCAATATGCGATAATCATTCTTTTTTACCCCCACAATTTGATAGGACATTCTTTGCTTGGAAGGAGAAGGGTTTATGTTCCATAAAGGATTTCTATGTAGAAGAGAGATTTGCATCATTCAGCCAGTTGAGAGAAAAGTTTAATTTACCACATTCACATTTTTTTTCGTTACTTGCAAGTATGTGATAGGGCTGTGCAATTAACCGAATTTTCGATTTCGATTTTGGCTCCCGGCAATCACAAAAACTATGTATTCGAAAAAACGATTATTATACATGGGACGTCAGTGTCAACGCTCGCTGCTGAAGTTAGGATTTCTCAGCCTTTCAAGTGCCAACGGAAGTGTCAGTGAATCAGACCGCTGTATGCAAATACACCACACTGTTAGACCTTACCGGGTTTTTTTTACAGTAGAATACTGGCAACACTGTTGCCAGTTATTTACTGTAACTGAACCATTACAGTGAGTAGCTGGCAACAGTGTTGCCAGTTAATTACTGTAACTGAACCATTACAGTGAGTGGCTGGCAACAGTGTTGCCAGTTATTTACTGTAACTGAACCGATACAGTGAGTAGCTGGCAACAGTGTTGCCAGTTAATTACTGTAACTGAACCATTACAGCGAGTGGCTGGCAACAGTGTTGCCAGTTAATTACTGTAACTGAACCGATACAGTGAGTAGCTGGCAACAGTGTTGCCAGTTAATTACTGTAACTGAACCATTACAGCGAGTGGCTGGCAACAGTGTTGCCAGTTAATTACTGTAACTGAACCGATACAGTGAGTAGCTGGCAACAGTGTTGCCAGTTAATTACTGTAATAGAGCAGCAGTGGTTACTAACTGGAAACTGTGTACAGTTAATTACTGTATTGTAGTGTTACAAATCACAGCATTATACTGCATACACATTAATAGTATGTCATATATAGTTATTGTAGTGTTACTAAAATTAATCAGTATTCTTAGCTGTTGATAAAAAATAGAAGGCATAACATTTTTCAGACAAATTTATTTTATTGTTTTGGCACCAAACAAATAAATAACAGAAAAAGTATAACAAAATTAAGAAATCAGCTGATATAAATATTGTCTTGCATATTACAGGTCTGCACAGTAAGGCTGCTGTCACATTAACGCATGCAAAATTCTGTCATACTGCACTGCGAAGTGGAACTAAACAAAGCGAGTAGTGGAATTAAACAAAATAATTGAATGAATTATTTATGAATTGAAATGAATTGAATAATCTAATAACATTAGAGATTGAAAAAGCAAGCCAGAGAGGTCATGTTTTGATCTTTGATTGGTATCAAGCAATCACATGATGTGATTTCGCATGTCAGCGTTCTCCAAGCTTGAACTTTCCAATGCTGCGAATTGTGAAATTTGTCGCATGAGCTATCAGTCCAGGTCTGCAGTACTCACATGCGTATGAATGGAAGTCTATAGGGAGAAAAATGCAGTGTGACCGGGACTTTAGGCTGTAACTCTAATTAAACACACCTGATCAAACTAATTAAGGCTTGTTAGAAATCTACAGGTAATAGGCTTGTTTGAGATGGCCAAAATCTGCGCAGAATCGATCACCGGTGATCACCGCAGGATGCATGCCGGTTAGAAATGTGTCCACCTTGCCTCGGATAGAGCAGTCGGCCGCAGTTGCTCTCAAAAGACTGCGTTACCAAAAGCATGATGGGAAACGACTGGCTGACGACACAGCTGAATGCTCATTGGATGAGACTGATACATTACACTTTATTATCTTGTTTAACTAAGGTTTATACCTGGATTTGTTGAATACCTTTTTTGTATTTTCGTTGATAATTTAAAAAAAAAATCATAGAGCATTACATATGGTTATTTATTTAGATTAACACGCAAACAAAAACGAAACACATCTTTGTAAAAAATAACGTGACCTATCTAATTGTAACGGGGAGACTGACACGGAGGGATCCATTTGCAGTATTTATTAAGTCACACTCAACATACAGCACGCACGACTGTGCGAACATACAACATACACTTCAATGAATAAGGGTTGGTGATTGACAGACACAGAGTGATTACCAGGCATGGGTCAGAGGCAGGCAGCGTGATTCAGAGTCCGTGTAACAGGCTTTGGTCGAGGGCAGGCAGAAGGCAGAGCAGAGTCAGGAAACGGGCTGAAGTAGTAAACTGGAGATCAGGCAGGATAGAACGCTCAGAAATGCTGGCCGGGGCTAAACAAGAATTCGCACTGTTGTGTGAGTGTGAGCTGCTTATGAAGGGTACGTGGGTCATTAGCGGAATGGAGATCAGGTGTGCTGGAATCAGGGTGAAAGGATGACGTAATGTTAGAAGTCCGGAGATGGTGGCCTCTGCTGGCCAGCGAGGGGAATGACTGGGACCGAGTCGGTGACAGAGCCCCCCCCCCAACGAGCGGCTCCTGAAGTGGGGGCGAGGGGCCGGCATATCCGGATGTTGCAAGTGGAACTCTTCCAGTAGTGTTGAGTCAAGAATGTCCTTACGGTTGATCCATGATCTTTCCTCCGGGCCGTACCCCTCCCAATCAATGAGGTATTGGAGTTGTCCACCCCGGCGTCTGGATCTCAGGATCTCGTGGATCTGGTAGGCCTTCTCTCCATCGATCATGAGAGGCGGGGGACCCTGTTCACCGGCTGCCACCTCCCTATCCGCCTCGGCTGGACCAACAGCAGGCTTGAGCAGAGAGACATGGAAAGTGGGAAAAATACGGTATTGATTAGGGAGTGTCAGTCGGAACGAAACAGGAGATATTTGTTTGTCTATTTGGAAAGGACCCACGTACCTGGGGCTGAGCTTCTTGCAGGGTAGTCTGAGGCGTAAGTCACGGGTGGAGAGCCATACCCACTGTCCTGGGGAATACGTGGGACCAGGACGACGGTGTCGGTCGGCTTGTTCTTTGAATCGCCGTACGGCGTGAGAGAGATTGGTGTGAGCTGCGTTCCATACTTCCTCGCAACTTTTGAACCAAGTGTCTACAGCGGGAAGTTCAGTGGTCTCGCTGGACCAGGGGAAGAGAGGAGGTTGGAAGCCTAGGACGCACTGAAATGGAGTCAAATCCTGTTGATGCCTTTCTCAGGGAGTTTTGAGCGTATTCTGCCCACATGAGGAATTTAGCCCATTCAGCCTGATTAGAATGACAGTATGTGCGGAGGAATCTCCGATCTCCTGATTCAGACGCTCTGTTTGGCCGTTGGATTGGGGATGGTAGCCGGATGTTAGGCTAATGTTCACTTGGAGGTTCTTAAAAAAGGCGGACCAGAGTTGGGAGGTAAACTGGGACCCTCGATCCGATACGATGTCTTCAGGGAGACCATAATATCGGAACACAAATTCGCAGAGCAGTTTGGCCGTTTCCATGGCTGTAGGCAGTTTGGCTATGGGAATAAGGCGACAGGATTTAGAAAATCGGTCCACAACAGTGAGGATGGTGGTGTTTCCTTGCGATAGAGGTAAGTCGGTGACGAAATCTATGGCAATGTGTGACCAGGGACGACGTGGCACCTCCAGGGGTTGGAGCAGTCCAGCTGGACGGTGACGGGAGTGTTTGGACATCTGACAGGGTGAGCACTTGTTAATGAAATTAATGATGTCCTTATTTATAATAATAATATATAATATTATTATAATATAATAATAATATATTTATATTTATAGATGACCACCAGTATCGGGATTGAATTAATTGTGCTGTGGCAGTGCTGCCTGGGTGACCGGAGCTGGGGTGGTTATGTACCTCGGCGATGAGTCTTTCACGGAGTGACGGGGGAACAAAGATCTTATTTTCAGGACAGGACTGTGGCGTGGGACTGTGTTCAGAAGCTTGTAGAATCTCATGCTCGATGTCCCACTGAATGGGAGCGATGATCAGGGGATCTTTGAGAATGGTCTCATCACCGTTATCTGATGTTTCCTCGTCTGAGATGCGGGAGAGAGCATCTGCCTTAACGTTCTTCGAGCCAGGGATGTATGTGACTTGAAAGTCGAAGCGCGTGAAGAACAAAGCCCATCTTGCCTGTCTAGGGTTCAGATGTTTACAGGATCAAATGTATTCCAGGTTTTTATGGTCTGTAATGACGGTGAATGGATGTTTGGCGCCCTCGAGCCAATGTCTCCATTCCTCTAAAGCAGCCTTCATAGCGAGGAGTTCTCGGTTTCCCACGTCATAGTTCCTCTCTGCGGAGTTGAGTTTGCGGGAGTAGAAAGCACAGGGATGGAGCTTCTTCGTAGATAGGGATCTCTGGGACAGAATGGCTCCAATGCCAGTGTTAGATGCGTCGATTTCAACCACGAAGGGTTGCTCGGGATCAGGATGACGCAGAATGGGTGCACTGGAGAAGCGGGATTTGAGCTGGGTAAATGCTCGAGTAGCGTCTGGGTTCCACTTGAGGCGAGCATTATTTGCCTTAACCATGGCGGTAAGTGGAGCAGCTACTGAGCTAAAAAAAAGCCCAGGAATCGTTGCAGTTGTCGAATAGTTTCTGGTTGTGGCCATTGCATAACTGAATCGACTTTCTGTTGGTCCATGGCCACGCCTTCGGGGCTGATGATGTAACCCAGGAAGGATATACAAGTTTGATGGAACTCGCACTTGGAAATTTTAGCGTATAACTGGTTCTGGATGAGGCATTTGAGCACCGCTCTGACGTGCTGAATATGCTCTGATAAGGAATTGGAGTAGACCAAGATGTCGTCAATGTACACTATGACCCATTGGTTGAGCATGTCTCGAAATATCTCATTTACAAAAGCCTGGAACACGGAAGGACTGTTTGCTAGGCCGAAGGGCATAACGAGGTACTCATAGTGGCCGTTGATGGTAGAGAACCCGGTTTTCCACTCGTCTCCCTGTCGGATACGGATGAGGTTGTAGGCACTGCGGAGGTCCAATTTGGTGAAATACTGGGCTGAGCGGAGCTGTTCGAGGGCTGCTGGAACCAATGGTAAGGGATAGCGATATTTGACAGTAATTTCGTTCAATCCTCGGTAGTCGATGCAGGGGCGTAAACTGCCATCCTTTTTTTTAACGAAGAAGAAGCCAGCTGAAGCGGGTAATGTAGATGGTCTGATAAAGCCCTTTTCTAGCTCCTCGGAGATGTAAGTGTTCATAGCTGCAGTCTCAGGTTGAGAGAGAGGGAAAATTCGACCACGAGGGGGCGTGGTGCCTGGCAGTAGTTCGATGGCACAGTCATTTTCACGATGAGGAGGGAGCTTGGTAGCTTTCTGCTTATTAAAAGCCTCGGTTAAGTCATGATAAGGCTCAGGAATTTGACAGAGTTCAGGGTCTTAGGTGCTGGTAATCGTGTTGATCTGGACTGGGGAAACAGAATGCAGGCACTGAGTAAAGCAATGATCGCTCCATTTAATGATCTCACCAGTTCTCCAGGAAACTTGAGGGTCATGTAGTTATAACCATGGTAACCCAAGGATTACAGAGTGTCGAGGGGAGTCGATGGCAAGGAGGGAAATCTCCTCTTCATGGAGAGAGCCTGTTTGAAGAGAGATTGGTAGAGTCTGGAATTTTATGTGTCCCTCTCCTAGTGGGCGCCCGTCTACAGCAGTGATGGCTAGGGAGGAATCACAGGAGGTTAGAGGAATGGAGTGAGTGATAGCAAACGTGTAATCGATAAAGTTGCCAGCGGCTCCTGAATTGATCATGGCCATGGTCACAATCTCATCTCCTTTGTGTTTCAAACTGACAGGTATACTCATAATGTCATTTGTGGTCGTGAACATTGTGGTAGCACTCACCGGAAGGGTTTTAGGGGGAGACTTGTTGGGACATAAAACCTTAGTATGACCTGGAAGTCCGCAATAGATGCACAGGTGATTTCTCCTCCTTCGTTCACGTTCCTCAGGGTTTAGGCGGGTTCTGCCCAGTTGCATAGGTTCAGCGGGGGTTTCAGGAGATACAGGACTGGAAGCAATTGATCACAGTGGGTTACGAGTGTGGAGAAGAATGTCTAACCTTATGGATAGTTCGATCAGCTGGTCCAGCGTTTTTCCCTCGTCACGACATGCCATCTCTTTTTGCAGTTCTGGTTTTAGAGCCTTTCTGTAGAGTGTAGTAAGTGGATCATCAGCCCAGCCTGTTTGCGCTGCCAGAGTGCGGAAATGCAGTGCGAATTCAGCTGCGGAGCGATCTCCCTGTTGGATACACAATAGCTCCTCACCAGCATTACGACAGCATTACGGTGATCGAACACAGTGCAAAAACGTTTGAGAAAGTCATTAAACGAGGGAAATATCGGGGTGCTGTCTGGCCAAACTGCAGTAGCCCAGTCTAATGCTTTCCCTGTGAGCAATGAGCATACAAAAGCAATTTTTCCATTCTCGTCCTTGAACAGTTGGGGCTGTTGGGCGATAAACAGTTTACATTGCAACAGAAAGCCTTTACATTTTGCTGGGTTACCTGAGAATTTGTCAGGAAATGCCAATCGAGCTCCGGAGACCGTCGGCGGTTGTGTCACAACGGGTTGATTTAGAGAGTAGTTGGCGGTGAGTTGCGCTGTGGGAGCAGCTTGCAGGTTTTGCAGTGATTTCACAAGTTCGTCTGTCAACTGAGTTAAGTGCGTTAGTTGCTGTTGATGAGTGGTCAGAACCTGAGCTTGAGCTGTGACTTCGTGAGACAAAACCTGTATGGCTGCGGGATCCATGTTGGGCGAAGTCTTCTGTAACGGGGAGTCTGACACGGAGGGATCCATTTGCAGTATTTATTAAGTCACACTCAACATACAGCACGCACGACTGTGAGAACATACAACATACACTTCAATGAATAAGGGTTGGTGATTGACAGACACAGAGTGATTACCAGGCATGGGTCAGAGGCAGGCAGCGTGATTCAGAGTCCGTGTAACAGGCTTTGGTCGAGGGCAGGCAGCGAGTATCAGAGTCCGTGTAACAGGCTTTGGTCGAGGGCAGGCAGAAGGCAGAGCAGAGTCAGGAAACGGGCTGAAGTAGTAAACGGGAGATCAGGCAGGATAGAACGCTCAGAAATGCTGGCCGGGGCTAAACAAGACTTTGCACTGTTGTGTGAGTGTAAGCTGCTTATGAAGGGTACGTGGGTCATTAGCGGAATGGAGATCAGGTGTGCTGGAATCAGGGTGAAAGGATGACGTAATGTTAGAAGTCCGGAGATGGTGGCCTCTGCTGGCCAGCGAGGGGATTGACTGGGACCGAATCGGTGACACTGATATAAATGTTACTAATAAATCATTAAAATGTGTGTGTGCTGTATTTTATTTCTCTGTCAGTTTAAAGTGCTGTTTGTTGTCATTTTCACTTTTTGTATGTTTATGTGAATTTTGTATTGTAATTTTTATGCAACATTATTCCATGAAAGTCAATCCAATATATACATACACACATAGGTAATCAGACTGTTTTGTCATTATGCCTCATCTTTGTTAGTTTCATATGAGAAGTGAAAGGGGTATAGTAAACAAGAACACACACACACACACATGTATGTGAAGTCAAAAGTCATGTTTAATAGACCAAGAACATTTTCACAGTTTTTCCTACAGTCTAATAGTTTTTATTCTGGATAAAGTCTTGGGCTATTTATTTTAGTCTGGTTGGAGTAAAAGCAGTTTATATAAACCTAATAAGCATGTCAATGTAATTAACCCCATACGAATTCCTTTATGTCAAACAAACATTTCCTGCCACTCAAAAGCATCTATGGCTACTTCATTTATAATGTAGCCAAATTAGGTTTCTTGAAAGTTTTCTTGCTGTATTAGCTGTTTGTTTGTTTGGCATTCTTTTAAAGTTTGTTGAATATACAGAATTATATTTTAAATACACCCTTTTAGTTAATAAGCTGTTCATCTTCTGTAATTCTGACCATCTTTTTGTAAAAACAGTGATATTTCTATTGCATCCACATTAAAAAATACTAATGTATACTGTTGTGTTTTTGAACCATATTATAAAATAGCCTATTTAAATTGTATAGTTGCTCTGGTATCACAACAACTATAAACATAACCAAATACTTAAAAAAAACATGTTCAAAAACGCTATAATATTTACTAAATCATCATAGTATTTTTTCATTCGTCTGCGATAAAAAACGCGAACGAGATCTCCGCCACTGGTGACGTTTCCAAGTGGCTAAACAGCGAGATTCGGCAAGTGTCCGACTTCTGATGTAATTTTTAAGCCCACCTCTTACTGCACACGCCTGCTCTCGTTTACAATGCAGTCAAGGCGAGGCGCACCTCAAACGAGCCTTTTGTTGAAGCAGGGTGGGTACTAAACTCTGCTGCTGCAGTTCTCCAGGAACTTGGAGTTTGACCCCCATGGTATATAGCAGGGGTGCTCAATCCTGTTCCTGGGCATCTACCTTCCTGCACATTTCAGTTGCTACCCATATCAAACACACCTGCCTGTAATTATCAAGTGGTGTTCAGGTCCTAATTAATTGGTTTAGGTGTGTTTGATATGGATAGCAACTGAAATCTGCAGGAAGGTAGATCAGCAAATGAACAGCAAAAAACACAACATAATTATTTTAAATTTTAAAGTTTTAAATAATTAAAAACTGTGTTAAATCTCAATAAAAAGTTTAAAATAATTATAAAAAATAAAAATAAAGTTGGCAACATCGAAAAACCAAAGGATCCAATCTTTTATTGTTATAATTATCTCATGACAACAAACTTTCTATTGTTTCTAATATAAATTCATAGGTGGAAACACAGCTCTGAAAAATTCTTGGCAACAAACTCACAACCTGGGACCGGACAGGGGAGCTTTTGTGTGTGGATGGCTATGTGTATCATGTTTTTGTGATTCCCTGTGATGATGTGCACATGTTACCTTACTGAGATGATGGAATTTAATTTTAGCTTAGTTGCCAGAAAGATAAATACAACTGTTAGCATCTGTACATTATGGCAGTATGCAATATCCAATAAATACATATACTTAAAAGTAATGTAAGAAGTTATATGAGGAGAGGCTAACTAGCTAACAATGTAGCTTTTAAGTACACAGTTCAAGATAACAACAATACAACTTAAAACACAGCCTTATTTTAGAAACCCTCAAAAACATTTGAACACATTTTACTTACTCATTGTAGATTCTTATTTTAAGCCTAAAACATATCAGACTCTACATCTGAATTGATGGACATAGCATAGAGCACACTCAGCAGTAAACAAATCAAACACCTGGCTCCCTTAAAGGGCCAGCATTTTCTGAAAACTATTTCTAACACCTTTGTGTTTAGAATAAGACAGACAGCCTGTGGGAGTGTGTGGTGATGCCTAAATCATTATTTTCTGCCTTTAAAATGCACGCCTCTATAAATAGCAACATAAACCATCAGAGAGGATGGGACAGTAATGGTTGAACAGTAATTTGCTATTTATTGTCAGTTACTATCTGTAATGAGTACATAAAGTAAATAACTGTAATTTATTTTTTTGCACTGCACAATTTCATACAAAGTCTACTCCTTTTACAGTAAAATAATATGTGTTAATAAATAATAAATGTTTTCTTTTATTACAGCAAAACACTGGTTATTTTACAGTTATTTACTGCACAATCTACAGAGTAACAATGCAGTTATACTAATTAAACACACCTGATTAAACTAAATCTAAAGGTATGTTGATGCAGGGCTGGAACTAAATTCCGCTGGGCTGCGGCCCTTCAGGAGTTTGACATCCCTGGTACATAGCATATTTTCAAAGGAATTGCCTACATTTATCCCAATCATGCACATATCATTGATTAAAAACAATAAAAATATAAAAACTTCATCCAAAGCAAACAAATAAAAAAATAAAAAAATAATCTGATCCTCATGTTGTTCCAAACCTGTAGTAATAATAATAATAATAATAATAATAATAATAATAAAACAAATAACCTGATTAATACATTTATTTAGAAAAGTCTTTATACTATACTGTTAATGGCACTTTTACCTACTTCATTTGAAGTTTTCCAAACAAATTCATTGAGTCTCTGCAAAAATGTATGTACGTGCTGTTTAAGATATTTTTTAAATAACACATTTTTACTAGTTATTTAGCAAAATACTAATATTCAGCTTAAAGTGCAATTTAAAAGCTAAACTAGGCAAATTAGATTAATTATAGAAAAATAAACAAAGTTATAAAAATGATTGTGATAATTTGGTTGCTCTGTGTGAATATTTTTGCCTTTAAATGCATCTCGTCGATATCTTTACCTTTTAATTAGCTCTGTGACATTGACATTGGTTGACTCCTGATACTCAATGTTAAAAACATAAAAGGAACCAAAGAAAACACAGAGATGGCTGCAGAGAAATTTAGCTTATCATCAATGCATTGTCTCACTTTCTCCTCAATACTGACCATACACATACCAAAACTGAACTGTATGTGTGTATGTATATACATATATATATATATATATATATATATATATATATATATATATATATATATATATATATATATATATATATATATATATATAGCAACATAAAGCATCAGAGTACATAGGGTAATAATGGTTGAGCAGTAATTTACCATTTATTATCACAGTAACTATCTGTAATGGGTACATAAAGTAAATTACTGTAATTTATTCTTTGCACTACAAAATTTCATACAAATCCTGCTCCTTTTACAGTAAAATACTGTTTCCTTTTATTACAGCAAAACACTGGCTATTTTACATTTATTTACTGCATAATCTACAGTAAGGGTTAACAGTGTAGTTAACATGAACAAATAATTAAAAACTTTTAAAAATGATACAATCTAAAACTGTCATGTTAGTCATGTTTGTGGACTTTACAAACATGATTATTATCAGTAATAAAGCATTTGTTAAGGAAATTAGGAACATTTTTGTTAAGTGTAGACTACTCTGACATTATCTAATGGTTTACTAACATTTGTAAATTCTTTACTAACATTATCAGTAACAAAGCATTCGTTAAAGGAATAATGAACTTTAAAGTGTACAAAACAACATTAGCTAATGTCTCACTAACATTTAACATTTTTAACATTATTATTTATTGACAAAGTTATTGTTATTATTTTATTATTATTATATATTTTATACTTTTTTTATTTTTTACACTGTGTTCTTTTTAAGCTGTGGCCTAATGGTTAGATAGTTGGATTTGAATAATCCAAAGGTTGCAGGTTCAAAGTGCCGGGACCAGCAGGGATTGTTGGTGGAAATATTCACCTCAGTACCACGGCTGAGGTGATTCCCTTGAGCAAAATCAATAATTTTGCACTATTGGGCCCCCGTAGTATCATATCTGTGTATAGGTATAGAATGATATATGTGTGTTTATGTATGGAGTTTATCATGTGCGTATATGTGTAAAATATATCATGTGTATTTGTATAGAATGTATCATGTTTGCATATGTATGGAGTTTATTATGTGTTTATATGTATAGAATGTATTATGTGTGCATGTGTATGGAGTGTATATGTAAAGAGTGTGTCATGTCCTTTCATTGTAGGGGTTCTTCAACTTCCAGTAGCTCAGTAGTTCACTCATCTTTCACGCCAGAGACCCGGGTTCTATCTCATGTATCATGTGTGTTTGTGTATAGAATGTATAGTGTGTGCATATGTATAGAATTTATCACGTGTGCGTATATGTATAGAATGTATTATGCGTTTATTTGCATTGAATGTATCATGTGTGCCTATGTATGGAGTGTATCATCTGTGTTTATATATAGAATGTATCATGTGTGTATTTGTATAGAATGTATGGTGTGTGTGTGTGTGTGTGTGTGGGTGTGTGAGAATGTATCATGTGTGCATATGTATGGAGTTTTACATGTGTTTATATGTATAGAATATATTATGATTGTATTTGCATAGAATGTATCATGTGTGTTTATATAAAGAGCGTATCATGTGTGTGTGTATGTATAGAATGTATTGTGTGTATATGTTTGGAGTGTATCGTGTTTATATGTATAGAATGTTTCATGTGTGTGTATGTACCTGTATAAAAGGTATGGTGAGTGTTTGTATGTATAGAATGTATGATGTGTGCATATTTATGGAGTGAATCATGTGTGTTGATATATAGAGTGTGTCATGTCCTTTCGTTGTATGAGCTCATCAACTTCCAGTACCTCAGCCGTTACGTCACTCACCTTTCATTCCAGAGAACCAGGTTCCATTCCAGAGTGTATCCTGTGTGTATATGTATAGAATGTATCGTGTTTTTGTATAGAATATATCGTGTGCATATGTATAGGGTGTATAAAGTGTGCATGTTTATGGAGTGTATCGTGTGTGTATGTATAGAATGTTTAATGTGTGTATTTGTATACCATGTATCATGTGTGCATATGTATGGAGTTTATTATGTGTTTATATGTATAGAATGTATCATGTGTGCATATGTATGGAGTGTATATGTATAGAGTGTGTAATGTCCTTTTATTGTATGGGTTCATCAACTTCCAGTAGCTCAGTAGTTCCGTCACTCATCTTTCACTCCAGAGACCCATGTTCTATCCCATGTATCATGTGTGTTTATATGTGTAGAATGTATTGTGTGTGTATATGTATAGAATGTATCAAGTGTTTATATGTATAGAATGTATCGTGTGTGTGTGTGTGTATGTATAGAAGGTATGGTGAGTGTGTGTATGTATAGAAAGTATGATGTGTTTGTGTATTTATGAAATGTATCATGTGTTCGTATTTATGGAGTGTATCATGTGTGTTTATATATAGAGTATGTCATGTCCTTTCGTTGTATTGGCTTCCAGTATCAACTATCAACTTCCAGTAGCTCAGTGGTTATGTCACTCACCTTTCACGCGAGAGCCCTGGGTTCTATCCCAGAGTGTATCGTGTGTTTATGTATGGAGTTTATCATGTGTGTATATGTATAGAATTTATTGTGTGTATTTGAATAGAATGTTTTGTGTGTGTATATGAATAATGTGTGCATATTTATGGAGTGTATCGTGTATGTATACAATGTTTAATGCATGTATTTGTATAGAATGTATCATGTGTGCATATGTATGGAGTTTAAAATGTGTTCATATGTATGGAGTGTATATGTATAGAGTGTGTCATGTCCTTTCATTGTATCATACCAGAGACCCGGGTTCTATCCCACAGTGTATCGTGTGTGTGTATATGTATAGCATGTATCGTGATTGTGTGTATATATGTATAGAATGTATCGTGTGCATATGTATGGAGTATATCATATGTAAAATGTATAAAATGTATCGTGTGTTTATATATAGAGTGTGTCATGTCCTTTCATTGTATGGGTTATAAAGATTGAGTGGTATATGGTATGTGGATGGAGTGTATCATGTGTGTATATATAGAGTGTATCATGTGTGTATATGTATCGAATTTATCATGTGTATTTGTCTGGAATGTATCGTGTGTGCATATGTATGGAGTGTGTCATGTCTTTTCGTTGTACGAGTTCATATATGTATGGAGTGTATCATGTCTATATATATATATATATATATATATATATATATATATATATATATATATATATATATATATATATATATATATATATATATATATATATATATATATAAATGGATATACATATACATAAATATATATGTATGGAGTTAATATGTAAAGAGTGTGTCATGTCCTTTCATTGTATGGGTTCATCAACTTCCAGTAGCTCAGCGGTTACATCACTCCCCTTTCCTGCCAGAGACCCGGGTTTGATACCAGAGTGTATATGTATAGAATGTATCATGTGTGTTTATGTATGGAGTTTATCATGTGTGTGTATGTATATGTTTATTTGTGGAGAATGTATCATGTGTGCATATGTATGGAGTTTATTATGTGTTTATAAGTATAGTATGTATCATGTGTGCATATGTATGGAATGTATATGTATAGAGTGTGTCATATCCTTTCATTGTATCATACCAGAGACCTGGGTTGTATTCCAGAGTGTATCGTGTGTATATGTAAAGAATTTATCATGTGTGTGTATTTGTATAGAATGTATCATGTGTGCATATGTATAGAGTGTGTCATGTCCTTTCATTGTTTCATACCAGAGACTCGGGTTGTATCCCAGAGTGTATCATGTGTGTATTTGTGTAGCATGTATCATAAATGTGTGTATATATGTATAGAATGTATCGTGTGCATATGTATGGAGTGTATCGTATGTGTAAATGTATAGGATGTATCGTGTGTTTGTATTTACAGTGTCATGTCCTTTCGTTGTATGGGTTATATAGATGGAGTGGTATAAGGTATATGGATGGAGTGTATTATGTGTGTATATGTATTGAATTTATCATGTATGTGTATTTGTGTAGACTGTATCATGTGTGCATTTGTATAAAATGTATTGTGTGTGTGTGTGTGTGTATAGAATGTGTCATGTGTATCATGTAACATGTGGGTTTATATATAGAGTGTGTCATGTCCTTTCAATTTATGGGTTTATCAACTTCCGGCAGCTCAGTGGTTATGTCTCTCACCTTTCACACCAGAGACCTAAGTTCTATCCCAGAGTGTATCATATGTGTGTATATGTATAGAATGTATTATGTATGCATATGTATGTAGTGTATCATGTGTGTGTATATGTATAGAATGTATTATGTGTGCATATCTATAGAGTGTATCATGTGTTTATTTGTAGAGAATGTTTGGTGTGTGACTATATGTATAAAATTTATCATGTGTTTGTGTTACGACCACAGTCACAACATCAAATAAGGGAAAAACACAAACGAATCGGTCTAGGGGTTTTATTAACTGAATAACCAAATGTAAACAAAGTGTGGGGAGAAAACACAATAAACGAAGGCTAAACACAAAAGGAGCACAACCCCACGTCTGGACGGCCGCTCAAATCCCCGTCACTAAAGCACTGCAGCGCGAGCTCTTAAATCGCCGATGGTCAATAGTTTGCAGGTGCGGAGGAATCAACTTAATCAAAACACAAACAGCAACAAAACACTAGAGGGCGACAAAGTAACATAAATAATAAATACATGGACATGTAACAGTTTGTATATGTACAGAATGTAAAGTGTGTGCATATGTATGGAGTGTATTATGTGTGTTTACATAGAGTGTATCATGTGTGTATGTATAGAATGTATCGTGTGTATTTGTATAGAATGTATGGTCTGTGTATATGTATAGAGTGTATCATGTGTTTATATGTATAGAATGTATTGTGTTTAAATGTATAGAATGAATTATGTCCTTTCAATTTAGCTCAGCAGTTATGTCACTCACCTTTCACGCCAGAGACCCGGGTTCTATGCCAGAGTGTATCGTGTGTATATGTATAGAATGTATGGTGTGTGCATATGTATGGAGTGTATTATGTGTTTCTATATAAAGTATATCGGGTGTGTGTGTATGCATAGAATGTATGGAGCGTATCATGTGTTTGTATGTATGGAATGTATTGTGTGTGTGTGTGTGTGTATGGATTAAATGTATCATATGTGCATATGCATGGTGTGTATCTTGTGTATTTATTGTATGTATTGGATGTATAAGGTGTGTTATGTCTTTTCGTTGTATGAGTTTATCAAATTCCAGTAGCTCAGCGGTTACATCACTCACCTTTCAAGCCAGTGACCCAGGTTCTATGCCAGAGTCTATCATGTGTGTATATGTATAGAACGTATAGAATGTATCATGTGTGCATATATATGGAGTGTATCCTATTTGCAAATGTGTAGAATGTACCATTTGTGTGTATATGTATGGAGTGTATCTTGTGTTTAAATGTATAGACTGTATCATGTGTATATGTATAGAATGTATCATGTGTGCATATGTATGGAGTCTATCATTTGTTTATATGTATAGAAAGTATTGTGTGTCTATATTTATATAATGTATAGAGTGTGTGATGCCCTTTCATTGTATGGGTTCATCAACTTTCAGAATGCATCATGTGTGTGTATAAGTATGGAGTGTAACCTGTATGCAAATGTATAGAATGTATTGTGTGTGTGTGTGTGTATTTGTACAGAATGCATCGTGTGTGTGTATTTGTATAGAATGCTTCATATGTGTATATGTATATAATGTATCATGTGTGCATATGTATGGAGTGTATAATGTGTGTTAATCATAGACTGTAAAATATATGGACTTAGTATCTGTGATGTCACCCATAGTTTTCTGAACACTGCAAAAGAAACTACAATTTGGCGCGGCTAACTGTCGCCATTTTATTCACACGTCATATAACGCTAGTTATAATCAATATGAATATTCCGATCAAACTGAATACAATCTTACATCAACAACACATGGGAAACAAAGCAATGATAATAACAAATAAACATATTAGACCACAAATAGCCCGACAAGTTTTTGTGTAGCACGTCACGTGTGCAGGTCAGTTTGGTGTGTGTGTGTGTATGTGTGTGTGTGAAGAGAAGAGGGAGAGACAGAAAAGAGGAGCGCTTTTTTTCGCAATGAGACCAAGTTACCATCATGTCCTCGTTCTGGCTGCAACTAAAAGAGTTCACCCCGAAACTAATATTATTCGGCCCTGGAGTAATAAGTGAATCTCCCCTGCTATCTCTAACACAACAAAATACATTGTGTATTTTAAGCAAAATACACAATGACACTCAATCAAACATATCTACAATGATACGGAACATGGTTACTTACTGAGTTTTAATGCACAGCAACACCGTGTGAAGAAAGGATAGACTTTGAAGGAATAAACAGTGTGAGGAGAGCTCTATTAGAGTGCACTGGGCAAGTCTAAACATGTTCTGCCCACGCGTGCGCAGCACGCAGGTCTGTACAATTACGTATTTTATCGGCTTAAAGATATTGGCCTAATTTAGACATCGGATCGATAACGATAATCTTAAAAATAGCATTTATTGGCTGATAACGATATTCCCGCCGATATATTGTGCATCCCTAATTGTAAGAAATAAGTCCAAGACTGTGTAAAGCCACATAAAACAACAAAAAATTATGAATATGCCGTGTTCAGTGGCTAATAAGCCAGAGTCAGCTGAGGTGAAGTGACGGCGACCAGCAAGACCTAGCTGTCACTCAAGTGGCCACACCCTTAATTATGCAAACTTAATATGACCAAACATAAAGGAAGCAAATGAGTTGTAAAAAAAATTCACCCCCCCACAGTTGTCATGAAGGGTAATATTAGCTATAGAAACCAAAATCGTTCTTTGTACCAAGCTGTGAACACCTTTTATTCCTGCTGTAAAGATGGCCATTCTAACAATGGGCTTAATTGAAATTTGCTCTATTAAGGAGCCAGGACTAGCAGAATTTCGATGAATTGCAGTTTCAGTTACTTCCGTATTGGGTTCCCGAATGAGAGCGAGAGGTTGCCGCTTGATGTTAATATATAGAGTGTGTCAGCGTGTGAGTGAAGTGAGCGTGCATCCTGCTTAAATATATGTGTGTGTGTGTGTGTGTGTGTGTGTGTGTGTGTGTGTGTGTGTGTGTGTGTGTGTGTGTGTGTGTGTGTGTTTGTGTGTATGTGTGTGTGATGAGAGTCAGGTGCAGCGCAATCAGTGAAAGGTACGTATGGAGTCAGAAAAGCCTCAAAAGTAATTTACGCAAAAGACACGATGTACACATGCGTAGACAAATTCACGTGCGTAAAATATTTATTTATATTCACAAAAAAATTTCACGTGCACAAAATAAAAATACATTTTCATAAAATACGTTTCACAAATGCAAAACACCATTTGCAAATGTATAAGAGTGTACAAAAAGTTTTGAATGTATAAAACTTGCGAGTTTTCATCCTGAATGAGAATGTGCAAATCCTCTTTGACGTACGACTCCCCCTGGATACGTGTGTGTGTATTTATGAGATTTTCCTGCCAGAAGCAGGGCAACTCGTACATTTCAGCCAATCAGATGACAGCTGTAGTCGATGACACATACTCTGCGCTCCATTTGCGCAGACTGTTTCTCTCCAGCATGGGGAAAGGAGAAATCAGCAGTCGCACTTTTTTTCATTTATTTATTTATTTGACCATAGCCTCACTCTTTTTATTCAATATTTTGCTGCAGCTCCGCTCTTCTTTTTTATTGTCTCGCTGCCCCATGCGGAAAATGTAGCCTGCACGGTAAAGATGAGGATTGAGTATTGTTCCAGCCTGGCAAACATAACAGCCCCATTTGGGTCTAGCGCTCAGCGCTTTGCGTTTTGATGCTATCAATCCATGTTTGATCCTCATCTGAGTGAAATTTTTTTTTTTTCATTTTTATTATTAAGACATATAAGACTGTAAGGTTGTTGAACATTTGAAGTTCTAAAGCAGCTGTTTTCTTGAAAACGACGTGATATTGTAATTAAAAAAATGAATTGGAAATGACCTTATTTTAATATAGTCAGTCGTGAACTGAGGTGGGCCAGTCTATGGCTTGAAACTCCAGGGCTGAAAAGGAGTCCCACTCCTGCCCTGATTATATGATTATACGTCTAATGAACGTATTATTATTATTTGCTTTAGCAAATCCAAGGACCCCTTTTATTTTTGTTACCTCATATATATATATATATATATATATATATATATATATATATATATATATATATATATAATTTTGTTTCTATTTTATTAAAATAGGCCTGCAAGCAGGTTATACAACATTGAGAATATAATATAAATTATATTCGACATAATATAAAGTTCAAGCACGCTGCAAATATCAGCAAAACAAAAAATATATTTGCAACACTTCCTAAATTAGCGCTTTATAATAAATACTTTAAACAGGGGTTTACCTTTAAAAAGGTTCTTTAGAACTTTAGCTGAATATAAATCCCTAATGATAGGATATCTTTAAAATCCATGCTGCTAATATCAAAATTATTGGTGTTCTGAGTTACAAAAGGCTAGCATGCTTATTTTATTTTGTTTATTTATTTATTGCATCAGATATATTGTCTGATAAAAGCCAGCGCCAATATTTCATTGCTCCATATTATTACTATCGTTTTCATAAAAGGAGCAAAATCAACATCAGTAAAAAAGTTTGCTTTCTAACTAGTTCAGGGAGACTTACTGTAAATCCTAACCCAGTGTATTAACTTCAGATACTCCTCAAAGATGGATATTTTGATAACTGCTCGTGTAGGCTATTTGATTTATCCGCACACTTTCTCAGTTATATTGTGTGATGAAAGGATTATGCGGGCACGTGCCGGTTTTTGAGTCCAGCTGTAACAGCCACGCGGCCGAGAGTTATGAGTCTATTCAGTTTGATTCCGCCTATCCCAGCTTCTGTTACTACATGTACAAGTGTATCAATGATGAAGACTGTTTGAATTGAGCTTTGGTTAGCCTACCTTTGACAGACTGGAGGATTCTTGTGGTAGTGCCAAAATAAGGGACTGTCCTGGGAAAACTGGGACATCTGATCACCCTTATTGGTGACTAAAACAGGGTTATTCGATATTCTGACTGGGCTACAGCCACTCCGAACTCGTGTTTAGCATAACACAAGGAGGCGTTTCCCACATCATAGCGCAATTTAATTATTCAGCCAATCAAGGGCCACCTTCTTCCGTGGGCCCTGGGGCTTCAGCCCCACCTAGCCCTTACGTTAATCCGGCCCTGGGTCTGCAGCAGCAGAGTATGTGAGTCTGTGGCGTAGTATTCTCATGCACAAAAAACCGGGCCGCTGAGGTAAAGTCTTGTGTGGGAAGTGCTGGTGTTGAATTAGGTACCACCCCATGACATGCCATGACCAAATATAGGCTCGCACGATGTGCGCTACGTCGCCATTCGGTGCCTTGCATTGCGTAGCAGCGTATACAAAACAATGTAAAGATCGCTTGACGTGAAGTAAATAAACCAGTAATGTTAGAAAAGTGCCGTTGTTGATAGCGTCAGTGTCACAATAGATTTCTATCGTAATACACCGTAATTTAGTGTAAAGAGCATGTTAAATCTTAAAGAGACTTTGCTAGCAAGCAGTGTCGTGATTAAGTGGGCTTTGCACGCTGGCTCCAGACACTGCTGGATAAAATAGCTGTAACGGAATTTAGAGCTCATCGGACTGCTTATAATGGAGATTTTTAACACAGTCTGATATAGTTTTTTGGACTGATATCGGACCTATTTCCGATATCAAGATCGGATCGGGACATCCCTAAATATTATATGGTCTATAATGAATGATGCTCCTGGGCTTACAAGATATTTCATTATTTATCACATCCCCAGCTCATTCCTGCTCACCGAATCATTGCTCTCCCTCAAAACCCACCTCCATCCAATCCCGTGAACCCTCACCGGCCTTCTAATCAATTGCACCTGTTCCCCATCATCAAAGGACACTACATAAGCTCAACTCCTCTTAGTCATCGGCTGAGCATAGGCATATTAAAGTCGGATGGTTGTCCTCTGCTTCCATGGATGTTCCTTATGTGTCTTCGAATCCATCACTCATCAAAAAAAGTGACAATTCTTATATGGTGTTTACTAGAAGATCTGCCAGTTATCTGATAAACTGTGTGTTTGCGTACTCACCCACGAATGTTCCTTATGTGCCTTTGTATCCTTCACACTGATCAATGGAGGTGCTTACACTTATATGGTGTTTAGAAGATCTGCCATTAACCTGAACTGTGTGTCTGTATACTCACCTGCTGATGTTCCTACGAACGAACTATAAATGAGATCGCTAACATCAGATGTTTACATTACTATGCTGTTAAAGATCACTAACAGCATTGACACCACTTCATCACTTTAAGAGACTTTGTTTCAATAAAACTGATAAAACGATAACCTTCCTTGTATACCAGCATGATATTATTATTATTATTAACCTATTACTTTCATCACTATTTATACATAATAATTATTATTATTATTATTAGCCTGATATTATCATTATTATTTATAAATTATTACTATTATTTATATATTATTATTTTTGTTGTTATAATGAATGATGGTCTAGTGCTAACAAAAAATGTTAAATTATTATTATAAGCCTGTTATTATTATTATTATTATTATTATTATTATTATTATTATTATCAAAATCTTCTTCTTCCTAGAATCTTAGTATTATTATTAGCTCAATATTATTATTATTTACATATAATATTATTATTATAGTATATAATAAATGATGGCCCAGGGCTAAAAAAAAAAAACTTTCCATTATGATTATTATAAGCCTGTGGTTATCATCATTTTTTTTTTAATCCTTCTTCTTCTTTTTCTCTTTCTTTTTCTTCTTCTTCTTAGTCTTATTATTATTATTATTATTGTAATCTTTATTATTGTTGTTCTTGTAATGCAATAATCAGTTATTGCTGGTTTTATGTTATATGGTCCACAATAAATAATCGCCCTGGGCTAACAAGATATTTCATTTTTATTATTATTAGCCTATTTATCATTATTATTATTTATATATTATTATCATTGTATTTAATGAATGATGTCCCTGTGCTAAGACAAAATATGTTCATTGTTCCTGTTTATTATTATTATTATTATTATTATTATTAATAATATTATTATTATTATCATTATTATTAAACTAATGTTTTATATTATTGTTTTTAGAATTATTATTATTATACGGTGATCGAGTGTGTCTGTCTAATATTACATGAGCTATAAAAAGAAAGATGGAACTATAAAGAAAAAATATTTTTAAAATAATTTTGTTATACAAAACATTTCAATATTATTTTTAGCCTATAATCATTATGATTATATTATTGTTGATAATAATAGATCACAGGAAAAAGCGTCTCTCACCCCTGGTCTGATGACGCTTATAACAGCATCAATAATGAGGGTTTCAAACGATTTATGTCTTATTTGAGGATTTTACCGAACTATTATGAAATCACAACCAATATCTTATATTGAGTAATGAATAGTCTTACATGCAAATATTGAGGAAATTGACTAACCTCCACATATAGCGATGCGATGGGATATAAAAGATGGCGCCTAAATTTGCGCTGAAGCGTTACGTGACCATACGCACTCGCGTCTTATTGGTTGAAACATTGTATCGATTGGTTAAAACATTGTATTATAAGCTCCACCCTTGTTATCCCTGGAACACTTAAAACTCTGCAATATCAGAACGTGCCCCTTCATTACTACATTACAGTAATATTTTTTTACTATTGCTCTTCTTTACTAGAAATCTGTCTGCAATATCAGGACGTGCAATGTGAAGGGCAGACAGACTCAAAAGGCACCGCTGGGATTCGAACCCAGGATCTCCTGTTTACTAGACAGGCGCTTTGACCAACTAAGCCACGGCGCCACGTGCGCAATGGGCAAAATGCAGGTGTTTTTTCCTTAGTGGAAACCTGTGACGACTTGATATTGTTTATTGTTTAATATTTGCTGTATGTTTAGAGCAACTGACCGTTCAGTTAAAGTGCCTAATGCATTAACGTCACTACTCATAAACTAGTTTGGCGTAGTTTTTCTCGTCGTTGTTGTAGTCGCTATTCGTAAAATCGTGGTAATTTATTTTTTGTTTATATTGTTAAGATGTATTTTAAAGTGATTTGTTTTAATCAACAGAAAAATGGCTGTTCACTTTAAAGGTTACATCTATGCTTTATTTCCCCTGATATAATTTGAAGCGTAGCTTTCTACAGAAATGCCAGCTCTAAGTTACTGAAATGCCAGAAACTGTTCTGTCTCTAGCCTTGAGAGAAATATTAGTCTTGAAAAACTCTTTAGGTTTACATTTTCTTTATATCTAAAAATGAAACAACAGATTATTTGAACAACCTTTCGTGGCAATATTTGTTTGTTAATTACAAAAAGTTCCACTTTTTTTCTTCATATTTTCGGAAGATCTTTAAGAAATGCCCATTGTAATTGCAATCACCAAAGTCCCAAAAAAATAGTCACATTTCATCATATCGCATGATATCTTAAGCTTTTAGTTGGAGTCACTGGTGTGACCTATTTTAATGTTAGGGTGAAAAAAAACTCGAATTAAAAAAAATAAATTCTTAATTTAGTATGTCATTTTGTCAATGTGGTCAGATACCTTGTTGCAGACATTCTGTAAAATACATTTTTCATAAAACTTGTCACGTGTATCACTGGTGTTGCACTGTAAAAAAAAAAGAAATTGACTCAACTTTCAACCCAATTACCTCCCTTGACTATATTTAAGTTGAGTATACTCAAAATGTTCTAAAGTTTGTTGCTTTAAAACTTTAAGTTGAGTCAACTTTTTTTACAGAGTGCTTTTCTTCTGGTTTACACCCCTGTGGATCATTGTTTCCCACTGATGATTTTTTGTGTTGCTGTGTTTGCCTGTTTTGCCCCGTCACATGAATAAAGAAAATACTTTTACATCCATTGAATTCTACTACACTCAAGGTTTAGGATTCAAATGGTTGCATCATTAGTTATTTACAATTTTTTTTCAAATATTTTCATTGTTATTATAGCAAATTGTTGTGTAAATGAGCTGACATCATTAAATAACACTTTAAATAACCCTGTTTAGAACAAATAAAAACACAATTTGGTGAATTACGATTATTTCTCTAAGCTGCTAAAAAAAATCTAGAAATAATATTTCATAAAAATCTTTATTATTGGCAAAAAAGTAGCTAACACCAGTGACAAAAATGATACATCTGAACTTTAAATAAATGTGCAAATAAATATTTTGCAAATAAATAAAATTACGCAGTCATTTATTTTGACAAAGTCAAAAGGTAATTGATTAATCTGGTTAGCTAACAAAAGTGGACATTTCTGTAGAATGACCCTTATCAAATATAGTACTTTTTAGCATTTGAGAGATACCAATTGTTTCTAAAGACCTTTATTTGTATTGACGTTATACTTTGTCAGAGAAATAGATCAATATATAATGTTGTATATGTTAGCCAGTATAGTTGAAGTCAGAATTATTAGCCCTCCTGTGCATATTTCCCCCAATTTCTGTTTAACAGTTTTAATAACAAATTTCTACTAAATGATTTTAAAAAAACGAGGCTTGAGGGGGCTAATAATATTGCCCTTCAAATGGTATTTAAAAAATTTTTTTTTTTTACTGACTTTCTCCAGAATAAAAAAAAAACATAGGAAATACTGTGAAAAATTCCTTGTTCTGTTAAACATAATTAGAGAAATATATATATATATATATATATATATATAAAAAGAACAACAAATTCAAGGGGGGCTAATAATTTTGACTTCAACTCTAATTGACAAAATAGGATATACATATATATATATATATATATATATATATATATATATATATATATATATATATATATATATATATAGTTTTAAAACATTTTTAAAACAGAGCAAGTTTGTAATAAAGACAGTAAAATCACCATGTAATTCTTAACCACTATAATCAGCACGACTCCACCACAAACACAGGAAATAAACTTACTTGGTATTTTTGACTAATGAGCTGTATTTCAGCTTCGTCCAGTCCTGTCTCTGTCACTGTGCTGTTTATCTGACATAATGCAGGAGAAGCAGACACGTGCGGGGAGAAAGCAGCTCATTTGGATTTAAAGTCACAGGCTACAAAAACAGCTACACCATACTCAGACACCATAATGAGTTAATGACACAGCAGTTTATATAACAAGAGGTCCATGGCAGACAAATTTACTGCATTCAAATTATGACAAAACTAACTATACCCAGGTTTGTTATTAGTGAAATTTAAAATGCATTTTTGCATCAGCAATATTTATATGGTCACCTTAGAATTATAAGGTTCTATCTGACATTTTTGTCAAAATTGAGTTTTTGACATAGTCTTTCATTCATTCATTTTCTTGTCGGCTTAGTCCCTTTTTTAATTCGGAGTCGCCACAGCGGAATGAACCGCCAACTTATCCAGCAAGTTTTTACGCAGCGAATGCACTTCCAGTCGCAACCCATCTCTGGGAAATGACATATTCTTATTAAATGACAACTTATTTACATTGTGGGATTTTTTTTTTAAGTTGTTAACATTTTAAGACTTTTTATTTAAAAAACAAATATTACACACATGCTGTTTGCTATTGAATGCAAAAACTTTTAAGCTCAATATCTCAAAATCACTCAGAACGGAGACAGAACCTTATAAATCCAATGTGACGATATATAAAATAACACTTCAGTTGATTTGTTGTAGTTCACCGATCATCAGAATGGGGAGGAAATTTGTTTTAAGCAGTTCTGAATGTGGCCTGATTGTTGGTGCCAGACGGGCTGAACAGAGTGTTTCAGAAACTGCTGATCTACAGGGATTTTCACACACAACCATCACTCGGGTTTACAGAGAACAGTGTGTGTGGGGCGAGAGAAAATATCCAGTGAGCAGCAGTTCTGTGGTGGAAAATGTTTTGTGGATGCCAGAGGTCAGAGGAGAACACTGAATCAGTTCGAAAAGGCCACAGTAACTCAAATAACCCCTCGTTATTGTAACTAAGGTCTGTTCCTGTAAACCAAACCCCATGACCTTGGTGCCGCACCAAGCTTTTGCCATTTCAGCTACAAAAACGCACAATTCTGCTGTGTTTACCTTCTGACAGACGTGGCAACACACAAGTTGGAAAACAGGCTTAGGTCACAGCACATGTACTGCTGATGGATCCTCTTACAGGGATAAACCTACAGGATAAGATGCTGATATCCAGAGGCTCAAACACACATTAAACCCCAAACACAGAAAACACAGCGAGTGCTTATATTCAGTCAGAAAACTCAGACAGCCGGACAGTATGAACATTTATTTCTGGAAATGAATTACAAAGTCTTTAAATAGCAGTGAGCCACCAGATTCTGGTAAACAAGTTAGCGATCTGATTATACTCCTCTCAAGAACAAGATACAGGGCTGTGGATTATCATTATTATAGTTATTGTCTGTTATTCTACTAAAATAAATAACAAGACCAGGTTAAAATCTATTGCTGCGTCTGATTATTACAGCTTGACCCTTACAGACCACAGTTTGGCATCTATATGTACATGAGGTTCGGATGGAAAGATGTCACACAACAGAGAGAAAAGGTCAAAGTCAGTGTTTGAGGAAGTACAAACCAACCAGGAACTCTGAAGAAACACACAGCATCACATGTAAGGGTCCGTAACAGGAACTTACAGAGCCTAATATCTTCAAGATCTGGCTTAAAGGGATAGTTCACCCAAAAGACTACTCACTTTATTCTTCAGTAGAATATTATGGAAGGTCTGTAGATAAAACTAGTCCTTGATGATTTACAAAATGCAGTCAGAAAAATAAAGTCAAAACAAAAGTAATACACATGATTCCTGACAATGCATTGAGGTCTGAAAAATTAAAATATTCAGTCTTACTTTGTTTTGACTGTATGTGTGTTTGTTTGAAGGACCACAGCTTCAACTAAAACCTTCTTTACTGTTCTGCCAAAATAATGTTGGATCAATTAAACACATGCTTACTTCTTTGGAACACTAAATAATAATCCTTCGTCCATTAAATGACATTAAGTGTGGTCCAAAAAAGTATGTTGGAACATGATATTGAGGAACTATTGACTAATGGGTGTACTATCCCTTTAACTACAACTGATTGAATACTTGGTGGACGCCTAACCTCTTAGAACTGCATTTAGTGTTAAACATTAAACACGAGATGCATATGTGCTTTAGCCCTTTGCTGGTGAAACCAAACATGAGACAGACACACACACACACGCACGCACGCGCACACAGAAAGTAGTTCATTACATTACACGGATTTGATCAAGGCAAGGCTTTGCCATTTTAATAAATAAGTTAAAAATAAGCATAAGCACAACTAATAAAGGTTGGAGAAGTAGGAACTACGCGTCCCCTAATCTCTGCCGTCCTCTTTTTCTCCCTTTGCAGTCAGCAGTGGAGGACCGGTGTTATTGTAGAGCAGTAATATACGCCCTTATACGAGTGCAATGCTTGTCAACATCATCGATTACAGTCAATATCGTCCACTACAACATCACTAGTATCAGCACAAATGCATTCTTAGATTAGTAAGTATTAAAGAAAAAAGGGACATGGAAGTTTTCCATTTTTTTCATGAGTTCCCCTAGTCTCCGTTTATAAACGCAGCTTGTAGACTACTTGTGGAAAAACATGACTTCCTGTGTATAGAATGAAGGGATATAGAAGTAGAACGTCACAGAGAAGACAATGTGAAAGATGGAGAGTATTATGTGCTCTATAGGATGATTACAGTGCAATGAGTCAAAAAGGTCGTCTGTTTGTGTTTTGTTTTTTCTTTTACAAGAACGCCAATGCTCGGACCAAGTAACAAACCTTCCTTTCTACAATGAAAGCCTAAAAAGGGTTTTTTCTTCTTAAATAAGCACTGGCCTACAGTTTAAAAGCTTCAACAGTATTAGTATTACTCGTCACACCTGTAAACGTTTGTTTTCTAAACTGTCCAGAAGTTGCCGAGACTCAGCTGCAGCGTCTCACGTGTTCCAGAACGTATTCTGGGAAGTGCAAACTACACACTTGCAGTCCGTCCAGTTTGCAAGGCATCCTGGGATACTCGTCCTCCTTCCATTTGTTCTCCTCTGGGTCAAATGTGAGGATAGAGTCGCTGTAATGACCGTTGTAGCAAAGTCCTCCAAGCACCATGATCTGTTTGTCCAACACCGCCACTCCGTGTCCACTGCGTCCTATAGGCATCGAGGCCAAAATAGTCCACTCGTCAGTCTCTGGGTCATACACTTCCGTCGAAGGGCAGCCCTGGGACTCAAAAGAGGCACGGAGTATCACACAAACCCCGCCGAAAACGTACAGCTTCCCATTGTGGGAGATCATTTTGTGGAAGCAACGAGCGTAGTTCATTTTCGACTTGTTCTCCCAGCAGTTGGTGAGGATTGGCGTGCGCCGCGTTCGATGTTCGGACGATCCTTCCCGTCCTGGGTCAAAAACGCAGACTTGCTTTGAGGTGGATGAGGAGGTGATGCCGCCAGTGATGTACAACTTCCCATTGAGCACAGTGCCTTCGTGACCGTACTTGTTCACTGGGTACGGGTCAACAAACTCCCATTTGTCCTCGACAATGTCATATCGCTCTGTGGAATAAAAGGTCTCATCGCGAGTACGACCTGCGACGGCATAAATATACTTCCCAATAACGCCGACTGCAAACTCTGATCTGGGAACGGACATGTCGGCCATGCGTAGCCAAGAGTTCTGTCTGGGGTCATAGCGGTAGACTTTGGAAGAAGCATGAAACTCTCCGTCAGGGCCTAGTTCTTCACCACCCAACAGGAAGGCGAAGTTGTTGACGATGGCCAGGCAATCTGGCCGGAGCGGCACCTGAGGGCCTTCGAGTTCCCACCACACTTTAGGCCGGTGAAGGAGGAGGATCTTACTGTTGACCATGCTGTGGCCGATCATTCCACGAAATACAGCAGTTTGAGGTCTCACTGATCGGATGCGGTTGGATTTGGTTTCTGCCAGCGGTTGTTCATTCACCTGATGGAAGTAGCTGAGCGCCTGGTCTACTTCTAGTCGCAGTTGGCGGGAATAACGGTAGAACTCTGATGTCTTCACCTGGTGTAAAAGGGAATAAAATGCTTAGATAACAATGTCAGGACACACATATAGTAAGTTATATACTCACTAGGACTGCACAATATTGAAAAAATTCTGTGAAGTATAGGCTGTCTGATCATTTTAGAAGCTGTAAACAGACATGCGTGCGCACGGTGATCCCAGTGATGTTCAGCTCTGACTAGGCGCTTTTATTCAGCTTGTAGTCTACTATATAACAGTTTAGATTTTTAACATATCTTCCATTACTCAAAATTTCTTACATTTCTTTTTTATATTTATAGTTTAGATATAAAATGAATGCTAGCTTGTTTTGCTGTGACCATTATGCAAGTATCATATTGCATTTTCAGTCTTTGACAATGTATTTTATAAACAGAGTGTTTATAAGCACTAAGCTATTAATATATAATACATGAATTAATACATAAAGACATTGAAGTCAAGTAGGACAACAAATCACATCCACGCAGTGAAATACTGTTGAGTTGTATCAGTGCATGGTATCGGCATTTCATGTACGATAAGAGTATGTTACGTCTATGACGCTATACAGTTGAGGGACTGTTGTTTCCCTTTAAGCTGATTTCATTTAACGTTTTTAGGATATGCGGGTTGAATCTGTTAGATGTCAACCTTTTGGGACACGGACTGATGTGTGATGATGCAATTATGAACAGCCCCAATTGCTACGCTGCAGGATGGCAAGACACTATATAAGGAAAACGCCGCATCAGTTTGCGATAGCAAACAACTCGTGTAAACCTGAGCGGTGTTTGACGTTTATTTCTCTGTGTTTTTTTTCCCCTTTTGCTTCGATCCATCATTGTTTGTTGTTGTGATTTGTTTGCCATGTAATTACTGAAAGGCTTTGTTTCAAACTTATTTGAGAACTGGAGTGTGATCATCGTATTTCTGTATTATTCTAGACATAGGAGAGGGAATAGGTCCCTCCTATTTTAGTTATACATACTAGGTTACGGATTTGTGCCACACTTGTTTTGTATGTTTTTCTTTGGAAGGAAAGAGTAGGTACAATACGACGTCTCGGATGTTAAAGGTTTACTTTTTGCTTTATTTTGAAGACCTAGGAAAAGAGTTTAATGGGTTAGTTAGTTGATTTTTGTTTTATTCTTTTCTTTTGTTTGGCACAGTCCCTTCCCTTTGTCCTCCTTATGTCTGTTAAACTTGGGTTAATTTTTGTGTAAAATTGTTGTCTTATTTCTAACGACTTTTGAGTGAAACTTTGTTTTTAATAAACTTTTATTTTTAACTAAGTATCGACCCAATACCCAATACTGGTATTGGTATCGGTGCATCCTTATAAAAAAACATTGTCAAATGTTAACTGTAAAGTGTCAACTATAATCATACGAAGCTCCACACACATTTTGTGTGGGAAAAAAACTCTAAAAACTATTTTTGTTCCCCCTTGTCTTGTCTTCCACAACAAAACGGAGGATGAGGAGCTCCAGGATTTCGTCCAAAACATCTTAATTTGTGCTCTTAAGATGAGAATGAATGAAGGTCTTGGGATTGGAACAACATAAAGATCACACTTAAAGAATTCAATCATTTCATTTCAACTAACTAATAATAATATGATTATGATTGAACATATATACCACAGCATTAGCAAATAATAAGTTTCACAACAGCAAAAAAAGTCATTTTAAAGTGATTACACTTACGCCTTTCTTGAAACCAATACACAAGTTTTCCCAAGCCGTAACACAGAGCACATTTGTAAAATCTTGGAACCTATGATTTAACCCTGTTTCACCCTATATTTTCTTTTCCCTTGAGCTGTAATTTGTCATTCACGCACATAAACCAAGAGACCATTCTTACTTTCTCGAAGATATTGGCAGGCGTCATCAAACAAAAGCGTAGGTTTTGCACCACTGCATCCGTGTGTCTCCAGCGTCTCCGATCGTGTCTCAACCAGGCCTGCACAGCTTCATACAGCTCAATTTCTGGATATCGGCTTAGCTGGTCACTATCCAGATATGCCATCAACTTCTCCAAACTCAAATAAGACAAAAAGTCCGGCCTGGCCATCAGGGGCACAAAGTTCTCCAACAAGAACGCATCAAGCTGCTCCTGCACGCCTTCCACACCAACGCTAAAGTCCTCCAGCAAACGCATGACTTCGGCACAGTTCTCTAAGCAGATTTTGGCCAGCAGGAAGGAACAGCAGAACTCTACAGCTTCAGTGAGTTGAACGTACATAGCAGCCTGTAATATCTCCTGCACCGTGAGCATGCTTAACTCCAAAGAGCCATAATACATGAAGCGAAGGACGTGACCAAAGCCGGCTGCCGTCAACCCCTTCATGTGGATCTTATCCTGGTCACGTTCCCGCATATCTGCCGTGAACATGACCCTGAAATAGTCGCTTTGCGTTGCTAGCAGAGCCTTGTGCGCCTGGAAGTGGTGTTCCTCGATGAGCAGAGTGACATCGAGAAGCAGTCGCTCCTCATACAAGGCTCTGAAGCCCGACGACACGCTGCCGTCATGCACTTGGGAAAGGTAGACCTCCACATCCCCCGACATTAGGCACCTGCGGAGACACAAACACTCTTATAAATAAACTGTCGGCTCAGCTGTCGAGTCAATGTGACCAATTCATTTGGTCAACTCTGCAAGGTTGGAAAGACCATAATTGTGATGGAAAGACAGTTAAAATCTTTGATGAGAGTGTAAAAACGATTTGTCGTCTTACAGTTCAGTTGCAACCTACATTGATGGATAAAGACTTTCAAAAAGACAGTTCACATAAAACCTAAATTCTGTATTATTGACTACGTTTACATGGACATCAGTAATCAATTGTTTGCCTTAATCTGATTAAGACAATAATATGATTAAGGAGTTTACAGGAGTTGCTTTTTGAATGTTTCTTTCATGATCTTATACATCTTATATTATCTTTTTACTTCTTATACCACATAATACGATTAATGTCATTGCCTTGACCTTGACCTTAATCTGAATAAATTAATCAAAAACCAGATTACTTGATAGACTCTTTTGGTATAACATGATATTGTCTTAATCATGTGCACATTGGATTATTTGTGTCCATGTAAACATACTCAGTGATTAACACCATGACAAGGCTGTAAGGGACATAGACATTAAAAGTATAGTTTACCCAAAAAAATGTATTTACTCATTATTTACGCCATCAAGTTGTTCCAAAACTTGAGATTCTTTCTTCTTTTCAACACAAAATAATTATTTTTGAAGAAAGCTGGAAACCAGTAACCCTTGAGTTCCAGGAAAAACAAATACTATGGAAGTCAATGATTACAAGTTTCCAGCCTTCTTGAAAAATAAATTATTTTGTGTTCAACAGAAGAAATAAAGGGTGAGTACATGATGACAGAATTGACATTTTTGGGTGAACTATCCCATTGTTTTTAAATATTAGAGGAAACTTGTAGGAGACAAGTTGTATTTATAGAAGATGGCCAAATTTTCTCGTCATACATATTAATTATAAGTATTTTAGTTTTTATGTTCATTCATTCATTTTCTTGTCGGCTGAGTCCCTTTATTAATCCGGGGTCGCCACAGCGGAATGAACCGTCAACTTAACTAGCAAGTTTTTTTTACGCAGCGGATACCCTTCCAGCCGCAACCCATCTCTGGGAAACACACACAATCACACTCAGGGAGTAAGAACATGCAAACTCCACACAGAAACGCCAACTGAGCCGAGGTTCGAACCAGCGATCCAGCAACCTTCTTGCTGTGAGGTGACAGCACTCCCTACTGCGCCACTAGTACCTACTACCTCGCCTGGTAGTATTTATGTATATTAGTATATATTATGTACACAGAAACTAACAGCATCTAACAAACAGCTTGGACAATTGTTTTAAAAAAACTTTTTAAAAGATCTTTTTTTAATGATAAAAGGAATCCATGAGGACCCTAAATGCATGACTAAATAAAATGACCACCAATCTTGTGAATCCTGTTAAATTTGACCATTTTGAACTAAATATTTTAACTAACTAGAACTAAACTAGTAATCAAGCATTATTTTTCAACCTGCTGATTGTGTCCCACAATAGAAAATATAGTTTTTGACTATTTTCTTCTGTTCATCCATGTAGAGCAGCTTTGACAAAATCTAGATTATACAAAGTGCTATAGAAATAAAGCTGACTTGATGTGAACTGAAAATCTAGAATGAATAAAAAACTGAATATAGATACAAGTTATGCATTTTCAATATTTTAAATACATAACACATAAAGTACTAAAATTTCTAACAGTAAGATTTTGAAAGTTTTTTAGAGAAGTCTCTTCTGCTCACCAAGCCTATATTTATCTGATACCAAATAATTACAGCATAAAGAATAGAACTGTAAAATACATTTACTGAAATAACTTTTTTCTATTTAAATGTGTATATATAATTGTCATTTATTCCAGTAATTTCAAAGCATTCTTACCCCAGTCACATGATCCTTCAGAAAACATTTTAATATTTGCAGCACAAAACATTTTTATTATATTAAAATATTATACATTTTTGCTGTTCTTTGTCCATTTCCTTTAATATGATTCAGTTATTTTATCACAACTCAGTTATTTACCAATAATTACTAATTACAAAGGCTAAAATAAATGCAAAATTAGTAAACATAAGACATTTATTTCATTAAGAATTTCATTTACTGAAGTATAGATTATTTTTGGGTGTACTATCCCTTTAAAACTAAATATAATTACTCGAGTCTTTCATTAAATGCTTATTAAAACTAAACAGCATCTCCTCAAGTTCATTATCAAGCTTATTGTCTGATCTACTTGTAGTTTAGTGAATAATAGACAGTGAAAAAACATGCCAGACTTTAATAAAGGCTCTGGAAGGACTTCAAGAACTTTCACACCTCAGCACTTCAGTTTCTGCTGCTGAAAGCCAAACTCAGTCTCAATGCTCCCCCACACACTCCCTCTAATGCACACACACACAGCACACTCACCTCTGATTGGCCACGGGCATGTCACAGGTGGTGTCCGAGCCAATCAGAGGACAGTACCTCTTGTGTCCGTAGGAAATTTAATTCTGAAGATATTCACCTAAATGACAAATTGAACAAGCCCTGATCATTATATTTATGTAATCATTACCAACAGACTGAAATACTAAAGATGCACCAAAAACCGAACGTCCCACTGTGTGCAAACAGGAAACATTTTAACTCGAAACATAAATGAGGTAGAAGATCATTGATCACATACACATATATGCCAGTTTGCACACTGAAAATAAACCATAAGAAAAACCTTTTAACATTTAATCTGCAAATTTGAATACAGAGCTAAAGGGAAAAAATGCATTTAATGCCCCAATATACTGTTAGATACATCAACATACTGTAAAATACATCAATATCCTGTAAAATACATTTCTAGGTAAATCAGGCTTTATGGTGTTAGTTAGACATTTGTTACAGAAGTTTGAAACCACATAACAAAGGAAATTTTCTGGAAATATTTGCCTCAGTTAAACTAAACTAATAAACTAAACTGTGGACCTATAATCATGTGGAACTATTATTAGTTGTTTGTTGCCTTCTTCAACTTGTAAATCTACAAATACAAACATAAACACAATTTGAAAAGCAAAAACTATTTAAAACACACAGACTTCTATCTGAATAAACGTGATTTGACTTTGACAAATTGTAGAGCTGGTACAAACATCCACATCCTTATAGGAGATGCTTTTTTTAAAGCATTAGATTGGAGAACTTGGGAGTTATCTAGCTAAATTTGCTGTTTCCATCCACCTATTTTTATCTGCATTTTAAAATGTTGCATACAAAATGCTTAGTGTAAATGCCATCATGCGCATACATTTTGAAAATGTACACAAAAAAACTTAAGCAGGGCTGAGCCTGGATGGGAGACATAGGAAAACTAGGTTGCTAATTAAAATGGTTTTAGTGAGGCCAGCAGAGGGCGCTCAACCTGTGAGTCCTACTGCCCCAGTATAGTGAAGGGGACACTGTACTGTCAGTGAGCTCCTTCTTTTTGGATGAGACGTTAAAATAAGGTCCTGACTCTCTGTGGTCATTAGAAATCTCATGGCACTTATTGTAAATTCCTTAACCATCCACTGAATTGGCTGTATGACTGTCTCTGCACTCCACCTATAGCTGGTGTGTCATGAGCGCACTGGCGCCATTGCCCTGTAGCTGCCATTGCATCATCCAAGTGGATGCTGCACACTGGTGGTGGTGTGGAGAAACCCCCCTCATGATTGTGAAGTGCTTTGGGTGTATGGCCATACACAATAAATGCACTATACAAGTACACATAAAATTTTATTTAAACGGATAATGGGCCTGTTTCAGTAAGAAGGTTCAACCAACTTGGAGCTTAAACTTGACCTCTGAGTTGATTTACAGAGAGATTAAAAACTCAGAGTTTTCGGTCTTAGAATAGCTGATCTGAGTCAGGTCAATCGAGTTTGAGTAGACCAACTCAGAGTTAAGTGCACACACCGCAACTATAAAAAGGCATTATCAATAGAGTGCAGATATTACGAGTCACCATGGCAACATCTGAGAAAAGGGATCAGCATTTCTTTCTCCAGCTGAAATTGATGTGCTCCTGTGAAGTTTTAGTAAATTTGACCATATATTTAAAAAAGCAACACCACTGCATTAGTGAAACAGAGACAGTTATCGTGGTCTACTTTCTGAAACGGGGTCAATGTGATATGTGCAATGATACTGCCTTAATGGACAAACCAGCAGATTAACCAGATTGTAAAACATCTAAAATGTTGTTTTGGTCATTGTAAAATGCCTCAGCCAAAGTCTGTCATCAAAGTGGTTCAGTATTAATATCTCTCAGAACCGCCTTTCGTAGCTGCGCTCCATAGGAGTCATCCCGTGCCTCCAAAAGCCACTGCCCATTCATTGCATTTTGTCTTTGTCTTCTGAGGCACAAGACATTTATTTTAAAAGGAAAAAGGCCCACAGTGGTTTCTGTCACTGCAGCAAACTCAGTTTTTCTTTTTGATATTTGGCATCAGTTTATAAGGAAGTGGTGATTTTGTTCTCTTTGACTCATCAAACACATTATTCACAAATGTTTTCTGCGATATTGCAGATTTGCCCATTAATCTAATTTGCAGCTTTAGATTGAAACATAGCTAGTGTCAGACATTTTCTAAATTATATTTAAAATCAGACACTTTTAACCACATATTCTTGTCTTTTATTCTACTTCCGCTTTGATGTGTGTCCACAACTTCACACATTACATAGTTGTTGATAGTCAAGGACCAACCAAGTGTTTACAAAGTCAAACATGCAAAGACTAAAGCCTTGTGCACACCCAATGGTTTATTACTCACACTTATCACCAGTGTATTTATTTAGAGTTGTCATACAACATTTATGCACAATCGATTCTTACTAGTGATGACACTGGCTTGTTGAACAGAAGTAGTCACCTTTACGTTTTTTCCATGTCTATTGGTCGCATAAGCTTTTCCGCTTTTGTCTGATCTTCTCCACTACAGCACACAAACACCTGGTCTAAAAGTTTGCAAGGAAACCCACCATTGAATACTATCTGATCTGCATTTCCTGTGTGCTTGGCTAGAACAATTCCAATTCCTGCATGCTAGTGCCACCAAGTTGTGTGCAATTTACTGCAACTTCAGCAGCTGAAGGCATGTGGACAAAAGCATCAATCACAGTTGCATGATCGGTTTTTAACATGACAAAAGTGTCAAACCGAAACAAGGCCGATGTGTTGGGTTATTTATTACGCTTTCATGACTGGGGTTTTGTGCATTAGCTCACTCTGTTTAATCACATGGCATTAAATATCAGTAATAATCACACACGATAATCGTCCCGGTGTGCACAAGCCTTAAGCCAAACCTAATTCCCTTTACAAAAAAAGGAGAAACAACGTTCATTCATTCATGCTTAGTATTTATCAGGGATCACAACACCCACTCTGGCATATGTTTTACAAAGTGGACAGCCGCAACCCAGTACTGGGAAACACCCATATACTCTCGCATTCACACACACACACACACACACACACTACAGCCAATTTAGTTCATCCAATTCACTTATAACGCATGTGTTTGGATTGTGGGGGGAAACCGGAACACCTTGAGGAAACCTATGCAAACTCCACACAGAAATGCCAACTGGCCCAGCCGAGACTCGATCCAGTGACCTTCTTGTTGTGAAGCGACAGTGCTAAACACTCAGCCACTGTGCCACCCTAGTGAAAAAATGTAGGACTACTTGGAAGCTTTGCCATGTGCATCTTTTTAACATGATTACTTAATATGTGAATCTGAGGAGCATTTGTAGTTAACAAAACCTAATTTTGCTAGACAAAAGCCTTCTTCCTTCGGCGGTGTTGTGTAGTAGAGGCCTTTGATGCTGCACTAAAATGGCAATTTGATCTTTAAGCAATTTGATCTTTAATGTTTTAACTGCTGTTTTCCCATTGATGTTATTTAAGCTGTATGTTTATTGTGGTAATTGGAGGAAAGTGTGCAACATTTATTTACATATTCATCTGAACACACTCTCTGCAGTTTGAACTAAGGCTGGGCGATTAATCGAAAAGTAATATAATCGACATTCAGAACAATATAATCTATCAAATTTTTCAATAACTTTCCATGCCGCGTGTGAGGTCACGTGCCCCCGCTCTATTAACTACATGTAGCACAAGCTCTGTGATTAATCGGTTTGGTAGCAGCGACGAGCTGGCAGCACGGAGAGTCGCTAGAGAGCACGTAGGAGCGATTATTAACAAGTGGACAGTGCCATGAAGGAGCTACATATGGAAACTTTTGTTTTGTGTTTACCTTACGATTAAAGATGTTGCATGTCCACCGGTTCCTGGCGATGGACCCATTCTTGAGCCTTACTTTGCACTACATTGACGATGAATGGAAGCTGCACCAGAGATGCCTTGAGATGGCTTATTTTCCATTACACTAAAATTATAATTTACTTTGAAATATTTGTTTACAGTATATGCAAGAAATGAACTGTTTAAACTATTAAGAAGTGTTATTTTATTTATTCCTAATTTTTACTTCTCATATGAAAAATCCTGAAAATAATTTTTCAAGTTATTTATTTTTATTTTTTATAAGAAAAACGTGACTTTGTTTTGTATGATGTGTGTTTTAATTTTAGTTGTTCAACGTTGATGTCTGTAAATAATCATAGAAAGTAGACTGTGTTTCCTTCAATCATTTTAAAATCAAGTAATGCACCCTTCGTTCAGAATTATTTGTCACTTGTATTATGTGAGCATATTTTCTGTACAAAACATGTCAGTGAACTATGAGGGCGAAATAAATAAATAATCACTCAATAATTGTAACAGAGTTAAAATGTTTAATTGATCGAGATTTAAATTTATAGGCCAAATCGCCCAGCCCTTGTTTGAACTAAACTTTTTTTTAAGCCCTAAATGAACTACCCTTGAGTATATCAGGGCACTTGATATGTATGACACTGAGTAGCACTTCATGTTCCTCATTCTAACCAAGTTATGCAGTTAAGAAAACAATAGTGTGATGAGTTTGTGGCCTTACCTTTTCGAGGCCTCCTGGCCAATCATGGGCTTAACTGCGCTGAAGGGACGTTCACATTTCCTCTGCTTGTACTTGCCCTGCTCTAAAACAAAGACCACATCCAGATGCTTGTAAACAGACAGGATAATTAATGATCATTTATATTTTTTGATTATTGTATTTTTCTTTTACCAATACTTTTATTCTTTAAAACCCTTAAAAAAAAATTTTTTAAAGAGTATAAATATGTAACTTATACAGGAACTAATGTGACTAATTTAGCATTTGATTCATGTTCATATCTACTTGAAGATATCATGTGTAATTCAATGTGTTATTTACAGTCTTAATGTAATTAACTGTGTAATTTACTGCAGTGTGAACAATTTGTTTTATTGGGGTAATATTAATATTGGGGTATATTTGATGTATTTTTATAGGGGTAATTTTAAACAACACCATGTTAATCTTAAGGAAACATTTTTGAAAAGAAAGCACTTTTGCTTTTGTGTGTTTATTTGCACTTTTGCTAAATTAGGAAAAAAAATTGTAAAATTAAACGAATACTGAAGAAATCATAATTTACATGTGTAATACAAGAGAAATTTCCCTTTAATGAAATCTGTACGATGTAGGCACTAAACTGATTAAAGGTTTCAGCAAATACATTTATAATGCTACAATAAATACATATTTCAGATAAAAAGCATTTCCTCTAAACATTCCTTCATTCATTTTCTTTTCAGCTAAGTCCCTTTATTAATATGGGGTCACCACAGCTGAATGAACCGCCAACTTATCCAGCACATGTTTTACGCAGCCGATGCACTTCCAGCTGCAACCCATCACTGGTAAACACCCAAACAAACTCAATCACACACATACACTACGGCCAATTTTAGCTTACCCAATTTTCCTATACCACATGTCTTCTGGACATGCAAACTCCACACAGAAATGCCAACTGACCCAGCTGAGGCTCGAACCAGCGAACTTCTTGCTGTGAGGCAATTTTGCTACCCACTGTGCCACAGCGTCAACATTCTTCTAAACATTCTATTAATCAAAGAATCTTAAAATAAATTGTGATCAAATGTAAATAGTTTAAACATGATCCAGCACATATTATTTCAAAATAGATCATGATCATGAATCTGTAGTTAACGGAGATGCAGGTAAACCTCATTTCTCTGACCTTAAAAGGTGCGCTAGCAACAAATGCTAGAGGCCATGGCCTTTACGCCCCATTCACATAGGGCGTCAGCGTTAAAGCTTCCCATTCACTTTGAATGGATGATGTCAGGCGTTGCCGAACTGCATTGTGGATCCGTCGGTGCCGCTTCAGAGGCGTCAAAGAGCTTAGAATGACCAAGAGGCGACACTCAATAGAACATTCCATTGCAACAGCAGCACCCAGCAACAGCCCCGGATTCCGCCATGTTGGAGTTAAAGTGATCGGCCCTCCATTGGATCTCATTACTGTCGCGATGGCAAGCAGCTACTTTGTTTTTTATTTATTTATTTAAAAAGTGCATTAAAGCTGAGATACAACCTGAAAGACGACAATACAACACTTACTATCACAATCATCAGCACTTTTAATAGTTTATTTAACAGACTTATAATATGCTGTTGTTCTATTGGAGTTTTCATACCAAAATGGCAGCCGCCCTCTAGTGGCTGTTTCCCAAATTACACTAGAGTGTCGCCTCTTGGTCATTCTAAGCTCTTTGGTGGCGTTGCTCGCTGCAGAAGTTAGGACTTGCTCAACTTTTCAAGCACCGACGGAAGTGTCAGCCAATCAGATCACGGTATGCAAATACACCAGCTCAGACAGTGGCCTATTGCTGACTAATTTCATTGGCTGACGTTGCTATGACGATAACGTCAGCCCTAACTTTAGACACGTCCTCTGTCAAGCGTCGACACTGAAGCCCCGTGTGAGGCGTTAGACTCCTTGTTAAGGCAACCAACTCCCATACAAAGAATCGCCGGTTCGATCCCAGCTCAGCATGGGTTGGGTGCAGTAGAACTGCAGTAGGATACAAGGGGGCTCGTTTGGGATGGGAATGAGATTTAGGTGGATGAGAATGATTATTCAAAGATCATGCGGCACTTAGGACTTGCATAAAGGCTACTGTATACCAAAAATTAGGTTTGCCATTAAAATAATAGATCACATTTATGTGTAGTACAGAAACACATATGAACTGATTTACGTTTATATTAATATTATTATAATAAAGGTCATTTTCCTACATGTTAATATATCCTAATTTTATAGTTGTTTTTTTACATGACACTTCTTTTTAAATAAATAATAAAAAATTTAACAGATCCCTATATTTTAGATGGAACTTAATAAAAAAAAACTCTAATGTCACTCATACAGTTAAAGTCAGAATTATTATCCACATTTTTATTTTTGTTTCTTTTTTAAATATTTCCTAAATTATGTTTAAGAGAGCACAGGAATTTTTCACAGTGAATAATATTTATAATAGCAGTGAATAACAGTCTAATAATATTTTTCTTCTGGAGAAAGTCTTATTTGTTTTATTTCAGCTAGAATAAAAGCAGTTTTTAATTTTTTTTAAAACCATTTTAAGATTAAAATTATTCGCCCGTTTAAGCTATTTTTATTTTCAATACTCTACAGAACAAACCATTGTTGTATTATAACTTGCCTAATTACCCCATCTTGCCCAATTAACCTAGTTAAGCCTTTAAATGTCACTTTAAGTTGTATAAAAGTGCCTTAAAAAATATCTAGTAAAATATCATTTGCTGTCATCATGACAAAGTTAAAACAATTCGGTTATTAGAAATGAGTCATTAAAACTATTATATTCAGAAATTAGTTGAAAGAATCTTACCTCCGTTAAAGAAAAATTGGGGGGCGAAATAAATGGGTCTAATAATTCAGGGGGGGCTAATAATTCTGACTTCAATTGTATGTCTCAAATGCTAACTGCTCCATAACTACCCAGATGCCTCTTAATTTTATATACATTTTTTTTTTACAATAAATCTTCTTGTTTTGACATACAATGTGATAAACATCTCTGTAACAATAACTAACAAGACAATTAGAGAAAAGTGTGAACACTACTAAAGGCAAATACTACTCTTAAAACTTATATTACACCTTATATGAATGAAAACCTTTGAATTTGAATGACCTCATGCTCAAAATCTCAGCAAACCACCATCAGACACAAAAACAACACTTGACTGATTCACAGAGAAGCTTGTATTATTATCATCTAATGTATTATGTCATGTTCAGAATTCAGTAACTGAACAAAACAAGACTGTCAATATTGTGTCACCTACTAATCTGTCCGCCTAGACTGCATTCGTGATCACTAAATCTCAAAATCGCTTCACTTACATGTAATGACCAAACAAGCTGTCTACCTAGGGAGCTCACTAGATAGGTCAATATCATAGACACAGTCAATAATCACCGGTGACATGTCCTAGCAAATGTCAGCGCTCTACAAACAAAAGAATTCCGGTGTTTTCGGCAACGCCAGGTTAAAAGGAGTGTGTTTTAAAGCATGACAATGTTGCTGTGTGAAATGAGACGGTTTGTAGCAGGCTTTACCTCGGCGATGCGACTCCACGCAACCCCGCTTCGACCAGGGAGCCCGAGGTCCTTCGGACATGGAGTGCTGATGTCAGACAAAGAGCAGAGAAATTAAAGATTACATCTCATTATCGACGGAGCTGTGCTGCCCATTGGCGACTTTAGGTGACAATAAATCAATGTTATTTGTACGGAATAGCTAAATGTTGTTTGTCTATAGGCTCCACAGCGATCGTAGACGCCATATTATTGTCTGCACTGACGTCATTTCCCGAACATTTGTCGGTCGGACGGAAATGTTGTTGGAGTTTCTCTGTGTCCACTGCAATGACTGTCTATGGAGTCTAAATGGACATGTTTTAGTCCGTCACAGAGCTGGAAATCGTTATGAGCACATAATTTATGACTATATTATGATTTTAGATAATGCATTAAGCAGTTGAAAGATTTGAGAGGGGGAATCTCCTATTTAATTAATATTTTATTATATTATATTATATTATATTATATTATATTATATTATTATATTATATTATAGCTATATTATTCATTCATTTTCTTTTTTGACTTAGTCCCTTTATTAATCAGGCGTCGCCACAGCGGAATGAACCACCAACTTATCCAGCATATGTTTTTATGCTGCAGATACCCTTCCAGCTGCAACCCATCACTGGGAAACAATCACACGCTCATTCAGACACACTCATACACAATTTAGCTTACCCAATTCACCTGTACTTCATGTCTTTGGACTGTGGGGGAAACCAAAGTACACAGAGAAAACCCACGCGAATGCAGGGAGAACATGCAAACTCCACACAGAAACGCCAACTAAACCAGCCGAGGCTCGAAACAGCGACCTTCTTGCTGTGAGGCGACAGCACTACCTACCTACTACCTATTATTTCAAATGAAGACCCAGTTAATTAATTTGCTGCCATTGTGTGATAAAATATTATTTTATTATCAGCCTTTTAAAGAGTTAGTTTGTCCCCGAAAAAGTTCCTCACCACTCACTCCCCCTCGAATGTTTATTAGTTTTACTTTTGTATTGTTTGTAATACTTGTGTTTTGTTTTAACACAAAAATACATTTGAACCCTTTAACTGCCCCACCAAAAAAAAAAAAAAAAAAGATTACATTTCCAACTCCTAATGTTGCTAGTTAACACACTCAATGCTTTTTTTCAGCACATCCAATAACTTTTAAAATATCAGCCTCTACCAAATGATTGATATGTCTGTGCATGGTCAAATTAATGGAATTAACACGTATACTATGAAAAGTGTAGGACCAATTTATTTTTAAAAAATATCCAAAATAAAAACATTTTGAATACTAAATCATTTTTATTTGTTGAAGTATGGCATAAAATATTTTACATTTTCATTTAACATGCTTTCTTGTTTGTTTGTTTGTTTGTTTGTTTGTTTTTTACGGTAAAATTTAAATCAAGTGCAGTAGTGCAACAGGGTTACGTTTGTTTGATTTTTATTTATTTTTTTGTAAACCATCAATGCTGTGTGTAAACTAATATTTAAAACAGTCATTCTTTAAATTACTTTAACAGTCTTTATTTAAAACAGTATAAACATGGTCAACCGTTTAGTAGAGCGGCAGTCATAGAGGTAAAGAACATTGGAAACCGGTAGCCAACTTAATGAAAAATAATAGAAGTCAAAGGCTACCATTTTTTCAAAATTGTTATTTTTACTTGTTTTATTTTAAGATTATATATTTTTTATTTGTTTACTTTTACAGAATTTGTATACATTCAGACACGCTAGGAGATTATAATGGTTCTTCGCAATGTAGTGCAGGCTTTGAACTAGTTTCCCTCTCACATTATTGGTACTTTATTGATCCCTGAAGGGAAGTTATTCAGCAGATTGAAAAAAAAAAATAGGTCAACACTGAATGGGGCATATAGGACAGTGATATACACATACAGTAAACGTATATAAGAGAAAAAATTAGAGGGCTCTTCTGAGTACATTTATGTCAATGTTGATTAATTGTAAAAATTTTTGTGAAATAAAAATAAATAAATAAAAACACAGTCCTCTGTACAAGAGACATGATGCACTCCCCACATTCATGTTTCTACAATGTTTAGTATGTGTAGTTGACAGCATTTATGTGATATTTTTATTTACACTGACTTTATACTTTTTCTTTAAATCAAAACTGATATAGAAAGTTATTTTGGGTGACATGTCACCAATAAGCTTTTAAAGCAATCACTCAAAATGGTTACTTTTTAAATTAATACACAAAAGATTTCCCTTCCCAGTGCTCATTTTTATTTTTAGATACTGTCTGTTTTTAAACTAAACTAATTTCCAGATTTTCCAAATCTTCCACCAGAATATTATTCATTCATTAATTTTTTTTTCAGATTGGTCCCTTATAGTCCCATTAATCCAGGGTCGCCACAGTGGAATGAACCACTAACTTATCCGGCACATGTGTTTACGAAGCAGAACGTTATCTGGACTGGACCAAATTCTCAAAGTCTCTAGGTCTACTTTATAGGCTGATCTCCTCCATTTCTAATACCTCTTTCATTATTAAACAACAGTGGAAGTCAGACAATAAAATATTTCGTCCCCTGTTCACTGAAAAAAAAAACAATTCATTTGATTTATTGAAAAAAAAAATTTTGAGGGGCTGAATTTAAACAAACAAATTAAATTTAGTAATTCATTCATTCATTTTCTTGTCAGCTTAGTCCCTTTATTATTCCGGGGAATGAACAGCCAATTTATCCACCAAGTTTTTACGCAGCAGATGGCCTTCCAGCCACTACCCATCTCTGGGAAACATCCACACACACGTTCACACACACACACACACTCATACACTACGGACAATTTAGCCTACCCAATTCACCTGTACCGCATGTCTTTGGACTGTGGGGGAAACCGGAGCACCCAGAGGAAACCCACGCAAAGGCAGAGAGAACATGCATACACCACACAGAAACGGCCACTGAGCCGAAGTTCGAACCAGCGACCTTCTTGCTGTGAGGCGACAGCACTACCTACTGCGCCACTGCCTCGCCTAAATTTGGTAATGTTCAAATTAATTTGTTTGTTCAAATGCTGCCCATATAAACTGTTTGCAACCATACATTAAGAACCATTTGCAATCATTAGCTTAAAAAAAGAGCAAATCCAATTAAAAAATTTTAAGTGTTCATGCTTCCTCTATTTGTGCACAACATAACACAAATAAAATGAGGTTAATTAAACTTACTGGACAAAATAGGCAAAAATTTGTGAGTGCTCTTGACCCTAAATAAGTATGTTTTGCCCATTCATAACTAATTGTTAGAGATTACAATAAGAAGGCCTGTATTACATAAGCAATTGCTTCACTAAATGATGATATTCACTCATGTTTTGACATTTAATTTTCACTCAAATTATTTATTCACCCATGTTTTGACATTGAATTTTCATTAAAATTATTTGAAACACTAGTGGCAGAATTGCAAGCAATATGTTTCTTTGCACAAATTTCGTACATTTATTTTGATGTGGAAACCAAAAATCAGATGCATTATCATTTATTCCTTCACTGTCCTTCGTCTTAGTAGCTTATTTACTTACAAGTCTCCACAACGGAATGAACCGCCTCCGCCTGCATTACTTTTGAATAAAATCCAGTTTAGACACACATAAAAACCAAATGCCATTTTTTTCTGAAAGATGTAGTTTGCAGCATTTGTCATTTGCTATATAAATCAAACATATAAATCATTAAACAAACAGCCGTTTCGCAAATAACAACCACTGATTGTGAGTTTCACGAATAACATAAGAACTACAAAACTTCTGACGTCATTATAATAAGACGGACCCTTGTTTCATCAGTATCAGCCCAACGTGTTTTCAAGTTTGCTGACGTTAATCACAATTAGGTAAATCGTGATATTTGTATGTTGCTGCTTTCATTTTATTTGTTACCCATAGTTTAGAATGCGATTTCCGGTCTATCTTCTCTTCTTGGGATTTCCTGTCCTTTTCTAGAATCGGATTGCATCATCCCATACGTTACCTTCTGGACGCCGTTAAATATATGAGTTTATAATTATTTGTCTCATTTAATGGTTTGATACAGTGTAATAGTAAGAATTACAACTTTATCTAACTTCATATGACCGAAACTGCGATGTAATTGCACAGAATATTATTTAATCGCATATATTTATTTGTAAAAAACGGTCAGGCGCTTGCTTGGTCATACCCTCATTCCTTTTCTTTCAAGATGGCGGGCGACGAGTCTGGAACAACGTTGGGTCAGCCCCATCTTTATAAACAAGATCTCAGTACACTAGTAAGTCTGCATCTTGTGTTCATTTAGGTAATATGAAATGATCTAGATGTACTGTCTTCGTCGTCAGTTCGAGTAGAGCGGTTTTGTGCTCTCTGATGAAGGCAGGCGTGCTGGTTAGCAGTACCGGTGAAAGCTCACCACATGATTCATTCGGGGATGGAGAAGGACCCCGTGTAGAAATTATATGAAAATATCGTTAAAACGTTGTTTGTCATTTATATCGTGCTGTTATTTTCAATATAGTTCCAATTATCGACAAATGTGGTTGAATTAACTTCTAATCAATTCTTCATTGACGTCTCGTGTGATGTGGTTGACAGTACTTAGATGTTTCATTAACGTTATGCCAAGCTCCTTATCTTATAGTTATCGTTAAACGATGGAGTATTTATATTTTTACTGTAATTCACTTTTTAAATTGTTTGTCAGTCTAACCGCGAATTCCTTTTTTATCATTGCAAGCTACACTCTGAGTCAAAAGCTAGCAATAGCAATTATTTGATTCAATTTAAGCTTGCAACAGCAAATAACAGCTTCCCTTCTCTAGGGTAAAAACATTTTTCCCCTTTCATAGAGGCTGTTACAAGTTTTAAACTAGGGCTGAGTGAATAATTGAAATTGAATTGTAACTTTCATTATCATGCACATCTTGTCAGGAAAACAATGTTGTGTGGTCAGCAGTGGGCACTCCCTGTTGCAGACACTCCAAATACGCCGCAAAGTAGTAACTAGGGCTGGGCGATTAGTTGAAAAGTAAACGAAATTGACATTCAGAACCTATAATCGATCTAATTTTTCCAGAATCATTTAGAAGTAAACTGATAATTACTAATTCCACAAAAGTTAGTTTTTCTTTTAAAAAACTTTTAACTATTTAATGGGCACTTTCTGGAGTGTTACGTGGGGTTATTACAAGGCTACTGAACAATAATTACTTTCTTATTTAGCTCCTTGTCTGATAAATTGTTAATTTCTACTAAGTACATGAACACCAATATGTATTTATATTTATGTAAAAATTATGTTGTTTTTGTTCTCTCATTCAGAATCGATCACATCACACAGTTTTATATGCAGCAGCAGCTCTTAACTTATATTTCTGATAAGCAGTTTGCAATTCTCTTTTTTTAATTTGTACTAAAGATTGGTATTAAAAGATTGGTTTTGCTTTGTAGGATGTGAGCAAACTGACTCCTCTCTCCCAAGAGATCATCAGCAGACAAGCCACAATAAACATAGGTAAGATTTCTTTTTTTTCTGTTAGATTCTGCTTGGAGAGCAAGTCAATATCCAAATATTAATTAATTGTACCTATTGATTTGTCTGTAGGAACTATTGGTCATGTAGCCCATGGAAAATCAACAGTGGTGAAAGCCATCTCTGGAGTTCACACTGTCAGATTCAAAAACGAGCTGGAGAGGAACATTACAATCAAGTTGGGCTATGCTAATGCCAAGGTGTGTATGTTATTCACAAAGCTAACTATAAAAAATATTGCAAGCTACACTCTGAGTCAGAAGCTAGAAATAGCAGTTATTTGACTCAATTTAAGCTTGCAACAGCAAATTACAGCTTCTCTTTTTAGGGAAAATTGTTGTTGTTTTTTCACCTCTAAGAGAGGCTGTTACATGTCATTGCTTTTGAAGGTAATATTGTTTTTTCCCCAGGGTTTGATTTATTTAGATTGTTGTCATGTTTTCTTGAAAATGTGAGTCTTTTACATCTTGTGTATTTAGGTGTATAAATTGGATGACCCAAGTTGTCCACGGCCGGAGTGTTACAGGTCTTGTGGCAGCAGCACACCTGATGAGTTCCCTACAGACATTCCTGGCACCAAAGGCAACTTCAAACTAGTCCGGTATGTTTATTTGTGTGTTATTAGATTACATTTAAGAAAAGTGTTGAGAGTAAAGGTCCTGATATTATTATAGCCAAGTTTTTTTTTTCTACATGCTTATGTGTAAAGAAAAGTTTGAAATACTTTTTCAGTGATGTTCTGATGTCGACTGGTCACTTATGATGTAATCACTAAAACTCAAGATGCAAATGTTTTGCATCATGCCACGATTTGCTATTTATTTGCAGCAAAAATATATATACATGCTGTTTGGCAGCTCATAACATGTTGCAAAAACAATGCAACTTTACCAATCACAAATTTAGTGGAAAACGAATACATTTTCAGCATTGTTCATTTAGTTACCAACTCAACATTAGCACGGGCTAATTTTGTTGCAAAATAAATGCAGTAAACACATTGATCACTGCACGTTTTACTAAGAATGTAGCAAAAGCAGATATTTTATTGCAAAAATAATGCATAAAGGCAGCACAGTGCCTCAATGGTTAGCACTGTCGCCTCACAGGAAAAAGGTCACTGGTTCGAGTCCTGGCTGGGCCAGCTGGCGTTTTTGTGTGGAGTTTGCATGTTCTCCCCATGTTCGTGTGGGTTTCCTCCGGCTTCTCCAATTTATGCTTTTTCATCAATCTCGCTCATGTCTGGCCTTTTTCACAATTACACTTTAAAGTTTCAAAATAATAAAAATAACATTTAAATGAATTTCAATAATCTAAGAAGGGTTTCATTCCGTGAACCCACCTTTCATATATTTCAGCTCAAAAACCATGTGATCTGCACGTCATGCCCTGTCGATGTCAATCAAAAAGCGCCATGGCAGAGGATTAAAGCAGACCAGCTGACTAATCTGTGCAACCCCTACTGCCAGGGTTTAGTTACAAAATAGACACAAAAATTTTAAGATAAGTAAATTAGTTAATTTAAAATAGAAATTTTTTTGTATAATGATAATTAAACCATTTTGCTGAGTCTGTTTTTGTGCTGTACATTAGCTGGCTTGGGCCTGTTATTTGTTAAAGGGCACCTATGGTGAAAAATCTACTCTTCAAGCTGTTTTGACAGACGTATGTGTAGGTATAGTGTATAGACCGTCATATTGGGGTAATATAAACACACCCAGTCTTTTTTTTTATTTTTTTATTTAACAACATAAAAACGGTGGACCAATTAGAGCGGTTTTCAGAGCGACAGCAACTTGACGTATTAGTTGCAACGACGAGTCATTGTCTTTGACTCGTCGTTGCAACTCCACAACAACTGCATCAAATACTCATTGGGAAAAAGTTCTTACTGTAGTATTTCTCACAAATGTTACATGAGATATTCTTCCTTTATGTCTGTCCGTTGTCTGAGGCAGCCGAGGGGGGAGATGAGGCACGCTGAAAGGCACATAGAAACAGTGGGCGAGAAAGACCAGGCTTAAAGGCGCTGTACAAAAAAACGCTACCTGGTGCTCAGAGTTATAAAACAGAAACTTATAAAAGGTATAATAAAAAATCTGATAATTGTTTTGAACTGAAACTTTACAGACACAATTTGGAGACACAAAAGACTCATATTTAATCTGAAAAAGGGGTAACCAAGGTGCTTTTTAAATCAGTCTGACATCCAAGTGCCAGTAGATGACAGAGCAACCTTGTCTTAATGAGTGCCTTTTAAAATATTCATTGAAATGATTTCCTCAAGGTGTCTGGTTCATTTAGCAAGGATCATTGAAGCATGGACTAAAAATGATAGCATTGCTCTGAGACACAAATGTTCTGCTCTGGCTTTATTTGAAGCTGTTTTTAAACGCAAAACGGGCTACATTCTGTCTGAAATGTAACTCCATAGTAGCAACAGGTCTTTAAAAAGTAATAATGTCTTAAAGTTTGCTTTATAAAAGGGCTTTAAGTCTTAAACCCTTGACTTCATATTTAATGGCCTGAAATATTTTGTTCATGTTACTACAAAAATGTCTTCATTGTGGCAGACTCAATAACTCTACAGTTATTGAACAGGCAAACAGTTTTCCCCACCCCACTGGTTATTACATTATCGGAGAGAACTCGGGTAGCAGGTTGAACCAGAGGTGATTAATGAATATTGAAAATATATATTTTACTCGCCTCATACCAGAGCACCAAAAACATGTCATGGAATTTTTAGTGTAAAAATCTCAATGATCATGCGTGAGTGATAGCTGCTAGTTGATTTGCAAGGTAAAACTTAAAATAAGTGCAGAATTCTGTGTCTGACTTAAACTTTGCTAGCCATGATCCTATAAAATGGCTAAATCACACTAAGTTTAATTTTGATTTTAGAAAATGAGCAAATTGTAATAAGTTGATGTTAAATAAAAAGTGTATGTGTACGACTGTATTTGACTTGTTTTGATATTAAAACTTGGCTAAGAAATATATAATTTTGGTTGGACCAGAGAAAATTTTGATAAGTCAAGTAAAAGCCTGACACCCTGAACTTTCTGGTAACTTCATATTTGCTGAACTATTGCAGTATTCTGATTTATTCTTTACCCTTTATGTAATTCAGTTGTAATTGCTTCAGAGATCCAGTGTGCATTTCATGATTCTTTCTTTTTTCTTTCTTTTAGACATGTCTCATTTGTGGATTGCCCAGGTCACGACATCTTGATGGCCACCATGTTAAACGGTGCTGCTGTAATGGATGCTGCGCTGCTCCTAATCGGTGGGTATTTACCTTGCAGCATGTAGGGTACTTTTGAAGTTAAGCCAAAGTGTTATTGTTGTACAAGTGGCTAATGATAATTATTTTTTTCTCTCTTCAGCTGGCAATGAATCATGTCCTCAGCCTCAGACGTCAGAGCATTTGGCTGCCATTGAGATCATGAAGCTCAAGCACATACTGATTCTGCAGAATAAAATCGACTTGGTGAAAGAGAGTCAGGCCAAAGAGCAGTATGAACAGATCCTGGCGTTTGTGCAGGGTAAGAGTTTTAGCTCAATGTTTTATTTGAAATATAGATTTACTGGTATGGTTACGGGAAACCATAATGGTATTACTGCATAGAGGTTTAAAGGGAGATAGTTTTCTTTAAAAAAGTAAATTCTGTCATCGTTTAATAATCCTCTTAATTGTTTTAAACCTGATTAAGTTTCTTTTTTCTGTGATTTTTTTTTTTCCCCCCTACAATAGAAGTTAATGTCTTCCACTTTCCAGCCTTTTTTAATGTTTAACAGAATAAAATAAACTCAATTTAGAACCACTTGAGGGTGAGAAAAAAGTGAGTAAGTTTTCATTTTTAGGTGAATTATGCCTTTAATTGGTGTACAATCACAGTACCTTTGGAGTTTGAGTCCATAAGCTTGATAAAAAAAAATATGGTCAAAAGCACTTGATTTATTTGAAACATATGCCTTTTTTAGCAACATAAATGCCAAAAAATAAAGAAAAAAATCATATAAACTGTATAAACGAAGGGTGGTGCCAGCTCCAAGTGGGTGGGCTTTCAAGCTCCAAGTAGGCTGTACAAACCTGTAGTTTATGTTTTTATTTAATGGCATTTTATTTAATGAGTCCAATATTATGCTTTATGAATGTCTACACCTACCCCAACCCTAAACCCAACCTCACAGTAACATGATGTATTTTATTAATATCTACTCCACCTACACCACCTAAACCCAACCTACTTGTGGTTTAAGTCCTTTCCACTAGACATGGGCCGGTATAAGATTCTGACGGTATGATATCCTTGGATAAAAATATCACAGTTTCACGGTATTATGATTTCTGCTCTGAAATGCTTCTTTTTAAATGTCTGGGTAAAAAAAAAACTTTTTTCCCTTTTAAACACATTTTATTTTAAGAAACATTTCAAATATTTTGGAAGAGTAAACGTGTTAGGCTGAATGAATTATTGACTTCTGTCTTCATTTGTTTAAAAAACAGTTTTATTTTACAATTTAAAACAGCATCTTCAGATGTCTTTTTTCTGCTGAAGAAACTGCAAAAAAAACAACAAAAAACAAAAAATGTCAATAAAAAATTGTTACACATACCTTAGGGATGGTATTGCAGAATTTTTTACGGTTTTAAAACCTTGAATTTTCCAAACTGTGGTTACTTGGAGGTCACCCAACCTACTTGAGGTGTAATCCCTACCACTTGGAGGTCTCCGGGCTGCAGTGTTACCTGCTTAAAATTTAGAACCACTTGAGGGTGAAAAGATGGTGAATTATCAATGGTCAAAAGGGCTTGATTTATAGTAACATAAATTACTTTCTGTCACTTTTGATACATTTTATTCAGTTCTTCTAAATAGTCTTTAAAAATGTTCAACTGTAGTACAGTGCTGTCAACACAGAACTATTTTTGTGTTCTTTTGCAGAGAACTAATAATGCATTTATATATAGTTAGCAATGCACAGTTTTGTTTGTGGATTTTGTGTTTATTAGATATTTTTAATTCTAAATGTGTATTTCATAGTTTTGATGCTAAATTGTATTTTTTTATTATTTACATGCCATTGTATTTTTTAATACTTATGAAGTTTCAGCTACTTTTAGCTGCCTTTTCCGCTTTTAGTGATAAAATACTGTTTTTGTTGTCTTTAGTAGGTTCTTACATGTTTTTGTCCAAAGTGTAGTAATAATAATAATAAAAAAAATCAAGCTTTTGGCTTAACATAGTCATTTCTATTACCTTGTTTTTAGCTTATGTGTCCTCTAAGGCACCTTTTTATCACCGCGGACTGGTCAACGCTTTGTGGGTTGCTAGGTGACCATCAACGTTTTCTAAGAGGAACAAGCTGACAAAACATGTGTCACTCTTACAAGTTTTATTTATGGAGAAAATTGTTCTGTGTTTGTCTGAGATAATTAGTCTACCGAAATTTGTATATTTTATATAAAACATAAAACTGATTAATCAGTTCTTGTCATGTGACCCGCAGTGCGCTTGCACATTCATTCAACTTGATGGGTCAGGAAGGCGCGAGCGCATCACGCCGTGTGCTTCCTTTGGAAATAACAAACTCCTCAAAATACACGATATGTCATTTGCGATCTCCAGCATTTGACTATCTTGCACAGACATGTTGGATTCACCTGATTTGTTGACGCATGGGTTGCGGATCTATTCCTTGGCAGTTCGTGGGTCCTTCACTGGGCATTTTCCCCTTAGCAAAGAAACTTTCCAAAAAGATGTCTGTTTCTTACTCATTTTGCTGCTTGTGGGTTAAATTTGGGTGCTCAAGTGACAGAGACCTAAGTGAGAGAATGCGGTCATTTTTCAAAATAAAATACCAGTCTGCGGCTCAGTGGTTGAGAACCACTGCTCTAAAGTACAGTTTAAACTATTGTACAATTATTTTAAAACATTTATTTTAGAATGAAAACATTTCTCGTCCAAGCTGCTGTTTTTACTGCCTTACAGAAGATGATCTCAGTGCACACTATACAGCCTACAATACATGATGTGTTACTTAATGCCTAATGAACATGCAGATGTTTTGCTGGCATCCATACTTGCTGTCTAGCGTTAAAGGTTATATGAAAAGGGCTTGACGAATCAGGGATCAATATGCAATAGTCCAGAACACCAATCAGAGAACTATTTTGGAAAGCAATGGCTGTTGAGAGGAAGTTGGTTTTATTTTCGCACATTCATTCATTTTTGAACAGTGACAACTTGTGACACGCTTCCTATATTGTTTACTAGGCTACTTTAAATATTCTGTCGAAAATTGCTTGTAAATATGACTTCAAAAAAAGGACTGTTTAATTGACTGTTAACAATGTTGTACTTTGATAGTCATTGCCTGCTAATATGATTTTCCTATTTAGCAATGCAAAGAATGCTTTTCTGAAATTATATTATCAAGGAGAAGGCCTAAATGTGCTAATATAAAAGCCCAATGCTGTGCCTCTGGTTGCAAAACCAGCATTTAAGTCTATCTATACTGAGACAATGCCAGCATTTTCAAACAAAAACATTGTGTTGAGAGTTTTCAAAGCAATGCTGTGTGAATCCAATGAACGACCTTTAAAAAAAAACTTGTTTTAGGGTGTTTTCACACCTAGATGTTTATTTCGAATCCTGGTGCATTTCCCCTTAGCTCAGTTCATTTGGGCATGTGAACACTGCAATTGCGCTCCGTTTACTCGCATGTGACTAGTTTGAACTATTTTGGTCCATTTAGAAACTTTGCTCAATGAAAATGAACCACAACAAGAACAAAACATAGCATAGTAGTAATTTTAATCTGTTTTGAAACAAAATGATTAATCTATTGACCCTATTCTTCAATACCGAAGTGCGCTCGTTTTTGCTATTTGTTTTAGAACTTCCGATTCATTTGCCTATGGGAGAAATGACTAGAAATAAAAAACAGCAAAAAACGGTCAAATTTCTTGCTCAACAACAAGTGTGTGCATGACAATACAGAAAAAGCAGAATAATATAATAAGAAAATGTTAGTTTGCAACATTAGGCAGCGCAAAGAGCTGTTTTTAACGTCTAAAAATGAATAAAACTGAATAAGACCGAAAGTCTCAAGCCGAAAAGATTCAAAAGGCTGCGCCCATTTGTACACGAAGAATAAGGTCAATAGGTATGAAACAAAAAAAACAGTGTAAAGGGCAGCTGATTTGCTTTTCTGGGTTATACAAACTTCTAAAGCATTCCTAATGAGGTGATTTCTTTCTCGTTCATCTTCCTACAGGTACAGTAGCAGAGGGAGCTCCAATTATCCCGATCTCAGCCCAGCTCAAGTACAACATCGAAGTTGTTTGCGAGTACATTGTAAATAAGATCCCCGTGCCTGTCCGCGACTTCACCTCTGAGCCTCGACTTATTGGTATGAGACTGCTTTCATTTGAATGGCACTGAAGAGGGCTTATTATGAAAGTTTAGATGAATGATTGTGTTTTCCCCACAGTAATCAGGTCATTTGATGTCAATAAGCCTGGCTGTGAAGTAGATGATCTGAAAGGTGGTGTAGCTGGAGGAAGCATCCTCAAAGGTGTCCTGAAGGTATAACTCTGACTAGTTTGAGGCAGTAAAAGCTCCATTTCTGTTCCACAATTACTGAACAGGTTTATTGTCAGGCCAGCCTTCTGCTCTACTGTTCCTCTTTTAATGTTGTTTTCCTCTGTATTTATTTTGGTTCAAGGTCGGACAGGAGCTTGAGGTCAGACCAGGTATCGTTTCAAAGGACCATGAAGGGAAATTAATGTGCAAACCCATCTTCTCCAAAATCGTCTCACTTTTTGCCGAACACAATGACCTTCAGTATGCTGCTCCTGGTGGCCTTATTGGTATGCAAACTTTAATGTTGCTGGAATTATGTAATTGTGCTTGTAAAGAGAGTTCCCTTTTTCCACATCATATTAACATGTTCTCAGTGATTCCATTACAAATGACTAAATTAACCTGAAAGTATCTCTATTGTGATCGCTTGCGTTCAGATTTTAGGTTTAACACTGAACCTTATGCGATCTTGCAGGATGAATCCCCTACAAAATTAGCTTTTGCAAAAAATATGTAATGATTAATTGACTTGTGTTATAAAGTTAATTTAAAATGAAAGTATATCACTTTCTTTATTTGTTACAGGCTCACACACACACACACACACACACACAACAGTATTGCACACATGCTCCTGGAGAGACCAGAGAGGCCAGTTGTAGGCAGAGGCCAGTTGTAGGCAGTACTTTTAGTCCTGCAAGAATATTAAGAGAGGCCAGATTGTAGGCAGTACTTTTAGTGCTGCAAGAATATTAAATCTTATTGTACGGAGCATTTTTATCATTATATTGCAAATGATAGGATATCCCTTTGTTGGAGCTGACCTCAACAATGCTTTTTTGTTGTTGTTGGCCATACATCCACTATGAAACTCCTGTATCCAGATCTTCTCTTGAGTGCAAGTTTTTTTTTTTTTTTTTTGGTCATCTGCCATTTAACTAATCTAATTTATGTTCAATATTATATTTTTATCCAAAATTATTCAGCATAAAATAAGCTAAAAGATGGGTACTAGAACACAAGCATAAGCAGTTTATCCTTACAACTTAAAGTTATCATGAAATTAATTAAAATAATTGTCCCATTTTTTCTCCAGTGGGGTGTATGCGCGGGGACTTAATTTTCAGTAAAGGCTGCGTCATACGTGTATGGTCCAGCACATCTTTTGTAAGGTCACAAACCCCTCGCCGTGGCTGATGCTGACCTCTCAAAAAAAATGTAACTACATGTCGCAACAACGTGTAGTGCAAGCTTTGTGATTGGTCTGTTTGGTAGCGTTGAAGAGTGTGCGCGGTGCTGAGAGCCGCAGTTGAGCAGCGAGTGTTTACAAATGTTAAGTCCTGTGCAGGAGCTCCATATTGAAACTTTCTTTTTGTGTTTACCTTATGATTAAAGTTGTTGCACGTCCGCCAGTTCCCACCTCTAAATAAGCGAGATGTAGCTACTGGTATATTAAGGTAGCATTCTGGGGAGACAAAGAAACTCGAAACAGAGGAACATAAAATTCCCAATGCCATCAAGAGTTCCAGAAGTGTTATTGCAGAGCAACACAAACAGCATGCAGAGGTGCTGTGGATCACAGCGATCACTCAACACAGACGTATGAACCAGCCTTAAGCCAGCTCAAACGTTTCCGGTGAACTGTCATTCCATTATAAAATTGCACAATTAAGATCTGGTTTCTGTAAAAAGCAATGATCTTCACTGCCTGGTTGAGATGCGATTTATAAAGTGGGTCTCAGACCAGATAAAAAGCACTGCATTAAATTCCATTGTAAACGCAAAACTTTAAAATTTAATAAACACAGTGACAGAATTTTTAACAGATTTTTTGCACTCACTTGCTGCTCCTGAAGGCACTTTCGTTTAAACAATCTTTCATCTCATTTTACACTTGAACAACGAAATTAATGCTTAAGTCTATAAAATGGACTATTTTTTAATTAATTTACATCAACAATGCTATAAAAGGAACCTTATAAAATTGGAAGTTTATCTGTGACTGAAAAACACTTGCTGTGCATATAGCTTATTTTTGATATTATCAGAGTCACTGTGTAATGATCTCTGTTCTCAGACACCAGATGATTTAAAGCTTAAAACTAATAGCTTCATGGGGATCTGTTGTTTTAATTCAAGAGTATCTTTAATTTGTATATTTGCGCCATTTATTCAGTTTTTTATGCAAAAAAATGAAGTACATGATTGATTTAGTATTTGCCATGCACGTTGGGTTGCAGGTGTTGGCACCAAGATTGACCCTACACTGTGCAGAGCGGATCGAATGGTGGGTCAGGTCCTCGGTGCAGTGGGGGCTCTTCCTGAGATCTTTACAGAGCTGGAGATCTCCTACTTCCTCTTGAGAAGACTGCTAGGTGTGCGCACTGAAGGGGACAAGAAAGCAGCCAAGGTTATTATCTCCATTTTTTTGTTGTTGTTGTTGTTGTTACACAAAATCCTACATTATAAATGACATTTTTATAAACATCAGGAGCATGATGCAAATTGAGAAACAGGATTGTTTTAAAACACGATTTTGCATACGAAAAGACCTTATGAAAAATGAAACTGTCTGGTCAAAGTTGGATGATGATGATGATGATGATGATTTTTTTTTTTTATATTTCTTTACTTAAACAGGAAATCACACTGAGATATTACTCTCTCTTCTTTCAGTGAGTCCTGGATAAAATTATCAGCATTATATCTATTATATTATATTATATCTATTTGAGAATTTATACTGATAAAGAAAACACAGTCTTAGCATTTTTCCTCTATTTATTATTTTAACAGCTCACATAGCAGAAATGAGTGTCTCTGTGTGTATGAGTGATGTTTTTCATGTTGTAGTAAAGAAAACGCTAGTAGACATGCTGGTTTCATCATTTATGCATCAATACATGAGGATGGTTCACTATTCTTTCATAACAAGCTGTTCTGAGATTTGCTTTTCATTTGTGATTAAACTACAGTTAAATAGAGGGGTGCACAAATAACGTCCAAAGCCAGAAGATTGAACCGCCATAGGAAAATCTTGCTGGAATCTTGCTCATTCATTCATTTACTTTTCAACTTAGTCCCTTTATTAATCTGGGGTTGCCACAGCGGAAAGAACCGCTAACTTATGCAGCGGATGCCCTTAAGGCTACAACCCATCACTGGGAAACACCCATACACACTCATTTACACACATAGACTACAGACAATTATAGCTAACCCAATTCACCTGTACCACATGTCTTTGGACTTGTGGGGGAAACCGGAGCACCCGGAGGAAACCCACACGAACACGGGGAGAACATGTATTCATGCAGTATAATATAATGGCATTCTGTCCCTTAGAAAAACATGAGCACATCTTGGCTTCAAAACTTAACAACAAACTCGCATGTGGTTTGCATATTTATTGTTGGGCACCCCGTTTCAGAACTTTTCCGTAGATTTGCATCTTTTAGCAAATTTCATTATTCTACAGTGCTGTTGGATGCTTGATTCTGATTGGATGATGAACATGTTAAGGCATGCTGTTATATATGGTTAAAGCAGTTCTTAACAAATCCTAACTGCATGACACTTCCATAAAACAAAACAAAACAGAAGGGTTTAAGATCACAGAGGAGATGTTTTAGGTCAAAAACCTGACAAATGCCTTGAAATACAGCACCTGAACTATGGCTGCATGTTATTGAAAAAATCTAACATTGCAGTATTTTGTTTTGCTGCGATATAAATATAATTTCAACTGGTTGATTTGAATGGCTCTATTTAAAAAGATTTCATTAATTTAGATTGAATGGGATGATGAAGTCTTTTTTTATGCAGTGCATCAGCATAATTATTTAATAAATTATAAGCGCATATTAATACGACAGCAATAATAAGTAATTGTTTTCTGGGCAGTGTTCAAGTGAAGAAATTGAACAGTCAATTGTAAAATAACATGGTCGTCGTAATATTTAAAAATATCTGTATATTTTAATCTTTAATAAAAAGCTAATCATGTGATGTGACAATTGACGATAAACACATTGCGAAATCAATCCTCAAGCAACACATTGTTCAGCCCTAATCTAAACAATGTCTTGAGGTGTGGTAAAAGTAGTTTAGGCAGAAGTTAGTTGACCTCTTGCTGTTCGGTTATTAGATAAATAATGTATACCCAAGGTGCCATTACTTCTTGGTTGTGCGTTATATTTCTAATAGCTTATTTGTGTGATATTCTATGATATGGGAAGAAATATAGTGTGGATTTTATACAATAGACAATAGATTATTTACTTCATAATTAAACTTTTTTTTTTGTGGATATGCAGGGTTCCCAAGGGTCATGGAATTTTTTTGAATCTTATAGACATTAAAAGTCATGGATCATAAGAGACTTTTGACTTCAAATTTTAGTTTCCATTCATCAAAATGTAGTTTTTCTATACTGTATCATGTAGTTTCAATATTTCTCTATTTCCTACTTTGACCTATTGTAAAGGTTAGGCTGTTTTTGACTATCAGCACCATTTCTTTACCTTTCCTTCTCGTCAGCTGTCAGTTACTAATGGCCCGTTTTCACTGAGTGAAACTGTACAGTACGGTACCGGTCGGTATGGGTCACCTTTATCAGGCTTGCGTTTCCACTGCCAAAAGGGTACTAAAAGTTTCAGACAACGTCTTTTTTACTCAAGGAAATTCCGTCATGGTCATTCACATATCATATGAGAAAGCACTTCTCACAAAACAGATGCTGGTTTCAAAAACAACATGCAACAAGCCCAGTCTGTTCAAACTTCTCATCTGTGTCTTTAATCTTCACCAGCATTTGTGACCTTATGTTAAAAAGTAATTTCGTCATTCTGCGTTTATAATAGTCCAAAAGGTGATGATAGACACAGCATATTGTTCATGTTTTAGGTTGCAGAAAGCATGATTTGCTGCTGGTTTTCCTTCTCCTTTGTTTTTTCGCGCTTCACTTTCGCGTTTGTCCCTTTCTGAAAGGATCGGATGTCAGAAGCACTTCAATAATCACGCGCACGTTATTAATATGAGCTCAAAAAGTTTTTCAAATATAGACGCGCAACCTTTTAACAGGCTCGTAAAACAACAACAGGACAAAGTAGATTTTGTTTTTTTTTGGCTTTGAGCTCTGGTCGACCATGGCGGTTCCTTTGTTTTCATTCTCTTGCTCATGTGAGTCAAGACATCAACTGAGGCACACATACCAGAGAAATGACCATTTCAAGAGATTTGCATTTTCCTCTCAAGTTTATTTATTTGAACTTGCATAAAGAATGTGTTTGAGGCTAATTCTATGTCATTTGTGCCGTCCAGAGGAAATTCGCTTACATTTGTGTATATGCAATGACTATTTGACTTTCTATGTAATCTTCCTGCATTATTATTTCTTTTCAAAATCAGAGGTAAATTACCCATTGCTTCTCTTATTACGGCTATTAAATTAATGAAAAATGTCATTCAAGCCTGAACTATTTTAAAATTATGCAAAGAACAACCATATTTTTTGATTCATTAATGGTAATTCTAATTCAGCTTTTTTGACATGAATGAAAGTCAGGGAAAAGTTTATATTTGGCTAAGAGTGGGAGCTGTGTAGTCAGTTTTTAATGTACCCTTGCACTTTTTTTGAAAGCGGTTACAGTTTTCTTTGATTTGATTTGGCCCACAGGTTCAGAAGCTGTCGAAGAATGAGGTGCTGATGGTTAACATTGGCTCGCTGTCAACAGGAGGCCGTGTGAGTGCAGTCAAAGCTGATCTGGCTAAGATTGTGCTCACAAACCCTGTTTGCACAGAGGTGGGGGAGAAGATCGCCTTGAGTCGCAGAGTGGAGAAACATTGGCGGTGAGCAAAGATTCATTCAAAATAAGTTCATGATCCATCGAGCATGTTTACATGCACACCAGTCAGCTGCTAATCCACAAAAATCACTATTGAAATGATCTGTTGTTTAGATTTACTTGGCAATGGGCTTGCAAGACTTTATATATAAATCAGTTTATTTGGTAAACGTAATCATTTGTGAATTTAACTTATTATTTAGAAGTATTTATGTTGATTGTCATATTAATTCATTAAAACTTAAACGACAGCTATGTAATCCTCTCAAGATGCAGAAATTTACCATATTCTATTTTTGCTGCTTGAGATGAGAACACATTTTTATAAATCTTTGAATGGAGAAATCATTCGAGGCTATGTTTACCTGACAAAAAAGTAGCCAAACATGGAAATCTTTCGGTTTGAAAAATGTTTACGTCTATGGCACGTTTTCAACATTTTTTGCATTTATAGATGTACAGGTATATCTGTAAAAGAAAAACGACCGTGTGTGTGTGTGTGTGTGTGTGTGTGTGTGTGTGTGTGTGTGTGTGTGTGTGTGTGTGTGTGTGTGTGTGTGTGTGTGTGTGTGTGTGTGTGTGTGTGTGTGTGTGTGTGTGTGTGTGTATAACAGTTAGTATGATTATAAAGTAAGTGTATAATTTACTGTGTTTGAGTTTTAAACGAGAGAAAAGTGTGAAAATGTTAATGCCTGTCTGAGAAAATTTATCTAATCATTGTAAAAAATAAAACTACTACTTCGTAAATTTCACCTATTGCGGGCTATTTTTAGAACGTAATGTACAATACCACTGTATATACAAATGATTGTCAGAGTACACTGGACAGGGAATTGAAAATCGCATATGCGCCCGAAAATTAATCTATGCGACCGCATAATATATTTGGGCGCATTATTGCGACTGCAGATAATGGTTGTAGTGCGACCTGTTTTGATTTTTTTGTAAAAACGTGCTGAATCGCTCTTCCCTGCCGCTATATTGGTTTATATTAGCTGTCAATCCCTCAAGGTATTCCGCTGTCAGATGAGGAGCTTGATGACCACGGGAAATGCAAACGGCTGAAGAGTAAAAACTTAAAGCGCACAGGTTTGCAAACCCCACCTAAAGTTGAGGCGCAGATGAGAGCGATCATGACACGCCACGTGGTGAATAATGATCCACCAGCTGAGATCAATTGAGTATGCGCTTCTTGGAGAAGGTGCCCGAATCTCCATGCTTTGCATTCACTGCGTGTTCAGCGCAAATGTCCACTAAAAGTCAAATCTAATCCTGTACATATCATCGCCAAAGAAGCTCGCCTTTACCAAGTTTACACTGAAACTGCGGCTCATAACAAAGAGCGGTATTGCGCCGGTTTTCATCGCAAGAATCCTGCTCTGCCTGCTCATAAATTGGGTCGGCTGACTCGCTAGCTTTTCCACTAACACAGAAAAATGAAGATCATCTCAGACTGAACATTTAAATTGACACAAACTGAAACCAAAACTTTTAAAGAGTGATAGAAGTGAGACTTTATTTACTTTCTTTTGTCTATTCTTTTTTGAGGAGTATATTATTTTTTTATTTATTTACTGATGACTTTGCAGCTTTCATTATTGAATTGAATGATTTATTATAATCTTTTTGTTTGTTTTGTAGCATAAATATTATTTATTAAATTGACATGCATATAAAAACAGCAGTACAAAATAAATATTTCTTACTGCAATGCTTCATTTTACAAGGCAGTATCATAATGAGAAATGTAATTCATTGTTACTATTATTATTTTCATCATCATTAATATTCTATGGCCTAATTATTAGACATTCTTTTTGGAATTATTGCACACAAATATCAATGTCTTCGCAGCATTAGTTAGATAGTTGTTTCTGGTTTTTGTCAGTCCTATTGATGTTGTTTTAAAATACAATAAATCCCTTAAAAAACAATTTGCAGCGGTGCTCATTCATTTTTGGTGGTGCTCCTATATATTTGAAGTTGGGAGCACCGGTGCTACCAAGTAAAAAAGTTAATTTCGAGCCCTGCTGGAAAATAGCTATCTGGTTATATCTGCAGATGACACTGCGCTTTTATCCCTGCTTTCTTACACCAGACCAGAAACATGGACCAGTCTTGCATGACTTTATCTCATGGTGCAATAAAACAAAAGTAGATCTGAATGTGTCAAAAACCAAATAAATGCTCATGCTTGAATGCTCGAGGTTGTGGAGGATTATACATACCTAGTAACGATTATTGATAACAGCTGAAATTTAATCAAAACAGGCATACATTATTAAGGCTCATCAGAGACTTTTTTTTTATTGTGGAACTCAACCCATTTAATGTTGAGTGAGTTCTTCTTAAGACCTTTTATAATTAGTCTGTTGAAAGTAATTTGTCCTTTTTCCTTATTTGCTGGTTTTCTTCACTGTCTATAAAAAACATGAATCGTCTTCAAGACAGTGTTAATTTGTGCTCAAATTTTGGGAGTTCCCCTGCAAAGTATTGCATCCTATTACGAACAGCAGGTGTTAAGGATGGCACATGAAGTAATAAGAGATAGCACACACCCCTTAAAGTCCCCATGAACCTGAAGCTGTTACCACAAATTGTTTTGTTTTGTTTTGTGATGCAGTTCCTAGGGAAACAGAATATTAAATGAGCAAACTGAGGGCGTGGCTTGTTTTTTTCTAGTGCAGGATGAATGGATGTAGTAAAGTAGGCATTTCATTCAGAAAGATGGGGAAAAGGGTTTGGGTAGAGGTATTACAACTAAACAGACTCCTGCTCACCATTTCTGTTTGTTGTCAAAACTGACCGTTGGAGCGGCATGATTAAACATGTTAGCCACCCCCATTTTCTAAGATGTATAAGTATATATTCTGACTATTTATCTTTAAAAAAGTACATTTTCAGATTTCAAATAATGTTTAACTTTTTTTTTTCCTAATGACATGCACAGATGAATTGTTCACCACAAAGCTAGCAATGTGAGCTAACAAAAACATATGGATAGTTTTGATTTCTTGGGAATTTTAAACAAATATTTTGAGCGCGGATGCCCCTTGGGTGACATCTAGGGACAATAGGATGTTTTACAAATTGTTAAAAATCTACTTTTGCGCCTGAAGTAATTTGGTTACGTACTAAATATAGTTAATCAATGGATTATCGTTACTTTTATTATCATTATTGGTAATATTATTCATACATTTTATTTTTTTTCAGTTTTTTTTTTGAAGTGTTGGTGTTCATTGTGTTAAGTGTGTCATTCTTGTTATATGTGAAGCACCACCATTGCCCCAAGGGGATTAATAAAGCTTTGAACTAAACTAATCCTCTTAAATATTCCTGTCACATTTCACACATTCATACTTCAGTAAAGGAATAAAGCAGGTTAATAATGGATTAACATGATTGCAAAATTAAGCGAATGTGGTAAAAGTCTAGCGATGTCGAATTTGATGCTTTCTTAAGACTTTAGTGCAGTTTAAAACAGTGACGGTGACTTCTTTCTCTCTTTTTTTTTAGTTTGATCGGATGGGGGCAGATTAGGAGAGGTGTAACCATCACACCAACAGTCGACGATGATTGAGGAGTGACCACATCCTGTCAGTGGCTGGCACTGTCTCTCTACCGGACATAATTATTAAACCATTTTCACACACACTTGAGCACAGGCCAGCGCGTTTCGCCATCAGCGCAGAGTGAAGGGAAGAGCTCTTTTTGAGGGGAACGCACTGGCCCTGTATTTTAAGATGTTCGCCATACTCAGAGGAAAGATTGGTGTCATTTATATGAGAAATGCAATGAAAACATTATTCCTTGGCTTGGCGAAGAAATTGTCAACATCTTTCAGTGATGACAAATAAAAAACCTTTTGGATCAAACCAATTATTGTGCTTTTTGTCTGTGAATGGTGCTTCATTTCACACAACAGCAGGATGTTATTAGAATATAATTCTTCAGTGTGTGCGATGATGTTAAGCTATTTTTATTGCAGTTAAATTGTGTACTTGATCTTTAAAAAGGGGGTAAACATACCTAGGCCAACCCGTGTTGTAAACATGACTCGTGAATTTTTAATGTGACATGAAGGTTTATTAATAGTGTTTGGATACTCATTCAAGACTGTACTGTTGATTTTTGTTATTTTTTTTTTTGTTCCTGAAGAAATTTCTTGATCAAACGCTGCTGTACACTACCTGACAGAAGTCTTGTCACCTATTCAAGTTTCAGGAACAGCAAGTAACTTGACTTAAGTTGATCATTATCAGAAGCAGCTTATTTGAAAGGCAAAGGCCACTAGATTTACGCTTATTTTACCAAAATAAAATATGATCATGCCTTAATTTTTAATTATTCAATTAAGACAGTGAGGTCTGACTTTGCTTAGACAAAAGTCTTGTCACTTAACAAAAATAATGTACAGTATAGAATATAAAGTCATGGTGCAGTGAAAAAAGAACGAATATAGTGTATGACTCCCATGAGCTTGGAGGACTGCATCTATACATTTCTGCAACGACAAATAACTTATTAATAAAGTCATCTGGAATGACAAAGAAATCGTTCTTGCTGGACTCCCAGAGTTTATCAATTTTTTGGATTCATCTTCAGTGCCTCCTCAATCTTACCCCAGAAATGCTCAATAATGTTGATATCTGGTGACTTGGCTGGTTAATCCTGGAGCACCTTGACCTTCTTTGCCTTTAGGAACTTTGATGTGGAGGCTGAAGTCTAAGGAGCGCTATCCTGCTGAAGCTTTTGCCCTTTCCTGTGGTTTATAATGTAATGGGCAGCACCAATGTCTTGATACTTCAGGCTATTGATGTTGCCACTCTGCAGATCTTTTGTACACCCCCATACTAAATGTAACTCCAAATCATGATTTTTTTCCTTCATCAAACTTGACAGATTTCTGTGAAAATGTTGGGTCCATGCAGTTTTCAAGAAGTCTTTTGCATTATTTGTGATGATTGGGATGCAGTTGATTCATCTGAAAAATCTATTTTCTGCCACTTTTCCAAATGATCAACCAGAAGTCAAGTTAATATTTGTTGCTCTTACAACTGGGATTAACAGTAAAACTTGTCAGTGCATACTGAAAAGACTGATAAAATATGGTCTGTGCATTAAAGAAAGGCTATGAGGCTTTTGAATGAGTGGCAGTTGTCTTAATACTGTATTAATGAAATTAACAATAATGAAAAATTTTCTCCACACTGCCTTTAAGTTTATCCAAAGAGTATTTGAAAACTAGGTAACCCTTTACAATAAGGATGTATTCATTCATATTAGTTCATGTATTTACTAACAAGAACAAACAATGAACAATACATTTATCACAGTATATGTTCATGTTTGATGATATAAATACAGTTGTTCATTGTTAATGTTAACTCACGTTGAATTAACTAATGTTGACAAGCAGGATTTTGGTTGTTAATGCATTAGAACATGTTGAACTATGATTAATAGATGCTTTACAAGTATTGTTCATAATGTTAGTAAATAAATTAACATTAACTAATGAAACCTTATTTAAAGTGTGACTGAAAAATAAACGGCTGAAATATACACTCAATAATATATTAAAATAATGTATTGGGTTAAAGAATTATTATTACCATAATTTTGGGCATTTAGGTCGCATAATGTATCATTATATTACTAGCATTTGTCTTACAATTTGTACATTGTTTTATATGTTTGCCTAGTTTTCTATGTGTTCTTCATAGAACTTCTATATAGAAGAAAATGTTAGTTTAATAAATATAACAATTTAAAAGATATAAAAGTTTATTATAAAAAATATATTTTGTTCTGTAAAGGTTTATGAACATTTCCAAATAAAAAAATGTAACTAATTTAAAATGAAACTAAAAGTAAATTTTTTCCACAAAGAAAGATTGGTCAGAATAACAAATGTTCTACTTTGTGTTGGATGAAAAATCAGGGCTGTTTATGCAAAAAAAAAAAAAAAAAATCTCCAAATTATATTTTTATTTGAAATTCGAAAGAATGTCAACGGTAGTTTACAAAATGAAACAAACAAACAAAAAAACTTTACCATAACTATGAAGTCGTCTCTTATTTTTTTTCATAGCGAAACGTATATAAACAGAAAACGGTAAAATCAGTATTCGCACTGAACAGTGTAAATGTACTACGCAGCAATTTTTCTCCAACAAAACAGTGTAATGGTCATTTTCACCCAGATTTTTAATGGTAAATCCATTACTGGCTAATATTCCGAGCTCGCTAATCATTCCGCATCATTCGCGGACCATAAATTAAACTCCACAAGCGTTCCCTCAAAAGCGCCAAACAAAAAACAAAGCGATTCGTCCGCTTTTATTACACACCGACTGCTTTCAAAACCGTAGATAAACAGAATTTGTGGGCCTGCCAAAAACGCCGGAGCGCGGCCACTCGTCTGAGACTCCTTCCGCATTTTCCTGCGGCTGTGAGGCAGTGACGTGCGCCTCTGAAGGCGGTGTAAGAGCCGGAGGAGCTGGAGGCTGCAGCGCCGCGGAGCGCATCAGACTCGGCCCCTCCCCTCCGCGCTCCGCCGCGGCCCGCCCTACTCACACAAGAGCCCCGTCTGATTCTGCCCGAGTCGGGGGGTGGGAGACGCAAACCCGCACGGCCTTGGGAACAAATCGTATATATACTACAACAGGTAGGCCCCAGGCTTTAACACGGTCTTAAAATACACATGTGTGAGGTTTTGTTGGTTTAGAGGGGAAGTGAAGTGCGTGTTTATGGGTTTGCGAGATTAACGCCGCTCTAATGGAACGTAGGCCTTTTGTTAGCAGCGAGCCGCGGCCTGCAGAGGCCTAAAGTAGGCCGCGGAGACCAGACTCTCACGACCCACTTGACTGTTTTTATATACACTAATAGAGCTACACGTTGATTTCGTATTTACATTGACTAGAGTTTGTGTTGGGGATTATATTTAGTGTTAGTTTGCTTTGACTAAAGTGTATATTTATGAAATTTAAAGGATTATTTTAATGTATTCAAAATGGCGATGTTAGGCAAAGGGGCGTGGCTGGTGGTTCATAACGATGGGCGGGATATAGTCAAGGCTCAAGAAGGAAACGCCCTTTTTACTGTAAACAGATGGGAGGAGGAGAGGCGTCAACCCTACAGTATCAGATTATAGGATTCATGGGAGGCTATTTGGGTTACAGTTGGTGTGCTAAACCTACTTCTTATTGTGCAGTCATTTCTGAACTCTGTTACTTATAATTAAATAAATATGCTTGAGTTATAATTTAAAGTATTTGCAACTCATAGACTGAGAAATAGGCAGCTCAAGATAAGGTACTTTATTTAATATTCATTTGATTAACGCATAAGGTCATGTTAAATAAATAATAAGTGCAGTTTTAATGCAAACAGGATTGAATTATTTTTATGTAAAGGTTGTGTTTTTAAATTTGTAATGACACTTCACAATATAGTTTAATTTATTAACGTTAGTTAACTACATTACATCAAAAATACCTCTGAACTCTTATCTGTGTTGGTTAAGGCTAACCTTATGCTATTTTTGTTATGTATTAGTAAATTTAATTTAATGCACCTAATCTAAAATAAACTATTAACAATGAAAAGCTGCTTGTTTTAGATAACATTACCCTACTTCCTAATACTGTAGCAAATGTTTTGCTTGATGTCTGTTCATTAGCATAAAATGTTAACTTAAGACCATTAAGTAAAGCCTTGCCAATATCTATTAATTATGATAGATTCTTTACAAAATATTACTTTATGGTTATGGCCTATAAATGAGAATTAAGCATCCATTAAAATGTTGTCTGAATTAAATGCAGAAACCATCAAAATGTTCACTTGATGCAAGTTCTACAAGTGCATTACAATATTCATTACAATAGTGATTTGCAAAGCATTTTTATTTCTAACATTTTATAGAAATTGTAATTATTATATTTAGAAAAGTTTTATTAAATTTCATTTTAAGTAACTTCCATCTTAGTTTTTAATTCTATTTATGCAGTAAATCAAGACGTTATTAAGTAATTATATAGTAATTAAAGTTATTATATATATAGTTATTTTATTTTTATATATATATATATATATATATATATATATATATATATATATATATATATATATATATATATATATATATATGTATATATGTATATGTATATATATATATATATATATATATATATGTATATGTGTGTGTATATATATATATATATATATATATATGTATGCTTGCAATAAAGGAATGCAAGAACACCTTAACTGTTTTGTTCATTTGTTTTGTGATGTAGTTTTCTTTATCTCACTGTATATATTGTAAAAAAAAATTTTTAAAGCTACACAACTAAACCTTAATTGAATAAAAAAAAAAGAATTTTGTTACATTTCTTGTGTGATTTCTCTTGTAGATCCTATATTATGCAGATGAACGGTGAAGACAATGGATGAAGATGTAACTGTTCTCTCTCTTCATTCCCATGAGCCTAAGATCATATTCCACGGGACAGGTAAACAAACAGTCATTATGCTGAAGTCTCTCACATATTTTTTGTTTGATTTTGTTTGTTTGTTTGTTTGTTTGTTTTAAGACATTAAAAAGATTAAAATCTTGTTATTAGTTACTCACCCTTGTGTCGTTCCAAACCACTGAGACTTTTAACCCTTTAAGACAGGGGTGTCCAAACTCAATCCTGGAGGGCCGGTGTCCTGCATACTTTATTTCCAACCCCAATTAAACAACCTGACCCAGCTAATCAAGCAGTTTAGATATATTAGAAACTTCCAGGCATGTGTAGTGAAGGAAGTTGTAGCTAAACTATGCAGGACACCGGCCCACTGGGACAGAGTTTGGACACCCCTGCTTTAAAGGGCATCTATGGTAAATAATCTACTTTTCAAGCTGTTTGGACAGACATGTGTATAAGTATAGTGTATAGACCGTCATATTGGGGTAATATAAACACACCCAGTCCTTTTTTTTTCAATTTAACAACATAAAAACGGTGGACCAATTGGAGCGGTATTTAGATTGACCGCAACTTGACGTAGGAGTGCAGTCCACCCGCCCATCAATATTGATTGACTGGCACACGCCACCTAATCTTCAGTTTGTCGTTTCACGTCCGCCATTTTCAGCGTGTGAGTCAAAGCGATGCCACTAAAGGAACACCCTTGCTCTATTTTTAGATGTAAAGCTCACTGGGCTCAACACAAGATCAGCATTCACCACATGATCGCTTTAATTGGAATTATTGTTTGTAACTTAGTTTGTCTGTAGGTAGGTTTGCATACTAGTGTACTTTTCATTGCATCTACCTTAAACTTCAGAAGTTTGCATTTCTTGGTCACAGAAGCTCCCTGTGAGTGTGATCTTAACTAGGTGCAGCTGTAAAGTGTGAGCGACTTTCCCTCATGTGAGTGTCGCTCCATTGGAAATAAAATAGCAAACTTGCCTGCAGGTCGCACACCAGAAGCGCTGCTTGGCGACGTGCAGCATTGACTTCATATCTGCCGCCCCACAGAGTAGAGGTCTGCATTCCCGCGGCTGTACTGCTGGAGCGAGCGAGCACGTGTATGTATGTGTGTGAATGAGACATCTTGATGCTGCGTTTAGCGTGTTTGTTGGTGTGTGTGTTGATACAGACAGCTTGTTAGGCTGTCTGGACTCCGTATAGCTGGGTGGTTTTCGGTTTTGTTTTCCTCCCCACTCGTTAGCGGGAACGGGCGCAGCGGGTAGGAAACAGGGTGGGTCGGGCAGCGGGAGAACAAATGCTAAATATAAGCGGGAGCGGTCGGGTTCGGGCTAAAACCTGGCGGGAGCGGGATTCAAAATTTAGTCTCGTGCAGATCTCTACCACAGAGCGCCATCTGAACATGCGAATGTCCGTGTCTGGTGTGCCGTGTCGCGGCTCTAAGCGGGTCATCCGGTGCCTCAGACAAAGTTAATTTAGTGTGCATGGTTATTAGTCTTGGTGTACAAGCTCGTTATTTTTAAACTAGCACACAGTTGGCTGTAAAACTATACAAAGACACAAATGATTTTGTACTCTCTGCTTGGTCTGTGGCCGATGCGTATAAGCATGGCTGAATGCTGATCCTCTCATGCAGCTTCTCTGCCTGTTTGTTGCTAAACACAAAGCGGGGGAGCTCTTGACTCCTCCCCCTAGTTACGTTGGCAGGAATTTGAAACTAATTTTCATGTGAAGCAACACGCCCCTAAAACAGCGAACTGTGTAAACGCCCCCCACCGTTTAACACGTTATAATAAAAACATCTGAACTGTGTTAAACTGAACCTAAACTGGCACACTCAGAAGAACCATAATATTAACATTAAATCATAAAAAAGGGGTAAACTATGTGCCCTTTAAGGTTAGTCCACTAATAGTTAATACCACAACTTATAGTCAATAAACTATTCCCCTGCTCTGATTTATATTAAGAATTAAATAATATTATAATTGTACATTTTCTAAAATGTAATGTTTAAAGGAGACCTATTATGCCCGTTTTTACAACATTTAAAATAAGTCTCTGATGTCCTTAGACTGCATGTGAAGTTTCAACTCAAAATACCCCACACATAATCTTTAACTATTTAAAATTGCTAATTTTTGGATTTGTTCTAAATTGTTGCATTTTAGCGACTGTCGCTTTAAATTCAAATTAGATTTTCAAAAGAGGGCGGAACTACAAATGAATACAATGAATTAATGTTTAGCATTACAGGCTTATACTGTTACTGTATCCTATACTGTTGCCACACAACTTTAAACCAACAGTTTAAACCACTTCGAGAGTTCACACTTAGATATTGCTTGACTAGGCAAGGCAGTGGCACAGTAGGTAGTGCTGTCGCCTCACAGCAAGAAAGTCGCTGGGTCGCTGGTTCCTCCACAGTCCAAAGACATGCGGTACAGGTGAATTGGGTAGGCTAAATTGTCCGTAGTGTGTGTGTGTGTGTGTGTGTGTGTGTGAATGTGTGTGTGGATGTTTCCCAGAGATGGGTTGCGGCTGGAAGGGCATCCGCTGCGAAAAAACTTGCTGGATAAGTTGGCGGTTCATTCCACTGTGGCGACCCCGGATTAATAAAGGGACTAAGCCGACAAGAAAATGAATGAATGAATAATGCTTGACTATAATAGCCGATTTGGCATGCTGTCCCGGGAGAGACCTCTGAGCTTGGAGATAGATGAGACCAAGGTTCCTGCATGGTCAATGATCATTAGTATGGATACGAGATCAGGTATTTCCCGAGAACCCCCCAGTTAGTTTTTACCTATACTTTGGTTGATATGGTGGTTCTATTAGAATCAATTCAGTATGTATGTGTTAAGTGCTTGTGACTGTTATTACAGTTCGCTTATGTCACGTTTTTAGACTGTGGGAGGAAACCTGAGTTCCTGGGGGAAACCAATGCAGACACGGGAAGAACATGCAAACTCTGCAGAGAGTGCCGACTGGCTCAATTTGAACTTGAACCATTGGGCCTCCCGCTGCGAGGCAGCAGCGCCAGCCACTGAGCTGCCATGTCGCCCGATCCTAGAATTGTGGAGGAGGGAGAAGGGGAAGGGTGGAGGAGGGTTTTCCAAAAAGAAGATAGGAAATGAAAACTTGTATTTAAGGATATTTTGGAATTTTGGAATGATCCGATAGGCTAGCTAATGATTAGCGATAAGGACCAGCTGTAGTCAATCATATCACATGCTCCTCCTGAAATTAGTTTGTGAAACTTCACTTAGAAAAGACATTTTTGCATAAAAAATGAACAATTTAAATATGCAATGAGGCATTCTTTTTTTATTAAATATGTTCCAATTTGCATTAATTGTTTAGAATAATTCAGGTTAAAAATGATTGTTTAGGATAAAAAATACATTTCAGGAACTATTATTTATTCTGTTGACATTTTTGAAAGTTTCTAACCAGATTAAGGTTAAAAGTTTTTTTTTTAAAGTAATCTTAAACATCTTATCTTGTTTTAAGTTTGGAATAGCTAAACCTGATACTGATTATGAATATGGACGTTGAAAGGTTGTTAAAAAAGAAGTAAGAATAGAAAGAAGACTGAAAAATCTAATCAAAATCTCAGAATTAGCATGTGCATGGAAAAAACAATGTCTCACCTTAATGCTTTGGAATTTGTAACCTCTTTTTTGAGAAGAGTGTGATGGAGAAGAAGACGAGGTGGTGGTGGAGCTGCAGGAGTCAGTGCTGGTGTCTGATGTTGAGGGTGAGAAGATCGCGGTGCACGGTCTCACTCATGAGGAGCTGGTCATCCAGGAGGCCATAGAGGATGTGGTGGCGGAGTATGTGCCTTGCACTGATGAAGAGGACGATGTTGATGATGACGATGATGAAGGGCTTGGCACCATTGCAGTGGAGACCTGTGTGATGTCACCTGATGATGTGGCTCTGGAGGATGAAGGGTTGCAGGTGGATGTGGTGACCGACGCTCAGGTACAAGAGGATCCAGACACCTGCGGAGACTATCTGATGATCTCCTGTGAGTGAGATTGTAGCGAAAATGATCTGTAAATATTTGCTAGCCCTCAAGTGGTTCTGAATTCTTTCAGAATTCTTTTTCTTCTTCTCTTGAACACAGAAAGAATGTTATAGCCGTTAGCTCTGTTTCTATTCACCTATATTTATGCACATTTCAGGTGTCACATTAAAAAAGCTTCATGGAAATGGAAAAATGTGCAAAAATGTTGAAAATGCAATGAGCATAAACAACTGATGCGCACAACTCTGTTTGATAAACCTTTTATCCTATAAGAAAAAGCATGCACATGTAAACAGAATCAATTCCAACACGCACATCAAAAAAGTCTTGTGATTTATTTTTTTCTCCAGGCCATGCAGTATAATTGGTGTGATGGTGTCTTTATTCAATAATGTTTCATGTGATATTCCATTTCCATTTCATGTGAAATCTAATTTGGATCTTTGCATGGAAACATGGCTATTGACATCAATACCAGGAAAAATAATACTATGGAAGTTAATGGCTGCTGCTTTTCAAAATATGGATTACATTTTCCATAATCTAACACTCACTTGCTTTCAGTGGATGAAGCTGGAAAGGTGGTGTCTGATGAAGATGCTAAGGTCACCATTGAGGGCACTTTAGAGGATTCAGAAGATGTGGAGAAGGATGATGATGGTCAAGAGGTCATCAAAGTGTACATCATCAAGGCTCACCCAGGGGAGGATGACTTGGGTACGTCACAAATATATACATGTGATTTATCAATCGTGATTTTGTTTTTCATGACTGATTCTAAACAGGTTGTTTTTATTTATTTTGGAATGAAAGTAGATTGCATATGATTGAAACTCCAAGTCATTGTCCAAACTAAGCCAACACAATCCTTACAGTGTTTTTACAGAGTCTGTTCAAATGCTTCAAAACGCCCTTCATAATTTCACCAATTACCTCCATTGTTCAAAGCTATAGACTGTAAAGTTCAAAACACTACGCCAACTGTGAATGACATGCAATGCCGGCCCTGGGCGAGATAAAAAAAAAATGGGCTCACTGGTGCAAAAACATAAAGAAGAAAGCAGAAAAAAACACTATTTTAATATTTACATGTAGACATTTGTATTAACTGTAACATATTTACATTTAGTACATTTAAAAATGAAGAGTTCAGATGCAAAAACTCTAAATGCCATTTAAAATTTCTTTCAAAAATGAAAATTTTTCTCAACCTCCTATGTTTATGTTAAATTATTTCAACCTAAAAGTGTATTTACTGAACCTACCCACAAGAGCCTTAGAAAAATGCTAATTTTAGATGAAAAGTTTAGATGGCATTTAGAGGTGTTTGCAGCTGAACTCTTCGAATATTCACTCATATTTAAACAAATACACTATGGGTCTTTAGCGATAAGTTTGGGGTCAGTAGGATTTTTAAATGTTTTATAAGCTTATAAAAATTAATATTTAAAGAATTAAAAAAATTAGTAATTAAAGCTTATAAAAATTTAAATGTAAATAAGCTTATCCTGCTCACCAAGGCTTCGTTTATTTAATCAAAAATACAGTACAAAGTGTAAAGATAAGAACTGTTCAAAAGTAGTTTATCATTTAATTCAATAATTTATTCCAGTGAATTTAATGATGCATTTTCAGCTTCATTACTCTGGTCTAGAGTCACATGATCACTCTAATATTAGTAATAATTTCATTTGAAACTACATACAATAAAGGTTCAAATAAGTTATTTAAAAATGTAATAAATATTGAACAATTTAACAATTTTTGACATTTAATAAATGCCGCCTTGATGAACAGAATAATTTAAAAAAACATGGAAATAAAAAAAACTGACCCCAAACTTTTGACCGGTAGTGTAAGTTGGCAAGTGTTGTAAAGTATTGCAAATGAAAATGCAAGTGTGTTGTGAAAATAAATTGTAAATAGAACAAACTAAATAAAATAAAGTACAAATAAATTAATGAATTAATAAAGAAGGGCACAGGTTGGACAAGACACAGATTCTTGAATTATATGAACTATTTTGATGAAAGAAAACATACCTTTACTTTGAGCTTGCTTCCTTTTTTCAGTTGCCGTTTCAATTCAAATTCAAATTTGATTAAGATCAATTAAAAATGGCAACTACTCTTGTGATATAATTTTACTTAAGACTTTAAGACACTTTTTTGAGTTTATATTGAACGTGAGCGTGAACTAGAGATGCGCGGATGGGCTATTATTTCATCCGCAACCGCATGACAAAATTCATCATCCGTCCGCCATCCATCCGCAGTAACATTTTTGACCAATTTTTAAAACCGCACCCGCCCGCCATCTGCTGATTGGGCTCTTTATTTGAATGGCTTATTCCTTTTTATTATTAAATGAATGTTTCTTTATTGATCATTATAGAATAGAGAATGACTTTAATGTAGACATGCAGTTAATCCAAACGTGCAAGTCATTAATTGACGACGCTTTGAAGTTACGCTAAAGATACGAGGACGTGTCTTTTCACTTGATTCGATTCCTCGGTCCTTCAGTCTTTTTCTTGCGTCCTTCCCTCGTAATTATCCCGGTGGGGTGGAAACACGAGGAGAGAAAGCAAGGAAAGGAAACGAGGATGCACAAATAAGAAATGAGAAGCACCCGAGCTCTCAGAATATCAGCAGTGAACTCCGTCTCCAATCGGCGCACAGGGACAAAAATAAATAAATAGCCTAAATTAAACGCACTGTACTATACAACTTTTTTTATTGTAGCCTAACAGAAAATGCATTGACACATCATTTCAACATGCTGCTATTTAGTCTACTACTAAATGCCTATTTCACTTTATTTTTTAGTAAATAGATAGAATAATAAGTCATTTACACTATAGCCTAATAATGTTTACATTTGTAGTTGTCCATAGCAACACCAAAAACGTACCTGATGCCTTGCACATCTAATTAATGGGCACAGTTTTTCGACTATTTTTTTATTTATTTATTTTTTATTTTTTGCTGTGGATGTTATTGAGCTTGTAGAAATTGGAAACAACACCAGTTCTGCGACAAGATGAACCTTTATTTATATCTCTATCAGACAATACCTATTTTATATGCCAAAAGAAACAACAGGCAGTAAAAAAATATTAACATAAATATCTTAATGTAGCCATAGGCTATAGTCGCATGCTTTGGCAAACAGTTGAAAAAAAATGTAAGAAAAACGTCATATCGTGCCTAAGCCTTGTAGGCTCAGTCACCCCCACAATTAGAAATTAAATAAGAAAAATAGATATGCCATCCCTCTTTGAGCGAACAAAGTCTGACCAGGCTAAGTGCATGTATGACAAGTGCCCCAATAACCCATGGATTTAGGATTATGCCCATTCCCCTCAAACTTGAAGCAAAACGAAATACTACGCCAGTTGCGACAAAGAAATTCTGGCAAAATAACCTTAGCCTCGGAACGTAAAAGCGAGGCCAACATGTCTAGAATAGAATAGGCTAAACCAATATGAACGTAAAATTATCAGCTGACCGAACTCAAAAGTTTATATTGAACATATGTGTAGCCTAAATAACATAGGCTAATTGGTTTAATATGCCTGACCTTAGGTCTAGTTTGATTTTTTTTCTTGGCACAATGCAGGAATAAAATAGCATCTGTGTCAGGATTCAGACGGGAGCGCCTGCATAGCCACTATAATGCGCCCTGCTGCACTGAAGGAGCGCTCGCTCGCAGCACTTGTTGCTGAAATGCATAGAATTCTCTTGGAAAGTTGCTGTAGTCGTGGGAATGACTGGCCTTATTTCTCCCAAAAGGAAGTAGATTTTCCTCTGCTGATCCGTCTATACGGAAGTTTGTAGAGGAATACTTCTGTACTTCATCCAGAATTAGTGTATCCGATTCCTCCTCCCATTCTGTGAAGTCAGTCCTAGGCTTTTTCGTTGGAGTGCCAGCTATGCCTATAAAAACAGTACAACCGCCCGCCGCCCGCCCGAATTTAATTAAAATATTATTTTTTCGTAACGTCATCCGCCCGATCCGCGGTTTATCCGCGGAGTCCGCGGCTATAACCGCCAACCGCGCATCTCTAGCGTGAACGTTACTTCATTGTAGTTCACCCAATAGCCGAGCGAGGGCGGTGTTATGCAAATTAGAGTGTGGTGCTGCTGGATATGTTTCTAATATTTTCTGCTTTTATTTGACTGTTGTGTATTTATTATAGTTTTCAGCTATTTGTCATGTATGAATTATGCAGAGCTATTCTCTTAAAGAAATTAAGGTTTTTTTTTTCTTCTCACTGTTGTTGTGAATTGTATCGCTTTTAATGCGGTTTCAATTTGTATTGTTAAGGATTTATACGTGCGCGCTCATCCTCACCCTTACATTCACAGTAAATGTACAAGAGCAGTGTTCGTGGGGCCCTTCAAGAAACGCAGTGGCTTAGTCGACCGTCTATACTGCCTGTTGGACGGGCTGGCACTGGTGATGTGACTTCCCAAAATAAACATGTCAATAAAGTAGACCCACCACTGTCATTTGATTGACAGGTTTTTGTGAAGATATCGGAAATTCAAATGACAAAAGTATTTGCGATTCCACTTTGGCAGGTTACATGCACGATGCAGGGAAAAAGAATAAGCAAATGCAGCCATTAATATTGTTTTTTAGATAGGTCAGGTGCATAGCTTGTAAGATTGTAAGACAATGGACGTTTGGGATTTTTTTATTTGAAATGGGGCAATCACAACAAAGTCACGAAAGTGCAATGCGGGATTTGCAACTGCATTTGCATTATGTGACAATTTATCCATCCACATATTGAAAATGCATTTGAAAATCCAATTTGCATTTGCATTTAAAAAATTGTTTGCAATATCCTTTTATGAAATCATTTCTAGTTGTTTACTAGTATAGTTTTTAACAGAGTTATTGGTGATTCACAGGAGGCACAGTCGACATAGGAGACGCTGAGCTAGATGTGGATGAAACCGTGGAGCTGGTGGATTCTTCTGGACTGCCCATACGAGAGAAAATGGTGTACATGTCAATGGATGAAGCCAATCAAAGTCAGGATGACATCAGTGAGTCTTGTTACTGTCAGTTTCATATGAAGGGGATTCTGTAAAGGGGTAGTTCACCCAAAAATGAAAAGCGGTTGACTTGCTTGCTTCGGTTGACAACAAACCCAGAATGTTGAAAAAAATGCAGCCATTGTCATCCATAGTAGGAAAAAAAATGGTATGGACATCAGTGACTATTCCCCATCATTCTTTAGTATATCTTCCTTTGAGTTGAGCAGATGAAAGAAACTCAATATTTGGCGGAACTATCCCTTAAATATGAAGAGCGGCTCTGTTGAGACTGCATGTTCTTCCCCAAACAGATGTGGCTAAAATCACAGATGAGGTCTACATGGAAGTGGTGGTTGGGGGTGAAGACCCTGGAAATGTTCAGAGGACACTTGAAAACGCATCACTTAGCAAAGACTTCATGCCTGTGGCTTGGGCAGCTGCTTACGGTCAGTAAAGTCACCATTGTTTATGGTTAACGCATATATTTTTTACAGTTAATTTTAAAAAAAATCTGCATTTGTATGTCTCCTTTTATCATTTATATTTTCCCTGGTATAGAATGAACGTATTTGCTTATTACATTTATTTGGATAAATTTGGGAAAATGTGTTTAGATGGAGTTTGTAAATGTGTTTGTTTACAATGTGAGAAAGGTAATTAATATAATGTCTGTCAGGTGGGGAAGAGAGCGAAAGCTGTGAGAACCGGAATGGAGCAGCTAGTGCTCTGCTGCATGTTGATGAATCTGACATGATTGAAAGGCTCAGTCGGCAACGAAACAAGAACAGGGGCAAAAAACGCTCTGAATTTCGGCACATTCAGACAGGTGCGTCTTTACTGCTTCATTGTTGGTTTTTTAGATTTTATTTTTATAGTTCATTTTTTATTTGAATTTATTTATTAACCTTTAAACAGCTGTTACATATTATATGCAAATTTATGTGGTCAAAAATAAAATTAAAACAAAGTAAGAAATAAAAGAAATAACTTCTGTTCAGCTAAAATACATTATACTACCAACTTTAACTACAAAAGTAACAGTAAATGCAAAAACTGGTGAAAAAATTCCACTGAAAAACCTGTCACAGTATTCACAAAAATATTAAGCAACACAAATGTTTGCGACATGTATATTCATAAAGGGTCACGAAACACAAACACATTTTTTGAGATGTTGACAATCATATAGAGTTGAAGTCAGTATTTTTAGTCCCCCTTTTTTTTCTTTTCTAAATATTTTCCAAATAGTGTTTAAACACAGCAAGGAAATTTCCACAGTATGTCTGATAATATTTTTTTCTTCTGGTGGAAGTCTTATTTGTCTTATTTCGGCAAGAATAAAAGCCATTTTTAATTGTTTAAGAACCATTTTAAGGTCAATATTGTTAGCCCCTTTAAGCTATATTAGTTTTCGATAGTCTACAGACTATAACCAACATTATACAATAACTTGCCTAATTACCCTAACCTGCCTAGTTAAGCCTTTAAATGTCACTTTAAGTCGTATAGAAGTGTCTTGAAAAATATCTAATATAATATTATTTACTGTCATCATGGCAAAAATAAAATAAATCAATTATTAGGAATGAATTATTTAGAAATGTGTTGAAAAAAAAATCTTCTCTTCGTTAAACAGAAATTGGAAAAAAATAATCAGGCGGGCTAATAATTCTGACTTCAACTGTATGTGTCCTACGCTGCTAAAAACACTATTAGGACACACATATTTACAAAAAAAAGTGACAATTGGTTGTTTTTGCGCTATTTCAAGCAAATTGATTGGATGTCTGTACCAGCAAATACAACGTGACATCTTTGAGCTTTCAGCATTATTTATGAGAAAGACTTGGTTCAAACCAATCAGCGAACTCAGAGACCAATCAGAGAGACGCCATGTTGTGTTGCCAATCATAATTAAAAAAGGTGGAAGAAGAAGAATTGTTTGGAGACATGGGTCATCAGTTTTCCCGCTATGAGAGCACAGCTGGACTCGTGTGGATTACAGTAGTCTGCTAACATGCAACAAAAATGTTTGTAAAGAACATTTTTACCCAAAAGCTTTTTGTGTCTGGAAATGGTGAAATTCGTATTTGCCGCTCAGCTCCTTTTAAAAAAGACACGGCTCCAGTTTGTGTTGTGTGTCCTGTCTCCACAGATTTGGTAAGTGTGCGATCATTGTGCTCTCTACTTTGTGTGGTATAAAATTCCATTAAAACTACACTTCCAGCTGTTCCACGCATCCAATATCTCGTTTTGTCATGGGGGGCATGCATGAAAGGTTTCTGAATGAAAGTGAAAGTGCCAAACTTCAGTTAAAGTAAAAAAATTAAGAATGAAACACCCGAAAATACATGAAACTCCAGAGGGAATTTGGATAGTGCTGTGTCGAATTGTGTACAATAACATGTAAAACGGGATCATCAAAACACAACTCATGTACACGCTTTAATCATATTATTGTCTTATTCAGATTAAGGCAAATCATTTGATTACTGATTTCCATGTAAAAGCAGTCACTATCATCTCCCCTGTGACTGTGTTGCCGGTGTGGAAATCAGCTGTAGTACACTTAATGAAACTCCCCTTTTTATGCAAGCCCTACCCTCTTTTGCCACTCAACACTCCCTCCTATACAGTGCGGGACTCACCCACTGGAGGTATGAAAACACCCTGCTGAGACGGGGGTTTCGTGACCCTTTAAATATATTATTATTATCAATGTTAAAAACACTTGTGATTATGTGACACTGAAGACTAAGTAAATGCTGAACGTTTATCTTTGTGTTCATTACATTTAAAATGAAATAAAAATTAAAAGTATTTATTCTAAATAACATTTCAAGATTGTAGAGTTTTACATTTTTTGACCAAATGAAAGCAGCTTACTTAAAGACTCTTTCCAACCTCAATCTTTCTCAGTGCTAAAATATATTGCATTCATTTTTGTTTACTTTTTCAACTTCAGCAATCATCATCGGGCCTTACGGCCAGCCTCTTACAGTGTACCCTTGTATGCTCTGCGGCAAGAAATTCAAGTCACGTGGTTTCCTCAAGCGCCACACCAAGAACCACCACCAGGATGTCGTCAACCGAAAGAAATACCAGTGCACAGACTGTGACTTTACCACTAACAAAAAAGTCAGTCTCCACAACCACATGGAGATCCACACTCTCAGTAGTAAAGCCCCATTTGAGTGTGAAGTGTGTGGGAAAGAGTTTCACCAGCAGGCTGCGCTGTTCTCCCATCGTCTGCAGCACCACCACAGAGAAGCCAAGCTTCAGATCTCACCACCAACCACCAAAATGCACAAGTGCAAGTTCTGCGAATACGAGACTGCAGAACAAGGACTCCTCAACCGGCACCTGCTCGCCGTTCACAGCAAGAACTTCCCGCATATTTGCGTAGAGTGTGGGAAAGGTTTTCGGCATCCTTCAGAGCTGAAGAAACACATGAGAACACACACCGGTGAAAAACCGTACTCATGCCTTTACTGCGACTACAAATCAGCCGATTCGTCCAATTTAAAGACGCACGTTAAAACCAAACATAGCAAAGAAATGCCCTACAAGTGTGACCGATGTTTCCAGACATTCGCTGAACCAGAGGAGCTTCTACAGCACAGCTTAACGCACGAGGAAGCCAAAACGCACCAGTGCACCCACTGTGACCATAAAAGCTCGAACTCCAGTGACCTGAAGCGCCACATTATTTCAGTTCACACCAAAGACTATCCACATAAATGTGAAGTCTGCGGCAAAGGCTTCCACCGGCCGTCCGAGCTCAAGAAACACTCGGCCGCCCATAAGGCTAAGAAGTTGCACCAATGCAGGCATTGCAATTTCAAGATCGCAGATCCATTTGTTCTCAGTCGGCACATTTTGTCGGTGCACACCAAGGAGCAACAGGCATTTCCTGATAAAAAGGGTCTTAAGAAGACGTTTGGACTCGGAGCTCATGGAGGTAAGAAAATATTGGGGGGTGCCGGTTTGTCGAAGGGTCACCGGGAGCGAAGGGTGTACCAATGCCAGTATTGTGACTACAGCACAGGCGACGCGTCTGGTTTCAAAAGGCACGTGATCTCCATTCACACCAAAGACTATCCTCACCGTTGTGACTTCTGCTCGAAAGGTTTCAGAAGACCATCCGAGAAGAATCAGCACATCATGAGGCATCATAAAGACCTAATGCCTACCATGTGACCTGCCATACTATCTCCAATCAGGAAACGGTTCATTCTGATATAGCTGTGGCCTTTTTGGCTGAAAGCGAAGTCTGGTTGAGCTTTTTCAGATTGCAGATGGTATAGAAAGAATGAAAGCGGGAGTAAATGGACCATCTAATGTGTCTGATTACCCCTCTATAATGTTCAAGTGAATGTTTCGAAGATTCATGAACCTTTCTTTAGATCCTGAAGAATAAAAAGCTAACCATTGTTGTGACCAGCTGTAGGGTAAATGCACCTCTAGATAATCTTGCATATTAAATCAAGTGTGGATGGCATTACATGTTGATATTGAGCATCTGGTGATACATTTGAATTATGACTCCTGCATTGCATGTTACACAAACTGTGTGTGAACAGCTTTGATGATTGTGGCGTGAATGTGCACATGCGTTTACTAGTACAAGTTTTGAGAATGGGCTTGAAAAAGTCTATTGTCGTTAAACGATGGTGCTAATGCTTTATGTTTAGCTTCAGATGTGCAGAATGTCTAATGAAAACTAATTAGAAATAATCACCTCATGCCCTGGCTGCTGGAAAAGTGTTGTCACTTGAGAGCAAATGGCTGATATAGGCTTTAATTTGGGTTCTAAAACCAAACCGTGCTGCCACATTCATTTACCAATAACAGCTGTCTGGACTTGAATGTAATTTAGGTTTTCTTGGTAATATAACAAGCTTTGATCAGAGTGTGCCGTCATTACATCAGACTGAAATCTAAATTTGTTTTAATTTAGATGCTTGTATGTTTGTGTACTCCTCGAATGTGGCCATTTGGCTTTTGGTCTGTTTGTTGTAAAACTCACCCTCAAATAAATATTATTATTATTGTTATTATGAAGAAATTTAGGGTAAATTTTATTTTTTACACAGATCCAGAAAATGTATAATTTGGAATAAACAGATTCTAAAAGAGGTTATGTTATGTGTATATGAAATATTTGTAAATACAGAAGTAATAAACAGTATTTTGTGTCCAAGGTGTTTGCTTTTCATTATAAAATTGAGCATGAATCACACACACACACTCACACACACTAGTTTTTTGCCAACCTATTTAATCCATCGGCAGCAAACAAAACCAACAAAGAGAAAAAAGAAGTTATTCTTACAGGTGGTGTGCCATAATGGTGATCAGACATGTTAGCCAACAGTGGCACCTCTAAACATGATACATCATTAAGAATTGAGTTAAAAACGCATCATTTTGGTGTAAAAAATACTTTGTGATTCTCTTCCCTTTGCTTGAGATTGTGCAGACTGTTTAAGGCACAAATAAAAACAATATAATGTGAAAGAGACCAAAACCAAGCCGACCGTAAATTCTAAAAAATCTAATCAAATGAAACAGCTTATAAAAGTCTTACAGGTGATGTGCCATAATGGTGATCAGACTTGTTAGCTAGCATTGGCACTTATGGTCTAGAACATGAAAAACTGAGTTTTGGTAAGGAAATACTTCTCTCCCCTCTGCTTTTGATTACTCTGTAGTTGCAAACTGGTCAATCAATATGAGCACACCATGACTGTTCAAGGCACAAAGAATGTTTTCATACAAAGTGAAAGAGACCAAAACCAAGCCGACAGTAAATTCAGATCTGTTTTTTGTCTGAAATGAGTGGACCGGCTGAAGCTGTCTTTGTCTTCGCTTGATGAGGTGATTATGCGGCAACTGAGCATTCTCCTGTAGAACACAAGTTTATGTTAGAAAGTTATTTATAAATGATGTTTCTTTCAACACATTGTCAGTTTTTTTTAAATAACATTTTTTTCCCCATGAAAAATCATAAAACAAACCGCCTGGTGGAAGTATGAGAATGTTTTCATCAAGAATGCCAGTGTCCCGACAGAACTGCCTGAACTTCTCCTTCAAGTCATCAGCAATTTCTGGAGTGCGACCTGTGACAAAAATCCCAAGGGAATCTCAGTTTTTGTAATAACTTCAAATTTTTTAAATAACTTGGTTAGAGGCATGACTGATTTTTTAATATTTTTTTCTTAAATTATGGTAGCACAACCATGATAGATTTTTTGTTACCATGGTTTTACTCCAGACTAGCCTTTTTTAATAAAACCATGGTTCATTTACTATGGTTGATTTTTGTAAGGGAAAACATTGTCAACATTAAGGTTAAGCGGCTACTTGTATTGTCTACAAAAGATGTCCTTACTGAGGAGTTTGTTGAGGACATCAGATTCTCCTGCTTTGGTTTTGATGACATGAATAACAGCGTACTTGTCAAATGTGGCATCAACCACGCGCAAATCATTGTCATTTTTCCAACCTGAAAAAAAATTTGCATTCGTATTTTAGCCCAGATAAAGCATGTTAACTATTAGATGAAAAAATAAGAAAAAAGCAATCTTACGCTGGCTGTAGAAGACAAATCTTCCAGGAGTCTCGGTTTTCTTGGCGAGGTTCGTCATTTTCCAGCAGGTACCATCACTCCTAAAAAACAAATTACCGAAGGTATTGATCAAAAGGTAATGCATCAAAACTATTTCCTTTGGCACCAATGAAGCTTGTTTGCATACTTTGGTTTATAGCAATTGAGTTCAAGGTCTCCCTCTTCGGTGGGCACCAGCATGGCAGTTCCCATCTTCATGTCAACCTTTTTACTTGCAAACCATTTTGCGTTTGTAGCAAAGCCAACGAGATACCACTTTCCTTCCACCTGAAGAAAATTTGTTAGCGCAATTATCTCACTTAGTGCCCTTCAGTTTAACGCATGGTGTAAATGCTCGTATATTTGAGGGATTTACCTTTTGCAGGTCGAAGTCAGTCATAGGCATGACATCAGCCGAGGCGAAAACTGCACAGAGCAGAAGGCACAGCATCTTTACTACGACACTCGTCATGTTTGCAGAAGTGTTGCTTCTCTCTCTGTTTGCAGTTCACAAGGCAGAGTCGGGTGTGTGGAGGAGACGAATGGCAGCCCCTTTTTATCCTCAAACTGAGCCCCCCAAAGCCGAGTCCCTCCCTACTTGCAGACCCAACAGGAATGATAATTACAGTCGTTACACAACTGCTAACACGCACGTGTGTTTTCTTCTAGATGTACCGCATGTGGGTGCGTTTTATAATTTATATGTCCATATTTGACCTTCAAAATACATGTTTATTAAGGCTCTTGTGTTCATTCTGGTTACATTTATTTGATAATCTAAAATTTAACAAAAGCATGTACATCGCAACTGGCTGCTCAGCCAATCCAAAAATACGCAAATACACTCGCCGGCCACTTTATTAGGTACACCTATCTAACTGCTCAGTACTGTAAATTTCTAATCATCCAATCACATGGCAGCAACTCAATGCATTTAGGCATGTAGACATGATCAAGACAATCTGCTGCAGGTCAAAACTGAGCATCAGAATGGAGAAGAAAGATGATTTATGTAACTTTGAGCGTGGCATGATTATTTGTGCCAGACGGGCTGGTCTGAGTATTTCAGAAACTTGATCTACTTGGATTTTCACACACAACCATCTCAGCAGAGAATGGTCAAAAAAAGATAAAATATCCAGAGAGCAGCAGTTCTGTGGGCGCAAATGCCTTGTTGATGCCAGATGTCAGAGGAGAATGGCCAGACTGGTTCCAGCTAATAGAAAGACAACAGTAACTCAAATAACTACTCGTTACAACAAAGTATGAAGAAGAGCATCTCTGAATGCACAACACGCCCAACCTTGAGGCGGATGGGCTACAGCAGCAGAAGACCACATTGGGTGCCACTCCTGTCAGCAAAGAACAGGAAAATGAGACTACAATTCACACAGGTGGGCGAAGCAGTGGCGCAGTAGGTAGTGCTGTCGCCTCACCGCAAGAAGGTCACTAGGTCGCTGGTCCGATCCTCGTTTCTGTGTGGAGTTTGCATGTTCTCCATGCGTTCGCGTGGGTTTCCTCCGGGTGCTCCGGTTTCCCCCACAGTCCAAAGACATGCAGTACAGGTCAATTGGGTAGGCAAAATCGTCCATAGTGTATGAGTGTGTGTGTGGATGTTTCCCAGAGATGGGTTGCGGCTGGAAGGGCATCCGCTGCATAAAAAATGTGCTGGATAAGTTGGCGATTCATTCCGCTGTGGCGACCCCGGATTAATAAAGGGACTAAGCCGACAAGAAAATGAGATGAGATTCACATAGGCTCACCAAAAGTGGATAATAGAGAAAAATGTTGTTTGGTCTGATGAGTCTTGATTTCTGCTGCGACATTCAGATGGTAGGGTCAGAATTTGGCGTCAGCATAATGAAAACATGGATCCATCCTGTCTTGTATCAGCGTTTCAGGCTGGTGGTGCTTGTGCAATGGTGTGGGGGATATTTTTATTGATAGCAAGTGATCATTGTGTCAACACCACAGATCCGCCATGTTTGGCGCTCAAAAACAATCATAAAGCCCTCGTGCTGCAGGAATGAGGTTTGCTTAAGGTGAGCAGCTGTTGTGCAGTGAGGGGTTTGCATCTTTAATAAACTACGACAGCTTGCGTTCATTGAACAGTAAGATTGATTAATAAATCCATATGAAACAGCCCCTTAAAAGTCACGTCTCTCTTTCAGTTTCGGGCTTTTGCGCGTTTTGCACTCACACTACAAGCGTACCACACCAAAGACCAAGTGAACCACGCTCAGGCACACCTCTTCCAACCGGGCCAGGGCTGGCCAAGTGAACCGTGCCTGAGCACGATTCAGCGCACTCACACTTCTCAAACGATCCGGGAAACAGGTCTGGACACGGCTCGGATAGCATAGTGTGAGTAGGCCTTTATGACCACAGTGTACCCATCTTCTAATGGCTACCTCCTGCAAGATAACGCACCATATCATATAGAGCAAATTATCTCAGATTGGTTTCTTGAACATGACAATAAGTTCACTGTACTCAAATGGCCTCCACAGTCACCAGACCTTAAAAAAGTAGAGCACCTTTGGGATGTGGTGGAATGGGAGATTCACATCATGGATGTGTAGTTGACAAATCTGTAGCAACTGCGTGATGCTATCATGTCAATATCGATTAACTCTCTAAGGATTATTTCTAGTCCCTTGTTGAATATGCCATGAAGGTTTAAGCAGTTCTGAAGGCAAAAGGTCCAAGTCTTTACGAGTAAGGTGTTCCTGATATATTGGCCAATGTTAAATAAAATAGTGTATATTCGAATAGGCGATGACACCAAACACTTCACATTAATTTACTTTAAAAAAATCTAAATGGTTAATGTTTTGAGCACACCAGTCCTTCATCCTGACTGGAACCCTTTTAGGTGTTTTAGCGTTTTCGCCTTTTTAAAATGTATTTACACTTATCTGATAAATGTGGTAAACCACTTTAAAATAGTAATTCCTGTGATGACAACTGAATGTTGAAAACCCTTGTTATTATATGAGACTGCAAACTGGCCTAATGCCATCTGAAAATTCATCTTTGCCTCCACATGAGTTACATTTCTAATTGTTAAAATGTAAAGCATCATAAATGAAAGTTCACAAGAGAACAGTTCCTGCTGTGTTTTAATCAAATGAATGCAGCTTTAGTTTTAAATGGAGAGTTCACTTTACTCCCCCTTAAGTGATTCCAAACATTGAGAAACATTGAGTCCAATTGTAAGGCATGAGATATCACAAATACTTTGATGTCTTTTGAAAATTCAAATATGAGCCGAAAACAGAGACAATCAGCTCCACAACCCAGCAGGTGGGAATGCAGGAAAAGCCAGCTCCCCTCATTTCCTCCATTTACATTTGAATCCCCTGAAACCCCTTTGTTCAACCACCCCAACTCACACAGTATGGTCATTTCAAAGTCTGAATGTTCTAAATCAACCCAAGTGACTTCATCTATCATGTTTGATATCATTTGAAATGTCTCAGTGCGACTGGTACAATGGTCATATTCTCTCAGAAACAGACATAATCAAAACAGTAAATATATAACTTCAGGTATCTTTTGAACCACTGTGAAGGGTGTGCTTTTTCTATAGGCAGAAACGCTTCCACTAAATGCAAATGCCTTTTGTTATTCACATACCCCTTTCCTTGAGAGGATTCTTGGGTTTTCTACCTAAGGGAAGGATTGAAAAATGTTGGTGCGATCCTGCTATTCAGATCAGCCCATACCATGGAAGCTCTAACGCTCCATGTTATGTATATTTTGAAGTCAGGTATGCATCTTTTAATCTTGGATTTATTGTTGATAATTTAATGTCTTGTATTGATCGTTTATGAATTGACTGAATGATTTAGCATGATACACATTTACCTGACTATTTAATTGTTATGTTTGAACATTTTTTGCTTACTCTGTAATTATTCATTCCAGTAGATCATGTTGTATCCTTGTTTCCACACTTCCTGTGTCAGGTCAGTAGACGGACTAAAATCCAGTTGAGATGGAGCATTGGGCACACTAATTATATATTGATATGATTTTCCTAATGTTTTGATTGGAGTCAGATAAAACGAGGATAAATATTTTCTAAACCACCTCATATTCAAATTGGAGTCAGATTTGAGTTAAATTTAAAGTAAATCAACATTGTGCACTGGAAACACCAAACAGGCATTGAACCTTCATCCACCAGTGGACACCTCTATTGGACCAACTGGATGGACCTTACACAATCTTTGGCTTTAAATGCACGGTGCTAATGCTTTATTCATAGGTTGTTGTAAAAGGCTCTGTTTATTGTAAAACTCACCCTTCAACTATTTTTGAGAAGTTAGTTATTTTTTAAACAAATACAGAAATGTACAATTTGGAATAAACAGATTCTAAAAGAAGTTTTGAAATGTGTGTATGAAATATTAGTAAATACATAAATAATAAACAGTAATTGTGGATTACTTTCATTATTTTCACTATGAAATGGAGAAATGGAAAGAATCACACCAACATTAGACTTTTGTAAACCAATTTAATCAATCAGCAGTAAACAAAACCATCAAAGATAAAAAGCACAGCTTATAAAAGTCCTGCAGGTGGTGTGTGAAATGGGTGATCAGACATGTTAGCTAACATTGGCACTTAAAAACATGACACATCGGTCTAGAACATGAAAAACTTGAGTTAAAAAAACATCTTTTTTGTAAGGAAATGCTTTGCCATTCTTTCCCCTCTGCTTTTGATTACTCTGTAGTTGCAAACTGGTCAATCAATATGAGCACACCATGACTGTTCAAGGCACAAAGAATGTTTCCATACAAAGTGAAAGAGACCAAAACCAAGCCGACAGTAAATTCAGATCTGTTTTTGGCTGAAATGATTGGACCAGCTGAAGCTGTCTTTGTCTTCGCTTGATGAGGCAATTATGCGGCAACTGAGCATTCTCCTGTAGAACACAAGTTTACAGTCCAAAGTGAATTATAAGTTGTTGTTTTTTTAGTATTTATACATTACAAAATTTTATGAAGCAAAAAAATTACCATTTTGTGGAAGCATGACAATGTTTTCCTCAAGGATGCCAGTGTCCAAACAAAACTGCCTGAACTTCTCCTTCAAGTCATCGACCATTTCTGGAGTGCGACCTGTGACACATTTAGAGTCTGTTTAGCATTGAAAACATTATACTCTTTCACTTTCCTGCTCACAGATGGCTTATTTGGCAATCGTTTCTGCTAAATTCCCCATCATATGTTAGTTTAGTATTCATTGATATTATTTGAAAGCTTAAACCTCAAAATACCATTTTGAAATCCGGCTTTAGATGGAAAGGCTACTTTAAAACAACATTAGCGAGCTCTGCTGTCTAGTGGACAATATAAGTTTCACAATCATTTTAATATAGGTATACATTAGATTTAATTTTCTTGACAAAATCATTCCAACAAATCAGAAAAGGTATGATAGGTAAATTTTAGTGTTTGGTTAGAGAAAGTTTGCACTGTGATGGAGATTGATTGAGTTTTGGGTGTCACCTAGTGGAAATGTTTGGTATAACTCCTAATTAAAAATGTGGACTAACTTCGTTAGATGCATGGCTTTATTTATAGCAATATTTATTGTTTAAATAACCATAGTTGTGCAAAAAATACCATGGATAAACTGTAGCGATTGCATCAAAACATGCACTCTGATTTGTGTATATGCTACATGATGCAACAAAACATGTTTTTGTTTTATTCTAGTTAGGCCGTGGTCAGTTTTTGTAATATAAATATTTAATTAATTACAACAATCTAAGTTAAAAGGTTAATCTATTGTTACAGAAATGTCCTTACTGTAGAGTTTGTTGAGGATCTCAGATACTCCTCCTTTGGTCTTGATGGTGTGAAAAATAGCGTACTCGTCAAACTTGGCGTCAACCACGCGCATGTCATTGTCATTTCCCCAACCTAAAAAATGTAAACCACATTTTAGCCAAATAATTTTAAATACAGTGAAGTAATCTAACCAAAACATATTTCACTCCTTACGCTGGCTGTAGAAGACAAATCTTCCAGGAGTCTCGGTTTTCTTGGCGAGGTAAGTCATCCTCCAGCAGGAACCATCACTCCTGACAAACAAATGAAACAACAAGTTAATATTTATCAAACTCTTTACATTTGACACTGTAATAAAGCCAATTTAGGCTTACTTTAGGTTAGAGTAACTGAGGTCAAGGTCTCCCTCCTGGGTGGGCACCAGCATGGCAGTTCCCATCTTCATGTCATCCTTATGACTGACAAACCATTTTGCGTTTGTAGCAAAGCCAACGAGATACCACTTTCCTTCCACCTGAAAAAAATTGTTAGCGCAATTATCTCACTTAGTGCCCTTCAGTTAAACGCATGGTGTAAATGCTCGTATATTTGAGGAATTTACCTTTTGCAGGTCGAAGTCAGTCATAGGCATGACATCAGCCGAAGCAAAAACTGCACAGAGCAGAAGGCACAGCATCTTTACTACGACACTCGTCATGTTTGCAGAAGTGTTGCTTCTCTCTCTGTTTGCAGTTCCAAGGTGTGTGGAGAAGACGAATGGCAGCCCCTTTTTATCCTCAAACTGAGCCCCCCAAAGCCGAGTCCCTCCCTACTTGCAGACCCAGCAGGAATGATAATTACAGTCGTTACACAACTGCTAACACGCACGTGTGGTTTTTTCCAGGTAAATATGCGTGTTTGATGGTTTTTATGACCCTCATACCGATGTCCCTATTTTACCTTCTTATGTGACAAGTGAGCCGTGCTAACTCAGGGATGTATTTATTTAAAACAGTATTATATTAATTATAAAAAATGTATATTATATGTAGGCTATATAATTGTAATGCCACATGCAGCTTCACTCAGTGTTCATATCTGGTGCACATTTAATAAATTTGGTAAAATTACAGTAAAGCCACCTTTGTTAGTATAAGAGAACGTGTTGAGTTAAAATGTTCATTTTTCACAAGAAGGAGTTTAGATGCAAAAACCTCTAAATGTTGTTTGATATTTTCTTCTAAAATTAGCATTTTCTCAGACTTTTGTGTAAGCTCAGAAATTGTTATTTTATAGTGATGAGCAAGTTATTTTCATTGCTTTTAAAGTGAAATACTTGAGCATAAACATACACTGTAAAAATTATATGATCTGTTAGTCCTGACCACATATGTTTTTAGGTCATTGTAACTTATTAAACTAAGTTAATCATGTTTTAACTTAATTTTATAAGTTACCCAAGCTATTTTAGGTCAGTTTGACATAATATAAGTTTAACAGACTCAAAAATGTAATTTGATTCTGCTTAAAAATTTAAGGCAACCAGGATTTTTTTTACAGTGTAAGAGGCTAAGAAAAATGACTATTTTAGCAGAAAATTTCTAATGGCATTTAGAGGTTTTTGCACTTGAACATTTCATATATTCTTTCTATTTTCATATATTCTTATCTATCTTAATGTTAATGCAAATATTATCATTGTTTGTCTAATTATTTCTCAATATCAGTCAGTGTATGCTAACTAACTAATGTGGATAACAAATTAATATTGCATATCGTCAGCAACAAGGCTCTTTAACTGAAACTAAAACCACACACACAAAAACACCATTTTGTTATATAAAATAAAATACACCAAAACAAATTCATTGATGCTAGCAATATTTCTCATTAGTTTACTCAATGTATAAAGTAAATACTAAGATAAAAAAATAGACGTTTAAAATAGACAAATTAGGAATTGTGTAATGGTGTGCATCTTAAAAATGTTTTTTGCAGAGATGTCTTAGACTAACATTTTTTTGTATATATGTGTGTGTGTTTGGGGCGGGGGTTTGCGCAGGGGGCGGCTTTCAGAGCAGATCTAAGAGGGTTTTTTTCCTAATATGAAGAACATTTGGTAATTTGAGTAGTTAATAATGGGCTAATGATGATGTGCCCCTCCAAGTAAAGACAATATAATTATACAATAACATTTTATGAGTTAAGCATAAACCGATGTGGAAAATAATGCATAATTAACAAACAATCATATACTAACAAGTAATTAAGGTAGCCATTATTTACACATGAACTCAAGTGACTAAAAGTTAGTTCATGATTAGCGCATGCATTAACGCATCATTAATTTATCATAAAGTAATGTTTAGTTTACATATTAATACATCATTATTCATGCACTGTTATTTTAAGGTGTTACCAAACATTTTATGAGCAATTTTTTTTACTTTATGAGACATGTGCACTTGTATGATTACATGACCGTTTAAAGCACATAATGTAACCATTCATAGCAATTCTTTTATTATTAGTATTTTATTAGTTTATTATTGTGTAAAATAGATCAGTGTAGATCATAAATGATGTTAATGAGACTAAAAGAAATCTGCAGCATAGCATCTAAGATATCTAAATCAGTCTCAGTTTATCTAAACATGCACTTTCTATCTTATAGCCTTTTATTTTCACCTCAGAAAGTTGCACAGAGTCAGTTTAGTGCTGTAGAAACTCATTTCGAGTTCAACAAAGTTCATTTGTGTTTGATATTTTTCCGTAAGAAAATGATTTCCTCAGGATACTTTTTTTTGGAATGTTGGATGTGCATCATGTTTACTTCGTTGTGTTGTGTAACTCTGAACGGGTGGGCAGGCAGAGTCCTGTTCTGACACTTACATCACAAACCACACCAATTATACCAAGATGCCTTTACCTTGTTTTATAAGCACTGTTTTGTTCCCTAAAATGGCTTGAGGATAAACACAACTTTTCAAGCTTTACCAAAGATGCAACCATATCAGCTATTATAGAGGTGCACCTAGCAAATTAGTGCTAATGCTGAAAAACTCATATAACAATGAAATTAAACAACCATTTTATTTCTGTACTCCTGCAGGCTGCTTTCTCACATTGCTCAGGGTCTACCAAAGTTAGCCAGTCAGTTTTAGGTCAGATCTGGGGGACAAAGCAATGATAGAGTTGTTAAGCAAAAAATAGACCTTATGCAAAATTATACTGTTTTGTTACAAAACCAAATTCTGAGGTTGTGCAAGTTTTGCAACATGTGCCTTTACGAAAGATAACGTGATGCACACGTGGATTGATTGGTTCTTTTTGCAGGATGTAAAAGTTCTTTCAGCCAATCAGTAAAGGTTGCTGACACCGAGGGGAAAGAAAATGCTGTTGAGTAATCTGATTCATTTAATGAATCGGTTCGCTTATATGATTCATTTAAATCATTTAACAGAACTCCTCGCGCGGGATTGTATTACACATATGGTTTAAAAGTTAGGCTAGCCTAATGTTCAATTAAACTATTTATTTATAATGTATAATGTTTGTATTGCACAAAATTATCTGCTTTAATCCAAAATATTTGCATACGCGAGACGAATCGGTTCATTTGGATCATTTAAATGAATTGCTACAATATAACGACAAATTCGCAGATATTAGGCGTACTACAAAAAGTTAACAGCTATAAATTTACTTAATCGCTTTCACGTCGTTCTTAAAACAAATAATAACCTCCAACTTATTTATCGGAGGAAAAACAAAGGTCTTACCTAGAACTTTTTCTGCTGACTCACAGAAACCTGCAAAAAGGAATCGAGAGTCAAAAGTGTTCATTAACTATTTTAATATAGGCGTATGAGTTAATTATGAATAGTCTCACCGTAGTCAGGAAACTGGAAAACTACGTCCAATCCCAAATTGAATGTCTTCGCTCGATCCTCAAATTTATCCACAATATTATCAGGTACTTCCCCAGACCGACCTTTCAACAGAAATTATTATTTGCATCAATCAATTCACTTTAAGCTGTTCCAACAGTATTGCGCTTTACAAATGTTTGCCACTTAAGCTTTTTATAAGGCTAATCATTATGGAAACCAAATAAACACATATAAAAAGATGCTATTATAGCACCACGAGTGGAAAAGTTTAAAATATTCCAACACTTACCATACAGTTTCATAGTAATTTTCTCTGCTCTCTTAAAAACCAGCATAGCATATGTGCTGTAGTCCGTCTCGAGCACCATTATGTCCACATTGTCAGACGGTCTCTTGCCTGCACAAGAACAGAATGAAAACACATGCACAGCAGCCCTAAGTGATATTTAAACTAAACAAATTTGAATGCTATCATATCAAATACATACTGAAATTATGCAGGAAAAATCTCCTTGATATACATGCTTTATTACCTTAATAGAAAATCTTACATGCATTTTACATTTAGCCCTAACCAAATATATGCATAGTCAAAATTATTAGCCCTCCTGTGAAATATGAATTCTTTTACAAATATTTCCAAAGTATTGTTAACGGAGAGAAGATTTTTAAACATAATAATAACACATTTCTTTTGCCATGGTGATATTTTAATTTTGCAAGATGCTATTTAGCTTAAATTGGATTTAAAGGCTTAACTTTTTTATTATGAATGGAAAATGTTTTTTTTTCTGTATCCAATAAAAAAACTCTTAAGAGGCTAATAATGTTGACCTTAATTTTTTTATTTAAAAACTTTTTATTCCAGCCAAAGTGAAAGAAATAAGACTGTCCACAGCAGAATAATAAATCTTTTGAAATACTGTGAAGATTCCATTGCTCTGTTAAACAGCACTTTCATTTCAAAGGAGGGTTGATCATTTTGACTTCAACTATATGTATTTATTTATTCATTTATTACTGATAAATACACTCTCAAAAATAAGAGTGCAAAAACTGTCCCTGTGATTGCACCTTTTCAAATTGCTCACATTTGTGCCCTTTTTGGATTCAAATTGGCTCCTTCAAGCGACAGATTACAAGAAGAGCAGAAGTAGAAGTTATGACTAACCAATTTTGCATATTTATTTCAGAGAGGGTACATATACTGTCATTTACAGTCTAGGTTAGAAAATATTTCTTAACCAAAAAGAACCATAGATATAGTGGGCCTTCGTCTGCACATGCCTTTGAGGAAGAGCTGCCCAGGGGTTTTCGTTTTCATGTAGTTCTGCTTGATCTCCCAGCACACGAAATTGCTTACATTTGGAAAGAGCACAATAAACAGAAGGAGAATATGCATGTGGGTCAAAGAAAGAAACATACTGTTATACACGTTATACGTTTTTACACACACACACACACACACACACACACACACACACACACACACATGTATATATATATATATATATGACAATAAAATTGAGACATATATAAATAAATGATTATACGTAATGTTATTTGATGATAAATTCTATAAAATTTCTTGATGAAAAGTGGCAAAGTATCAAGATGTTATGATTAATGAATAGAGCACTATGTTAGCAATACAGTAAGTGCTCATCTATTTGTTTTAAATATGCCTGACAAGAATTATTACTTGCATAACTTACTAACAATTATAACAGTGAATGAAATCTTAATTCTTAAATCATGACGAAATGATTACCACAATTAAAAAGCACACACAAGTCTAACTTAAGGTAGAATGAGTGAGAATAATGCCCATGTAAAATAATTTGACAAAGCAAGTCTAAAATATACATCATTCTTTGCATGCATCATGTATAGTTATGTAATTTAATGTATAAATGTTTAATTTTAATAATATTAATTTAAATCCTAATTGTGTCAAAATAAAATTACATATGAAACAAGAATTAATTAAAATAACAGATGATTGTAGAAATAACAATATTAAAACATACTATTTATCTGTTAGCATTAGTTTTTGTAATATTTGTTAGATATATTTATCCAAGCATTTAAAAATGGCATGTCAAAAAAGTCTGAAAAAGCAAGTTGTATCTTGACTCTCCGGTGCTTTTGCTTGCATCAGCTGTAATTGATGATAGTCTGCAGCAGTTGCCAAAGGGAACTTTTTTGAGGTTGTGTAAGACTTTATGGCCTACTTGTGAAATTTTGTACTCCTAATATGAAGCACAGTCATCATATTTTTATATCATATTGATTACTTTTAAATATTATTTATTATTTTTATGTATGTATGTATGTATGTATGTATTTTTGAGCAGAAAAAAATATTGATTATGGTAGCTGTCATAACCAAGCTGTAATAAATGACCAATATTTGGAGAAATGAAATATAACTATAGTGTTGAAAATACAAAATAATTAATCATCAGCTCGCAGTGAGTAAATTGCTCCTCCTGGTGGCTGAAGCAGGACTCACAGTTTTCTCACGGTGCCCACAGTCACAGTGTCCGCAGTGATGGTCCAGGTAAGGCTCGTGCTCTCCGTTTTAAAGCCGCTCTCCAGGAGATTCTTACACCGAGAAGCCACTGTGAGCAGGTGCCACTTGCCACTCATCTAGAGAGCGAGATTTTAATCAAACATACCGACACGTGTAAATCATTCAGTCATAAACTGTGCGTGCATTTATGAAGAAGTATTAATGCCCTATTTTGAAACAACACCGAGCAAGAGTAATGACCTAGTATGGGAAGCCGTTTTTACATTTAACACAAATGTCATCTCATTTTTTGAAAAAAAAAAAAAAACTATTTGATATTCGATATAGCAGCATATGCACATACATGTCAACATTTGCATGTAAAAATAAAGAATACTCCAACACCCCCTTCCAAAAAAAAGAAGAAGAAAATCCCCAAATTACTCATCTAGAGCTGTTTCATTGTAAATAAACAGTTAGAATGGTCAGTAATATGTACTATTTTTATTATTTACCAAGAAAAATCCATTTAAAAAGCTGCAAAATAATTAGCAAGCAGTTTAGCCTATTAAAATGAGCTATTATAAAGAATTGAACTAATTTATCAAATCTCCTTTACCTTTTCTTCACTGTGTAATTAAAATATTCTGATTAAAGAGCAGCAAATAAATCTCTTGGATCTTTCCTTTTTCCTGATTCCATTAAATAACAGAGGTGTCACTTTAAAATGGACGCATTAAACATTATAATGAAAGCAATTGATCGCTTTCCTAACTTTTTTGCTCATTTAAAACAACATTTGTTGTATTTAAAAGAAACCTCACCAAGATCGACATGTTAATATTTTTATGTGGATATGTCTATTCAAACATTCACCCAAAGCCCAGAGTGTCCACTTTTGCTCCACTTCAAATCGCATGTACAGAATTCATTTGGGATACAGCGTCTATTTGTTAATGGAGCGGGTCTGACAATGTTTTCATACCTGAATAGAGTGGAGGAACTATGATGTCACCTTGTAGGCTAATCTGCTGCTAGCATAAAACTGGTTCCCGTGGCAAAATCCCTATAGGATTTTCCCATAGGCTTTTTGAAGATAATCTGTATAATCCTCACAATAAAATACATCTTTTAGCCCTTTTAGATCTTAAATGCAAACAGCCGAAAAAAGCCCATATAGTCACAACTGCTATACATTTTAGGGAGTGTAAATATTGCAGTTATGACAGAGTTAAATGTCTTCAGATGAAGAGAAAAACAGAAAAATCACTTGATCACGTTAAATCACAGTTAATGTGCATGTATTTTTACACATTTATTCACACGTTTGTATTACTGAAAGCAGGAAAGAGACAGGCAGCACTGCAGTATCTTCATAACATCGTTTAATTAAAATAAGCGATCAACAAATTAATCTTGACAGTTTTTATAAATGAAGGCATTATCTACACACAATATGAATTCCCAATAAGAAAAATACTACAAACTATAAAATACTATTCATGAAAATATTTAAATAACAGACAAATTTAAATGCCCAATGCAAGTGGGCTGCGCTCCAGACCAGATCAGCTCGATGACGTATAATTAATGTCTCCGGCACCGCCTGTAGTCCCATTTAGCAACTAGATAGCAACCGTCTTTTTAAAGAAGCGCAACCAATTTACAAAATAAAGAGTGTGCTGTAACTGAAGTGTTTTATGTCGTAGAATAAAACGTGAAAGCATCTTCAGTTTGTGTTAGCCATGGACCTTATTTAGGTGATTTAACTGAAATGTAAAAAAAAATAATAATAACTTTGGGACGAGGGAACCGGATATGCTAAAATTCTAACTCGCTTCCAGGTTTTTGCATACAAATTGACGTCATAGTTCCCATAAAATGAAAGCACAGAACAGATGCACATTTAAGAGCAAGGGGTGTCCCCTGGTGGTTTGGCGGTATGGTTTGCCTATGGGCCTATGGGTTGCCACCCTTTATGGACAGATTAAAAATACAGGAGAAATATGAGAAAATACCTGTATGAAATGATAGCAGGATAGAATTGTAAAATACGCGTATCACGTATAAGTTGTCAAGATATGTTTGTGTCTATGTATTTTTTAAATTAAAAAGTGACAGATGAGGGGGCTACCCAGATGTACCCAAATTTTTCTAAATGGTTTCAGGCATGCTTGTTAAACGTGTTCTATATAAAACAAGTTTTGCATTTATTTTCCCCAGGTTTTTTTTTTTTTTCTAAAAAATCATATCTGAATAAATATGATCGGGGGGCAAACATGTTCCCTTCTATGTAAAATTTGAATAGGAGGAGAACATGTGTGTTCAAGATGAAGAGCGACGGGTTGTGGGTTGTCTGGGTTATTGTGTGTGTTCAAGTTGAAGAGCAGGGGAAAAAATCCTCCATTTTAAAAAAAACACAGACCCTGGCATGTTTTAAAAACAAAATAAATAAAAATAGTGTTTCAGTGACCTGATACAGCATTTTTGTGTTGACAAGCAGTCCAACAGCATAGAAAAAAAGCTGCTGTTTTGAAAACACCCATATTTGTGTGGACAGCAGGGACTAAGGCTGTGACTAAAGCCACAGAAGTTGTAGTTTTATGTTCTTATTCAGCGATTCTGCTTATTAACAGTAGGAGTTCATCATTCTCTGACCAATCAGCACTTTAACTCTGCTCCAGTGCTTTTTTGATCTGAGGATGATGTTGACATTTATTTCTGAAAAAAAAAAAGTTGTAACATGATAATTGCCTTTATTTGCGAAAGTTTGCCTTCATTTGGCATCCTGAAATTAGGGATAGGAAGTTGAAAGCCTCATGTGACAAAGAAAATCAGTTTCTTCTTTTATTTGTTTTATTTGGTTGTTTGTTTGCGTGTCATTAAGAAATAAACATGGATAACATTTAGAAAATTACTTATAATAGAAAAAATGACAACTATGAACTTCAACAATTGATGCCAATGGAATGTTTTTTCAACACCAATGGCGGCTCATGGACCTTAGTTAGCGGTGTTTTTGCACTTTTGAAAGGTATACAATTTCTAAAAATAAAAACGTGTGCTTTTACATGAGAACATGAGTCTGATTCCAGCGACGCTCCAGGGACAGACGAGTCTTCGCTGAGGCCATCTTCCAGCCTCCACCGCGGTGACTGAATATCTGCACAAGACTTTTGGCCAGCGGAGAAATTAAAATGGTCGTGCCCAACTGAGTCTGGTTCTCTCAAGGTTTTTTTTCTTCACTCCTATCAGGTGAAGTTTTTTTCCCCTCTCCGCTGTCGCCACTGGCTCGCATGGTTCAGGATTGGTAGAGCTAAACATCGATGAATTTGCTCTTCAGTTTTTGAACTCTCAGTAATGATTTTACATCACACTGAACTGAGCTAAACTGAACTGAACTGAACTTAAACACTAAAAACTGAACTACACTGTTCCAGTTACTATGACCATTTATGTGAAGCTGCTTTGACACAATCTACATTGTATAAGCGCTATACAAATAAAGCTGAATTGAATTGAATTTTAACATCAGCTAAGATCATTTAAATGAACTGTAAAGCAATTCCTGGAACTATTTAAGTCTATATTATTCACGTGATGATCGAACAGTTTGGATTTCTTCTTTTGCTGGATCTGAAATTGCTCACTACAAAAAAAGTGTGTTCTTTATAGTATGAATGGAGCTCGAAGATATTGCATCAGCCATTTGTCGTTATCATGTGACCTACCTGCATCAGGTGTGTCGATTTACTCCCATTCATGAATTTTCTAGCGGGGCATTATGAATATAGCATAGCGTCCATCGTATGCACACTTCAGAATCTCATGAGAAGTAGTAGGTCATCCGGGTACTTCACGCATACTGTTTTTTGAATACCATGAATTCAGACATACTACTCGACTCACATGCTGTTTTTAATGTACTATATAGTATGGAGGTCACCTGATCAATATCGTTCAAGAGTGCAAGCAAATTGTTTTAAGTTAACTAAAATTATCAGAACAAATTGTTTTCCCTCAGTGGATTAATTGTTTACTTTAAGACTACCAATGTGCTCTAGCAAAATACACATTGTAAAATTGAATTTCATGTGGACTTAAAAAATAGCTTCAAGTAGCATGAAATATACACCCAAATGTTAAACTGGCTTGCCACAGGGCTATAAATGTGAATGTCGATCATTTAATTCAAGGTGCCAAAACGAATTAACTTGATTGCGGTGTCATGAAGTATGTCGAAATTACCTGATCAATGTTGATGTTCTGACCTGGAGCCAATGTGTCGATAGCTTTCTGTGTCTCGGTTTTCTTTGGCTTCGGAGGTTCTGGTTTATATCGCGCTCTTCGTGTCTCTACAGGTTCCCAAAAACTGAGACACGCGAGCACAAAGAACAAATACAGCCAGAAGCGAATCATCACAGCAATTTTAACTAAGAAATAATTTCCTTAGCGAAGAGGATTGCTTATAATAGTCAGTCAACTGTCCAGTTTCCAAACATAGATTAGGATGATGACCCTCAGTTCAGGTTTATCATTAACTCATACCATACCCATACAAATACTGGTCACATACTGGTGGATTTGTGGCAGTGTTTACTTTATTACATTTATTTACATTCTTTATTTTGTCATAAAGGTATTTACATTTGTCAATTTTGTCATACTTTATTTTGTCATAATGTTTATCTATATTTTTGAGACAGCACAATACCAATATTTTACCTTCAGGAACGTTAAGAAACCCATATTAGAAAAATAAAAGGTTTGTTTCTCTGACCAATTGTTATTTTCCGAGAAAAAAAAAAACCTTTAAAGAATAAAATAAATATTAAGATTTTGCTCAAACCTGCATAGTAAATTTATAGAAACTTCAGAAAAATAATTGGTTTTGTTAAATATATGTATCTATAATGATATTTATAGTGATAAAAACATAATTGTTTAATGAATAATTTTTCATAGATTTACATTGTAATATCCTATAGTTGTAATATTAGTTATAACATTATAACTTAATAATAATATCTATATTATATAAGTATTAACATTCTATAAAATAATATTATTATTAATAGTATTATTTATTTATTATTATGCAGTGCCACTCAAACATAAAATATATTATGCAATAAATAATTACACCTTTTTGAAGTGGTACAAGATGGATGTTTAATTGAACCATTTCACAAACACAGCCTGCAAATATATATATATATATATATATATATATATATATATATATATATATATATATATATATATATATATATATATATATATATATATATATATATATATATATTTATATACACGTGTGTGTGTGTTTGTGTCTGTATTTGATAAGAGTAAATATTGTAAACTAAATGCACGCTCAAACCAAAGATGATAACTATAACAACAATGTACTGTGGACACATCAACTTGAAATAATTGAAATCACTTTCTGAGATTTTTCCAGATCATGAAGGCACATTGACCATCAGAATCCACCCCGCTTTAAAGAGTTCAAGCATGTAAAAATCAAATGACAAAACTGCAGCACACTGTGATTTTAATCAATGTTTATTTCATTTTCTTTTTATTAAATTGTCATTCATGTCATCCATGCGTTGTGGGACTGTAGTTACTTTTCTCAGATAAGCTGTTAAACAATTTTGTGTAAATATTTCTTTATTTCTTTATTTTCTGATTTTTCTCAAAGTTTAAATGCTGTGATTCTCCTCATAGCTGGATAGTTTGGTTAAAATGTTAATAATAATAATAACAACAAAGACTTAAGCAGATAAGCAGATCCCTATTAGACGTGCCAATATTAAATGCTACAATAAATCATGATAATGACCATGCATAACATGTTTTCATGAATAGGGCTGCTCAATATGACGTTTAGCATCGATATCGCAATGTGCTCATTCGCCATAATCACACCGCAGTATTTTCAATGTGAAGTTGGGATTATTATAGTTGATCAGCAATGAAGAATGCACAGTGTTTATTTACATTACATTTGATTATTCAACATTAGGGCTAGGACAAAATATCTATGCTGGTTTATTGAGATTTATTCCACCCCCGGTACACTAATGATGTAGCCAAGTATCAGGATTTATGTAAAGGTACAAAAGATCTGAACTAATTCATTAGCCTTGCACTGCTACCATTTACCACTTAGATGACTGTACATGAGGTGGTGCTTCTCATAGTGTCAGATCAAACATATCAGTGTTGCAATTCTACAAAATATATGTGCTGTTAATGAAATACATCTTCTACATTTTTGATGCATCCACCCCTTCATTTATGAATATGATGATATATTGTGGATGGTTAATATTCGTAATAATCATAATCGGGGGTAAAATATATTGATATTGTATCGTACCATATTACTTTACCTGAATATCTGACTGCTAAATTTATTTTTATCTTTGCTCAATTTTGTTTTTATTAATTAATATTTTTATTTATGTAAATCCATTCCAATTAGAGCTATTTAAAGAAATCTACCAAAATTGTATTAATTTCGTAATATATACATGTATCGCTGGGAAAAAAAACACAATGTTAGATTTTTCCAGCATCGTGCAGCCCTAATCATAAACACTTCAAAATACAGTGAATAGTTATTTTATTATATAAACCATTTGCATGGCTTTTCAGAACATTCAAAGTTTTGTATTAACAGTAGAGTTCAAGACTTATTAGGTTATTTATTTTAAAATACAAATAATTTCATATGTTAACACTGCATGTTTTGCATGTCTCCTTTGTCACATCCATTACAGGTCTTTAAAATTTCTTTTTCTGAACTTTCAAAAAATTGCCAGTTGGGTTTAGGGAAGTCGGTAGGTGGGTCACAATAGGAGCTATTAACAATACTGTTGGTTAGGTTTAGAGATGGGGAGGATGGGGGATTGGTCGGTTGGTTGGTCGGTCAGCCAGTCAACAGCGACCTTTGGTGGATTTACATGAGAAGAGCAGGCGCAAAATGGCACTCGCAAGAGAAATTTGACAACTGAAAACACGTACACAGTGGCAGTGGCTCCTGGGACATATTTGGTGCTCTCCAGATATGTTTATAGGGGTTCGTAATCAGAATGAGCCTGGGTTGAACCCAATTGCTACGTCTTTAATATAACGTAATAACCCCAGGGGTTGCAAAAAAAAAAAAATAATCGAAAGGCTGATGATTTTTTTTGCATGTTATTTTTTAATGTTTATTATTAACATTTTACATAATTAACATTCAACCATTTTGGAAATCGTTAAGCAAATTGTCTTGCGACCCTCACTTTGGGACACACTGCTTTAAGCCATGCCCGAAAATGAAGAGCTCTGTTTGTAATTGTACATGCTAAAAGAACCTTTCTTTGCAGCAGTGATAATATCATTATATCATGTATTATGATAAAAGTCAAATACATTTAACAGTGTCATGTGCTTAATTCCTATTGGAAAAATAAATGGGAAAAATCAATATGGAAACCAATGTTGCAGAAAAAGTGGGCAGTCAATATAAACTCAAATGTTTGTTGTTGTGGATGCTAATATAGTTATTGTTATAGTTATCATTTTAGGAGTGAACCGGCACGACACATAGCACAGAACTAAGGACATTTGTTATTCTAATGCTATTTGTTTTTGTTATTTGCACTATTGGATTTGTTGGCATTACTTTTCTCTGGGTTTAAAGTTCAGTGCTACACTGTTGATGCAGAATCGCTGTCCGGTCGGATCAGGACCATCCTCAAAGACATGTCCAAGGTGGGCATCACACTATAAAACAAAATCAAACCAAACAAAAATCAAACAAAATGTTATTCTGGGAATCTGAAAATAAAACTGACTATATAATTAATACAAACAAGACTCACATGTTTGCAGATGACCTCAGTTCCTGTGCTGCCAAGTGAGTTATCAGGGCGGCGCACAATGTTGGCATGACTCTCATCTTTTTCCCAAGTCCCATGAGCCTCACAGAATGACGGCCAGCCAGCTCCTGCGTCATATTTTGCTTCTGAGCTGTCCAAGTCAAAGGCAGAATCATGTTCATTTAGTTTTGATTCATTCTGATATGCCATTATGCAGTCAGACTTTAATGGTTATGTATTTACTAACATCAACAAATAACAAACAATTCTTTTATTACATAAAGTTGATTGTTATTTGTGTTAACTCACAGTGCACTTACTAATGGTAATAAGCACAACTTTGGATCATAATAACGAATTAGTAACTGGTGGACTGTGATTTATAAATGCTGTAAAAGTATTGATCATTCTTTTGCTGGGTTCACTCAACTGGACACTTGCTCCAATTTACTCAGGGGATGTTTTTCACTATTGCACTGGTCTTAATTTGCCCTTTTTTACACATTTGCATTGACTTTGGATTTATTTTACTCATGCAAATAATTAATTCCTACCCAGGCTCATTCTGAAAACATACCGCTATATACAATATTGGAGAGAGAGCCAAATACGTCGCAGGAGCTACTTTTTTTCGGTATTTGTTTTCGCTAATCCACCAGAGGCTGCTGTGTAAACTTTTTGGGTTCTCAAATTTCTCTCACGAGTGCTATTCATGCCTGCTGTTCTCATATAAATTCACTAGAGGCCACTGTCGACTGATTGATTGATATTCGACTGATTGACTGACTGACCAACCGATCGACTGACCGAACCTCCTCCTTCCCTAAACCCAACCAATAGTGTTTTCAAAAGCACAGACTGACCTGGACACCCACTTCCCTAAACCAAAACCCTTATAAAGCAAGTCATTTCACTCGGTGGCCATCATTGAAATGCCTCTCGGGCAGTATGCTCGGACATTCTGTCTGAATGGGGAAACAGTAAAATCTCTAAAATTGTTTGCCAAGCTTACGATTACGTTTCATATTACAAATAACCAATACATTTAAACAACAACTTTCTGTTTTCATTTCTAAATGTTCATAATACACAAAATCTATAGAAACTCACATCTGGTCTAAGCCCCTCCCCCGAAGAATTGTCATTCTATTGCAATCAATGATTGGCTACTGAACTAGAAGGTGGGGCTTCATTTGCCATATAGACAGTTTTCTCCATTTAAAAGTATACGAGTGACATGTCTTGTGTATTCTATAGGTTTTGCCTAAAACCCACAGAGATTATTAAAAAGCAATCCAGAAAAAAAGCCATCATCTGATTTTTACCATGTTTTTAGATTTTCCCACATTTTTACCCTGTTATTTACTTTTGCAATTGTGTTTATTTTATTTTTTGGCTTCTGTTTTAGTCTTCGCATTGAACCCCTCCTCTCTGTGTCTCAAGTCTGCCAAAGTACATGACAAGCTAGCGGACAAACTGGTAACAGCAGGAAAGCTGTCCACACGAAGGTAAGCAGTCAGCTGGTAAGGGAGAAAAGGAACGACGTCATACTGCCCCATTGCGTTTGTTTTAAAGACGAAATGCAGCCATACGTACTTCTGGCTACATAATTCGCAATCTTCAAAAACGTAGAAAGGGCTACATTTTTTAGAATGAGCCTATGTTGATTAATTCAGTGTTTGGTGTTAAGCTAGCATAACTGGGCACATTTTTATTTCAGTTTATATTTTTTTTACTTTTAGTTCTTCTTTCCATTAAAATACAAATGTTATTTTAATCTATATAAGACATTGAGATGAACCCTATTTCACCAAGGCCCACTCAATGTAAAAGTAAACCTATATTTCAAGAGTTGTATGGTGAAATATGAAGATATTCCAAATAAAGATATTTCAGATCCAAGAGCTCTGTCAGAGATAGCAACAGTCCAGAGACATTGATTCAAAGTCCAGAAAAGAGTTTAAGAATTGAGATTGAACATTGTCACAATATTTTCACAACATAATCCCTGACCCAATGATAGCCATTTTTGGTTGTTCAGATTTTTTTTAGTCTTTCAAGTGTTCTTGTTCAATAAGACATGATTATAGGCAAAAAAAAGCCTCTTTTCTGACTGGCTATCTGGGCTTACCTCAGCTTTACATTTGGAGAGAATAACACACCACCTCTCAGAACCCTGCAAAATTTGATAAAATGTGGGATCCACTCTTTTATTTTCTACCAAACCAGATGGACCAATCATTTTCTTTAATATCTGAAGACTTGTAATCTATTGCAGTGTCTTTGTAGGTCATTTTTGTCTTCATTTGGTCTTTTTCATGGTTTCATTTACATTTTGCACAGATTATTGTTAAATGAAGGGTTTCTCTGTCTGTTCTTTGTTTTTTAATGTTTGCAATAATCATAATAAAAATATTGCCATTATAGTTAGCAGTGCGTCATATTGCCCATAGTAAACATGCACTCTTTTACAGTTCTCTTTTACAGTTTTTTAGCGCACAAAAATGGTCTTGTATGATTACAGTTGAAGCACTGAAGTCACATGGAATGTTTTGACAATGTTTTGGTTCCTTTTCTTCTCAGACCGTTGCTGTCTATGGAGGACGAAGGAGCTCTTAGATTTAACCTAAAACATATATATCCAAAACACTCCTTGAGAAACAATTAAACTAATCTGTTTAAAACTGGAAATAAATTGAGATTTGGAAGGACATCTGGATAAATAATTAAAACATGCAAAAGACTGTGAACAGAAGTAGATGAAGGAAGTGAGATTGTGGTTCTTGAATATCAATATGAGCTCATCAATGTAATCTAATCTTGCACTTTTACAGTTATTCATGCATGGAGAGAGGCTTCCATAAATATTTAGTTGGAATGTAAAGTTACATTTAAACAAAGTTCAATGGTGCAACAAAAACTAGTTAGCAGTGCTTAAGTTGTAAGTTAGTGTCTCTATGTGTTGTAATTAAGCTAAAATGTAGCAATACACTGCTGGTCCAATCAAACCCATAAGAGTAAAAAATAATAATAAGTTGTCAGTGGATGATTAAACTTTTGACCTTGTCATGAAGCCTTATTTATATCAAGTATGTCTTGTTTCTGGCATTTTTCAAAATAGATGTTGGACCTTTAGATTGCTTGTGGAGAAAAATAAACAGTATTGAACTTACATTGCTTCTTTTGTTGCCCTTCAGCTGAAAATTACAACAAAAAGCTGCACAATGAGGCATTTTATGTAAGTATTTTATATTTTGAGTTGTGTTGCATTAATAAACTAAACCTAGCACCAACTCACTAATTGCAAATATTTTATGTTTTTTAATACATGTAAACTTTCATGGGTTTTCAACATATCCAGTAACAGACTTCATGGTACTTACCGTTCTTAAGTATCAGTTACAAAAAAAAAAAAAACATCATAGTGTCTTAGTTTTCAAAAACTTACCTAAAAAGAGGCGAGTCACAGCAAACACAGTGATACATGCCCACCTCATTGTGATTCAAGTAGATGCCACTGAACGGCTAAAAATAAAGAGGTACTTACTCAAAGAGATGAACAAAGAACATATTTGAGCTATACAATGTTTATTTAACTTACCACCTCTGTGCCTTTTTCTCTTGTAACAACATATTGTTCTGGGGATAGTTTTCTCTGCCAGTCTGTGGACTGGTCATAACGTGTCAATGACTGCAAACCTGTAGGAACAGCCAAGACAAGAGTCATAAATGCAGCAAATCATCATATATTTTATAGTACACTAAATAAAATATGATGTTTATGATGATTTGTAAACGCAATTAGGTTATCCAAGTCTTTCCTAACTTTCTATAATGAAAATGTTTCAAACCAATTATATCATTTTAATAGTAACAGTTGAAATGTTCCCCATTTAAAGTTGATTTTATATAGTATATTTAATTATTTACCTATAACAAATGTAATCTTTAATGGCATCATACTCTAGGAAGTGTCATAATTATGTTAACACTTTTTTATTATTATTATAAAACCTCTAGAAAATGTTTCCCTAACTTTATGATTTATAATTTGAGTAAAACCGAAAATATTTGGTTTATTCTGTGTACTACTTATGACAAAATGCGATCATTGCATTACAACTATGCATAAAATAAAACTGGTTTATTTAGATTTTTAAACAACAAAATATTAATGTTAATTTCAAATGAGATAAGAAATTAATATTTGGTGAAATAACACTGATTTCCACTTAATTTGTTGAATAGATGTTCGACAGATGATGATAGATAGATAGATAGATAGATAGATAGATAGATAGATAGATAGATAGATAGATGATAGATAGATAGATAGATAGATAGATAGATAGATAGATAGATAGATAGATTAATTTAATTAATTGTAAAAACTTTACTTTTTCGACTTGCACTTCAAACCATATAGTTCATTTCACAGGCCTTGTGAACTGCATTTGTGTATTCAGGTCATGCATGTTCTAAGCGACATGACTATACAGTACTGCACTTTGCACCGACTTACTAGATAACGAAATGTAATTAGAAAACGTAATATCCACAAATAGAAAAAATACAAACAGCAGAAAGACTGCCTGATGGTACAACAATTTTAAACAAATATTAGTTTAAATTATCACCTACCCGTAGATGAAGAAATCAATCGAATCCCAGCGAATATCCTCTTCTGAGGTAAAACTGATTTGCCAGTCGCTCCTTTGGAAACGACAGTGGAGAGGCGAACTAGAAACCGTGACATGCTTCTCAACATACTATTTCATGCACTGGCGGGACTTTCTCCACTATTAGTTAAGATGGGCAACCCAATAGACTGGAAAGAATTGAGCTCAGTTGTCTTCATTCCACCCCTCACAGCTCGAGCAGCGGAAACCGGTCACAACTCACAGCTTTATGGGTCACGGTCGACTGGCAACTGAAACTGATCAAACTTTGCACCTTTTGTCAATGGACTAACCGCTCACGAACGTCGAAGTTTTTACTTATGTGACTTTGGGGTTTCTTGTTTTCTGGCTCATCAATGTAGACTTTGAACTTCATAAATCACAACTCTGACTTGACCACAATTCACAGCATTTTATATCTCACGTAGTTTTATATCAAGGTAATACTTTATTTGGATTTAATTCAATTTTTGTTTTACAGAGTATAATTTATATATTGTCAAATTATTGAATTTATCCCACCCCTCTCAGTTTCCCTATAGACACACAGAAACAAAATTAATATCTGCTTTAAATGGACTGATATATTAGGGCTGCTTGTGAGTTGCTTTTCATGAGGTTTCCAGGTTGATGCATGAGGTCTATGATATAGCTTTCAGGCTGAGAATAACCATAAGCTTTCTTCGGACCCATGATGAGAATTTCATTCCAGGCACGGTTGTATTCTCCTCTGATGAGACTACAGCTCAGCCCAATTCGGTCAGCAAGAACCTAAAATGAATTGAAATTAATCTGTTAAAACAACTGGCTAAAGTCATCTGTTGTAACTAAATCTGCATTTGTTTTTCAACCACCATGTTTATGGAGACATATAACTTGCAGTTCAATTTAAATGTATAAGTCTTGAAGTCACTGTCAGGTCATTTTTATACAGTCAAGCAAAAAGATCCTGCCAAATCCCAGCAAGCACAAGATGTCAACATGTGTCAGATAGATGTCATACCCCAATGTCTTGGGGGCGTTGCATTTTGTTTGGAAATGAAAACTGGGTTGACGTCAATGTCAGGCTAATGTCAATGTCAAACCTAAAATGAACCAAATATCAACGTCTAATGATGTTACAGTTTGACGTTGCGTGGATGTTACCACAATGACGTCTATCAGACGTTGAATTTTGCTTGCCATCCCTTACAAATAAATGTCAGTATTTGACATCAAAATGACGTTAGTTTAAGATGCTGGCTCGACATTTGCTTTTGGTCACTTTCCAACACAACCTAAAATTAACTATATATTAACGATATTTGATGTCGTTACTGGACATCAAAATAATGTTGTCCTTAGACACTGACTAGAAATTGAATTTTGGTCACCTGACATCACCATTTTAATATTAATGTCTTATGACATTGTGTGCCTGTTGGAATAGCACACAAGAATGTATGAATTACCTTAAAAAGTAATGCTCTGTGAAAATATGTGCCCTTTTTAATCTTTCCAATGAGAACGATGTTGGAACAGGCTTCAAACTTCAGCTCGCTAATGTGGAGCTCCCACAGAAAGTCATGAAGCTTCTGTTGCTCAACCTGACCGCCCATCGCGTCACATACTAACCTAAGAGAAACTCACATCAATTTTCCTATTTCAGCCATGTGGATGATAAATATGGGGTGATGATGATGATGATGATGATGAAAAACTCACATGGCCAAAGCTGTATACATTTTGACCTCATCCTTAAGTGGCATTATGGATTCTGCAGCCTCTTTGACAAGGTTGTGAAATGCAGCATCATACGGCAAACTCCATGTTTCTTCCACCATTATCTTCTGGTGTGGCTTGCACTCATCCTCTTCTTTCTTTTTCTCATCTTCCTCTTTGTGACCTTTTCCCTTTGTTTTACTTGAAAAAAAAGAAAGATGAGACCAGGAAAATGGTTTACAGGAAACCCATTTATATACATACACAGCTCACACACACACCTTGGTGTTTTGCTGCTTCTTCTGCCGTTTAAAACAGATGAGGCTGTAGTATCTGTTGGACTGTCTTGTTTACCTTCCTCTGGTTCTTTGGTGATAAATCTAAAGTAGAATAAATGATGAGGCCTTTTAATACTTAAAAGGATTAAACTGAAAAATAAAAATGAACTTATTATTTATGGTATTAGGTTGTTTTGGAGGATTCCAGGAGTGGGTCAAACTATCAGTCTAATTTATAGAAAACAAATATGATAGGAATTGAGATTCCATCACTATGACAATTGATCTTAATTTCTTGAATGTAATCACACGTTTAAGTCACTTTAAAATAATTCACACAACCCCAGCCAACAAATAAGCTGCATTTTCAGAAAAAAATATATAATATAAATTCTTTACACATAAACTATTTCAGCTCAAAACGTTCTATATGTAGGCTGGATTTTGGACCATAAAAAAGCCATCAAAGCCCCACACACTCTGATTGGATAAAGAAAAATTCCCCCAATATCTTCATATCTATTTAGTCAGATACATATTGGTTGGCTTTTCCTTTAACTTCCACTATGGACAAAAAGTAAACTCCTTCACAAACATATCCTACAGCTCTTAATCAAGTAACCTTTGAGTTCACTTGACATTTAAGTCCAGAACTCTGTCCACAAACGCCAAGATCAAAACAAACACAAAAGTATAAAAGTGGTCAAACAATGTTCTGTGTAATTAAGAATCTTTAAATACAATTAACTTATAATAAGCATAAATTGTGTTGCTTGAGCCTCAGTGGCAGAGTTCCCAATTCTCCTGTGGAAGCTCCAGGCATGATTCCCGAGCTAATGCAGGCAAAAGAATTTTCCTCCCCCGGGGGGGAAATCCATCTATCTACATCTATCTGTTGCGCAACAGAGGTATTTAATATTCAAGTGTGCTGCTGGAGAACTAATGCTGTGGAATAGGACGGCCTCTGAAAGCCTTTATTCTCCACAAAGAACTTGTTTTCTCTCTAAAGTGAGATTAGAGAAGAGATCTAAATACTGGTCAAAATAGAATAGAAAAATTAGCACTATTTATGATCCTGGATCAGAAAGTCTATCATTAGTGTAAATTTTTTATTGGAGATTTTTACATCACCTGAAATCTGAATACATTCATTCATTTTCCTTTGACTTATCTTCCTATCCTTCGACTTCCTTCGAGTCTCTATTTCAGAGGTTGCCACAGTGGAATGAGCCACCAACTATTCCAGCATACTGTATGTCTTACGCAACTAACTACTGAACACTGTGCCACCCCCGAAATCTGATTTAAAAAAAAAAAAAATATATATATATATATATATATATATATATATATATATATATATATATATATATATATATATATATATATATATAAACATACATCTCAGCAGAGATATAACTGTTTTAATATGTAATCTGAGTTTTTAAAAATTATTTAAGTTTTATTGAAGAATTAAATGAAGTTCTTATCAATGAACATTACTAATCAGAAATTGAGTTTTGATATATTTACTGTAGGACAATTTTTAAATATCTTCATAGAACATTTGAATGATTTTTGGCAGAAAGGAAAGATCTATTTGGACCCATACACATTGTTTTTTAGGCTACTGGCAAAAATAAGGCTAGTTTTGTGGTCCGGGGTCATATTTGAAAAGTTGTTTGGTACAATGTTTGTGCAAGTTTTATGTGATAAAGTAGTTTTTGACCCTTGGCCTTAACATACTGATTCTGAGGTTTTCCATTGACCGCAATGGTGGCTCGATGCTGGTTGACCACTTGTTTTGATATATCCTCTAATACAGGAAACTGATGACCCACTCTTATCTACAGGAGGAAGACAAAACAAGAGAAAAGAGAGTGACTGATTGATTTGTGCAGCATTTGAGACTGAAGATTTAGTTTTGCTCTTGAGAAACGTTTACATTCAGACCTGTCCAGGGTCATAGAAGCCATCAGTGGTAATATCGCTGGATGACAGGTGTCCAGTCAAACTATATTTCAATGATAGATTGCTGTCCAGAAGCTTCTGTAGTGCCAGCTGACTGAATTTGTTGCTACGATGTGATGACAGGCTGATTTCCTGGAGGATCTCTAGAGCTCTGTAAGATTGATGAGAATAACGCCAAATGACTGAACAATCAATGAGCTGACCCTTCAAGTGATGGAACACCTAGCAGAACGAATCTCTCAAAAACGGTCAGCAATATAATCCCCCCAAAAGAGAGAGACTAAAAAATTAAGCCTATTTTTAGAACTTTATTTGTAGTAGTTTTGTTACATTGTCATTTAATAGTAATGCATTTCCCACTTGTCATTTACAGTAATATGAAATTTGGGATAAATGTATCGTTTTAATTGTAAATTATTCTTATATCATGCTGGCATTTGTTTTATTTCTTTTGATTGGTTTAAAATAAATTAGAAATCAATAGCAGTACAACAGATGATCAAGATTAGATTATATAAATATTAATCCTTAAATAAATACAAAAAAATAACTATTGTGATTAGATTATAATCAAAATGGCTGACAGAATTATATCAATTGTTTAAAATGCACAAGAGGAAGAAGACAGAATGCATGACATTTAAACTGGTCCTAAATACGCTTAATAATCTTCTACATGTTTGGCACTTGTGATCTGCTGCCATCTTCTGGTTTTACTTTTACAGTTCATTATTTAAATGTCAACGTCAATAGTCTTGGCAAGAAACCTTTTTAATGTTCAAAGAAAAGGCTGATGCACCTGCTAAAGGGTTATACAGTGGCCATTTTATCAGGTACATTTAATGCTTGTTAAAGGTGCAGTAGGTGATTGTCCTTAGAAACATTTGTTGTTGTGCTGGTTGAAAGTCTATTTACATTCCAATAGTAATAATTAAAGTAAATGATCTAAATGTATTTATGGGTCATTCTTCAACTACGGGCACTTTAATGCTTGTGAAGTTAAGTAAAAAAAAAAAAAACTTGTTCAAAATGAACGTAACATAGCCTCATAAGTTTGAACAATTTGTCTAGTTTTGAGATCTGTATGAGGACAAAATTAGATAAGAGAATTTTTTTTTCCATCGTGAACTGAACAAATGTCAATCCCACCACATCTCAATATACAGCTTATTTCAAAATGAAATAAATTATGGCAGTCAAACATTGTCTAAGATCATTTTTGTATCTAGTTTAACCAATCTTTCCACAATATATATAATAATTTTACATTTGTCAATGAAATAAATTTGTTGTATGCTGAATTGTACACCTGTCACACTCTAAAATGTAATATTAATTTTGTTAAGAGCTTATTAGAAAAAAAAACTGAATTCATATATTAAATAAAGCATGAACTTATACATTGTAAATACACTTTTAATGTGTGTTGAGTACTTTGTAAAATATTTTTTAAAATGTGTGTGGGGATGGAGATGACAGTGGTGGAAATGACATTTCAACAGTTTATTGTGAAAAAATGAAAAATAGCTTCACCGATTAGCTTTTAATTGATACTAGCATTCATGTATACTAAACACTCCTATTTACCTTGATTTTGTTTGGTTTTTGAAAACATCTTTGAAGGTACAACATGTTTGGAAATGATGTAGAAAAAATGTATTGCCTTATCAAGCAACATTAACCTTGATTTTTCTTCAAGTATTGTTGATAAAAATTGTAATTCCCTCCATCTTGAACATGTTCTCAGATGACACTATTCATTATCATATAAATCACCTAAATAATCTTTCACACAAACTTTTTAAAGCAACGTTACAGTGTTGTGGTGGAAATGACACTGATACGGTGCGACAGCTATATTTTGTATAAAAATTTTTATTGATAATAGACTCACATAAATAACTAAAAAATAATTAAATGATTTCACTATTGCTTAATTAAGATACATGAATAGATACCAGATAAATATTATTTTAAAATGTTACTTTCATTGTTGAAGTTTAAAACTCTGGGTGTGCAACAAGGTGAAAACAGTGATTTTGACACCTAAAAGGTCATTAATATGAAAAAATTATAATGGAAAGGTAGTACGTTTTTTTAAAGTAGGTTTTTTATGTTAGTTTAACAAAGAAAGAGGAATTTGAACAAAATTATATATAGTTTTGGTTATATGATCAAAGGACAAAAAGTGCACGTAGTTGAAGAAATACCCTTATATGTATTTTTATATTCTGGGTAAGGCATAAGACAAAAAAATGTTCATCCAATTAAATATTGTTGGACCAATAAAAAACTCAATTACGTCAGATATCTCAAACTGTCTGTCAACAAATTTAAATTTGAATTTCTGCACAGTCAGATATGTCACTTGCGCGTACACGTGAAGCATGGATCTACCGCTGACAGAGAGACATCAGGCAAACTCTGCATCAACCTAAACTTCTTTCTGAAAGACCAACATGGCCTTGTATGCATGACAACAAAGATGGTTTTGAAAGGGCTTCTGCCAAAAATGCAGAATCAAAACTTTTCTATCTAAACTCTGAATCAATATCGAGATTACTTTTGCACGCTGGAGGGCAATGATGTTATGCAGTTCAAAACAAATATCTGATGGCTGAAGTATTTCTTTTGCTATGTTTTAAAATTATAACAGCTACGCACAGCTTATGTAGACTGTGTTCTTGTTATGAATGGGTTTATATGCACAGAAGTGTTGTTCATCCACTGAAAACGTTAGGCGAAAAGATTGGCTATTTTCAAGTTCATGGAGTTAGTTAGTTTAATAACAAAACATAAGTAAATGTGCTCGTTCGCATAACGTCACATTTTTGAACAGTGACAGCCTGTGATGGTTTTGGGGAAATATAAATCCTGCACCCGCTGGCCTGTCAACAACTACGCTTGGTAAAGTGCGTGTCTCCATCAATGGTCTCCACAGAGTTTTCTAACTGGTGAATGACTTGATCTAGTGTTAAATCTAATCAGCGTGTCCCTGCGTTCATGACTTAAGGAGGCGTGGGCTTTGGACGGCAGGGGAGGGCTGTAAAGTTTCTAAGCTAATATGCTAATGCATTCTGGCCGATCACCTACTGCACCTTTAAAGATTCTCATCATCACATGGTGGCATTTCATGTTCAAGATGATCTGCTGAAATTTAAAGGGATAGTTCATCTAAAAATGAAAATGTACTCACTCTTTACTCACCCTGAAGTAGTTCCAAACCTTTTGTTTTGTGTTTAAAGACAGCTGAAAACCTATAAACATTAACCTTTATAGCAAGAAAAACATGAAACTATGAAAATGAACTGTGGCAGGTTTTCAGCTTTCTTCAAAATATCTTCTTTTGAGTTCAGCAGAGGAAAGAAACTCATAAAGGTTTGGAACAAGTATAGGGTGAGTGAACGGTGACAGAATTTTTTATTTTTGGATGAACTTTCCTGTAAATCAAGCATCAGAATGAGAAAGAGAAGATTTTAGTGACTTTTTACTGTAAAAATCTTCCATTTTGTGTGTAACGCATAGCATACTTACCCAACATTACACAATTCTAAGGCTGTTATTTCGTCGTTTGCGCACACACTAATTGCCCAGGAAGCATTTCTGCGAATTTCAGCATTGATCGATTTGAGCAGCTGAACTAAAGCTGATAGCCCTCCAACATTTCTCAGCTGCAAGTAAAGAAAACAGCAAAACAATCACCAGAAATGACACATAATGCACTGCACAACAATATCCATTTACGCCCTTCACACCCCTGACCCAGAAAAAAAGTTTGTTTGTCTGGCGCTCAGTTAGCTGATAAGCTGTGGTGATTGTGTAGACCTTTGAAATGGACTCTTTTGTGCAGTGCACTGCTTGTTACCTCCTGCCTGGCCTCTGCATCACAGGTCAGTGAAGCCACAGCCTGCACTGCACTGATGAGAATGTTATTATCAGTGGAGTGAAGCAGCTCCACCAATGCTGGCATGGCTTCATGGGCCAGAATGCTTTTCCGCAGCTCCTCCTGTGATGCCATGTTTGTCAAGGCCATTGCCGCATACACAGCTGCTCCAGTGCAGCTGTCTTGCAGCTGTCGCACCAACAGCCTGTCTCCTTCTGCATCATATATAGCACTAAAAATGGGGACAAAGAAAGGTTAAAAATGTCATTCTGGAGTAGATAATCTTGACCAGGGCCAGACCGAATCTGCAAACTTGTTTGTCATTTTTGTGCATATTTTGTAAAAACTCTACAGGTTAATGCAGAATGATTTTAGGAGTATCGTGACTAAAAACTTTCATTCATTCATTTTCCTTCAGCTTAGTCTCTTATTTATCAGGGGTCATCACAGCGAAATGAACCGCCAACTATTCCAGCATATGTTTTAAGCAGCGGACCCAATTATGGTAAACAAAGCTATAGGAAGCTATAGGAGTCTCTCATAAAATATATCTACTAAAAGACCGAAAATTTGACTTTTTAAACTGAATTGTACATAAAACATTTCCATTTTTTTTTAAAAAGCAGTACTAAATTCAATATAAAAACTGAATAAATATATATTTATACACATTTACATGAGTAAATAAATAGACTTAATGATTTCTGCAGGCTCAATTTCTGTGTGGGCCTAAAAACGACTAAGTTGCTGTTGGTCAGGCTGAACAATGCCTCTGCTGCAGCCATTCTTAATTTACTTCTCAGTGCGCAGATCTTGCAGCTTCATAATATTCAGATTAAATCTCAGATTAAACCTCTGAAGGCATATGGAATGCGTCAAGGATGGTTTTTGGTACCTTTCTGGAGTTTGTTTTCATCTAAAATTACTACATTTGTTCTCTGAAGATGAACAAATGTCTCAGGGGATTGTTTAATGTGGCAGTAGGTAATGGTCTTCAGAAACTAATTTTGCTGTGCTGTTTAAAAATCTCTTCACATTCTAATAGTAATGATTAAAGTGTAAAATGATCTTAATGTATTTATGTGTATTTTTATATTCTGGGTAAGGCATAAGACTAAATGTTTATCCAATTAAATATTGTCGAGCCGATAATTCCCATAATTCTGATAAGTAGCCCAAACTGTCTGTCAATAAATGTAGATTTGTACATCTGTGCACCTCTGTTCATGCAGATTCGGCATTAGCACATGCACATGCAGACAGCGGTAAAAACAAATGCTGAATCAAAACTTTTTAAAATCCTGAATCAATATTGGAGTTACTTTTGCATCATTGGAGGAAAGACGACCCCATGTAATGCGAAGCTTATGTAGGTTTTGTTGCGTTGCAAATGGGTGATGCACGGAAGTGCTGATCAGCCACTGAAATCTTCCAGTGAAAGATTGATGAGACTATTTTCAATTTCATAAGATACCTTTTACAGCATCGATAATGTAGATTTTTATTTAATTTAACAACAAAACATAAGTAAATAGCACTAATTTGCCTAGCCTATTTTACTGAGCTGAAGTTGGTTTTATATTCACATCACATTGGCTCATTTTTGAACAATGACAAGGTGTGGCGCGCTCCTTGCAAAGAATTCTGCCCCAGATTTGGCATAAAGCTGGCATAGCAGGCATTCATCTGGCTCAGGCATACAGCATGTGGGTCAAACAAGGCCCAGGTTTGCAGAGGTGTCACCGTCTTTAAGGCAGCACATAAGACTTCAGCCAGATCAAACGTAGTATTTGGCCCAGATGTAAAAAAACATGTAAATTTGGCCTATCTTTACTCACTTTTAAAATGCATTTAAATTATTTTTGAGTAGGGAAAAAAAATCAGCCAATCAGGTCGCTTTGAGAAAAAGCGTGGCCATATAGCGAAATGCTTCATGAGATTATCAAATTCATTGAAGTCATGATACACCAACATATCTGGACCAATTATTGGTTATTAACTTGGCTGAGACTTGGCCCAGATATGGTACATGTTTGGCCCTTGTATGGAAGCCAGACTTAGTCCAATCATGTACCGTAATTCATTGCTACAGAGCCAGAGCTGGGCCAGAGAAACTTTGCTATGTGGGTGTGTTGTTTACCATGCTACTTTGAATATTCAGTCTGAAATAGCATGTAAGTATGGCTTAGTAATGAGTGTAATTCCTGCACCCCGTCGGCCAGTTTTTGGTTCAGAATTGTAGAATTATAAAGTTTTCTAACTGGTGAATGACATGATCTAGTGGGTCTCTGTCATCTTTAATGAGCGCGTTCTTGATTTTAGGAGGCATGGCTTTGGACAGCAGAGGAGGTATTGTGTTTCAAATATATTATGCTAACCAGTTAGCATTTAGGCAGATCACTTACTGCACCTTCAAGACAAATGTGCAGAGAACATACCAATAGCATGTAACCAGGGATGTACATCTCTAAACTACATTCTGCGGGCACAAATTGCTATTAATGACTTACTATGCATTGAGATTGTTGCTGTTGGTCAGGCTGGACAAGGCCTCTGCTGCGGCCATTCTTAATTCACTTCCTTCACTGTTCAGAAGCTGCACAATGGGTCTGATGCCATCTGAAATGCATAGACATATAAGCAATTGAATGATACAATAAGAGTGAAAATGTTAACTGAATTAAAAGGGGAAGTAAAACAGGTCTGGATATTTGATGTAAATGCAATTACCCAGACTTCTGAATGTGTCCCTGCTGGAGAGGTTTTTGCTCACTGTTGCCACAGCCTGGCACACAGCAGTGCGTACACTTTCGTTCTCCTGTGTGAGAAGGTCAGTGAGAGTTTTTTCTATATTCCGCTCATGCAGAATTTTTCTGTTCTCACCTTTATGACAGAAAAAAAATTGTAAATAAAATTTAAAATTATACAATCTAATTTTGAACTTCTACCATTATACAACTTTAAAATGATAATTCACTAATGCATTTAAATTCTTCTATTAATTACTCACCCTCATGGCACAAAGCCCTGAGACAGTCGGTTCTTTGGAATACAAATGAAGTTGCAAATGAAGTTACAAATGAACAGATCTACTTCATCCTCCATAGAAAGTAACAGTCCTGACTCATTCAGAAAGCTACCATTAACATTCCCAATACAGATCATATGTCTACAATGGTTCAATTAGAACAGTGTTTCTCAACCACGTTCTTGGGGGACCACCAGCCTTGCACATTTTCCATGTCTGCTTAACCAAACACACCTGATTCCGATCATCAGCTCATTAGCAGAGACTGAAAGACCTGTAATGGGTGTGACAAACAAAGGAAACAACCAAAACATGCAGTGTTTGTGGTCCTCCAGGAATGTGGTTTAGAAACACTGAATTAGAATATTATCAAGCTATGAAAATGCTTTTAAAAACCAAAATAACTTTATTTACCATTTTTTCATCAGTGTCAGTATAGGGCACGTGTTCACAAGAGTGATGTGCTCTTTATGCATGCCGTGCTGCTGAGGTATACCTCAAAGGAAATCACACATGGGCATCTTCATGGGCACACGAATGTATTCTTTTAGCTTCACAATATTCCAATTGGTCCACAAGACAATTGGACTTTTTAAGGATTTTTTTTGTTGTCATTTTGAAGATGATTTGAGTCATTCGAGGATGATGGAGCTCTTGGAATTCATCTAAATTATTTAATGTGCTGTGCTCTGAAGATGAACAAAGGTCTCAGGGGATTGGAAAGACATGAAAGTGAGTAATTAATAACCAAAGCAAAATTTTTGGGTGAACTATCCCTTTAAGACAAAATGTGCAGACAATGTACCATTAGTATGTAACCAAGGATCTACACCTGTAAATGACACTCATGTGCCCCTACACTAGTACTAAAATACCCCCTTTTAAATGAGTAAATGCTAGTACAATTATGTACTCTTGATAAACTAATATTTACATCTTATTAATACATTCTATTAAGATTTAACATATCGTCATCTTAGAATTATAAGGTTCTATCAGACATTTTTGTCAAAATTGAGTTATTGACATATTCTTTTTAAATGACAACTTATTTACATTATGGTATGTTATTTTTTATAAGATGTTTACATTTCAAGACTTTTTATTTAAAAAACAAATGTTACACAGATACTGTTTGCTATGGAATGCAAAAACTTTAAAGCTCAATATCTCAAAATCATTCAGATGCAGATAGAACCTTATAATTCCAAGGTGACGATATATAATCTTGTAAGGAGGAATTTAAAGTGTACAAATAACACCTTAGGTACACTTTCAGAAATGAAGTGAGCTGTCACTGGGTTGGTACCTTTTCAAAGGGTACACATTTGTAGTTGAAGGGTCCATATTAGTGCCTCGAAAGTATATATTAGTACCTAATAATTTTAAGAGGAACACTTTTGTACTTTTTAGGTACTCTTATGTACTCTTGAGGTATTAATATGGACCTTTTAGGTACAAATTTGTATCTTTTGGAAAGGTACCACCCCAGTGACAGCTTACGTACCTTTATTTCTGAGAGTCTACCTTATAAGTAGGTGTACATTAATGGCATACCTTAGATTTTTGAGGTGGTTTATACACCATCAAAATAGGAAATAAAATATTGCTAATATATATTTTTAAGGTATTAATTCAATATATATTCACAGTTATTCAGGGGTGTTCATGAAACCTTTATTATCATGAATGTGAATGTGAATTTTATGCATGCTTATAACAACTGTTATGTGTTAATTGCTAAGTTATGTCATTTAAAAGGCAAAGTTGACATTGTTTGTTATGACAGTTTGACAAAAACAAATAAATCACAACCTGTTTTTGTCTTTGTCATGCCAACTTGACATTACCAAGACAACAAAACCTTGTTTTGATTGGCTAGAGAACAAACTTATCTTATCATAAGAATTAACAGTCTTATGATTTGCCAAATAAACTTAACTTGCCTAATTAACCTAGTTAAGCCTTTAAATTGAACTTTAAGCTGTAATACTAATATCTTTCAAAATAACTAGCCAAATATGTGTACAGTCATTATGGAAAAGGCAAAAGTAGCTAGCTGATATTACATGTACACTCACCAGCCACTTTATTGGGTACACCTGTCCAACTGCTCGTTAACGCAAATTCCTTATCAGCCAGTCGCATGGCAGCACTTAATGCATTTAGGCATGTAGACATGGTCAAGTCGATCTGCTGCAGTTCAAACTGAGCATCAGAGGTGATTTACGTGACTTTGAACAAGGAATGGTTGTTGTGCCAGATGAGCTGATCTAAGTATTTCAGAAACTGCAGATCTACTGGGATTTTTACGCACAACCATCTCTAAAGTTTACAGAGAAAGGTCTGAAAAAGAGTCCAGTGGGAAAATATCCAGTAAACAGCAGTTCTGTGGGCGCAAATGCCCTGTTGATGCCAGAGGTCAGAGGTGAATGGCCAGACTGGTTCCAGCTGATGGAAAGGCAACAGTAACTCAATTAACCCCTCGTTACAACTGAGGTATGCAGACGAGAATGCACAATACTTCGAACCTTGAGGCAGATAGACTACAGCAGCAGAAGACCACACCAGGTGCCACTCTTGTCAGCTAAGAACAGGAATCTGAGGCTACAATTCACACAAGCTCAACAAAATTTGACAAAACAAGAATGGGAAAATGTTGCCTGGTCTGATGAGTCTCGATTTCTTATGGGAAAAGGAGTCCAACCCGGTAACTGGTAAGGTGTACTTAATAAAGTGGCCGATATTTTAACATTGTGTTTAAAAATGTGTTCTCTATTAAAAAGTGCTTCGGGATTTAAATTTTATCAAGAGGGCTAATCCTTTTGTCTTATAATGATTGTAAAAAAATTAATTCCTATATGGGTATGGGCTAAATATGACTGAATTTTTAGGTGAAAGTATATAAGACACATTCAGTTATCTGTCAAAATTTTTTTCTTGTAGACATACTGCTCTGTGCCAGCTTGGCTACGGCTTTGACTGCATTTGCCTCCACTTCAGCCACTGTGGATGTGCCAACACACTGCAGTAGTTGTTCCAGGCCCCCCATCGTCTGAAAAAGCTGCATGGACTCAGTGTCCTCCAGACAGTTCAAGATAACCCTAAGAGCCCCTTCATGCAGGTCACTAAACTCCTGTCAAGCAAGAAAAAACACAACTGCCAATCACATGCTTTATGATTTCCATAGAATTGCTTAAATTGTCCTTAACCTGCATGCAGATGAATGATTTTACTAGTAATGAATGAAGGAGCGGATTTGAAATGGCTAAGTGTTATATGAATAATTTAGAAGTGCATAATTAACCTACTTTCATCGCCACAACCTCCAGGATTCTCTCAAAGCCCTGTACATTCCTGAAGGCCACACAGGTTTCGGTGTCAGAGGTGATTTTCTCTATAGTGTGCAGTGCAAGTTGCTGAATGACTGGGAACTCTGAGCGCAGCAGGTCCAGAAGTGGAGGGAGTCCATTCAGACGCTGCACAGCCGCTCTATTCTGGACGTCCTGAGTTTACACAGAGCAGCAGAGAGCACAAATAATTGATCTGAAATGTGTCCTTCTGGAATACAAAGAGTTCTGCGTTTAAAGGAACAGTTCACCCTAAAATTTCCAAAACAGTTCCAAACCTTTTTGTTGAACAAAAAAGAGGATACATTGAAGAATGTCAGAAACTGGTAACCACTGACATCTATAGAAAAATTATGAGTTTCTAACATTCTTCAAAAAAATCCAAATTTTTATGATCAACTGAAGAAAAAAATCTCAAGCCGTATTGGAATAAATGGAGGGTGAGTAAAAGAATTGTCATTTTTGTGTAAATATCCCTTTAAAGCTGATTAAGTATCTTTGATGTTTTTTAAAACACAACCAATTTGAAAACCATCCTGCAAGATGCCTTTTAATCAGAAATCACAGCAACCTTTCTGACTGACTCTGACTGATCTGTTGTCTTACTTGCACTAGATTAAAGATGCACTCCACTGAGTTTTTCTTCACATCTGGATCTGGGCTGGACAAGAGCTGAATAAGAGGTTCAAGTCCATTGCTTTCAAATATCTGGATCTTGTAGGAGAAGTCCACTGACAATGATGCCAAACACAATGTGGCAAATTCATGGACCATAACATTCTCTGAGGAACAGATGGTGGCAGGTTAAATGTGTGGACAAGAAATCAAACATTTACAAATAATTAAAGCAGGGTAAATGCAGGGTAAACTGCTCTAGACATCAAGGCTTATTGTCAGAAAATATTTATGTTATTAAATACTTTTTTCCAGAGTGTGATATAATTTTTTCTTCTTTAAATAATAATCAAAGTTTGAAAAAAAATAATAAAAACAATAACAATAAACTTATTTTAAATATATAATAATATACTGTATTATTCTATCAGTGTATAATCATAATAGTATTTATTATTATTATAAGTATAAACAACTTTTTTAGATGAAACAATACAAGAATTGTTATTTCATGATAATAATTTACCTGTAAAATAAGCAATATTAATATCTCTATTTAAGTAGTTTACCCTGCATTTACCCTGCTTTAATTACTTTGGATAATAATAATAATAATATTAATAATAATAAAATGTACTAATATCATTATTCATATAGGAATAACTATAATCAAGGTAAATATATAAAAATATTGATAAATTATTAATATTAATATTTTTATTTGGATAGGGAAAACTAATTGTATTCAAGTTATGTTCTCCCTCCTCCTTTTAAAGGTGGATGAATGAATGTAAAAAAGATCATACTTTTTACACAATAAAAATAGTAATAAATATAATATAATGTACCATTATTACTGTTATTATCTAGTGCTTGTTGTTGTTGTGGTTGCCTGTTCATCAAGGTGGCATTTATTAAATGTAAAAAAATGGTTATTGTTAAATACATATTTTAGCAAATATTTATTTATTACTTACTGTATTTAGTTTCAAATGAAATTATTACTCCAGTCATTAATGCTTTTATTATTATCACCATTAATAATAATAATAATAATAATAATAATGAGCTTGGGTTGCAACCACCACCACCACAACAACAACAACAACAACAACAACAATAATAATAATTAATATTAGAGAGATTTCTGAAGGATCATGTAACTCAAGATTGGAGTAATGAAGCTGAAAATTCATCAATGAATTCACTGGAATACATTATTAAATAAAATTATAAACTACCTTTGATCAGTAATTTTATAGTGCAATAAAATTTTTTCAATAGCAATTTTACATTACTGTATTTTTGATGAAATAAACGCAGCCTTGGTGAGCAGAACAAAGCTTATTTAAAAGAATTTTAAAATCCTGCTGACCCCATTTTTTTGACCAGCTATAGTTGTTAAGTCAGAATTATTAGCCCCCCTGTTTATTTTTCCCCAATTTCTATTTAACGAAGAGAAGATATTTTTTTCAGCACATTTCTAAACATAATAGTTTTAATAACTCATTTCTAATAATGGATTTATTTTATCTTTGCCATGATGACAGTAAATAATATTTGACTAGATATTTTTCAAGACAGCTTAAAGTGACATTTAAAGGCTTAACTAGGTTAATTACAGTAAGTTAACTAGGCAGGTTAGGGTAATTAGGCAAGTTACTGTATAATGATGGCTTGTTTTGTAGACTATCGAAAAAAAAATAGCTTAAAGGGGCTAATGATTTTGTCCTTAAAATGGTGTTTAAAAAAATTAAAAACTGCTATTTTTCTAGTCGAAATAAAACAAATATGACTTTCTCCAGAAGAAAAAAATATTATCAGACGTACTGTGAACATTTTCTTGCTCTGTTGAACATTATTTGGGAAATATTTAAAAAGAAAACAAAATTCACAGGGGGGCTAATAATTCTGACTTTAACTGTATATATATACAGAGTATATTCTTTATCTTTATTTAGCCTATAGATGAATGCATGAATGGTTAAATGCGCACTCAATTTAAAAATGAAAATAGAAGCTACCAGTACCTTCTGGAGACAGTTTGCTGATTATTGCAGGTATCACATCCAGACACTTCAGGCGCTTTTTAACTTCATCTGTTCAAATGTGACAAATAAATGAATACTATGTTGCTAAAAATCTTTTGATTTACTTACTGTGCCTATTTTTAAACCCTACGTACTGTTAGAAGCCATGACGCCCAAAGCCATGACAGCATTCCTGCGCACAATCTTGTCTTCATGAGATATGAGAAGAGAAAGGGGTTCAATCGCTCCCAAACACATCAAACAAGTCTTATTCTCATCACCTAAAAATAGCAGCAGACAGCAAAAACACACAGTGAAATCAATGAAGTAATACCACATGAGGGAACACAGTGGACACTTACCTCTGCAAAATTCTCAATGACCTCAGATTGTAAGACTAGATGACACTGTTACCTTTTTCTGCAAATTTGTGGATGGCCTCGCAAGCTTTGGCCAGCACTTCTTCTTCAGGAGAGCTGAGCATCAGAACTGCTGTTGTTGCAGTTTTGCTTTCGATGGATAAAGGGTCGAACTAAAAGGATTAAATGTGAATTGTATTAAAATGTTGGCATACGGGATATGAAGTCATATTTTCATGAAACTAGTACCTATTTTTTAGACCTTATGTTTTTCGTGAAGTACTGGTATTTATTTAGTGCAGTAGTACTACTTTAGACACACTGAAAAAATGAATCTTTCGGCTTAGTTCCCCATTAATCAGGAGTTGCCACAGTGGAATGAACAGCCAATTGTTGTGGCATAAGTCCAGCTACAGCTAATTTATGATTTTTTTATGCTTTTGAACTGCATTATGGGACCTTGATTTTCCTTCAACAACTTTTAAAATTTAAAAGTTTGAAAAAGTGTCTTTTATTAATATTATTAAGCATAATTTGAAGTCATACATATTCTGTATTGGTGTGGTTAATTACAGTACAAAAACTGGTGAGAAATTAGCAGTATTATTTTTTTTTGTTATTTTACAGAATGAACAGTCTATACATTATTTGATATACAAAATATTGTTCTAAAATCTCAATAAAAGTCAATTTGTAACACTGCAGAGATGAGTTTTTAACAAACAAAGTCAACAGAGCAGAGCTAAAGGTTCTTATAATGCAATTCATAACTGTAAATAAATAGAAAAAACTGAATCACAAAATATGAAACCTGTTAATTCTTATTACTTGAACATATTTCTTAAGTAGCTATTCTGTTGTTACTTGTTACGAACAAATATTTAGTTACTTCAAAAAGTTTTTAAAATAAGAATTGTTTTTTTTTGTAGTTACTGCAAAAGATATCAAACGAATAAGTCCTATTATATATTTAAAATGTATGATGCACAATGATTAAGTTCTAGAATAAAACTATAACCTAACTAATAATTATTAGTATACAAAAATTAAAAACTAGCATATATTTTATAGTTATTATGTATCCAATAAACTAGTATAATGCAAGTGCACAATGATTAAATACTAGCGACAAATAAAAGGTAGCAGGCTATTATATAATATATGGTGGTATATTAAAAATGTAGTAGTATTCAGGAATAAGTACTGGTTTCTAAAGAATATTTTTTCTTGTAGATAACATCTAGCATAGTTACAGTGCTCAGCCTATATAAGTAGACCCCTTTTAAATCTATCTTTTAAATGCATATTTTCAAAAGGAAGCTAAACAATATTATATTTGTGCATATACATCAGATTAGCCAGTACTGAAGCCAAATCTGGAGCTTATTCAACAAAATAATTTACAATAACGGTCCAAAATTAAGTACACGCAAACTTTTATGTTATAGAAAAATGTTAAATACAAATTTGTATGATCTTTCAATTTCTAAATCTGTTTGGTGACTAAAATGTTGTTTTAGTAAATATATCTGTTTAATAAATCTGTTTTGTTTAAATGCACCAAAATGCATATATTCACTGGGAAATGGATAAAAATATTCATTTTCAAAACAGGGTGTACTTATTTATGCAGTGCTCTGTATAACGTTATTGAAAAGGTACTATTGCCTATAGGTAACTTTAAAGTAAGTAAGAATCTAAAGAATAAAACACTGTAAGAACATGATATGTAGCTAGGCCTTACTTTACTAGTACCACTTCATGGAAATGACAACTGTATCTAAAAAAGAAAGTACTAGTAGCATGAAAACATAAGTAGGCTATGTTTTTTTTTTTATTTAATGTTGAAACGGTCTACCATAGCGAGGAAGTCATGCAAAATCTCAAGGGTCAAGAAATACGCTCTCACCACATCTTTCGGGCATGTCTCAGCCTCTTTTTTGACTTTTTTCCCCATCTAGAAGACGAACACTGCAAGCTACATGCCAAAAGGTACAATGTATCAGAAACGAAGAAAGAATATCTTCCAACAAGATGAGAACAATAAAAAATAATGTAAATTGTTTAACGTTAAGCACTTCTACAAAATGTACGTTACCTGTGCTTCTCCGACAGTGTGTGTCTGTTTAGCCTGCTGCTGTTGCTAGGTGACATGTTTAATTTCCCGTGTCACCTGTAGGTGGGGCAAGAATCACTTGATTCATACTTTGCCATGTATTTATTTACCTATTAGTTTAAAATATGCCGGTCATGTATGGAAGCATATGAGTAGCATAATTCAATTCAAAATGTAATATGCAAAATGGCAATGCAATATGTTAAATGGCAATGTATTTCTGTATTTGAATTTGCATTTTCCAAGTAAATTGAGCAATGTTTGGTGCAGAATGAAAATGTAAATTAAATTACATTGTTTGCATTTCTCATTTCAAACACTGTTTTAATATGTAAATTGTATCCACATTTTAAAGCTTTATAAGTAGCAAAATTAAATTGAAAATGCTATACACAAACTGAATTTGATGTGAATAAAGTACAAGCAGAAACTGTAGCAAAATGGTCCGTGTATCATCCGTTCATTTGATTATTCCTTTTATTACGGAAAACGAAACATCAGAAAAACGATGAATATTTCGTTTTTCTGTTTATTCTGTAGGCAGAAAAAAAGGAAATTCATCTGTTATTCTGCTTATTAACTTAAAACGAAATATTAAAACAAACACAAAACCAAAACGAAATAATGAGTCAAAAAATGGTCCGTGTACGGTCCGTGTACGTTTTGTTCATTTGTTTTCCATTTTCAAACGGAATAAAGGAAATGGAGAAAACGGCCGTTTTTCCGGTTTTCTTTTGCTCACGAGAAAATGAAAAAACGAGATTTTGGCTGGATTTTCGTTTTTTGGTTTAGGGTAGGAAAACGGATAAACGACTTTAAAATTCATTTTACACATGTAGGCGGTGCTGAAACGCCCACTTTCCTCTAATTGGTTAACCAAATCTGCGCTCGTGACGTCACCCTCAAAATAAAAGCCTTACACGCAGGCTTTTAATTATTATTATTTAATTATATATATATAAACAAAGTTTACATATTCTATCATTTGAACCACACACAGTTAGCAGGCTTACATTCATTGCGTATGTATAAATTAAATAAAAACGTAAATCAGCAGTATTCTTAGACATTTGTCATTAAAATAAGGTCATAGTTCACTGCCAAACTTCTTGCTGCTGTGCACCTGATGCAGAGCAAAGATAGCCATTTCCGAGGAGCACCTGGTTTACATGATTGTTTCAGAGCTATTGTAGGCCTAAATAATAGCCTACTCTGTATAAAATAATAATCTATTATTATTATTATTATTATTATTAGGCCTATTATTATTAGTATTGTTATTATTATTATTTGCTTAGTTATTCAATGGTTGTAAGAACACATTGGACCCTGCATGGGGCTATAATAAATGGTACCATTTGTTTCTATTGGATTTTCTCCTATTTTAATTTAATATATGCCTATTGTAAATATTTATTTGATAATTAATACTTTTTTATTGCAACGTCAAAGTAGGCCTGTCTTATTATTATTATTTTTTGTTATTATTTTGTCGTTGTTGTTGTTGTTATTATTATTGTAGCAGAGACATAGCCACAGGTGTGGCAGAGTGTGCTGGTGCCACCCAAAGTGGCATCTTGCACCTGAAAATAGATGCCTTCGCGCTCAAGCGCGCGCAAAAAACTTGCACAGGCAAAAGTAATGATGAATGTGTTGAAGAAAAAAAAAACATTCTAATTATTTGTTAATAAAATAGTGCAACATTATTCTCAGTCAGTGTAGGCTGAAAAAATTAAGATCGCCAGCATTTCAAGGGTGGTTTTATTTTTAGTTCATTGCTGTGACGCGCTATATTTCACTAAGGCTGCATGAGACTGCGCATCTTGCTTATTTTCTCTATTTTACATACAGAACATATCATACAGTCCTGGTTCTACCGTTCTAGTGAGTGTGGGGCATTGCTTTACAGTGGTAAAGTGGATTATTTCTTGGCAAATTCATAATGATTCACTTTGTTTAGTAATAAATTTCATAGTTATAAAATAACTACATTTCAAGAATATGTTAACACTTTCAACTATTTTGGATTATTTATTGCATCAAAAGTAATTTCAAAGTAACATTAAATGTACGTATAAACTGCTTAATTGTGTGTGTAAACACCTAAGATGCAAAAAGCTTATTTAGAGGCCTACTAAATGCAACGGTCAATGTATGTAAACTTATGACCTAAAATGTCTTAAATGACTAAATTTAAGTCTTTTTAAGTTTTTAAATAATTTAAGTTTAACATAAATGATTTAAACTTTAAACTTCAAATTAACAGAGTATGGCAAATAAATTGTTTATTAAATGGAGGTCAGGTGTCTATCTTAATTATAATTATTAAATATTATGACACTATAATTCAGTGGTGTATTGGAGAGTACGCACCTTTTAATTAATTAATTTTAAATAAGTGGTTTATCCTAAATAAAATGCAATGGGATCGGTGTGCAATGAATAGTTTGAAAACTCCTGGTTCAGACTAGACGAGCTAGCTGTCTGTGCGCTGCGCTAATAACTTGGCATTTACTCTTTTCGGTGCTGCCAGATGCATTTATAATGCATAAAAAATAAAAAAGGTAATTCGGTAAAGCGCGCGATGCGCGCAGAAATAAGCGCACTATATGCATATGTCTAATTAAGTTCTCTTTTTCTTTAATCAAGACTTTTCCATTCGAGGAATTACAGTTATTAATAGCTTAGTCCTTATAAACGATCAGTTTATAAAATACACAATTTACGGATCAAGCCTGAAGAATAAGAAGAATATGCAACGCATTATGATCCTTGAATGATCAGAGCGCATTTATATAAACTATATATTTTATATAATCCATAAATATTAAAAAACATTATACATTTAAAGTAATGGAACATTATATGTTATAAAATCTAAACTATTATTTAGGCTACAGGCTAAATAAAGGCGCCTTTTCGGGGCTGTTCATCGCGTGCGTCAAAGAAAAGACATGACACAATCTCTATAAAAACTTGTTGTTTATTTACAATATCTAAAGGGATATAAAACATCTAACATGCATCTCCATTCTCAACGAGTTTCTGTGTTCTGCATCCTTCACAGACCGAGGTCTCATTCCGAGGTAATCTGTAAATATTCTCATTTGGTTCTGGCACATTCTTGATTAAAGGTGAAACTGACCGGCGCAACGGATGATTTGTCATCTAGGGTGACTACAGTTATAATACAGGTTATGAAACTATTTCACTTTCATTTCATATTATTATTTTATTAAACAAACAAACCAGTTTTTGTTTTGGCATGCAGCGTATTGAATCTTTGAAGCATTGCACTTCAAATGTTATTCCTTTTTTTTTAATTGTATTTTTAATATTTTTAATTATACAACACAAAATTGGTTCTAAACAGATACATTTTCCTATAGGCTATGATGAAGTGTATATTTTTGTTCACACAGGTCCTATACAAAACTGTGTGGATGTATGATTTGTTTCTCCGTGAAAATCATTCATTTAATAAGCAAAACAGGCCAAAATGTTGTTTAGCTTGCGTCAAACTGGATGGACAATTTACAAACATATTGAATACAAAGGCTGGTTATTTTATGCAATGAGGGACAATAGGCCTATTACAAATTAAAGAAAATTATTTGCATATTAAAACGACAATATATAATACAACAACAGATCCTACCTCCTAAGAAATGACTTTAGATAATGTAGCCTAAATAAGCATCAAGTTTTTTTTTTATGAGATTTTGTGTCTAATTCAGTAGTGTAGTGCGTTCGCGTGGGTTTCCTCCGGGTGCTCCGGTTTTCCCCACAGTAAAAAGACATGCGGTACAGGTGAATTGGGTAGGCTAAATTGTCCGTACTGTATAAGTGTGTGTGTATGTGTGGATGTTTCCCAGAGATGGGTTGTGGCTGGAAGGGCATCCGCTGCATAAAAACTTGCTAAATAAGTTGGCGGTTCATTCCGCTGTGGCGACCCCAGATTAATAAAGGGACTAAGCCGACAAGAAAATGAATGAATAATGTGCAATACTAATTTAAAATACTTATCACTAACCTTATATGTGAAATAGCAGGGCCCGCTGTAGCACTTTCTCAAGAAGAGCAAATGTCAAATTATTAGCGCAACGCACATGTAGCGAGCTCATCTGTTTGTCGGAACTACTAGACACAATTTTTTTATCAACTATAATGTGTTTAAATAGTTAATTTGAAATTTATTTCATTATTCCAGCAATAATTGTTGAGTGAAAGAATGCGCTAGAAATTTGCATTGCGGCTCCCTTTATTGTACAGGCTTATTGCACTTAAACTTTTTTAGGTTCGGCTCTCGAATTAGTAAGGTTATGAGTAAATGTTATTTAAAATATTTAAAGCCTGCCATCTAGCCTACAATAACAGCAAATTTAATAATAAAAAAAATAATAAGACTGACCTACTTTGGCGTTGCAATAAAATAGTATTAATTATCAAATAAATAATTACAATATATAATTAAAATAGGAAGAAATAAATGAAAACAAATGGTACCCTTTGTTTTTATAGCAGGGCCCAAAGTGTTCTTATTCTGGTTCTGCTAACAACTATTAAAAAGAAAAAAAACACACACCAAACAATAAAAACACTAGTAACTGCTAATAATAATAATAATAATAATAATAATAATAATAATAATAATAATAATTATTATTATTATTATTATTATTATTATTATTATAAAGCCCTTGCTCTGAAACAATCATGCAAACCAGGTGCTCCTCGGAAATGGCTATCTTTGCTCTGCATCAGGTGCACAGCAGCAAGAAGTTTGGCAGTGAACTATGACCTTATTTTAATGACAAATGTCTAAGAATACTGCTTTACGTTTTTATTTAATTTATACATACGCAATGAATGTAAGCCTGCTAACTGTGTGTGGTTCAAATGATAGAATATGTAAACTTAGTTAATATATAATTAAATAATAATAATTAAAAGTCTGCGTGTAAGGCTTTTATTTTGAGGGTGACGTCACGAGCGCAGATTTGGTTGACCAATTAGAGGAAAGTGGGCGTTTCAGCACCGCCTACATGTGTAAAATGAATTTTAAAGTCGTTTATCCGTTTTCCTACCCTAAACCAAAAAACGAAAATTCAGCCAAAATCTCGTTTTTTCGTTTTCTCGTGAGCAAAAGAAAAACGGAAAAACGGCCGTTTTCTCCATTTCCTTTATTCCGTTTGAAAATGGAAAACAAATGAACAAAACCATTTTTTGACTCATTATTTCGTTTTGGTTTTGTGTTTGTTTTAATATTTCGTTTTAAGTTAATAAGCAGAATAACAGATGAGTTTCCGTTTTTTCTGCCTACAGAATAAACAGAAAAACGAAATATTCATCGTTTTTCTGATGTTTCGTTTTCCGTAATAAAAGGAATAATCAAATGAACGGATGATACACGGACCCAAAATAATAATTTAAATGTTATTTGTCCTAAATGCATTTACACTCGCGTCTAGGAAACGCAGGATTACATTTTCAGCATAACAGCATGGGATGTGTGTAGCAAAATTAATTTTGAAATGTAATATGCAAAACGATAATGCAATATGTAAAAGGCAGTGTATTTCTGTATTTCAGTTAGCATTTTCCAAGACATATGTGCAATGTTTGCTGCAGAATGAAAATGAAAATGAAAAAAACATAATGCATTTTCATTTAACACATCGCGACGAATGAAAGCCGATTTGAAATTGAAAATGCATTCTGGCCTGGCCACGCCCACAGACGGCCACCGTTGCTGCCAGGCGGGTTTTAGGTTATGTCGTCACAGCTGCCGCGAGGACTATTTGGGACATTTGGCAGCATAAACATGGCGAAGTCTGTTCCTCAGCGGCTTCGTGAAGCTGCACGAGCCCTCGAGCTTGAACTGGGAAATACTTTAGAAAACCAATCACCTCCTAGCTCAGTAAACTTGGCTTAAGGTTTGATATTCGCGCACGCAGTTTTAGGAATCATCTGCAAATTACATCGACAGAACCTAAAGGGGCTTTAGCTGATGTGTACTGTATGCTTATGACAAGACTACTGCCTATTTCTGCATTGTATGTACCATATAGTTAGAGGTATAGTAGCTTTGCTACCTGTATTAAATCAGTCTGGCCTCTAACCATTTATTGGAATCTCCTGAATTTTTTTCTGCTTTGCGTTACTGTGCGTTTTGGTTCTGTTGATGTAAATCGCAGATGATCCCTAAAACTGCGTGCGCGAATATCAAACCTAAGGCCAACTTTACTGAGCTAGGAGGTGATTGCTTTTCTAAAGTATTTCCCAGTTTACGCTCGAGGGCTCGTGCAGCTTCACGAAGCCGCTGAGGAACAGACTTCGCCATGTTTATGCTGCCAAATGTCCCAAATAGTCCTCGCGGCAGCTGTGACAACATACCCTAAAACCCGCCTTGCAGCAACGGTGGCCGTCTGTGGGCGTGGCCAGGCCAGAATGCATTTTCAATTTCAAATCGGCTTTCATTCGTCGCGATGTGTTAAATGAAAATGCATTATGTTTTTTTATTTTAATTTTCATTCTGCAGCAAACATTGCACATATGTCTTGGAAAATGCTAACTGAAATACAGAAATACACTGCCTTTTACATATTGCATTATCGTTTTGCATATTACATTTCAAAATTAATTTTGCTACACACATCCCATGCTGTTATGCTGAAAATGTAATCCTGCGTTTCCTAGACGCGAGTGTAAATGCATTTAGGACAAATAACATTTAAATTATCATTTTGCTACAGTTTCTGCTTGTACTTTATTCACATCAAATTCAGTTTGTGTATAGCATTTTCAATGTAATTTTGCTACTTATAAAGCTTTAAAATGTGGATACAATTTAAATATTAAAACAGTGTTTGAAATGAGAAATGCAAACAATGTAATTTAATTTACATTTTCATTCTGCACCAAACTTTGCTCATATGTCTTGGAAAATGCAAATTCAAATACAGAAATACATTGCCATTTAAAATATTGCATTGCCATTTTGCATATTACATTTTGAATTGAATTATGCTACTCGTATGCTTCCATAGTCATGGACCGTTAGGTGGCTCTGACGTTAATACTTTATTAAATTGTACACAATGAAATTATTGAAGGAACGAGAAAGCATGAAAAAATGGTCATAATAATATAACATGTTTTATTATTATTTTTGGTTTATAATATCAGCCTATTGAACATCAAATATGCAATAATATATTGTTTCCATGTGATATATCAGCCATTTCAGTTACTTATTTGATGTTCTAAAATAGTCTTAAAGTTTTAGACTATATTTGTGGATTAGCCTATATTAGCTAAGTCAGTTAATCTGTCTTTCCATTTATATTTAACCATGAATAGTGGTTTTGATGTTATCATTAAATCAATTATAAACTAAAAACATTATTACACGAGGAATATCAAACGACAGAAGTTTTATAGGGCATCGGTCTGTGTAAATCAGTGCCACCTTTATAAAACAAGCAATTTTATATTCGTTCTTTGTGACATATAACTCTATTTAATGTCTTGTTTGTGCATCTAGATTGTTTTAGTGCAATCTAAATGTTATTTACTTATTTAATTTTTTTATTTTTTATAAAATGTTTCTGATGAACTGTTATGTGTTCAGACTGATTTATTAAATAGATTAAATGATACACAAAATAATGAAATTAACATAATATGGAGAAATTCTAAAACCAAAATCAATAATCAATCTCAAATGTACTTGATCTGTAAACTTCTTAGAGAAGCAGCAGTCAGTGGAGGAGCCCCGGACGCTCTGGATGAGGATCATGCCCAGGCTCGTGGACAACAGCAGCTTTTCCTCGTTTTCCTCCCACTCCATAACATGGCTGGAATGAGGAGCATGTTCAGCAGTGGGTGATCCAGGCGGGGTGGAACAGGGAGCGCCACAGTAATTTGTGCTGTAAAACTGGAGAACACATAGAGTCACCATAAATTAAGGCCAGGGGTTTTCAACCTTCTAGATGTTATGGACCCCCGAATATGAAAATCCAAGTTTTATTATTAACTTCAATTTTATATGTATATTTAAAAAATCTGATTATTCTTAATATTATTATTTTTTGCATTATTATTGATCTATAATTAATATATATCATATGTTAATCGATTATGTAAATCTTATTTAGGCGTACTTGATCATTTATTTTATACAAAAGTATGTATTCATCTTAATAACATTTCTATTTTTCTTCTATCCTATTAAATTGAAATTTTCTTTTTTTTTCTTTTAAATTTTAATTTTTATTAGTTGACATTTTTCATAATTGTTCCCTAAACAGGGACCCTTATCTAAGTATGTTTTAAATAAATCTATCTGCCATTGTTCTTTTAAACAAGAAATGTTGCTATTTTTAATCAATTGCAGACATTTAGATATTTTTAATTATGTGTTATTTCAAATGTGTGTGTGTATGTGTGTGTGTGCGTGTGTGTGTGCGCGCGCGCTCGTGTGTGTAGCTGTCAGTCCGTCAGTTGGGCAGTGCGGATGAGCCGGATACACCAACTTCTAGCAATATCGCAGACAAAATTCACACCGATTTTGGACTCGGACACCTTCCACTCTCGGAATACTGGCTTCGTCTAAAAATAAACACCTTTTCGGGGCAGACAAGCGGCAGAGAAAGAAAGTGGGAGTGGGATTTTGCTTGAGACATATTTGAAGGGTTGTAGGCTTAGCCTGACTGGGGCGAGCTAGCATGCTAATGGAGCAGCGCCGCAGTGGATGCCTCTCCACCCGCTGTTTTTTCCTCAAATTACACTGACGCCGTTCAGATTACATTTTTTATTTGTTTCCAGCTGGTTCCGTCAGTATTTCTTCTAATTTACCCTAAACGGGGTGTTAAGAGGGGCTGGCTTGGGAGGCTAGCGATTTAGCAAGTAAGGAAGGCTTACTGATGAAGTCTTAAGGGGATTTTGCTTTTTACGCATAAGAACTTACAAATAACACCGCGTTTTGCTCTTAACTTTCATGTTATATGTAACGGCAGACTGTTTTAGCGCATTTGGCGAGTTATTCTTCTGTCTAGAGAGCTAATAGTTGAGTTGGTACAGCTAGCTGGCTGCGGTTAGCTAACTGAACGTTATGCCAAATTATATTTTACTAAGAGACAGTTAGGACACCACTAGCTTAATTAAAGCACTTGTCACTGTGTGATAGTTAATTTATTGTTATACAACAAACAATGGCCTCGGCTAGTAACACTGTCTCATCGTTTGCGAGCAAAACAAAAACGAAGAAGAAACACTTCGTGGCTCAGAAAGTGAAGCTGTTTCGTGCCAGCGACCCTCTGCTCAGTGTTCTCATGTGGGGAATTAACCATTCGGTGAGTGAAATCTGCAGCCTTTTCCTTTGTGTTTGTGTCCGTTATTGATCATTGCATTACAATTAAGAGGGAAAGAGAACTTCAGGGTGTCTTTTAACCCGCAGTTGGCACCTTCTGTTTGGTACATGGTCTTCATGATCATCAGAGGGCTGCTTTGATTCTTTTATTGTGCTTAACCATCAGTTTAATGCATAACATTTTAATTTGCTCCGTAAAACAGTTGCATATCCTTATGTGGTTATAGGAAGTTCAATGGTTGTAAAACAATTGCAAAAATGAGGTTTAATTATTAATTTATTAATCTCCAGCGATCTATGATGATATTTATTTTTAAGTAGAACATTAAAGAAGATTGTAAGTCAACATATACTGCCATTTTTAGAGTTTATATATATATATATATATATATATATATATATATATATATATATATATATATATATATATATATATATATATATAAATATGCAAAACAAGATTAATTCCTCATAGTGCATGAAGTACTTAGGAAGTGAAACTGTTGGTCTGTGCAAAAAACCAAACATGAATTTTTATGTTATTAACTTTTATTAATATTTTGCAAAGTGTGTTCGAAACTGTCACACAGTTATGTGTGTGTGTGTTTGTGCACAAACCCACACCTTAGCTTGCATTGTTTGTTTACATCTTATATACTGTAGGTTGCAGCCTGCAGCATCTAGGATAAATACATCAACCCTTTTGATGAACAATACAACACATCCATCCTGAATATCTGTTGTAAATAAACTGTTGTAAACTCCAGTGCAAATTTGTGCCTGCACATACATGATGTATGTGATGATGGATATACGCCAAGAAGCTTATTCTCTGGATTGTCCTGGGTCAGGGCTGTTTTCTAAAACTGAATAAAGGTTAATATTGCAAGTAATGTTTAGTTTCTTGCACAGAGCCAATTTATTATAGTGAGCCACAAGTGTTGTATATTCCTTTTTTACTTTCAACTATTGACTTAATTTTTAAGGATCACCCCAGTTTTTGGCTAAAATATTTGTTAAATGTTTTTCTAAAGAAAAAAAAAGTCATGTACAACTTGTATGGCCTGGGGGTGAGTAAATTAACAGCAACATTTCATATTTAGATGATATATATCCCTTAAGGCTGTAAAGTTGTAAGCCTTCATATTTGGTATGTAAGGAATCTCATTTGTAAGGTTTCTATGTCCTTTTACGTGCATGCAAAGACGTTGCAAAATAATATCTGTATCAGTAGTGGAGTTGTGGGTGAGTAATCATTTCCTGTTGGAAGTTTTGGTTGCAAGATGATAAGCTGAAGCAAGAGTCATCTCAGCTGCTACTGACTCTTCTACTAGTTGCAACATTTAGCTGTCGTTAAAGGAAAAAAAACAACTTTGCTAATGTATTTGTTTTTGGGTATATACAGTTTTAAATGATTATATTAGTTGAGGTGATGCATAGCAGTATTTAGTCTTTACAGAAATCAGCAACATTCTGATAGTCCATATACTTTTAATGTGACATGCGGTTGCCCCCTCCAGCTGTTTCTGATGTTGCTCTGAATGAGCTGTCACAAACCAATCATACTGCATTCTTTTAGTGTTCAACACAAAGCTTTTTTTTTAAATGTCATTCTTTATTGTTGCATCTTGTTTTTAGTTTTGTACTTTTTCTACACTGTCTGGTGACATTTTCCGAATGTTTAGATGTCTGAGACATTAAATTTATTTATTTTCCAGTCACACATACCATCCTTAAGGGTCATTTTCTGCTTTATTTGTATATTTACAGAGGATAAATGTAGCCTACATGGATGGTTGACATTTAAGAAAATGTTCCAACAGACAAGGCATGAAAATAACATGGCTATTTGTATTATACTTAAAGCCTCTTATAAAAGCCTTACCTGCCTGTCACAAGAAAAAAGAAAACATATAGGAAAGTAAGGGTAAAATTCTTCATCATCCTTCTGTGTACAGGTATGTAAAATAAAATATTTTCATTCTTGAAAATACAACATTTGATTTTATAATTATTTATTTTCTGTCGGATGGGTAAAATCTAGTGGTTTTACCACAGTGTTATATCATATTAGTCTTTTATTATGTCAGCAAGTAATTCTTTAGTATGTGAACTATAGTTTAATTGAATGCCATCGGTTTTCGTGGTTTAAAAAATAATGCTGAAAGTTTTGTAGCGACTTCTTCTGCATTTTATGACCTATTTAAATAGATTATCAAAAACACAAAACAATGATACTTTTGGGAAAAGTCTAGCACATGTATGAATGAAATTTAAATTTTGATTAAAGCTAAATAAATAAACATGTAAAAAGTTTAAACCTAATTTAAAATGTAAAGAAAAAGCATGAATGAATCTTTCACAATAGCGGACATTAAAACGAAAGAACAAATTTCCATTTCAAGCTGAACATAAGCAGAAAAGGTTTTGTATTATGTAAAAGTGTTGAACCACAGCGGCTTGTTAGGTTGTTTTGCATGATATAAACATCAACAGCGAGCTGTGGTGCTTTGTGCCATGGGTCATAGCGGAGGTCAGCTCTTGGTCTTGCAGGACTGGAATGGAATTAGAAAGAGGGGGAGGCCAAAAATCACAAGAGACAAGCGGAGAACAGATCCCTTCTTATCTGTGACAGCCCCATCAGTTAAAAACATTGACTGCCACTGGCCAGAGCTAACCACGCTACTACATTTCTGAAGGCTGCAAATGGGGCCTTGGAACCTAGTACTGGAAATTTTAGATATCATGCAACTCATGTGGTCAAGAAAGTTGAGGGTGGAGTAGTTGGTGCAGCTCTCTGGTGCTTACTCTGCTAATGAATCATGCATGCAGCTGCAGGCCCTCACTGAGCTCAGACTACTAAACAGAAAAGCAGCAGCAGCTCTTGACCACTAAGGACCACAATGCTTGAATTTGATTAGCAAACCAATGAATGGGGAATATAATGTAACCTTATTCAATCTCGTATTAAGGAGCATCTCCGCTTTTGTATGTCTAAATTGTGTATGCATTGAAATTGATACGAGAATTAATGCTCAAAAAGAGGATATTGAGATGATTACAAAGGCAAACAGGCAGTGGGAAGTGGTTGTTTTATTCACTCATGGCTGTTGCATTACCCTCCCCTTTCTGCTTACTCAGTACAGGTCTTTACGCTCTCTTAATCTCTTTATCTCTTACTTTTCTCTTTGTTAAGCCTTCCAAGCTTCCCAGACTCTCCCACCCTGACCAAGAGTTGCTCTGTCTATGTCTGGATTGCATAAGGAGTTTCTAAAAATACTTAAGATACAGCAGCCGATCTGTGGCACTGGGAAAATAGACATACTATTTTATTTTTACACCGCCTAAGGCAAAGACTGATCGTCTTCAAAGTCTTTAAAGCTCAAATCAGACCGCTTTGATTAGATGGTTTTTTACATGTTCTTCTCAGTAACGTGCATTTCTGCTCAACTGCTTGTGGGATGCTATTTGCTATTTTCTTTGCTGTAGGCGAATCAGCTTCAACTAAAAACGTCATGCTACTTCTTATCTGTGTAGCTTTACTAGTAAGAGAAGATAAACCAAAACTATCAGTTCATTCTGTTTTTATTACCTATCAGTACCTATACACAAATTAAGTGTGCCTGAGTTTGTTATTCGTGGGAGGGCAGCGCAGGTGAGTGACCTGGATAACAGATTTACTTCAACCTTAAGTTGTAGAAGATCAACATTAAGCTGTGATTTGATTACGCACATCCTAACTGCTACCCTTTAAACAAACTAATAAGACTGCAGATGACTTCTGGATTTAGAAGTTTTTTTTTTCAATACACGGCTCATTAATAAGGACTGCCCGATGGCCGGGGGCCAGCCAAAGAGACGCTTGGGGCAGTAGACAGCATTGCTACTGGCCTGATCTGTTTAATTTTGGATGTTTAATTTGCCTTTGACTATTTGTCAATTGTGTGCAAATACAAAAAAAAAAGTAACAATTTGTGTTTTCAAGCCTTTAAATGCTTCTCTTGTCTTCTCTGTGATGTTGTAAACAACATATTGCTTTTCGGTTGCTCTTATCTGATTGGATGTTGTGAGCATGTTATTTATTTGGTGGGCATGGTGTACGTGTCGTTCACATATCATATGAGAAGCACTTCTCACAAAACAGATGCTTTATACACATAAATACTTGCGTATAAATGTTTATTACTTGCCTTTAATAATGAACATGATTGGGTTATAACTGCAAATCAATGATGCAAAATAGATGCAAGTCAATGTACAATGAGCTGTAACGTCTGTGATTACATAAAATACATAAATGCAACATATATGAACACATACAGACCCGTAGAGTCTCTGATATGTTACCAATTACAGAAAAACTACACACAGCATAGATTTAGTCCTTAGTTGGGTTAAAAACAACACGCATCATATAGCCCAGGCGGTGCAAACCTCTTATCGCTGTCTTTAATCTTCAGCAGCACATGTAACCTCTGTTAGAAAGTAATTCCGTCATTCTGAGTTCATAATGGGTCAAAAGGTGATGATAAAAGTTGAAGATGGCAGCTTGTTCATGTTTTAGGTTGCTAAAACAATCATTTGCTTCTTTGTTTTTTCCAGCTTCACCTTTATTTTTGGTACCCTTTTGCTGTGATAGTTACTCTTTGCAAAGGGTACCCAAAAAGTGGTACGGTACGTTTCGCTTTTAGGTAACTTTTGACATTGGAAAAGGCCATTAAAGCGTACCGAACCGTACCATACCATACCACTCAGTGGAAATAGGCCATTTCATTTTTTAAATTTAAAATCTAGATTCACAGATGTTTTATTTGACACATTGTTTAAAATGTGTGGCTGATTTAGACTTCTGCATCAAGCGCATGTGTTTGCTCTGGCAAAGTTGCATAGCCCTTGCCGTTGCTGATGCCGACGCGCACCTCTCAAAAAATTTAACTACACGTCTCAATGACTTATAGCGCAAGCTCTGTGATTGGCTGGTTTGGTAGCGCTGTCGAGTGTGGGTGAGACCAAGAGCTGCGCAAACCCGTTGGAGTGAGTGTTTACAAGTGTGGAGTCCAGTGAAGGAGCTCTAAATTCAGAGGGAGCTTACCTTATCATTAATGTTGTTGCACGTCTGCTGGTTCCCACCACTACATGAGCGAGTTTTAGCTACTTTTACATTAAGTTTGCGTTCAGAAAAAAACAAAACACCAGCAAAAAAACTTGACACAGAAGAACATAACAACCTCACCGCTAGCTAGCACTTGGGAAATGCTATTGCAGCGCAACACAAACAGTGCGCAGAAGTAAAAATGCACGGCAACGTGCAAGGCAGGCACCGTGGGTTATGACAATCACTCGATGCAGAAGTATAAATTAGCCTTAAGAAATAGCTGCTCAATTTATTTATTTATTTTTTTTGGTGGGGTCAGTGAAAATATTGGCTGGGCAAGTAGAAATCTGAAACACTGGCCCGAACAGGCCAGTAAAAAATCCTTAGTGTTGAACGCTGCAATAAATATTTTTGTTGCTGTTGCTATGTTTTAACAAAGTGTGTCTGAACCTGTGATGATGAACTCTTGTTTTAGATAGTCTTATGAAACTTAGATCTGAGGTTTTAATGCATGCGAGAAAACTTTGAATAGCCTCAAATGTGACCTTTAGGGCTGTCTACAAGGTTTTGAATGAGCCTTTTGGTTAGATGAATTCCTTCCTGTTTTTCAGGGCACTTTTTGTATGAAAGTGCCCTGGTTATGGATTTTTTAAATTTACCATTTATGCAGTGTGTAACACACCTCTACGTGAATAAAAACATCCAGCTGAGGTTTACATCTGAAAGAGCACTGTTTATAAAGTTATTGACTCAAAGAAAGGGTTGACTCAGAGCTGTTAACATGTTAACCTTCATACGAAGCTTTAGCTGTTTGATCTTGATGTCTGAACGAAACAATTCTATTGTCATTGTTATACTTGCAGATATGATGAAGAATAGAGCAATATGCTGTGTAGCATCTTTAGTGCTTAATCAATACGTTTCTACATTGGGCTCACACATACTCTGTAGCATGACTGCTTGTTGCTTCAACGCTGTCTTAAAAACCATGATAAGCTTTCTGTTTCGGACATGCGCTGCATTTGTTCAGCTACTTATTTAAAAATAAATAGCTGAACAAATATGTATTGGGGTCATTAGGTAAAAATAAATGCAATGAAGGTGTTTTTTTCTCCTCCAAAAGCCAGATGGCACTGTCTCTCACTCTCTTACAACTGTAAAGAGCCACGCAAGATCAAGTGGCATAGATAATTAAACTGCTTTTATTGATTTATAATAATAATGTGGTATAATAATGATTTCATTTTAAACTCTTGACTGTAAGTATGAGGCAAGTTTTTTAGTAAAACCTGTTGTTAAATAGGCTATTTTCATATGCTTTCATGTAGAACTGCACAATATATGGTTTCAGCATCGATATCACAATGAGCAAATCCGCAACAGTCACATCGCAAGATATGCAGCGTTGAGTCTGTAGAGTCACTGCTAAGTTTAAACATAATCGAGTGAAAGTTTAGCATTTGCTTGTGTTTTTAAGGCCTGTGACTGAGCATTTCAAGAGTTTAGAACGTTTGGGCACAAAATTTAGTTTGTCGGTGTAACATAGATCAATTTTATTTAATTATGTGTAATTTATCCAATTTAGGCAAAACATTTTTTTGTTGTTTTATGGAAAAAGTAACAAAATAAGAAAAGCATTTTTTCCATTGTGATTATAAAATTTCTGGACCCTGATACTGTTAGACATCCCTGAAATCTGTAAAATAGAGCTATAAAAACATCTTATGAAACTCTATTCATATCACAATATCTATAGCAGAAAAAAATATTGCAATATCAGATTTTTAATATCAGAAGTTAACAGCAACACTGCCACTTCGCTCTCAGCCAGTGAGAGTGAATCGCATAATGATTCTCCTTGATTTCTGGATTGCACTGATTAAATCACCCACTCATGGGGCTTGTCAGTGAGCCATGTCTCTGTGTAGTAAAGGCTGCTCCATTTGAAAGCAGGTTTTTCAGATTTACAGCTGATTACCAAGCCTTCAATCAGCTCTGATTATTTGTACAGCCCTATGATTAACAGTTTTGACCATTAAAATAATCAATGGACGTTGTTGTGTACTATGTAAACAATATGGTCCCTGCAAAACAACTTTTGACATGGTATCACCTATTTTTATCCACATTTTGGATATGCACATAAAAATGGTTGATGGAAACGCCGAGATGCGCATCAATTTTGAAAATGTGCTTAACTGAGTAGGATAAACCTTTTATTCGATAAGCAAAGGTGCACATAAACTACAATTGAAACACTTCCACTGAACAAATTTCAGTATGCGCATTGAATGGATCAATCAGCCAGCTGAGCATATTATAAAACATCTGAAAAGTTGTTTTGGTTATCCTAAAATTTCATAACTATTTTAGTAGTGTTATTGAACCTCCAGTCAAAAGCATCTGTGCTCCGTGTCTCATGCCGTTAAACGCCACCACGCATTCACTGCATGTTGACATTGTCTTCTGAGGCACAAGTCATTTATTAAATAAGGAAAAGATTCATGCAGCTTTTCCTAACGCAGTACTGTAAACTCTGTTTTTACTTAATTTGGCGCCAGTATATCAGGAAGAGATGTTTTTGTTCTCTTTGACTCATTGGATGGAAAGCTGCTTAAAGCTGCGGTCACACTAGAGTTTAAGCTAGCGAAATTTTGCCGTACATCGCTGTGAAAACTGGATTAAACTATGTTTAGACATTTAAAAAAGCAAACGATTGGTCCATTTATAAAATTTCTGTCCAGAGAAGTCATGTTTTGATCCTTGATTTTTCTCATGCATGGAAGTGATGCGATTTCACAGGTCAGAGTTCACCAACTTGAACTTTCCAACGCAGCGATCTGCGAAACTTTGCGCACAAGCTTGCGTTTCCGGTCTGACGCATACGCGTGTCTATAAATGGAAGTCTATGGGGAGAAGTCCAGTGTGACCACAGCTTTATTCGCATGTCTTTTATGCAATATTCCTAAGGATAAGTATCGTTAAGGTTTTAAAGGTATTACTACTTTTATCGATACCACTTATCGGTTCAGTACTTTAACGGTTCTCGTATCGTTACTTTTTTTTATTTTTTTTTTATGAAAAAGCTAAATTAACAGAATTAACCACACTTTAATTTATCATTATGTTTTTTAGATAAAATAAAACAAAACCAATAATTGTAAAACAAATAAATCTTTTTTCCCTGTAAAAGAATGCACAATGGTTTGAAGGAAAATGATAATTTTTCTGGATATTTGGCCAGAAAGGCAAACATATTTGCCTTTTCTGGCCGAAGTCGGCATCTGTCATAGTTTATTGTGCTCACTGCAGTTAAAAATACCCTCTTTCACATGAATTAGTTAACTGTGTTTTGTGAGTTAGCTGTGTTTTTAATACAGTTTTTTTAGCATCTTGCAATGTAAAAATAAGCAATTTTTTTTTATAATTTCTTAAGAAACATAGTTTATTACTAGGCTATTCATAGGCTATATATTGGTAAATACAGCTGACGTAAAAGCATTTTTAATGTTTGATGTATTTAGGTTACTTCAGAAAAAAACTGTTTTCAATGTAACCGAATGTGTGATTGCTTGCGTTTCCGCTTATACAAGAAAACAGCTGGTTGCGTTTGTTGCAACAGGCATTGTCGCTGTTCACTCGGAAAATACAACCTATTTGGTTCATTCCGCAAGCTTACGAGCTGAATGTGCACGTGAGTCTGTGTCGCGAGCTTTGTGTGTGCACTTAGCGTGAGCCTCTGCTGAGTGCGCGCGCACAGCCGAAAACTGTGAAGGCTTTTATACTTGACACGCTCGCTTTAAACACAAGCATTTCTCAAGTGAGATTGACGAATATTAAATATCGCAAATTAGAAAAAGCTGGTCAGTGAAATTAAGCTACTGTAAGTAATGTTTATTCGACAATAATTCTCCAGTATCGATAACAGAACCGTTAACATCAAAACTTATCGATACTTTGGTCTTTTATAATGTAGCACCTATAAAGTACAGAGTTTTAGTACCCATCCCTAGATATTCCAGTTTTGCACATAAATTTAATTAGCATCTTTGGATGGAAACATAGCTACTCTTACATTTCTTTGCTTTTTATACTTGGCAGGTTTGGTTCAATTAAAGCAAACTGGTGTGAACTTTGATATTCAAACCTTGGTGTGCACTAAAAAAGCAGACCGAGACCCCTGAAAAGATAGGTCTTAAGCCTCTTTAAGATAAACTCTGGAATGGTGTAGTTTGACTAAATTGTGAACACATCATGGACAAAAGACGTCAAAGTCAAGCAAATAACAGGACATGAGGTCACAAGATGTGACCCAAAAAGGGCAGAACACTCAGACCTGTCTGTTTTTCAGTTTGAAGAATAACAGCTGAACACTAAGCAGACAAGGACTAAATGTTTTTTTTTTTGGTCCCTCAAAGAAACCAAGTGTGAACACACCCGAAATATGAAACAAACCATTTGGATCCTTGTTTTCAGTAAATCTGTTTTGAACTAGCAATGACGTCTTAAGTTTTGAAACGTACAGGATGTTTTTTTATAAATCTTTTTACCTCTTGTATGTCAAAAAAATAGGTAGGTGCGGGTCACCTTCATCAGGCTTGCATTTCTATATGAAAACATGTGCTGGATAAGTTGGCAGTTCATTCCGCTGTGGCGACCCCAGATTAATAAAGGGATTACGTCGAAAAGAAAATTAATGAATGAATGAATATGCAACATATATGAACACATACAGACCCTTACCATCTCTGATATGTTACCAATTACAGAAAAACTACAGAGTGTTTCCTCTAGGATTTTTTCAGCTGTGGCGGCAGGCCTTTTTTACACAAATCTACCAACTACCTGTGGCGGTATTTTAATGACAAATGTTGTGAGCGCAGTATTAAGTCGAGATCTCATTTATGTAATAGCCTACCAGAATGCGAATCTCTTTGCTTGCCCGCCGATTTCCTCTGCTCGTGCACAAAACTTCTTGTACGCCCCCTGAAATATGTGCTGCTCAAGCGCAGATCTTTTTGTGCGCTCTCAAATAAATGCTGCTGAAATCCGATTTAGTGCGTTTATGTAACAAGTATGTCTCCAACATTTATTAGATTTGCTAGGAATATTTACGAATGTCTCCAATAGACCTACAGAGCGGTATTAATGCGTCCTGAAGTGAAGTGAAACAGCTATACGTCATGTTTGGTGGCCTCATGCATCACACACCTGGGCTCAGTCAGCCAGTCAGTCAGTCAGCACTTAACCTTAAAGGGTTAAACAAATGACACATATCACTACTACGGTTACAGAAAAGTTTGCGCTGTTATAATTCTCTCACATTTTAATATGTTTTGGTGCGATTATCAATCGCTATTAAAAAAAAAAAAACACGACTGAATGTTTTGAATGAAAAGCTTTAACGTAGCCGTGGCAGGATCAATTTTGGTGTAGCGCCCCGCCATGGAAGAATGAATGTAGCGGAAACCATGCACAACATACATTTAGCCAGTGCAGAGTCAGTGCAAACCTCTCATCTGTGTCTTTAATCTTCAGCAGCACATGTAACCTCTGTTAGAAAGTAATTTAGTCATCCCGAGTTCATAATAGTTTAAAAAGTGATGATAATAGTTAAACATGGCAGCTTGTTCATGTTTTTGGTAGCTGAATCATTTGCTGCTGTTTTATACGGCTTCTCCTTTCTTTTTTCTACCGTCTTTTTTGCGTTTGTTCGTTTCTGACTGGATCGGATTTCAGAAGCACTTCAATAATTATGCACACGTTATTATCATCAGCTCAAGAAGTTTATTATTTCAAATATAGACGTTTGGCGAGCGATTGCGAGCTCTATGGAAAAAGTGAAGCCATTCACGCTTTAGATGGCCTCGTAAACAACGGGTTTATCTTGGCTTCTTGGCACACTTTTGTTGCGCTAGCTATTCTTTGGAAAGGGTACCCAAAAAGTAGTGCAGTACGCTTTGATTTTTGGGTGCTTTCACATTTGGTTCTGTTACCTAGACCGTACCCAAGTTCGGTTGCCCCCACCCCCTTGCTATCTTCTTAGTTGGTTTGTGTTTACACTGTCTTTTTTTCCTCTAAACCCCAGTACGCTTGTGTCATCGAGCTGCTGTTGTGTGTAAGGCTGTTGCTAGGTGACGGACACGAAAGCATAGTGCCAAAATGGAAAGACGTCCGCACATTGTGAAAATGGATTCTTGTCATTTCGTTATTATTAGTAAGCCTCCTGTACCAGACTTTATCAACTTTATTCTGAGGAACACTGTAAAATATTGAGATGATGAAAGTTAGTAGAGCCCAAGTAATTTTTGACTGTTAATTGTAGTTACATAATTGAAAACAATTCCCTTCAGAAATATGTGTTTGTGCATGCTTTACAGGAAAAAAATCACACAGGTGTGTAACAAGAAAATGATTAGATATGTCATTATTGAGTGAACTCCCCCTTTAAGGGAAACAAATCCACATTTTATCATTTGATTTGTCACAATCCAATCTCAGCCTGCATCAGATCTGATTGCTGCTTTTGTTTTTACACTCATGGGCCCATACGTAATAAATGAAGGCATTGTTGACGTCAAGAGGCTGAAATACCAAACATCCCACTATGACAGCTACATTTGACTGCACTGCTTAGAAACAAAGAGCTTTATAAACATCTGGTAGGAGGATGAGCGTTCTCTGAACTAGGCTTCCTGCACTGATGGAGTGCAAACTTGTGAGCTCTGTAGCGGAAAACCTGACTTCGCTACCATGGAGACAAACAGGAAGTGGTAGTGTGAAACTTGGCCGATGAGATGGGTGCACTGAGATAAACGCTAAGTTCTTGATCAAATGAAACCTTTGCTGCGGGCTTGTAAAACACCTATAACATGCCCTCAGGCCATGGCGAGTCTGTGAGGTATTTCTGTTTGAAGTATGAGGGAGCTAGTCCAGGAGATCCTGTGCAGCTGCTCCAGGCTTTGTTGAAAATGTTAGGCCACTATCCCTGGATTCTCAAAGGATCTAGCATGTAGGTGGAAACTGGGACAGTGGAGTATGTTGTCTACTCCAGTTTCTCTCAGTTTCTAATCTTGTGCAGTGCAACGTCTCTAAAACTGCGCACGCCTCATCACCGGCTCACTGAGTAGAGTTTTGTTGGATCAAGGTTGCAAGCTCCAACAGTTAACTGGTTTTTAGGCAGATAAAGACACATTAGTTTTAAACCTTATTCACTCACATGCATCTGCTTTTTGAGTAACGATACAGTAGCTCAATGAACACAGAACGATACACAGGGTGTATGCACACAGACTTTTAATTTCAGTCAGTCAGCCAGGGCTTCCGGTTAATTGTCATCCCATACAAAATCACAGCGTTTATGATCTTATTTCTTTAAAAAGCAGTGATCCTCACTGCCTGACTGAGATACAATATAAAGTGGTATCAGACAAAACAAGAAGCACTGTGTAAAATTATATTTTTCCCTGCCATGTCTTTAAAATATGGAAAATTATTTTACCCCAAAATTTCTGCGCTAGCCTGCTTCTAATGAGGGCACCTGCATTCAAACGGTCAACAAACAAACAACCAAATAGATGCTTAAGTCTATTTAACTAAATGCATTTGAATTACATTACAGCATCAATGCTGTAAAAAGAAACCTTATGAAATTAAAAATCGTCACATAAAGCTTTCACGGAAAGTTCATCATTGGCTGATAGCCCATTAGAGAGCAATCTTGAATGAACAGTTTCAGTTTTATTTACAGTTATCACTGAATACTTTTTATTTACAGTATCACACCCAAACTCACTTAGACTTTAGTGCCTTCCTGATAAAGTATTTGATTTATTCTGATTAACTTTTGTGTTGTACTACACCAGTTGAGCTGTTTATCTTTTTTTGGAGGACGCCTGGTGCAAACTTCGTGTAGCTGTACAGAGAACACTGTTGTCCACCCCTACATCACTTGTTCATTTAGATACGTTTTAGTAACTACTAAAGATTTTGCTTCAGAAAATATCCTAAATATTATGTGTAGCCTATAGATACTGCATAGCCTGTGGTGCAAATATATATATGTGCACAACATTTTGACCTCATTTTTGCACCTCATGATTTTTAGTTTTCTTTGTCTTACACTCATACATTCCTTTGCAAAGCGCTTATCAGGATTTAAAATTCACACCATCATCGTAAGCAAAAGAGACGATAGCTGTGTCTCATTTCAGAGGCTGCATCCTCCGGTGGATTGAAGTCCGTACAGGCCTTTTTGAAACGAACCGATCCAGCCTACAGAGGATAGCTCTTATCACCAAGCAACCGTAAAAGCTGCCGTTAATACGCGATAATGAAATTTGTAATGACTTGTCATAATTTGTAAGTCATGTCATAATTTTTATTTATTTTACGTGTTTAGATAACCGAGTAAAATAAACCCAATTCATACAATAAATCCGGAGTTTTCTTTTAAAAATGTCCTGCCGTTATCAGTGCACAATGGATCTTGGGTTGTTCGTGGCCGCAAAGGATCCAACGGTTGTGCCCTCATTACCTGGGAAATGAAGGACGCATATCGAGGCTGCATTTGAAGAAGCCTTCTAATTTTTTAAAAATAAGGCAGCTACAATGCTTGCCTTTTTTATTTCAAGCTGCAATGATGCAGCACACTTCGAATATATCTTTCGGAGGATGCAACCTCTGAAATGTCACAGCTAATATTTTGTTTAGATGTGTCTGGATGTTTTGTTGCAAGTTTTTTTTTTATTTGTTTTGATGACATTTTAGATGTGTGTCAGCCTGTGCATGCGGGCGAGGTGGAGTCCCTGTCAGATAAAATGAGGCATGAAGTTCATTTCGAATTACAGCACTGATGGCTTTGTTTATATGACCACATCATTTCAATCTAATAATAATAAATTAAATCTTCATTTTACTGTCTTGTCTCCATCTAATTAATTTGCCTTTAGCTGCGCTTGCCAGTGTAGGATGTTATTGGAGGAAAAAATAATGAATTTCCCTTGCAAGCCAAAAAAATGTTTTGAATGCAGTCCTTAAGAAAAAGTTTACACTGTTATGCTTTTCAGTAATGTTTTAGCTTCGGAGAAGTGTGTGCATCATTTTATGATGTTTAGGAAAGTTTAGATTCAACATAAATAATAAAGTTGATAGTTTTTGGCTTTTTTAGCTGTATGTTGTGTTGGGCTAAATCTAGTCTTGATTTGGGAAATGTTTTAGATGTGCAGATGCAGGAGTGTTTATTTTTTTCCTGCGCATTATAAATTGATTACAAAAGATACCCGTGCCTGATGCACATCATTTTGTTGTATTAAATCAGCTGAATGCAGAAGCATTTGTTTTAATTATATCTTGAATAAAATAAATACATTTACAATTATAGGACTATGTTTTTTCCATGCAGTTTTTTATTTCCTGTTTGTTGTTTTATGTCTTAATTAGCCAGTATATTTTCTATTCTATACTTCTTTTTTGTATTTATAGGGCTAAATTAAATAAATTTAAGTAACAGGGAATTTTTTAAATAATGTGCTTTATTAAAAGCCATCATATGCATTCGTTGCAAATCTAAAGGTAGGAGCAATTACTAGGCCAATTAGAATACAATAAAATATCAAGCCTATTTACATTTTTCCCAATAATGATGATTATCTCTTGATAATTCAATGTCATAATCCAGGGGTGGCCAACCCTGTTCCTGGAGAGCCACCTTCCTGCAGATTAGTTGCTACCCATATCAAACACACCTGAACCAATTAATTAGGACCTGAACACGACTTGATAGTAGGGTTGTAACGGTATGAATTTTTTACGGTATGATAATCGTCTAAAACAATACCACGGTTTGACGGTTTCGCGGTATACGGTATTAAATAGTAATTCTCATAGCAAAGACCCTGAAAAGAATAAGAACACGTTTTCTGACTGAACAAAGGTTTTATTTCAACAAACTTTTGAAAGAACCATTTTAATAGAACTATAGAAGTCTTTTATAAAAATAAACTGAAAAATCTCCCATTTTAATAAATTAAATTAGAAGGAATAAACAAGCAGGGTCTTTTAAGATTAGACAAAAATAAACTTAAACTGTCCTTCCTTATAAGCAGGATAAATGGGAGACCAAAAGTGCAATACCAAGTTTATGGCTGTAAACATGTATTTAAAGCGTTGTTTTTTTCAGTCTAGGTTGTGATGAAGAAATGTAAGCATGTTGAGATTTTCAGGACTTAATCTTGACCGCTGAGGTGAGAGAATGTGTCCACTTGTACAATGAACAAATAAAAAAATAATAAATAATGTGTCAAAGTCCAAATAAACATGGTGCAAATCCTCAGTAAAAAAAAGATATAAATATTTACTATACTATAAATAGTTACATAACGAAACTAGATTCAATATGGAACATCCTTAGGTTTTATGTGCCAGCATGGATATGGTTGTCTGTGGATATGGATTTGGATGTGGTTGTATGCAATGCAGACAAACAGCTGCACCTTCATTTGTGTCTTTTGAAAACAGCAAGAGCAGCAGTTCGTCTTTGCTGTGTCACTGTTTTGTCATGTTTCTGTGCTGCTGTGCATGCAAAAGTACTTAGTATGAGAATTATTTCATGCAAAACTTTTTTTTTTTTGCGTTTTATTCAGCCGCGCATAAATGTATGCCTATCTCTCATTCCGTGTTGTTCAAAAAGCTCAGTGTTGGTCCACAAACAAAAGTGAAACCTATGCTTATTGGTTGTGATATAGCGAGTTTGAACCAATCTGGGCATGGAGGAGGGACAATGCATCAATGTATCATGTCTGGTTTGTCCAGAGACACAGTGACGAGCGTTTCTTTGTCAAATCAGCGTTGTCAAATTTTGATGACGTAACCGCACTGATTCCGGAGCCTCTGAAAGTGATACAGCACTGGAAAGCTGATATTCTCTTCTTTATGCCAATCTTTGAATTGTATGAATCGGATCAGCGGATCAAAAGTTATTAAACATTTAAGAGCAATACTTATTTTTAGCCGCGGGCGGCTGTCTCTGTCTTTAAGGGTTAAAACCGTTGATATGCAATTGTTCATGGTATGATAATCGTGCACGTTCAAATCGTGGTAAACCGTCATACCGGTATATTGTTACAACCCTACTTGATAGGCAGGTGTGTCTGATATGGGTTGCAGATGAAATCTGCAGGAAGGTGGCTCTCAAGGAACAGGGTTGGCCACCCCTGTCATAATCGATATCGGCTTGATAGACCTTTATCATGTTGTTGCCCAGCCCTTCCTCAAATTGTATCAAAGCATTGTAACTTTTTTCTTTGCTTTTCAAGTTCAAAGATCCTAAGCATATGCATAAAAGTGAAATGTGCAACACTTTTCATGGCTGCTAACAGAACAGACGGGCTGGCCTGGAATCAGCCGTAAGACCAGCTGGTCACCGATCTAGCTGATTATGAAACAATCAGATGGCTACAGTCCCTGTCCAGTCAACAGATACATCTCTAAAAAATATTTGGAAAATTGAAGTGTAACAGCCTCTGAATAAATTTCTTATGGGGCAGGCACTAGGACCCAGCCAGAGGCTGCTTGTGAGCAATATTGTAAGGAAAAGATATTAATATAGCAGATTCTGAATTAAGCTCTGAATGACTGGTGTCATAGTTAATAATTCAGTTCTTATTTTTTCATGTATTCTGACCAATATATCAAACAAGATTAAGCATGTCAGACCTGAGGTAGGCTGTTAGTCAGCAGATGCCAGCACTACACAAGGCACTGTTTAACTTACGAAATGATATTGTACACAAAGATATTCTGTATTCGCATTCAGTTTCAAGTCCATAATCCTAAACGCTTCATGTAAATCACATGTCAGATTTCACCAGATTGCTGACCTGATCTTACTACAGTCAGCATTTCACTCAGTCTCATGAGCAGCATTTTGCTCACTCACACTGCACATGAGTTAGCCACTCCCACTTATTTACATGTCACAGTATATACAGAATTATAAGAATTCTCAACAATCAGACAATTTATTCCACTGTAACAATATAAATAGTCCTACCTCCCGGCCCTATTTAAAATAATAATACAAATACTTGACTCACTTTTCATTTTCCTTAGAATTAATTAATTTATTTATTTGATTTTCATTAATATAAAAAAAAAAAAAAAAACTAAATGTCTATTGTTTATAACTTGAGCTACTAAATGCTGTGTACTTATTTGATTTATTTATTTTAATAGAAATTTCATACACAAAACAATTCTTTAAACAAAACTAACTTCATCATGGTCGAAATTGAGCGGGATGAAGTGCAAGCCCACCCCATTACCACAAACACATCACTCGTCTATTTCTTCAACTTATTAGTTCTTTTACTTGTCTCTTTTTTACATGAGACATACATGAGCTGCAAAATGAGACATGTTTCATCCTTTTGACATCTTTGACATATTATATGGTTAATTCACCATTTATTCATTTACATTTTATAACATAAACCAAAAAAATACATACTTTTGCAAACCGCCAAAGTTTCTACATACCTGCTTTCTCATTTTATTCTTTTTTCAATCATCTCTATTCAGCAACATATTTCTTTGATAATATATATTTTTGACTTTTTTTATATACATTTTCCGTATTTTTACAATCTCCTCTATTAATCATTATATTCTTTTAATAATATTTGAAGTCAATTTTTAGCCCCCTTTTGAATTTCTTTCTTTCTTAAATACTTCCCTAATTATTAACAGAGCAAGGAAATATTTACAGTATGTCTGATAATATTTTTTCTTCTGGAGAAAGTATTATTTGTGTTATTTCGGCTAGAATAAAAGAAAAAAAAAACATTTTAAGCTTAAAATTATTACCCCTTTTTTATTATTATTTTTTGATTGTCTAACAAACCATCATTATACAGTAACTTGCCTAATTACCCTAACCTGCCTAGTTAACCTAATTAACCTATTTAAGCTTTTAAATGTCACTTCAAGCTAAATACTAGTGTCTTGGAAATATCTAGTAAAATATTATTTACTGTCTTCATGGCAATGATGAAATAAATCAGTTATTAGAAATGAGTTATTAAAACTATTATGTTCAGAAATGTGTTGGAAAAAATCTTCTCTCCATTAAACAGAGAATGGTGGAAAAATGAACAGAGGGGCTAATAATTCTGATTTCCAATGGTATATTTATGCAACTTTTTAAATTAATTATTATCCCGTCAATGTTTGAGAATTTGTTCCAGACTATTCCATAATTTTACATCACATACAGACATACACATTTTTTTAAAGTTGTCCTGGTTCTAAACCTCATAAAATTTTGTTCTTCTCTCAGATTAAATCCCTCTTGTCTTTCCTCAAAATATTTTAGTATGTAATTTATTCCTAGTTTTAAACATAAATTGTGCTGTTTTAAAATTAACCAAATCATTAAACTTAAGTATGTTCAATTTAAAAAGGTAAGAATTTGTATGCTCCAAAATACCCCACATTTTCTAGCATTCTAATTACTTTCTTCTGTATTATAAGGATTAGATTTATATGTATTTCCTCCAAATCTCAACTCATATATGGCAGCATATAGCTTATTTTGATGAATTAGCTCTAACCTTTGACAGCTATTTCTTCTTTTTCCGCGGTTATGCGGCATTATATTTCACACACATATGTAAGGTGACTGAATATGAAGTTAAAATACAAAACATACTGAGCCATTAAGTAAAAAAACTAAACAAAACAACAGTTATAGCTACTTTAAAGGAGAACATTGACGTTTTGAAAAAAAAAAACTGAACTGAACTGAAACTAAATTATTACTAAATGTTTGTGCTTTCATTTTAGTTGTCTTTTACTTCTTTAATTCTGTTTTCCAAAACGAATCCTCTTTGCACTTAAAAAGTTTACAATAGTGTTAACAAATTTTAAATGATTTATTAAGGAATTATAATACTTTGACATATTGTTTAATATCATTTACAAGCACAGTAGCTGCTGTATGGGCTATTTCTGTCCATTCGCATCCCGTCCCTTTGTGCCCCCTGGCGGCTCATTCACAAACTGCGGTCATACACTAAAAACAGAGCGGCACCTATTTCAAACGGCGGCGGTACATGCTGCGGCGTTAATAGCCACTTTGAACTCTCACCTACTGTAAGTGTGTTATTTAATACATACATTGATTTATTGCCCTAGATAAATCTTGCTTTATATACTATTGCTACAGTTTTTACCAATGTTGATATCACATTTACTTTATTTATGCTTAAAGTGGCTAAAATGTTTATGGTAAAATCCAAATGATTACATTGTGGAGCCACCCAAGAAATACAAGTATCTGTGGCATTTTTGTCACTTTCAGAGTCATTTTTGCCTTTGCCCTTTGTTATTCACATGCACGTGTCTGACATACAGCATGTTTCACAAAAAGGGAACAAATATAGTTCCCTATTTGTCCACGTGATATTACCAAGCCCTTAAAAGGCATAGATTTGGTCTCCAAAATAAGCTGTAGCTAGTGAGAGAGTGACTGAGAAGACCCCCTGTCGTAGCTGACAGGGGTCGCAGGGAGTCGTTTCTTCACCATTGCCAGCAGAAAGATTTTCATGAAAGCACAGTTCATAATTCATCCTGCTCGCACATGTTTCTGCAAGTGCCCATTGCCTCTTAACCCCTTATAACACCGCTTGGCTTTAATTACGTTTTAAATAAACACTGCATTAATCCTATCCTGCATGAAAACAAACTGCTGCATGCCACAAACAGCAAAACATCAGCAGAGAAAGGTGTAAAGATGGAGATTTTGGTCCCCTCTGCTTTTGGTTCGCACTTTTTTTTGGTTTGTGGGTGATTTAGTGTCATGTTCTCCGGCATGTGGCTGCTTGGATGTCGTCTGCAGCCTGTGCCTCACTTGAACTTTGATAAATAGTGCATATAACAGCCTGGCGGAGGCCCAAAGAGCAGTTATGTTTCTTCTGGTTAAGACAGCTCATCTGTTCTATAAAAAGGATGAACACTTTATGTCAGCACAATCTAAAGAAAAACTAGTTTCAGTTTTAGTGATGAGTGGACATAAACTTGAAATAAACTCATGAAATTTGCCTCCTTTGTTCATAGTTCTGATATCCTCTTGTCACATTAGCAGTTCTAATTAATTCATTTTGTTGTAAGATTCCTAACCATTAAAAATAGCCTGATTTCTGACCATTGTCTGAAAAATGTGTTTACAGTATATACAGTGATCTGTATATGTTCATTATCCATGCTGTACATTATAATACTGTGATTCCTAAATTAACTTGCTAGTGCATTTATAATTCTACATAAATTATTAATTATTTTAGTGGAAATTACTAATAACTGATTTATTTTATCTTTGCCATGATGACAGTAAATAATACTTAACTAGATATTTTTCAAGACACTTCTATAGAGATTGAATTTACATTTAAAGGCTTAACTAGGTTAATTAGTTTAACTAGGCAGGTTAGGTTAATTAGGCAAGTTATTGTATAACAATGGTTTGTTCTGTAGACTATCGAAAAAAATATATAGCTTAAAGGGGCTAATAATTTTGACGTTAAAATGTTTTTTAAAAAATGAAAAGCTTCTTTCATTCTAGCCGAAATAAAACAAATAAGACTTTCTCCAGAAGAAAAAATATTATCAGACATATTGTGAATATTTCCTTGCTTTGTTAAACATAATTTGGGAATTTTTTAAAAAGGAAAAAAGAAAATCAAAAGGGGGCTAATAATTCTGACTTCAACTGTATTTCCAGTTTGTTTCTTTGAACTTGTTGGATTTGCCATCATTCTGACTCCTGGGGAAACGGTAAAGTGTTGATTAAAGTATCACCTTTAGTTATTCCCATCACTGATAATAATACATAAATTATTATTATTATTATTATAAAAAGGGTCAACTATATTATAAAAATAATAATAATAAACATTCATTTATTTCTCTATTGGTCTCATTCAGTCTCAGTCTCATTCACTTCTATTTATTTTTATCTGTAAAACAACAGCTCATTATGCCGCTTAATTTTGCTAACCTGTATTTCTTATTGTTTATATTTTTATTCATCGCCATAAACACAACTGTATACTTCCTTATATACAAACGAATCAGAAGTTCTAAATCAATTGCAGAAAAGAGCTTATTAACCCATTGTGGAATAGGCTCAATGCAAAGTGAGTTGACACAGGATCTATATGAGATACAAATTGAATGAAGTGATACATTGTAGTTACACTACATTGTACAAATTGACTGAAGGGATACATTGTTTTAATACATTGTAACATCTTTTTCAAGGGTAATTTCACTCTGAATTTTTTTCCCATTAGGGCTGGGCAATTTAGGGCCTACTTACACTATGCCATCCGTACCAGGCCCGTTTCCCAGATCGTTTGATAAGTGTGAGTACGCTAAATCGGGCTCAAGCACGGTTCACTTGGCCGGCCCTGGCCTGGTTGGAAGAGGTGTGCCTGAGCGCGGTTCACTTGGGCTTTGGTGCGGTACGCTTGTGTGTGAGTGCAAAACGTGCCAAAGCCCAAAACTGAAAGCGAGACGTGACTTTTAAGGGACTGTTTCATATGGATTTATTAATCATTCCTACTGTTCAGTGAACTCAAAATTGCCGTAGTTTATTAGAGGCGCAAACCTCTCACTGCACGACAGCTGCGCGGCTTCAGCAGACCTCCTCATTCCTGCAGCACGAGGGCTTTATGATTGTTTATGAGCGCCAAAAGTGGCGGATCTGTTCGGTGAAATATCTGACTGCGTGTCCCCGCATCCCTAAGGACTGTTTGGCGAAATATTTGACGGCATATCAAACGACTGAAACGATATAACCAGAGCAATCTCCTCTGTGCTGCTGAGTGAGAGAGCACTTCTCACTGAACAGTGCAGCAGAGATGACGTAAGCATGCCGAAGCCCGTTTGTGGTGTGAGTGCGGGCCGTCGGGGGAGACGGGAGGGGGGACAAGTGTGCTTTGGCCCGGTTCGAAGCAACTGTACCTAGTGTGAGTACGGCCTTAGTGTAAAATCTAAATCTCGATTAATTAAACATTTTAAGTAAATTACGATTAATGCATGTTATTTTTTATTATTTATTTCATTTAATTTTTTTGCCCTTATAGATCATTGACAGGTTTTGTACAGTAAATATGCTCACATGTTACAAGTGACAGATAATTCTGAATGAAGGCTTTAGTTGATTTTAAAACACTTAAAGGAAACGCACTTTCTACTATCTAAGATTATTTATTGAACATCAACGTTGAACAACTGAAATTAAACCCACATTATCTGTAATAACTATAATTATCTATAATAGAAAATAAATAACTTCACTTTTGGGAACCAAATAAATTATTTTCAGTGTTTTTTTTTTTCATATTAAAAGTAGAAAATAAGCAATATATGTTCTAGATAAAATAACTCTTGCACATCCTGGAAATAATTGTTTAAACTGCATTTCTTGGTTCTGTAAACAAATATTTTAATGTAAAAAAATAATTTTAATGTAATGGAAAATGTGCAGTATCAAGACATCTCTGGTGCAGTTTCCAATCATCATCAATGTAGTGCAAAGTAAGGCTCAAGCATGGGTCCATCATCTTACTTGACCAGACATCAGATATGGCTGCAAAATTATAAACCAGCCTTAACAGAGTGGGATCACGTGACTCCACACGTCGTAGAGAATGTAATTGAAAAAACTGACCTGGAAAAATTTGATCGATTAAAGGTTCTAAACAGCAATTTTGATTAGTTTTAGATTAATCACCCAGCCCTATTCCCTATACACATTGAGGTAATGTCAAACTCCTGTTCCTTTACCAGTATAGCTTTTCCAAAGATATACAATAGTCAACCTCAGATAATGATAGATCTATTGGGATCGCTGTATTAAGATGGGGTAATAGAGTTGGTGAAGAAAGTTTAATTGACTCAGCCTGTAATTCAAATAGGATGCGATTCCTCAATTTAGATTTATCCAAATTTGACACTTTATTATGCTATCTCAAGTTATATGTTTGCAAGGAAAACAAAATTACTGACTCATTTTATTTCATGTCCTTAAACAATCCTAATGAATTTTTTTTTTGTGTGACTATAACTAGATATGTAGGTGCAGATAATAATTTACTCTTCATACCTAGTGCTCAACATAGACTAATCTCTGACCACAGTCTGAAAGATGAGCTGAACTCGCTGAGCAGTAACCACAGCATGCATTACAGCCTCTTTACGCTTGCTTGTGTCAGGAGTGAGGTGTTTTAAAGGGTTTCAAGTGACCTTGTTTAAAATGCCTGACTTCCTTTCGCAATTTGCATTTGCGTAAAGGGCTTAGGTAACCCAAAGCCTACTCAGATAAGCCCACAGGTTTCCCTATGGACTGGCAAGAAGCCTGCCCATGTCCTCTTTGACAAAAATGAACGCAAAACCTGGATTCTAACAAGTCTGTGTTTGTTATTTAGAAGGTTGAATGTATTGGGTCATTGCAGGGCTAATTTAAAAAATTAAAGAAAATACGAAAAACTTTGTGTACATTTAATATTATTTTATTTGACTTTGCTCATACACCTGAGAGTTTTGTGCATCTTAGGACCAAAGGCATTTTCAAAAGTTCCTTCTTCCATCATAGACCAGTTCAGTTACATTCATAGTCTAGAAGAGAAACCAAAAACTTTCTCAAAACATTCAATAGGATTTCAGAGGTTCAAATGTAATCATTCAAAGCTCAAGAACAGTCTGTGCGCACAAATAAAAACAAAACAAACAAAAAACAGTTCAAATCATTTTGCTCACTATCTTCTCTCCTGTGTCAGGGTTGTCATGTTTTTAACTACAGGCATGATGTATTGCTATTAGAGTCAGCAGCACAACATGCAAGCATCCTATTTCCTGTAGTAAATGTGCACCCAATACATTCTTTCTAATAAGTAAATTCCAGCAATAAATTAATGACTGTTAGCTATATTGTATTTTTCAGTAGATAACTCTAGCACATGACTAAGTTCCATCAAAATCTGTTGTTAAGAGAATTAAATATTAAGAGAAGAAAACACCAATATGTTGCATTGGTTAAATGCTATAAATTCATTCAGAAATAATAAAAAGCAGGCTAATGATGGCCTTGAAACAAAAATCTTACAAACATTTTAAAAAAATGTATTTTAGTTACCTTTACTCAATCAGTTTTTTGTGTCCACTTCAAATGAGACATTTTGGAAAATAAAATATTGGTGAAATAATGTTCTGCTGGCCTTGGAAATAACATATATTTTTGTAAAAAAATATTAATCACAAACTTGTACTTATTGACTGTACTTATTAAAACATAGAAAAGATTATGTGATCATCAGGCCTCGAAATTAACTTTTTTTTCTAGGTAACAGTGGTGCTCTCAACTTTAAAAATTTAGGAGCACCAGCCAAAATTTAGGTGCTCGCACCTAAAATTAAAATCACCACCATTACAAATGTGAATGTATGAACATTTCTATGCATTTATGTAAGTATTATATCATTTTTTCGCCAAATTACAAAAAAACAAATTACCCCTTATGTGCGGTGTTTCTAATGCAGCGTCTAAGCGGCTGAGAGTAAATTTGACATTATTCTCTCCTCTGGCTGCCGTCATCAGTCTCACACTATTTTTTCTCTCTTTCTGCAAGTCTTGATAACACCATTGGGGCATTTGTCTTTTATTATTTCAGCAAAAAGGATTGTAAAAAATATTTGTTGTACTCTTCCATTCACTGTGTGAAAAAATTCAGAAATGATTCCTTGGATTTACTCATTTTTTTACGTTAAGTGTCTGTAATCAATTTATTTGGGCTGAATTTAAACAAACAAATTAAGTAGAATTTTATTACATTTGTTTTTTTAAATTCAACACAAATAAACTGTTTGCAACCGTTTTGCAGATATGATTTTTTTTCAGTGTACTGAGCAAGCTGGAAATGTGTCTATTAACAGATTTGTTGCATTTGAAATCAACATTATTCAAAACCTTTTTACAGTCTACGATCAAAACTTTTTAAAAATGTTCATGTGGCCACCGCACTGCTTTACGAATGAACTGAGCTGACGATGATTTAACTGTGCTGTTTCTCACGGGTGATGTGTGTGTATGGCCTGTTGTTACATGAGTCATGTTAATCGCAGTTAGGCATGGGCCGGTAAAAGATTCTGATGGTATCACAATTTCATGGTGTTGTGATTGCTGCTCTAAAATATATTCTATGAGTTGTTCTCTTTTGATTACAGTAAATTTTATTTTAATATAAAAATATTTTGAATCAGTTAACATGTCAGACTAAATAATTCAAATAAATCATTGACTTCAGCTGTCTTCATTTGTTTCAAAAACACTGATTTCTCTACTATTTAAAAACGGCATTTTTGCATTTCTTTTCTGCTGGAGATACTTAAAAAAATCATAAGACAAGAAATCATAAATAAAAAACTTAAACACTGTTGGAGTGGTACAGCAGATTTTTTTTTTTGCAGTTTTTAAAACCTTGACTTTTCCAAACCAGTTCCGAACCAAATCGTTCTATGCCTAAACGCAATAAGTCTTTTTATGAACTACAGTATTAGTTTAATCTTAGAGAGTACAAGCCCTTTTGCGACGGTGTACGTGGTGTACTTATTCTGACTGACTTGTACTTATTAAAATATAGAAATAATTCAGTGATCATACTAAATTGGATTATATAATCAGCGATTTAAAAACATTTTGCTGACAAATTAATTTGAAGTAGAGTATACATGTATAAAGAAATCAAGTTAAATTGAATTAGTATTTTAATACTTTGTTTTACAGAAGATGCCATAATAATTGCAAAAATGTTACTGTGTTTTTCCTCTCTCTGGAACAAAAAGAGCATTTGGCATACGCTGTAATGAACATTCATTACATACATTCAGCATAAACTTTAGCATTTAGAATTTCATGTCAGTGTGTTTTATTTATACTAATAACTATTGTAGAGGGAATAGCTACATCGCTGATAGAAAAGCATTTATTTTACTATACTAAGCTAAAAATCCAAAAGGAAAGTCAAATAACTAACTCGTGGATGTCTGACAGTTTGCAAAATTGACACGCTAAACAAATGAGGTATAATAATCACATTTGGAAAGACAAGAAAAAAAGATAATCTGCCTCCTATAGGTAGCACTGCTCACCCACAGTGCAGAGCTCAGAGACACCCTTCAAAATCCAGAAGCCTGGCATTTGACCAGCCAATAGGAAAGTCTCAAGGGACCTCAATGCTCTCCATTATCTGAGAGGTCACATCACAGTGGGTTGATGCAATTTCTCCTCCAAGTCTTGGAAGACAACCTGTCTCTAACTTGCCTATGAGAAAACTGAGTTAAAGGGTTTGAATGGCAGACAGGCAGCCCTGTAATGCAACTTTGACCTTTGGTTGTTCGTAGTATGCCGTCATGAGCAAATATCTGCAGTTCTCGCCTTAATTGAAAACTATAGATCTGATTAGATTTATGCGAGTTGCTAAATGCATGACTTTTTCCTAAATGTCAATTCTGTTATACGTTATAGCTGTTTGGTTGCAGTTTTACTGTTTATTTTCTGGCTTTTTTATGTAATTGATTTATATTTCATAACATGTATACAGTATATTATTGGTACTATAAGTTATCGACAGACATGCAATTTTGGATCTGTTAAATGGTAAAACACTTTTTAATAGAATTTTCATTTTTACATGTTACCATTTCTTTTGTTAGGTTTTCTACATGGAATATCAACTACAACATTCATTTTATAATTGTCCTTCCATTTTGTTGTTAACACTACACCAACTGAACACTTCCCTTACTCAACAGCCTATAACTTCCCATTGAAAAAAACTAAATAGACATAATTAATGAGTAGATGCCATTTTTTTTAATCCCAAAAATATATATTAATGGATATTTTTTAACAGTTTTTTCCTTGAGTAATCAAAATTTTTTTTATCACATTTTACATTTTTTTAGGTATGCTCCGATCGATCGGCCAGAGATCAGTATCGGCCAATAATCACATTTCATGACTCGATTAGTACTTTCTAATCTGCCCGATCTAATCAACCTAACAATCGTTTGTCTACGAGTTTACAAGCAGAGGACATATACGTGTTTTACTTATCAGAACTCAAACTTTTGTGTTTTCAATAATATTGCAAGTTCATTAAAATCAGGAAATATTAGGGAAATAAAAAACTATTTTTCTTGACTCATCTTTAAAAATATAACTTATTATAATATACATGTTGCATGGTTTCCGCTATATTCATTCTTCCATGGCGGGGAGCAGAGGAAATCGGCACGCAAGCAGAGATTCGCATGCTTGTAGGCTATTACATAAATGCACTCACGACATTTGTCATTGAAATAACTTCACAGGTAGTTGGTAGATCTGTGTAAAAAAGGCCTGCCACCAAAGCTGAAAAAAATAGAAAGGAAACATTGAATTAACAGTTTATGGAGTTTATGTTTATTTAAGTTTATGGACCTATTTGCTTTAAGTACAATAGTATTGGATTTATAGGTGTGCATTATACCAATACTTACATGTGCCATACCTATACCTATACTTATGCTTTAAACATGAGCTCTAAACTTCATAGCGAAATATTGAATTCTTCTTCCATCATTTGCAATGTTTCCAAATTGTTTTGTTAGTGATTTTTCTTACCAATTTTTTTTAAATCTGTTTAATCTATTATTTTATGTAAAGCTGCTTCTGACCATGACAAGTTCACACTAAATGGTTATAAGTGAAATGTTTAAGGAATTACATGCCTCTTTAATTTATTCTCTTAGGTAAGGAGATATCTCCACTCAAGTATGATACTGAAAATATGCTTTATGCATTATAAAGCTTAAAGCATCAGAATCGGTATTTGTTATCGGCTGATCACCATCACAAAGAATTGGTACTGTGTATCGGTTGCAAAAATCCTGATTGGAGCGTCCCTTTTTTAATGCAATTGTACATGGTGTATCCGTATAATTACCACATTTGGAAATGGATTAAATTCATTATTTTGCTCAATTTTACAATCAACACCTCAAAAGGAAAATTTACCAGAAAGAAGTTTTTTGAAATCTTTGCGAATTTATTAGGAATTTCTAAAAAGGTACTGAAGTATTTACAGCCTTTGCTCAATATTTGGTTGAAGCACCATTGGGACCAATTACATGCTCAAATAGTTTTGAGTAAAATGCTTTGGTGCACCTTTTTTTGGTGCACCCTATTCTTCTTTGCAGTTCCTCTCAAGCTCCATCAGGTTGAATTTTAATAATATGTTATTGAAATAATACTGTTTGAATGATGAATTTGAACTGTCTTTGCCATAAATGATGAAACATAAATCAATTATAAAACAAAAATAATTCAATTCAATTTGATCCGTCTATAGCACTTTTACAATGTTGATCATGTCAAAGCAGCTTAACATAAAAGTTCTAGTTGATTATATCTGTGTTAGTCCAGTTTTCACAGGGTAAGTTCAGTTCAGTGTGGTTTAATTTCACTGCTGAAGTATAAACACTCAGTTTCACTTGCAGGCAGCAGTTGATTTTACATTTTTATTTTTGACTAATTTAGCAGACTAGCCTCAGTTTTTAATACAAGCCAAAACCCATTGTAGGCCGTGATCGTTATATTGCTGCACCCATTACTCTTTATACAGCCAGGTTATGCATTTATTATTAACTGCTTTGCTGATTGTCTGTCACTGCCGAAAGTGTCAAACACAAAATCTTCAATCTCCCATGGTGCTTCATGCCTATTTGATTACTTATAATTATCCCGGTGCATGCACATCCTCAAACAAACAAATATATCACAGTAATTAAAGCCTTCTGCAGTCCTCTAGAGTTTTCTTAGTGCTATTGGTATTTATTTATTTATTTATTTATTTGTTAATAGAAGGAAAGAACCTATGAGTCATCAGCTCTCTTTGTTGGCATGAACACGGTGCACAGCAATTTAAAATTCCTGCTTTTTACAGAACTGCAGTAAATTCCGTTATTACAGTTTTATTACGAGATCATTTTAGTGTTGTTTTCACAAGAGCAAAGCAGGAACCGATGACTGTTGAATGTAGCACATTGTTTCAGATCCCGAGCAGTGTAAAGCAGTGCATTGTGTCACAGAGATATCGCCTCTGATGAGCACAACACATCACTCACACTGTACCAGCACATCTCAGCACCTGCTGTTTGTCTGCATTGATTGGTTCGCTGTCACATGACTAATTATATTAATGGGCTGGTTCAGTCTAAATTGAAAACTGCAGCATCATTAATTCACCTTATTGTCTTTACAAACCCAAAAGACTTCCGTTTATCTTCATCAAAAAGAAAGATATTTTTAGACAAATATGAGAAATCTATTTACCCAGGACTCTAATGCTTCAAAATGTTTATGAAGATATAAATAAGGTACATTAATAAACTGATTTAATTCTAAAGAGATGCAATCAGTTCATATAATAAACCGGTTTTATTTAGCTTTTGATTTCCACATAAATATTGACCAGTGAACATATAGAAACGGAAGCTCACGTATACCTACTTTACACACTAGAAAATCTTCAATGGTTTAAAGCATCAGTCTGCTATGCTTCAGCTCCCACAATCAAAGTTTCCACAGCTCCCAGTTTTTCAAAATCACCCCTAAGAAATGGGACACCACCACAACACCTGCACAAGTCATCAAATGTCATTGCGATCTCTTGCTTTATGAGATCGACAATTGCAACTGCTGTTGCGTTATGATTTAGTATTTATTTTTCGGAAATCACTGAAGGCAGCAATATTATTTTATCATAACGATATAATGTGGCAATAATTGTATGTGTATGTACATCATGGTCATATTCAACTATGTAACTACGAAAACAACATTAACATTATACCAGACAAAGCTTATTCCCAGCCACTAGACTTTTCTGACAGGGTCTTTGAGTCTCATCGAGTGTCAGATGTGACAGTATGTTGTGGGACTGCTGTACAAGAGTTATTATTATGTATTATAGATAGCAAAGTTTAGTGGTTTTGATTTTAGCGTTTTTTTTTTTAAAGCATGATGTTAAAACACAAACGACATAATACAAATGTAAATGTACATTGTAAGTAAACGTGCTTGTTTGTTGTAAGAATTTGTATTAATGACAAAAAATACAAATTTGTGGATCTCCTGAGTTCTGTGTGCAGCCATCCTGCCGTTGTACATGGTGTATACCCCTTGGTTTCAGGTGTGGTCCTAAAAAATATAAGTTTCAAGGGCTATAGAACTTCCCTTTAGCCCTACACCTTCAAACTAAAGAGAATTGGGACACTCCTATTTCTTCACATAAACGCGCAAAATGAGGGGTAGGGGTAAGGGCTAGAATAGGGATTGGGCCTAAATCAAATCTAATTAAGTGATTGTGTCTCATCAGAAGACTTGAGGCCTGGACACACCAAGCCAGTGTTCGGCCATTGAGCAACTTCAAGCTTTCAGTGAGCGTCTAGTTGAGTTTATTTGGTGTGTTTCACACATAAGGAGTTTGCCCAATTCAGCATGTAGAATCTGTGTAGGACTTCTGTTCAACTATAGCTGTTTCCATCCACCTATTTTTCTGCACATTTTGGATAGGCGCATAAAAAACAAAAGCATTTTACCCATTTCAGTATAATAATATTAAATTATTAATTACTTCCTGTCAAGAGCATCTTTGCGCCGTGTCTCACTCCTTTAAATGCAACCACATGTTCATTGCACATCGCCATTTGTCTTCTGAGGCATTTATTAAATAAAAGATTCACGCAGCTTCTCTGACTGCAGCAAATTATGTTTATACTTTAGCTATTTGGAGCCAGTTTATCATAAAGTGACAATATTATTCTCTTTGACATGTTGGATGAAAACGCCGCTTTATTCACAATATTCCAGTGGTTAATCAAATGAAATCTCATAATCAAACAACAGCATAAAAAAAAAAAATGTATATATGTATATATATATATATATATATATATATATATATATATATATATATATATATATATATATATATATATATATATATATATATATATATATTATGCTGTTGTTTGATTATGAGATTTAATTTATTTAACCACTGTGGAAGAAAAAACTAAACTAATGCTGACAGGAATGAAAGGCAGCAAACTAAACAGCCTGTGCGCAAAACAACTGAAAGCACCAACACATTTAAACACCACAGTAGAATCTTTACACAGTCCACTAAACCTATAAACCGGAATGATTTTAATCAGAATGACAAAATAGGTGTACATGTAGATGTTGCAGAAAAGCATTTTACCATGGTTTGAGTAAGTGTGTTTACCAGAGAGAATAGGGAAAGGGGAAGCAAAAGCAGAGAGTAAATGGATGAGCCTTTAACATAATCGCCTGCCCATTACTTTTAAATTATATGTTAATTTTGCAGTCAAATCATTGTGACATCTAAAAAAATGTGAGTGTTTTGTCTTAGTCTAGAGTCCTGAAGTTCATTTTATGAAGTTGTGTGTTTTAATTTTTTTTGTTACATGTATTTATTTGTTTATCTATTTATTTATAGATTTATGCATTATAATATATATATATATTTTTTTTTTGCAAAAATGTGTTCTTGATAAAGCTGTGTATTTTTACTTTGTTCTGGTAGCAGGTTTATGGAGTGCTATGATTTTGTTACTCAGTAACTGTCTGACAGTTTAATGAACTGATTCTGATCAATTGTAGTCAAACACACCCTCACTTTAAGTACATTAATTTTGAGTGTATTCTCAAAAGTATATAATTACTTTAATAATTTCATTATTACATTTCAATAGTATTGATTATGCTACTATTAAAGTGTATTATATGTATGTTTTTAAAGGCTAACCTACTCTCTTTTAGTATTGGTCACAAATTTCTTTTCCCATATTCAGTGACCATCACATTTGACACTCATTAGAAGACCTCAACACTGAACAAAGTATCATTAACTGAATCTCTGTCTATCTCTCTCCTCATTTTCTCCAGATAAACGAGTTGAGCCATGTTCAAATCCCCATCATGCTTATGCCTGATGACTTCAAAGCCTACTCGAAGATTAAGGTGGACAATCACCTATTCAACAAGTGAGTTCCTCTGAGACGTTTGACAATGTTTTGATCCAAATTAGAACCTTTTTGTTTTGTGAACTTTTGCAAATAAATGAGTAAATTTCTTTGCTAAATTGGCTATCTATATCAGAAATAAAATAAATAAATGCAAAAAAAAATCATGTGGATTTCAATTCAAATTAATACATTTTTTAAAAGGATTTTCCTTTTTTGTTTTCAGAGAGAATATGCCAAGCCATTTTAAGTTCAAGGAGTATTGTCCTCTTGTTTTCCGTAATTTGAGAGAGAGGTTCGTCATCGATGATCAGGACTTCCAGGTAGGCTCTGTGAATAAGAGATCCAAGGTGTCACATTCAGTGCATCTTAAAACCTCAGTGTAAAACTGCGGTTGAACAACACAAGACACCAGTGTACTTACCACTAAACAATGCAAAACAGATTTAAGTCTCTGTGAGAAAAGCCCATGATTACCAAGAGGTAATTTAGTCATTAACCACTCAATTTACTGTCGTAATGAAGACCATTATTCCCTATAATAACACCGTAATGTCAGAGCTGTCCTTCAGCCTCCCACGTACAAATGTTCCTAATTGGCCTCATATTCCTTTCTGTATATCCCTTTCATAGTCAAAAATACCTTTTTAAACAAGAATAGTCGCAATCAGTGTACATTAGGTGGAAAGCCTTTCCTCAACATTTCTAATTTGGGCTAATGAGCAAGAATGGGCCTTTGCTCTTCGCTGTAATCATTAGCTTAGGGTCTTGGTTAGAGCTTCTTGTCTGCTTGTGTGGGTTTAAAAGACATCACATTCTGACTGTAACGCTGACACGTACACAAAAAAACATCAGCTTCCCAGAATCCGTTGCTTATTTTACGGTCTTGATTAACCCTTGTGTGCTGTTGGGGATGTTTTCATCCACTCTGGGGGAATTTTAAGGCCCAATTTGGCCTCAACTTTCTGTGTTACAGCAAATGGAATGATTTTTATTGGTGACAAATCTTACTTTGATACATATTTTGGGAAAATGCTATGGAATTTTTCAAATACTCATTGACTTCCATTATAACAACATTTTTTTGATTGCAAAGCCACGACATCTTTATTGTTCTTTATTGTTTATTGTTTGTGTTTTTTTTTATTGGGAAGAGGGACAATGTGCCATTTTTACTGTAGATCATTGGTTACAGTGCAAAAAAAAAAGCTTGTTTCTGGCTTTTATATGGAGGATAGTTTGTGTGTGTGTGTTTAAGAGAGATCTATGCACACTTATTTTGATATGTTTGAGAAAATAAAGCATAAGCACCTCTGCTCTCTGAACATAGTAAAGTGTTTTTATGCATGCAAATTGTAATTTGCTGTCTAACTCCATAGAACTCCAAATAAAAACCTGATTTTTTTGCTTATGCCTATCTAAAGGGTTAATGGTGCCAACAAATGATCAATGGTATTAAAATAAAATTGGACCTCTTCCCAAATGGTGTCATGGCTTTACAATTGAAATAATGTTGTAATAATAGAAGTCAATGGGGCAAAAACAGCCACTAACATAACAAAAGTAGAGTCAATTTAAACAATACATAAAGGTTAAAGACATTTAGTGAAAGATGTTTACTTGTGGTTTGCCGTTGTCTAGGCTTCCTGTGTCGTACATCAGAGAAGAATGAACCCTTTATTTCACTAAGACAAGCACATTTAGAAGTGTGTAGAACTGTATATCATTTTTATGCTGTCACTGCATGTATGCAGAATCGAGGCCGCGAGGTCTAAAAACAGACACGTTCTTTATTTAAAAATTAAAGGCAATAATGGTGAATGTAAGAGAAACGCGTAAAAGCAAATACATTGGTTATTAGAGACGTCACATCGCAGACGTGAATTTCCAAATAGATTTTTTTTTTTAGAATTGCAATTTGTAAATGATTTGGGGAAAATAAAGATGAAGATGTTTCTTTGCAGTTTCCTTGTGTTTGTCTAGTTTTGTTTTAGTAAATCAGGCTCAGTAAAGTGTATATCACATGTGCATTTATCAGCCCATATATCAGTATAGAAACAAGGACAAAACAATGGAAGACATGGTGATGCAACCTATAACTCCATAAAATGCAACGTAAAAGTGATGGCATCATTGATAGGTCAGCCTGTCAAGAAATTGACCAATAGCAAACAACAACTGACAAAATCAAATCCAACTCTGGATTTTCTTGTTCAAGAAGCAGTTTTACATAGATATTCTACAAAGCTGTGATGAAATACTACCTTAAAGGTGCTGTATGTAAAATTTTGACTTAAAAATACCATAATATGCTCGCAGATATTAAAGTGAACACTCTTCTTTATCTGAAAAAAAAAATGCTTAAGTCAGTTATTCTGCTTTAAAAATGTGTTTCATGCCCTTTTGGTTTTCCAAACAAGATTTCAAACAAGATCTGAGATGAACTATCTGCTGCTGTTTTCAGTATATGGTAATAAATGTCATGTAAAATGGCATTTAAACTCACATTATTAGCATTTAACACTAAATAAAGCACATGAGGTGCTGAGGTGATCATTGTCAGTTTTCTGTTGTTCAGCTGCAAGAAATAAAAGTCTTTTCTAAAATAAAAATTACAGATGTTGGTTAGGACAAAAAATATTCCTTCTATTACCTTCCCTTTTTTAGAACAGTATTTAAACCAGCCTTATACCACACTTTAGGTTTGAAATTCAGTCACACTCCTGTTGATGTTGTCAATCTGGCAACCTGCACTTGCATGGAGTCGTCAGAGAAAATGTGTTTTGAACCAGTAGTGCAATACCTAGTTCATCCACTGGGTGTCAAACTTACATAATGCACCTTTAAATCAATTTTTAACCAAGGGGCCACTTAAAGGGCTCAGCGAACCCCCATAGATGACCTAAAGATGACTTTTAAAAGTCATTTTAAAAAGAATGAACACCTAAACAAACAAAAACAGCTACAAATTAAGATATTACTTGGTGTAAGTTGCTTGAAGAAATCAGCATATATTGGCATAATTTTAAAAGTGCATTTTCTAGCACTTGTGTGAATTAATTTAAAAGTCCTTAAAACCAGATCTTTATTCAGCCAATAACTAAATAGTAGAGGAAGCCGAGGCCTTTGAACATTATTATGGACAATGGAGTGCCTTGGAGAACCTCAGCCCTATAAAATGAGGCTAGTGTAGGTCAGCTTTTCATGTCGGTCATAAGTGGGCGGCACTTTGGACCAGACATTATGCTGCAAGTCAAAAGTCTGGCTATGCGAGACTGCCTGCATGATAACAAAGCTGTTTTGTAACAGATCTAGAGTAATCCTGCAATGACTTCCAAACGGTGTAGTTTCTCAGTCCGCCCGGTGTCCTCTGACAGTCGCCTGCCTCATCATCACTATTTTCAGTCCACCTTTGCAGAGTCTTCCCTGTGGAACGAGCCATCAGGTGAACGGCTACAGGCCTCAACCCGCATGACTCAGCTTAGGGAAGACTTGCGGAACCTCATATCCTGCTTTCTGTGTTGCGTTTACTAAGTGTACTTGATGAATATGGTCTATGTGTCAATGAGGAAATCCAAGCACAAAGACTAGAGGAAGAGAGACACTGATACATTGTAATCATGATCACAGAAAATAATCGTCACTTCAATCATGCTCATCTGGCTTGAATGCGTCAGTGTGATTGTATCTTTACAGAACTGTGCATTACAGCTATTTGGACATTACATGGCATAGTAAAAAGACAATTAATTGGGAAATAAACACATTTAAAGTGATATACAAATCAACTTGATTTGAAATCATTTTTTATTGTATACTCGTAGAGGGAGGTAAAGGGGATATGTGTGGATTGTGTAGAATAGATGTTTGAGCTAGCAGACATTGGCAATGGATATGGAGCTGCACTGAACAGCTGTGTCCGTCACTCAGCCACACCGAGCAGACCTTCCAATACTTTCAAGTGCATCATGTGTCCACCATGAGCCTTTTTTTTCTGCCCTGAAACTGGGACATACACAAAAACAGAGCACTTCAGTTGTAGAGACAAAAAAAAAAACAGTCAAAGTGACCATGTATTTGTGGACAATAATTTCTGTAAATGTTCTGCGCTCAAAAGGCTGTTATCATAAACTCACATCCCCTTTTTCCACGAGAGCCAGTGTTTAGTCATGAGATATGAGAACCTCTTTCAAATGTTGAACTTCAGAGCCTTAAACTCGACAGCTGAACTATGATACAAGTCAACAGAAACCAAACAAACATGCAGCATTACAGTTTTGATTGAAAAGGACTTTTATTCAGCAAGTGTAGCATCCAATAAAGAAAAATGTCAGTTTGAAATACTGCAAGATCTTAAAGAATGTTGAACATACTCTATTAGAGTTTTCACTGAAGTATTAAGCAGCAAAACTCTTACACACACATGCACACATGGAGGTAAGAGTATCTCTCCTACTGGTAGTTTGGCAAGCCCACTCACATGCGTGAAGAATTGGTTAAATTTTTAATTGACAATCGGTGTACTAGAATGATTCTGGAGAATCATGTGCTGCAGACTCTCAAAATGTATAACCTATAACCTAATTAAAATAACCTTTTCTAAATGTATTACAATGAAAACAATAGTGTATATGCACAACTAGTGTTTCTTTCTATGCTGATAAACTTCTGGTGAAGAATTAATGTGACTTTTTATACAGCTGAATTTTATATGGTTCCTTTTACAGCATTGATGTTGTAATGCAATTTAACTACAATCAGTTAAATAGATTTCAGCATTCATTTAGTTGTTCAAGCTTAAAACAAGATGAAAAGTAATTTATACACACACACACACTGTCAAGATCAGCAGGCTAGCGTAGACACATTGAAAATACTAGCGTAAAATAAATGTTCATGTTTAAAGACATGGCGCCAGAAAATTCAATTGAATGCAGTGCCTCTTGTACATTCTGAGACTCACTTTATTTCGTATATCAATCAGGCAGTGGAGATCGAATTTCTTTAAAGAAACAGACCTTAAATGCTTGACCAAGGTAACTGAAAAATGAAAAGTCCTGCATATACCCTATCATTTTAAATTGTTTTAATGTTTCACGGTATTATTTTTGGTCAGATGCAGCTTTGGTGAGCACAAAACCCTTTAATCAACCAAACATTTGAACAGTGATATATGATGTCATTTTGTTAAGTTTAGGATATTTAATACTTTTATTAATTTATTCTTTTCCGCATTTATTGAGCCAAACTGATAACATTATATTGTTATCTAGATAATGACATTAGTGGTTGCTGGATTGAAACCAGCAGGTTCAAGAGGCAGGTGTAGGCTGTTTATCTCTTTTTCTGGCTCACATTCGGTGGATTAGGTAAACAGTTGCTACTTTTTAGATCCACAATTTTACTGTTAAAGAGCCCCTATTATGCATTATAAAAGGTCATATTGTGATTTTGAGGGTCTCCAACAACAGGTTGACATGCTTGCAAGGTCAAAAAACACTCATTGTCTTATAGTATGCATTTAATTTGACCTTATTATCCTAATGACTACCATATGATTTGTTCAGCGATTCATTTGTTCCCAAACCCCTCCTTTGCGTGAGGATAGTCTGCACTGATTGGTCTGATGACCCAGTCTGTTGTGATTGGTTGACTGGGTTCAACGTGAGACAGAGAGAAACGCCCACCATGACTTTGAAGTAGCACACAGAGTATGTGGAAGCCCAATGCAGTTAAACACCAGCATATTACTTTACTCTTAACCCTAACCCCAAGTAATAACAACGACACACATTCAATATTAATCCACACAGTGGCAAAAGTTGAACTATTTTGACTGCACTGCTCATGTAAAAACAGCTGATGGCAAAGGCAAATAGCAGAGGATCTCGAGTTAAGAATCGGTAAAGGAAGAAGCACGCTTCACAGTTTCAACGTGGTTTTAGATGCAATATGTGAATAACCTCATACAGATTTAACCTGAGAAATACAGTACAAACACTGATCTATTATAGATACGTGATTACAGGCCACATTGAGTGATCACAACTTACAACATACAATTAAATGAATATTTTGCTAACTACACAATGAGGCAACAATTTTAATCACTTACATGTAATGATCCGGAGGAAGAAACAACTGGTCCATATGAACTCTAACAGTTGCTGACAAAGTTTCTGACAAATTCCCATACATATTAGTCTCTGTTGCTACTTTCTTTATTTGCAAACGGCCAACAAATCCTGTGTTGCAGCATAGGTTATTGTATCAAAAATCTGAAAAACGACATAAACAGACACAGCACATGGTTTGCTATACTGTGGTTTTGTTGTGAAAAGTATCTTTAACCGTTTATTCCCCACAGCCGAATTTTCATCTGTCAGTGATTGTCATCTAAAGCAGGTCGCACACCAGAAGCACCGCTCGGCGGCGAGACACATCGTGCACATAACAGTTTAAAGTATCACACACCAGACACGCACATTCGCATGATATTTAACATGAAATTAATCATATGGTGCTCTGTGGCGCGGCTGAAATATGAACTGCGTCCTGAGTCATGGCTGGGCGCTGCCGACAGCCGCCAACTTGCGGCGTCGGTGTGTGTACCCTGATAGAAACCTATGTTTAGAATTCTCAAATGCATAATGCTGCGAGGCGTTGGGCGGCGCATCGCCGAGCGGTGCTTTTGGTGTGTGCGACCTGCTTTAGTGTCATGATAAGTCCTGTGATCCCCCGGGCTTCACTAGTATCTAGGAAAGACGCGTTCACATATTACAGGATCAGGCACTTTATATTTGGTGATGTACTGTATTGATGTCTATGTGTTCAGGCTAAAGATCGAAACTCAACATGATTCATTTATTTGACTTTGAGTTGACTATTTCGTTAAAGAATCAATCGTTTTAAACGGTGCACTTTTAGATTTAAACCTCAGCTGGATGTTTTCATTCACAGAGGCTGCGTCCGAAACCGCATACTTCCATACTATACAGTATGCTAAAATCAGTATGCGAGCCGAGTAGTATGTCCGAATTCATAGAATTCGAAAAACAGTATGCGAGAAGTACCCGGATGACTTACTACTTCCGGCGAGACTCTGAAGTGCACATCCCATGCATGCTGCTCTCTCCCATGATGACCCGCAAGCGAATTCATGAATGGTAGTAGAGCGACGCAAATGACGCAGGTACCACACGTGACTATGTCAAAATGGCAGATGTAGTACGTCCGAATTCCATTCATACCTTTCACATTCATACTGTATAGAACGTACTTTCTAACGGCCGAGTAGTACATTTAAATTCAAATGCAGTACCTACTGAGTAGTAGGCGGTTTTGGACGCAGCCTTAGTGCTGTGTTACACAGGTCATTTTCAAAAAGCCATAACAGGGGCTCTTTAATCAATTAGTTTATTAACATTGGGGAAGACAAACATCTGAGAATAAAATGATCAGCGCATTTATATGTTGAGAGGTGCCTGGAAGTTTGCTAATACTATAATGCTGCTTTTACCCCTAAATGAAGAATGTAAAAAATCTGTGCTGCAAGTATATCATAACGCTCAATATGATTGTTCAAATTCCCTCTGTTTTATTAATTTCTATATTTATTGTGTCATTATGTGTTTCTCTTTCCAAGAACTCTCTGACCCGCAGTGCACCACTCGTCAGTGAAGCTCAGGGCCGAAGTGGTGCACGCTTTCATACCTCCTACGACAAGAGGTACGTTATCAAGACCATTAGCAGCGAGGATGTGGCCGAGATGCACAACATTCTCAAGAAATACCACCAGGTATGAACACACAGACTCCTATATTCCCTTTACAGTAGCATATACATGTAATTGCTGTTTTACCTTACATTTGCCTTCTTTTATTAGCCACATAGTTATATTATGTTTCTTTATTGCAGTATATTGTGGAATGTCATGGATCCACACTGTTGCCACAGTTTCTAGGCATGTACCGCCTCACTGTAGATGGAGACGAGACTTATATGATTGTCACTCGCAACGTGTTCAGCCACCGGTTGTCTGTGTATAAGAAATATGACCTGAAGGTAAGGATTGTGGACAAACTAGCTGGCAAAGTCACTCTTGATGACTGATTGTGGTTTGTTTTGAGATATTTCGATTTTTCTGCTCTGTGTAGGGTTCTACAGTTGCCAGAGAGGCTAGTGACAAAGAAAAGGTCAGTTTCACCCTTAAACATTCTCTCATGTTTGATATTTTATAGTTTTTCTTATTAGTTTTTAGGTAAAAAAAAAAAGACTAATGCATGCCATGTTTCTTTACTTGTGGGTTTGTTAAAGATGGCTCATTCTGTAGTGGCTAATTGTTTGTCTCTTCGAGCACCTTAATTTACTGGGAAAGAGTGTGAGACATGCTGAATTTAGAGCGTCTGTGTGATTATCGGGTGCACAGATGTAGATCTATCCTATACTTAGAGTGTCAAGGTGAAGCGGAGTCCATGGTGCTTTTTTAAGCTATGGAGATTAAACCAAGACTCTGTAAGCTTCAGTGGCATCAACACTGGCACTGTAAACAAAAAGCATGATTTAAAGAGATAGTTCACCCTAAAATATAAAAGTCATCATTCTATACTTGCCCTCAAATGGTCCCAAACAATTATGAATTTCTTTTATGTTTTGTAAAACATAAAAGAAGAAAGACATTGTAATGAATGTTGGAAACTGGTAGCCATTAACTTCCATAGTTTTTAATACTATGGATGTTAATAAATGTACTTATTCAACAGTCTTGACTAAACAATCAGTTTGGGATTTAAGAAATGATTTGCATCGGCAGTGGTTAAACAACATTGGATTTGGGAGGTACATGTAAAAGATCCATACTAAAAATATTTGATATTCTAATAAAAGCTTAATCTTACAGTGTAGTACAGAACCTAAATCTGCTAGGCTAAGTCAAAGTTCTCCGTGAGCTGAACAACAGATGGCCTACTGGTGATCTGAGGGCCATGAGGTTACCCGACTCCTACTTTAATCCTTTTATTTTGTCACAGGGCCATAGACCCTAATCCCTGTCATATTGTTGGACACTTTCTGGGTGTAAAAGCTGTTTTCCAAAATCCATTTTGCAGGGGGATAAAAGCTACATACAGTAAATAGTCCTACTGACTCAAAAATCTTGATATATTACGAATGATATCATGATGAATTAAAATGTTTAATGCTAAATGATATTTTATTAATATTGATTCTTTAAAATTAGTCTCATCACAACAAAAACATGTTTTCATACAATTGTAAAATGAGACCACAATACAACATTTCTGTCTTTCATGAGCCATATGGAATAAACTGGCAGTATTTTTATACAGGTCAGATACATGATGTTTTACCTATTTATTTAGATGGACAAATGCCAAACCTGATGTTGTTCTATTAGAATCAAAAGGCAGCTTTTCACAAGACTATAGAAACAGTCCCAATTTAAAGTAGTTGCTTAGCCTGGTTAGCACCTGAATAGGAGACATGGGAAAACCAGGTTGCTGTTGGCAGTAGTATTAGTGAAGCCAGCAGGGGGTGCTCAATCTACAGTCTGCGTGAGTCCTGATGCCCCAGTATAGTGAAGGGGACACTATACTTGTCAGTAAACGCTGTCTTTCAGATCAGACCTTAAACCAAAGTTCTGACTCTCTGTGGTCTTTAAAAATTCCATGGCCCCTAAAAAGTAGAGGCTTAACCCCAGTGTGCTGGCCAAATTTCCTACATTGGGCCTTACCAATCAAAGTGGATGCTGCAGACTGGTGATGAGGTAGAGAGACCCCTCTCGTGATTTTGAAGCAGTTTGGGTGTATAGCCATGCACAATAAATGCGCTATATAAATGCATGTTACATTACATTGCATTGCTTAACAGGTCCGGTGTAGCCTTTGCTTGGTCTCATACCCTGAAACAGACCCTGACCTGCACCTCTGAGCAATGTAAAGTGCAAGATCTTTGATTGTTTGGCTTATTAGCTGTGATGATGGTGGTCATTTCTGATGGAACCTCAAAACACTGTCAAAGAAACTCGACACAGTTAAACAATAGAATCCCCACTGCCTACTAGTGTTTTGTAAATGTGTTATTGCAGAGTAAATGGGATGCAGAAGTATAAATGCTCACAATGGCATCAGCTACATGCCGAGGTGGGGTATGGTGATCACTCAATACAGAAGTATAAATGAAGCTTTAGCCCTGCATGTGAGATATAAGGCTTCTCCTCTTTCTCAGAGGGCTCACTGTTTTAGTGACCATTTAGCTGCTTGTTGCCTTGCCAGGTCATAAAGAGGAGTAGAAAAAAAGGTTATTTTCTTCACATCATTGGTTGGGTTTTCTGAAAATACACCCATTTTTTTCTAACTGCACCTGTACTTGTTTATACAAATTTATTCTTTGAAGTAGTTTTTTTTCAAAAGTATAGCTTTCTTATTCAGTCTTTTTTTAAGCTAGAGCTGTTTCTCCATAATTGCACCTCAAATTATCCTCTCGTTCGGGTTTACAGTTCTCCTCTCAAGCCATGGTATGTTGGCAGTCACTTTAGAAAAGGTTTACAGCAAATAATTTTATACATAGATTATTTTTTATTTTATCTTATTTAGTTTTTGTCAGATATTTGAGTGTTTTCAATTTCAGTATAGCCCTAGAAACTGACGTTCAATAAAGGTGAAGCTATTTTTCTTGGACTGTACCTTTTTTAAAAGGTATGTTTGTATTTAAAGGATCTAAAATGAATACTTTAAAGATATATTAAAGGTAAACTATGTTGCAAGTGATTTTACTTTAAAGATGTGTCATATTTAAGAATATTCACTGGATATTACTTATCAGGAAATGAATGACTCATAAAATGTTGTGATATGAGTTTGGAGGGTATTGGCTGAAATGAGAAAATATTGAGTAAGAGAGCTTGGTGACTTCTTATCAACCATTTTGGTTGGAGTGTCCTGTTTTGAAAAGCATGACTAGATGAATCTGGCACAATAAAACTCATTCATACTTGAGATGTGTGATATTGACAAGATATTCAACCATATACCGCACAGTGTTTTTGTGACTGTACCCTGGCTGGTCTGTCATGCATGAATATGACATTATGATTCATTCAGAATTACTAAGCAAGTGGCATTCATTTTGAATTGACGATTGAATCATTGGCTCACTTATTTTGTTTAGAATATACATGTATGAAAGAAACGAGCTAAGATGTACAAATGATCTGTTTAGTTTGAAATGTTTTTTTCTCCAGCGAAACTAAAAATAAAGAGAAGATTTTGTCTGAAATATAACTCGCGCAGTTTTAGTTTGTTAAAAATTGGAATGGAAAAATGTTGTGTTTTGGTGTCTTTATTCAATTTCAGAAAAGTGACAGCCATAAAGCCAGTATGTGTGTTAATCTTTAGTTGATTCACAACATTTAATCATTGCCCTCTCTTGGATGTCTGTTCACTTTTCGTGTTATCTGATGTCACTTTAAATGCACTTTCCTCACCAGACCCTCCCCTAATGCTCTTCACCCTACCAACAGGACACACTTTGGCTATCAGTGACCTAGATTTCACAACAACATAGGTGTATGTTTGCACTTGAAAGTTGTGAAATCTGCAAATGTTCAACGCTGTTAAAGTCCATTGAAAACTGCACTGGAGTCTGAAGCAACAGTACCAAAATTACAAAGAATCACTAGAGTAGGTTCAAGCTTTAAATCTCCATGGAGGAGAAATAATTGCCTGCAATTCTTTTCAATAGTTTGAATGAGCCTTAAAAAGTTATTACATGGAAGTGTTAATATTGAAAGCGGAGACACTACATTTATATTCATTTCAGTGCCTTGTAGTTACATGTAGGCATGGGACAGTTACAGTTGTCAAGGTTTAATGTGGTTTGAAAAAGGTTTTAGGTGTATTCAAGGACTTAAAACCGCCAAAAATGGTATATGTGTTTTTTTTTGTTGTTGTTGTTGTCTTTTTACAACTATTTTATTTAGTTTTTAATGCAACAGTAGCAACTCTCCAGATGAATAGGATCCTCCACATCAGAAGCCACTGTTCCAAAATATTTCAAATGTATCTTAAAATAAAAGATATGGGCCTGGTTTCACAGACAGGGCTTAGACTAGCCAGGATTGGGCCATAGTTCAGTTAGGACATTTAAGTAATTTTTGTAAACATGCTTAGAAAAAAAACATTACTGGTGTGCATCTTGAGACAAAACAAAAACACTTGTATATTTAAAACTCAAGCAGTGCTATTTTATTTCAGTTGAAACATTTTAGTCTCTGACTAGGCTTAAGCCTTGTCTGTGAAACCGGAGGATGGTGTTCAAGAGGGGGAAAAGTTGTTTTAAAGTTAAAAACAACATATTTTAGAGCAGTAATCTCAATACCGCGATACTTTAAAACCATATTTCTATCCTAGGTTATTTATACCTTTACAATCTTTTACCGGTTACTTTCATCTTTAACTCTATTCATTTCCTTTGTAGGCCATTCTGAGAATCTCTATATACAAATGTAGACCAGCTAAATCTGCCAGCTCCCTCATTTGTTCATTCGTGGGTCTCTTGACACTACACGCAGCTGAACACAGTGAACAGCCTCTTATTTGTGAATCTATAGCACCCCCTGCTGCGCTACATCATATTACTGCATTTGTTTGAATGTTAAAGATGAAGCACTTAAGAGTCTGCGAGTGTGAGCATAATCGGCTAAACACTGTCCCTTTTTTCAAGCAGGCTAAAGAACTGCCTACGTACAAAGACAATGACTTTATCAACGACGGACAGAAAATATACATCGATGACGAGAGCAAGAAAATCTTCCTCAATAAGCTTCAAAAGGATGTGGAGGTAAATAATTCAGGATTTGCTTTTGCACTAGATGAGTCATTTGTCTTGTGCACTTCCTCAATCTGTTGTCTGTTTTTCCTCCCTCGTCTCTCCGTTCAGTTCCTAGCCTTGTTGAAGTTGATGGACTACAGCCTGCTGGTTGGGATCCATGACGTTGAGAGGGCAGAACAAGAGGAAGTAGAGAGCGAGGATAATGAGGGAGAGGAGGAAGGAGAGAGTGATGGAGGGATTGTGGGCACTCCTCCTGACAGTCCCAGTAACACTCTGGACAGCACTAAACCACTCTCGCCGGGAGATTTCGACCCCAATATTGACGTCTATGCCATCAAAAGCCATGACAGTGAGTGGAGCTAATGTGTTGTCTTAATGGGGCCTTCCTCTGTTTTTGACATATGCCATAGCTTTACAACAAAGCAAACCACATTTAATTACCAAAACAACTTTTGTAAATGCTCCTTACATGCATCATGTCCTTCAAGATTATGCTTAGTGTCTAACTTTTCACAGCATTATTTGCCTGGTCATTTTGGCAAATCTTTAGATGTTGCTCTTCTGTAATGCTGAGTTCAGACAGCACGATTTTCAAAGTAATCATGTCTCGGATGTTTTCACACTGCGTGTCTATCTTTGGTAGCATTTCGTCAACGCTGTGTTTTTGTGGCAAGATGGATTGACGACCGGGTGTTTGACACACTGCATGACTTTACTATAGGAAGAATCACCGACAACCAGGGCCTCAGCAAGCTCTAGGCAAAGGACGATCACGCCGCCCTCAACCCGACAGTGCAAACAGAAATGACCGGTTATCAAATTGAAGAGCGGGTGTTGAGGGAGGTGCTGCGGACACCGCCTTCTTTATTCTGCCGCCCAAGGGGCGGATATAACTGAGGCGGCGGGGGGTGAGGGAGGTGTCGCGGACATAACTGAGGACGCAGGTGTTGAGGGAGGTGTAGCGGACGCCACCCTCTTTATTCTGCCGCCCTAGACAGTCCCCTAGGTAGCCTCTATGGATGCGCCAGCCCTGCCGACAACTCTGTCTCAGTCCACAAACTACATCTCACAATCAAACACATGTGAGAAGTGACATGGAAAAGGTTACGTAGAATATCTTGTGTTATGAACTATCTAATGAGAAAGAAGCCTTTAGTGGGGTAGAAAATGTACTTATTTTGCTCACCTGACATTTTTAAAGGGAAGTAGCAATTTTCAAACTTTTTTCTTTTTGGAGCTGGTTGTGGTATTTCTCAGATGACACATCAAACAGACATGGGTTCTCCTGCTAAATTTCCACTAGCTTTCCCTCCATTCCGAAGTCCAAATAGACCGAAAAGAAGCCCTTGTAATTTCTCCCCAACACTCCATCTGGCCTGCAGAGACCCATACTAGTGGATGCTGCTCTCTCATTGGCTGTAGGTAATTGTTGATGTTACTTTCAGTCAGAGCACATTTCACATGGCATGATTTGAATCGCGGACAGCTCCAGATATTTAGCACGCCAAATATCTCACAGGTGTCAGCGACTCATCTGCGATTCTCTCAGATCTGACTGTGTGATTGTCACTCACGTGAACGAGCACTGATTTGCCTGTGATTTCAGGCATTTGTCAGCGATTTCTCAAACTTCGGTGAAACGTCGGTGAAAAGTCATCATTTAGTCTGAACTCGGCATTTGCGATACTAAAACTTATTTTCCCACATAACACTTAGTTTTCTTATGTTTCTGATCATCCATGCATGTTATTCCTAAACCTAAAACCATCTAAGCTGTTTTCACAATCTAATAGGCTGACCACGTCTATAGAGTCAGATGATGAACATAATATTAATAAAATGAAACATTCTGTTAAATAACAGCCAGCTTTCACACATAAGCCACTTATTTTTTCATTGTTGAATATCCTGTTCATGTATCTTATGATAAAAGCCTGTCATAAACCTCCTCCCCAGATTCTCCAAGAAAGGAGGTCTATTTTATGGCTGTTATCGACATCCTCCAGCATTATGATGCCAAGAAAAAGGCTGCCCATGCAGCCAAGACAGTAAAACATGGGGTGAGTGCTTTTTTGTTGTTGTTTACATTTAAATATAATTGTTGTTAATATTTTAAAAATCCCATTAACCTTTATAGCTATTACACTAAAAATACCTGTTCATGGTAAAAATGACAGCGGTGGTCATCATCATCATTTTCAGAAAGAAATACTGTGACTGTGTTTCTGATATATGATGTGTCAGTACTTTTACGCATTGTATTTCACTAGGTTCTAACATAAATGTGTAAACTAACTTTATACTAGGGCTTCAAGATATTGTAAAAATTTGACATTGCAATATTTACTTTTTCGGTGAGATATATTGCGATTATATTTTGTTATACTTGGAGAGAATTTTGGGTCACGATGTATTTTTTCAGGTTCAGTTCTCGCTCTTAGCAAACCACTTTGACTTTTGCATCAATAAACTCCTCATTTGCTCCTTATTTATAATTATTGAGGTAGTTTAGGTATTGGGTAGGATTAGGGATGTAGAATAAGATCATATAAAACATGTGCTTTTATAAGTACTAAAAAGCAGCCAATATCTCAATAACATGCATGCTAATAAGCAATTAGTATATAGTGAGAATTGGTCCCTAAAGTGTTACTGAATGTATTAATTTTGATTGACTGGGATGATTCTGTAGGAGAGTTAATCATGCATAACATGTAATACACAAACTACAAGAATAGATAAATGCAACAAAGCAAAGACAAAAGTGAAATAAACAGTGCATGCATTATGGTTTCTTATATGTAAGTGTAAATATCACACTGCAAAGATCTGCAATATTGATGCTGAAGCGATATATTTTGCAGCTCTACTGATTACTATCAGAAAAGTACAGGTGGACATGTGATGCCATAAACACTGACAAAACACTGTCAGGGTAACAGAAATGTCTCTCAAATAAAGTGATTAATGCTCACTCGTTAATATAAATGCAACACAAAACCAAAATGTACATAATTATTGTTTTAAAAAATTGAAGAAACAAAACTGTTTAAAGATAAATCGTGTGATTGTACCATTCAGAAACTGTCAATTACTGGTTTTCTCCATAGACTTTATTGGAATTTGTAATAAAAAAGCATAAATTGTTTGTCTCTTACAGTATATTACATGCAGTACATATAATCTTTTTTTGATATATATATATATATATGCATACAGTTGAAGTCAGAATTATTAGCATTTAATTAATCAAAAATACAGTATACATTGTAAACTTTTATTGCACGATAAAAAGTAGTTTATAATTTAATATTTTATTCCAGTGATTTTAAAGATGAATTTTTAGCTTCTTTATGTCAATCTTCAGTCACACGATCCTTCAGAAGTCATTCTAATATTTATTATTATTATTGATATTATTATTAATGTATTAGTAATAAAAGCAATAATGACTGGACTAATAATTTCATTTGAAGCTACACACAATAAGAAATCAGTTATTTAAAATTTGTATGTATGTATGTATGTATATATATATATATATATATATATATATATATATATATATATATATATATATATATATATATATATAGGTATATTTAGGTAAAATGCCCAAATAACAGTGTTTTTCTCTAATGTGTAGAAGAAACATTAGCAAACTTTGAAAGTATCCAAAACAATAAAAAAATATAATACAACTTAAAACCATTTTATACATGAGAACATCTTGTTTAATAAACAAATTCTGGGGAAAAAATTACTTTTTATCATGATTTACTGAAGAAACTCCCTAAAATGTCATTGTGTAACAACAGATAAGATAAATAAGACAATATTTACAATAATAGTCCTTTCTTGTTATTTAAAATATTTTAACAAGCCCAGCTCAGATTAAGAATGTTGTTTAATTTTCACATAAATGTACTGTTCTCACACTCAGTGACAAGGCGACATTATTTCACAGATATTTTGACATTTCAGGAAAGTTATTTGAAACATTAAAGTAGACACTTTTAAGACACTGCTCGGCATTATTGAGTACACCCCATTTTGAAAAACAATATTTTGGTCAATTTCTCAGTGAATATAGACAAGGTATTTTGGTGCATTTAAACAAAACAGATTTATTAAAATAATATTTTAGTCACCAAACAGATTAAGAAATAGAAATAGAAAGATAATACAATTAAATTCAAGCAAAGTATTTTAAAAATAGTAATAACAATAATAACAAACTACAACATTTCAAGTACATTTTTCTTTTTTTTTTTAAATATTTAATATTTTTTCCCTAACACATAAATTTGGATGTACTAGTTTTTGGACCGTTATCGCAAGTTATTTTGTTAGATAAGCTCCAGATTTGGCTTCAGTACTGACTAATCTAATGTATATGCACAAATATAATGTTGTATAGCTTCCTATTAAAAATTGAAATTTAAAAGATAGATTTGTGAAGGGTGTACCTATATATGCTGAGCAGAGCACTGTGTGTGTTTATATATATATATATATATATACATACATATATATACATACATATATATATATACATACATACATATACATATATATATATACATATATATATATATATATATATATATATATATATATACATATATATATATATATACATATATATATATATATATATATATATATATATATATATATATATATATATATACAATTAAATTCAAGCAAAGTATTTTAAAAATAGTAATAACAATAATAACAAACTACAACATTTCAAGTACATTTTTCTTTTTTTTTTTAAATATTTAATATTTTTTCCCTAACACATAAATTTGGATGTACTAGTTTTTGGACCGTTATCGCAAGTTATTTTGTTAGATAAGCTCCAGATTTGGCTTCAGTACTGACTAATCTAATGTATATGCACAAATATAATGTTGTATAGCTTCCTATTAAAAATTGAAATTTAAAAGATAGATTTGTGAAGGGTGTACCTATATATGCTGAGCAGAGCACTGTGTGTGTTTATATATATATATATATATATATATATATATATACATACATATATATACATACATATATATATATACATACATACATATACATATATATATATACATACATATATATATATATATATATATATATATATATATATATATATATACATATATATATATACATATATATATATATATATATATATATATATATATATATATATACATACATACATATATATATATACAGACAGGGGTGTAGTGGACATTTTAAAAGTGAGGGGGGGCAGCTGTATAAAATACAAAGGTATAAATTCTTAATTACCTGTTTCTAAATGTTATGTCTCTAAAAGTGTGTATCCCCCCGTCTGCTATGCATATATATATATATATATATATATATATATATATATATATATATATATATATATATATATATATATATATATATATATATATATATATATATATATTCACTGAGGAATATTTTGTAGAATTCCCCGATGCACTTCATTCATCATTTATGCTCCAGAACACATGCATGACTGAAACCTTTTATAGAAGCATCCACTCTCATGGTTTTTTCATCTTAGGCCGGGGCAGAGATCTCCACAGTGAACCCAGAGCAGTACTCGAAGAGATTCTATGATTTCATCACTACCATCCTGCCCTAGTCTGAAACAGCTGAGTCCACTGGGGGGATGAAGAGAGGGACGCCAGCAGAGGGGTGCTGAAAACCTGCTCTGCCACAGGGGGGCACCCCTACCGCAGCTACAACCACCATTTGTTTACATTTTGATTTCATTTATTTGTTCTTTGTTTTTGTGGGACCATGAGAGTGATGGAAAAGGACAACAGTAGAACTGTTTTTTGGGGGGGGGATTGGGCTTTTTTAACTGCTTTCTTATGCATGCCCCTTATTCTCATTTTTTTGTTTGTTCCAATTTGATATTTTTCTTGCCTTTTAAATTGCAAGAGGACGGATGGTGAGACTAAAGAGAGCCCATGTGATGGTCTGTGGCACAGTTGGTAGAAGAAAAAAAGAGGCCAAAACCAAACGCTGGTCTCTCACCGAATCTTCCATCATCACACACTTAGTTCATCAAATTCTAACACTCGGCTGCCGATTAGCTTTTTCCACCAGTTTTGTGGACACCCACAGCAAATACTCGCTAACTTTCTTTGCTCTCAGTTCTCTTCTTGCTCTGGACAGAGTAACCAGAAACACTCTTTGAGCCATTTACAAAAGGATGACCCATCACCCCCCCACTTGCCTTGTGTGGACAGACATGAATCTGTTATGCATGTTCCTTCAGTGTTCTGAGGCGAAGGTTCTGGTAGGTATTTAGTTTTTTTTGTGTTTATTATTTTTGTTTGTTTGTTTGGTTCTGCAGCAACTTGACAGGAGGGAGAATGAAGACACTGAGGCAGCAGGATCGATCAGTGCTTTTGCTTTGGTCATCAGTGAATTCTGTTACATTAGTGATTCAGTTGCCATCAGCACCTTAAACTGTTGCACTTTTTCTTAGGATCACTCGGTCTGTTACGAGCTGCAACGATAGCACTATGAGGCACTGTTCAACGCAGCCTTGCCATTTCACGTGTTCTCGCGCATACGCTTGTTCTCAGCAGACAAAACATAGTTTACCTCTCGCATCGTACCAGGACACACCGTTTAGTTGTGTTTCAGTATTCCATTGAGGTTTGGGGAAGGGGTGCTTTGTGTATTTTTTTTTCTGTCTTTTTAAAACATTGGTTGTGTTTGAATTTGTGTGTGTCTTTTGTTCGCAGTTCTTTTGAACGTTCAAATTGGCAGCAAAAGATGAACTGATTTTGCACATGATGAATGGAACCAAAATGTTCACGGAGTTTGTTGGTTCTGCAGTGGTATTTACAAGGGAAATTTAATACATGTAACAGGAGAATACTTTTGTAAACGGCATTGAATTAGAAGCAGGTAATATGACTTAGAGATTAACATTTGTTTCTTAACTTTTCTAATTGAAAGAGAGAAAACGCCTCGTGTTTCTGTTGGTCACTTGCACATATTTTACATTCAATTTTAATTAAGCACCACTCTGTGATTCGCTCAAAGTGTTCTGAGAAATGAAGAATGTTACTATTTTAATTCATTCAGCACAAGTACTGTCTACAAATGAAAAAGAGGAAAAATGCATGTTGCATTATTTTAGTATTCAGTCTGGACGTGTCCAGAGATGGTCTATATTCCATGCTTTTCCGCCCCTTGCCCTAATCCCCAACCCCAGGTCTATTTTTGTTTTTTAAGATGGTTCCATACCTGCTTTATACTGTGTTTTCAATGTATACACTGTGCAAGAGTCGTGCCTTTTTACTCCAAATTATTTAATTCTGTATTTTTTAATCTTTTTTTTCAAACAGAAGTAAAATGTTATTTTCTAATATTTAGGGGTGGTTGAAAAAATAATCCTGATATTTTCAGTGTTTTTTTTTTTTCGTTTTTTTTCTCCTCTGATGTTTTGATGTTTCTTCTGATGCTGTTGCTTCAAACGGGACACAAGACATTACACGTTCTGTTCACAACACAGCAGCACTGAAAATGGTCACAATTTCTCCTTGACTGGCTAATTCTATGTGCAAAGCCTTTTGGACAAGAGTGTGCATTGTGAATTTGTTGATATGAGTAGGTGTGGCTCTTGTTATAGTGTTAATTGTAAATTGTGTTCAGGCTTTCTCGACGCATTTTTATCTGGAAGTATTATACGGCACCAATGTTACGGCGTCCTTGGTTAGTGTTTCATTTTCTTAATAAACTGAGCGCTGCTTGTGCCCTTGGGAAGCCATTGCACAGTGGGGGAAAAATAACCTTTTTTATTGTTCTCATTGGGAAGAAAACAAACCCTGGTCTTCTTGGTTGTATTAATCACAACAGAAAAAAAAAACAAATCTCATAAACTTGGGCATGACAAAAGAGGCTGTTTTAGCATCAAGACTTTGATAGTGTCGTCAGAGCATCGCTTCAGCTTCTGATACTGGATCCACACGCAGAGATATATATGTGAATTTCACTTAATGTGAAAAGTGCTACAGTCAGATACAGCTTCACGCCTTCTCAGAAAGCCCTCCACTTTGTTCTTCGTTTGCCAAAAGCATTCTTTGCTCAATGTGTTCGCTGATGGATAACTCATCGCGTAAGCTTTGGGAAAAATGTAATGTACTTTTTAGCAATTCGATTTTTACTTTCTAAACATTTACGAATATCGCAAGCGGATGGGTTGTGTTTTGGATATGCAGGTTTACACGCGTGTCGAAACAAATAAAGAACAATCACATCGTCTGTGACTCTATCTAAATGGGGAAGGTAACAGGAGTGAAGGGGAAGCGCTGCATCACACTCACAGAAATGAGTCTAAAATCTTGAGAGTAACCAAAGGGGAGGCTGTCTCATGTGTTATGATGTAAAACGATATACACTCCATTCCATAAGCATTGCTCAAAACAATAAAGCACTTTGTCTGCGATTTGTGGTGCAACGTGTCATGTTTTCTCATCTTTTAAATATATTTAATGTCTATCTGAAGTAATTAAGATAATTGTTATTATATAATAAACCATTGCACTTAATAACAATGATATCGTTTGAATAAAGTGACAATCGTGGTAAATTGGAAGAATTAGCTAAACAAACGTAGGATGGATAAATCCATCTGCATGTGGTTACTTCGATCATATAGGTATTCAATTTATAAATTAATTCATATAGCCTATCTGCATTATCATATATGTTCTGATTACACACAAACACGTGAGTGCATATCTATCTACACACACAAATACACATACGTTTCCCTGTGATGGGTTGCAGCAGCAACGACATCCGCTGCGTAAAACAGAAGCTGGATAAGTTGACGGTTCATTCCGCTGTGGCGACCCTTGATTAATAAATGAATTAAGCCGAAAAGAACGTGAATTAAGGATAATGCACACGCGCGCATGTGTTGAGTGTTATCTAGCCTAATTTTCTTTATTAATTTCAGAGTAGGCTATATGGCCGAAGAAGCCTATTAGTTGACCTTTTACAGAGTAGACGCCATGTTTAATTTATTCACAAATGATAAAGGCCGCACGGGAGAAACGTCTTGTCAGGTTCGATGATCGTACTGTTCTTCAAGAAGCAAAACTGAAAATAGGCAACAAAACTCGAGAAAACCTATTGTACAGAGGTGTGATCTATAGGTTTCAGACTGTATAACGGATGTGATTATGAGTATCCGACAGTCCAACATAAGTGGGTTTGTATATTTATCTGTACCATTTTATGACAACACATGGCGTCTAACATGAAAGACATTTATACAGCCTTTTGCGCCCAGTACAGGCCTGTTTGTTGTAAGAGTATTTCGGACTGGGCATCAAATTAAGAATTAAATATTTTAGCTTTTTTTAAATAATAAACTATTTAACATTTTCTTTCAGAATAAATTCAGCATACGCTTTTTAGCCAACGCAACAAATGAGGACGACATCAAGCAATTTACACAGGCAATAGCCTTCTCAAATTAAGTACTGCACGTTCCTGTCTTTGTAACATTAGAAGCTAGAGCGAGGGATTAAAAAAAAAGGTGATAAACAGAAATTTTATGTCAACTAAAACCAAACATGCTAAACACGTTAAACAGTTTCAAGAATCTGGACTGGCAACATTGATTTAAAGGAATAGCATGAAGAAGCCTACACACCAGAATGTTTAAACCTAAAACAGTCAAATCCGTCTTTGGAAACTCCTAATTTTTTTTCTTAGGCTAGATGTTAGTGGAGTAAAAAAATAGTTGTTTTAAATTCAATGTTTATCTAGTTAAAGTCACATTCATCACCTGAAAAAAAACTTGTAGTGGTTGGCATTTCTTATACATTTCTGCAAATTAGATTTTTTTTAATCAATTTTATTTGTTAATTATAGCCTACATTATAGGCTAACATGTAGAATATTATTTGGATTTACGATAGGGTCAAAAGTCAAATATTTTGAATCGTTTAGACGTAGGAGTTATTCTGAATGCTAAACATACTAGTTTAATTCACAGTAGGAACAGTTGATTTACCGTGTTTCACTAAGGCCTGTAAAGCCTCATCATCTAGCTTGTGTAAATGACGAGCCAAGTTGCTCATATGTCTACAGAATTTTTATTGACCACCTACTAGATATGATGAATATTTAGTAATAGATGCATTTTAAATCAGTGTCATGCAGCTTTTATAATACAGTTTTGAGGTCCAAATGGAAATATATATATATATATATATATATATATATATATATATATATATATATATATATATATATATATATATATATATATATATTTTTACATATTAGTTTGATGTCCTTCCCTCTGAATGAGCTGTGGTTCAGTTTTCCTATTCCTATGGAGCGACTTTAAAAATCATCTTAAAACAACGCCTACTGACAGGCCATTGGCCTGCAAGGCTATTTAGACTGCTTATTTATTACTGTTCTGTAGAAATATATAGCCTATTATATTGCTCCTACAATAAAGGTAATTCTCTATGCGTTTTAAATATACACATTTCACGTGCCGTATAGGCCAATCATATGCGTTAATAGAATAATGGAAGAGCATTGAGTTTCTATGAGATAGCAATTGTTTCGTACTTTTTTAGTTATGCATCTTTCAAAAACTAAAAATCGAACATAGGCCGAAAGAGAAACCACCGTTATTTCCACAACAATTTCATTTTAGAAGTATACTAATTATGTTATTTATTCTATGCTATATAAAACAAAAATACAGCTATAGGGAATTTTCCTGTAAAACCATCTAGCGTTTACTTGTATCCAATTTTAGGCCTTGCCTAACAATACACGTAAATAGACTAATGGACTGACTTTTATCCCTTATGGTTAACAAATAAATCAATTGTAGGCCTAGGCTATTTCGCAATTTTATGAACCCAATTTTTTTTTATCAACATCAAAATAAATCTAATCTGCCTTGGAAAGAAATATAACCCTATTAAGCGGTAAGTATTTAATTTATACCATTGTTTGCCAGGGTCAAGATCGCTTGGTGTGATTTGTTCGTTCCACCTTAAATCCTTTTGTCCTCCCCTTTAAGAGAAAAGATATCCACACGTTCCTGCCCGAGCGAGGGCGCCAAATGCACGTGTAATGACAATGCGCTCGACGAGACGAACTGTCACTTGCGCTTCTGTTCTTACTCAAACACGTCGAGACCACGGCCGTTTTTTATAATTTATGTTCACGCAGTTCATGTATACCCCACGACGCAGTGGCTGAAAAGTTTTTTTAGGTATAAGTATACTGTTTTACGTGCTTATTCCCACCCTCACATTGGCTACACCAACCATTTCGTCTCTTCGGCATCGGCTTTTCCCACAACTGTTCTATATTACATGTTTACAGTATAAGACGTCTTTAGTCAAATTTTGTATAGGTAAAGGGAAGTTAAAAGCCGACATTAGCTTAAATAATATTAATATTATCGTTAAATACAACAAATGGCATGCTACACACGCTTCAGCGAAATGAAACAAGCATATTGGTCTTTTTTCGTTGTTTTTTTACTTTTGCACCGTTCAAAGACACATCTTTAGGCTTTATTAAAGCAGTGATTTGTGCCAACATTAGTCGGTATATCAAGGATTTGAATTATTTCTGGCTGATATTTCGCACCGCTGTGAAAATGCCTAACAGCAATTCGCGTTCGGCATTAATGTATGCATAAACAAACATCCAAGCTTTAAACAGAAATTCACATGTAAAAAAAAATTGACCAACAATACAGACCAAAAGAAACGAACGGAATAAAGGCTATACTGTCGTAGCCTGCTGTGCGAGAAACGACTGGACCATGTGGCTGCAGTTCAGAATAGTTGTAGGCTAGGGATTTCTTTTCTTTTTTATACGGATAATTTTTGACAAATAAAACGTTGTTGTTTTCTGATTAACAAATCCACCTGCATCTAAAGATTTTGAAGAGCCAGGCGAAGTGCGACGGGTTAAATGGTTAATCGATTTGGTTTGCTGACATCCAGGGAGGAACAGGTGATTTTATTTTATTTTATTTTTTTTGGAAGGCTGTTCTGTTTTAAATGTGGAAAAAATAAATTCATTTGCTTGAGCACTTTATTGGAATCGGTTAAATTATACATGTCCCTAACAAACTGGTCATTTTAACAGAAATGCTCAACTTAAATACACGTTGCAATAAAATCAAGTGTAAGATTACGTTGTGCGGTTACTCAAGTGTTGTATTTATTTACCGTGAATAAACCTCTCCGCTTATGTGTTTGAACGGTGAACTTCTAACGTGTGGTCTGTTTGGAATGGTCAATTATGAAGGTCTGGCTGAAAAGCGGAATATATTACTGACTCACAGCACAATTTTTCATCAGTGTTATGAAAGACGCACGTCACCCAATGAACAAGTGTTTTGGGAGATTGTTTTAGATCAGTGCTTGTTTTTACAAGTGTTTCTGGAAAAAAGACGATCAAAGGTGGTCATGGTAGAACTGGAATTAATGCTTTGTTTCGCTTTAGACAAACTAGTCACTAATTCTTTCACTAAAACTATCACTAAGTCCTTGACGCATGAAATATACTGTAATACTTGTCCTTAAAATAGTTAAAGAGCTTTAAAAGCAGGACACGCAGCAGGTTTCAAACACCATTTTGTTTTGGGTGAATTGTCGTTCTCGTTTAAGTTCATTTATCAACCATCGTCCTCAAACATGCATCCATTAAAACGCAAAAGACAATATTTGACCTTATGACTTCAGGCTATTTTTACCTTACCAGTCGCAATAGCAAAATTGGTCTAAAACATTTTATACGAAATCCACTTACAACCCTAAACGTCTTCTAATATGACAGCGTATTTATTGTTTAAAAACGGGTCAATTAAACGTGCAATGCTTTTATCCCAATCCTAATTTTAATTTCTATGTGGTGCAAGTGCACTTTAGGCCTACATCTTCCTTTTTAAATAACTATTTCGGATAGAATTTTACCGGCAAGATCATATAAACCCTTTAAGAGTTCAGGTCTAGGCCTATTTTTCATTGATTTTTTTTATAGAAAATCAGAAGTCTACGAGTACAATAAAAAAGTTGTTAAAAATCAACTATTTACAAATTGACAGTTTCTGGAGCGTTGAATGAAAAAAAGATTTAAAAAAAAAAATTAACTCGTGGATTGAGGATTAACGCACGGGTCAAATGGTCATTTCTTTTTTCTAATTATATTGTTAAAAGAAGCAAATTATTAATTAAAGATGTTTTGAGTAAATAAACTTGATGACTACTGACAATCGTTGAAACTGCTGAAAACGCTCAGATTCACTCTGTGGTTAAAGAACTGACTGCGTTTTCAACAGCGTTCGTATTCAGAGAATAATGACTGATGATCAGGCAGAACAGAATTTAAATACAATGTATATTTTGTCTTAAGCAGAAAAGCAGTATCCTCTTCAGAGTTTGTGTGGGGGCAGGTCCTTTCAGAATATGCATTCAGTTTATGCAGATAACGTAGGAATCTCTTGCCATGAGGCCGATGAGGACCTCTTAAAATGTTCTTTATTGACCTCGATTGTCCCACCAAGAACCTTTAACACCCACAAAACCTTTTAATTGCGCAAATTGTTCTTATGTGCATACTTTTTATTAGATCATTAAAATGTAGCAAAGACAGTTATTTTAAAAATGATTTAATGGGAAATTCTTAGAGGAACCCATGATGGCTCTTCTATATCATAATCTAATTTTGGAAACATTATGCAATCAAGCAGAATTAAAGATATGTGAATACGTCATTGCTTTAAACGCAATCACGTTTCCTCCTTAACTAAACTATTTTGATAGCTGGTTTAGAATCGCCTTGATAATAATCCTGCAATAGGTCTATAAAAATTTAATTTTGTTTTCACTTTTCTTAATATGTTCCTCCTTAAATAATCTATTTTGGTAACGGATTTAGAAAACATGCTACTGATCCATAACATACAATTTTATTTAAAAAAAAAACTGCTGTTCTCACTCCCTTACACTAACACACACATACAAGCTTGTTTAAAGACGGTTTTGAGTAACTCGGTGGAGTATGGCATTAAACACCGATAGCTCGAACTAGTGTTTTTGTTGTGGGATTAACAACATGGTGATGAGTTGTTGTTGTTGTTGTTGTTGTTTTTTTGTTGTTGTTTTTTGCTGGGCACATAACAGCATTTTCCTCCCACGTCCTGATCCCATTACAAAAGAAGCTTCCACGAGGGCGCTTATCCTGTTGGTTAAACCACGTGTCTAAATAAGAATATTTTTGTAATTGCATTAGTGATTTAATAGTTACGGTTTGCGATAAACCAATATTTGCTGTTTATTGCCAAATGAATAGGCCTATACTTTTTCAAGGTGAACGCAATTAAAATAAAAATTCTTACATTTATAAAAAAATAATAATTAAAATATATACTTTATCCGCAAATTACTTTTCTTTATCCCAGAGTGCAGATCAACGACAGTTTAGGCAGAAACTTGTTAAAAGACAGAAATATATTTTCCTGTTATATAGACTACTGGAGGCGTGTTGATTTCTGTGAATGACGCCTCGAGTCCTTTCGATGAAATCAGGCCTCAGAATCAGCCAGCCAGCCAGTAGGCCAACGTTAGCTGTATAGGATCCGTCTCGCTGTGCAGTGTGTTCGCCTTGCTATATTAGTTCATTATCATTTCTAATTTCTCGGTATGTATCTAACATAAGCTCGTGATATGTCTGCGTTGGTTAAAGCAGCGCAGGTGGTGATGTGTAAATCTGACAGGCATTTTTGTACATAAGCTACATATAATTTATGACAATATTGTTGACTAATGAAAATACATTTTACACCAGTATTGTCATTGAAGTCCTTACACATTAGGCTATATACACACTTCACAAGATTACTAAAGAACTTAGTCCTACCGCTACCGTGTATTTCTATTGTGTGACAGATTTATTGCCTTAAACTGTTTTGGGGAGGGCTGATTTTCTTGTAGACGAAACAGCTGTGTATGAAAGCATCAACGTATATTTTAGCTGTAAAATATTTATTTACTGTTGTTGCAACATTATTGTATTTCAATTATGAGTATTATTACTAATATAGTACTATTATTAGTATATTTTATTATTGTTGTTATCATTATTTTGTTTTGTGTTGTCTTTTTGGCCTAAAGGCCTGAAATTAAACAAACATGATTCCAAACACAACCGTATGCTACAGAAAAGTACAAATCCTCAAAAAAAACAACAACAACAACAAAAAAAACAGACTTGTTAATGCTGGAGTATATTCTGGTTATCTTAGAATACAATACGTGCAAAAGTATATTCCCTTTTTCTTAAGGTCTACTAATAAGTGGCTACAGCCACTAGTTTATCATATGACTTCGTGTGTAAAAATCACCAGGTTTAATTTCTATCTTATTTTTCACCATTGATAAGGAACTCTGTTGCGATGCATATTCTGTTCGCGCCTTTATAGTATAGTATTTGTGTTTTTTTTTTTTTACTTTTTTTCCCAAAAATGAAGCTTTGTCCTTCTTTTCTTCCCCCTGCTCCTCTGTTTAGCTCGGTTTGGATAAAATAATCTAATCTGTAGTCTATCGTAATATTTTTAAAGTTGTATCTAAAAACTAAACCAGAAACATTATTCTGCATTTTTTCCTTCTCACATACATATTAGACTGTTTTACGATGTATGACATGGTATTACAAGATAGTAGACGTCTTAATTTGAAATGTACTGTTTTTTGATAGACGTACTCGCTTTTCTCTGTTATCATAGCTTACCTTTGCGCGCTCTTGTCTGAGCACACAGAGAGCATGCATTTTTTCAAAGCCTCTCCCACCAACATTTATCTTTACAATAAACAACTTAAAGTTTGACCTTACATTTGCCTGAACCACATAACACCACAAGAATTAACCTGAACACTGAAAATTATAATTATAAAAATTATAATAACAATGAATAGCAATTAAATGAACGATGATCATTTCATATCACACTCAGATGTATTTAATGAACATTTTCACCATAAAAAGAAAGAAAGTGCTTCAAAATCCACCTCACGTTTTCAAGTTTTCATTTCGAGTGCATTTATCCTACACAACAATGGTATACAAAAACAGGAAAAATCACAAAAATAAATATGCATTTTTATGAACAACCAGTGACTTAAGTTGAAGAAAAAAATCATGTCAAAATCTGACCTCAAGTATTGTGGTAAAAACAGAGAGATAACAAAGCCCTCCATGACCAGATATAGCCCATCATGATAACATTGAGTCACCGCCCATTCGCCCATTTCTGTTCATTGTAAAGATTATGAAACTCAATAGGGCCGCTACATTCTGTTTAATTTGGCTTGTTTTTAATTAAGTCCTCGGAAGATGGGACGGCATTGCAATTCAGTCAATCCGCTGTGCACTTTGGCACAGAATGGAACAGAAAGTTCCTTTAATACGCTCAAGAGAGCGGGCATTAAATAGACGCGTTACAAAAATATAGAACCACTATTTTTAATCATTCACCTGTCAGAGTGTCGCACTATATCGCACATTGGAACATTCACAAAGCAAATCAGTTTCACTTAATAGGCTACATGGTGTATATCCAGGTATATCCCGAATTGTACACGTTATTCAAAACACATTACACGTAAAGGGCCCATGCCTTAATACGTTTTAGGCCTATATACCCTTTAAGTTTCTTACGCGTTTTCCAGAGATTGACGTGAACCTGTAGCCTCCCTTTAGCCAAATCTGCATAGTCTTTGCCTATTCATTGATAACTCACAGGCTTTGTACTTGTGTGTGTGTGTGTGTGTGTGTGTGTGTGTGTGTGTGTGTGTGTGTGTGTGTGTGTGTGTGTGTGTGTGTGTGTGTGTGTGTGAAATTAGAATGCAGTTGAACATGTTCACTACTTAGCAATAAAATAAAATAAAATATTAATGTAGTTTACTGGCTAATCCAATCACATACTTTGCGTTTAAAGGCCTGCTTTTGAGGCAGTCTGCTTTTGCTGAAGTTAACAAATGTGGTACGTTACAGTACATTCATCACAAGGCATTACGGAGCAAGGTACTCTAGTGGAACACAAAGTTAGCACTTGAATGTTTTTTTAAGTTTACTCTCTTTCGAGTACCAAGGCAATTCATACGCTTGGAAAATAGGCCTAGTTAGGAAAAACACAATCAAAACAACATACGAAAAAGACAAGGCTACTTGAGTCAAACAGAAATAAACATTTACTTAGCATACCCTGAACAGAATGTGTGCATTCCACTAAGCACCGAGGTTTTTCTTTGATTTCGTTACGTGTGAAGACCAACGCAAGCATTTATCGGTACATGTCTCCGCGATTAAACCGCAACATTTATAATAAAACGACTAAAAAAACTCTCAAAATCAAACAAGAAAAAATGAAAAAGCACCAAGTTAATTTGTACTTATTTAAAAATGTTTTGGGGTAACTTGCGATGGCTCTTTTGCGTAAGACTACAAATAAAAACACATCACTAATCCACATTAATAGGCATTAGCAAAGTGCAATGCATGGTAAATTTGTGCTTTAACCGTTCTATACCTTTAGCTAATGTGCTACAGAAGGAGTTTGACTTGGTGTTTTCCCTCTATTACATCGTGCAAATCAAACAGCTCTTGATTGTCAGTTAGAGGGCCATTGTGGTGGGCCTACCGTGGGAGTCATGGTGTGCCGCGTGTGAGTGACACAGCCAGACGCCAACAATTGGGGAGCACCCTTAAAATGAATAAATAAGAAGGGTATAGATCATCGGGCTACAGTAATTCAGAAATACAGTATGTGGATGAAGCATGAAGGGGAAGTACAAAACATTGGCCCAAAATATACCGACAAAGATGTTTCAAAAACAAAAATCAGCATTTTAGTTGACAGACCTGATAATCACATAATGCCATCCTTACGAGAGATGGCTAACCCTGCCTGTAAAATAAGCCAACATTTGCTCTGTGAGTCTCAATCAGGTCAAAAACAGTCATAATTTCTTTCCCCCTATATCAGCTTATTAATACCTCTGTATATTCCCGAGTTCTGAACCTCCATGCATAAAACCAGCCTGCAAGATATGATGACAACGTGTGTGCTATACATAACAGCAGGCCAGACACGTATGCATTGAAACAACAATGAAAACAAAACAACTAACGGGTATCAGTGCTTGTCACATTTTTAAGACATTTCCCCGAGCTAAAAAAAAAACAACAGTTCAAGGGATAACAGAGGCTTTCCTGAATTTGTGGCTTGGAGGGGGAGGAACAACTGAGTGACCGAGCTGCCATCTCCAAACTGGGTGAGAACGAGGAGGCAGTTGGTTACTTCTTAAAGAGTTCAAAGAGTAAGCGGGACTCAAATCTCCATCGTTGCCAATAAGAAGGGCCGGTGGAGAGGGAAAATTCGCCATGAACCTGAAGGGCTTTTTCAGAGATGCTACACTGGCACTTGCCCGTTTGCGTTTGCTCGTGCCAGCACAGTCTCCACTCGATATTTCACTGCTAGCGAATTTTCCAGCAGAACGGGAGCTCCGGTCAACTTTTGAAGCTGATTTCGCAGATGTCCTCGCACTTTCGGCTTTTTTACCCAGAAGAAGTGACCTGTAGTTTTTCCGGACTCTTACACCGTTCTTGCATTCCTCTTCTTCAGAGCAACGGGCGTTTAAAGTGCTTTTTGATTCCTCGTTACAGGCAGGGTGTTTTTGACCAGAGCTCTCCGCGGCTTTCCAGTGGTCAGTTTCCTTGAAAGGATCGCTGATGCACTGGCCATCAGCGTCATTATCCTTACATTGATACTCCGGGGGCTGTTTTGCATATTCATAATCGTCAAAGATGTCCTCGACTTTAATCTTCACGTTGTTGAGTAAAAATGGTAGCGTTTTTACTGCCCTGTTGCCCTCATTGTTGATGAGCTCCTCGGCCTCAGTTTTGATATGTTTTATAGGTGAAGGCAGTTTGAGGGAAGTTTTTACTTCCCTCTTGAAATTTGCTACTAATGAAAGATTGCTGTCAGAAGACTTACAAACCGTTATTTCTTTGTCCGGAACACAGTGGGAGATCAAGCCTTGGGAGCATTTGTTTGCAGAAGCCGGTATTCTTTGTTGGGGAAACGCCTTGTTCCCAAGTGTATTGGGTGTGAGCCTGATCTCCTTAATTTTGTTAGAATCTGTTGTCTTTGGATCATTTGAAACTTCAATGCGCAAGGGTGCTTCGGAATCCTCCTTTTCTCGCAAATCTGGAAAGCAGGTCCGCACCGAGCAGAACTTCTGCACATTATTTGCGGCATCACCATTCTCGTGTGCGTCACCGAAGTCCGATTTCTGAGTTTTGCCAGTTCTTTCGCAATCCAGAGTAGTCGTTAAACCCTGGTTAGTAGCTATGGTCTGCACATTAGGCCTGTAGTGAAATGTTGGCTGCAACAGCAGAGGTGCTTTTGTGTTGATACTCGAGAACCTTGCACGCCTGAAACGAATACTCTGCACTGAAACTTGACTTGACACAGAGCTCGATTCAGACTGAGAGGAGCTCTCCTCGTCGCTACTGACATCTGAAGAATCCGACAGAGATTCATCCTCCTCCTCCTCGTCTGAAGTCCCGGAGTTGCTGGTGGTAGAAAAACTCGACCCGAAATCCGAATCGTTGTTCACCCGTTCTGAGATGGTGCTAGATTCCGTGTCGCTGCTACAGCTTTCCTGAAAATGCACAGTGTTCCGAGGATCGACGTAAAATCCATGTTCGAGGTGGTGAAACTGGCTCAAAGATCCGTTAGAAACTTTTGGCTTACAACACTTCGGGACGACCAAAACCGGATGACTGCGTCTGCTTCTCGACCAGAGCTGCCTCGCGCTGCTCTCGCGCTTCCTCTTCCTTTTGTAAAGTAGGTCTGCGTTGCCTTGGTGCTTTGCCGGCGCTGCAATGGCGGACTGATAGAGCAGCGGCTGCCGATTTACAACGTGCCGAATAAACGTGTGTTTCTGATTAAAAGCCACATAGTTGTCAGGTATTTGATCTGTTTCATAGTTTTTAAAAGGTGTAGATGCCGACTTCGCCACCGGTTGAAAGTCACGGGCGAAGGATTTGCTATAAATTTGAGGTAGATTTGAGTGACTGCGAGAAACAGGATCTTGTCGAACAGCTTTATTTTTGAATGAGAACGTCTGTGGAACGCCATGCAAACTTAGCCAAACTTTCTCTCTCCAAAAGTCACTTTTGGCAGATGTGTAATTTTTCCCGTCGCACATTTTCTCTGAGGAAGTTTTTGTCTTATCCCTTCTTTTGTTTGATTTCAATACGCGCTCAGTTTTACATGAAAAATACAGTGCCTCAACGTCCTCTCTTGAAATAAGAGTGCATTTAGCTGCGTGGAAAGCTATAGAATTTATTGCTTTGAGCTTTCGTAGTTCCTCCAGGTCACAGTGATGCTTCTTCACGTTTAAATGGTCCATTCGTTTGTGTACAGTAGTCCGCGGGATATTTTTCAAGAGGTCGGTGAAGACTTGAGAGAGAGCAAACATTTGTTTGCCTTTGATAATCAAATAGCCAAGCTTTACACCCTGCATTTCCTCAAAACCGGATTCCAAGTCCCCCATTTTCTTCATTGCATTAATTCCAACATTTAGCGCGATGGTTGTCCTTAAAGCTTTACTGATGCTTCTTTATTTCAAGGCATTCAGCTTACCGGTTCAGCATGGCCTGTGACATGTCCACACTGCGTGATGAACAAAAAGTTCTAGTCTAAATAGAAAAATAAAAAGCAAAATGGCCTGTTTGAATTAAAACAATCAGTCCATTGACCTGAGCACTGCATGATCGATGGAATGTGTGTGATGTTGCCGACAGGCTGGCTGCTGCCTGTCTGAGCTCCTATACCTGCGCTCCCTCAGCTCCCTTCCCATTTGGCCATGAGGAAAAGAGGAAGGTGAATAGCACTGCCAGTGAGAAGGATAAAAAGCGACGAGAGTATGGAAGGGAAAAGGAGAGGGAGTGAGCGACAGAGTGAGCGAGGGAGAAAGAGAGAGCAAGGAGAGAGAGAGAGAGAGGGGAAGAGAGAGAAATAGAGCCCAAAATGCAGCTGCTATTCCCGTTGCTGGTTTAGTCGCAAATAAAATGACAGTGGGAACTGAGCAAGGCCGGAGACACCTTCATCAATTAATGCCCCCAAAGTCGAAGCTGATTGGACGTTACTGACAGGTGATGCAATAAAAATGGATATTCCACCCCTGGCCACCCCCACCCCCAAGCAAATTAACATATTGTTGTAATCCCACCTCTCTTAGAGCAAATAATTTGCTCGTGATAAGTTCATGCTTATAAATTAATACTCGTCATTTTGTTAAAGTATTTTTTTTTAAATATTGTGTTGTTATGGTTGTGAAAAATTATCGATGCTGACAGATAAGTTCGTCTGACTCATCATATGCGCAGGTTAATATTTTTTTATGTAGACAAATTAAATTGTATTTAGACAAATTAAACAGACTTCTGTTTTCGGTATCACGTTTCCTTTTAAAAGCGTTTCACACCACTTTATATGTTCAGCATATATAGGCCTATGCTTTTTCAGTAAATTAGTTTAAACGAACATTTTACCTAAAAAATTTAAATAAAACCAGGAATGGGTTGGCAAGTTAAAAACCAAATCAAAAATGGTCGCAATTTACCAACATCAAGGTCGTTTGTTTTCAGATGAAAAGACATTTGTTTATAGTGTTTATTTTATATTTCTTTGACGGGATATGATGTATCAATGAGATATAGCATACACCACAATGTGTGTGCGAACGTAGCTTAAATGCGTGTAGATCATGACTTTTCCGACTTGACAATTGATCCATATTTAAATTCTAAAATTAAAACTCATGAATCAAGCTATAAGAAAGATATGAGCAAATAATGAAATATACAAAAACGGAAGGATTTGTAAGTCTGCAGGTGAAAAAGCAAACTACACGGTAAAATACTAAGAAACAAAACAAAAACTACACTGTATTATTATCTGTCAGTCAGAAAGATTATTAAATCAGACTTTTTTGTGGTCGAGCTTTTTTTTTCACAGATCAGGCAGGCCTACATCCCACTTCCTACTAACGTGAAAGAGAAAATAACGGGTCTTCACAAGTAAAGACTTCCCCCTCCCCCGTTTGTGTCAGTGTACAGACATATGCCGTTTTACTGGCGAAGAAAGAGAATGAATAGAAAAAAGTAAACCACAACCGAATGCATTTTTGTCAGGCATTGCATTATGTGGAACTACATTCTTCCGTTATTCTTAAATGCAAACGCACTCGTTTTTACTTAAGAAACTTACAATGTTGGGAAACATACTCCTGGAAGAGCAATCAGTAATTACATTGAGTTTACGGCAGAATGCATGCTTCTGAGGAAGAATATTATAGGACAGGTAAACAGGACGGGTGTATAAGGCCTTGCTTTTTTACGCGTTTTTCCTAGACTCAAAACGCGATTGATATTTTTCAGCCTTTATGTTTGTTCTATTGTGCAATGAAGGTAAAGAGATTACGCATCAATTTGTTCAGCTTAAATCATTCCAAAATTTGAATGCAAATGTATTGTCGTTGCTACCACCCTTAACACATTGAATATTTTGAAAAAGCAGAAGAGTCAGAATACTAAACCCTCTTGGCCATCAGCAATTGATGAGTCATTGTTGTAAGTGCTAGCTTGTTGCCGCGTTATTGCGTCCACTTTTACCTGATTATTGCGTGCAGAGTGCTATGCACAGTGAAAATGGATAGTGTTAACCACCACCATTGCACCATTTAGTGCAAAATTCAACATTGGTATTTGTAATAATGTACACTTCCTCACCACACTCGACGGGCAGAAGGTGGCAACGTAAATGAACTCGAGTTTATAAAGATTTTCAAGGGAGTGTGTATCCTCCAGGCTATACCTTTCCAAAAGAGTCTCCTGTTGATTCAGAGCACGAGCAGTTACACTCCTGTTAATCCTTCCAGCGTTGAGTAGTGCCAACACAATCTCACGGCAATTCGTAACAGCTCCTGGTACAACTGCTTGGTCTAACAAACGGACAAACAAATTGTTTATATACCAGCAAATAGCCTACTTAAACAACACAGATTTTTATTGACAAATATTGCCAGCAAATATACGTTACATATCTACAAAATAAGCGTAAGCCTGCTAAATTTATAGATTTATAAGATCGTTTCATTTAAGCTCTATATTTATTATATCACTTGTTCACAATTTAGACTCAAACTTTGTTGAAGTTTTACAGACGTTTTGACACGAATCCTAGGCATTCTCTAAAAAACGTTGGATTTGCAATAATAAGCCATGTAACATTTTTGTTTTTCTCTCGCAAGTATATAAATGTCATTTGAATGTTCTACAGTAGCACTGTTAACAGTCAATTTTTATCAACAACCTCCACTGAACTTTTTTCCAAGGGGCACACATCATTTGAAAGACAACACGCAGGTCCCGGTCCTTTGATTCTGAAACCTCACAGCTTGAACAGCCCTCAATTGTGACATGAGTGATAATGATTGATCTTCGACCCAGTGTGCATTCATCGTCGTAGGTGAAGAGTTGAGAGGTTTGAAGAAATTTTTGCTGTCTTGTTTTAAGTCTACTTATTTCAAACTTAATCACTTTTTGTAAAAAAAAAAATCACGTTAATTAAGATTATCCAGTGATCCGTGAATGAACGCGCACAGCTTTTGCATTTATTACATCCAATAAATCCAATTGACTGGAATAGCGTTGAAAACATTTATATAGGCTTATAGCCTGTTTGTATGTGTTTAATTTAGGCTATACCATATTTTGCATGGCATGCAAGTAAATCATTTAAACATGGCTACATCCTACAACATTCAGTTAATCTGACAACAAACCCACTCAATTTAATTTTGAGCAAAAAAAAAAACAAAAAACAAAACAATAGGACAGAAGTCAGTAAATTAATGTGGTGATAAATAAGCGTTAAATATTTATATACAACTTTAGCCTATATATTTAAACAAGCAACTGGTTTCTGACTTTTTCCACATTTTAATAAATTGATATGATAAACTGTGTTGAGTTCACAAGCGTATTTTTTTTGTAATCACGAATTTATTACATTTACTATTTGATTGGTTCTAACATCTCTCTGGGACAGTTTTAAATTTGACTCATTTATGCAGCGAAACCAGGATGGGCCCTGGTCCGAAAACGTGACGGACTCACCAAGTGGGGGTCCGCATGGGCTACCTCACAACAACGTGCGCGGAGCCTCAAACAGCATGGGAAAGACGTCCGGTGACTAATAAAAGCGCATTGCAATTATTTTTCATCAAGTTAAAGCAATCAAATGTGCGCTTACTTTTCGCAAAGGATCGTGAGCTCTAAGTTTGATGAAGAAGATTCTTACTTTAGAGAGTGTGAGGTAAGAGGACGTTTGTTCGTCGTGCTTTAGCTAACAATAGGAGAACAAAGAACACATTTCTTTTGGTTTAAAGTTGTGTTGTAAATTTAGACGGGGTAGCTTTAGTGTTTTAGCGATTTCTGACGAGAGTGTAATATTTATTTAATGGCATTATGCCAGTTTGAACATTACATTTTAGTACAATAGTTTATTTTCATTCACTAAAAATTTGCATAACCAACATAAAATCACAGAGGAAGTAGATATATCCTGTTAAAGTTTTAATACAATCAAAACTTATTGCGCAACTACTCCGATAAATTATTATTGTCTATAAGCTTCTTTCAAGGTGATGTAGTTCACGTATGAAACAACGTCAACATCATCAAATAACAGTTTAAATAGCGATTAACACAGCCTATCTCTTTCACACACACGTGTAGGCTATACTCAGGACAGCTCCAAGCCTGTAAGCCCAATGTTTCTATCGCGTCCATAAAAATCATGAGACGCTTGAACTCGCTCTAAACAACTCCGTTTAACTAAAATAAATACACGCTTTTAAAATCAAACATTAAAACATTTAAGTGTTATTGTCGTTTCAATTATGGGCTATAAATAGTTCATTCGCATCTCAAACACATTCTTCTTGTTGAATGTATGAGTTGGTACATGCAATCTTGATTTACAGAACGAGCTGGTTGGGGGTGGGCTGAAATAACCTTTCACCTTGCCGTGTCATATCTGCATGTGTATGTGCCTGCCCCTGAGTTAGTTACCCACAAGTCTTTGCGCAATGGAGAAGTCGTGCCACAGGCAAACTTGTCCTATTAGGAATCGGGATCTGGAGCATCCCTGCCCTTGAAAGAAAAAAAAACTAAACAAAAACACGTCGTCTATTTCACCCTGTCTGTTTGACATATGTAACAGACTTTAACGCCGCAACGAAAGATTATTTAATCGTAAAACCTGTGTGCCCCTTTATGTAAAAATAAGCCAACATCACCTGTGCCTGAATATAAGGTATGATTATGAAGAATGATAAGTATTTTCATTAGATTCACGGAAAGTTATAGGCTAAAGCTAATTCCTGTAACCATAAACATTCAGCCATAAACAGCTAAAGACACTGCGTTATTTCTGTATTAATCGTAAACCAATTTATTACAGGATACGATATTAGGTAGGCCTATGCCATATTTGTACATTACAAGCATCTCCATATAAACAAACCCGATGGACATGAATTTGGTCTAGATACCTTTGTCTACTTGGCCTAAACGTTTAATAAATAATAATACTAATAGGCCTAATAATAACAACTACGCTTGATAATAATCTTAGTGCAGGCTATAAAAAAATTACCATCTAATGTAAAACACATAACTATAGGTGTAATAGCTGAGTGTAAATAATAAGCCTAATAATAATTAGGTCACATTTGATAAGCTTTATAGTGCATGCTATAAAAAACAAAGCTTAACCTCTAGTGAAAAATACATATAGGTCTAACAGCTGAATGCATGATATCAGCTATTAAATCTCGTCGTTTGTCCTAAAGCTAATTTTATAAACTGTCTAATAAGCATATTGATTGCATATTTGTGTGAGGCAACGTAACAACCATAATGCGAACTTGTTGTGACATATCGATGTCAACATCTGCTGACAGGATTAGGGGTGATGAAGTCACCACAAGGAATTGCACCGACAGTGAGTCTTGCTGATCACTCGCTCAACAAAAAAAGGACTGAAAGAAAACAAAATCAAATGTGTAGCCTACAACAAATACATTTTACAGAGAAACATTTCATATAAAAAATAATAATGTGTTTTGCACTGCTACACACTCATCCTTTTTCTCCATCTGTAAACATAAATAATTAAATCAATTCATTGGAAGGGTTGCAGTGATATTAGCAGCCTAATTTGCACAACAAGCATATCAATGAATTCTGATCATGAGTAAACTAATTCATTCAGTCTTGTCAACATGTAAAGCATACAGTATAGCAGAATAGCCTTAACGTTAACCCTAATAAATAATTTTTAGTGTATTTATTGACGGTCACGATTCAAAAAACACTAAACTTCAACACTGAAATTAAGTAAAATCAGTCATAAATAGTCGCGATGTAAAAGGCACAAAAATAGCCCCGACAGGCTTCATTGTTTTTAAGTTAATTAATACAGATGACCATGCACCCTTGACGTTCGATAAAACTGAAACCTAACGTTACCTAAACTGTTATTTTATAGGTTAATGATAATCAGCTGTAAAACTACTCACTACTAAAGTAAGTGACCGGAAGCTAGGCCCGGTCGTTTACGAACGTTGAAATATTCATAGTAGGCAACTAAAGTAAGTTAGCCTAACTTCAAAATAGCTGTGGCCATAGTTCTTACAAATTTCCCGGGATATGTTATACTTTCAATGAAATACATATGAAATACAATCTTAAAATTGGGGGCCTACGTCCACTGTATGCAAAGTGTGTTTCATCTTTAATAAAACCTGTAGCATAAAATGTATGTTTTTAAAGATTACATGGTTGTTAACTTCGGAGGATTAGCTGGTTATTATTTTAGAAAAGTTATTTCGCACCTTAATGAATAAATACAGAATTGTATTTACAAAAACGTAACATTTAGGTGTCATTTACCTGAACTAAAGACTTCACTGTAAAGTAGCGTCTTTACAGTGCAAAACACAACTCCCACATGATGGTACTTAGCGCGAGAACACTGACTGTATCTCGCTCCTCTGCTCCAGGTAAAATTCAATGGCACCGCGTGTATCGAGCCCCGCGAGGCCCTTTTCAGTCCACTGCCTCCCCGGTTTGGCTTTTCCGCGCATGCGCGCACACGCGCCTCTACATCCCGGGAGCCTTCAGTACGGGGTTTATGCGTTCAACAACAGCGTAACTGAAATATGGAATTTAATGGAAATGGGACTTAAAATACTGCTTTCATGGGAGATAGGGATTCGTGAGACAAACGCCCGACTGCCTTTTTGTTGGTCTTTGTGCGCTGCTGATGGTAGATGGTCTCCAGCGAGCTGTATCTGGCAGAAGAAGACGACGATTCGCCAAGTAATATGAAGGAGATGATCGGAGGCTGCTGCGTCTGCTCGGATGAGAGAGGCTGGGCCGAAAATCCCCTAGTCTACTGCGACGGCCACGGCTGTAACGTTGCCGTCCACCAAGGTAAATATAAGTGTCATCATCTTTCTTGAGGGACGGGGTTATTTGAGGCCGATGTTTTGAAAAGTTCCCGTGTGTTGTGGTGAGAGAGCTAACGTAGCTTAGCATTGCTCACCTAGCTTAGCTCAAGCGAACAGGCAGCGTGACCTAAGTTTAACCGTTGGCGGTTATTTCTGTTATTGGTATGACAGTTGGGAAATTTTAAACACGTGAACAGTCGGTTTGTTATGTTTTCACGGTCTGATGGTTGTCGTGAAGCAAAGGTTTGACGAAGGCCCGTTGGTGTGCTAGTGTTGTGTTAGCATGAGCGCTATTCGTTTCTAACAGCATGTCGCTCTTGACTCTTCATTATCTCCACTGTCTCAGTACCAACAACGTGTCAGTCACAGCTATAGAAACAGAGATGAGTCACACTCAGACAGTCTTTGTAGGTCATTACAGCTAACATTAGTCTGATAACATGCATTTATGGCTAGTCAGCAAAGCTGTCAGCCAGTTCTCGGACTCGTCACAGGATCTTAAATGTTTTCCTCATGTGTGGATTGAGGTAAAGTTTGTTTTATATTCGCACAATCGTTCAATGACAACTTGCGTCATGCTCCTTGTATTGTTTAACGTGGTACTTTGAATATTAGGCCTGAAATCCCTTGCAAGTACGATTTCATAATAACATTAGACGATTTATTTTAAGTTACTGTGAGCAATGATATACTTTGATAGTTGTTGGCTGCTAATATGATTGCAAATAAAAGGCTACTTTTCTGGAATTATTATTAAGGAAAATTTACCTAAATCACGCGTGGTTGATTAATTTAAGATGACACAGTTTAGACAAATGTCTTGTTTAAAGAAAATAATCCTTTTTAGGAAAAAAGCCAACAAATGAGAAATTCGTGATGTTACTGAAGTAACTTACAAGATAAATCTTATCTGGCATTATGAAAGTAGTTATTAAAACCTTAGGGTGTTTTATTTAAAGAACTATTTCCTACTTTACCATTTTATTGAGTTTGGATTATACTATAATTAGCAGTTTTAGTTGTTTTAGTTTCTAGGCTTGGTGCTTGTCAAGTCAGTATCACAGGTGTTAATTTGAGTGTTTGGAAAACAAGTAAAGTTTTTTTTTTATTGTTTTTATATTAGTTAAACTGTTGTGACATTAATAGAGCACAACATGGCCTAGTTTATTGTATGTCATTGTTTTCTGATCAACTGAATTGCACATGCTTTTGCATTTACAAACAGTAACTGTAAAGCAATTTCAATATAGTTGAAGTCATTTGTTGATGTTGTGAAATTACTTTTTGTCCAACCAAAGTTGAATGGTCAATGAAAGTTTTGCATCATTTGCAAATTTAGCATAATTAGTTTTTGCTTTGTTTTTATTTGCTTAAATAACATAATATACACCATAACTTCCTGTACTTGAAAATGATTGATCAGCCATTTTTCAATGTTTGATCAATTGTATTTGGTTAGCTTAGATTTTTTCTACATTTTCTTTAGATGCATATTAGCTGCAGCAGTTCCTGCCAGTCGTCAGTTTGACATGTTACAGCATTTCCTGTCAAACATCAATGTGACGTGTTAAAGTACTTTGTCAAACATTGTGGTGTGTTACTTCATTTCCCGTTTGACAGGAAATGGCGCCACTTACTTGAAGTTAAAGGTACACATTTTGAGAAATAGACAAAATAAAATTTAGCACGAGAATCTTGCAGAACAAAATAATGTGATAAGTTGTTTCTTTCTGTCACTGCTTATAATTTTATATATGCACAGGCATGGGGTTTCTGTACAAAGTCACCTCAAGAGTTGCCCACAAATGTACAAAATTACTCTCATTTAGCAAGATTGATGTTGTTGTGCTAGAAATATAATTCACACATTTTGAAAACTTTATTTAACAGTCTCACTCTCACAGATAGATCACGAAACCTGACAGGATGAGACGCAGTGAAGTAGTCATATTTACAGTAGTCAGAGGACAGTCTCATCAACTCATCTGTCCTTCATTTCTGTTGTTTCAGCCTGCTATGGAATTGTCCAGGTCCCCACAGGCCCTTGGTTCTGCAGGAAATGTGAATCACAGGAACGTGCTGCCAGGGTGGTGAGTTTCCTCATCTTTATACCAAGCTTTCATGCTGTCTGTTTTTCTGAAGTCCACATCTCCTTCCTCTTTTATACATTGCAGTTTCCACTTGACAGATTATTAGTATTATTGATAATATGAACTGGTAACTGTAACTTGTCTTACAAGTTTAATTCTGTGGTAGCCAGGATGAGGGACATATCACAGTAAACATGGTTGAAGGCCAGGCAAAGGACATTGAGGCAGTGTAATTTTTAGTTTTATCCTGTTAGACCAGTGGGTGGTAGTTTAAACTGCTTAGACTAGTTCTGGTAGTTTAGTCATGTAATTATTTCTTCAAGACAGGTCATGCTTTTCTTTAGCAATAGTTACATAAAAAGTTAAATTTGACTAATTTGAATATAAAATCCTTGGACTGTTTTCTTTCAGAGCATTACACAGATTTAATAAAAAGGCTTATAATATAAAGGCACAAGTGATGCAAGATTTTATTTGAATAAAGTTCAGTCTGTGCATGGACAGACTTCACCCTTTATAATGTTTTGTCTGAACTTTTTCTAAAATTCTAAGATTCATTAATTACATGGAATGTTAATGATGTCATATACTCTGTTCTTGTACGGACAATTTTTTGTGCATTTGTACAATTAAGGGGATCGTTCACGCAAAGAATTATAATTAACTTTTTTTTCTGTTCCGCACAAAAAAGATATTTTGAATAAGATATTTTGAAGAAAGGTAAAAACCTGAAACCATTGACCTCTATTGTAGGAAAAAACAAATATTATGAAAGTCAATGGCTGCAGGCTTTCTGTATTGTTTAAAATATCTCATTTAGCTTTTAACAGAAGAAAGAAACTCATACAGGTTTGAAACCATTAAAGGGTGAGTAAATGATGACAGTTTTATTTTTTTGAGTGAATTATTCCTTAATGTAATAGGATATGATAGGGATTTAAAAAATACTGACTTCTGTATCAATTTATAGTGAAATATATATAACATTTTTTGATTATACCATCATTTCCGGCTTGTATTTTGAGTGCTAATGAGTGGACTTTTGAGCACAGCTGATTGGCTTTTGCCTTCACATGCTCAAAAGATATGACTGTGTCTGCCTCCAATGATCATCAATTAATATTCATCTCAGAGATAACACATACAGTTGACAGGAGCATTTGAAAGTTGTGTCTGTCAGAGGACCTTCTATGAGCTGATAGATGTAGCTCCATTGTTTTTTGTGTTTGGGTTTTACACTGACTATCGAGTGATGCTTGTTGAAGCCAATTACAGTCGTATCTGTTGAGCATATAAACACAATGTGCACAAAACACTTTTTCTTTTTAAAATGTATTGTTATGAAATTTAAAGATTGAATGTCCATGCACACATCATAAGTGAGTTCATGTGAAAATCGTTCAGATGCAGTGATATATGACCAAGTTTTATTACTTGGGAAATTCTGAAGCAATTGCTTATTTTCTATGCCAAAAACATGGATGGAGGAAAACACTACTTTCATTACAGAGCATCTCTCTCTTCCTCCTATAACAGCTATTGACTATTCATAATTAGACTATTAGACTCTTGAATTTCTGTGTGTTAAATATATGTGAACTGACTGATACCCCATTTCTACCAAGATGGTTTAAGTAATGGGTTTAAGGCCAAGTTTATTTTCAAATCTGTTCTTTATCTTACAACACTTAAAGCACAACCTCTGAACAAGGAAAAGGGGTTTTTAAGCAGCATTGTTCAAGTTAAGCATGGTTCAAGTAAGAACCATTGGTCTCAGGGGCAGGGTGTGGAGTTACTAAAACCAAAAAGATGACCAGAAATCGTTTTAAGCATCCTATTCGATAAAGCAGCGGAACATATTGCCGAACAGATGATCACTTCTAATCTCTGTGTATTCAACTTACAGCATGCCGCTCGAACATCATCTATACAGTTTATTGCGCACTGAATGCAGTTGTCTGTAATCTCTGTCTATACAAACTATGGTATGCGGCATGAACACATTGGATTTGCGTCTGCTTGGATGCGGATGTAGGTTTGCAAAGTTAGTAATATTCAAAGCAATAAATCATTTATTCTAGCTTTTGTTTAGCTGGGAATGATGAAACTGTGACATCAGACCTGGATCTACGATCCTTACTAGATGGTCGAAAAGTAAAGCAGTTCTTAGAAAGCTCGCTAGACGAATCAGCTCCAAAATGACAATAGCCATGGCTTCACACTAGAATCCAGTATTTGCTCGTGGAAAAGGGGTATTTGTCTTTATCTTAGGGGCAGTACACACAAAGGTGATGCCAAACAACTAGCACTGACGAAACCCAACTGTGTTATTGCCTTGTGTTGTTCATGGTTGGAACCAAAAAGTGCACGTAAACACAGCAAACGGATGAAAGCTGACTGATTCAAGAGTGTGTGTTCTTCAGTATCTGTTTTCTTGTTCAGAACTGCAAAACCGGCAGAAACAAAAACCTTCTGATGCATGCAAAGCACAAACAGCAGTGTTTAGTCCCATTCACCATGAAGGGCATTGCTCCTGAAATTTGTCTATTAATCAAGTTCATCTTGTTTGCAAATATTTTAAGAAATGTAGCAAAATTACGCCGGCCTCTTAGTGTTTCATCTTGTCTTATTTTCTTTACTTGCTACATCACTTTACATCATACTGACTATGTTTACATGGACACCAATAATTTAATGTGATTAAGACAATACTCTGATTGACAGTCTACCATGTCTAACAGCAATTTTTGATTAATTTTACTATGATTAAGGTTATAATCGAACTAAAGAGGAATCGAATTAAAACATGTGGAGTATGTTGACTGTAGTTGCATTATTGAAGTGCAGCACAGGTATGTAAACACCTTAATGGAACTATTACCGACATGTTTGACTTTTCGCCACTTTTTGCGACAGGTTAGTCCACACACTCACATGCATGGCTGATTGACAGTCTTTTCACCTACCGAGTCAGTGGAAACCACAGACACCTGCATCATGAAATGCAGAGTTTTTTTTTTCTTCCATTCAGCATGCGGTTTAAACTTCCATTAAAACAACACTCTTCCAGCAGTTCATAGTTGCATCTAATATCTCATTTATCACGGGGGGCATGCATGAAATGTTTATGAATGAAAGTGAAAGTGCCAAACTGCAGTTAAAGTCGACAAATTAAAAATGAAAAACCCGAAATTACATGAAACTCTGGAGGAAATGCGGATAGTGTGGTGATGCAATGATTATAATCATATTATGTGCTATAACGTAAAACACAATCTTGAAACTAACACTCAAAAAGAAACTCATGTAAACCTTTTAGTCTTATTATTCTCATAATTAGATTAAAATAAATAATTAGATTACTGATGTCCATGTAAATGCTGTCACTGACACTCTGATTCATTGCTATATAACCATCCAGAGTTCTCTGTTCAGCCAATTTGACAATCTGATTCAGGCCAACATATCTTGGTAAGGATATTGCAATGGTTTGTAATGAGTGATTTCGTGCAAATGTATTTGTGTGCCTGCCTGCCTTCATTAGCACATGCTCTGAAAGACTTTTCACAGCATCAGGAAATGTCACATCAATGCACACCTCTAAAAATGACCAGGTAACCCATGTTAAAGGGCACCTATGGTGAAAAATCAACTTTTCAAGCTGTTTAGACAGCCATGTGTGTAACTATAGTGTATAGACTGTCATATTGGGGTGTTAAAAACACACAGTCCTTTTTTTCAATTTAACAACATAAAAACGGTGAACCAATTGGATCGGTTTTCAGAGCGACCGCAACTTGACGTAGGAGTGCAGTCCCCCCGCCAACCAATATTGATTGACTGGCACGTCACTATCCTCAGTTTGTCGTTTCACATCCGCTATTTTCAGTGTGTGAGTCAAAGCGATATTACTAAAGGAACACCCTTGCTTGTTTTTTAAATTTAAGGCTCATTCGGCTCAACACAAGATCAATATTCTCCACATTATAGCTCTAATCGGAATTATTGTTTGTACCTTTTGGTTGGTCTGCAAACGTGTACTTTTCATTGCGTCGACCTTAAACTTCAGCCGTTTGCATTTCTTGCAAACGCAGAAGCTCCCTGTAATCTTAGGTGGAGCTGGAAAAGTGCAAGCGCGTTGCCTCATGTGCGCGTCTCTCCATTGGAAATAAAATAACAAACTTGCCTGCAGGTCACACACCAGAAGCGTCCCTCTGCGCGGCAGAGTTCTGGGTGTGGGTTCCTGTCGGGGTGCACGCTGCGAGAGGCTGCCGACTTGGGGCGTCGTTGTGTTTGCCCTGGTGGAGACCTGTGTTTGGTGTTCTGGAATACATGGCGCTGCGTGGCATGACGATTCAGGACACTTCATGTTTCTGCCGCACCACTGAGAGTGTCTGGTGTGCCATGTCGTGGCTTCGAGCGGCACATCCGGTGCCTCAGTCAAAGTTAATTTAGTGTGGGTGGTTATTAGTCTCGGTGTACTAGCTAGGCACTTGAAACTAGCACACAGTTGGTTGTAAAACTACACAGAGATCATTTTGTACTGTCTGCTTGGTCTGTGTCCGAGTCGTACATGTACGGCTGAATGCTGATCCTAGCTTAGCTTCTCTCTGTTTGCCTGTCTGTTGCGTACACAAAGCTTGGTAGCTCTTGGCTCCGCCTCCTTGTTACGTTGGGCGAGAAGCCGAAACTAATTTTCATGTGAAGCAACACACCCCTAAAACAGCGAACTGTGTACACGCCCACAACATAACACTTTTGAACACATTATAATAAAAACATCTGAACTGTGTGTTGAACTGAACCTAAACTGGCACACTCAGAAGAACCTTAATATTAATATTTGGGCTGGCCTATAATTCGATATCGATAATTATCACAATATAACATTTTTCGATAAAACAATAATGATAGTTCGATAATTGCTCAATAATATTTATGCACTCTGCGTAACATTGCGCAAGTATTTTGCTGCCTGCCCTTCCGGATGCCAGAAAAAAAGGTCAGAGTCACAGACATTGTTGACCAGAAACGTCACTAGACCTCAGTTTTGAGCTGCTTAGTTTTTTGCTATCCGACACAAAACAGCAGCGTGCACTGCAAACTGTGCAAGACGACTTGTGTCATCAAAAGCAGGCAACACCACAAGCTTGTTTCATCATTTAAAACAACACCACCCTTATGAAGATGATAAGAAATTACAGACCCAAACAAGTGCTGGTAAACCAGGACAACTACCCAGCAGAATCTCATGTCACCATTTTTGAAAGCTGTGCCTTACGAGAAAAAACCCCGTAAAGACAGAGGAAAGATATGACAGACAACACAATCTCAAACACAATCCAATGAACACTAGAAGCTTGCTCTACAGGCTGCATTAAGGATATTTACACTACAACATTTACACTAATAAAAAATAATATAATAAAGAGGCAAATTCAAACAAGTATAAAAAAAAAATTGTTAAACCCAAGTAAGGGGACGATAGTGAAGCCAAACAAAAGAAAAGAATATAACAAAATAATTCTAATTTAAGAATAACCCCTCTCACCTCGCTAAAAACTGATGAAAAGAAAAAAAGTCCTTTAGCGCAGTGTGCCGTATTCTTTCCTATAAAATAAATATAAAGATGACCTTCCCCTATCAACTGATGTCTTTAACAATACATTTTTCTACATTTTTGCAAAATGGAAGTCGTACGACATCTTCCCTATCCACCTTACTCTGAGAAAAGAGTGAACTTGAGGAGATAAAGCTCAATATTGTTGGGAAAGAGCCGAGCCAAAAAATAACATACAAATAAATCTAAATAAAAATAAACAAAACTCACAAAATTTCTTAAAGTAGGCAAAAGTTACGCAAAATAATTTTACGCAAACGAAAGTTAAGCAAAAACAAGAAAAATCATAATCATGTCAGCAAAATACACCAAAAACGAGATTAAAGGAAAAAGTGCGCTCTCCGCTTTTCATATCCCCGCGCGGCCGCGCCATCTCCACCTCGCCATCTCCACCTCGCCTCCTAAACGCGGTCAGCTGCACACTGCAGCGTATGAGCGTTCGCTTGCACCGCGTGTTTTTGGAATGATTCTCCTCGCAAGGCGTGGAAGTGGCAAGTGGTGGAAATAAGCGATCTTGTTTCTCCCAGGACGATGGCAGATTTTCCTCTGACTCCTCTAACTGAAACTTTGAACAGTAGGCTACTCTTCCCATCTTCCCATTTTGCAAAGCCCACCTTCTACTTTTTCGCTGATCCACTGCCATGTCCCGCTATAGCACCCGCAACCGACCTGCAATTAGCTAATTATAAAGTATTTTTTATTACCTGACCCGCGGTTTATCTGCAGCGCCCGGAGATATAACCGCCATTTACGCATCACGTAAACTGCAATGTATTTTACTAGTCAATATGTCATGTAAAAACTCTTTACAAACACAGTATATGTATATTTTATCATATAACAGAAACCAATCTATCTAAATGAAAACTTAAATGAGCATTACTATGCCTGTGTCTGCACAGAGATCAAACTTTTCACCTGTGAGTGTGGACATTATGGTGTTTTTGAAGAAGAACTTAAAACTTAATTAAATATTCCAAATGTCCTTAGAGAGGACAAGCCTGTTTATCTTTCACTCTACACTGCAGTTATTTATTTCATTTTAGTTTACTTAATTAAAATTGCTGCACTAAAGATAATATTTTTTTCTGACTAGTCTATATTGAATTTTATTTAATTGTTGTTGTTTACTCGGGTATCCTTACTGTACTAAAATGTGAAAACTGAAAATTCTGTGACCATTAACTCACCTTTACTTGTTCCAAACCGGGTTTAATATTTTTTTTCTGATGTTTAACAATAATATCCAATAACTTTTGGTTGTTGAAAACTTAATCAGTAAATGCTCAATGAAGATTATTCTTTTGTTTATTATTTTATTATTTATATTGTCAGACAGCTAAAACATTTCACTAAATGTGTTAAATTAGCTGCACAAAGCAGTTGGCATACTGAAAATCTTGTAAAATTGATAGATGTAGAGATTTTACGTTTATCGTGATAAATATCGATATCGACTGATATGAAAAAAATTATCGTGATCATTTTTTTTTGCCGTATCGCCCAGCTCTAATTAATATTAAATCATAATAAAGGGGCAAACTATGTGCCTTTTAAAACTGAAAAGGAGTAACTTGTCTTTGTTTTGCTGATTATTCTTGATGTTTGCACATTTATTAAACCGTACCAGAAGATAAAATGGGGTTGTTAAGTTTTTTTTGTATTGATTTTTGTTTGTTTGCACTTTTTAAAATGTCTGATTTGTTTTCTGCAAATCAAAACGTGGCTGCTCCCTTTCAGGAGTTGTAGTGTTACTTTTCCTGAAATAAACTGACATAAATGTTTGTTCTAACATTTAAAAAATACACATCCTACATATCAAATATAGTGTGTTTAGCATGCTGTCATGTACTGGATTTTTCTTCTGTAAAGCGCAGCCCTGATGGACATTTCAGTACAGAACTCATTTACCAGCACTCGTACAGTGCTTAATCCTAGACTTTTTTTGCTCTTGTGCTCTTGTTTTTTCATCAATTCTCTTAATAGTATTACTCATTTGTGTGTTCATAGGAATTTTATAGTTCAATAATTGGTTTCATGCATCAACACTTTAGAGAATTTCCCTGTTCAGTCTTTAAAAATTATTTTCAGAATTACTTTTTATTTACAAACCAAACAACTATTCACATTCTAGTGCATGGAGGTTTGTTCTGAAGCACTTCACCATAAATTGCATATTTACAAACGTGTGCTGAACAGTAAACGTGGGTTATGTTTATAAAAACAGTATGACTGTTCAAGAACTATTAACCCTGTATGTTTACCACTGTTATCAGACTTAATGTGATGTTAAACTGAAAATGTGTTTACTTGTCTGAATGGTAAGAAGAGTAAGATGTTTGGAATAGTAAAAAAAAGTTTGCTGTCAAGCTTTTCATCTGTTTTTCTCCATCATTAATTTATTGACTCTTTTGGCCCTTTGTAGAGCAGTTTGTGTTATGTAGTAACAGTGATTGCTGGCAAATGAAAACTTGTAAACTTGTCCTGTAATGTTTTAATTATGTTATTGTTGTGGATGGTGCCTTGAATAATGACTTCCTTTCATAAAATATGTATTAGTTTAAAATAAATGTTATTTCTAATTTTAAAACGTAAATCAGTGTTTAAAAAAAATGAAAAATACTGGTTGTTACTGAAATGTTACCAGTAAAAGCAGTTTCTCTGAGAGCTCTTTTGTGACTGCTTTAGTGATGTAATGACTTGTATGAGTTGTCAGGTAAGAATGAGACCTAAGTGACTGTTTAGAGCAGGAGTATAGTGGTTTAGAGGGAGAAACTCGTTACATATTGCATTATCTGGCCAATTTTGTTGAAATATCTAGATTCATGCCAAAACAAGGCATTTGAGTTTAAAGATGTTAATGCCGACTGCTCTTTTTCTGAAAAGAAACAGGAATTTCCTCCCGCCTTTTATCCACAGGTTTGTCATGCATTATCTTTGTGGCAATTGTTCCACATAGAAACCAATCCAAATCCAAAAATTTGTGCAAATCATAGCTTGCCCTATCAGAAAGATTTCTAACAGGGTTTTTTTAGGACCTTTTTTATTCCCAAAGCATAATTATGAAACCAAATTTCTGCATTTGTCCTCATTCCTCCACTTACTAAAAATAAGCCCATTTTTTTTTTTCCATTTGTGCCCTGCTCTGCCACTTCATTCCCAAAGATTAAAGGGTGGAGGGGGAGAAAGCCGAGCTGGCAGACCCCTGAAGGAGGAGGACAGTCCACCACCTGTAACAAAGAGGAGGAGGACAGCAGACTGAGCAGAAGTTTAAAAACTTTGAACATAGTGGTATGTGGCAAGTAACGGCATGGTTCCAAGCACAATGTTATGCCCCAATATCTTTCTATCTATCTATCCCTGTTCAAGGCTTTAAAGATGAGTCAAATGTCCTAGTGTTTATGCATGATATGCTATAAAACTGGCCATACGACATGTGGCCATTTCTTTCAACCATCACTATTGTTTTGGTCAAGAGGGATAGTTACTGATCAATCTTATATTCACAGGGCTTTGCTTTTTTTTGGTCTGTCATTTGTTTCAGAAAACGGTTGTCTAAACCTGTTTTTCTCCTGTAGCTGAACACATTTCTATTTTATCCTTGAATACAGAAGCAGCTCCTCAGGGTTGCAGCAGTGGATGTTTTCCAGCTCCAGTCAACTATCAGAGGCTCTTGTCTACAGTTTCATTGATCAGTTTTGCCAAGACACTCTGTTCTTTAGTTTCAAGGAAGAAAATGATGTCTAACCCTTAATCTCTGCTTTAGTTTGATGTCCATGTCAGAAGTAGAGTTCCAGAAAACCCTCAGAGCTGTGTCTGGCTTGCAGATGGTGGGATGGAGTGTGCATTCACGTTTTTTTCTTTTCTTTTCACAGAGGTGCGAGCTGTGTCCCCAGAAAGACGGAGCACTGAAACGGACAGATAATGGAGGTAAGATATTTCACTGCATGCTGACTGTTTTTGCACTTGCTCAGGACTAACCAATGCCAGCATTAGACCTGCTCCAATTGTATGTTTGCACTCAATTAAATACTTTTGGTTTATTTGGTCTAGACCTAAAAGAAATAATACTTTTTTTTTGTTGGTTCACTTGGCTTTCACGCTGTCATTTTTAGAGAGAATCCTCAAGGTGCAAAACAAAAAGAGTTGCTTTTCCAACATGTATTTCCCTAGGATGAATTGAATGTCATTTAAAAAAAAGAACTGAAAAGTCAAATATATGTAAATTTTTGTACAATTACTTAAATTCTTTTGTATCACAGGGCTCGAAATTAACCTTTTTGCTTGGTAGCACCGGTGCTCCTAACTTTAAAAATTTAGGTGCATCAGCCAAAGTTTAGTCGCACCCACCAATTATGAGCACCATTACTACAAGTTTTATACAAACTTATTTATTGTATTTGAAATGAACACTAATCAAACTAACAAGCAAAAAAATAATACATATATTCAAGCGTGAGGAAAATATGTCTCAACGAAATCCCCTTATCACAAGAAAATAGATTTTTATAACAGAACTGAGTGACCAAAGCAAACACGAAGCACTCACTGGCCCTGCACGCACTGCTTGAATGAACCTGTTAACGGTATAACTCTGCTGTTCTCACAAGTGCTGTCTGATATTGCACTGATGCTTTCGACACATACTGTACCTTATTATATGCATACATGTTAATAGCAATACCGGTCTTTTTAGGTGTAGCGATATTAGTTTAGTCAGTGCAAGTCTGTTTGCGATGGTGTACGTGGAGTTAAATTTGACATATAGCTGCACCTTGCACGGCGGACAGCATCTGGCGATTATATGAAGGATTAAACAGAAGCTCTCGTGGTAGATGTGGCTAACAGTTACCTGAAAATCCCATCCCACAAACTTTTCATAGCGTACTTGAAGCCAATGGAAGTCTTCTACTCTTGGAAAAGTGTAGATGGTTGATTAACATTCAGCACATGGTCACTAGTAAGATGTGTCATTATTTGTAAATAGATGGTTTCTAAAACTAAATCTGTCAGTGTTATCTTCATTCTCATCTTCAGCGCTTTAAAGTTTTTCGCGGTAGTAGCTCTCTTTGTCATCCCAAGCCAGAAGGCGCTGAGTGATTGACAGCTGATATTAACCAATCATTCACGTTCAGTGCTAGAGCAGTGGTGGGCCAATAAGAAGAGCGCGAAGGTGGGGCAAGCAGTACGGACGTGGATTTGTTTACTGCAGCAAGTTGACATGACAACTGTTTTAAACCATTCCTGAGCGCTGCGTTTCGCGTTTCAAGTGCAGACAAAGAGCTTAGAGATATATTCTGCGTGAATGTCTCCCGAATCCGTGCATGTGGTGAACATTTTGCAGTAAAAACTGGTCGCACACAACAATTTTAAGCACTCGCAGAATTGCTCCCAAATATATTTTAAGGTCGCATAGATAAAATTTCGGGCGCATATGCGACCAAAATGGTCCCAATTTCGAGCCCTGTATCACCTAAATAATATATTATGTGATTATTATGCAATGTCTTTATGTTGATCTTGCCATGAAATGGTCATAAGTTGCTGACGTGGCAATAAGCAAACAACCAGTGTGTATATTATCAAAGGAAATTTGCTGTGTGCTAGGTTGGTCCTGCTGGGTGCCATATTCACACTTATTCACATAAACCACATTAACAGGACAACTAAGTGAAGTTTCACAAACTAATATCGTGAGGAGCACGTGATATGATTGACTGCAGCTGGTCACCCATCTACAATCATTAGGCCAATCAGATTTATCCAAATTCACTATAAGTAGCCTAGCTAGAACTACTCCCTTACCTTCGTTTTCCGAAGAAACCCCTCATCCAACCCTTCTCCTTCATTCGTCCTTTACCTAGGGGAGCTCTCGAGAACCACCTGATCTCGTACTGCCCTTACATGCTCTTTTGACCAGGCGGGAGCCCTGGGCTCAACTGTCTCCGAGCTCAGGGTTCTCTCCTGGGACACCATGCCAAACCTGCTAACATTTGTCAAACAATATCCAAGTGTGAACTCTTGAAACTAGAGTTTGTTTTAACTGCACCAAACCTGCCAAGTGTGAAAATGCCCTAAATGTTGACACAGTAGCAGAAATTGGGTAATTTAAAAGGTGTATGTAGCATAGTGTGTGGTTTTGTACTGCTCCTGTATTTCACTGGAGTTGAGTAGGTTTTTTAAAATCTTGGTTGAAGGTTACACTTTTTTATTAATATCTCTACTTTACAAATTCGTTAAATCAGCCCAGTTTTATTGTGAGGTGATAAAACCTGGAAGCTCTTGAGAGGAGCATATGCTCTGATGAGGATGACACCTTTCTATTTTTATGCCTCTAATGAAAGTCAATCTAAGACATAAAAAAAACACAATGTAGTGAATTGATTTTCTCCTCTGTGGTGTATTTCACTGATATCCTCTGGCAGTTTTAATTATCACAGAAATGCTGCTGTCAAAAGGATTTAATACAGCATCTCATCAATAAGCTGTTAATTAGTTCAAAGTATCTTCTCACCTCAGAAAATTTACATTTTGCATGTCAGATTTCAGCGAAATATTACAGTGAATAAATGCATTGTTTTTCTTAATTCATGTATTAATTTATTATTAAATGCAAAAAAAAGTGACTCATATTGTTGGCACAAATTGCATGTCTGATCTGCTTATTTATCAAAATAATTGAGCAAAAGGGGTTAGGATGTGTGCATGTTTATCTCTCTCACCTTGTTTTTATGGGTGGGAGGTCTCAGCGGGGTCATTGTGAGGCTGAGCGGGGACTCCTCTTCTTCATGCTCCGGGTTCACGGCAAGGGCAGCTCAGAGACTGTAAACATGGCATGGGACACAGCTGCGGGACCATGCCCCATCTTTAGGGGTGGTTAACTGTTTAACGGCCATGAGGGAAACATCATTGCCCCAGGCTTATGGTTTAGCCGTTTCAGACCATGCAATCTCTTTGTGAATTTGTAAAGCCGTCAAGATAAACATTCCACATTTTGCTGTTATTTACGAGTAGGAGAAAAGATTTCGCAAACGTAAATTTTCGATCGTACTTGTTCAAACCAGCAGTGATCTTTGAAGTCGAGAGAGATGTAGGTTTCCACAATTTGCTTTTGAAGAAATCTTTTCTCCATAGCAATGAGCAGACCAGCACACGGAAGTTATGCAAACAAAAAAATAATCCTAAGTGAAAACATAGACCTAACGAGATTAAAAAAAACTGGCAAACCCTTTAACAATACAGACATAGAGCTGTTTTCAGCCATCCTGCATAATGTGTTCAGTTTTTAGCATTAGTTGCTTAATGCTAAATATTTTGAAGGTTATTTGAATATATGCAGCTGAAGACATCTTTGGCAAATCATTCTTTTTAAGTGTGCCACCCTTCTGTTTGAGGGGTTTAGAAGTTCTTTGGGGTGTGCTTGGGTTTTATTGCCTGGTTTATAGGCTTCTGCTGGATTCTTGGAGGGACTTCAAAACAACAAAACCCACTCCCTGTCCCTTTAGGCTGGGGTCAAAGACAGTTCATGGGTTCACATTTAAGTTTAGGCCTGTTATTGTGCCCTTATGCTGGATAAGCAGAAGCCATTTGCTTTTTTTTTTTTTTTTTTGCTTTTTGCGTTAGTATCAACTTTGTATTAATGGCATCTGCTCTCCTTCACAGCCATACCTCAGAATAAGGTCATTAAATCTAAATCCACTTAGTTAAGGGCTTTTGTGGTTAAAAGACAGTTGGTGTGTGGGAAAAGGTTTAGTAGTAGCCCGAAATTATGATATAATATTTATGTAGTGTGCTTGTGGCTGACACTTGGTCTAGATGAATGGAGAGAATATGCCTTTTGCTTCTTCCAGTCCTGGGTGTTTCGTCTTTGTGGTCACACTCAACCCACATGCTTTAATAAGTGTTTTTCACACCGTAGAGGAAACCAGGCGTGCCCCATAGGCTTGCCTATAAGCAAATAAACGACAATAGTTTCAAATAAATAGACTTTTTGAAAGCGCTAAAATAGAAAATGCTTGTCAAACCGTAAACTCGCATAAATATTGCTCATGGTTCTTTTTGTCATTGAATTAATTAACAAATTGTTGTATTCTTTAATATTTTTAATATGTTTTTTATTTTTATTTTTTTAGATTTTGTGATTTAATTTTAGGTGTATGTTTTTTGTATTTATTTCTAATTAAAATAGTTGTTTTGCTTTTTATGTCTAGTTTTTATTTATATTAGTTTAAATTAGTTTTAAGTTAAGCTAAAAGAAAACATGGTATTGTCTTAGCAAGTGGCTGCTTTTTTATATTTTATCTTTATCATTTATTTTAGTATTTTATTTTTTATCATTATCAATTTTTTATCCATAATAATATTAAACACAGTTTAAAAATGTGATCATTAGTAACACTTTTTGTAATTGGGTCTCAATAATCAGTGCATTTATTAAAACATTTATTAATCATTGTAAGCATTGGCTATATATAATTGTATGCATATTTGTCCATTAATAAATGTAAAAAAAAAAAAATCAAGAAACTGTATTTCCTTTATTTCTTAAAGTCACATGATTTTGCTCATCTAATATTGTTGTTTGCACTTCATGCTTTGAAAACTGAAAGCTTGCCATAGATATCCAAAGATCTATTGATATAAAAGTCTAATTAAATCTGCTTTAACATCTGCTGATCATATATTGTGTCTTGTTTAGGTTGGGCCCATGTGGTTTGCGCTCTTTACATCCCAGAAGTGGAGTTCGCCAATGTATCCACCATGGAGCCCATTGTGCTTCAGTCTGTCCCCCATGAACGTTATAACAAGGTACGTTCCCAAACCTCTGAAAAAACACACGCTGATAGTCCGCATATCTATAGGAAAGCAAAGGCTCCACATAAGAGCCCCATAAATCAGCTCAACAATGTAAACAGTATGTGTGTAAGGAGTTTAGGTCTATACTGTGAATGTGTTTTCTTAAGGGACCTAATGCTACATTTATCAACCCTGCAATAACATAGAATGTTGTCGTTAATTCTGCGCTAAGGCTGATTGAACGAAAGCTGAGATCCATGTTATGGAGATTTACACATATATACAATCTAAAATGAAAAGAATCAACCATACTTATTTTTCAGTGGAAGTCCTTATCCATCATAGAAGTGGAATTTATCCTTTATTCGTCAGAAAGAAGTTGTAATTAAATTGTAATTGTAATTTCAAGGCCTGAAAAAAGTAATAAAAAAATCTTGTAGTGAATATTGAAGTAATATATTAAAATAGTTTATTGGTGAATTTTTTTTTCTTGCAGTACGTGTTTGTTTGTTTATTTATATAGGCTATATACTTGATATGTCTGGATAGAGGGTCAAAATAAATAAAAACATTTGCCATAATTTACCTGTGATTTGCACTAAAATGTCATTCAATGTTATAATAATTTAGACCTAAATTGTCAGTTATATTTAGAGCGATGCACTTTTTGGACTTTCTCTTAATATAACAAGGTTATCAAGTTGTACTGCAAACACCCTTGCATTTTTGATTCCGTTAGCAAGACGGTGTATGATTTTATTATGGAAGAAAAGGTTTTTTGACAACTAGTTGCGAGATGCAATGAGCTTCAACCATTTCAAAAAATCAGGTTTACAATAAACAGCAATTCTGAAACATGGGACCCATTTAGAATTTTAATAATCCGAGCATGCCAGCATCTCTACTGACTGTCATCTAAATCTTAGGGCCAAGTAAAGCGAACGTAATTAAATACTTTGTATAAATGTCTGAGGATTAATGTTTGTAATATTGGGTTATCAAGGTACATGTGTATTCTGTACAGTTTTTTAAAATTAAATTTTTATTTATAAATTAATTTATTTGTTTTTTATTATAGTTATTATTATTATTGTTGTTATTATTATTATATTTATATTTATTCATTGTTGTTGTTGTTGTTGTTGTTATTATATTTATATTTATTCATTATTGTTGTTGTTGTTATTATTATTATATTTATATTTATTCGTTGTTGTTGTTGTTGGTATTATTATTATTATTATTATATTTATATTAATTCATAATTATTATTATTATTATTTTAATTATGTTATCGTTATTATTAATATTATTATAAACAAATAAATGTGTGTGTGTGTGTGTGTGTGTGTGTGTGTGTGTGTGTGTGTGTGTGTGTGTGTTTGTTTTTTTCTTTTGCATAAATGTAATTTCACCGTGCTTAACAGTAGGGGTGGAATAATATTTGTTTAAATTTCTCTGTAAAATCACTTTGTTATATCTGTGAGTTTAATAAACATATTACAAATATTTAGAGCGATATCATTTGAAGTTTAAAATGCTTTCTACTGTATGTATCTACAGATGAATCAGAATTATTCTACCCTCTATTATTTATTTTTTCTTTTCTAAATATTTCCAAAATGATATTTAACAAAGCAAGGAAATTTTCACACCATGTCTAATAATTTTTTTCTTCTTCTGGAGAAAGTCTTATTTGTTTTATTTCGGCTGGAATAAATACAGTTTTAATAAAAAAAAAAAACATTTTAAGATCAAAATTATTAGCCCCTTTAAGCTATAAATTTTTTTCGATAGCCTACAGAACAAACCATCAATATACAATAACTTGACTAATTACCCTGACCTACAGAGTTAACCTAATTAACCTAGTTAAGCCTTATAGAAGATAACTTAGTTAAGCCTTATAAGCTGTATAGAAAAGTCTTGAAAAATATCTAGTGAAATATTATTTACTGTAATCATGGCAAAGATAAAATAAATCAGTTATTAGAAATGAGTTATTAAAACGATTATGTTTAGAAATGTGTTAATCTTCTCTCCGTTAAACAGAAATGTGGGAAAAATATAAACTGGGGCTAATAATTCAGGGGGGCTAATAATTCTAACTTCATCTGTACATTTTTCTTTTTTAATTTCTTTTTTAAAATTATTACTGATTATTATTTTTTTTATTTACATTGACATCCGCTAAATGGGACATCTTGTCTTTCACCCGTGTGTAGCTAATATGTTTTCATGGGATATGGGTTACTTACAGGTGTAGGTTTTTACTACTACCGGTTGGATTCCTGTGCATCAGCGTAACTCAGAACTAATTGCAAAGTCCAGATGTTTAGACGTTAGCTTCAAACTTTTCACACCCAACCGTGAGGGTAAAGAAAACAATGTTAAATCAAGCTCTAATGGGATATGCCATCATGACACCACTCTTTCATTTTTCATTTGAAAACCTAATTATGTTTTGTTTTCTATGGATGCCCTTCAATGCAGTAGATAAGTAAAATACAATCAGTTTGCATTCTATGATTTGGCTTCAATACTGTGTCTGATGACTCGCAGGACTAAGGAGCCAAGTTTAATCTCATGCTTGAAATAGTGGGTTTAAAATCTGGGATAAAATAGATTCAGCTCTGTTGGTAATTGAGTCCTCACTGTGAGCCAATTTAAAATGGCATGGTTATCACTTGCCTAATAATCGAGGCGCTGGGAAGGGAGGCTTCTGAGAGACTTGTTAAATTGGTAGAGCCTTCACGCTAAACAAGCTGTGGGCCGTGCAGCAATGCATTATATACCATAATAACGGCTTTCTGTATGTGAGGAATCACTTTGGTGCCTTTTTTTTTTCAAGACATGCTACATCTGTGAGGAACAGGGTCGTGAGAGCAAAGCTGCTACTGGAGCCTGCATGACATGCAATAAACATGGCTGCAGACAGGCCTTTCATGTCACATGGTAAGTTGCTGAACCTTTATATTTCAACTAAATGTTCTTATAAGTATCCTTAAAAGAACAGATCACCCAAAAATCTAAATTTACACAGCGTTCACTCACATTCAAGTGGTTCCAGACCTTTTTCATTCTCATTTCTTTGCTGAACAAAAAAGAAGAGATTTTGAAGAATGCTGTTTGCATTGACATCTATAGTAGAAATGTAAAACATCTTCAACACATACAAATATAGGGTGGGTAACTGATGACAATGTCTATTTTTGGGTGATCTTTTTAATTATGTTATATATTAAATGGATAACAGGATTTAATACACTAAACCTAAATTAAATGACTTTATATGTACAAATGTTGTGTGAATGTAATTTATTTTAACATGCATTGTGTTCAGCCTTTTGAAAGGTCTTTTTTTTTTATCTGTCTTTGAATGAATGTAGCGCTCAGTTAGCTGGGTTGTTGTGTGAAGAACAGGGTTCAGATGCTGATAATGTGAAATACTGTGGATACTGCAAGTACCATTACAACAAACTGGTAAGAATTCTACTGTCTTTTCTACTGTTTCCTAACCATTAACACCCTGGCAAACAGCGCTACTTTACATCCTACAGCATTTATACATTTTATCACTGACTTTAAATAGTTTTTAAATGAATGAAGCAGTAATTACATCCAGACTGTGTATAAATAATTTGTGGTACTGAAAATGTCCATAGTGTCTGGAAATGTATCTTAAAATATTGCAGTTTGCATATATTTGGGCCCTGTTTACACTATTACATTTTAGTTTTAAAACGTATAAGTTTTGCTACAGTTACGTCATCCGTCCACACTATGCTAGAGTTTTCGAGAAAACTGAGCTTTTTGACAACGCTGAAGAGACCGTTTTCATTTTAAAACACTGTTGTTCCATGTTGGTGTGGATGGGGGGAAAACGGACATCTGAAAACAGACGATTGGGGTCTGATTGGGGCTTTTTCCTCAATATTAAGTAGTTGTGCATGTTTGGTATAGAATGTTGGATATGGAAAACAAACTTCCGAGGACTCGTCGGATAAATCTTCAAAGAGAACAGTGTACTTTATTACCTCATTCACATCACCCTGGCTAGGTTGTTTACACTTTCTTAAAAATAAAATAAAAACATTATATAAGGAACTGCCTAGATATATATATAGATGGATAGATGGATAGATAGATAGATAGATAGATAGATAGATAGATAGATAGATAGATAGACAGATAGACAGATAGACAGATAGATAGATAGATGAGCATCATCTTCACTGTATGCATTTTTACAATATTGTATATATCAGTTTTAATAATCAATAATGGCTATTATAACAGTATAACGTACAATAGGTTTATACATTATAGGAAATGAATGCAAGTAGTCAGTCAATGTGCTGAATCCGTGTACGTGGCTACAGTAATTAATATATTAACTTATCTTTGCACTCAGCCAAAACACGTTACCTGAGAACAGGTAACAGATTCAAAAGACCAAAATCGGATATTATGTTGTTAAATAGAGACAAGATAAATTAAATATCACGTTAACAACAATAGTGAGATTAGATCCAGTGGTAAATCCTTGATGAGTAGTGCATAGCTCTCATCGCTGCAGTGCATGCCATAGTGTGTGTGTGGTCATGGGATGTGCGTTTTTAGCGGCATAGTGTGGACTGAGAGTTGTTCAGAAAATGCCAGTGTGGATGGGGATCGTTTTCATTCTAAAATGCCATTTTAAAACTAAAACGTATTAGGGTGAACGGGGCCTTATAGATGCACTGTGGGTCAGAAGTTAAAAATGTGATTTTTTTTATTTTTATTAAGAAATAATTTTCTTCAACTAGTTACATTGACCAAAACGTCTGGAACAATATTTATAATTTTTATATTTTAAATTAATGCTAAATGTTTTTACTTTTTTTTTTTTCTCTCAAAAGTATCTTGAATAAAGGCCTGTAACAAAGATTCCAGATCAGCATATTAGATTGTTCTCTGAAGAGAGTCCTGTAAGGGCCTGTGGATATTCAGTTTGGCTTGAATTAGTTACATGAATAAGTTAAATAAAAGTTATAGAAGAATGTTTAAGTTACTTTAAATTATAGTAATATGTCATATTGATACTTTTTAACAGATTTTTTTGAATAATTCTTTATTGAGCATAAGAAACTTATTTATAAACAAATCATTGCTGACCACAGACTTTTGTTGTCTTCCCTGTAAGTTCTGTATGTTTTTGTAGATAATTAGTATGTAATGGGCATAGTTTGTGTGTTTTCTCATAAGTACTCTCCATATATTGTGGCATACTTCATATCTCTAGTGCGTTTTTTCCAAAACGCTTGATCTTCTGATCTTTACATTCACCGATACATGAATCACATCGAGCACATCATCGTGTCCATGCCACCATCGTTCAAGCCGTTATTGCGTGTTTCTCGAATGGCACGTGAACGCTTTGGAAAAAGACACTCCCTCATCTGGAATATCTCCCATTTCTTCACCGTCTCGCACTCCTGGTCCAATTACAGCTGCTGAAAGCTGAGCTGTGGCATAAGCCCCCCACCATCCACCCCGAGTGGCCCCTGCCGCTCCCACCTCAATCTCCCTCAAACCCTTTAACCCCTTAATCTCGTTGACAATCAACAGCAACTCACTGGACCTTTGTCTGTAGCTCTCCTTTCCTCCTCTTCCCATCATCCCCCACCTCTCTCCTGCATTTCCCCCTTTAATACCCCTCTCAGAAACAGAGGGCTAAGGTTTCAGAGAGATACAGCGACTGCCCAGTGGCAGCTCTCGGTGACAGCATAACGGCCTGTGGTTTTCCGTCCAGCTTCGCTTCGGCCTTAGTGTGTGTGTGTGTGTGTGTGGCAAGGGGCTTTACTCACTCCAGCCCTAGAGCTACACTGAGCTTTAGAGCCACAGCCCCCTGCTGCTTCTCAGATTTGTGCATGCGTGCGTGTATGTGTGTGTGTCTATCCTCCCACTCAACAAAGGCTTCTCAGATACTGCTAGTCCTCTACAGGTCTTCTAAGTGAGGGGCTGGAGGCATGGCCAGAGCTTTGTGATGTTCTTGTAGGGGATTGTAATGAGTTGAGGATGGAAGAATAGTGATGTTTATTTATGTGTTCTGGGTTTTATTTCATTCAGCCGTTTATGGTGACTCTGGTTAGCGGTGATTTAATAGTCTGATTTTTTTTTTTTTAAATTTTATTGTTTTGTTTCCCTTTTATTTTTGCCACGGTATTAGTTGTTGCTGTTTTTATCCCTGTAGTTTTTCTTCTGATATAAATATATCTTCATAAAAAATGTGTAAAAATATATGAATATGCACTACTGTTCAAATAATTCTGTAAGATAAAAAAAAAAAGATTTATTTTTCTGGAAGGAAACTCAATTGATTTAAAATGACAGTAAAATGTAAATCTGTACTATTTAAATATAACACTGGTAACAATATTGTTTAAAATGCAGGGTAAATTATTACTATGTAAAAATATTAATTGCATTGAGCAAGGATTATCTTTCTTTTATAATGATTCAATAATTCTTTATGAAAAGCGAGGATTAAGTCACCCACAGTTAAGAGACATGTTGCTAAAGACTTCTTTTTTAAATAAAGGCTGATCTTTTGATATAAAGTTATATTTAATAAAACATATAAATATACACAATTCAAATGTTTAAGATCAGTATTTTTTAATGAAAATATATGCTTGCAATATATCGATCAAAAGTAATAGTAATGAAATTTACAGAAGATCTTTACTTGTATTTAATAGAACAAAAAAATACTTATCCAAAAATTTTAAATCTTTTTATTTCTATTTTGATCCAATATGTTATTTTTTAAACCTTTTTACAAAACTTACCAATTCCAATCTTTTAAATAGTAGTCTAGTGTATTTTCTTCTTTATATAAAGTGAGTCTGTGTGTGTGTGTGTGTGTGTTTTTGGTCATCTCCCATTCTAAAAATTGTCAAAATAAAGCGACAATACATTGCTTGTTTGTTTTGTTGTCATCCATTGTAGCGGTCACACTATTGTAAATGACAGCATGATGTTTCAGCAGAATGTACCATGTCTCCCTGTCACCATGTTAATGGACTGACAGCCTCAGCACAGTCTCTTGGATTAATAGTTCAATAGCTAGCTACTAACCCCTGACTTTTCCATGTAGGCCTTTGTTTCAGTGGGCTTCTGGTAAACAAAGGCCATTTTGTGGCCTGACTTTTTTTTTTTTTATGTGGCATTTGTTGACAATAGCAGCTTTGAAGGCATGTTGCAGTTTTAACCAGGATTTAGAAAATAAATGTTCTAAAATTGGAGGATTAAATAAATTATGCTGTGAGAAAATATGCTACGGTTGGTCAGTTTGAAGGTCAAGTTCATGTACCTCAGCACTTTCAGTTGGTGCAAAGAGAATGTTGGAGATTTGTACGTCCAACAGAGAAATCAAATACAATTGAAAGTTTAATGTTATACGTTGGCTTTTCCAAAAATTGTTTACGTAAGAAAAATTCCTGTTGGTTGACTCTGAGCACATTTAAGTTGCTTTTGATGGAGTTGCTTCTCTTAAAAAATCGTGACTGGTTGTAATGACTGTCTTTTTTCCTCCTCTTTTATCCATAATTGTCTTCTGTTTGTTTCCTTTGTCTCAGTAAGGGCTATTTTCTTTGTAGCTACAAGAGCGATAAGTGAGAAGTAGGAAGAAAAAAAAAGGTAATTGGACAGACTTTAAATGGTAACTCGAAGTTCCTCTTTCACCTTTTAGAGAAGGAGCAAAGGCCGTGGTAGTAGGGCTCAAAGCTTAAGTGATTCTTCTACTCACTCTTTGGATAAGCACCATGACAAGGAAAAGAAGGTAAGGCAGCCTCCAGATCTACCTCACTTCCTGCCATGTGTGATTGATGCCCCCCTCCTCACGAATTCAGACTATGAGGTAAACGCACGAAAACCAAAAACTCCAGTCCATCCTGAATTTTGCCAAGCAGTGATTAGTTTTGTTTAATTTACACAATCCCTCGTGCCATGCTGTCCCTCACGCACCACACTTTTCATATCCCACAGAGCTTTTAAAGCCACGGGTGGGAGAAAAGTGCCTTTTATCACTCAAAGTGATTAGTATTTTGGTGCAGCCACAAATTATCAACATAAAGAGTGCTGTATTCATAGAAAAGCATCCGTCATGGCCATTAGTTCCACAGAGTATGCGTAATCAGTATTGATAGGTAGTGTAGTCATTTGTTCCACTAATTTTCTATACGCAGCCATACCGAATGAGACACATAGCATTATTAGCCCTGCTCGCCTTCCCATCTAATTCAATTAAGCGCAGGCCCTGTAACATGGCCCTATATCAATAAATGTGTATGTAGAAGACGGTCCGCAGTGCATGCAAAAATCATTTGATTGTGCCTTTGTGTTTTTTTTTTTTCTTTTCTCTCTTACTCTAATAACAGTGGTTTCTGAAATACTAATCCAGCAGACCTCATAGTGTGAAATGTGTGGAGGAGCTCATCACATCTATCCATCGTCATTGATAATTTTTCTGCCTGTCCTTAGCAACTCCCACCAGCCACATATTTAAAACACTCAAGCCTCTGTTCAGCCATCTTAATCAACGGTAGCTTGCCTTATCTGTTCTTTTTTCGAAGCGGGAAATTAAAATGGCTCTTAGAGTTGATTAAAGATTTATACAAATGTTTGTTGACATTTTTGGTCGGGCTTTTTGTAGTTATGCACATATAAAGTATTATTTGTTTAGGATATTTGCCAGTTAATTTTTGCTTGTGATTAGTTTCAAGTAGTTTCACTTTTTTCTTTTTGTTCTCTTGTAAATGAGAAAAAAATTACTTCTTTTGAAATATAATTGTGTATATTTGCTAATCTAAAAGTTTACCGATACATATCGTGTTAAAAAACTTGAAATGCTACTTTAAAAATTCTCCATTTCTGTGGATTAAATTATTAGCGAAGCATTTTCTCTAGATTACTGTGTGTAAAATGTAATGTTTGTTTTTTTCTGCTTATGACGTTTCTTCCAAAAGAAAAAAAATCAAATAAATACTCTGAATGACAGCAAATGTGCCATGTTTTCATACATGCATTTGTCAAAAAGGTCAAAATGACTAATTAAAATTTAGAAAAAATGTTATCAGACTTTTATAGAATTAAGCAAAAATTCTAATTCCTAATTTATCCTTTCAATCCACAGAGACTGAAAGACCAAGTGGTTTGAATTTTCGAGTGGTCTTTTTCTCAATTGCAATTTTTTTTTTCTATAGCTCTGAATGTTTTTTATATTTATTATTTTTTTGCAATTATTTTATTTGGGTAGACTATTTTAGTATATCCTTTTTGCGTTGTAACTATATATTTTAAGTATATGATAATAATTAACTACATGTACTAACTATGTGGTTTGGGTTAGTTAATGTGTAATTATGTACTTATTACACACATAATCACTACAGTAATGAGGACAGTATAAAAAGTGTTACCCGTCATTTCAATCATTCTAAATGTTTTTAATGGATTGTGGAATTATGCTGCATTTTAGGAATCATCTTACATAGATGTATTTAAGCGTACACCTGAAGGCTCACTGATGAGCACTTACAGCAGGGAGTGGAGGTCAGACATTGAGGCTGTTGGTTATTTGACACAAATTCACTAATTATTTGAATTAATTTGAATGAGTTTGCATTGGAAATGCTTACCAAAATGGAGTGGATGGTGCTCTGTTAAGCTGCTCAAAGACAGACTGTGCAGCCTGTGTAATCTAGGTCAGTGAAAGATTAAATATGAGATGCCATTTAAAGCCGTTTCTCCTAAAATTATTCTGATATTTAACTTCTTTGCCTTATTCTGCATTGAGAGGGGTTGACGTGAACAATGATTTGGGTTGGAGCTTGTATTCTTGAAAATCGTGTTGTGAAGTGCTCTGTGCTCCGCCATGGCTATTGTTACCATGGCTGATTTGCATTAGCAAAGGGGGCCCTTCCCCCCTACTCCACATTCCCAGGTCAAAGGTTGGGGGGCTCAGATGTATACCTAGCTAATTCCAAACCCCAGGGCCAAACAACAATAGAGGCTAAAAGCTTCTCAATTTGCAGCTAGTTCAGATGTGCTCTGAGAGGCCGTCGAGAGCGACATCTGGGAATAAAATGATGTTTTCCTCCTCCTTTCTCACATATCTTAAATCCTGATCTGTTTGGGATTTTAGCTTTGTTTTCTGGATGATTAGTTTTTTTTCTTTGTGTTTAAACTTTTTTTAATACTTGAAAATGTATTGTATTTTTTCATTTCTGTAGGTTAATTTTAATACTTGGCCTGAAGCCTCAGGAGTCATTTCTTTGTTCGTTCTGAAGGAGATTTGCTACATTTCACTAATCTGCTGAAGGCATTGATGAATTATGATAAATGTCTTGGCTTTTTTTGTTCTCTTTGTTTTGCAGTCACCTCTGCCTGAACTATTCATCTTTGTGTAATTAAGATAGCTGTCGTCTTATGTCAAACTCTTGCAAGACATTCATTTCAGAATTTTAATTAGACCATAAACAGCAGTTCATAGTTTTCTTTAAGACTGTAAATGTAGATGGTTTGGATCTGCTTTTTAATAAAAAAAAAGTTAGTGTTTTTTTTCTTTGTATTTTTTATTCATAAACAGGGAAGTGGTAACAAATATTTTTTTCTCACATCAATGCTCATCCTGTCAACACCTTTTATGAGCAATGCTAATTCAGAGAATCTTGTTTTGCATCCATTTGAAATGAGCACTTCTACTGCAGAGCCAATATGGCATTATAAAGCCTTGTAATTTCAGTAATCATTGTTATTTATTTGTCTATTAATCTACTTGTCATTTTGTTGCATTTGCTTGGATTTAACGTTTCAGCATTTGAAATAAATCTGTTGTCAGCGTAACAGGAAAATGGTGACATTTGTTTTGGGTTTGAAAACCAATAGCAATGAGTTTTCAATACAAAAACAATCTCTTGCACCCACTTAAAAAAATTCCCAGGGTGCTTATTCAAAACCCTCATTTCAAAGTGTGTATGAGTTTCCCATTCGAAGAAAATGGCATTTAAAATAGAATATGCAGGAAAATGGTAAACAGCAGAGTGAAGGCGGAAGCTCATTTTCATTTTCATTGAAAAACTTGAGCCTGAGGGCCTCTGGAATTGTCACCGCCACTTGCACTGAGAAGTAGCATAAACCGTTATCATGTTCAGAATAATTGTCAATTCTAACTGAGACAATGGCTGAAAGATGACATAAAGGGTCAAAAAAAAAAATAGACGTTTGTATATCGCTCCAGTTGGGAATGTGTAAATATTCTCTCTGAATGGTTCAGGATCACTGCATATTTTTACAGCCACGCTCTTAAGAACAGAAACGGAGAGGTTGGAGGTGTTCGATTGGAGTGCGAGGTGTAAATTTGTTCGCGCTCCCGTTTCTTGGGCGCAAATAGAACTATGAGGAGCGCGGCACTAGACCGGGGTGTAAATTAAGCTCCAGTAGACTCTGGTCAGGCCTGCAATATGAATCCTTTCCAATCTAGACATAAAGGCTTTCTTTTTGGTTTACGTAAAGGCCTTCATAGGCAGCACAAGTGACTCTCCTTGCCGCATTTGAATGCATGCAAACGATTGACATTCATTATTTCAGCTTTTTGAGTTTCACATCTTCTCTCTCTTTGTTTTCAGAAATGACAGTTCAGCTAAAGTGCCTCCCAAGTTTTTTTGGGCATCAGCAGAAGCATTTTCATAATTGATTCATTTGTGTTTTCATGACAGAAGCATAAAGAAAGAGATCGGCATAAACCAAAGCACAAAAAGCCTTTGGAACTGTCGCCTTCCCTGGTGCCAGCGCTGATGGTGACACCTGAAAAGGTGAGTTACACAAGGGTAGATGAGGCCTGAGGACACTTTACTAAGGATGCTACGATTATAGATTTTGGTTGTACGATTATAATCTGAGGAATAAAAGTGCCTTTGCAGTTATCACAATTATTATGTTTAATAAATTAAAAACAAAACTAGTTTCGAAAATCACTTGAAATCTTATATTTTAAAGTGTTATGTATTGCTGCCCAGTAACTAAATAATACAGCACAAAATTTTAAATAAAAAAACAAACAACAGTCTATTTTGCTTTGGACTTACAATTAGGTTGAACAAAAAAGTTCTGGATTTTAAACAAGTAATTTTACACTGAAATTAAATGACAGAACAATAAATAAATAAAATTAATAATAAATAAAAAATATTTTTGTCTAATGTAAATGTAAGCATCATATTAGCTAAATATTTCCCTTTTAAAGAGAACAAATGTAATCAAAAAGGTTGCTGAACCTGTCTGAAAGGCACTTTGAATGAACTATAGTATAAACTTTTTTGGTCCACTTTCCCCCACAGAATCCAAAGACATGCACTATAGGTGAATTGGGTTAGCTAAATTGAGCTCAGTGTATGTGTGTGTATGAGAGTGGATAGGTGTTTCCCAGTAATTGGTTGCAGCTGTAAGGACATAAACTGCAAAAAACATATGCTGGATAAGTTGGTGGTTCATTCTGTTGTGGTGACCCCTGATGAATAAAGGGAACGAGCCAAAAAGAAAATGAATGTATCAATGAACTTGGGGTGCGCTCACACTATGCTTTCCAAACTGTGCCCAGGCGCGTTTCCCGGTTCGTTTGAGAAGTGTGAGTGCTCTGAATAGGGCTCAAGCGCGGTTCAGTTGGCCAGCCCTGGCCTGGTTGGAAGAGGTGTGCCAGAGCGCGGTTCACCTGACCTTTGACGCAGTACGTTTGTAGTGTGAGTCAAATCGCACCCGAGCCTGAAACTGAAGACGAGACGTGACTTAAGGGACTGCTTCATATGGATTTATTAATCATTCTTACTGTTCAATGAACGCAAACTGCCGTAGTTCATTAAAGGTACAAACCCCTCACTGCACGGCAGCTACACCTTTATCAAACCTCCTAATTCCTGCAGCATGAGGACTTTGTGATTGTTTATGAGCGTCAAAAATGACTGTTCTGTTCAGCGAATTATTTGACTGTGTCGCTGCATATGAAACAACTAAAATGAGATAACTAAAGAAATCTCCACTGTGCCGAGCGAGAGCGCTTCTCCTGTTAAACTGACCAGCGCATCATCGATAACGTAAGCATGCTTTAGCACTCGGTTTATGTGAGTGCAGGCCTTTGGGGCAGAGGGAAGGGGGGGGGACAAGCGTGCTTCAGCACGGTTCAATGCAACTTTACATAGTGTAAGTATGCCCTTGTTTGGTATTTTTATTTGGTATTTTTTTTCTCTTTGGAGTAGAAATGAGTATATTCAGTACAAAGTATGAAGCTCATCCGTCATGTCTTGTCGTGTGATTCATGGTGCCCTTGAGGCATTCTTTCAACTATGTGCACCAGGAAAGCGTGAGTGCACCGTACCCCATACACACTAAGTGTACGTCATTCCCAATATGCAAGCAAGAAAAAAAATTACAAATTTGTGTGTACAAAAGCCGCAACATGTAACGGCCCTAAGTTAATAGCCTCAGCCATAGTTTAACCAGTCTGCGTGTGTATTAGCCTCGGTGTACAAGCAAACTTTAAATTAGTGCACAGTTGTCATAACTTTTATTTAGTTGCAGCAGTTTTGTTCCGTGCAGAAACGTGGTGTTGAGAAGCCTTTACGATTAATTAACCGTGACTAATTAAAGCTTGGTTAATAGTGAAATCGGTTAATCCTTGCATCCCTACACTTTACTCTTTCCATTAAGAAACATTTTGGTCAAGTAGATGACGCTAAATACAGCTTCCATAAGTAGTTGAAAATGAATTTGATCGGCCTGTTATAATATAGTGTGGTTGAACACATTTGAACCACAAGAAAATGTTTCCTAGTTTCCAATTATTCACCTAACAGATCAACTTTTTGTGAGTTGAGGTAGTCATGCTTTGCTGCACTGTACAGAAACGCATGAATTACAGTCAAAATTATAGTTGCCATCAATATCTTACACAAAAGAGTTTGTGTGACAAATTAAGCGTTCCCTTGAAAGTGATGTATTACAGGCTAAATAAGAGGCATTAGTCCCAACCAAATTTAATTCATTTTTATTTCTATAGCACTTTTACAATTTAGATTGTGTCAAAGCAGCTTGACATAGAAGATTATAATGAATTGAAACTTCGTCATTCCAGTTTTCAGTGTTTAAGTTCAGTAAAGAAGTCAAACACTAAAGAGCAAATCCGTTGATGCCCAGCTCCTGAATTATCCAAACGCAAGTGGCCACATCTTCTTTAAGCACTTGTTTAGAAAACTGTCAACGCATGTTAATACCAGGTGGAAACAGGATCTGAGAGTTTATTTCAAATGTTTATGAAAAATACACTCTGAATTTGTGTGTATTTCCCTTTCAGAGTTACAACAACAGCAGCAGTGGCGGAAGTGTGTCGTCCATCTCCTCCACTCAGAAGCGACTGGACGACAGCGGAGCCCGTTTCACCAATGCCAACTTTCAGGAAGTTCCACCTCACTCCAGTTCCAGTTCCAAAGATGGTGGCTCCTCTGATGGCAAGAGCTCAGACAGCAAAAGCAAGAAATCCAGTCACAGCACTAGCTCAAGCTCGGGTTCACGGGGTCGCAAATCTGTGGCAGGCAAACCCCACGGCCCTGTGGTCACCACAGCTACTTCATCCACAGCCCCTTCCTCAACAAGTCCTTTTCAGCAAGGTGAGGCTTCCGAACATGCCAACTTCACTTCATCAACAATCTGAAATGAAATTAGTAAACACCCTCTCCATGTTTCTAAATAGACTGAAACAGCCAGATTCAGGTCTCTTAGAGTGAGTCTGTTGTGACATGGCTGGATGGAAGCCAGGAGTTGTAAGCTTGGCGTGTGTGTGCGATAAGGCTGTCGTCTGGCTGGCTGCTGCTGTAATGCAGATCGGCGGGTCTTTCCGAGTCGGCTAAACCTTGGGTGGCGTCTCTTGTGTTTGTGTTTATGTGTGTTATGAGGGAGGTTTGGGAGTCAGAAAAGAAGCATGTTCCTTTCCTTTCTCATATCAAGCCATGATGGAGGGATTGAAGCAGAGGTCACGTCTGGAAAATTCAGACTAATCATTAATGTGTCAAAGTGCACAGGGGCCTCCTCTCTGGAGTTACATGCAAACTTCAAGGAACCATTGAAGGAGAAACAATGCCTTGTTTTCTCAGCAATGAGATCAAAAGATGTTGAAGATTAACCATGGAGTCTGTAAGAATGTCATATTGTCTTGGCTGTTTTGACAACACCTGACACAGACGTGGGGTCGATGAGCCACTCAGCAGTTCAGTTCGGCCACCATGGTGTAATATTCCAAGTATATGAGAGATTGATATCTTATTAAATTGAGCCCTTTGCGTTTGACAATAACAGTGGGGTGTAGGACTATGTAGAGCTTATTTTCCATAATGGTGCACATGCGAATCTTCTTGTTGACATAAGAAAAGATATAAAAAGTAATATTGTTTGAGGCAGGATTTAAGATTTTTAGTCAAGTCGTCTCATCTTCAGGCATTAAATGAACAGTGATGCTTAATCTAGGATCCAGCGATAAGGTGCAGCCAAACTTCCTGGATGCGTTTTGGAAAGAATACAAAATGCGTTAGTTATCTTGTGCAGTCGTCAGACCAGTTGTTTTTGTGATATGGTTTATCTTTGAGAAATGTTAACTGGCCTCCTCTGCTTTGTGCATGTTTGAATGTTAGTGGGAGGCTTACAGGATAAATGATGTAGTAATATTGGGAAGTAAAGCCTCAGCAGCCTACTACAACAGCTGTAAAAACATGGAGGGTTTCTCTGGCATTGGTTAAAGGACGAGTCCTTTCCCTGAGGGGAGGGCTTGAATGAACACCTAGATCTGGGTCACCCTTCTTGTCTGCTTGCATACCTGATTGTTTAGATTCCTGCAAGTTTGTCTGGTCCAACTTGGAGTGGGAGATGATGACTGACTGACTGGTTTTAGGTTGGGTTGTTTCTTTGTTGCTTTTTTGAAGATTTTTGCCTTTTTAAAATTTTTTCAATAATTCTAATTTTAAGTTTTATTTATTGTCATTAATAAATTGAATGGGCTTTCTTTAAAAAAAAAAGTCTTGTCTAGATGAAATGATGTTGGTTTTTGAAAGACCTGTGGGGTTTTTTGTTTACCTTTGTTTAAATAACTTTTGACCTATTTATTAATCTATCTAGGGAAAAAAAAGGTTTTCATGAAAATATTTTACAGCACAAAGGTTTTGAGCTTTTCAGTTATGAAAAATGATTATGTTGTCTTTTGTAGTATGTCAGAAAATGTACAGAGTTTGATAATAGTGAATGTTTGTGTACAGGATTTCAACTAGTTAATAAAGTTGTTCAGTTCAGTGCTCAATCTATTCTTTTCTGGGTATTTAAAAAGTAAAAAAAGGTTGTACTGTTAACACATTTCATCCCACCAGTCTGTCGGTTTATGCCATCTGTCTGTTAATATAACATTAGGGTGCATTTTTGTTTTTTCTCTCCCTCTCAGGTCATTTATTAGGAAGCAACAGCAGCAGCAAATCAGCCACCAGTGGGTCTGTGGTTCAGCCCACGTCTGATTTCCTCAGCTTCTCTGATCCCAGCCTAAGGGCTGGCGACTCGTACACGCCTCCATCCTTTGGCCGCTGCCACATGAAGGGTGGTGCAGAAAGCGGAGCTTCTGAAAGCATGGTTGCTCTCAACACCTTCAGCATGATACCTCTTTCCCAAAGCTCAAGCTCAAGCTCCAGCAAGCATTATGAAAACTGTCACACGACTGGGGAGCTGGGCAGCCTGGCCTCAGCCAGCTACAAACGACCACAGCCCTCCTCGTCCTCTTCTTCTGCAACATCCTCTTCATCTACTGGCGAGGATGGAGTAAAGAAGAAAAAGAGAGGGAACTGGAGGAACCGATATGGACCTTGCTTCACCACCCAGGACAGTAAAACCACTGATGCGGGAGAGCACGTATCCACAATGCCCTCATCCACTTCCCCTTCGCCATCCTCTATGAGTAACATGGTCTGCCGCGGGAGCACTGTCAGCAGTACTGCAAGTGTAGGAGCAGTGGGTGCTGGTACCAGTAGTCTGGGGATTCAAAAGTCCCCGTCCCTCCTCAGGAATGGAAGCTTACAGGGTATGACTGTCAGCTCCCCACCTGCCGTACCAGGTGAGCAAAAACGTGAGTTGTTTGGCAGAAAGTAGTCTATAGTTTGTGTAGATAAGTTTCCTATTTCATTTGATTTTCAATATCGTTTGGCCTTAAAAGACAACCATCCATCAAATTCGAATGTATTTGGTTTTTAAATATTCAGTGAGGCCGTTCTTAGGTTTTAAGTTCATCCTATAGCCCTTTTATTAAAAGCATTTATTTTCAGTGCTTTATGTAGTCATGTGTGATATTTCGAACTAATGTGGTATCACTGTTTTGTACCAGGTGTATATCAGAAAAAAAGACTTTCAACTAATGTCACCAACTCTTGTTTTTAAAGCGTCTTGTAACCCCCTTATTTCATTTCGGGTTTACCTCAGAATCTTTTGCTGCCTCAGAAGGGAGGGGATGACCGTTAAAGCAGGGAAAAAAGAGGAAGTTAAGCAACTGTCAAATGAATCACCAGTTCAGACTAAAATCTTAGACACAAATCATTTTACTTTTTCTAGTGATTTTATTTGTGGGTAAGATTGAAATAATTGAAATAAACCATCTTTCCTTTAAATAAAATTTCATTACATATAAAATTTGTAATTTCATAGACAATATAAAATACGGTCCCACTTTATATGAAATGGCCTTAACTAATATGTACTTACATTTAAAAAATAAATACATTGTACTTACTGTGTTAATAATGTATTTCAGAACATTTCTCTGGGATTGACATTGCGATTGTTTTGATCGTATATGCGCCCAAAATTTTATCTATTCAATCTCAAAATATATTTGGGAGCATTTGTGGGAGCATTCTAAAGTTACAAATAATGCCACATTGTATTAGCGATCAAGTGGTAAATGCTAATCCACCATTTACATTTAAGTAAAGTCCGCTATGAAAATAAAAGCATTCACCATAAGGATGGTGTGAATGAGTTTGCAGGTAACAACATTTGCCAAATCTACACAATTTAAAGGCGAGAGGTTAGTATAATAAGTATATATACTTATATATAATTAGTTATATGTCAATAGCATCAGACACCCCTTATGAGAACACAGCACAGTTATTATCGTAAAAAAGATTCATTCATGTCAAGCAGTGTGTGCAGAGCCGGTGAGCGCATGCATATTTTTTGGTTTGTTAGTTTTGATTAATGTGTATTTCAAAAGCAATAAATCTATTTATGTAAAATGGTCAACAGTGTAATTTATAAATTAAGTTTCAGATGTAATTGCATGCAGGTATTTAATCAATCATAATTGCAATGTAAAAACGTGTATTTACACAAAGTACATTGTAACAAATTTCAGATTAATTACATATTGGTTAAGACCACTTAACATAAAGTGGGACCTAAAATACTATATACACTAGAGCTGCACAATTAATCGTTAAAAGATCGTGATCTCGATTCGATCCCCTAGACGATCTTAATCCAGCATTTCTACGATTCTGTCAATCATATTTTCAAGTTCAGGGAAGAAGCGAAAGTGGCCACACAAGTCTTCACATTGTTCACACCTCCAAATGATTTTGAAGGAGTCACATCCTGTATTTTAAGATATAATTCACCTCAAAAATGCCATTTCTGTCTTCATGTAATGTATTTTACGACCGCAAAATCACACGTGACTTGAGCTGAACATCAGCTGTTACCACAGAGAGGGCGGTGGGTGCTCGCGCCTCTGAATGAAGCCTACTTTAGTGAACAGAACTTAGGCTGTTAATAATGTTGTAAATAACATTCAGTTTGTGCCACAGAGTGATCGTTTGGGAGCCTCGTGGGAAGTGAACCGCTCTTAGCAGTGGAAATGAAACCGTAAGCACTCACAGTGTTGCCAGTTGTAGCTGACTAATTCCAGCCCCAAAAGTATCCAAAACCCGCCGAAATGCAAAAATACCCACCCAGTCTTCTGTATTCACGAAAATCACGTCAGTGACAGATTTTAAACAGACAATTACAGATAGTAAGCAAATGCCTCAAACACAATAATTCAACATCAGAATTATCATTAGCATTAATGACTAGGACAAATCTAAAGTCTGTTCAAGTTCACCATTCCAAGTCTATACAAAATTTACCATTTTAACCATTAGTACCATAGATATATACACTAGATATTGCATAGGGACCCTGAGCATGCGTCAATAGCGCCACCACATTGGTACAGTGCTCCCAGGACAAATGTCATTCAACCGCACTAGTCAAGACGGTGTTATTACGTGAAGATGCGGGACTTTAGCGCTGTCTACATGTGTAGTAACGAGCAAACAAAGAAAACAAAGCACAAAGGGAGAACATTTCATAGGTAATATTAAGTTTTTTTCTGTTTTTGTATGTTCTGAACTTTCGTGCTAATCAGGTAACGTTGTTGATGATAACAGTCACTTACTGCATTCACCATCAGGCAAAGCAGCTCCAACTTGCACCAAACACTCAGCTTATGCTAGTTTTGTTGAATAAAATCAGCAAACAATGCAAAAGAAATATGACAACGAGATGCTGCGCTGCCAGAAACTTGTATTATTGTCTGCTAACGTTAGTGAAAGAGTCGTTCGGGGGATTCATTCACAAACGAATCGCTCCCTACGTCAGTATGAGAAGTGAAAGCAGGAAAGGAGGTGTGTTTCAGGACACGGATTAGATTAAATTTAACAGGGAGGGTGAATAGTACATTTCTGTATACACAAACACAAGCTGTTTGTCAGGAATGCCCGTGCGGTCACTGACCCATCAATGTAGAAAAGTGATGTAAAATTATAATTTTTGTAATTAGAAAAAAAAATTACATACTAACATTCAGGAAAACTCCCGATCATAGGTATATGTGTATATCTCTGGCTTTGGATGGCCACAGTCCTCCACTGTACCTTGGTCCCGCATTCATTTCAAAGGAGCGCTACCCTGTAGCAAGATGGCGGCGCTATTGATGCATTCCTTCCAATAGACAACAATAGGCCAGGCAACATCTAGTGTACATTTCTATGATCATTACAACTACACAAAGCATAGTGCTGTTTTACCATATGTTTGAGATAACAATAATAATAGCCCACTTATATTAACCTTTATTTTACATCTACAGAATGATGAGAAAATCGTGATCGTTATTTTAGGCAAAAAAAATCACGATTCTCATTTTAGCCAGAATCGTGCAACTCTAATATACACTTAACCTCAATTTGTAATATCACTTTAAAGATAATCATGTTACTGTGTAAATGTGTATACAATCTATAATTATTTCAGATTATGCACCCACACCCTAAAAAAACATGAACATAGCCCAGATTTACATGCCCACAGAGAGAACCCGTAATAAAGGTGGACAGTGACACAGAAGCTTGTAGTGAAGGGAGTACGCCGGGGTAATCTGGGAGATTTTAAACATGAGCGAATACCACAACATGGATAGGCAATGAGTGAATGGTAACAAACTTATGAATGACGAAGTCCGCCATTCTCCAATTCTCGTAGCTCTCTCGACAAAAATGATGGCTACACACAAACAGCTTGGATGTGTCTGTAGCTGATGGCCAACCAAGCCCAGTATGAGGTGAAAGCCATGCAACAAACTCATACAGCACAGAAACAAACACTTACAACACTTTATGAGCTGCCATCTACTGCGCACATACCATCTCCCAGCTTGACAGGTCTGTCATCAGAAAACACATGCTTTCATGAACAGTTAGGAAGCAGGCTCTTCTCATAGGATCCGCTAGGGGTTGAGTGCTACGTCACCAAATTTGATACCACCCCAATTATGATTTTAAACCCGGAAGATGAAATTAGCTGACAAAAGCTCAAAATAGTCCAGTTTTCCTACAATTAAAGCTAACTTGTGCAAGCATATGCCTTGATGAGGCCACTTTTCCTGATCCAAAGGCAGTCTTGTGTTTGAATATACTATTGTATTTTAAAATGCATCATATTGAAAGAGTAAAAAGGGTTGCAAGTGTTGTTTTATGTTGGCTTGGAGGTTTATGGTTGCATCTAACGGGCTATCGTAAATTGTCTTGTTTTGGCCTATCGGAGGTAATTATTTTTTCAGGAATTACACATGGAGAGTCTTTTCAATATCGTATTCAGCTCAATTCCTCTAATTCGTCCTAATCTTGCCCTGAATCGCAATTTTTTCCATCTCCGTTTATTAAAAAAAGAAATAAAAGGAATCCATTTGTGGTCCGCTCTCCTCAAAGAGAAGCCTGGGAACCAGCATGATGTTGTTTTGGTCTGTGCTGAAGCTCATTAGGGTAAAAGTGGATGGAGGTGCTCTCTAAAGTGCTTCCTCATTCCTACCTGATTGAGAGCTTAGAGTGGCCCGCTGAATCTCCATAGAGATGCACATTAACCTGTTGAGCCCGAGGGAGCTGGAGGAGAGAAGGAGCCCGTAACAGGCAATTAGTTAAAATTTTATTTGTTCCTCCTCGATGTTGTCTTCGCTCGGGATCCAGAGTGAGCCGACATCTCTTACCGGCTCAAGATAGTGTATAGAAATGCCCTGACCCCTACTGGCCTTCCTGCTCACTGAGCTGGAGCCAGAACCTGCACACGTGGTCACATCGTTATTTCTCACTCATTTGCAGCCGCTTTCTCACCTGCAAAATCTTACCATTGACAAAAGAGCGCCACACACACATGCCAGCTCTAGTGTTTAAGGAGCTTTATCTGTGGGACTGCCCTGTTGCTTGGCAACCATCCAGCTGTTATTCAGGTAGTTTCTTTCCTTCTGATTAGAACTTAAAAACTTTTTCTTTTGTCAGTTCCAACTATATGCAGTCTCTCTGTTGCCCTATATCCTCTCTCAAGACCATATAGGTTCTTTGTTTGTTTTGGCTCATTCTCTCCCACCCATCCCTGCCTTCACCTGTTCCTGGCCTTTGGCTGGACTGTAAATATTTAGCCATGGCTAATGCAGGGCTACAGCAGAGTGCTCCACCTCATCTATCTGTCTCGTCCTCCCTCAAAAGCTTCCAGCTTCTTTTTTTTTGATGGATGACTGCTTTATCAGGAGAAGCTGTGGGGGCTATTATTAAATGCAAACATCCATCTCAGGCTTGGATGGGTGTAGGACTTTATATGGGGTAGCCTTGGGCAGTAATATGGTATACCGTGGGATCTAAAAATAGCAAAGGCATTAGTTTCAATACCATTATACCATCATAAAAACAATGAACTTGCATAGGAGACAAGGATTAAATATTAAAAATAATTTACTTCATGTGTCCTCTGTTGTTGTTTACTGCATCAGCCTCTCCACATGCTGTTTCTTCTACGTCATTAAACTGCAGAGAAGTACTACATTGTCGGAAGTTTAATGATGTGCAAAACAGAAGCCCTCAATAAATCCGATCTGCTTGTTTACATGAGTCACATTGTCACGTATCCGATTTATTTCCACATATGAAGGAGGCCTGGAACCAATCTACACGGTCAAAGAACAGATCCGATCTCTGTCACATATGAGCCAAAAATCGGAATTATGGTCACATTTAACTGTCAGTGTAAACGGGGCCTAAGTGACCTGGTCTTGAAAAAGAACACAACTTTTGCAGATTGACAGTATGTTGGGTTTCGACCAAATGAGAAGGAAGAGGCGGTAAATACAAACGAGGCAATTTGCAAATTGTGCAACATAAAGGCGATCGTGAGGATGGAAATACCTCAAACCTAAGGACACCTATATGGAATTCAGCTTTTGAATGGTTTAGGCACAAGCCAACAGTTTGGTGAAGCTCTCTGAGCCTTACATCATAATTTTGCACGGTAATACCGCATACCAAGGTAAAATAGAGAGGAGGTTTGACAGTATCAAAATTTGGATACTGCCCAAGCCTAATATGGGGTGTTATTTCGAGAAGAGATGAATATTTTTGTTGTTTTTTTTTATCTGAAATCAGAAGGCAAAGCTGAGAGACTTGCGAGCACAATGACCCGTTAATGTTGGAAAATAAACTATGCAACTTTTGTGCATTGAATGATATATAAAATCTTCGTCAGATGTATCAATTCTGATTTTCCATTATCTGCTGATCGGCTTTCAGCAGCTACTGTTAGCTTGTTTAACCAGGCAAAAATGTAGATGCTTGCAGAATTGTAGCTCTTAGCAACGTTTCATGCATAATGCAATTTTGAAGATTTTTTTTCTTGGTAATCATGCTTTAGAAGGATGTCTCTGACAGTTTTGCTAACAGCTACATTATTGCTCCATATCCTGCATGACACTGCATTCCAAAAATGTGGCATCCGGGTTCAAATACGTGCAACTTAATAAATAAATAAATAAATAAATACATAAATAAGTAAATAAATAAATAAAATGACTGAAGACCTTGGATTTTTCTTTTCCATGCCCTGCATAGTACAGTGCATCTGTATGACTTTCTTTTCCTCCTTTTAACATGGTATGATATTGAAGTCAACATTTAACATTTGAACCACATTTGACAGATAAGCAAATAACATGGAGACGTTTTTCAAAATATCACAGGTTAAATTCCACTGAAAGGAAGCCACACACGTTTGAAGGAACATATTAAAAAAAGCATTTCATTATGGGTTCAACTGTCATTGTAAGCCTGGATTTATTACTCTGGATGAAACTATGCAGCCATCCTATCCATTCAAGTAAACATTCTTGAGCGATGCATGCATTTGCTACATTAACTGCACCCATGTGTCGTAACTTATCCTCACTCTCAGTCGACATGCATTAGAAATGTCAAATCTGACTGTTTGTTTGTGAACATAACATAACTTGAAGCTAGAAACAAAACTCTTCAAAACATCCATCTCCGCTCACAATACTACATTAAAATGAAAAACATCTGCTACGTCAAAGGCCTAAATATGTTCTACTGATGTCCAACAATACCTCCAAACAGTCCTTGCTTGCTTCTCTTCGTCCATAAAAAAAAGTGCTGTGGATCCTTATCAGGTTCTGAGCCTCGTCATTAACCTCCCTCTGAACTCGCATGGATTTTCTGCTGAGAGAGGAGACAGGGGTTTGACTTGAAATGCTGGCTAATCTAATTTGAAATTTCCCCTTTCTTCCTCTGATTTGATAAGGGGGGGTGGGGGGGTTCAGGAGGAGATGTTAAGTCCTGATCGATCGGGACCGTTCGATCAGCACCAGATAACAGGATCTTTGTCCTTGCTTTGTTTGGTTGCTCATGTCTTGTAACCTCTAATCAAATGCTCCGTCGGTTAACCTTTTCTGAAATGTTAATTATTAACCAGATCACCAGATCAGCATGATGATTTAAAGATTAAACCAATCATTAATGCCTTAAGTTCCAAAACCATTGGAATCTCCCAAAAAAAGTCTAACTAATTGAGATTAAATGTAAAACCATAATCGTAAAACCATGTCTGAGCTTATTTATACTATACGTGGAGTCGGGAGCTTGGTACTGTAAATGCTTCACGTGGAACCCAACAATGTTTCCTTGTTTCAGCAGTGAATGTAGACTGCCGTGAGCCATTCATTTTCTTTGTGTGGCAAAGGGGGCCTCTCTCGTTCCTGCAACGGGTCAGCCTGGGCCATCAGCTGGGTTTATTTGAAATGGTGGCAAGGGAGGAGGGAAAGAGAAAAGGAGAGAAAAAAAATCAATAAAACGACGGCAACAACAAACATTGTGCATGTCATGAACCAGCACATAAATATGAATGGACCGCACTCCTCCCCGGCACTCCAGCCCCACCTTAAAGGCCCTCAGTCATTTTTACAGAAGAAACAGTGAGTCGTCAGATTCAGGCAACTGTTTTCTGGGTCACCGGGAGGCCGGAGAGGAGAGCATGTTAAGAGGATTCAAAAATGCTTTGTGCTCGCTCACGGTGTCTGCTGGTCAGACAGGCCATTCAAAGTCCACAAAGTTCATCTCAGGGGCAGCTCGAAAGATAGATGGATAACCAGCAAAGGTATATTGGAGGACAGAGGTTGCCCTTACAGCTATTAAAACTTTGCTTTTACCACTAGATTACAGGTCATAACCTGCGTTGATTTGTTTCACATCCCCCAGTTGCTATGCCAGATCTCCTGCTGATAAACAAGACAATGTTATTTTGGACTCAGTGGGAATCAAAAGAGAACATTTGGCTTGGCGGTGATGTTGTTTTACAGTAATTGCTCTCTTTTTGCAGGGTCGTACCCCAGCAGCAGTGATGTAGCCTGTCCTTTGCCCAGCGCCGTGCTCGGAGGGTCTATGTCCGCCTCAAACTCTGAGTTGCCGGCTCATCAGTCAGTTGTTGTCACTTCTATGCCCACACTGACGTCACTGCCCTCGGCCGCCCCGTTCACAAGCACCCCATCCACACACGTGAGTATTCAATACAGCTGATGATGTTGAATAGATTTCATAGGACCTGCATGCTTCACGTCCTCACTCCCAGTTGGTTTGATTGCTTTGAAAATGGGTGAATAAAAAAAAAAAAGAAATGTTAAAATCAATAGATGCTTTTCACAAGACTGTTATGACGTGTTAAACGGTCATCAGCATCTTAGTCCTTAAGTGTTTAATATTTAGAGTTTTAAAAGTATGTATGAACATTTATATGCGTTTATGAATGTATTATCTGATCTTTGAGTCAAGTTACAAAAAAAAATTGCTGTTTATGCATACTTTTTGTAATGCAGTATCTATGGGGCTGAGAGTTAATTTGGTGTTGTTCTTTCCACTGCTGCCATTATCAGGCTCACAAAATTTCTTTCCTTTTTCTGAAAGTCTGGATAACACCATCATAAAGGATTTTTTCATCAAACAAGGTTGCAAAAAATAATTTGTTGTACTCTTCGATTCACTGTGCTCTAAGTTTTGTTGTAAACTTCTAAGAGCCCACAAAAAACCAGGGAGAATCTTTCGGTTGTCTTCAAAGCAGAATCCTTTTTAATAAGAGGAACTCAGCGTGGCTGTGGCGTCATCGAAAGCAAACTCTCAACTCCACAGCAAAACAATACATTTTATACATCTTACAGCATGTAGGTGGGGTCAGTCATGGGGGGCAGTAAAACAAAGCATGCAAATGAAGTCTGGGTGCCATGGTTGCAAATGAAGTCTGGGTGCTATGCTGATCTCATCAATAGATAAGTACATCATTACAACAATTTGCAAATGATGTTCTGGAGACAGGGATTACAATAGATACAGCCATGCTGTGAAACCATTAATTACATCACTTTAGCATACAAATGAAGTCTGTAGTCAGCAAGGCAAGGTTAAATGTCCCTCCTATATGGCACGTCAATGCAATGATTTAATTAAAGAAAACCAAAGAAAATAACTTTTCAGTTATACGTAGAGTATTGTTCATTTGGAATTAGATGCTAGAAATTTATATTTCCACAGTTTACTCAACTATGAAGATTTCCGCTACCGAGAAACCTGGAGATGTGAAAAGGGTCTATATTACCATAAAACAATTGTTATATAGATTTTTTTAAATGGTTTTTACTAGGTATTTAAAAATGAATACACCACCAGTGTTTAAAATTTTTAGCTATTAGTAATTAGTTATTACGGTTTATTTTTTTGTTATTATGATATATTTTTTAGTATACACAATGAGCATTAACAAATATTTCTGTAGGACAAATAATTATTTTCACAGTAATTAAAAAAAAAAATAAGCAAAAGGAGAAAACAAACAATGTAAAGATTAATAACGTGTAGGCATGGGCAAGTATAAAGCAGGTCGCACACCAGAAGCGCCGCTCGGCACCGTGCAACGCCACGCAGCGCCATGCATTTTAGAATTCTAAACATAGGTTTCCACAAGGGTACACACACCGGCGCCGCAAGTCTGCGGCTGTCGGCGGCGCCCAACCACGACTCGGGACACAGTTTAAATTTTAGCCGCGCCATAAAGCGCCATCTGATTAGTTTCATGTTAAATATCATGCGAATGTGCGCGTCTGGTGTGTGATACTTTAAACTGTCGTGCGCTGTGTCGCGGCGCTTCTTGTATGATAACCTAGCATAAAAATATCATGATTTCACAGTGTTGTGTTTGTTGCTCTAAATTGTATTATTATTATTATTGTTATTGTATTAATGTATTGAATTTAATTTATTACCTCTATAAAATAATTATAATGTTATTAATCGTTTGACACTTATAATTAGAATTTTAAGTTTTCCACAAGCCATTGCTGCAGTTTTCACTGGAATAATATAAAAAAGTAATCTGAAAATCAGTGCCTGCTTTTAAAAACATTAAAATATCTGATGTATTGTAAGCCTTTGCTTTTTGTGAGTATCTACAATAAAATGCATTCATACTTTGTAATGTAATGAAACAGCACACATATCTGTAAAGAAAAATAATAGAGCTAATCGCACAACACTTTAAGCTCACACATACTCCTAATACATCATCTCACACAAAATTAACCAATTAAATAAAATTATACTCATCATCTTTGTACCGCACTCTAATTTGCTCCAGTTTTATCAAGATAAATGCTGTTTGAGCACGTTCACAGCACAAATAGTAATTAACTCCTAAAAGGCTCGGATGTAAACGCTGGGTGTAGCTATTTATGCATTAAATAATCCACATTTTTCTTTGTGACGTGATTTATTTTTTCTTTTCTACAGAATGAATGAGATTGAGTTTGTTCTAATGCAATATTTATGCCATTTCTGTAATAAATTAACAGTATGAGGGGAAATTGTCTAAGGGCCACATGTCTAAATAACATGTCAGTGCGAGAAGAAAAGTTTGTCACTTCAGACCTCATTTTTCAGCTCTTAAAAGACAGTGTTTTGAGTCATTTAAAGTATTTATGACTAGACTGCTTAAGCGTATGGTTTTAACGGATGAACATCATGGTGAATGTGATTGTGTTTGCATTAGCCAGTCAGAGCAGTATGTGTGGTCAAATAAACAATGATATTGTGAGAAAAGAGCTGTAACCAGTTTTGTATTACCTGTATTTAAAAGAGTCAGTAATTAAAGATTGAAAGGGGTTTTAGACATTAAAATAAACAGTTGATCATATTTCAACTGTTTTAAATAAAGACTGATAAATTAATTTAAAGACTGACTGTTTTAAATAATGGTTTACACACACAGCATTGTTGTTTAAAAAATTCAAACAAACATCATTTTGCACTACGACACTTGATTTTAATTTTATTGTAAAAACACATTAAATGACAATCTGAAATATTTTATGGCATACTTCAAAAAAAAAAGATGATTTAGTATTCAAAATGTTTTATTTTGATTGTTTTAAAATAAATTAGTCTTGGGGGCCGATCTCACTGAACGCGGATTTACGCTCCAAAAACGCAAGGTGCACCACACAGCTTTTTTTGTTTACAAGAAAAAAAGAAGCACAGTGCACTTTATGGCGCTAGGCAAGGCCTAAATCAGTTGGGTATTGTGTGTGAGAGTGTTGCTGTTGATATTAATATAATTTTAATATTTAATAATATTGTGATATTCAAGATTTGTGAGTCATACAGCTCCAGATAACTCAAAACAGCAACCACAAGACTATCTTCAAAAGTCTCCGTTGTTGTCTTGACAACACAAAAAAACAAATGCATTGAGTGTGTTAACTAGCTACATAGAAGTTAAGAAATGCAATCACAAACATTTTTTATTGGTGGGTTAAAGTACTTTGTACATTTAAATTTGTTGTTTTATTTATTTTTGAGAAAACAAAAGCTCATTACAAAAAAATACCCACGAAAGTGTCAATCAGTGTAACAATAGCAGCTTATAAACCAAAAAAAAGCCATGCATGTTTAGTAAAATAATTGATCACTGTGCAACCCCAAAATAATAATAAATTGTCACTTTTTAACCTCATACTTCACTAATATCGGTTAAATCGCTAGATTTCGCTCATTTGCCAGCAAGAAGGATTAAATAGATAAAATTCAATACATTTTATGATCACTTATTCCTGTATTAACTTTAAATAACGGTCAGAAGGAGAATGCTCTATCATTCTAAGCTAAATATGAGGTTATCTAAACCTTATTAGTTTGATTGTTTACATTTTTTTGAGACTGTGTTGTATATTCTTTAAAATCTTTTGATTTATGCAAAGTACAAAAGCAGGGCATTTATTGTAAAAAGTTAATTTACTGCCACCTTTTCCCAGTTTCGTACATCTTAAGGTATGAATTTTTTTCCAAATTCAATAATTAACTCCAAATATTAGCAAATAAGTAAATCAATTATACCCCCTACCCCCCCCCCCCCCCCCAACCTCATGACAGAAAAACAGCAAACGCTTGGATAGCTATAATAAAGTAAAGTCATTCTAATCGGCTTCCAGCGCTGCTCCAAATGGGCCCTTAGGAAGCACACTAGACACTGAGCACCATCTCTGCCGCTCTCATGAGCATCTTTGTCTTGACTTGCGCTGCTGTAGCAACCGGTCGTTTCCAGGCAACAGGGCTTTGTTTGTGCAGATCTGCCCTCTCGGCAGGCAGGGTGGCCTTACATTAGGAGATGAAGTAGACCTACTGATGGCCTTAATGCTGCAGGGCTCTTGTGGTGGAGCCCCTCCTAACACACACTTGCAAATATCCCCCATTAGTCCAAAGCTTTATGTTGTAGGACATTTAAAACAATGTTTTTTTTTTGACTAAATTGTAGTTGGCGGAATAAATGAGTGATACATTTTTTAGGGGAGTATGATTTTCGTGATGTATAATGCAGAGCGTCATGGAATTTGCTTTATTTTAAAAGAATAACATAAAAGTAGAGCTGTACACCCAATCAAATCACGATATTGTTTTTGCATGTGAATTTTAAACCATAAGATACTTTAAATGATGAGATCTGCACATTTTATGTGAAAGAATTATCACTAGGCCCACACGCAATATGCGCACACAGAAATCCACAGATTTCTGCAGATTTTTAGCTCATTATTGAGTCTATTTATTTACTTGTGTAAATGTTTGTAAATTTGTATCTATACAGTAAATACATAAATTTGTATTTACTTTGTTTACCAAATAAGTCTATCTAATTATATTTGCATTGTAAACGTTAGAAGTTAAAAAGGTATTTTTTAAATTTCATAAAATAGGTTTTTAGTTATGATACTTCCAAAATCGTTCTGCATAAATCCGTAGATTTTTTTTTCTTTTTTTTTTGTACAAAATTCTTCACAGAAATAACAAGAACTGACCCTAAATATTACCATTAACATTTAAAATATTTTAGAGCTGTAAACATGTCAAAATAATTCAAATGAATCATTAGTTTTTTTTCATTTGTTTTAAAAACACAGGTTTCATTACAAGTTAAAATGTCATTTTGGATATCTTTTCTGCTGGAGACACTGTTGTCTTAAAAAATGTAAATAAAAGAAAATCTTACACATGCTGTAGTAACGGTATAGAAGAAAATGTTGGCAGTTTTAAAACCTTGACTTTTCCAAACAAGCTTAAACGGTTATCATCCCATGCCTAATAGCATGAGCTCCTATAGAAAATCAAGAAAGGTTTTTCAAAGTTTAAGCTGCAATCTAGAAGTCTAGTCATCGCTTATGTTTGAAGTAAATAACAATTGCCATTTCTTTGTTGTTCAACAGTTGCTTTTTAATAACACCTATTGTTTTTGGGCACCAAATAAACCTATTTAAACTTTATTATTATTATTGTCATTGTATTAATGTATTGAATTGAATTTATTACCTCTATATTATAATTATAATGTTATTAATCATGCGAGAATCATTTGATATTGCTTATAGCCATTTAGAATTTTCCACTAACTATTTCTACAGTTTTAACTGGAATAATTAATTTTTTTAAATATATATAAATTAGTGCCTACTTTTTAAAACATTAAAATATCTGATGTATTGGAAATCTTTTCTTTTTGTGTATATCTACAATAAAGTCCATTTATATACTTGATGTAAAAGCACACATTTTAGTTCTGATGCTCCCAAAGTCGTTCCACATAAATCTGCAGATTTTTTACTAAATTCTCAGCAGAAATAGCAAAAACTGTCTGCAGATTCTGTCTGGCCCTAATTATTACTACTGAACCACATTATGCTGTCTTATTGTTTGAGGACATGATCACACAAGCTTTATTTACATGGCTGATCTGAGAGTCACTTCACCTGCATTTTTTTATTTTATGTGAGTAACACATAGACGCTCAACTCACCATCTGTCAAAAACAAACGAACGCTTTAATTTGAGAAAATCATTTCATTCTAGGGTTCGTCAAGTAGTTTACTTAAACTCTCAATTAAGAATTAAATGAATTAAAGTTCATGATTTTAATTAATCAGCTGTGTTTTTGGACTATTAAAGTTTATATTAACTATTAAACTGAAGTTTAGAAAAATATGTATATTTTTGAAAAATCTATAAAAATTTAAATAATTTGTGAAAAAAAAAAATTATTTCATAGTCCTCCTTTTTTATTCATTTAGCATCTTTCCCCTATCTTCCTCTCCATCACTGACTCTCCCTTTGTGGATTAAAGAATGGTTGGACAGAAAAAAAATGTGTGGTTGCATGCAGGACAGAGCTGACCTTTGACCCCAGCACACACCCCCTAGGCCCACCTCTGTCCCACTCTTCGTTAACCTCCACAATGGTGCTGAGAGCCCTAAGCCTCAAACAATCCGGCTGTCCCTCTTTCCCCAGTGCGGGCGCATTGAGTTCTGCGTGCTGATGGGACGAGGGCTGACAGGCTGGACAGAGAGCTGTGTTGTGGGATGAGGGGTTCTCTTCATACGGCTCATGCTCCCTCCTCTCTCCACACAGCCTCAAAGGCCGGGCTGAGGAATGGGGAGGGCCTCCGGGGCCGTGAGGGGTCTGCGGAATACAGGATAGCATTTTTTGTGTAGATGTATAAAAACATTAGAAATTGCAGCACATTTTAAAGCACATTTTTAAATTAAGAGATAAAATTATTTTATAAAAATTACTTTGTTTTTGCTATTATTATTATTATTATTACTACTACTATTACTATGAATTTTAGGGTGAGGTAGCTCAATTCAATGTCAGGTTAAAAGTTAAATCTGATTTTCATTTATGCAACATTTCATTTGATTATTTTGTATTTCTATAGTGCTTTTACAATGTAGATTGTGTCAAAGCAGCTAAACATAAGTTCTAGTAAGTTGAAGTTGTCCCATTTTTCAGAGTTTAAATTGTTAAACATTTGACATATTGCTTTTTAACAGCCTTTAGATGTTTTCACTGGCCGTTTGTAAAAGTTATTTCTATTTCTATCTTTTGTGAAAATAAGCAGTGATAAACAGGACTAAGTTATTAGGATGTATTGCATATTCATTTTTGACTATTTATGTGAAAGCAGTAATCCTTTGAAATATTTTGCTAGCTTCATATAGGCATGGGTGTATGTTTCTGATGGTATGATAATCTTGGATAAAAATGGCATGGTTTTACGGTTGTGATTAAGTCTCTAATATAAGTTATTTTTAAATTTCTGGGTAAAACAAAACAAACAAAAAAATTCCACATTGAACACAATATATTTTATTTTAGGAAACATTTATAATATTTATAATTTACACAGTAATAATAACAGTAAACATGTCAGGCTAAATAGTTAAAATAAATAATTGATGTCTGCTTTCTTCCTTCAAAAACGCAGATTTAAAAATATGTATTTAAAAAAAACCTTACAAATACCTTAGGAGCAGTACAACAGAGAGTTTTAGCGGTTTTAAAATCTTGATTTTTCCAAACTGTGGTAAACCTTGAAACTGGTTATCGTTCCATGCCTAGCTACATAAGCTCTTTGATTTTTCTATTTTTGAAAATGTCATTCATTCCTTCGGCAAAGTAAAATTTTTATTAGTAATGTAAGATCAGTGCTAATTTGTTTTTTTGGTTCCTTTTTATTATGAAAAAGCTTTCTAACATTTCTATCGAATCCATTTATTCTACACCTTTTTTTTTAATTGGAGCAGAAAAAGAGCAGTTTTAATTTAAAATATAATTATTTTGGGGACAATTTAAATGTTTTTACTTTTTTTTTTTTTTTTTTTTTAATGTTTTTAAAGTTTGTCACTTTTGATCAATTTAGTAATCCTGAATTATTTACTCCTTGAACTGGAACAAGATCAAGCATCTCTGTTTCTCAGTTCTTTAAATTTTCCCGATACTTTTATGTAATTTATAATCTTCCTACAGAAAAAATTTGGGATTTAAATGCAAATCAGTTGAAAGTCTGTGTGGTTTCTACTGTGCACCAAGTTTGTTGTCGCACATATGCTGCTACCTCAGAAGCAACACCGCAACCAATCCCAACCATTATTAGGGAAATGGCTTAATAGGATTAAATAATTAGCTGCCGAAGCACATGGTCTGCATGTTGTTCCGAGCTGTAGATCTGCTCTTGCAGGCTCAGCCAATTCTCCTGGCTCACAGGAAATACAGCTGACATGGTGTTTTATCATCTGGCTTTTTGGCCGACACATTCATGATGTACGCGTGCAGAGACTTGCGCACCCACATTATTTGAATTTGCTTCTATCTTTTTTTTTTCTGACTTTATGCACGTTTCTTCTTTAGGCAAACTCGCTACCGGGATCCTTTAACCTGGCACCATCCCATATGTTCGGAAACCGACTGAATCCAAACTCCGCCATGGCTGCACTGATCGCTCAGTCCGAGGGCTCCCCAGCAGGTGAGACTGGATTCCCATCCCAAATCCTTTCCTGTGCTCTCGTCTCCCGTTTCTCCTCCTCATCCTCCTTTTCTTTCTCCGCTCCCCTGTGCGTGTGGAATGTGTGGTCAGCTGTACCTCCTCAGGTCGCAGAGAACAAAACTCCCCAGGACAGAGAGCCGAAAGTGTGCATACCTGTTAAATGAAGCATGCTTGCACTCAAACATTTCATTAATCTGCACAATGACCGCAGTGATGACACAGAGGGGATTGCCTTGGGTTTAGGAGCAGGCAAACCTTATACTCGGCCTCTCCCTCCCTCCCGTCTCAGGCCACTCAACACTTTCCCTGGACCCTGCCTAAACCCTGGGGGTCTCCGTCATGAACGAATGAGCTTGCAGGACTCTGTTGTGGGGGTTGGGGTGGGGAGCAGTTGAAAGAGAGAGAGGAAAAAGAGGACGCAGCCTTTGAGGAATAATGGATCAGTCATGCCCTCCTCCTCAAACAGAGGTCAGGGGGTCATTTGACTAACAATAGGAGGAAGAACACCCGTCCTTAAAGAGACCACCGCTCGGGACTGCAATGCTTGCTTGCTTATCGCAAAGTCCTGGCACCAGTTTTTGATTATTTTAGGACAACACATCCAAAACAACAGCAAGGTTTAACTCTACAATAAAATTGTTAAGCAGGACGACTCATATCAACAAATCAGTTTATTTGAATAATTTCAAAAGTTTTTGGGAAATTGTTTTGTTCAATCCACTTCAATTTGTTACGTTAACGCAATCGATTTGTTCTGTGACAACATAAATGAATTGTGTGGAATTTGGCATTTTTACAGTGCAATACAACATATCCAGAAGTCAAACAAATACTACAGAGATGGAAAAAATACAAAGAATTAAACAACAAGAACAATCAAATTCTTTGTTTAAAGTGGAGTTGAGTTTAAAGTGTAAATCCCGAATGTCTATTTCTGTTGTAACATCTTATAGATCTAGGAACATGCTCTATTTCCACTATTTTCAATGCACTGGGATTATCAATGATTTATATCCCTACAGTGCAGACTTTTTACTTTGAGTTTCTCAAATTGATGATTTGTTCGCTGATTTAAAAACAGATTTAAAAAATCTAAAGAACACCAATACACATCCTTAAAATACAATACAATCCTTGCTGCGTTTTCTCTGTGTTTTTAGATGTTTGTATTGTTTTTGCCAAATCTTTATTCTTCTGAAGTTAAAACATTAGCAATAAAAATATTATCTAATTCAAAATAATTTTACCAAATGTCGTCATATATGTACTTCACAGAATAAAAAAAAGGATAAAATAGGGGTTTCGTGAAATCATTATTATACTATACCAGCTGAAGTTTGGTGTTACCAAGTAGTATTGCGACACTGTAATCTTAACTCAAATCTTTGAAATAAAGAAAATGGTCAGAAATACTATGTTTTATATTTTATAATAGGCCTACTTGAACTAAATTTATAATTCCCTTATTATTGAAAAAAGTATTTGGACATCACTTCACCTAAAATGCATCAGTTCTTTTTGTTTATTTTGTAGATAACTGACCATCAAAAAATACATTAAAATAAAGATACAAATTATACCAAACAAAATTTGTTTCAAAAAGAGCAAATTAGGCTATATGATAAGGTCAAAAATTGGGTTTTTCATCTGTTGTTGTTTTTTAATCAGGTAAAATTCTAAGGTATTTTAAAATTTCACTTTGAGTTGTTCTTTTTAACAGATTGTTGCTGTTGTTTTAGCAGCTAAGTCAAATTGACAGGAACAGAAATTAACTGTTTCAGACGTGGGCTTGAACTGAAGTGTCAGAAAGCATGCAACAAGCTACCTTAAAAGGCTTGATTTCTACACGGTTTTGCAACCTTAAAGGGCTTCACAGACTATTCAAATAAAATGGTCTATTATTGCACACGTGTGAGCATTTTAGAGATTTTTCCACATGCAACATTATGTATTTAATAGATGGACCGTTAATGCCAGTATTTTGGAGCCATAGTATCAAGATACTACCATAGTACCGGTAAACAGTCCAACCCTAGAATAAAACACACACACACACGCACACTAATAATCAATCATAGGATTCATGAGGCTTTGGCTCAATTTTTGTTGATTTTGGCTTGTGTTTTTCCCTTAAACTGGTCACCTGTTGCTCATAGGTCTCCACTGTGTCGTTGAAAGAACAGTTCCTGCTCCTGCTCTTTCTGTCTTTTCCTTTTTCTTTTTTTTTTTCTTTTTTTTTTCATACATTTGTGTAAAGTGATACCCGATGCTTTTGGGTCCAGTCTGCAATGCAGCCTCAGGGCTGATCCAGGGTCAGCTGAAGGGTCACCAGCATAATAAGTCATACCAGACTTTGGGCTGCTTGTACTGATGTGCCCACACCCCCACTGGAGCCAGCCTGCGCTTGAGGTGCTAGTGGGCTGGAAAGTGTTAAAAAGAACAAGACTAAAAAAAAAGGAAAGGAAGCAGAGAGGAAGAGGAAAATGGGATTGGCTAAGTTTGACTTGAGGGGGGTGGGGAGCAAAGAGAGAGAGAGAGAGAGAAAGGAGGGGAGGGGGTTGTGCCTGGCCAGGCGCATATGTGATTCATTACTTTCACTGCAGAAAATGAAAAGCAGTGTCTGGCATGGGGCCTGCAGGCAGGGCGATGGGAGCCTCCATGGGGAAGAAAGAAGGGGTGAGGGAAAGAACTAAGGGAGGGGGAGAGAGAGAGAGAGAGAGAGAGAGGTGACTCAGTGACACACTTGGTGGTGTCAGTGTGCAAGCTGAGCCGCCAGAGAGACCACTCTCTAGCCCCTAGATGGATTTCTATGAGGGAGATCTGATGGCTACCAGTCTGGCGATGGATCGAGCGGTTTCCCAGGCTTCTCTGGTGCACACATCTGCACACCGGCTCCTTATCGACTGCTTTCTGTTTATCTTTCAGATCAGGAGCTGGGAGACGGAGCTCTCGGCTTCTCCAGAAGAGGAAACTCACCAAAGACAAACCTCTCCCCTCGGTAAGTCTTATTTACATTCCTGAGCTCGACTTCCCCTCCTCCAGGCTCCGACATATTCCACTCACCCTCCTTCCCTCCCTCCCCCTCAAATCACTTGGGTTCCTCCCTTGTGCGCTTGCCTTATGAACAGCAGGCATTTTGAACTCTCAGCTGTCGCCCGTATTACAGTTACAAACCGGCTTCAGAGTTTGACGTGGCAGTGATGTCTACATATGAGGGGAGAAATGCTGTATTTGTTACAAATCTGGCTTTTTGCGCCGCGACTGAGGATATAAAATGGATTCATACTGAAAAATCTCTCAGAGATGCATTTGTAGTTAAAAAGGTATGCTGATTTTTAGAGTTTTCTTCAGGTCGCTTAAGTTACTCGAGTTAACTTTTTTGTGTAGCATTGTTGTTGCTTTAGTATGTATTTAATGTTTATATAAATGTTTGAAGCATGCGTTACATTCATATTGATATTTTCAGATTAAGTTTATATATTTCTTGGTCATAATATGACCAAAACCCAATTGTGAAAAGTTTAATATCACATTAAACTCATTTATGAAATATTTTGCGCCGTAAGATTTTTGCATTGCACTTGCCTTTTCCTTAATTCTTGGATTTATGTAAACGTGGACATATTTGACAGCTGAGTTTTCATTTAGCTTTGTCTTCATGCACATTACACCGCTTAAGGATAAAAGCTCTTTTATGTATTTGTTGACCCTGTGTTTTGCATTTTAAACAAATTGTCTGGGAATGTTTTTTTAAAATGTTGTCTGCAGCAGTACGGTTAGCACGCAAACATACAGCACTATGGTGCTTGTGGCAAAACCTGTTTAATTCGGTCTTTTGGTGATCCTTTTTCCCTTTCTTTGCTCCCAATTCTTTCCTGTCTGTGCTGCTGTCCGATTAAAAATTAAAACCTGTAAACAAAAATATCATTGATAAATATAATGTCCACTATCTCAACAAATTTCTTTTACCGTCTTAGATGAACTACAAATATCTGTACGTGCTGTTTCTGTGCTTCTCAGTGAAGCGACCCGCCCGCACGGGGTGATATGGCTTCACAGTCCTTTGCTGGAGATTTATTGCCTTGTGGCGCTGATCTCAGCCCAGCTAATTACCCCAGAGATAGATTCACTTTTCCCTGAGAGCCCTGATGTAGAGCCCAGAGCTGGATGCATTCATAATAACACAGATCGCTGTCTGTCCAAACAAGAGCGCACTGAGATTTATGGTGTCAGAGACGCAGGCCTAGGCTCTCTCACTTGGCCAAGCTGTGAACTCTGTTTGGCTTCCCTGAGAAGCACGTCTGTCTCTGAAGGCAGGCCGCCAGACCAGGAGTTCAGCTGTGTTGCTAAAATAGAAGCAGTCTAGAATATGTTTGTAAGCAAAAACTGGAGCATCGTTTTCTATTTTTAGTTTATGACTGAATGAGCTCTGTTTGATAAACGTGTGGGTGTATTAGCGAGTGTACACACATCTCATTTGCTGTCTATAAATGATTTCAGGTCTCCGCTGAGTGGGCTTCATATAAGGTATGACGCAGGACCTATGGTTCCAGGGCTCGGGTCTGGTTCGGATACGCTGCCCCCTGCGGCCACCAGCATTGACCAGCTGCTGGAACGCCAGTGGAATGAAGGACAGCAGTTTCTTCTACAACAGGGTTCACAAGGAGATGGTGAGAGGCTTTTTATACATGTGTCATGATGCCTTAACACTCAAGCATTAAGCTGTTCAGCCATGTCTGTTTGTCTTGTGGTGGTATTGTAAAGGAAGTTGCAGGGGTTTAGTTTAGTTGTTAATGACAGTTGATGAAAAATTTGTGTTTATGGGCACGATCGTTCATTGGTCCATATTAGAGCTGCACACTAAAATGAGAATCCCAGTTTTTTTTTTTAAATCAAAATCCCGAATTTCTCCCAATTCTGTACATGTAAAATAAAGTATAAAATATAAAAAAAAAAAGTATTAAAATATGATTAAACTTTATTATTGTTATTTCCCAAACATGATAAAACAATAATAATAATAATAATAATAATAGGCATATGTGTAAGTCTACTGTTAAAATTTTTTTATAGACTTAAAACGGTGGACTTAAACAGACTTGAAAAAATTTTCCTGGTCGTAAATGCGCAGTAAAGTGATGACATCCGAATACAAATATTCATAATTCTAAAGTTAAATTATTATGTTTGCAACATATGCTTGCTATCTGTCATTGACAACATTATTAGACACTTTTTTTTTCCACAAAAATAAAATGAGACATTTGTCATTATTAGATTCCCTCATGCATCATATCCAACATTATATAGGTTAGAGTAGTTATACTGACACTGTTAAATGTTTATTCTTGTGCACAACACTTTGTGTTGGCTATGAAAGAAAAAACATATCAAATGCTTGCCCGTAATAACGCCAAAATGTAATATGTCTATTTAAATGAGGTGTGCGGTTTCACTGCCGAGTGCAGTTCATGTCATGGCTGCAGTCACTTTGAGAAAAAAAAGAATACTCTTTTTTTGGGGCTCCCAAGCGATTGCTCTTTGCAACAAACTGAACGTTATTTACAACTTTATTACTTGTTATTTACAGTTCACTAAAGTATTCATCGTTCTAAGGCACATGTGTCCTCTCTGTAGTAAACACACAGCTCACGTGTGATTTCAACGCCGTGAATACGTCATTAAATGAAGACAGTAATAACATTTTTTAGGTGAATGATACCTTATAAATATGTGACCTTATAAATACAGTATGTGACTTGTTTAACATTATTTGGAGGTGTCCATGTTGCTGAGCAACGTATATAAAACAATGTAAAGACTTCTTTCCTGAGCTTGAAAATATCATTGGCTGAATCGTAGAAATGCTGGATTAAGATCGTGTGGGGGTCGAATAGAGATCACAATCTTTTTTTCGATTAATTGTGCAGCCCTAGTCCATATCTATTTCTTTTTGTTTTATTTTGTTGTGTCAAATGTTGTTAGTTATGTTTAGTCAAGTATAATTTTTTTGTTGAAATGCTCAGCTTGTACTAATCGTATTAGTGGAATTTTTAAGTCTAATTCTGTCATTCTGTGCAAGTACGAGTTCGCTAATAATTGTGAATATTAGTTATTATGTAGAGCAGTAATTTTTATTAAATATATAATTTTGGAAACTTTATAAACTTTTGGAAAAAAAAAAGGTTTAGTATTTTTTGTTTCAATTACTCTTTGGTAGCATTGGGGGTTATCTTATGTCAAGGTCTGTTTGGTTGACACCCTTTTTCACTAAAAACTGCTTGCACATCTTGGCTGTTTTTTGTGGCTTGTAAATGTGTTTCAAAGTGTTATTATCTCAGCGTAAACTATCATAATTTATATAAGTTCAGTCTGTTGGCAGTGTTCAGGCATTTCCAGATACTTGACAACCAAAACAACAATGGTGAACTTTATGTGTGCAGGAGTTACTCTTTTATGTGGACTGCTGTAAACGGGGATCCTTTTAAGAGCATTATCCATATTTGAAAAAAAATTCAAAGAAAATGTTTGTAGATAACGTTTTTAGTTGTGAAGTTATGAAATGAACATTGGCCTAATAGGGTGGTGTTGTTTTTTTGCCCACTAAATTGTTAGAGGTAGTTTTATTAATGGTGTGTTGACATGAATTTAAACTCAACAGTCATGCTTATTGAGAAGGGAAGTGTTTTTTTAAGAGATTTTAGTCTAGCAGATGAAAAAAGCTATGTGGACTTGAATTAAATAACAAAGTAGAGCTATTTAGAAACTGCTTATCATTGACACACGAAGATACACAGGTCAGTAAACAGTAAATCCATCCATAGCACCTTAGTACCTGCAAATGAAGATACTAAGTGCACTTAAAACACTTTCACAACCTTATGGCAATGCACTGGAAACCCACTCACCACATTCAAGTATCATTGTAATGATTTTGCATGTAAAATTCAATTAATTCCTATTATAATAATTTCAAAGTCTAGCTAAGAGGGTTCATTGATATGCTGAAGAAGATTGTGCAGATATCAAAAGGCATTTTAAATTAATTTCTCTTTACTTTCTGAAAGCCTTTTATAAATTATGGTCATTGAATGTTGGCTCTTCTCATAAAAATTCAAAATAAAATAATTTGACACTTTCTAATCTCAGGCCACCTAACAATAAACTTTGAGCTATTGCTTTTACTCCCACAATTTTATTTATTGCTAGAATAATTACTTAAACCATAAACAGTATTTTACAGCATGTCAATCAAATGGTATCCGTGTTTGTAGCCTGTAATTACATGCGTCCCTGTAATGCGAGTAATTAATGTATTGGTGAAAACCACAGTAATTATGAGCATCATTACCTGTTGGGTTTGTCTGTGTGTAGCTTATGTAGTTTGATAATGAGCTAAGTAATGTTGTCGAGCAGCAGGTAGCAGTGAATCTCTCTATAGCAGCAGGTCAGTTTGTAGTGTCAGGATTGTGTGAATGAGCTGCAGCTGTTTCTGTTAAGATTGAGTCTCTTCTGGTGAAGGGGGAAGTCAGATAAATGCATGGAGATGCCTGAAAAGGAAGCAGTAGGACGGTTGGATTTCTGTTCGCCACTGATATGAGACCAGTACTGCGGTTTTGGCGACAGTGCATCTGGTTTGAATTTTGTTCGAGGTTGCTGGCCTCCGATCAGTGGTATGTGATTCTTTGAGAGCGGAAGTCTGTTGTTGTAGTTTCTTCTGGAGGTCTTGAACCACACGTGTGCTGATGTAGTTTTTGCACTTGTGGTATCAGGTTCGCTGCTTTTAAAAGGTGGTTTGTAACCACTTATTTTGTTGTCAAGTGAAATTAAGTTAGCTTTTTAATGTAATGCGTTATGAAATGCAGATCGTCTCCACTTATTCGTATTAAACAGAAATATGCACTTTTTAAATACTTGGCAAATAAAAATTTACTGCTGAAAATGGAGTCTAATAAGCTTTTTAAAATTGATTCATTTTTGTAAACGAAAGACATTGAATGTAAAAATTTGCCAGCTTTACAATCAGTTCTAATGACAATAAACATATGATAAAAGCACAAACACACAAATGCTTCCCACAGGTTTGAAATATACTTGCGGTGGTAGCCGAATTGAAACGCACCTTTTACCCACAGCACATAAATGGTCAACAACATGTGACAAACTAAAAATAATGTAATTTTTAAACTATATTTTTATTTATTAAGACACTGTTATACACCTTTTCATTTCAATGGGTTAAAGTTATTTAAAAAAGCTGCTGAAATAAAAGAAATCCACTATTTCTCTTACTTTTATGCTATTTAGGACCCATGTGCACCCACTGAGAGGTAAAGGTCTCTCTCTCTCTCTCTCTCTCTCTCTCTCTCTCTCTCTCTCTCTCTCTCTCTCTCTCTCTCTCTCTCTCTCTCTCTCTCTCTCTCTCTCTCTCTCTCTCTCTCTCTCTTACATTTACAGTATTGCCAAAGCTTTTTAGATAGGTCTATGTATAAATTTTGTCAAATATTAACATCATTAATAAAATATACAGCAAATGTGAAATAAATTACAGAATAATTATTGCAAAAAATTATAATAATAACTAGATTTAAAAAGTGTAGATCAGCTTCGAAAAGGTAATGCAAAAACGCATACAAATAATGGCAACTTTAGAAAGCAAAAGTAAAACTCGAATCCCCGACATTTTAGGAAATTCAGAAACTATGGTCGGATGCATTTTGGTGCAAAAAGCGTATCTTTGTGGGTCTGCAGAGGACGTGAGATTGTCTGTGTAAGTGTGGACTGGTTTTTCGCGCACAGACCAAGCAGTAGGAAACATGCATGATTTTCCACTGGTTAATCGATTGCAAATGTTTGGCTTATTTGGATGGATACAAAAATTGTAAAAGGATGATAATAATATTATTCATTTGTCACCACAAAATATTCATGGGCAGCTGTTAGGGAATAGGGCGTTCTTTAACCAGATGATTTTGGACGTTTTAAATAAAAGGAATGTTACTTGAATTGAGTTGTTTTGATGTTGACTAGTTAAATGTAAAACAGAAAGCTAAATTATCTTGAAAAAGCAGCACGGTGGCGCATTGAGTAGCACAATTGCCTTGATGCATGGTATGATGCATGGGTTTCCTCCGGGTGCTCTGGTTTCCCCCATAGTCCAAGGTCATGTGGTACAGGTGAATTGTATTTGCTAAATTGGCTGTAGTGTATGCGAGTGTGTACAGGAGTGTGTGTGTGTTTCCCAGGGTTGCGGCTGGAAGCGCATCCGCTGCATAAAACGTGCTGGATAAGTTGGCGATTCATTCCACTGTGGCGATCCCTGATTAATAAAGTGACTAGGTCAAAAAGAAAATGAATGAATTATGATGTTTTGTGTGTGCTCTTATGTCCAGTTCTGGCAATGCTGAAGTCCCTGCACCAGCTGCAGGTGGAAAACCGGCGCCTGGAGGAGCAAATCCGAACTCTCACCATGAAGAAGGAACGACTGCAGCTCTTGAGCGCTCAACTCTCTGTGCCTTTCACCCCTGCAAGCACCACGGCCACCACTGCCTCCTCTCCAATGTACCCCAGCAACACTCACACAGGTTAGCCTTCTCCACCTCTTGTGTGCCCATACAGTTTTCACACACTCCATCTGGATCGTCACAGTCTAATCCCACCCCAAACACCCCCCCAATTCACATATTCACACATACACACACACAAGCCCACCTCTCACCCCGTCCGACCCCCTTCCTACCCTCTGTTCGGCTCACGGAGCCTCCTCTCCCAGCTCAACTCTAGCTAATCTGGTCTCCACATTCATGTCAAGTTGCAAAATCTCTCTCTCCTCCAGACATGCTGCACAGCAAGAGCATTCAGCTAGGCAGTGTTTTAACAGAGTCCTCTCAACCCTTGCCCACTCAGGTAACTTCCTCTACCCCTGCTCTGCAGATGCCATCTGCTGGGACTGAGCACCTCTTTAGTTGAGTCAAGTGTTATATATTATGTATATTTAAGTAGTTGAGTATAGGGCTGGGTGGTATGGCAATATTTATATAATGGCACAATATATTATCAGATGTTAAAGATTTTGCTGTAGGATTTGTTTTGCAGAAAGTGAATATATCAACATTATTCAGTGCTACTAAAGTTATTAACACTTTATAGTGTTTAGACATGGGACGATAATGCTTTACAAGGTACACCGTGGTTTGGAAAAGTCAATGTTTTAAAACTGCCAAAATTTTCTGCTATACTGTTCCTAAGGTATGTGTACGATTTTTATTTACATTACATATTAACATTTATTAGGACAACAGTTTCTCCAGCAGAAAAGATATCAAAAGATGCCATTTTAAATTGTAATTGGATACATTTTAAACAGATTTGTAATGAAATCTGTGTTTTTGAAACTAATGAAGACAGCAGAAGTCAACGATTCATGTGAAATCTTTAGCCTGACGTCTTTACTGCTCCAAAAAGGTTTTTTTTAAATAAAATGTATTGTGTTCAAAAAGGAAAAAAAAGTTTTGTTTTTTACCCAGACATTTAAAAAGAATATATTTTACAGCAGTAATCACAATACTGTGAAACCTTGATATTTTTATCCAAGGTTATCATACCTTCTGAATCTTATAATAGTGTCAAAGAAAAATGCATGAATAAGAAATTAAAAAAGAATGGGACATGACTTTAATTTTAAAATGTTGTTAATAAAAAACAGCACAGAACACTGAAAGCATTCCTTCCTGAATGTGTTTCTGTTGGTTGCTTTGTGCAGTTAAATAGTCAAATACATGCACAGCAATGTCAAAATGATTGCTGTGTGGATTTTTCACATAAACACAGTCATGTATGTCTTAAGAAAACCTAAACCCTGTGTGAAACTGCATGTGTATCGGTATATTCATGATGTCCTCAGGGTCCTAAAAAGTTTTAGTGGCATAAATTTTAAAAACACAAATTTTAGCCTTAAAGTCTTAAATTTACTTAAATATTGGCTTTTAGGTCATTTTAAACGGGTGTTAATTTTTTTTATGTAAAGCTACTCAATCAATCCAAAACGCACCCAATCACTAACAATACGTCAATAAAGCGTTTAGCAAAACTACTCAGAACTAATATTATGACTGTAGTTTGTTGTGCAAACATTTAGTCTTTAAACAGTTTTTTAAGTGATGTTGAACAAAAATGTATGTGTACAACTAAGGTCTGCTTGCTTTGACACACTATTTAAAATGTTTGGCTAAGACATTACTAATTTTTGTTTCTTCTGCTGGGCCATTAAAAAATCATTTAAAAAAGTGTCTAGCCTTATTTAAGTCTGAAATTTCATTCTGCGTGGTCTTCAAAAGGTCTTAAAAAGTCTTAAATTTGACTTGTTGAAACCTGCAGAAACTCTTGTGTATCCGTGCATTTAGCAGCTTGGTGTACCTGCTTCTGTCTTTGTTAAACAAATGACAGGAAGAAAATCACTCACTCTTGACTAAATGAATGTAGTGAACATGCTGTAGTGTTTTGTTTTTACACAGATGTGTATCAGGAGTTTGTTAAACTAAAAATAAAAAAGGATAAAGGGACAAAAGCTCACTCTTACTTGAATAACTTTTATGTTTTAAATAAGAAACCAATCATACATAATTCATGAAGACTCTGTATAGTGTTATTTTTAACGGTGTATATTCAGTTTCTGTAGTATTGAAAGTGAAATCTGCTGTACCAGGAAAAATAAATAAGTTTAAAATAAAATCTAGATGTTGATCATATCGCCCAGCCCTACTCAAATGTGTTTCAGTGATTTGATGGTTTAACGCATAAATAAGCATTGTAATGTCAGATTCATGGCGTAATTGGTGGCAGTGTTGTGTTTTTTTTATTTACAGCTTCCTGTAATGTAATATCTCATTTATATGATGATGTATTTATTTGGCAGGACAGGTAAAGGAGGTGCCTCTCTCATGTTGACCTCTCCCTCTCTCTCTCTCTCTCTCTCTCCCTCTCATGCTCTTGTGCTTTCTCTATTCTCTCTCCTTCTTTCAGGATCCCCAGTCTGGTGGCCATAGTAGCGGAAGCAGCACGTCGTCTCTCTCCACCCCTCCGTCTGCAGCCCACAGCCCGCCCCAGCAGCAGGTGAACGGAGTCGGCATGGCCGGGGTGCCTGTCCAGCCTGGCAATGCCAACTCGTCCCTGCCTGCCATAGCCGGGGTGACGGGTCTGATGGGCGCTCTGCAGGGCAACCACCTGGCCATGAGTGGCATCGTGGGCGCCTTAAACGGAGTAATCCAAACCTCCCAGTCCAGCCTGACCCAGAACAGCAGTCCCCTGCCCCAATCAGCAACAGCTTCCAGCGCATCTCTGTCCATGTCCAGCTCTCTCACTAACAGGTAGGAGCTAATGTAAAATGATAAATGACGAGATGTGAAATGAGAGCCATTCTTTGGGGAAAACGATAACATGGATAACATTGGGGATGCTGATGATGTGGCTTTTTTTTGGATAATTCTTTGAAAGCCAAAATTAAGAGGAGTAAAATGTGTTTTTGTAATCTGTGCATTAAGCAGATCCTCTAGTTTTTTTATGAATTTTATTTTTATTTTTATTTTTTACGATAGATATAACTGATTTTGTGGTGGTAATTCCCAGAAATTTGCAGACAATTTTGCGATTAAAAAACATAACTAAATATAAAAGAATTATAGATATTATTTTATATTATTATTTATATTATTTACCATTTTAGGCAGACAATGACACGAATCATAAAAATAAAGCTTCTTTATTTTGGTTTGTCAAGACAAGATCTAAAACGGTAGGATTAAGCCAAAGAAAGGTTGTATAACTATTATTTTTATCCACGATCTTAGTTTCTCTTAAATTTCACTTCCAGAAGCATCTTACATCATGTATCTCACTCAGGACAGGTGTTAGGGCTTCCCCTAATGTAATACACCTAAAACATGGATTGCCGTAAAACTTGTCAATGGCAGAAGCGTTTGAAGCGTTTGCTCTTGTCAACGACAGGGATGGAGGTAAACTAAAACACATATCGATATTACGCACACCGTAATACCAGCCATACATGTAAAGCACAAATAATATTCTGCAATTCGGTCACGTCCAGCAGCCGTCATTCTTAAACCGATCTCCATCAGTGTAAACTGCTTGCTATTTTGTCTGTTTCACTGCTCTGTTTAATAGAAGTTGTCTAACGAGCGTTAAACACATAAAACGCCCAATTCGCGCCATAGGATGCCTAATCCAATCTTTGCATGGACTCCACATGTAAATCACTCGCATTTAATCCGCATCTGCTTACTGCACAGGCTTCGAAACAGTTCCCCCGCTCTCATGTAATTTAATGTAATGATTGTGAGGGGGCAGGCAAGACGTCATTTTTTGAGAGACACCCAAATGCATCACGTGCACTGTGTATACAGCGTCCATAAGTCACATAAAACAATAAATTGCAAGCTGAAAAGAATATAAATTGATTATATGGTTTGGAATTGGATGTTTTATGAGATTATTAAAATTTTTTGCCATTATTTTGCTTTTAATTAAGAATTTTGCTGGATCGCGAAAATATGCAACTTTTTGTTGATTTTGCCAACCAGGGGGACTGATTAAGATTTGGAGGCAAATGAGCGTGTTTCATGTGCACACTTTAAATATTTTGGGTAGTTTATTTTCTTTGATTATGAAAGAAGGCTGTGAAAAAGGAATTCAATAAAAACAGTTTGTTGAAATGTTATCACAGTTCCTTTTATTATTGGTTTAATTTTAAAATATGATTCTTTGTCATGTAAAGCTGAATTTTACTTCAGTTTTCAGGGATAAATGATTGTTCAGAAAGCATTCTGTTGTGCTGATTGGTCCTAAAAAGAAACATTTCAGAATATACATATATATTTCATGGGCAAATACAGCATTGATTGTTTTTTTATATTTTCATTTCCTAACGTCAATTGAACAACTATTTAATTTTTCTGACTAAAAGACTTTATGACTACAAACTGTTCAATTGTATTTCATTTGACCTATTTTAATATTATTTTGGGGTGAATTGGGAATGTGATGTACTTGTGAGATTTATCTATAGAGCTTGGCATAGTGTGATGTTTTCATATTTCCTTCATCTCTGCTCATCTTTTCTGCTTCCTCATCTCTCTTCCGCTTGCACTTTTTGGATTATAGCAGCATGTCTACAACGAAAACTAGGTGAGGATTGGCTTGCTGAGCCCTTTTCTTTCTCACTTGTGCATTTGTGCTTATGTCTTTATGCTTATGTTCTGCGCCACTCCATATGCTTCAAAATAAATTGTCTTATAGTTCAGCTGTTTCCTCAGCCCTTAGTTATCATCACAAAGTTCTTTCTTATTAATGAGTGGAGCCATGACCAAGATGATTTTTAATTGGAAAAAAGTATTTTGCTTATTTGGTCTTCTGCATGTGTTTCTAGGCTTTTCACTGAACAACACAGGCAGATTCTCCTCCATCAGCATCAACTACAGCAGCTTTTCGGCTCCCAGCAACCCACACCGGTGAGAGGAACATCAGCATTCATCGTCGCTTTCACCATAAATATAGTACACGATTAACTGCACACATTTACTTCCAATGTTTTTTTCAGATATGAAAATGTCCAAATAATGTGTCATTAACATTACTGTGGGCATTTCGGTAGATTGTTGAGCCTGTCATTCAGTTTATTTACCTATGTAAATATATATTATGTATAGGGCTTAGTTAGTCAAGCCCAAAATTATTCAAAATCTTTTTTGACTTTAGGGTACTTTTATTCAACCAGCATTTTTTGTCCGAAAATGACACAGGCGTCTCCTATTAGATGATGACGATGCACAAGAGAAATCATTGTGGAAAAAATATTTCTCAGCTTTTATTTACATTTGAACAAAAAGGGGCATGTCCAAAATTATCTGTACCCTTCTCAAAAATCTAAAGAAAAAAGCTGTAATATTGAACCAATCAAATGCTTCCTCTAATTGCTGACCAGCCCTTTTCATGTCTCCACTGGTATTTTTGCCTATTCATCTTTAGCGATGAGCTGCAATCCTTTCAGGTTGGTGGGTCTCCTTTTTATCACCCTGATCATTAGATTCTTCCACACATTCTCAATTGAATATTCTCAATTCCTTAATTAGGTCAGGACTCTGGCTGGGCCACTGCAAAATGTTAATGTTTTTATCCGCCAACCATTTCTTCACCAATTTTGCTGCGTGTTTTGGGTCGTTGTTGTTCTGAAATGTCCAAAAGGCCAAGTTTCTCTGGAGACTGCCTGATATTGATGCGAATTTGGAGGTATTGCTCAATTTTTATAGTGCTTTTCATGGTCATTAGGTTCCCTGGTCCACCAATTAAAAAATACTCCCAAAACATTAGTTATCCACCATCATGTTTAACATTGGAGATTGTGTTTTTAGGGTTTAAGACTTCTTCTTTTTACACCAAATGAAAGCTACATCACTAACATCATTAAGTTTGTAAGAATAATGCAAAATGTGTTTTTTTAAATTGGCAAAAATTTTATGAGGGAAACCATCTCAGCTTCATTTTGAGCAAACAAAAACCCTGCTATAGTGATTAAAGGGATAATAATGTAATTTTAATTAACACATCATTGACTCACTCTCTAAACATTTATGAGTTTCTGTTTAACCAAAAAGAAGATATTCTGAAGAATGTTGGAAACTGGTAGCTATTGACTTCCATAGTAGGGAATAAAGTTACTGTGGAACTCTGTAGCCACTGGTTTCCAACATTCCTTAAGATATTTTATTTTGTGTTCACCTAAAGAAAGAAATTGGAACCCGTTTAGAACGAGTTGAGTGTGTCAACAATGACCGTTTTTAATTTTGGGGAGAAATGTCCCCAAAAGTGGTTAATTGGCATTGTGTTGCTGTAGATAATATAACATTTAGGGGCAGATCATTCTGAGTTCATGCGTAATTCTCAAAATAAAAAAATAAATATACAAATTTGCTTGCAAATATCATGTGAACCACACAATTCACTGGTACAAAAAAAGCAATGCTTTCTTCCTCATAAGTGTTTCTAATGCTGTTCTGGCAGCTCTTGGAATTGCAATTTTGAGCAAACTCTTGCCACTTTTCTGGCAATCTGCATCAGGCGTTTTTGTGGGCAGTCTGTGGGTGTGCCGTCTCTGTCTAGACATATCATCATCATACTGTGTTTGTCTGTCTGTGTTTAGGAACAGCAGCAGGTTCTGCTCTATCAGTTAATGCAACAACAACAGCAGCAGCAGCAACAACAGCAGCAGAATGACATTCAGTTCCAGCAGCTGCCAATCAACAGCCTCCTGCCCGGCAATCAGCCAACCACCAGCACAAACCCCTTCCTAGCCCACCACAATGACAACAACACTCCTAAAGCTGGAGTTAATACTGCAGCCATCAAACAAACTAAAGTATGACATGTTTTATGGATTCCGTGTGTGCTTGTGTGAAATATGAAGTGTATATTAGTTCATTTTAATTGTAACTATTGTTATATTTAAAGATTTGCTGTTATATTTTAGATAGATGATTATATAGAAAATATTTGGATACCACTTTCACCTATTTTTTTTTTTATTACTGGCTTTATTTGCTGTGGGGAAGCTGTAATTAAATATTAGTATTCCTTTTATTCTATAAAGGTTTTGCAAAGATTCTTGCACTTTATTTTTTTTCAAAATTTCCTCCAGAAAATCACTAATGTGTTATCTGTCGTAGGTAATTCCAGTAAGTTAAAACATTGATTTTTATGTTGTCTAAAAATAAGTTAAAATAAATCTAAAAATATGCCTCTTTTTTATTATTTCATGCCATAAAATGCTCTATATGACAAAAATTTTATGTAATTTGGAAGAAATGTCATTAGTATTTTACAGAAAAAATATATCTTGTGTGTGTGTGTGTGTGTGTGTATACATATGTGTGTGTATTAAACATATTAGGATAACTATTAATAGATATATTTATATATTTTGTATATTATATCTTCAACAAATGAACCTTTTGTCCATGCTGTGATTACTGAAAGTCTGTTTTGTTGTTGTTTTCTTCAGAGACTGGGGGAGAAAGCTGTACCTGTGACAGGACAGGAGAAAACCTGATGCAGAAAGCAACATTTCGGGGAGGTTTTGCCTTCTGGATCCCTTTCATCTGCTCACCCCATGAGGCTGGCAATCTGAGCAGCAAAGACCAGAACACTTACCCGCCACACGAAACCCTCACTAGCACCAGCCTTCATTAACACACACATACACACTTGCCAGTTTGATGCCCATCTGGCAAACAACATGCTGCACTGAGTTTGTGGAAATCACTTGCTGTAAACTTATTGGGTCCCACGAGGACCAAAACACACACACACACACACACACACACACATACACACACACACCCTGCCAGTGTGTTGAAAATGACACGCTGGTGCAAGTCTCTGTGGGTGGAAAGCGTAAACCGATGGGACTGAAGGATGGAGACGCTTCTGGAACAATATCTGCTCACCGCTGTTACCTCTCTACACCCCTTTAACAATAAAAACCCTGTCGTTATTCGTCTATCTGTGTGTTTCAAGGCGTCAAACGTTTCAAAGCTGAAGCGATCAGACATTTGTGCACCACAAAGGCCTTCTCTGCCTCCTGATCTTGAGCTTCCCCTTTGAGGAGGTGTCCCAAATGTCCACTGACCCTGCTGCACTCTTCCAAGAGCAACTACCTCTCATAGACCAGGCCCTGAACCCAAGTGCCTGGCCCCGATCTCCTAGCTCTCAGCGAGGGGCCGTGCGGGCCCTGGAGACGCTGCCAGACTCTGGAAAGCCCTGTTTTATTTCCTCCAGTCTATCCTTTTTTTCCTTTTTGTTGGAATGAATAAATCCTAATCGGCGTCGCTCAGGCAATACCAGTTCAGAGACAGAATCTCTGCCTGTACAGTGACTACACTGAAAACAACTGAAACAAAAACTCATTTTGAATGTTTGTGCTGCATTGAATACTTTGAAGCCAACTTTCTATTGTTCCTTTTTTATTTATTTGCATACGTTGCTTGTTGGGCGCAAGGTAAAATATTTTAACACTCAACTGGCGAAATGTTTTATACTACTGTACAAACTTCTCAATCATTTTGATGAACAAGTCTGGTGTTTGAAGGTGTAAGAAAACATGAAAAAAAGCCTACTTGATGATTTTGTGGTTTTGTAAATATATATTTTTTCTTTTCCTCTTTTTAGTTGCGATGTAAATCAACAGATGCATATTGGATTAAGAATAAGCTGTCAGAATAAATGAGACTTAGTTTAGCACACTTTTACCTCTTTTTCTGTTGTAAATACATATTTGTGATTTCACTTGGTGGTGTGAAGGACCGTTTTAAAGCACTGTCGGTGTGTTCAGATCTTTTTTTTAAACAGGCTTTCAACAAGACTGGTGACTGGATAATGTCTATTAATTTATTTTTATATGTGCAGGGACTTTTTTTTTTCTTTTGCACCATTTTATTGATGTGGTTTTATACGTTATAGATATGGTATGTCCACGTTCTCATGTATTTGTACAGAAATTATGCAAAATCTCTAAAGTTTGTATTTAAAACATCAAAAGTGAAACCACACAAGTCCTGCTTCATATTAAGAAATTTTGAACACTGAGATTGTAGTGATGAACTTTTTTCAGTGATAAAATCTGATTATAACAGCTCTTGCATTTTGCCGTTTCTTTTTTTGAACCTAAGTTTCAGCATGTCAGCTCAATAAGTTCAGTATGATTTTAAAAAAACCTTGATGGGCTTTTTATAAGGAAGAATGACACAAATGCAAACTACATTGCACTCCAGTTAAATCTGCTTCTGTTTAAATGGGAAGATATTACATTTGGTGTAAGGTGCGTGATTTTGAATGCTAATTACAATACTTTTACATCATTTAAAGAAAGAGCACAGCCAAAAAAATCAAAGATCTGTCATTTTGTTCATTGTAATATTGATCCAAAACTGCATTAATGTTTGGTGAAGCATATATTTTGAAGAATGTTGGTAACAGTTTTGTTTCCCATTGTCTTGAATTGTTTTTGCTTTGTTGTTGAAATCAAAATGGTTAACTCAACAACTATCTTCAAAATATCTTATGTTTGGAAAAGTCTCTTTATAAAATAGCACACATTCCTAAGGTAATAGTAACTTTTACATGACAACAGTGTACTAAAACGGATGTGTTTTATATTACGATTCAAGATCTTCAAAACAACTAACTAAAAATGTATTATTCATGCTAAGTAGTTGGCGACATCACCATTAACGTAGTCATTGTGATAGCAGTATCAAAAAAATCCTCATGAGAACGTGTCTAGTCTAATCTAGTGCACAGAATCTTGTAGTAGATCACCAATGTACTTATCTCCTATGGGTAATATGAATTTGGTCATACTACACTCAAATACTGTTTTTCCAGCCTGATCTCCTGTTACGGATTGATTAAATCTGGGTTAATTAGTACAAATTTATGCTTAAAATGTAACATTTTTAAAAGTGGACAAAACCTTTTAGTATGACCAATTTGTACTAAATTCAAACAAATGATAGCCTATGAGTTCAAACAAATGAGTCACCAAGTTAAAAGGAATTGGCATAAGATTGCATTGGTCATTTGCATACTATATGGAAAAAAAGTATTTTGGATGCTGCATACATTTTCACTTGTGCAAAAATGTCTGCTGAAGCATTCTTCTGTCCAGGGAAACACAGTACACACTAAACTCTGTCATCCCTTTATTTTTCCCACATCACCACTCAAGAACCCTCATATTTCTCCAGTCTGTCCTTGTGTTTGCTATTTGGTGAGTGGAACCCATTTCTCAGCATGACCCCCAGGGACCTGGCCAGCTCCGAGCGCTCCTGCTGTGGGAACAGCAGGCCCTTCTCTCCCCTCAGCTTCATCAAGCTGTCCACACTACTGACCACCCACTGGCCTCTGACCTCTGATGCGCTCAAAGCAGGGCACACACAATGGGGCCAGTGACAGCATTCATGCATCTGAAAAATCTTCGTTTTATTTTAATCAGATCAAAGCATTGATGGAAATTGGTGAAACTACACATTTGTGGACAGCCGTCTCATTTTTCCCACAATTAAATCTAGAACTATATTATGAGCTATATGTGACTTGAAGTTCTTAAAAGCGCTGCATTTAAATGTGTTTTGGAAAAGGGATTTACAATCTTGAATGCTGTCTCTGAACAACTGAAGGGAAGAATGTGATTTCTAGATTTGTTGGTTTCATCAGAAATTGTACTTTTCTATGCAACAATATATATAGAATTTAAAAATCAGTACGTAATAAAGCATGATCAAATTTACAGTAACTATAGGGGAAAAGTACCTGGGTGTCTGACTACTTAAAGTGGAACTCTTAAGTACTCATCCAACAGACACTTCCATCCGCTTAGGCAACGGTAGAGAAATTGTATGGAATGGCAGTGAAGTAAAAGACTGACAGTGTGCTTGATTTAGGACATCCCTGCTGAAAAAAAAATGCTTAAACCAGCCTAAGCTGGTTGGCTGGTTTTAGCTGGTCGACCAGCCTGGTTTTAGACGAGTTTTGGCCATTTCCAGGCAAGTTCTAGCTATTTCCAACCAGATCTTAGCTGGTCAGGCTGGGAGATGAGCTTAAACCAGGCTGGTCAAGCTGGTTTTAGCTAGTCATTTTCCCGCCTGACCAGCTTAAACCAGCCTAAAAATGGCCAAAACCCCTCTAAACCAGGCTGGTCAACCAGCTAAAATCTTTGCAAACCTGCAACCATAAACTTTAGAAGAATGACAAAGTTGTGGACAGAAATAAAGCAATGCTACATAGGCTACTAACGTTAGTGTGATTATGATAATAATAATACAGTAACTTAAAATATAACCACATAACAATTAGTAGACCGTTGAAGCACAAATAAAGACTCTATGTAGTCCTACTGATAAAATAACTAGAAGTTAATGAGTCCGGAAGCATACTCGGTTACGTTACCGTAAAACGATAGAAAACTTCTCAACGGTCGCGAAACCTCCCTGACGGCGAGCAGTGAAGAAATATTTAAGATGGCGACGTTCAAGAACTGCAGTCTAACTAAATTTAACACAACAAATCCACTAAATGTTAATTAATCGACCAAAGCTTATTCTGTAGTAAACACCAGAGCATGTGAGTGGCGTGCAGACACCAATCACGGGTAAAGCTTCGACGAAGGACGACAGTGACTGAATCTAAACCTTCAGACACACGGCTCATAGGTACCTGGCTAACTTACCCGTAAGTTACAGAAACTACACACTACACTGACAAGCTGTTGAAAATACAGTTGTGTTGTTGTTTTCCGAGTGTACGAGTGCGGTTCCTGACGTAAATAACCGAAATGTGTGTGACGCAAATACAGCATTGAAAGTTTACCACTGCTGTGAACGTGGCCTACTATACTATTACATTCACACTGCTGTCACAAATCAAATATTTAGGTTTGTTTTGTCATTTTCCCAAGCTAGTCAGTGATGCAATTGTGTTAAAGGGCTAGTTCACTCCAAAAAAAATTATTCTGTCATTGTTTTCTCACCCTCTCTTCTAAAAAAACAGCTTAAACGAGTCTTGGCTGGTTTAAGCGGGTCGACCAGCCTGGTTTTCGAGAGGTTTTGGCCATTTACAGCCTGGTCTTAGCTAGTGAGGCTGGGAGAGATGACCAGCTAAAACCAGCTTGACAAGCCTAGCCAGGCTGGCAGCCCAGCCAAAATCAGCCATGTACAGCTTAAACCAGGCTGGTCGAGCTGGTTTTAGCTGGTCATCTCTCCCAGCCTCACTAGCTAAGACCAGGCTGGAAATGGCCAAAACCAGCTAAAACTTGTTTCAGACTTGTCTGGGTTTCTTCTGTTGAACGCAAAACTAATATATTTAGAAGAGTTTTGGCAAAGTCAGGCATGGAAACATTCAGATATTTTCCCTACTGTGGATGCTGATGAATACTGATTTCTTCGACATTCCTCAAAATATTCATCAGAAAAAAGAAACACAAAGATTTGGAACCACTTGTGGGCATGGGTCGGTATTAGATCCTGACGGTATGATAACCTTGGATAATGTATGCAAGAGGAGGGGGTGGTATTGTGGATGGTATTGTGATTGCTGCTCTAAAATATATTCTATTTAAATTTCTGGATAAAAAACTAAAACTTTTTTCCCCTTTGAACACTATATTTTGTTTTGAGAAACATTTAAAAATATTTTAGAAGAGTAAACATGTGAGGCTAATTAAATTAAGTTAATTATAGACTTCTGCTGTTCTCATTAGTTTTAAAAACAGATTTTTTTAACAATTTAAAACAGCATCTTTGGATATCTTTCCTGCTGGAGATACTGCTGTCCTAAACAACTTTACATATAGGAGAAAGGGTATAGCATAAAATGTTGGCGGTTTTCAAACTTTGACTTTTTCAAATTGTGGTATACCTTGAAAAAGGTTATTGTCCCATGCCTACTTGTGGGTGAGTAAATGTTTCTTTCTGGGTAAACTTTCCCTTTAATGCCCGAGCAGATGGGGTATAGGAGGCCGAAGGCAGAGCTGCTAAAGTCTGTGTCTCTCACTCGCTCTCTGCCAGGTGCAATGGACTGGGTGATCCAGATAAAAAACACTAAAAATCCTTAGGGACGATTCGTTTTCACCCCTCCTGCCTTTAAGGAATGGATTCAGCTTACAGGTAGGTAACAAAAGCTGCTAACTGACAGAGCTGGAGGGGAAGTGACTGATTTATGGCCATTTTCTTTCTCATTCTCCCCACAACTGTAACCCCGAATGGCCATGTCAAATTGAAATGTAGGAAGATTATTCGACCACAATGAAAATGTGTTTTGAGCTCCAGGCTGCTATAATTTATCACGTCTTTAAAGATTTTCTTAGGAATTTTTCCTGGTTGCTGATAATTTTAAATGTTTATGAATTATGAATTATTCACCTAATATGTTTACATCACCTATAGATGAAATCTCAAACAACAACCTAAAATAAATAGGAAAACATTGAGAAAAGTAAATAAATGTATTTTTTTTTTACACAAAACAGAAATAAAACTGCAATGTATAAAATAATAATGCATATTAATTGTAGCTTATGATAAAAATAGTTACTATAATGCTGATACAAATCAGTAATATTCAGAGGTCATCGTAACAAATAGGATAGTTTAAAAGACATAATTTGCAATTAAGAAATAATAATGAAGTCAATCTTAAAATTATATTACACTTTATAATATCACTTTTTATTTTGTTCTTAATTGCAGTTTTTAGTGCAGATTTTAATGATCACACTGAATATAGGAATAAACACTGATCAGACATATTTTAAGAAAATGCTGAACCACTAAGGCCACAAGCTTCACTGTAAAACATTTAATACATTTAAGTGGACTGAACATAAAACAATAAAATTGTCCCAAAGAAATCTCAAGAATTGTGTTGTTCCAGCTCATTTTAATAAAGTAGTTTAAACAAGTAGCGAAAATAATAATGTGAGTGTTTGTTCTATTACAACTATTAAATTATACCCAATATAGCAAACATCTTTCTTTCTTTCTTTCTTTCTTTCTTTCTTTCTTTCTTTCTTTTTCTTTCTTTCAATTGTTCGTTTTCCCCACCCACCTTCGTTTCTCCTCCCAGTTTGGTCGTGCTGATGATTTCCAGCTGCTCCGGCTCCATTCTGTTACATCTGCTTCTGCTTTAGTAATTAATAGCTCACTTTCCTCTGGCAGTAGATTGGGAGTCTGATCCCCCTCCTCTTGCATATGCTCTTCTCTCTCTCTCTCTTTCTCTCTCTCTCTCTCTCTCTCTCTCTCTCTCTCTCTCTCTCTCTCCTGCCTTATCAGAGCTGTCAATCACACCCGGACTGTTTAAACATGCCTCCTCCTCCTGCTTGCTTTCTCACTTTCTCTCTATTTTTCTCCAGCCCTTGCTTTCTCTCAAACTTTCTTTCTGTCTCTTGCTTGTTCTGTGCTCTTCTATCTTCCTGCACTTCTTAGCAGCACCCTCCTCCTTTTCTGGGTTTATTCATTCACATCTTGGGAGTTTGGACACTCCTCCTCTTGAGTCCCTTCCCCCTTGTTTCCAGCTGAACTCCTGTCCAACATCAACGGCTTCAATCATTCTGCCAGAGGCCTGTGGGGACAGCAGTTCTGGCTCTCTGGGGTAGCCAGTAAAGCGCCACTATTGTTCAGTTGGGTGCCTGAAGGAAAATATCTATTATTTTATTGTTATTTATCTATGTTTAAACATGATTGTTTATTTATTTAATTTAATCAATGAATTTAATTAATTAAAAATAAAAATGATTTTAATATATTTGTTACAGCTGGCTATAGTCGGATTGCAATACATCTTGATTATTTGTTCACTTGCTCAATTTGTTTGTTGCTCATTTCACTCTCAAACTACAAAAGCACATTAATTAGATTAGTGTAAACATACAGTAAGAATACAGAATTATTTTTTATTATTTAATCAAATCACAAAGCTTAAAATATCCTTATAATTTGATTCATTATTTTAAAATAAATAATATTGAAAGGGCTTAGCCGAAGGAAAATGAATGGATGATATAATATTGATTAGTTTATTTCTAAAATGTACACATTTTGTTTGTATAATGTATTAATAAAAATTTTAGGTTAAAAGCATTAATACAGTTGTATTTTTTTATTTCTAGCATATAGGACAACAGTCTTGATCATCATTTACTTGTTCATAATATTATCAGTGTATTGCAGATTGTGGTTACGATGTTTTGTTTTAGTGTTTGTGAAGTTTAAAAGTATTGGAGCAATTACAGCGTTATGGACGTGACGTTTGCAGTAAAATTTCAAAACATAAATTCACATAGAAAGTAAATGTTAACATTATATTGAAACATCTGTTTATATTTCTCAGAACAACTGACCACAGAGTTAGCGGACCAAAAAAAAATCAATTTGTAAACATGTTTTGTACTTTAAATGAGTAAAATATCCATGCGTTATGGATGTGACCAAAAAAGTAGAAATTCTGTGAATTAAACTGCTCAACCCAAAAAAAGAAAAAATGCTAATCAAAAGGATAAAATGTCTCTCTATAGAACAAAAATGATTGACTTCATTTTATTTCACATTTTTACATTTATGAGGAAAAATTGTCATCGTGGATGTGACATTTCTCCATTATGGATATAATATACTGATAGTTAGTATTATTATTTTATTATTATTTTATTAATATTATGAATTATAATAATAGATCACAAAGGAAATATTACATTTTTAATTATTAAAGTTCTATTTTATTTGTTTCTTTTTTCATTTAATTGATGATAATTTGGTATAAATAATTTGGGTAAAAAGTTTAAATATGAGCAGTTCATTCAACCTCAAAGCTTAATGAAGAGTATATATATATATTTTTTTTTTTTAAACATTGTTGTAGCCAGGCCCGTAGCCAAGTGGGGTTTGGGTGTTACGGAAGACACGTAAAGTCATCTTTCTCTAGTGTATTGTTTTTAAATAGAGACAACATTGTACAAGTAACTTTTATTTTAAATCTTGGACCTTATTCTTGAAACTAACAAATTACCAATAAAAAGGTGTGAAGCACCAAAAGTGCACCATATTAAAATTGATTTGAATACTATTTTGGCTATTGTTGTTATCTATGAATTTTTAAATGTACTTTCTTTTTTTTTTACAAAAAAAGGATAGAAAATTGTGAAGTTCCACAATGTTGTTGTTGTTATTATTATTATTATTATTATTATTATGTTAATTATTTTTTATCCAAATGACAGAATTTTGACTGTGGACAGTTGAATTTGCTGGCCATTCTGTTATTTGTAGAACCAATGACATTAAACTACAGTTTTTAATTTAAAGCTTTAACAGATTCCTATTTTTTTAATGTTATGTAATACGTTTGTATTTTAAAATAAGTATTTTTTTCACATTTCTCTATTCTAAATCTTTAGGAAATATTTTTGGTTATGATGACCATCCGAAAAGCTAATCCAGCTAAAAATTGTTCTTTAAATGGCAGTAAAATTCAGTATTTAAATCTCATAATTAAGTAGAAATTGAGGCATATAACTGCATAAAGGTCCACTTTTTGAGAAAAAAAGAGCCATCCCCCTTTACCAGGCTGATTACGGGCCTAGTAGCTATACATTTGGAATGATTTTGAATAATTATTTTAAAATACATAAATAATAATATTACAAATAAATAAATCCACAAATGCAATTGCTTTGTAATTCAGCAAAGACAAGTAAGATCTTGATCAAATCTCTGCAAAAATCCAGAAAATCGTTTACTCAGAGCCGTGTTCACGTTTCAAATTCCTCGTGTGCAGTTGTGTTTTCTCCTTGATCCTGTGAGTTTGAAGCTCTTCCGTCGGCTCGAGGGGCCCCATCTTACACTCTCCACCTCCTCTGCGTCCTTACAGTATGTGTCCTCCCCCGCCATTGAGGCAGATTAGCAGGGCAGAGTACAGGGATACAGTCCTGAGCCTCCCCCAAACTCATCACCGCCTCCTGCCATGGACCCCCACAGGTTTCACTCCTGTTGGATAATGGTCCCAGTGTGGCCCGGTGGGACTCAGACACATCCTTCTTCATACACAGACAAGCTTATTCTTCTTCCGAAGTAACGCCACCCCCCACCTCTAAACCCCTAAACCCCAAAACTGATGAGACCGAGAAATACACAACATTAAGTTTAGAGCAACGGATAAGAATCAATACTGGGGAAGACATGCCAACTTGTTTTTTCTCATTCAGGCTAACAAGGGACAGACAGCTGGATATAAATAAAAGAGAAAACATACTTCTGATTTGTTACTATTACGTTTTGTGATGTATATAATCATATATTACAGTGTTCATCTGCTAGATTTATTGGTTTATAAATCTATTATGTGAATTAGTGCTAAGTAATTTTACTTAAATGTTGGAATGTAAAGCTAATACAAAACACTGTAACTATTGAAAATTACATGCATTTATATTGTTTAGATTAATTATGCTATGAATCAGTAACACGTCTCAGTTTCATGCAAATTTGGGTAAAATGCATACAATACTGGGCTATTTTTAAATAAAATTTAAAACCCAACATTAATGGATGGGTTTGTTGGTATTTCACAAATAATTTGGGTTGAAATAACCCAGCATTTTTAGGAATGAAGATTTTTATTTAATAAATGCAAACACCTAATGTCAGTGAAGAAACAAAACAGCATACATGACAAGAGGTCAGACTTTGTGTTCATATTTTATTACTGTGGTTGAGGAGGGAAATAACTAAGGATAGACACAGGTTTAGTAGATTCTTAAGGCGTGGGTTAAGTGGTATGAGTTGGGTCAACAGTGTAATTGGAGATTGAATTTAATGGTAATTGCTCAAATCTTTAAATAAAAGATTATAAAAGCACAAATTCACATAAATGTAGCATGTGAAGGCACTAATATAAAGTTGTTCCAATAACACATTTAAATATATAAAAACATACAGTAGTAGCAGCATGTGTGTGTTAATAATTTTGAATGGAAAATATGTATTTGCTTGCCATTTTGTACATTGGACAGCGTTACATCTTTCACCTTCTTACCAGACATGATATTTCTGGTTTTAACATGTAATCGAATTAAACAAAAATATTTATAAAAGTGATTTAACCACTATTGGTAATTTCCAGTTGGTGAAATTAATAGTCTCTCCCAAACAGCCTTTAAATATTTACAATAGGCTACCTAAAATACAATTCGTGTACATTTATCAAAAGCACTATTTCATTTCAATAAAATACAACCAGCTGCAAGAAACTGAACTAAACAAATACTTATAAAAGGCAATTTTACTGTAAATTGGTGACTTGAATCTGGCTGGAGGCGCAGAGAGCGCGGAGGAAACTGACCTCTGCATGGGGGAGAGAGGGGGACTGAGCCCCTGCGTGACATTAATCTGCCCTGTCACCCTGACTTTGGGCTCTGCACATGAGCGTATGGCACCGGAACCATTCTTAGCTGCAAGTACATCGGTCTATAATCAATAATGCCACATACTGCCTTTTCATTTTATGCATGCTACATATACAAATCTTTCCATCATAACCACAAATAGCCTACATAAACATGCACGCGTGTTTCTACTCGCAGTTACCTCCGTTTTTCATTCTGGGCGTTCATCTCGTCGCGCACACACTCGCGCCGCTCGTGCTCGGTAACAGCAGGCCTCTCAGCGGTGTGTGCTGATTTTCCCTGCCGCCTCTGACTCACTGCCGCGGCCGCAGCTGAACAGCAGCAAGGAACAGGAGCTCCGCGACCGCGCCATAGAGCCTGCAGACGCGCGACCACACACTCATAATTATCTATAAATGTAGATTATAATGATAAAACATCAAACCAATGAATAAAATGTGTTAGAAATAACACACGTGCATTTTCTTGTGCATGTAATAGAAATGTATTGAAATGGGAGTGATATTTTTGTTGTTGGCTTGTAAAGCTGTTATGAAACAACACATGTTGAAACTGGAATTATTAATTTTAATAGGACATTAATTTATGCATTTTACATTAAAACGCGGTAATGTTATCAAAGAAACACGTTGGGTAAAGTGGAAATCGGTAGGCTATAGCTTCTTTAAAAGGAGGGCTTTGCATTTTTGCCTTAGAATTGTTTTCCCTCGATGGTCTTTTGTGTTTATGTGGGTTAATGCTCTGCATTTCATGTTGTAAAGCAATAGTTGTTGGAAAGGACAATTCATCTGTTATATTGATATTACGGTGAGTTCTATTCATTTTAAGGCGATAAACAGATTTTCTTTGCTAAATGCAAATCAACATCTCAAAAATCATATAACCATGATGTAACATCAAAAATCTCGTGTGTGTGTGTGTGTGTGTGTGTGTGTGTGTGTGTGTGTGTGTGTGTGTGTGTTTGTGTGGTATTTATATATGTATTTAAAATCATCTCTTTAGCAGATAACTTGTAATTCCAGCTTCCAGCAATCTTGATAAATGTGACAGACTAGTGTTGGAACATTATGTATTAATTGGGTAAAAATAGATATCAGTTCATTATCTGAGCAGCCCCCATCATAATTAATAAAATAGTAAGAGGGGGAGGGTTGTGCTTTAAATTATTCTTATTCCCCGTAATGTCCCAGAGAAGGAGTAAATTGCATATAATTTCTTGATACAAGAAGAGCTATTCATTTTGTTCTGGGTCAGGAGAGACATGCAGTGATGGGCTCACCTGCCGCAAGCTTGTTAATTATGGAAATGTGAGTTAGAATCAGCTGTCACCATTATGCTGCGGAGCCACTCTCACGAGGGACGCGTGTGTGTGTGTGTGTGTGTGTGTGTGTGTGTGTGTGTGTGTGCGTGCGTGCGTGCGTGCGTGCGTGCGTGCGTGCGTGCGTGTGTGCGTGCGTGCGTGCGTGTCTGTGTGTCTGTGTGTGTGCGTGCGTGCGTGCGTGCGTGTGTGTGTGTGTGTGTGTTGAGTAAGCAGGCCCTTTCATTTTAAGCTGTGCAGTGAACATGCATGTCATGGGCAGGGGCTGCTTTGGGCCACTGCACATCTCTGGAGACTTCATTAATTATTCAACCCTTTAACTCCCAGAGAGACGAGCCCATTCGGTGTATGTGGTCGGTAACCCCAGCAGAAGGCCATTACTGGTTACCTGAGTATATGCAGCACAGGGATGATGCGTTGCGTATGGAAACAGCGACAGGAATATTCGGAGCATTTAAGCGCATCAACAAGATCCACGGCCAGAAAGAGGGGCCGAGAGAGAAGTGTGTTTGTGGCCCCGTGTGCAAGTAACCAAAAGTGCGTCTGCGTAAATGTTACAGAAGAGATGGGAGCTGTGTCTTGGTGAAAGTAGAATTAAATATTTCTAATTATATAATGCAAAAAAAGTAGCCTAAATAAAAGTGCATTCACATACTTCTAATAAATGTATTAGACTATTACATGGTTGGCACTTAAAGTTATTTTATACGCCATGTAGATCCCAATCTTTTTTGCGATGAAATCGAGGTTGTGCGGGTTACGCGTAAACTTTAGTCAGTCAGAGCATATTCATCAGATGAAGGAGAGACACCAAGGTATAATGCACGTAAGTTCTAACGTATTAAATACGCACGTTAATAAACATATACAATTTCCAATTCATTCAATGACGGCTAAATACGCGCACGCGTGTGTGTGAAAAAAAGAAAGATGGGCACGCTGTAAAGTCTGCCATATAGTGTCTAAACTTGACTAAATGCGTTTCAACACGAATAAACACGCTAGGGATTGAAATAAATTGAATTTTGCATCCATAACAAAAACAGCCGCGCGCGTGTATGAGAATGGGGTCGAATGGTTGTGCTGCGCTTGTGAAATGTTATGCCTTGCAAAAAAAATGCCATGTATTTGGAGGATGTACGTTTTACTGGATTTTTACAAGGAGCACAAACAGAAAACAGATAGATATTAACAAATGGTTTAAACATTAACGAGCATGTGCTTAGTGATATTGCATTACTTTATGAAACGTTGCACCTAATTCAATACGAGGAACAAGTTTCAGGTAAAATAAATGTCTGCATCCTATATTTTAGAATGGGATGATTTATTTGATACACATTTGCACCATTAATTTTAGATACCAGACAGGATGTAAGTGTGTGTGTGTATATATATAAATGAAAATATATATAAAATCTCTCTCTCTCTCTCTCTCTCTCTCTCTCTCTCTCTCTCTCTCTATATATATATATATATATATATATATATATATATATATATATATATATATAATGTATGTATGTAATTTTGTATTCATTCATTCATTTTCTTCTTGGTCTTAGTCCCTTTATTAATCTGGAGTCGCCACAGCGGAATGAACCGCCAACCGCCAGCTCGTTTTTACGCAGCGGATGCCCTTCCAGCCGCAACCCATCTCTGGGAAACATCCACACACTCATTCACACTCATACATTATGGACAATTTAGCTTACCCAATTCAAATGTACCCCATAGCTTTTGACTGTGGGGGAAACCGGAGCGAACGCAGGGAGAACATGCAAACTCCACACAGAAACGCCATCTGAGCCAAGACTCGACCCAGCGACCTTCATGCTGCGAGGCGACAGCACTACCTATATATATATATATATATATATATATATATATATATATATATATATATATATATATATATATATATATATATAAAAATAGGTACCTATATATATATATATATATATATATATATATATATATATATATATATATATATATATATACATACATATGTGTGTGTGTGTATGTGTGTGTGTATATATACAGTTGAAGTCAGAATTATTAGCCCCCCTGACTTATTTGCTCCCCTGTTTATTTTTTTTCCCAAATTTCTGTTTAATGAAGGGAATTTTGTTTCAGCACATTTATAAGCATAATAGTTTTAGAAACCTATTTCTAATAACTGATTTATTTTATCTTTGTCAAGATGACAGTAAATAATATTTTACTTGATATTTTTCAAGACACTTCTATACAGTTTAAAGTGACATTTAAAGGCTTAACTAGGTTAATAAGGTAAACTAGGCAGGTTAGGGTAATTAGGCAAGTTATTGTATGACGATGGTTTGTTCTGTAGACTATCAGGAAAAAAAATTAGCTTAAAGGGGCTAATAATTTTGTCCCAAAAATAGTTTGTAAAAAATTCAAAACTGCTTTTATTCTAGCCAAAATAAAACAAATAAGACTTTCTCCTGAAAAGAAAAATATTATCAGACATACTGTGAATATTTCCTTGCTCTGTTAAACATAATTTGGGAAATATTTAAAAAAGAAAGGAAAAATCAAAAGGGGGCTAATAATTCTTACTTCAACTATACATATATATATATATATATATATATATATATATATATATATATATATATATATATATATATATATATATATATATATATATATATATATATATATATATGAATATAACTACGTTGTTGAATGCCATGCAGGTGTGCATTTATCCAAGTAATCTATGAGTGCAAAGACCTCCTTAAAACTCATTGAATTATAACAGAGTACCAACTTGAAAGAAACACAGAAGTGACGTTTATACCACAGTAAGACATAAATAAAAATAAGAAACATCCACATACATAAGAGACTAAACCCTTAAGCCTCTGGAGTGCACTACATCTTTTCTTAATCAGTTTCGTCAATGAAAAAAAAGGAGTCTGATAAATTGTGTTGCCTTTTAGTTCTTTGGCAGACAGACATCTGTTGAGCAGCATGGCCAGTATTTTGCAGAGTGGAGGACACTTGTTTTGAAGGATTAGCTGACTAAGATGTTTACTGTGTCTTCTCTGACTCACCATGTTTTAGTGACACCGGTTTTGGGCATGATAGGGAAGTTTGTAATGCAGGTGTTGGACACATGAGAGACAGTGACCACATCAAGTACAAGACAAAAGATAACAAAATGTAAATATTCTGTTATCTCCTTCAGATAGTAAATGGTTTAAATGCTTTTAGGTTTGCTGGGAAAGAAACTGCTTAAGGTTAAGGGAGAGGGACTGTACGAACACTGGCAGCTACACAACACCCACAATTAGTGGTGTTTGCTGTGCTTTGTCTGCATCAAGCTGCAGCACAGGACACATAATGGCCACCTTCAGGCCGGGGAGAGGGATGGAGAGAAAGAAATGCTGCTTTTCAGCTCAGAAACAATGAGGCCCATGCTGGAATAGCCTTTCTGCACAATATGTGAAAGGCCCATCTAGGATTTGATTGCATAACTTGTAATAGAAAATGACTTGGAAAAAATACTCTGGCCAAATTCTTGTTTTTAATGAACTAGGTTCAGTGAGTCTGTTTTGAAACTACTGCAATTAACTGGTTACAGTCATGGTTGGATAATTAATTTACTTTTACATTTTTACATGGATTAGCACAGAGGTTAATTTTAAATAACTGCTTTACAATGACAGTCATCATGGAGAGTGGTAATGGGTCCTTAGTAAATGGCTGTTTTGATTAGATAATTTCCAGAGTTCTGTGTCTCTAACAAAATAACCGATGTATAACTGTTGTTGTTTTTTTTCCATGAAAAAATATATTAATTAAATCTGTGAGCAGCCATAAAAATTGCACCCGAACCAAAAGATGTCTAGCTTAAATCTCTTTAGATTTTATAATTCAAAAAAATTGTAAAAGCAGAAATGCAAAGTGTTTTAACTATCAATATGTATTAGCACAAAAGAAATTTGTATGTTATTTAAAAACTGAGTTTAACATGAAATGTTCAAGTTTATTTCGCACTAGCATAATATTATTGTGCATATAGTTTTTATTTTGTGAAACTGCTGTAGTTTTCATTTGGATTGACAGATTTTTTCCCTTGATGTTTAGTTTTCAAAATGTTAATTTACTTACCCTTGTGTCATAATAAAATCATAAGATGCTTGTTCACCTTCAGAGCAAAAAAGGAAGATATTTATTTAATGTTATTTTTATACAATCTCAGAAATGTTTAGTGAAATTTAGGTTTTATGGTATTTGGCATTATTAGATGGTTCCCAAGTCTCAGTCAAGCATGCTGGAACTTCCATCACTAAGCCTGAATGCTGTAAGCATTAAATCTGTTCAGCTATCTTGTCTCTTCAAAAGATTTAAACTCCTTGATTCTTAAAGATTTGTTTTTTTCCTCTTTTGCATAAAAATATCTTCAGTTTTGTTTTGTGGACGCATAATAGACTTTAAGTTTTGCTATGACTGTAAGTAAATCCAACAGTAAAGTATGAGAGAATGGGCGTTATGTAGTGACAGAAAGGTAAAGTAGAACAATAAATTAAAAAAATATATTTTCCAATAACAAATATCCAGAATATTTCTTTAATCTCTCAAACTGCCATCAACACTATTTGATATTTTTCTCTAAACCTTATGGGACATTTAGAAAGAGGGGTTTTTGTGGAATCAGAACTCGCCCTGAACTACAGCTGCCTTTGTGGTGACCGGAGAGGGAGGGCCTTCTTTGTTCTGTCAAGGACTTATCACAATCAGAATGTACAGTGTGTCAGGCACACACCGGCATATATCAACTTCAATCTCTTTTTAATGAGAAATTCTGCCCTCTTTAATATGTGCAAATTAACCCCCCCCCCCCCACCCAATGCCTGAAACCTCTGTATATGCACACCCTCTCTCTGTATCTGTCCCTCTCTTTTTCCCTCTCCACCTCCCTTGCTGCTTTTCCCCCTAGGGGCTGAACACTACGATGGACATAGTGCTAGATTAACCATCAGGCTGAGCAGAGCACGAGAAGCTTTGACTATGAAGCCAACCCTATTCACACCCATACCAGCTGCCTGCCTAGCCCTTATATTATTACCGTCATTATTCTTACGATTATCAGTTTGATATTCAAGCCATGTTGATTATAATTTCTGAATTACAGCTAATAAGGAATTTTTAAAAACAGAGAGTGGCTCTAAGCCTGGCACGGTGGTGTGCCATAATTTAATAGATTTCCTGGTAAGGCATCCATTTCCCCACAGTGTACTCAGCGTGAGGTCCAGGGAGCTGCCAGAATCCTACAATTTTTATCTAATAGACGAAAATATTGTTTGACTGTCTCTGTGAAATAGCAAGTGAAGTAGCAAAGTATACAAAACATTTCTAGAGAGAACAGCTTAAAATGCAGTCGAAATCTTTTAATAATAATAATAATTATTATTATTATTGTTATTGTCATTAATATAGTTTTTATTATTATTTAAAAATGCTTTTACCAAATTATCTTCCCCTTCATTTGAATATCCAGATGAGACAAAGAATCTTATATATTCCTCACTTCCACAAAGAATCTCTATATTTCTTTTATACTTGAAGAAAAGGTACATGCAAATTGAAGGCATAAACAGCCAGTGACGATGTGAGAGTACATATTGTAAACAGTGTGTGCCGTTGCTATGGCACCCATTTTCACTTCAGAATTGGGAAGGGAGAGAGTGTGCGGCGGGGAGACTGTCCATGCGTCGCCATAGTGATCAAGATGCCACGCAATCTTGCCGTTCTCCACAGCAACTTCTGTGTTCCCAATCACACAGACAAAGAAACTTTATCTTGAGAAATTAAAGATAAAATTATGCCGTTTATAAAGAGTTATTTGTTGTAAATCCTAATTCCAACAAGCATTTTTCTTCAGGACTCATTTCTCTAATACTGAAGTGAATTAAAGAATATTTTCCACCAATTAAGTGAAATGGTCTGTTGACCCAGTAGTATAAGCACTGACCTGCATGTTCAAGGAATAGGCAATTAGGGGAAAAATGTAAACTTCTCCAGATAATCATTAGGTGATTCAGCCTCAGAGGAAATTGATTTTCAAGTCTTCCTCTTTTCTAAGCTCCATTTCAATCCATAGGGTTTCTGAACACATTGACGACATGGCTGAATTTAGAGGCAATGGCAGGAAAGTCACTACTGCAATATGAACAAGTCTCTCTTATTGCTAGTAAGACTTTCTTTTTATTGCTGAAACCAGAATTGCTCTCCACTATATTCCTGATAACTCATTCACCACCTCTTTTTATTGTTTTTCTTTTACTTCCATTCTTTCTTCTACTTCCACTTCCATTACTCTGAGCACTAGGCTGAGAATCAATGCTACATTGATTTTCCTATCAATAGACATTATCATAGATCAGGCATCTGCTAGCACTGGCCTCAATCCACGTGCTGCCTGTTGCCACGGGGACAGAGAGATTTCATCACTCCTCGGTCTCTGACAGACAGACAGAGAGCGATGGCTAAAAAGGAAGAGATGGCAGGGAAATGCATGCACACACGCAGGGTAGAGGATCAATACCTGAAGTGCAGAGGATATTGAGTCAGAGGGGATGTTGGATTTGACTGGCAGAGAAAAAGTGCAGCTTTTGTCACTGAGCAAAGAGAGTATGTTTCAGAAATATCCTGGAGTTTGCCATCAAATGCTTCAATGTCATAACACTGATTGTGTGACGGAAAAATGTTTAGCAATGGAATATGATTTACTAAAGGTCATGCAGCCAAGGATTTATTTGCACAACAATTATTAGTAAAAACCAACAATTAGTAAAAACCAACAACTTTTTGCTTTGATCATTCATTTAGAGGACAATGAGCATAAAATTCTCAATGCTAACTTTTGAAAATGAGTTTCAAAGTGCAACTTTTTGAAAACTGTACTGTTTTGTCTCTTTGTAAACTATGAAAATGTCTTTAGTGAATGTGCTTTATGAGTTCAGTCAGTGGGTTGAAAAGAAAATATTTCCATATTTAGTAACATTGTTGTTGTGCAAATGTACTAACAGGCATCATAACCACCTGGTTAACCTTTTATCCAGGTTATCATCATTTTTTAAATAGCTTATTAATATTAATCAGAGTTATGTCAGTATATTATTCAATACAAGTGGGACAAAAATATTTTCAAGGATTGCGTCTTAAATTTCAATTATCCCAATTGCATTCATCCCAATTATAATTATAATTTTAAAAATGCTAAAAATGTCAACAAAATTTGGATTATTAGATCTAGATCTCTAGTGCATTTCCAATGTGTAACTAAACTGAAAATGAACAGACATAAGGTTTTTCAGGCCAGATTTTCATGTAGTAGAAATATAAGCTGTAGATCCAATGACAACAGACCCATGGGAATATGACATAACACCAAAATCAATCTGCATCTGCAAAACGTGCATGGCTCACTGCAACCCTACTTTGAATCAAGGTGAAAATGTGGTTAGAGAAGATAATTGGCTCATTTGTGTGTATATGAATGTTTGGTTTCCTGCATCCCCAGTGTGAAGCCTGAGGCCTAATGACCATTTCAGAGCTCTCCTTCGCTTAAACATGACATCCACTTTCCTCTGTCTCACACCCCCTGTGCTTGAATTTGTGCAATATGGCTCATAGACATAGAAGTGACAGCATGTGGATTATGTGGACAGGGTTCAAGCAAACAAAAAGAAGCTCTGGACACCTGAGGCAGAGCAAGTAACCTATGGAGTCCAGCAGAGGAGGAGGGGGCGGAAATATTTATGCCACTGCTTTTGGCAGTGCTTACACATAAAAAAACGATAATAATAAATAAATAACAAAAAATAATAATTTAATTATAATGAATATGTTGGCTTCATACCTGCATAAAATAAAACAGGCTAACCTCTACAATTTGTTGAGCAAATGAAGAGAATCTACTTTTTAAAAGTGTCTTTTTAACAGTAATACCAATTTGTTTTCCTAAAGAACTAATTAATTTAAAGAAAATAAAAGTAAAAAAAAAAAAACATTAATAATATAAACATTATTTAACTAAAGAACCTTATGTGCAATAGAAGGGAATGGTAGATAGAAAGTTTTTTTTTTTTCATTGAACCATGGATATGAAGAATTTTATTAAAGGTGAAAATGTGTTCTTTTGTTTATTAAAGGTGCCATAGAATACATTGATGCAATGTTAAATAGTTATCTAATATCTATATTGAAGGTATGTTGCTTGGGTAAGTGCAAAAAAATTACATTGTCTATTTACAAACCTAAGATTTACCCCTAGAATGATGTGTTGTTTTTACCTTGTTTAAATATTTAAAAGGGTTGTGCATATTAACAATGAGCTCTGCTCTGATTGGCTGTTCCTGAGCACTGCTCATTAACTAGGACCCATAAAAAACAGATATCCACTGTCAGGCATGATCAGTGATGTATTATGATAACCATGCAAAGTAATTAATATTGCTATTTTATTTTGTTATTTAACTAATATGTATCTCATGTAAAATTTCCTGAAATCTCTGATCATAATCCATATTGCTGTTAATATTACACATCTTACCAATGCATCATTGTGGAAAATGAAGCCATGTCCATACAGCAGCTCTCGTGTTATGTGTTATTGATGATATATAAAATAAATTACCTGAAATAGGGACAGATTATATATATATATATATATATATATATATGTATATATATGTATATATATATATATATATATATATATATATATATATATATATATATATATATATATATATATATATATAAATTTAAAAAGTGGATAAAATATCTATTTACTGCAGATGGAAGGTTGTAATGTCAGTAGGGTTAGAGTTTGCCCACTTTCCAGGTTGGAGAGAGAGAGAGGAATGGTCCATATTTTATGCAACTGAAATAGTAGACATTGGTCTGCTATAAATGTGCGCACACTGGTTTGTGTTTTTTGGGCAGCATTGTCACTTACATCTATGCATTTTCACTTTTAGGTAATTCAAAACAACATAAGGCCATTGGAGATAATTTATTCAGCTAAGTGGAGTGCTATAATCAAGTAATTATTTGTCTCTTGCAAGATTCATGTATACTGTTTTGTAAATGATTGATTGGAATCTGTTGCATGTAAAGCATATTTATGTCAAAAGATTCTTGGGACTATAAGTGGTTTGGAAATCTTTTTTAAGAAATTTTTTTTTTTTTTTTACATTTTGTGTTCAGCAATTCGATTTTCTTTTATAAGCTATCTGACAAAACAAACAAAACATGGGGCATTATGTGTTATGAGTAGCTTGCTCATTCTTGTTTTGTTTAACAGGAGGTTGTCAGGTCAGGGGCATGCATGCAGTGGGCCATCCGTCTGTTTGCAGCAGAGTACTTCTAAAGACCCAGAGAAACACAAAGCATGGCCTGTCAATCAGAGCACCCCAGTCCCCTGGTGTAGCATTGGAGAGGCCTACTGAGAGAAGAGGAAGGATGGCAGCTACCACTTTCTCTTTGGTAATGGGTGTTGTAAGATGGGGGTTGAAATAATGCCTGAATTGTAGAGAGAATCTTATAGAGATTGAGAAAGATTTTTTTCTAATGGAGTCCTAATAATGTGTAAACTTTATAATAGTTGGGCACAGATTAGAACTAGAAATACAGTAACATTAATAATAAGGGTTATATATATATATATATATATATATATATATATATATATATATATATATATATATATATATATATATATATATATATATATATATATATATATATATTATAAATGTGCCTACAAAGTGTACATTATATTTGTGTTTGTGTACATCCTTAATCTGAAGCTCGTGCATAGATATTTGTTTCAAGCTGGAAATCAAAGTGATAAAAATAAAAACTTCTTGTCAGAGGTAAGAGAGGACTGGAACAAAGAGTACGCTTTGCGTTAAAGCGCGCATATGAAAGCCGATCCCTCACCGCAGAGCTGCTCGGACCTCCTGCATTAGGAATTTGAGAGCTCGTGGTCCGCGTGAGCCTGATTGTAAAATACTTTCATTTGTATCGCATTAGTAGAAAGAAACTTTGAAAGAAACTTTGTCATTTTAGCTTAATATGACTTGTTGAGAACATGATAAAACACTGATTGGCGCGCGCGCGTGTGTGTGTGTTGCAAAGTGAGAATGCAAGACAGAGCAAACATAAAATAACATTGGTATAAGCCATATTTCAACCCAGCTGAATACATTATTTATAATCGTTGTTTTGATGGCCTGAAAAGGTCAAAAATCATCAAGCTGACAACAGAAGCATGCGTCAACTATTTATTCATATTAAAAATGGCTATAATTTCTCCTAGGTGGATCGCTTTGACAATCTAAACGCACAAGCATATTAATAAACAAACAGTCCTTGTCTAACTTAAGATGACGAGAAGCTATAAACAACGATAGGTATAGCTATAACTAATTCATAACCGAACGGTACCTATTTTTAAGTATAGCGTTGTCTTAAATTTAAAGTTTTAAAATATAATTTCAGTTTATGAATGTATTGCGCTATAAACCTTTTTTAAGCTTCTAAAAAGTATTAAAAGCTGCGTGAATATGGATGTATGTTTACATGTTTTGTAGGCTAATACAAACATAAGCATTCTGAATTGAACAAAACTTTGAGAAAGTTGTCAGGTAATGTAGACCATAATAGCATATTTCAGCTTACCACAGATCTATGACCTTTCATAACAACATAAAGACAGAAAATTAAAATATAGCCTATTATAACTGCATTATGCATGTTTTGCAAATTACGCTTCTGTTCGCGAATACAACATAATAAAAAGTCTAAGTCTATCTTAGACTGTACAAAAACATGCAGCACCTAATCTATAATAAGCCGTTCTTTTGTAGCCTACCGCATAGCGATTGCAACCGCTATGTTAGAGTAGCATACACTCTTACACTTGAGGGAATAACACGATACGAAGTGGACTTAAACGATACGAACATCAAAATGTCAGATCCTTGATATCTAAAATGCGGGAAAAGCATGAGCAATATCAAATGTGCCAAACAGAAATGCCGCTCGATTTTTTTCCCGTTTCGCTGAATGCAGAGGAACAGCGGGTAATGGTGTGCTCGAGCGGCTGCTTTTCCCTTACAGTCGCAGGAAAATCGCAGCGGCGCCGTTGTAAACACTAGCTTGCAGGACAAGCAATAAAAACAGACTGCTAATCAACATTTTGGGTGCTTGTGGTCACCGCGCATCTTTGAAAATATCCGAAAGTTTTTTTGCATATCGATTAAAACGCAGCAAACATAACAGCGCCTGCACAAAATAAAACGTTAAGCTAAAAAATCCAAGCTTTATTTTTATACATTGGCGTGTTAGGTTAAAATCACGCAAAAGGATAATATATGTTAAATATATAGAACATTGTATTATTATTACATCGGATTATTACTTAATATGATTTTGTTACGGTGACGTTTTAATTTTTAATTAACTGGTAATACTCATCTTTTTAATAGGCCTACATTCTTTCCTTAAGTCCTTATTTTGTTTGCGTAAGTAGGCCTATATGCTACCGAATAAGCAGATCATAAGACATGATAGCTAATAGGCCTACAACGTTTTGTTTTTCCTAGGCCAAGTATTGAGCCAATCTTGTAGATAATGTAGGCTACATAATTTGTGACAGTAATATCGAAATTGTAAACATAACGATACAATATCAAACTTGGAACTTGTAAAGTTCTGCTATTTGTGCAGTACCATTCTTATTTGTGAATTTTACACATTTCGGTTTTCCGGCGGCCCAGCCGTTTGGTCATTGTCCCTCACCGCTGGTTTAGTTGGACATTACGGCCAAAAAACGAGCTCTTTTCTGACCTAAAGTCTACACTTATATCCCACCACTGCCATCAAGCGGCCATGGTTGCGCCCCCGTTTATTCTATCAGGTAGTGTAGTCTCTCTTCCTCTCTCTCTATGTGTGTGAAAGAGAGGGAGAGAGAGAGAGAGAGCGCGTGGCCTACGTGTGATATTTGTTGTACCCGCGAAAAGGCAATCAAAATCGTAATTGAATGTAGTCCATGAAAAAAATGACAAGAATACAATAAGGGTAAATGATGGGGTATGCTAAAACGTTTCAGAATAGCTTAGGCTACCCTTTGACAAATAACGATGATTTACTAATAAGATTAAATTGAGTTCAAAATCGAGAAAAACAAATTAGTCAAATTGTTATTGTTGTTACTATTGTTATTGTAATTTAAACTGCCACTTTAGTTGAATTTTTACAAAAAATAACTTCCATAACTTATAATAGCCAATAATGTATTTTTATTTATAATTTATTGACCAATAAAAATAATTGTTAACCATTTGCCTTGTCAAATCTCATTGTTCATTTCAAATGGACAAGTGTTGCTCGATTGCTCATCTTAGGTAGGCTACTTACGGATAAACAGTTTGAGTGAAAACAGCCTATAGCTCAACGTCATTTAAAAGCAATGTTAAATTTTTATATAGTGCTTTTCATAATACAAAGATTTAAATCAGCTTTGTAGATGTCACGATTGTATCCGTTTCAGGCCTTTAATTAAGCATGGTTCACTATGACTCTTGAACTACTTAAACCATTTAATCTGGTTGCCTTCGTGTTGCTTTAATGGTCATTAAGCGATATTCTGAATAAAGTTTGATTTAACAATTTGCACAACATAAAGGGCCTTTATTTTCTATAGGGGGCAGAGTCCCTCTCTGAAACAGCGTTCAGTTAAACGCACACAGAGCTAGATTAAATGGGCCATGTTTTATGGATTCAGAATTTATAGTTAATTAACAATTAAACGTAAATATCTTGTAGGTTAAAGTATACATTTCTGGAATCACAAAAGGCCATCCCTCATTTGAAGCACAAAACTGACCAAAAATCAAAGTTTCGTGAAGTAAATTATGAATTCTGTGCTGTGACATCGCCGTTGTAAGACGAAGACATGCAACAAGTCGACCAGCTTGTGTTTTCTCCTCAACAAAAAACTGCAGAACAGGAGGGGAGGGGCGGAGACTCACAGCACTAACTTTTGGCGTAGTGCCCATTCTGAATGAGATGGAGCAAAGGGGTTGGCACGAAGAATCATTAGGGTTTCCCAAACCTTGCTAATAAACTGCCCCACAGTTCACATGATGAAGAAACACAGCTTGTAAAACTAAGGGGAAGTCTTTATACAGTGGGAAGTGATCAAACTTGTATTTTATAAAAAATAATAATATTGTGATTCGAAATTAACCCAATGGACTGTCTTCACATAACATTTGACATTTGTCTTCGCAGAATATATAACGACATATGGTTATATATATATATATATATATATATATATATATATATATATATATATATATATATATATATATATATATATATATATATATATATATATATATATATATATAACCATATGTCGTGCCAATTAAATCAGGGGTTTATTTTTGACAAAAAAACATCCCTATTCGAGGAAATTAAATGTGCACTGACCGAACAAATAGGTTACGTACTTGTTTATATTAATAGAGATGACCAACAATGTTGGTAAAGTAAATTTCTGTTGCCCCAAAGAAAAAAGGACTTTGCTATTGTAAGCCTGTTTATTCTAACAAACAACCGAGATTGTTTATCTTTACATTTGATAACTTGTGCTTATTTTCAACGCCCATTTTGCATGATTTCCTTCTTGAACAAAATAACGAAACTTCCTTCTCGTGTGTCTTAAAGGAGACGTACCACTAGACCTCTCCTCCCACACCTAAATGCAGCCAAGTAACTTTTTCGACAGTTTGGTTTTGTGCTATTAAAACAGAATAAACAAAACATTAGGCTATAACAGGACGTGTTATCTGTCCATCGGTGTTATTCCGGAAATATAATTTAACCCCCAAAATGTTGACTTTGTAATGTTTGCAAGACCACGTAACAATTTGGATACTGCAAAAAGATATACAACATGGTTTATATGTGTATATGGGTGTTCTTGGTTTATTTTGACATAATTTAAAAGAAAAAAAAATATGTAAATGTAATTAACCTAAAAATAAATTAAATAATGCGTAGCATTAAAAACTAGATTGGTAAACTTTATGCGCCAAGACACTTAAATCAGTACGAAATTTCAGAATATTTTATTTATTGGCTTTTTAGAATTTTCTTACTTATCTGAATAATTTTAATATGCTTGATTCACTTCTTGTTATTTTTTTATTGCCTGATTATTTAGTTATTACATTTGTTTAATTTCTGTTGAACACTTTACGTAAATAATACTTATTACAGTAATATAACTAAATTAATTCTCAGACTATGTTTTATGTGTGAATATGAATTAAGTTAATGTAATTCAGATTAAATCTATTGTCATACTACTCAGAATCAGAAACACTGCAGTTGTAACACATTTGGGTTTAATTTATAAGATACACTCGTGCCCAATAAGAACATGTGTTAGTGTCAGCTGAAGTTTCAAATAGAAAACCCTTCATGCTGTGTATAAACGGGCCTAACACATTCTCATTTGATTCATTATATTCCATTAGTTCCTTGAAATATGCAAATAAATTAATCTGTGACCTTTGTCACAAATAATGTTACTGACGTTAGTAATTTAATTATGTCGCTTTAGACGATTGTTTGGACCGTATTTAAACGACATCTGCAAACATCTTTTTATGTCGGAAAAAGTTTATGGGGATTTAATGCAAATCATATGGATAAATATTTTCCTCGATTAAGTTCATCGCATAAATGATTGTATACGCAACATGCATGCAGCCTAACTTTATAAATGTCTCTGTTAGCAATGGTTAAATATGCTTTAATTTAACCCTAAACCATAGAGGAAACGCATTTTAGGAAAGCAAAGAAATAAATATACAGCACAAAAAGGGTTAAATTGTTATTTATTTATTTTGTTTATTGTCATCTTGTTATCTCGAATGTTTTGTTGATTTGGCTTATATTAAAACAGTCTAGGCTACCTATTTTTCAAGTTATCCAATTTCACGAATTTATTACATTTTTATGACGACGTAAAATAAATTTTAAACATTTTAATACATTTAATTTGTTTTTATACAGCATAATTTATTAAATGGATTAGCTTTTCTATATGCAATCATAGCCCTTCAATTTCAAATAAATGTTGTTGAAGCTTTAGTTTTAGCAACACTATTTGATTTTAAAAAGATACACTTTCCTTTTACATTTTCACCATAGTTTTTTTTTATTTCGCCACAATGCTGAATTAAATTACTCGTTACACATGCTTTGGTATAGGTTCCTCTAATGACCTAGATCTTCTGTAAACATAAAAACAATCATTAAGCAATATTTTCCTTTCTTTAAAAAAACACTACAATGGGCTTATGACTTCCTCCCCTATATAATAAAAAAACTTCAGCAGCGCAAAAGGTTAATTTAAACTTAGTTTCCCTCTATTAGCATAAACATTCTTCTAAGCATTTGCTGCTGAAGAGCCTCCAAGCAACAGCTGGCTGTTTGGCTTCAATTTTTTAATAAATCACCAAAAGTCCACGTCACATCCATTTTGTTGAACAACCTCTTGTCTCGGGTATTACCCAAAATGGCCGCTATTCTGTTTGAGGGTTCACCAAAAATAATTCTTCAGTTTGGTAAAGTTGGGTTATTTCATATCACAGTTTGTTGCTTCTTCAAGTAAACAATTAATTATTCTAAAACCGATTCATCTTGTCTTTTGTATCTGCATTCTTCTATGTGTGGATTTTGAGAAAGTTCCTCTGAAGTTACAAGGTCGACAGCTATTTATATTGCTGCTGTCTATATTTAAAACAGTGTTAAGTTCCCATTTTGACATAAGTAAGGGCAATTACATTAAGACCACTTTATTTTCCTTTAACATTTGGTGTGGCAATGTTTTCTTATTCTAAAATCTAGCAAGTGTCCTTTAGATATTCTATGCAAATATGCAAGATTTCCGATTGAGAGTGTTTTCCGTGTACCCCCAAGGTGCGATGTTAAAAAACTTAATTAAAACAGAGTAAATTAAACGATAAATCGCTCAATAAATAAACGAATAAATGAAATAATGAACACCGGTAACATAACCTGCATAACTGCAAGTTATTAATGACCATTAGTTTTATTTTAACTTTAAGTGTTTGAAAAATATATACCCTATATATAATAAATGCTATTTTACATAATACAACGTTTGCCTAAATAAATAAATTGCATTCGAATACACACACACACACACACACACACACACACACACACACACACACACACACACACACACACATAAATAAATAAAAACATTTAATTGAGGGTAAATAACTAACTCATAAAGAACTTGTGTTCTTTGCTGGCAAAAGAAATAAAACAACAGTATCCCACTTTCCTTGATTAAACAACAGATAAGTCAAATTCATTTAAGACAAAATTAGTTCACAGATAGTTGTGGAAGAGCTTAATGACTCGTCATAATGACCCGAGACTTTTCATAAGGTTCTTGGTAATGACCACAAGCCCACAGGCATAAATAAATAAGCGCAAATATAAATATATATGGCAAGTTCATGAATCCACGTTGAATACAAGAGATACTTTTGACATTAGTTTTTATCTATCATCATGTCAGAACAAATACTCTTTTTAAACTCTGACATTTGCAGTTGTCCCCGATTTTTTTTTCTACATAAAATGTATACAGGCGTTTTGTGTCATCTGTAAAATGTGTCATCTATATAATGTTTGTTCTTTATCGTACTTGATTTTAAAATATTTGCTTTAGAAATTTTGTGGGTTTTTGTGGGGCTTTCTAGTTGCGCCTATATTATTATATACTATTGTCTGTTTTCTGTTCAGCTTTGGAAATTTGGTAATAATTATAGCAACTACACAGATCCAAGTCAGAGGCAAAATTCAATTTAAAACCAGGTCTCATACGAGAAATCTGAATTTTTCTAGATTTCCCCAATTAAAAAAAAACGCCGAAATTACTGTATAAAAAATAACTGAAAAGTTATTTGACATTACATTTTTGTACTTAGCATCGAAACTCTTCTAATGTCTTTATTGCGATTAAAAAAATGTTAGCGTTAACAATGTTTCTTAAATATCTCATGCATTGTTTCTCTCGGGAGAAGAGCAAAGAACATGCATAATTTTATTCTTTTATTTTATTTTTATAATCAATGTTGAAGAATCCTTAACATCATTGAAACCTTTCAATTCCCCACAAGGTTCTTAAAAGTAATTTTTATTATTAACATTTAATAAATGCATATTTTAAGGTTGTTTGGGCAACCAAAAATGGTAGTCTGAAGACACATATCTACATATTATATGTCGCAAAATATGTTTAAAATTATTTAATTTGTAAATACAAGGAAGTTAAAGAAGAACCAAACTTGCCACCACCACATCACTAATATAGACTTTAAAGAATCGTCTTAAGATGGTTAAGATTGGTTTTAATATAATCTAAACTATTAAATTGGTTTGTGCAGTATTACGGACGCGTCTCTTATCAACATACGTAATAGTTTTTTTTTTTTATATGCTGCTTTGCCTATCTGGAAGCACAGAAATCCGGCATAGTCTTTGACAAACCAATAGTTTATTTTTATTTATATTTTATTTTTTCTCGCTTAGGACAATAACAGAATTGCGCAATAACAGAATGATGCGCAGCAAGTGCATGGATGTGTCAGTAGTACTCTGTCCCTGTTCCCCGACAATTCAAGCCCTGAGATCAGCTGACGCGCTCATGTGACCAAGGCTAGCGAGTTTGCTCAAAATGGAGTTGTCGGAATCAGTGATGAAAGGGCTTCAAATCCTAGCCGATTCAAACGTGATCGACCTGAAGTCGTATGCGATATTCACAGAGGTCGCCTTCAACAGTCTGGTCTCGCCTCGAAGCGAAAGCGCTCTGGGTAAGATGGTTGAGGTTTTTTCTTTGTGCAGATCTACTTCCGGTGCTTTCCAGACAAGAAGGAAGTCGCTGCGTTGTGTTACTGATGTTATTTTCTTGGGCTTGGCATGTTATATGTTGCAGAGCCCAATAACTGCCATAGGCTGACGGACTTTAATCGTCATGCTTTGACTTGGCGTTTGCCTACTGTGCTTACAAAGTGCAGTGTACATTAGTTGACCGCTTAGCCGCATTAGCTAAGCCGTGGTGTGATTAACAACATCATTCTTTTTAAATGTAAAGGAATGAGTCCATATATATCTAACATATGCTTGATTATACCCAAACACATGTAGTATGCTAACATTCATGTATTTGTAGATTTAAAATTTTGTAATCTAATCTGCGCTGGTTATCAGCTAAACGGGTTTTCTATTTCGCTTACATACTCTCTCTGTATAGAAAGTGATTATCTGGCTTGACCGAAAATTTAACATTTGTTATGAAAAGGCATTAGCTTGGCGTGTAAGGTTTAAAACAACGCTCTCTCTCTCTCTCTCTCTCTCTCTCTCTCTCTCTCTCTCTCTCTCTCTCTCTCTCTCTCTCTCTCTCTCTCTCTCTCTCTCTCTCTCACTCTCACACACACGTACAAGCTTCTGTTTAGACCATTTTTTCTTCAACTTCAGGTCATCCAGAATTGAAACACATCGATCAGTCAACTCTGAAACACTGTCACACCGCGGCAACAACGTTCATTCTTGAGGGAGTTAAGCAAAATGCGGATAAATCGACAATTAGGTAACATATTCTAAAGATCATTTCCAACCCCTATCCGCTTGTGTTCTAAATTCTGAAAATACCGTGTGTTCTTCTAGCTCATGTCTTGAAGACCTGGGGTTCCAGACTGAAAGAGTGGACATATTTTATACTTCATTCCAAGTAGGCTAACGTTTGGTCTCCCAATATTTTTAAAAGAACAGTTGAATTACAGTAAGGTGAATATCTCTCTTCTATATATCTTCTAGAAAAACAAACAAAATGTGGAGTCTTTGTTGTCAAGGTGAGGCATGTGTATTATTATTTTTTTTTGAAAGGCATAAAAAATCACTTTTATCTAATTCAATGAAATATTTCCGCAGTGATACTTTATTTATTTTTTTTACTTGCTCCTCAGCATTGACATATGCCCTCCCCATATAACTGATGCTGCATGGCGTCTTGAATATTGTATAAAGGTATGTTGTTTCTTTAAGTTGTCCATCATTTACAATACTTCCATAATATCTCATGACCATTTTTTCTCTCCACAGAATAGTCATGTACATAAAGTCAATCAGCCGTCATACCTGATTTCCTTAAACACTGAGGTATGTAATTCCATAAAGCCTACATGCATTCACTGTACTTTCCAGTAATGGTTATTTTCACTTTGGATGTACTCTGGTTGCTTTTGCAGAGCGGTGGCTGTTCGTCGAAAATTAAGTTTAACTGCACAATGGAGCAACTTCAGGTATTTATTTTAGTCCACAGACTCACTATCAGTTTGACTAAAAGCACGTGGATGATTTCCTCCAGCTTAGCCATTGATTAAGATGTTATTTTTCTAAAGGTTTAAATAGGCTAAAATGCTTTTATTATTTGAAACAATTTGATGTTTTCACAGTTATGTTCATATTTTTGACTCTTCAGAAACAGAGTTTATCTTGCTTTAAAATTCTATTTTGTAGGCCTTCTTATACAAAACTTCCTGATTTAAACCAATATACAAAGAATTTGACGAGCGATAAATATTTAATAATAATCTGTTGTTATTGACATTAATTTACTACAACCCGGTAATTGAATGATGAGTTTAGGCCTACCTGAAAATTTCAAAGTTACCATCGTGTGGTTTCTGTTTCTGTAAAAGCCTGCATACTAATTTTATTATCGTCGTCACACAGATGCCTGTTTGTTGTTGGGGTGACACAAAGGTGAATTGTCCGAAAGATCAAGTCATCACACCTCTTTACAAACATCCCAGAGGTTTTCATAAATACCCACGCGTTTAGCAAATTTGATAAAACGTTGCCATTAAGTTCACATTAAATTATAAAACAGTGATTTTTAATCCTAACTTACTGATTGTTCTATATGCAATCAACAATCTTATTTATGCACGGTCAAACTGGGCTATTTTCTACCTTCTTAATTTTGATTAAGCCCCGTTTTCATTTAATTTTCTGTAGTTTTGTTTACTTTCATAGATCATCAGAGGTTTACGATGTCAACAACTGATCTTTTTTATATTATGCTTTGCTTTATCTAGTATAGTTGCATGAACTGTTTGACTGCTTTTTTTAGATGTAAAACAATTGACTTGGTAAAAATCAAATTTTCTATATTTTGTATTTGCTTGTGAATAAACTGGATTGTTTGAACTGTGTTCAGGATTTGGTTGGAAAAATGAAGGACGCCGCAAAAAGTGTCGAGAGAGCAACACAGTCATGATTCCTGGAGGTTGTCTAACCAAACGCATCTTTCCGGTTTCTTTTTGTTCTGTTGTTCTTGCATATCGATTAATATTATCTGGTGCTGTGGTTGTTTGTTTGTGGTTGTTTTTCCAAAATGTCATTTTCATAAAATCCACAATAAATCACTTTTAAGCAAGGCTGTCTTTGTGTATGCTAGACTTTATTTCTTTGACGCAATTAAGAAGAAATCAATATTTTAGCATTAAAGTGTAAATATGTGTTGCGTATATATATATATATATATATATATATATATATATATATATATATATATATATATATATATATATATATATATATATATATGAGAGAGAGAGAGAGAGAGTATAAGGACAGAACAGAAAAGACTGCGAGTATGCTATAGATACCGTTGAGTCATATTTGTAGAGTCAGGATTTTCTAGGGGACTCCCGGTCGTATGAGGGAGAGTTCGCAATGTTTTTCTGTACTGCTCTCTGCAACATTCATCACCGTGAATTAATTCAGCAACGCATGCAATGTCTGAACATGCCATCGGCTAATTAATTAAATACTTCCTTGGTGCATTTGCAAGTTTAGATTATGCAGATGTGTATAAATAGAAAATCTTACGGTAAGTTGATCATGTCTATGTTTTGAATCATTCTTTTTTAGCGCTGTTAGCGGATTTTATTTATTTTGTAGACATGTGGCAAACGGTTCTAAGCTGACCTACAAGAACCTATCCTATTGTGTAAACCTTACACGAGCTGGACCACGGTCAAACAGACTTTGAAAAGCAATTCTTTGTTATTTGTTGAGCGAGAGCCGCGCTGAATACACCGACACATATTCCCAGGCCACCCTTAAGGAATTAGATCACGTGATGCACGGGGCGGTCGAACTACAAGCCATTTTGGGGACGGTGTCAGTTTCCACTGAACCATCAGCGCAGCATTTTTCAAAGCGAAGACTGAAGGCGCTAGTCTGGAGAAAACGCACATCAGCCTGGCTGTTTTACACGCGGGAGGTCTAAATACGAAACCGGTTACGTCTCTCCAACAAAGCAAGGCACGCACATCGACAACAGGACCTTTTCTATTTTTTTATTATTGTAATGCGCCCTGCTCCACCGTTCTCTTATTGCAATTGACAGCGTCTGCAGCCCTTTTCAAGATGGCCGCTTGGCTCGTATTCATTTTCTGCTGATCGACTTATAACTTTCATTGTCTAACCAGCACCAGGCTCGACTATTCACTCCAGTCCAGAAAGGTACATGTTCTTCGATATCTCCCCTTACATATGTCTAATTCCAATTCAGTGTTTTTGTGAGCTTAAAATGGAGACGTACGTTAGGATGCGGGAACTGACAGGCTCGCGTACGCAACATTGTCTCCGTGTCTCCGCGTGCTTACAGATTTGAGTTATTTTATCTAAGAATTTTGTTTAATGGGTCCACGAATGACTCTTTTTGGGTTGTGTGGTATTCAGTTATTGACATCATGATGTTTGTTTGGTGTTTCTAGCTAGAAGAAACGGTTTAGTTATTAATGAATCCTGACCGTGCACGCGAAATCGGGTAAAGACGGGTCGCCTGTTTATGTCAGGCAGGTTTCTAAAGGATTTTCTGTTTGTCGTAACATTAACTAGTTATCTAAATTTATAGATATGCAATCTGTATGATGTTTACTTGTGATCAAACTTGTTGTTTTGCTAAATTGTGCCTCTTTGTGCGTTTTTTTAACTTAAATTTGCACAGTAACCTAAACATGCCAGGTTGTCGGATATACAGGACAAAGCATTCAGTAGCTGACAGCAAACATTCACTACACAGACGATGTGTGGTTGACAAAACAACACATTAACCAATATACTTATTTTACGAATATAACGTTTTTCAGCGTTTACTTTAATTTATCCATCTGACTTGAATGCTGTTTGGACATCCTATATTGTAGGTTACAAGATTTGTTTGGATCTAAGGATATATCTGTTGGACTTTGAAGCCACTTTACCATTCAAATATATATTTTTACGTGTATGGCTATATACATTTATTTATACTTGAGCTAAATTATTCGTTTTCACCTGTTTTTATGTAGGCTAATGTGTGGAAGCCTTGCTGTTTTTTGTCGCTGCATGTCAAGGGGTACTAATCTTTTAGTTTATCTTTTAGAACTGAACTTTGTCGCTTTGACCTATGTTGTTTAAAAAAACATAAGTCTATCACGCGTTTAGCCTATATCTTGTTTTAGAAATTGCAGCTGTCCCCCTCAAGATTTGGTAAACAATTTATTTTTATTATAGGCTATAACGTATGACACTGTTTGAAGTTGTGAACTCAAAATGTCAAAAACCTGATGCGTTATGTAGAATAGGTTAAATACAGTTAACAGTTTGATTCTCCTCAGCTTAATCAGGTGGTATATTAATATTAATCGAAATAGGCCAGACAGATCTCTGCAAACTACACCTTCTCACGTAGAACAGTTTGTGTATAAAGGTAATTTCCTCCTGACTGCTTTATTTTATACGTGAAGCCATCATCCTCAAAGTGCTTGTCAAAGATCAAAAAGGTTGTGGTTGTCTGTCTCAAACCAACCGAAACGCTTGTTGCAGTGTTGAGGGCAAACAGTCCTGAAGCCTAGATCATTTCTGTTTGTCTAGTGGATGTTTTAGCTAAAAGCTAGATCCTGGCCGCCTTTACAAATTTTAATAAGGATATATTTTTGGACGACTTACCTTTGTTTTAACGTTCCTTTTGGCGTGTATATTCACAACCTTTTTGTTGCCTATATATTTTGATATGAAGTAATATCTCATGTGTTTTTATCATGTGTTCTTCATTCATGTTTCATTCAAATCGTCCTTTAATTGTACAACAACATGTAAAATTGACCCTCAAAACGCCAGTTATAACTACTGTAAGTATAGCTGCAGATTTAGTAGGCTACTTCACATGTAAATCACTACTCTAAAGTTGCTTACTCTGATCGTTTTCGGATGGTTGTCATCTCAGACTTGTCCTCGGCTCTCAGAGAATGCACCGACGTAATGAGGTGTTTTAATAACAGTTCCGTGTAAAACAAAATTAAACCTTATACATGGCAACGTATGACGACAGTCATGATGTCAATTGGTTATCAGTTTAATGCACGGTGCATTTATGGGCAACGGGTGACTGAAACAGTAGTTTAGGAGGGAGAGACTGTCTAAGCAAAAAGCGGAGATCAGCATCATTATTGCATAGATGTGTGGTGTTATTTCAGTCGTTTGTGGACGGACTAAAAATCAAATGTAAGACCATTATTACATGATGCACGCTGTTTTAGATGTATTCGGCGGACTCGTTTTCAATTAAAATTTGCTGGAACTGCATTTATAGACAAAGCGGCATGGTTATTTTCAGCTGGTTGGTACGTTGCCACGTTACGCAGGTTTAGTTGCTATAGAAACCGTGGGAAGTGTTCGTCACGTAAAGTTAATTAACGTAGATTGTTCTTATGATGGATGCTTTATTTATGCCTTTTGCGTGTTGTCGAATCTTCATTTACTCCGATATGATCATTATGCATTGCAATTAAGCAGTTTTACAGAGGCGTAGACAAGCTGTCTTAAATTATAGTTGTCTGTTTATTAAAGTGCGCTAACAGCATTATTTAGATATTTAAAACATCCCGTAATAAGGGGTAATGTAGAAGTCTCAGGTGACTGTAAGTTGCTAGTTCAACTTATTCTAATGCATCTGCAGGTTCTTTTCTATCCCATGACGATGCATCGCACAACAAGGATCAAGATTACAGAGCTCAATCCTCATCTGATGTGTGTATTATGTGGTGGATATTTCATAGATGCAACAACAATCATAGAATGCTTGCACTCATGTAAGTGTTTTTTTGCTTATATCTGAAAACTTCATGCCAAATATCTGGATTTTGTGTCTTATCCTGTTAAATTTTTCTTATCCTCAGTTTGTAAAATGTGCATTGTCCGGTACCTGGAGACCAGTAAATACTGCCCCATATGTGATGTGCAGGTTCACAAAACAAAGCCACTTCTCAATATACGGTAATCTTCAGCATTACTGTTGTTGTTTTTACCATCAGAACAGGATAGCCTAAATTGCATTGTCTTCCCAAAAATTGTTTAACTGACCACATCTAACCTCTCAATCCTCCCTCCCAACACCAGGTCTGACAAAACTCTACAAGACATTGTATACAAGTTGGTTCCTGGTCTTTTCAAAAGTCAGTCACTTTAAAATATTATAAGTGTATTATTGTATGAATTCACACATGCTTATTTTAGATATGACTTTTTTCTGTGCAGATGAAATGAAGCGTAGGAGAGACTTTTATGCTGAACACCCATCTGTTGATGGTATGTATTTATTATGTTAAGACAATAGTCTGTTCAATCCCCAACAGTTCAACAAATCTGTGTTGCACTGGGATGTAAAATCTTTTTTTTTTTAAAGCTGCAAATGGGTCAAATGAGGATCGAGGGGAAGTTGCTGACGAGGACAAGCGAATCATTACAGATGATGAGATTATCAGTCTGTCAATTGAGTTTTTCGATCATAGGTATGTGTTAATGTTTGAATAAGTTAAAGTGTATTCTTACAAAAGTCAAAACAACACAAGTGGTTATTATACTAGAGTAACTTTATTGATAAAGATATTTTATTTTAAACATGTTATAATTTATCACTTACAGTGCTCGGCATATATGAGTACACCCCTTACAAATCTGTCTTTTAATTTCATATTTTTAGTAGCTATTACTTTGGAAGCTATACAGTATTATATTTGTGCATATACATTAGATTAGTCAGTACTGAAGCCAAATCTGCATTATCTTATCTAACAAAATAACTTAATAGAACGGTCCAAAAAAACAAAAACAAATTTATGTTATAGAAAAAATATTAAATACAAAATTTTAAAAAAGGAAAATCAAGAGTAACAATGTAAAAATTTATTTGATTTTTTTTTTTTTTTTTACAATATTTTGCCTAAATTTAATTGTATTATCTTTTAATTTCTAAATATGTTTGGTGACTGAAATGTTATTTCAATAAGTCTGGTTTGTTTAAATGCACCAAAATACATTGCCTATATTTACTGAGAAATGGATAAAAATATTCATTTTTAAAATGGGGTGTACTGAATTATGCTGAGGACTGTATTTTACAATAATAATGCTATTTATTGTTTAGGGCGCAACAGCAAGGCTGCACAGAGGAGAGACAAAAAGAGGAGGTAATTTGCATTCAATATGAATTATTAAAAAAAAATAGTTTTAGATATTGTTATGGATTGCACTAAAATGAAGCATTTGTCTGATTTTCTTTTTAAAACACATAGGTCAATAACAAAAGATATCTACAATGCCCTGCTGCCATGACTGTGATGCATTTGAGGAAATTTCTGAGAAGCAAAATGGATATACCTCCTACTTACCAGGTCATGTGATGTTATTGTTGAAGCAATTTCATTTTCAAATGAACCAGCCTTTATAAATCATTATTGGATTGTTGCTATTAGTACAATAATGCAGTTTAATATTTAAGTGCTTTATCATGATGCACTTTTATAAAATGAAGCAAGTATTAAGAGGCTTTTATGCATTTGATCAATTCCAGAGTTATGAATGTGACATTTGCAATAACAACTCAAAACATAAATTCACATAGAAAGTAAATGTTAACATTATATTGACACATCTGTTTATATTATCCAAAACAACTAACCACAGAGTTATGGGTTCAGACAAATATCAATCTGTAAACATTTTTTATATTTTAAATGAGGAAAATGAACATGCATTATGGATGACACAAGAAAGTTTGCGAGTTTACAGTGTACAACATACTTTGTAAAAATTCTGTCAATTAAACTGCACAACGCAAAAGAAACAATGCCAATCAAACGAATACGAGTCGGCTCACTATAAAACAAAAATCATTGATTTTATTTTATTTGACTTTTTTTTGGCATTTATGAGGAAAAAGTGTTGTTATGGATGTGACACTTTTTCGTTATGGATGTGACGGCTGTGAAACTGCTACTTGTATGATTTTTAGTAATTAAATATAATAGTTTAAAAACACTCACAGAGACATTTATGAGTATTTTAAAAAGTACTGTAAAAATGCTTGCTTACACAAAAAATTTGGAAATTGTTTCTCTATTTTGGTGAAAACTTATTTTTTTTCATGGCAAGGTTGACATTTACATGAAATTGCTTATTTATTGTTCTGTTCTTGCATCTCACAGTGTGATATTGAATGATGCTTATTTTTGCGTATTGTCCAATAGATCGAAGTTATGTATGAGGATGAGCCTTTGAAGGATTATTACACATTAATGGACATTGCCTACATCTACACGTGGAGAAGAGTAAGTTCTCATTTGAGCCTAATCCTTATTTTAAATATATTAGTCAAGCATGCTGTCTATTGAGGATATTTAAAATGGAAATTGGTTACTTTGTGGATTAAAAAATTGTTCGGCATGCAGCCCTCACTGATTAGCTGTTTTCTGGTATCATTCTACTTTACCCAGAATGGACCACTGCCGCTAAAATACCGTGTGCGACCCAGCTGTAAAAAAATGAAGATTACCCACCCACAAGAGGGTTTGAACAATGCAAACCGATCTGAAAGCGACTCAGCCAGTGATAAGGCCTGCAGTCCTGCTGGAGTTCCATCCACCTCCTCACCACTACCGAGTCCGAGCACTCTGGTGCAGCCGTCACAACCTCATTTCACTCATATTTCCAGTCCTATTAACGGCACGACAATGACAAGCCCAAATCGACAGTTCAACTTCAGCAAAGTGCGAAAGTCAGCACTGAACGGATCTTCAACATCATCTGGATGATAAGGAACTATAAGATAAAGCCAACGCCAGATGTAATCCAGCTATTTCCATGCCAACATAGTGTCATGTAGATCTTTTTCTTTATGTCATTATTATCAATATGTTATACATGTAACTTTAACGTAGTGGAAATGACGCACTTCATTTGACACATTGCTGGAATTTCAGAGTTTGCGTGAGAACGTTGGAGGCCCATTTGATTGCAAAGTGGAGCGCAGTTTGATGGTTGTGGCAATTTCAGAATGCAGAAATTAATTATACCTTTTTATATATTTTTACTTTTGGTCTACATTTTCTATACACGACTGCATTATCTGTTGCTTGTATTTTACATGTGTACTATAATGTTCTTTAAAAGCATGATTTAAAAAAGCATATACTTTTTAATTTTAGTTCACCTTTTCTGGGGTAGTTACTAAACATTCCTGGTATATTCTGGCCTGTGTCAAAGAAAAGCATATCTATAGCTCAAATTTAAAGAACAAGACTATATTAGGATTGCGTGTTCAAAGGGAAAAGTTCTAGGCGACCTAATAAGCTCTTATTCAAAGTTATGGGAAATTCAAGTTTAGTTTTTGCAGTTATTGTACAGTTGGCTCCACTGTGCTGGTTCGGGTTGGTCTGATTGGTCTCGAAGTCATGCTTCAGTTTTGTATAGCATGCACATGGGTATTTCAGAATGCTTTCAAGCTATTACATAAACAATTTTATCAAAAGATAAACAGCCCCTGTTAATCCCCAACTTCTCATTCTGGACAACGTTTTGATGTCTTCAGTGTTCATTGTCTTATTGGTCGATTGTAGACTATTGACAGCTGTTGTATTGTGACTGTTGCACAGTATAAAACATCTAAATAAAACATTTTACACTTTCACATTGGCTCACCTTTTTATTCCTGCTTCTACTTGGACAAGGACCTCAGAACAGTCTTGATGAATTCTTACTGTGTAAAATATTTTTTTTATTTATTTTTTTTTTGGAACAGGGTTAAATTTGAGCCAGGAGTAGGCCTTTATCTAAAACAGTAAATCGTGGCTTAAAGGTTTACAAAAGCTTATGAAGTCCTGCACTAAAATTTAAAAGATTAATTTAAAAACCAATAGTGTTTATGTAAATTTAAAGAATTTAAAGGTCTATAAACGTAAGGTGAAACTATATAAACTTAAAATGTAGAAGCATATCCAAGAAAAACAGCAGCATGTAAAAAAAAAAAAACTGTAAGGAAGCAAAGTACAACTGCACACATAAATAATAAAAGAAATTAAATTCTGTAAAGATAATGACCAGATGGATTCAATGACATAATTGATTAAGAGCCAGAAACCTTTGGAAAGCATGACAGATTATGACCATGATTTTCTAAATGTAGACTAGAACTTCCTGGTTAAACTGAAGCTGAAACAACTGTCAGGAGGCAGGTTAAAAATAAAATTAATTCTGAGTTACAAGGAAGACTTGCTCCTGGTTCATTCATTTATTAAATCGAACCCTCAACCCTAGTTTTAAAGATGAAGTCATCTTAATGAACTCTGGATTAATCTTAGTTCAGGACTAATAAAAAAACCATCAGAGTATAAACAGATTTGTGTTGATCTGGTTTCAAATGTGATTTAATTAGAAATACACGATTTAAATCCCGTTAAAGTTTATATTGTATCATTAAATGCGACCTTTGTCGTATATCTCATCTCTCACACCATAAACTTGAATTCATGTGCACAGAATAGCCAGTATTTTCTCTCCTTCTGTCATTTATTTATTTGAGACTTAATTATATTAAATGGTTCTGAAGTTAAATTGAAAGAGCAGTTAATTTAAACGTGGAGCTTACCTGTTTAACCACCAAATCCATTTCCAAGATTACATTGTTGCGGAGAAGGTATTGAAGCAGGAGTTCCAAACTTGACGAACTGCCTCAGACACGGCAACCTTACAACTTGCCTCTGCAAAGTAGGCTACCTGAAGTACAGCTCACCGAAAATTCGGCGAATCTCTTCATGGGGAGAATCCTGATACCCGACAATTTGCAGTAACTTAACGCGTATGCGGAGGAGGTGTACAAATATTTTAAGTTAATATATTAGCCCATATAGCCTATGTTTTATAGTCTGATACGTTTTACTCGGTCTTCTTAAATAACAACTTTATCAGCCGCACAAACTTTATTCACAAGCTTCCCTCAGTAACTTAAGGTAGCAGCACCTTTTAGTCAGTTTGGCTTTTTGCCAAATCGGTGTCACAAAGTGAATGTGAGATACTGTAAAGTAGTTGTTCGACGTGGAAAGCAAATTAATTTTTGTTATTTTGAAAGGAAAGTGGTTAAATATAAAATATTAATAACGTGTCATAAAATCCCTTGTTTTAAGTTCATTGATTGGTAGAAATGACCAAATGCTAACAGTGGGCATATTTTATGACATAGCCTAGGCCTGTTGATCTGGCATTGTCTTAAAATAATAAAACAATAATAATAATTTGGGGAAAGTTTATTTCTCCAATTATTAATAACCGTCTGTGTCAGATGTTTGCTTTGTCTTGACAGATGTCATGATAAACCGTACGAACAGGTAGGCTATATTCTTCATGTAATTTTAAACACTATTTAAACAAATGAATTGAAAGGTCATTGCTCTTTATGCGAGCATGTATTTAAGTGGCATTTAAGTAGGTTTAATGTAAAAAAAACTCCTCAGTCTTGAGATGAATTTTAAAGGCAGCAAAATTTTCATTAAATTATTGCAAATCCAATATTGCAGTGTAACAACCTAAATAAAAAGATTAAATTATACCATTTAAAAATTCTAAAACACAATGTGCATTGTGCTTGACTAAAAAGTTAGATTTTTCATTTTTTATTTTTGTTTAATGTTAGTATAGCATGTGTTAGTTACACAACAAAACTGCGCATAAGACATTTATATACGGTCTGCATACAGCCGACAATAAGAATAATCGTAAATTCATTATTTTTTGGTACCCAGCACAAATGACTGTATTATCCAACCTCAAGGTTACTTAAGGTTAAGACCTGACTTAAAAAGGCAAAAACTGAAGTGAACCAGCACGAAAGTTATTCTGCTGCAGCACGACGACAAGCTAATGATTCACGAACTACCACTCACTTTCCTAACTATTTTCCAAGTTTTTTTAATGAAAATAAATATGCGAACGTGAGGAGTAATTACTAAATGTTACTGTTGTTCTGATTGCAGTTGTCTGTGCGGTAACCTAAAGAAACTCATGTGGGGGCAGCTGTTCGCCCTCGCAGCTGCTCTGCCCCGATATCCCACATTCATCGACCGTTCGTGAATCTCGTTTAATATCCCAATCTAATTAGGGATTATTTAACGCGCTATTACATCTGGACATTAACTGTAAAGGGCAACGATGCCCGACTTTGAAAGAACATGACTGTTTCACACGAAACATTCGGAAGAACATTGACAGCAAGCTCATTGAAAAAGAAGTGCATTTCACTTCCGGTTTGTTACCAAGACAACAGTTGCACGCCTCCTGTAAACTCAGTCACAACAAACGCTATTTCCTAATGGACGTTTAAACGCGTATTTCTGTGGCATAATCGCAGCTTTTTTTATCGTTTTTACTCTGATTTTGGATTTTAATAAAATTATGAGTCAACGACAGATTTTGCAAGGTGAGAAAGTTAGATTGAACAATACAATGATAACATAGATGTAATAATACAATCGTTTAATTACAAGTTAATTACATGTACTAGAGTTTGTTTACTTTTTTTGCAGTTTATTGACATTAATGTCTAATGACATACCTGGCTATTGCTGTCAGTATGAAGCACCAAATTATTGTTATTATTTTGCAGTGTTTGAGCAGTACCAGAAAGCAAGAACCCAGTTTGTACAAACTGTTGCAGATCTTGCTACAAGACCACAAAATAGTGAAACCCTTCAAAATGCTGGTGAGTATCTGTGTAAAAAAAATGTTATGAGAAAGGCAAATGAAAGGGCATCTGAAAACGCTTTTTATGCTACAGAACAGGTAATAACATTTTATAGTGAAAAATTTTATAATTTTTATAATATATATATAATATTTATTATTAACTCTAGTTGCTGATCATATGTGAGCTCAATAATACTTAAGTTGAGTAGGCGGTACTGTTCATTGTAATTACAAATAATATAACGTTATGGACATAATGTATTAGTTTACACACACTCACGCAGGCAAACACACAGGTGTATATCTCTTTGTTTGAAAACTGCTAACGTTATACCCATACTTTAAAGCCAGAATTATTAGCTCCCTGAATTAATAGGCCACTTGTTTATTTTTTCCCCAATTTCTGTTTAACAGAGAGATTTTTTTCAACACATTTCTGAACATAAGTTTTAATAACTAATTTCTAATAACTGATTTATTTTGTCATTGCCATGATGACTATATTTGACTAGATATTTTTCAAGACACTTCAATACAGCTTAAAGTGACATTTAAAGGCTTAATTAGATTAATTAGGCAAGTTAGGGTAATTAGGCAAGTTATTGTCTAACAAGGGTTTGTTCTGTAGGCTAGCGAAAAAAAATAGCTTAAATGGGCTAATAAATTTGACCTGACATTTTTTTTTAATTAAAAACTGCTTTTATTACAAATAAGACTTTTTCCAGGAAAAAAGATTATCATACGGTGAACATTTCCATGCGCTGTTAAACATAATTTGGCAAATATTTAAAAAGAAAAAAACTCAAAGGGGGGCTAATAATTCCAATATGAATTCTTTATGATGCAAGCTGAGATTGCATCACTCAGCAATGCAATGTCAGACACAATGCACTCAATGGAGTGAGTGACGTCACTGTGATGGTTAGGGGTGGGGTTAGGTGAGTGCATTAAAAAGCATTGATGCAGCTCAGATTGCACTGCACCAGGTCTGCATCCAGACCCCTCTCAATATTTCTGACTTCAACTATAATGTATTATAAGATGTAATATAAGACATTATGAATGTTGTTACAAATTTTTTGAATTATTTTTTATACTTATTTCACAAATTCAAAACCCAGCCTTCAAAATATTTCTACTTAAATGTCACAACTGATGGAAGAAGCAGTGAAGTTCTTTGTACCAGAAAATAAATCAATATCTGTTGAACTTTCACCAGAACACAGTTTAAAGCATAGTTCAATGTTTCTGAACAAAACATTTCATAAATCAAGTCACGAGGTAAACTAATCAAGTTACATTAAATGAATTGTACGGCATATGCAATATGTGATGTATTTTACAACCTAGTACAACATGATTTGAGTTTTTGAAATTATATCCTCCTCTCATCTGCTCTCAAATGTCTTTCCACTCCTGTTTTCTCCCCTGCACAAATGTGCTCACTCTCTTTGGCTTAGGTGTAATGTCCCTTTTGAGGCCTCTCCTTTTGGATGCAGTCCCAACTATTCAGCAGACAGCAGCTCTGGCTCTCGGAAGGCTTGCCAACTATAACGATGACCTGGCTGAGGCTGTAGTAAAGGGAGACATTCTTCCTCAGCTTGTGTACTCCCTGGCTGAGCAAAACGTAAGTTTCTTTTGCCTAGTCTTTTAGATTTAATTCATGCCTAAATTTGCTTTTGTATATTGCAAAAAACTTGTAATAGTACTTTCAGCAAAGCAAACCATGTTTTTAACATTTTTATATTATATATATTATGTTTGTCATTTAATGCAAATATGTATACCGTATGTAATATGGTAAATAGCAGTGGGATTTATGACTATTAGCAGTAATGCAGTTTATCACACAAAGAACGGGTATTAAATTGTTTCATTATGAATACATCATCCCCAGATTTCAGGCCACATCTTGGTTTGACTACTAGAAAAATCTCTGATCATTGTCCAGAATAACTTAGCTGAGAGAGAAAGAAAGAAAAAAAATTATTTGTGGTCCAGGCTCTACTCCAAAACTCATTTTTGTATTACTATTATGCTGTTAAAGAAGGCTCATCAGAAGCATTAAACACTTCACACAGAACATTTTATAAAATTAAATTATTTTGAATGCAAAACAAGGACTGTTTTATTAAAGTGGTCATAAAATGAAAAATCTAAATGTTCCTTATATTTACATATATAAGAAGCTAGTTTAAAATCTGGACCGCTGCTATCTATAAGCACCAAAAAAGCAATTGTCTATGGCCTTGGACCTGATGACAGAAATCCATTACTTCAACAAAACGATACACAAAGTTAACCGATTAAGACAGTCATCATGAGACTAGGCTGTTGGCTATTTTATAGTAGAACTATAACTCACCCGAAGTGGAACTAGTTAATTTAAATGTGGGTTCCATCCTTGAGAGGAGATGAATCAATTCCAACTTTATCCAAAACACATTACAATTAGAAAAATGTAAAAAGACAAAAAATCTGAAAAATCTGTTACGTGTTATAACAATCGAATGACACACGGTAAAGGGCTGAACTACTGAAATACATTTCAATTGTGTTTAAAGAAGCCTCCCATATTGAGAATGAAGTCACATGAATTGCTCAGGTGTGATTTTTTTACACAGACTTCAAAAGAGTGTAAAAATCTTGGTTCTGTGGGTCTCATCTTTCAATTTGGATCCTTATTTTGTATTTTCTATTGGATTCCAGTCAGGTGATTGGCTGGGCCATTCTACAACTTGATTTTCTTTTTTTGAAAGCATTTGTGAGTTACTTTGGCTGTGTTTTGGATAATTGTCTTGCTGTAATATCCACCCTGGCTTCATCATCTTGTTAATGTAGAGGTCAGCTTGAAGCAGCTATAATAATTTACAATGATAAAGGTTAGATGGTTGCTGAATAACTACTAAGAGATTTCAGCTGCTGTCTGGGCATTCACTAATTTGGTGAATTGAATTGAATTAATTTCTACATCTTCTTTTCTTCATGTGTTCAATACTTTTTCCCAGTGTCCTAAGTTTTTCTCAGAGAATGAAAAAAATAAAACCTTGATAAATTCTATAAATATCTAAAGCTGCATTTCAGGACTGCTTGTCATTCCTTTCTTAAGTGTAATTAATATATGATTGCTTTGTCCATTCCCCTATGAATATATGGGATATGAAAGACAGCGATTCTATAAGAAGGCTGCTGCATTCGTTCTTCGGGCTGTTGCTAAGCATTCCCCCGAGCTGGCCCAGGCTGTGGTGGACTGTGGAGCACTGGACGCTCTTGTCATCTCCCTGGAGGAGTTCGATCCTGGGGTCAAAGAGGCTGCTGCATGGGCTATAGGCAACATCGCCAGACATAATGGCCGTAAGTGTAAAGCTAAAAGGGTTTTTTAATGTTTACGGTAATGTTGCCCTAGCTGTTCATCTTTTCTCTCCTGGTGTGCAGAGCTGTCTCAGGCAGTGGTTGATGCTGGAGTTGTGCCTCTGCTCGTGTTATGCATCCAGGAACCTGAAATAGCCCTGAAGAGAGTTGCTGCTTCTGCTCTGAGCGATATAGCCAAACATTCTCCAGAGCTGGCTCAAACTGTGGTGGACACAGGGGCAATCGCACACCTTGCACAGATGATCCTAAACCCAGATGCCAAATTGAAGGTCACAAAGCCTACAGATATTATAATCAATGACTCGCAAAGGGATAGTTCAGCCAAAAATGAAAATCTGTCATTGTTTACTCATCCTTTACTTGATTCAAACCTTAATGAGTTTCTTTCTTATGTTCAACACAAATAGTGAGTTTAATTTCATTTTTGGGTGAACTATATTGTTAATGGTTTTTTTCATACTTGACATAATAAATCTTTGTCATTCTAACCCCCCTGGAAAATGCAATCTTAGGTCAGTCTTTCGCGTTTCACATCACTCAGAGGTTAAGAATTAATCCTGGGCATTTGTAAACTGACATTTCACACTGTACATTTCCAAACCCCGAGTTAACATTCTTAATGCTCTTGGGGTGAATGATATTTTAGAACCGTATTTTGACTTACGTACAAACTTAGTCCTGGAGGGTCACTGTCCTGCAGGGTCTAACTACAGCTTGACTTAACACAACTGAATGTGTGTGCTAGGACATTATATATTAAGGAATGTAGGGATAAAACTTTCCTTAACACCACTTAGCACAGTTTGACAGTTTATGCAATACAGGATGTTAACGTTCACAGCAGATGCGCTGCTAACTAGGGTCACTGTAAAGAAGGAAGAGTTAGTACCATTCTATACACCATGATAAGAGAGGGGGCCCAAGGGGGAAACCACTACAATCCCCCTACAAGATCGACACGGGCCCAAGGCACAAACTGTCCAGGGGGCCCAGTCGTGCGTAGCCAGACTTTCAGACTGATGACAGAAGGTCTGGCCACCATAACAGCTATTATTGGCCATTATAGGACTGCTCAAGAGGCTGTCTGAACAAAATGTAAACCAACCAATATCTACTTGTTTTGTATATTGTAAAGTTTGAAAATATAGTGTTTCTCAGATATCTTGTACAATTCAACCAATGTGGACTTCAAGATGTGCTTTCTATATTGTGTACCCTATGCATCAAACATTACATCAGTGGCAACAGGGCTTCAAGAGGAAAATAAGTGCAACCCCTACTTCTAAATTACAAATGTGTTTTAAAGCTATGCTTAAAACAATGATTAGCCCCAGATTAAGTGCACGGTTAAAAGCCTTAATTTAACAGTGTACTCTTTTACTCCTCTTTACAGAGGCAGGTTTTTTCAGCTCTTGGTCAAATCGCCAAGCATTCTGTTGATGTAGCTGAGATGGTGGTGGAGGCTGAGATATTCCCTGCTGCACTCGTTTGCCTAAAGGACCCGGATGAATATGTTCGGAAGAATGTTGCCACTCTTATTCGGGAAATCACAAAACACACCCCCGAGGTACCTACCACATACATAACTTACCCACTAAATGATTTCAAGATGCTTGGGTAACTTTGGAATCTCCACTTTGTCAGCTCTTTGACACCCCATGTTTAAATAGCATGGTGTGAGGCAGCTAGTCTGTAAACCATGGAGAATGTGGGTCTGTTATTTATCACTAGTGCAACACAGGAAACAGACAATTGGAAACCACATTGCATCATCCAATTTTTTTTCACCTGCCTAAATTGTATTTTATTACATTATTACATTTCTGGTCTGCCTTGCTAATTGTTTATTATTATGTCACACTGGTTTGTGTGTTTGCTTTTTACTCACTGTGTGTTTCCGTCTCAGCTGTCCCAGATGATAGTGAATGTGGGGGGCGTAGCAGCTGTGATTGACTACCTCGGGGACTCCAAAGGGAATGTACGCCTGCCGGGGATCATGATGCTGGGCTACGTGGCTGCACACTCCGAGAACTTAGCAATGGCTGTGATTGTATCTAAAGTCTGTTTTCATTACTCAATCTTAAAACTTAAATTATGCACACCAGCATTAAAAGGTTTAGGCATTAGAACAGTCGTGTATTGCTCTCATATTAACTAACTATTTTCATATTTAATTCTCCACTTCTATAGGGAGTGCCACAGTTGGCTATCTGCCTTGAGGAAGAGCAAGAAGATCACGTCAAAGCAGCCATAGCTTGGGCATTTGGCCAAATCGGTCGACACACACCTGAGCATGCAAAAGTAGTTGCTGTGGCTAATGTGTTCCCTAAACTCCTAAACCTCTATTTGGATACAGAGAGTTCTGAAGATCTGCAGGTCAAGGTGAACAAAGACATATGTGTGACTGATAGGGGTGTGTATTCATTTGGATGTTTTTTCACTGATTTTTAGACCCTAATGGTGTCTTCTATTGGCTTTGTGTTTGTACTCAAAAAGGCCAAAAAGGGACTGAAGAGCATCCTTCAGAAGTGTACTTATCTACCAGCACTGGAGCCTCTTCTCTATGAAGCTCCCAGCAACATTCTTAAACATGTCATCTGCCAGTTCAGTAAGGTAGCAGGAACATATTGCTTTTATTATCAAACATTTGAACAATTCTTACTGAGAACTGCTTAAAATACTTTACTGTTTCTTTTCAATCTCAAAGGTTCTTCCTCATGACAGCAAGGCACGGCGTTTGTTTGTTACCAGTGGTGGCTTGAAGAAGGTACAAGAGATCAAAGCAGAACCTGGTTCTGCAATTCAGGAATATATTAATGCAATCAACAACTGTTACCCTGAAGAGATTGTCAGGTACATGCACATTTATATGCATAATAAAAAGCACCATATCAAAATATTTTAAACCAAACAATGTGGTTCTGTATTGATTTGATATGTTGTATGATTTTTTTTTTTCAATTAAATGTTTTCTGCTTTTACAGATATTATTCCCCTGGTTACTCCGAGACCTTGCTGGAAAGGATTGAAAAATATCAGCCAACATGACTTTATGAAACACTAAAACCACTCCATTTTAAACACTTGTGAAAAACAAAGAAGTAAATAAAATGTAATAAAGAAATTAGCAATAGCAATGAATTTAATTTAGTTTGTTTGTCTTGTTTCATGTACAATAGGCCTGTTAAACAAAAGTATATTTTATAGTGGTGTGGATTATTGTGTTTGTAATTAAATCAGAGACAACAAAGCTTAGTTTAACCTATTTTTTAAACTCTGTCTTTGAGAAATCTTGGTCTACAACACGAAAAGGTATTTTATCACATACACTCAGTTATTGTTTGTCGATTTTAATTCCTTGTAATCTTAAATTACTGCTAGATCACTTTAGTGACTAGGCCTAAGTAAAGGAAGTGTATTTAAGCATTTTAAACAAGGTCTAATCAAGACAGCCGTGTTACTGCTTCGGACAGCAAAAACCGTATAAGCCTACGGAACAAATCGTGTTAGAATTACGGGCTCTTTCCCGTGTTTAAATCTTTCCCAACTGTAAATGAAATCCTGAGGGCATGGAGACTGCACAAAGATTTGTAGGCTTTTAAAAATATCAGTGAAATAAATATATTGTTGAATCCAACCCTCTCAAGAGAGTGTTTAATCCTCATTTGCAAGTAACTCGTCCTCGCCCTTAACAGGCGTTGTACGTCGTGTACTGCTGTCACCGTTATCGCTCTGTGGAGCAAAGAGCAGACCGCTTGATTTCAATCCGCAGTATGGTAGGCTGGCAACACGATCGTTAGACTTAATACCCTTGCCTGGATCATTCACAGCAGGGCCTCAATACATGAGTCAGCGCTGTTTTCATGTACAGTCTCTGGCAATTTGTGCATAATTTACCTTAATGAATTTAAAAACAAACGTATACAAAAACATCAGTTGTGAACCAATTTTATACAGCTGCAACAGACTAATTATTTAGTGATGTTTAAAAAAAAGGTTAGTGGTCCTGAGCTACTTGCATTTTTACATTTCATGCCGCGCATTTAAGCGTTCGTGTTGTTTAGGAAACTCCCCAGAAAAGGATCATGGAAAATGACAATCGATTATCGAGAAGGAGGTTTTATTAATAATCATGGATTCACTTGTTATCGCCCCCTGCCGTCTGATTTGTGGATTGAAGAACAGCTGCTAAACATATGGCAGCCCATTCTTTGTTTATTGTTTCCTCTTCTGGTGTCAATCAGATGCTACTTTTGCAATTGGCACTGTTTTGTTATGTATGTCTTTTTCCCCAGATTTGTCAAAATTATAACCTATAGGCTACCAGACCGAATAGCAAATCACTTTGTAAGTGTAAAATAAAAAAAAACATGGCCTATTTAGTTTCCATTTTATTTATTTGGAAAATGTTAGGACTTTATATAGCCTAATAATATAACATATAATAATATCAGTTATTATAACAATTTAATTTTAATAATGTTGGTCATTGTTTGTTAGGTCAATGGGTAATTGTTTTACTTTAATCATCACCTTTTCTTGCCGCAAGGTTGAAACAAACAGTTTTGGCATCGCTTTTTCAGCCATGTCCAAGAAACGTAAGAAGCCTTGATATAATTAAACCATACACGCTTGAGGCTTTTAAATGAGAAAGCTACAACCACAAACCGCTGAGTACACCAAATTGGAAGTTGCATGCGCAGATTCAATGAAAACTGACAATATAATCTTGTATTTGAGACTTTGTCTTTGTCTTCCCTCAATATGTATTATTTCTCGTTTTGTCTAAACGTTTAACACCAAAATTTGACAACTGTGATAGCCTTCTTGGGCCTCTGGAAAAGTTGGCTTCGAAAGCACAGAACATTGTCACTATAATAAAATGAAGTTAATAAAGCTATTCTGATATTAATTACAAAAAGGCCTAATATTCATAATATTGCATAAACCAGGTTTTACTTTAAACAGCTTAATCTAGGTAAAAAATAGCGCAGACAATTCTTCATATTATCTCTTATTTATTAGCTATAAAAATCTAAATAATTTTTTCTGTTCATAGCAAACATAAAATATGAACTTTATAGCGAAAGCTGACATCTTATAATTTCGTGCATGTAATTTTCAATTGTTGTAAGCATTTTCTTCTACCGTGCTCAGGTTAGTTTATTTTAAATTACTTCTTTATTTTTATTATTTAGGTTTATTTATGCATATTTAATTTTCTTGAATTTCATTAGCATTTTTATGGTCATTGTTTAACATTTAAAATGAAATGTCAATATAGGCTTTCTAAAAATATTTAAACATCTGATCTTTAGGTTACATAAACATGGGGATAGCTTTACGATTTATTACTAAAGCATGAAATCGGGGAGTTCATAATAGGTTTTTTAATTATGTTTTTTACTTAATTATGTTTTTTACCTACTTGTTTTTTAATTATGAAAATTAAAATGAATGTCGAAATAATTAGAGAGATGTCTAAATTCATTTAGCAATTTGTTTGTTTGTCGTATTGTTGGCCCATGTAAACACAAGGTGGCGTGCTCCTCTTATGGCGCGTTGGTACTTAGGCTACGCACCCCAAAACCACATCGTATTTATGTTAGCCTATACCACGAGGGATTCGGGCCTACATCTTTCGGTGAAAGCTAGTTTTCTTCAACCCCGTCACCCATTGTGCCCTTGGGCGTCAATGACCCTGGCCGTCAATGGTCCACTTCAATCCTCATTCATCACTGTGGAACAGAAGCGTTTCCCTCCAGAGCTGTTTGAAGTGGCAGGTTTTGTTTAGTAGCCTTTGGCTTGGTCAGCACTTGTCGCCCTGTTTTGGGTCACTAACTATGTGTTCGTGTCTCGCCTAAAACGCCTGTTTCTTCCCAATCTTGACGTATATTCCGGAAAAGACTTTGAAACAAAATCTTCATCAGTCAGACTGTCAGCAGAGATCATGACTTACAAATTTAAGCAAGAAACAAGAAATACGCGCGTGTAAACATTCTGACATATTCTGAAATAGACCACTAAGCTACCCAACTTCTTATGCAAAAAAAAATGTGGCTATACAAGAAGTGCCAATTTCATCAAAGAACCTTTTTATTCTACAAAGATTTCTTTTTTGTATTTTAAAGTTCTAACATTTTTAGTGTAAATATCACTTTCTTTCTTTCTTTCTTTCTTTCTTTCTTTCTTTCTTTCTTTCTTTCTTTCTTTCTTTCTTTCTTTCTTCGTGAAAAGTATTTGTGGATGCTGTTTTTTCGTGGAATAATTGGAACCGATTTAAATAATGAATCTCTTAGAGCATAAATTCATACATAGACAATAGCAATTTCTCAGGCGGCACTGCCTTGACAATATTTTGCACTCACCCGAGAAGAATTTTCAAAGTAGGCTATTTTGCATAATTAAGAAAGCGTTGTTGTGTTGCCTTCTCTCATTCTCTTAGGTTTCCTGTTTGAATACAGTTGCTGTAAGTGTCAAAACCTTTACGTTTATCCTGTGTGAAACTTGCATTGTTCTTTGCCGGAACCAAAGCCGCATTTGTCAGTTATTTGAATGTGTTGTGAAAAGCTAACACGGAAAAACAAAGGTTTAGAAAATAACTCACAAGCCAAGAAATAAAATATATACAGCGTATTTTACTACCATTATGCAATTTTTACATTACTTATTTCTCTTTAAAGTGATCATTCGGCCTGAAATGAAAATTGTATCACTGTCTGTTCATCCTCTAGGGGTTTAAACATTCATAAGTTTTTTTTCTGATGAACATAAAATAAGATTTTTTTAAGCTAAAAACTTGTAACTATTGACTCTGTAAAAAATACTATTGATGTGGTTACAGCTTTCCATCTTTTTTTCCCCCGAATATTTTATTATATGTTCAACAGAAGAAAATGATTTTTTAAGAAAATGATGACTATTAACAGAATTTTAATTACCTCATAATGTACTAATAAAAATGAAAGTGGAAAACCAGTATGTCACTGGCATTACCATAATGTTACATTAAGTTGTCCCATGAGCTCACAATAAAGCGGGCGACAATTTGGAAGCTGTCAATCAAGAACGGTTCCGCCTCCCATTCACCTGACATTTAAAAGAGACAGAGAAACGTTTGCTCTAAGGACAAGACAGTCAAATTTTCACGATGGTTTTGTTTGTTAGGGTTAAATTATTTTTATTATTATCACTCTTTTTTTGTCTGATTTATGTCAAAGGAATCTCGGAATACGGTAGGCCATGTAGGGAAATGGGGCCTTGTGAGGTATTTTGAGGAATTTGGTAGACATGAAGATTTATTTATCAATTGACATTTTTAGCTCTTCAAGAGAACATTGGATTCAACAACTACAGTTCATTAGAATCATCCCAATGTCAAGAAACTGATCCTCCATTGTGCATCAAGTTGTGTTTCAGCGACGGGTAAACATGCTGTTTTTTCTTATTTTTTTTCTAATAGGCCACGTTTTACTTCACTAGAATTGAATTAGCCTATAATGTAAATGTTAAATTAGTTTTAATAAATACATACAAATCTAAATATATTAAATATAAGTAATAAAAACACTGCGTTTGAATAACATCAAATGTTATTAATATAACGGAATGTAGCTATTTTATTAATTTTATTAGAAATTAAAAATTTAAAGTTAATTGTTTTTAATTTGGGTGAAAATAAAAACTTAAATGAAAGTTATTAAAAGCTTTTTAAAATACAGAATGCAGTTGTTATTGTTTTAGCTTTTAGAATTAAATTTGTTTCATAACACAGAATTATTACAACATTAATTAAAACTAAATATGACAAAAAAAAACGAAATTCAATTTTGTTAATATGCTTTAAACAAAATTCACTTTTGAATTGAATGTTAAGGTTGGTTATTTTGTGAAGTATAACTCTGTTTAGCTTTGATGTTTTTATTTTATCCTTTTTATTTATTGTAATTATTGTAAACATATACTTGTGATAAATGTGATGAGCTTGGTATCTGTGAAGACATGTATTTTATTGTTGACACGAATATGTTGGTACATAAAATAGGGTACATAAAGTGAGCTTACATATGTTTGCTTCAATATCACAGTTCTTCAATTAATAAATACATTTATATAGCATCCAAGAAAAAACTCAGAACCATTTATTAAATTCATGCCAACATTTGAATTGAGATTAAAAGAGATAGTTAACCCCAAAATGAATGTTTACTCATGCTGAAGTTGTTTCAGAGTTTTCTGTTTAACACAAAGCAAAATATTTTACATAAATGTTGGTAAGCCATTTACTTTCTTTTGGTGTCATTAAAATGCTTTGGAAGTCAACAGCTACCATGTTTTAAAGATTCTTCTTTTGTGTTGAACAGAAAACAGCATGCAGGAGGTTAAAAAAATAAGGAGAAAAAAGTAATTAAATTAAAAACTTTCCTATTAAGCATACATGACATCGTTGATTGCAGAAATACAGGTATATTGTGTTTAAGTATTTAAAGGGAGTTCACCCAAAAATGAAAATGTACTCATTATTTACTCTCTCTGAAGTGGTTCCAAACACAGGAGAAAAGGCTAAATTTTGAAAAGTGTTAGAAACATGTTATCATAGTTGGAAAACAAATACTATGAAAGTCAACAGTTACAGGTTTCCAACATTTAAAAAAAAAATCTTCTCATGTGTTCAATAGAAAAAAAATTAAACAGGTTTGACAAGTGGAGAGTGAGTAAATGTTCATTTTTGGGCAAACCATATCCCTTTAGACCTGATAATCATGTCTTTTTATTTGCCTGCAGATGCTTCTCCTCTGAGTTTGTCTTTACTGGGAATGAGATGGGCAGGTTGGCATTGCAAAGCAGCAGAGGGCCTTCTGTTCATAATGCCACTGTAGCTGCTTTGATTGACAGGGTGCAAATTGGAAAGCCCCTCCTCCTGGAAGTCTCAGGTTTTTGTTAGGCTTTCTATAGCAACCTTTCAGCTGGCTAATTCAATTGTGCCTTCAATTATGTGTAAATTAAATTGTACTCTTAAAGGGGTAGTACACCCAAAATAAAAATCTACTCTGGACTGACATTTATAGTAGGAAAAATACTATGCAGGTCAATGGTTACCTGTTTCCAACATTCTTAAAATATTTTTATTTGACTCACACAAAAGACAGAAACTTGAACAATTGGACAAAATCTGACAAAAAGGTGAATTTTAATGACAAAAAAGTGTAATTTTGAATGAGCTACCCCTTTAAAAGCTACAATATTAGTTTCTCCAAAAATAATTTAATCAAAACGATGTAATCCCTTTCACGTTTCTCGTGTGTTTCCAGGTATACCTAATCTCAGCAAAGAAAACATCTCTATGGTTTTCATTACATTCACTGGAAACTCTGGTCCCAATGGCCTTCAAAATGTATCTGTTATGATCAACGGATACTTCACCTGCTACATAGATGCAATATTACCGGCTGCTGGATTGTACCATTTAAGTATGTTTACTAGCTACAGTTCTACCCAGTCTCATTGGGAAAATGTGTATCTACCAAAATTTTGCAAGATATACACTATAAAAATGTTATAGTTTAACGGTTTCTGCATTTCATGATCCAGGTATGTTTTTGTTTACTCAAGGTTATGAATTGCATTTTGGGACCTTGATTTCTGCTTTGTCAACTTTGAAGTTTAACAAAGTGACTTTGATTAACATTTTAGTAATTTGAAACAATGTATTTTATAAGAAATAATATGTATCAAAGTAAGTTAATAAAATACCAAAAAGAAACTGGCAGTTTATCCTCAGATTTCTGTACTGTAATTTAAGACATTAATCCATACATTATATCATTCAAAATATAAAAAATGTCAATAAAACTTTTCCCATAATTCAATTAAAAAGCATAAACAACAACAAAAATCATGAATCACAATATATGGAAAACTGCTCTGAAAAATAATATTTTTTACAGTGTAATGTGCTGAATGCTGACTCTAAAAACATACCTACAAAAACCTTTCTCTGCAGTTTTCATTTGAAATTAACCCAGTAAAGCAACATATATTATGATTGCCAGGCAGATTGTCATTTAATTTTAACCTCAAAATAATTTAGCATTGTGTATGATTTGAAAACATACATTTTGAACAGTTGCATATCTAAATATGTATGGCTTTTTCAACATAGTACATATGCTGCAAAGCAAATGGTGGAGGACATCCTATTAGTAACCATAACTCCACCCATTACATCCACAGCCGTAGAGCTGGATTAGATCAAGCTGTACCCTCTATCATTTGATTTAGAAACTGCTGTCATCCCATAGGAAGATTAACCATGGTTTAATGTGTAATAGCTATAAAATACCCATGCTTTTATACAAATACTACTTAAAGTTTGTGGTTGCCGTGACATAACTACAATAACCATGTTTATTGGTTTTATTAGTAAAACTATGGATTATTTTCTTGAGGAATATTTGCATGTATCAAGGTAAGACAATGCTGCCATGGTTGTTGGTTTGTTGTTAAAAAGTAAATGGATAGTTCACCCAAAAATTACAAGTTACTCATTGTTTACTCTCCCTCAAGTGGTTCCAAACCTTGATGATTTTCCTTTTTTTGTTGTTGTTGTTGTTGTTGTTGTTAACCACAAAAGGAAATATTTGGAAGAAAGCGAAAACTTGTAACAGCTGTTTTCCACAGTGGGAAAAAACAATATTTACAACATTTTTCAAATTATCTTCTTTTGTGTTCAAGAGAGGAAAAGAAACTTATAAAGGTTTGAAACAAGTAAGGGGTGAATAAAGGATGATATAATTTAAATATTTTGGTGAACTATCGCTTTAACATGCTTTTAAGCTAAACTAAGTGGACAAACTGCAGCATAATGTGCTAGAAGCAATGCATCATTCACGTTTTGCAAAAATGTCACCAAAGATACACATTTTACACAATCCTGGGTTTCTGCAACTTTCTGGAAAGACTAAAACAAGTCTGTCTTTTTATTTTCAGACGTGACTTTGATAAACAGTATTTACTCTCATTCTACCAACTGGCAGATCAGAGCTTGTTCCTCTGAGACTGAGTACTTGAATCTCATGTTGTCCAAGAAAGATCAGGATGTCCCATTCTGTGCCCCTCTGCCCACACATACAGTGGGCAAACAGCAGGATAAAGCCTCAGTGACACCCATAGACAAATACAAGCGAGGTGTGAGCAGGTTCCTTTATCCAGAAAAAATACTTAGCTATAGACAAAGCTCTCAATGTATTCATACTTTTCTGCTATACATGTGTTTTCCAGCTGTTTGGATTTATTCTGATAAACAGGCATATGCAACACAGACTGACATCAAATTTATGGCTGTAGCAGAGGGACTTGATCCTCTGTATTTTTTCTGGAGATTTGGGGATGGACCGGAAATAAAAACTACATCAAGGATCTTCAAAAAAAGATATCGGCTCCCAGACAAGTACTGTTTTTTTAAAGTCACTGAAATCTAAATATACTCCTATTTTTATATTTATAGTTGAAGTCAGAATTATTAGCCCCCCCCCCCCCCCCCCGCCCCCCCCCCCTCTTGATTTTTTAATTGTTTTTTTTTTTAATATTTCCCAGTTTAACTGAGCAATGACATTTTTACAGTATGTCTGATAATACATTATTATGTTATTTTTCTGGAGAAACTCTTATTTGTTTTATTTCGGCTAGAAGAAAAGCAGTTTTTAATTTTTTAAACATCATTTTTTGGTCAAAATTATTAGCCCCTTCAAGCTATTTCCCCCCGATAGTCTACAGAACAAACCATCATTATACAATAATTTGCCTAATTACCCTAACCTGCTTAGTTAACCTTATTAACATAGTTAAGGCTTTAAATGTCACTGTATAGAAGTGTCTTGAAAAATATCCAGTCAAATATTATTTACTGTCATCATAGCAAAGATAAAATATATCAGTTATTAGAGATGAGTTATTAAAACTATTATGTTTAGAAATGTGTTGAGAAAATAGGGGGCTAATAATTCTGACTTCAACTGCATATAGTAGTGCTTGTTATTAACAATGTATCTATGCACTTTCTGCAAATTGATTTGCCCTCAAAATCTTTACTCAAAAATCACAACCTTCCCTGCCCCCTTGAAACAACATGTCTTCCCTTCTGATCAGATGGATAGTTTTTTGAGAGGGATGTTACTGCATGTCTCATTTCTGCTTAACACTTGTCTTCCTACAATCCAGCCAGTTACCAAAGGATGAAATTATGCACCACCCCACTTTTTTTTTCTAAATTCAGGAAAGCTTCAAGAGGATGAATGTCATGACAGAGGAAAAAAGGACAATATTAACTTCAGTTTCATGGTGACTTTAACTTTTTCAACCATGGACAAACTAAATAGCTTCAAAGTGGACATGAAAGTTAAGGTTGTCTATATTGTCCATTGCCCATATTGTGATGTAAAACAAATTTACATGGTCCTGAAATCAGAGAAAAAAGTAAAGTGGTGCATGATTTTGTCTTTTGGTAGCCAATTGGACTGTAAAAAGATGAGTTTTTCTATGTGACCAGAGGTGAAGAAAAGTCATTTCGAGAGAGGAGTATGGTGGTTGAGTTAGCTTAACGTGCTGCAGTTTAAGAAAACACATGCAATTACAAAAAATGCCAGCAAATTAAGAAAAGATCTTCATCCATTTGACAGCACACATGCTGCAAATTGTCACAACGTAAACACATTTTTCAAAAATGCACACTTTCTCACAGCGCATACAATTTACGAAAACATGCTGCATTTTCTCACAACACTTTCAAATAGCTCGGAACACAGTGAGAATATTTTGAGGAGACCCTAAAATGTGACAGAACAGGCCTTTTATGTTATGGTTATTTAGGCTAATAAAATACAAAAGACAAGTGAATCAGGATAGTAAAATAAGCACAAAAAACTCACCTTTCAAAGATCACCTACAACTTCACTGAGCAATAGTCATGGCACAGCAGCGTCCGTCAAATTCTTGGGTCCCCTTGAAACATTTTCATTGTGTTCCGATGTGTTTACAAAAATGGTTTGTGTTGTGGAAAAATGCAGCGTGTTTTTTAAAAATTTGTTTGCGTTGTGAGGATTTTTTAGCCTGTGATGTCAAATGGATGAGGATCTTTTCTTAATTTGTTGGTGTTTTTTGTAATTGCATGTGTTTTGCTGCACGTTAGGCTCTCTTGGCCACCGTAGAGGAGAGAAGGTATACGATTCAAGATTATTAGGGTAAATAATTGTTTACAAAAGTTCATAGACACATCATTTATAACAAGCCATACTACATACATATTAAAATAAATTTCCTACACAGTCAGGCTGGAATTTCATGCCAACTTTAGCTCAAATACTTAAAAATCATAGAAAGATTTGCTAAAATAGAGTTTGTCTTTACTGACATGATTTAGATTATAATTCTTTATTTTACAGATACAATGTGACGGTCAGAGTATCTGACGGTGTTACGTCCATCAGGTCAGATGTTTATGCTGTGGTGATTCAGAGATCTGTGCAGCCCAACAGACTCTTGTACAGTCCTTCAGTTTTGTCCAACAGCTCTGTCAAATTCACCTGCCGCATGAGCTCGGGAACGGATGTCTCGTATGTCTGGAATTTTGGAGAAGGAACAGAGCGAAATGGATCAAGCACTGAGCATCATGTATTTTACAGGTAGCAATGTCATAATAAAGAGTTCTTAAAATATTTAGAAATATTTAGTAATGATTAATAATAATGTTTATCAAGGAGTTTTTCTTGCTCACCAATGTTTAATTGAATAAAGGCTAAATGACAAGATAGTTCACCTCAAAATGAAAATGTTCTCACTGTTTACTCTCCCTCATGTGATTTCAAACCTTTTTGAGCATCTTTCTTCTGTTGAACACAAACATAATATTTTGAAGAAATCTGTAACCATTGACATCCATTAAAGGGAAAAATAAATAATACAAAAGTCAATGGCTACAGGTTTACAGCATTCTTCAAAATATCTTCTTTTGTGTTGAACAGAAGAAACTCAAACAGGTTTTGTAACAGATAAAGGAAAAGTAAATTATTATTTTTTTATTAATGCTAAATCATATAAAGTAAATGTGTTAGTTTCCACAAAAATATGCAGAAAAATGTTACATTGATAATAACGTCCTCAGTGTGCAAAACAGTTCTATTTCTCCTACCATTTAAAAAAACAATGACTGGTTATGTTGATCATCATTCGACATCATTATCATCATCCTCCATTAGCTAATATTCCTTTGCTAAAAATCGATCATTACTTTATTTTCATTTTTTTAGGGTCAGTAATAATTGATTGTAATGGAGCAGTAAAGCAACATTTTAGAATCCTTTTGTAGGGGCACGTGACACTAGAGACTGCATAAATATCCAGTTTGACTCACAGGAATAAGAACACTTTAAATATATATATTTACATTGAAAAGAGTTATTTTAATTTTGAAATGATATTTAATAGGTTGGTGTAATAGTCTGATTTGATAATTTTTTTAAAAAGTACATAAATGCAGAAGTGACTTATGTTTAAACAAAATACAAATGTCCTAATGTTTTATTGGTATGGTACTGTTTGATAGTTTTGCTACTTTAATTTTATTTGTGCATTGTTTTTTTTCATAGCACTGGAGAGTATATAATAGAGGTTATCATGTCCAACCTGGTGAGCTCAGCCTCTTTAACAGGACACATCTTTGTTGTTGAAGAATTATGTCAGCCTCCGCCAGTGAAAAATATGGGCCCACACAAAATACAGGTCGGTCAGTCTGTCAGTCTGTCTGTCTGTCTGTCAGTCTGTCTGTCTGTCTGTCTGTCTGTCTGTCTGTTTGTCTGTCTGTCTGTCTGTCTGTATGTCTGTCTAGAAATGCAATGGTATGACATTTTCATAATGCAATTATAGTGATCATACTTACCATGGTTATTAGGATTATGGTTTTGTTAAAAAATGAAAAAAAAAAAACTGTTCTAAAATAAATTTGCACTAAAAGCATTGCACAAAGTTTTGTACAAATAACAAATAAACTGTGCAGTTTTCTGACCAAAAACATTAACATGAATCCCTGAATTTTGGATTTGTTTTTTTAATGTTTGTATTATTTTGTTAAAGGAACATTTGATTTCTTTTTTAATTCAAGTATTGTTATTTCTTTCTGGTGACACAGTGGCGCAGTGGTTGCCTTACAGCAAGAAGGTCACTGGTTTGAGCCTTGGCTGGGTCAGTTTGCATTTCTGTATGGAGTTTGCATGCTCTCCCTGTGTTGACGTGCATTTCCTTTGGGTGCTCCGGTTTGCCCCACAGTCCAAGGACATGTAGTACAGATGAATTGAATAAACAAAATTGGCCATATTGCATGTGTGTGAATGAGTGTGTTTGGGTATTACTCATTACTGGGTTGCAGTTGGAAGGGCATGCGCTGTGTAAAACATATGCTAGATAAGTTAGCGGTTCATTCTGCTGTGGTGACCTCCGATGAATACAGCAGAGAAAAAATGACTGAACTTCTTTCTTTCTTTCTTTCTTTCTTTCTTTCTTTCTTTCTTTCTTTCTTTCTTTCTTTCTTTCTTTCTTTCTTTCTTTCAGGTATGGCGTTCTCAACATGTCCGTCTTGCCGTGACATTTGAGACCCAGATTGAATGTAATGTGTCCAAAGGTCTGCTGTATAGATGGACTATTTATGACATGAGTGGTCAAAAACTGCTCCTCCCGCACATAGACACTGGACGGCAGTATATTGATCTTCCAAAATACCTTCTTCATTATGGAACATATAAAGCCATAGCAAAGGTAAGGGCCTTCTTTCACTTGACTTAAATTATGTGCTAAGGATGTTTTGCAAGGGCGACAAAGTGGCTCAGTGGTTAGCACTGTCGCCTTATAGCAAGAAGATCGCTGATTTGAGTATCGGCTGAGCCAGTTCGCGTGGGTTTCCTTTGGCTGCTCTGCTTTCTTCCACAGTCAAAAAACATGCGCTATAGGTGACTTGAATAAACTAAATTGGCTGTAGTGTATGTGTGTGAATGAGTGTGTATGGGTGTTTATCAGTACTCGGTTGCAGCTGGAAGGGCATCCACTGTGTAAAATATATGTTGGATAAGTTCATTCCCCTGTGGTGACTCCTGATAAATAAAGGGACTAAGCCGAAGGAAAATGAATGAATGAATATGTTTTGCAAATTATAAAATATACATACAATGCTAATATTAAGCAATTTCTTATTATTTTTTAAAAACTGTGAATGTTTTATACATTAATGTAATTGATCATGAGCAGTTTTCTATCAATTGTTTATCTCATTTTAATCATGATGAAAAAATATTACAGTGGTTTTCTGTTTGTATGTTCTTAACAATCAAAACATCAATAGGCCAGAGATGCCCAAACTAGGGCCCGCAGGCCAAAGTTGGCCCATGGTAACCTTTGATTTGTCCCGCCATCCCATCTAGGATGGGATGAATGGTAGGGATGGTTTAAAGATTGTCATTTCAAATTTAATTTAGCCTTTTATTTGTTTGTTGTATTGTTAAGCTACAAAAAGCTAAAAGAAATGTTTAAATTCAAAAGGTGTCATTTAATCAGATTTAATTTACGAAACAGGCTCTCACCTGAAGGATAGAGGCAAAGGCAGATTCTGCTTGACTAGTTTATTCAGCATTGAACTCTAAATGTGATTGTTTATGACTGTATTGCAATAAGTTATGATTTCAAAAGTGATACTGCTTTAGTTAAAATTATTCAAAGTGATGTTTTCTATTTATTTTTAAATATTATGAATTAAATTAAGAATTTACTCATGGCCAATTTAATAGAAAAAGTTAGGTATATTTATCTTCGACCCACAGTGATTAATGGTATTTGGTTTTCAGCCCTTCATACGAAAAAGTTTGAGCATCCATGATCTAGGCATTAGTTGTCATGAAAGTTGTTAAATCAAAATAGAACAAAAAATAGTAATAATAGTGAAAATAATATTTTTGATGCTTATTTTTTGTCTTGGATTTTTGTAGACAGAACAAGTTTAAAACGTGTGTGTGTGGTCCTTTATTAATTAAATGTATTAATATAAATTAAAAGGGCATCACGGTGGCGCAGTGGGTAGCACGATCGCCTAACAACAAGAAGGTCGCTGATTCAAGCACTGGCTGGGTCAGTTGGCATTTCTGTGTAGAGTTTGCTTGTTCTCCCCATGTTCACATGGGTTTCCTCCGGGTGCTCCAATTTGCCCCACAGTCCAAAGATATGCACTATAGGTGAATTGAATAAACTAAATTGGCTGTATGTGTGTGAATGTATGGAGTGTATGGGTGTTTCCTAGTGTTGGGTTGCAGCTGGAAGGGCATCCGTTGTGTAAAACATATGCTAGATAAGTTAACGGTTCGTTCTGCTGTGGCGACGCCCGATTAATAAAGGGACTGAGCCGAAAAGAAAATAAATGACCAAATATAAATTAAATTTAAGTTAAATAAATTTTAAATAATATAAATAAAGTATTTAGAAAAATGTATGTACATTCTCCAAATATTTAATTTAAATCCTTATATTAGTGTCAAATATAGTTAGAATTTAAAAAAATTCTTAGGATGGCAAAGCTGAGAATTTACTATCATTCTTCTTATTATTAGTATTACTATAAAAATTACACTGCTTAATATTTTTTATGAAAGCTGTGATTTTTTTTACAGTATTCTCTGATTAATAAAGACATTGAAATATATGCCATACAAATATTTTGCTGCTTAACATAATTGCCAGCTTTTATATTTTCCAGCCTAAGAGCTCTAGATTTTATTAAATGCATTTTATATGACTTGGAAAAATACTAACGAGTTGTTTTGACCACAAAGGTCCAGGTATCCGGAAATGTGGTTTACAGCAACTACAGTGTTTTAGTAGAAGTGGAGCACAGTCATCCTGTCAGTATCATCAGCGGAGCCACAAATATTTTCATCAATCATCGGAATGGCGTTAACGTCACTCTTGACGGACGGAAATCACATGACCCTGATTACCCCAATAATACTCTGAGGTTTGTGACAGTGTTTATTGATTACATTCAGTTGTTTTTTGTTTAATTACATCGCAATGAGGTGCTCAATCTTGTTTGTTGTAGTTATAGCTGGTCCTGCAGGCCAGTAAACACACAGAAGAGCGGCTGTTTTACCAGGAACATCATGAGCACTGCAGCACTGCTTACATTTCCAGCTCTTGCCTTGAAACCTGAGTTTGACCTGCTTAAGTTCACTCTGACCGTACACAGTGGCAATCGATCATCCTCATCAGAGATGTTCATCACTGTAATATCAAAACATATCAGGTGGGTTTGAACTTTGTCAAATAAAATACATGATTGGATTTTACGGAAAGTTTTTTTTAAATCACATTTCCAAACGTAATAGTTTAAATATATGCAATTTTTATTAACTGATTTCTTTAGTCTTTGCCATGGTGACACTATATAATATTTTACTAGATATTTTTCAAGATATTTGTATTCCGCATAAAGTACTATTTAAAGGCTTAGGCTGATTAGGCAAGTTAGTGTAATTTGGCAAATCATTGTATAGCAGTGATTAGTTCTGTAGACAATCAAAAAATATATAGCTTAAGGGGGCTAATAATAATGACTAATAATAATAAATTTTTTAAATTAAAAAATGCTTTTATTCTAGTCAAAATAAAGCAAGTAAGACTTTCTCCAGAAGAAATAAATATTACAAAATTTGCTTGCTCTGTTAAGCATCTTTTGTGAAATATTTGAAAAACAAAAAAATCACTGGATGGCAACATTTTTTTTTACTTCAAGTGCATGTACAGTTAAAGTCACAATCATTAACCCCCCCTGAATTATTAGCCCCCATGTTTTTTTCCCCCCCAATTTCTGTCTAACAGACAGATTTTTTTTAACACATTTCAAAAACAAAATAGTTTTAATAACTCATCTCTAATAACTGATTTATTTTATCTTTGCGGTGATGACAGTAAATAACATTTGACTAGATATTTGACTTTTCAAGACACTTCTATACAGCATAAAATGACATTTAAAGGCTTAACTAGGTTAATTAGGTTAACTAGGCAGTTTAAGGTGATTAGGCAAGTTGTTATATAAAGATGGCTTGTTCTGTAACTTTATATAACTTAGAGGGGCTAAAAATGTTGACCTTTAAACGATTTAAAACAATTAAAACTTTAAGACTTTAAGACTTTATTGACTTTTCTTTTATGCCAAAAATCTTTAGAATAATAAGTAAAGATTAGATTCTGAGCAGATATTTTGTAAATTTCCAATTCAAATAATATTTGATATAGTAATATCAAAACTTAATTTGTGATTAGTAATATGCTTTATTAAGTACTGCATATAAACCAAAGATGTCCAAAGTAGGGCCTGTCGGCCAAAGTTGGCCCATTGTAACCTTTGATTTGACCCACCATTCCATCTGAGAGGAGGGTGAGTATGATCGAGAGGGTTGGGGTGAATGTCTTTAACACAGATCATCATTTTCTAATTTGACATATCCTTTTTTGTTTGTTTTATTGCTGAGCTACAAAACAAAGCAAACTGAAATAAAATGATTCAGTAAAATCTTTGAAAATGTAAATACTGTCAATCAACAGATAGAGGAATATGAAGAAGACACCGACAAGCAAATCAAGGCAATGAATACTGTAATATGTTCATTATATTACTGCATTAGTTTATATAAAGCAGTGCTTTTCTAGTCATTTTTAAACATTATTAAATAAATTAGGAAAATAACCCTTCGACCCACTAGCTTCCAACTAGTTTGGCTTTTTGCCCTTCATTGCCCTGATTCAGACTGAATTTTTCAATGTTAAATTGATTTGAACCCTTAGATTCCAGATTTGCAGATAGATGTGTCGCAGGTTTTTTTATTTTTTATTTTTACTTCTGATTTTTGTCATTCACTTCTTTTTTGCTGTCTTTATATTGTTTTATAAAACAGTGTTTGTAGATTTAGTTTAAAACAAAATGAATTAAAAGTAAAACCATTTCTCTGAAGCTAGCTGTAATAATTTGTGTTTATATGTTCTTATTTATATATATTTTCTTTTTCTCAACAGCAACATTCATATGTCTTGTAAAGATTGCCAGGAACATTCAGTGAACTGGAATGCACCATTTACTGTCTCTGCTTTCTGTGAGGATTCTGATTGCAACACAAAAAATGTAACTTACCGCTGGAAACTTTACCTGGTTAATGCCTCCAGCAGAGCTGCTGCAGAAGGTAAGTTGGCCAGCTTAAAAAAAAAACTAAATTCTCTTCATTAAAAATAATACTTTCTAAATGAAACACTGTGAGTAAATAGTGAGGTAATTTTATATTCTCTCAAATATAAATAAAATTCAGCAATATGTATCATTCATTTTACTTAAAAAATGTATCAAAGTCTTAATTTTCAAAGGGTGTGCTCTCATTTATGCCAGGCACTGTCATAAAAACACCTCAAATGTAAGACTGTTGACATTGTGTTTTGTGATCAAACTGATATCAACTTTCTCTTTCTCAGTTCCGTTCTGCAGCACTATGGATCTCGGTTTACCCTCCAAAATGGAGGAGAGCTTACATTTCTCCAGGCCTACAGTGACACCCAACACTCCAGCACTTCTGACTGAGAGCTCTATTCCTGGATCTCTGGCTCCTTATCTTTTATCTGATCACATTGACCTCACAGCCCCAGTTACACTAGATTCTCTGACTTCAGTGAAACACCATGACGTTCACAGTCCCAACTCAAACACAAACCACCATGCAGTGTTTCCAGCTGTCATGCATTTACCAGGCTTCCTCCCATCCTTCCCTGGGGAAACAGAGTCGTCTGGGGGTCACCGGGAGTCTTTATCAGGCTCTGATAGAGTGTCAATGACAGATTTAATATCAGGTAAAAGTAACCACTCAGTCAGAATCATGTGATTAGTCAATAAAAAGTGTTAATTATCAAAGGGAGAATTCACCAAAAACTGAAGATTTACTCACTATTTACTCCAACACACAAAAAACTCTATTTTGAAGAATGTAAGAAACCAGTAATCATTGACTTCCTTAGTAGGAAAAACAAATACTATGGAAATCAATGCTTACCGGTTTCCAGCATTTATGAACAAAAATAACTTCCATTGTGTTCAACAGAAACAATAAACTGGTGACAAGTGGTGAGTAAATTATGACAAAGTTTTCAGTTTTAATTTGTGTACCATATAGCAAAGTGTTTGTCTTTATGCATTAATTATTGCAATATTCTGCTAGCTTTGTACAGCACTTTATCACGACCCGTTATGACAAAACGAGATTAGACGCCCCCTGGTGGTCAATTGCTTTACTTAATCCGGGTTTAACTAGGGCTTTCACAATAGAAAGAGCTCTTCTAATAATAAAATCGGAGAAAAACAAAACAAATATTTATGTATTTAGTTGTGTACACTCTCAGAAAAAATGGTACAATGTTTTACCAAAGAAGGTACAAACCCTTGTTAAGGGGCAGTATCTTTGTATGGGACAGAATTGTGCCTTAAGACAAAGAAACAAATTTGTACCATTGCAGTTTGTACAATAAGTACCTTTTTTACCATTGTACACCAAAATGTACCATAGGTTTTTTAAAACCTGCAGATACAATATTGTTCCTTCATCAAAGATACAAATCTGATCCATAAAAGTAGCACTACAGTAACAAGACACTTTGTACCTTAACAGTGTTTAACATGCTTATCAAACACTTATTTAACAATTAAACAATTATTAACAATTATTAAACAATTATTTAAAATACCTTAAATGTTTAGTTTACAATACCTATAGTTTTATAAATACCTTAAGTGTTTAGTTTACAATACCTATAGTTTCATAAATACCTTAAGTGTTTAATTTACAATACCTAGTTTTATAAATACCTTAAGTGTTTAATTTACAATACCTATAGTTTTATAAATACCTTAAGTGTTTAGTTTACAATACCTATAGTTTTATAAATACCTTAAGTGTTTAGTTTACAATACCTATAGTTTTATAAATACCTTAAGTGTTTAGTTTACAATACCTATAGTTTTATAAATACCTTAAGTGTTTAGTTTACAATACCTATAGTTTTATAAATACCTTAAGTGTTTAATTTACAATACCAATAGTTGTATAAATACCTTAAATGTTTAGTTTACAATACCTATAGTTTTATAAATACCTTAAGTGTTTAGTTTACAATACCTATAGTTTTATAAATACCTTAAGTGTTTAATTTACAATACCTATAGTTTTATAAATACCTTAAGTGTTTAATTTACAATACCTATACTTTTATAAATACCTTAAGTGTTTAATTTACAATACCTATAGTTGTATAAATACCTTAAATGTTTAATTTACAATGCCTATAGTTTTATAAATACCTTAAGTGTTTAATTTACGATACCTATAGTTGTATAAATACCTTAAGTGTTTAGTTTACAATACCTATAGTTTTATAAATACCTTAAGTGTTTAGTTTACAATACCTATAGTTTTATAATTACCTTAAGTGTTTAATTTACAATGCCTATAGTTGTATAAATACCTTAAATGTTTAGTTTACAATACCTATAGTTTTATAAATACCTTAAGTGTTTAGTTTACAATACCTATAGTTTTATAAATACCTTAAGTGTTTAATTTACAATACCTATAGTTTTATAAATACCTTAAGTGTTTAATTTACAATACCTATACTTTTATAAATACCTTAAGTGTTTAATTTACAATACCTATAGTTGTATAAATACCTTAAATGTTTAATTTACAATGCCTATAGTTTTATAAATACCTTAAGTGTTTAATTTACGATACCTATAGTTGTATAAATACCTTAAGTGTTTAGTTTACAATACCTATAGTTTTATAAATACCTTAAGTGTTTAGTTTACAATACCTATAGTTTTATAATTACCTTAAGTGTTTAATTTACAATGCCTATAGTTGTATAAATACCTTAAATGTTTAGTTTACAATACCTATAGTTTTATAAATACCTTAAGTGTTTAGTTTACAATACCTATAGTTTTATAAATACCTTAAGTGTTTAATTTACAATACCTATAGTTTTATAAATACCTTAAGTGTTTAATTTACAATACCTATACTTTTATAAATACCTTAAGTGTTTAATTTACAATACCTATAGTTGTATAAATACCTTAAATGTTTAATTTACAATGCCTATAGTTTTATAAATACCTTAAGTGTTTAATTTACGATACCTATAGTTGTATAAATACCTTAAGTGTTTAGTTTACAATACCTATAGTTTTATAAATACCTTAAGTGTTTAGTTTACAATACCTATAGTTTTATAATTACCTTAAGTGTTTAATTTACAATGCCTATAGTTGTATAAATACCTTAAATGTTTAGTTTACAATACCTATAGTTTTATAAATACCTTAAGTGTTTAGTTTACAATACCTATAGTTTTATAAATACCTTAAGTGTTTAATTTACAATACCTATAGTTTACATAACTATAGTTTTATTTTAGTTTACAATATCTATAGTTTTATGTTTTACCAGTTGCTTCCTAATATTGTATTCTAAAACTTAATAATTCATGTTTATGAGTTTCTTTTAACATATGTTTTTAAATGATAATTGTATTAATAAAGAAAATCACCTTTCCAGTCCTATTTATTTTCATATAAAGTTGTCCAACACTTATGTATCTTTTATATGAGGACAACTATGTATCTTAATTTCAGTTGTACCATAAAAGGTACAGAACAGTATCATAAGAGGTCTTCTCTGTACCATAAAAGGTGCAACTGTTACAAAGGTACAAAACTGTTCCTCAAGGAACATTATTTGTACCACCGTATACCTCTTTCTGAGAGTGTATGTACGATATGTCGATCAGAGCTTTGTGCCATTCAAACATTAATGTTAATAATGCCAGTAATAATACATTATAATGACCACAGCATGGTCAGCATGATATCTAGTGTTGTTTTTGTCTATTAAATTTGTTAGTTTTTATATTTGCATATTCTGCTTTCATTTGACTTTTACTATTTTAAACATTATCATTATTATTATTTGGACATGATTTATGTGTATTCTTACTGCTTAAGGACTGGTACTAATGAAGCAAAAAAGATAAAACAATATTAAAGTAAATAAAGTAGGTATATGTACATGACTTTCTTCTTCTTTTTCTTCTTCTTCTTCTTCTTATTATTATTGTTATTATTATTATTACTATTATTATTATAAAAACAACAAATAATTAAACATTAAATTTGTTTCCCCATTTTCAGATTTGCTTTACACAGATAATTATGAGTCATTATCAGGTGATCATATCTCCGATCCAGGTATTTCATTTTCAGGTTAACAAACCTCTAGAATTTTATCTTTGCAGACTATACAGAATAATATAACAGACCCTCATGTGAGATTTTTGGTTGTGTCCAGAGTATGATTACTATAATTTTGGAATTGAAGAGGCTGACCCAGGTATCACAGTCGGCAGGCCTACAGGTAGACATTTTTATGATTTCATTAAAAAACTAAAATAATGACCTGACTGCTAGTTTTTAAAATATGTAATATATTAGTAAAACAATTGTTACTTAAGGGAGCGATTCAGTTGGATTTAGCTGGAATGAAGGATCATACCCTGACTCTTATGACAATGAGGGTGACAATCTGGTGGATCCAAACCTGCTGGTGGTTTCTGAGAAGACCCTTCTGGATCTGGACAAACAGCTCATTCATCCAAACGTGTTTGAGTCTTACACGCTGTCAGGTAAATGCAAGTATTCAGAGTTTACACCTTTACAGATGAATTTTTAAATTTACTTTGTGTTGTCTTCTTTTTCCTATAGGATTGTCCTCTTCAGATGTTACCTTTAAACCCTTCATGCTTAAACCGAAGAGTCTGTATTTGCTGGAGGTGTTTGCAAGTGAGTCTCTCATCTTGTTTTTATATTCATATTCATGATTTGTGCAGAAATTAAATGAACAAATAAAGTTGTTCTAAATGCCGTTGGATATTTTTTCTAAAATTAGCATTTTTCTCAGACTCAGACTGAATAAGTTCTTTTCATTGCCTTTAAAGTGAAATACTTGAACATAAACATAGGAGGCTGAGAAAAAATCTTAAGATGCACTTTTAGTTTTGCTTCCTCAATTTGTGTTTGTAGATTTCCTAAATTTCTTTATTTACAATTTTCTAACTTTTTGTTTTTACCAGTCATACATTTCCACTTCAGCACATCTTACATACTTCCAGAATTTACAGATTACAGATTGCAAGATTTACATTCAAAGAGAGTTTTATTCAAATCTATATGCTAAATGTTGTTGTATAGAGATATAATCAAAATTTAGCAGATGATATAAAATCCAGTTTTTTTTTCTGGCTGTTTGCAGTATTTTCTTAATTATATTGATAAAAAGGGATGACCAAAATTCCCCTTTTTGACTCAAAAATCCTCTGACTCAAATATGTAAAAAAAAATTAAATGTGAACAATAATTATGGACATCCAGTGTTTAAATCAGTGCATATTTAATGAAATCACAACTCATTCTTATTTATAAACAATTTAGAAAACTTGTAATCAAAAAATGTGATTCCTAATGTAATCAGTCAAGTGGGGAAGTGTGCTAATATTATTATTTTTGTATTTTACTGCTTTCAACTGCAGTGTTAAGTTAAAGTAAATTATGGTTAATATCTCACTTTACACTGCGCTTCTAATTTACCTGAAGTATTAATATGCTATTAAGATTTTACACAGAAACCTTTGGCTAATGTTTTCATATTGCGTTGTCAGTCTCATATTAAATCTGGCACTTCATATATTGGTATTTGTGCTGACTGTCTAGTGTCTTTTTTTCCTTAAGTGGTTGTTTGGATTATAAGGTAAATTGTCTCTACTCCTGATTGTCATTTTCCTCCCTCTCAAATGCTGAAAAGGTTGTTCTTGTCTCTATAGTGTTTTCAATTCTCCTTCTTTTTTTGTCCTCTTTGTCAGGTTGTGAGCAGCGTCTGCGAGGGAAAAGCCAGCTGTTCTTCCACACACAAGCTGTTCCTGAGGGAATGAACTGCCAAGTGCAGCCCAACACCGGCAATGAAATCCACACGCATTTCAGCATCTTCTGCTCCACTGGAAAAGAGGTCTGCATTGTACTGCTCTTAGCATATTCGTTTTGTTTACCATTTTCAAGAATGGTGTAGTATTTAATCTTCATAAGGCATTCAGATACATTTGGACCTGCAATAATTACTGTGAGTTTAATAAGGGAATTACACGTTGTTTTGACGCTCTCCTGATGCAAATAATGAACTATTTATCATTCATAATTTTTTAATGGTGGAATGTTTTATTTAGCGTTAAATAAAAAAAATTATTGGTTGTTAAATTAGCTATAAAGTTATATCAGTTTAAGAAAAATGTATAACCAAATTCTAGTACAGATTTTTAATGTTTAGAAACATGAACTTGTATATTAAGTTTATAGATAAACCATTGCAGCATGGTAAATTGATAGCTTTTTCTGTAGGTTAAACTGAAAGTGACAGCACAGTAAAATAATTGTGTTATTTTTATTATTATTAATTAATTAATTAATTAATTAATTAATTAATTAATTAATTAATTAATTAGTTATAATTATAAAGAATCTATTAAATTTGAAGTTGCAACAGGAAATGCAACAGTCATATACTCTGAATGCATTATGTTCTGACCTTGATATATTTGTGATTGTGTGATCAGGATCTCCTGTATGAGTACAGTTACAGTGTGGGAAACACTAAGAGGAAACTCCTTTACGAAGGCAGAGACTTTCAACACTACTTTAGTCTGCCAAGTGGAGATCCGAATGATGATTACAAAGGTACAGTTAAATTCTGGGCAATTTTCTACTTAATAATTTCATTTTTATTTCTATGTGTTTGTTGCTATTTCTCTTCCAGCAGGAACCTTAAAGAGCCCATATTATACATGAAATAGGGTCATATCTTGGTTGTAAGGGTCTCCAACAACAGTTTAATATGCATGCAAGATCAAAAAACACTTTCATGGTCTTATAATCTGCATTTATTTTTACCTAATTATCCCAGCGACTCCTGTATGAATCGTCCAGTGATTCATTTGTTCCCAAACCCCTCCTTAGCGCGAAGCTAATCTGCGCTGATTGGACCGATGACAGTTTGCTGCGATTGGTCGACTGCCTTCAGTGAGAGAGTGAAATGCCCAACAGCTAATCAGCAATATAAAAGTAATCACACTTCATATACGCTCGATAGTGTAAGGCGTGGATTTTAGCTGCCAGTGGGTCAATGTAAATACAGACTATGGACTTGAAAATACAGACGTCTATCTATTTTATTGAGCAAAAACTCCAAAAACAGTTGAGGAGATCTCCTAGCTTGTCTCACTCTGCTCTTTTCACAGACACACACACACATATTGCACACACGCACACACACACACACACACACACACTTAACCCTGCTCCGGATGACAACGCGCGTGCACACACACACACAAACACACACACCTCCGGACGACAGCGCGCGCACACGTACACGCACACACAGACACACACACTACTCCTCCTCCACGGAGCTCCGTAAACAAAGCAGCACACGTTGCGTTTTTAACGTGACTTTGCACGCGATATGAGAATATAGCGAGTTAACCTGATACAGTACACGCGGTAACAAGTAACAAATCACAACTAAATACATTTGCAAGCTAGAGTCAACGAGGCAACTTTAATCGCACATACTTACACTTGAGAAATGGAGGAAGAAACCCATCCTGACATGTCCAGCAGTAAGTTACTCTTTACTGATCCTTCCTTAAACAAACGCAGATGAAGTATTCTTTGTAGCATGTAGTTTCCAGAAGTTTCCAGTAGTTTCCAACTGCTTGGCTATAATGCTGAGGTTTCATCTTTGGGTAGAGACTCAATAATATCCATCTGCAGTGTGACTTCAATCGACCGGCATGTTTGTGTGCGTGTGTTTGTGGGTGTGTGTGTGTGTCTGGGTTTCTGCGTCAGAGGGCGGGGCCTCAGGTTTGAAATCTCCCAGGTTTGCGCGTGCACGTGAATAACTTGGTTTCGTTCGTACGTCATGGCGAAACACCTAATGACTCGGTATCAAGGCGACTCGTTTGAAGCACTATGAGTCGACTATTTTATAGATGAATCAACAGTTTTAAACACTGTACTCTTACAGATTTAAGCCTTAGCTGGATACTTCACTTCACTTAGAGCTGTGTTACACACTATATGGAGGGGAATTTTCAAAAACCCATAATATGGGCTCTTTAATGTCAAAACGATGTAAATAAAAGGAACCAAAAATGCAAATCGATCCTTGACATTCCTTTAACATGCATACATCTACGCCCTTTAGAGCACCAAAAGCTTTTTTTATCTGAAAGCTTCAATTACAAATGACAATTCAGGCCAATTAATTTCTCAAAAAGTGGACCTTTTTGCAGTTACTCGCCTCATTTTCTTTTTAAATGTGAGACTTAAATAAAGCATTTTAGTGACATTTTAAGCACTATTTTTAAGCTAAATTAGCTTGTCGGATTGTCATCATAACTACACTGTTTGATATACCAAAAATATTTCCGTAAGATTTAGAATAAAGAAATGTAAAACAATATTTTTAACATACAAATTTATTATATCATATATTATTCAGAAAAAAAAAGGAATCTGGTAAAGTTTTAAATTAGACCCTGTGCCCTACTGAGTCATTTATTAGGCAAATAACAACTGGTCAGCACACAAAATTTTTCCCAGTCTGAATTTAGCCAATTCAAAAAACAAAACAAAAAAACAATTATATAAAAAAAATAATAATGAAAATAATATTAATAATGACAATAATAATAATAATAATAATAATAATAATAATAATGAAACTAATAATAATAACAATGAAAATAATACAAATAATAATAATTATGAAAATAACAATAATAACAATGATGATGATGAAAATATTAATAATAATAATAATAATAATAATAATAATAATAATAATAATAATGTAGAGCTTCACAATTTTTATTGTGTTTTTATAGGTTATTTTTTTACTATTTAGGATGTCAAAATAAGATAAATGAACTCATGTTTAGGACAAACTCTGGACCTTTGTCAGTAAGGGAAGGTCTTTCGACCCACCCTAATTCTGAGAGAAAATGTTTTCAAAGTAAATAAAACACTAGTGTGCATAAGGTGTGCGTATTACCATTACATTACATTGCCTTTTACATTTTTATGACTTTATTTTACATCTATTCCCATTCTTTGAACTCTGTTTTTGTTCACACAGTTATGGTCTATATTGAAATAAAGAACCAATTTGGATCAGCGACCAAACCATGTCCTGTGACAGTCACGGTTCTTCCCAGCTTTCAGAGAAACTCATCATCTCAGCTCAACCCGGATCAAGAACTGTATGGAATTATGCAATACATTAAATCCAACATATGTATTTGATGGATTAGAGTTTTTTTTTAGTTGATCTTTATTCCTTCCAGGTACCTGTATGGAGTTGGTAACCTGACTAGTCTGATGAAGACAGGGAGTAATGGAGACATCATCAACTACATCTTTATTTTGACAAAGGTGTTGAACCGCTTGAGTCTGGACCTGGAGTCGTCTGTGGAGTTTCTGACGCTCACACGCACTGAGCTCATTTCAGCAGTCTGTCAACTCTCCACCACTCACAAGGTCCTCACTGCTGCCATCAAATCTATTTTATTTCATTTATTTTAGATTCTGTAAATAAGATTTCCAAACAAATCAATGTGTAAAATAATTTCAAATATTTTTCCTGATTTTTGCTTTAGGGAATTTCATATGAAATTATTTACAGGCTTAGTGACTTGATAAAAATCTCAAGCCAAGTGAGTAGCTCAAAGAATATTATTGATTCATTGAAAATATTTTTTTTATGTTGATTTATATGATTTGCAAATTTTTCTGTCTTTTTTAGCTGACATTTCACAATGTCAAACAAATAATCCAGCATGTTCATAAGATCTCGACTGTCTTAAATGGATCTGAGCCTCCGACTGACCATGTTAATGCACTGGTTTCCCTTTTGTCTGGTGTGCTGGAGGCTCCAGTTCTCTTCTCAAAACCAGGACATCAACTCATAAATAAAGCGCTTTACACCATCACTGATTTAATACTGGTAAGTCAAACATCCTTTTAGAAATCTTTATTTGTTTGTTTCTTAATCTCAAAGTTTTCATCTCCATTCTGAGATTGTTTTTTTTCTTTCTCAGAGCTTTGAGTTTATATCTTGCAGTTTTGACAATTTTAAAATAAAAAATAGAAAGAAACGTAGCAACTTTTTGTTGCACAATTAATATTTACAAATCACAAATCTAAATCTTTCAGAATTCTTCTTTAATGTTTTATTTATACATTATAAAACACAATAGAAAAATAAACAAAACAACAACATAAACATTTAACAATACGCAAATAGACTGAAGAGTATTCTGAGCAAAAAACAAACAAACAAAAAATAATAATGATAAAAAAAAAATAAAAAATAAAACACTAGTGCAATCTTACATACAGAAAATACAGGTCTACAATGTGCTGATCAGAACTAGTATCCAGTACCAAGTTGGATGTAGGCAGTGGGGACTTAATCTGCAGGAGCAGAGTCAAGCTAAAGAGTTTGGACATGTTTGTGAAAGGGTTCCCACTAAAGTTTTCAGAATTCTGAGTTTAAATCTTATCGAATAAGACATTTTTCAGAAATCTGTAGACAGATGATGACATTCAATAATTCAATGTATTGTGAGAATGAGCATGAACTATATTGATATCATCTGCTCTTGAAATTACTTGAATAATTATTTAATATTGAAATTTGTAGTTTAACTTAAGTGCCTTTTAGGAATATTCATCATATTGTTGTATTTTAAATTGTCCATCACAGCACCAAGTGCTTGAACACTTAATGGTGATTTATTTTCAGATGTGCACATTTTCACATGCCAATCTGGCTTACGAAAATTCAGTGACGATTTATAGGCCTTTTGTTTGTTAACTTGTTTGTACAGTAAGCTTCATTTGCTGACACCAGTTGATTTAGCTAAAGTCAATGTAATGACAACTACAAAAGCATTTATTAATCTTAGGTGATTGTTTATTATTTCTTGGCTAATTCTAACAGATTGATATCAAATGTCGTCATCTTTTTATTAACTAGAGTTTATAAATAATAAAATTAATTAATTAATTAAAATTAATTAATGTTTTTTTTTTAATTAAGCCTAATTCTGAGTTTACATTTTCTCTATATGTTTTTTTATTGTGAGAATTTACTTCTCACAATTTGCAGTTTATATTTTACATTTCTCATAATTTTAAGTAAAAAGTTCAAATTGTGCAAGAGTAAGAGTAGTCAAAATATGATTTTTTTTTTGTGAATTGTTTGCACAAATAAGCTCTGTTCATCCTTGATACAATATCGTTGAATAAAAAAATGTCCCTATGTCACAGTTCATCCTCAACAAATGATCTTTCATGTGAACTGTTTATTTATCATCTGTTATCGCTGGGTTTGTTGAAATCTGCAATATATTAGCCACTGCAATATTTTAATATAGTATTTTAGTCTTAAAATGTGGGTTCAACAGACAATTTTCCTGGAAATTTTAACATTAACCTTATAATCACATATTAATCACAGGAGTGCATGATGTCCAGCAACATTTCACAGTACAATCTGAGCACCACTTTCATGGAATTGTTGGCTTGGACAGACGATGAGTCTCATTCTACGGTGAAAACATTTGGCCTCACTGCGTTCCACTTCACTGACTTTCTGGAGATGCAATTTCAGCAATGGAGAATCAACAGCCAGCAAAAGCCCTGCGTTATTACCTTGCTCACAGTGTACAGACAGAGCCCATACCGCTCTTCCAGAGATATGCAGGTACACAATAAATGCTTGGCTGAATATGAGAATACATGTGCTTTGCCACGTAAAGCAAATTACTTTGTAATTTAATGTGATTTTACAGTTCAGTGGAGAGACGGCAGACATTCGGCTTTACAACTGCACCACAAGAAAGGAAATCAAAGTCCGACATCTTTCCCCTCCAGTTACAGTTGAATTTCAGAGAAAAGAGGAGACAAAAGTACAAATTCTTTACTTCTTTCTAATAGTGACAATTTTCTTCTGTTTGATTATCCTGCTGTTTACTTTACTTTTACATTTGATTTAATTTTAGACTTAATCCCTTCAAAATGTGCCATTTTCTTTTACAAAGTCAAATTTACATCCCAATTGTAAATTCATATATGCAACATATATACACTACCAAATATAAACAACCAAACAAACAACCAAAAACAGTAAACCAAACAACCCAAAAAAGTGACATCTTCATGGATAACATGAACTAACTGTCTTAAAGTAAAATAATAAAAATATTTGTTTAAACATCTTAAATGGCGATTCAGTGGCGCAGTGGGTAGCACGTTCTGTGTGGAGTTTTCATGTTCTCCTCATGTTTGTGCGGGTTTCTTCTGGGTGCTCCGATTTCCCATGCGGTACAGGTGAATTGGGTATGCTAAAATTGACTGTAGTGTATGAGTGTGAATGAGTGTGTGTGTTTCCCAGTGTTGGGTTGTGGCTGGAAGGGCATACCCTGTGTAAAATATATGCTGGCTGATAAATTGGCAGTTCATTCTGCTGTGGTGACCCCAGATTATTAAAGGGACTACGACGAAAAGAAAATGAATGAATGAATGAATAAACATTCTAAATGGAATTGATCTATTATCTTAAAGAAGCTCCTTTGCCAGTCTCTTTTTGCCAATCTTTAGCTTAGCTTGGCATAAATATTTGAATCAGATTAGACCATTAGTATTTTACTCAGAAAAAAAAGAGTTTTTATAAATTTCCCTTTTAAAGCTTGACTCTTCTGTTGTTCCATCATGATCTAAGACTAATGAAAAAATTAAAGCTGCTAGGCTAATATGGCATGGGAATACTCATTTGTGCATAACAATCAAAGAACTTAGCTGTCATAGCATGGCTGCACAGGTGGAATCAGATTATAAAGCAGCTGAAAATAATCTCCAGCTGCACACCGGGCAACTTTTCATTTTCTGTTGGTCTTAGTACATGATGTAACATCAGTCAAACTTTAAACAGGGAAATTATCAAAAACCTTTTTAGATTTTTTGAGTTAAATGCTAATGGTCTAATCTGATCAATGATCTATGCCAAGCTGAGCTAAAAGTGCTCCCTTCACAATTAGAGTTTGGCTGAATGGGTTCAAAAATGGTAAAACTCAACTGTTTCATTTTTGGGGAGTTGTAAACTGAGCCTTTTTCCAACTATTTCCAAAAACTGTGTTAATTTAACTTGAAGAAAAAGGTACAAGATATTGCTGTAAATTAAAAGGATAATCAAAATAAATACATTAAAGCCAATGAAAAGTCATTGCATGGTGATGAGCAAGTAAAGAACATCCCAAAACAGTCTGTCATAAACTGTCTTCAGCAAAGGTTTGTGTTCGTTTTTGTTCCAGCACAGCAAACAAACAGACTTCACTCTTGAGCGCAGTGAGGTGAACATTCATGAGTTCAACATCACATCAGAGACACTTCAGAGAGCCTTTCAGATCACTGTGCACTTTACCAGACCTGCTGAGCGGCCCTTTCCCATTCTGCTGCTGCTCAGGTGAGGACATTTCAGCAACAGTCCTGATAGTTTTTGAGTCTCATTGTATTTCATTTAACTTCTGTTCACAGGATGTATGAGCAGCCAACACCTAATCTGTACAACAAGCAAAAAATATATCACTGGAAAGGAAAGACGGCTCACTTCTTTCTCCCTCAATCCTATTTACATGGTTTGTTGAAACATTTTAGCTGATCTACCTGTCTATTTGTCTGTCTGTCTGTACATCCATTTGTATGTCTATCAAACAATGTTTATATTAGGTAATATGTACATTAATATTTAAAGTATTTTTAATCTAGTATTGGACGACATGGTGGCTCAGTGGTTAGCATGTCGCCTACAGCTAGGTCACTGGTTCCAGTCCTGGCTGAGCCAGTTGACATTTCTGTGTGGATTTGCATGTTTTCCGGGTGCTCCGGTTTACCTCACAGTCCAAAGACATGCACCATAAGTGAATTGGGTGAACTAAATTGGTCGTAGTGTATGAGTGTGTGTGAATAAGTGTGTATGGGTGTTTAGTAGTAACGGGTTGCAGCTGGAAGGGCATCCACTGCATAAAACAGATGCTGGAATAGTTGGCAGTTCATTCTGCTGTGGCGACCCCTGATAAAAAAGCGACTAAGCTGGAAAATTAATAAATTATTGAATATTAATTTGTCAAAATTTCCCAAATAATTTTTTCCATTTCATTTTTAATATAATATAATATAATATAATATAATATAATATAATATAATATAATATAATATAATATAATATAATATAATATAATATAATATAATATAATATAGTATAAGTGACACAGTGGCGCAGTAGGTAGTGCTGTTGCCTCACAGCAAGAAGGTCGCTGGTTCAAACCTCGGCTGGGTCAGTTGGCATTTCTGTGTGGAGTTTGCATGTTCTCCCTGCGTTCATGTGGGTTTCCTCTGGGTGCTCCGGTTTCCCCCACAGTCCAAAGACATGCGGTACAGGTGAATCTGGTTGGCTACATAGTCTGTTGTGTATGAGTGTGAATGAGTGTGTATGGATGTTTCCCAGAGATGGGTTGCAGCTAGAAGGGCATCCGCTGCGTAAAAACATATTCTGGATAAGTTGGCAGTTCATTCCCCTGTGGTGAGCACAGATTAATAAATGTACTAAGCCGAAAAGAAAATGAATGAATAATATATATTATTAATTTTCCTTTTGGCTTAGTCCCTTTATTAATCTGGGGTCGCCACAGCGGAATGAACCGCCAACTTATCCAGCAGGTTTTTACCCAGCGGATGCCCTTCCAGCTGCAACCCATTTCTGGGAAACATCCACACACACATTCACACACACACTCATACACTACGGACAATTTAGCCTACCTAAGTCACCTGTACCGCATGTCTTTGGACTGTGGGGGAAACCGGAGCACCCGAAGGAAACCCATGCGAAGGCAGGGAGAACATGCAAACTCCACACAGAAACGCCGACAAGCCGAGGTTCGAACCAGCGACCCAGCGACCTTCTTGCTGTGAGGCGACAGCACTACCTACTGCGCCACTGCCTCGCCAAAATGAAAGAATAATATGATATAATATAATATAATATAATATAATATAATATAATATAATATAATATAATATAATATAATATAATATAATATAATATAATATAATAATAATAATAATTAATAATAATAATAATAATAATATGCTTAATTATGCAGAATGATTTTGAGAGTATAAGAGCTGAAAAACTAAAAATACTAATTTCATTTAAGCTTTACAATGCAAATTTAATTAGAAGCTGATAAACATACTCATATATGACATCCACTAAAAGACATTACACTGTATTGTGTACAAATCATCTAAGCATTTATATATTATTCAATATTGAAATAGATTTTGTAAAAAAACTGAATAGATATTATTTTCTGCACATTTATTTATTTTTAACCAATTTCATTACAAATATGTAATGTATTTGGATGTATTTCTATATACAATATACAAATCACAAACAACCAACATTGTTTTGTTAATTTCCAGCTACTGGGACTGTTTACCTGATGCTTCTCAAAGCAGACTACAATAAAAGCCCAAGCAACAAGTACATCACCAGAGCTGTGAACTACACAGTGCGCATTGAGTCTGTTGAGTGCCTGTCCTGGGATGGTGTGCGACAGTGGAAGCCCGATGGTTGTTTTCCTCTTGCTGCTGTTTATCCAGACAAGATTTACTGCAGGTACGCAATCGAATTGTACAATAAATGCTCCACCTAGTGGTTAGACATAACAGTTTCATGTATTAAAAATGTGTGGCGTTATGAAATCATGCCTTCATATAGGTTTGCAAGTATATTTGATATTAATTTATTTGAATGGATAATTAATGCAAGTAATAATTGAATGAATATATTGTTTTGAATGTCAATTACTCTACCATTGCAGGACAGTATGGTTTAGCACGATGAATTTAAAGCATAGTTCACTCAAAATTGTTTACTTGGCATTTGCTCTCTCTCTCTCGATGGTTTCAGTAGTGTATGTTTTTTAATGTTAAAACAAAAGAAGATATTTTGAAGAAGAATTGCAGGGTTTCACACAATTCCTTCATGTTGTACCAACACAAATCTATTAAGTTAGCTTAATAATTTGTACAAAATTTGGAACATTGATTAAAAATAAAACAGTTAAATGTTCCTCCAAAAAAATAAATAAAAATAATAATAATAACTTAACAATTTGGTTGAGTAAGTAGTTTGAACAAACAGCAAAAGTATTTTTTTTGCATGTAGGAAAAAAATACTTCTTAAGTCAAGAGCTACTGCTTTAAAACATCCTCAAAATATTGTATTGTCTTTTGTGTTCAACAGAAGAACAGCATTTAAATATGTTTGGATCAACAAATGTAAATGACAACAGGCTTTTAATTTTTAGGTAAACTTGATCCTATTCATGCAATTAAAAAATAACCCATTGGATGAACTCAATTTAACTGAGGGCAGGATTTCCTTCCAATAAATTTGATTAGCACCAACTAAAAAAACGGTTTATACAATTAACTGCAATTGAGTTGGTCCAACATGATTTTTATCAAACAAAAGTTTAAATACATTTGTATTTTTATTTAACTTAAACTCAAAGATCTGATAATTTCATGTATGTCTATTTTGTGTCGTACATTTCAAAGTCTCGTCATTTTATTTGAAGTTACCCTTAATTAACTAAAAGAGCCATTTTTCACAAGTTGCATGTACAGTCGATTGAGACTGATCTCAAAACTAATTTTAGGACATTTATTGCTCTCTGAGCAAAGTAACTATCTGCATTTTTTGCTAATTACTGTGCCAACATCCAAAGCATTGATGCACTGAAAAAAGATTTATGATTTCTTGGATTTACTAAATTAATTTAAGTGTTTGTAAACAATATATTTGTGCTGAATTTAAACAAACAAATTAAGTTGACCATTACTAAATTTAATTTGTTTGTTTAAATTCAACACATAACTTGTTTGCAACAATTTTGCAGTCATTATTTTTTTGCAAGGTGGTACTGTAATCTCAAACCTCAAAGCATTACATGAAAATCTTCTAAATCTTCAAACTAAAATAAAGATTAAACTCTAACAAGTCTTTCTATTAACTTTAAACCCCTAAGATATCTTTTATTTACAACATTACCCTCTTAATTTAACCCCACACAAAGCATGCTGGGAACTACAAATCCCCTAACCAGGTAGTTGGACCAGCACGATTCCTTCATGTTGTCCCAACACAAAACACTTAAGTTAACTTAATGGTTTACAAATTTAAGTGGACTGAACATAAAACAAATAAATCGGCCAAAGAAATTACAAGACGGGTTGTTTTAGCTCATTTTAAACAGGTAGTTTGAACAAACAGCAGTATAAATAAAAAATATATGCATGTTCTTTTTTTTCAGTTGCAACCACCTGGCATCATTTGCAGTATCACATGAGTCCATCACTAACAACTACAGCTCTGCAGATGTTTCACAGTTTATCCAGTACACCTGCAACATCTTCAAATTGATCAGATCTGAAAACGGTTGCTTTTTACCTCATGCTTACAGTTATTCTCCTCCTGTCCTGCAGCTCCAAACCCAACTACATCCCAGTCATTTTGGCAGTAATATTCCTGGCTCTCCATATCATGGCGTCGGTCATCTGTAGGAAAGCTGATGTTTCCTTACAGAAAACTACCGGCTCGTTCTTGCTACCAGAAAACAATCCATCAGACCGCTTTCTCTATGCTGTCACCATTGACACAGGCTTTAGATCAAGAACCAGGATGACAGCAAAGGTAAAGACAAGCAATGAGATTGAATGTGAAATTAGAGATCATTATTGAATGCTACGTTAATTCGAATTGTGAGTTGCATGCATTAGATGTAACAGTAGACTGTTGTCTCTGCATTTGTTATTGTCAGGTTTACATTGTCCTGCATGGAGATGAAGGTGTCTCCCAGACCAGGGAAGTCAGCAGCTCTGACTCCAGACTCTTCACAAACAACTCAAGGAATACTTTTATTCTCAGGTAAAAGCTCGTTTTGCACATTTAGTGTTTTGATACATTACAGTCAACCATCAATTAAACTGTTTAGGGTTGCCCAAACGTTTTCTTATGAAGGACCAAAAACCAATCCTGATTGAGAGCTGTAGGCTGAGCGTGAATATACCAAACTATATTACACCAAAGTTTCCATGAGTATTTTTATAACTAATGCAGTATATTTGAATAAAAGTATAATGAATTCATTACAGTAAAAACATAAACAATGCCATTAATGACACTATGGAGTGAATACACTAAGCTGCCACCTGCCTTTGCTTACAAAACTAACAAATGGTTACATTAAATTAAAAATGATGAAGATATTCACTCCAACCACCACCCTATCATTCTCCATCTCTTCTCAAATGGGATGGTGGGCCAAATCAAAGGTTAGAATGGGCCAACTTTGGCCTACAGACCCTAGTTTGGACGTCTCTGGTTTAAAGGAACAGGTTACCCAAAACTGAAAATTCTGTCATCATTTGTTTATCTCAAATTGTTCCAATTCAAACCTGCTTGAGTTTCTTTCTTCTGTTGAACACAAAACAAGATACCCTCAAGAATTTTGGAAACCACCAGCCATTGACATCCATAAAGGGAACAAAAAAATATGTTGAAGTCAATGAGAGCTGCATCCCAACATTTTATCTTTCATTTTCTTTAGTTTTCAACAGAAGAAAGAAAATAAAGCTCCAATATACAGTGCTCAGCATAATTGAGTACACACCATTTTGAAAATAAATATTTGTTTTCATTTCTCAGTGAATATAGGCAGTGTATTTTGGTGCATTTAACCAAAGCAGATTTATTAAACAGATATATGTATTAAAATAATATTTAGAAATTGAAAGATAATACAATTAAATTCAAGCTAAATATACAATATACAAATATACAAACTTCAAAATTTTAAAAACAAATGTCATTTTTTTTGCTTCTCTTGATTTTCCTAATTTTTTAAATTTCTATTAGATTTTTTTTATAACATATAAATTTGGGTTTACTAGTTTTTGGACCATTATCGCAAGTTATTTTGTTAGATAAGCTCAAATTTGGCTTCAGTACTGACTAATCTAATCTATATGCACAAATATGATATTGTATATCTTCCTATTGAAAATCTGAATTTAAAAGATATTTGTGAGGGGTGTACAAATATATGCTGAGCACTGTAACTTTGTCTAATATGCCATGATTTATCCTGTATTATTCAGCTCTCCAGAGAGTCTAGGTCAAGTGTGGAAGGTGCACCTCTGGCATGATAATGGAGGTTCATCTCCCAGCTGGTATTTAAGCCATGTGGTGGTAAAAGACCTGGTGCAGGGCTCCTGCTGGTTCTTTCTTGGCCAGTGTTGGCTTGCAGTTGATGAGGGAGATGGAAGAGTGGAGAGGAACCTGGTTGCTTCAGAAGGGGGATTAACATTTAAACAGGTGATGTACAGCTAAAGGGATAGTACACCCAATAATGAAAATTCAGTCTTAATTTCTGTTGAACGCAAAACAACTCTGAATGAAGAATGTTGGAAAAAGCAGTCACTCCATTCATCTGTAAAACATTTCACTTTGTTAAACTTCCAAAACTTCTTGCCTTGAAAATGTGAGTCAACTTAACTTAGAGAGATTCTGTGTTTCAACTTAAGATGTTGAGTTTTAGTTAAACATATAACATATTGTGAAACTCAACATCTTAAGTTGAAAAATAATAAGTTGAGTTGACTCACATTTTCAAGGCAGCTGGTGAACCAAGTTAAACATTTACAGTATAAGAACAAAAATGGCTGTTGCTAATGTTATTTTAATCAACTGGTGTTAAGATGTTATTTTTATCAACTGGTAGGGGAGAGCGGGGACAAAAGCTTTTATAAAAACCTATTTTTGAAAGAAAATGTTTTAGACAGAAATATATTTGTGCTGTGGTTACTAACTCATAAGGGGGGTCTATCAAATGTAGAGCAGCCTCAAAATAATTTCATTTTAAACATAAATTGTGCACTGATACTTTTTACCCTGTTACGGACAAAAGTAGCACAACAATATTTGCTAAGTTTACTTGCTTAATCTTGTTTATTTTAATTTGTTTTATATTTTTATTGTTTTTAGCATGAGAAAATAGACAATAACATACACAGAACAAGCAAAAAGAAAAAAGAACAAAGACCATTTCACAGTACACAGACAGTCGGACACAACATAATACAGTATCATCCAGAAAGCATAAGTGAGAAAAATTTTAATTAAATATAAAAAATAAATAATACAAAGAAATCTGTAAGCTCTACAACTCTACATATGCCAAACCAATCCCACCTATAAAGAGTTACAAGTCAGCATTACTGATATAAAACATAATTGGGTTCCTGATTTTAAAAAATCTGTTTAGTTTGTTTGCCATCCCATATCGCATTTCTTCCATGGGCAACACATAACCTAAGCTCCTACTCCAGGTTTCAAAGACAGGCACGTAATCTGACTTCCAATTTTGTACAACTATTTTCTTTGCTAATATCATACACAAAGATACTGTCTGTGATATATATTTATCCTATTTCTGAGGTGTCTCCAAAATGCCAAATTTTGGCTTTGATGACAGATCAATCATATACTTCAGGTATACAATTAAAATCGTCCTGCCAAATTGAACTAATTTTATGGTATGACCAGAATCAGTGAGTCAATGTACCTTCAAAGTGTTTACATTTATTTCACAACAAGGATACATTTAAAAAAAATGTTTATGTAATTTTACTTTTGAAAAATGAAGTCTGTGGATAACTTTAAACTGAATCAGTTTGTGTCTCAGGTTGATAGAACAATCATGAATTTTGGAAAGATAATCTTCCCATGACTTATCTGATATGTCTGTATTAAGCTCCTTCTTCCACTCTTTCCTAATTTTGTCAGTATCTGAATTAAGCTTATCTAATTATAAGTAATAAAAAATAGATTTTAATGACCTTTTTTTGTCGGGTTGTGTTTTGTTATATTTTCAAGTGTCTGGTGTATGGATATTTTTTAAAACCGGGAATTACTTTCCAATCTTGTTTATTTTAAGTATACTGTTGATGTTAACTACAACCATATTTTGTCCTTTTTTTGTGCAAAAAAAAAAAAAAGATTAAACTGCATTTTCATTTTAAATTTCAGCTCCATCAAATGTTTCAAAAGCAATCAGACAATGCAATGTGTTACAATTTTTTACAATGTTTAACAATGTAATGCAAAATGCAATAATGTTATAATACATATAAATCGAAAAACTGAAAACTCTAATGTGGAAGTGAAAAATAAGGTTCGGCTATTAGGAGTGAGACATAAATAACAGGGTTACTTTTGTCCCTGCAGGAAGCCTTGCCCTTTAAAATAGATTTAAACTAAAAAACCTAGACAATGCAAACTTAAGGATGTGTTATTGCACTAAATAACATGTAGATTGATCATTACCGTGATGTATGAAAAGAGAAACACAATTTGTAATAATGAGAAAGATAATAACTGCTACAATCATTTAGTTTTTCCACTTAAAACTGAAGTTCAGACCAAAACGTGGGACACGGTCCCGAAATCAAGTGATTTTTGGCAGCTCTATCAAGAGTTGCATGCTAAATGTGCTGTTATAGACTGGAAAGCAAATGTTTTCAGGGCTTTGAGAAAATACATTTTTTGTTACTTTCGTCCCACGTTACTTTTGTCCCTGCTCTCCCATATCACAGGTATAACTACAATTTAAAATAAATTAAAATATACAATATAATTGTAATAGTATTTACAATTACTATTATAACAGTAATTGTTTTACTGTATTTTCCAATTAAATGCAACTTTATTATTGGTATTATTATCATTTACTTAAAAATGTAAAGAAAAAATGTACGAAATGCAGCAATAAAACTAAAGTCTTATTAATTTTCCATTCATTTTTTTAAATATATTCTAGAATGCTATATATATTGAATATATGATCAACAATCACGTTTTGTTGAGTGTGTGTGTGTATTTGCTAAAGCTTCTCAACAAACTGTATTTTGTGTGTGTGTTTGTGTTTGCAAAAGCTTCTATATTTGAAGCTGACAGAATATCTGGAGGACTTTCACCCATGGTTTTCCGTGTACAGCCGTCCATCTTCCAGCTCTCACACACACACCCAGCGTTTGAGTGTGTGTCTGCTGCTCCTGCAGGGCTACATGTGTGTCAACACGCTGCTCATAAATCTTTTGGAAGAACAGGTGTTCAACACAGAAATCAATACATGTCAACAAACACTGCGTCAACATGTGTGTGATGTTGTTTGATTCGTTTTCACCTTATTGAATCATATCTTTTGTTTTCCACTGTGCACCACTGGGCAGTGTTTTGCAGAGACAGGACTCATTGATGTTCCGGCGGTCAGCATGTTAACAGGCGTGTGCAGTGCTCTGGCTGTGATGCCAGCGGGGGGTTTGGTGTCTCTGGTGTTTCGTGTCAGCAAGGTCAGAAATCCCAGACTGCCTGAAACGGTCTGCCACAGAGTTACATATTGGAGCTACTGGATGCATTCATTTAGACTATTAGTATATGTGATGTATGATTTAGGTCTTTTTTGTTCTTTCCTCCATAATATTGGTACCGTCGGTAAATATGAGCAAGAAGGAGGTGACAAAAATGTATTTATTGCTTAATCTCTTGCTCAGAATATTAACAAAAAAAACCCCCCAACTACCTGTCGAAGACTAGAGCCTATAAGCTTAAAAAAAGTTACAAAAAATCATTGACACGGTGGTTCAGTGGTTTGCACTGTCGCCTCACAGCATGAAGGTCTCTGGTACAAGTCTTGACTGGGTCAGTTGGCATTTCTGTCTGGAGTTTGTATGTTCTCCCCATGTTCGCGTGGGTTTCCTCTGGATTTTGCATAAGCTAAATTGGCCGTAGTGTATGAGTGTGAATGACTGTGTATTGATGTTTCCCAGTAGATGGAAGGGCATCAACTCTGTAAAATATGCTGGATAAGTTGGGGGTTTATTCCGCTGTGGCGACCCCTGATGAATAAAGGGACTAAACCGAAGGAAAATGAGTGAATGAATGAAAAAATATAATTTTTTTTATATCAATGACCCAAAAATGCTTCCTGCTGTGGTTCTTGGGGATTTTTTTGGCTTCTTGAACCTCCTATTGGTGATAAAGACAAGCACATGTACTCTTTTGCCGTGATTTAGAAATGTTTATCAGTTTTTTTTTACATTTTACCATACTTCCCAAATTCACACATATATTTAACAACTTTGTGTTCTCATAGTGTTCTGTGCTTGTAGTTGTTTGTTCTCAGCAATGCTGAGATGTTTTTCTTTTGGTATTATTTTGAGCGAAATATCAAAAGGTTAAAGAATAAAGACATTTTACTTCTATCTTTTTCCATACCTAACATTAGACACTCAAATAAGGCATAGACTAATGCAGAGGTATTTCTGACTTATGTATACTTTATACACTGTATTTTTTACATTTTATTAATTGTTTTAAACATTTATTTGGGGGGCGGGGTGGACACTTTAAGAGATTATTATTATTATTATTTTTATTCTTTATTCATTCATTCATTTTCCTTCAGCTTAGCCCCTTTATTAATCAGGGATCGCCACAGCGGAATGAACCGCCAACTTATCCAGCATATGTTTTACGTAGCAGATACCCTTCCAGCCGCAACCCAACACTGGGAAACACCCATGCACACTTGCATTCATACACTATAGCCAATTTAGTTTATTTAATTCACCTGTACCGCATGTCTTTAGACTGTGAGGGAAATCGGAGCACCTTGAAGAAACCCAAGTGAACACGGGGAGAACATGCAAACTCCACACAGAAATGCCAACTGACCCAGCTGGAGCTCGAACCAGCAACCTTCTTGCTATGAGGTGATCATGCTACCCAATGTGCCACCGTGACACCCTTATTCTTTTTTGTTTTATTTTATAGTTTATTTTATTAATTTGGAAGAGAGTGTCTTCATGTCCAGTTGTTATTGTCACTATGTGAGTTTTTTTTTGTGTGGAAATAGGGACTCTTAACTGCAAACCAAATCTACCTTTGGGTATAAATAATGTAACCCAACCTAACCTGTTAAATTTTCAGATAAAGTACAAATCTCAAATAAAAATTAGAAGACACTTTTGACTGGTTTTCTGCCACAGGGTCATATATTTACCAAGAATGCCAATATAAGTAAAGGGTAGTGTTTATACTATTGATTTTCCTTGATTTCATTTTAGACCAAGTCCAGTAGTGTGTCTGGAGAGCAGTATAAACTCAAAGTGTCTGATGTCTGCTCTGTAGAAGGTATGCTTTTATATCATTTACCTTTAGTTCTCATCCTGTGTTATTGAAAATAATTTTGGTTCTTTTTTACAGAGCACCACGATGCATTTCTTATGAATAATCGTGCATCTGAATCGTGTCTGTCCTGGAATTCAGTTTCATGCTCATGTAAAAAAGAATATAAGGTATAATGTAGAGGTGAAATGGTGTATTATGGAGTCAATATAGGGCTGTATAAATGCAAAATAAAATAGTTTTGCAAACAAAAATGAAAGTATTGAGCAACAACAACAAAAAATAAATAAATAAATGCAAATTTCTAAAAATTGCAAAGAGAAAATACATTTTTGAGAAATAAAAAATTTGTTAACAAAAAAAAAAGAACTGCAAATCAGCAAGCAGTACAAAATAAATAAATAAATAAATAAAAATTTGTAATTTAAAAAAAGACTATATATATTTGCAAAAAGTTTTCATAGCACTGCCTTTACAAAACCTTCAGTCAATTGCAATGCTTATTTTGATTTGCTTTTTAGTCAACAGAGGGCTTGCCTAAACGCTCAAGTTGACTCCGCCTCCTTGTCTATAGTATTTTTTTAAAGTATATATGGCCCTAGATTTACTCCATATATTTTTATGATTTATGTTTAAATAATTTTAGTCTACTTTACTAAAGGAATTCCCTCAAAAAAATTTAATTACTGTATTTATTCACTCTCAATTGTTTCCTAACTTTTATGAGTTTCTTTTTATCTGTTGAACACAAAAGAAGATATTTTGAATAATGTAAGAAACAACACCCATAGAAAAAACAAATATGTAATTCAGTGGTTACTGATTTCTAAGATTTTTCAAAATGCCTTTTTTTGTGTTGAACAGGAAATAAATAACCTCAAACAGGTTTTTGACTAGTGAAAAGAGAGAAGGTGATGACAGAATGTTAATTTTTAGGTGAACTATACCTTAAAGACATTTTGTTGTGTGTTTCCCGCAGGACTGCATAACCTCAGATTCAGTGTCTGCGTCAAAACTGCAAGATGACCCGGACACCATCTTAGAGATTGTGGATGACTACATTTCTGATGTCAATAAGAGATCACATGGCAAAGGCAAATGGAAAAAGTCTAGTTGCAAATCACACTTCTCAGCAGGTTTGTAATTCATGAGATAAAATGAATGTGATAGTTTAAAAAAATATATAATCATGTTTATAGCAAGTATGTTTTTTCTCTTTAAATATAATTATAAGATAACATTTTTCATTCATTCATTCATTCATTCATTTTCTTTTTCGGCTAAGTCCCTTTATAATCCGGGGTCACCACAGCGGAATGAACCATCAACTTACCCAGCACATTTTTTACGCAGCGAATGCCCTTCCAGCCGCAACCATCTCTGGGAAAAGATAACTTTTTATTTAATTTTAATTATTACATTTTTTTAAACTTGGTATTGAGATACAAATTGCTACAAAACTATTTATTAATAAATAAATAATGTAATTGTTGTTCTTTTAAACCTTTAGATAATCAAATAATCATGAAAAATGTGATATCTTTGTCTTCAAACTTAAACAAAATAACTGTTTTAATTGTGATAAACAATGAAAATAATAATGCAAAATATTTATTGAGCACAAAATCAGCTTATCCGAATGATGATTCTAAAGTATCATGAGACATTAAAATAAATACAAAAAATATAATAAAATAAAACTAAATAAAATAAAATAAAACAATGAACGAATGAATGAATGAACTAAATAAAACAAAATAAAACAAATAAATAAATATATAAAATAAATAATTAATAAAAAAATAAAATAAAATAAAATAAAATAAAATAAAATGAAATGAAATAAAATAAAATAAAATAAAATAAAATAAAATAAAATAAAATAAAATAAAATAAAACAAAATAAAATAAAACACCCTAATGGTAATAAAACTTTTAATTGTCACTTTCAGAGGTCTTGAAGAACCAGCAGTTTTGTGATGGAAAAATTCAAAGTCTTGGCGCCTGGTGTCGTTATCTGGGCTGGACCCTCTGCGTGTCCCTCTCTCTTACATGTGTTACCATCACGGGTAGTCTCGGAGTAAAGTGGGTGATATTTGTTAGTAAGATGCTTTGTTGAGACTTGAATATTGTGTCTTTGTGCACAATATTTGTTTCCCAAACATATGCAAATTAATTTAAATTTTATACACTCCAGGTTTAACAAAACAGAGACTCAACTGTGGGCTCATTCTGTCTTCTTTTCTCTCATCTGCGGTGGTTTTGTTTTGCATCCAGCGATGGTAAATCATCTTGATCCCTCACTGAGAATAGCTGTATATGGTTTTATTCTAATATTTGACCAACAATCTCATCACTGGAGCTTTTAATGATCAATATAAATCAAATCCTGATAATTGTACATCCTGTTACAGATTCTTATAACTGCAATCACAGTTTCTCTAAAACATCGAAAAAGATCTGACTGGTTCCACAGTCTGAGTGTAACAGAGCCTGTCTTTGAGTTATTGGGACACAGGGGCCAAAAATCTGATGTCTTGGGTAGTAAATGCCAGCAGTTCACAGAGAGAAGCACACATTTTGAAAAGGTAAATATGCATTGATACATCTTTACAAAGGAATTGTAGATATAATTATGATTATAATGCCTTTGTAACTATGTTGAGCAGGTGCTTGCTGACCGTCAGAGAGCCAGATTTCTGCGCTTAGTGCGTCCACCAAATTCAAAAGATTTGAAGCTTGTGAGAGGCCAGATCAAGAAACAAACACTCTTATATAAAACTACAAGGTATTACTTTTTGATCAGATTTACTCTCAAAGTCTGTGTAAACCAGATGTTTCTTTTATTTCACCCAACTGAAACAGAATACTGAGTGGGAGGCAAGGCTTTCTTTTGCACATATTTCAGTGGATAAACTTTTGATTACACACAGACATTAAAGTGGCCATATTTTTCTGTTTCTGTTTTTGTTTTGGAGGTCTCCTACAATATACTGTATGCATCCACCAAAGTGCAAAATAAGGTCAAAAAGTGATAGTAAACAAAAGTAAAGCTGTTTATAGGTTGAATATGTTATTATCAAACTGCCTACTGACCTTTATCATGATGTATTGTTGAAGTGCATTAGCCAGCATGGATTAAACATTGTAGTCTATAATCAAAAGGCAAAAAATGTAAAAAGCAAATCTGCTAATTTTCTCATAATGTTCATAGTCTTGGTCTTAGTAAAAACAGCATTTGGTGTAGTTCTGCAGAAAATAATATTGCTGCTTTCCATGTTTTTTGAGTGTCTTTTTATGTTTATACAAGCTAAAAAAAATAATTGTCTTTAATTGATTAGTAATAAATAACCATAACTGCATGAACTGGAAGTTGCTGAGACTTTTATTTCGGTATGCTGATGTATTTCCAACTGAAACAGAATATTAAGTGGAAGAAAGGGCTTGCTTTTAGCATAATCTCATAGCATAAAAAGGGACGTATATAAAACTATTATGATTGAAGCTGTCAAACTGATGTCCTCAGAGAAGAACCACTACTACAAATGAGATATCAGATGGTCAGACTTTGATTGAAGATTACCAAAGCAAACCGGTTTTTTTTCAGTAAACTAACTTGTTCAGATTAATTGTTCATCTAAAGAATAACAATGTGCTCTAGCAGAATAAATGTTGTACATTTTGAATTCACTTGCACTTTAATAAAACATATGAAAATCAGTACTATGAATGAAAAAACTAAATAAATATCTGAAAATCCAATCGTTTTTAGTCTAAAAAATCATTCACAGGCACACAAATAAATGTCAATTTTGTTGTCCCAATCATCACCCTTTAGGAGTGAATTTTAATATATTTTTAAATATAATTGTCTAGTATGTATCTTTGGCACTCAGAATGACTTTTTTTTTCAACAGGGATTTGATCCTACACCTCATCATGCTGTCTATGATTATATTTGTGGCCTATGGAAAGTCTGACAGTGATTCAAAGTACCGTTTGAACCAGGCTATCAAAACTCATTTCACAAAGTATGTACAAGAGACAATCCCAATTAACACAAAACTTGAAAATATTTAATTACTGCAAGTGTTAACAATTGTTTCATATTAACAGAAGCCTGCAAAATTCATTTCACTCCATCCAAAAACATGATGATTGGTGGAACTGGACAACAACCTCTTTGCTGGAGAAACTGTACAATAATGCTGACAACCAGGATGAAAGACAAGAACATGATGTACATTTAATGATATATTTGACATCTGTTAGTATTTAAAACACAATAAAGTGGAAATACTGTTTACTATGTGTGTTGCTTTAACAGACAGGAGCTGCTTTCTCTCTTATTGGAAGTCCAGTCATTACAAAGATCAAGAGCACACATAACTCCTCATGCCAGGTATTTCACCATCACTGTTTCACAGGGGGAAAGAATAAATGCTTTCATGTGACAACAAAACAGATACATTGGACATCTTCTGGACTAACTAAGATTGATGTTTATGTTTAGTGAAGCTTTATTAATGAATAATTGATTGCCTTTATTATATTAACCAAGTGTTTATGTCACACATTTCTTCCAAAATAATTGTAATGTGCTGATTTCTTGCTTGGGAACCATTTTTCTAAATGGTTTGCTGTTTCATATTTTATGAACATTTACTTTTAATTCAGCAAGATTGCTTTAAATGAACCAGATGTGATTGTGAAGTTATTTAATAATTTATAAAAGTGTGTTTCTGTTTAACTTGTGTTTTTGTTTCAATTTATCAAAGAATCCTAATAAAAATATTGGTTTAAAAAATGTAAAACAGTTAAGCTGTATTCACTATACTATTTACGATTGTAAAAAGAGCATTGCTAGTAACTGAGCTCCGATAACAACTTATAATAACTAAGGAAAAACCAAATCTAGCAGCCAAATTTTATAATGATTTGAGAAGGATAAAGACACCATATCTATAACAAATATTTCAATAATATTTTAACAAATTACTGCGTTTATTGTACTTTTGCTCAAATAAATAAGCAGCTTTGGTAAACATGTGAGTTCATTATTCAAAACTTTTTTTCTCTTTTTGAACAGATCTTGAATTTGTTGAGCAACGACAAAAATAATTGCTTTGATAACCAGTCTGCGACAAAGAAACTTGCTCCATTTTGTGGTAAACTTGGATGTTACAAGGGAGAAAGAGTGTATGTGAGTCTGGGAAAAACAAGGTACCTGCTAATTAATTATGTTACATGTGAAGATTGTTTGTTATATATAATTTGATTGCATAATATCTGTTGTATTGCCTAAATAGGTTGAACGCATTTACGTCTGTTAAAAGGCTTTTGGAGACTGGCTGGATGACTCCATTCACCCAAATTGTGATTCTCCAGTTTGTCCTGTACAACGGGCCCAGTAACCTCTTCACATCAGTCACTATCCTAGTAGAGAAAACATCTACAGGAGCTCTGTTGCCCTCAGCAAGTGTACAGTCCACTAGACTCTACTATTTCCCAACAGCCCTCGACTACAGTGTTATGATCTGTGAGGTGAGTATCTTATTAGAATCAACAAATTAGCTTTTTAATGTGCGCAATAAAATACACTCTCTTTAAAGTATACTCCATTTAAGAACTTCAAAAAAGATCTCCAAAGGTCATTTGAGCTTCAAAAATATTTTAGTATTTTGTTAAATATAGAGTATTGGATATCTATTTATTATTTTTGTCACCTTCAGTATAGTTGTTTTTGTTTTAAACAGTAACATTTAGTCAGTCATTTACTCATCCTTTAACTGTTACAAACCTGTTTGAGCTCCTTTCTTCTGTTAAACACAAACGAAGATGTTTTGAAGAACCTGTTGTTTTTCCAATGGAGTCTGTCTTTCTTCAAAATGTTTTTTTTTTTTATGCAGAAGAGAGAAACACATAAAGGTTTAGAACCACTTGAGGGTGTATAATGTTTCAATTTTAGATCTCTTTAAAATAAAGTGTAATTATATTATATTATATTATATTATATTATATTATATTATATTATATTATATTATATTATATTATATTATATTATATTATATTATATTATATTATATTATATTATATTATATTATGGGAAGCAGTGACGCAGTAGGTAGTGCTGTCACCTCACAGCAAGAAGGTCGCTGGGACGCTGGTTCGAGCCTCGGCTTAGTTGGCGTTTCTGTGTGGAGTTTGCATTTTCTCCCTGCATTCGCGTGGGTTTCCTCCGGGTGCTCCGGTTTCCCCCACAGTCCAAAGACATGTGGTACAGGTGAATTGGGTAGGCTAAATTGTCCGTAGTGTATGAGTGTGGGTGTGAATGTGTGTGTGGATGTTTCCCAGAGATGGGTTGCGGCTGGAAGGGCATCAGCTGTGTAAAAACTTGCTGGATAAGTTGGCGGTTCATTTCTCTGTGGCGACCCCGGATTAATAAAGGGACTAAGCCGAAAAGAAAATGAATAAATGAATGATTATATTATATTATATTATATTATATTATATTATATTATATTATATTATATTATATTATATTATATTATATTATATTATATTATATTATATTATATTATATTATATTATATTATATTATATTATAATGATTGTAATTATAACACAGATTACATAATGCTTAATAATAATGATACTTGGAAAAAGTAATGAACCAGATTTTTACTAATTTATTTATGTATATAAATATGTGAATTTATTTTATTGTGAATATTTTTTAACAGTCCCCCCTCTGCATATTTTTATTTATAGCATCTTTTCCTTGTATTCATCCTGTTTCATATGTATTGGCAAATATATATTATGACTCAAAGAGGGTGCATGGTTTACTGGAGAAGTCTTTGGAGCTGGCTAGAGGTAACATTAGACACTAATAACACTCTAAATATTATACTATTAGTTAATAATTGATTTCTATACTACCTTTAATCTGTATTTTACATTATTTTAATGCTTTGTTTTACACAGGTGACGGTTATCATCTGCAGTCTCTTGCTTTATATTTGTTCTATGTACAAACTTCAGCTAAAAACAGAGGTGATTGATTTCCTGAAGAAGGAGGATTTTAAATTACTTGTTGATCTAAGTTCAATCTTCTTTTGTGAGCAGGTAAGGACAATACAATTTAATAATAAAAAAAATTATAATAACTTTACTGTGTAATTGTACTACCCCACTATGAGAAAATGCTGTAGTGAATTAGTGAAGACTGTAGTTTGTTCTCTTGGCATTTTTAGTCTTTAAGTTCTTGCTCATATAACATTCACACTGTCAATTTTTTCACCATCCCAATGGATACTAAACAAATAAAAGGCTTTTATAAAGTTCATTTTTGCACTGGAACTTATTAGATATCCAAAAACAATGGTGTGTCACTCATTGTAATTGTAAATGTGATTTGACCTGTAATGCACAACATTGTGATTATGATTAAGGGACAGGGTTTCTGTCTTATTTTAGCATCTTTTAGCACATTGTCCTGATTTTGGATTGTTTAAATGTCTTTGGACCATGATGATCATGTTTCAATCAAAATTATATTTCATTTTGGAAGTAGACTAGTGAATCACAAATGTGATCAGACTTTCTTTCATCATATTAAATTTAGAGCTATTTGCTATTATCTGTTTGCTGATGAATACCATGTGAACATATGGGTTGTTGACGTGATGTTGCATTTTCACTGTCAAACAAGATAAGAATATAATTAGTCTTGTCATTAATTAAAATGCAGAAAATGGATAAACAGTCTTCCATGACCCTCTGAACTGCTGTTCTTTATATTTGTAGAATATTAACTAATATTTTTAAACTGTCCTATGTTGTCACTCTCTCAAGGTGTGACTCTCTATATTATGTTAAACTGACTTAAAACAGCTTGCATAACTTACAAAATTAAGTGAGAACATGATTAACATAGTTTAATAGGTTACAATGAATTAAAAAACATGCTGTCATGACAAATTGTTCAGATAATTTTTTACAGTGTAGAAACTTTTGTCACTGGGAAACATGTCTATGGGCAATTCTACTAAACACTTTATTTGGTTGAAGGACCCCATTCAAGAACATGTAACTGAAACCGCCTGAAAAGGCCATGATGTGCACCTGTTAAGTTTGTGTCTCAGAATTTAGACAGAATTAAGAAGATTTAACACAGTCAAAAAATAATTGGAACCACTATACAATTGTTAAGTTTTGTTAAGTTTTTGTTAGTCACTGAGAAAAACATGATATTCACATATCAAATAAACAATAATAATTACCCAGCAAGCATTTTTTTTTTATCTTTGAAAGATGTCTAATAGACGTCTAAACAGTTGTCTTGGCTAAAACATGGCTAAATTTGGGCTGTCAGTGAAAATCTAATAGATGTTTAAGAACTACACATGTAAAGTCTGTCTAATCTATTTGATGACTAGTCTAGTTTTGGACTATTCTTAAATGTTAGTTAGATTTTCACTGACAGCCCAAGTGTAGCCTTGTTTTAGCCAAGCTGTCAACATTTAGATGTCTACTAAACACAAAATTGTTTGCTGGGAGTGTCCAACAATGAAGATGAATCTCTCTGACACTGTACATTATTAAGAGTTTTTTTTTCTTTATTTTTGCTATGTCACATAATAAAGGACATTTTTACAAACAGTTTGGTTAAAAGACTGTCAAAGAATTGCTAAAGTCACTGATAGTTATATTTTCTCAAACATCAGACAAAATATAACAATTTTTTTCTCCAAAAATTATAACAAATATAACAAAAAAAGCCGTAACAAAAAAGCTGCCTATTTTTCAACTACCCATATATCATTTACAGCTTTCCCAGTCACTCCTTGGCATTGTTGTGAACTTGCTTCTCCTGAAATGTCTGCACTTACTACGGCTAAACAAAACAGTGGCAGCAGCTGTGGTTACTTGGAAACTGATCTTCTCCAACCTGATTTGGTTACTGGTAGCCTCTCGATTTACATAACACAATATGTTAAAATCAGATCACCCCAGTGATGTAACCAAAGGCTACTTCCATTAAATCGCTCTTCTTTATTTCTATTTAGGCACCAGGTGTTATTATCGCACTGGCCCTCTCCGATCTCTGCAACTTGATCCTTCATTCGGTCCCATTTACAAGTCTTACTAGATTGCTCTTCACTCGTTTCCTTTACATCATTGACATTCATCTCCAAAGCCACGTTCCACCAACATTTTTTTGGGGACTTGTGTTTTTCACTATGATTCCAGTGAAGGCTGTGGTATGTTTGAAATATCCTAACATAAATGAACACTCCATCAATGGTCTCAAACTCAATTCGTGGAGGGCCACAGCTCTGCAAAGTTTAGCTCCAACTCACACCTGCTTAACAGTCTCTAGTAGTCTTGAATATCTTGATTAGTTGGATCAGGTGTGTTTGATTAGGGTTGGAGCAAAACTGTGCAGAGCTGTGGCTCTCCAGGAATCGAGTTTGAGACCTATTCTCTACATTTAACTGTACTTATGTCAATTACTCTGTTCTTTTTTCCTCAGTTAATTGCCACCCTTGCCATTTTTGTGAAACAAGCAAAAAATAAATCTAAGAAAAGGAAAGATTTACTTTCTGTCTTTGAGCTGACATCTTATGTCAAAGCTTTATTTACTATTAAGAAGGCCAATCACAAGTCAACTGATCATCAAGACCATGCTAATGTAAGCACTCGCTGTAAACATTAGGAAAGATTTCACAAAAATGGTTAGTGTATTTTAAATAAAACAGGATGATTAATCTGCTATTTATTCCACAGAGCTTTTACTTAGCAGAGTTTGAAGATTTAATGGATGAGTTGATGTTTCATCTCTGCGCCATGTCAGACAACCTGCCAGCAAAAGAAAATCTCTTTGAGATCCAGAGCAATTTCTCAATCTCACTTTCTGATGTTCATGATGGCTCAGACTCTGAGGTGACTTTCACTTGTACAGCTGTAGTGTTTTTTACTATGTTTTTGTTTAATCTAATATATTCCTGTCAACATTGGGATGTAAAAATACAGGATATGCCCCAACCCCCCAAAAAACCTCAATGCTACCTAGAAGAACTGCCAAAATATGACCCCAAACTCCTTAATCTATTAATTTAGACCAGTTTAATTACTAAAGTTTAAATAGTTTCCCAAATCCATTTAGTGAAGAGCAGCAAATTTCTCATTTAGATCAACTGTTTTTTTTTTTTTTTTTATAACAGAGGTCTCCCTTTTAGAGTCCACAGGTCTATAATGAAATCATTTGATTACTTTGTTAATGTTTATGCTCATTTAAGAAACAAATATTTGTGTTTAAAATAAAACACGCCACGACGGACATTTTTACTTTTTATTAAGTGTATTTGTCTGTTTAAAAACACATAAAAAATCCATGTGTTCACTTTCGCTTCTCTTCAAATCACGTGTACAGAAGCTGATCTTGGAACAGTGTCTTTACTGACTGTCAACAGTCAGCACAGTTAAGGCTGATTTACATGACTGATTCAGAGGTTGCAAAATGGCGATGGTTGACGCATAGCTTTATTGGAAAGGGAGTGAATGTGGCCGTTTTAATATTAATTTTAACATACTTTCAAACCATTATAATGCGAAAGCATAATTCTCTTGAACAGCTCTTGCAATTATATTACATTTGAAAACAGCTCTTTGATGGTACTTTTACTTAGAAATATTAATAATATGGGAGAAATACAGGAACATAATTAAACGGGGTGATAGCAGGATAGAATGGTAAAATACAAGAGAATCCCAGCAAAAACAGGAGGGTTGACAGGTATGCTAATACAATATATAGTATTGGCCAAAGATAAATTACAACGTCAACATAACATGTATTTCATTGGTTTGTATAGTGTGTGGACGGAACCTATATGACTAGTCAGCTACACAAAAAGAAGCATAAAGAATTCCTGGATGGGAGTAATGGCTCATTGTTATCACACAAGGAACACATTCACAGGTACATTTGTCAATATTAAGGTGTTAGTTTATCCAAAAATGAAATAAATTTATTTTATATTAATTACTCACCCTCATGTCGTTTCCCTGGGACCTTTGTTTATTTTCAGAGCACAAATGGAGATATTTTAGGGGAAATCTGAGAGCTGCATCATCCTCCATTGACAGCAAGGATCCTGACGTTCAGAAAAATACCAATACAGTGGTCCCTCGCTATAACGCGGTTCACCTTTTGCAGCCTTGCAATTTCACAAATTTTTAGTGCAATTTGACTTGCTTGTTTTATTTTGTTTTTTTACAGTGCATTGTGTTCTGCGTCCTGATTGGCTGTAGATCATTGTCAATCAATCTCCTTCGTGTCTCCTGTACAGTAAAGAATGCATTCAGCTTGCCAAATTAACATAAATCGCAGATTGCTAGCAGTGTGAGTTCCAACAAGGATGCAAAAAGGGTGGTAACTGTCCGCAGCTAGACCATCGCAAAGGGGGTGACACACCGGATGCGCCACACCAGTGCAGCACCATGCAATTTAGAATTGTAAACATAGGTTTATTTCAGGGTACGCACACCGGCACTGCAAATCAGCAGCTGTCTGCGGTGCCCAGCTACGACTCAGGACACTGTTCATATTTAAGCCATGCCATCTGAATCATGTCATTTTAAATAACATGCGAATAAAGATAAAATACAACCATTTTTACTAGAAATGAGTTATTAAAACTATTATGTTTAGTAATGTGTTGAAAAAATATTTTCACCGTTAAACAGAAATAGGGGGCTAAAATTCTGGCCGACTAATAATTCTGACTTTAACTGTAGCTTGATTGAATCACTGTACGTCTTTTAAATATTTTTTTCTGGACTTCATCTTAGTCAAGCAAAGACCTTGCCATCTATGGAGGATGAGGAAGCATTTAGACTTCCGCTAAAATTTCTTAATTTGTGAAGATGAATTAAAGTGTCTTGAATTTGAAACAAAATCAGGTGAATATTAATAACAGAATTTTCTAATCCTTACTAATCCATTAAGTAAATACAATATTGTTGAGATTAATATGAATAAAGGTCTACCATTATAATTCATTTATTTTTTAATCAAGATCACTACTTGAATGCAGGTTGTCTCAGTACTCACAAGGGACAGGAAGGATATATCTTCCAAGACCACAGAGATTCAGAAAACATCTCAGAGTTCGTGTCAGGGACTCAGAAGAGATTGGACAGGAACAAATACTTTCTTCAAGTAAGCAGAGCTATTGTGCACCTGCTGAATGGAAGAGCATTATGTCCTCGAAATCCTCGATGCAGCCTGACCCAAGAAGTATGGCAGACAAGCATAATAATGCCATCAACACCCAAGTCATCAATGAAATAAAAAGGTGCACTATTATAAGCTGCCCTCAAGTGAACATGGGTCATGTAGGTCATGGAAAGGAAGCTGGACAGTCTTACATGTGTAGTTCATTGAGGGTATGGACGATTCAATAGGTCAGCACACAATTATTCCAGGGTACATTGATCAATGTATGTGAAACAAAAGTTGTTCAGTTTGTACTTGAGATCTTATTATTGTCTTGTTATTGGGAGACAAAAGTGTCATGGCTCTACTATTAGAAAGAGCATAATGGCCAACTTGGTCAACAAATTTTTCGATTACCATTTTTTTAAAACTTGCCTTTATGTCATCAAATTTATGTCAGAATTGTGTACAGTCAGTCACTGTTAGAAGTGCTGTAACCTGAATTTGTACCCTTCACAATTTTAGGTGTGTGTGACTTCTCTTACACTGCATTAAGCTGTAAAGTAGACCAAACATTTTAATTCTGCCACCATTTACACACCCTTTACTTGTTCCAAATCAGTTTGAGTTTCTTTCTTTCTTTCTTTAAATACTAAAGAAGATATTTTAAAGAAGAGAAAGAACGTAAACTGAAATTCTGTAACCATCGACTTCCACAGTATTTGTTTTTCCTAATTTCAAGTTTACAGCAGGTCTTCAGCTTTCTTCAAAACACCTTATTTTGTGTTCAACAGAAAAAAGACACTCATATGTTTTATAACCACTTGAGGATGAGTAAATGGTGAGTAATTTATCGTTTTGGGTGAACTATCACTTTAATTTATTTTAATTCTATTAATTAAAAATGTATGTAGCCTAGTTTTTTCTCTCTCTCAAAAAACAAAAAACGTGTTAATACAAGAGATGTGAAGTCTCTTCCCAACAGACAACAATAAATTACTCACTCTGGTCTGCTTCCCTATAATGGCAAAAATCTTTAAATCAGATTTTTTTTATTGTTCTCGTAATTGTGGAACAGAATTAGCATCTTCAGGCCATTTATTGTCTTTTTTGTCTTTAGTTAACATTAATTATCATTTGTGTATGTGTGTTTTAAACAATGTTGATTAGCCTAAGTTAAGGGTTCCCAAACTGTTTAGCCTGTTAGATCCCCAAAATACCAATTCCATTGATTTGCAACCCCCATTATCCTCTGAGCTGGTAATAAACACAAACATTGCACACAATGTGAACACGCAGATAGAAACTATATAAGCATGAGCAAATTGACAACACAAAAAAAGTGCAGCAGTCTATCAACCATATCATTTTTTGATTTAAAGATCATCCTCATCGTTCAGTTGTGGCCTTTTTTAAATGTACTTGAGTGTATAAAAGTGTAAAAGTTTAACATTGTGCCATAAAATCAGTCTGCTGCATCTGACTATTGCAATTGCTGTGTCATTAATAGAATGTAAACAACCCAGGGGGCGCAATCCAATAAAATAAAAGCTATAGGTGATGGCTTTTGATGACCAGGTCGTTTTTTTTAATGTAACTATTAAATACTATTAACTTTAACTTTATTGACAAAATATGGTAATTCTAATAGTTTATATATTTATGAGACTTTTGGCCCCCAGGGGTTCCTGGCCCCACGGGAACCACTGGCCTAAGCAAGGCTACCAAATGTTATTATCAAATGTGATGTTTTATGTCAAGTCATGTACCTAAATATGTTAAATACCACCTCAAGAATTCAGATATTACATTTGACAAATTTAACAAGTGCAACTCATTTTTATTACTCAAGACACAACCCAAAACCAATGCTTCATTCAACCTGAGAACAGTTTATCACGTCAATAAATAATTAATCTTTTTGTTTTTGTCTTCATTCATGTAAGCGTACCTTGGCGGCACTGCCTACATAGCTTGAACAACTGAAAAGAAATTTCACATTGCCCAATCCTCCTAGTTACACTTCCCGGATCTCGTGGACTCTTTTCAGTAACCATCCAATCAGCTTGCAGCCCATTACAGACCACCCAATTGCGGTTTTGAACGTGCATGAGCTGCGGACTTGAGTGGCGATCGATGATTGGCCAAGTTCTTTCGTCACCAGCCAATCACAGCGTGGCAAGTCAGACAAGTTCAAGTAAAGGAGTGGGGAAGCTAAGCGAGAAAAAGAGCATTGAGGGAAAATGCGTGAGTTGTGATGAGCTGAGGCGAATCATTGTTATCAAACGTTGCCATAACTATCACAGTATTTATTTCTTTAAGTACCGACAGCAGTGTATGTGCTTCAGTGGAATCTTTAAAGCTAACTAAAGGAGGCGTGCGCATTACAGACCATGAAGAAGATTACGCTTCTATTGATTATGTTGCTTGGAGTGACACACTTCATTAAACCACACCGATGCGAAGACGATGCCAAAGATGGTAAGATATCAGTTGCAAATGTGTAGAAATGTTTTACATCTTTTGGAACAGCCCAAAACGTTGCACTTCTAGCTAGCTTGGTGCATTGTTGCTGTTTAGGGCTACACTGGAGGTTAAACAGCGTTCTGTGGTGATCATACATGCAACGTGCACACAATAATGATTCATTTTGTTATGATACTTAAGAAAACTATCAAGGAACAACAGGAAATTCAAATTTATTAGCTTGATGCATTTCCTATTTGTTCATGAATAAATTTGTTGTTTAGATTCAGCAGAAGATCTGGGAGAAGAGGAAGATGATGATGATGATGATGATGACGACGATGATGAGGATGCAGATGACACTGAAGTAAAGGAAGAGAATGGGGTGCTAGTCCTGACAGATGCAAACTTTGACACCTTCATCGAGGGCAAAGACACCGTATTGGTGGAGTTCTATGCACCATGGTAGGTTTTCTTTATTTGGCATGAGTTGGACACATATCATTGCCTGACAAAGATCTTGTCCATGCAAATATTACACTTTTTCAGGTGTGGCCACTGCAAACAGTTTGCTCCCGAGTATGAAAAGATCGCTCAGACGCTGAAGGAAAATGACCCACCTATTCCAGTGGCAAAGGTTGATGCCACTAAAGCCAGTGGTTTGGGCAGCAGGTTCGAAGTTTCTGGATATCCCACCATCAAAATACTTAAAAAGGGAGAGCCCCTGGACTATGATGGGGATCGGAGTGAGCATGGTGAGTTAGAGAACTTCCTTTAGCTTGCTCTGAATTTAAACTGGTGATGTTTCCTGGTCTATTGTTAAGCGATCATGATTTTAACTTTCATTTTTTTCAGCCATCGTGGAACGGGTTAAAGAAGTTGCCCAACCAGACTGGAAACCTCCTCCAGAGGCTACTCTAGTCTTGACTAAAGACAATTTTGATGATGTGGTGAACAATGCTGACATCATTCTGGTGGAGTTTTATGCACCCTGGTTTGTATATTTACTTATACCTGCTTATATTCATATATAAACGTGTTTATTCTCACAGCGACTAGGGCTGGGCGATATTGCAAAAAAAAAATCATGTTTCATATCATTCAGTATTAATAATTATTAAATATGTTTTAAAAATCCATTTAGGAATATTAGGATATTTTTTATTAATCACTTTTATTTAGTTTACCAACATTACTATGGCAAATAGTTTTAATAGGCAAAAACAAAAATATTTCAACAAAATATCTAATCTCTTTATAATAAAATAAACAAAAGCGTAAAGAGACTCTTAAACTTGATAAAATGTTACAAAGTGTGTGCAATGGTAAAGTGTAAACACTGAACAATCAAAGCAAACTTTAATTATTATGATACAGTAAACCTCAAACTCTGTAAACAACACAAATTATGATAATCAAATCTGAGCTTTCAAGTAAAGTAACTAAACATCATTATTCAAATACATATTGCAACATTACAAATTGTGAAGTTGGATGACTACATTAACACTATGTTAAACAATCTTTTAGATGGGGAGCTAGTGGCTGAGATGCACAAAAAACAAAACAAAAAGCCACTCTGGCGATTATCCTTGCGTCTTTTTTCATTTACAATCTCTTTTTAAACACTAGCCACAGCACTTTTCGCATGCGTTGTTATTTTGACCTAAAGGGACAAGCAAAAGGTTTTCTTGACCATTTACAATGGGCTTTGCGCTCGCGCTCCCCTGGCGTCCCTTATAACTAAGCGACCATTAAGCATTTTCTCAGAGGATAACAAATGAAAAAACCTTTGCTGCTGCTCCGATGCAAATTTATGAAAAAGTAAAAAGCACTGCAGGGTTTAGATGCGCTGTGTTTGTCTCAGGGAAGTAGTCTGCTGTTATTACTGAAATGTCTATATTCCATACAAAGTGTGAAGCAGATTGAGATTCATGCAAGTAGAACAAATCAGTGCACTTACGGCATTTGGAAAAGTTCAGGTGGTTTTCAAATTGGGTGTACCTGGAAAATGCACACCAGTTTATTGGCATTGCTTCTAAGGCACATGTTCAGCAGCCCCATTTAAATTAAACTATATAGCCTTCATACCGAAACTTCATACCAATTTCTTTTTTATCGATATTGACAATGGTGTTCGGTCAATAAATACTAATATTTTATCGCCCAGCCCAACTGTGACATTTGCTTACGAGTTAAAAAAAAAGTTGAGTGTGCTGCATTTGCTGGAAACGTTTTCTTTGGCAAACTGTTTCGAACTGCTAAAACTCCAAACAGATTTATTTTGCCATTACTAAAAAAAAAAAGTCTCATTTTATTTTATTTTGCTTTATTCAGTATCTTTGCTTTTCTTTCTGAAGCATCGGTTTAACTTTTTTGAAAGTACTGCGTTTACATTTAAACAGGTGTGGCCACTGTAAGAGACTTGCACCTGAATATGAGAAGGCTGCTAAAGAGCTCAGCAACCGCACTCCTCCTATTCCACTGGCTAAAGTGGATGCCACTGCAGAAAGCGATTTAGCGACACGGTTTGGTGTTTCTGGCTACCCAACTCTCAAAATCTTCAGAAAGGGAAAGGCTTTTGACTACAATGGACCCCGGGAGAAGTTTGGTAGGTTACTGTCAAATTGTCTTCGTGACCAATTAGTGTATTTTCAGAAATGTCCAACTTTTCCCTCTTTTTCCTTTAGGTATTGTTGATTACATGTCAGACCAGGCTGGTCCTCCATCAAAGCAGGTCCAGACCCTGAAACAGGTTCAGGAGCTGCTCAGGGATGGAGATGATGCTGTTATTGTTGGCGTTTTCTCCAGCGATGAAGATGCAGCGTATGAGATCTATCAAGAAGCATGTGTGTATTATGCTGCCTGAACGTAATTCTTTTTTAATGATTTATTTATTTACTTTTTCTTTCAAACCCTGATTTTTCTTTTTCTTTAGGTAACTCTCTGAGAGAGGATTACAAATTCATGCACACCTTTAATAACGATGTCACAAAATTCCTCAAGGCTTCACCTGGACAAGTAGTCATGCTCCAGCCAGAGAAGTTCAGATCAAAATATGAGAGTGCATCTCATTCACTAACGATTAAAGTAAGTAGTGTGTATTTAATGATTGTGTGAAATCTACAAGCATGATGGTATCGTTAATTAAACGCGCTGCCTTTCAAAGTACTTCATTTGATATTGCGCAGACACAAACTGTAGACACATCTAAACCTGAAAGATTCATTCTTCAGTCTCTGTGGTTTCATCCATCAATTTTGACTTAAGGTGTCTTTTATATTCCTATTAAATGAAGTTATTAGTATATTTGATTCCCCTTACACACATGCATCATTTTTAGTAGTTTGTTCTTGTTTACCTTCTGTTTTATTCTAACTGTGAAACAATGACCTTTTGCTCAATCTTGACATTTTGTAGACTGATTAAAAATTTATTCAAAGTGCTTGTGCAAGCTACAGCAAAAAACGACGCTGTACGTGTTTGTTGGACTGTTCTAATGAAATTCTTCTCACTTAAATTTTATTCTTCTGACTTTTGTTGCAGAAAAGTTATTTAATTCATCAAACATGCTTTCTGTTGGTGAATGTGTCTTGTGTAGTTTTGTTTAAGGTCCTGTTTACACCTGGTAGTAAAATGTGCTAAAGATGTCAATCTAATCAGAAGTGTATAATTCTAAAATACAAGTGTAAAATGTTTTAAGGCTGTAAACTTTCAATCACTTCAAGCGGTAGTCGAAATAGTAGTCAAAATGTAATGCATTTGAACAGCCACAAACTTTACTCTCCTACTGATCAATCAAATTATTTGATGCTTTAAAGTGCGATTAGCTACAGGAATCACTTTATTTGAAATTTTATGTTTAGTTTGAAGGTGAAAGTCCTTCTCTATCCAGGGCACACAATTTTATTTTTATTTTTTTTGCTTTTCTTATCAATCTATTAATGTTGTGATTTGTGACCTTAAATAATATTAGATTTAAATATCTGAAAAGCAAACATTCACCCATGCACCCTTTTCTTAAATGTATCAGGAAATTGGTCAACTGTTTGGAAATTTAAAGGCAAGTGGAAGTATGTTTTAAGCTGTAGTCACACTGGACTTTTCTCCCCATAGACCTCCATTCATGCATGCATGCATGCATGAATGCATCAGACTGGAAACGCAAGGTTGTGCGACAAGTTTCGCAGTTTGCTGTGTTGCAAAAATCAAGTTTGGTGAACTCTGACCTGCGAAATTGTATTACTTTACTGCGTGAGACCTATTGAGGATCAAAACATGACCTCTCTGGACAGAAATTTAAAATCTGGACCAATCTTTTGCTTTTTAAATGTTTAATCCTGCCCCTTTTCACTGCACAGTACTACAGAATTTTGCAAGCTTAAACTCTAGTGTGACTGCAGCTTTACCCGCCTATTTTGAACCAACCAAAGTGCATCATAAGTGCGGTATTATTTAGTAATTTTGAAAGAATCACATACTCCTGATTGATCACTCCTGGTCCTGCATCAGCTTAACACATTTCACCAATCAGATGATTACTAACTCACTATAAATAACCAGAATTTTTCACTTCAGTCATCGTCGACTTGAAGAATCCCCCCTTCTTCTAATAGTGCACAGGGCACAGTGGCCCAGTACTGTTCCCTTAGAGCAAGAACGCGATTGATTTGAGCCCTAACTAGGCCAGTCATCGTTTCTATGCAAAATTTGCCCTGTGGTCGCGTGGGTTTTCCTCGGGTTCCCTGGTTTCCTTCCACCGTCCAAAGACATACAATACAAGTAAATTGACTAGTGCAAAGTGGCATCATAAGACCAACTCTTAGCCAGCTATATCTCTTAGCTATTTCTAACAAGTTCACAAGCAGGGGAGTTCTCGAGAGCTAAGAATCCCCTCTCACCCTTCAAGTGGGAGGGAGCCCTGGGCTCGGATATTCTGAGCTCAGGGCTCTCTTGGGATGGCATGCCAAACACGCTTTATTATCAGTCATGAGCGAAGTGTGAACTCTTGAATTCCACATGTAAAAATAACAAATGCCTGGATTTTATCCACATGGTTTCACTGAAAAGTGGTAAATGAGACCCCGAACCCTTAGTCAATTTTCCTAAAACAAAACTGGACTTGTTTTTTTTTTTTTAAAGGATTCCACACCTGCTTCAGAAGTTCAAGATTTCTTCAAGAAACACATACTTCCTTTGGTTGGGCACAGAAAGCAGAGCAACGACGCAAAAAGATACACCAAGCGACCACTTGTGGTTGTTTATTACGGAGTAGACTTCAGTTTTGACTACAGAGTGGGTAAGTTTCGAAGCAGACGTTGTTGCTGTACTTTTGAACTCAGTAAAAGGAAGTATGATGAAGCCTGTAGCTCTCTGTGCAAGTGCTTTCATTTACACCTGACTATTTGTTGTCATTTTCCACTCAGCCACACAGTTTTGGAGGAGCAAAGTGCTTGAAGTAGCAAAAGACTTCCCGGAGTACACGTTTGCCATTGCGGATGAGGAAGATTATGCTGATGAACTGAAGAGCCTTGGACTGAGTGAAAGTGGCGAGGAGGTGAACGTTGGCATTGTTGGTGAGGGAGGAAAGAAATATGCTATGGAGCCAGAGGAGTTTGACTCCGATGTTCTCCGTAGCTTTGTCATGGCGTTCAAAAAAGGTAAATAATTGGCTTGTTACATACTATAACTTTTTATAACTTTCCAATTTAATTTAACTTTGCTAAAATTTGCAAATTTAAGAAAAACGTACTTTCACTGGTCTATAGCACTTTTTTTTTTTTTTCAATTTCATGTTTCAACCAGTCAACTACATGTCTTTTCTTCTCTCACAGGTAAACTGAAACCTATTGTAAAGTCTCAGCCCCTTCCCAAAAACAACAAAGGACCGGTGAAGGTTGTGGTGGGAAAGACTTTTGATGAAATTGTTATGGACTCGAAGAAAGATGTCCTCATTGAGTTCTATGCCCCGTGGTGCGGTCACTGTAAGAAGCTGGAGCCAGATTACATATCTCTTGGAAAGAAATACAAAAACGAGAAGAATCTCGTCATTGCCAAAATGGACGCCACTGCTAATGATGTGCCTCATGACAGTTATAAAGTGGAGGGTTTCCCTACAATCTACTTTGCTCCAAGCAACAACAAGCAGAACCCCATCAAATTTGAAGGTGGCAAAAGGGATGTGGAGGAGTTCAGCAAATTTGTGGAAAAACACGCAACGAAATTATCACACAAAAAAGATGAGCTCTAGGAGATTCAAGGAACCCATGAACTTTATACAAATGCAGTTCCCTGAGAATGGAAATATTCAGAAGGACTTTGTGACCTTCAAAAGGAAAGAGAATGTTTTGATTTGTTTTTGTACGTTCTTTTGTTTCTGGGATCAAAACATTGAGTATTTTCATTCCAAACTAAGCACTGTTTATTAGGTTTATTTCTTCCGAGTCTTTTAAATAAAATAATGTAAAAACTTAAATCGAGTGGTTGTCTTTACTTATCTCTGGTAATATGCTCTTTGTATAAGACAGACTTGCATGATCTATGGTTGGGTCTGATATTGTCTGTTTTCAGGTCTAAGTTTAGGCAATTAAGAGCAAAATATAGATTAAATTTGGTTGTTAAATTGCCAGTGGTGTAAAGCAACATTACAAATACTCAAATTACTCTGAGTAAGTTTTTGCTTTAAGAATTGAAATTTTTTAAAAAAATTTATTTATTTATTTTTTATTTTTTTATTTTTTTATAAACGCAGTTAAACTTTCTGGAAGCATTAAGTGTCCAAGATGCCCAAAATCTTTACACACATTGATCCAGAGACTGTTTCAATGCTTGTCACTGATGAGAAAACGAAGGATTTTTACTTTATGATGATGTCTGAAATCACCAAATGGTCTTAAACAATAATGAAATGCACTTTAGAATATTATATTTTCCCACACAAGCACAGATTGCATGTAAATAGTCACTACTACTTGCTACTCTTGAATACTTTTAAAATGGCTATTTTTACTCATACTTTGAGAAATATTACTACAAATACTTTTACTTTGCTTGCACTACATTTTTGGGCAAGTAATGGTACTTTTACGTGAGTCTAATTTTTCAGTACTCTTTCCACCAATTTAGTTTGACCCTAAGTAGACAGCTGCTTTTAATTAATTTAGTATGCATTCAGTTTAACCATGTTGATCTTATTAATTGTATGGAAGTCTGTACAGAAAATCTGATGTTTGCATGGGTATATGCAGTATAATATTTGAAAATACTTAAACATGACGTCTGATGTTTAAATATGTACATCTCAAATTATACCACTGGATCCAATTTGCGTGTTATCTCCACATTTTATACATTTTGTTTGAAGACTTTTGTTTCTGACTGATTTTTAACATTTTGCTTAGCCAGTGAACATCGTGCTGATATGTACATGGTAAAAACGTGGTTTATTTCTTTATGCAGAACAGCATATTTATTTATTTAAAGGTAATAAGCCAACAATTTGTTAGAAAGGTCTATGGCTGGGACGTTTTATTAATATTTTTTTGTTATAAAAGAATGAAACATTTACATCAGGTATTCCCAAATTTTTTGTTAAGAAGGGCCAAAACCAATTTTGATTGAGGGTGCTGGGCAGAAATATACCAAACGCTATAATGTTGCCATTGGTGATTTCCTAATTTATTTAATATTTAAAAAATAAAAAGGAAACATTGCTTTATATTAACTACATTTTTATTTAACTATTTAAATTTCAAAGTGAACGTAAAGAAAATCCAATTTTAACAGAATGGAGTTATACGCTAGTCAAGCTACCTCTGTTTTTTTGCCTTGATTTGCTTGCCGATGTGTACTGCATTGTCCTTGCGACAGTATTTATATTTTTAAAAATCTGATTCATTTACAACACTTAATTTAAACATTTATTTTTTATTTTATTATTAATAAATTATTCAATATTCTATTATTAAAACAAACAAAAAAAGTTGTTAAATCAGAAATTACAATCTCTGTTAAAGGAATTTGCCCCTACCCTCCCCATCATTCTCTTTTTCTTCTCACGTGGGATGGTGGGCCAAATCAAAGGTTACCATGGGCCAACTTTGACCCGCGGGCCCTACTTTGGACATCTTTGATTTACATTATATCACATTAAATGTCAGAGAGCAAGACAGAAATGTATATTTTAAAAAGATTCACAGTTTTTACAACTTTCTTACTAGTAGATTCAGAAAAAAAGACATATAAAGATGTAGATCTTCCAGAAAAATCTTTTTTTATTTGCAAAAAAATGGTTGACACGTTTGTAGCAATATTTGTTTTCAATACAGACAGAGAGAAAGAGAAAAAAAGAATAAAGAACATGATATAAACTTGAGGGTGAGACATTTAAGAATCAATAACAGTACATAAATTAAATCATTACAAAATGAAATAGTTCTGTTTGCTTTCTTATTTTTAGATAATGAAATTGAATGTATATAATGACTAAATTCTTGCAAAAAAAAAAAAAAAACAAAAAAAAAAAACGGGAAAATATGGTTTGGTATTAGTAAATTTGCATTTGTTCATATGAAATTTACAAAGAAAATAAATTAAATTTATAACAAAACAACCATTAATCTTAGTAGAGGCAGATTCATAATAACCAAAAATTATTTCTTTAAAAGTAACAGAAACATAGTTGTATATTTTCATTGATAAATGAGCCAATAAGTTTCCAAAATTGTACAGCATAATACACTCCCAAAATAAACGAAAAACAGTTTCAGTATGAAATTGACAAGATGAACATTTTACATCAATATTAGAATAAAACTTTTTCAAAAATTGTTTTATAGGATAAAACTTGTTGATCAATTTAAAAGACAGTTCTTTGACCTTGTTGGTGAGGAAATATTTTTGTTGCAAAGACCATAATTTTTCCCATATCAAATCTCTCCATATATTATTCCAATAAGAGATTACAGGGGACAATATAACAACAAATTTGTCTAATATTTTCAAATTTTACCTATAACCGTCTCTATCGGATCAGAAAAGTTTTCTTTTTTAGGAGGGAGATGATTGCTATTTTCAAAGAGCATAGTAATTCCTGATGTTCTAGCTCCCATAACAATTGGTGAAATTCAAAGTAAATTCAAAGTAATTCATTAAAAACCTCTGTTGTTAAATAACTAACTAAAAGCAAACCGTTGTTTAATCATTCACTGAAAAACAAAGACTTATTTTCATATAAATTATTTTGGTTATTACAAATAGAAAATGTGCGAGGAGTAAAATTGTGTTTATAAATTAAAGTTCAAGCCAGAAGAACTTGTTGATAGAAATATGAAAGTTTGACAGGAATTTTTGGTTCTATTATGATTACACATCAATAAAAACTTAATGCCTCCAACAAAAGAAAATTTCCGTTTTGGAAAAATATTCCAAATTGAATCTTCTTTATTTAGATACTGGTTAAGCCAATTCATTTTGAAAGTATAGTTTGAAGAGCAAAAATCAATTCAGTTAAAACCTCCATTATTATACGAATTTATTTAATTCTTTTTCATATAGTTGCATTTATTTTTCAAGACAAAGTCTGTCAAAGTTTTATCAATTAGTTTACATGTAGGCTTATCTACATACAGTATTTGTGCCTCTTTTCTACTTATGTGTCCTTCTGTGTGATGTCAGGAATCATGTGATGACGTATGACTCTGAATCATTTTTCAAACTGCTCGAACGAACCGACTACCGGAAATGATTCGGATTGCCCATCAGTGTGATGGAGGTTTGGAGGCTTTGCCCCCCGTTGAAAGATTCGCCGGTGGTTGTGGGAGGAACTTAATGCACCGGTTGACCCACTCCAAACAGTCCACAGGAAGTCCCTCAGTTCAATGCGAAAATAGACTGACATGTTTACTGTATCGACTTACTGACCATATGGAACCGATTTCCCTAGAATTAGCTGCATGCTTATTGTTCTGTGTGTACTCAAAGAAAGCAACAAAAACTTAACTATTTGCATTGTACAGCATGGCAGACACATTAACTACTAAAAGTAAAACATGACAATGTTAAATATCCGTAACGTCATACTGGCAATATCATATTCCGCGCCGCATTTGGACTTTCACAAAAACTGTATCGTTCAAAATCAAGAACAAAGAGAACTTCTTCACATGTCCCCCACTGCAGTCACGCATCCGATTTGTCCAGTCCTCAATAAAATATAACCAATCGAAACGCGCAACATTGAGCCGCTCGAATATGGCTCGTTCCGATTGGCTCATCTGTTTGGCGCTCGTTGATTCTGCAGTGCGCGAGGTGGGCGGCGAATTCTGAGTATAAACGACAGACTGAGCGGGTTTGAATACTTACAGAAACGGAAATATTGCACATTAACCTTCATTTTAGATCTATTTCAAGCTGGCGTACAGTCTGTCGCAGTTAAACGAGGGAAATACATCCGGCAAAGCAGACACTAGAAGAAGTGAAGACGAATTAAGCGCCTGTCTTTTGTTTATCGAGGCTCGCCGGTATTGGTAACGCGGACGCGCGGAGGTGAAAGGACCCTCTACCGCGAGCTAGCTGAGTTAGCTAGCACAGTTAACTGATCATCTTCACTTACACACGGCGCCGACAGACTGAAGAAAAAGTGGTTTGTTTGGATGTGGACAGATCTCCTCCTTCAGGTAGGCTATTGGAGAAGACACCAAGAAGGTGTTTGTGAAACCACACTTAACGTTACTTTCTGATCAAGACAGTCCAGCTAACTAGTTAGCGACTAACTTTAAATTGAAACCTCCCCCCTGTTGGGTAAGGTTGAAGACCGTTTGGTTACGTTAATCATGTGGTTCAAGTTCTACTCTTCTGTCAAGTCGTAACGAAGTTTAAAGGATAATTCAGAAGAAAATGAAAAAATCGTATAGTTTCCTGAGCGTCATGTTGTTTAGACTTGGTGTTAGTTTTTTGAGGAAATAACTGGATGTGTGCCATGACATTCTCAGCCCGTTTTCACTTTCCATGTGTAAATAAAAATAAAAACATCAATTAAAAGTAAAAGGACATTGTCATTCTGCTTGACATCTTCACATGTGTCCCTCAAAAATGAAATGCAACAGCAATCATATAGTTAGAAACCCCCAAGTGTGTAAAATAGCTTTCCTGTTTTGCTTGAGCTGTTTCTTAAGCATATTGGTTTTATTACTTCACCAGTGTTTTTTTTATGTCTTCGTAAGTACAGATTTTGTGAAGTTTAGCGAGTAAACAGTGCTTTCAAACGTGTTAAATGATTTGTTTCAGTTAGATGTCTTCAGTGTGTGTTTTACGCCAATAGGGGCGCTAATAAGCTCATACACCTGTCACATCTACACCCGTGATAACCCAGATTTGGGAATTAAAAAATAACTAATACAATTTCAGAACTTCTAATTTAGGTTATAAAGTTATCAAACTCAGCACATACATTTCCTCTGCCTTTTATTCAGTCTGTTGTTTTTTGATGCTACGTTTAGTTGAAGAGTTTAAGGCGCTGCTGAGAAAACTTGTAGGAGGGGAAAACCTGTGAACTTACAAGTGACACTTTGTCACTGTCTAGCACGACGCCACCTCATGGCTCAGATTCCATCGGTTACATATTCAACCCACATACCCATAGCATGTTAGATAATCTCCACAGCAATAGAGCTGGCTTTTACGCTCTTGTGGTTCTCAGCATTATTGATATTTCAAGGCTCAGGAGACCTGAGAGGACTCGGGTATGTTTTATTCAATTTTCAGCATTGTTAACGAAAGTACTTTGTATTATTTCATAATTGATTGGAAAAGTTTAATGTCAATTTAATACATTTTAAAATATCCAAATTTGATCATTGTAGATCTCTGGACAGGACGTGGCAATTTTGCTTCTAAAATTGTTTTGAGGAGAAACCTTGTTCCCTTTTTATATTAGATGTCTTTACATCTATACAGTTGCGTGAAAAATATTTACTGTCAATGAAACGCTTTTGCTGTTAAATCTTATAGAGATGGTTAATTCAAAGCTTAAGGTTCTGTGATTTGCTCACCTTCTCTTGTTCCAAACTTATTTGATTTTTGTTTGTGGAAAACAAACTTTACTTGCAAAATTGCTCGGGCTGGGCGATATTGCAAAAATGCAACCGCAACAATTATTTTTCTCATTGAAAGATAACGATATATATATTTCCACATGTTTTGGTAATGTATCCAGATTTAAAAAAAGAATCCCAGCAATGACTGAAGCCACAAAAATTAGAATGTCAATAAATTTTCAGTGGCCGAAAATTCTATACATTTCTAATATCAGCACACTTTTGGATTCCCATTTCCACTTTTCTGCTGTGAGATTGGCTCTGTAATCAATAAAGAGTTAAAAAAAAAAAGTTCAGAGCTTATCATTGTTATTGACAAAAATTTTATTGCGATTCGTTATAATATCTTTCATCAGCGCAGCCCTACAAATTGCATGACAATGTTTTCTTTATGAAAGTCAGTGGGAGCCTGAAAATAGATCCAATATTCAATGGTAAGAGAATTGGCAGTCAATTGTTGTGAGTATAAGTTTCTGACGGTATAATAGCCTTGATAAAAATGTCACGCTTTCATGGTCATCATCAAGGTATTTTATAGGGCTGTACAATATATTGTTTCAACATCGATATCGCAATGTGATCCTTCACAATAGTCACATTGCAGCATATGTTATGTTGAATTTGTATTATAATTCATCATTTGCATGTGTTTTTGATGCCTTTGATTGTATAATGACCTTAAAAGCACACAGGTGTATGAAATTTTACAGTTAAAGATTAATTTGATTGAATTATTTTTATTTTTATCATTTAGTACTGTACATTTGTACTTGAATACTGTTAGTCTCGGAAAACGATAAAACACTTTTTTCAATTGCATTTTTTTCGTGACTGTATTTATAGATTGTTATGCATGAAAATACTCACAACACATGCAGATACAGAAATGCACTGCAAATAGCACACACCACATCGAAAATGTGTCCGAGGAACCCCAGAAAGTTTATAGATTGTTTATTAGATTTTATGTCAATGCATTCCCACTGATCATCCCAATTGATTTAACAAAAATTCTTTCCAAATAGAGATATTAAGTTATCTGGTGAAATTGTATTCATATTGCAAATATATATTGCAAAATAAAAAAAATTGCAATGCTAGATTTTTCCAATATCCTGCAGCCCTAGTATTGTGATTACTGCTCTAAAATAAGTTCTTTTTAAATGTCTGGGTAAAAAACTACTTTTTTCCACATTGAATAATACACTATCTTTTAGCAAAAAGGTTTTGAGCAGTAAACAGGTCTGGCTAAATAATTTAAATAAATGACTGATTTCTGCCATCTTCATTAGTTTCCAAAACACTGATTTCATTACAAAACATAAAAAACACATAAAAAAACCTTAAATAATATACCATAGGAATGGTTTAACAGAAAATTATAGCAGTTTTAAAACCCTAACTTTACTAAACCGCGGTAAATCTTGAAACCAGTTATTTTGCCATGCCTAAGTGTGCCTGCATATGCTGAAAACACCAAACGCATAATGTTAGGAAAAAGTGTGTGTAGTAAATGAAAGTTCATTAACACTTACATGAATAGGTAGAGCATAAAAACGTATATGGTATGGTTGTTGCAGTTCACAGACTCAACAGTTTGAATAGATGTGCACTCCTACATTTGATACAATTGTTTACACTTTTGTCACATTCTACATTATGCAGCTAATTCAGTTTTTAGAGATGGATTTTAGAATTCAGTCATTACCATCATAGACATCTTTGGGTCCTATGTTTATTTGTAGTAGTTTTCAATCATATACCAAAGTCAAAAGGAAAACCACCTAACCTTAATGTTGAATGGTTCTATATTAATCTAAAGTGAAATCTAAAACTGTACTCTGTCTATAGGGAAACCATGGGATTGACCGGGAGGAAATCGGAGAAGGGTCCTGTTTGCTGGAGGCGGCGAGTGAAGTCTGAGTACATGCGGCTGCGGCAGCTCAAACGCTTCAGGAGGGCAGACGAGGTCAAGGTAATCCATGGGCTAGTACAGCAGACATACTGCTGCTTGTGTAGAGTTTGGTGTTGGTAATGTTTTAGTTTTCACATAATGAGTCCAGTTGCATGTGTGTAAAACACAAATGAATCAAAGTTTTATTAGAACAACCATGTTGACTTTTTTTGTGTGTGTGAACGTCCTGTAATTGCTACGTATTTTCTTACTGAACAGAGCATGTTCAGCTCCAACAGACAAAAAATACTGGAGCGTACTGACATCTTAAATCAGGAATGGAAACTGAGGAGGATACAGCCTGTTCATATTATGACACCTGTGAGCTCCTTGCGTGGAACCAGAGAGGTTAGATCAATCTCGTTTCTGTTTTTTAATATATGTCCGTTAATATTTTATTGTTAAATGCATTATTGTTTTGGCTGCACAGTGTTAAAAGTGAAAGGGTCATCATTTTCTTTGCCTGTAGACGTGATCTGTCATTAAATCTTTTTGCAGTGCACTGTTGACAGTGGCTTTTCTGAGTTCTCCAGACAAGTCATTCCCCTCAAAACACTGAATGCCGTGGCCTCTGTTCCTGTCATGTACTCGTGGTCTCCCCTCCAGCAAAACTTTATGGTAAAGACAGACTCTTACTATTGTTTTACCGAAATCAAAGTATTACATTACAAAATGCATGCTTTTAATCTCTTATTCTGTTTAAGGTTGAAGATGAGACCGTATTGCACAACATCCCATACATGGGTGATGAAATCCTTGATCAAGACGGCACCTTCATAGAAGAGCTGATTAAAAATTATGATGGAAAAGTTCATGGAGATCGAGGTCAGAGAATCTTTTTTATTTATTTATTTATTTTTTAAGAATTGTTCTCTATAGTAGTCTTAAAAGATAAAATGGTTGTACGCCATAAAACAAGTACACAATACAATATTTGGTATGTTGTAAATTAGTAAATATGGACTCTTTATTTTTTGGGGGTGAAATTATTGATAAATTTTCCTGTCTTTTTTTTGTTTGTAGAGTGTGGCTTCATAAATGACGAGATTTTTGTGGAGTTGGTGAATGCACTCAATCAGTACAGTGATAATGAGGAAGATGATGAAGAGGATGATCATCATGATTATAAGTTTGAAAAGATGGACCTCTGTGATGGAAAAGATGATGCTGAAGACCACAAGGAACAGCTGAGTTCTGAGAGTAAGAGAAAATAAACTATTTTTAAAGGCTGCAGATTTAAAGAAGATAAATGTGTTACTCTAAATGTCTTATTAGTATTATTATTTTTAACACAAACCCTCAAAGATTTACTGCGGTTTACACAACCTGACAAAGGTCGTGTCATCAATCTTAGTTATAAAAGCAACTTAACTTCTAGTTGATTGTTTGGAAGAGTGGCAGAAGGTAGTTTTTTTTTTTTTTAATGAATAGTCTGTTGAACTGGATCTCAATCATCACAAATACTGCATAAGCCCTACTGGAACCTGCATGAACCCAAGATTCTCATTGAAATCTGTCAAGTTTGGTGAAGGAAAAATCATAATTTGAGGTTAATTCACTATAGGTGCGTGCGAGAGATCTGCAGAATGAATGACAACACCAACAGCATGAGATATCAAGACATTTGTGCTGCCCATTACATCACACACACCACTGGAGAGGGCAAATCAAAACATGTCATCAAAGTTCCTGAAAGCAAAAAAAGGTCAAGGAGCTCCGGTATTGACCAGCCCAGTCACGAGGCAGGAATATTATTGAGCGTTTCTGGGGTAAGATGAAGGAGGCATTGAAGATGAATCTAAATAATCATGATGAACTTTGGAAGTCCTGCAGGAACGCTTTCTTTGCCATTTCAGATGACTTTATTAATATGTTGTTTGAGTCATTGCAGAGATATATGGATGCAGTCCTCCGAGCTAATGGGAGTCATACACTATATTACACTATCCACTATATTCTTCATTATATATCTATACACTATACTTTATATTCTTTTTCCACTACATTATGACTTTATATTCTATACTGTACGTTTTTTCTATAAGTGACTAGACTTTTGTTTTAAGCGAAGGCAGACCTGACAGTGAACATGCTTTTTATTACATGCTGCATATGTTACAACCTCTCATTATACCATTGATACTTCATGTACATGCTTTCATTCATACAAACTTATCTTATGCAACAGGTCACAACAACGATGGATCAAAAAAGTTTCCCTCTGATAAAATCTTTGAAGCCATATCTTCGATGTTTCCTGACAAAGGGTCAACTGAAGAACTCAAAGAAAAGTATGATGAAACAACTCCTCCTTTTATTTAAAATAGCACATTATACGAAGCTTGCTTTTGCTGTGATCACAGTTTAAAAATGGGCTTGCTGTGAATATTTACAGATATAAAGAACTCACTGAGCAGCAGCTCCCAGGGGCTCTTCCTCCTGAATGCACCCCCAACATTGATGGACCAAATGCCAAATCAGTGCAAAGAGAGCAGAGTCTGCACTCCTTCCATACCCTCTTCTGCAGGCGTTGCTTCAAATACGATTGCTTCCTTCACCGTAAGCAAACTGCTCCCAAACTGCTGGCCTTGAACTTTTACAATCAGCTATGTTGTTTTCCTGTGCAAAGATTGCATTTTTAAAGGAAGCATTGCTTTTTTGATTTACAGCTTTTCATGCAACTCCAAACACATACAAGCGGAAGAACATGGAAAATCTGGTGGATAGCAAACCTTGTGGCATTTATTGCTACATGTATATGGTTCAGGCAAGTTCATTACACCCCCACCCACTCAGTTCAAAATAAAAGCAACCTTGAAGGGTTTATGAAAAATGTGTAATTTAGAATTTTTTTTTTGTTTTGCTTTTAAACCCAGTCTCAATGTGTTTGGGCTCAGATGTTACACACACAAATGCACAACATTTTCAAGTACTGAATGTGTCTTGCTCCCATTAACGTTGGCACGCGTTTCTCCTCAGGATGGCATGGTTAGGGAATACCCAGCAGGTGTGGTTCCTGAACGTGCCAAGACCCCTTCAAAGCGCAGTACAGGCCGACGCAGAGGAAGGCTCCCGAACAGCAACAGCAGACCCAGCACGCCAACCGTCAACTCTGAGACTAAAGACACAGACAGCGACCGAGAGGGTGGAGCAGATGGAAACGACAGCAATGATAAAGATGATGATGACAAAAAGGATGAGACCACCAGCTCTTCAGGTAAAGCTTGAGTGGCTGAAATATTATTTTCATGATGCAGCAATACAAGTTATATTATAAATTAAATTTTGAACAGTTATATCTGCATAAAATCTGCATAGTAGCTGAAGGCCGATTCACCCTGCTTTCACTCGCTCTTGGAACTCGTTTCAACTTAGTTTCAAAAACACAGATTTGAAAAAGCATCTTTGGATATCTTCATTTTCTTTGGCTATAAAGTAAGCCACATCACTATTTGGGTATATAGCATGCTTGGATGTTAGGTTGTAAGTGATTTATTTTTCAAATGTTTGCTGAATTATGGGCTGACCAGTAGCTTTTGATGTGGAGGATCCTTTTCTGCTAGAGAAAAAAGACATGTAAAAAAAAAACCTTATATATACACACCGTAGAAACAGTACAACAAAGTTTTAGCAGTTTTAAAACCTTGACTTTTCCAAACTGTGGTAAGTCTTAAAACTGTTTATCTTCTAATGCCAGTTTTGAATAGAGCCCAAATATAGCTGGGCGATCAATATAGTAATCAAAATCAACATTCAGAACCTATAATCGATTTTTTTAAATTAATTTCCCTACCACGTGTGGAGTCATGTGACCGTGCTCTGTTAAGGCTAATTTATACTTCTGTGTCGAACTCACTAATATGGTCTGGTGCAGCCTATGCGCGATCGCATAGCCATGCATGGTTTTCGCTACATTCATTCTTCCATGGCGGGGCGCCACACCAAAATACATCCCACCATGGCTACATTCCAGCTTCTTATTCAAAACAATCAGTCGTTGTTTTTAATTGCGGGTTATAATTGCACCAAAATGAATTAAAAGGTAAGTGAATTATAACAACGCACATTTTTCTTTAATCGTAGTTGTGCCTTTGAGGTTACGTGTTGGCTGGCTGACTGACAGGTGCGTGATGCTTGAGGCCAGCAAACACAATGTAGCTTTCAGTTTGGAAATTCCGTAATTTTATTTATTAGTAGATAAGTCTATGGTTCTGCATACAATGACTTTACCTTGCTGTAGGTTTTAGCTGTTTCACTTTGCTTCAGGTTTCATCAATGTCACTCTGTACGCCTAAAGACATTCATAAATATTCCTAGCAAAACTAATAAATGTTGGAGACATATTTGCTACATAAAACACGCTAATTTGCACTTCAGCAGTGTTTATTTTGGACCGCACAAAAAAATCTGTGCTTGAGCAGCATATATTTGAGGGAGTGTGCAAGAGGTTTTTTGCACGAGCAGAGGAAATCGGCGCATAAGCAAAAATATTTCCAAGGTAGTATTGTATAAATGCTATCTCGACTTGTAATACTGTGCTCACGACATTTTTCCGTTTGTCATTGAAACAACGCCATAGGTAATTGGTAGATTTGTGTCAATTATTTTATAATCAAGTACTGCACCATTCAAAAATCTCACTTTATATGTGAGCATATTTACTGTATAAAACCTGTCAGTGAACTATGAGGGCAAAAACAAATAAATAAATAAAATAATCGTTCATTAATTGTAATCAAGTTAAAATGTTCAATTAATCAAGATTTTTTTTAGGCCAAATCACCCAGCACTAAAGCTAGATGTGGGATAAACTATAATAAAATCACATTTATTCTTGATGTGCTGCAAAATGTAATGGGACTAGATGGTTCAACTTAACCTGCAGATCAATTGCAGTGCAGCATCTCAAATGTTACCTACTTAATAATGCCACAGCTGCTGTTTTGTGTCTCTGAGATTCTGTATTTTAGTTAAATCTGTTTTTGTACAGAGGCAAACTCTCGCTGTCAGACTCCAGTGAAGCTGAAGTTGAGCTCAGAGCCTCCTGAGAATGTGGACTGGAGCGGTGCGGAGGCGTCTCTGTTCAGGGTGCTCATCGGCACTTACTACGACAACTTCTGTGCTATAGCCAGACTCATCGGCACAAAGACCTGTAGACAGGTATATGCACCTGAGGGGTAAAGCTTTTGCTGTTTATTGCTAATTGTGGTGTAATTATTTTGTGAAGCTGGTGTTTACACATTAGCATGAAGAGTCATTTTCTTGTTTCGATATTTGTCAGGTTTATGAATTCAGGGTAAAAGAATCTAGCATCATTGCAAGAGCACCTGCAGTGGATGAAAACACTCCTCAAAGAAAGAAGAAGAGGAAACACAGGTATGGGGTCTTTATTTATTTATTTTTTAATTTTCATTTAAACTGCTTCTAATATTATTGGTGCATTTCTCTTTTTTTTTCATGGGTTCTTCTAGATTGTGGGCTACACATTGTCGAAAAATTCAACTAAAGAAAGGTTTGCGTTTATACAGCTTGTACTTTTAAATGTACACTCAGTGCTTTTTTCATTTAATAATTTGTGGAATGTCTGTTTGTAGATGGCTCCTCTAATCATGTGTATAACTACCAGCCATGTGATCACCCGCGCCAGCCATGTGACAGTTCTTGCCCTTGTGTCACAGCCCAAAACTTCTGTGAGAAGTTCTGCCAGTGTAGCTCAGAATGTGAGTGTATATGACCACCCCTCTCACACACACACACACACACACACACACACACACTGGTATTGGTCCATAGAGGTAATGCTTTATTCTGTAAAAAAGACTTATTATATAGTTCCCACACAACCCTAACATGAAACCTGTGACAAGATTTGAATGTCATAAGATGCCAAAAAGTATTTATTTTTAAGTGTTTCGAATAACAAGAACATTAAGCAGTTACTTTTTGTCCCCCTTTATTTTTACGCCAAGTATAGATGTCAGTAGGTACGTTTCCATCCACCTGTGTTTATGCACATTTTGGTCATGCGCATAAAACAATTGATGGAAATGCCAAGATGCGTATTAAAAAACATGCGCATAACTTAGTAGGATAACATTTTTATTTGATAAGAAAAGATGCTCAAACTATGATGGAAACACTTTCACTGAACAAATTTCTGTATGTGTATGCACATTAAAAAAAGGTTGTGATTTTTGTTATAAGAGATCATGTGATGATACAAATGTGAGTGAATGGACAAACCAGCAGTTTGAGCACACTGTAAAACATCTGAAAGGTTGTCTTGGTCGTTCTAAAATGCCTCAACCATTTTTAGTATTATTGTTATTAAATTATTAATTGCCTCCAGAACTGTCAAAAGCATCTCTGCTCTATGCCTCACACCTCCAAACGCCACCACACGTTCACTGCGTGTAGCCATTGTCTTTTGAGGCGCAAGTCATTTATTAAATAAGGAAAATATTCACGCAGATTCTACTACCTCAATAAATTCAATTTTTACTTTTAACATTTGAAGCCAGTAGTTTTCTTGCAGAGCTCTTGGGTTTAAATGATTGCCATAAATGTGGTCAAGTTAAGGTCTAATTTTATAGCTACAATGAAGGTATTATGCATTCATAACGAGTGTTTTCATTTATAAAAGCTCTAATTAATAAATAAAATAAATAATTTAAATAAACAAACAGTATAGTTTGAAACCAGGGGCCTGTTTCAGAAAGCAGGTTAAGTTAAAACTCAGAGTAGTTTAACCCTGAAATGAGAGAAACTCTGGGTTTTCCGTTTCAAAATGGCAGGTTTGTTAAACTCGAGAAAGCAGGGTAAGTCAAGCCTGTTTCTAAAAGAGAGTTAACTTTAACTCAGAGTCAGTTACTGTGGTAACTTACTCTGTGAATCTAACCTGGTCCGGAGCAGGTTTTATTCTCTAAACTCTGAGTTTCTGTCGGTCTCCTCCCCTTTTTAAAGATGAAGCGGTATTTCTCGCATTAGTCTTACATTTCCACACACCTATTTTAGAGCTCATTTTGGAGATGTGCATAAAAAAGATTGATGGAAACGACATAATTCACATAACTTTTAAAAATACTCATAATAAAACATGCGCATAACTGAGTAGGTTAAACTTTTATTTGATAAGATGCACATAAAAGTGCACTTAACAAATTACAGTATGTACATAAAAAAAAAATGGTTTGTTAGAGATGATGATGACAATGTGTGTGAAAGGACAAACCAGCAGACTGAGCACACTGCAGAACATCTTAAATGTTGTTTTAGTCATTCTAAAATGCCTTTACTGTTTCAGTATTAGTGTATATTATTAATGAACTCCGAGCGTCTGTAGCGTGTCAAGATCTCCGCGTCTGGCTTCAAACGCCCCCACGTGTTCATTGTGTGTCAATTGTCTTCTGAGGCTCAGGTACATTAATTAAATAAAAAATCATTGACGCAGCTTCTTCTACCGCAGTAATTCTGTTTTTACTGTTGATATTTGGCGCAAGTTAATCAGGAAGTGACGATTGTGTTCTCTTCGACTCTTTGGATAAAAACGCTGCTTTATTTTATTCCAGTGTTGCACAAATTTATGTAATTTTGATGGAAACACAGCTATTGCCTACATTTTTGTCACACACAGAACAAAGTCACGCACGAGGCTTGTCCTTTTTTTTCATAAATAATTAGCTTAACCTTCGACATGCACTGTTAGAGATTAGTGGGATTATTATTCTGTCTAAAAATAATTTTATTACTGCTTACCTTCTTAATGTTATATCAACCTCTATCACTTGATCAATAAAAAGGCAGACACATAACAAGTGCACTGTTAAATCTATTAAAACTGATAAAAGTGTATAAAAGTTTAGAAAAAAAGTATAAATGTCACACATTACATTACTTATTTTATTATACTTAAATGTTTAAATACTTAAAATTAAAAATTACGCATTAACTTGAGCAGCTGTTTTCCCACGCTGTCTCTGTTTCACTGATGGCTGCTTCTTATTAAATATGTACGCTCATATTTGCTATAACTTTGCATGAGCACATCAAGTTCAGCTGAAGAAAGAAATGCTGATCTCTTTTTTTTAAGATGTTGCCATAGTCACTCGTAATGTCTGTGCTCTATTGATAATGCCTTGTTATAGTCACGGTGCGCGCGCTTAACTCTGAGTTGGTCTACTCAAAGTTGATTGACCCAGCTCAGATCAGCTGTTCTGAAACCGAAAACTCAGAGTTTTTTATCTCTCGGTAAATCAACTCAGAGTTCAAGTTTAAACTCTGAGTTGTTTAAACCTCCTTACTGAAACAGGCCCCAGGAGTTGTTTTTATTTGATTTTGTCTGTCTGTGCAGGTCAGAATCGGTTTCCAGGTTGCCGCTGTAAGGCCCAGTGTAACACCAAGCAGTGTCCGTGTTACCTGGCTGTACGAGAGTGTGACCCTGACCTGTGCCTCACCTGTGGGGCAGCTGAGCACTGGGACAGTAAAAACGTCTCCTGCAAGAACTGTAGCATCCAGAGAGGAGCAAAGAAGGTACCTTTTCTTTCGGACACGTGCATGATGACTCGTGTCACTTTTCACAAACCAAAACAAGAAGTTAATAGTCTGTCACTGTCACACTTTTGAATGATTTATGCCATTTCTTTGTTTTTGAAGCATTTGCTGCTGGCTCCATCTGATGTGGCCGGGTGGGGAATCTTCATCAAAGAGCCGGTTCAGAAGAATGAGTTCATCTCAGAGTACTGCGGGGAGGTGAGCTTTTATTTATTTATTTTCCCTGTGAGTCATACAATTGTCATTTTCCTTTGCTCTGTAATGTATCTTATACATGCAAACAAAGCTCAGTATCATATAAAAGGGATAAATTCTATCTAAAGGCAATAAAATCAATCAAAATTGAAAATATATGATGCCGTATACTGTACATGTGATTAGGGCTGTGTAATATGGACAAAAAAAACCCATCACAATTTTCTTGAACAATATTGTGATTTTGATTTGAATCCCCATTTGTGATGGACAGACTTAATCTGTGGTTACAGTGTGAATCTGTAACATTTCAAAAGAAAAACAATTAGATCTTTATTAAAGACCTGTAGCATGTTTCTAAAACAATTCAACTAAGGCCCTATCCCAATTCTACCCCTCAGCCCTTCCCCTTACCTAGAGAATGGTGTCCCAATTCTCTTTTAGCTTGAAAGTGTAGGGCTTAGGAGAAGGGGTGGATAGCCTTTGGAACGGATATATTTTTTAGGACCACACTCGAAACCAAGGGGTAAGAAAATTTCTCAGAATACGCCAGCCACAACAGTAGTGTTGCAATCAAAAGAAAGATCCACAAATTAGTATTTTAATGTCATTATTACGAATTGTTGCAGCAAAAAAAAAAAAAAAAAAAAGATTATATATATTTATAACCGCTTTCATGTTTTGCAGTCATGCTTATTAAATAAACCGCTAAAATTAAAAACCGCTAAATTTCGCAAACTATAATCCATAATCATTACTCCTGTACAGCAGTTCCACAACCTTCTGACACTTGATGACACTGGAATACCCTGTCAGAAAAGTCTAGTGGCTAGGAGTTTTTTTTTTTTTTTTGCAGTGTCTGCTTTAATGTTAATATTGTTTTTTGGTGTGTTTACATAGATAAATGTGACAACTGTGTAAATGCACAGTATTACGATCTTATTGCCACAATATATATCGTTCTGATAACAAAACATATGCCTTCAGTGATTTTCCTGAAGATAAATACAAAAAATAGCACAACTGGAATAACTACAGCAGTTGCCATCTTCTGATCTCATGAAGCAAGAGATTGCAATGACAAATGATGACGTGTGCAGGTGTTGTAGTGCTGTCTTAATTCTTGGGGGTAAATTTTAGAGCCCTTCCTGAAATTTGTAAATTCCATACTTTGTATATTCCATACAGACAAACACAAGAAACCCAAACACCAAATGCTTTTTAATTCTCTCCATACATAACACTTGCATTGGTTAGTTTGTCGTCCTTGGAGAAAACAATAGATTGTCACCACGCTCTGACAATGGAGTGTCCGCAAAGCATGTTGAAATTGCTGAAAGAAGCGAAGCGCTTTCGCTTTCCACGCACTTTTACTCAACATGACTGACTTACAAATTACCTGATTTTGCCATGCATCCGCCCTTCTGTATCCTAAGTAACTTAATCCCATACCGCAGATGTTGACTTTTAGGCACCAAATCCTCTTGTGCTGAACTCCTCAACTCTATACGCAGACTATTCAGTCTCTTGTTCTCAAGTTCTGTTTCGAGAATGCTACAAATGAAAAAGCGTGGCACAGTGAACTGCTGTAATCATAGTGTTTTCTTCTATTGTACTAAATAAAAGAATGAGCTTTTAAAATAGCATCATGTGGTCTCTCATTGTCACTGAATGATGTGTTTCCTTCTAATATGATGTTTCTATTTTTACCTGCTAGATCATCTCGCAGGATGAGGCAGATCGCAGAGGCAAAGTCTATGACAAATACATGTGCAGCTTCCTCTTCAACCTTAACAACGGTAGCTAACCTCTCTCTCGCAGACACTGACTGTTCACGTGCCCCTCACCAGCTGACAACCTCCTACCTTTTTCTCCACACAGACTTTGTTGTTGATGCGACAAGGAAAGGAAACAAGATCAGATTTGCCAACCACTCGGTGAACCCCAACTGCTATGCAAAAGGTAAACCATTCTCCATCTTGTGCTGAGAAGATCTAGAGTGTGAACTGTTACGTCATGGTTTATTCCTCTTCGTCCTGCAGTGATGATGGTTAATGGGGATCACAGGATTGGCATATTTGCGAAGAGAGCCATACAGACCGGAGAGGAACTCTTCTTCGACTATAGGTAAAGTTTTTTTTTTTTTTTTTTTCTTTGCATGTAGTCTATTACAAAAGTAGTAGCTCTTAATAAACAAAACAAAACTGCAAATTGAGATAAAGCCTTGTGGAGTCTTGTACAATGCTTGGCACATTACTTTAACTAATAACTTAAAACTATAGCTACTTATTTTTTATAGTTATTTCTCACAAATAGAAACTATTTGAGTAAATAGTTCAATTACATCATTCTAAAAGTAATTTTCAAGGAAAAATGAATAAATATCGTAGATGAAATGGACACTTAATAAAAAACATTGTGCACTTTTCTATACTATATTAATGTTGTTGTGAGTCAATGACAATGCTTAAGAAATTTAGCAAAAATGTTCAGAATATTATTTATCATTACTCTTTAATGACAGGAAAATAATGTTTGTAAAAAAAAAAAAAGCTTTACATCTTTGTGGTTGAAATACTGATTAATTGATTCACATAAGGTCTTTCAACAAACATTCTAATGTTCATTCATGTTTTAATCTTCTATAACTGCAATAAAGCGCTTTCACATGTTCACTGGCACACTGAGACTGAAGATGTCACCTTTACAAATTACGTTTCCACATCATCAGCTTGCTGTTAAGTTGTTCATTAAAATACCCTCACATGAGAGAGAGACTTTTGATCAGGCTATTTTTCTTGTCAACTATATTAAACTAGTTGTAGTGGCTTCATCTCCTCTATTGAAAGCGGAGTTCACATTATGACCTAAACTCTGAAAATGTGTCAAATCATGACAACAAATGCAAAAAGCTATTTTAGTAAAGTTAATCAGGTTTCAACTCTTCAAGTTTAACTATCTGACAAATTTTAACTAGAGATGCAAGGATTAACCGATTTCACTTTTAACTGTGCTAAAGGGTGTACTCACACGATGTACAGTTGCCTTGAACCGGGCCAAAGCACGCTTGTCCCGTCTCCCCCAACGACCCGCACTCTCACAATACTTTCAGGCCTGGGCATGCTTACTTCAACGATGATGCGCTGTTCAGGAAGCGCTCTTGCTCAGCATAGTGGAGATTTCTTTAGTTATATTGTTTAAGTCGTTTGGGATGCAGCGATGCGCAGTCAAATATTTCGCCGAACACATCAGCCACTTTTGACACTTATGAACAGTCATAAAGTCCTCTTTCTGCACTAATTAGGAGGTTTGCTGAAGGTGCAGCTGTCGTGTAGTGAGGGGTTTTGGTCTTTAATAAACTGACAGTTTGTGTTCATTGAACAGTAAGAATGATTAAACAATCCATATGAAACAGTCCCCTCAAAGTCACGTCCCTCTTTCAGTTTCGGGCTCGAGCACGTTTTGCACTCACACACAAGCATACCGCGCCAGGGCTGGCTAAGTTAACCATGCCTGAGCTCGATTCAGAGCACTCGCACTTCTCAAACGAACCGGGAAACGGGCCTGGGCACGGTTTGGATAGCATAGTATGAGTACGTCCTTAATTCGTCACGGTTAAATTATTAAAGGCTTCTCAACACTGTTTTCTGAATGGAACAAAGCTGCTGCAACTAAGTTATGCCAACTGTGCACTAGTTTAAAGTTCTGAGCTTGTTCACAGTACACTTGCAGTCTTGCACACTTGATTAAAGGCTTATTTTAGCTATATGGCTGAGGATATTAACTAAGGGCTGTTTACATATGCTGTCTTTTGCATGCTTAAGTTCATTATTTTCAATGGAGGTGTGTATTAGCAGCAGTGAGTAGCGCCACGCTGTCCACGCTCACCTAGTTGAAAGAATGGTGCGATCGCACAGAGTCCCGTGACAAGACCTGACCAATCAGCTTCATACTTAGTATGGAATTATACACATTTCTACTCAAAAGAGAAAAAAATACAAAAGGAAAATACCAAACAAGTTCATAATATAGTTTATGATTTCTCTTTAAAAGGGAAATACTTGGCTAATATGCTGCTTAATTTACATTAGATGATTTTTTTATTGTTCTGTCATTTATTTTCAGTGTAAATTATTGCCAAAAACCTTTAATTATTTTTTATGTCCAAAGATAAATTATTCCTTATTATTATTATTATTATTATTATTCTGTGCTGTATTAAGTTACTGAGCAGCAATAAACAACACTTTAAATATAAGGAGTTTTCATGTGGTTTACTAAAATTAATAAAATGTTACATTTTAAATTAGTTTACTTAAATTAATAAATGCATAATAACTGTAAAAACTTGATTACTCAGACTATAATCAGACAACCGAACTCCATAATTATTGTATCCCTAATTTTAACATGACATGTTCAACTTCTATTTTATATATAATATTTTATTCACTTTTATTGATGTAAGTTGAGATGACTAGAAATGTTCATTTAATAGTGATTTTATTTTATTTTATTATTTATTTGTTTTAACAGCGTATGTTCTTATCTAATTATAATCACTCACATACGTTTTGCATGGCAGTTTGTAAGAAGCATCTGATTAATCTAACCAAAGTTCATATCTATATGCACACTTCTGATTATTAATAGCAGCCTGAACATATAATCATTTAATCTTTGTTCAAAGCTAACACAACATGTGTATATACTGTTCATCTGTAAATATGACCCATAGTTTTTCTATAACTGCACTTTTAGAGCTTCTACCTGTATCCTGCACTTGCTGCTATTGTACTTCTGGTTAGACTGAAAGTGCATTTGGTCGGCTTGTACATGTGTAATGACAATAAAGTTGAATCTAATCTATCTAATGTGTTTGTATCTCTTTCAGATACAGTCAAGCGGATGCTCTGAAATATGTAGGTATTGAACGTGAAATGGAAATTCCATGAAGCCATCTACCTCTCTGAACAAATGCCTTACATACTTCAGGAATTCTCTCCACATGCATTTCCAATACAGTTTAGATACCGTTTTATAGGACAAGGGCATCTATTTGAGAAGATTTTAACAGTGATATTTTGAAGACTTCCTTTTTTGACGACTTGTTTTTTTTTCTTTTTTTACACACGTGACCAACAGGCTTACTCTGGGATACACTTTCTGATAGTAACTTGAACATTCTGTTTACAGTAGAGCCATTTTGTAACGGGCCATTGTTTTGTATCTGGATTGTAGTTTTTTTTTTTAAGTTATTTTGACAGTTTCCTCTCTACCGTTGGACCAAAATTCACATTTAAACCGGCTGTATGTTTGTATTACAAAAAAGAAAAGAGTATTTATATCACACAACCCCCAGCTCCGTTTTAAGCTTTGTTCTTTGTGGAAACCAAAGCCACCGTCACTGCTTTGCATGCGAGTCTCTCAAGAAACACGTTTTCTGGTGCCAATGCACAGTAATGACAACCGGAAGGTCAAATCAGTACCATATTGCAGTGCCTTGACTTGTTTGATAGTCTCTTTGATTTAGACAGTTTCCTAAAATGGTGTACTCTAATTGTTGTCTGCATGAACAGCACTTTCATGTGGTGTTGGAACGGGTGACTCGTCATTCCTCACTGTTATTGTACATTGTTTTGTAAGGTTTGTCCAGACAGTTGCCACTAAATGTAAAGCGATCGACTCAAGGTGCTGTTCTTCTCCTCCCTGCTTACGTGAAAAAAACAATCACTTTTTTTTTTTTTTACTGAACAGGGGATACTGTAAATCAAAGCAATAATACCAGGCTTGACTCCAGACTCCCTATTTATTTTATGAGTGTTCTAATTTATTGATGGCTATCAGTTGCTGTGATTTGTCCGTGAGTATTAGGGAGTTCTTAATTAGATGATTTCTGTTTTGCTTCACTTAATCTGATGCTCCATTTGTTTATAAGGGTTTTTGACCACTCCATCTCCCATGTTGTTGCCTCCAAATACAAGGTGCTGTTCAATTGTTTACAGGGACTTGTTAAACGTGAGAAAATAAACATTGAAAATAACTGTCTGCTGTACTCTTCCAGATATTCATTTGTTTCATTATTCTCATATGCTGAAGAAATAAAATCACCTATATTTCAGACAGTGAATACGTTAAAAAGCTGTATTCTCCTTGATATAAATGAGCAAGACTGAAGTATAAAGAAAAATTAAGTTTATTCATGACATTTATAAAATGAGCTGCACTATACAAATGCTGTTCTCCTGGCTGGAAACGATGCATCTCTAAACAGACGATCTGACATGATTTTACTGGCTTTGCTCTTAGTTAACAGTATTTATTGTCTTCATCTTTTTTTTTTTTTCAATATGTCAGTTTCCCAAAGACGGAATCACAATTAATCAGTTTTTGTCCTTTTATATTGAGAGGCATTATAGCATGCAACCCTGACGCTGGGTCCCACTATGAGTTTAGTTCAATGTCCAGTTATTTACATCTTTAAAAAGTAAATGGCAATCCTGAGCAGCTTAAGGGCATAAAGACAAAGACTGGCCGCTTTAGCAGTCTGGGTTTAAAGGGAAAAAGTCCAGTGTCTTACTCAGCAATGTCTTGAGAGTCCTCGGTATGTGTGCGTCCACTCTTGACGCTCCTCAAAAAGATGCATCTCAGGAAGGACGGCAAACTCCAGAGGATGTTGTTTTTATGCCAGGTAACTGTACGTGTCTTTTTCCCCATCTACACGTTCCAGGTATTCCTTCTCTATCAAAATGTCAATGCATTTCTGAAATAATAAAAGTCCTAAATTAAACAAAATGTGCTCAAATAATGCAAATAAGCTTAAATAATGCGTTGCTGCTCTTTGGCATTATCAGAATAAACAGTAAAAGTCAGTCCCATGCACTCGAAAAATGTGGAAAAATTTCAAAACATTTAAAAAGTTCAATTTTCATCAGATTAAACAGCAAAAATCAGCCCAGGACACTCGAAAATATTCTGAAAAAGCCTTTATTGACATTCAGGCTATTGCTTAAAACTGCATTTCAGCAAACACAGGTTACCCTGATGAAGGCAAGTGTTTGCTGAAATGTGCTGGTGCAGTTAAGGAATAGCCTGAATGTCAATAAAGGCCTTTTCAGATTATTTTCGAGTGCCCTGGGCTGATTTTTGCTGATTACTTTGATGAAAATTGAACTGGTAATATTTCTAACAGGTTTGAGAAGGATTCAGAACTGACATGGTGTTACCTTGATGACAGGTACACGAGGTTTGAATCGTGAAGAAAGCTGGTTCAGCACTTCTGCCAAAAGCTGCTGGTGTTTTAAAACCTTCCTCATCTTCATGATCCTCACAATAGCTGCCTGAACACACAATAACAAACAAAACAACGTTGCAGATGGTGAATGATCTTTCATACACTATTTTCCATAGGTTTCAAAAAAGGCTTAATTTAACAAGTACAGTCAAAGCACTTGATGTATTTCTGTATCACTTTTATATAATAAATGTTTCAACAGAAACAGCTACATGCTGCAGAAGTTGATATTAGTCAAAATGTAAAAAAATAAATAAATAAATAAACTTATCTAAATGAGGCTAATAGCTAAGGTTACATTGTCCGTTTAGTCAATTTAATAATAAACCAGTATTTTATATTGTTAAATGTCTAATAGTGTTATATGTATTATGACCTGTATCAGAAGCTTTCGGTCCTCCTCGATGTTCTTGTGTGTTGTTTCCTGCTCTTGCTTTTGCTCTGTCTTCATTGGCACATTGATATTCACCCGTAACTTCTTACTGCATACACACACACACACACAGAGGGGTGTAAGGCTTTAAAATGACAGACATCAAACATAAAGAAAAACATGTAAATGTGGAAGGGAAGCATTTACTTCTTATAGCCCAAGAACAGTTTTATTAATGTATCAGGCTTGAAATCCATTTCGTCAATGTTTGCATTCTCATCCTCCAAGACCTACAAACATATTACAGGATCTTTAGACTTGTAATTAAAAAAAGATGACAGATTAGTACACAATAAAGGGAATGACAGAAAAACCAGAAAGCAGAGCAAATGAATAGAGAAACAGGAAATAATTTCTCAACACTTACTAGCAACTTTGATTTCAACAGGATTTGCAAGACCTGAACTAAAATATCCTGTGAAATGAACAAAACAACATTAATCATAACAATACAATCACTGTATACGGCTAAAATAATTAGTCACTAAAATAATGCATATCAAAACCTTTCCAATTAGGGCTTTATATACATACCACATTTCCAAATGAACCAAGAACACTTGTATTTACTGTATATTATTGGAGAATGAGTATGCGTGCAACTTATTCCACAAAAAAAAAAAAGAAAAAAGGTGACACTGGGTTAAAATTCATTACTAATGCCATTTTGTCATTTGTTGTGGCATAAGTTGCTCGCAAACTCATTCTCCAATAATGCACAGTAACTACAAGTGTTCTTGGCTAATTTGGAAATATGGTATGTATATAAAGTCCTAATTCATTACAAATGAACATTAGCATTGATTTTGGCTAATGACAATTTGTCTCATGTCTGTCAAATATTTATAATCTTGTTGAATGTGTAGTTCAAGGCAGGCAGTTTAAGCTGATTTGAAATGTGTGTGTCAGTGTAAATGGGACAGATCATTTCAGCCCAGAATAACAAATGAATCCCCATACATTTCCCCTGCTGCCGTTTCAAACTAAACAACGTGTGTTGTACAGCATTTCTTTAAAAATGTTAAAGATTTTTGCAATGTAACATCTATGTATTTAATTAAAATAAATAAATAAATTGACACACTTGTACAAAAATAGTTGAGCTGTTTTAAAACTGTGGTTGGTATATTCGTCCACTGGCTTACACAATTAAATAAGCAGCTACTTAACTATGTTTAGTGATTTTTGTATAAAGTTGAATTGTTATTAATACATATTAAATCTTTCTGCAGCAAATTATTCCCTGTGCCAACAACTGACTGATACTGGTTGCAATAAACATACGTCAAAATGTCAAAGCTGCTTTATAACTTCATTCGCTACTAATAAAACGAATATTTGCTGAAACTAGTGCTTTGCTTGCCTCTATTGAAGTCACCATCTAAAAATGATTGCAGCATGTTTCAAATTTCAGAAAATACTTCACATTTCCTTCAAATACAAGTCTAATAGAGGACATTGTAAGATGTTTATATTTACTGTATCAACACAGTAAGATGGTGAAAGAATGTGATCTGGCGATTAGCACTCACGGTTTTGATCTGTGTGCTGTCGGCGAGCTGCTGGACGGAGTAGCAGTTCTCGGTGTTGAACTGCAGCAGGATGGCCATCTGGAAGGTGGAGGCCTGCGGGGAAACACCACATTGAAACACTGCTGCCAGCCGAGCCCTGCATTGCTGACACCATGAAGCCACAAACCTGCAGAGTGTATCTGTTCTTGAAGCAGTTGGTGACCAGCTCTCCTTTGGATAGATGGTAAAGCCATGTTAACTTGCGTCCGCTGTGTCTGCTTCCATAAAAAGCTGTAAATCTTTGGTAACTGCGCTCCAACTGTGAAAAACAAAGGCATGGGAAAACTATCATCAAGCGAGAAGTGTAATCGCACATCACTGTCAGCTCGTGGAAGGGTGTGAAAGATGGAAGAGTTAAGTGTTGAAGCGTCTCACCTCAGATGGTAAAGCGAATGTGCAAGACTGCTGGAACGGCCACGAGCCGGAGCTCAAAACCTGGATGCTGAAATCCACTGCCAGACAGACAGAGCATTTCGTTTAATATGAGGACAATAACAGACAGACACACACAAAACAGTCAGAGCCTGAGCACTTACAGTCCAGAGGCTCAGAGTTGGAAAGGTGCTTTTTGAATTGTTCGTTCAAGTCTTTACTGACGCCGATGTCCTGGAACATGCGCTGGAGTTTGGAGGTGTACTCGAACCCACACGCTTGCTGAGGGTGAACAATCAAAAATCATGTTGATGGGATTGAAAAATCTGTCAACTTTTACTTAGTTCATACATTTGAGTTTCTTCTGTGGAACACAAAAGAAGAAACTTTGAAGAAAGTTGAAAACCTGTAACCATTGTCTTCCACAGTATTTGTTTTTTTCCTATGATGGAAATCAATGGTTGCTGGTTTTCAGCTGACTTTAAAATATCTTCTTATGTGATTTACAGAAGACAGACACTCATGCAGGATTGTAATCACTCGAGGGTGAGTAAATGTTGATTTTAGTGTGAACTCTCCCTTTAAGCATCCATATGAATGAATGAAGAGCAGTGAAGTGAGCGGTGTTGCTTATACAAGCGCTCATCAGACCTTGAGTTTGGAGATCATGCTGGCCTCGGCGTCGTCGCTGGCACTGTTCTGGTGCACCAGTCTTTTGGCCAGCATCTTGGCGTAGAACTTCTGGAACACGTCTTTATCCTCGATATACTTGAAAACCACCATCTGATGAAAAAGGACGTTGAAGAATCCTGTCAGGCATGAACTGACTTGCGCTCAGTTAATTGTGCATACTGCCGTGTAGAGTGACCACAGTTTAGGTTGCAAATGACTTCAATCAAAGAAAACCTGGACAGATTATGTGCAGTGCAGTTTACAGCAGGGCATTCCTGTTAATAATCAATCATGATCTGTAGGACTTATCAGCCTTATCCAGTCTTGAGATTAAGATGTGTTTTGGTGCGAGTTTTGAGTTTACTGTCATGTCAGCTTCTATTTCATGGCAAAAACTGTCAAAAATGAACAAACAGTTTTTACGCAGCACTTTTCTATGATATAAAATGATAGCAACAACAATAGATTTACAAAAAAATACTTCAAATAATATAAAATAGTTTTGAAGACTTAGAGTCTTAGATTTAAAAAGAATTTCTTTAAAGACTCACTCCAGATAAAACTCTTTGTCTTTGGCGCTGCAAAAGTACATGTTTGACAGTGAGGTGGCTATTGCAATATTGACATTTTGGAGCAACTTCTGCTTTGAATAGATATGCATGAGTGAGTAGTGCATCTAACATGCTATTTTGTAAAAATAATCTCATTGCGTCTCGAGTTAAAAGAATAGCGCTGGATTTTAAAAAGTTTATGACTTCAAGCGCTTGCTGTTCAGCAAGTTTGTCTGACTGGTCATAAACAGATAAATCGGGGCATTTAACCGCACACATTTCATGAATTCAAGCTGACCGTCTCTGGATGTTATTGAAATGTTTAAACATTAAGGTGAGCAACTTCTTGTGGGACAATTGACAATTTTTAAAAAAAAAGATACAACACTTACAGTTTTTTTTTTTTAAATGAATGTTATTATTTTGGATGTGTTCAGGTGTCTAATAAACTTGTAATTAATTTGTGATCTATTAAAAAGATACAGAAAATAAGACTGACTATTTACTATTTCTAAATTCAGTGGTTGCAAAGTACAGTTTTTTTCTGTTGATCACAAAATACAATATTTTGAAGAACGTAAGAATCCTGTAACCATTGACATAAACAAGGGGGAAAGAAATATTAAAACTAATGTAGAGAATGGCTACAGGTTTCTGACATGGCTAACATTCTTCAAAATATCTTCTTTTGCTTTCAACAGAAGGAAAAAACAAGTCAAGGATGAGAAAACAATGACAAAAATGTCATTTTTAATGTCAAGTTTAATGTCAAGTTATATTAGTGTCAAAAAAACTTTAAAAAATCTTTTAATTATGTCCCATTCACTTTTGGGATTGCATTTTATTGATAAACATATACACCGGCCACTTTATTAGGTACAACTGTCCAACTGCTTGTTAATGCAAATTTCTAATCAGCCAAATCACATGGCAGCAACTCGATGCATTTAGGTATGTAGACATGGTTAAGACGATCTGCTGCAGTTCAAACTGAGCATCAGAATGGGGAAGAAACGTGATTTAAGTGACTTTGAACGTGGCATGGTTGTTGGTGCCTGACGGGCTGGTCTGAGTATTTCAGAAACTGCTGATCTACTGGGATTTTCACACACAACCATCTCTAGGGTTTACAGAGAATGGTCAGAAAAAAGAAAAATATCAAGTGAGCAACAGTTCTTTGGGCGCAAATGCCTTGTTGATGCCAGAGGTCAAAGGAGAATGGCCAGACTGGTTAGAGCTGATAGAGAGGCAACAGTAACTCCAATAAGCACTCATTACATCTGAAGTATGCATAAGAGCATCTCTGAACACACAGCGATTCCAGCCTTAAGGCGTATGGGCTACAGCAGCAGAAGACTACACCAGGTGTCACTTCTGTTAGTTAAGAACAGGAAACTGAGGCTACAAATCGCCCAGGCTCACCAAAACTGGACAATAGAAGATTGGAAAAACGTTGCCTGGTCTGATGAGTCTCGATTTCTGCTGCAACATTCAGATGATAGGGTCAGAATTTGTCATCAACAACATGAAAGCATGGATCAATCCTGACTTGTATCAACGGTTCTGGCTGCTGGGGGTGGTGTAATGGTGTGGGGGATATTTTCTTGGCACACTTTGGACCCAATAGTACCAATTGAGCAACAGGTCAATTCACCATTGTTGTTGACCATGTCCATCCCTTTATGACCACAGTGTTACCATCTTCTTATGGCTACTTCCAGCAAAATAACGCACCATGTCATAAAGCACAAATCATCTGACTGGTTTCTTGAACATGACAATGAGTTCACTGTACTCAAATGGCTTCAACAGTCTCCTTTGGGATGTGGTTGAACGGAAGATTCACATCATGGATTTGCAGCTGACAAATTTGCATCAACTGGGTGATGCTATCATGTCAATAGGGACCAAAATCTCTGAGGAATATTTCCAGTACCTGGTTGAATCTATGCCATGAAAAATTAAGGCAGTCTTGAAGGCAAAAAGGGGTCCAACCCGGTACTAGTACGGTGTACATAATAAAGTGGCTGGTGAGTGTACATATACTTGTCCTCTGGAATAATTTAAAATAAAAGTTCAGGCAAAGTGAATTCAATTAAGCTGAAAACAATCTTTAAATAGTAATCTAGATTAAGTTCTGCTAGAAATAAATATCTAGGCTTTGTAAATTTGTAAAGTAAATGAAATTAATTTCATTACAATAAAGAAAAGACGCTGTTATGAGCAGTAATATCAGTGGAAAACAAAAACTCACCACTTGGTTGAGAGTATCTTCAAGTTCAGCCTCCTCTGGGTTCTTTGAACTAAACACAACACAAACTTGGTTAAATCCTCAGTTTCAAATATAGAGCCTTGCTAATGCAGTTTTCATTCTTTAGATATTATTGTCAGCTCATTTTTATTGCACTAAAGAGATTCAAAACTCTACTCTTAAAAGATGAAAATGAAAGCCTGATATGGAGTCTGGTCCACCAATAATGATGTGAATGAGAGAATCACCTCTTCTTCAGTAAGGAGTCACAGTATCTGGCCAGAAGCTCAGGGGATTTGCTGGAGGACTGTGCCATTCTTGTTACTGCATTATTATTAATGAATCTTCCACAGGCCTGAAGACCAGCACAGATCACAGAATGAAAATTACACCAGAGGCTAATAATAACCACTATAGTACACAACAGATCTCATATAAGCTTACAACCTTATCCAGTGCCGCCACGAACCCGGCATCATTATTGAACGCAGACATGACAAGAGCATTGTATTTCTTGTGAACATCCAAGGTAGTTTGCACATACATTTTAGGATCCTGAAAAACAAGAAGTGACAATTCAGACTGTGATCAAATTAAGGCCTTACAGGAACTGAGCAGAGCAGATGTACCGGGAAACACGCACGACAAAAAACAAAACAAAAACAAACTAACATGATATCCAGGATTGATGGAGATAAATATTACTGGCCAGTGCTTCCCACTGGTCCCACATTCTTTACACACAACACATAAATGATTAATTACATATGACACAAAATAATGTGATTTTTAACAATAGTTTTATTTATTATACACTGTTTCTTTTCAATGGGTTAAATTTGGTCAAAGGGCTTTTGAAATAAGAAAAGAAATCCAGTATTTCTCTCATTTTTATGCTATTTTGGAGCCATCTGCACACAGCTGCACTCTGCTCTCTCTCTCTTTACTGGTATGCATTTACTACAGTACTGCCAAAGCATTTTAGATATGCATAACATATGTAATGAATAACATAACATAAATGAGAAATAAATAACAACAGACTATATCTCTAAAATGGATACTTTGTAATAATTAGAATAAAAAATGTGTAGATTATATAAATAAGGCAATTTAGTTGATTATTGGTGTACTTATATTTTGCAGCCAGTTTAGATCTCAATCTCATTTTGTCCTCTCTGAGTATACAGTAATTTTTTTTACTTGTTTAGATGAATGAATCCATTATTTACTTTTTCTCCTGTTCTCGCAGCTGTGCACGCTGTCAGCTGTGAAGCCAAGTCTTTAATAAAAAGAGTAATGCAAAAACATAACAGCTTTAGAAAGCGAAAGCAAAAGTTGACTCCCAGACATTTTAGGAGATTTAGAAACACCGGCTAGATGTATTTTTAAGCCTCAAAAAGTTGCATGTCTTTGGGTCTCTGCAGAGCACGTGAGACTGTCTGAGGAAGTGTTGTTGACAGTTCTGGCTCACACACAATGAGCAGTATGAAATGGGGCAGGAGAAGATTTTACATTGGTTAATCGAACGCAGACATTTGAGTTATCTTGGGCGGATACAAAAAAAAATGTAATGGGTGATAATATATACATATTAATATACCTGGGCAACCTGTCCAAGTAAAGTCTATGGCTGTTTCTCAATATGCGTTCTTCAGCGGTCTTGCATTCTCGTGTTCTCGTGCAACGTCATCATCAGCTGCCTAAGTTCAGTTCCAATACTCAAGGCCGCAAGTACGGAGGACGCGTGAAACTTCCCGGATGTGATCTTGATATCGAGGACGCACTGATGCAGACTTGAGCACCGAACTCGCTCTGGAAGTCCCAGAAGTCATTGCGACTGGAGGTGGGAAGCGCAGCATTTTATTTAGATTTATTATTAAAGTTCAGAGATATCACTTATTTACCTCAGGAGTTTCCCTAAATGAAACGGTGAAAGTAAACATTAACATGAACATCTTAATAAAGGAATAAACACATTAAGGGTGTTTGTTTGCTGAAATTCGTATTAAAATTTGTTTTATTTATATTGTGCAGAGTATATTTATAATGTTTTTATGCAAAGTATATATTTTGAAGGGGGGGGGGGGGGGATCATTGTATGAATGCTGTAATGTTTAAATAATTTCCATTTAAAACGCGTGAAGGTCACATGACCATCAGGAAGAACGCAGCATCCCATTTCTCAAAGGACGCATTCTCTGCCCTCACGGTCTCCTGAGTTCGTTCTTCCGAGGACACCTGGCAAGACCGGTCTCCACAAGAATGTAAGTCCGTTCTCAGAATTGAGAAACAGCCAAAGTATGGTGTCAATGAATAAGGCTGTATTTTCCATATTATTCCATCTGAAATATGGTTTGAATTCTATTGCAAAGCAACTTAGGTGATGCAATATATGTGAAGCAAACAAAACAAAAATATGAGGCTGTGATCATATTTCCCACACAAATTACACCCAGTTTTGCTTTAATTTAGACTTGGTGTTTTAAATATGTCTAAATGTTAACTTAAAGTTCACTTAAGTGTGTTTTATATATTTTTTTCTTATTCAGTTCCTAATACTTACATTTTTAAAATTAAATAATAAATCAAGATTTGTTTTCCTGTAAAGGCGGTGCCTGGCTTTTATTGATGTGGCATACAGTGGGTGAGTCACTTCTATGAAATATAATACAAGTGTATTTTTAAATCATGGAGATTTTAGGTCACAGTCAAACAGCTTTTGTCCTGATAATAATAGTCCTGTTATGGATTATTACAAATGACGTGACGCTAAGTACAAGAAATTCAGGTTCACTTGTGCTTTCAACACAACATTCACAAGCCAAATTAATCAAATTTTAAATTGCTCAGCATGAAACTGAAAGCATTGTTTCCACATGGTCACTGTGGGTTAAACTGCATAAGCATGACTTACATTGAGCGCTGAATCTCCACACTTCTCGATGGCTGCCAGACCCTGATTATGAATGTGGGACTCCAAGAGTTTCTTTAGCTCTCCCAATCCATCTGTGATCCGGGAAACAAGGTTGTACATCCGACCGAGATCTGCAATTATAAACAATGTGTGATGACCATCAGACAGAGTGTTATTTTGTGGATTTTAGAAATGTGCAAGGTTTATTTTTTTATCATGATGATTATGTAGTGAACAGCTTACAAGTAACGTCAGTTACGTAATAATGTTACTTTAAGCAACAAGTAAAGCATTTTTTTTAATTAAGTACTAATATTAAAATGCAACACAAGTTACTATTTACTTTTAGTTACTATTTAAAAAATAAAATGCTTAATTATAATTAAAGAAGTCACAATGAATCATGCAGTCAATAAGACAATGGGCTCTATTTTGATGGTCCCTGCGCAAAGTGTGTTTTGAGAATAAACCAATCAGAGTCTCATCTCCCATTCCCTTTAACCGTACGTTCACACCGAAAGCGGCGAGAGAGTTCAAGGTCACTCTGGCCACCCTGGCGACAACGCTGTCTGCCTTCAGCTCCGGCGGCGAAAGCGTCAAAACTCGCTACATTGATCTCGTATTTAAAGGAGCCGTTGCAGCATATCAGTTACATTCCTGCATAAAACATGTTTCTAGCGTGAAAATGTTGCGCACTTCTTATTAAATTCATACAACAATGGAAGATCAAGTTGCATGTGGCCTGTGGTCAAATGTCTGAAATATCCTGAAGCAGCAGTACTGTTTTGTACTGTCACATCGCGTGAGATTCCCACTTTTTTAAGATAAATTTATATAACATTAATAAACATCAGTAACTCGCCAGTAACTTATTTAATGTATGTTCCTGTAGGAAAACATTGTAAATAATTGGAAATCCGGCGACCGCAATAATCAAACCCTTGGGAACAACTGTGATCGGAACCAAAGTTCACAGGTCTGTGTTCTCTGAACTCCTATCAAGCGGTGGATGTCTTCATTCTGATTGCTTGCCGCCGAACTGCGTCATAGCTCATTACCATAAAGTTGACTTCATTTCAACTCTCATCGACGCTCACGCCGACGAAGACGCGCCGCGCTGCTTCTCGCCGCTGGCTCTCATTGAAAATGAATGACTTCCAGCTACTTTGATGCTCTCGCCGCTTTCGGTGTGAACATCTGGTGAGAGTCAGTTGCGCCGCGCCATAGCGCATTTGCTATTTACAAGGCGGACTTTGTAAGTGGAAAAACTAAACACTTCACTAGAGAGAAAACAGAGCATCTACAGCGTGAGCATGAGAGATAAGCCTTCTCATTGTTTACTTTCGCTTTCACTCTTGTGGATAGAGAAACGTGTTGTACGCACCGACATCTATTAGCCTATACATAATTAATTTTGTTTGTTAAGCGCAAAGATTTTTTCAAAAATATTTCTAAATTCAGTTCTAATTTCCAGAAAAAGAATAAATGAACAATAATAACGAAGTGTGGTCAAAAAAGTTTTTCAAATACACATGCTGTGCCCCATATGGTCTAAAATCTGACAGGTGGACAAATCTAAGCTTGTTTTTAATAAAACAAAAATAAATATGCATATAATAAATAATACTGCTAATAATAGTAACTTTACAAAAGCAAATTGTTCTGAATAAACTGAAAAAGCCCCCCGAGAAGGCATGAAAGTATGGTTTTTATATTTATGTAGGCTGGAAAATAATCATTTTTGTAATATTTTAATCCTTAATTCTTTTTCATTTGTAAAGATATTTGTGTATTACTGTACATCCTGTGTGTATTAAGTAATGTGTAAGGTAAGCGCACAACTAATTGTGCTACTAACTAATTGTGTAACTACAACTGCGCTGGACAATAGACCAGATCAAATCGCGCCAGTATTTGAGTATTTGATATGTGCTTATGCATAAAAAAATCAGTTTGATCAAATGAAACAAGTTGAAAGTCAAATCAAAGGGTGCTGTCATTATTTACAAGTCTTGTAAAACACTGCAACATCGATAAGGTTAAAAGGCTTTTTTCATCAACTATTACTTGGGTTGTACTGTAGTAACACTAATGACAACCACTAGCAGGAAAGTGGAATAATGACATAAAATTGTATTATATTATTATTGTATTAAATACATTGAGGACTGTAATATGATCAGCGTTTACATACATATATACTTATATCCTTGTAGTTATCGAGATCTACAAATGTTAAAGTGAGGTTAAAAACATCCTTAAAATTTGGTTGTTTAAACTTAATGAAAATTTTACATTTGGATACTAACTCATGCTACATTCAGAATAGACTTTAAAGAATTATTACTTGTCTATAAATCACTTAATTGCCTAGGACCTCAATACAATACAGATATGGTCACTGAATACAAACCCAACAAATCACTCAGATTCCAAGTTCCAAGAGTTCAGTCAAAGCAGGGTGAATCAGCTTTCAGCCACTTTGCCCCCCGCTGCTGGAATCAGCTTCCAGAAATGATCAGATGTGCTCCAACATTAGGCATATTCAAATCAAGACTGAAAACACATCTGTTTAGCTGTGCCTTTACTGAATGAGCACTGTGCTGTGTCCGACAGATTGCACTATTATGTTTTTCTCTTCTTCTTCATTCTTTTATATCACATTTTACCTGTTTTTGTTTTTTTTACTCATTTTTATTATTTGTTTTTATTTTACTTGTTTCTTTTATTCTTGTTTATGTAAAGCACTTTGAATTGCCACTGTGTATGAAATGTGCTATATAAATAAACTTGCCTTGCCTTGCCTTACTGTTAAACATGCATTTTTGATAGCCCAAAAACACACAAATATAGATTTATTTTTGTCATTATATATTAGCAATTATTATAACCAAATCAAATGTTTTTGGAATCAAAACTGGGGACTTGCTCTGACCAGATTATCTGAATGAGTGAATAATTCATTTGTTCTTGAAGCAATGAGTTACAAATTATTTGAATGAGTGTCTCAATAAATGTCACCTACAGGAAGTGCTTGTGCCATACTTTTATAATATAATCAACTGCAAACATTAGCCAGAATAAAAACTGGGCGTGAAAAGCAGAAAAAAATATATAACAATTATTGTCAGTTAATAAATTCTTTCTTTCTTTCTTTTTCTTTCTTTCTTTCTTTCTTTCTTTTTCTTTCTTTCTTTCTTTCTTTCTTTCTTTCTTTCTTTCTTTCTTTCTTTCCTTTCTTTCTTAATATAATAATGTTTGCTGTTAACAAAATTAAATCTTAAATAATATACTGTCTCCGAATAAAGATGATATTGCAGGACTGGCTGACCTTCATTCTTATCAGCATCTAGAAGATTCTGGAACTCTGTGTGGAAGATCTCCAGGTGTTTCTCGATGAGGACCTGCTCACACTTGCGAGCCAGCTCGTCTTGTGTGCTCTCGTGGAGATAAACCTGAACCCGCCGCTGCTCCTCCAGCAATCGTGCCTCTGCCTATACACACATGCACACACAATCTGAACATGGTTAAAACTAAAGTCTCCAATAAAATATAAAGAAATGTTCATTAGGATGTAAGACTAGCATCTGAACTTGAATGTATTACTTTACCTTTTTCATGTATTCCGTAACAGGGTTTTGTTGGAGGAACTCTGTGCTTTCTCGTGTATAGAAACGTTCGGTGTCTGCTAAAAACTGGGCCTCGAAGTACTCCTTGTAAACTGATAATGTCGGGCCCTTCACAAATGCATCGTCCTCATTCAAGCCCAACTCAACTAGAAAAGACAAAATAAAATCACAATTTGATATTTCAGGGGTCTAGAAAGCACTGCATTTATTCACATGCACGATTTAAAAATAAACATTAAGGGCAGTCGACAATCACAGAATAATGAAGTGAAGTTGCCTCACCATAGGACTGAACAACTCCACTGACGAGTCTGGTGTTAATAGTCTCACCATTTCTCTCCTTCTCAACAAGCTTTAAAACTGCATTGGTTACCTATATAAAAGACAGTTACAAGAAAGGCCAATACATAATCCTATTAATGGGATAGTTCACTCTAAAATTTTAACTCATTACTTAATCACCCTTGACTTGTTTTAAATTATATATAAATATATATATATTTATTCTGTTGAACACACAAAAGATATATTGAAACGTGAGAAACCTGTAACCACTGACATCCATAGTATTTCTTTGTCTTCCTATGGATGTCAACGGGTATGGGTTTCCAACATTCTTCAAAATATTTTCCCCTGTAAAATAAATTCATACTGTCAAGAAAAGGGTGAGTAAATGATGACAGAATTGACATTTTCGGCCAAACTATCCTTTTAACATGCACACAAACACATCTCTGAGTAAGACACAGAAATGTTTTGTTTATGAATGTTTCAGATTTTCTGACTAAATTGAGTAAACCAATGATTCAGTGACCTACTGATAAAACAGACAGATTTTATGAATCATTAATCATTAAAACAGTGACTTGCGCCACCTGTTAGCAGTTTATATTCATATTTAAAAGCCAACAGTTTGCTCAAAATTTAATATTTGCAAATTAAAAATTATTTTTAAAAGCTCATAACATTATGCGCAGCACTTTTGGAATATAACTGCATATAAGCTCTATTAAACTGTCTATGTAATCCATCTAATTGCCACTTTAGAGTGAAAAGATGTATTTTGTCAATACTGATCTCATTAAATTAGTAACACCCAATATTATGAAATCTAGGGAACAAATGTCCTTTATATAGGCCATTTTCTTGCAAATGATTAATCAACTTTATATTAATTAAGGTTCAAATCAATGTAAATATGGCTTAATTCAGAGACATACAGCTGAAGTCAGAATTATTAGCCCCCCTTGATTTTTTTTTTTTTTTTTTTTTAATTTTCACAAATAATGTTTAACAGAGCAAGGAAATGTTCACAGTACGTCTGATAATTTTTGTTTCTTCTGAAGAAAGTCTTATTTGTTTTATTTCGGCTAGAAAAAAAGCAGTTTAAACATTTTTTTAAAGCCATTTTAAGGTTAAAACTATTAGCCCCTTTAAGCTATATATTTTTTCGATATTGTATAATGATGGTTTGTTATGTAGACTAACTTGCCTAGTTACCCTAACCTGCCTAGTTAACCTAAATAACCTAGTTAAGCCTTTAAATGTCACTTTAAGCTATATAGAAGTGTCTTGAAAATGTCTAATAAAATGTTATTTACTCTCATCATGGCAAAGCTAAAATAAATCAGTTATTAGAAATGAGTTATTAAAACTATTATGATTAGAAATGTGTTTAAACTTCTCTCTGTTAAATAAAATAATAATTCAGGAGAGCTAATTGTTCTAACTTTAACTGTATATGGCTAATTTGGTTCTAAAAAAAGGGAGAATTAGTCTTGGGTAATCTGCAGCAATCTCAGTATAACGGAGTACACCCCATTTTGAAAATGAATATTTTTATCCATTCTCAGTGAATATGGGTAATATATATTGGCGCATTTGAACAAAACAGATTAATTTAATGGATATATTTATTAAAATAATATTTAGTCAAATAACATTTTTACAAATGGAATTTGTAAAACGGAACACTGAAAAGCATCCTATAGAAATTATTAATTTAAATGAGAGATTTGTGAGGGGTGTACTCATATATGCCGAGCACTGTATTTACTTTATTTCATCTGATACAAATATAAGAAATATAGTAGTGTCATTTACAACTGCATAATTATAAAATGCCAAGAAAAGAAATGACTGACTCACCTGCTTGTTTAGAGGTCTGAATAAACATTCTCTCCAAGTGACCAAAGCAAGCTGAGAAGCACAAACATTATTTTATATAGTTTATTACTAAAACAGATATAAAACACACAATATTATTAAAAACTATTTACAAAAGCAAAATATTAGATTTGTGACAGAATTTGAGAGAAATTAAATAATAACATTAGTAAATATAGCTATTATTAGCATTCAATTATTTAATTACTATTAATTCAGGGCTGAACAATAAGGATTTTACCTGCTACCATTTAAATCAAAATAATATAATCACAATAAATAAACAGTTAGGTTTTTTATAGCACAGCAACACATAAACATGTTCAACACATCAAGCCAACTGGTCAAATGACAGATCTTTTATCAGCTAACAACGGACAATGGCAAGCATTAATCAAAAATACTGTTGATGGGTGATTGCAGGTATGGTCTGTTGGCTGTTATATGCAATGAATTGAACTGAAATACTACAAGGTTTAGTCATCACTCATTCTGATGAACACAATGTATGGAAATGTAAAACAGGAAGCAATGAGTCAGGCAGGGGCGTGCGCTGTTTCTCTCACCGAGTAGATTTCATAAATTCCTTTCCGTCCCTCATCACACTCCCGACGCACCCAGTGTCTGTTGAGGTAAGCACAGATCCCATCTAACACTTTACTGGAGAAGCGATAATCCTCCCACTGCTGTGTGTAGAACTTTAGCACGCTCTCATCCATCAGGTCCTCTCCATCCTGCCAGACACACACAGATGGAGGAGAGAAACAGGTGGAGAAGTGAGCGAGGTCTGGAGAACTGACAACTCATACTGCTTTGCATTTTAACAAGGCATGGAAAACTACTAAGCCTGATGTTTTTTTAAATAAACAAATACTTATTAGTTATGGAAAGCCATGTTGTGTAATGATTAGCCAGTGTTAATATGGTACAATTAATTTATTTATGCAACATTAGCATAATAAAATCCTCACAAATATTGCAAAATGTACTAAAACTAATTCTTACATTTTGATTTCTAATATAAATCTTGTATGAATTGCATAAGTGTAAACCAAACCAATTGTGGTATTGCGAAAGTAGAACTGTTTGCTTAGAAATATATATATATATATATATACAGTTAAAGTCAGAATTATTAGCCCCCCCTGAATTTTTAGACCGCTTGTTTATTTTTTCCCCAATTTCTGTTTAATGGAGAGCAGATTTTTTCAACACATTTCTAAACATAATAGTTTTAATAACCGATTTATTTGATCTTTGCCATGATTGTAAATAATATTTGACTAGATATTTTTAAGACACTTCTATACAGCTAAAAGTGACATTTAAAGGCGTATCTAGGTTAATTAGGTTACCTAGGCAGGTAAGTGTAATTAGGCAAGTTATTTTATAAACAGTGGTTTGTTCTGTAGATTATCGAGAACAAATATAGCTTAAAGGGGCTAGTAATTTTGTCCCTAAAATTATGTTTAAAAAATTAAAAACTGCTTTTATTCTAGCCAAAATAAGTCTCGTTTCTGTAGAAACAAGACTTTCTACAGAAGAAAATATATTATCAGACATACGGTGAAAATTTCCTTGCTCTGTTAGACATAAAATATATATATATATATATATATATATATATATATATATATATATATATATATATATATATATATATATATATATATATATATATATATATATATATATATATATATATATATATATATCTTTTTTTTACTTTAAATAAGTATAATACATTTATTTTGCATTGCAACTCTTACAATATATTTGGGAATAATACATTTATTTTGCATTGCAACTCTTACAATATATTTGGGTCCATTTAAACTAAAATTGTCAATAAGGGAGCAAAACGTTGTGCTTTAACCAAAAAATACACAATTACGTTTAAAAGATGCTTTATGTCATTATTCATCTGGGAGTTAACAAAATATGTTGTAAATACATTTGACCTTTTACCATTTCGGACTGAATCATTTTGACAAACAAGTATATTATGTATACCAATAGATCAACAACTTGATAAAAGTTTATCAATCAGGGTTCAAGTGAATTGTTTTAGCTATACAAAGTTTAACGTAATATTTTAGTCAGTTTGACTGATTTAAGTAGATATACCTAACCAAGTTAATTTGATTTAACTTAAATAAGGTTTACAGTGAAAATATAAACATGTGAGTTTCATAAATTTAGCTTGTTTTTGAGCAATAATTACTTAAAGGCCTGTCACAATAATCAATATTTTGACTTATCGCACAACACATGGACACGACCTCAACCATTTTCAGTTATGCAATATACAATTAAAGTCAGAATTTTTTAGCCACTTCTAGAACTTTTTTTTCTTCTTTAAATATTTCCCAAATTATGTCTAACAGACCAAAATAATTTTTTACAGCATGTCTGATAATATTTTTTCAGGAGAAAGTCTTGTTTTTTATTTCGGCTAAAATAAAAGCAGTTTAGAATTTTTTAAAAAACATTTTAGGGACAAAATTATTAGCCCCTTTAAGCTATATTTTTTCTCGATAATCTACAGAACAAACCACTGTTATAAAATAACTTGCCTAATTCCCCTAACCTGCCTAACTTAATTAACCTAGTTAAGCCTTTAAATGTCACTTTAAGCTGTACAGAAGTGTCTTGAAAAATATATAGTCAAATATTATTTACAGTCATCATGGTAAAGATAAAACAAATCAGTTATTAAAATGAGTTATAAAACTATTACGTTAAGAAAAGTGTTGAAAACAGAAACTGGGGGAAAAAAATAAACAGGGGTGCTAATAATTCAGGGGGGTTATAATTCTGATTTCAACCATGTATCGCCCATACATCAAAAAATTTTTTAGCAACATTTTAGCTGATGGGCAACATCTCTATTAGATGTGTCAGTGTCAGTATGGTAAAAAAAAAACATAGTATTTACTATGAATTACTATAGTATATTTTCATGCTGATGCCTGACAACTGAAAATAGATCTGGAAGCAGATTTCGCAGCCTGTAAATTTAGCCTGGTACCTAATTATTAAATTGTTAAAATAACTATAAGAATCTTAAGAATCTCTTTGGAAGAGTGTACTTGCACAGTGATGCTATTATATTGTCATTCTGGCATTATATAATGAGTTTCATAAAATGGTCTAAAAATGACAATAATATTGATTATCGCAATATATTTTGGTGCGATATATCGTTCAAAAAATAGATATTGTGACAGCCCTAATTACTTTTAAAGGACATTTTTTAATATATGTTTTAAACAAACTTAATAAAATCTTATTCATTCCAATGGGATTAATGAATCACCAAAAGGGAAAAAATATACATTATTAATACATATTTATGTCCTACTCAGTGTATTTCAGCGTTTTAAGTGGAACTCTAAAAAAGTATCTGTATACGTTTCACTTAACTATCCAAGATTTTTTTTCTTTTCTTTTTCCCTTTAGTAACATACAGATGTATGGTACATAGGGTTTTCCACAATGGGTACACAAAACAACCAAACATCGGAATCTAGAAGTTATATAAATATGAAAATTACATTAATGATTCAAGGACATTATAAGAGCAATCAAAACAATACACTCATAATTATTTTGTAATATTTTTGTTATATCGTCAAAAAGAAAACAGATAAAACTGATTTGCTGCAATTAAGGTGTGTACTTTTCATTTTATTTTCTATTTTATTAAATTTTTTTTATCATATTGTGGCACCCAGTCTACCCTTCCCCCCCTAAACTACATACTTATGAAATTGTGAGGATGGTAATTGTAGAATCTTGTTCATTTGTAATTGTATTTACTTATTTTTAAATAGGTATTGTTCTTCTCATTATCTTTCTTTTACGTTTTAGGTTTTGTCTCATTTCAATACAAAAATAAACAAAATCTTTCTAAATATACATTCTATATTAAGTCTGGTCTTAATGGAAGAATATATTCTACCCATTTTCTCTATGTCTCATTAAACTCCTCAGTCTGTAAACGACGATTCCAAGACTTCATCTTTACTCATTACTGAGACGTGCATGGTCAGATACAACATGGCATTAGTAGAAAAACAACAAATTACAAGTGATTATGGAAACAACAAATGTATACAGATTTTTTTGAATTCAAGAAAAGGGTAATAGAATAAACGTATCTTATGAATGAATTTCGAGCCAGCATTCAAAGTAGTTTCATGTATACCAACAATAATATATCCTGAACAATATTATGCATGCAAGCTGTAGGCTGTTACCTTGAGAAGGTTTGTCAAGTAGCTCCTCAGAAAATCTTTGAGTCTTTTGTAGAGTTCTAGTCCAACAAACTGTGCCCCCCCAGGTGTGGGTGTTTTCTTGGAGGGTTTGGACGAGGGGATGCCAGTAGGCCTGGCCTGGTGTACACTGGTACAGTAGTTATACACATGTCTGAACAGCAGGTTAAAGTCAAAAGGCAGTAAGAGAATAAATTATGACAGATTGATAACATTAGCAACCTCCTGGCAGTTTCTTGGTCCTGTTTCTTTATGCAAGACAGACCTAAACCAGTCAAAAACAGTTATACTACTGTAATAAAACAACAATCATGGAGATATGATTTCTAACAATTCTTATCTTGCATGAAAAAGCTGCTGGACACACTTAAACCGTCAAGTCAAAAAAGATTTTATCTATGCGGTCTAGAAAAACAGTAATTATTAGACATGCTCCGGTCAGGATTTTTGCAGCCGATATAGAGTTCCAATTCCTTATCATGAGGATCGGCCGATACAGAGTACGGATTTTGATGCTTCAAGATTTATATAACTTTGCTATTGCATAAAGCACATTTTCCCTTTAAGAATGGTAAAGTGGAGATCTTTCCTTAATTAAGGATGTTGAATATATGCCTTAAACATGTCTCTTATAACTATTTATTGTGGACAAGTAATGACTGAAGCATTACCCCCTTCAGTCCTACAGGGACAACATTTTAAAGGTAGAGGCTCTTAAGAAAACATCTGCTTCAACAGACGTACACACTCTCATGCAAAAAGCCCTCTTGAGAAGCTCTTATGCATGTTGAATGGAAATAAAAGAATATTACAAGTTCTCTGAAACGGTATGTTTTTATTGCAAGCTGTAATGTCTCAGTGCTGTAGCTTAAGGGTCGTGATCATTTCTGTTTTCTTTGTTATGGTCTTCTGAGCAGTGTGGTGACAGCACTATAAGACTAAACTGCATGCTGAGACTCTGTTTGACAGCAGCACTAAAGAAACTTGCAAAAGCAGCAGAAAGTTCTTTGTGGACTCACAGAGCCACACACAGCCAAATAAAAGACATGACTGAAGATGTAGAGGGGAATGACAGCTGTGGGTAGTAGATCAAAATCACAGCAATTACACCCCATGTCTGATGTGGCACTTAGTGGGCGAAATGCAGAACTGCAAATTTGAAAGTGGACAGAAGCCTTTGTAAGTTTTAACTTGCCTGATACTAACTGCTTTAAAGGGGCGGTCCAGAATGTAATTTTAAGGCTTCGTTGTGTTTATAAGATGCAAAGCAATGTGTGCTCATGTTTCACTTGAAGGAAATCACGTTGTTATTTTTTCATACATCTGACTTTGATTATATACAGCTACTCAGCTAACATGAAAACGACTGTCATATTTCCTAGTTCATCTGAAAGGCCCACCCTCAAGTGACTCTGATTGGTCATCTATTATATTGTGCTGTGATTCACGGATCGGCTCCACGTCACGCCCGTACATGCATGCGCTTCTGTGCTGAATAACCGATGTTTATGTTTATTTTTCTCTGATGCTGGAATTAAGTTATTTTCTGTAATTTACAGTGACGTTGTTGACAAAAGAATAAAGCACAAGATGTGGGATGCAACCTGTGTGAGCCTTGATAGATTTTTCTGCTGCTAACTGACATGAGTTAAGCGAGCTCTCCTCTATTCTTTTATCTCAACACGATACAAGACTTCTTTCACATATATTCAGAATATGCATAAGTAAGTAATATGAATCATTCACATATCTTTTGCGAGTTCATTATCTGAGATGTAGAACGGATGGAAAAGCTGCCTATAGAGAGACAAGCATGCGCTGGTGAAGAGTGTGTGTGTGTGTGTTTACATCGGTTTGACTGGTAAATATGAATTTGTAGCTAAATCGTTAGCTGTGCCAAACAGCATTTCCTGTTGTTTACATCTTTGCTACAGCATACCGTTAACGCTAGACACTGTACATGTCATGATCAATTTTAACAAATAAAAACACTTACAGGTTGTGACTCAAAGGGCTTCTGCTTGTTGGAGCAGCTCCTTCTTTAAGGAGATTTTAACCGAATTCAGCACTGAACTGGGAGAGATTCTTGAGCTGTTTTATCAAATTATGCTTGCTATGTATTTTATAATTAATAATAATTAATATTGAACTGTAAGCACTTCTGTCTTTGTGTCGTGTCAATTGGAAGCCCAAATACAAAAACAGCTCTGAAAATAGCAGCGTTTGGACGGCATTTTAGCTTTCTCTGCTGTAACATTACAGTGCCTCTGGCCACGCCCCTGAGTGGTAAAAGTACCTTTGTGATCTCACAGGCCTGGAAGTATTTTTTGTAATCCCCAAAGTTCGTTCACTGTAGGATTTGCTAAGCTATCTCTGTAATAGCCAATGTCTCCCTTTGCATTGAACTGAGCATTTTACATTCAGAGATGTTGTTTATGTTCACAGCTACATTACACATCAACTAAAGTTAAAAATATAATATCGTAGTGGACCACCCCTTTTAGAGCTCTAGGGTGGAATAATCAAAGTGTGTGTGCTTGGCTTTATAAATTGGCCAAGCTAAAAAAATATAAATAACAACATGTACTTTAATTTTACAATGCTCTACGAGACATTTAGCAAATTTCTGTGAAATATTGGTTGTAAAATACCCCCATTGCAATGCCAGGCCTGACCTAAAATTAAAACCTCATTTAATTGAACACTTTTGATTGATTACGATTGAATAATTATTCTATTTTTAGTGTAATTATTAATTTATTATTATTTCCCCCTCAGAGTTCATAGTGTTATCATTTGTACTGTAAACATACTTCACTAATAAAGCTTTTTTTAAAAAAAAAAAAGGCACATTTTATTAAAATAATAAATAGAAACAATATATGTTTGTTTGATAAATACTTCAAACTGAAATCAAAGCACACAGTGCTTGAGATGAAGATGTTTTGTGAAAAAGGTCACAATTCAGTTCTAATTTAAAAAGCAAGTTAGCTTAAAAAATAAAAAAAATAAGTTTGTAAACAAACTAAAAATAACCAGCACCTCTTGCAAGCATAACTAAAGTTACCAAATAAAATAAAATCATTGAATTAACTTTTTATGATAGAGCTTAGTGATGCTGGTGGATAAGCCAAAGGAAAGTGAGTGAGTACTGTTCGACATGCTACAGGTCATTAAAAAAAAAACAGCTCGAGATGTATTGGCCAATATCACATGTCATGACTCCATCTATACTCTCTGATCTGGCCAATCTCATGAACCGATCACAAGTGTGGTTATTTATGAGGAACTTCTATATTTTTCACAATATTGCAAGTTCTAAAACCTGACAGGAAATATTAAAGAAATAAAACACTTAAAATGATGTATATTTTGTAACTTCTTGTAATATACATATTGCAATAAGCAGAATAGACCCAGTTCCTTTTAGTAAAGAAGTAATATATTTATAGGTGCGCATTTTTTATGTAATAAAATGTTGTATTTTGTTTTAGCTAATATTTTTTGTAAAGTTGCTTCTGATCATGATCACATGTCCACATTTAATGGCAATAAGAGGCATGTTTAAGGGATTATATGCAACATCCTAAATTTATTCTCTTTGGTAAGGAAAAAACTCCACCTTTATGCAATGGAACAGTTATATAAAGCTTGAAGCATCAGAATCAGTACTCGGTATCGACCAATCACCATGACAAGGAATCGGTACTCTGTATCGGCTGCAAAAATCCTGAATCCTAAAAACAACTATTGCTACTAATAATCTATCAGGCATTTGCTCAAACTGATTGGCTCAAGTAAAATTGCGAATACACAAGCATTGGGCTTTGAAACATTGATGTTCCTGCCCAATACCAAATATACTACCAACAAAGAACAAGACTAACATGCAGCGCATCATTCATCTGACATATGAGAGACACTTGCTTTCTTAATCCACACGCAGTAGTATATTTTTAAAGGAATCGTATTAACAGAATTAAAAAGCAAAATAACAGACATGAGCAAATGGCGTTGTTATGGGCTATGATTTTAAGTTTCATTTCGACTAATTGCCCAGACCTGATTCAGGAGTATTCCACTCTAATTGAATTTGGCAAGCAAAAAAGGTCAACTGTCAACAGGGCAATGATGAATAAAGCATAGCTTACTCACACGAGAGGGGGTTGGATGCAGACCTGGTGCAGTTGCAATCTGAGCTGCATGTAATGCTTTTTAATGCACACACCTAACCCTTACCCTCACAGTGAAGTCACTAGCTCCACTGAGTGCATTATGTCTGACATTGCAAGTCCAAGACTTGCTGTTTAAGCTTGCATAACCAAGGCTACTTCCAGATAATACTGACTAACACAGATGTCTCTTTTAAAACCACACATCTTTCTGTTGGTCAATTCTGCATAAAAATCTGTGTAGGAAACCTTGTTTACTCTTACGAAAAACTAAACCGTGCAGATTCATTTGAAATGATTGACTCCTGAATGGCATCCTTAATGAAACAAAAACTATAACAACCCAAACCATTTCATAACTTTGCCTCATAAGCCAAGGCCTTATTCTCATTAAAAGCACAAGTTTCACGCGCACGCACACCACACCTAACCAAACAAAGACGTTCAGTGTACTGGTCACAGCTGCTACCCCCATTAATCCCCATTCATCCCGCCGTGCCCAGTAAGATACGTGTAGAGTTCCATGTAGCGAGACCTAGCCATGCTCTGGCGTGTATAGACTTGCTGTATTCCTGATCTCAGGTCATCCCAGATCTGCTCCAGCCCAATCTGTTTGAGCCCGTGGGTGTTCTGGCCCCTGGTGGATGACATTGTCTCTGTGGCGGTCTGCTCGCGTCAGATAAATCCTCTCTTCTTCCCGTTCTGCTCCAGAACACTGCTGCTTCACATGTAGTCCACCATGCTGGAGAGCATTCAGACAGGAAGGGTTCAGGGATGAGTACCTCTACACTTCACAGATGGTGGCGCAGGCTGATCTAGGGTTACAGAGGCGTCCAAACAGTTCAGTGCAATGTCTGCAAGAGCAAACAAATCAGGATTAAAAGTAAATAACCACGTATCCTCATTTCAAGATCTCTTTTTGAATAAAACTTTTCACATACTGGGTAAAATAGTTGTCTGGGATTGTCAAATATCTGCAATGTTTTAAAGCTCTAAGAGCATGGTAAATGAAGCTATTAGCACTGTTTACATCTGCTACTGAGATCTGTTTTTGTTGATTGAATCACAAGTAGACTAGAAAGACACATTTCTATTCATAATGGGTGTTTTCATTGGTCTCTTTTGTCCAATTGTTTTATGAAGTTCTGTAAGGGTGCAAGTACAGGCTTCTTTTGATCTTTCTATATAGTGCAAAATAAGAAAGTGAAAGGAGATTCATTCATTCATTTTCTTTTTGGTTTAGTCCCTTTAAAAATCCGGGGTCACCACAGTGGAATGAACCGCTAACTTATCCAGCACATGTTTTAAATAGCGAATGCCCTTCCAGCTGCAACCCATCTCTGGGAAAAAAAGTGAAAGGATATTTAAGTGAAATGAGATATGAAAATGAAATAGAAAGAATTAGCCTCCATTTCTCCTTGGATAGCAAGAAAATTATTCTAAATTATTTAAGTTTTGTCCACACTAAGGGCTGGTAGGAAACATTGTTCAATCATGGCTGTCCAGCATATTTCCAAAACACATCCTGAAATGTTTAAGAATTAGGTCAGTAGACTTTTTTATGATTGTACGACCACAGAGCATCTGCACCATGAGTGAGGTTAAAAGCATTTTCAACTGTCTCTAGAAGTGGTCAATACTCAAAACTTTTTAAAACCTGTTTTAATTAAGGAATAAATGGGAAAAGGTCTCAGTCAGTTTCAAATTGCTGATTTACTTTTACCTCAAATATTAGTCAAACTACACGATTAATCGAAAAAAAGATTGTGATTGCAATTCAACCCTACACACGATCTTAATTCAGATTTTCTATGATTCTGCCAATGATATTTTCAAGTTCAGGAGAGCAGCATAAAAGCAGTCGAACAAGTCTTTACATCGCTTTATATAAGTTGTTCAGCAACATGACACCTCCAAAAGGTGTTGAAAGTGTCACATACTGTATTTATAAGGTAAAAATCATCCCTAAATATAAATTCTGTCTTAATGTAATGATGTATTCGCAGCTGCGAAATCACACGAGTCGACGCACTGTTTGTCTACTACTGAGAGGACACGCATGTCCCCCGAGTAATGTCTACTTTACTGAAAAGAACCAGTATAGGCTGTGAATAACAGGTAATAAAGTTGTAAATAATGTTCAGTGTTGTACAGAGCGATCGTTTGGGGAAGTATGATTTGCTTTTATTTTTATTTTATTCAGTAACAGCAGCCATGACATGAGTCACACTCTGCAGTGAAAATGAAACCTAAAGTGCACACATCATTTAAATGATTGTATTGCATTTATGAATTATGATTACAAACATTTGATATGTTTTTTCTTTCAGAGCCAACACAAAGTGATGAGCCTGAAAATAAATGTTTACTGGGTCAGTATAACTACTCTAGAATAACTTTGAACATAATGCAAGAGGGAATCTGATAATGACAAATGTTTCATTTTACCAGTGAAAAAAGATCTAATGATGTTGTCAATGACAAATGACAAGCATATGTCTCAAACATAATAATTCAACTTTAGAATTATGAATTATTATATTCTGATCATCACTTTACTGTGAACCAGGACAGATTTCGGCACCGTTTACACTAGTGTGTTTTAGTTTTAAAACAGCGTTTTAGAATGAAAACGATCCACGTCCACACTAGCGTTTCACCCAGCGTTTCTGAACAACTTTCCGTCCACATTACACTTCTGGAAATGCACATCACGTGACCACACACACACACTCTGGCATGCGCTGCTGCATATCTAGCCAGATGAGAGCTGTGCTCGTCGGACTGTTCATAAAGGATCTACGCTGGATCCAATCTCACTGTATTTGTTAAACGTGATATTTAATTCATCTTGTTGTTTTATCTAACAAAATATTCCTGACTTTGGTCTTTAGAAACTATTACTTGTTCTTAGGTAACGTGTTTTGGCTGAGCGCAAAGATAAATTAATAATTAATGTAACCACGTCATTCTGTATATTGACTGATTGTCTGCCTTTATTTCCTATACTGTATAAACTTATTTTACATTATACTTTTATAATGGCCATTACTGATTATTAAACTGATATTCAGCAAAAGAGACGGTATGTTTCGTATTTTCAATGAAAATGACAGGAGGCAGTAACGTTATAGGCTCCGTTTTGTAAATATGCACACAGGGAAGATGACGTTCACATATGCAGCACAACGCTTCAACATTTCTGATGTTTGTTAAGTTGTTAATATCAAAATGAAATAATTTTTCATTTTATTTTTAAGATAGCGAAACAACGTACTTATCCAGGATGATGTGAACAATGTTATAAAGTACACTGTTCCCTTTGGAGATTTACCGACATTTCCTCGTGAGTCTTTTTTCCATATCAAACTTATAAAGTCTGAACTTACAAGGAGAGGATGCAGGGCTGAACTGTGTGTGTAGGTTACTTAATATTGAGGAAAAGCCCCAATCAGATGTCTGCAGCCCCGCCTTCGTTTTCAGATGTCTCAGTTTTCCCCCATCCACACTTAGACGGAGCAACAGCGTTTTAGAATGAAAACGGCCTCTTCAGCGTTTCCAAAACGCTCCGTTTTCGGCGCTCGAAAACACACTCCAGCGTAGTGTGGATAGATGGCGTAACTGTAGCAAAACGTATGCGCAAGTTACGCAAGCGTCAGCGGCGCGTGAGCAGCGCGTGTGTTTTCGGCGTCCATGTTAACAGATTAGAGCTTTCATACCGCACGCAGCAGCAGCGAATCAGAGCGAGGCGTGAGCGTCGCCGAAGCAGCAGTGCAGCGATAGTTTCGGCGCTGGGTCTATTTTTGACGCACTGCTCACGCTCAATTAAAGTGACAGTGCATTGATAATGACCAAAACACATTGAATGACAGTAAAAAGTAGCAATTTTACCCAATAAATGCGTTAATAGTGTCAAATGGTTTATATATAGTCATTCAAATTAACTTAAAACGATTAAAAACGGCAACAAACATTTATTTAGGCCCGAACTACAAAACCAAATGTAAAACAATTTTAGTATCAGTTTTGCTTAAGTTGCACAGTAGTGTTGTAGGAGCGGGGAAATAGAATATTTACGGGATTTGTAGTCCATAGCGGAGTGTATTGTGGGTAGTGTAGTTCGACACGCATGCTGGATTATGTGAGCTCGCTGTGTTCTGTGCAGCTGAGCAGAGGAAGAAAGTTTTAATCGGCTTTGTTTTATGTTCACTCGAGTTATTCCTACCGGGAGCTATTTGCACTGTGAACCTGACAACACAAAAATAAGTGAAAGAATGGCAAGCATTGGTTACTTTTGTCCGTCTCATCCTCTGCACGAGCATGAATCAACGAGCTGTTATTCTGCCGCTGGACATCACTGAAGCGGAGAAAGTAACACTAGTTTGATCATGTATAAATATCATTATAACTATATTGTATAAATATTATTATAACTAGGTCTACAGCAACCTGACAATCAAAAAACAAATGACATGATATCACAGACGATTGTCTTCTGACTGTAGACACTTCTCATATAAGTTAGCTTGAGAAGCATACAGTACTATTTGATCTATAAAATTTGTAAAATAAACATTTGCAGGTTAAAGAAACAGCATAGGAGGGGCCTTGGTGCAGATGAAAAGTTTAAAAAGTGTATTGGTATATAGAGAGACATGGGTAACTAGATAGAATAGACAGAGATAGGTTGATCTCTGCAGCAGCTGCCGAAGAGCTGCGCGCTGCAGACGCAGCTGGTGTGAAAGGCAAACGCCTGCGTGCTGCTACTGCTCGACATACGCGCTGCGCACGCTCTGCTCACGCGCCGCTGACGCTTGTGGTGTGAAACAGGCATTAGTGTGAACAGGGCCTTAAAGTCTGTTCAAGTCTACCATTTAAATCTATACAAAACTTAGCATTTTAATCAACAGTAGACCTACACATAGGCCTAATATTATTGCTGTTTTACCATATGTTTGGGAAATAACAATAATAATAGGCTACTCATATTAACCTTTATTTTACATCTACAGAATCGTGAGAAAATTGTGATCTTGATTTTAAGCAAAAAAATTATGATTCTCATTTTAGCCAGAATCGTCCAGCCTTTAGGGGTTGAATTGATCAGCTTACAGCAGTGTTATATATGACATATTGTATCCTATGTATATTTTAAAAGATGTAATAGTAAAATTAAAATCCCAACTCATTACACTGAGTGACATTTTCGCAATTGCATTTAATGTCTTCTACCAACTTGCTTGAAACAAAAAAAATCTGTATTAGGACAGAACAAGTGGTTATACTGTGACAAAATAAATTTTAAACAAAGCTTAAACCAGAATAATAAACAAAGCTTAAACCAGAATTTTGAAAATACAGACCAGAACCATACTTAAATTTTCTAAAAGGGTATTTCCAAGTATTTTTAAAGGAGGCATATTTAATAGAAAGTAGTAGACTAACAGCAAAGCAAGCGTTACACTGGAGCTCATGTGAAGTGACAAGTATTGGGTCAGAGTTATATTTAGCAGTGTGTCTGACTGCTCCATGTTGATGAGCATAGGATATGAATCTTGCCGGTCATTGTTTACATGTTGTGACGTTTAAGACATTGCATGTCAGAGGCAAGAGTGATCGAGGGTTGAGGCATCAGAACATGTGACCAGCAGGATTTGGTTTAGCTTGGTTATTAATAGCATTTCAAACATCGTTCTTCCTTGGGTTTCTTGTTTACAGACAGCTGTTTCTATAGCCAGCGGAACCGACTCTGTGTGTCTGAGACAGGTTACCATCTCTGAATAATAAAAACATACGTAGCATTCAGACACTTCAACATACCATAAAGTCAAGTTCAGATGTGTCTGTTTTTCTCTGCAATTCCCATAAATCAAAAAAGCAAAGATCTACAACTAGCCCAGCCCTGCTAAATCACTGACCTAGAGCGTGAGAGGTTTTACAGCATGGGAAATAAACAAGATGAAGTGGCGTCACACCGTCAGGACCAAACCAGCTTATAGTGACATATAAGAGACGTAGACAGTTTAAGAGGACACTGACTTATAATCCCCTCGCTTATTTAACCTCATGTACACATAAATACATACGGCTTTACGATCCATGATGTATACAAGTTCTGCTTTCAGAGTCTGTAAGCTGGACTAGCAAAAGCGGTCATTGTTAGTCCTAATATTTAGGTACTTCTGAAACTCAAGTGCTTTGCTTGATCACTGTGGGAAAAGGTTTTGTGAACGTCAAACTGCTTGAGCCTGGTCACATTTAATCTTATTAGTTTAGCCAGAGGAAGGCTAGACTCTCTGACCCACATCCATCAGTGGGATATTTCAGTGAAGTCAGACATGATCTCTAGGTCGTTCAAATTTCAACTATTAGAGAGAATAACTGCTTTAAGTCATAAAGATTTAACAGAATCAAAAGTTTTTATTAAATAAAGAAAAAATCTGTGACTATTTATTTTACACCAGCATGACTTTCCATCTTCCATGGAAACCAAAAGATATTTAGAAGTATGTTGGTAACCAAATATGGGTAAAATAATGCAACTACAAACTGACATTTATTGTAATGGCCTGGCCTTTGATTTTACGATTTAATCTTTTTATATAGCAGAGATTTCAAATAAGTGACGAAATTACATGCCATTCTAAACGATTTAACAATAAAAATTTATTTTAAGAAAGTAGCTGTAGTAAATAACTGGTTACCTTAACTAGTCAAGATAACAGTAAAGGTGGTCAGTAATTCAGAGTAATGCTTTTGCAAGTTCTAATATCAATTTTAAGTGAATGCAAGAAAAAATTAATCAGTTCTACCAGTTTGAAATCTAAATTAGGCATGGGATGATAATTGTTTTCAAGGTATACTGCGTTTGGAAAAGTCAAAGTTTCAAAACCGCCAATATTTTGTTATTCCGTTTCTAAGATATATGTAAAATTTTCATTTTCTTTTTTGTACATTTTTTAGCACAACAGTATCTCAAGCAAAAAAGATATCCAAAGATGTCGTTTTAAATTGTAAAGGAATCAGTGTTTTTGAAACTAACGAAGACAGCAGAATAACATAATATTTTAAATGTTTCTCAAAGTAAAATATGTTGTGTTCAAAGGATAAAAGGGTTGTTGTTTTTTTTACCCAGACATTTAATAAGAACTCATCTTAAGAGTAGTAATTACAATACCGAGAAATCTTGATAAATCTTATCCAAGTTTATTATATAATCAAAAAAAAAAAAAAGCTACAGTATCAGCAAATCTAACAGACACTGTAACGTTCATTATAAAGTTTTTATGGCACTGTTTTGGGATGAAGATGTGGATGAGAGACTGAAGTGTGAAAATGAAAGAAAATGAAGTGAAGTAGTGTCTGTTTACTTTATGCCATTTTCTATGGCTGTTTACATGAAAAGAATATGTTAAAAGTATTAAAGTTTTTATAAATTATTTGTTTGATGAATCCATGTGAACAACACATGGTATGTGTACATTCAAGCATACACACTTTGGGAACGGGTTGGTAATACAATTAAGGCATTTACTATGCAGAATATATCGCTTTAGCATCAATATCATAATGTTTGCATTTGCAATAGTCACATTGCACTTTTGCACATTGCACATTGATGTGCAATGTTGCATTTATATGTTTGGATTATATTTGACCTAAAGCCATTGTTCAGAACACATGATATTTGTGGAGTCACTGCAGTTTAACCATAATAGAGTGAAAGTTTATCATTCGTCTGTTTTTAAAGAGCCCATATTATGGGTTTTTGGAAATTGAAAAAAGTGTGTGTGTGCGTTTGTGTGCATGCGTTGCCGTCCTGAGGAGAACGGGTGCAACATATGTGTGTGCTTGCGTGCGTGTGTGTGTGTGTGTGTGTGGGCGCGTGCAATATGTGTGTGTGTGTGTGTATGTGTGTGTGTGGACGCGTGTGCGAGGACGAGGGCAAAATGTGTGCGTGTCTGTGAAAAGAGCAGAATGTGACAAGCTAGGAAATCTCCTCGCCAGTTATTGGGAGTTTTTGCTCAATAAAATAGTTAGTCGTCTGTATTTACATTCATCCACTGGCAGCTAAACTCCACGCCTTACACTATCGAGCGTGTATACACTCTGACTACTTCTATATTGTTGATTAGCTGCTGGCTATTCGCTCTGTCTCTGGCTGAAAGCAGTTAGTGTCAACCATTCGCAACAGACTGTCATCGGTCCAATCAGCGCAGATTAGCTCCGCGCTAAGGAGGGGTTTGGGAACAAATGAATCACTGGACGATTCATACGGGAGTCGCTGGGATAATTAGGTAAAAATAAATGCAGATAATAAGACCATGAAAGTGTTTTTTGACCTTGCATGCATATTAGACTGTTGTTGGAGACCCTTACAACCAAAATATGACCCTATTTCATGAATAATATGGGCTCTTTAAAGCCTATCACTGTGTGAACATTCAGGCACTCGAAATTGTACCATTTGTAACTTTAATTAATGATTTAGTTTTATTTTTATTATTTATGAAACTGTACAGTGCTCATTTACATTTAATTATTCGATTTCTGTAGCTAAATACTGTTAGAGTCCCAACAAAAATCATATAGCGCTGTTTATTTTACTTTTAATTTAGCTCTATTGTATTTATCCAAGCGTTTAATGTGTTTATTATATTTCATGAATGATTCTCTCTCCTACAAAACCATCACAATCAGTCCAAATCAATTAAATTGTATTCATATCGCAATTATATATCACAGATGAATAAAATATCGCAATATCATATTTTTTCAATATCGTGCAGCCCTAGGGTTTACATGTCTGCTTACTGCAATTTAAATAACCGCACATCACATACTTTAAAATAATTATAGTTTCTATAATTATGAGCTTAATCCTTCCACTTGATTAAAGTGTTGTGTTTGAATTAAGTTCATTTAAGATAATCTGTCACCATTTACTCATTCTCAACTTTTTCCAAACAAGTTTGAGCTTTATATATTACAAAATGTTGGATTTGGATCAAAATATGGATATGTAGGAAACCTGTAACCACAGACTTTTATGGTATGATTTTCCTAACTTGTTGAATAGTAAATGTTAGTAAATGTTAGTAAATGATGATAACAGAATTTGAATTCTCCCTGTAAGCTAAAGTGTAAGTATAAGACAAGAAGCTGAAAATAGAAAAGTACAACTAAAAAGAAAATAAAAGAATCAGACTAGAACTAATCTTTTACATTCATTAAAAGACAAACATTTATCATGGTATCCTACTAAGTATTCGTTCTAATTAAGAATTTTGGTGACAAACAGAAAGCATTGATAAGTAAAGCTACAAGGTCTATAGGAATTGGTGATTAATTCAATCTTTATAAAATGGTGCTCACTGTTCATTTTTAGAAAAATCTGTATTCCTTTTACTGCATTTATATTGCCAATGAAATCAAGAACAGAATGGAATCCAAGTAGCGTCTGTAAATCATTGATGCAAAGCACTAGTGAAGCATATCAAAAACACACATGAGATATGTTAACTATTACTTGTTAACTTCTAGCATATAATCACAAATAATTAAATGGTACAAACTTTAAGTGATCATATATATATATATATATATATATATATATATATATATATATATATATATATATATATATATATATTTTTTTTTTTTTTTCAAATGATTTTCAAAATAAGATCTAGCTTTTAGACAAGCACTGGTAAAATACAATTAAATAGTTGTTATTATAAATTTATCTTGTAATATGCCAAGTGATTCTTTTTCAAAATATGCTTGACAAGATATTTGTCCTATAAACTATTGTCACATTTTACTGTGTTTTCTGTAAATATAAGTACTCTCACCAATACAAAAATTCATAAGAGCTCAGAATAAATTAGTCAAACTCTGAAAAAGACACAAACCACAACAAATAATTTTTCTCAACACCCTAACATAATGTGATAGTACATTATGAGTGACAGTTGCACAAAACTACATTACTATTGTAACCCCTTACATTTATTTAAAACCTACTGATGTGTGTTGACACATACCCAAACATTAGCATGACTCATAAACCAACCACTTTGAAAACTCCTGACTGAGGTTATAATTTCAAAAGAAAACTTACCTCACACTGGCACATGAGGTTTAGGAAATTTAATAAAAACCAATTAAAATGTCTAACGTTATGTCTCAAAAACCAACCCAGTAGACAACATTTTGGGCCAAAAGTGCTGTCTAGGGTAGGCACCTGAGACAGCAGAATTCATGTGAATGTGTGTAAAGGACTCTTCGTTTTGCCTCAGCATTTGTTTACAGCTTTAGGTCTCCATAATATACTTCTTAACACATTAAATGCACTAAGTATTCATTTCATGAACATTTATATGGCGATATTGTTTTGTAAACAGCATCAATAGATTAGCAATGCTAGGTAGCAAGCTCGTTAGCTTCAGGTACCCTTCCTTGTAAACTGCCGCTGAGAGGAACTATTAATACCATAATGTCAACCAAACGTACGTCACTTAAATATAACCTGAAAATCAAGACAAACATTTGTTATTAACCCACTACTGTTATTCTCCGAGGCTTTTGAGATATAATGATGTAAAATGGCTACCTTTTCTTAACTGGTGTGTAATATCACAAAAATGTCTCTCTTCCTTATCGATAAATTGCCAGACACGTCCATTTAGTTGTCATTTATGTCAAACCGGGACGCCTGACACGTGTTTAAAGATATTTAGTCTTACCTGTGTGTGTTTGTAACGTCGAGCAGTGTGAGGTCGAGGCCCTGCGCTCAGTCTGTGTGTGTTTGACTGGAGATGACTGGGAATTCCGTATTAGAGCGAGTGAAACGTCATACGCCACAGCGCAGAGACACACAGCGACGCCTACTGTCCACTCACCGTTGTACACCAGCTGCGTAGGAGCTACACTTTCAGGTGCCAGAACCCACTTTCACCATTCCTGCTGCGAATGACTAAAAAAAAAATGTGTGTAAAACCCACCAGTGGTGGAAAGAGTACTGAAAAATCATACTCATGTGAAAGTACCAATACTTGCCTAAAAATGTAGTTGAAAGTAGAGTAAAAGTATCTGTTGTAAATATCGCTCAACGTATGAGTAAACCTTCCAAAAAAAGTAGACCTTCCAAAAGTACTCAAGAGTAGTGACTAGTGAGTATTACGCTGTAAAAAGCTGATGTGTTTACATGTAATTTGTGCATGTGTGTGTAAACGTAACATGTAGTGCATTTAGTTATTGAACAGCAGGAACACAACATCATCAGACGTTAATACTAGGTTAGATTTAGGTTGTGATGTCAGGTGACCAAAATCCAATAGCCAGGGTCTAGGGATGTTATTTTGATGTCCAATAATGACGTCAAATGACGGTGATATTTGGTTGATTTTAGGTTGTGTTGGAAAGTGATCAAAATCCAACGTCGAGCCAACATCTTAAACCAATGTCATTGAAGTCAAGTACTGATACTTATTCGTCAGGTATGGAAACCAAAATCCAACGTCTGATAGACGTAGTGGTAACATCCTTACAACAACAAGCTGTAACATCATTAGACGTTGATATTTGGTATAGGTTGGACATTGACGTTGGGGTACAATGTCAATCTGACATGATGTTGATGTCTTGCGTCTTGATTAAGG